>NC_133222.1:24612412-27222412 GCF_040436345.1 Pagrus major | reverse complement strand
GACTGCCATTCACACCAGTATTAAACTGATTTCCGGAACCTTCTCTGTCTTAATCTACTCATAAAAATGATGCATATGTGTCACCTTCCCTCTGTCCTCTCATCTGTGCTATATAATCATACACACATGATAACAGCGCTGTGGCAGACACGTTAACATGCAACAAAACATATTTTTTATATGAGACTCACAGCTCTAATTATGACTGACACAGTGCCAGGTAACTAGCTCAACCAGTATTCTAACAGTCATAGTGACACACGCACAGTCTTTACACGTGAGCACACATTTGCTCTGTCATTACATAAAAATGTTCTATATTGCATGGAGTTTTCCATGTTGATGTGTTTTGTATTGTATATATTTTTGCAGCTTTTCTGAACCGTGAGTTGTGTTTAATTACAATTGAACGTTTTCCCTGGTATAAGACACAAACTTACAAAAAGGAACACATCGTCTCTCTTTGGCATCTTTCCACAGAAACAGGGTGTGTAAGGTTCCTTAATTAAATCAAACCGTGACTAGAATCACCTGTCAAGATATGTTTTTTAAATCTTTTTATTATTACATGACAGTACCCATGAGGTATGATAGCTTGTTTTTGAGATTTTTGGCAATTATCTGACTAAAAAGTGCTGGCTTAACATCTACACCTGGGTACTGTTGTGTCATGTCTTTTAACCTTGTATATGTGTGTGTATCTGTCCACCTGGGCAACGCTGCAAGGTTAAATAGCTGTTTGGCCCCAGCCTGTGAGTACACTGATAGAAGTTGATCATTGTGTGCAGGTGTGCAGGATAAAGTCACTGACATAATTAGAGCCATCGTTTTTCCCATGAGCAGGAGCACATATGTGACCCCCGCAGCCTGCCAGAAGTGTATGGGCTGGCTGTGTGTGTGTGGGACCAGGGACAACGGGCAAGAAGTATGCCTATTGTGTAACAGTTTGGGATCCATGTGTGAGAGGTTGACATAGACAAAACATGCTTCTTGTCTGCTTGAGCATGTGCGTGTGTGTGTGTTTAGGAGCGTGTGTTGGCTGAAGCTTGTCACTTGATCCTCTGGTTTTGTTCGCTGTAGTTCAGCAGTGTGGGAGCCACTCTCTCCTGCTGTACTCACCTCTCATCTCCTCTCCCCGGGGAAATGTTTGCGTGCACTTTTTTTTTTTTTACGACTTGTGCACACTTAAACACAGCCATAACATCAGTCCATATCAATATATGGTCATGTGTTTTTGTACCCTGGATGTTGATGTGTGCGCTGATGTGCCTTTTAGTTGTGCATGCTTCATGTGATGAAACATGATGCCAACTAAATATGCATGAAAAATACAAAATCAATCAGGCAAACTTAAAGCATGGATGTGGACATGTACGTACACACACACACACACACACACACACCACCTCTGCCATTGTTAAGGGAACTGCTAAGATGCAGGTGTAGCAGTGTTATATAACAGGGTAGTGAGGATACACTACGCATGAGTGATCAAACACACACACACACACACACACACACACACACACACACAGCTCATCCTATTTAAAGAAACAAAGGGACAGTGGAGGCCTTACTGCAGTGTTTGGTGCTTAGACTTGTAACACCTTAATTCCCCTGACTACCACAAACAAATCAAACATGGCTTCAGTTTCTGTTTAATGTACATTAATTTAACAGAAAAAGTAACAAAAATCTGTAAAATAAATAAATAGAATATATCCAGTATGTTGGCTTTATATTATATAAAAGTACATTTTACACTGCATATTACCAACTCACTGTCTCAAATAACTAAACTAATCAGACATGGTTGGATGAACACTAGAGGTGTGGAAATTTCTCAATTATAAGATGCATCACGATGCGGACATGGAAGATTCTGCATGCCGAGACAGAGCATAATCGGGAGTCTGCAGCTTAGATTGATTGTTGAAGTTGAAGTTATATTGCGACAGTCTCCCATGCTTTGAATTGTGGGCGGACATTAGGCTAACATTACTGTGTAATGTAGGAGGTATCTTGAGGGAGGCAGAGATCAGTAGTATCTGTGTCTGAGTATTTTCTTTAAACGGACATCTTGGGCCTCATGTTGGATTTTATGAACTTGCTTGGAAGCACAAACTGGACAAGACCCACGCTGAGCGTGACTTCTGCTTCATCACAATTACTAATCACGTTAGCCATTTTCACCTGAAGATAACATCTGCAGCCACTGTTACAGCCAGCTCAGCTAATCAGCCAAGATCTGAGGAGGCACTGTCAACTTTGCCACCCACCTCTAAGAGAGGTGTGTGCAGCAGAGCCAATAAATGACTTATCTTAAAGTTGCAATGTGAAAACATTATTATTGTAGATTACAACAAACGTGTCAGGCACTACAGATGGATAAATGTTTGGTTTTTGTAATGTTTGAAAAGATGCAGCTTTTATTTTGTAGACTGCTGTAGTCTGATTATTGGAAGGGCTTTCTGAATAAAATGGGGATTTAAATGATGGAAAGTAGCCATGTGCCATACACTGAGATACATCAATCGTTGACAGCTGAATCATAATCGAATTGTGAGGCCAGTGAAGATTCACAATAAACACTTGAGTCCAGACTTAAATAACTAATTTCCCTCGCTTACCTTTAGAACAGACCGCATCCTAGTGTGCATATTCATATGAAGAGTTTCGTCTCAAAAGGCCGTACAAAGTAACCAAAAGTGACAGAAAACAAAGACCATAGCTCCTTTGATTAATGAAATTCTGTCCTTAAATATTTGTGATTTAATCTTTTATCACCACTTGTGCTTTTTGTCGCTAAAAGTAGTTAATAAAATCTCTACTTTCTTTTCCCCTATAGTTTGTGCCTGGAATCATGAGCTATAATCTATGGGCAAGGCCTAATTACCGTACACTCCAGTGCACTGTGACTAGGGTACCACTGACTACATATTAAACAACCCCAAGTTTTAGATAGTGGCACCTGTTTGGATATATACACTATCATTATGTGTAATACATAAAAGGAAAATTCCAGTGTTTTTCAAAGTAAGTGCTACTTTATTATTCTGACTATGGGTCATTAAGGTCTAACATTGCAATTATCGCCTCTGTTGGAAGGATTCAGGAAACGGAACTCCGGGAAAAACAGCGTATTTCAGGAAAAGCCTCCTAAAGCTTCCAAACCCACTTAAAATTGACATAAATCAAATCATTTCAAACGCTAGCACCAAACACCGCTTCCACTGTAAACACAGAAATGGCCCTCCTGGAGCTTAGCTTTTATAGCTAACTGCACAGGAATCTAATTCTGAGGAAACCGAGCTAGCTGTTTGGTTAGCCAACGGGCAACTTTCTGTTCCTCTGCAGTAACAACAGACATTTAGCATTTATTGTTTCCTGTATATATCCTTTAAGCTTGCCTTTCATCTATAATGAGAATGTTGGAATAATGTGTCAGAAGTAGTTCTTTATTCAGAGAACATAATGTAACAGCTGAAAAAACGCACACACTCAAAAAGAAACAAAATTAAAACATTGCCTGACATTTTGAACAGTACAAAACAGGGTTTGTAAACTTTTGCAGCCTGTCAGAGCTTTTTTTCTCTTTTCTTTTTGTGAATATTGGTAGAGTAGAAACAGAGAATAGACTTGGGATTCATGGACCCATTATTCAACACTTGAATAATGAGCAGCCCCTCAGCTGCACTTCCTTTTAAATTATGGAGGCCTCATTAGAAGATGTGTGACGTTGATCTGCTCTGAATGTAGAACATGTTTTTGCCTAGAAACAGGAGCATCTACTTTATAACATATATTTATACTTTCATGTGTGCTTCGATGTACACGGGCTATAATTGTGTCCGCCTCACCAGCAATTTAATTAGACCAAAACACTGATATTCGGAACACCCTGTTCTTAAAACTGGTTGCGTAATGTGACAGGTACAACTGATGTACCTTCCAAAAACTTGTTTACGTCTGGTCTCAACTTGCTTGTTTTTCCCATGGCAAAAAACAAGTAAGCAGTAATCATGTCATGCTCAGCTGCTATGAAGTGCCACTGGTTTAATTGATAATGACAGTCCACCTCGTCTCTGCTCTATTTTGTGTTCATTAAGTCTTTTTTTTATTTTTTTTCTCAGATTTCAGCAAATATACTTGTGTGTTCTTTGAGAGAGCACTGCTGTCTTGACACACTACACCACTCTAATCTTAATCATTTATGACATCATTCCAGATTTCCCAGCGATGCCCAGTTGTTGGTGTGTGTGTGTGTGTGTGTGTGTGTGTGTGTGTGTGTGTGTGTGTGTGTGTGTGTGTGTGTGTGTGTGTGTGTGTGTGTGTGTGTGTGTGTGTGTGTGTGTGTGTGTGTGTGTGTGTGTGTGTGTTCAAGCTGCCTGTCGTTGCAGCATGCTTTAACCATGTGAATGACAACATTGTTCAGGTCACACGAGTTAAAAGAAGCTTAACTCACACCGTGGTGTTTGTTTGATAAAGACTCAGCCTCAAGCCTCACCGAAACACACACATTGTACTTCTTTGTGGAAGTGTCAATCCTAAGCCTGAAAGGTTTGAAAGAAAAATACAACAGCAGAGGTGAATTAACAGTTTAAACTCTGGCTTAAATAATTCACCCTTTAGTTTCCGTGCATATATCAGCTACAGTTTGTAGTTTCAATGTCCTTTTTTTCCCCAAGTTTTCTTTTTCTGTTTTGATTTATCAGTCCAAAACCAATATAACACGTTATGATACTGTAGCTCTTCTAATATGTCATCATTTTATGCCTTATATTGTCTACTGGGATATCTTAAATCCCTTGTTACCCACACAGTTCAAAGGGTTAAGTTTTACACAGAGAGAGGGTCAGCCTCAAGGCAGAGGTACAGTGTAAGTGAATGTCAGCTCTGGCCCACGCCTTGCTGTTTGTCTAGAAAGGTGAACAAAAGCGAACAGGTATAAATGTAAGAGTGAGTGAACCATGAATGGACCACACCTCGCTGTTTTTCTAAGAGCTGAATGGAAAGGGTCCCCCCCTTGCCTGCAGAAAAAAAAAGTGATAAATTGAATAGATTCAGAATTAATTGCTCTGTGAGGTACACGTACAGTTTTTCTTCTGCTGTAACAAAGGGAACTGTCATTCCTAATAGAAAAATGGAAAAAGTTTAGATGCCGAGATTTCCCCAAGACATTTGTCATAAATTGTTGCTTATCTATAATCTTAATGAAAGGGTCGGTTTGAATGCTAGTGAATGGAAAAGGTCAAAGTTAATGACTGTCAGAGAAAAGGCCTCCAAGGTTAAAAGTATAGAAGTGAATAGTGACAGAATAAAAGGACAAAGCAGATTCTAAGTCCTCTGGTGCAAAGGGACTGAGGATGTTTTGTGTGCAGATAATTATTATTCAAGGATTTATTTGTCACATACTCATATTTCTTAATGTATGCATGGAATCACAGCCATTGTTTACTCCAGAGAGCTTGCTATAAAGTCAGTGCATCATAATAATAATAGTTGGAATAGAGTCCGCAGAGCAATTTTGATCATACGTCTCAGCCTGTAGGATGCCTTGTACTCCTTTATATCTCTAAGTCCTGAGCTGCAAGCAGCAGGACGAGTGATGTACTGTCACATACAGTCACCTTGGGCATGATATTGTTAGCACGCGTTGGTATGAGGCTTCTTAGTACTTCACAGACTCACTGATGTTTTCAAAGCTGGATTGGATCAAATCACAGTTGGAAGCCTGCAGCGTAGCTTCTGATAACCTAACCTCTTAGGTCACTGCAGTTTTTGTTTATGTTCTGGTATGAGGAAGACAGTGGCTTGATCTAACTTTCTAAATGGTGGTAGAGCATTTGCCTTGTGGCTCTCCTTGAATGAACAATCACAATGGTCGACAGTCCTACACCTCTGGTGGGACACATAATCTGTTGATAGAAATTCAGCAGGGACTTTTTCAGGTTTGACAGGTCAAAATCCCCAAGCACGGCAAGGGAAGGATCTGGGTACCTTGTTCTGTGCCAGCACAGAACACCATTTAGCTTTGTCAATGCTATGTCGGCATCTGCCTGCAGGGGTATGCACAGGTTGGACCACACAACATTAGGTTTACTCCCCTAATTGTAAGTGGAGCTGCTGTTTTTGGTCGGAGCTGATTGCAGCCGTTCTAGACAATGCTCATGGTTCTGCCGGCTGCACCACAGCACGTTTCAGCAGCTTCCCAAAGGCTCTCTGCTCCGCGGAGCATATGCAGCAAGCAAGCGAGTTTTTGACAGACGCCGCAACAAGAGCAGATCAAGCCAGACAGGGTACAGCATAGTGCATTCGATCAATTTTAAAAGTGGGACACCCTGTTCAGAGTTGGGTTCAACAGT
This sequence comes from Pagrus major, assembly GCF_040436345.1. Classification (NCBI taxonomy): domain Eukaryota; kingdom Metazoa; phylum Chordata; class Actinopteri; order Spariformes; family Sparidae; genus Pagrus; species Pagrus major. The sequence goes on along the minus strand of NC_133222.1, from coordinate 27,216,047 downwards.
GCAACAAAGTCTGAAATATTAACAATAAACACACTGATAACAGTCAAACAACAAAACCATATAACTACATCATACCACTACCAAGGTAGAGGCAAAGACATCAAGGAAAAAGGATGCAAAAAACACAATCTGAGCAAGTCAACAATATCAGGCACGCATGATGCTCCGCTTCTGAAACACTCCTAGTGGAACATGAAACCACCTGGAGGACCAATCAAACGGCACATGTGGTTACTGAGACGCGCCCAGTTGAATCAAGAAGTATGGGGACACTGGAAGCAGCTGCAGATATAAACTCACTGTGCCCACCCTGATCTACATTTCACTTGCTTTAAATTATCTGTCAAGCTTTGAGTCTTTAGTAACTTCCCAGCACTTCCTATAGCCCGCATCTAAGATTGTATCTGATATCGGCTGTGTCTTAAAGTGAACACCTGCTGGGGACAGGATGAGGGAGATGGGGCTGTAAAGGTTGGTGGTGAATGAATAGTCTTTTGTGTTGGTTTGTGAAAGGCAGATCTCATCACTGAGTTGTCAAATGAACCTATCCATGTTAAATTAAGAAAAGTCAGGCTAGGTAGGAAAGCTCTAATACAACATCAAGAGATGCCTCAGTGTGTTCTCTTTCTAACTTGTAGTACCATCAAAGAAGAGACAGTTATATGTTAAACCCCCACTAATTCCCTCTCCCACACTTTCTTCAACCGATGGTTTACCCATCAAACTGCCTCCCCCCTCTCACAGAGGATGTTTGAGTTCAGCCCTCACCTTGGGTCTTCCTCTTCAGTCATTTGTTAGGACAGTTGTTTGACAGTGGCTGAGGTAAAGTTGGCTTCCTATTTCATCTTCAGATTGTATGGAACAATCTACTGTAAATTCATGGTACATTCACATGTATAGAGTATGACTGGGCAAAAAGTAATTTCATAAGTAAAACACCTTGTTGTGCATTGGGATTTGTAGTTGAGTATTAGCAAAGAGATGGAAAAACTGGAAAAATATTTATTTAATGTATTGATAAACTAAGTGATACCAAATTAGTTGCCAGCAATTGTGATAGTTGACTAATTGTTCTCGTCATTATTTGCACAAAAATACCAAATGTTTGGTTCCAGTTGTAACAAATGCAAGACTTTGCTGGGTTTTTAGCCACACACATTGTTAATCGGTTGATTTTGTTCTGGACTAAAATATCTCAACATCCAGTAAATGGATTGGAACTTAATTTTGTATGGTGACCACCAATCCTTCCTCTAGCGCTACCACAAGTTCACTTTGTGGTTTTGAGTGAAATGTCTCAACAATTGTTGGACGGTTTGTATAGTTTAATTGTAGTAACTTTGGTTATGCTGTTTTCTTCTTGCACCACCATCTGGTAAAAAAAAACAAAAAGTATCCTTTTCCTCAGCTGTACTTTCTGTTAAGTCCTACTTTGCTAATGATAGCTTGCAAACATGCTAAACTAGGATACAGTCGACAACACAGTAAATATCAGAGCACCCTGTGCCAAAACACAGCCTCACAGAGCTGCTGCTGTGGCTGTAAACTCAGTTTTACATCATTGTAAACTAAATATTTTATTATTTTGTACTGTTGTTAAGATAGGACACGCTTTGTAGACGCACTTTGGGCTGTCTTAACTTGTTATTGGCATGTTTCATTATTCTCAGACTTTGATCATCCTATAGACTAAACAAATACTCCACCACTCAAAAACAGAATCTGCTAATAAAACAATGATGAAACTAGTTGTTAATTTCAGTCTTATCAGTGTGACATGTACAGGCTAATAGTAGATAGTAGCAAACTGCATTCACACATTGTTCCTCTGAGAGGAACTGGCCACTAGTGTCACGTGTCACTCTAAGAATTTAGTTAGGGTCCAAAGAGCTGAGTAACTGAGCCCAGTTGGTGTCACTTGCTGAATCACCACAAAGGAAATGGTTTTACTGGTGCAGCACATTATGGCTGCTGCTGTGCGTCTCTCTCCAGCCCCCTTCTTCTCCTTACAGTGTAATTGAATTTAAATTATGCATGCTGTGTGTCTGCTGGTGCAGAGAGGTCATAATCACTCTCTTTGTTTAGGTGTGTGTGAATGTGTGTGTGTACCGCCCACACCTGCCTTATGTATATCCATAGGTGGGAATGCATGTATGTAATGTATATGCTGTACTTTTATATGCCCTGACTGTATGTGTGCACACACTCACAAGGCCTCTAAGAAACAGAAGAAACCTGAGCTCAGTTCAACTGACTGATGTTACCTGGCTAACACTTTCCCATTACTGTACTGGGCTCACACTAGACTTTACATGACTGTGTGTGTGTGTGTGTGTGTGTGTGTGTGTGTGTGTGTGTGTGTGTGTGTGTGTGTGTGTGTGTGTGTGTGTGTGTGTGTGTGTGTGTGTGTGTGTGTGAGTGAGTTCACCTGACTATGTAACTCAGCCACCTTTGTCTAAATTATTCCCACCCCACTGTAGCATGGTCCCAACTTGACACCCAGTCTAAATGTTTTAGCAGTTGCATTGTGGCCTCTAATGACTGGAAACCTTATTAACTCAGCAATTTTGTATGACAGAGGAGCAAACTATAAAGAGGTCTACATCAGTGACAGATGTTGGGGTCATATGACTCAATCTGTCAGGCTTCAACATGTCAAGTGAGCTCATTGTGCTCACTTCAGTTCAACATCCCCTGACAGACTGAATGATATCACCTTCATTGTTGTCTTGAGAATATTCTCAGATTTTGGGGGATGTTTTTTTTTTTTTGTTTTTTTTTAATTAACTTTCTTTATTGGAAGCAATTTCACAGGCAACAACATAACAGCACGATGTGGCAGAGAGGACTTCCATTTTGGGGGATGTTTTTAACAGATGCATAGGAGATGTGCACTATGACTCTGACCTCAGTAGATATAAAGCTGAACCATATCTGTGGTTTATATTGTTATCAGGTGTCAGAAAGGTATCAGTGGACAGTATCTTCAACTTGAAATTTGCATGAATGCTTTTCAAGAATGTCACACACAGTGTCTCTCTTTATCAGCTGCATACTGATTATGCAGATGTGCAGTCAAAATAGTAAACCCTGCAACACTGAGCTGAACACTGTTGCTTCTTACATGTTTGGTTTGACCTTGTGACTCAGGGGGTCACAGTTGGTAGAGCAGGGAAGGACATCAGCAAACACACTACACCTGAGCAAGTTTTTGTGTTTTCTTTGCATTCATCACTCACTACACTTATCCACACGCTGCATTCATCATTGAGTTTCTGATCAACATATTTTATTGTAGCTTAAAGGTCCGGAATGTAGGATTTATGGAGATTTATCAGCAGAAAATGAATATAATATTCATGATTATCCATAATTATGAATAATAATGTAAATAATATTACTGTTTTCATTAGAGTATAATCACATGACATTAAGAACCATTGCATTTTGTCAAGTAGAGCAAGTCCTCTTCCACCAAGTCGCCATGATGCACTGCCATGTTTCTGCAGAAGCCCAAAACGGACAAATCAAACACTGGCACTAGAGAGGGCCTGTTGTGTTTTTTCCCACCATAACTCATGGTAAGTAGGTTGCAATCTGTAGCCTCAACTCTAGATGCTACTAAATCCTACACACTGGACCTTTAAGTTTATAATTCAGTTTCAAGATCAGTTCAGATCAAGCCAGTTCATTAGGATTCATCCTCTTGGGACCATGAATGTCTCTTTAAAGTTGATGAGATAGTTCATAGAATAAATTAAAACCTTCACCTGCCTTCGTTCTACAGGAAAAAACAGGAATTCCCCAAAGTCACCAGGGTTCATCCTTTGGAAATTATATTTCACGTGTCAGTGTTTGTACAGTTATTTCACTCTGGACCAACGTGATGGAGGACTGACCAACAGACAGAGAGAGCCGTTTCCAGAGCTGTACTGTTAGCATGACTAAAAACAACTATTGGGTTTCACAGGGAGTTATTTGCTGTTCCCACTTCTTGGTGAAGAACAGCCAGGTGCAGTGACTTCCCAGGGTCTGGTTGCCAGGTAACCAGCGGAGACATTGAACAGAAGTAAATGGAGATGATGGAGGTAGTTGTTGTTCATCAAGAAATAGTAACAGCACCCAACTTGCTCTAAAGTCACAAATTGTCACTTTTACATTTTCTCTTTTCCCCTGCTTCCATTCACTGTGGTAAGCTAAGATTCATACTTGACATGCAGGCATGAGAGTGGTGTCAGTCTTCTCATGCGTGCAACTCTGTCTGATTACAACCAGTATTGTTTTTCACTTAAGTGCCCTTTTCATGCATTACTGGGGGTAACGTGAGTGTGATGGATGTGGTAGCAGGAAGCATGAAGCAAATGAATGGAGATTGAAGGTAGATGTTTCAAGGAGGGATAGTTATTGTTTCACAAGTCTAGGTTTCCTCTGCGTCTGGAAGAAACTTCACCTGCATCACACCAGTATGCGCACACTTGTGTGTGTGAATACAGTAGGGATGGGGGGATGTAAGATTTTATAGCAAATCGCGATAAAAAAGCACTCAGGATAAGTTGATTGTGATGAATTTCCATTATCTGTATTTTTCTCTCGGCACATTAATGCAACTCTGGACGGAAATAAATATTGTGACATTGCATAAGCTTATCAAAAACGATGCCACGGTGAATGTGTGCCATAATCAAAGCTAAAGGCGGTCCAACAAAATATTAGAGTGTGTAAAGGTTTTTGGGGCCAGGCAGTGTACAACCGCTGAAGGAAAGGGAATAAACCGAAAAAGCATGATATGTCCTTTTAAGTGTATTTGATTTGATATTTTGATTTTCACCATAAAGGGTGTTGACTAGAAAAAGATGTTCTCTCTGTTGTACAATAGAAATATTTGCTTCTTAACAAACTATAGGGTGATGGCTGAGGATTATTGGGATAATATCACAAATCACATTTATTTTGGCCAGGATAATGGTGACATGAAATTCTCTTTTCGTTTCGTGTCTACCACACACAAAGCAGATCATTACCCTTGCAGGTCATGATCTAGTGAAAGTGTGTAAGCATTTCAATTTACTGGTGACAAAGATGTCTTTTACTGGCTCCTGTTTAGTGCCTTGTGTGTGGGTGGTAGGGGCTGAATTATTCTCCAACTGGTCTGTGTTGGTTTTCAGTTTGAGCCATATGTTGTCATATTGGTGCCATTCTGGTTCCTCAGAGAATATCCATTATAAAAGGTGCACCTTCGTTTTTTCATACACTTTGTTTGGGTGTTAATGTGATTATTCGGGGTCATTTAAAGGCTGTGGACTGAATAGTGTGGGGCCCACCTCAATGATTGCTTTAAAGGCATGTAGGCTGCTTACTGGCAGTGACTGACTTGGCCATACGCTTGTATAGCGTGGGGCCGGTGTCAAAGAGCAGCATTACCATAGTGTCAATTCTTTCATTGAATAACCTCCAGATACTTGCATTGTAGGAAGTCCAGACTGAAGGCTAACCACAGTGAAAGGCTGTTTACCATCAAGTTGGGTCTGTCTCCAACCACATGCAGCTAAAGCCACCGTAGCTAACCTGCTCAGGGTAATCGCTGCACGCTCACACTGACTCAGAAACACAATCAAAATGAGGCCAAACACTGACTCAATCAAACACACATTCACACACTGCCTCTCAATTCTCTCTCTCTCAGGCACATGTGCCACCTCACACACCCTCACACCACAGTCTTAGACATTTAAATCCAAGGAACTGAAGTGATGTTTATGTCATGCAGAGTCGAAGAACATTGGGCTGTTAGTGGTTGATGGAGCAGAGTAAAGTGGCTTTGACAATAAAGATAAGGTCACTGTGAGTCCAAAAAAAGCCTTCATGTCATGTGTAATGCTATAGACAAGTTTTGCTCCATGGTGAAATGACTGGATTCAGGGGTCTACATGTACACAGACCTACACTTGAGCTTTTAGTTAATAGTCAAGTATTTGTCTAAGAAATACAAAGAATGAGGTAAGGAGGTAATCAGAAGCAAAGAAAACAGGTGGCTTATGAATTATTTCAGAGCTTTCATCTGTTTTGACCCAAACACTGTGTACCTGTGTCCTCTTTCAGAGTGTTTGCATGTGATTCCGCATTTCTGTTTTCCTCCTGATGGAATGGTTAGATAACGTTAGGGTGTGTTCAGAAATGTTTGTGGTTTATTGGGAAATCTTACCCCGTCGGTTGGTTTTGGCTGATTAGCAAAATGTCTTTGGAGCCACTGAGAATGTGAATGTTGGTCCAGCTTCAAAGGGAACTGTGTTATGGTTAAAAGCAAAGCAAATACAGGAAACCATAACCAATAACTCAGCGAACCCAGGGAAATCCACAGTGGTTTAAAATGGTATGAACACCAGATAAGGGACATTACAAAAACAATATTACTTAAACTTTATGGGCCCAGTTCACTTGCAATATGTCAGCAAGTGAAAGGTAAAAATGTAGTCAAGTCTAGTTAGTCAAGTTACACAAACTGCTACAGCTCAGATTCAAGAACATATGAGTTGTACATGTCTAGATCAGGGCTGCCCAGAATGGGGCCAGTGGGCTAATGTTGGTCCACCGTAATGTTCATTTTGGCCCGCCAACTGTACAAACATCATTGTATTCATAATCTGAGCATAACAGGCAGAGTCACATTTTGAACAGGATGTTAATCAATTAACTTAATTTGGGGTTCTATTACCATGTTGCACATAAACAAGATAATAGAACACAATGCTTGCTTTGGCCCATGGCCCACCATTAAGTTTCATTTTTGGCCCACTAAGGGAAAAGTTTGGGCATCCCTGGTCTCAAGCCTTAGGTAACAAGGACCGGTTTCTAATTGGAAAGGACTTCAATATATGTTAAAATTGGGATTCATTAAAAACCATGCTTTCTGATGTATACCTTTTAACCCTAATAATATGCCTAGGATCTGAACCAGGATCAGGTAAACCAGAATCAGGATAACTTGAAAAATAATGTATTTATATTTTTGTCAAGTTGCTGTTTCTGTGGTCAAAAATAAAATGAACCTTCAAGCTGAAGAGTTTAAATAGATGAATCTAAACTATATCTAAACACATTTTCCTGTATTTCTTCTCCTTATCTATTGTCCCTCCTCCCTGTCTTTCTCTCAGGGAGTTGTCTTCCAGGCATCAGACCAGTGTCCCATTCAGGAACACCAGAGAGTCCAAGCTGATCTAACACAGAAGCAGAGAGAGGAACATGATGGAACAAGTGAAGTGATGAAAAGCACTAAGTGTTTATGTTAAGGATGAAACCACAATAGTGAGTTAAGTAAATCAGGTGATGTTGTTTGGTCTGGGACCCTGATGAGTAACTAACCCACACAAAGACTCAAATTAAATCACTGCAAATGTGATGTAGGGGACTCCTGCATACTGCATGAATCTAAACTGCAGATCATCCAAAGATGCTGCTCATGTTACTTAGAGCTGTAAGACCAGATTTGTACCTGAGCATCAAGTCTAATGAACAGAGATGATTTTCATTCGTATGTTTTGAATTCCTTGTATGACTTTGTGCTTGCATGCACACAGGCATGCAGATCTGTTTGATACTACTTTGTGCTGCACTGGTGCTGTTTATTTTTTCCAGTTGAGCCATAAATGCTTAACAATGACTCTGTTTTTATTGTTTTACATAATTGGAACTAATAAAATATTGATGTTCTTTTTAATGGTGACTTGTTATTTATTTAGGAGGATGTTTGTCCTGAACTGCAGCAACGCTGTGCTAAAAGTGGGAGTGTGGTGACATCCCTATGTATGTGTGTGTGTGTGTGTGTGTGTGTGTGTGTGTGTGTGTGTGTGTGTGTGTGTGTGTGTGTGTGCATGCACGTGTGTGTTTGTTTTTGTCTCTGTATAATGAGTCAGTTTTTCATTGTGCTTCCAAAACCATACTCACCTCATACAATTATCTTGAGTGGAGGTTGGCGCTTCTTATATCAAATCAGTCACAGCTGGATAGTTTTCTCACAGTGTGTTATGTTGATTACATTTGTGTAAATGTTTTATGGCATTGACATTCAAATGTCAGTTGGCTTTCATCTTGGCGAGGGCTATGCTCTGAGATGAAAGCAGTTATCTCTTGTTCAGATGCCTAAAATGACCACATTTTCCTGACAGGCAACCTCTTGGAAACATGCAAATACTGACAGTCAATAGTTATAAGTAGTTGGTCAGGGTCAGAGTGGATAGTTGGGTTTGCAGTCAGAAACTGAGGGTCAGGTCCCATCTACAATCAACAGTCATTATCATTTAAAGATGACAACATTCCTACCCTGACTTTTGAAAATGAATTGCAGCTGTTCAAATTTTGTTTTTCCAAGCACTCTAAGAATTTATCGTCCATAATGTTATATCAAGCCAACACTGTTTTGGCATGGATTTAATACACAGAGGTTCCAACCCACACCTGAAGCAATTACATAATGTGACTTTGGTCTTGGAAGCCAACTGACACGACAACACAGACGAGTCCTTCAAGTGCTCAGGGGGAAAAAATGGACAATTGAACATCCACAGTCTGTGACAACTAGGTGAACACATTGACTAATGAGGATCATGGGATACAATAAAAACCTTCAGAACAGCCATTAAAAACGGACCTCGTGGTGATACTTTTTTCTCACCTTCTGTTTCCAAGGTCAAGAATATGCTTTATGCCTCATTTAACCAACAAAGATTTAGTTGAATAACCTACAACCTACAACAACCAAGGTGTACAAATGGTAATGTGTGGTTTAAACAGTGGGTTATGTGCAGGATTATTGCTTGGTGTTGCCATGAGGCAACCAGCAGAGTCCCTGTGCCCATAAATTTGACCACTGGAGTTTTCTTACAGTGATTGTTTATTTGACCTGAACTGCCTCCATCTCTTTGGTCTACTCACATCTTTCCATCGACTTTGAGTACAACTGCATTTGAGTCTATATTCACAACCTGCTCATTTGAACCTGTTGTTTTGTAGCAAAGTTGTTAGCGTATGTGAACACAGCCATCACACTTGATTACGGGGCAAACCAATATGGCTGAAATTACTGAGAGAGGATGGTCTCGCCTTGCCTCTGCTCCAAATCTGTCTGAAGCAGTTTGTTTGCGGTCAGACATCTCTACAGCTATCTCAACAAGTTTACCTGAAACATCATCCGAAAAGCAATTGTGATGCCATTTTATCGATTAGTCTCTGAACTGGAACAACAACAAAAAACTACAGGTATGAAAATGCCTGACAACACATCTTCTGAGCAGTCATTTGCCTCATTTTATCAGATGGTTGCACTATTGTCATTAAGGTACTGGGGAATACATGCTTGTGTGTTAGTTTTCATCATCTTAATGATGCTCATTTAGATAAGACATACTGTACTGTCATAGCTGGTGTTTACACTATTAAATCATTTTCAGACTGTTCCCTCTGTTTCTTATTTACCCTTTTTTTTTTTTTTTTTTACAGTCGCAGTGTCTCCCTTTTCATTAGATCTCAGCAGCAGCGTCACGACAGGAGAGCTTGATTTAGTGCTGGCATTAATCTGTCATGCCAAGAGAGAAAACACAGTTAACTGGATTCGCAGTGGATGGATGAAGGGTGTGGGCTGAAACAAAAGCACACTGATACTTGGCTCAGATATGATACGAAACGTTGTTAGAAGACAAAGGAACAATCACTAAAAAAGAAACAGATTATGGGAACATTTTAGTCTCTCTTCTTCTTCTTCCTGTAATTAATTGTGTTCTTTCCTTGTCTCTCTTTTTCAGTGTAGTGACCTATTAAGAGCTGTGGAATGCACAGCTTGGACCCTCTGACCTTGTAATGGTTTGACCCGGTAGTTCAGGATCAAAGACAAACTGCACAACCTGGCCAGAAATGTGGGGGTGGACAGAGGGGTCACATACCTCTGTTCACTTAGCCTGCACAGTTTCAGTGCGTCAGATATGAAATCAGCTCTGTGTATGAGAAACATTAACCTGCCCAGAGATTTGAACCTGTTACACTGTCTGGAAAAGTGTATGTCTTGTAGCTGCTTTTACAGGAAACCGAATCTATTTTAGGTGACTATGAAACAAAACAGATCACACTGCAGTCAAACATTAACATCAGATTTCCCTGAAATACTTTTCTTCTTTTTTAAGAATTTGTATTTATTTTAGGAGCTTTTAACACCACAGAAGCAAACCAGACACATCCAATAGACCAGACTATTTGTAGCATTTTGCTAAGGCATAATGATTAACAGGAGTATATTTTCAGTTCTGCTTATGATGTCTTTTCCAGGAGGATTTGTCATCAGGAGAAATGTGTTGCCCTTGTGATGTTTCACATGAAGAATCCAGAAAATTGCTGTTTGGGACGTCCTGGGAGCTGAGGGATGTAAGGCTCGTAGCATATTATTATGTTCCTGTTCAAGTCTGTTTACATGCTTGTCCTTAAGTCTCAAACACCAGGTAACAGATTTCAGTCGTGGACCAAGGTCGTCTTGGTGCAGATATCATCACCATGTGTTTAAAAGCACTTTGACTTTGTAGTAAATACTGCAGAACTGAGAGGCATAGATGCAAATTTCTTTTCTCCCTTAATCCAGCGCTTGTCTGTACATATTTGGCCACCTCCATTTATATACCTCCAAAACACTTTTCACTGCAAATTTCTTTTCATCTTTATATTTGGCACAGAAAGTATTAACATAAGCTGGAGGTTTGTTTTCTGATATTCCATTATTTTGATTCGTTTTCTTTACAACCAGTTGCAAAAATACATGGAGGCGCTGCCTTTTTGACATAAATTGTCATAATTCCACAATATGGAATTTTTTTTTAAATTAAATTAGCACTAAATAACTAATGTTGACATTTAGACAATTAATAGAAATTAAATATTTTTCTGTTTTGATATGCTTCTGAATTTCTGTATTTTTTAGAAATGACATTCTGGGAAGCTCAAGAAGTGAAATAGAAACCCCGTACTGTACATTCAGATATAAGGTTCTCAAAAGAAAATATTGAAATGCTGTTAATGGTGACATTTAAATTTTAACATGAAGTATTCAGTAGTGGTTGCATTTCATGATCAGGTATCCAGTTGCTTACAGTAAAAGGATTAATTGTTGTGACCTTTTTTAACTTCCATATGTGTGTGTGTGTTCTCATTTGCACTGGGCACCAAATGCACATTATATTTAAACCACATCCTAATATGAACTTTCAGATTGCCTTCTGCCCTCTCCTCTTCCATTATTTGAACTGTATGAACAGTACGAACTACACAACTATTCTGTATGTACATACAATATGCCATTTGAGATGTTTAATGTTCCAGTGTAATAAAAAAGAGACAGACAGCAGGTAGAAACACGTCAATTGGAGAAACTGACAACCATTTGAGAATGAGAGAGAAGATAAATTAATGTGAGTTTGAAATCCATAGCTAGATAGGAACCGGAGGTTAATGATTGCCTCCTGTTTCCTAACATCCTCCTCCTGTTGAGCTAATCTACAATCACATTCTTTCATTCTGGGGGAAAGTGGAGGAGAGTCCCTCTGAACCTGATCTCCCTGCACCACAGTGGATGAGCGCTGTAGTGAGCTAACCTGGGAGTGTCTCATTTAGAATCCTGGCAAGGACTGCAGCTGCATCAAAAATGATAGCGACATAAATAATCACTTCAAACGCATATATGTAATTGGGTCAAGTGCTGCCGTGACAAGACACAGAACTGAGTATACGACTGCTGACAGAGGCTACAACAGTGAAAAGAGAAAAACACTAATGACATAAAAGCAGAGCTGGAGAAATTCTTCTGCAGTGATTTAAATGACAGCTGGCTGTAGATGATTCTGATCCCAGTTATAAAAGTCACTTTGTTCTCAGCCGATGAAAAACATTGTTATGGCCCCGGAGGTTATATGAACATTCTCTTGTATGTTCTTCAATTTCCTCTGTGCTTTAAAGCCCCTCTGTTGTGTTATCTGTGCGAGTGTGTGTTTTGCTGAGCGAGTGGAATGAAGACTGAGTGTGTAGGTTGTCCCAGGTTTTCCCTTCGTTGAACACTTTACACAGCAGCTTGGTTTTGTGTGTGATGACTCACCTTTTGTTTGGTCACTTTGGTGGAGCTGTAATTAATACTTTTGTATGCAGTAACTTTTTTTTGTTTGTGACCTTTGTGTTGTGGTAACTGCACTCCATGTTTGTCGGGTCACTTGTTGGTTGCAGCTTAGGTGTAAGCTGGCAACATTTGTGGTTACTGGTTGACTACAGTGTGACGTCTTTGTGTTGTGGTTGTTGTAGTCCACTTTAGGTGTGGTCACTTTTGTGTGTGTGTGTTACTTCTGTTTTACAGCAAATTAGTTTTGTGTTTGGAATGGATCAGTGGATCTTTGAGTGGTGGGTGTGACTTCTATGACCGTCTGGGCACTTTCTGTTGCTGGTTTCCTATAGTACACCCATTACAGTGAGTTGTGTGTGGTTGGAGACCAAGACGTCCATTTTGTGCTGTGGTAGTGGCAGTCACTTTTGCTGGGTCTCCGTGTGCTGCTTCTGTATTTTAACTACTCATTGTGACATTATAAGTGGGTCGGAATAACCTAGTTATAATAATAATAATATATAATTTTATAATAACAGTAAACCAAAATAACAACGCTTAAACAATGTGACTTGTAGTGATGACCCTTTGGATATCATCCCTGCAGCTTTACAGAGCTTTATAGTGAGTTTGAGCTCATTGTTTAGCTAAATAGTGATCAGGCTCTCACTCGCGGAGAGGGAATAGGAGAGGGAACTCGCCAAAGACTCGGTAGGGAGGGCTGACCAGGTTGCTGTGACATGTCCACACTAAATTTGGTTATTTTATTTTCTATATTAGGTGCTAAAGACGTTCGCCCAAAATCACACAATCAACAGCAGTAAACAGCAGGAGCCTGCTGGCTCTCGCTCCCAGGGACAGACGCTTTTTCCGGGCCAAAGTGTGACGAAGAGTCTATAGGACAGACAGGATGACACTAACTGCTACCATATTACTGTTGTTCGATCTCGTAACAATGCTTTGTGGGTTGAAGTGTGGGACATTTCTCTTTTATTTTTAGCGATATCCAGTGAAGGATCTGTTTAGTTGTCAGACTGTGAACACCATCACACCGTCACACTCCTGTCCCGCGCTGCTGGCTTCCCCTTTCACACAGACATCGTCGCACCTCGGCTCTGTTATTACCTCTGCTGGTGGGTCAGAGGCGGAATAAAAAACTGTCATCCCAGTCTGCCTCTGTAACTTTCATACAGATGGCGAGGCGTAATAACGGCGCAATATTCCCACCTTGAAAAGGCAGTGTGAAAGGGGCTAATGAAGGCAACCAGTAAGGTCTTAGTAAGAAAAGCAGTGGGATCCATAAAAGTGTATCTTGGACTAGCTGCTAGTCTTGGGTAAACTCGTGTTGCCGATGAGTTAAGTGATGTCAGGTTTAAGAGCATGGCGAATGGAGGACCTGTCTGCAGAGTAAAAGGGAGTTCTAGTCGTTCACCAAGCAGGAGGCCACATCAAAATCATCCCAACCATTCATCTAACTGAGCTGATTAGCTCCAGAGCAGGAAAAATAGAATCCTGAAAATAGGCTCTCTCTCACACACACCAACATTTCCAGCTCTGATGACAAGAGCAGAAAAGGAAAGTTAAAATGTGCTACGCACTCACACACGGCTTAAGCGAACACACATGCTGCAGAGGTAATAGGAAGTGGCAGGCAGGAAAGCGGACGGCGGCATCTGTTTCCATCTATTCATCTGTTGGTGACGGTGATGAGGCTGGAGTCAGAGTGAACATCCTGCATGCCGCTCGCCCTATCGTCTGCTCTCTCTCTCACACACGCACATCATTCCTCTCCAGATGTGCAGCCTCGTCGTCGCTCCGTTTAGCATTATCTGTACAATCACTCATGGTGCAGTGTCATTTCTCTGGAGACACCCACCATGTAATGATACTGGATGTCTGTTGAGGTCAGTGGAAATAAGCATGTGACTCAAACACTCCATTTGAGCCAGATATGCATCAGTTGGTTTTCTTTGGACAGAATCGGAGTATTCAAGCAAATAAGAGAGTTGATGTTCAGATTGAAACCACTGTAATGTCTGAGCAGTAAATATGAAGCTACATCTGTTTAGCTTCGCTTGGCATGAATACTATAAACAGCTAGCTTGGCGTTGTCAAAAGGTACCACCACTCTTTTTTTATTGTTTATTTTGAGAACATTTTGAAGTATTCTCATTTGATTTATTCAGGTTTGTCAGGTGTCCAAATGCCACAGGCTCCAGGACTTGTACACACCCGACTCACAGGTGGATCATTTGTTGGATATAAAAGTGAAGTGCCGGCATGAGCTGTCAGAGGATTAGGAGAGTTGCTTCCTATCACTCTCATTGAATACTGAGCTGGTACATTGGTATCACAAGAATTATTAGCGTGCATAGCACCAGCCCATGAAAATACAAATGCCAAGAATGAACCTACTCCTACTTCTACTACACCAAGCCTTCCAACAAGTATGTGTTTGTGTATTCAAAGCCTGACAGGGGGTGTTTGTAAATTCAGTCTGAACCATTGGAGCGGTGGTTCAGAGGAGTAGAGCATGTGCGTTAATTACGACTTAACGAACAGGTTAAACCTTCCTGTTGACATGTATTATGAAACAAAATGTAATGCCTCTTGTGCAACAGCTTTTAAACAGTAATGAGGATGATAGTGTAAGAGATACCACTGTAACAATATGCCAATGAAGATACATTTCAGAAACCCAGACTACTAGCTCGAAGTTAGTTTGGTAATGGTAAAACACACAAACAACTCGCTCTTCTCTTCTCGTGTAATGCTAGCTCCTACTGCCATTTCAACTGAACACTGACTGCTCGTGGTGGTGCTCTGAATAACTAAACAGTAAATTCCAACAGCACTCTGAATTAACAAACCATCAAGTTTGTGCCAGTGTGCTCTCAGAGTGATTATTTTCCAATGCTGTGTATTAGAGCTCCATTGTTGTCCAAACCAAAGTGATGACCCTTTGGATATCATCTCATTTGCAGCTCCCTGCAGCTTTCAACCATCATAAAACAGCATTGCACTGGGTGACACGTTCCTTCCATAGCATAAAGGCACACATTGTAGTTTATTTTAAACTGTAGCCTCCAACAAATGCACTCCTGTTTTAGTAATATTTTCATAAAACAGCCGTGCCCACTGAGCCTTTTTTTTTTGTGAGTCATTTGTGAGTTTTGTTTAAAGATCTCCATCTTCAGTAGGAAGCAATAGGCTGAGAGGAACAGACGGTAAGGAAGTCAGAAGCTACTGAGAGACAGACCCACATGTTTGTTTTGGTCTTTCATGGGAATCTTTGACAATTGCCATATAGTAGTCAGTGGGGAATGACAAATACATTTTTGATCCCGGCCGTCTGAATTGTGCAGTGGATTAATCATGCTTTAACATTTTAAATGATCATTTTGCAAATCAAGACAGTCACAGTTACAAGATGGAACAATGGGAATGACTCAGCCTCTTTGTAAATCATCTGATTTTGTCATGTATTTAATTCATGTTCTCTTGTAACCCATCCAAGTGTTTATTTTGGCGAGTACTTCTTATATTAGGAACACGTCTGTATGTGACAATCAGAGCTTGTGCCACTAATGAGGTTGTAAACCTGCCACTGCACCCCGTCCCTCGCCCTTCTAAATAATAAATGGTGTCATTATGTAATTAGCCACCAAAATCTGAGGCTACAGTGTACGTTGTAACACCACCCAACCCTGACCCCTCTGCGGAAGGAGGACCCACCCTGCCCAGTATGATAGTAAGTGGGTGGGCTTGTTTTGTTGTCCCGAGCAGCCTGCTTTACAACACCTGGACAAAAACAGGTAGTTCTTCTCTCAGTATTTCTTAACTTATCAAATTTCTATCAACTTCCCCATGGAGCTGACTGTGGCATGACAACACAAATCGAAACAAGTAAGGGATTTACAAGTTTCCCAGAGCGTGCGTGTTTGTGTGTGTGTGTGTGTGTGTGTGTGTGTGTGTGTGTGTGTGTGTGTGTGTGTGTGTTTCACAAAGTGTAAGGCATCATTAGCTGTCTGTAATTCCTGTGTAAGATGATTGATAAGTTGCCGGAGCTCAGCTGTGATACCACCCACCTGTGGGAACTTGTTTTTGTGTTCACGCTCACACAGCGCTGGAACCCGTCAGCTCCTTTCTGTCTGGGAACATTTAAAGTGTGGTGAGAAAAAGGATGTGATGACACTCACAGGTCTGGTAAAAGTCACATCCTTGAATGTTTAAAAAAAAAACCCTGACACAGGCAGGTCTGTTTGGCTTTGACAGGAGTCAGGAACGTGAGGTCAAGGCAGCTCCAGGCTGTGTGTGTTGACTCCTGGTTGATGTTTAATCCAGAGTTTACATTACTGCACTGGGTGGAGTGTGGTCTCCATACCATGACCAGTGCAGGAACACCCTCACCCGAACTCATAAACACAGCAGGAAATCAACTGAAAAACTGTAGTTTCATTGATATTTCAGTGTATCAGCTGTGAGGACAAAATATGCTGGCTGTTCTAGCATTTTAAAGTCTACTCTAGAAATAATGCCAATATATGTCAGATGTTAGAAAACCAGAGGTGACATGCCTGTATGAGATTTGTTTAATTAATTCTACTGGATTATATTTTTTGCATCACAAATCTCTTCCCGTCTATTGGCCTGATGGCGATGCCGACTGTTCCACTCTGAGCTCTTAACCCGGCCCTGCCCATCTGGAAAACCAATGACCAAAATAGATGAGTGCACTTCCTCTTTGATGGCGGTGATGTCAGGAGAAGGCCAGATAAACCGTTCTGATGTTTGATGCCAGTTTTCCAATATGCTTGTTTGTCTTTCATCTCGTTTTTCCAACAGATGAGGCACCATCGCTTCAACCAAATATGTCCCCCCTCGACCTCTGACCGTCCCTCCTCGACTCAATACCAACCGTTCTGAATCAGTGAGTCCTCAGCTCACCCTCCCATTTGTCTGGTTTTTGTTTGGTGCTCAGAAAGAAAGATAAGAATTTATGAAAGGGATTGAAGGAACTTTCTTGTGCTGAAGAGTAAATGCAGCGCAAATAATCTCTGCCTGTCAGTGAAGCTCCTGAAGAGACCAAAACCAACAAAGAATGTATCCTCCAAACAGGTATCGTCAGTGTAGCCAGGGTCTTGTTCCTCTGTGCTGTAGAACTCCATCACAGTTCAATAGCTATTAAAGACACATCAATAGGCCACACTGTGAAACTGACTGACATGTTTCTTTATTACAATGAACACAGGCACTGCAATAAATAGTAAACACAATTCAAATTGATCGTGACTGAAAATTAGAAACTACAGTGCCCAGCTGCTTTATGAAAACACAGGTGTTTTAAACAAGAGACGAATGTTACGTTCAAACTAAGACAATTACAAAACAGCTAAAAACAACCAGCTACATTGTCACCAAGTCACTGTTGACTTGGCCAACTCAACTTTGATTTGTAATGCTTTATGCCTGTTACACAGCAACTAGAGCCTGGGGAACTTTTAGCCTGTAGCATTAGGGCTTTTCACACTGCATAGTCTTAGCCCTGGGCTAAGGATAGCTCTGGGTTAATTTAGCCCCTTTTCACACACAGATTGTTAACCCAGGGCTAAACGATTCACACTGCACTTCTACTAGCCCAGGGTTAAGCACACCAGTGCTCTGAAGTTAAGCTAAGCCTTTTAGGATGTTGTTTTACTATTCCATTATCTTTAGCCCAGGTTCACACTGGCACCTTTTAGCTCCTGCCTTTGTTGATTTTCCGGGGATGACCACACAAAGTCGGGTCTAACCCTCCTCTGGAGCAGGGCCAGCAAGCCCTAGACTAGCATCGGGGTGAGCCCACTTTGGAACAAGCCAGCATGAACGCTTTCTTAGTCCAAGGCTAACAGCCTCCTTAGCCTGAGCCCAGTGTGAAAAGCCCTTTTGTCACTGGTAGTCTGAACAGTCAGAGTCAACAGCCATTCTAGCAGCTCTGTGAAGTTGTAGCCAGAGCAGTGCTTTGAGCAAAATGCTAACTGTTTACCGTGCTCACTATCTTAAGCCCCTTTCACAAATGCACTGTAACTCTAGATTTATCACAAGTTTACCCAGAGGAGCTGTATACGTGAACACAAATGTGTGCATTATTTGCCCTGGACTAGCAAATAGCTCTGTAGTCTTAAGTCCCAGTGAGCCTCATGTGTGAACAGAGCAGACAATTGTCCGGAGTGAATCCACAGCGTGAGAGAGCGTGTCAACAGCATGTAATCTTCAGTGTTAGTGCTGGACGTACACTGTGCTTTGCACTCTTCTCTGCATGTCTGTTTATTACTTTCCACTCTTTTGTTGATATTTCGGATACGCAAATGTGGACGATGTCCTGATCTGACTCTCCGGATATTGTGCGGAGTTCATTTGTGAAACATGTTGGCATACAAACGGATGCTAATTAGCACTAAATGTAATGTGCAGCTAAGGTTTTGCAGAAATTTTGTCACAATTTAAAATATTGAACAAATTAAAATGTTGACCTGATGATGGCGCTCAATGAAAAGTTATTTCAATACATCCTATGGGACATGAATGTCTTTACACTCCATGACCATCCAGTATTGTTGAAATTTCACTCAAAAGCACATACGTATGTGAAGCTTGTGATAGCATGAGAGGAAAAGTCAAATAGATTCATCATCTGGGGATTAAACCTGTTTGTGGTGCGAGGAGGAAAGCTAGGGGATCACCGAAGACATTGGGATTCATCCCATGGGGACCATGAATATCTTTACAAAACTCAGAGGCAATCCATCCAGTAAGAGATACTTCAGTCTGGACCATAGTGGTGGACAACCCACCGACAGACCAACATCACCATCCCTAGAGTCATATATGAGATGATTATATCACAGGCCACATATCAATGAGTCATCATCAACCAGAGATCAGAGCTGAATCTTATAAAAGTGGGGCAGCGCCCTTTCTCTGAAGTTATATAACATAAGAAGTCTAAACATTCCTAAGCAGAAGGAATTTTAAAGTTTGTTTAAAACCACTTAAAGTCAGCTGTACTCTTACTCAGGTACAGTAGCAGGAGTCAAGTCATAACTTCAGACTCGACTACTTTGATATGCCTCTTCAGATCATCAGTGACGTGAAGGAACCAGCAGCTACAGTCTGACAAATCCAAATTAACTACAGATCTTCAAAGCCCTTGTTTTTATTCACACAGACTGTCAGAACTCAGATGTGAAACAAATGTTCCTGAGTCTGGAGCTTTTCACTTTGTGTCTGTCTCTGACGTCACCAACGCCGCTCTGTCTGTCTGGCTGAGCTGCTTTCGTAAAATATTGATCATCCCTCCGCCTTCCCTGCTGGCGCTGGCTTTAATTGACTGGCAGACGAGTGCAGGGACGGAGCCGGAGAGATGATTGAAGTGACGGAATAAAACAGAGACAAGAACAAAACAGAACCGGCTCATCAAGTTCATAAACGTCAAGGCCCGACGCCCTCCCTCCTCCTCTATAAATCACAGTGTCTCATTCCTCTTGTTTATCGTCTGCTCTCACACTCCTCGCTCTCTCACTGCAGCTTGGCCTCTCTCCCTCATTCTGATCCATCCATCTCTGCTTTCTGGGTAATGAGAGACTGAACCTGACAGAGCATTTTCAGGACAACACACTGCAAAGAAAATTGTGTTGAATTATACTGTATGATATGGATGGGTGTTCTATTTAAAGCTGCACTTGGCAGATTGTTTATGTTAAAGACTGACAGCCTGAATTACAGCCTGGAACAAACAGCGCCCCCCCTCCCCTCCTCGCTGTTTACCCAGGTGAGGTTAGCTGTCCGATCAGGAGGCGACACACCAAAGCTCAAAGGAAGAATTCTCACAGTGACAGTGCTAACATGCTGCTATAATGTTTACATAATTACCATATTCATTTAGCCTGTCAGCATGCTAACACTGGCTGATGAGCATTAAAGGCAGTTGAGTACAGCTGAGGCTGAAAGGAATGTCAGTGATCATGCAGTATGTGGTCATGGACCAAATTGTTGGGCATATTAATAGTTTGATCTGATTATGGCTCTTGATGAAAATGAAGTAAATAAAATTCATCCTGTCTGTATTGAATTTAATGGCAATCCGTTCAGGGATGCAGGATATGGATTTTTTCAGCTAATACCGATAACTGATGATCATCTGCTTCTCATGGCAGATACATAAGATAGATGATCATTTCACATTTTTATATTTTAAAAAAAGTTCCTAACCTGTGGTTTCTACACACCTGAGGGAGAGAGCAAAGACAGATGATTTAATATTCCACAACTCTAATAAGATTTGTTCTGGTAAAACTCAGACATGTTCCTCTTCTCTCTGAACTCTTGTGGAACATGTGTTGCAAATTGCAATCATATTTTCTTCCTCTGAAGCAGTAAAAAAAAAAAAGACTATATGTTCGTCTCTCTAGTCTACACTGCGTGGCTCTACAGAGGTGCAGCAGCTTGACATCATCAGTGTGATAACAGTGTGCTGTGCTTCTTCTTCTCTCTGTTTGTTGACTTCTGACTTGTGTTGTGAAGCACTTTGAGTGGTCGCTAAGACCAGAAAAGCAACTACATAATACGTAGACCATTTATGTTTGTTTAAACTGTACGCTTATTCGTGTTTGAGTTGAAGATAGCTGATACTTGTCCCCTTGGAGATGGAATGAGTTCTAAAATCTTGATTTAATTAGCAGAATTTCTGTCTGTTGAAACATTTAATTTTCTTGGCTTTGCTACGTTACTCCATTCACCTACAAGCTTTGTGAAACTTGTGTAATGTGAAACGTTCTCCTCGATCTATTGTAGCTTAAAATGTAACTCATTTGTCCGTAGATTTCAACCAAAGCATCTGTCAGATCAATAAATACCATATCTCACAACCATGTTATAGCCAAGACCCTGCACAGAAGGGATGGACACATGGATGT
Organism: Pagrus major; assembly: GCF_040436345.1. Taxonomy (NCBI): domain Eukaryota; kingdom Metazoa; phylum Chordata; class Actinopteri; order Spariformes; family Sparidae; genus Pagrus; species Pagrus major. The sequence goes on along the minus strand of NC_133222.1, from coordinate 27,194,975 downwards.
TGTTCATCACATAAGTCCTCCTAAAGTCAGAGGTTGTCCTCGTATAAATATTTAGCTATAGAGGCATAAGTTTGAATTTTAGACAGAGCCAAACTGCCTCCTGACTTTATGCTAAGCTATGACACTGAAATCGATCACCTCGTCTCATTCTCAAACATCTCCCTCTCAGTAGGTCGGCTCTGGAATACTGCAGCATTTCTGAAAAACTAGGTGTCATTACTTTTGTCCAACTGTAAAGGTGCACTGTGTAGTTTTGGGGAAGACATTTTAATCAGAAGAGAAAGATCTTCATTGACTGATTTTGTGTTTATGCCTAAACAAATTAAACAAACAAGCTCTTTTCATTTTCATGACTGGATAAACAAACTGACCTTAAAGGACGACATTATTTTATTATAAATCCCTTACTTTCCTCTGAGAACAGCTTGTTTATTCAGATATGGATACAGTAAATGTTTCTGAGTTTGTATAATTACATTAACAAAAAATGTACTTAACAAAACTACATAGTGCCCCTTTAAGCTATTTCCAGAGCAACTGCAATGGAGTTTGACAACAGAAGTCAAGTCGGTCTATTTATATAGAAAATGTTTTGGAAACATACAATATCAGTGTTCAGTGTCAGCCCCTCAAATGTAAAGATTTATGATCCAAGTCAGGCTGAATCATCAGGTCTTGATTTATTTGTGTCTCCAGACATGTCAGGCAGCAGGGAACACTGTCACACCAGGTAAACAAATGTAAAACCAAAGTCTGACTTGGTAGACTTTGTGTAGATGTGAGGTGTTGCCTCTGAAAAATGACTGATTGTCAATCCATCACTGGTTTCTGGCACACAGCATGTGCTGAATCCAGTGTTATCGTGCTGAAATTGCATATACATTCAAACATTCCCACACAGGGTAAAGCTTGTCTTCTTTTGTGATGTTGCTCTCTCCGCCCACATTAATTAAATACAGCGTTGCCAATTATTTTAAATAGAAAAAGTTATTAGAATTGCCACTAGCATTCATTTGCTCCCAGCGGTTGAGAAGTAAAGCTGGCAACACTGACAAAATGCAGCAAGTACAAGCCTGTTCTCTGGGATCGTTTTAAAACACTACAACCAAAAACCCAAAAATCCATCACATTACAGCCTGAACATCAGACACGATGACACACAGTACTCACCAGCTGAACGTGGCGTTGCTTGTCTGTGTGTTTGTGTGTGTGTGTAGTGAACTCAGGATTCACCCCTGAGTGTGTTTGAACGACCTTCCTTCCAAACACATTTCTGCTTCGATGACAGTTCCACTTTGCTGATAGTTAGTGGTGCTGATGGCTAATGAATGGAGTCCGTGCTATATTATCACATGGTGTAACTATTTACACATATATCTGTTGATGAAGATTTTGTAGGTGGTGCACCTTCCTTCAAATGATCGGCCACTGTCGACTGTAGTATTTGTAATAGTGCTATTTACAGAAAATCCTCTACCCTGACGTGGCCCAGGAATTTTGGGTGAAAAATCCTCCAGTCACAGCATGTATAGGACAGCAGGTGTGTGTTTATATGTAAGGCTGCTGATTTAAACTTAAAAGTCACTAAACATGATTAGAAATGGGAAATGGTGATTGTTACAGGCCACTAAAAACATGAATATAGAATACACAATTAGATTGTTTGTCAAAGAACTCTGATCCTCATCCAGACATACAAGTGAGCCACATGATATACTGTCAGGTGAGGCGTGAAGGCTGTGCTTTTAGTCATGAGTTTAAATGTCAATGGGATTTTGAATGAGGTTTTCCTCCTGGAACACAACCCGGATGTTACAGTGCACTCTTATTATTCATTACATATAACTGAAAAAGTAATGACATATTTAACTAATTACTCAACAGTGAACTGCTTACATGACTTGTTTCTTTACTTTTGTTACTCCTTGGTTCACTGATCATCAACAGCTAGCTTAGCTGCAGTGCTGCCACCCTGCACTCCAGAAGTAGGCTCAACTCTGCATTAAAAATTCCAGTCAGGCATTATACAAGCTGAGCCCCAAATAACACATTAGAAACAGTGATAGCATCACTGAATTTATTATTTGTTTCAATTCAGATTCTTTAATTCACCCCCGCTGTCTTATTTTCCTGCTGGCCTCTTGCACGTATGATTACATTCCATCCTTGCCAGCCTCATCACTTCCCGTCCTAATGCAGGTTGACATGGCAGAACGGCAGCTCTGGCCCGACAAGCTGTTTATGCTCCATTATTTATGACTTGAGTCTCTTACTCAGATGTCAGTGTTTTTAGGTTTTATAGAGGATGTGGATTTAGATACATTCTGCCTGGGGGTAAAAACCTGTCTGAATAAATGAAATCACTGACAAGCTCTATAAATCATGAGATAAGTGACTTGTTACTCAGGGGTCAGCGCTCTACGTAAGCTCTGATAAAAGGTTTATGATGGAGGCGGATCTAATATGCCACAGTTGCTGCAGGATGCTGCTGCAGAGTGTGACGGGGGTCCTTCAGCTTGTCTGGATGCTGATTTAGACACGTCAGCCTGAGGAACGGCAGTGACAGTTGCTCAGTCCAGTCATTAGTTTTATTCAAAGTGAAATAACAAGCTGAAAGGATGGCCCTGAAATTTAGTGGAGACATCCATGGTCCTCAGGATATTAATCCTAATGACTTTGATGATCCCCAGATTTTTTTGTATCTACTGCCACCAGCAGATTGATATTTTCAGTTTAGAGCAAAATGTCTTGTAACTGTTGGATTCATTGCCATCACATTTGGAAGAGATATTCTTGTAAAACTAATGAACTTAAACTGTAAAACTAAAACTAATTTGTAACCTGCAAAACTAATGATGCCAGCATGACTGGAGGTCTCAGGTTGTGTCCAAAATGATTCCCTATTTACTGACTAATGCATCATATTTACTGTCCAGCCTTTATATTTGACAGTCTGAATTCTCAGTTTGAGAGCTCTGCAATGGAACAAAAACCAGTGGTGTCCATGACCTGTATACCAATTAGATGTAACATAAAACTAGATAGGAGGCACCTTATAAGTCCAATGAGAATTCCTCGCCTGGTGCATACGCCCAACATGTTCCTTAGTTTTACTTCATGGTTTTGTGGCCTTCTGAATATTCACAGTAGAGTTTGTCCCATCCAGCCTCACACATACACACACTTTGCCACTCCAAAACACTTCCCAGCTTGAGGTGACTTAAACAAACCTAATACGAATTCAAAAGCACATAGATTTGTATTATTCTAGATTGCAGATTGTTCTCCAACTTTAAAAACGTATTTCACCTTGTATTTTTATTATAATCACGGTAGGGTTGTACCTGGGCAGCAATACATTTTTTTATTTAATTTGATCATATATTATGTACACACATATGGCTTTATTTTGACTGAATCATTTTAGTTTGATGTCGTTCCCAAATTTCCATAAATTGGATCAAATGACCCGCTGAGACGAAAGATGAGTTTGTAATCTGTGTCCTCACACACACAACGGGACAATCTCTCCAACCAAGTGTGTACTTCTTTAAAATGAGAGAGGCCATTTAAGGACAGAGCAGGAAGGAGAGGTGTGTGTTTCACTTTTATCACAGTGGCTGATCGCTGCTGGGAAAAAGCTGCTGAAACACAAAAACTAACGTGAACCAGGCAACAGAAAATATACGTACAGAATATCTGCTCTTCATTTTGATATTGTCATAATAAACTCTGTGTTCCACTTTAACTGTGTTTTAAACCTACCAACAAAAATTAAGCTACATCTGTCACCAGCTGTGTGACCGACGGGTGTCCCTGAGTGTTGGCAACACGCACACTCGCAGCTTAAACGGGCAAATGAAGACACCGCTGTGTCTGACTCGTTTTACCTGTTCAATCAAAATCTCAAATTTGATAATGATCAACAGTCTGAGGTGTGAGTTCCCAACATCAGACGTCTCTCCACCCACGTCTCCCACCAGATCTGTTGTGACACGAACAGAGAGTTCACCAGGTAACCCAGAGGACAAGAGACAGAGGACAAGCAGACTGAGTCACCAGGATGTCCCCCGTCTATTCTGAGTTTTAAATCTGATGATGAAATGCGCGTATTGTTTTTTTAAAAATAATGCCAATGATGCCAGATGTGTGTGTGATTAGGAGGACACACAAACCCCCGGAGCAACCGTCTCAGCCTGGATCACAAACACGACACACACATGCAGTCGTGTCTGTCTGCGAGCTCTCGTCAGGGATTAGCTCAACACACAACTGCACGTGCACGCTCTCACACACACATTCACACTGTCCTCTTTTATCCAAGCTGGACAGCTGTTTGTGTATTCATCTCGTCAGCCTGAAGCACTCAGAGAATCTCATTTATTTAGTTTGCTGTGTAAGCCTTTGTTTGTTGTTTGTTTGTCTCTATCATGCAGTTTTTCATTATCAGGTTTTCAGTTTATTCTACGTGACAATGTTTATTATCGTATACTCCTTGCCTCTGTAATCACCCAGACACACAAAATGGCACACATCCAAAAATCAACCCAATTGCCAGAATATGTGGGCACTGTACGTGTCTGCAAACCACTCATATGTTGAAACTTTGTTTCTTTAGGTTCAGCTTTCAATTTAATGTTGTGAAGACACTGTTCTTATGGTCTGGTCAGGTTTGTTAGGGTTAGGAAAAGATCCTGTTTAAGCTTAAAGTACCTGTTTTGGTCACCACAAACACAGCTGGAGATGTCCTGACTTCCTGTCAAAAATGTCTTACCAAGGTCTCCTTAAAAAATATCCACTTGTGTCCCACTTACAAGTGTTAAAACCCTGTGGTCCCTCATCAAAACTATCCAGTGGTTTCATACGTACAAATGTTAAAACACAGTCTCGAACCGTGGTCAACTCCAAACCAAAAGTCAGGTCATCAACATTAACATGTAATGTTAAGGTGGTATCACTCGTATTGTGGAAATGTCAATATCGTAGCCAATTTAAAGGTAGTAGTGACGTCTATGTATTGTGTTGCAGATTTCTGTTGAAGTTAGCATGCTAACCAGCTACCAACAGCCCGTTCCACTAGATGCACGGCTAATAGAGCTAACTAGCTAATGGCAGCTACAGTTAGCAACAGTTAGCATTTACTGTGGTGATATCCTGCCCCTGTATGTTCAGAGTATGAATTTGTCAGATGGCCAGTTCTTACATAAGATATGTATGAAGGTGAAAGTATTGGTGGATTGCATAAATGTTATCCGCCAACATTTTGTTCTGGCTGCAAAAATGCTGGCGTGTCTTTGAGCACACACAGACACACACACACACACACACACACACACACTTGCACACACACACACACACACACACACACACACACACACACACACTTGCAAACAGCCATAACACAGAGACTTGTGCCAGACTATTTCTTGGCCACAAACAGTGACTTCCTGAAGTCTCGTCACCACCATGAGATTCCTCGTCAGCCTCCAAAGATGCAAGATTAAAGGAGCCAAAGCCAGACAAGCCATATCCCACAGTTTGCAGTCTTTAAGCTAAGCTAAGCTAATTAGGTACTGGATGTAGCTTCATATTTTACATACAGACATGGGCATTACATCAAAACTATTGCTTTAAACATCCATGTCGTCCTATATTGTTCCTGCTGGTTCTGGTTCAGACAACAGCTGACTGTACAGACAGTAAGATTAAACGAGCACAAACATAAATCATCATCCTGTCATTTTATTTTATTTATTAGTTTATAAAATGTACTAAAATGTACAGACTTCACCCTGGCTGGGTCATAACACACTTTGACATCTGTTTTGTGTTCATATTATATCTTAAACATAAAAGCACAAGGACATTATCGTGTGCACACAAAACATATGTGCTCGCACTTGAAAGTTCTGGCATATAGTAAATGCATGCACATAAGCTGCAAGCTAAGTCATATTACTACTCAACCGATGTTCAAACACACACACACACACAAACACACACTATGTTTCCCTGCAGCATGTGTTTCAGGTCTGGTCTGGTTATATAAACTGCAGTGTTTTTTAGTGGAAAGATGTGAGCATCTGCTGCTAACTGGCCCTCATACCACCTCACACTGTTACTGCCAAACACAACACCGAGGGGTTCAACACACACACATGCACACACACACACACACAATACTCTGACAGGGTTGCATAATCTAACCGTATCGCTCTGTCTTCCTGTCTCTTTATCTCTGTTTGCCTCTTTTTATCTCAGTCTCACACACAATCACAAAGTTGAAAGTAAATGTCAGGTTACATAAATTCCAGTGTTTTTAGTAAAATGAATGGCCTCACACTGCCTATGCCATGTAGGAGGCAGGAGGTCAAACACACATACACATACACACGCACACACACAATCCATGTTACCAGTAGCAAATAATTTATAGTGAACAACGACTTTATATCTCAGATGTTTTGTTTGCTTGTACAGTAGTTTGTTTTGTTTGAGACACTTTCTCAACAGATACAAACTTTTGTGAAGTGTTTGCAGTGTGATACTATCTGCATAACAGTATAAGTCAGACTTGAGATTGTACATCCTTCATCAATTTGGGAGATTTGCAAATTTGGTCTCTTTCCAAAAGATGTAAAGGTTGATAATAATGTCATGTCTGCACAGTAAGTGTAAAGCTGGAGTCAGGACAGTTGTTGCCAAGCTTAGCATTAAGGCTAGAAGCAGAGGGAAACAGCTAGCCGGGCTCCAACAACTCTAAACTCAACTTATCATCCAAAACATCTCATTTGTTTCGACTGTGTACAAACAGAATCATGAGAACATCAGGTTGTGGTTTTGAGAGTTAAATACTTGAACAATCTCACTGCTTTTCTTGCAAGACCTGTCTTGCTCAACTTCTGATTGGTTGCCTTCGTTGGTTGTGTTCTCCACACTTGACTTAAACTGTTAACCGGTAGCTCTGGTTATGTTTGTTTTGCTTGCAGTTCTGTTACGGTGGTAAATGAGCGGCCTCCTTCCCAGACTGCTGCTCCTCGGGGTCACTCATCCTCCTGAGACGCTCTTCTGCAAGAGTGTCTCTGGGCTAGATAGGCAGAGTGGACAGGCAAGGTAGCCGTAGGGTGGCATGCCGCAGTGCTTCCCTGTCGCTGGTCTGTCTGCGTCTATGCCGTCCTCTCCACTCTAGATAACTAGCCCAGAGACACTGCAGCTGCGACAGCTGAAGAGGTCGGTTTGTTTACCAGGAAACTACAGCTCACAATCCACTGTATCAGCTCTGCCACTGGCTGTGCCACTCAAGAAAAACATAGACACAACCCAGAAACACCAGACAACACTGAACATACACTCAGCAAATAGCACGCTAGCTAGCTAATTGTTGTCTCATTGGTGGTGTGATGAACAGTAAAGTCATCGTAGCCCACTGACCTCCCTACCTTACTCTGGTTGTACAGTGGAGTACCAGGGCTCAAAGAGGTTTGTAGACATGTCAGGAAAGCCAAGCACTGTCCGTGGGCACAGGCCCCACTGAGCTTCCTCCATGTGGTTGTCCAGTTGTCTACCATGGCCACAAAAATCTCTGTTTTTCTTTTTTGATGGGAAGAAGGCACCTGTATCACCTTACTCACCTCCTGTTGAAGAACTTCATGGATGTGTTTAGCATGGTTTCAGGACCCCGTCGCTGTTGGCGCTCATCACAGAATTGTTCCAGCACACAACAACCCACAAAACAGTTAAGTTGTATTTTTGAACTTTGGACAGAGTAATATTGGCTGTTTTTCCTCGCCTCAAGTCTTAATGCTAAGCTAGACTAAACGGTTCCATTCTTACATAATGGATATTTCGATATGCAGTTCCTTTGTACAGTTGTTTGTGGAGCTGATAAGAAGAAAGGAGTGGAGAGCAAAGCAGACAGAAAGAAAGTGGAGAGGAGACGGAGGAGCCTATTGATATCAAATGAACCTGACAGTGTAACTGAAGCGCAATCTGCCAATGACAACACTGGAGAAAGTGGGTGTCGACTGCCAGCTCGGATCACTCAAACGTTTATACATTTACATCAATCCAAAATGAATGAACTCAGTAGCCAGTACAGCAGACGCAGCTACTGATGAATTCAACAGGCAGCAAACAAGATCCCAGACTGACTTAAAACCAGTCAGTGTTGGAATGAAATAGAATGTGTCAGGTGACAGCCCGGATATTAAGTGACACATTTACATGACACGGAGATAAGCAGGCTGACAGCCAGCTGAGCTGTGAGACGCCCCCCGGGGAAACCTTCCTACCTACACATGGCAATGTACATGTTTGAATCAGTCTTTGCTGGATGTAGACTCTCAGGTATTTGCTGTGTTGCTGCAAAGCACATCACAGACTATTATATTAATTATCTCTAAATATGCAGAGTTTAGTGAAACGTTTGTTTTTCCCCCTCAGGGTCACAACACTGAAACTGTAAGTCTTACTGCTTCTTTCAGGAATATACTTGTCCTACACTTGTATTTTTCTACTTAGACAAACTACCCAGGAATTCTGCTACTGATGCTTGTAATGCTCAGGTTCAAACAAAGCTCACCCATTTCAGTTTAATTTGATTTTAATTTAATTTCCTCCACCTCAGCTCCCTTCAGGGTTTAGACTAGACCACACGTTGAAGCCTTATAGGTCTCAGATCTTCACTTGGATCAAAAAAAAAACAACCACATCTTCAGAACCACAACTTCCACTTCCATCTGCATACACTGTTTACTTCAGCTGTTTTCAGTGCTTGCCCTTCAGCACACTTCAACTGACTCCTTATAGGACAGGACTGACACTTTAACTTTATTCATGATTTAAACTTTGACGTTTCAACTCACCTCCTTTCAGTTCTGCCGATAATTTGACTTAATGCAGTCCTTACACTCAAACTAAAACCTCTGCTGTAGCACATTTTAAGCAGTGGTCACATAAATCTAACCATGAGTTATTACTGCATCTATCAGGAGGATACTGATGCTGCTGACACACACAGACTTTCCAGAAATTACCCTGATCCCTTCCTCTTCAAATGAAAATTCAACTGCTTTCAGTGGTCACAGTTTCACTGCTTTCGTCTCTAATTCTTTAACTGAAAAATGAAAATTAGAGAATAAGACGCTGTAATTGACATATACTTCTAATGGCATTCATTTCTCTCAACTCAACATATCCTTTGCACTTAAACAACTTCAACTCCTTTCATTGTTTGAACTTCAGCACAATCATTTTAACTTTAAGACTTTTTTCAACTGCCAATTCAACTTTAACCACAACTTCTTTCAATATTTTGTCTATTTAAAATGTGTAACTGCAAGATTTCAGCAGTGAGCAGACATAATATTTGACTTTTCTACTGTTGTTCCTACAGCTTCTTTCAGGAGACTACTTATCCTTCTGTTTGTATTTTCCTCTTAACTCACACACACATTCTTCTTAGGTATTCCCCTACTGATGCTCACAATAATCCCAGCTTGTTGGGTAAACACTTGCTGCAATAGAGCCTTTCTCTCTGTACTCATAAGAGCATTTCCCCTGTGAATGTAGATTTAAGGCTTATGCTGTAGGCTCAGGCTCTGTTGATAATGCTATACAGGCTGAACGTAGCTCAGAACACCAGGGTGTGGCATCATCATCAGAGAGACGCATCAGTGAACAAGGAAAACTGGTACCAAATTATAAGCTTTGTTGAGAGAAATGTCTGGAATTCTAATGTTGGGACTGAGGAGACAGTGACTGAAAGTGGGTTTGACTTGAGTGATTAGGGAACTGATTTATCACCCTGCTCGGCCTAAAAATAGTCCGATTTAAAAGAAAAGTTCACCCCGAATGAAAATTCTGTCATTATCTACTCAGCCCCCAGCTTATGGAAAGTTGAGTTAAGTTTCGTAGTCCACAAACCATTTCTGGAGCTTCACAGCAAAACAGCATTGCAGCATCCTCCTAAACAACTGAAGTAGATGGGGACTTGTTTTAAAACATAAAAAAAAAAACAATAAAAAACCCATAAAATGGCCATACAGCTTGTACTGGCGTAATCCAAGTCTCTGGAAGGCCCAAGACCTCAAATCGATTTGAAAAGACGTTATTTACACCCTTTTTTAAAAAGTTTTAAAGCAGAAATCTTTGTTGCAGCTGCAAGGCTAAAAGCGTTAGCATAAAATAAGTTTGGGATCTCAGGGCTTCCGGAGACTTGGATTATGTCGGACAAGCTGTATGGAGCTACTTTATGTTTTTTTCTGGTTGGTTTTTGTTTTACATCTTTACTTCTGTAGGACACAAAATTTCACCCAACTTTGTGTCGGCATGTGGGTGGTTAGATAACGACTCCATTTTCATTTTTGTGTAAACTATTCCTTTAAGTATATCCCGTCTAAACACACTGGAATCACATTGTGTAATGTTCTCTTATCCTTACTATACCCTAATACAATGGAGGTGAATGGTACATCAGATTTACTCTGGATAATTCACAGACCTCACTGTAAAACCACTAAATACTGTTTACAGTGAGCTCTGTAGATTACACAGATTCACCTGGACAGTGTTTCTGAAGAGGAATGTTGTTCTATTTCTTTTTTTAAATAGAATTTATCTTGGCTATGAGCACCACAAACTAGACTCCATTCACTTCTATTAATTTAAGTGGGTGCAACAATCTCAATGATACAAACTACCAAACAAATAAAAAACAAAACAATCTGCATAGTTAGATGAGGAGTAAGTGGAAAAAATCAGTTTGATGTAATTTGGGTGAACTGACCCTTTAAGACAGCACCTGAGCAACATGTGAAGGTATGTGTAGTGACATGGTAACCTGAGCTGTATAGCTTGGCTGTCTGCGTTCTAGTCTTTGTTTCATGCTGTCATAATTAATGCAGGAGTTCATGCAAAAGCAATCAGGGAACAGCGATTAAACACATCTACGCATGACGAGTATGACGGGACAACAGGAGCAGAAATACACACTGTATGGAAACACTCACATCCACACACACACACACACACATACAGCTTTCAAACGAAGCACTGTGGCCTAGAGGTATGCAAACTATCTTTCCATCCAAAAAACACATATCAAATGCAAACCTGTGTGTGGGAAAAACGTTTCCTCTTAACTGAGGAGAGAAAAACTGTGTAAGCTACTCACACATGTCAGTCACGCTGAATGAAACCACACTGCAGGCAGAATAGGTTTTGCTGTTTATTTCAACACTAACAGTCATGTGTACTAATGTGCTGACTGGCGGTACGATGCAGCCACAGTGCATCTTGCGGTAGCCTCAGAGCTGCGATCTATAGCCATCTATGTAGACGAAGCAAGGCTAAACGTCAAGCCCACACTGTCCCTGATCAATGTCATAAATTAGCTCCACGCAGGTGATTTTGGTATTTGGATGCAGCTAACCGCTAACTCCACAGAAACAGTATCATCAGTCTCTTCTAGTTGTTACAGGGTTATTAATTCTCACTGTTTTACAGTTACCATGTAAGATGTTACATCACAACAGCCTGACAAACATACAGAGTGATTTACTTAAAGATCTCGACATAGTGTATTCTGGCAGCTTCTGTTTATTTTCTGTTGCTTGTTGTCTATGCAGTTCCAGGAAGTACGGCGAATAATGCTTTGCTGTTACTATTTCCAGGATGTAAAAAAGTGAACTGAGGCTTAAAATAGTTCCCTCTAATGTCACAGTGTTCAGAGATGCAGGGCTGAGGGATTTATAAACGGGGTCATTTCTCCCAAAAAGCATCTTAAAGTCCAGTCGTACAGGTGTTTGTCCTCACAGATGGACCTGGAAACTTTGTCAAAACTTAGATAGAGGAAGAGTTTCTAAATAAGTCTGCTATTTCTTTGTTGCTCTGGAGATGAGAGTAACTGCGACATGGAGTCACTTCAATATGGAAAGCTACAGGGGCCAAAACACACGACTACTGACGTGAACATTACATGTTTTTGAACTCCAAAGATTGTTAATAATAATGTTTGTATTTGTTATAGAATAACAATGATGATGGTCAAATAAGATGCTTTTCAGGGAAACAGGCCTCCTGCACCTGAACAGAACAATGATCAACGCTATTTAAGGGGGCACTCTACCAATTTTACACATGAAGTATACTCAGTATAATATCTTCTAATATGTTCTTGATGCTGATGTTTTGGGTCCGACTTGATTTCTCTATGGTTGTTTCATCAAGAAGACACAGCCCAGTCGCCAGAATTAAATGCTGACAGTTAACGTTTCTGCAAACCACTGATACGTTCACATTTGTACATGTAACAGGCCTACTCACTACTCACCATGCTGACATTTCTACAAAACGTGTCGTATCACGTTCACGTTACATTATCATGACCTGTCATACTGAGAAATGGACAGGATGATGAGAAGGTTGCAGACGGGGAGGTTGCCAAACCAGTGACCACAGTTTGAGAGTTTTTCACCATTTGTAATTGAGGAACCACAGCGAATTTTAAGGAGACCCCGGGACAATTTCCAGATGAGCTTGTAGCAACAAAAAACAACTATTTTTGACGAGAAGTCGAGCATCTCCTGTCATTTGAGGCAATCAAAGCAGGTATTTTAAGCCACAACATGATCCTCTCCTAACCCTATCCGTGATTTGCAGAAATGTACATTGGGGACATTTACTCTGGCGCTTGGTTTGGGAAGATGCCACACTGAATTGACTTTTTACCTGCTTTAAACCAGTGGTTCCTAACCAGGAGTTCAGGACCCACTAAAGGTGGTCAAACATCAATTCAGAACAACAACAAAAAAAATTTGCCCCATAAAATTATGTGTATTATTTAAGACACATAATTGCCTTTTTTGGCCTCTTTAGGCCTCCATAGTTATTAACATTAAACAATCTGAGCCGGTAAAAAAAAAAAAAAAAAACACTTTTCGCTTGCTTGAAATGCTCAATGTAACTTGCGATGAGGGGTTGTTGTTTTGAGAACCACTGCTTCATGTGACGATGAAACAACGAAAGAAATGCATGAAGAAAAAACAGGAATCAAAAGTTTCATGTTTAAATCTGACCAAAGAAAGCTGACCAGTACAGGACTGTAGCAGGTGAGCCAGAGGTGACACGTAGTTAAATAAATAGGACTGTTTGTGCTTTAAAGACACTGACACTGAGGACAATATCAAGTGATGTACTCTGCTGAGCAGGCAGGATGGGAATCAGTGTTTCAGCTCCGTCTACAGTCTTCATATTTCCAAAAACTGAACTTCTGAATACGTAGTAGTTTTATTCTGAGGAGGCTGAAGTGAACTGACCCCACCCTCGTCGTGCATTTGCTAGGCTGAAGAGCTTTCGCAGCATGTTTGCAGCTGACCTAACTGTACTGTACTGTGCATTAAGGTACACTTGATGGTGACCTTTTAAAGGAAACGTGTCTGTTTATGGCCATCGGGCCTACTCAGAGTGTATGAGACAACACTCAGCCTCACCTTTCAGTCCCACTGGATCCTGGCTACAGCACACTGTTATTAACTCTTTGTAAACCAGTGATCACCTTAAAGTTAGTTTCTCACTGAAGACTACAGATTATAAGTGTCTTATCATAATACTCCTCTAGGCTATTTCTCATAGTAAGTGGTACTTTGTTGACTCTCCTCGTGGAGGTCAAAGGTCAGCTCTGGAGCAGCATGTCCTATCACACCTCTCTAAGCATGCTCCTAGCTTATTGTGCAACTACATATAGGAATTATTGCTAAAGAATTACAGGTGCATTTTGGGTAGGGAGGAACATCTCCCAGTATTGCCAACACTGATTCTCTGCCCCTGAGTTTGTGGCTTTGACTTCCATAAAAGTCCAACATGCTTCCAACAGAGTGAGCCTATACCAGTGACTCGCACACAGGCGGGTTGTCAGAGTCCTGGCTGTGCATGGAGCTCAGGCCTGTGTCCGAGTCCTCATCGTTCGTGTTGCAGGCCTTGGACAGACCTCTGGCCTGCTCCACCCAGCCGCTGCTCTTCTCCGCTGACACCGGCTCAGCCTCAGCGCTCACTGCGCCCAGCTCCCCCTGCCCATCATCAGTCACAGTCAGTGTGTTGTCCACCTGCTCTATCTCCATGGTCTCAACCTTGGCCAGCAGGTCCAGCAGTTCACTTTCCTTGGTCTCCCAGAGTGCCAGACTCAGGTCCAAGTCCCCCCTGATGGAGTCCAGGTCCGTCTTCAGCCTCAGGCCGATGTACAGACTGGTGTCCAGCTGCGTTTTGATCCTCTCCTCCTCCAGCACGAGCTCGTTCTCGGACAAACTTTCCACATCTGGCTCCACAGCTGGAGGGGCAGACGCGGCCAGGCACATGTCCTCCGAGACGCTGTCCGCGTCCCTGGCCGCCTCCGCTCCTCTCTCCTCCCGCCGCCTCTTCATCCAGCGCCGGTTGAGCTCCTCCTGGATCTCCCCGGTGATGCTCTCCACCAGCGCCTCCCGCTCCGTCAGCTCCTCCTGCAGCCGCACCACCTCCTCGCAGCGCCGCGCGTACTCCTCGAACTGGACGAGCGCCTCGGCGGTGCTCCGGGCGTCCTGCCGCTCCGCTTTGCGCTTACAGTCCGAAGAAGCCTCGGAGGAGGAGTCCACCATGTATGTGTCCTGCACATAGTTCACCCCGTGTCTCTTGATGCGGTCGAAGTGCACTTTGGCCTCGTACCGCTCGATCTCCCGGTCCAGCTCCTTGATCCTCTGGATCTGCTGGCGGATGGTGTGGTCCTGGGAGATCACCAGGTGGACCAGCGTCTCCATCTTCTCCACAGAGCCTTTATCTTTACAAACAGTCTGCTCTTTCTTTTTGTTCATCTTATCCAACTTCCTGAAAGCCTTCCTGACGATGCGCCTCTGCTTCTCCTGGGACAGGTTGGCGGCAGCGGCCGCGGCGGTCCAGCAGGTCTTGGCGGTGCCCTTGAGCACCCCGCCCGGTCCGCCGCTCTCCCGGCTCTGGACCACCCGGGCCTCGGCGCTGCGGGGCCCGTTGTTGGGCAGCGAAGCCTCGTTCTTCACCAGCACGAAGCGGACATTCTCCTGCTCGTCCCCCCAGGCGCTCCACAGCCGGAGGATCTTGGTCTTGTTGGGTAAAATCCTCTCGAAGCCTCTCCATTTCTCCACCACGCAGTAGGACTGCGGGGCGCCGGACAGCATCGCGGCCGCGGCGCCCTGCTGCAGGTTCTGGTCGTCCAGCAGGACTCTGACCACGTCGGCGCAGGTGGTGCGCTTCGTCAGCCCGGAGACCAGCTTCTCCTCCCGGCAGACCCACACAGAGACCTTCCCCTCCTCCGGCTCCATCTCCGGCTCAACTCCGAGGTGAAAAAGTTTCGACAACGTGTCCTCGTTGTGTCACTCCGTCTGAGCGACTCGGAAAATTACAAGACACTAATGTAGTCTTTAGATCTGTGACCGGATCTGAAGTTGACTGAAAACTCGACCAGGTCTGAGAAACTGAAGCAAAGCGCTCATCCAACAACACATTCTGTGCGCTCCCGTCCTGCTCATCAGCGCCACTTCAAATCATCTCAAATGTCCGATCATTGAAAAAAAAATACCTCCATTCATATTCCCCCAGCGGTCCGGGCTGCCTGCCGGGACCTCATGCCTCTCTCCCCGGCAGATTGATCTCAGCCCTGCGCGCTTTCCCGGAGAGCAGAGGAGAGGTGCGTCCTGGTGTCCGGACAGGCTGCTCTGCTGCTGTGTGTGGGACAAAACAGGAGGGTGCTGTAACGGCTGGGACACGCCTCCCTGCCTCTCCCACCCTCTCTCTCTTTGTCACACACACACACACACACACACACACTCTCTCTCTCTCTCTCTCTCTCTCCCTCTCTCTCTTCTCTCTCTCTTCTCTCACAGGAAGAGCTGAACCAAGGTGCAGTAAACCTGAGTCACTTTAAAGGTGCATTAGGTAGTTTTGGGGAATCATTTTTAATGAGAAGAGAAATATCTTCATTGGCTGATTTTTGAACCCTAAACAAACTAAATAAACAAACTGTCTTTTGTTTTCATGTTTGTTCAGTCATGAAAACAAAGTTTGTTTATTTAGTTTGTTTAAGCAGTTTGTGGATAAAAAGCCCAGACTTCATAGGGCACCTTTAAGTGCATTTTCATGAGAATACTTGTCATTTTGAATACAGAACTTTACCTGTAATCCAGTGTTGTGTGTGTTGCTGAGGGCAGTAATGCAATGACAGACAAAACCAAAGCACAATTCTCTCATGTGAAATAACTAAAACTGTTGTAACATTGGGCGAATCAGTGCTAACAGTAAAAATCTGATTTAGAAAATAGGATTAACCAGTCTGTTTAAACCAACCGCCTTTCTGCAGAGTCAAACATGCAACATCCCTGCAGCTAACGGTTATTTTCATTATCAATCTGCTGATTGTTTTCACGATTAATAGCTTTGGTCTATAAAATGGGGGGAAAAAATGTAAAAACAAAAAGGCTCATCACAATGTCACTGAGCCCAAACTAACGTCTTCAAACTGCTTCTTTTGTCCAACCAACAGTCCAAAACACAGACTCATTCAACAAGCTAATGTTTGACATTTTTCCTTAAAAAAAGACTGAAATGATTAACTGAATACCAAAATAGTAGGCAATCAATTTTGTTTCAATCAATTATTAGAATAGTTATTGTAAAGAAAAGCAGCACATTTTTGCTTGAATAATGACTGAAACAGTTCTTCCATACTCCAGTTTGTTGGTGATGAATTTTCTTTCCATCCATTAATCAATCAATGGACTTATGGTTGCAGCTCTACCTGATACAGCTGCTGCTGGTTGCATATTTGTGAATTTCTTCCCTCTTTGCCTCTTTACAAATTTCACATTCTCATTCGTCTTATTTTTACAGACTGGGCACACTTCCTGTTGCTGCAGCTCTGTACTCTGGATATATTAAATAGTATTCTTTCATGATGTCCCACATAAACTAGAACTAATGAGTCCAGGTTTCCGAGCCAAGAGGAACAACAGAGAGCTGAAGCTAAAACACTGATGAAGCTCTTACTCAGCAGTGTTACGCCGCAGTATGCATTGTTATACAGTTTCATCTTCATAATCCCCACACAGCTGAACGTCTCGGGATGATAAAGCTCAGCTGGATTGAGCGAAAGCAAAAGGAAATCCATCTATTACACCCTGCGGCGCTCTCATGTAGAGTCTGACCCTGTAATCTGCTCTTTCAACTATTTCAGGCCAGAATATGCTCCATGGAACCCATAAAAGGATTTATGTGCGTTAAGACCGTTTTGGTGTGTGTGAGTGTTACATTAATGGCGAGTGTTCATCCCCAGCAGCCACCATTAGTCTGTTTGTAGCTCGGGGAGATGCATCGGGCCACGTTTGTTGGTAAAATAACTGCTTTAAACCATCTGGGAATGTGAACACACACTGTGCATGTGTGCACGTATCCAGACACAGTGTGTGCACACACATGCAGAGCGTGCATCACAAACACACTCGGCTCGGATAAAGAGGATTGTCAGTGCTGCGTCTGGCATGTGAGATAACAGACTGTTTTTCTTATCTTTGATCTCACTTCCTGTGAGGTCATCACGTCTGTCTGACCGACCAGCAGACTTATGGTTGTAAAAAGGTGTTACCGCAGTGCATGTGACCACAAAGCAAGTCCCACTAACCCAAACATATTTGGTCATGAAAATGGTCTGGGTTCCTGAAAAGCACTGGTCCGTAGTTTGTTGATAATGAGGTGTTAGGTGAGTCTGGCTTTGTATCCGGTGGGTAAAACAGAAAGAAAACCAGCAGTCGTCTGCACAGCAGTATGATTCACTGGTGCTGGTCGAGCCAGGCTGTGTAATAAGAATCCAGAATTAAGAAGCAGCTCATCACAGAGCCAAAAATCCAAACAAACCTTCCACGCTGGCCCAGGGACCATTTTTGTGTGTGTTGAAAACACTTGGTGTTACGCAAAGGTGTAATCCATCAAACGCACTGAAGGGTGGTAATAACTCCCTTATCTGACGAGCACATAAATATGATTGATTGAGCCTGTTTATGTAAATAAAGGTATGACAGTGATGACAGTTAGACTCATCATGCCATGAATAGAAATATAAAGCTGCGGTGGAGCGTTGGGCTGAATTCTTTGAGTGGGGCCCCCTCTGGTGTTCATAAGGAGAAACACACTTTTGGAGTCACACTGAGCAGCTGAAGCTCTCAGTGAGGCTCGTCAGTCTGTGATAACCTTTCAGTTTTCTTAGCTGCCTTGGTACAGTCATCTCACATAAACTGTGATTCTAATAACATTTCTAACAAACTGTATCACTCTCAGAAATGTTAGGTCTGTACTCATTGTGTAAATCAGTGGTTCCAGTCCAAAACTCCCCCTATACACACACCGGAGCTTTTAACTCACAACGTCCTGAAAGTGTGTGTGTGTGTCATCACGGGACACAAGAACGCACACTCATGTTATTTTATTTTTTTCTCCACAACCATCTGGCGACCCCTGTAAATTAACTTGCAACCTCCTCGGGGGTCTCAACACCCCGGCTGAGAACTGATGGTGTAAATGTTCACTTGCAAAATATTTTCAAAAAGTGAAAATTCAGTAATTATCCACTCACACCCATGCCAATGGAAAGTCAGGCGAAGTTTGGTAGTCCACAAAACATTTCTGGAGCAACATTCCCCTAAATGACTGAAGTAGCTGGGGACTGGTTTTAAAACATAAAATAAACAACATAAATTAATAAATTAATAACTAAATAAATGAAATGGCTCCATCAAGCTCATCCAGCGTGGTTCAAATCTCCACAAGCCCCAACGTAACGTTAAAACGTTACCACACACCCCGTCTGAAGTGTGTGCATGAGATCAACTGTGTGTCAGGGGTGTAAATAACATCTTTTCAAATCAGTTTGGGATCTTAGGGCCTCCTGGACTTGGATCATGCTGAATGAGCCATGTCTCCATCTTCTTCAGTTGTTCAGGAGAATGCTGTGACACTGTTTTGCTGTGAAGCTTCAGAAATGACTTCCTATCGGCATGGGTGTGAGTAGATAATGACTGAATTTGAGTGAATTTGAAATAGTTCCTGAGGGCTAACGAGTAAAGACAAAACTCCAGAGCACAGCTTGGAACTGACCATTTATTTAAACTGAATAGCATATGCGTACAAAGTCTCTACAAAGCTAGAAAATATCTAACATACTTTTAGCCATGAGGGGGAAAAAAGTTACAAAGCAAAGATCAGACCCTGTGCAGTACCAATAGACACACATTACTAGCTTTTGGATTTTCCTAAATGTACTCTCTTCTTCGCAAAATAGGATAAACATTAGAATATCAAAGATATACACAACATCTGTAATAAACGTTATTGTCACCTTTATACAAAGCACCTTATCAAAAAACCCTCAGTGCACACACAGACGTGCTGCAGGTGCACCGGGGCGAAAAGATTCAAGGCCATTTTGGAATTGATTACAGACAGGATCTCTGTGCCACACGTGGTTCGGAAAAGAAGATAAATATCCAACAGCACATACGAGACGACATTAACAACACGGACGACGATGATCCAGAAACTTTTTGAAACGACCTTCAGGCAACCTGTTTAGACTGCTTTTTGTGTGAGCACATTTTCTAGTGGGTTATAGCGAGCGGACGTTGAACAGTAGAGCCCTACGGTCGACTCAGACATTTGAATAAATCACAGTTTGCAGCGGCCTGCTCATGTCTGCCAACCAAGATGATAAGAGGTGTCCATATTTGATAAGGTCAAATTAAAATGTGTCTTTAGAGATAAAAACATTTTCATACACATTTCTAAACCAGGTTCAGAACATGGAAAGATTGGTTTTGACCCCACCTGTTGTATTTGTACAGTGTAGCTCATAAGTTACAGATGTCTCTGAGTTGATAGTCCTGTTCCTTGACTCTCTATTTTTTTTGGCAGAAGCTTGTAAGTTACTCTAGCTTGTAATAAATCCTTTTCCTCTGTATTTCATCTGTCTTTGGTAAGCAGGTGGTAGATAATGTCCAGACAGAGGGTCATTATTGCAGAATCAGCCCCTCTGTGGCTGTGTGTTAGCTGTGTGTTAGCTTCTCATGTACATGTTACATGTTGGTGCTCTGCTGCGAAGGTCCTGTAGACAACACACTGCTGTAGTGTGAGACAAAACTCTGGGAAAGTTTAAGGCGGGGGGTTTTGACGGGGGTTTTCCTGACAGAATGATTCACCAGTGTGTTGGAGAGGTTGTGTTTTGTTGGACAGGTGGCTGTAACCCTGAGAGACACCCACGGGAGCGCAAAGGTGAAAGACTGATGGTCCTCCTACAGCTGTCAGATCTGAGTCAGGGGTGAGTCATTACTTGTTAAGACCAAATATGTCACAGCTGGCAGCTTCTGACTACAGATGGCTCATTTCAGGTCTGGTTAAAATAGTACAAGTTGCCCTCAACACAAAGTAAATGACTGGGTATTCTGGACACCACATAACATCCCAGCTGGTCACACAGGAACATAATCCTGTGAGTCTTGGCACGGTCCTAATCAGCACACTGTATTCTTTATTGTTGTTAAGATGTTAGGAAACCTCTGGGCCTCATTTATTAAGATGCACATCATTCTGGAGTTTGTTTTGGTCTTTTTCAGTCTACATGATGGACAAACTGAGTCTGGCAGGAGGACCACCCACAAGGACTTCTGGGGGCTGCTCCTAGAAGCAGGTTTATCTGGCTAACTTTGCTACAACCTGTTGGAAAAAGACCACGTGTTGATGTATTTTGGACCATTTTTGTATGAAATGCTAACTGTAAGGTAGCTTACTCTAAAATTATTTTCATTTCAGTTTTGAAGAAATAGTTGAACATTTTCAGAAGACACACCTACGCATTTGCTTTCTTGCCAAGAGTTTGATGAGAAGATCGACACCAATCATGTCGGTACAGTAAATATGGCGCTACAGCTAGCTGCTAGTTAGCTTAGCTTAACAGAAATGCAATATATAAGAATTGGCCAGCTGTCCAATTTATTCTCAGAACAAACAGGGGGCAGCATTCACCACAGTAAAAGCTAACTGTTGCTAACTGTAGCTGCCATTAGCGTGTTAGCCCTGTTAGCCATGCATTTACTGGTCCAGACCGGGAGCCTGGAGCACAAGGGGAGTGTTGGTTTTTACAACTGATAGCACCTGAACTTCAGACAGGGACGAGCTGTCTGGTTAGCATGCTAACTTCAGTAGCAACACAACACATCGTAATGTCAAACTGTGATTTCTTCACATTCTGTTAATTAGTTGAGTTCATTTTTTAATGTTTTCAACTAAAAATCTTACATATTTCACCTTTAGCACGTTTATGTTGTTTGTTTAATGTATACAAAAAACAAAGCGTTAAAACAGTTAGTCTTAGCAGTCTTTTTGCTAAGCTAATAAAGCTAACAGTCTCATTGCCAAGCCCTAGTACACCTACACATGAGTGGTCTCAATCTTATCATCTTACTATTGGCAAGAAGTAAGTAATTTACCCAAAATGTCAAACTATTTCTAATCTTCCTCCTCCTGTATGAACATGTTCCCACCAGATTTGAATAAAATTCTGTCATCCTTACAGGCCCAGATCTTTTTCAAAGATTTTTACACAACAGGGATATAAAGAAACTCAAATTAGTAACAAGTCCAAGTGGCATTTTAGAAAACAGATACCAAACAAGACCAAGTGCGCGAGCTGTTCCAACATGAATCTGTCACACATACATGTAATACACAAATGCAGATACATGTAAATGTAAACAAGAATGTGTCTCATTAACATCCTGCAGGATATAAAAACAGTGAAGATTCTTTAGGGTGGTTCAGTGCTGCCTGTCTACAAATTACAACAAGAAACAGCCATTCAATATGGAATTTGATAATTGGCCCTCAGACATCAAAAACTTGAGCATGTGACATCTAATTAGGCATTCTTTATATTCAGTAAAAATGCCTCTCTATACACCATCCACAACACCAAATCATCAGGACTTACATGAAACAGATTAGAAATGTCTACTGCGGTTCCCGACCAAAGGCACTTCATGCTGCGGAGCATGACACAGACGAACCACCAGTCACCTGCTGCAGTACTCTTCATCATCAGTTTTTTGGTTTTTGATTATAAATTACTTTAATTCTGACATTATATCATCTAATTTTAAGGAACCAGTCCAGGACAGATTAAAGGGTACTGTGTCCTTGACAATTTTTACATCTTGTACAGATAAAAACGAGCACTGAGCGAGCTGTCCTGACATGGAAAACTCTCAAAATGCAAAACAGGTGCCAAGGCTTCAGGGCAATTTTCAATTGAAATATAACATTTCAGGCTTGAACAAATGTGTCAGTATGGACATGTTAAAGCTCAGGTTAGCTGGTGCAGGAATACTGAACTAAGCTAAGTTTAATTTGCAGTGAAACCTGATCAGAAGAATCATGGGTCTGTTTGACGTTTCCTTCACTCCATGAATGACGTATAGTTTAAAGACTCACAGTGCTTCCCAATGGACTGACCTCAATATATTTGACATTATAAGTTATAATCCTTAAGATTTCCATTTAATTAAACCCTGTTGGCAACAGCCATTCAATACATTTAAATTTAAATTCTATTGGTGGTGGGGTCCGCCATTCCCATGCTGGATTCAAACTGCCTCACAGGACACATTCCCTGTATGTGATCCAGCATTATTATTTGTAATTTCAATGTTTCCTATCTCCGATGGCTGTGTCACAGCTGTATTAAGCTGCTGCTAATGCTAGCCCAGCATTTCCTGACACGGCTGCTTCACTTTAAAAGCATTCAATTGACGAAAACTCGGAGTGGCTTTTATTGTGAAGCAATCCCAGGAAGCATAATGTATTTGTCAGCAGGGTTAACGCTGACAGCGATCACCAAATCAGCCACGACTGAGATCTTAAGGATTATAGCTTTAACATGCTTATTTATTTATTCAATCTTGATAAAGAGTCACTTGTTGCACAAAAAGGTACCTGAATTGTTGAATTTCACTTATACTTTCTTATTAACATAAATTTTAGATAGTGTCCCTGGAATTAAAATATAGTCTATATGCTACTATCGATAAACAATTTCCCAAAGTTTAGAAGCTATTCTTTTTTTTTTTTTAAAAGAAAACATACAAAAAGGTAAAAATGTGATTTCTTTTCTTTGGGACAAACCTCTTTTTTGTGCAAGAATACAGCTCACACAATTTGCAGTGGCTATCTGTACAAAACCACCTCTATACTGTACTATATGATAATGCAGTAGTGTCATTTCCTTCTCTGGTTATTGATGATACACAGGGTCTGACCTCCAGTGTCCGTCAGCATCTCGGCAGATAACACACACACATACTTTTGTCACAGGGGGAGAAAACTGTGAGATTGTTGTTTTTCTTCCTGAGTTGACTTTCCCAGAAACACATGACAGAAATACCACCTTCATTTCCATCATCGGAACAGCAAAATAACACATTTACTGGGAGAAGAAGGACGAGACCAATTAGCAGGAGTCAAGATGCCTCCTGGTGATATCAGAGTCAGGATGTTTCCCGGGAAAACCACCCAGGTCAGTTCTCATGTGTTTCTATGGCTGCACTGCCACTGTGCTACATACAGCTAATGAGCATCTGATAGTCAGGTCAGAGTTAATATTTATTTGTTGGTGAGGATTCTGCAGCGTACGGATTCATATCTGATGTTAATTAAAATGACCCAATTATTGCTGTGATGTGTTGTGAGCAGCAGTGGAAAGGCAGCCATGTTGTTCCTCACTAGAGTCGAGTCGTTTGGCTGAAAGACACTTTTCTGTTTTTAGACATTTCCTCTCCAATGTCACCATTAATTAACAAGCAAAGGCCATATGTGTGTGTGTGTGTGTGTGTGTGTGTGTGTGTGTGTGTGTGTGTGTGTGTGTGTGTGTTGCTTAAGTGTACAAGTGTATGTGTTATTCCTTGACGAGTCGATAGATGTGATGCTGTGCTCCGTGCTCACTGTTGGACACCTCGAACACACACGCCATACACAGCAAGGTCTCCTGAGTGTCTCTGTTGCTCACAACCTGGACACAAAGGGAGGATAAAAAGGGAAATGTTAAATATGTATATAAATAAAAAAAGGAAACACAATAATTTATTTACCCACACACAAAGAGACCGCCACACTGACTGCTGTCCTCACCAGCAGAATAGTGAAGTTCTCCAGCACACTGTTCATCATGTATTTCTCAGGCAGGTGTTTGAGCTTGTGGATGAAGTTGATCATGTATTCACACATCGGAGAGCGATTGATTCTGTAGACGAAGCGGCCATTTTCAAACCTCGCGTACTCCGTCTGACAAAGGCAGAGATAGAAATCAGTCATCACACAACACCCATCACTTTCTGTGAGACAGAGGACCTTCAACAACATGAACGCGTCCTCACCTCCACCTTCTCGACCACCTGCTTGCCGAAGGAGCAGACCTTGGTGGAGCAGGTGATGGTCATGTTCTCTGAGCTCTCGTATTGGCTGGTGACGCCGTAGAAGGCCGCGGGGTCGTCCTGCATGTTATGATTCAGGTCCGCCTGACAAACACAGGGCAAGAACACCATTAATGTTAGCATGAATGTCTCTGATCAAAAGCCAACAAGCGAATCATCTGCATTCTCACAAACATGAGAACAAACATGAAAAGGGAAGCTGTCCACTCCCTGTCAGCAAAGCTAGCCAACAGCGCCCTCTGCTGGTAGCTCAGTCACTGAACTATGACATCTGCTCACACTGCTCTGTAGCATCTGGCACAGACTGACTGGATCTCTGTATTACACAACTAGAACTGATGTCAAACATCATCTACCAGTCAAAAATACATCTGTCAAGTTTTTAGAGTAAAGAGTAAAAGAAAAAGCTCTTCTTCAGTGTGAATATTTTGTGTCTTTACTCCTCTATGACAGTAAACTAAATATCTTTGGGTTGTGGACAAAGCAAGACATTTCAGGATGTCATCTTGGTCTTTGGGAAACACCGATCGACAATTTTCACCATTTTATGAAAATGTATAGACCAAACAATTAATTGATTGATTCGAGAAAATGATCAACAATCAAAATAATCTTTGGTTACAGTCTTACATGAAATAAAGGTAGAGGCCGCCATTGCCCACTCTAAGTGACAGATTTAAGCATGAACTCATATCTTTTATTTTATTGGTCTACAAAAACACATTTCACTCACACCTTCAGGCTGTTTGATAGTTAATGTGCACATAGTTTTGATTTGGAGGTGAACGGATAGAGCTACTTTCAGCTGGAGAAAGAGTCCCTATGAACACTTTCAGAGAGGTCTGTGGATGATCAAAGCACGGATACTGATTCTAGAAAATATTCTTAATCTGTGTCTCCATATTGTAATTTTGGTATCTTTGAATACTTTTGAATCTCTAAACTTTAAAACAAACAATGCTTGGCTGCACAGCATGAGGTTGTACTGACTGACAGAATGGTAGACAGCTGCTTGTGACAAATTGTGTAAAATATTTTTATACCGCCAACAGATTTCTGTTCCTCTTTACTGTACAGGGGGGAAGCCCAGATCTCACAGATCTGACCTATAAAATGGCTGGATTCTAATCCAAACCACTATTAAGTATATAAATAGTGAGATACTAATCTACCTTATAAAATATTGGAAGACTTCAGAAAAAACGATTGTTGTGTAAGTTTGTGTCAGTGAAGTTGTTTAATCAGAGCAGTGAGAACATGCTGCACCTTCATTACAGACCGACACAAGTCCACAAGAGTTTGTACTACTTGTAATGAGTTCTCCGAGGAGAACTGTGTGTCAGGGCTGAAAACACACACACACACACACGCGCGCGCGCGCGCGTGCGCGCGCGCACACACAATATGCTAAGTCACCAACTTGCACACGCACATGCACACACACGAATATCAAACTGTGCTCTATTAAAGCAGCAGATTATCAGAAACACGCTCCATTGTGGTAGATCAGAGAGCTTTTTAATTAAATTCAGAGGGGAGGCTCCTGACATGGCAAGCACACACACACACACACACACACATACACACACACACACACACACACCCCTCTCTTTCTTTGTTTTCATGCTACAATCACAGCTCATCACTTCTACATTTATTGGTCTGCAGGGTTCTTGTGCTCCTGCACGATCAGACTGTCGACAGCCTCACTGCTCCGTTCAGATTCATCTTGTTCAGCGCTTTTAATAATTAACTTTTGGTTAAACCACGCCCCCAAACAGGTATTCTCCAATCAAAGCTTCGCAACCGTCAAGCTTTGAATTTCTCTGCATGCTGGAGTTGTATCTAGTGCAGTGTGGTGGCTTCTTCTTTTACACTTTCCAAAACTAAACACACAAGAGTGAAGGTGGAATGGATTTGGATAATGGATAACAGTGGATGTGTCAGCTGTAACGACAGTTATCTGCAGCTGTTAGCATGTCCAGCTGGCTTACTTACTGCCTACAATAGTGACTTAAAGGTGCAATATGTAAGACTTTTACTTTAAAATATTCAAAAATGAACTACAATGATCAAACAGAATGTGAAGGAATGACAGTTTTGACTTTATCTAGGTCTATGTATTGTGTAGCAGAGATATCTGCTGAAGTTGGCATGCTAACCAGATAGCAATCGTTACCTGAGATAGTGTTACATTCAGTAACAACACACTGCAAAGTCCTCATCAAAGTGAAAGATACTGTTTAAAAATACCATCAGTAAAGAATAACTCGCTAAGCTAACTTTTACTTGCTTGTCAGGGATGTAAATTCAGCAGCCCAACAGTGTAGTGTAATACTGTTCTTACGTTTCTTTCTTAGTATATTTGCTGCAATACAAGAACAGTTCCTTTATTTCCATTTCTTACATGGATCATTAACTGGCAAGGTGCTAACTGACTTCATGGGACATGTAGCTTTAGCCTTTTAGCATGATATGATCAAAGTAGTCATCAAGTTCCATTTTGAGACAAAGGGAAGTTGAAGGACGTGTTCAATTTGAGCCAGGATTGAAGTCACAGATCAGTGTGGAAGATGAAACTAAAATCTGACTTGTCACAAGTCTGAAATTATACTCTTGAAACTATCGGACAGCAGAACAGATGAAAAGTCACTAATCAAAAGAAATGATTGAATGTGTGTTGCGTTCTGTTGCTAGGAGTTTTGAAAGTCCTTTGGTATAGTGCAGCTTTGAGAAAGAAAAGTAACGTGGTGCACACACACACACACACACACACACACACACTTAGAGAAAGAGCAACCTGTGAGTCAGGAGGTGAGCAGGTGTTCAAACAAAGCGACTGTGCTTTCATCAACCCACCACCTCCATATCCCAGGTGGAAAGACAGAACACACACATACAAACAGGCACACGCACACACATGCACCTGTAAGTACAGACAAAGGCATGGCACTGGGTGGAAAAATACAGGAAATAAAGCGAGTACATGCTGACCTTGTTCGCTGATGGCCATGAAAATTTCAAAAACAGACTTAAGGACAAAAATGCCAAAGTATGAAATAGTTTAACAATCTAAACTCGAAAAAAAACAAAAACAGAAAGTAGTATTTATCTGCTCACCCAGAACTTGATCAGGTAGAAAGCGTTTTGCGGGCCCTTGGCGAACAGCTCCTTGAGGCCGCCTTTCTTCTCGGGGAATTTGTCGTAGATCTGCCTGATGTCCACACACTCCAGCAGGGGGTCGCTGTAGCTCGGGCTGCTCTGGCTGATGTGCACAAACATGTGCTTGTTGTACTGCGGGGAGGGAAACGGCTGAATCAGGCGAGGATGGAGGCAGAGAAAGTATAGACACCCTGAGTGAAACAGGAGCTAGTCAAAGACCGACAGAAACAACACAGTGTTTTCTGTGGATTTGTATTCAGAGGGGCCCTTTCCTGAACCACCTTCTGTGCTGTATTTATAATATATATATTCAATCAGATGTTTCTTACATCGTGAGTTTTGGCCCTCCTAAACAGATGGGCTCCTTTCCACAGGACAAGAAACCAAAGCAGTCAAGAGACCGCACAGAAATTAAAGTTGACAACGCTAGATCAATAAAGGGACTATGGAGCAATGTTTTATAAGCAATTCCATGTTTGATGTGTATCAAGAGGTCTACTGGCACACGCAGAGGTGCTCAAATCTGTGCCCATCAGCATGCTGGGTAAATTGATTCCAAAAAAGTTGGGACTCAAAAATAGACTGTGAAACAAAACTAAAAAAAACACCCAGCTTTAGGACTGCACAATCAAATCACACTCTTAACATAGCAGTGATGAACCAGTGTATTGGTAAGATTGTGATTTGATTGTGCAGTTTTTACATTATTGAAAACATTGAAGTTATTAATGTCTTTAAATGTGCTCTATGTAAGAATTTCAAACATTAAGAAAATAACTAAAATTGTTCACTGAATGTGAAGAAATAACAGGTTTGATCAAAAATGATTATGTCAAAATGTCTACAGTGCTGTAGACATTATATTCAATTTCTGTTAATAAATCCTACACACTGGATCTCTGCATAAGCCAAAGGTACAGTGGTTTCTACCTAATCATTAGGTTGAATAAAACACTACTGTAATGATGTATTACTGAATATGAGCTAAACTGGGTTTTTTGTGTAAACCCACTTCTCTTTATTCTACCTGATTTTCTTCACTAAGATAAAATCATTTGTGATTCAGTGGATTTAAACTAATCGTGTGTAAGACAGTGTTGATTAATCACAACTCAACCGTTCAGCCCTACCTACTCAGGTTGTACAATCATTTCTGAATTCTCCTTCAACAACTGTAGTCTCCTTTGTCTTTGTCTACCATTGAAGCCAAATAATACATTTTCTACAGTGAAATGTTTTGACCTATGAGGCCCACATTTACAGCGATGTAAAATTATGCAGGAAACGTAACATCTTTTGACAAGAGGGTCTATTTCAAAGTCAACAGAGAACAGTTCGAGGTTTTTACTGTCTAAACAGAAAGCAACAAGATGAATGCCAGCTGTCTGTGTGCCCGAGGTAGAAAAATGACAGTGTGTCCACAGTGTGGCAGGATGATAGATAGACTGAGCAGACAGAGAGATAGAGCTTTACAAAGGTTATTCATACTAGGATACACACAAAGGGCTTTAACGCTGTTCTGTGCTGTGGGGTTATCTGTCATCTCTGTTTATGGGACAAT
The DNA here is from genome assembly GCF_040436345.1 of Pagrus major. Classification (NCBI taxonomy): domain Eukaryota; kingdom Metazoa; phylum Chordata; class Actinopteri; order Spariformes; family Sparidae; genus Pagrus; species Pagrus major. The sequence goes on along the minus strand of NC_133222.1, from coordinate 27,165,731 downwards.
GGGGAGTGCTTATTGTAGACTGGTGCCCTCTCTCTGTGTGTGTGTGTGTGTGTGTGTGTGTGTGTGTGTGTGTGTGTGTGTGTGTGTGTGTGTGTGTGTGTGTGTGTGTGTGTGTCTACTCACTGCCTCCTGGTCTCTCTGTGTCTCCAGGAAAGATGAAAACTCCACCAGTCGTAGTTTGGTGGTGCCGATGGAGCGACCCTGCCACGCTGGCTCTCTGTGTGTTTGGGCTGCAGTTGGTGGCTCGTAGCCTAGACAACACACACGGACAGTTTGACCTCACTTCATACCACAGTCATGTTATTTAACAGGGTCAGCAGTAACGCCAACATCATCCTTAGATAAAAACATGTAAAAATGTATGTCATTACTGCAGTCTCGTGGACAAAGCCTGACTGAGGCGAGGCTGCAGCCATGAAAAGCGTTTGGCAAAGGCAGGAGTAAAGGTGTAACAATGATGAGGACCCAGTAAAATCTCTTGGGTGCTGACTCAAAGCTCATACACTCCATTAGTGCCATTGTAACCATCAGCTGCCATCCCCATATTGAATATTGACAACCCTGCATAGACCTCAGGGAGCTGCGAAAAACTCATTGTGAAATATCAACAATACACCAGAGTCAAATAAATAAATTAATAAATTCCTTAAAAGTAGCCATTGTTGACCAGTGTTAATACTACAGCTGGTGTTTTACAAACTCCCTGAATGGGGATGAAGCTGCGGTCATGATAACCTGAGAGCAGGTGATGCTAGGAGACTCACCGTCTGGAAAACATCATACTGTGTGGCCTGTGAATGCTGACACACACGTTTTTTCCCTACACAGTCTTGGTAATTGACTGATTAACAATCTAAGCAGTCTGTCCGTTTACAACATTCAACATTTAGGGCAGACCCAGCCTGCTATTAAGTTCATATTCCACCCAAAGTGAAAGACAGTTAGCCATGCCTATTAGCATAAGCACATATTCCCACTAGAATCAGCTAACTAGCTTTCAGCTGGATTAGATTTCTACACATTTCCACACCTGCTGAGTCATCAGCAGCTGCTCACTCAAACACAGCGGGGCTCAAGAGTCCAGTTGTGGTAATGGCAGCTCCGTACATTAGCCAGTGATTCAAATCACCACCTGTGTGTCTGATGGAAGTTAGCTACAATTATAAACTGTTTGTGGTTCTGACGAACTAATAACAGCACAGACATCGTTGGACAAAAACAACATTTCTCATGCACAGGAGAGCACTAATGCAGGGTAAACTTACAACACCAAGCAACACCTACAACATAAATAGGGAGAGTGGGATATCTTGTCACAGGTAAGCTGTCACACTGGCTGTATCTCCAACACCAGAGGGCGCTATCTTGAAAATCTGACAGCTGCGTCTGCCATATATGTTCTGAAGTCATTCTGCTCTTGACATGCAGTTTATGAATTGAGAATTATTTTCAGATTTTTTAACCATAAACGTGAAAAAAAAAAAACCTAGTATGTTCAATTATGTTAGCCAGCGAGCTTGTGGTATAGCTAGCATCGGGGGCAAATCATCACAGGTAACAAGTTTACATATTTAATGCAATAACCAATGCAGCAAATGGTTTGACTGAGTTTGAATGATGAGTCATAGTTAGGATGAATTATTTGCTTTTAGTAATCTGTTTTTAAATGTATTTATTTTCAGCTTGACAGTTTAGCTGCTGATAGGACAACTTGTCATAAATACAAACTCTTTAACATACTTAAACATTTATAACTCTATAGTAAACAATACAATTTAAAGTTTACACATTTGTTTGAATGTGAAAGCAAAAAGTGTGACAAGATGTCCAACTCGTGTCCCCACTAATTTCTTTGTGAACAAGTATTTTAATATCAGTTCAACTTGAATGTTTTTAGAGTAAATACTGTAAGAAGTTACACCAAGTTCTTAATTAAAAGTGATATCAAAAAAGTCAGATCAACACCATTTTTCTCTTTTTGACCTCTTCACAGGACAAACCTCAGGGTGCACTGGAGACCCGGGCGTGCAGACTAAGTGAAAACCTCCCTGTAGAGAGACAGCGGCCTGAATGGCAGGAGAGAAGACTGCCTGTTCACTTCACAGAAAGGAGATAATTGTACCGGGGTCCCACTCACCTGAGATTGTGGTGGTCCCTGCTGTCTGCACAGAGTAGGCTTGCTGAGAAAACGGCTTGATACTGAAAGAAGTGGAGACACAGACAGACAGAAATTAACAAGGGTGAAAGAAGAAGAGGCACAGTATGACCAACCAGTCACATTGCACCTACATTACACTGAGATGAATTCTGTTCTGTGTCTTGTATGAACATTAGCAGGAGCACAGATGTCAAGAGCATCTCTGAGTTCAGTTACAGCAACAGCAGCCCCATTATCATCATCATCATCATCACATGACAATGAACCGGGCTTGAAATTGAAGCACGATGATCCTCACTAGGCTTGAGAACTAGTGTAATATATGGAAACAGCAGGAGAGCAGCACTCTACATATGGCTTTTATGACAGACAATAAAGTCAGTCAGTGTTTTGGCAAGATGAGAAGAAACAGCCATCAACCATGTGAGTCAGCCAAACTCGCTCCAATGGTTTCTTAAACATCAGCTGAGAACTCAAGTCTGAAGGAGTACATTGTGAGGTTTATGAACGAGTGACTTGGGAGAAATATTTGGATATTTTAATCTACTGCAAGAAAGAAAACATCCTCAACAAGTTCTGTTGGAAACTTTACATGTACAGTAGGTACAGGTGAGCATAATCTGAATCGTCGGTCGTCAGTGCGGAACATCTTCTAATGCCGGGATCAGACTGTGTCGGGTGAGGTGATCGTCATTACTGAACTGGCCAAGAAACATGAGCAGAAAACTGGCCAGTCATAGCCAGCTAGAAGCAGTCCACTGGTCTAGTACTGTACCCTATAACACGGCTGGACTCATTAGGACAGTTTGAAAACAAATGATCAACATTGATACAGCAGATGCAGAGATGTTTTATTCCATACATTCTTCTGCCTTTTTAAAACCTGGTGCTACATCAGGGGTCAACCGATTTTTGGGTGTATTTTTCTGGGCCGATAATGATTATTCGTAACTAAGGAGACTGATAACAGATCATCAGAGCTGCTATACATTTGCAGTAAAAATTAAAATCTTAGTGTCAAAATTTAGAATAACCCGTAAATGTAACTAAATAAAGTACAATTTTGAGGTACTTGAGTATTTCCATTTCCTGCTACTTAATATTTCCGCTCCACTAAATGTATTTGATAACTTTAGTAACTAGTCTTAGCAGAATCAGATTATTCAGTGTTGATAGACTATCACATGTGACGTGTAACTAACCAGACAGTGTTGTGAGCGGGACATTGCATTGAAACCACAGAGTGGTGACTACAGACAGAGGAAAGATGCTACATCAGAGCCAAATGTGGAGCCATTTTTAAATTCATTTCTTTTATCTGCTATCAGACACAAAAAACACTGAAACTGATAATCGGAAAAAACTGAATATCAGCGATTATCTGATAATCGGCCAGACCAATAATTGGTCTACCCCTAGCCTACATTACCCACAATGCAACTGAGCCACTGAGTCGCATCACTGGAGGCCATTGATCAGATTACATGCAGCTTCCTCTGGAGGCACAAACAACCGTGTTAAATTGGTGGAGTTACCCTTTAAGGCCGACCTCACTTATATATGATGACACACTGTTAACCTGGAACATCATCACTACATGAAGAAGGACTTTTTTCTTCCTTCTTGCTGTAGAGTATATGAGTGAAGTACAGCTGTGTTTGGCCCCGTTTCCTCTTCTGTGAGGTAATTAAGAAACTGCTGCTCATCCTCTGAGACAACGACAACACCGCCTTCTTCTGACTCTACTTTTGACTAACTCTTACATTCTTTATATAGCAAATTCTCTATCTGATGAAGCTGCTTTTCTATATCTCATTTATTGATCTTCTGATGGTGTGATCACTTTTGATCTGCCTGATTCTGCTTTCGGTACAACTGATCCAGATCCTGCAAAGTGTGTTAGAATCCATGCACTGCCCTCTTATACCCCTTTTCTACTGGTCAGAAATCCCACTTAAACCTGCTGAGATCGGGATTTTTTATGCAATGGGAATGTGTAAACTCTGCATATGCACCCGGGTCTATTGACCCTGCAGTAGAAACAGGTTTTTATCACGCCGGGTGAAGACGCTAGATTACGCCGCGCGAAGTGATGAGACGTTATCAACATCCGGTGGTGGCACGTAAATAAGGAAGGAATTTGGAATTTTATTCAAGGACATTTTATTACTGGACACAGAGCCCCGGTCATCCCTATGAAAGCTGCTCAGAGGTGTTTTAAAGCCAAAAAAGTTTGATTTCCCGGCTGTGAAAATACCTGGATCGCAGACCAAGGTGGCTAACTTCCGGTTTAGCGCCCGGCTAACTTGATGATGGATAAAATCATTTAATCTAGACTTTTCAAATGTGCCACTGACACTTTCATTTAATCTCGGAATCCTCTTTACATACTCTTTATGTGACAATATAAGAGATTTTCTATGTGTTCTCAGACTTTTAGACCCAAGTGTATGTATGCAGAGTGTTGCAGGTCTGACGTCATGCAGTCTGACCTCAGAGTTAAGATGCTGGGCTTTAATAGGACAGTTATCAACAGTGACTGAAATGTTTTCTTTACATACGTGTGGTATATAAAAACAAGAGAAATCAAAAAGATCACTAGCTCTCTCTGTTGCTTCCAGAAGAGGTAGAATAGCTCACCCTTAAATAAATAAGAGTAAAATCTAGTTTACTGACACAACCAGCCCCATACTAAACAATAAAGGTCAAAGCAGCCACATAAATCAAAGCAGAAAATCAGTAACTACATTAGATATGAGTGTATAAGGTGAGTGTGACTTACTCTTCTGCGGTAGAGCTGGACTGTCCTCCAGGAATCATCCCCTGCCACAGCTGAAAAGAAACAGAAACACACACATACACACACATGCGTTAATACACTGGACCGGTGTGTGATGTTATGTGTGTACCAGGACTTCAAACTGAGCATATGTGGCCACCGGGTTGTACAAAAATTTGCTTCATGTCCTTGTGTTTCCTGGATTTATTTGAAGTGTGTGTGTGTGTGTGTGTGTGTGTGTGTGTGTGTGTGTGTGTGTGTGTGTGTGTGTGTGTGTGTGTGTGTGTGTGTGTGTGTGTGTTACCTGCGCGCTGCCGGGGAAGCTGCTCCGTACTAGTCCAGGCAGGAGCTTGCTGTGTATGGCGGTGGCTGAAACGATCTGCGCCGAGGACATGGTGGAGATGCTCTGGAGAGCCTTCTCCTTGGCATTCTGGTCCTGCACAGCAACAAACACACACATTCTCATCTTCATCACCTTCAGGTCCTACACCGCCTAATTATCAGCCACCACGACACTTCATTCAGTAATGAAAGGCAGGAAATTCCCGAAATTCTACAGAATGACTGAAGAGACTTGAGATTTAAAATCCAAGTGAGACGACAGCCCTGAAGGGTGAAAATCATAAAGGTTGTCACACAAATTAAATACAGCAATTTGAGTAAACTTCTCAATATGAAAGGGCTCATTTTCCTCCAGTACAACACTGTGAAAAGTAGCAAAACACTTAGAAATTAATGTTTTTCTTTGTATATTTTAGCAGGACTTGCTCCACAGACAATAAAACACTAATTAAAATAGCTGGAGGAAATTTTAGTGAATACAGTTCAGGGAATAAAACAGGAGACTAAACTATTCATAACAGTTTCAATGGTTTTGACAGGCAAAGCAGAGGTAAGGCTCTGTCAGCTTTAATATTTAACCTTTCAGACCTTTCTAATAATCTGCCTCCCAGTGATGTTGCAGAGGGATTAGGAAATATACCTTTCCCTGTGCATGTGTAGTTTGGGTGTGGTGGTCTGGCTTGCAGCCCTGGGGGGGAAGTCATGGCAACAGCAGCGGCGAGCGGAGCGCACAAAAGCATGCAGCCAAGCTAAACGTGCTTTACAAAACAAAGTGAACATCACTGGTCGGGGCCGCTGCCTCGGGGCAAGATTTACAGGAAGTCTGAACATGTGGGCTCATTTGTAACATCTAAACTGAAAGCAACATGAAACTCAGAGCAGAAAACAGCTGAATGAAATGGAATTAGAGGCGCTGCGATAGCTGCAGGATCACTAATTGGCAGCTTCACTCAAGTTAATTGGCACTGAGTGAAATCTCTCCTCCTAGGGGAGGTAATAACATTAGTAGAGGTAGTGAGATGGGAATCTTGCTGGATTTTCATATTAAATACCAGAGACCATATGGGTTTTATAACATCCTTGACACTGAACTCATTTCTTTGAAAGGACCAACCCTTGATTTTAGCAGGAAACAGCGGTGAAAGCTCTTACATCAGACTGTAACCCTGCACAATTTTGATTTGCTACTGGCAAATCCATGTTAGATAGTGCTGAGGAAATCCATTCATAATAAAATTATTTATTAATACATTTTTCTGGGTAATCTATTAATTGTATTGTAGGTATTTAATCAAAGATAAGGCGGCCAGTAAAGTGTCAGTCCTCTCAGCCTGGAGCCCCATTTGTTTGAGAGAGTTTGGTTTTGTTAGGTGAATATTTTGTGAGTGAGATCAATTCATTATTGATGCTGGCAGTTTCATTGGATTTGATAACAATAAGAAGCGTCATCAGACTTCTACATATCTTAGCCAAAAAATGCCAAATATTTCCCAGTTTCAGCCTCTCAGATGTAAAGATTTGCTGCTTTCCTCTGTTTCGTATCATTGGAAGAGGATTATCGTGAGGTTTTAGAGTGTAACCTTGGGCTGTGGGAAATTGAATCGAACAAGAACATGGTCGGGTCCTTTGGATAGAAAGCGCTTTATTGCTCCTGATGAGCAGGTCTGCCATCAGCGTGTGTGTGAATGTGTGTGTGAATGTGTGTGTGAATGGGTGAACGTGGCGTGTGTTGTTAAGCACTTTGAGGGGCTGGTAGACGAGGAAAAAATACTCCACGGCACGACTCACAATTAAAATATTAATTACGTGCAGATAATAAAAAGCTGTGATTAATATTGCCTTTCGAGCTGTCAACACCTGCAATATATCACCATATATCAGGTGCATTCTTTTTCATTAAGTTACAGATTAATCCAATATCAACATGCCTGAACATAACATCCTTCAGACCTGTGGGTAATTTAGATAGAGACTGAATGTAGAGTTTACAATTTGTCATGTTAAACAACAATATATTTATCTAAATAAGTTGTTTCATGATACATTTTTATTCAGCTACATTGCACTGTTTTAATCCAATTTAACTATTTCCCAATCTCATAACTGGAGCCTGACCGATGCATCAGTTGGCTGATATGATTGGCCGATATTGGACGGATATATCGGTGTATATGTCATCCAGTATGGGAAGTGAACATTTTTAAAGAGATTATTGTGCAGTAAAAGATGCTTGGGGTCATTTATGGTTATTAAATTCAAGTAAGGTTTACCGCACTGATATCATTCCAGACAAAATGTCATTGTTAAATTGTGAAATATCCTGCCATGTCTTTGTCACAGGTGTTTGATGACCACATCTGAGGGATCATTGCAAAAAAATGAGTGAATATCAGCTGATATCACAATTTTTACTTTAATGTCTGTATCAAGTATCAATCGAGCTCTACCCATAACAGTGTTATAATAAGATTGAACAGGGCTCGAGGGTGTGCCTGTTGTAGTTGCACCTGCACCCAAAAATATGTCGACTTTACATTTTTAATTGGTCCCACTGCTGCGGATGAAATTAAACAGTTTTTTTTAATCAGATGAGAAATATCTTCATTGACTGAGGAAAATAAGGTCCAAGAACACTGTTTGAAGCTAGAAAGGTGGCAGGGTCCGCCACATAAAAACAAAGCAAAACAGTATAAACTGTGTTGTCCTTTAAGGTCAGTTTGTTTATTCAGTCATGAAAACAAAGAGAGTTTGTTCATTAAGTTTGTTTAGGCAGAAAAAAACATCAGTCAATGAAGATCTTTGTCTTCCGATTAAAAATTCTTCCCCAAAACTACAGAGTGCACCTTTACAGGATAACTCAATTTCATACTGTTTTACTTTGACCGACCTTATTTTCCTCTGAGAACAGCTTGTTTATTCAGTACTGGAAAAAATAAATATTTCTCAGTTTGTATTACTACCTCATTGACATTTCATCATAGTGCCCCTTTAACAATCGAGGTTATGTATGTTATGTTAATGAAGAAAAATATATATTTTTATATATATTTTTTTTTATTTTTGATGATGTGTTCAGAAATTGAAATGTATTATTGGGTGCTTCTGAATTATATGCTAGTGCACCTAAGTGGAAAAAGTAAGTCACACCAGAGCAACCAGTGTAACAAGTTAGTCTGGAGCCTTGCTGAATAAATACATTAAATAAATACTTTTAAAGCAAAACATTATATTCAGATATACTGTATCATCATCAACATTTTGACACACTGTATGTTAGAAAAAACTTTACTATCAATTCTAATGAACCAGCTGTCATTTATTTTATGACAGCAAACATCAATTCAGCCCTCGCTTTGTCGCCATTCAGAATTGCGACCGCTCCTCTCGGAAAACAAGCGCTCCTTTGTCGCTTTACATGAAGTTAATTACAACCAACAGTGAGAAAGGCAAAGAAAGAGGGAGAGAGGGAGGAGGAGACACGGAGGGGAAGAGATTAATAGACTGAAAGGAGGGTGGAGAGAGTGTAAGAAGAGGGAGGGAAGAGGAGAGGAACAAATGAATGAATGTATGGATATAAGAGAATGACAGGAAGGGGGAGGGGGGTGAAAACCTTAACAGGCTTAATTAGACACCTAGGATACTGCAGTCATTGTGACAGGCATCCGTCCAGGCCCAGTGAAAAGTTCAAAAGCGAGGGACTAACACTGAATTCAGAGTGCTTTTGTGCAGTACAGGGAGTAAAATGATTACTGTTGTCTGTGAAGGCTTCAGGACGGACACATTTTCTTCATTCATTAAGGTGAAAATCTGTTATTCAAACGGCAGTCTTATAGATTTTAATGCTGGTAATTGCTATAGTGATTTTACACTTAATTTCCCAGAGATCACATCTTCACCAGTGTGCTGAATACTGTGACGTCTTTTTCCTTGAACTTTCTGTTAAAGCTCAATTCTGTTAATGCCATCTTTTTCTGCCTTTTCATCCATAATGGCCATCAGTGTTTATCCTCCCTAATCAGCTGCAAACACTTGTGGTCCTTACCTTTAGTTTAGATTGAAACTCCCTGGATTTTCTTCTGGCTAAGACCTGGATGTGACTGGATACCTGGAGGAGAGGAGAGGAGAAGGAGGAGGAGGGGGGAGGAGGAGAAGAGGAGGAGAGGAGAGGAGAGGAGAGGAGAGGAGAGGAGAGGAGAGGAGAGGAGAGGAGAGGAGAGGAGAGGAGAGGGAGAAGGAGAGGAGAGGAGAGGAGAGGAGAGGAGAGGAGAGGAGAGGAGAGGAGAGGAGAGGGAGAAGGAAAGGAGGAGGAGAGGAGAGGAGAGGAGAGAGGAGAGGAGAGGAGAGGAGAGGAGAAGAGAAGAGAAGAGAAGAGAAGAGAGAGGAGAGGAGAGGAGAGGAGAGGAGAGAGGAGAGGAGAGGAGAGGAGAAGGAGAAGGAGAAGGAGGAGGAGAAGGAGGAGGAGAGGAGAGGGTAAGAGGAAGGGGGTTGGAGGGTAGAAAAGAGAGGTGGAAGGACCAAACAGTGAGTTGCCATGGTTATGAAAGGACTACTGGGTATACACACACACACACACACACGCACAAATGCACGCTCAAACACATACACGCGCGCACTTCTCCCCTGACAACAGTGAATAGACTGATCTATGCACATCTTTTGAGAGAGCAAGGAGACACCTGGGAACACAGGCCAGGAACTAAGATACTATGATGACACCACACACAGGTGGTGTCGCTGTATGTTCTGTCGAGAGATCGAAATTATTGTAATTCTCCATTCTTGAAGGAACAAAAATGAAAATTCTGCCATTATCTACTCAGCACCATGCCGTTGCAAAGTGGGGTGAAGTTTAGTGGTCTACAAAACATGGAGAGCCAAATTGATTTGAAAAGACGTAATTTAAACCCTCAACGTGCGGTCCAGCTCTTGCACACACTTCAGACAAGGTTCCACGCTAACACTTTTAGCTGCTTAGCTACTTGTAGATAATGTCTTTTCAAATCAATTTGAGATCTCAGGGGCTTAGAGACTTGGATAACGCCAGACAAGCTGTATGGAGCTATTTTAATTTTTTATTTATTTATTTTTTCATGTTGTTTTTTTATGTTTTGAAGCAGGTCCTCATCTACTGCAGTTGTTTAGGAGAACGCTGTGACGCTGTTTTGCTGTGACGCTCCAGAAATGTTGTTTTTGGACTGAAACTTCACTTGACTTTCCATCAGCATGGGGGTAAGTGGATAATGACGGAATTTTCATTTTTGGGTGAATGCTTCCTTTAATGAAACATACTACTGAAAAGCATCCATCACATTTCCAGTTGACTTCTGCTGTGTATCAGTCACACATGTCCACACCCGCCTAACATCACAATTGTCAAAACAACCACAGCAATCATGTGAGTTTACCTTAAAGACGGTGACCCTTAACCACAAGAGCTGACTGTTAAAACATTTCCAACACTAATAATTTGCAACTTTAGAAAGCCTATATAATTCTGAGTCCTTTACAATGTTTTCTTTGTTAATAAAGGGGAATTATGTAGTTTAGGAGAAGAAATTCAAACTCAGAATTTTAACCTTAACAATATTAATGAGGTAATAATGCAAACTCAGACATATTTATTTTCCCATAACTGAATAAACAAGCTGTTCTCAGAGGAAAATAAGGTCCCAGAACACTTTATGGTCAGTTCGTTTATGCAGTTTATTCAGTCATGAAAACAAAGAGTTTGTTTATTTATTTTGTTTAGGCAGAAAAAAAATGATTAAAATTTCTTCCCCAAAGCTACATAGTGAACCTTTAAATAACACCACCATTCCTTTATTTCTCCAAATGAAGAAAACTGACCCTTTAATTCTTGCAAAGTGCAGCTACAACTTGTTTTTATTCTTTGCCCAAACTTAACCATCGAGCATGACAGTTCAGTTTTTCAAGTCTTTTTTTTAAATCACCACAGTTAGCACCGTTTCCCTCATTATGTCTGTATAATGTGATATGCTGTGATACATACGGCAGACAGTGTGATTGGATTTGATGCACACTCCCATTATTACCTGTTTCCTCGTCCGCGTCTTGCCTGTTCGGAGCTTGATATATCTGGCTATCAGCTCATTTCGACCTGGAAGGAAAAGACACACAACATATAAATGAAACATGCATGTGGTTTTCTCTCCAGTGCGCACAAACACACATACACACACACACACACACACACACACGAACCCCATTTGAACTATCTTTCTTCCTCACAGACAATCACAAGCAGAAATCATATGACCCTGACAAACAACTTAGTGCCTGATTTAGCACTGTTGACCCAGCGACCCTGTGACGTGCATTTTCACAGAGTAGTGCTGTAATCACCGATACCCCTGTTGAGCCCTCCACACACACACACACACACACACGCACACACGCACACAAAATCACACACGCCATGGCCCTGAATACACATGACCCAACAATACAGGCATTCATGCAGACCGGCCGTCCCCTGATTAAAGGAACCAGCAGGCCAGCTGTACCCATGCTTACGTGTGTGCACGTACGCGCACGCACACAGACACACGCTTACAATGCTGAATAATTCAGCCCATTCAATGGGGAGCACAGCAAACTCAGCATGACCTGGCTAGTATAGATTAGTGAGGGAGAGGGAGACGGAGGGAGAAAAGAGGGAGAAAACAGAGTTACATCCACAAAACCTGAGACAGAGAAGTGTGTGTGCGTGTGTGTGTGCGTGTGTGTGTGTATCCATATACACGATGGTTGATCGATGCATGCCTGGTCAGTATTGCACTCCAGCAGCCTCCAAAGTCTGACCAGGTTTATAACGTTAGACTCCTCACAAGACAAAGAGGACTGTGAAGTGTTAAATATTTAATGCAATTATGTCATTTGACTGTTATTTTATTTGCTAACAAGCATATTTGTGGCTGCATGGCTTAGTTTGGTTTGTCTCCTGGCCTGTTTTTCTGTTGCGACCAAGTGGAAAACCAAAGTCAGGCCAGCTGGCCAACTGATGGTCAAGATCAGCACAAAGCCAAACCTCTACACACTACCCAAATGGCTCGCAACAATAGCCCTAACTAACTAGCAGATGGTGTGTGTGCATGTGTGCGTGTGTGTGTGTGTGTGTGTGTGTGTGTGTGTGTGTGTGTGTGTGTGTGTGTGTGTGTGTGTGTGTGTGTGTGTTCTGACCAATCCCACTCTCGCTGAGATAGGGAGCTTAGACCGATAACATCTACAGCTCCACATGCAGGTGTTTTCCTTCTAGCAGTCAAAAGCTGTGACTGACGACAGCACCCACGCAAACACACACACACACACGCATGTATATACATGCGTGAGTGCCAACACACACACATACAGAAAAGACACGCACACACACACACAATCACGCGCACAGTGAGTCCTGGCTGCGGAGGCTGACATCTGACTCCAGAGGGGCCAGCTGGTCTTTCTAGGAGGCTTAACGGTGAATTATCATCCTTCACTAACCCTGCGGCACACATCCCTCGCTCCCGCCCTCCCTATTTCTCAAAAACTCTACAGCGCGCACACACACACACACACACATACACACACACACACACCCCGCTCCATCCATCCATCCTCTGTTCTGGCTGTTCCCTTTCTCCCCTCCTCTGTCCCTCTTGTCGTGAATGGGCTTCCCTTCTGCTCCCTCCCTCCCACCCTCTTCCTCTCTCTCTCCACTTGCCCAGTGAAAGACTTCAAGGCCAAAGTCAGATGGCCATTAACCGTGACGAACAGAAGCAACCCCCCCCCCCCCCCACACCCCACACACCCCCAACCCACTCCTCTATCTCCAGGCTGAAGCCAGTCTGTGAGCGAGCAGACGCACTCGAAAAACAGAATAAACACACAAGTTTGGCGATAAGGGACTATCCAGGAAAGATTTGCGAACATGAAAGATGATCCATGAAAAAGAAAGGAACAAGAGGAAGAATGGGGATAATAAAATCCCAAAAACGATAATAAATAAATGTGAATATGAAGTCCAGATGAGGTGATGAGAGGATGAAATCACAAATCACATAAAAAGTGATTGAAATACTTTCCACAAGGCAGCAACCATGTCAACACCACACTGGAAACAAAATATCTACTGACCTGTGAGAGAGTAAGCAATCTATTCAAGTCTGCAGCTTCCTCTACTTTTCTTCCCTTGTCTTCTAAAGAAGCATCAGTGCTGTAGTTAACTGACCCCATGCTCAGTTAGCTGAGTGATTAAGAGCGTCAGCTGCTTTACAGAATAGCTCGAGAACGCTTTCAGAGTAAGTTCAAAGCCCTGCTGACCGCGCTCGCTAACAAGGCTGCAGTGGAGTGGTGTATTGTTGTGTACCCTGGGAAGACTTCAGAGACCACAGGGGCCAAACTCTGGCCCAGGGCCAGGCTGCACTATCGCAGAGCAGGAGTTCTGCTCGTTACGACATCCACAGGACACTAGGAGTGTACCTCTCCAGTTCAAGTTCACCTGTCAATCACACAGCTTCAGCAACGAGACGCCTTTTGCAGATTTTGTCCTTTCTCTAAGTCATGTCAGTTCAGATACAACAGCTCAGTGCTCCCGCTGACCACGCGGTTAATCTTTAATTTATTACAAACAGTGCCAATTCCTTTAAAAAGTAACTAAACACTGGACATTTTTCGGCTGCCAGGTGATGTCACCTGCAGAGAGCAACACCTAACACCAAAGATAAGCCAGCAGCAGTTTGCAGTTACAATGGCTGCTTTATTAACTGCTTTCAAAGGAACTGAGGGAGGAAAACGTGTAGTTTCAAATGTGATGCCTCGCTATATCAACGTGTGATAAAGAAACAGATTCTGAACAGATTCTTCTAATGATCACTTTCTTAACATGTACCCACTGTGACAATATTGTTCTATCCTTTGTTATCATTGTTCATTTTCAATGGCGTGCTAGGGGCAATTGTATGGTAGCATCAAAATCGCTATTTTTAAAACACTAAGAAGACTCAACACAACATGAAACTTTGCTCGTAGCATCACCAGGGTCTCTACACATGAACACGAGCATTGAGAACATTGTGAAAATGAGTTTGACCCGGAAACGAAACTACGGTGAATCTTAAAAGTGGCTTTTTCGTCGTAATTATGCTTTTACATGAAGGTTTGACTCAAACACATTCACAAAAAAAGCCTAGGTTGCATTTTGGCGACTGTTTCACTTTAACAGCTCAATGCAGTGAGAGAAGTTTGGATAAAAACACTTCTAAACAGATCAACAGAAAAAAAGTGTATCTGGCCAGATGTTTTGAAGCAAACTATATACTTTAGACTTCTATTTCTGGTTCTTGATCAGTCAGTGTCAAAGAGTATTGAGGCCCAACACTAAAATAACATGTCTGGAGCATTGCCACAGTAGTGTAAAGTTAGAAAATCAGGTTAATATAATAGTATTATGTTAAGTTGTGTACTGATTTAGCACTGCACTCCTTTGTCGGATCAAAGTTAATACAACAGAGATATTGTCTATTTTATTCCGTCCTTGTCAAAATCTGGCGCCTATATTACCCACAATGCAAATCAGCCACTAACAGTTCAGAGTGACAACACTCAAGGCAACGTGTTTGTGCAGCTCCCTCTGAAGCGACAAAAGACTATAAAACTTCTCACACCTGCAGCAGTACTCTCCAAAGACCTGTTAAGACGCTTGGAGAATCACGTCCATGTTAACCTAAGAGAATTGGTTCTTTCTGCATCAGTTCCTTTGAAATGAGACTCATTTTGAGCTGAGTAACAAATTCAAGGAGACCTTTCCCCCCAGTGAAGGATGTGATGCAACACCTCCAGTTAGAAGGAATTCAATTTCAATCTTCATTCAATGGGAATATAGCCTTGTGTTATAAATCTGACACGAGGGATCAACTAATTTAATAAGACTGTACTGAAGATGTCTGGGAGATATTTGTAGTCTGGGTCACTGCCACAGCCTACGCTTTCTTCATTGCCATTCACAGTATGTTGTAGCCTTCTGCAATCCATCTGTTTGGAACATGTCCCTGAGCCACAGCCTAAGAGACACAGAAGGTTCAATACCAACTAAATGACTTTCATATAGTCCATATGACGTTTCTGTAGGAGACAAAGCCACAGGCCATTATACTGTACCTCTGCTGTACCTGTGCCAAGGATAATAGAGCTATTATTATTCACCATTTCATTCCCCTTTTGTGTGCATCCATTTATGATTTCATGAGGTTATCCCTGCACTTTTCCACATTTTCTTCTCTTCTTTTCTATTTCAGTCCATTTCCCTGCAGCCAGAGGAAGTATTGTTAGAACCCCATAGGTCTCCTACTTATCAGATATTACCCTTTTCTTTTCTGGAGGTATACTCTCCTGCCACTCCTTTTACATTTAATGTAATGTAATGCTGAAGGAATCTGTAAATGCACCATTAATGACAACGGCGTGAGGTTTGAATAGCTTAGAATATAATGCCAAGTTTTCAGAGTAACCTCAAGGTTGTGTGCACACAGTATGTTGCCTTTGCACAAGGGGAAAAACATCATTGTGCTTCTCTTTTGCAAAAGAATGAAACAGCATGCATAAATAAAAATGTGAGCGTGTCCTCTCCTGTGTGCAGGGCCAAAAATAAACACGGACTGGATGCCGTTTCTTAATTCTAGTTTGCACAGATGTTCTTGTTACTATCAAAACCCCCCGGCCTCTATGCCAAACACTGCTCTTCCTTCTCGCCATTTCGCCTTTTGAAAAGAGACACCATCTCGCTCAATGAGGTCACAGTGATAAACCTGTCAATAACTTGGACACTAAGTCAACAAGGTAAACAAACAGCGCTGAACAGGCCGCCGAGGCAGAGAACACAGTGAGTCTGATTGATTGGCGACTGATCAATAACGCAGGGCTTCAACGGGAGTGTTAGTATCAGGGTGCCTTCTGCAAGGTCAGCATTTCAGGTTTTTTTATTTTCTTTTCCTGTTTCAACATGACAAGGCCTCAGTGCACATGGAGAGGTTGCATTTATTGATTGTTTTCTTAGGTACTTGAGGGCTGTAGAAACACAAAACTGACATACTATCCCATTGCCTGTTTACACACCCACCAGACACGGACCGATGTGAGCATTCATTTGACTTGGTCCAATATCCACTCTGTTTTTGTCAGGGAAAACCTGTCTTCTTGGTAGTTGAATGGCCCATTATGTTCAGAAGATAGTGGTTAATTTCGTCTGCCAGCTGTTGGTGCTAGAGTAGTGTACAGTGGCTTTATCACAGTTTTCTTGCTGAGAACAGCTTGAAATAAGGATGATGATGAAGATGTTAAAATGTTCAACAGACCTGTGGGGAAGTTTTTGTGGTTTTGTCTCAACAAGTACCACGTCTGAAGTGGGTACATGAGCTCAACCACGCCACAAGAGGGTAAATAACATTTATTCAAATCACTTTGGGATCTCAGGGTCTCAGGGTTTGGATAAGGCCGAATGAGCTCTATGGAGCCATTTTAGTTTGTTTTTTTTATGTTTTAAAACAAGTGCCCGGCTGTTTCAGTTGTTTAGGAGAAAGCTACAAGACTGTTTTGCTGTGAAGCTCCAGAAATGTTTTGTCTTTGAAACACAGAGGGAAGTGTAGATACTGTATTTTCATATTTATTAACTATTCCTGTAATATAAAGAAATGATTGGTGCAGCTTTAAAGGTGCAATATGTAAGATTTTTTGATGCAAACATTAACAAAAATAACTAAAATCATCCATAGAATGTGAGGTAGTGACAGTTTCAACTTTGTGACGTCTATGTGTTATGTTGAAGAGATATCTACTGAAGTTAGCATGCTAGCCACCTAGCCCTGGTCTATCCCGGTCCAAAGCTCCCGTGCTAGAGGTATAAACACCAACACTCCCTCGATGCCCCAAGCTCACCGTCTGGACCACTAGCTGCACGGCTAACTCAGCTAACTAGCTAACGGCAGCTTCAGCTTGCAGCACTTAGCCGTTACTCTGGTGATATGCTGCCCCCTATTTGTTTTGAGCATTAATTCAACAGGTGGCCAATTCTTACATATTGCACCTTTAAAGAGACTACATACTTTTTTCATCAATTCACGGTTCCCGGGGCAAGAAAATGTGTAAGGAAAAATAAACGTTTAAATATCTTGGATTTAATTTAATACTCAGAAGCTTAAACCTCAAGTACTATCATAAAGAAATCAGTAGAGTGCACTCTGCAAACAGAGAGAGAGAAAAGAAAAAAACAACAGAGTGAAAGAGAGAGGGAGGGAGGCGCAGCTGGTGGCAGCCAGAGGACCATCTGTTCATCACTCTATTAGTTCACACACACACACACACACACACACACACACTCTCTCTCTCTCTTCCTCAGCGTCACGCTCATTCTCAGACATGTACAAATACACATGATGCACCTATAGCACACCTCTGTTTCCTCTCTTTTACAGATCGTGTTATTTCCTGAGTCTGTGACACTGGAGGCCCTGTGAGACGGCCCTCACGCACAGCCCTCTATCCTGTAATTCTCACAGTCTGACACACCACGGCGAACGCTTCAACAGCTCGGCCAATCACCGCATGTGTTTATAACACTGTGCAGAGATGTCACATTCTAGCACACCGTGTGAATTAGTGTTGAACAATCAAAATTATCTACGCTCTTTAAATACGGTCCATCATCAATCCCCCGCTATGCGATTTAAAATCATCCTCCTTCTGTACGAATGATTAGTGAGCAGAGGTGTAGAAACAATCTCACACATCACACAGCTCATCCTTTAATTAATCATTATCGATCAATAGAAAATTAATAAACAGCTATTTTGATCTGTCATTATAGCATAAACAAAGAATCTGAAGATTCATCTTGAAATTGGACATTTTCTAGATTTTTTACAAAGCAAGGCTTCCCTCTTGTCAGTGATTCATACAGTTTACACCCAGCTTCTTTCCATCCCCCGATCACTCACCATACATCTTTCCTTCATCTGACAGTATAATCTTCCTCCTTCCACAGGGCGGGTAGATGGCCAGGGCCTCCTGGAAGCTCTGCTCGATGTCAGGGCTCCAGACCCCCTCAGGGTCCCCGTCCATGGTCTTATCTCCTCCTGAGTCACTAAGTCTGTCCATGTCCTCGCCTGCACTCTCACTGCCGCTCCAGCTACTGCGCTCCATACTGGCAGCTAACCTCAACTAGCAGACGTGAACTCAGGGCTAATGCCAGTGGTTTGATGCTAAGTAGGTGGTAAAAAGCTAATGGCAAACTTAAGCTTAAATGTTAATACCAATGGCAATAATTAACTCCCAGCGGGCACACCCAGCTGTGGACAACTACAGACTGAATGCAAATGCTAGCTGCTGCTTCCACAATGGTTATCCCAATGTTAGCTGCCAATAATAACAGTTGCAGGTAGAGTGTTGACAGCGCAGCAAGCTGGTCCACAATCCAACATCAGGCAGCAGGAACCCTGAAATTGGGAGAAAAAAACAAGACAAAAAAAGGATTGTATTAGTTACCATTAAACTTGTTCACAGCAACTTTACATTAGTGGTTCATATATTAAATCTATATCACATGGATCCCTGCATACTGAAGTGCAAACATTTTACACGTTAACATAGTGTGAATCACAAGTAAAAGCATTCGACCATCAGATGATGTTACATGCTTTGTATCACCACAGTGTTGGTGGTATATGCAGCTGAACAATGTTAAACTGTCAACTACAGATTATCTTCTGCATTTCTGTACGCCCGTATCAACAGACACAAAGACTATAGTCGGCTCATGAGAGAGAGAAACGTCAGAACTAGGCATTAACTTTAACCATTCTGTTGGTACAATGCCCTTTTATTGTTCTCACAATAACATATTTTAGCATACTCTTTAACTGCAGCCTGTTATCGTCTATTTCTTGCCAAAAATGTTTTCAGAGACATATTTTAGAGTATTCTTTAGCTGTTGTTCGTGACCAGCCTGCCGCCATATTGTTTCCCGTTCAAAAAGGATGCCGAAGCAAAGCCAAGCAGCACCCAACTCGCTGTACTTCACCCATCAGCGGGATTTATCAAAAAATAAGTCCCATTTTGTTTCAGGCTGAGGGATGATTTGTTGGCCACACAACTTCAACACAACACTAAAAAATAGGGTACAGTTTTTTCCACCACAACCCAGAAATCCATTACAGAAATCAGGCCAAAAATAATGGAAATGAGCCTCAGATTCACGCTGATATTTAGTCTGTGTTTTTACCAAGAAAATATTTTCTAGCGCAGTTGTAACTTCTGATCAACACATTGTAGGCCTCTGTCCCAGCTGCTAGAGGCAAATTATTGCTCCTTTTCATGTAGGAAATTGCCTATTTTGTTAAACCGTTGTGGTAGCCCAACATCAAATCCACATGCACATAAGTGGAGCAAGTGAATGAGGGGCAGACAGACGGTTAGACAGGCAGGCAGGCAGACAGACAGACAGACAGACAGAGAGCACTACTACACACAGATACTAGCAGATTTAGGAAGAAAAAAAAGAAAGTAAAAGGGCTTGCCAGCTGCCTACAATTCTTCTAAAATCCCCCACGGTAAACAGCAGGGTTGGCTCAGTACACACCACACTCACAGACCAACATATGCACACACACACTCACAAACACATACACACACACATACACACACAATTACAGTGCCAGCTCCTTGGGCGAACACATGTCATTTTGTCTGGTCTTCTACTGTTCACACTTCCCATGCTCTGTCCCTTGCCACAGCCTGCACAAGCCTGTAGTGTGAAGTGTATGTCAGTGTGTGTGTATACTGTGTGTGTGTGTGTGTGTGTGTGTGTGTGTGTGTGTGTGTGTGTGTGTGTGTGTGTGTGTGTAAGTGTGTGTCTGCCTGGCTAATTTTAACACGATTACACTTGACAGTGTGCACACGCACACATGCAACTGATGCATGTAAAGCAGCAGGCAACATTCTGGACACATTTTAACCCCGTCCACACACTCCAGCCCAGCTCGACGCTTTTTAACACCTGGGGGACAACACTAAGAAAACATCCGCTGGCTCACACTTGCAGCCATGTGTAATGAATGAGATCCGCTAGCTTTACTAGAGTTTGTCGTCTGGTTCTCTCTTCATGCTTATTCTATTCACCCTCATATCCGTTTTCTCTCCAACTTCCCACCCTTGCTTTCTTGCCCTCTTCCCTCCTGCCCTCCCCGAGCAGTTTTCCATTCAAACAAGGATTCATTCATCCAGCCGGCTGTACGGTTGAGCACCACCGGCAAGATTTGTTTCCTCCACACCAAGTCTGAGTGTGTTTGTGATTATGAAGTGAAGTATCCTTATTCACAGACACCAGAGGCGGTGATCATCTTAGATTCATGTTACAATGACTCCACTGATGAGAGGTTTTATTGGTCAAAATAAATAAAACATCCATAAAAATCTGCACCGCTTGCCCGTAACACAGCCATACTCTTGTTGGGATAGAGGAGCAGGGTGAGGTGTCAGGGCTACATGGCCCTCCAAAGAGGCAAACAACCAAAACAATTGCCATTAGTTTGCTGTTGTCTTGGTGGCTAGCCAGCCAGCTAAGGTCATACTGTTATTCCTTCCTTGTGCCCAACAGTCCAGGATTTTGACATATTTCAGTGGTACATTACCCTCCTTTGATGGCATATGATGCCCAAAAAATAAGCAGGGGTTGCTAATGTTAGCCAATAAAGTGAGTAGTGAAACAGTGCTTTTATTTGATGACTTGATGTGACAGTTGTGAATGAATTGCGAGCGTCCATGCTTGGCATTGTGATAATACCAGCGTTGCAACGCTCGAGAAACCACCACAGCTGAAGACAGCTTATTTGACGGCTACTGATGTTGCATGAGGATCTTGTAGGGTTGTTCCATCTCATAGAGGGACATTTCAGCCAACACCCCTTGAAACACTGTTCTGAGAGGCGAGGGGGCACTTGAAATGGTAAAAATTGGAAATGAGATTGAGCCTCTATAGAAACAATAGATCAACCGGGAGTTTTAAAAGTAGGAAACAGCTGATCACAGCAGTCAGTTCATTACTTCATCCGCGGGCTTCAAGATGAGCAACTGGAAAGCCGCTGAGATCCGGGAGATGCTAACCATCACAGCCGAGAGAATCGTCAATAACCAGATCACTCGTCACTGTTCACGCCCAACTTCGTGCTTCACGTCACGTCACATGATTACGCCTACCCCAGTGGTGGCTTTTTTGCAAAGGAGGAATGTTACACCTCTGTTTCACATAGACAAGACGGCAGATTGCAGCCTTTACCTGGCTGCAAATGTGGCGCATTTTCTAACTTAAAGGGGCTCAAGTTAGCAGCTAGCTGGTGAACATAGTGGCACATTAAGCTGCTGACTTTAAATTGAATTTCAGAACCTCTTACACCTCTTTCCATAAGCCGCAATCAACACTGGAGCTAAAAGTGTTGGCACGCACCCCTGTTTCAAGTGGGTGAATTTTTCCTTTAAAACAGCCAATCACTATGACCCCTGGGAGTTATTTACAGCTGGTGATGCTACAGTGACTTCCTGTTAACATTGCTGATGATTTGGTCACGAAAATGCTTCGAAACTTTGCCTATCAACCAATATACACATGAAATCAATTCTTTAACACTTTAGGGCCAGCAGTCTGAAATAGAGAACTAATTAGCAAATAGCTGCTTATTTACACATCCAGAAGGTATGAAACAATGCTAGCTTTCATTTAGTCATGTTTTTGTCCCATGTAGCTCTGTTTTTGGTCTTTTAGCAGCTAAATGCTCGACTATGTTCACCCGCTAGTCACTCATGTAGTCTGTTTGTTGTCTGGTGCTTGGCTTTTTAGAGCTTTTACTCTGAAAACACTGTGTGATATGGGCAAAAACTACGCTATGCGAGCAGTGAGCGTGAGGCCAAACTCCAAACTAACAGACAGAAAATGTAAGTAAGCTGAAAAAAAGCTATAAAGCTCTGTGAAGCTGAGGGGAGCTGCGGGGTCAGGTGTTTAGTCTCTGCAGGTTCGTCAGAACATTAAGCGCAGATACAAATATTGATTACAGCCCCGATAAGTTTTTATGCTGCTGCCTGACAAATGATGTCACGAACAGCCAGCAGTTACTCAGAACTTAGGAAGAACTTTCCACACAAGCTTTGTGACAGATTTATGAAGAGCTGATGCAACTCAATTCTGATTATTAATTAAACACAAATTTCACTGCCATGCATGTGCCTTGGGACTGTAATGAATCTGTAGCAGCTTAATATGATGAAATCAGGGAGAAGAGAAGAGAAGAGAAGAGAAGAGAAGAGAAGAGAAGAGAAGAGAAGAGAAGAGAAGAGAAGAAGAGGTTTCAGGGTTAACACAAGAACCACAGTGAAGCTCAGGAGATGTGAGCAGCAGAGGGGCCCAGCAGCAGATGGACGCTGGAGAGAAACATTAGTCACACAACAATCAATTGTGACTGGGCGACTCCTCTGCACCCTGGGTACCCCTCCTCTCTGCGAGTCTCTCTGTCACCAGGCAGGCCCGGGCCACTCCAGCCAGGACAGCAGGCTTCATGGTGTCAGTGCCAGCCCTCAGGAGAACACACGCAGGGCAGCCAGCCACAGTCCTGCAGCTGCCTTGGACTCTCATGCTCTCCCTCTGGGTCGCCTTTCTTCCTCTTCCACTTCTTTCTAACAGCACTTACTGGCTTCCACCACACGCCAGCTACATGTATGCGTTTGTGAGCATGCAATGTGCAAGGCTCTCAGCCTCCATATTCTTCAAAAACAGGTCAGTGAGTGAGGTTGTAATGTAAATGTAAGTGATGTGAGAGTGTGTGCATTATGTGTGAGTCAGCAGGGGGGCGTGTTGGTATACAAGTTGCGTTATCACTGGCTAGTCAGTTCCTTTCACTCATTCTTCTATTGGACCACTCAACGGCATCTGTTTTAACTGTTTCCAACATGTGCACACACACCCACACACACACACACACAGATTTATACAACAGGATTTTCTCATAATCCTCAAAGCAAACATTGTTCCACTTTACAACATTTTGCCATGTTTTAAAGGTCCATTTCAGCCCAAATAGAATTATGCAGCATTTGAGGTGATATTTCAGGTTTTCTGCTTATTTTTGGTTTCTGTTTTTGCATCAAGGACCGTGAGGCACGACACTTTTTTTTTTTTTTTTTTTACTCGCAAATGTGACTGAAGCATTTGATAACTGAACAGATCCAGGGGTGCCTCATTTATCTCGACACTTTAACAGCCTCGACAGCAGGCGCATCATTTGCAAGGTAAAACCATTCAAGTGCACCTCATGTTATTCAAACAGTCAGAATTTATTTGAGTGTATGATTTCAGACGGCGTGATGTCCGTCTGTCCCTGAGCTCCTCGCCGCCGGTCACTATGGGAACAAATCTAACATGCATAACATCATTTCAAAATCTCTGCTTTCTTTTCATATGCTTACTTTTGAAGTATTGCGGCGAATAAAACTCACCATCTTGTGTGCGAATGACTTATTATTAAAAAATATTGTGTATTTTATTGCATGTTATCATGTATTCTGCTTGGTCTAATTCTAAAAGGATCCTGGGCTGTGTGACAGATACAGCTTCAAAGCATTACTATATAATGACCAGTGGGATTAAAAGGCTGGAGGTTGGTAGTACAAGACGTTACGTTTTTGAAAAATGTCCAACATTCTACAATATTTGATTGATGACCTCTGGCTGTCATCTCAGATCAGAATCAAAATCAAAACATGGAGCATCTGAGACATAACCAGCTGGGTTATAATAATAAATATACTTTAAAGGAAAATAACTGTGCTCTATATTTACATGTTTCGGTGTGTAAATGATTCATACTTGGCAAACATTTTGGAATTGGTCCGGTGGATCGTCTCAGCTGGCAACTAAGTTGAGTCCATTAAAAGTGCTTGTTTTTGCCACTGAAGTTTTTCTAAATAAATATGGTCCATTTTGTTGCCAGAAACACAGAAAGTCTTGCTCAAGGAGAAGTCTCATTCTGAAATCTCACAAGGTGAGTGGTTACAGCTGTTGCCTCATCTAGACTGTCAAAATCAGTTAAATATGCAGCCATGACTTTGAAAATAAAATTCTTGCTGGCAGTTCTTCAGAGTAAACTCCAAACTCCTCACCGACTCAAGTGTCCACCGTCGTCCTCCTGCAACAAGGAAGGACTTCTCCTTGAATGAGGCTTGTGTTTGTGGTGGATTATGTTGCAGCCACTGCAGCCGTCTACTGGACCATTTTTCAAACTTTTGGTAAGTATGAATCATTTACACACCAAAACATGTAAACATTTGGCCCAAAAATACTGGAATTCCCCTTTAAGTTTTAAAGGTGTTCAGTGGAGTAGTACAATGCTGATATATCAGCGTACTGAAAATGTAACATTATTTGTATATATCTCAGCCAGTTGCTTAACCTAAAAGCCAAGCTTATGTTTGAAGTCATTCAGAGAGGTTTTACACTGTAAAATGCTGCATTTAATATGTATCTTGGTCACAATTCTTAAAAAAAAAGTTGAAGCAATCTGTGTCAAGATGCTTTTATTTTGTTAAGAGATTAGTTTCTGCCATGTCATAATTATTGGATTTGTAGAACGCCCAAATATAAAGATAAATGTCGCCCTCTTCTACCCAGTATCAGCTGGGCTGGACTGTGGCGTTGTCTTGAAGTTCTGTTTATATTCACCAAAAGGCATTTTGTGTATGAAACTAACAAACCATCCATGTCTTCTCGTTCCCTGCCATTGTTGGTGCATTGTTACTATTCTTCAGCGCCTTAATGCTGCTAACTGTCAGTCAGCGGAAAAGGTCAACAACAACATCCGGAGTGTTAATCCTGTGGGCCGTATGTAGACCAGTGTGTGCATGATAAAAAACAAACATAATAATAGTAATAGTGCTACTAGGGGTCAAAAAACTCCACAAGGTACCTTTACTACTACTACCAGTGTTTAACATCTCGTGGACAGCATCCATTTGTGAAGTATAAAAAGGACCCAAATGAATTCAGAACCATCCCAATCGTCTCTACGCCAGACAGAATACATTCAACACACAGCGTCTCAAATGTGTTTGGAATGAACACTTGTGATCACTGTGTTGCTTTCTTCCATGTGATTGTGTCTGCGGTAAAAACCAGCATCAAAATACATTTCCCACATTAGCACTCATACAGCTGGAGATGAAGAGCAGGAGGCGAAACAACTGCATCCGACTGTGTCTGCTGATTCGTGCTGCTTTCAGCACGCTACAGTCAATAAGGCCTTTCTTTCGGTGGGGTCAGGAGGGGTCAACTACACACATAGAGGAATATGAGGACACTGTGTCAGCGCTGGAGAGAGGAGCACACTGGACTGCATGTCCCTGTCAGCACTGATGAAGTTACAGGTAGTTGTGAAGCTAGCTTTAGTATGTGAGAGCTGTCCAGATGTTGATTGTCAGAGCTAAAGTTAGCATGTCTGCCCTGGCTAGCTTGACTTTTAGCCCATCAATCTTATTCTCAAAGTGTTTCTTGTCATAAGGGATTTGGGTTCGAGGTAACACTCCCACACTGATTGGCAGCCTATATCTCCTGCAACCGGCATGCACACTTTTCCCCAGCTGACGGCAACGTGATCTTTAGCTTTAGCTATCGTCAGACATGACAGCAGGGTGCTTGTTTGTAATGTGGTACAGGATAGTGCTAGTAGTATTCCCAAACTGAAGAGTAGAATCACACATTTTAACTTACATTTGACTTTGTTGTCTTTCTGGAGAAAATGTTCCCACACTGAGCTTCATTTAGCTTGCTTCACTATTCACCTCAGGCTGCTGTAGTGTAGCCGTTAGCAGACATTGTGTTTGTATATGGAATTAACCTATAGAGCAAAATGCATAACCAGTCAAAATTATTCTCAGCAGCTAACTATTGATGAAAAAAAATTATTCTGTAGGTCCTGAGTCTGCACAAGTTGTTTTGTTTTGAAAATTGACCAAATGCTCTATGCTGTTCCTGTGTGTGACTTCCTGCCTGGCTCGATCTGCTCTGTGCAGCTTGACGTGGCTTCTGTCCGCATCCGTCTGAAAACGGCTGGTGGAACCACGAGCATTGTCTCGAACGGTCGCAATCAGCTCTGGTGGCCATGTCGCGGCCGGAACGCGGCGCAGGCGGTGTAATCTTGCCTCAAACATTGTAAACACATAGCAAAGTGTGAAATGATGGATTTTATCTGAAATGTTTAAAAGGAAGATCTGCATCAGATACTGACCACTGAAAAACTATCACAAGGAAGCTCCATACAGCTGTCATTTACACTGGCTTTTCCTAAGTGTTGTATCGTAGGCAACTAGACGTGTTTCAGTTTGTTGAAGACGTTTCACCTCTCATCCAAGAGGCTTCTTCAGTTCTAAATAACTGGAGGGGAGTTGCAGGCTTTTAAATTCTGTGTGGGAGTGTACTGTACATGAGTATTGAACTTGGAACCGTGGCGAGTTTTCCTCACTAGATTTGCGTTTTATAGATTATGTTTATGATCAGACTGCACAAATACGTTCATGCTGCACTGATCGCTAATGCAGACTGTTATCAGTTCTCTGCTCCATTACTAGTGATTATATGCCTTGGCGCTGACGCACGTCTCTGCATTCACTCTTTAGTTCCCAATTTCAATTAATCCATTACTGAAAAGTTCATCTTCCACAGTACCAGGGAAAAATAATCACCTTTATGAACGTCTGTAGTTGATTAGTTCTGACCCGATCTCGTGTTTGAAAAGCAAAGACAGATATTCATTAGGCCGAATGAAAAAGCAGCATCAGTGAAACGAAACCATAAAAGCTCCTTTGATTCTTCCTCGGCGCTAATACACACTTGAGAAAGACAGACAAAGTGAGAGAGAGAC
Source organism: Pagrus major (assembly GCF_040436345.1). Lineage (NCBI taxonomy): Eukaryota > Metazoa > Chordata > Actinopteri > Spariformes > Sparidae > Pagrus > Pagrus major. Next base: position 27,138,508 of record NC_133222.1, on the reverse strand, counting down.
TTGCTTTATGAGTGGTGAAGAGGCTGTGATTCACAGCGTGCACTCCTCATTATTTCACCATCTCCCCTCACTGAAGCATTACCATTTATGCACACACACAGTAATCGGTCACAGATTGCACACTGATACAGTGAAGTGCTTATTTCCTCCTGGAAATGTGACGGTAAAAGGTTCAGCTAGCAGCTCCTCTCTCTGTTCTTACAGGAGTTTTTGCTGAGTCAGACCGAGACATTATCCAGCCTCTTCCTGGGGGGGTTCACTGTCACACATAGACGGTCGCATCGACACACACACACACACACACACACATACACAGACAATATCCTCCACCAGTCAAAAGAGAGGCCTGGGGAGGTTGCAGCAATACCAACACCATTTAATAAGTGTGAACTTGGGAGCATTGCATTATTGTGAAACCACATGTGTGTTTATGCGTGTGTGTGTGTGTGTGTGTGTGTGTGTGTGTGTGTGCGCACGCGCGCGCATGCATGTATGAGTCTCATTCCACACCTGGTAGAGGAACACTGTATGAAGGCAGCATGAACGTGAAGAGAGTACAGTGAACTCCATCTAGCCATGCCTCTGCCACAATTACATCCTCTACAGCTAACAGATGCTCTGCTCTCGTCGCCACTGCTCAAAACACACACACACACACACACACACACAACAAACACACTCATATGCACCCACATGCAAAATGAATTAGCCCCTGAACTGTGTTTTCCATCTGTGGTCCATTAAAACTTGCTTTATTTAGACCGATGCAGGTTAGGAGGCAGAGACCTCGGTGGCTGTGCATCCCATGCTGGTGCTCGGTAAAATTATTTTAGGATTATTTGATTAGTCTGATTATTTCATATTCCTTTATCTACTGAAGTCCCAAACGAAGCCTCACCACAGACTAGGATAGAGCAGACCAACGCTACATGACTTTACAGCAGTGTTCTATGAAGGACCCAAAAGCCATACTGGAATAAAAGATGACATCATGTTAAAAATATTACTCTGGTAAAAGTGAAAGCTCCCCATACAAATATTACTGAAGGAAAGGGCTTTAAGTCTCTGATATTAAATGTACTTAAGTATCAAAAGAACATTTAAAAGTGAATTATATATATTTTTACATAGTATGGGTGACTGACTGACTGACTGACTGACTGACTGATTGATTACCAGCCTGGCCTATTAGAGGTGTACAATACGATCGGGAGATTGTAGCCTATTTTAATTGCTGATTTTCTGGCAATAAAGTTGTGATGTTACTTTGCAACGTCATTCTCTTGCATTCAATTGTAGGTGAACGTAAGGCTAAAGCTACTTATGTTGGGAGATGTAGTGGAGGGAGGCAGAGATCAGCAGAAAAAAAACACACCCACAATTTTAGAGAGCGGACATCTGGGCACATTTAGATTTTATAAACTTACTGGGAAGCACAAACTTGACAAGATACACGCTGTGTGCAAAATCTGACTCACAGCCATGACCAATCACGTTAGCCATTTTCACCTGAAGCTAACCATGAGGACTAAAGTGAGCCGAGCTAATCGGCTACTGTTAAAGCCCCCAACATACATAACTTCAGCATAGACGTGGAGAGCTGCAGACATGCATGCGCTCCTTTACCTACAAACAGGGGTACACAGAAATGTTCCACCACTGCTTATTCGAAAACATGATGACAGCCTCCTGACAAGAAGAAGAAGAAGGGCTCTTTTGTTTGTCATATTTGGCTGAACATCAAGAAAAGTTACAAAAAACTAACGGTGTATGACTGCGTAACAAGAACTGCATGGACTCACATTTGATGACACATTTACACTATGTGGAACCTCACAGCCACTCGGACATTAAAACCTGAAAATGGGCGTTAAGTCACTTGAGGACCTCTGCTGTGGGTCATTCACCATATCTTCTTCCTCCAATATTTCTTGTCATCTCTCTACTGTCGACATGGTGATAAAGCATAAACATCGCCCAAAAAGACACAAAATCATAGCCGAAAGTACAAAAATTTGACTTAATTAACTGCAATAACTGGAATTCTCTGTTAATATGTAAAGTAAAAAAAATGACTCCAGGGATGCAGAACAAAACAGGTTACACAACAAAGCATGCCACCAATAGAGGAACAGCACTAGAACAACCTCCACAGATTTGGTTTGACAGAGATCAATTCTCTCACTGATAAAACAACCTCACAGTACATTTGTTTGCACTGAAAATCTTAACTTAAAGCAAAACTAGGCCCATGTAAGAGTAGCCACTGTAGTAACAGGTAGTAGCAACAACCAGAAATTGAAAAGTGAATTCTAAGAACAAGTAAAGAAGTGTCATTGAGGGAGGGAGCTAGGAGTTTTCCTGTTTCTTCGGTGTAACGTTCAACGTCACAGGAGTGACAGGAAACAGGAAACAGTAGGAAGCAGCAGATCATTTAGTTCATCATACTACATCCAGTGTTTAAAAAGTCTCAATGAATGCTTTTCTGAATTTGACACATTGTTTTTTTTCTGGAGCTGATGATGGAAATAGTGAAGGAGTGAGACATCTCGCTTCTTTCTCATCTCTGTTGAGGTGCACATGACAAAGAGGCCAGTGTCAATATTAGAGTGGTTACTTTTTATTCTTCAGTCTCTTTCAGCACAGACAGAATACTGTTCGAGCACTGCTTCAACAGGGACGGATGGGAAAATCTCCAACTTTGTAGCATCGAACCGGAAAAGGGGTGTAAATGAGCGTGTCCGCCTGGGTGTCCATTTCCATCACAGCCAATCTGAGCTGGAGTCACCCGTCACTACACATGGAACGATTGCTGATTCTACCCTTTCACACTGAAGACAAAAGCCAGATGTTAGTGTGTTTTTTTGTCCAGTGTGAAAGCGGTATTACACAGCAATGACTAGCTAAAGTTGGCCAGCATTAGCTTAGCATACTATAATTAGCTAGCTGCTCCAGGTCATAGGACCAAGACACACCGCAGTCATTCAGTCAGTCATTCAGTCAGTCAGTCAGTCACAGTTACTGATAGCATCCAAAGAACAAAAAGGCAAGTCAGCAAAAATCAAATGTTGCAGAAGAAGTAGAAGCTGTTCAATATTTTCAGTCAGTGAAAACTTCTTTGGTTTTAACTCAGCCATTACCATTACTTGATCTAATGCATCGCTCTCTTCACCGAGTGCGGGACTGCAGAACAAACAGCGATGAGTAATCACTGTCAGGCCTGCCGAAGACAAAAACTGATGTTGCGAGCACAGCAGCAGGGAAACATTTTTCCACTGAGAGGGTATCAGAGAGCGGAGTGAGCCGTTGTCCCGCTCTCGAGTATTTATCACAGTCTATTCCTCCAGCAGGGAAAGTAAGCAAGAAGTCGTTGAAATCTAGACTTCCAGCTCGCTTCCTGCTGAGGTCAGGAAACACGAGGTTGATTCAGACTTCCCATGAAGGGTTAGTCGCCCTCATCCATTTATCTGCTTGGTGCTTAAGCCGTGAAAGACTAAGATCATGTCCACGCTGACGCAGATCAACCTGAAAATGCTGTTAGTGCATTTTTCTGTCCGCAGTTGGTTGGAGCCCTTTCTAAGACTCTTAAATCACATCCGCTTCTTTTTGGTTTATTGTTGCTTGGTAAAAATGCTTTCTTAACCACCATGATGAACACTATGGAGATGGAGTGGACAAACACCACGCTCAGTATCAACGTGCGTGCTGTGGAAACCGTCAGATTTCTGCGACTGACAATCACCGCTGACCTTAAGTGGGCGTCCACGATCGACACGATCATCAAGAATGCCCAGCAGAGGATGTACTTCCTGTGCCAGCTCTCAGCCTGCTGATTCACTTCTGCTCTGTAGTCATTCAGTCTGTCATTGTATACTGATGGTCACTGTTGTTTTTATTAACTATACTGACTTTTTCCACCATCTTGCACGCATGAATCAGTCCCACTCTCACATGTTACGTTCTGTGTATGTGTTCACATACCACTATGTTGTCAATACAGCTGATCTAGTCAGAAGTGTGGCTGAATGAAATAGATGAACTCCACTATCCTCTCAGGGTACAGCTCTGTTTCTTCCCACTCTCATAAAAAAAAAAATTATTTCCACTGATTTAAAATTTACAAAAAAAAGTGAATTTACTGGGGGGGTTGTGGAACATAAAAACAAATATCGGGTGAAATGTGGATTTAAAAACAGCAGGAATACACAAAGTCTGGGCTAAATCAGATTTTAAAAATGTATTTGTTTTTTTATTGTTTTGCCTGATACAAAATGGCTCATTTACAAATTCTTCCCTCATTTTGCTTTCTTTTCTTTCCCTATAAAAGATTTCCTGCATTCACAATAGGACCTTCTTTTACCAACAGGGGAATAAAATCAGGGTGGGAATCTGTTAAATTTAATCTGTCTTTTTTTTATGTTTTTCCTTTTTATGTAGAAATGCATGATATATGTAAGTGTATATATAGTTTAGTGTTGTCAAAAATATTGAAATATCAAAATATATCGCTTATTAATATTTGAAACTGTTTCAACATGTATTTTTCACAGTATTGATACACAGTACGAGCTGTTTTTTTTAACTCTCCTGTGCCCACTGCAGCACATAGTCCCACCTCCTCCAGGACTAAATGAACTTAGATGGTGTTGTTCTATCACACAACACTAGCCTTGTTATATTTATCTTTTAGGAAAAATAAAAATGTTATGCCCTCGATGTAGTGTCAGTTTTCCCTGTGGTATCGAACATGGTATCATATTGATATTTTTCGAGGATTCTTAGAAATTCTGGTATCGTGATGACACTAAAGTGATCTGATCTGAGCCAGCACCGACAGAAACTCACCCGGCAGACAAACAGAAGATACAATAGCAACATCTGAACGACAGATCTGCTGATGTTGAATACAAAAACTACATCTGAGGGAGGAAAGTGTTTTCAAATTCAAATTCATAATACTTTATTTGTCCCCAGGGAGCAATTTAAGGTACGTGGAGTAGTCTACACACACTTTACAGTATGTTCAGTGTTCAAAAAGTTAGTGAGGATTGTGGAGGAGACATTTTATTCAGATTTTGATTTAGTCTCTTGTCATATATTATTAATATACCATGACTATCATCGTAGTCTGTCTCTTTTGATATTGAGGTGTTTCTTCTTCTGCTGCTGCTGCAGACATTTCCTGCTATTGTCTGCCTGGTATACACAGTTTCATCTCAGCTTTTATAAAACTTTGTTTGAAAAAAAGAAAAGTGTAATGCAGAGAATAAAACCAACCAAAGGTAGATCGTGCTCTGTAAATATTACATTTCTCTCTCCACTTACACACAATGTATCACAGACGACTGACAATCTCTTCGGGAGTCACCTGTATGTTAATACGGTTCTTATCATCTGCAAAACACGCTGATAGCATCCTATTATGAGTTATGTGACTCACAGTCCAGATTACACTATGAACAGATACATTTTGAGATGTGTTTGCATTAGTGTGGACATGAGAGAGAGACACGCAGACACACAGACGGACAGATGAAGACGAGGTGAGAAGGACGGGGAGCGCAGGCAGTCAGACAAGCCAGCACAGGCTCCACAGCCTCCTGCAGCCAGAAACCAGCCCCCCCTACACCCCTACACCTCCCTACTCCACCCCACCCAGGAGGATGCCTATTGTTCCCCCATCCCCTAAACAAAGCCTGCCCCCCACCTCATCCCACAACCCCAAAACCCACCCTCCCTTTCCCCCCACCTACCCCCATTGCCCCCTGCCCCCCACCCACTCAGCATTGTTGCTCTAATAAACCGGCTCCGCTCCCTAAATTTCATTACACGCGAGCTCAGGCTGCCCTTCATTTACACGTAAAGGTTTCAAAAACACATCGACTGAATTTATCCTCACTCATCCTCAAGTCCCGTCACTTTCTGTCGAGCACAGCAGGCAGAAGATCACTACACCTGGAAGCTACACCTTTATTTAGGTTTTACTAATGCAAATGCTGTTAGAGTCTGAGACATGTAAAAAAAAAACTGAAAATCAAAACAGGAGCTGATTTTAATTAGGATTTAAAGGAAAGTGTGAATTTCTCAAATTTACACCTCAATGACTCCAACAACAACACACACTTCTACACTGCCAGAAGCATCCCATAATCCCCACGAGTCACTGTATCACCTGTTGATCCATCCATTTCCACCGAGCCAGACTCTCACTTAAATGTGCTAAAAAAGCAAACAAAATTATTTAAGCAAAGATGAAGAAAAAGTGGGTCCACATCTGGACATCACAAGACATCATTTCCTGCCAGGAAGATTACTCCTCCTAATCCCGACTCCAGAAAAATCTGTGTGCCGGATTTTGTCCTCCTGACTAGAAATGAGACAACAGATGAAACAACAAGGAGGAAGGCAGCGAGCTGCACGCCGCTCACAACTCCACCATATTGTTACAGCATTGGTGAAGTACATGAACACACACACTAACATGTGCACGTACACAGCGGTTGTGACTAAAGCACACAGAGGCCATATGGTGCGTCCTCATCCACCGACGCCTGTTGCTGCCGCAACAATAGGCCTGCCTGGCCTGGACAGCAAGAGGCAAACACACACACACACACACAAATGTGCACACACACACACACACCAAATGGTCGTTAGTCAGTCAGTCTGCGTTGCTTAGGCCCAGAACAAACGCCTGGATTTGCATTCTGCACCTCCCTTCGTCCACCTCCTCCTCCCCTCTCTCTCTCTCTCTCGCACACACACACACACGCACACACACACACACACACACACACACACACTTCCCCGGTCTCTACAGGTGCACGGAGCACTCAAAACAGATGTCAACGGACTGGAGAGGGAGAGGCGCACGCGGGGGGGGGGGGGACGACGACGGGAGGCTGTTTGCCCAGGGTGACTGACAAAGCTTTGTACACTCGCAGGCCTAGACACAGCAAAGACAATGACACACACACACACACACACACACACACAAATGCTGTTCCTTCCTGTTACACTCTCAGGCCTGATTTATAATTCTGAAACACTTTACAAGGCTAAAAAAAAAGGAGAAGAAAAAGTGTGATTCACTCTCAAATCACTGTTGACACTTTTTCAAAAAGGTTTAAAAATGTATTAAAATCTATTTCTGGAACAATTCTGGAGAAATGACAATATGGTACATACCGTTGTAGAGCACCATACGTCTCATTTATCAGTATCTTACACTGCTGCCAGCTACAGATGAACCAAAACTAACTGTACAAACTACATCATTTCACCTTCACCTTCACAAAGTCAGAAATAAAATTTAAAAAAAAACACCTTATATAAAAGAATCTGAGACCTTTCCTATTCTGTTTTCCTGATATTTAAAATACAGTTTTATGTCACCTCTATCACACACACTCATCGTCCTGTCACTGAGGTTCAGGTATTATTAGTAAGTTCAACAGACAACTGGCCGGCGACAATATTAGTCATTGATTAATTGTTTCAGTCATTTTTCAAGCAAAAGGTGCTCATAATTCTCTAGTTTCTGTAGAGTTTTTTTTAATTTGGATTAAGTGCCTTTTTCTGTTCATATCAGTGTGAAGTGAATATGTGTGAGTTATGATGGAACAAATCAAGATATTAGAGGACGACGCTCTGGGCTCAGAGTGATTAAAACAGGCAGATTTTGTGATTTACTGACATTTGAAAGAAAAAAAAAACTATGTGATTAATTTAGACAATATCCTGCAGATTAAACCAATAATGACACTGATCATATGTTGCAGCATTAACACATGTTCATATTTTATCTGACTCATAAACTCACTGTGATTGATGTATGATTTCACTGCGTGTACACCGTCTCCTCATTGACAAAATGTTCAATTTCATTCACCCACATCAATTCTTTCAAGAAAATAAGACTCCTTTTATCCCACGGACCCTTCCTCTCATCTGACAGATGGATCAGTGTTACAGAAGTAATGCAGCTACTATGTCTCTTGCTACAGGCTGTAATTTTCTCCAATAATTACATTGTGGTTTGGCCTGCATTACCACAGATGTCTCGCTATAAAGGACAAGAGCAGCCCTTTAATCAATATTTAAAAGGAAATACACAACATAACTATAAGGCCATATGGGGATATTACAGGCTGCTGATACTGAAGGGGATTTAAAAAGCTAGAATGTCTCTTACGAAACAGTCACCGGCTCCCACAGAGATTTAAAACAAACACGCCGTGATTTGGTGTGAAATTAAATTGTGGTTAAACTGGAATCATTAGAAATAAACTATGTTTCCAGTCATATTTTCAGAAATTATGTGAAAAAATCTCACTTCTCACACAAACTGTCAATGATGTAAAGCCTGAATTTACACAATGAACGATGAGTCAGCCTGGGAAAGGTGGAACAACTGTAATCAGGCTTTTCTTTTTCTTAAAAAAAGACTTTTAATCCCTTCATCATGGCCATTTGTCTTTAAGATGGAGAGGAGGAGTGAATGCTGACAAATCCTCCAGCAGCCTGTGTGATCGTGTTTCCATTGAGCATGTAATGTGCTCTGTCCACTGGGTCAACACTGGCTGTGTGCATGTTATCAGCCTGTGGCCTGTTCCTGTGACTGGGGCCTGCCTGCCTGCCTGGCTGCCTGTGAAGGGAAAGAGAAAAACCCCGCCGATGCAACAAGTCCCCCATTCACTCCCAGCTTTGTTAAGCTGCCTCCCAGCGCCGCGGCGACAATGTTTTCATCCCTTTCGCGTTACACGAAGGTCAATTCATGACCACAACTCTGATGGACAGATATCCTACACTGTGTATTTTAATACACGAGAGGAAGAAGTGATAGAAAAGCGGCTTTGCTTGTTTTTGTGTGTGTGTCGGGAGAGAGGAGGATAAAACTGTAGTGAAAGCGACATCCCTCGCTCTGAAGCTCGCACGGCAAAGCGTTAATAAGCTTGTTAGACTTGTTTAACATCTAGAAGGAGGTCGAGTGTGTCGATCCGACTCGCGATGTCGCCGAATTTGTCTTAATTTCAGCTTCAGTGACCACTTCGGGGTTTGAGAAACAAGCGAAACGTCCGGGGGCTTTCAGACGCGCAGGCTACAGGCTGAGGGGGGGACTCCTCCTTGGGAACTTACCTCGATTCATACGCCTCTTTATGGATTAATTCCCACACTTTTCCACGGATCGGAGCCGCTACAGCATCGGGAAGCACTCCGCCAACTCCAGAGGCTCCTCTCGGTTTTGGTTTGATGAAGGATCGGGCGCGCTGAGTGCGTAAAATGCGCAGCGTCTCTCCAAGGATGCGAAATATGCGCGGAATGGGAGCAGGAATGAAATGAACGCGGTGGACTGAGTTGAACGGGGCGGGGTGAGAGGGACTGGCGTCACCCTGGATGGATGAAACAGAGTGAGTGAGAGATGGGAGGATGGGTGGAGAGAAAAAAAAGGAGAGCGAGGGGGAAGGGGAAGGGGCCGGACTGTATGGGCTGCGTTCAACAACAAAAGGAAAGAGTGGAGCGCCCAAACTCTATTCAGAGGAGCAGGAGAGGCAGCTGACAACAAGTCTCCTCCACACATACAGTGACATCATGGAGTGAGTTCACTTTAAAACTTTTTATACCACGGCCAATAAAATGTGAGACCAAGTTAGTACACACAAATACAGGTGTCATTTAAAGAAGTGAGATTTTAAATATTAAAGGAGCACTCTGTAGTTTTGGAGAATAATTTCAATCAGAAGAGGAAGATCTTCACTGACTGATTATTGTTATGCTTAAACAAACTAAATAAACAAACTTTTTGTTTTCATGACTGAATAAACAAAGTGACCTTAAAGGACAACACAATTTATACTGTTTTACTTTGTTTATATGTGGCGGACCCTGCCACCTTTCTGGTTTCAAACAGTGTTCTGGGACCTTATTTTCCTCTGAGAACAGCTTGTTTATTCAGTTATGGAAAAAAATAATATTTCTGAATTTGTATTATTACCTCATTAATATTGTTATTAATGTATATATTGATATATAATATATACAATATAATATAGTTAATTAAAATTCTGAGTTTGTATTATTACCTCATTAATATTGTTATTAATGTATATATTGATATATAATATATACAATATAATATAGTTAATTAAAATTCTGAGTTTGAATTTCTTCTCGGAATCTACATAGTGCCCCTATAAAGAAGCGAGATTTTAAATATGAATCAGCCATTAAAACAATATAGTGAGACTATTCGACTTTTTAAAGAATAAAAACACGTTCTTCTTTCAACAAATTAAAATTTTCCCCCAATAAAATGCAATCAAATGAACCAATCCATTGGGCCTTGCATGGTCTGGTACGACCTCTAGTTTATGCGAGCCGATGTTAGCTAATTTTTGCAAAAAATGTAATCAGCGTTGTCTATTTGTGCTTCTGTCATGTTAGCTTATATTTTAGCTTTTATTTTAAACTGTGATGTGTTAATATCCCTTTACTGTGGTCACAGTGGCTGCTGTTCACCAAAAGTGACATAATCCACTTTAAACACAATATTTGACCTGAAACAGGCTCCGTGGAAATTGAAATCTCCTCAAAAGCACTTCAGACTATTGGTACATTCACAAAATATTAACACAAAGAGATTTTTGATAAATAGTCATCAGTAATGTGAGTATAATGAAGTGGGTAAAGACAAGTATTAGAACAGGTAGACCAGTCTGATACGTTCAGAAAATGACATCACCTTACTGTAACACAGCCTTTAAAACCAGGAAATGACAACAGTTATGCCTTATCACGATGTAAGTATATACAAAATCTACAACATGTCCACATTTAAGCTAATGTAACAAATAAAGGCTGCGTTTATGTTACAGTCGGCTGTCTTTCGTGTTTATCAGTGGGAGTGTGAGTGAGAATAATGTAAGCTGTGAGCTATCTAAATCTTCCTCTAGATGTGTGTTAAAGGAACTGCATCAATGTTCTGATGTTTTGTCTCACGCTAAAGCCAGACTGCCCTAACTCCAAATGAACAAAGTCCCCTCCGCCCTGCAGGACCCCCGGGGCTGCTGGGGACCCCCCTTTTAGCCACTGCCCTAACCAGAAAATCTTTGTCTCTCTCTCTCAGATCTGTGAATGCAGCAGGCGGCCGCCTCAGCCTCATAAAGGAGTTGTTGTTTACTACTAAGCTCTGCCTATCTCAGGTTTCATCCCCTCAGGCACTGCTGGACTGTCATCTCCCCAGAGGGAGGGGCTGTGACATAAAACAAACACAGATATGCCAGGGTCACAGACTGGAACACCTACTGCAACCTGACACCGGCAGGGCCAGCCAGCCGGCAGACCGGCATTCCACATGGCAGCGTGTCTGTGTTTGTGTGCATAAGTAAAATTCTCTCAGATGCATACAAACATAGCCACACACAGCTGACTCACATGTGAACTGTACACATGTTCCTGTCACAGCTTTCTGGAGGCATGTGTGTCTCATTTTCAGAGTCAGAGCCGAGCAAACACAGGACAGGCTAGTAAAACATTCAGCCTGGTGACCCTGAGGTCAACAGCCTGACCTCCAGTCTGACCTCACCTGGTTTCCTGATGTTTTATTAACACTCTGTGCCTGGGATCCCATGTGTTCCTCATGGAAGGCTTGAATCTAAGGGGCAGAAAACACAATTGGACATTTATTATTTAGAAATGTATCAAGTCAGCATTAGTTTGCAGAGATTTAAGTACTCATGGTGTTGGTTTTTTGTTTCAGAAAAAGATCTAGAGTCACAGCCTTGATCTTGCCAGAATAGTACAGCCATAAAATCCAAATAGATCTGACTGTCACTCCCTAAACTCTTTGAGGCACTAAAAATAATTTTGTGGAGAGACAAATGTGTCCTGTAAGCTCTACTTTGGGCGACACTGCTTTAACTGGTACCTTCTAATCTGTGCGTCCGTTTCAATCTGTGTATAATTTAATATTTCTGTCTCCTCTGTGCTTGAAATGACAGAGGGAAAGATAAAGATGGAGTAGATTAAGTCAGCGTTGACGGACGCATAAACGTGCCCTCTTGTGGTCTGTGGGGAGCAAGTTAAACAATAAGAGGGCCGAGTCTCTACGTGGGTTTGACCAGATTCATAAGAGTCGCGTTTAGGATGACATTTACACAGAGCGCACTCCAGCCTGACGACATCCATGAAACTTGTCACAGCACTCACAACAAGCCTCCCTGTGTCCTCACTGAGAGCTATTCATTGAAAGCTTACATATTATGTTATTATGTCATGTTATAATGTTATAATGTTATAGCAATTTTACACATTGGTTTCATGTTCAGATAAGCCCTTCAGTCACTTTCCACACTGTCACAGTAGAAATATGGCAAGGTCGGACCAAGTAAAATCACTTCCAGCACATGTCTGGATTTACAACCCTCACATTGATGTAAAGTCTACAGCGACGAAAGGTTAAAGAGGAACAAAAATGTGTGTCTTTTCCTGACTTCTAAAGTCTTGATCATACTCCAGGACAGACGAGGGCGGCTGCAGACTCGCACATGGACGGCAGATGGTAACTTGAATGGGAATAACACAATTACATGGTGATGCTGTGATTCTTTTCGGCTCGTGTGCATCGTATGATGTTGTGATTACACAGTTTGGCCACTATGCCAAATTGGCTTTAACTGGGGGCTTGGATCGACGGGCAAACACCAAAATTCTTCTGTACACAGTTGGATAGACCAAACAATTGGATAGACAAAGAGTGTTAAAAGACTCCTGTGCAGATATGAGCTGTGATGATGAAGCACTGCTATGTCTGTGAACAGCAAACATACCTACAAATTCTGGTGTCTAAACGACTAATAGGTACAAAAAGTTTTGGAACTGGTTCAGTGAATCGCCTCATTTAACAGCCATGAGATGAGCTCTAGTGGCTGAAACGTAATTCTTTGGGGCAACTGCGCCTGTCAGAAATACGCCCACTAAAAGTATTTGTTTTTTGCCACTGACAGGCTCAGATTGTTACTCTAAGTGACAACATTATGAAAAGATCCCTACAGAATCCCCTGTATGATAGACTAAGATCCTTGTTGTTTAACCAGAAACAGCCGTTATGTCGCTCTTCAAAACCACCAGACAGTAATTTTACCTCGTGGCAAGACACATTTAACTCAAGCTCCACAGAAACAAAATAAAACTCACCAAAACCATCTTGGTTAGTCTTACCAACCCTGGCTTGGTCAAAATAAACATTAAGCCATCTTGGTTGTTTGTGATTGGCCTGACACAGACCAGGAAGGACTGAAATCTGTCTGAACAGGAGGAGGACCAGAAGTCCTTTTTGGCTCTCTTATAATGTCTTTGCAGGCACATCTGACTGAGCAAATAAAACTTGCTCACAGATTGGTCTGATTCTCAGGCAACAAAATATCCAGCAAACACTAAATGAAACATGAATGAAATAAGAATAACAACTTAATGACATCATTTAGGAGTCTGCTTTCTATCAGGTTGTAGGTTGATAGGCAGTCAAATTCTATATTTTATCAAAAAATAGTTGACATCACTGAGAGAATGTCCTTGTAGATCTGGGTTAGTTAGACTGGTGAGAAGTGGGGGCGGGTGTCCCTCACGCTCACAGTGGTCATTGGTTAAGCCATGCAGAGAAAAGGTCATTCGCCTGAAAAATAGGTTTCAAAATCCATCCCTGATGCATTGTATGAGACAACTGGGAGCCCTTTCCTCTGTTGTATTTTCATTTTCCAACTCACAGCTCCCTCTCACACACCGGCTGCCACACATTGCAAGAATATTTATAACCTATAACATTCGGTCACGTTTGAATATCAGGATATTCAACATAGAACCGGTGTGTCGAGGAGACATGCTGCATACGAATCAATATCTTCTTCAACAAGGCTTAGAAAACAACTTGAAAACCTTTACAGCAGAGAAACGCTGACCTCAAATGTTGAGACTGTTTGAAGGTGGTGGGATGCGAATTGCAAATCTGATTGACATGTCCTTTGTCTTGGAAGGCCTCGCTATCTTCAAGTATCTGATAGTTAGAGGTCACTGCTGTGGTTAGAGAGCCCATCAATAAGAAGGACCACATCAGTGAAATGGTGGACTTCTGATGGTTGGCACATTTCTTTCATGTTTCATGGATTCAAGAATGGTAGCTCATTTCTAAGAAAGAGGACTGATACCCCTTGGCTATATAGGAGTCTATAACCATGCTCAGGTACAGGGACGCTCACATTCAGAAGAAAAAATATGTATTCCCTCGCAGAAAAGTGGCCGAGCTGTACACCCTCCCACATGTGATCGAGGGGGGCTAATCCTCTTTGCATGTATGTTGCAGATCTGGACCCAGCCCATGACTGCATGTGTACCCTGACGCATCCTGTGGGATGTATTGCTGGACCAGAGGTTGCCAAGCCGTAGCTGTGTTCACCGTGTACAGAGATGAAAAGCTGCGTTTGTAGTCCTTGCATTAAATCGAGCTAATTAAAAGCAGACTTCAACAAGGACACCGCTTGCCTCCTCTGCTGTTAGTGGTTTTTATACAGTGTATCAAGGAGGAGAAGAAAGTGAACATTTTGGCAACGTGTGTCATTAGTACAAGTAGACAAACAGATTCAAACTGAAAATTAATTTAACTTTGGCCCTGACGCTTTGGTGATAATGCGGCGCACCCCTGAATGGGTCTGAAATTGAAAGAGAATGAGTAATTAAAGAAAAACCTGAGCGCATAAATTAATCCAACTTTCACCTGATGGAATTTATTCTATCGCAAGACGAACCGAGGAAAAAATAACCCTGAAGCTCGCAGCATTCAGTAGTGCCATGAGTTCTAGCTCTTCACTGAAACCTTGGGCTTTGTCAATGTCACTCATCTTCATCCTGCCACATATTAGTCACCATATTCTGAAGGGCCTGTTTGTGTATGATTCAATGAACCCTTCCTTAAAATGTGTTTACACATGTGTGTGTATTTTATGTGAGGAGCGCGTCTTAAACAAAGAACACGATGATGGGTACGTTTACAGAATAGAGACTCCAAGGCTGGGATATTAATGTCTGTAGGCCACTCCTGTTTTTAATGCATTTTCTGTGGCAAAGAGATTCCATGAATGTCTGAAATGCTGTTAATTAATTTTTTGCTTATTCATTCACTGCTTTTTTTCTTTTTTTAAAAATCTTACTTGTTATTTTATCAGTCGCAGCCTTGAAACCACCTGACTACTCAAGACAACATAGCACAGAGAAGTCTCGGACAGCCTCAGTGAATGAGAGCTGTTTTCGTACATTAAAGCGGCCTCACCCTGTAGGCCATGTTTTCCTTCCAAACACAAGTATTCCTCCCTTAAGAATCTTTATTTCATAAAATGCAGATATCGTATTTTCTTCATATGAACTAAGATGTTTTCTCGATCAAAAGAAATGTATGGCGATATCAGGGGGTAAGGACAAGAGTCATGAGTAATGGTGTTGAGATGTAAACATGTTTTCTCAATCATGCATAGTTGCATCGCAACAAGGACAATCAGCCTCATCAGGCCAGTAGTCGTGATATAATGAAGACCTTTGTAATGATAAGCTGGCCCTGCTGAATGCCTCCTTCAGCCCTCTTCAGTTCACATAGCAGCTTCACATCATATACACAGAAATAAAGCAGAGCTTTAAGCCTTTTGCTCAGAGCATATTCCTCCCCGAAGCAGACAGGAAGCATTGTGAGTAATTACCATTTTTGGGGGGGTATTTATTTTGAGTTTACAAACTGGGATAGACCAAAATAGACTTAAACTAAAGGTATTTGGAGGATTTTCTTCTCTGTCTTCTCTTGATCTTCTTCCAAATATTACATTCCACTTAATGTGTATGAGAACCCTAAATAGGTGGCACACTTTTCATTTTGTTCTAAATCTGCACTAATCAATATATTTATAACAACAGTTATTCAAATGGTCACATGTTATGTGACATGGGTTGCTTATAGTCACAAACCCTCACAGGATTTACACCCGTTTCATTGTCTTTCAGTGTGTTTGCCATTGTAGCAGTTTCACGTCGCCTCCAGCTGCAGCTGAGCAGCCGAGCACTGTTTGTTTTTTTTAAACAGACAAAATAAAACAAAAAAACTATAAACCCACTGAATGCTACCTGCCAGCACCAAAGAGCAAATGGGCAAAGTTAGCATTAAGCTAGTGAACATAGTGGAGCATTTAGCAGCTAAATGGGTCAGATCATTTCCTCAGGAGTTGATAAGGGATATTATTGGATTTACATTCTTTAGGCGGCCAGAGACATGATTTCAAATGAGTGGTCATGTTGCTGGATGACTGTTGGATGTGTTATTGCAAGTGTTTGCTAACTGTTGACTGTTAATTATAACAACTTTATATGAAATCTGTCAATGTCGTGTTTCGAGGTCGTTCTGTTGTCCCCAAGTGACCAAAAAAAAAAAAGAATACTACTTTATTGTTTACCAGCCACAACAGCGTGGACAGGTAATGTTTACACTTTGTGTGTGTGTGTGTGTGTGTGAGCGTGTGTGTGTGAGCATGCATCTGTGTGTGTGGTCCTGGAGACACCTTTTCCCGGAGGACCTACGACAGAAGTGACTCTGAGTACTGGTGTCTGTCTGTGGAGAGATTTTGTCAGCGTGACAACGGTGCAAGATGCAGTCATGAAACTTTACAGGTGTGTAGATGGGATCAAAATGAAGGCTTCCAAGATGGGCATGGTCCGACTTATGAGTACTGAGGACTCATGTAATAATCTAGTTGTGACTACTGAGTAGCCATGGGTCAGAACAAGAACGTGTTGGTGTGATACCATTGCAAGATGGTCTCTAGATTTTTCTAAGCTTTGCCGACAGTAAGGCCCATTGAGTGAGATTAGCAGATCAACTAACATACCAGATTTGACTTTGTTCCTTACACTGAGCATGAAAGCTTGTTTGTTACCTTGGAAACAGCATACTTTGACAAAGAAAAGGATGGACTCACCAGGCTGTCTGCTGAGCAAGACTGTGAGAGGAAGTTGTGAGCTCCACAAAAGTTAGTAAGTAAATACCTTCAGTTAAAGTACGTATTAAATAACTTTGAGCTGGTTATGAAACAGTCTAAATTGAATACTGATGCCTCAATATGACCTACACAAGCAAACAAAACCATCAGTGAGGCTGTCACAGGGTCGGATACGAAATAATTCAAACTATTTTTTATAGTGGAGTATCTGTCTGAGCCTGAGGAAATAAGCTGCTCTGTAGTCTGGTGGTAAGGCAGCAGATACTTCTGTATTGTAACATTACTGTACTGGAACATTACTAAAGAATTTTTCAGAACTTTCACTCCACAAATTGGCTATTAGTGAGCAGTTACATCTGCAGGGAACAAGGCAATGTTTATTTGTTTGACCATCGTCATATTAAAGTTATTTATCTTACACTGCCTGCAAACAGCAGTTTGTTTTTTTAAAGAAAGTTGCATCTTTCTTTGCCTTGCTTTCAGAACAAATGCAGATCAAGATCTTTATGACAGCAAGCGGCGGTGCTCGTACTCCTTTTGTCCACAGGGGCCGCCAGAATCAACAAAAAAAGAAAGCTCCTAGTTGCTGCTTTAACTTTGTCAACATGTATTATGTGTGAACTTGCAGGCTTAAAGATGCCTCATGTGCATTCTACATCTACATTTGCTACCTCAGTCTTCCTCTCACTGCCTTCTGTTCTTTGCGCTCCACAGGGTAGCCGTGATGACAATAACCAGTCATAAGGGGAACAATTTTGAATATGCAAATTCAGAATTCTTTTTAAACGGCATATTCAGTTTGTACAGGCTGTCGACAAGATTATAAAGCAAGTTGCTGTGAGAACATTGTATTCACATCAACCTATTCACATTGTTTTCTCTGCAGGGTTTAGTTTTAGTCACATTTTCTTTCTGACGGCTTTGTGGGAGCCTGCCTGGCACACTGCTCTACTTTTTTACTTGAACACAATGCATTCACAATGCAAACTCAATAGTGTACTCTCCAGTAAAAAAAAAGAAAGAAGCAGGAGATGGAGTGTGGCAGTGGAGCACAGGGCGTCAGGTACACTGAGCCTACACTCCTTTTGTGTTTTTTAAATGCTCCCTTTTATAGAAATGGGGAGCAGACCAGCCTCCTTTTGAATTTTTGACATTTATTTGACGTGTGGATAGAGAGTGCCATGCAGACATGAAAGATAGCAGTTACACGGCTGAGGTTTAGGGGCTCAATTTCCATGATCGGCATTGATTACGCTGCTCTGAGAGGGAGAGAGAATGAATGAACTAGTCAAAAGAGGTCACAAGCTCTTTCCCTCCACTGCTGCCTCTCAGGGAAGGGAGAGCTGATCTGAATCAGTTTTACCTTTTGTGTCATTATGTACATCATAAGTTATCAGGGACTTCAGGTTAAAACAGGGAACAGACCACACTAACCCAAACCGCAGGACATACTGTATGTTCCAGGAGGGAACCGCAGATTATACACAAAATACTTAAGATGTTATTTATGACACATTGCACGCACTCTATTTGCGTAGGTTGACCTGAGCGGTTTGGTATGGGGGGCCAAAACGGCCAAAATTGAATTTTAAATTAGTTTGATTAATTTATAAAATGTATCGTAAATTGATATATCTCATTTAATTATCTTCTGTATTTATACACTTTTGTTTTAACTACCTTATTTGTTTACATGTTACATTTTATTTATTGATTCATTCATTTTTCCAAATGTAGTTAAGTCTCCCTTTGCATTTTCTCACTCTTTATTTCCCCAAACGTATTTTCTCTGTATTTTCTTTTTACATTCTGCTTCTTTATGCAAATCAGGGGGCCGTTGTTCACAGTGCGTCATGGGGTCAACTATTCGCCCATTCGCTGGTCAGTAGAATTTAAATAGAAATAAACGAATAAATTGAATCGCGAATTAAATGAGAACAATAATTTAAGGAGAATTAAAGCAAAGGTAAATAAAGTAAGAAGCAAATTCAAACAGAAGTATATATTTAATAAAAAGGACATTCTGTTGTAACGAGATGATTCATGTTATTCACTTTACCTGACAGTGGTTTTAATGATGCTGCTGATCAGATCCCCATCTTTACTGCCACATTTACACATTAATACATCTCATATTATAAGTCATTATAAGTCATTTCACCTAATGAGTACTTTTACCTCAGGTACTTCAAGAATATTTTCCTGCTGATACCTGATCCTGATGTACTTTTACACTATTGAGTCACTATGTTCACTGAAGTGCTGATCTGAACTCTTCTAAAACCACAGCTGTGTGTAAAACTGCTCTTTCACAGATACTCCGTGTCTCATGGCCCTTTGATAATATAGATCATTTAATGTGACCTACTTATATCAGACCATTCATATTCATTTTTCATGTACAGTAACATGCTTTTGTATGTGCCCTCATTGTAACAGGGAGCTCTCAATGTGAGAGTACTTCACACTAGTAGTAGGGAGATCACATTAACACATAATGTGATAGACTCATCTGGTAAAACCTCCTCTCTCCTCAGAATGTCGTATAGTTTCTGCTCAGATATTTATCCTAAAGACTGGAGGCGAGCCTCGAAGAAATAACGGGAAACGGAGACATGTCAGCACATAAACAAATAACATCGATACACTTATGACTGATGAAGCAATCCTGCTCTACTCTGTAACATTACCTAAGTGGAGTGCCAGCAAGACATTATTGGGCTATAAGGCCGAGCCCTTTATCTAATGCCACATAATATAATAATGTGATACTTCATTGATCCCCACAAGGAAAACAGCATTTTCTCATAATAGAGGTCAAAGGTCATTGCCAGCTGCAGAGGAGCGGCCCGAGCTTCTGTGTCGTGATAAAGTTAAAATTAGTGACTCGTGGGAGAATCAGCCGTCAACACGGCAGACTTCAGTGGACTTTAGCTAGCTGTTGTTACTGAGGAAAGCTTTCCTAAAACTATTAAGTACTGATCCAGACTCAGATGAGGCTGTTTTTCCCTAATTAATTAAGGGTGATTGAATGACCTCACAGGGGGAGGTGGGCTAATCCAATAGATTATTTCATGATTACACGTTGTAACCTGGTACCCTGTGATGTAAAGTGTTTGAAAGACAACTCTGAATATGTTATCTTGGCTAAATAGAGATAAGATAAATCTATTTAAACTACAATTTCTTCTTTTCTTTACTTCATAAAGGCGTTTGACACATGTTGGTATTATGAGGTATTATCTGTAAACACACTGCTGTCTGAAAACAGAACAAGTACGGTGTCATGTAAAGTGAAACAGCTGTTAAAGCAAAACCTGGCTTTGAAACAGTGTTAATGTACTTGTCTTCACCACTGGGGGCAGCAGACGAGCTGCAAGCACAACATTACAGCTGCTGTAAACAATGTCGTTGGTTTGGCTAACTTCCTGTCCTTTTCGCAGTTAGCAGTCCCCTCCCTCCTCTCTACATCACCAGACATAGCAGTGAAAATGTCTAGAGACATTTAAGTGGGCTTAAAGATGCTGAAATGCTCAGTAGGGCTGAGAGTATAACTGTGCTCGGTGATAACTGTGTGGCTTTTTAACTACGAACAGCCCCTTTCACATCACACATAGTTAGCTGAGTCATAGAGTGCTGCAGGGATGAAGTATTTTTTCAGGCTAACTCGTAAGTTAGCATCGCACTGGTTCCCTCGACAAAAAAACTATGTGATTTTAATAAACTCTTTGACAAGCATTAGTTTTAATCAGCAATATATTCTCAACAAATTAACACCACTTTTGTGATTTTTTTTAAGCGTAAATGCAATCACCAGAAGCAAAAAGCTAACATTAGGCTATAAATGAATCACACAGCTGTCGCATGACTTCAATGTAACCACCTCTAAGTTTCTGCACACTAAGTATTACATATACCTACATTAAAAAATTTACAAGTTAGAAAGTCTGAGTCAGAAAAGTCTGCCTGTACAGATGGACTAATGAGTCTCCGGCGCAATGAACTTTAATGTCCCAGACAACCTCTGTGGTCTCATTTAGCCTCTTGTTAGCAACCACCTTTTTGAAGATGCATAAACGCTTTAAAATTCACAAGTGGGGTATTTACTGACACATTTTATGAGAACAACATGTGAAAATGTAAAAATGAAAATCTCTTAAATTTGTGATAACTGAGACTTTATTTCAGGCATTTAACCCAAGCCCCATTCAAAAAACCCATTGACTTCAAGTAGAGGGAACCAGAAGTGCAAAAAAGCGAACTTATTTCTGGGATTTAAGGAGTCTTTCTTGTGGCTTTATTGTTCATATAAAAATATTGCTTTGTATTTTGACGTTTTGGGAAGAGGCACTGAAATATGAGAGTGGTATCAATTACTTATCTAACGTGAGTAAGTGTATGAAATCTATGGTCACTTTCCATAAGGTGTAATAAGCATAGACAGCTTCAGAGCTAAGCTTAGTTTATTCAGCTAAAATCTAACAAAACAACTCCAACTCTTGTAACAGATGAAACTTTAAACCAACATTCCCCTCTGTGACGCAGCTTTTCTTTCCCCATTACTGTGGTGTCTTCAATCAGAGGAATGCGACTGTGTCCCCATGTGACCCACGCACAGAGCGACGACAATGTAACAATAATGCAATAACAATAATGTAACAAGGTAATAACTAGAGCAGCTGAATTGTTCCCTGGGCGAGGGAGCGAGCGGAGAGGAAATGATCATAACATGGTTTCACATCCCTCAGGATCTGTTGCAACTGACATGAGAGCATCTGAGAGGGCAATCATCAGCGGATACTGTTACTCGTACCAAATGTTGCACTGCGCTTCAGGCATTTCGCTCTCGCACACTTACTGTATATGTGCCTATAAGCACATATATCTCTCTTCATATACCAAAATGTGGAGATTTTGAGTGCTTCGTGAAGGAGAAACGAAAGAATGCTGCTGACGATTGAAGATTCAATTATTATTATAATATATATTATATTATATTATATTATGTTCTCCTTGAAATACATTACAGCCCAGAAGGATTTCTGTTCATTGATTCATACTTCATATCTAGGGACTACACTCCACGCACGCACGCACGCACACACACACACACACACACACACACACACACACACACACACACACACACACACACACACACACACACACACACACACACACACACACACACACACGGGTTTTAAATGGTCAGAAAATACAGAGACAGGCAACAAAAGTAATTTAAAAGCAATTTGCAATCAAAAACATCTGAATCTGTCTGTGCAGTGTGTGTGTGGGTATCAGCAGATAGCACCGCAATACCACTGTATAATTAACAATACATCAACACACACAGCTTCATCATATACACACCCAGTCCCCACCCTTTCTTTTCAAAAAGCTATTGTGGAATGTGTGAGGAAAAATGAACCTTTTCATCCATTCGGTAAGTGTCCTATCTCTTTCGGTCTGTGTTGGGGTCAACTCCAATTCAGAAAGCTTTTACACTGCTACTCCATTTAACTAAAAGAAAATTGCTGTGGAGGGTCACTTGTCTTTATGTGCATGCAAAATTGGAAAAAATCTGGCCCCAGTATTTTTTTTGTTGGAGAAACATTCCTCTTTGATTCCTTTGAGGGACAAAAAATACAGCTACATTCAGGGACTGAACGATTTATTGAATGAAATGCATTAAAACATAAATAGATGAATTATAGTGAACGTGCTGGCAGCTTGAACCTCTGACAGTTACTGTGTTTGTTGTTTGAGGAGGTGAAACTGCCTTGAAAGTAGAACACAACATACATTTAATTCAGTCTATATTTCGTTAGTTTTGCACAAAGGGGTGAAATTTAAAGTGTATAACAAATATGATGTTTATCCTGTATTATAATATGTTGAAAATAAGATATGTGCAACAATATAAAACACAAGAAGGCGAGTGGCTGCCGAGTAAAGCCTTTATATGACTTACAGTGTGAATACAATAGAGCTTTGGTCAAATAATTCAATGTTCCTCCACACATGCAATTGAAATCTGTCGCATTAAGACATCAGGGGAGCACATGCATCCCAGTATTAAGTGTTGGGAGCTGACAGTCTTCACATGTTTAAATAAAGGCACTTAAGAATGACGAACATGAGCAGACAACGGAAAATGTACTTGCTAGAGAAGTAAGAACAAGTGTATCAAAAATGTACAATAAATACAGTTAAACTTTTTCTTTTCTGAATTAAAAGATACAAGTGTTGTTTGTTACAGAATGTCCTCTATGACTCAACTAAACATTAATATTGGCCACCGTATTTAGTTCATAGATGTCTGTAGGAGTGTATAGCAAGGCCAAATTTACATTAAAAAAACAAAAAAAAAAACAAGCTTTTTGTGGCACACAAGCCAAAGATCTCTGCAGAAAGACGAAATACTCATCTGTGTGTGGTACAAGATTGGATGCATGCATTCAGTTAAAAACAGATTTTAACAAGTAGGAGGAAAAACATATTGTTAAGCTTTAGCATGTGGTCCATGGTATTAAGTGTTCCCTCTTGGTGCTCAGTCTACGTTCCGGTACCTGGTGAAGAGGTTGTAGAGGACGCGCAGTGTCGATTTAAGGTCACAGTTGACTATGTCTGAAAAAGTGAGAGAGACAAAAGAGTTATAGACGCATATAAGACACATCCAGCGAGAGTTTAGATCTCGTCTGTAGAATAAAGTTCACCAAAAATGAGACTTTACTATGGGTGCCACCTCTCTACAGCGTAATGGCTCATATCCAGCAGGCAAATCTTCCCTTTAGCAAACAAGGTTCAGCAGATGACTGCGAGATGCTTTGGTTGTTAACATATGATCACCATGAACCATATTGGACCTACGTAATGAGTAATGTTCAATAATCAATCAAGAGCATCTTCATGTTAAATATACATGAACAATCTGCCTCAGTTAATTCAAAAAAGGTTTTTGAAATTATTTTCTTCTTTTTTTTTTAAACATCACATTAATTGCCTTTTTTTGCCACTGGAGGCAGTGGCACAGGCTGTAAACACAACATTGAGAGACAACTCAGATTCCAAAAACATGAAATATATTGTTTTTTCTACTGTTATATGTCAAAAAGAATTAGCAGATTATCACATTTACAGTGCCCCAACTTTATTTGAATGAGTGGTGTATCATCTTTCAAAGATGTTGCGGCAAACACGCTAGCTGCAACAACGCAACGCAAAGTACGGGGGTTATCAGACTATCACCTCCTGAGGTGGTATTAGGAGACAGGACGGGCTAAGGCTAGCTGGTTAGCGAGCTAGCTTCAGTAGACATCTCTGCAACACAGTACATAGCTGTCAACACTGCTGTTTCTTCACACTGATGATAATGTTAAACTTAAAGTTGCACTATGTAGTTTTGGGGATGAAATTTTAATTAGAAGAGAAAGATCTTCATTGACTGATTTCTATCAGTACCCAAACAAACTATATAAACAAACTCTCTTTGTTTTCATGACTGAATAAACAAAGTGACCTTTAAGGACAACACACTTTCATACTGTTTTACTTTGTTTCTATGTGGCGGACCCTGCCACCTTTCTAGCTTCAAACTGTGTTCTGGGACCTTATTTTCCTCTGAGAACAGCTTGTTTATTCAGTGATGTAAAAAATAAATATTTCTGAATTTGTATTATTACAAGTTTGAATTTCTTTTCCAAAACTACATAGTGACACTTTAAATTCTGGCCATCTTACCTTAAATAAACATTTAGGTATATATCAGATCACACATTGTATCAGAGAGAGACAATAATCAAGAAACCTCCCGTTAAAATGTGTGTCTTACCCTCTGGTCGGGGCTTTGGTCTCTCTAGACCTCCATCCTGCATCAGTTCAAAGGAGAAGGACACGTTGTGGACCTGCAAAAAGAGAGTGACGAAGCCGTTAGGACACAACAAAGCACTACTGTTCAATACTGTGTGTACATGCGTACACAGACACACACACCCAACCTGAAGTTTACACATAGGCAGAGGTTGGCAAGTACAAATCATGCAACTCCAGACAGCTCCCCGCTGATAAGGGAACATAGACACTGGTTGCCTAAATCCCACAATACACTCTGGGTCGATTCAATCGTGCTACCACAGCTTCCTGTGTCGGCAAACACAACACGGCTCTGTTCTGTAAGACCATAAGCCTTCAGCAGCTGCACAAACACTTCCTCATTTATCAATAGATACATGTCAGCAGTGTCACTCAAAAACCTCCTCACTCCAATAAAGTGATACCGTCATTGATTTTCCATGTCATTACCAGTGTGCGAGTAGAAACTTGTACGATGTAGAAAAAGAAGGAATAGAACTTATCAAAGAGCAGTCATTACATTACTATATTTTGTGCAGCTGGAATAGGGACAAACACACATGCTGGAGATAGCAGTTATAAGGTTTTTCCAGGAAACTGACAATTATGGTGGGCATGATGAATGAAGCCAAAATGCAGGGCTGACGTTTATTTAGAACATGGACGCCGAATCTTTTTCAGGTGGACCATTTAAAGATGGAATTATTTTGATTTGCAATCCTACTGCATTTAGACGAGCAGACACAGTCCTGCTCAGGAGACCAGCGAAGACGTAAAGCCACTCTGACGTGAGAATATGAAAATAAACCAGTGACGGAGAAACCACTCCCAGAGAAGAGATGGAAAGACTTGAGAGATGTTTCTTATTCTCTGCCCATTGTATCTGTGTGTTCGTGTGTGTTCGCCCTGTAGTTGTGTACTAGAGGCTTTGCCCAACAAGGACTTATTGTGTGAAGAGTGGTGTGACCTTATCCATCGAATACAGTGCTAAAGAGAGGAAGAGAATGAATCTTAAGTGGAGATCTACTGAGCAGAAGCAGTGCTTTTCTTGATGCATCGTGCTACTTTTCACAGCCCACCCTTGGTGTATCATCGATAGGCCTCTAGGCCCTCACACACATGCACACACACATACACACACAGTAACAGAGCTCAGCCCCTAAGCCACTCCAGTGTTTCCCTGTGCAAAAGGAGATTACAGATGCTGTGGGGCTGGTGCCTGTTCTTCCGGGCCAGGAGATTGTGTGTATGTGCATGTGTCTATGTGTGTGTGTGTGAGTGTGTGTGTGTGCAGTTGTGTACATTGTAGCACTGATGCCCATTCTGCTTCGCAGCTTGGCAGGGGCTGCTGGCCAAGACCCAGACAAAAGGGTACTGTGGTGTCTCTGCAGATTGCCTGTTCAGAATACCGTAGTACTACAGAGGCCAATGGAGAGGAGAGATGGCTCCGCTCTGAATGGGCTCTGGGGAAAACGGATGGCATTTATCAAGCTATTGAGAGGAGAGTCCTGGCTCTGAACGTGCATGACGCTCCTCAGAAATGGAGAAATGGAGTATTGATTTAAGAGTGTTTCTTAAACTATAAGTCAGGACCAAAGATGGGTCACAGCCCTGTTTTCCAGGAGAAAAGATTTGATCCATCAATACTTTGGAGGTTAAAACTAACCTCCACCATAATGAACTACTCATCTAAAGTACAGCAGAAAATTGTTTCGATTGTACATGTTGCAGAATTCTTGCTAGTGGTGTGCCATACCATTAATTTCCTTTCTGATCCAATACCAAGTAATATCCAGGCTGGAATCCCAGATACCGATACTTTGTACAAATGCTTCATAAAACAGCATTACGTACTTTTAGGAATGTGGGAAACACCCGCTGCCAGCGCCAAAGGACTCTGTGAGCTGTCTCACTCTGACAGCACCTCTCTACTCCTCTTCTTTAGACTGCCGCTGCATAACCTCATCACAATCTGTATTGTGATTATATCTCAGATGTTTGCGCAGAAGGTTTGTAGCGTTGCCACAGTTCCTCACAGTTCTTGCACACACATCACATACAGCATTGTTGCTGTACTGATGGAGCTCCACACATGTTTGCATATGACTATGACAGGCAGAGGGAGAAGTAGTTCCCATCAACCGGGCATTGTTAAGATTAAATCTTGGTCTCTACTGTGTCGCTTGATGTTAAATACACATTTACCCCAAATTACTCAGTATAGATAATCACTCTTTCAATATGAGAATCGATCCTAGAACCTAACATTTGGGATCAGAAGTTTTGATATTTCTCTATCAATCCTCACATCACTTATTCTTACTTCTTGCTTTCTTTTTTTATTTGTAGTGAATAAATTATATAAAACTTCACTAATCAGCAATGAAGTAAAAGATAGACAGTGCAGACTATTAGCATTCAGATACCTGTCATAGTTGCGTTCTTAATTAAGTAAGTAAAAAGTAAAAAAGTAACCTGAAACTGCACGTTCAGGCCTACTATAAAATATTTTGGTGATAAGGTATTTGGAACATAGTGACAATATGAATGGACAGTGTAGTATTAGATTATACAGCCATGGTCAAAAGTTTACATACACTTTTAAAGAGCACAGTCTTCAGTTCTAATGATTTCTACAGCTCTACAGGTTTCTGTGATGGAATGAGTGGAACACAAACTACTTTGTCACAAAAACATTCATGAAGTTTGCTCCAAATATCAGTATCACAAACTGAATGACCAATTTTGGTGATGAAAGAAAGTAGTTTGAATCAAATTTGCTTCGTAGCATGGCCTCTTTACTTTGTCTGAGTGATTCTGATTGATAACAGCTGGTGACTTTTCTGGGCCCATTTTAATAGGGCTTGTTTGATACACCCACTAGACTCAGCCACAAACACTACAATGGGAAAGTCTAAGGAGCTCAGCATTGATCTGAAAGAGCACATTATTGATTTGAACAAGTCAGGAAAGTCACTATGAGCCATTTCAAAGCAGTTACAGGTCCCAAGATCAACTGTACAAACAACTGTTTGTAAGTATATAGTGCATGGCACAGTTGTGTCACTGCCACAATCAGGAAGAAAACACAAACTATCACCTGCTGCTGAGAGAAAACTGGTCAGGATGATCAAGAGTCAACCAAAAACCACCAAAAAGCAAGTCTGCAATGAATTAGAAGGTGCTGGAAGACAGGTGTCAGTGTCCACAGTCAAGTGTGATTTACATCAACATGAGCTGAGAGGCTGCTGTGAAAGAAAGAAGCCCTTGATCCAGACGCAACAACTTAAAGCTCAACTGAAGTTTGCTGCTGATCACATGGATGAAGAAAAAACTTTTTGGAGGAAAACTCTGTGGTCAGATGAAACAAAAATTTAGTTGTTTGACCACAATGAGCAGCAATATGATTGGAGGAGAGAAGGTGAGACCTTTAACCCCAACAGCACCACACCTACTGTTAAGCATGGTGCTGGTAGTATTATGCTGTGGGGCTGTTCTGCTGCTCTAAAGAAAGTTAATGGAATAATGAAGAAGGAGGATTATCTCCAAATTCTTTAGGAAAACCTGAAACATGGGACAATGATCCCAAAAACACATCAAAAGTGGTAAAGAAATGGCTAAATCGGGCTAGAATTGAGGTTTTGGAATAGTCTTCCCAACGTCCTGACTTGAACCCCGTCAAGAGTCTGTGGACTGTGCTGAAGAAACAAGTCCGAGCCAGGAAGCTAACATATTTAGTTGAACTTCACTGATTCTGTCAAGATGAGTAGTTAGAAATTCAGCCAGAAGCTTGTGGGTGACTATCAAAAGGACCTAATTCAGGTGAAAATGGTCAGGAGACATTTAACCAACTGTTAGAATTACTGTATGTAAATTTTGGTTGGTTTATTATTGAAGCAAACTTCATGAATGTTTTTGTGACAAAGTAGTTTGTGTTCCTCTCATTCCATCACAGAAACCTGAGAGCTGTAGAAATCACTGGAGCTGAAGACTGCCATGATAAACATGTTCTTTATAAGTGTATGTAAACTTTTGACCTCGACTGTAAGTACTGAAGTGAAAACTTTCTGTGGACAATTTGTTATTTTTTTCCATAATGAAACAAGGTTGCTTATATTATACATTGTAGTGTTGGAATGTCTAACTTGGATACAATGACTCGAAATATATTGATACTCAAGTGTTGTGATGTACTCAGTGTTTGATAATTTAATTCTGACCAAAGTCTGAAGAGTGAGAGGAGGTGGGCCGATGTGGGCAGTGCAGCGGTATGTGCGTCAACTCCCTGTTGGACAGAGGAGAGAGTGCAGCTGGTACCAGTGTATTGTTAGTGTGGAAAATGTGTATTGAAACGGTTTTAAATATTCAGAATTGATATGTATCAATACTACATATTTCTGACAACACTAATCCATTGTAATAAATTCAAGACTGCAACTGTTGTGATGGTGCAAGATACAAACGTATCAAAACCTTTCAAGCTTACAGCCAGTGACTGAGTATTCCTGTAAACACAAAACCACTCACTGATGGATAAAGAAAAAGAAAGCACACTTTACCTTTTGGTCAAAATTCTCTGGTGTGAGGAAAAAATTGTAGAGTGGCACAAAGTATCCCTCCAACAGCCCCATCAGCAAGACCAGATAAACACCGTCTGCAAACTGAGACAGCAGAACAGTCAGGTTATGAACACCAGTCAGACTTACTGAATACTGGTATTCTGATTCACAAACAGTTTTAGAAATAAGTGACATTATCTCTGGTAGGAGATGACTGACAGAAAATATATACTGTATGTTATGGAGGGCATGTTCATGACCTATTAGAATGAAATCTGTCTGAAAATATCTGCAAGATAGTCACTTCACCTTACTCACATTTTTTGTGAGTAAGGTGAAGTGCCCCTTTAAAAGGTCGACAAAAACAGAATGCCACTGTAAAAACAGCAACTAGTCATGTTAAAAGGTGCACTATGTAGTTTTGGTTTTAAACTACTACTACTATGTAGTTTTGATTACAAAAGGATGTTTGAACATTTGAAAATGTCTGTGTGTGTGTGTGTGTGTGTGTGTGTGTGTGTGTGTGTGTGTGTGTGTGTGTGTGTGTGTGTGTGTGTGTGTGTGTGTAGGTGTGTGACGTACCTGTGTGTCCAATTCAGACACCTCTAGGTTGAGCTTGTTCAGGTGTTTGTTCACAAAGGTGATCAACGTCTGAGAAAACACAAAGGAAAAGTCTGTTTCAAAAGCTGGCAACATCTGAAACAAGACAGGAAATGATCTGCAAACACAGATCTACAAACAGGTTTTAGACAAATAGCATCTTTCAGCTATGTCCATTTTTCATGATTTGTAAAATAGAAATTTTGAGCACACTCTATTCACTGACAAACATCATTAAATGGGATTGAAAGTGCCAGTCAAAAGCACTGGGTGAACCTTGAGTGATTTTCTCTTTTTTCTAGTCCAAGTTCAAGAATGAACTTTCACACTCAAGAGTTTATGTTAGTGTAAATGCATAATGTTTTACTAGATTTAAAGGTCGGCTACTTGGCTGCTAACAAGGGCAAAAAATACTCTTCTCACGCTCAAACGCAGCGATGCTTCCCTTAACAACAATTACATTAAGTCCCAGGCTTGTTCTTGGGCATGCTGTCAGAAAGCATGTTTAATAAACTCTGTCTGTAACCCTGAACTCCGAGTTGATGAACGCTGAGATGGAAAAATCACAGCTGATCAGAGTTTGTTCAATAAACTCCAGATTGTGGAACTGCTTTAGCAACCTGCCAGCTGTCATGTGAGTCACCGTGATATATAAAAAAAACTTGAAGGACATGCAGAATTTGTAATCTGAGCTGAGGTGATTTAATGCTGTGTAATATTTGAATATAAAGGCAAAAAATGCTATTCATAGATATGACTGATGGTGCATCAAAGTGATAACTTTATAAAGTCCTTTTCTACCGTAGAGTAAGAAAGTAATATTCAGCCAGACCTTTGATTCTGACAAACAGTTAACCTCTGATAATTAATGCGCCTTGACACAAGCTTTGATACGGACTGATTGAAAAGGAAAGTAAAAGTGTGTCTGGCTCTGTAAGACGAAGAAGACAGTAGATTCAAGGTTTGTCTAAGAAAACCTGCCAGCAGAAGCAGTTATCACCCAAACTGACCCACAGTTTAAAGCAGCTACACGGAGCTTTCAGTTTTTGTCAATTATGGCAGAGCCTGTAGACAAAAGCAGCATGAGCACCACCAGCTTGTGTCTTAAGATCTAAATCTAGCGTGTGCATTTGTTTTGAAAGCGAGTAAAAGAAAGATTGCTTCTTTCACATTTTTAATACTATCTTCTACGGGTGCACGATATGGATTTTTTTCTGCCAATACCGATAACCAATAATCACCTACTTCTCACAGCCGATACGATACGATAACTGATAATACTTTCACATTTTTGAATTTTAAAAATAAGTTCATGACCTGTAGTTTATGCACCCCTGAGGGTAAAAAGGCTAAGATGTAGCGGGCGAAGACGGATGATTTATTACTGAATAAGATTTATTGTGTTCAGACTTTTTTCCTCTAGTACGAACACTTATGAAACACATACTGCAAGTTACAACTGTGTTGTTTTCATCTGAACTTGAATAACAACACCCACTCCAGCGGCGACGTGTGGCTCTTGTCTACATTGCGTGGCTCTACACAGGTGCAGCAGCTGTGTGTTTATTGGCGGCTGGCAAACCAACTTTAAAAAGGTGCATACCGCCACATACTGTGTGTCAAAGCTGCACTTGTTAAGTCAACTAAAGCAACTGGCTTTGTATTATTGGTTCTATTTATCGGCTATGATTTCATTATCTGCCAATAACTGATAACCAATTACTACTTTCTTTCAGACAGCTGTTTGCAGAATACATAGCCACGAGCTGCTGTATCTATCTCTGGCTATGTGAGATTAACAATTTTAATATAATGTTGAAACAAAGTAAACTTTGTTTTAGTGGTGTTCCCTACCACCACACTAAAGAGCAGCTTCTTTCCTCAGGCTAGGTGCCTCTTCAATTCATCCTCAATAGCCTGCGACACAGGAATCCAACCCAGTGACAGGTATTAAAAATAACTATTATAAATACATAGAAATCTTCTCGCTGATAGCTTGCTAGTTGTTTTGTTTGCTTATGTAGGTCATATGAAGCCATCAGTATTGAATTGAGAGGTGCCTCATTAGGTAAGGGATAATGTCCAAACGAGGTGTCCATTATCAGGAATTAATAAACTACTTGGGGGCCAGAGCAAATAAATTATTCTGATTATATCATGGTCACTTGCCAGAGAAAATAAAGTTCTGATGACTCATTTTTTTTTATTTTCCTGTGTTTTGTGATCAAAATATCATTTTTTCCACAAGCCATAATTCACTTCATTTTAAATTTAATTTGTTTCTGACCTCGAGGTGTATGCAGCCAGCGGATGCCAATGTCACTCATTTTTACATACAGGCTACTGCCCATTCATTTAGAATGGTGAAAAGACAGTTTCACCGGAGAAGCTTTAGTAATTGACACACTGCAGCCAGTCATACCTTCAGGACCATGGACGAGTGGAAGACTAGATTTGCATGTATTGAGATGTTATTTGCCTTTACCTTTTTGACAACATTCAGTTTATCTGGAGCGTGGTCAAACAGGGTGTCGAAAGCGTCTCGCTCTGTGAAGAAAAATGTTAAATGAATCATGAATCAAAAAAAGGAAAAACGATGCTTGAACATTTGTGAAGAAAATGTTATCTACTTGCTTCTTTAAGAGAACATACCGTGTCTGCCAGAGAAAGCCCTGAGAGAGAGAGAGAGAACATTGCAACATTGTTGTTAAAACTTTCATGCCAATAAAGCGAATTTGAATTGAATTTGAATTGAATTGAATTGAATTGAATTGAATTGAATTGAGAGAGAGAGAGAGAGAGAGAGAGAGAGAGAGAGAGAGAGAGAGAGACAAAATATGTCAACGACACAAATCACAGGTGGCTTATTGACAATTTCACAGTTGAATATTCATAGAAAACAAGACAAAATGAGAGATGAGTGCTTCCAGTTCAATCACAGAGGAATGTAGAGAATGGAGGGATTATGTTACAGGAATGACAATACAATAATGTAGCTTGGGTATTATAATTTGATTAACAGTAAACACAGGTACACCTCGGGTATTTAAATAACCTGGGTATCATCACTGGGACGTTCACAATGACTACATACTATAGCACAATGCAATCACCTAAACAGCACAACAACACTGTTGGGTATTGATACAATGAATGAAGACGTGCCTCTGTGTACATGCAGCTTTTCTATGGGAATGGAGGGCCTTCTCTTGTCTATTATTACAATGTTAGCACTTTGGAGGATGTTGCAGTTGGAAAGGGTCAGGTGGTTTTGGAGGGTAGGGAGCGCTGCAGTGTGAGTGTCCCCGAGGAACAGATATCACATTGGGCAGGCCAGCAAGAAATGGCAGGCACACAACCACACGCGCGCACACACACACACACACACACACACACACACAGACACACACACACACACACACACACACACACACACACACACACACACACACACACAGGCACTCTCACACATGTTCATGGTGTAATCTGTGATGGCAAAGGCAGGCAGTTCTGGGCAATGGTCCTGGTGGTGTGGTAATAACCGTATTTCCACTGTGACCATGTGAGTGTTAGTGAGCCTGAGTGTGTGTGTGTGCGCACAAATGTGTGTGTGTGTTATTAACAGTGTATCCACCTACCATGACAAAATGTGTGTGCTTGTGTGTGTTGGCCTGCTGTTATCTCCCTTGTTGCTGCCGTCAGACTGCAGGACAGCCTCACAGGGAGAATAAAAGGTTGTGTGTGCGAGTGTGTTTGTGTGTGAGTGTGTGTGTGTGAATTGTCTAATACCTCAGCTAAGGGTGCCATCACATATCTTGTTGAAATACAATAGTTGTTTATTCACCATTGCACAACATCTAAAGTGCAGTGGGCTGCACAGCTCTGTTTGCAAAGAAAGAAGAAATTCAAGGTTTTTGATTTCAAGTCTCATCACAGCTGTGAATTCTTCTGACAGGCTGTGTTTAAGGCTCAGTATCAAAACTCAATACCTTTGCGGCCCCATCGTAATGCGTCTGCTGCATCAGATATCAAAAACTGTCAAGCCCCAAAAGGAGGCGGATCATTTCTGATTTAAATTGTAACTGTCTTGTTTTCTAGGCTGTAAAGAATTGCTGCAGCAGAACCACAGAGATCATATCATTTATTCCACACATTTTTCTGCCTCATCAAAACAATTCATGTATTATTTAGACCTGGATACGATGCCGCCACTCTGCCTTGCCTCCAATTTTGCCCAGTGGTCACTCGCAATGTTGCAGTGAAACTTCTGACAGGACATCTCAAACCGCAAAAGTCAACCTTTCCTCGAGCCAAGAAATGTGATTGAAAAAATGTGTGCTAAAAAAACCTGGCTAGAAGAGGATTTGAGACTTGTTGTAATGGAACACAGTCAACTCAGGTATGACTTCATTCCCAAATACAATTTCCAACTATTTCAATACAACTCCACACCACAAGATTTTTTTATTCATTTTTAAACTTGTACTCTTCAGCTCCAACTGACACTGCTTCAAATAACATCAGATTTCATACAGCTCCCTCTGGAGCCACAGAAGGTGATGTGTATAACTGGTAAAGTTGCCCTTTAAATGCTGAAGTGTAGGCAAACAATTTTGTTTTGGTGCTTCAGTTAGCACGACAGAAAAAAAGAAAATACACTCTAGAAGAAACTATTATAGATTAGACTAACTCTAATAGTTACAAAGTAAATAAATCTACAAAAAAAAAAATATACTCAAACGTTCCATAAAACAGCAATAATTCTTATAGTTGGTGTAGAAACTATTTTCGTATCTATTTGCAGCCGTGTTCTATTTTGTACCAGCACTAATGTCTGTCGAGACTGCATCTTAATGCCACACATGCACTGCGGGGTGTAAAAATGAGTCTAAAAGCAGAGCGTACTTACTCTGTGTTGCCAGTGATTTCCTCCTGAATTTGTCGGGACTGAAGGATGCCCTCTCTTTTCTGAAATAAATAAATGGAGGATGGTATGTACGAATTCTATTGAATATGACTGAAAAAAGTGTGAAAAGCCAATGATGAATTGACAGCAGCTGAGAGAGGTGTTATGAAACAGACATTCTCAACAAAGGTGATGACTTTTATGTAAGTAAGTAGACACAGACTGTAAATTTATACTAGAAAGCCTTCAAACACAAAGTTACACCCACCTGGACAACCACTACTTGAATAGAAACATGGTCCGGCAATCTGATTGGTGCCCTGAAGTGTTGCGACAGCGCCACAAGCAGGTGTAGGATGGCAACTATACTCTTAGCATGAACAGCTAACAAAAGGAGCAGAAGAAAAACAAAATAACAGAAAAACAGTTATGGAACAAATTATATAAATGTTGCAAGTAGGTGACATACTGTACATTTGACATACAACCCTGATCAGAAAAAGGTTGGGAGTAAAAGTCGTGTAAAATGTAAATAAAAACAGCAAATTGCAAACAAACCGTGTTTACCAACGAAGGTTTCACATGTCCATGT
The DNA here is from genome assembly GCF_040436345.1 of Pagrus major. Lineage (NCBI taxonomy): Eukaryota > Metazoa > Chordata > Actinopteri > Spariformes > Sparidae > Pagrus > Pagrus major. The sequence continues at coordinate 27,102,970 of NC_133222.1, read as the reverse complement.
AGTAATATGTGGTGAACCTCGCCCTACTCTTGCTTCATTTTATTTCTTTTATCTTTTATTTATCTTTTGCAGTGTCCCAACTAGTTTGTAATCAGGGTTTTAAATTAACATGCAATTCATTTTGGTACAATCAACATTATTGTGTTCTTTACTCACATTTGAAGTCACCAAGCATCTATACATCCGTTCCATGTCTGTATGTATATCAAGCTGATATACAGTATTTGTATTTAGCGTCACTGATTTAGCAAAAAATCTAAACTTAAGTCATCTTACATTTCTTATAATAAATGACAAAGATGTCGACATCTTCACTTAATGGGTAAACACACAAGGTACATACTGCTGCTTCTTCACATTTTCATAATCTTTGTATTTTTTAATTAAGTGTCTACATAAGTACTCTGCTATAGGGGTTCTTTTTGGGCCGCCAAATCACAAGCCACATATTTTCTATTATTTTCATCCTTTCAGAAATTTAGATTTGAAGGTCACATATCGTCAATGGTAAACACAAACACAAGATGCCAAAAGCTGCCTTGAAGTGATGTCAACAAAAAAACAAATCTAATGTCTCCATCTGCAGCATGAAATCAACCTTAAGGACTGTGTTCAGTCAGACACTGCGAAATGTTTTTAGTCATCCGAACAAATAGGATTTACCTTTGGATACACAACACAATCAGAATCAATTAAATGTTTTAAGTTAACCTGGCAAAGACATTGCAGAGAGCAAGCTAAAAGCCTTCAGAAAACCAATTTGATCCTCACTGCATAATAGGATCCACATAAGTTATTTTAAAGCTACAGAACGGGGGATGAAAGTAAGGGCAAACAAAAGCGAATTGATTAAAGGAGAGCTCTCCAAATAAAAGGAGTGCAAAATCAATTACATTCCATGTTATTCACTCTGCTCTTTAGCATTTATGAAGACAGCTCGTACAAACAGCTTTCAAGGCCAAACTTCTACAAGAGGTGCATTTAAACATGATATTATTTGGTTTGAAATAATTCTCTAGTGCACTAGTTTCACAAATTCTATTGTGTTCCTTATCTCAAAGCTTTTCTCTTTGTCTCTGTCATGTCGTGTTTCTGCCTTACTCATACACTAATCTGCTCTTCAGCCATGCCTCCCATTCCACGTTCTCCTCCCTGTATCTCTTACATCTCATATACAGTACATATGTTTGGGCTAATGACATAAGTAAAAGGCAGTGTGCTGCAAGCCTGATAGTAATTCTCATTATTCCTGTGTCACACTAAAGAGTGCCATCAAAGGAGACATGGACAGCTTTATTGACCTACGTGGCTACATTCACTGCTGTCCTCAATCTGAAAGCTTCCAGCTCAATGAGGAGCATATTAATCCAATGGAAAGACAAGTACATTTTGACATAAATCCTTTAAGTGGCGTTCTGAAACAACCTGGCATATAGCGAGTACTCTCCATTTATGAGGAGACCAATGAATGTTATGATACGAGACTGATTCTTTATTCTTCAATGAGATATTAGAGATGGATGTCATTAAAACCTTTTATTATGAATGTTATTCTGTCTGAAAATTATTATTATTATCTCAACTATTAACAAAGCAAACTTTGCTGCAGCTAAGTCCAGGAGGAGACTCATGTTTATAATGCAGGGTGTCTCTGTATATACTTCTTATAGCATAATAGCAGGTCACACGGTACCAGTAAGCAGTTCCATTGATACAGCATGCACAATAGCAGTTACACGTGTGCTTGACGTGTTAAAATATCTCTCAAAAAGGCTTACAGGAGTGCCATAAAAGTCTGAGCATGTTAATTCTTTTGTATTTTGCTCTCAGGAACATGCAATAGATGGTATCTGACAACCTATTCAATAATCTTCTTTTAAACAAATATGTTTGCAAGAGTAAAACAGCCTACTGCTTTTCTCAGCAGTCTTTCAAAAGGACTGGGTGCCAGGTGGTTGTTTTATTTTGATTTCATCTAATTTAAAATTGCGCATAAATCAGTTGTATAGCAGCGGATTGTTTCATTGACTTTAGAGCCCAAACAACATATCGACCAATGAAAATGAAATTTTGCAAGAAAATGGGATGTATTTCTATTAATTTAATCTAATTTATTTTAATTTATAATGTATTTATTTCAAAGGTCCTATTTGTACGAAATTTGATTTTTGAGGCTCACTCCGAACTCGTCAAAAACTGACGCTCTGGGGTGGTCCTACAATCCCAAAGTGTCAAAAATCAACTTTTCTTACAAATAGGACCTTTCATTGATAAATTATACATTTAATTATTAAATTCTCAGTTAAGTTTACCATATTGGTGCATTTGTGTTATTTTACACAAAAAAAGTGTAGAACTGTAATATATCCTGCCTGTTGTGTTTGTAACCTCACTTGAGAGATCATTGGAAAAAAAATAAAGAAAAATGCGTTTATCAGCTGATATATTGATATCAGAATTTTTTCCCCCGTAATATCGACGTTGGTCCCAAAAATCGAGTATTGATCATGCTCTAACTGACTTCCATACATATTTACTTAAAATGCACAATCCAATTCACCTCACTGTACTATGCAACCTGTATTGTACTCTCAAAGCCATTCAACCTTTCAGCAGATAGAAAGTCCACAGTGACAGGTGACAGTACACTGCAACAGTACTGGACCAAAGCTGAACGCTCACTGGTTTATCGCTGCAGAAAACAGTACAAGTAGAAAGTTAACTAATAAACACAACAATGACTTTAGACTTACAGTCGACATTCCAGCGAATGTTCCTGGTGGAGAGTTTGAGCGAGTCATTGATGCGTTCCAAAACAGTCTGCAGCTTCTGTTTCTGGGCGATCTCTGACTGAGTCACCTCTGCTACATTCAGTTTCTCACCTTCCAGCTTTTCTGAAGCACAAGACACAGGCACAGACACTGAGCTTTATATTAATGAACATGTATACATTTTTCCAATCAGTACTGAAACCTTTAATTCAGCATGGATTTAATGTCAACACAGTTAATGCAAAGGCATTATTTTTCCCACTCACTTCTTTGTAAAACTATGATACAATATGAGCACAAAACACCAAGTTCAGTCTCCTGTCTCAGTGGCCTACATGTGCAGTGTCAACTCCACATTTAGGGTTCAACTCCTTACCGAATAGTTTCTGCAGGACCTGTCCATCATACAGATCTTCAGCCAGATCCTTTACAATGATCCTCTCCCCCACCAGAACATCATTTATCCAGTCGATCAACACCTTCATGGGCAAAGTTAAAGATTAATATTATATATATATTGAGAGTTATGTAATGATGTTATTTATGAGTTGCTTATGAAGAAATTAATTGCTGTTTCTTGCAAATGCACTCAGGCCCGGTCCAGCCACATGTCTGAGATCTTCTATTTTCAAGTCATTTCACAGATTTTCAATGGGATGTGAGTCTGAGTTTTAGCTCGGTCATTTAAGGACTTTGGAACTTTTTTGAGTTAGTCCAGTGTTGATTGGGAGAAACGCTGAGGAAAACTGTCCTGCTGAGACATAAATCGTTGCCCCAATCTGAGGCCTTTGGTAGCCTAACAAAAGAATTTGCCTGTTTGACTCCAGTGATTGCTCACCAGTCCTCACATGTGTGCCTGCTCTGCAGCACCATGCTGCCACCACAAGTTTTAAAGGTGGGGATGGTCTTACATGAGTGATGAGCTGCCCCTGATTACTCAGATGACCTAAATGGGATCGCTGACCCATACCTTCACACTTTTAGCACTATTTTAGCTTTTTATTTATACTTATTTCTTTTGTTGCAAGTTATCAAGAGATGGGGCACTATACCACACTGAATTACTGTATATCCAAGATAAATGGTAGATGAAATCATTTAAACTTTACCTTCATTAGCTCCTGTAGTTTGCGGTCATTCTTGGAGTTAGGGTCCACCATGGTGCGCACTTCATTCTCCTCTAATGGATGAGCAGAAACATGATAAAAGGTTGAGGACAGCTCGACTTAATCCGGGTGACTTTCGCAGGTTAGAGTTAGACAAGTTCAAATAATATTCACCAAAGATACTGGTATATATTGAACTCTGGAATCTTTATCCAACTAATATTACCCAACCTTCAAGGATCCAATAATAAACAACAAAAGATAGAAATTAAGCTAGTTACGAAGTTCAGTTTCTTAAATCTGTCCAGAGTAAACCCTCTATCCAAGCAAATCAATAAAGGATCTCGAAAAAATATAATAAACCCAACATTTCTGACACTGTCTTGACTCATCTCTTTTACTAGTCAGTTGATTGTCTTCGTGCACACAGGATAAGAGTCTGGAAGTGCAGCTGCAGGCAACTGGGAAGCTTGCTAGGTTGTCTTTGACGCCTGGCAGACTGGGAAAATCTCCGAGCCTACTTTTGATGTTGATAATCAAAATTGAAAGCTTAGATAAGCTTATCTTAGATAAACTATACAGTCCTAAAACACTTTGTATTTCTCAAGTAATGAAGTCACATTCAGGTGCATAATGAGCCTATTAAATACCAAAAAGGGGTAACAAGCTCAATACCTTTAATCTGTGTATTTTCAACACAGTGAGCTACTTAAACATACTTATAGTATACTGACAGGAGCAGGTAAGGTTGTAACAGTAAGCACATTGTCATTGTCATGCTCCATCTGTACTAAGGTTGGGCCAAATGATGATGCCATCGTCAGTGGCAGCTGTGTTTGTATTCTGCAGGCAGCTGTCATTGCTTTCTTTAAATTGTGGCTATTTTATGTTATTGCCCTACTGTTTACCGTCCTTTGCTTAGCTTTCTCAATAAAGCTAGCTGGTTAACTATGTTTCGAGCTTCAGAGGCTGAACACAACTAACATTAAGTTACGGACATGTAGTGCATAGACAAAGATGCTTTTAAACATGTATGTCAGATGGTTGCCTGGCTCAGGGATGTGACAGTGAATCTGACTGCTCCCTTCACTGGTTCAAGGTTGCTGTCAGAGTAACAGCGGGAAGTGATGAGCTGGTGAGGATACTCCTTCCTCGCTTGGGCAAGTCGAGTTTTCTGCTATTGCAGTGGTTCTCACCCTTTTTGAGTCGCAACCCCCGAGAAAAATCAGGTTGGTGTTCACAACCACCCTTTGTAGTTTTAATGGTTAAATTCTGTCCAGCATCAGTCTGTGTCTTGGCACATGTGCAAATCAGAAATGAGCGCTCCCACAGAAAGCTTTAGCAGTGTGTTGGTTTGTCAACTGCTGGCTAAAAGGTGGTTGTCAGATTAGCTGAGCTAATATAGTGGTACAGCAGACACCATACTGTCACAAGCCAGAGCTGGACGAGCCTCCCAACTCCTCTCCTGTTTGAGCACATTATGGTCTCAGCATGCCAACTGCACCTGTCCACAACCATTGTTGAGTACACAATTCTCTACTGTACTGTAATGCTGTGCTCTTACACAACAGTTGTGGTGATGTGAACAAATCTGCAGCAAGCACTGATAGCTAACATATACACCAATCAGGCATAACATTATGACCACCTGCTTAATATTGTGAAGGTTCCCCTTGTGCAGCCAAAACAGCTCTGACCTGTCAAGACATGGACTTAAGACCTCTGAGGGTGTCCTGTGGTGTCAGGCAACAGGGTGTTTTATAGTGGATCCTCTGGGTCCTGTATGTTGGGGGGTGGGGCCTCCATGAATCAGACCTGCTCCAGCACGTCTTACAGATGCTCGATCAGATTGGGATCTGGGGAATTTGGAGGCCCGGTCAACAACTTGGGCCCTTTATTGTGTTCCTCGAGCTGTTCCTGAGCAGTGTTTGCGGTGTGTCAGGGCACATTGTCCTGCTGGGGGGCCACTGCCATCGGGTAGTGTTGTTGTGATGAGGGGGTGTACTTGGTCCACAACAGTGTTTGGATGGGTGGTGCGTGTCAAGTGGCATTCACATGAATGCCAGCACCCAAGGTTTCCCAGCAGAACATCACATTGTGATGAGATGATCAATGTTATTCACGTCACCTGTCAGTGGTTTTAATGTTGTGGCTGATCGGTGTATGTATGTTATGTAAAACATATGATCGCCATTAATTAAATTACTCTTTGGGCTTAGGTCATCAAGACACATAAAGACATGTACAAAACATTTGCCTTGAAGCAAACACCTTTAGAAAATGTGTCTGAATGTGTGTAACAGGAACTGTGAGTGAAGTGGTTTACCTAGCATGGTGTCCTCAGGGTCCAGCTCATAGTGGGAGGGGCTGAGAGGAAGGTTGATGGCATTTATCCCCTCTTCCTGAAGCTCAGACACTACGAGAAAGAGATACAAACATTTTATCAGACTGAGATAAGAAAAACAATGTAGATATCAGGGACGTTCTGAGGACCCTCCCTGAATTTTTGTCTTTTCTTTTCCTGTCATGTCTTCTCTGTTTTATAATAAATGAACTAACACTGGCACTATTCTAGATTTTTCTTATTGTTAAAAATTCCAATGACAAGATCAGAAGTGACACTGCATTAGCCCATCTCTGAATATTTTGCTGACAATCAAAAAGAAAAATGTCACAAATATATATTTATTTTCCTTTAAAAACACCAGCTGATTTACTACACCATCAGGTTTGCTAGAGCAAACAGTGTATTTTCTGGGAACTACTTTCATCTTCAGAGTAATAAACATTTGGTTGTCTACTAAGAATTCACTGTGGCAGGATAGTGAATGTGGGATCGATTCAAAATAAAATAATAGTCAGTGCCTGTTTATCGCAATTAGGGCTGCAACTTACAATTTTTTTTTTTTGATCAATCAGGTAATCATAGTTTGTAAAAGCCCATCATCTCCCACAGCCCAAAATGATGCCTTCAAATTACTTGTTCGTCTCATCCAGCAGTCTAAGGTCCAAAGATATTCAATGCACAGTTATAAAAAACAGAAAAGCACGATTTGAGAAGCTGAAACCAGTGAATGTTTTGTATTTTTTGCTTGATGAAAGACCTCAATGATTGATTATTTAAATGGGCTGTAATAAAAGTGAAAACACAAGTAAAGCAACCGAAGTTGACAAAGTTCAGTCTCCAACCTCAAGCTAAACCTCAAGCCAAATTATCTGGAACAAGGCTGTTTGACATGTCCACCTTTGAAGCCACTTAAAATGCCAATCAATTAGAAAACTGCCACATGAAGAGCAGATTGGCTGAGACAAAGACAGAACACCTCAGTGAGTAATAATCACTTGCAGTGTTGAGCAGTAGTTTGGACGGCTCCCTAAATGTTCCCTTGTTTCCACAAACTACTATTAGCAGACCCTCCGTTGAGATTCATTTGACGTCAGACAAACACAGACCGGTGCTGCTTCCTGCTTCTCAGCGAGCTTTAAAGAAGCCCAGCATGCCATTCTTCTCAGTGTGTCAGATACCTGAGGAGGCTTGATCACTGCTCATCTGTGTGTGCTGAACGCATGGAGTGAACATCCTGTGCATCTCTCTGCCTTCACTGGAACAATATCCTCTTAATCAACACCATCCACAAGTGCTCACACAGCGGTGTGAGAATATTCCTACAGAGTGGTACATGCTTCGTTCTTTTCTTTCTGGAAATTACCACCAGCTCACCCGGCATTACCAGCACTGCTCCAGTCTACAAGATAGAGTAGTTTCACTCACGTACAACCGTCTTTACTTTCTTTCCCCAACTGCATGACACATAAAACTGAGCAAAATGTGTATTGTTTGTATAGCTGAATATGTCCCTGGGGACTAGTTACACAAAATTAAAAAGTATCAAGAAGGTATACAAAGATCAATAAGAACAGTGGGTACAGTCGATATGAAAATGGCCTTAGTTTCCAGTGACAGTGACGCCACAGTAGATACAAATGCCATACAGGAAAGTGAAACTTTCAGCCTAATGCACAATATTGAATTTCTGCTGCTAGGGGTGTCTCAATCAAAACAAAGTAAAAGACGTTTGTCAAGTTTTGTGTTGGGTTTCATGAGTTCAAAAAGGAATTTGATCTTGAAAAACCTATCCATTCAGATACTTATAAGTCAGGGAATATTGTGTGCAGAATATAAAAAAAGGTCTGTCCTATGAGGGGTCCACAGTGAATGTTGGACTGGCTGGAGCAAATAAACAGACAGATTCAAGACTCATCTTCAAACTCTTACAGGGTTTACAAATCCATAAAGACTACACTGTAGTTAGACTTCACTGTAGTTCTTTAGAGGTCAAACAGAGGTTATAAGAATCACAGCTCACATTAAAAAATAATCAACTTAATAGTTAAACAGCAGTGTTGCATATTACTTAGGCACATGAATACCAGTCATTCCCATAGCTGCTGGCCATGTGAAAACAAAAATATTTCAGGAGAATATATGTTTAGCCCACAGATGGCACAGGACTGCTACATATTGTTTCATGGATTGATAACAGAAGAAAAAATAAACAGATATAAGTGTTGAACAGTGGAGCGCTGTTTGAGTAGAAACTGATATAAAACTTTCACAGCTACTGTAAGTGGCTGGCAATGTAATCTACAGACTCATTTGGGGGTAAAGCTGCTATACAGAAAAACACCATACCAATTAGCACAATCTGATGTCACTGTGATTATCACTTGTGCTATTTAAGGATGAGCAATTTGAAGCCTAGGTTGCGTGTTATTAGAGGAAGTATAGCGGGTAGATAATTAAGGAGAGATGACCATGGTACTACTCCACTACTGTGCTTCCATACCACCATATCAAGCAAGTCTGCAACAGTCCCAGTGTTAAAAGCCACCTCTGTGAACACACTGTATATGATGAGTGCAGATCTGATTTGTTGTCAGTATAAGCAGAGGCGTCCTCAGTGTCCCCACTGCACATCCCTCCTCCCCACTGGGCCGGTGTCATAAAAGCGACGATACGTGTGAGGATGAGGATGACAATGAAAAGCGACGTCAACGTATGGATCAGTCAGAAACATGCTTTCTGTGTGATGCCTTAATGTAAGGAAATAATTCATGCTGATGCCGTGTCCTACCTGGAGGGCATAGCGCTCCACAGCCCATATCTGTCTGTCTCCGTCCCCCAAACTCAAGCATCCTTTCCTGGCCAGCAGGACCAGTGGTCTCCCCTGCAGCTCATCCTCCACAGGCTGAGCTCACGCACCTCTGATATAACACCTCACCTGGACATTAATTCTATATCTGCTCTTATTTCATGTAGGAATATAATTATATATTACCTCTCCTGTATTTTCTGTCTGCACTATATCCACAATGCACACAGTTGGCGTCCGTCTCCATGCAATAGGCTCAGCCCTCGATAATGCTTTTAAACCGCCTGACCTTCTATTTTTATATCATCTCATCCCCATCCTATAGCTGACTTTCTCATCCTTTACTCCCTTGTCCTTTTTTCCTTTTCCATCCTGGCGGTTCTCCCATTCAAGCCGGTTGCCCCTCTCTCCCCGGCGCACGCGGCCACTGCTATAAACGTCACAAGGACTTAAATTTAATCAATGATCAACACAACAGCGACCAGCCAGCATTTTCCATCAAATCATGGAGCACACTGCACCCGATGTATACGTTTGTGTGTGTGTGTGTGTGTGTGTGTGTGTGTGTGTGTGTGTGTGTGCTCACAGAATGAGCAGCATGAATTTAATGTGATTGCATGCATGTCTTGTAGACACAGGCAACATAAAATGGGGGCTCAGCTGTGCAACAGCATCCTGGATGACACAAAGTAATCATCCAATTGAAAGAGACCTTTCTCACTGGATGATAAAACCTGGCCTTTAACAATGAATGTCAAGCTCTGTGTATTTCCACAGCGACCCTGCGCGGCTACAAACTGCGCCGGGCATTTAAAAAAGAGTTTTTTGGAGCATTCTTATTTACAGCACTTTCCTGGTAGTTAAAGGCCAACACAGCAAGGTTTATAACTATCATGAATGACGGTGAGGATAACCGACAGTGAATCCCTGTGAACTCCAGAGCTGCTGTCCCTTATCTGACCCTGACCTCTGACCGTGCACCCTTTTCCCCATGAGGAGCACCATTGCTCCCTGTGTTCCCACAGTGTCTGAGGAGGAGGAGGAGGAGGAGGAAGAGGAGGGTGGTGCTGGTGGAGCCTCCTGCCTCAGTCTGTGACGGGCCTGTGTTTACTCGTGCCTCATTCCTCAGTCATTACAGTAGTAGCGGACTCAATACCTTACATGGATACAGACAGCCCGCGGCCATGAAAACACACACAAGCAGGCACACGTTGTAGTTTACGGTGTTTCTCTGTGATAACTCCATGTTCAAAGTTAAATTAAAAGTCTACATCAGCGTTAAACGTGTTAGCTTACTGAATTTTAGGTGCGTAGTAGTGTTGAGTTTGTGGGCATTTTTTTTCCTGCACCGAGAGGCTACTGCTATCACTTAGTTATGATGTAAATATCGTTAAAACTCAATCATTTCATATTCACTGTTAAAAACGATAAAGTCCAACGAGTCGACAGCTGTTCGGCTGGTTTTTCGCTCGTTGTTTCGCGAGCTGTTTACCTTCTTTCGCCTTTTTCCTTCTCGCCAAAGTTCCACCAAGTTTTCCCAGGAAAGAGTCATCTTTCTTTCTGGAGGACGGAGATTTGGGCGTCGGGGACTTCGGAGAGGACGGGGACTTCTGAGGCGAAGAGGCCATGGTTTGATCCGGGACAGTTGTCACCAAACTGTCCGAGTGGACGTGGAAATGAAACTTGCTTGGGAAGTGAAGTGTGAAAAAAAAAAAAAAAAATCACCGTCCACTCCCTAAAGCGGAAACGGAATTCCAGACATTTTCTCCCGAAGTTGGCTGCAGTGAGTGGCCCCTCCTCTGTGGAGGAGGACCGGGAGCGGGCGGGAGGCTGCTGACCGCGGGAACTGAGAGCTCGACGGTGGTCGGGCTCATGAGGCGCAGCTGCCGGCTGAGGGGTGCCAGGACCGGAGGGGCCCCAAGAAGTGGAAGTGAGGATATAACCTTCACCACCAGAGACCGGGCTGAGCAAGGCTGCTGGACGGCTGAACGTCGCCATAACGAGAGGGAGCGCTATTGTTATTGTTTCTGTGTGGTACATTCATTTATTCCTCTTTGCTAGCTTCCCAAATTATAGCTAAATATTGATATTGATTGATTATCATAATATCAAAATTAAATATAATATATAACCTTCGTGTATAAATGTAATATATGAAATGTATAGGCTATCTATACGCAGTTTGTATTATAGCAATACTTCAAGGGGCACTATGTAGTTTTGGAGAAGAAATTCAAACTCAGAATTGTAATATTTACAATATAAATGAGGTCAGAAATATTTATTTTTTCCATAACTGAATAAACAAGCTGTTCTTGGAGGAAAATAAGGTCCCAGAACAGTTTGAAGCTAGAGAGGTGGCAGGGTCTGCCACATATAAACAAAGTAAAACAGTATGAAACTGTGTTGTCCTTTAAAGTCAGTTTGTTTATTCTGTCACGAAAACAAAAAGTTTGTTTTAGTTTTATCTTTCTCTTCTGATTGAAATTCTTCCCCAAAACTACATAATGCACCTTTAAAAAACATAATGTGGCGCCAATGTTTCAATTGGTAAGAATATCAACTTCTCTCAATATGAAAAAGATGTAGCCATTTCAACAATACTTAAAATGTATTTTTATTGACGATTTTTTTTCTCCATTTAAAAGACTTGAAGCAGCATAAAACATAACATACATTTTTACAATTTATATCATGAAAACATAACTTATTCTGAATTTAGTGTTTGTTAATTCACAACACAAACAAACAAAACATTTAAAGCCCAAGGACTAAATGAGAAATGTGGTTCCTTGACCTGGCATTAAAAAAAAAAAAAAAAATCATGTAAACACATTATTCATCTTCTCAAGAGGGCCCGTCATTTTGACTCACAGCCCACACACTAGGTTAAAACGAGCAATCACAGTTGAACTGACAGTAGTTAGTCACAGACTTAGAATGAGCAGACAACTGCTTTATTTGTCTTGAATCTCTGGCCCCAGTCAGAGATATCACAGTAGGTGGATTAGGGCTGGGACAAGTGTATGACCAAATGTGCAACATGCATGAAAGTCTCGACCTGTGCAGATTACTGTTCTGTTCATGTTCTGCTGTGTGATTCAGTCTTGAATTATGTTGCAACTTGTGTCACAGAGGAGTAAAAAGGTGAAATTCTCAGCCACCTGACAGAGGGACATCGTACCACCTGACTACAAATATGTGGCAGGTAGGACTCTCTTCTCCTGTGTTCAGTGGTGTCTTTTGTGTAAATACTAATTTATTTTACAGTGTTCCAGCACAAAGTGACAATATAACAATATTAAAATACGCACAAGAGAGATCACACTCACATACAAAACTACAAAGTGACTAACAGTGAACTACACAAAGCACATCTCTGGATTTATGACACAAATTTAAAACAGGTCGTGCTGTGCAAAACACTAAAACAGTATTGAGTCCTTCTATGTGCTATCAAGTGAGCCATACAGGGTTACAATAACAACAAATCCGCCACAACAATTCCACTCTTAAGGCAAGCAAACACATAAAGCAGCTGTTGATTAGGCAGTCAGTGTGGTTTATGAGGTGTGCCAACATTTTACAAGGCAGTCAGTCACATAATTAGAAGTGGTTAAGCATACTGAACATCCAGTTTGAGGTCAGTGTCAGCCTGGGCCATGACAGATTACACTTGTGAGCACAGAGGTCAAAAAACCTTAATGGCAGAGACGTTAATGTCTTAAGGAAGTCATTAGCTCAGGCTCCATTTCCATCCTTCCTCTTGTGAGCTCAGCATACCAGCACAGAGTCAGACTAGACTGTCTTCTTTAGGGTGAATAACACAGACACAGACTACTACTACTTCCATCCTCACCACATTTTCTACATTTGTAGCTTCATGAGAACAAGCCAGACACTAAGTATTATGGTAAAATTTCAACCTGTTTCTTTAAAATAGTGTTAGGTAGAGCATCACAGTGCTTCTCTATCCATCCTGGTCCTCAACATTCAATCTTCACTCCAGCCTCTCCTGCCCCCAGCTGTCATCCGCCTGGGCCCAGTGAAACTCGTAGCCCTTGGACAGCACGAGGCTCTCCAGATCCTTGTCCTCAGCCCTCTCCTTCAGCCTCTGCTCCTCCAGGATGGAAACCAACATGTCTCTTTTCTCCACCGTTCTCATGATCTCTGACAGGATCTCCTGCTCCTCCTGCAGCTCAGAGGCGCTCTTCTTTGTATCTACAGTAAGGTGGATGAGAGGAAGTTAGGAAGACATTTATGTATTATTGTATCTGATAATGAGATTATGTTTGTGCGTGTGTTCAACCCTAACCTTCTATTGCCATTCTGTGTCGTAGATCTTGCTGCAGTCGGCTCTGTGTGTCCTCCAGTTCAAGCTCCTGAGCGCTACAAGAGGGCAGAAAATTGGGGTGACCTCCACTGGTGAGAATTAGGAACTGCAACAGTTTCAACATAATTTACGTCTTTAAAGGGGAAAGTTTACCCAAAAATGAAAATTCAGTCATTATCTTCTCTCCCTAATGCTGCCATTGTCATTAAAGTGAGAAGATAATGACTGAATTTTCATTTTTTCAGTTGGGTTTCCATTGGCATTGGAAAGTTTCATAGTCCACAAAACATTTCTGTTTCCGAGTTTTTCTACAAAAGAGCATTGCAGCATTCTCTGAAGAATGAACATACTTGAACACTGAAGTAGTTACGAACTTGTTTTAAAATCTAAATAGATAAATAAATAAATAAATAAATAAAATGATTCCATACAGCTCGCCTGGTGTAATCCAAGACTCCCAAAGCCTGGAGATCTCGAAGTGATTTGAAAAGACGTTATTTACACCATCTACGCATGTTCAAGCTCATGCACCCACTTCAGACAACGCTTTTAGCTTAGCAGCCAGAGTGAAGATTTTTGCTTGAAAAATAGTGTAAATAAAATTTTGTCAGATCAATTTGGGATCTCGGGGGTTCCGCAGACTTGGATTATGGCGGACAAGACGTGGGGAGCCATTATGTATAGTTTTTTTGGGGGGGTTTTCTTTTTCAAACAAGTCCATGCCCCGACAATGACTCTCCTCTGCACCGCCTTTGTATTTTCATACTGACCCATGCAGCGCTGACATAACGCCGCCCCAGTGTGTCATTTATACAGCATGCCTGCATTGTAGAACCAAAAGAGGTGCAATGGTACACATCATAACGTTGAGATCTGTGAGGGTTTCTTTTAGCGTGTAACCTGTTAATCTAAAAATGTCTCAACAAATTGTTCTTAATCAAATGGATGCCGTTATAATGTGTTATGACTGTGTAGCGTCAAATAATCACCACCAGTTGCTGTTTTTTGGGCAGAAGTGTGACAAAGTGTGACTCATAAGTTGCCAGAGACACAGTTGTTCAGTTGTCAGACTATGAACGCCATCAGACCTTCACACTTGCTTACCCTTACACACAAATGTCAATTCGCCTCTGATGCGCCTGTTACTGCTTTGCCTGTAAATCAGAGGCGGAACAAAACTGTCCCCCTATTCCTCCTCTGTAACTTTCATACAGATGGCAAGGCGGAATAATGGCGCAATATTCCCGCCTTGACAAGTCAGTGTGAAAGGGGCTGCTGTTTTGCTGTATAGCTCCAGAAATGTACTGTGGACAATGTAACGACTTTCCAGCTTTCCATCAGCATCGGGGTGAGCAGAAAATGACAAAATTTTCATTTTTGGGTGAACATATGCTTGAATCCATGTGTGATCTGATGCAGTCACTTACAAGATCATGAGTTCAGACTCATAGCGCGCCAATCTGTTCTTCTCCAGAACCAATTTAAACCAGGACTGATAGAGCTCGGCCTCGTCGCTGTCATCTGTCTGAGGTGATTCTGGGAGAGGAAGAGTGAGAAAACAAGGAAGGAACGTAGGAAAGAAGGTCAGAGAGAGAGAGGGATACATGAGGTTGAATGTAGCAGGGATGAGGTGGAAGGAGGCAGGATGGAGAAGAAAGAGAAAAGTACTTCAGAATTCTTCATCAATATTGTAAAGCCATTACAGGAAAAAATAATGATGGAAGAAAACCTCAACCCCAGACACACACACACACACACACACACACACACACACAAACACACACACACACACACACAGGCCATGCGCTTTGCTTCAATCTGACAAGACCTCACTATTCACTGGAACACAAACAAAGGCCTGTACTGTAAAAAGATGAAGTAACAATGAAGTCTCGCTGTCTATTGTGAGTACAGCCATTAACTGTAGAGGCTTTTAACCAGACCAGGATTACAAGGCAACGCTTTTTTCTTAATGGTCACAGAAGTATGAGCACAGGAAAAAAGAAGAAAAAGAATGAGGCTTTCACAGTGGAATTCCATTCAGCTGTTTTGTGGTCTTACAATGGACCGAGGTGTTATTCTTCAGAGTTCTGTCATTAAAAATAGCTTTGTAATATCTTGTTCAGGCTAACTGACCTTTCTAAGGTGCTAGATGGTGTGTGAATGTTGTTTGGTACCTGTTTCTCCTCTTATGATCTTTTCTATTCCCACTCCTCTCTCCTCCAGATCTCTCTGCTTCTCTGCAACCTCTTCCAGCTGTCTTTGGATGGCCTGGACAATGCAAAAAGAGGAAATCATATCACACGGTCAAAGGAGAACAGTTTTTGTCCGGATTTTGAGATACCTCTCTCTTGGAATTTCTACCTGCACCTCTATGCCACGCAGGTGAAAGGAATTTAGTTTGTGGTGCTTATAAGAAATTCCAGTGCAGTATCTCTCTTGTCCACATTACTCTGGAAAATCCAGAGAGCACACTGTCAACAGTTTTTGTAGGCAGCATTCCTTTGCTAGTTACAGTGAATTTATTATTCAGAGTAAGTAGGACATCAGTTCTGGAAAGAGATGTTGCTGCTGTTTTTAAATGTAATTGTTCAGTGCTGCGAGCACCGCAAACAATATTTCATTCACCTTCATTGCCTTGAGGTCATGGCAGAAATCTCAGAGACATACAGTTCATCTCAAACACTGGACAATAGAGGAAGCTATCTGCACGGCTGGATTCTACTAGAATTTAAGAAATAATTTGACATTTGGGGAAATATCGTCACTCACTTTCTTGCTGAAAATGAGATGAAATGATCAATACCACTCTCATGTCTCTGCGTTCAATATGACGCTAGGGTTAGCAGCTGTAAGCTTAGCTTAGCATAACATAACGATGGAACCAGGGGTAAACAGCTAGCTTGCTCAGTCAGAAGGCAACAAAATGACATTGCTCGCACCTCAAAATCTCCCTAATTAACCTAATTAACATGTTATAGTTTGTTTGATTAATCTGTACCTGTGTAAAAACAATACCTTATATTTTCACGGCAGTGTGCCGGACTATCTTGGGTGCAGTGACTCTCTGGAGTTACTGGAACATAGTGATTTTTGTATGGAATAAACAAACAAAATAACCTGTTAATTACGTTGACCTCCCCCTGCTTCCAGTCTTTACGTCAGAGTCAAACTAACCATCTCCTGCTCTAGCTTGTTTGATACTGGCTTTTTGAGGCCTATACTGATATCACTGTATGAGATAAGAATATATCTGCTGACAGTAATTTTTTATATAAACACATAGCCTAAACTAGAGGCCATCTTGTGATGGGATCACACCAGCCATGACGCCCGTCTACATGTTCAAGTTGTGACCCAAAACTACTCCCTTCATTATTAAATGAGTAATAGGTATGGTCATGGGTCGGACCATACTCATCTTCGAACTTCGGCTTTATTGTAATCTCAACTACACACCTGTGAAGTTCAGACACTGTTTCTGTGGTAGTTCCTGTTACAAAAGGTGTCTCCAGGACCATATTTTGCCATGATGACTCTCACACACACACACACACACACACACACACACACACACACACACACACACACACACACACACACACACACACACACACACACACACACAACAATCTTGATATGGATCCCTATGTGTGTTTTTTAAAGAATTGTGACCAAGACACATACTTCCTCCTGGTCGCCTTATAAGACTTCCTCTATTCTAGCAAGAAAGTAAATGAGTGTCTTTTTAAAAAAGTGAACCAAAACCCAAAAAGTAAACTTGACATACAGTAAAAGAATCACAAAATTCATCGTATCAGAAACAGGAAGCTGAGTGTGCAGTGCAGTCAGACTAATCACACTTTTTTCAGATTTCAAATCTTTTGCAAGGTAGAAACTGAGAAATGCATTGTACCGAGGCCTTGGACATGTCTGCAACATGAACCATTTGTTTGATCTAAATGGAAGAGAAGTACCTGAGCTCTATGAAGCCTCTTCAGCTGTTCTCTTTTAGCCTGCTGGGCGACCGTCTTCTCCTGCTTCCTCCTCTGTCTCTCGGGACAAGGCTGGAACAGAGAGTACAGAACATTTCAGAAAATGTACAACCATGCAAATACAGTGACTATTCCCTGCATTGTACATTGTCTTTTCAATACATAGTAATGGTCTGTACAAACCTTCTGATTGGATGTCATGTTTTCATTTTCATTCTCACTAGAGGAAGACTCTTCCAAATTTTGCTTGGAAGAGGCTTGATTAAAAAAAAGAAAGCAGAAATTAGAATAGCTGACTAACAGTTGAACACTTGAAGCTTGCGTGAAAGTGCAGAACAACAGTTTTAACACATAACTTGTAAAACTGATAATAATTAGTGATGAGAATCTATCCATGACACCTGGTGGGATAACAGCTTCATTAAAAGCCTGACAGAAGCCATTCTCCTGCTTCCTTCTTACTGTTACTCACCGACTTCCAAACAAATGTCAAATAAGAGAAGCAACAAACACCTTAATGTTTGACCTGCATCTCTTCTCACTTGAATCCACTAAACCTAAAGTTGTTCCGAAGGGGTCGCATCTGACAGCAAATAAGCAATTAATACTGGATAAATTATGCTCTGCAGACTTTTCACTAATCTTCCTAAATGTGGATTACTGGATAGTTTGACCATTTTAGGCCCTTTTAAACAAGATGAGGAGTGGCAAGTAGACACTGTTTCACTTTAAAGCTGCTGGGATAAATGTTTGGTTTGGTTTGGTTTTAGGGCCCAAAGCTTTGCTGTTTTAGTTGATTCTCACCACTCTTAATATTGTCATTCTCAGACACAGCCTGCAACTGTTCTCAGCAAAAACAAAACCCCTGATAAACCAAATGCTCTGCTCCCTATATTGACTTAATGAGATGAAATTATGGAAATGAAGTGTTTTCCACTCATTGCACTGGCCCCAAGTGACTAAAGAATAAAGTGATGCAAGTATGAGGATCCGAATTTGCTTTCTAACACCTCAAAGGCCAGCACACATGGGAGAAGGGGAGGAGAGAGGGCAAACAACATTACAGTGGTTCGTACAAAAAGTGGGTCTTTGAATGTTCTAACGAGCATGGTTTCCAAAAAAGTTCTGTAAACCTTCTGTAGACTTCCTGTGACTAGCTGGTGAACACAGCTGAGCATCTAGCAGTTATATTTCCATCTTATACAGATTTATGTACATCATATCCCTTGAAATGCGACTCCTAATAAACCTTTATGTTTCTCTGTTGCTGGATGTGTTAATAAGCAAGTGTTGACAGCTTCACCATAACAACTTTACAAGATGTTAATAAGTCTGTATTGTATTTATTTGCACTGCCAAAAATGGCCAAAAATCATTTCTTGCAGGCTTTAAAGCATCACTGCACTGCACATACCTTTGTTCCTGAGGTTGGTGAGTATCGTCCTGATTTCCTTCTGCACCTCCTGGTCTGGCCCGTCGCTCTCTGACTCCTTCCTCTTCCTTAGCCTCAGAGAAGAGAACAAGTTGACCCTCCTACGGGGCAACGAGCCCATGTCGTCAGAGAACACCCCTCCAGAGTCTCTTCGACCCTTGAGGGACACCTGCTGCAGCAGAGAGGGCAGGTCCTGCCCGGCACCCCACGGATCGGCCCCTACAGATGCCCACCGAGCTTCACGCTTGCCGGCCTTGTTCTCGTCTTCTGATGGCTCTGGAATCGTGGTGCTGAAGAGGGTGCTAAAGCTGAATGTTCCCTCTGACATGGGCCTCTGTTTTCGGGGGCCGTCATGTTTGGTCCTCCTGGTAAAGCAAAAGACAAATCATGATATAAAACAAAATGTGGGTTCCCTTACACTGATAATCTAGAAGTTTTCATAGAAATAATTATCTGTTAAGTCACTATCTATAGCTGAATGAGGTAACACAATGATGATTGAGCCTATGGCCCACTGATGAAAGCCCTTCCATTTGCTGTAATACCAAAGATATCACAAGCGGTGCACAGTTAGCCATGCGTTCACCCAGCAGTGGTTGGTCAGCCAGAGAGAGTCGGTGGTTCGCACAAGACAACAGTTCTGTTTGTCCTGGTCTCTACTAACGTTGGGAGTAAATGATTAACGTTACTGTTAATGGTCATGGCCGAACCTTTCTTTGAAAAGACCGATAAAAGTGAACAATGAAACTTTTTTAAAAAGGTGCAAATCACTTTCATGTGATGTTGTTATGGAGGCGTGGCAAAGCAACACTGGATCTCTGGGAAGCAGTGAGGTCCAAAAACACTTCCGGAAATCTTTGAGATTGCCACTCTAATCCAGAGATGTATAGCCAAAGAGGCAGCTTAAGACTGATAAGACGGGTGGAGTTTATACAGAAAAATCTCGCCTACAGCAGCTTTAACGTGCTGCTTAAACTTAAGTATGAACAAAGTATTTTATACAAACATTGTGACTGCAGTGTTGGAGCCACTGGAGGGATTGGACACACTAAACGTCCTCCTGAAGGCGTTGGCTATAAGCTGGAAGGCTGAGGGGGACGAGGCAGAGGTTTGGCTCTGGGTTTGTTCCCCTTCCTGGCACGAGTCTGTCTGAGGCTTATCTGCTTCTGTCTCTGCTTGTACCTGATAAAACATCAGAGGACAGGAAAAATGCGGTCAACATAATGTGGAATTAACTCCTCTTATCTTGCTCTCATCACAGTCTTTGGACCACTGCATTATACTGTAGAAGGCAGCAGATAAAGAGCAGAAACACATCTCATGAGCAGGCTTATTCTTCTCGAGAACAACTGATATTGCCGGTCTAATAAATGACTAACTCCACCTGCTCTTTCTGTTGAAGTGGGTTTTTGGTCTTATTCGCAGGCTCCTCTGGTGTGACCAGGACGTCCCAGTTCAGAAGCTTCTCTTTCTCAGACAGAGATATCATCAAGCGTTTCTTTGGAATAGACGAGCTGCAGTCTGTCTTTACTGTAGCCGAGCACTCCTCAGTCTTCGGACTTCCCTCTGAGGGATTCTGGGTATTTGCTGACATCTTGGAACTGCTTTCTGAGCTCTGAGAGGACAAGAATCTTAATTATTAAAAAATATCAATTCTACTCTACTCCAGTCTAGTTCTGTTCCAGGGTGGCTACAGGTATCAGACACTTTAAAGATCATTTTAAAAGAGCATTGCATAGTGTTGGGGAAGAAATTTTAATCAGAAGAGAAAGATCCTCATTGACTTATTTTTTTAAATTGTTTATGAAAAAACAAACAAAATTTGACAATGTGGAATTTAATGCACCAATTTCCTTTTAAAGATGGATGAAAGAAAATTGACAATTAGGCCTTTAAAGCCTTTTAAGGCTTAATATTTATAAAACTTTCTTTAAGACTTTTTAAGGACCTGTAGACACCCTGTGTTCTACAAGTACATTTACATATGTGGTGTGTATGTTAATTCTAGGATAAATCCCATGTAACACACGGTTTGTTTGTCTGCCGCCGTGATCTCCTCAAAGTCGGAGTCAGCTTCAGGGACAGTCTCTGGTCCCTCTTTGTCCAGCGGCCAGCTCCTCTGGAAGTGCTTGATGAAGATCAGAGGGAAGGCTGTATGAGGGCAGAGAGAACACTCTTAGCTGTTTGTTTGAGAGGGATGCACTTCAGATGACACCCAGCTGACCCCAGCTTTTCACAGGTGAAACTTTGTCGTCACACAGTAGGAAAAGCACAGGTATAAAGAAAATGAATGGTGGCTGAATTCCATTTAGCTCCATTTAGCTGCGTCAGTGTTAAGGTCCTGGTATTTGCATGCTGTCTCACTGTCACTTCTCACTCGGACACTTGAATAGAACAGAGCCATCGTTAATATTATCACCGACACCTGTGTTTTTCCTGCTAAGACAAGTCAAAATGTCTGCTGTGAAAAAGGTTTTCAAAGTTTAAATGCATCTGTAAATATACATTAACATGAATCTGACATGTATTCAAAGATAGATCAAGATGGATCATCACTGTGAAACCATGTAATCAGGCTGACCTAACCATATGCTAAATCACTGTGCAGCCCCATCCATAACAGCAAACTAATTAGTTAGCACTGAAACATATTGGCCAGTTATGTATATTATTATCCTGAGTGTACAGACATTCTTTTGAGCCACAGCGCATTGTTTTCTAACTTATTGAGCAAGAGACTCTGACGTACCCTCCACCTCGGAAACCACAGGAGAAATATGCAGAGGATGAGGCTAACGCGTCATGCAACAACTCCTGGTGATTTGGCACTACGGGCCGTCCTACATGTTATTATAGGTTTGAGTTTAATAAGGAACAGAATTTGAGAGTACATGTAGTGGGGGGTACCTGCGTCGTCTCTCTATCAGCTATGCGGTCGTTGCCCTGAAAAATGTTAACTAAACTGTGTGCACAGATGCCTTAGCAGCAACATTTCTTAAAAAAAATGCTAGGGCAACAGAGCGAGGCTGATTTGGATGAAAATAAACTAGGAATGTTTGACAGTGACTGTTGTCAGACAGGAGTGTGTTTTATCTGAGAATAACTTTGCAGCAACCAGTGAACTCCTCCAAGACCTCAAGGAAGTTCACCCCATGCTGTCTGTGTTTAAGAGAACAGTACTGACCTCTAGTGTTGTTCATGCTGCATTACAAGAGCGGTGATACCTGCACTGACCTCAGACTCATGCTCGCTGTACACCGCCTTCCTTTTAGGACATTTATAACCCCACATGCTTGTATTTATAATTACACACGTCACATAAACACACACGCACACATTCACAAATCTGATTAGCGTTACAACCCTCTGCTCAACACTGACATTTCTATCAACTGTTGGTGAGGCCACATGAGAAATCAATACATACTGATATGATCTGGTTGAATCGAAGGATTATACTTCACAAAACCAAATTACAATCAACCCAACTGTCTGCTGTCAAACAAACAGACCAGACACAGGCTTCAGTTCTTAATCCAATCTAAATGAAGACTGCACAGACGGACAAAATAAAAATCAGAGGTACTCACTCGCTCTGATCTTCCGTTTCCATCGATTATTCTGTTTGGTGTTAGAGCGAGCTACAGAGGCAGAGGAAAGGGAATAGGTTAGAACTTAGTGTGCTTAGCATCAGACCTAACTAAAGAACGGGCTAATTAGCCCAGTGAATAAATTATCAAAGGGCCGGAAGGAGCTTGTTAAAGGGCTGCATTCCCCCAACAGTTGAATAGGTCTGCTCTACAGTGTGTTTTTTGGGGAACAGCATTAGCTCTGGTTCTCCACACTTACAGTAGGCATACGGCATATGACATGTCAAATGATTTGTGAGGGCTAATAGTAAGTTAAGTGTAGATATGTATACTGTATGAGTCTCCAGCCAGCAGCTCTGTGAGGCTGCACTTAAGGCACAGTGGTACTTAGCCTTAGTCCTAAAATCAGCATGCTACATGCTCACCATGAAAATGTTAACATGCTGATCTTCAGCAGATGTAATGTATGCCATGTACAACATTTTAGTGTAGCGTGTTAGCAACATTTGCTAATTAGTGTGATGGGTTGATCATTAGTTTATAAAAGTATATAATTTGGTTATAAACCATGTGACCTGATGGTTGATCAGGTCAAAGCGAGTGATTAAAACCACCCAGAACATCACTGGTACCATCTACAGAGCATCAGTGACATTGGTGAAGTGCGATGTCTGCACAGAGCCCAAAGATACTAAAAGACAACAGCCACCCAGCCACAGTCTGTTCACCCTGCTGCCATCTGACAACAGATACAGAAGTATCTGCTGCTGTACCACCAGACCACAGAGCAGCTTCACTCCTCAGACTGTGAGACTCCTGAACTCTAGTTTATTTTTCTGACTTTATTATTTATCAATTAGTCTATATCGTTTTTGTTTTTGTGTTCATATGTAGCTTAGACAATTACAGCAGCATTTCATTATACAATCTTGTTCTGCATAATGACAATTAAATTGATCCTGAATCTTGATAAGTCGAAGAAGATCCCCAAAGTTTCATACTTTTCATGCATTTCATACTTGATGGTAGTGCTAAATGAAAGGTCACGTGATTGCTAAAGTCATTGTCATTAATCCTGTGGGCACCATGAAAGTCTGCACAAAAATGTGTATATGCATAAGTGTGCAGCTGGACAGATTTTTAACTAAAAGACTGCATGAGGTGCCAGAGAATACAGTGTGTGTCAAATATATTTAAAAAAACAAGTAAAGATTTTCAGTTTCCTTCTTTATAGCTTATTTATAACCAAACAAAAGTCTCCTTCACAACTAAGTACACTAGTAAGTATGTCTGAAGAAATGTGTGTGGACAGGTCATTGAGCACAGGAAAACTCTGCTGCTGCTGCTGCTGCTGATAAAATAACAAACAGTCAGCAAATTGTTGGAGAAACTCTCAGTTTGTCAGCCGCACCCGGATCTCCCAGACATTAGCAGGGGGAGAAACTCCAACACAAACACACATGCTGACGCAGGAGGGTCACTAGTTAAAGTTCAGCCAGTTTAAGAATCTCCCTCAGGGAATCTCATGTTTAACAGGGTCTGAAACTCATTTGTGCAGCACAGTATCTTTCTTAATATAACTTCCTTTAGGTCACTCAACCAGAAAGTGTATTTATCCAGTGCTGCATTTTCTGGGAGCTTGAAAACACTACTGTAGGAGCCACACTGACCTTTGGTACTGTCCTGGCTTTGGCCCTTGGCCCCTGCAGTGTCTTGTGCTGCAGGTTTGACAATGCAGGAAGCATCCAGAGCTTCAACAGCCATCTCTGTGTCTTCAGGAACTCTTTTCTGACCTTTATCAAGCTGCTCTGAATGCAAGCTGGACGCCCCGCCTGCAAATTAAAAACAGTGTGTGGGCATTAAGTTTTAACTAGCTTTGAATTCATGCTAGGCTAAGTAACAAATAGCATGTAGCTCCATTCATGCATAAAGTCTCACTTGGAGTCTACGTCTGATCAACAGGTGAGCACTTGTTGTGTACTGTATCATCATTTCATATCTAAATCATCAGTGTAGCGTGTTGAAAAATGATTTTCAGGTAGCAAATATGTTCCTTTTAGAGAGCAAACATAACATAATATACTATTCAGTAAAAGTACCTAAAGGGGCACTGTGTAGTTTTGGAGAAGAAATTTAAACTCAGAATTTTAATATTTACAATATTAATGAGGTAATAACACAAACACAGAAATATTTATTTTCCCATGACTGTATAAACAAGCTGTTCTCAGAGGAAAATAAGCTCCCAGAACACTGTTTGAAGCTAGAGAGGTGGCAGGGTCCACCACATATAAACAAAGTAAAAAAAGTTTAATTTCTTCCCCAAAACTACATAGTGCACCTTTAAAGAAAAAGAATGTGACTCGTGCTATATAAAGTGCAAAAACTTCACAGTAAAATATTCATCTCTACCTGCAACACAATCACTGACACATGACACATAGATAACCGTACTCACAGAGTAATGAAGTCAACATTGTACAGACTCTTTCCAAAGGTGATTCCACTTGGTCACAGCAAAGAAATGAAAATCTCTCAATACACCATTTGTTTGCAGTATGCCTATCAGCAATTAGATAACCAGAGCTTTTATTAAAGGAGACATATTATGCTGATTTTCAAGTTCATCATTTTATGTTGGGTTACCACTAGAATAGGTTTACATACTTTAATGCGCATAACACATCAGTTTTCTCATACTGTCCAGTGCTGCAGCGCTGTATTCCCCCTCTGTCTGAAACACTCTGTTTTAGCTCCTGTCTCTTTAAGACCCCCCACCTCTGAATAGTCTTTTCTGATTTGTCAGCTCACACATGCCTGAGCCAGCACCACTAACAACAACAGAGCAGCTGTGTTAAATCACTTCTTACATGCCAAACTAGCCACTAGGCATTCATTATGCAAATTTCTGACATTGTGATGTCACAAAGTCACAAAATTAAAGGCGGGACTGACAGGGCGTTTCAGGAGCAGTGTTTTCTGTGGGAGAGAGGAGCTTCTGTTGACTTCGACTCTTTTAATTTTCGAGATCTTTATCATGCACAAGAACAAAAACAAAACACTGATGGAAAAAAATGAAAAAGCACAATAGGTCTCCTTTAATGGGATTCATTCTCTTGGACCCATTGATGGGTTTGGCTAAATGTTTAGCAGAAGAATAGGCACAGGAGAGTAAACCTTCACCAAATAATACACAGAGACCGAACCCAGAGGAAAGGATAGAGCAGATCCAAGCTGACAGGGGGAGCTGGGAAATGATTCACTTCAATTCTGTTCAGCTAGACTTGAGTGTAGTTCAAAGGTTACATTTAACTTAGCTCAACAGTATTTTCTTTTTTTATAGCTAAGCTTTTGCATTTAGCCTAATTATACCCATTCTTCTTGTTACATTAAAACAACAATTGTCTTTTTTTTTCCATTAGAAGCTTTGATTAAGGCCAGGCTGCTTGAGCCCTCTGCTGTGTGCCTCCCTTTGAATCCGCTGCAAACCTAAAGGTAGTTCAGCTTTTCATCAGGTGTTACAAAGCACATGTTATTTGTTGGGTTAACAAAAGCTGTGATTGGGAACATGATTTGTGTGGGTGATGTTAACTCAGCACAGAGGTGGGAAAAATATTTGCTTTGTCTGAGGCCTACTGATGAAGTTGTTAATCTTGTGGTTAAAATATATGGAAACACTTTGAAACGTAACCGTTACATGATGGGATAAACCTAAATCTGAACTGTTCAATCACGTCTGAGTTTTCTTGGATTTATTCCACTGATTTGCAACAAAACCACGAAGCAAATTATTTATGTAATCAAATTGATTTATTTTTGAATATATTTACAGCTTATAAATATCATAAATTAAGCAATTTTACAGTAATTATCAATGTGGAAAACAAATAACAAAGCTTGCAGGCTGCTTCAAGGCTCATTATGAACAAAACTATCAAACATACAGAATACAGCCAACAAATGTATCTGGCAGTGTGCAAAAAGCTGCTATAAGGGCTGCTGATCTCAAAGTCTAGGTACAGGAGAGAGACCTGGAGAGGGGCTCTGAGGGGAGGAGGCCTCCTTCTGAAACAGAGGGAACCACAGACAGACCACAGACATGTGGACACATTCGTTATGGTCAAACGGGCCGACAAGAAGGGAGGCTCATGATGATGATGCATCAGAGAGAAAAAGCACATTCGGGGGGCATTCAGATGGATGTTTGGTGTTAGGAGGGTTAGGGAGGAACACAGCACAGCATGAGTGTTAGTGGGGTTAGCTCGGATTATATGACACCAACATAACACAGAACGACTGAGAAACAGACACCAGGTGCTATGTGTGTATCAATTAACCATTACCACAACCTCTGTACTAAACTTTTTGCTGTGTGAAATCAGGTCTGATTTAGAAATCTGCTCGCTATGATCTGTTTTGGCACTGAGGGGGCTGATCATTCATGGCAAGCTTAAACTTGATCCAACTAGCAAGTACTGTTAGTAGCCAAAGCCTGAACTCGCTTACAGAGTGCTGCAGGAATGAGTCCAAACCAAGAAATCCGTTAGCATTTTTGCACTTCCAGTTCCCTCGTCTCAAAATCAACGGGTCTTTCTTTTTTAATGGGGTATTAACCCCATTAAAAAAGACTTGAGTTGGTCACCAAGCTTATTTTGTGGAAGGAACCAGGGCGATGCCAGCTTCCGGGTGAGCCTATGAAAAGACGTCATCATCCCTGCAGCACTCTATTGAGCTCTGAGACTACGAATCTACCGTCACAACAGCGGCTTTGGGAGGCTGTACTGCTAATGTAAGTTTGCTAACATGCTGCTGTTTAGCAGTTATAATATTTACGTTCAACACCTTAGTTTAGCCAATTAGCTACTAAACACAAAGTACAGCTGAGGCTGATGGGAATGTCCTTACTTTTATATAGACATTGGACATTGAGCTGATGATGGCATTGGACAAAAAGCCATTGGGATTCATCCTCTGGGAACCATGAATGTCTGAACCAATTTTTTTTGTTGCCAATCCGTCTAGTAGATGTTAAGATATTTAACTGGATAAGTGAGGTTTGGCCTGTGAGTAGCAACAGATAAAAAGTCAGAGGATTAAGTATGTGTGTTCATCCTGTGGGGACCTTGAATGTCTGAATAAAATTTCATGGTAATCAGATTAATAGTTGCTGGGATATTTCTGGGTGTGGACCAAAGTGGTGCTGCCTGAAAATTCTGAATAACCCCACTTACATCCACTGAAGGGCAAATGGTCTTATTTTTGTGAAACACAAGAACAAAAAGTTTGAGTGCCATTAAGTAGAGATCAACAATTGTGTTTGATATGATGCAATTTAACTAAGATTTTATATTTATTTTTGGAATTCTTATATATATTTCAATGATACAAATAACACCTTTACCGACTCCTGAAATGCAAAACTTAGGACTCATGCTAGTTTGTGACTGGTTAATCTGGGTTATATGGAAGAGCCGGCGAGCTACGAAGACAGCCAATGCAAAAGCAACACGCCAAATCTGATCGCCAAAGCTGGCCAATCGTCACCTTCCCCGCTGGCAGGAATCAGCCAATCAGAGGATGCAGCATTGGAAACTTGAAACAGACTGAACAAAATGAAGTGAACGGAAGAAAGAGGAATGAATTTGTGAAAAAAAGAAAAGAAAATGAATGAGATGTCGGAAAAAGGAAAATGGAGGATGGAGGATGGAGGATGGAAAGGAAGCAGAGTGCTCAGATTACAAGTAAACAGACTGTTTAAGTCGTTACATTAAGACATTACATTGAAGTGCGAGAGCTGGCCAAAAATGCTCCAACCTTATTTACATTTACAACATAGAAAATGAAATAAACAAAAAAATGCTAATAATAAAAAATAATAATTTCAAAACAATGAATAAAAAATGATAAAGTGAAATATTTTCACTGAGTCAGGAATATACAGTCTTTTGTGGATGTGGTTCTTAAAGCAAATATGACCACCACAAAAAAAAACAGCCTGGAATGATCATAGATACGGCTCATTGTTTGTGGCTTATACCGATTTCATCAAAAAATTATCCAAGGTATAGATCAGTCTAAACTGATTTCAAATCGATTTCACAATCCAGTTTGAACAAGTTTTTGACTTGTCTGATTTTAGAAGTACATACACAGGTCCTCTTGTAACAAGCAGAATTTAAAAAAACACTTGAAAACAAAGAGCGTAAAATCTGAAAAAATGAGAAAAAAACTCAAATGAGTTGCTAATTTGAGTTCTAAAGGTAAACAAGACCATAAATAATGAGCCTTAAATATCTTACGTTAGATCAGTCAATTATCTTTAACAGAATACATCAACGTGAAATACTAACACCGAGAACAAATAATGTAATTCAAATAACAAAAGTATTTCCTGAAATTATATCAAAAGTAATAATACTGTTTTGGCATTTCCATTGCACATCTCTGTGGTGCAGAGTTAAGGTGCAGCAGGCAATATGCAGAGTCAGTAAAACATCAAACACTGTGTGGAGTTCTGACATATTACTAGTTCACTGAGAGGAAACCACACCAGCCTGATGGCTTTAAAGGTTAGAGTCAGAGGGCATCTTCCAGGTTACTCTACTGCAATTAATTGGCACATTATAAACTGCTTCTTACAGATAGCCCGCTCGAGTGCAGGAGGAAACATTTTGTGACAATCCAATTGGTTGTTCTCTTCAGACAAGAGAGTCAAATGACACTGACACACTGTTACATATCATCTGGTGACAGCAGTGTGATATGAATGTAATTGCTAACAGCTTCAGGCGTTACAGTGTCAGCAGCCTGGAACAAGCCCATGTGAGTCAGAGATGCATTCAGCAGGGTACAACACCAGGAGACCCTGACAGTCAACAAACATGTACCAGGGGATCTGAGCTCATTACTAACAGAGCCACAGGTTCATAAGGGCTGCAGCATTATATTCATGCATCACCCCTGAGGTTGGCTCAGCATGTACCATTTAATACTTAAATACACAACATAGTCAGAGTACCTATATGACAATTTGCTTAAGTTGGCGCTTTGTTGTGCTGCGCACCAGGCACTGAATACAATACAAGCAGCAGGAGCTAATTAACTGAAGCACTTTTACAGCAACTGTTGAAGTTACTTAGTCAAACATTTTGACTTCAAAAACACAAAACTAAATAACACTTGGAATGTAGGAAATATTATTTGGTTTCAAAATGTTTACATTATTGAACCACTGATTGATCCATTTTGGATTCCGGGCTCCTATCAGGTCACCTGGCCCAGCCCTTCCTACATGAACTGGTGAGCAGTGAGCTGCTGCTGGGCCAGCTGCTGCTCCTGGTAGATCTGTCCCAGCACCTCGTGCATCATGCAGAGCAGAGGACAGCCCAGGCTCAGCAGCTCATACAGGAACACATAGTCATGTGAGTAGCTCCTGACGTGAGACCCAACAGCTGTGAAAGACTCACACACACTTCCAAACAGCCGTCGAGGCAACACACACACAGCCCGGCTAGCACGCCTCGGCCAGCTCAGGCCTCGCCTAAGCAAGGAAACCAGGGTACCTGGGGGCTGGATCTGGACGCTGCCCGTTGCTGAGTAGCTCCCACTGCTCAAGGATGAGGGTGTGACACGATCATCCTACACAAACCAAGATACACAGGAGGAAACAATGAAACACAACATGACGTTCTATTAGACGGCAAAGTAACAAGTGACAGGACTGAAAGATAAATACAGCCAGTCATTGTAATCCTGCATACTTATTTTTACCCTTCTGACACATTGTGGTGTGTGTCTGAGATTACAACACCTGTACAATGACTCTTGGTAGTGATCTTACATTTGATTTGCACTAGCAAAAAACTGCAATTGTTTTCCCCTTAAGGATTAAAAAAAGAGAACGTGGACACCTTTAACATCACTTAACATGCTAAACACATAACTTGCCACACAGGTAATTTGGCCCTCCACATTTTTATAAGGAGCTCTCAATGTTGCCACCATATGGTGAGTAATAAAACATTTTGAGTTTTTGGCTAATAAATAATTTCATGGATCAAGACAAAGCTTCTTTCTATTTTCACCTTACACCATTTCCCACCATTTTCACATTTGACTATTTACCTAAAAGGCCTGAACTCTACGGTGCAGCATTAGATTGCAAACAATGTTGGTACACATGTACAGATCAAGCCCCCAGGAAGAGCACCAGGCTTTGGTGGCAAAACCATGTAATTACATCGTCACATGATGCACTGGGCCAAAAAAAGCCACAAGATTAAATCATTTTATCTCTATTCAAGTTAGCCGGCTTGTTCGGAGGAAGTCTCGCGACTGCGCATGCTCTATGGGCCCCACAACGCGGATCATTTTATAGCCGGGAAGTCGAGCCATTATGGCTTAATGCGCCACTAACAGCTTTCATAGGAATGAATGGGTCTCCACCACCAACACTGTCCAGCTTTTAATGTAGTGTCCTTGGTAAAGATATGGGCACTAAACAATCTTGTGAAATGTTACTGTATTTCACTTATAGGTGGCGTTACAGTGGAAGAATAAGCACCATGCTTTGGCTGGTATCTCATAAATCTTGAAAAGAAGAAGTCATTTATTGACACTTAATTTGATTCAATAGGCGACTGCCATTTTAAATTCAACTCTAAAGTAAAGTTTCAAATATCTACAATCTATAATTCTGTGGTAATCATACCTGTCACAAAGGTGCTAACCCAAGGCACCAGATACAGTTTAACAGTCGCTTTCAAAAAATACTTGGTGATTGGATACAGGTGATTGGACGAACCATCTGTCTATCACCATTTATTACAAGTTCAACTAATCAGATCAACAGTGAAAGTTGAAACCAGTCAAGAGAAGAGTCTTTTTCATTGGACATCTATGCTAGCATCTATGCTAACCTCATGAGGAGCCAACATTGTTGTTTTTAAAGAAACGGGCACTGCTCTTGTAGATGTCACATCTAAACTACGCTCGTAGCTGTCGGTAGTTCCTCAAAGGATGCTGATTGGTTAAACTACTGTGTGTTCTGCCACAAGTGAATAGCTTGAAGCCTGGCAAGATGGATGAATGAGATCACAAAACTGAAAGAAGTTGCAAATTGCACCACCATGTGGCCAGCTGTACAGCATTTCTTATTAACTTCTGAACTGTGGGACAAAGAGTAAACATTATTTTTGTGGTTTCTCTTCAGAGGATAATAGCATTCATCTGCACAGGCTATTAGCAATTGCACCTCAAGACATTTGCAAATGTTAGTAGAACGCCAGCTAATCCTTGAGCAGGTAAATGACAGCAAATCAATAAAGGAATGATGGCATGTTTTTTGGATGCAAAAACACTTCCAATTCATTTTACATTTTCCTCGTCAGTTTTGTTTCGTTTTTGCAGGCTTCCTTACCATTCTCCTTTTGAACCTCCCCGTGTGAATGCTGGACTGGCGCTGGGCATAATGCACCTTGCAGTAGAACTTTGCTGTAAATGAAGCACAGAAAATTAGAAATCTGCTCAATGTGGAGTACAGTACAATGAAAAATCTCCTTAAAATAACAGGAAAATAAAATGACAGAAAAAAACATTTCCCAAACTGGAATGATTCATCTAAAACTCAACATTTTTGTGTAACACCAAGGTTAAAACAAGGATTTGAAGTGTCCAAACTACATCTGCACAACAAAAACTCCCTATCTACATGTTTTAAAAGCATCCACAGTCACAGTGAATCAAACGTACCCTCCTGCGAGTCAAAGGTGTGCCCACCCAGACGGAGGGTGCAGTTACAGACGTCACAGCGGAAACACTCGCGGTGGAAGAAGTAGCCCTCGGCGCTCAGTCTCTCCATCACATACACCCGCTTGGTGCAGAAGTGGCAGACGTCGCTGCCCCCGAGGCCGGGAGGGAGGTCCTTACGTACGACACACTGAAAGGAAGAGGACCAGGATAAGTTTACATGCTGCTTTTCGAGACAAAGTTTTTAGACTTATTTCCGAGAGCTGCCTGCAATAAAGTAGACAAAATACATTAGTTGTGTGGTCCAGCAGTGAAATGGTAAACTGTTAAAGCAGTTGCACCCATCACAGACAACGGTGGAGATAGATTGCCATAAAATCAGTGAAGAATTATGAGAAAAGATATTTAAAAAATAATAACTATTTTGTTTTATGAAAAGGTGCAAAAATGTGGTGCTGCCAGTTGAATTATGGCAAAAACGACAGGTTTGCAGCTGTACCATGTCAATGTGTTTTTGAGACCGCAAGAGCTTATTTTACTTAAATATCATAATGTTAATGCCCCAGTTACTCATTATAATCTCCAGACCTCGCTGTGGTTCAGTTTTTATTGCACCAGGATATTAAAACAGTAAATGATCCATGCCACTCGAGGGTTTCCTCGAGGGGCCTTGACATTTAAAGACAAAGAACTCGTAATAGTTTTCTTGCCTCGGGTTGGATGAGAGGATTGACATCACTCTCATGTCTGTACAAGAAATAATTACTACACATAACCTCCTGTACAACCACAACTTGTCATTTTTACACTTCAGTTTTTGGACAGATTAAAACAAACAAGACTTAGTGCATTATTTAGACAGGCTGGTAGGCAGATCTTTATCTTTCATACAGTGCTAAGCTAGCTGTTTCTAGTCTTTATGCTCAGATAATCAGTTGCTGGCTTTAACTTCACATTTACTGTACAGACATGAGTGGTATCAATCTTTTCACTTAAAGAAAGCAAATGAGCAGCCAAAATGTCAACTATTAATTTAAGACACAAGTCAAACCCCAAAGACTCGGTGTAGACTTAACTAGCACAACACAACACATCAAGTAAGCTTTCAAGTGAAGTATGTAAAATAGCTCAATATCTTAAATCATGGAATGCAAATAGGACTAAAGCTGCTGCCAGTTTACTCTCACTTCAATTAAATACACTAGTCAGGTTATCGACATCCAACTTCAAGTCTCATGTCCCTGGAACCTCTCACAAGGGTCAAGAGCCACACAGTGTGGACTAGAGGGAGCATGTCGTCTCCAGTATGGAGGAAGAAAACAGGATTGTAATTTGCAATACATGCTCCGCAAAGTTCATATCTTGCATCCCTATCGATCCTAGATCTAGTCAAAGAAGCAGAACTGTGTTAGACTCGAGTTCAAACGATGTGACTACAATCTACAACACCACCATCAGCAATGTGTAAGCATCAAGCTGATCATCATCATCCAGTCTCATCCTGCGACACTACAGCTAACAGGCTTTTCAAACTAATATATATTTATAGGCCAAACAGCAGTTAAAGTTAGCTATAACTGCATGCAGATGTATGTGAGCTGTTAGCCAGCGAGTCCTCTGAGGTATCAAACCATCCAATACTGCTGCAAACATACTAGCTGCTCTGTTGCTTTGCCCTCATGAAGACAAAGCAGAACCCATTTACCCCTTCAGCCTTGGGAGCCCTCCGTGGCCAGGGAACCAGAGCCTAAGAAAGGCAGATTATACGGTGTCAAAGCGCGGAGCAGCAGGGAAAGGAACTTCTTTTTTTGTTTTGTGTTAATCAAATCCTACTTTTCAAAACATAATGTAATGTTACATACTTGAAATCATCATATTTAGTATTGACACCTCTTTTTATTCAAGAGGTTTCAGTGCTAATGTACTGGACCATGAAGTGTGGGTTAGATTTATCTCTGCAACATCCACATGCATCTTACCGGCGTGGCATTGGGCCTGTGGTCTGTCTCATAGAGGATGGCCAGTAACTGAGCTTTAGCGTCTATGGCCGATGATACCTTTCCCACTGTTCGCTAATGTAACACCAGGGACACACAAACACAGAGGGTTGGAGGGAAGGAAAGGAAGGAATTGGAAACCACACAGAGGAGTTAGAAAGAGGACAGGTGAAAAAGCAGAAAAAAGCATGATTTAATTTGAAATCATGGGACTGAGGTCTGGACGAGTACCTCTTTAGTGTAACTCGGAGCTCCAGTGGGACAACTCTCAGAGCGGACTATTGACTTATGACTGATTCTTCTGGGGGTCTCAAGAGCGCAGCTCCCATTGCACTAGATAAACACCAGAATGAACGTCACTTGTACAGTGATACACAGTTCATATCTGTCATATATTTGACTATTTTTCTTTTCTGTTCATACTCTTTGAATGTATTCTATGAGTGTATGGTTTTCTTGTCTGTGCTTGCATGAGCTCATCAAGACAAATTACAAACAGTTATGTTATGGGAATAAAGTATTGAGTCTTTCTTCAAGTGTGTTCTTCCTATAGCACTATGAATTTACCCTAATTAAATGGTTTAACCCATTCTTTCCTCAGGCTGTACATCAGAAATACTGTACATGTATACATTACAATTAAGTACATGTGATTTTGCTCCAAGGACTTAATCTTATATTTATATTCTAGAGACACTATATACGAGAATTTTGCATCCCAGTGATCCCAGTTATTTTATCACTATGTAGCTTTGGGAAAAAAGCTCTTCCAGTGTATTTTGGCACAGGAATAATACATATGAACTTTAAGAGGGCTCTACAAAACTGTTCTGGGCCTGGTTTCTGATAGATGTCATTAATGTCTGAATTCATCCTTTGCACAGTGTTCTAGTTCTTTCTTTAGAAGGACTAATTTGCCACAAATTTGGGGTAAATCAATACTATTTTCAAACTTCCTTCACTCTAGCAGAAAATGTTTGGCTTCTGCAAGAATTCAACAGCCAGAGGGACGTTTTACTGAGTAAATTCAGTAAGAGAGTTACAACATGAAACACTTTAAATAACAGACAGTTCAGTGCAGCTGCAGTCATCTGTTTTGATGTCTTAAAGTTAGCTAAACTTGTCTCAAAAGCTTGGACAATAAGGGAAGATGATTTTTTGAATTAGTTTTCATTTTGATTTCATTTTAAGTTCACAATTATATATGTCTAATACGTTATTTACTAATAACCAACACACAAGATCCAAGCTATTTGAATTAAGTGTTATTTGAACACTTCATTCTGAAATATCATTAGAAAAAGTGTGTGCAAAATCTATGTTCTGCATGTGGTTTACTGTGTTGAATTGCACTGTCTTGTAAATGGCCATTTCAACACACAATTTAAAAGAAACATAACTATAGCCATCTTAAAAATAGTAAAAAAAGAATTTAAAAAAATCCTTTTAAAAAAGGTCCAGTGTGTAGGATTTTGTGAAATCTAGTGGTGAGGTTGCAGATTGCAACCAACTGATCACCCCTCATTTCACCCACCCACATGAAAGGCCCTCTTTAGGGTCAGTGTTTGGATTGTCCGTTCTGGGCTACTGTAGAAACATGGTGGTGCAACATGGTCCACTTTGTGAAAGAGGATCTGCTCCCTCTGTAGATATAAAAGGCTCATTCTTATGTAATGAAAACACAAAAATTCTTCATTTCAGGTAATTATACACTAAAGATAACATAACTATGAGAAATATATTACATTTTTGCCCATAAATCCTTCACACTGGACCTTTTACATGTAGTAGGCTGGGAAATTCAGAGTAGGATACTTTGATTGGACACGTGAGGTTATTAATACTGGACTAGCAGGCTGTCTTCAGGCAGGCAGTTGATATGCATAAGGAAACTGTTACCTTCATGTGATCATTTTCATCTAAAGTCTTATCGTCACATGTCTCCTGAGCAGTTCTGTGGAGCTTCTGCTGCTCACTTTCATGCCTCCTCTCATAGTTTTCCTCGTGCAGTAAAGAAACTGGAGGAGAAGATGAGCTGCTGTGTCCATTTTCACAGTTCGTATCAGAGAGAGGAGAGGAGAGCTCCTGGCTCTCGTCAAAGCAAGCTGAAGCAAGTGCAGAAGACGTTTTGATGTTGCATGTGGAGGAAACAACGTGAAGAGAGGAGGTTTGATCTGTTTTTTCAGAGTCAGTGAAAGAGGAGGAAGGAGAGGAGTCTATTATTATCTTGTCCTTGTGTCCAGCAGTGTCCAGGGAGACAGAGGAGAAACCGGCCTGGGCAGTGGGCTCAGGGACAGGGTGGACTACAGGGTAGATGGTGGAGCACTTAGATGCAGAGACAGAGGGAGGAGCAGGAGGAGGTGGAGACAAGGAGGGAGGAAAGGCAGATAGTTCCACCTATAGAAGAAAAGGCGAACACAAATTAAAGGCTGAGTAGAATAGGAGGATGAAAGTTAAGAGAAGATAACTTAATCACTTTAAAAGCTGAGACAAGTCAGTGGCACTGTTAACAGTTCACTTCTGTTGCAAAAGAGAACTTTTTCTACAAAGTCAATCAAATAAAGAATGAAGTGTCTTAGTGAATGTAGTTAAAGGCCTTGAAAATCTAATGTAGTCAAACAGCTCCAACACAGTTTTCTCTCAAATCCAAAACAATTTGGGTTTTTTCAAATAAGACATTTCTGTTTTTGCTGTTTTCTCTATGCCTTTCTAACTGCTTTGAAGTGGGCGGGGCTCAGTTGGAAAAATGAGTGATATCATTAGTCACATTATTCTGTGCACCAAGCAAGAAATAACAATATTTGAAACAAAATGTGATGAAAAGGTGTGGGCTACACTGCTGATCCTGCCAGGCCACTGCCAATCACATGTGATCAAATCACACACACACACACACACACACACACACACACACACACACACACACACACACACACACACACACACACACACACACACATTTATACAGTGAAACAACAGTGTTGATGTTAAGGTACATGATGCATGATTTTCCTAAGATACAATATCAAGGTTTAAGGTTAATTTAATTCTCACAGCGTTGTGTTGAAATGTGAGATGTGGTCCCTTTATGCTAAATAAGCAAAACAAATACAAATATGTGTTGACAACGAGTTTTAGGAGTTTCAAAGCCTGAAGGATAAAGCTGCTCTGTAGTCTTCTTTATACTGCATACTTAAAGTGTGTGGTGGTGTCTGTATCTATGATTTTGCCCGTATTTTCTCATTATTGGCTGTGTTTAGGACATTTTTGGTGCCATACACACCCAGGAACGGGCAACCCAACAATTAAGTAGGCCTTTTGACAACCCCCAGCAATCAGAGAGATTGTGGCTGATTGTGAGTCTCATTCCCAGGTCTGCAAATAACAACAAGCTACATGCAGAGATGCTATAATACTCTTACTGTTGAGATTTAAAAGTCAATTTAAAAAAAACTTTTCTTCAGGTAAAAATTCTTATTAAGGCTACCACATTCAAATTTAAGAATCCAATTATGAAAAAATGATATAGTTAAATTGTTAAATTAAAAAATGAAGTGATTTAAATGAAGTTAAAAATGAAGCTCTGACTGGACATGAACAGGGGACTTATTGTATATTGAACACTGTGCTGCACCCTTCACACACGGAGCCATGATGCATTGTTTAACAAGTCGAAGATGCATGCCGTTATCAAGACCATGCAATAGTCTAACTGTGACATTAGTCAAGCATTCTGGTTGGTGCAATACACAACCTGAGACTGAGGAAGAGGAGAAAGAGGATCAGGAGGAGGTCTGCCGGAGCCAGGAAACAAGGAGGAGAGGAGGACGGCTCTCTCCTTTATACTCCTCCTGGAAAACTCTCTGGCAGACAGTCTCTGCACAGACAGCAGGAGGTGGTGGGAATCAGATCGGAACATGTGAAAATTGAGTTGTAAATAACCAACTCATAAGCTTGATGATAAAAAATATTGTACAGAAGTGGCATGAAATTCACCTGCTGTGCCGACGTCTCTGACCTCTCAGAGGAATGATCAAGATCCGATACAGACAGAGAAGAAGAGAAATGACGGGTTGTCAGGTCAGGAGAGGTGCGTTCTGGGTAGTAACGTGCGCTAACATTAGGGCTCGGTGAGCGGGGAGGACTTAATGGACTCTTGGAGCGTGAGGGTGAAGGAGAACGACTGAGGGGAGGAGATTTGGGGGAATAGAGGAAGGTAGTTTGCTCAGCCACAGCACTGGGATTCTCCAGTAAGCGGAGGTAGATGGAAGGCTGGAAACATGAAGAAAAGACGAGGAGCAGGAGGAAACAAGAGAGTAGTTACACATTAATGTGCTATTTATTTGTATTACTTGAATGAAACTCAGTCTCAACAGAAAGAGCTGAGAGGTGTTACCTGCCACTTGGGGCGAGGGGGAGGAAGAGGGGTAGGAGGAGGGACATCCTTGGGCTTTGCAAAACGGGGGTTTTCTCTGTCCTCCTCCTCTTCCTCATCCTCCTCCTCTTCTGAGAGAGGAAGTGGGGTGGTGGACAGAGGAGGAGAGGAGGATGGATCTGATTGTTCCTCATCACACTGACGCAAGGAGGAAAGGAAAGGGAAATAGGACAGGAAAGGAAAATCAAGGAGAGGAAGTAGGCCTGAGAGATCTAAAATACATACACATTTTGAACATTAATAGAGCAGCAACCAACATTTAGCAGAGTAATGGCTTCCCGTCTGTCCTCAACTCCGGGTAATGTATGGAGTTTCCTGACAGTCAGACAGCTTTACTAGATGCTCAATTGTAGCTGCCTTTAGCTCGTTAGCCATTCCATCTGACAATATAAACAGAAACCTGGGATTTGTAAGTACAACAGTGTTGTTGTACTCAGAAACTGGAGTGCCAAATCAGACAAACTACCAACTCCTACATAATGTCACTTCATGTATGGAAGCAAACAATAGACATTAGAATTGTAATCTTATAAGCAACTTAATATTGCTCTTGTGATATTTAACCACTAATGAGCACTCAACATTGAAATGCTTGAATGCCACTGAATTTATGACAGTGAAACATTTTATTTTGAAAACCATCTATCTGAAGGTATGGTGTTCTGAAATCCCTAATTTAAGATTCTTTGTATTGACAAATATGACCTATCACTTCAATATAAACCCACAAATATATAAGAAAAGTCAAAAATGAAATTGATCAATTTAGACTGATGGAAGTCAGACATGGAACCTTCGAACTAATGACTATGAGCAGTCAGGCTTGAACAGAATAGTTCAGACCCTAAATAGATAAATAAATAAGTAAGCAAGTAAGTAAGTAAGTCTTCTTGGGAACTTCAAAGACCTTGTACATTTAGATAGATAAAGTGGTTTTAAATGTCAACATTCGTTATATAGTACTGATATATTTCACAAATCAGGTTAACAGTTGATCAACATTATTTCGTCGCTGTGATGGGAGTTGATTCTTCAAATCTTGCTGAAAGAAATCAACAAGTTAAATCACATGCCGTCATGTAAGAAATAAATCCAAGTCGACTCTCTTGGGCATGAAAGTTAATCAGGTGTCACAGTCCCTTCTGATATGGGACTGTCTTCAACCTGTCCCTCTCTCACCTTGCTGCGTATCTTTCCAGTCGACGAGTTCTCCTCAAACTTGGCCAGCAGCTGAGTTGCCATGGAGCGGACCTTGTTCTCCCGCAGCTCCCCGTCCTCACCAGCAGGGGGGGCACTGTGACAGGACAACTGATGCCACACCAGGGACACAGAGGGGAGGCAGCAGGGAGTGGAACATTAAATATAACTCAGCATTGAATAAAACTGGAATGTCTTGCATTTTAGACCTCCTGTTGAACATACCTCAGAGAGGTAGTGGTTGCCTTTTCGCCGTCTCTTGTTCACAGAATCGTCTTCCAGTTTCTTGTCATCCTGTGACAAGATTCATTCACAGAGAATCGTGTGAGCTTCAGATAAGATTGTAACTGGTGTAAAAGTTGAGCCTGTTAACTGATCATGTGATTTACTGTTCACATGAGCAGACATCAAGAATCCCTCTAATCACCATCCAGATTGATGTTCAGGATTAGATAACATACATTTTACAAAAGATGCATTGATCTTCATGTTAGCTAATCAAGATTTCAACAACTGTGAATAGTTAGCTGGTGATTAATGGAAAGTCCCTGAGGAGGGTCAATGAAAGCATCAGACGTATTTCAGCTTTACCCTGGGTATCCTCTTCCTGGGCTGAGGCTGGTTCCCCAGTTTGGCTTTAGCTGGATATTCTTCACTGTTCTCATCTGGTTCTCTTGAACCTGGAATATAGAACACAGTCATACTAAGATTGCATTAAGCCTATTTATTTATCCACACTCTAAAAGTTATTAAGTAGGATCGTGTTGACATGAAAGCCCCTATATACAGGTTTCTCATTTACAAACAATCAAGGAGATGACTGCAGCAGGGGGGTGGAAGTCGTGCTGCCACAAAAATCATTATAGCTTAATTGTGGACATCATCAGTATCTAAAGGACCAGTGTGTAGGATTTAGTGTCATCTAGCAGTGAGGTTGCAGATTGCAACCAGCTGAACACCCCTCGGCTCACCATATGGTGGCTGCTAAAACCAGGGAAGGCCCTCTCTAAAGCCAGTGTGCTGGACTCTGTGAAAGTGGACCCGCTTCCTTTGTAGATATAAAAGGCTCATTCTATGGTAACAAGAACACGATACTTATAGGTGATTACACACTACTGAAAACATCCTTATGACTATTATATTCTATTTCTGCCCCTAAACAATCAGTAATGTGTTCAAAGAAGTAAACTAAAAATTTTGTATGAAGCATTTGTCCTACCATTTCCAAAACATTTTAGATGCACAGCTTACATTGATAGACATCTGTTGGTAACGTGACACATGAAACTCCATTCAGAAATGGAAGCTAGTAGCAGTGTTAATGCTAACCAAGACAACAAGAGAAGTAGTATAAAGAGAGTAATGACAGTAGATAATTGACACATAGGGGCTATAAACATCAAAATAACTGATAAGGTTGCACAGAAAAAGCCACTGCAACACCAGATAACACTTAAATTTAGCTGAACTGGAGTCTGCATGAGAACAGGGGATGTGTAAAAAGAGTTATACAATCAGCACGATGTGTGGGGGGTTCATCCTCGGACTCTACATATCATATATCATCAGAAACTGACTAAAAAACTTTGCATAACAACACGCATTACCTAGGCCCATTATAGTACAATGGCACACAGTGTAGACATAATTGCAGACTAAAAATAACCAAACCAAAAACTTAAGCTCCTAAAATGTCGCCAAGTACATTCCCACCAAATGGACTGTGAAAATGGCTCACTGAGGTTAAATGATTTTCCCAGCCTTTCAGAGGTGAGGACTGCTCTGTGGTGACACTGCGGTCCTCAGGACATCAACATTAAAGCATGAGAAGTGAAACGTGGCTGCAGCTTACAGTGGTGGTGTGACCAGAGCTGAGTGATTGGATATGGCTTCCACAGACATAGCACGCATACCAGTCATGTCTCTGGCAGGGACTAACCTGACCACGGTTGTGTAACGTGCAACTCTAGCTGACACGGTGGATAAAATAGTCCCTGAGCCTCCATTATGTCAAGTACACATAGGCCTATACTTTAACAGAATGCACTGTATACTGACATTAACAGAATCTGAGAAGATATCAGCAGTAAGGAACCCCAGTTTTTTGAGGACCAGTCTCTCTTAACTATCTAACGGATATGGGGATTTTTTGTGGTACTGTTCCCTAACAGAGAGGGTGAAGTAATATT
Organism: Pagrus major; assembly: GCF_040436345.1. Taxonomy (NCBI): domain Eukaryota; kingdom Metazoa; phylum Chordata; class Actinopteri; order Spariformes; family Sparidae; genus Pagrus; species Pagrus major. The sequence continues at coordinate 27,061,025 of NC_133222.1, read as the reverse complement.
TTGTCCTTCCTTTTGGAGAAAGAAAAAGAGATCCTGTTTTCACAGCTTTTTTTGGTTTGGTATAGTATTACACATTTTTTGGTGGTTAGGGTGAAACTTTGTGTCCAACTGTGTGCTGCATAGCTGAGCCAGGCACTTCCCCATCTGTTGTTCTGTATGACTGGAACCCTTTTTTATATGCTGGAGTGAATTTGTAAACCAAAATGTCCCTATAGTTTATTAAGGCTGCACCAAATGTAATTTTTTTTTTTTTACATTCAAATCTTCTATTGAGGTTTTTGAATGAAAACTTTAAATGTCTGTGATAATATGTTATGATTGCAACACCCTAAAAAAATTCTCGAACAAAGTCCTCAAATTGAATAAAGTGATTCATCAGATTAATCAGAATCAACTTTCATAATAAACATAACTGAGCCAAACCAGTTGTTGGAATACAGCCTCATTTCCACCAAGCAGTCTGGTTTAATTTAGTCCTGTTTGTTACACATTAGGATTGATTTATTTGTTTTTATTGTCAAAAGTTGTGGATGGTACCAAAAGAACTGTTCCATGCTGTCCTGTTTTTTCATCACCCTTCTGTTGAGGTATGTAGCACACTGAGCGGATACTAAAAGGTGGAGTTAAAACACTGCAGATCGAGTTAATGTAGAACTTCCCAAACTGCTGTTTTATAGCAGTCTTCTGTCTTGCTTTTTCTCAAGTAAAGCTTGTTTCCTTGTTGTAATACACAACCATACGTGTGTGCTACAAATATGGGTTGAAGCAGAAGAGTTTGTTAAATAAAATCCTGTTGTGAATTTTGGACATTATTACATCTCTCCTTTTTCAATTAATTTTGACTTGGGAAACAGGGCTACGCAGGCACCACTGGATTCTAATTCTAAAAATAGTATAAATACTTTATATATTATATTTTATATTATTGTAGCCTAAACTTATCTGCAACTGTGCTGAAATACCAGGTTTAAACAGAATGAATAGAGAGGAAGAAAGTTCAGCATATAAATGTAATTTCAAATTTCAACATTATGAACGAAGCTTCAAACTTTTGGTACAGCCCTACAGTTTACGGTGGTGTTGTGTAAAGTTTTTGGTTTGCAGTCCTGTTAATTTCGATTCAGGTTTTAATGAAGACCAGCCTGAAATTTAAGGCTTAAGGAATATGGAGAACAGAAACAGCTCCCTGTTAGCATTCACTGTAACTGCAACCAGGAAATATTACTTTCCATTTTAACACTAGAATTACCACTAGACTTTAATTCCTCATTTAAACTCTTATTTCACATTGTAACACAGAGCTTCACAGCAGCTGATGGAATAAATTGATGGACCCTGTTTTGACTCTCTGTGAAGGAAGCAGGAAGAAGCCTGACCATTGTCGTTTCCTGGGGAGTTCCTGAAGGCCTCGTAGAACTTGGAGAGGTAGAGAACCATCAGCAGCTTGTCTGGTTCGGCCTCCGCAGCCATCTCCTTTCCTGTGGTCACCGGCTGGATGCCAAACTCTCGCTCGGCCAAGTCAAACGCCAACTGGTTGTTCCCCGCCACGTCCTCCTCGTTAAGAGAGTCATAGTCACTGAGAAAGAACAAGTGAGGGGAGGTTAGCCTATTCGTTTCTATTTTCTCTTCAGACATCCCCCATATTCACAGAGCTGGCAGATGGTGAAGTGGCGTAACAGGAGGAGGAGGCTGTATCTTTATGATGAGTTTGGGTTTTCTTTGAGGGGTGATGGACTAAAGTTAAAAATAAAAGAATATCATGCTGAATTAAATTATTATTTTTCTACCTAGCACTGGCACATTGGCTTCCTGATGTAATGACAAAGCTAGAAGTTTCTGGCTATGCTAGAACACACAAGGCTGTAATGGTCATTAAACACTAGAAAAATGAACTGAAGACTGCTTTGTTTGACATATACACATTTGGATCATGGAAAAAACCACCAGCCATGCAAACATCCATCATCTCTTTACAAGTACAGATCATACAGTACGTGTGGAATCACAGCTACCTGCTATGACAAGGATCAAGACAAATTGTGTCTCCTCAAAGAAATGATGTCATTCTAACCAATCAGTCTGACACTTTAATTTGCTTTCTCAGTTGTGTGTGAGCAGACTGCCTCAAGTAGGTCAGTGTGGACTGTATGACAGCCAGCTTTCAAATTAGATTAATCAGGGTTTAAGTTCGACACAACCAACTGCATAGAGATACAGTAAAATCACATGCAGCAACTGAAAAGTGGAGCAGCAAACAAGAAAATCAAGAGAAGAGTTATCTTTTATTGGTCAAATAATAACAGGACAAGAGTCAAAATGAAAACAGAAACAACTTGCAGAGGATTACAATGCCTATTAGCCATAAGCTGACTTAACTCTACCAGCAAAGTTAAATTAATCTTTATTCAGGTTTGGGAATCATATGTTAAACCCAAAACCACAATTTTGTGTGCCGATTCAAAGTTTTAGTAAATTTGCAATCATACAACACTGTGCTGCACTCTTTGCAGATCTGTCAGAGCTTTTGATACTGTTGATCACAAAATGTTGTTTTCGCTCTCTTTGGGTTTTGAGTCTTACATCAGGTTCAAATCACATCTCTCTGGTAGAATCCAAATGGTTTCCAGTTTCAAATCAAGTCCCCAAGTGTTCGATAAAGGTGTCTATCAAGGATTAAAATCAGGGCCACTGCCATTTACTCTTAATAAAATTAGTACTTATTTTCAAATTCAGCATTGTAATGCCAACTTTTATGCCGATGATACCATCTTGTATGCCATCAGGCTTGTCTAGATTACAGTCTGCTTTCAATGACCTTCAGACACCCCTTGTTGAAAATTCTTCTAAACTCACAAAAACACAAAATGTGTTGATTTGGCATGAATGTGAACGATCAACGTTCCCAATCTAATCCATGCTGTAAATGAAGAGCTAATGATGCAGTTCAGCATTATCAATACTTGGGAGTTTGTTTAGGCAGCAGACTGTCCTACATCTTGCTCATAAATTAAAAATTAAAATCGCTTCTCATTTAAAAAAAACAATACACAGGCACCCATTAGCTCGGTTGGTAGAGCGGGCATCCCATGTACAGAGGCTTTGTCCTCGCTACAGCGGCCCCGGGTTTGAGTCCCGGCCTGGGGCCCTTTGCTGCATGTCATCCCCCTCTCTCTCACCCTGTTTCCTGTCATCTCTGAAGCTGTCCAGTCAATAAAGCCATACAAAGGCCAACATTTAAAAAAAACAAAAAAAAAACAATATACAATCCACTGTAACGTCTACACTGGATTATGGAGACATCCTGTATGCTCATGCTGCTGATACTAAACCTGAGCCACTGGATGCCATCTACCATGGTGCCATCCATTTGAATCTCCACCTTACAGGATAGCCATTGCACTCACCCCTGTCAGTTACACAGAAATGTTGCATGGTCATCACTGGCAGCAGCATATCTCTGTCTTCATTTATAAAAGCCTGGCTATCAAAGCTGCTGAGATATTTAACATCTTAAGGTCAGTTCAGAGCTGTCAACCACAACATCAGATCACAGGAGACGTTGATTTAAACCTATTATTAACTAACATTTCAGAGCCGGGAGCTGACTGTTTGCACACAACTACAATAAAACTATTAATTTCATCCTGCTCCGTTTAAAGAGGGCCAGTCTGAACCTGACTGAAAGTGACTCTTTACAAACCTGTGGAAACAGAAAACCGCCAAGACTTGAATAACCGTCAAGATTTCCCTATGAATACACTGTGTATGCTTTTGTGTTTGTTCTTACATGATCTCAGGCCTCTGGCGATGTATGAGAGCGCAGAGGGCCAGGCCGTTCTTCCAGGAAGATGTGAGGTTGGTGACATCGACCCCTCTGTAGCCCTGAGTCTGCTTCTGACACCAGGTCAGCAGCCGGCCAGGACGCACCTCAGACTCTGCAGGAGAGACATAATGTATCAGCAGTGTCAGCGAGGTCCTGTCCCACTGCTGTACAGTCAGCTTGTCATTTGACATACTGTAACTCCATGACAAAATTAACCTCTCCATTTAGGAACCGCATTTTTTCTTTTAATATTTATGTTTCTTGACTTTTATGGTATTTATTTCCTCTTAACGTGTTATGTGTTATGCACCAAAATACCAAGGTGAAGTCTTTGTATGTGAAAACCTACAGACATTCAACCCAATTCTGATCCTAAGTCCCTTGAACCGTGTCACTAGAAAGATTTGAATCTCCTCCCAAGCCTAAAGCAAAGACACTGGCAGCAAATACAGAGAAGGAAAGGAGATTAAGGCCTCTGCACAAACTGGCCCACTTTAAGGTTCTGCAGCAGAAATAGGGTTCTACAGTGCAACTAAACATTTTCATTGGTCCACCAATGCGGTACATCTGAAATTAAGCAGGTCTGGTTAAAAAGAAAAGTGGCCTATAAAAGTTTTTTTTTTTAAAACATATTTTCTGTGGATTATTTTGTCAGTGTATGGCAGGAATTTATCCACATCTTGAAAATGAGAGAAACTGTAAGATATCACAACCTTAAAACAAAGTTCTCTTCATTTTGAATTGGGCTATTTATTATTTTTTTTGTCATTAAAATGCTGCGGTGCCCACTCTACCCATCCCCGGGCCTGAAATACCAAACCATGGCCATGGTGAGCCATGGCGAGCCGTGGGAGGGGAGGACAAGGGAGTGAGATGGCTCCCTGATGCAGCAGAGCGAGGCGACCCATGACCGGATTATAATAGTTTGTCAGCATTTTGTTACTTTATTTTTTAAATAATTGAAGTTATCACAATTTCTTGTTGTGTGTGCTTTGATTTAAATAAAAAAAAAACACTTGTCTGCACCTTTAATCCTGCTTACAATCATCCAAATCATGTGTTAAGAAATTTTAAATGACCTAAATGAAAAAGTTATGCAGACCAAACTGAACTCATAACCTTCATGAAGTTAGAACTGAAGAAGCCTCTTGGATAAGAGGTGAAATGTCTTCAAGAAACTCAAACACGTCCAGTTGCCTACGATACAGCACTTAGAATTACCATGACCTGGATGACTAAGAACCTTCCTCAACATTAGCCGAGTGCTGTGTATTAGAATGCATACGTAAGTGTACCTAATGAAACTTGTGTGAAAAAGAAATTGAAGTTTCAGACTGTGAAACCCAAAGATGGAATTTGGTTTTGATATTGAGGATCAATACTTAAAGCTAACCTGACGAGTATTTTTATCAACAATGGGTCAAAAAAACATGTCCAGCTCAACGTTTTATTTTTATACCCTGCAACGCTAATGTTTTAGTTCTGTCTCACTGCCGTCATGAACTTTAATTCTAGCAGCATGAGATAGCTTGAGGCGGCTGTTTTCACTGTTAAAAGCTCTGATAAACCCACTTAACATGACCTCCTCAGCATCAAACAAGGGGCAACGTTAACGTCTAGCTGGAGCACTTACTATTACTACTACTCACTAAGTATTGGGATATATTTCCAAACAGTTTGTGGAGACTAAAACAGAACTAAATGGAGAGTGAATACCGGACTTTCATTCATCAGATGGTCAAATAAAAAGCTACTGTTTGCCAAAACATTAAAACATAAGGTGATACTATGTCAAGGTTGTGTTTACTGCTATTTCTACTGCCCCCAAGTTGACAAAAAATCTATAAATACAGTTTTAACTTGTGACTAAACAACAATCTTCCATCATAGTGATGACAACTTTATCGGCCCACATACTGTTTACCAGCCTCACCCTGCCGCTGCAGAGTGGAGCAGGTCAGCACACGTCTGCGAGAGGCATCATGTTGACCGTCATGTGGGTGTAATGTAATCCAGCTGTATTGTCTGTGACGAGGTGTGTCAGCCTGTGACTGAGATAAGGCTAAAGTTTCCCCTCAGTGGGGAATGGAGATGCATTCACTGTGATGTCAGCCTCTGTTCTCCAGTAAACCATACTCAGGAGTTCACTCTTATATGTGAAATGCAAAAATGTTGAGACTGTTTCATAAACAAAAGCTGAGGGTTTTAATGTAACTTATAAATACATCTAGGAAAGCTTTCATGTAGGGCTATTGGGGCTGTGGGTGCATCTAATCCCAGTAGTGACTCATGGGATGATCAGATTACAATTACAACATGACAGGGAGCTTTGAAGGAAGAATACAGTCCCGTCTGAGAGCTGGCAGCGATGCTCACGGTCACTGGTTTCGTCTAAAGGTATTTTGTGAGTCTGTAGTCTGTTTTTATTGTAGCAGCATGAACACCCAAAGATTTTGAGGTTTTGATCATACTATCCCTATAATAATTTAATACATGATTATACATAATGCTGATACACAATTTTTCATAAGCTGCATTCTGATTTTATTTTTCTGACACATTTTCTTTTAAAAAGAAAACCTGCTCTGTTAAAACATAACTCATGACTAGCATGAAATGAACGAAGACAATGTGAAAAGAAAATCAAACTTTTGACTTTCTTTTCATTATTCTGTGAAACACTAATGTTCTGTCCACATACATCAAACACATAATGAGCAAAGTTTAATCTAGGAGTAATGGGGAACGCACCATTATGCTTTCATTACCTCACATTGTTGGTAACGTACTGTAACCCTAGATTCTATGATTCAAAGAGCTATCACTTTTTGTCTCTCATCCATCATCATTTTATCAATTTTTTCATGCACAATGACACTGAATGTGCCCGTCAGCCATCAACCATCAGTTTGTGGATATGGTAAGGGGAAAAAGAAAGTCAGTCTGCATTCTGTCTCACCTTTTCTAGACAAGTTCACTGATCTCCATGTGGGTGCTCCTCTTTCCAGGTGACACGAGTCCTGTTGGCCATTAATGAATAGGTGACGTACCTGACAGGAGAAGATATACAAAAATAAAATGATTTGAAACCAGAGCAGAAAACTTTAACACAATCACAGGGACACTCAGTCAATGCAAAAGCAAACAGTGGGATTTAGAGGATTTGCACTTGTTCTATTTGGGGGTGTAGTTGGGTGGCGTCACATTTGCACAATTGTAGCAGAAAGACTAGTCTGCGCTCACTGGTAAATAGAAAAGTGGCACTGTGATTCATTGTTGAGTTTATATAAGAGACATTCACTTTTTTAAAACATATAATATCCCTGATTCAACATGCACAATGATGGTATAATCATTCTTCATAACTTAAATGAGATTTAAACATTTAATCCATTATCTCTGTCACTGAGCAGAAGAACCATGATTATCTTTTTTTTTTCCTTGGAAAGCGCGTTGTAACTTTATTACGAGTACTGCTATATAAAAGAAGTTTTATTCTTATTATATAAATGTAGACTGACCTGGTGTGGGCGGACACAGCTGGAGTTGAGGTTGGGATAGCGGCTGGCGGGGTCAATGGTGTACTGTTCAAAGTTTTTACTGATGTTCTCTGTGGTGGTCTGAGGCAGCAGCCGGTAGATACTCTCCCTGAGGAACAGGGGGTAGATAGAACTCTAAGATTCAAGATTCTGCAGCTTCAAAGATCCTGGAACTACACTGCAACCACTTGATGTGTCAAGACATAAAAGACTTTAAAACTATAAATAAAGACCATAATATTAAATCTACTTCACATAACATGCATTTACAAATCCAGACTGGTTTATTTGAACTCTGCCTCTTGAACTTATCCATGAAATACCCACGAAATCACGTTCTCCTTTAAAGCTGGATCATAAGATCATAAATAGGACACAACGCTGTAAGCACAGTTAAGTAAGTATAAACGGTGTAAAGCTAACAGATATGAGGGAATATTAATTTCTTTAGTATTCTTCAAGCCTCGTCAGGAGAGTAAAACTATGAAAGTTTCAACTACTTCATTGGTAGTTGCAGTGTTGAGGAGGACATGATTTGTTTAGAACTTTTATACCAATTTGCCCATTACATTATGAGAGTAGGAGTGATGCTAGGACAAAGCTCAAGTATCCAAAATAGAAACAGCCCGTCCTGTGGGGAGCATGAACATTGTCAGTTCATGGTATGCCAATTTGACTTAAACATTTTAATATATGTAGTGTAAGACTGCAAAGTCTGGCCTGAGAGTGAAGCCAGAGGAAGGGGTCATGGGGTCACTAGAAAAAATAGCATTTATCCTCTGAAGAGCTGAACTTCCAAGATTTTACAGTAATTTGATCATCGTATTTAATTTCTTGTGTACAAATGAGAAGTGACGGAGGAGCTAGAAGAAATCATACTGCATGTATATGGTTCATCCTCTGTGGAGCATGAATCTGCTGAGCAAATTTAAGGTACTCTGTAGTTGAAAATTATATATATATTTTTTATTATATTTTCTGTCTACAAATTGTGATTTTGACCTGAAGGTGGAACAAGAATTAATGGTCAGAAGGTCACCAAAACCTCTCTCATCCTGTGGGGAACATGCATATACATACTAATAAGTGTCTGGCCAGTGCTTGTTTAGTTACCTTGCTTTAGACCTAACTTTTGTACAAACTAACAGACTGTCCTTGATTGTCTGCACTGATGCTTGTTTTCATCTGTATGAAATACAGAGAAAATAAATCACAGAGCACACAGACAAGCTCATCTTCTCTATCTCAAGTTACAGGAAGTGGAACATAAACCCACACACCTCTCAGCCAGTATCTCCAGAGGGCTCCTGCCCTGAGCCCAGCCCTTCACCATCCAAGCAGCGTCAAAGGCCGCCAGGAAACCCCGAGCACAGCCTGTACCCATCGGCCAGAAGGGCTTTAAACATAAAACATGTCAGTGTGAACATACACAAGCCAGAGTTTCAAACAAATCTGACAACACACAAACAACGCCCACTGTCGCTGCTACATCTTACCTCAAGCAGACTGTCTCCCACCAGTGCGACCACTAACTGATGTCCGTGCTTCTCCCTGATCAGGGCAGCGTTCTCTGAGGCGTACATGCTTGTGAAGTCAAACATGGCTACATCTGGTTGACCGTAGTGGTTGATGGCATAGTCCAGAGACGGCAACTGGTAGTTTGTGCCAAAGTCAGCTGCCTCACGGGCATAGGAGAGCAACGCTTCCTGGTTGACGTTGTCAGCGCTCAACAGTCGCTCCGTCTCTATGTAGTCCTGTAGTGAGCAGACAGGAAGAAACTAAATTAACTAAAACTTTCAAATTGAATCTAAAGCAACGCTCATCAATATTTGTATACAAACAATGGATCAAATGACAAAGTGTAACAGTGAAGGGGTCACTTGTTGGGACAACACAGAATTATCTCCATTTTATTTCAAAGAACTTTGGTGGATTATGATGCATTCCCTCAATACACAGGAAAGATTTAATGATACAGTTTGTAAATTTCTACTCTGTGAACTCGACAGTAGTGAGTCATCAGTCTAAACATTTTGCCCCCACATGAATGTGGCCATCTCTCCTTGAGTCACTCAGGAAATAACTATGTCATGTTGTTTTGACTTGTTACTCCAGAGAGATGGATCATTATCCCAGGTTTTTATCAAAATAACATTTCCTGAGAAACCGCACGGTGAGCTTGACAAAGCAGCAAGTCTGAGCTTGACTAAGACACAAGATTGACAATACTAAAGAAATGAAAAATACAGTTAGACTGCCGTGTTTGTTTGCAAGAGCATCATAATGACAAAAACAAGTTAGTCAGTTTGTTGTATCAGTGGGTTATTATGAGTGCTGAGGCAGTCACACAGATGACACAGTGAGATATCACTCTGCACTAATGAGTAATGTAAGTGAGATGGAGACCACTGAGGACACAGCTTCAACAGCTCTGTGTGCGTGTACGCATGAGTGTGTGTTTGTGTGTATTTTCAGATCGTTGTCCTGGCGAGCGCTGGGTGGGAGGGTTAGCAGCAGTCCTCCTAATATGATCCAGTCTGCGCCTTGATGCCATAATAATATCCTCATTTATACTGTCTAATCTCTGTAGAGGACAGCGACCTTCACTGAGAGCACAGCTCTGACTCATAATGTCTCTCTGTGTGCGTGTGTGTGTGTGTGTGTGTGTGCGCGCGCGCATGTGTGGGCAGAGGACAGGTGAGAGAATGTAAGCAGCATCTAATTAGAGGCCTATTTCATTATCAACCCCTATGGAGGACCATCAATCAGTGTAAAGCGAGCTGCTCTCTGCCCTGGCGAACACACACATTCCTGTCTACCCATCAAAATGCTCTCTGCCATGGAGGCTAATTTTAAATATTCCAATTCATACTGCTGTATATGTGTGTGTGCGTGTGCTCTGTGTGTGTGTGTGTGTGTGTGTGTGTGGGTGTGTATGTGTGTGTGTTTACGTGTTAATTTTGTCATTTAAAATTAAAAATACATGTTGACAACTATGACAAAAATATAACCGTTGTCCTCAAAGCATAAAAACCTCAATGATTACATGAAAGACAGTCAACAAGACTAATTAAGTACATGCTCTTCATACTATACAGTACATACCCCCGATTGGTAAAAAGAATCGTCGGAGAACAATCAAAAGGACAATGCCCCCAGTTCTGCTGCATCGACTCGACTGTCTATTGTGAGTCTGACAATGTTATAGGAATGTATTGTAAAGGTGCTACAACACCTGTAACCGTGCTAACTGTACACAGCAGAGATGGTGTATATTACGTGTACATGCATGAGGAAACTCACATTTATGATGACCCCTTTGTCCAGCAGACTCTGCTTCTTCGCTGTCATGACAAAGTAGTGTGTGTTGTCTTTGTAGTAAACTATGTTCTCCAAGTCAATTCCTGAAAACACAATCACATTCACTTAGCAAACGGTACTTAAAGTGCTGGAAGATGGAGCAATTAGAGTGGGAGAAGAAAGACAAAAGACAACAGTGCATGGTATGCATGCTTTTTTTTTTACTTTAAGAAAAGGTGGCTCTGTGATATGGGTTGCTGGTGCCACATTTTTTTCAAACTCACCTGTCTCCTCCTTAAGTTCCAGAAAGAACTTCTGGTTAAAGATAAAGGCGACCCCACTGATCTCCTCGACTTTGGCCTCTGCTGTGGTGTTCCTGTTGACAAAGTTAGCCGTGATGGCGATGGCCAACTTCCCTCGAAACTCTTTGCGACCAAAACCTGCATAGAGAGGAAGAAAAACCTTAGCAATGAACCACGCAGAGGGAAAATATGTCATTAACAGATTAAGTGATTCTTAAGCAATATATGTAGATGTACTGTATTATTGTTACACAGTCAAACTTGGATTCAAGTTTTTCCCTCCCTGTTAGCTAATGTGGGTCTACACATAAGGGAGTTTCCCAACAGTCATGGAGACACAAATGCTTCTGGAGTTGACCTTGATACTTAAACATAAAACACACAAAAACATTAATTATACCGGGACAGAAAGCTAAACAAGCTCACAAGCGGTTCATAAACCAGCACACACACACACTCACACACCGCTGTCCCCATACACACCATTAAGCTTCCAGCTAAAACTATGTCAACAGGAAATGCTTCACCCAGTGACTGGAAGCAGCTTTGCAACACCTCAACTGTTTTCCAGTAAAAGTAACAAATAGCGGTTTGACTTCAGTGTTTATTTATCTTTCAAATGTGGGTCAGGAACAAACTTTTGAAACATATGAACTGCCACCCACATCAACTGTGAGTTCACCCCACAGCATTCCCATTTTGGAGCTCTGTTAGTTTTTCCTCCTCTCTTACCATCTAATGTGTTTTTGCGTCCATCGGCTCCAATCACCACATCAAAATCAAAATCTGAGACAGGATGGTCGGAGGGCCGGACCTCTGCTCGCCACCCAGGACCTGAGGGAGAACATAATAAACCAGATGGGCCCACTTTGATTTGATTATTTCTAAACCAGAGCATACATGTAGTCTAAAGAGAGTGGGAGTGATTATCTGAAGGTAAGGCAAGATGACAGGGAGTAGATGTATAGCAAAGGTCTTTGAGAACTGGAGGACAGAAAGAGTACATGCTTAGGACTTCACATCGTTTCTAATGTTGAAGTGTTGATCATCTGGTCAAAACCAGATGAGGTTTTTGTGGATAATTCCCAACTGCCACACAGCAGCTACAGTTAACTGCTCAGCCCTCCAAATCAACCAACAGTTGTGTCGTGTTCCCTGGAGTGTTAAAGTTAGAGTCCCCATATGCCATATTTAGGACACTTGGCATATTTTGCGACCCTCAGAAAAGCAAACTCAAAGTAGAACTAAAATGTAATTCTCAGCAGACTCTATCAATAGACTTGTGCTATTTTCCACACAGTTTGCTCTAAATGCTGCCGCAGCAGACGCCTCCACTCTGGGAAACTTTCTGATCACTTTAACATATGTATTTTCTATTAGAAGAAAGCTTTCCATATATAGCTGAGCTATGCAGGAAAAGAACATGTGTGTCACTGCCACTCAGATGGCATACACACAACCACAAACATACACGTTAACATTGCCAACAGTGGGCTATATTTCTACAGCGACTAAATGTGGACCTCCATTTCTGTTTTTTGACACTTTTTTTTTAAAATAAATTGCCTAGAAGGGACATGCATCCTTAAGTGATGTCTACTTATCAAAGAGGGGGCTTCCATACACTGCTTTCGAGCTGTCTGTACCTATTCTTTCACCTGATGAGTTTGTTTATTAAAAAAAATTCCTTTGTTTCTTTCTAAAGTTGATAATTCACTTTAATGTTGTCACTATTTAAACATTTTTCTGTGATACAGACAAAACAATCATGGCCACAGACAGACAGACAGACAGACAGACACACACACACAGACACAGACTCACTGTCGTCAGTCTGCTCCGCTGGTGGCTCCACCAGCTTGCTGAACTCCACATTGACGTGAACCTCCACTCCCAAGATCAGACTCACTTTCAGCAGCATCAGCTGGAGCTGGCGGATACCTGGAGTGGATACACACAAACACACACATGCAGATGGTGTATAAAAGCAAACAAAGTAAGGCTACAACTTCCTGTACAGACATTAAAGCAAAAATGCATTGAAGCTAGGGCTTGCTTAAGTTTGGCTTAGTAAGCATTTATTTAGTTTAAGACAGTGAGCAGTAACCTCTTCATCTGCCACCTGCTAATGACCGTTTTCTGCAGTTTGAATCGGCATTAAAGGATATGTTCACCCAAAAATGAAAATTCACTTATTATCTACTCACTCCCCATGCTGATGGAAAGTTGAATGATGTTTTGTAACATAACTTCTCTGGAGCTTCACAGCAAAATAGTGTTGCCGCAGTCTCCTAAACAACTGAAGTAGATGGAGACTTAAAATGTAAAAACAACAACAAAAAGAAAAAAAAGGCTCCATACAGCTTGTCTGTCGTAATCCAAGTCTTCTGAAGACTGAAAAGTTGCAATACTTCAATGCTTTTTACAACGATGATATCCATATTAGATAATATCAAAAGTACCTGAAGCTATACAAAATAACAGATCTTTAATCAGATTTTCAACCCGAGGCAGCACAGATACTTACTTTACTACAAATGTGTTGATATGGTTTCAGTGACTTTTTCTTTGGCCTTGGTATCGAAAGAGGTACTGAGGGTTTTTTTTAATATTAGTATTGTATGGAAGTTTCAATTCTGGTATCATGACAACCTTAAAGTACAGCAACGGACCATAATGAAACCTTGAAGCTGACGTTGCTCCAAGAACATTTGTGTTTATTGATGTTACTTCACTGCTGGTGAACAGATATATGACTAGGGCACTCTGATATCAGGAAGATTAGCTCCTACTTTGCTTTCATATGTGGCTTCTGTGGCTGCCATGAAAAAAGTTTGCCTTCGCATCCATAGTTGAACACATTTACAATTTGACACTGTGAAATGCCCATTACTAACTCATATAAACTTTTTCCATGATTCTAATTTTGTCAAAAACATACCGTACGTCAACATAAGTCTAGGGCTGCAACTAACAATTATTTTCATTGTTGATTAATTTGTCGGTTATTTTCCCGATTATTCGATTAGTTGTTTTTCAAATCCCAAAATAATGCCCTCGAAGATATTTAGTTTACTGTCATAGAGGAGTAAAGAAACCAGAAAGTATTTACATTTAAGAAGCTGGAATCAGAGAATTTGGATTTTTCTTTTTACTTAAAAAAATACTTAAACTGATTCATTACTGATTAACAGTGGTCTTTTTTCATAAAATTTCAAATCCATTAGCTGTCCCAATCTACTCAAAAAGGTCAGTATTGCTAAGACCACCAATCCAGTGTACGGAATCAGTGGATCCCAACCCAGTGAAACATATACAGGTATTTACAGATTTGTTCTCAGCAGCAATTATTAGAGAAAGACGTGGCTGCATTTATAGATGAGAACAAGTTAGGGTTCTTAGATGTACAGGAGATATGAATACATGACACCGTTACTAAAGCTGGAGAGGAAGATGTGCCAATGGAAACATCCCACGAGGGAGAGTGAAATTGAAGAAACAAATAGGAGCGAACTGGGCTGCTGGAAAATCTCCTCTCACAGGTTACAGAGTCACACAGACAGCAAATACACCGCCCTCATCATGTCACACCGTAAATACAGGGAGCAGAAATGAAAGGTACTTTTGTGAAGACGGCTTTGGTTTTTATGGCCACATAACTTTACATTTATCTGTGTCATACTGATTTGACACACAAAGACACTATAGGCCTTATTTTCATGTATTTGCACATTATCGCTTTATAACAGGAAGAAAGACAGAACAGGGAGAGAACTACAAAATTCTGAAGCAGAGTTTCTCAATCACAGGTCCCAAAATTTTAGTTTTAAGAAAAAGAAGAGAGAAACATATAAAAGCATATGTTTTCCATGTGATTGTGGTCATGTGGTCAAGGATTGGATTATATAGAAACTACATATATTCCCAAGATCTGTATTTATTTCCTTTTACAATAAATTAAGATCTATCAAACTAACAGACTCCCATGACCTCAACAAGTCAAACGACTTTAAAAAGGGTCCTGACTCCAAAGATGAGGAAGTTGTTTCTCTGAAACTATTTGACACAACCAAAGAACATTTTCTCTTCCTTCCAGAAACACTCTAAGGGAAGAGAAAGAGGTTCTGAAGAGTCAGTCAGCCTACCCACTTATCTCTCTGACCTCTTGATAGACTGACTTAAGAAGTATTTAAATACTTGAATGATGGTGCTTGCATAAAACAGGATTGTCCATGCAGTAGAAAGATGCAATATTTTTGAAATTGGTGCTACATGACCAGAGAAAACACAGAAAAGGTTTCTGGTATTCTCTTTTGCTTCAAAAGTAGAAAACATACAACAACCAGAATGCACTGCGCCAAAATGGACAGAAGTTTCCTATTGTTAATTTGCATATACTACCAAAGTTTCTGTTTAATAATGCACCACAATGAGAAAGACACAGATTCAGACTCACTGATGTGGTCGATGGCGCCAGCACAGAACTTGCCGTAGAACTTCTTGGCTCCTAGGCCCCTGAGGTCTTGTATGGTGAAGGGCCACAGGTGGAGCACGTTGTTCCTGGAGAAGGTGTCTCTCTTCTCGATCACCACCACCTTACAGCCCAACAGGGCCAGCTCGATGGCCGTCCGTAGACCACAAGGACCACCGCCGATGATCAAACACTGAAAGGAGTCATAGATTCAGAGGAAGGCACAGTGGGGCGGATGGGAGAGGAACATGATTTGAGAGAGTGTCTTCTTTAAAGTATTACAGTATAATGGGGAATAGGGTCATAGCTTACAGTAGGTGTGACAGCAAATCATAGCTATGTTTACAGTAATTGGCACTGATGTCTTATCTCTGAGGAGAGAAAAGCAGCAGACAGCATCATATGGAAATGGGAGCAGGAGAATAAAAAGTCTCATCTGGAAAGTCTCAAAGGTCCTCTGTGTTTACAGTAAACGTCTCATTTCCAGGTCAGTATGCGGTTTGCCATTTTCCAGTTAAAGGGAAAAGCAACTAGCAAAACAATTAGCAGAGCCATCTGGGAAAGGTTAGTTTAATCACTTTTGGGAGTATGATTTGTTCCATCACCCACATAACAGAACAAAACATCTAGAAAACTTAGTTTAAATTCTGGGTGCAGAGCTCCAGAAAACAGAGCGAACCACCCAGCTCTCTCAGCACCATTTCTCTCCAAATAGCAGTTTGTCCTGAAAAAATGTCTGGGATAATAGTTGAGTTGTTATTTTTGGCCAACCCTCAGCCCAGCCCATCTATGTTAATCTCCCCTCTGTGAGTCTGTGGCCTCTTTCCCCTCCAGACGCCTTATCTTTTCCTTCAGAAATGAAATGGTAAGACAACAAGACAGATCAGCACAGAACAAAAAACAACCATTAAATACCATTAAATATTGACATGAAATATGTATTTGTACTTGGATTAGAATGGTGCCAACTTCCATAATGTTTCCACTATGTATTACTTGATCCATTAACTAAATTTACTCAAGTTATATGCACTGAATCCAGTTAATTCAGCCTCTCAAAGTTAGGATTACTTATATCTAATCAAATATTTGCATATAATTACAGAATTAATCCACTTACATCATCTATTTTCCAAACTAATCCACACTGGCAAAGTTCCTACTTGGGTACTTGGACAAATTAACCATAATTCCTTCCAAATCCAAAAGGAATTACAAAGAATATGTTGTGCTCAACAGAACACAGAAAAATATTAAACTCAGCCTATATACTGTGGTAAATAAATGACGGGCACCTTAATAACGGTCATCATAACACACATGCAAATTTCGCACACTAACTGAACCGGATGTTTGGCTGACTGCCGTGTAGTACTGTCAACATGATGAAACTAATCTACAAAGTCAGTTTAACATTTGAAGTGCTTACATATAGAAATACAGAAAAGGTGTACGATTTGATTTTTGAAGCAAGGGAAATTCAATGTTCTAACTTGGAACTGTGCAAACAGACACGTGACAAAAGGCTGAGGAGAACAGCTCTGGACCAAAGTGTTCTGATCTCTTGAATATATATTTTGCAAAACAATCTTTTATTAAGTAGATAGCTTTTTTTGACTGTGTTTTCTTTAATATATTTTGCATTTTTTTAATATGTAAGGATTTATTTCTTAATAGTTATTTATGCTGACATATGGATAGTTATTTATTTTGAATAGTAATTAGTATGCTACCAATACAGTCACTTATAAACCGTTGTTTTACTTATTTATTACTCAGACAGCTACTGCTACAGACTAGTATGCTAACAGGTTAGCTCCCCAGGTACAGTAGTTCTGGCCTGGCCTGTGAGTAGACACCACAGTATATTACTCTGCTTCTAGAACCATGTATTATCTGAAGACACAAGTCATGTCTTTACTACCATTTGTATAAACCAGCAAACCTCCAAACAAACTACACCTTTTACGTTACTCTAACCATTCATGGTGTGCCAGCACAGCTTAAATTGTTGTGTTCATGGCTGAGACAGGCATGAATACACTCACATTACTGAACACAGCACTCGACTGCTAAGATACTGGATCAAACTAGCTTCACATCATCTATTAGCAGCCTTTAACTCCAGCACAGGTCCTCTACAGTTGGTGTCTCTTACCCTGGTGCCCAGGCAGGCTTTATTCTGGTTGAAGACCTTGTGCTGTGCCCTTTTGTCCAGTTTGGTCCACAGAGCCTTGACCTTCCAGGTGCTGATTGCAGCCTTGAGTGAGCTGTAGAAGTTGATGTAGTCCAGAGGGTCCAGCTCCAGCTGCCTGCAGAGGATGCTGAAGGCCTGCAGAGTCCCTTTACAGGTGGACGCCTGGACAAAGTTCTCAAAGAGGACGCTGGCTTGCGCCATACGTTCATCCTCTGTCTCACCCATCTGCTCTGATGGTAAACAGTGTCCACGCTCTCTCGTTCCTCTCCCACTTCCTTTTCCTCTTAAGTCTTTCCAAACTGTCAGTAGTTGACTTCTATGATGTGGTGTGTGCCGCCATGCTTAGCAGGTTCTGAAAGAAAAAAATAAATACGATTTTTAGACCGAGACACCAGAGATGCAAATATAATCAATGAAGAATGACTTGATCAGTCCTATATCATATATAGGATATTAACACAACCAAACTATAACCATGGAAACAAACAACTGACAAATATTATTATGTTTTTGGAAAATGAGCTGAGATACTTTTTGATGCCTTTCTGTATATATTAAATAGACAGGTTTGTTTTGTCTCATCGCTCTCATCAACATCTCATTTCCAACTACAGAAAGCGGCCTTTCCAGCATATCAGTGTCTTACTAAATTCATCCAGTTTTGTTAGATTTGAATCTTATTAGCTTCTCACATTTTGTTCAAAAAAGCTCCTTGGTTACAAAAAGCCCTACTCTTGTTTGTACTCAATTGTACTCAGTACAATGTGTGTGACAGAACATTATCAATCAAGTTTTACTGTAGCAAATATGTACTGTTTTCTTTACCGATTGATCTGATGCTTATTTTCCTGATTCACTGATTGTTTAGTCTACAAAATGTTTCCCAGAATCCAAAGCGGCAAATTTAAATTGCTTCTTCTGTCCAACCACGAGTCCAAAACCAAAAGACTCTTCACTTACTGTCATAAATGAAGAAAACCAGCAAACCCTTACACTTAAAGAGCTGGAACCAGCGAGCGTTTGAATTTTTTGATTGAAAAATGACGATTAATTGACTGTCAAAATAGTTGGCAACAAATTTTCTTTCAATCAACTAATTGATCATTCGACTAATCGTTGCAGCTCTAAACACAACATCACCATGTCAGTTTATCCCAAACTGTTCTGGAGAGGACTCGGCTTCTGACACAAAAATGCTCCTTGGTTACAGAAAGTTCTACTCTGGTTTTGGTTAAATTTGCAAAGAATGCCTTTTTCACATTGCGATAAAACATTGTCAAGTTCTGCTCAGCTCCTTCAATACTGATGATGTTCATTATCTTCAGCAAAACATTAAGACATAGAGAACAATATATGGAGGAAAACCTTGAAATCTTATAAAGGAGAGGTCACATTCCAAATGTAAGGAATGTCTGCAGCTCGCACTGAAAATAAACTGCAGAGGTCAATGTGCTGCTTCATATAGCCCGAGTGTCACGTCATGCATTCTCTGTGAGGTGGTCAGGGACACGCACTGATTTGACCATACAACTCTGTACAGTACTACACATCGAGCCAACAACAACAAGCCTGCAGAGTTCAAACAGTCATTAATTAAGCTGCACATATTTTTTTTCTACAACAAAAGATATTTTCCTCCTCCAGCTCTACTGAATGCCTGATAGGATTATGACCCAGAATGTGCTTTGGAGGGGTTCAGCTGAGCAGTCACGGGAGAAGCTTAAACGCTACAGCTGCAGGAATACAGACAACACAGTCACATCACATCACACGCAAGCAGCAATTTGGTGCCCACAGCATACGAGGAAGTGTACCCACTATCAGGAGGCAAGGGGTATGAGACATTTCCTGATTCCTGGTTCCTTTGATAATCTTATCTCACTTGAAAGGTCAAGGGCATCTAAAGAGGGGTTTGAAGTTTGGAGTTGAAATATCTCCACTTTTAGTCTGCCACAGTTACAGTTCCTTTTTGTCCTCCCTAGTTTCTCCCAAATCCACTAGACTCTGGTGTTAAAGCTAAAGCAACTGGTTTCCTTAAACCTGCAAAAAATAATACTTTTTTCCACTTCGGAAAAAAGAATATTGACGTTTAACTTGATATGATGAATGTTAGCAAACAGTTGTTAATTTACACATCAATTTACACATTAGCAGTCATATTCACTCTTCTTAAGCTCTGTTTTGGTCACCATCAACGCCTGAGGTATCTGGCTCTTTAGCTGTTAAATGCTCCACTTTGTTCACAGGCTAGTTGATAACTGTGTGTCTGCTGTTTGGTACTGGGCAAGTAGTGTTTAGTGGATTTTAATAGCTTTTCACTGAGAACAGCTGTCTGCTTTGGCCGAAAACAACATTATGAGAGCAGAGAAACCGAACAATAAAGTTGTGGCCAGACAGCTGAACAATGAGCTGAACTCACTATACATTTTGGAGCCCCCCAGAGCTGTTAACTCAGCCCCCTCCTCTTCACACTGTACACCCATGACTGTACTCTCAGACATCAAGAGAACTCTATTTTTAAGTTAGATGACACTAACATCTTTGGCTGCATTATGAACAATGAGGAGAGAGAACAATCTTGTAGAATGGTGCACAGAGAACAATCCACTGCTCAATGCAGCAAAACCAAAGAGGTGAAGAGGAGGCAAAGACACACACCCCTGTCTACATTAGTGGAGCTGAGGTGGAGCAGGTGAACAGTTTTAGGTTACTGGGAATCAACATCATAGAGAAAGCTATCATGGTCATCACACACGATAGAAACGTCTACTTCTTTTACGGAGGAGCAATAGAAAGCATCCTGACTGGAAACATCACAAACTGTTCCTGCATGGCCCAGGACATGAAGGCTCTACAGCAGGTGGTTAAAATCACCCAGAACATCATTGGTACCCATCTACAGAGCATCAGTGACATCGGTGAAGTGAGATGACTGCACAGAGCCCCAGCCATAATCTGTTCACCCTGCTGCCATCTGGCCAAAAATACCGAAGTATCCGCTGCCGTACCACCAGACTACAGAGCAGCATTATTCCTCAGGCTGTGAGACTCCTGAACTTAGCCTCAACACTCCAGTGTTGGAGTTGCAGATGACCAGATTTGTTGGATGAACAGATAAACAGTTAAACATTAGAAAGTTGCGCTCAGTAATGCATGCATGCCTATGAAGTCACCTGTCTGCTGCTGTCAATGGAAAAGCACCTTCTTGATGATGCTGGAAAGAAATTCCTGGCTCTCTGGGTTTCTAATAGAAGTGGACCAATAGTGGATTTTTAAAGGCTAATATAATAATGATAGTTGGGAGGAGGAAAAAGCCGATTACAGATTAATCAGCGGATATTAAAAATGTATACATATATCTATACAATTAAAATGGCGATTATTTTTTGTTGGTGAAACTGGACAGGTACAACATAGTCATCTATATTCATATTTTAAATGTTTTTATTCCTTTTTTTAAATGAAACACTGTCGAAATTGAACAATCTTTGGTATTAACTTTATTAGAACTGCTGAACTGAACATTAGTGCCCTCTCTCTCTCCCCCCCATCCTCTCGGTGAAAAGTTACAGTGAAACTTTGTAACGTTAGTAAAATAAAACTTTAATAAAACACAGTCTTTATTTTGAGTTGAAAAGCTAGCAGTAGCTGTCTGGTTGATATCAAGACACAAGATCTGGAAACATGTGAGTTAGTGGATTACATTGTTGGAATCTTCTATTTACAATGGACGATGTGCTGTTCTGTGGCCAGGATTACTTCTGTTGCGCGTCCCGTTATATTGTTAAAAGCCACTCTTACAAACCATTGATGTTTGTGCATATTCCCGGGGTAAGGGAAAAAGTGTGCCATGTCATTTCATGAATGGATGGATGGATAGTTACGTGGCTGGATTATTTGGAAGAGACAATGCCACATTGGTAAGTACAGTATTAAGTAACGAAACATTTACAGGATGGTTTCTTTTCCTGCCTGCCTTGCTGCCTTCAGTGCCCTGTCCCTATCATGGAAAAGGTGATGGTGTCGCATTATATATTCGGGACTAGATAAACTGAAAACGGGTCAAAAATCAGCTGTTCTGTTACCCCGGGACTGCAAAGATTTAATGGGAGCCCATATTTTCTAATCACCAGAGTAATGCAGCCATCGGCAACTATCGGAGCCAAGTTCAGCTGATAACAATAGTTTGTATAAAGGTCTTATCAGCGTCGACCTCTAGTTTCTAATTTTAGGTGAGGGGTGTTAAAATGCTGAGTCTTTCAAGACTACAAGAACAGCTTCTCAGTGGTGCTGTCAAACCTGTGAAAACTACACGAGAGCATAATATTTTTGCAGAGGCTCTACTGGTGTGCTTGCTTACACTCATGAAGTCTCATTATATATTTAACTGAAATGTTATTGCTGTTATCAATTACAAGTCAAGGACATTACATTTCTTGCACTTCAACTAAAAATTTCAACTACTTCCAAATTACATTTCTACTGCTTTCAGCTCTTATTCTTCAACTGTTTAGCTTTCAGTGTTTACATAGAAACTACAACTTCAACTTGAAAATAAAATTTCAACCACACCAGGCCACCAGTCAACCACTGCCCAGTGTTGGGGCCGGCTGGTGAGCATCTGTGACCCTGGTTGTTGCAGTGTGTCCCGCACTGCTGGCACTGGTCGGCCATTGTCGATGGCTTTTTGGCTGACTGTGCATGTTGAATCGGCAGCTGAGCCCGTCAGTGAATACAAATCATTCTGATTGGCTGTTGAAGTGAAGCAAATCAGTGCACGAGAAGAGAAAAGGAAAGGAGAAAAAAAAGGGAAATCCCCTTGAGCCTGTCCCTGTAGTATCCATGATTTCACCCATTTAGCGATTTCTCTTTATTTTTCACCTCCGCCTTTTCACGAGTGCCATCTGCAACTTTTTATCAAACGTATTCTTGATTAGAAGTGGCTATATACGCAAGAATGGTATCAAAAAACGGTGCTTTATCATAACAACAGTTTGTATATCTGCAGTCCTGTTCTGGTTCACCTTTTTGAATGACGAATACAGACTACAGCTACCTGGTAGTATGGAAAGGTTTTTTTCTCTCAGTCGTGCAGAATGTACAAGCTAGATGGCAGTCAGCTGTAGTCTTAGCGGCGTGTTCAAGTGAAGCTTTTTGGCTGAGACACAGGCGAGGTGAGGCAACACAACAGTTGGCCTTTGTTGCTGCCAGTTCTTTGATGTCAGTTTGGTGTGCTGGCCCTTACCTAACTAAGAGGCGCCTCAAACCCTGTCAGTGCTGTAAATACAACTGACATTTCATCTGCTTCAGTCCTTCAACTTAAAACCCAACTGCATACAACTTTTCACATTCAGACACTTAACATTTGAAGACTATTTTCAGTGTATATGACCACACATTTTCTTCAAAAAAAGGTGGTCTGAATACAATGCTTTCCCTAAACTTCAACCAATGGCTCCATACTATATCCCAAGATCTACCCAACAACAGACTCAGGTTATCTGAAGCTTCTGCCAGGAGTTTCATGGACAACATCACTTTCAAAGTTACGTATCAGATCCCGATCGCTGGAAGCCTCTCAGCATTATTCTCACTATTACAGTCATGGAATCTGCTGTCCTGCAGAAGCTGGGAGACAGATACTGTTTCTCTCTCTCTTTCTCTCTCTCACACACACACACACGCAGACCAAGTTAAACACATGCATCACACACTTGCTGTCCAACAGGCCTGAAACAAAATCACCTGTTAACCTGTGGATGTACTCCGTATGCAAACAGCTTGTGCGTCATGGCAAGAGAAAGTGCAAGCTGCACATGGACAACACCTGGTTAGCCTTTTATTTTGTGCCAGTCACATAGCCCACTGCACGCACACACCCCACTCCCCAAGAAACACACTTTCCCTTTAAGTCCTTGAGTGGCCCAGAGGGGGTCTCAGATCTCTGATTCCAAATAATTTGGCAGCAGACAGTAGCCTCTCAATTACTATCACCCCCTACAGACACACACACACACAAACTCCCTCACACACACACATATACATATACACTCACAACCCTTTCAGGCTATTTCTTGCCTGGATAAAATGTTACCAAAGCTTTGTTCCTTGTTGCCTGAACTACAGATCAAAAACTGGACTTCACTCCAACATTAAACTGTATCAGCTTTAGGGGAAATATCAGCATATCAATTTGTTTGGCTACATGGGACACAATGAGCTGAAAACAGGGAAATTCAGGGAAATGTATTTGGAAATGACACCCTGATATCAGCTCAGAGACTGACTGCCCCACTTGTGTCTGGCTCTGATGACCAGACATGATTTACTGCAACTCCCCCTGACCCATCAGGTCAAGAGAAAAATACAGTTAAGTGTGTACTGATGTACACAGTGCCAGAAAGCTATGGGAGAGATCACAGCCTTTTGGTACTGTACTGTATGTAACCACATCTGGCAGGGTCACTCAGGAAGTCATGGCACAGGAAGCATTTAACTTCCTGTTAAGTGGTATCTCCTTCCAAATTGTGTGTGTGTGTGTGCGTGTGTGCGTGTGTGTGTGTGTGCGTGCGTGCGTGTCAAAAAGGGCTCAACTCTGCAGGCAAGCTAACGTTAGCTGTAGCTGCTGCAAACACAGTCCAGTTTTTGGCTTTTAATATTTTTTATGTTTGACCAGGTGTTTCCTCAAGTTAGACGTGTTGCCATGGTCAGATTTGTATCTTGCATTACAAACATTGCAGCGAGTGTTGCAGGAGTGACGTCTCTCTCTCTCTTTCTCTCTAAAGATGTGCTCTCAGGTACCAACTGTTGGTACCATTTGTTTAAACATTAATTGGTACTCCATAGAACCAATGTATTTTGGTCGCGCCCCCTACGTTCAGTCCTCATCCCACAGTCTGATCGTTAGCGCTCCCATGACTGCATGACCCTTTAAGTGATTACACAACATCTCAATTACCAACTTACAGCTTCCTGGGCATGACTCCCTTTAATTTTAGGGTGCACTGTACATGCCTATTCCTATCACTCATGCAAGCCTATTAACACTGAACATTCACATTACATATATCTATTTATGAACACTGAATGGATGACTTGTTAATCAAGTCAGCTATTTCAAAAGCTTCAAGTGTCCACAATGAAGATGTAAACTGCAACACAAGAAGCTTTCAAAAGTAACAGGACGCCAACAGCACTTGAGGATATTTATATGGACGCAAAGATACAGTCCCATTAGATGTTAAAGGTCAGGTGTCACTGTTAAGATCAGTGAACCTGCCCACCTACTGATACAGAAATGTGTGTTCGAAGTGGAAGCAAAGGTAATTTTAGTGGCAGTGCGACTCTCATACACAATGGACATAAAAAACAGTCGGTGAGAATTGTATGTCCAAAGCTGTAGTCAGGATGTGCTTAGCTTATCTGAACACACAGATTGGAGACAGTAGAAAACAGCTATAGTTGGCTGGTCCTGTCTAAAACAAATAATACATCAACCAAAAAATATAAAATGAATGTACATGTGGTACCTGGTTTGTTTAATCCTTACACGAGGCTGGCCATTTCCTCTTGCTTCCAGACTTTATGCTAAGCTAGGCTAGCTAAGTCCAAACGCCTTATTTGCTTATTAAATTAATTAAAGGTCCAGTGTGTAACCACCCAACTGAACACCCCATGCCTAACCCTCCCATACTGTGGCCACTTATAATGCAAAAATCCCAAAAGGCTCTCTCTAGAGCCAGTGCTTGGTTTGTCCATTCTGGGCTACTGTAAGAATATAGTAGTGCATTATGGCCTGCTCCATCTGTAGATATAAAGGGCTGATTCTAAGGTAATAAAAACAACAATTCTTAGTTTCTATGTCTTAATTATGAAGATTATATTTAATTTCTGCCAATAGATCCTCCTCAATCCTTTGTACTAAACC
This sequence comes from Pagrus major, assembly GCF_040436345.1. Taxonomy (NCBI): domain Eukaryota; kingdom Metazoa; phylum Chordata; class Actinopteri; order Spariformes; family Sparidae; genus Pagrus; species Pagrus major. The sequence continues at coordinate 27,035,466 of NC_133222.1, read as the reverse complement.
TTTAAACAAGTAATCCATTAGCAAAATGGATACAGAATGAATCCATGGTAATACCTGAATGCACTGTTCAATCAAAATGATTGAACTGTACGTACATTTACCAAGAACTGTGGATAAATCACAACACTGAAGCTTACATTTATCAGTATTGGGATTGATTAAGTGACACAAAGGGATCATTCAGGCTTTAGACTGATAAAATGGCTAATTCAGTTGGCTAATTTAAACAGTGAGACACATCAGCTGTGGACAAAGTGAGAGAGCCCAGTCAACCTTCAAGGGCTTAAAGCCAAGAACTCTACAGTCAATAATTACAGAGAACTGAATCCTTTCACAGAGGGAAAACTGCACAATATCTGATGCCAAGCCTACATACGTGAAATAAAATTTTATAATGAGCTCCAAGTCACCCAGGATGTCAGAAGTCACCCAAGTCACAAAGGGAAGTTGAGGGTAATGTTTAGAACATTACACAGTATGGAATCAGGTTGCCAGTCGTCTGAGCTACAAGGAACTGGAGCGTACAGGTGACAAGTAGAGCAGGAGAAATATGTCACTGGGCTACAGACAAAGAGACACTTCATTCACAATGGAGACATATCATTACAAACATGCAGCCTGTCAGAGTTTTCTTTTGCATACAACTGGAAAAGGTGTTATATGTAACACTTTTCATTTCCTGGAGCCAGTGTGAACAAAACAATACATACAGGGCACATACATTACATTCACCTCTGACTTTGACCTAGTGAGCTACAGTCAGAACCATTTAAAATGACCCCTACTGTTTCTTTTGACTTCAGGGAACTGGCTTATGCCATAACCTGTGAATGACCTAAAATGTGTTCCATCAACTCAATATGAAACTGGAATGCAACACGGCAAGAGTCTGGACTGTTTCCTGGTTTATAAAAAGAAATATTTCAAACACTGAATGATCTTTTGGGATCCATTTGTCTTTTCTGAATCTGTGCCAAAGAGCTGCAACACAGGCAGATCATCTCTAAAACTGTTTTCTTCATCACATTCCTACACTTTGACTAATGTGTCTGTTTCAACACTGAGAGGTTGATTCCAAAATAACAATGAACAGATGCAGTCTGCCTTGTGAGCACTTCCTCTGTTTAGGGATGACATTACATCGTTGATAACCATGTACATGTGGCAGGATACGTCAATGCCATCTTGTTGTAAGGATTACAGATCAGAGTACAATTCCTGAACTTAACCAGAAAGCATGTTCATAAAGCTGGCCTTTAGTTTGACAGGATTCAGGACGCTTGTTTTATGTTGTATCAACTATTAATGATCTACATGTCGGACAATCAGTTGGATTTCTGGCATGTCAGAAATATGTCAGTTGTCTTGAAGTTTGAGTAGCTCCACAATTGCTAAACAGCTAGCCCAGCCCACCCTGTCTTGTAATACCACAATGTACCGCAAGAAGCTAGTTAAGCTGTGAGATATATACCAACTGAAGTCATGTTTCACAAGCTCTCTCAGCTTTTAGTGTAATAACTGAGCAAAATGTCAAGAAAAGAAGTATTCTCGCATCTATTTTTCTTACCAACCAGAGAATACAACTGTACACGTTCTTAATTCAGGCTTCTCTCTTTTACCGAACAAAGACGAGCTTGGCTGCCTTGTTAACTCACCCTAAAACATACTTCATTGTAATTCAATAAACAAAACTCACTAAAACAGTCTTGGTTTGTCTTTCTAAAGTCACCTCTGCTTTGGTCAAAATAAATCATCGATTCCCAGAGTAAGATGTGAATGAATTACGTGATCTGTGATCTGAGGTCTCAGTCCAGGCAAACTCGAGCATGACTGGCCCCACAGCCAACTGAGCCATTAGCTTATTAGCTAACAGTAGCTAGCCACAGCCAAGCATAGCAAGCAAAGAGTGGCAAATGTCCGTTACTCTGGTAATATGCTATATTCTATATTTCTAGTTACCTTAGAATTCTGGACATATTTTGCAAATTACACCTTTAAAATGTGTGCGGTGTGTTACTATAACCGCCTAACTTTTCCTGAACTGAAACAAATAATATTAGAGGTGAAACTTCACATTTTAATGGAGTAGGATCCGAACAGAAACTGAAATTCTATTAAGAGTTCTTTTGCCCATCAGAAATTTTTGCAACTGACATCAAAATAAATGTAATGGAGGAGCCGTGTTGGGATACAGCAGATCACTAATAGAGATCACTAACAGATAGCTGTTGGCTTCTCCATTGTGCTGTCTGTTTACAATCCTCAGAGACAGATTTGCCAGCAGCAACACATTTGTGTTCTCATTTTGTTTTTGTTTTTTTTAACTCAGACAATAGCAAAGCAGAGAGATTATTGTCAAGGCGCTCGGTTGGTCACAAGACTTGGTTCGATGAGTACATCACTTACAACATAACAAAACTGTAGCTATGTAGAGGCAATGACCTGTAAATGTGTGTGAAAGTCTGAGAGGGGGATCAAAGCTGAGTCAACAAGTTCCTGCCCAGACAGACTAGATGCCAAGAGAGAGAGAGGAAAAAAACAAAAAAAACAGTGTGAGAGAGACAAGAGAATGAAGGAAATTGTGTAGAGAGGGCTCTACAGACAGACAGACGGACAGGCAGACAGAAAGGGAGTGTTCGGTAGAGAGAACATCGTTGCAGATTCTTTAGTTTTGAAACGTATGGAATTTAAATTGGATCACAAAGAGTGTAGACTTGGCCAAAAGAAACGGTGCTCCTGAATGTGATGCTGATTAGCTCCAGCAGCAGCAATTTCTGCTGAAAACAGGAAATATGAACAGCTGGAATGTCAGCAAGCTCAAGTGTGGGCCTTGAAACACGCCACACACAACTCAGCTGCATCGTTTTTTAAATGAATAAGGAACAATATCTGCTTATGAATAAGCTACAATGACAATGGGCCTCAATAAATTACACAAATCCGTCTGAATGATTACAGTTCAATCCAAATAATTGTGCTGTTTGTACAGATGTTTTCATGAGAAGAAAACAATTAGCATCCTATTTTAGTTGCCAAAGTAGACCATTTGTTTCATAAAACTGTTCTAATATTGTTAAATAATGATTCAACTTCACATCTTACAATGCAGCTAACGTTTTCCACTGCTGTCGGTGAACACACACCAACTGACATTTAAACTGCTTACAGTACACACACTCCCACATAAATTTAAATTCCAACTACTTTACCACTTGTAATGTAAAATGTAAAAGTTCAGCTTCCAGCACACATACATTTTCCTTCTTTTTTAGCTTTTTCCTGTTAACAATAAATAAGTTTGAAATAATTCAATATTTTGTGCCCATTGTTGCTTAAACTGCACTTTCTGCCATGATGGCTTTCTTTCTTTATGTTTTTTTTTTTTTTTTCTTTTTGAATAAAACATTTCTAACAAATTACAATTTAAAAAAACAGACAAAGTCACTAACTGCTCGTGCTGTCAACAGCCTTTCCGGAGGGGAAACTTTTGCGTGAATATCTACAAGCCACATCAGGCTGGTCCATGGCTGAGGGTGACACACCCACAGATATGGGGCTCTAAGAGGGAGCAAACTGCTCATCAGCTACATATTTGTTATTCCCTGGGTGGGAGACCACAGCACAGTGAAGTGGGTCATTAACGTCACACGTTTTTCTGTTTTAGAAGATTTTACATTGGGTTGTGGGGTCTCCATCTACTTCAGTTGTTTAAGAAGAATGCTGCAACGCTGTTTTGCTGTGAACCTCCAGAGATGTTTTGTGGACAACCATACTTCACCCAAGACTTTTTGGTATCTGCAAATATTGTATCATTGTCCACAGAATCGATATACAGTATCATATTGTGATGAAACTTGTGATTTACACCCCTAGCTGTTGTTGTGTAAACAGCTCACAGGTTCCACAGTGGTTTAGTGGCTGTAACTGTACAGGACCCCATGTTTTAGTACAGCAGCTAGACTAGACTATCATGTAAGAAGTCTTAACATGCCTGATGTCTTGAGGGGACAGCTGAGTTTTATGACTTCGGTCAATGACTCACACTTGCACTATAATTCCACTTGGTAACAAGTACTTCACTGGTGCAAAATGACCCATTTGTAAAACTTGCTAATATTAGCAGGCACAACAGTCATGTCAAGTTTAAATTTCCATGACACCTTCAAGTACCAGAATATTTCAGAGATTCTAGGCAGACAGGCAACATAACTCATGACTATCAAATAAACATGTACTGCACAAGTGCTCTGTGCAACTGAGGGATCAAAGCCCTGCAGATATCCACAGTGAAAACAATTTTGAACACGAAGGCAAAATAAAACAAAGCCATACAGGAACAGCTGAGTTTTACAGCAAAGCTTCCCCGGGGTATAATACAGTCATATCCCATTTCCAGTTTCACACCGTCCATGCTTGAACTCCAGTTAGCAGCAGGGTGATGACTTCTTCCTTCCTATTTCTCCCATCAATAGGGACGACAACGCACCATAAAAAAGAGGTGGCCACACATACTGTGTTTTAAGGCTGACCTCAACTAGCCTGGCTGTTGTGGACTATAAAGCCTTTATAAAACCCAGCAAGCCCCACCTGGATTTGCTCATATTCTGGGGTTTGGACTTTGAAAATCAAATTCCTGACAGACTCTTCTTTCAAATGACTGACACCTAAAGCCTTCACTCAGACACAAACACAAATCCTTTATACACCTCAATAGATGGACATACCACTCAGTGGGTTGTGTTTTTGACTGTTCTGGGAATGTACTGAAATGTTTTTCTAATAGTTTGTCCTCTGGTATGATATGACACCTGACTGCGTTGAATGTATTTATTTATTTCAAATCTTAATTATTTAAGTAAAGACCACACTGTCCCAGATGTTGTCTTGCTTTTTAAAAGGTTATATTTTACAGTGTGCATTAAGGCACAAAAAAGGCAAAGGTCTACAGCCCTTTGCTATTGTACAAAGGGCTATAAGCATGGGAAAAGTCTGACCAGCTGACTGGTTTGTATCCTGGTCTCTTTTTGAGAGTCTGAATGCAGTTCATATGATTAAGGAAGGAGGAAGGGGCAGAAAGATTTGCATCTCTTGTCTGGTTCATCAGATGTAAATATGAGAGTCATTGAAACCACTGATGAGCCAAAATTCAAATGCATGAAAATCACTCTGGAATCACACAGGGAGGGAAAGCAGGGTCTGAGCAAGTCTGATATTTACCAACCTGAGAACGAGACTCAAAAAACACCGTTCTTCAGAATAGCTATAAGAGTTTGCCTAAATTACCTTAATTAAATAGTGTTGCTTTAATTGTCCACCTCAGTGCATGCACACTGGCTTGACTCTACTTTCTGTTTCTCTCTCCTCTCTTTTATCTCTCTGCCAGCAAAGTTATCTGCTTTCTTCATCAGCAGTTAATTTTTGATAAAGTTGAAGAAAAACACACCTTGCTCTCAGGATTTTTTCACCCGCGAGTCTGTTGTCATAACAGCAGGTTAGGCGTGTGTGGAGGAAGCTTGTTAATTAGGTAGATGATCAAAACCAACAGCTCAGCAACAACCAGGTGCCATTAAAAGTTTGTACAAAACTGTACAAAATGTTTAAAGGGGTCCCGCCCAAGTAAACTATATGTATGGGAAACACTAATTATTGAACAAAGCAAGAGCACGGAGACAACAAGCTAGCTTAGCTTAATACATTCTCGCTTGTCTTTTTAATTCATACATAAACAACAATGTAAAAATTACAATAACTGGCTTTAACTATTACATCTACAGACACATTTCCCTTATTTCCAAAATCAAGAACATCCCAACGTCTTCACAGACTAGGCATAAGATATTCAGGACATGTCAACATCTCTTCTTATTTGCCATGGCCAGGAGCAGTGGGAAAATCTTACAAAGACAGACCTGTTCTTGTGTGAACAAGAAACACAAATACATTCCCATGACAGCGTCACAAAAACCCCGGTTTGACCTGATATGCACCCTGTGATCCAATGCCCATACTACATGTATTTAAAGATTTAGTGTTTTCCCAATATGAAATGCAGTATGCCAAAAATACCAGGAAGTCATACTACATCTGGTTGCATTTTGCCCCCCCCCAGCAGCAGAAGATACGCAACAAAGCCAAGAAAGCACAAACATTTGACAGCCTACAGATGACAGCTCATTGACAGAATGACAGATGCTACAATGACAGATGAAAGCACATTTTAGTCCAAGTACTACGTTCTTTGTACTCCTACTGCATGCAACAGTATGTACTTTGTAAGGGTAGCTGCAGTACATACTAATAGTAAAAAGAAAAAGTGATATGATTCGGGGGGCACCTGCAGTTCTTCAAAAATGTTGACCTAGTGGAGACAACATTGTGCCTTTGGAATTCTACACATGGATAAAACACTGAACAGTCAAAGATTGGTCAAAAAACTGATTACATTTGCTATTGGGTCAAAAATCGATATTTCAAAAAAATCTGACATCAACACTAAACTAAATCACTAGGTTACGGTGCATTCACGAATATGTTTTATACTATGAGGTGTTGAGCAATTGTGTAAAACTGATATTTTTACGACCTCTTATACGCAATTTTATAACAACACAGTCGCACATTTCTCACCAAGAAATGTGCCATGGAAGAGAGAGCAAAATAATCAGGTAAACCATGAATTGACTTTTACAAACAATACGATTTTTTTTTAATTCTTGACCAAAGGCAATTATTCATTTATGGTTGAATTTGAGATTAAAATACAGAAATACCCGATTCTGGCTACCCAGAAGAAACAAGCCTAACTTGACTCCAAACACACTCAATGTAAAGACACTTCTGTTTACATACCATGAAGTCAAGAATGATACCGTCTCCAAGCACTCCTGATGTGGATTAACAGCAGTTTATAATCAGACCTCACAGATATATAGGGACCAAGATAACAATGTCTGCGTTCAACAACTCGTCAAATTTCTGAGCTGGGGTTAAAGATTCCTTTTAAGGATTTACCCTATCACACTTTCTTTGACGCAGTTTTACTAACAAGGGCAAAGTGCTGAGTCTTACCTTTAGTACAAAGGTTGTAACTAAGCCTGGAGGAGTGTCCAAACATCTGGTAAACACCAATAAAACTACTATGACTGTAAAAGGAGATGTGTAGTTACAAGACCTAAATTGGCATTGCTGACATCAGTTCTGTCACCACATATTTACTAACGCTAACGATTGTTTGTATTGATAGGGAATTACAGATTTGTTGCTAAAAGAAGCTGAAAACTGAATAGTTAGCCACTTACATCCATTATGTGGACCACCATGTGATTGACCTTTTCTATAATCTTCCACCCTTGTAGCTCCTGTCCTGCACATATGTACCTCTACATGCAGAGGTGCCGACAAGGACTGCCAATACAGCTACATGTGGCCCTTATCTGAAGATTGCTCTGATCAAAAATATCCCAGCTATCATCAAGGATACAACTCTTCTGTACATCTTAATACTCCAAAAATATTATGTTATTTCATCATAAAAATACAAGTGACCACTGCCTTAACATTTAATGTTAACTGTTAGTTAATAGAATGAGTTACAAATATGCTAATTTTTGATAATTTTGCTCATGTTTAACTAGTAAAGCTTTCTGAAGTCTGATTCCTTGTGGATTAAGCTGACTGATTGATAATTAGCACATAGGAAGGGGATGAGACAGCATTAATGCTCCCGCCTTAATTAATTAAATGGCTTAGCAAATACAGGCGTGTGACTGTTTCATGTTTTTGAAGTTGTTACTTAGGATCCTTACCAAGAGAGAAAGAAAGGTCTTCATATTTCTCCTTAGGTCATGTCTGACATGTGATAGTATAACAACTTACAAAAAAGGAAAATATTAAAATGATTTGTGTGCAAGAAACAAACTCTAACTCCAAAAACGAGTGAAGATGGTAATCAGATTGAAGGGGATATGTACTTCCATCATGGCCTTAGTAATAGCAGGGTAGTTTGTTTAACAAATTATCAACCGCAGCAACACAGTTCAGTCTGATGACGATTTTAGATGTAAAACTAGATAACTGGTGAATAAATACAATATTTATGCTCCAAATGAAGACAATCCAAACTTTTTGAGGAAATCCATGATGTAATCTCCTCTTAACCAAATTTCATAGTTGGAGATTTTTACAGTTTTAAATATAAGCAAAGACTGTGCAGATACTTATTTGTGTAACAATTATCCTGAGGCTCTTTGCGAAATTCAAGAGCTTAACGCCTCCTTAAATTTAGTGGACATTTTGGAGGCTATAAAATCCAGACTCAAATCGATATAAATGACATAGAGGGAAACAAGCAAGTTGTATCAATTATTGCCCAACTTCCTTTTGTTCCCTTGGTATCAAAATGTGTTATTGGTGACCGCCTATGATCTGATCATGCTACTTTGACTGTTCAAGTCATTACAGCTGAACATCCTCCAAAATTCAATTCAACACTTTTAAATGATTCTGTTTATTGAAGTAAAATAAAGATTTTTTTTCCCAACAATAATAATAATAATGAAAATTTATTTGACCCACACAACATCTGAGAGTCCCTTAAGTGTGCATTGAGAGGACACAACATAAAAAAGATGTAAAAAATATTGATAAATGAGAAGATTTTAATGGACGAGATGAATGAACTGAATAAGAGGCTGGATATAATACAGCGGTCCTCTGTAGAAACTGCTTATTTAAAAGGGCGCTATAACAATTTGCTGCATGTATTAACCACTTCTTTAATTGGCCATATGTGAACCTATGTGAAAAATGAGACCTTCCCCATCTCTCTCGGTTGCCTATAAAAGCCAGTGGACGATTTAAGTTGTTTAATGCTGCTGGACAGTCCAAAGGATGTGACTTCATGCACGTTCTCAAGTGCCTCGTCTCAGTGCCCCTCTCCGCTCCGCTAACAGAGAGCAACAGTAGCTAACGTTAGATTAGAAATGGAGTCTAATAACATAAACGACCTGCTGCCGGCACAACACAGAAGTTCCACAGAGCTCCTTTAATAAAAAAAAAAACAAAAAACAATTGGAACTGGAGAATTTATACTCTGTATAAATGGTATCAATGGTATCAATAGATTTTGTGCCACTTGGGGGACAAAAAGGAGAAGTACACTATAGAGAATTTTGTAAAATTATAAGATTTTATTAACACAATCCACTTAGTGTCTGTAAATTAGAATATTGCTTTTGTTCCAGTGTAGAACTTTAATTTCACGGGCCTACTAAGAGAGAATATGAGTCAGGCCTTACTCCACCTCTCTCACAACACAAACTAGAGTAGCTTGGCTTGAATAATACACGCCATATGTTTGCTTGTACTGAGATAGGCTTTAATTGCTGCATGTGAGCCCTGAAATCAAACCCTTAATCCTTACAGTATTAACATGACACACTGTAGAGGTTTGGGGATGGATTAGGCCTACAGCTTGCAAGCGGTTGTGGCATTATATCCCATAAAGTATCCCCACATTGCACAGCAACTGAATGACACAATTGCAATGAGCATATGGCTGTCTTAATTTAGAAGCCAACCCCTTGCTTCTATGAGCTCATTGCCAGCATCTGCAGATACAACAGCTCTGCAGTATCTTAACTTACAATGGATAGAGTTCGTTGATGTAATGGTTAACTGAACAAAAACTGTCCTGAATGTATTACTTAATTGTTCAGCACTCAGAAGTGGTTGTGCTAGAGCCTAGCAATGACTGTCTAGACTTTATTTTTAGATTAAATTTAAGATCCCACCTTATAGGGTGGGATTTAGACCCTTGTGTCCTCGAGAAATACAGGATTTTATAGGCTAAGAGGCATTAGGACTACTGATGTACAGCTGCCCACAAGGGTCTTAATGTTTCCAGACAAATCAAACTTGCACACCCTAAACCCTTGAACTTTAATGCAAAAGAGGAGCATTTATACATAAAGAAAAATGGCTGGTAAGTTCATACAATGAGGCAGATATACCAATTTTAGTGATACCAATAAAATGTGTTCCTCACGGCACAATCATAGTCATTAGGGGTGTCACGATTTCGATTTTTTATCGAAATCGATCGAAATTACGTCACGATCTCGAGCATCAAAGTCAAAGAGAGGATCGACGATCCCCCCCCTCCCCGTGTACAAAGCTACGCACACTACGCAAAGTTACGCAAATGACGCAGCACATTGTAGCCGACGCCGCTAGTTACCTATCCTGCAGGTTATGACACGATGGCGAGTGCAGATAAAGGAGGAGACGCGGCACCGGAGCTTGAAGCAGCTCCTGCTTCTCTTAAATCACATGTATGGAAATACTTTGCGTTCCCGGTGAGTTATGTCGACGACGTTCGCGTTGTTGACAAGAAGACCACAGTGTGTAAGATATGCTATGCGCGTGTACCATACCCGGCCACGGGAACCACTACGAACATGGCAGGACACATTCGCCGGCATCACAAAGATGTAGATTTGACAGCTGGGAAAGCACCATCACTGGTCCAGCCAACTATTCAATCCTCGTTTGCAATAAAACTTCCACAGACCTCAGCTCGCGCAAAAGCTATAACTAGCGCTATAGGGCTATTTATAGCAGCAGACCTGCAGCCTTACTCGGTGGTGGAAAACACGGGATTTAAACATAAACCTTTCTCCAGAGAATGTGGACATTCTCATCTTCTTAAAGAAAAACTTGAAAATGTAAAAATAACAGTTGTCTTGTCTGGCCATAGCCTTTGATGGCTCAAAGAGCATCTCTCTCTCCAGATAAAGATAACAACATATCTTTGTTAAAGAAAGAAACTTGAAACAAGAATGTAAAAATGACAGTTGTCATTCTCAGGGGACAAAAAAGTCCAAACTACTTATTTTTTATGTTCAACTGTTATGATAAAGTTTGTTAAGGCTCTAATTGTCCATGACTTTGGACATGACTGTTATATTTTTTATTTATTTTGTTTTATTGCACCTTTGTCATTTTAAAAGTAGTTTGCTGTAACCAAAAAGAGTCACTAGATGGCAGCCAGGCACCTCTGTGACCTCTCATTGTTGTTTGTTTTTGTTGTTGAAAACAAGATTGTTACCTTTATATTGCAAATAAATAATTTAAATTTGACCATTAGTGCCTAATGTGATACATTATGGAAATTGCATCACTTACATGTAGCCCAACTTTTGAAATAAGATTTACTGTACAAAATTTGATGAATAAAACCAATGATCGTAGACTAGACTAGTTTGAAAATAGCATAGGCGTCTGTGCTGTAAGAAAAAGAAAAAAATCGAGAATCGAATCGAATCGAATCATGACCCTAAAATCGAAAATCAAATCGAATCGAGGATTTGGAGAATCGTGACACCCCTAATAGTCATACTTTAATGTTAATAGTTTGAAATAGTAAATGAAATCGAGTAGTTCCCACCTTCGAAAGCAACAATACATTCAATATCTACTAAAAGTAAGCGTCATTAAAGTGAGAGAAAGTTTATTATGTTCTGTTTGGAATCCACTAACTCCTACGTAAGTAGTAATGACATACAACAAAGTCAGGCAATTAACATTACTTCCTAGAAATTTATCCAACGTTCCATAGCAGCCAAAAAACGTACTGTTAGTAACTGCTCAGTTTCCAGACCCTGGTCGGGAGCACAGGGGAGATGTCTGACAGGGTTAACGCCCTTCACTTCTTCAGCTGATGGGGACACAACAAAGGGAGACTTTCCCTGAGCAGCTGCAGCATTTAGTGACTGTAACCTGTACATTCAATGCCAGATTTTCAACTTACTGATAACCATTCAATCTGCTCTGCTCAAACTCACAGTCACTTTTCTGCCGCTCACTCTCTCACACTCACTCAAACACACACTCTCTATGCTTACACATTAAACATCGCCCTGTTCCTTGAAGGAGCTATGCTACACCTATAGCAGTACTTTCATGTACACGTCCTCTCAAGATTGAGGAGAGGGAGCTAGGACACCAAAGGTTATCATGCTCGCACAGCATGTAAGTGTTAGCCCACTGATATTAATGATCATGTGAGATTTTAGCAGTGGCGTTCATAATTCAAATACAGGGGAAACACTGACGAGACTTGACTAGACTTAACCTGCAGCTTCCTTCCAGGATTTATTTCAGTCATCCTGCTACCTGTTGAAAATCCTTGGACATACCAGAGCTCAACTTTGCCTTTCTCATCTGACAGGAGCCCATCTGGTCAGCCAGTAGCACTCCGCTCCCTGGTGTATTTTTGTCCCGCTTCTCCCCCTGGGCTGATATGTGCAGTGACACCCCCTTATAAGTCAAGCATTCATTCCAGGAAGTGACAGCTTGTGCAACGGCTATTTTTTTGCCCCACGAGTACCACTGTGCAGATGAGTAGGAAACAGCAAGATGAAATGGTTTGAGATTAACATCTTGAGGGTTGGCAAGGAAGGGAAGATCAAAGGAAAAAGTTGTTGAGCTGTTATGATCTGCAAACAGAAAGGGGTTTCCATCAAGGCCCCATACATAAAAATCAAGATGATGAAAGACAAATGAAGGGGAACAGACATTACTGCACTGTGAATCAAAGATTATATGCATGTGAGGAAGAAGCCAAACAAGTACTCGAATTAACTTAATGTCAAATGCTTTGAACCATGGCAGGATGCCTTCAGACTTAAGGTTCCCATTAGCATCATCTGTGACCTCCGTGCTCCATACATGACTATGGTTCATCACATAGCATTCCCTATGTCAGCTTCTGGGGGAAACGTCAACAGTCAGTTACTTTGTACTTCTGATCAGACAACAGGTTGCATTTCCAAAGGTACTTAATCTCACAGATGTCTCAAAATATGACCAGAGGTGAAACCAGTGCTTATATCATTACATTTGCGCATACTGTGCTGCTCCATTCTGCTCCTTTCCACCCATCAAATTCACGTTCAAGGAACCCTATGGAGTTTTTGACCACTAGTGGCACTATGGAGCAATGCTTGGGTGGATTCCTCTTTTGTTTGTGGCATGACACAAAACCTGCCATCGGCTTCACACTATTTCGCTGACCGACAGCTGGGGGCTTTTACCGAGACGAAATGCAGCAATGCACCAACGAAGCTAAACAGATGACTGCCGTTTTGGCAAATACAGCTTGTGCCACAAATCACTCCCCATTTACTATGATAGTGTACTACATTTGCAGTCCACTATTTTATTTCAAACTTGATGACAAGCCCAAAATGCAATGCTCCACAGGTTAGAAATGTGGCTAGGCACTGATTTGATTTGATTTGTGATGCTGTTGGATCCACCTTCTCTTATCATTATTTCTGATGTTTTGCAGTGTCTGTATCAAGGATGCACGATATGGATTTTTGTCAGCTGATACCATAACTAATAATTGCCTTTATTTCATGGCTGATAGCAATAAAGATAACCAACAATTTCACATTTTTGTATTTTAAAAATAACCTGTATTTTATGCACATCTGAAGGTAATCGATATTTAGCCGATAATTTGAATTTCCAGATATCAGGTCAATAATTTATCCATCCAAAATTCAGTATATCGTGCACCCTTCGTGTGGATAAATCACACACAAAAAGCACAATCATAAAGATCAAGATCGTACATTAAAACATACGTCTGTACTTGTCAGGAGTAGGCAAGTTTTAAAGGTGTACATGATTTAGTCAGCAGTAATGGTGTAGAAACCGCAACAACAAGGTCACCCAAGCCTTTTTTCTGCAACTACATCAGTTTAAAACCACCACTTAACAAGGAATTGTCCAAATCCTGGACCTCTGACCTGTTAGTCCTTTATGCTGACCAAGCTGCTTCAGACCAACACTCCCATTCAGCAACTATAAGCTACTTGCAACAATTGCAATCCTTAATCCATGTATATAAACATAACCATAAAAACACTATCCACTGAGCGTATGCACCTGATACTCTGACCTCTGCATTGTTCGCAGGGTTATGTAAAAAAAAAAAAGGGGGGGGGGGAAACACTCATTAAGTTCTGATGCAGATCCGGTTCTAATGAAGAGTAATCCATTTTATTACTCAAGTGCAAATTGAGTGAAAGTTTATCCTGCGAACTGAAACATCAGTCCACAACTATTGTGGTGTGCTGGTTCACAGATGAGATGTGGCTGACTTGCATGACTGGATTTCAGGTCTCTGAGGACGTGAAGCCACCTGCTGCACACAGGAATCAACTGGAACATGAGAGGAGGGAAGGACACACTTGTAACACTTGATAAAATTACAAGCTCATGAGCACAACTCAGAAACTCCAGAAGGAAAATTCACTGCCATAAAAACTTGTACTGTTCCTGTGGGCGAATCTGCCTGGCCACTGTGAAACTGGAGTTGTTCTACAACCTCGGCTCCTCTTTGAGGTCCCTCTTTATGCCTTTGCAGCTTGTTTAAAGGAGCACTATGTAGTTTTGGGGAAGATCTTTACGCCTCAACAAACTACATAAACAAACTCTTTTCGTTTTTCATGACTGAATAAACAAACTGACCTTAAAGAACGACGCAATTACACAACATTTTACTTTGTTTATATGTGGCGGACCCTGCCACCTTTCTAGCTTCTGTTCTGGGAACCTTATGCACAAAATAATATTTCTGAGTTTGTATTATTACCTGATTAATATTGTAAATGTTAAAATTCGGAGTTTAAATTTCCTCTACAAAACTACACAGTACTCCTTTACAGGACTAGTGTCCATTGTGGGAGGAAATCATTAGTAATCCCTCTCCTGTGATACCTTACCAGCAGTATAGCCTATATTATATAGCACAGGTCAAATCAAACTTATTTTAGAGTGCGAATATTATCTGTACTCACAGTACACCTGGTAACTAAAGTTCACATCTGTTTACCTCATTTTCACCACAGACTTTTGTAAACCACTTGAGCTGTCTGAGCCTTTGTCTGGGGCCTGCCCACGTCACCTGTTGCACCTCTACCATCTGCAAAGTTATTACTGAACAGCAGCACAGTCCCAAAACAGCTAGCGTCAGGCGAGCATTACACACAGGGAGGGTGAAACAAATCATTTCCCCGGCAGTATGAGCTGAATGTCAGATATGAACCATCTCAAAATAACGCTCCTGATAACCGCTCAGTCGTGCAACTCACGCTCAGAGAGGAAAGTGCGGCTGTCAGCTACTCACACCGGAGAGTCCATGACAGAGAAAGAGCGGTCCCGCTGCGGTCCTCCGGGTTTTATCCACAATATGTCCCCGAGCTATCCTCCACAGGTCTGTTGACACGTTAATGGTTAATGTCGGCGCCGTGTTTCTCTCCAGCGACCTGCTCCTCATTGACAGCAGCCGTGTGTGTGTCCGAGGACCCCCGTGTTGTAGGGTGGCGTCAAGTCCGACTAACGGTTACAGGGCAGAGCGCGAGCTTCCGGTTACTGTTTTTCCAAAATAAAACTCTCATCAACGACTAGGTCAGGGAGGTAGGCACAGAGGGAAGTATTAGTGATGTTTAATTCAAGATTTGGCCCATTTCTTTTACTGTATTCGGCCTGCTAATAATTAACTGATAATTTTAGTCACTGACACAAGTCTTACACACAAGGGATTTTTTCAATTTCTTTCTTCACACAGGCTTCAGTATCTGCAGCTTTTAAAGCTTACAGTTAAAACATACATTTCCTTCAGCTTTTCAGAAAGAGCACTGAAAGATATTGGCTGAGTAAAGAAAGCCTGCATTAGACTCTTGCTCCAACTTTAAAGAAATCTCTCAGCCTATGGATTATACACAGGGCCGGATTAAATGGACAGATTACTCTGGGCAGACTATTTTTCCATACGCAATTATTTAGTCATGCACTTATAAGGAAAGTATAGCAAACGTGTGTTTTATTGTATAAAAAATATATAACCACTGAAACAAAATTTTAGACTGGCAATTCTTTTTAAATGTATCTGAAACATTATTTAAAGAAGGCAGTTCTTTTCTCCTCTGTGTGGGCCCCCTGGTAACAAAATGGCTCTAGGCATGTGCCTAGAATAGATCCTGCACAGATTATACAGTCAGTTCTGATATTCATTCACAGCAGTTAGACGCTTGTGTGTCCCTGCAGTTGTTGAAGCATAGGCTATAATGTTTTTTAGGTAAAGCGTATCATCATAAGTGAATGTGTGATTTGGAAGACCTTATGGAAACAAATTTTGTCTTAATAGCTTACTGCAACTGTAATATCTGGTTTGATGGCAGCAGTCACACCTGTGCATTGGATTTAGGTTTTAATGACTTTACTTTGGAAGTGAATTTGGCACTTTTCCGGTACTGCTGTGTCTGTATGTGGCTAACTTGACACTAGGGGTGCAGGATTTGAAATAGTGATGGTATACTCGATTCCTTTTACTGACTCGCGTTTGTATGAGTCACTCACTAAAGTGAATCGGGTTTTTGAGTCACTTGAGTCAGTCACCCAGAGTGTGCGCCACAGAATGCGAGTTTCTCAGGTAAGGGAGGGGCTCTACGAGCTGGGAGGGAGAGCGAGTGAGCTGGAGCTACTGGGTCAGTCAATCGTTCTTTTTCTGTATCAGCCTGTGATACAGCTCAGATGAGACTCCCGGATCCGTCTCATCTTCCCTCCACATCCCGTTCCGCCGGACCGACGACAACGCAAAGTTTAACACGACTCCACTACTTCACTTAAAAATCAACTACTGACAAGAGAACGGCATCATTTAAGTGGCCGACTGCTAGCAGCTTTTTAGGGTGACTGAATAGTTCACATCCAGCTGCTCCACTCTGTCACTTAGCCCCTCCATCTTCCTCCTTCCTTCCAATACCCTCAGCTAACCTCTCAATAAAGCATCATACCGTCGGTTAAAATAGACGGCTTTTCCCGCTGCTTGCAGCCTCCACTCCCAACTCCACTCCGGCCGCCGCAGACTCGCGGCACACCGATGATGTCACAGCGCAGCCTGCAATCTCCTCCACCCCCAGCAGAGGGCATGTCGTATCTCCCCTTGTACCTGCTCCCCACATGTCTCACCCGTCTCACCTGTTTTCCTCATTCCTCTCTTCCCTGTACCCGCAGGCTGCAGAATCATCTCTGTACATACTTCATCCCAGCATCCTTTCCTCTTCTATTCATTCTACCTTCACTCCCGCTAACGTAGCTCCTGCAGCTACATCCAGTTACCCATTTCCAGCAACCACTGCCAACCAGGCGCACACAGCCTATGCCACCACAGGCCAGGGCTCATCCACTGCTGGTCTTCCTGACTTCCTCCTTTTCTATCCCTCTCCCTCAATAACAAAAACATTTGTCCCCCTGTTGAGTACACAGTCAAATCTAGCGTAGGATCACATCCCTCTAATTCCTCGGCACCATCCCCGACACACCTACCTCCCAAGCCTCCCTCCCAACCGGGAAGCTACACCTTATCCCCTCCGCTGCACTAAGCACCAGCAACTCCCCCTGCTCAGACGCCCTTGACTACGCTGTTCGCACCAGCCCTCAACATCTATCCTTCATCTCCCACTCACATCCCTGCCACCCCCCTTCCCTCCCTCCACGTCTACATCACCTTCAACCACTCCCGTAAAATGGAGTACGAACATGGCGTCATGAATCTTTTACGACGACCAGCTCACCCAGCCATGCACCAATGCCGCACTCTAGTAGTTTCAGAAGCCACTACGGCGGTAGATGGTGCTCCACCCATTGGCCCCTCAACTCACTCTCCCCTTCCTTCGCCCTCTACAAACGTATCCAGTCGCCATCGCTGCACTTCCTTAGGGGCACACGCTTCTCCCTTCTAATCCCTGGAATTCAAATCCTTGGCACCAGACTCGGATTCTCGACCCCCCTTCTTTTACCGTCCCACGCTCTCAAACCCCCTTTCCATTCGCGCAACACTCTTGAACTTGTTTCGCGCAACAGTTTCGAACCCCCTTTCCGTTCGCAGCGCACGGGACCTCTCTTTCCTTCATCCTACACACTCGACCCCTCTCTCCTACATCCACCTCTTTTCCATTCATCAGCCTATCTCGACCCCCTTTCCATTTCGTCCAAAGCACTTGACCCCCCTTTCCATTCGCGCTCTCTCCTTCGACCACTATCTACCTCGACCGCTCTCCCTCATCCAACTACCTCGACCGCTATCTACCTCGACCGCTCTCTCCCTCATCAACTACCTCGACTGCACTCTCTCATCCAATTACCTCGACCGCTCTCTCCCACATCCTAATACCTCGACCCCTCTCTCCTACCTTCATCAAGCCTTCTATCAATTCAAATAAAATTACCTTTACGCTAAACCAAACCCTTTCATCTTTACTACACCGGATGGTGCAATTTCAAGTCATTCCATACCCTTCACAACCTCCCTTTCCCCTCCATCGACATCGTAACAATAACTAGCTTCATCACACACGCCCACACGGTTCTAAAAATCAGACCATCCACCATCCAAATATATTCAGCGGCATTAAATTCTTCATCAAGCTGCTCTCCGCAGCTCCAGCCCTCTCCGTTTCTCATCCCCACGTCACTATGCTGATAAACGGCCTACATAAGGCAGAACCCCAGCTTACACCGAAACACTTACCCTTAACCACAGACCTCAACTGCCAACTGAAAAGCTACTATGTACCTCCTTGTTCATATCCAACTACCTGCTTGCCAACCGCTGCACCAATCGCCAGCTTCTCTCCCTGCTCAGGCAAATCAATTATGCACATCACGAAATTCATCCGACGCCTCACCTCAGTCTCAGCCACCACCAAAGTCCTCGGCCGCTGGTCCTCCCAACCCTACAACAGCTACATCCACAGTCACCTCAGCAATATCCATCAAACACATTTCCTGAGCCGCCTG
The DNA here is from genome assembly GCF_040436345.1 of Pagrus major. NCBI lineage: Eukaryota > Metazoa > Chordata > Actinopteri > Spariformes > Sparidae > Pagrus > Pagrus major. The sequence goes on along the minus strand of NC_133222.1, from coordinate 27,016,593 downwards.
ATCGGTGGTCGGGGAATTGGTGGTGTGCATGTGAGCACTGTGAAGTAATGGCCACCGAAATCGAGTGTTTGTGCTGCCTGGAATGGGACCTTCGTCATGATCAAGAATCCCAAGCACGGTGTGTTACCGAAATTGAAGATTTCCCCTCCCTTATAAATCAGACAGTGCTACAAACTTTTTTCCATGTCCCCAAAATCAACTGGAAGCGGCGACCCACCCCAGCAGGACCAGACGGACAGCTATCTGACGAGTAAGTAGCCTAAACAATTATTGTAATGCTGGTTGTATATATTTTGAATGATTTGTGTTTGGTATTTCTTTTTATTGCAGGTTACATTTTGCCATAGTTTCCTATATTATGACTGAGTATTGTTGACCTTTGCTCCCCTCCCCCAGCCAGTGCAGACTAGTGGCCTACCGCATTGTTCTGGAGTGGGGTCTGAGGTGAGCGCCTGGGAAGGGGTCAAAGAAGAGTGCTGCCAAGCTGTGTGGTAACAGCAATTTGAAGGAAGTACCCCTCCCCCAGTGGAGATTACAGAGGTTTCCAGGAGGCAGAGGTTCTGTTCAGCTGCTGTGATAGATTATCTTGAATCTGTAATGTCAGCCTTTGTACATATTTTTTGTAAATATATGTTGAAATTGTTTCCTTAAACATGTGTAGAGTAAAAATTGTTCTCAAAGGATCATTGCCTTTGTTGTCTTTAGTGAACTTCTTTATTTCCAAAACTATATACAAAGAACAAAATATCTAATATGTATAAGTATATACATACAAAGTATTACAAATAAGCATTTTCAAGGTAGATTACTGGCCTCACAACTACTTGAACCGTGACATACTCTTTGCCACCAACTCAGACTTGTCGGGCCTTGGTACTGGGCCCATGTTATGTATGCTGTATTCATTCCTCATCTTTAGCACAGTCTCCACGAGGCCTTGACGGAAAGCCTGTGATGTCTTCTCATAAATATGCCTGGCCACCCAATGATGACTTGCTTTAGAATATGCACACGAATAGTGTGGAACTCCTAACAAACACACACCAAAATGAGCAGGTTAAACTTGCATGAAGGTACAAGACTCAATGGTGTTGTACTCGAATACATGCAACTGACAAGACTACAAACAAAGCTCACAACTCTACTGATCTGTAAAGTATTTTATATGATCTAGACAATCACATATTCAGAAACAAAGACTTTCTCCTATCTTCTGGTGTTGTGGCCTGTGGCCTGCTCACATTGGCATTGTGGTCCATGACTGCCAGCTGGGTGCAGGCTCGCATCGAATCATAGTGAAAGTGAAGCCTCTTCAGGGCATATTTCAACAAGGAAGAGAGGAATACTTCCAGAGATCCTGTGTAGATGCAAATGTGTCCAATCCAAATATATTACACAAAGAAGAGGTAACAATATGCAGTGTTCTTACAAAGTTATATACTATGTGTGCCACTAATACATATGTGGCTAACTGAGTGGCAGAGTAGAACAAAGCTACCATTCCTTAGAGCTGAGGACCTGTTTTTATTAAGAGGCTAAAAGAATGAACATAAAAGTAAAAATGTTGATTATTGTGAAAGCATACCAGTGTGTTTGAAAAGAGCCATCTGCTTCAAGTCACGCATGAGGGCCTGGTTCAGGATGATATCTTGCAGAGCCTGGAAGGCTGGAGAATCTTCCCTTATCCACCTTTTCTATCTTTGGTCCTGCTCAGTCATGGGATCATGGAAACAGGTGTGTTGAACACCACTCTCCTCCCACCTATGGACACCGCAAATGTGGTGAAGAAGCGATTTCCATCGCTGAGCGCACTCCCGAAAAACAAAAGTCTGTGTATTACACTAGGGAAGTTTGGATGACACAAATATTGCAAAAAAATCTCCTAATTGTCTCTGTGCTGTTTGGTGTTCTTACCTGTTGAAAAATAAGTTATTTGACTGAAAATACTGTATATTGACTAATGTGACGCATTGCAAATCACTGTATAACTTCATTATTACCTCTCCGTCACCATGGCTCAAGCTGCATGACCAGTAGAGAAGATTACTGATGGATTTCAGCCATGGCCGCAGATCTTCAGAAACAGGCTTTTATAAGTGTGTTGTATGACGGGAACAAGGTACATTGTCTGAATTCTGTAGAAGTGTGCTTCACTTGGAATTGGAATATTAACTAGTGCGGCCCAGTCTTTTACATCGGTGTATGTAGCTCCAGTAAAAAAGATAGCTGCACACATCAGGAGGGTGGTTTGTCCCATCTCCCCCTGGTCAGGACACGATTGCCATTGTCCTGAATGTGCATTCAGGCATGTCCAGCGGATTATAATTTGGCCAGCTTGTGTTATGACCTTCTTCTCCTCTATGGCTACACCACATTGGTGGTATGTTTTAATTAACTCCATGAGGTTTGACTCATCAACCACCCATTTTGGTCCCGCCCATCCTTTGGTTTTGGCTGCGCTGTTGTTGGATGAGCCAGAACCTGAACTGGAAGTGGAGGTCTCACTGAGTGCCACAAAGCTCTCATCAGCCTGATCATGCAGCTCCATCTCTCCAAAGCTAAGGCTCATTGCGTGTACAGATGAGTGTGCTGCTGATTGCTCTAGGTCATCCTATAGAATGCATCAAAGGATATACGTGTTGAAATTATGAAAAGAATAAAAAAGTATTTACTCAAGAATATAATATCAACATTGCCACCAAAGGCAACAGTGTATGAGGCAAAAAAAACCAAAACAACTAACCTGTGTAAGAACTCCACTGTCTGCACTAGGGACAGTCGAATTCAACACCGATGTTGTACTACTGCCCTGCCAATTAGAAAAAAATTTGCACTGTGTGACTTCAGTGATGTCAGAATTGAATGACATACTTCCGATGAAAAGCTTACCTCTGAAAGTCGCCATGTTGGTGGCCACGTTAGGTATGTTCCAGACAACGATGGCTTTGTGCATGGCCTCACTGTTGCCTGTGCTGGACTTGTCAGGGAGAGGGCAAGGGCAGAGCGAAGACCAGAGCTTTGTGACCTTTGTGTGTGATCACTCTTCTTCGGGGTGGACTCTGGCACTCCAGCCAATTCAGTGTCTTCCAAGTTAATATCTGTGTCAGAACCACTTGTCTAGATTGTGGGAAAAGATATAATTAAAACACTGATCTTCATCAAGTGATTCTCTTACTTTGACCATATTGACAGACAGAAAACATAGTCTTGACTAACATTTTTGAAACTACTTTGCACCAAAAATTGTATGTCTAAGTAGTGATAGTAGTGGCATTAGTAGTAGTGTTCAACCAATTTCACAACATGCTGAGCTTTGTGTAATCAAAATTACCTTACTACTGTCCTTTTTGGCATCATGGGAATCTTGGTCAGCCGTCCCACATTGTTGGGCTCAGCATGAGTCACTAACATTCCGGTAGAATATAACCAAAAGTGCATTACCTCCACTCTGCAGCCACCTGTACAGCTCTTGGAATAGCATTTTCCCTCATATACACTCTCTTTCGTCTTCCGTGTGTTGTAGGCACCCTGAAGTCGTCATGGTCAAAGTGGTCACTACAAACTCGGTAGTCCTTCTATCTTAGCGTCTCGGTCGGCGTGTTGATGTCGAGTTGCAAAACAAATAGCCACTGATTAAGGATATCCCTACTGTACTAGAACGGCAGTCTGTGAAAAGTTTCTGGAATGTTACTTTTCATCTTCTTCTCACATCCGGGAAAAGCACAAAAATGAACCATCTTCATTCACGCTGTGACAGTTTAGGTGTCTCTTCATGTAGTGTCGAGTCTTCTTAGTGGTTTAAAAATAGCGATTTTGATGCTACCGTAATGTTGCCCCTAGCTTGCAACTGAAAATGATTTTGACCTGAAAACTAAAATACGGTATATCTTAAAAGTGGCTTTTTCATCGTAATTATGCTTTTACACGAAGGTTTGACTCAGCTACATTCACAAAAAAAGCCTAGGTTGCATTTTGGGCGAGAGTTACACTTTAACCCATAACAATGGATTAGTATATATTTAATTTAAAGACATATTTAGCCTATGCATCTGTTTCCCCCTGCCAGGCATCCCCACACCCAAGCTTAAAAAACTTTATAAGAAAAACAAAATAAAATCACAGAATGGGCAGTAGGCTGCAGTAAATTAGGTATAAAATGTTCCTGGCTCTAAAACGCAGAGCTGCTGCAGTTGTGCTCCTCTGCTCAATTTGTTTGAAGCAGTGAAGCAGTGACGCTGATTTCAATGTAATAGGTAACTAAACTTGAACAAAGACATTTCAAAATTGAGTCATTTCCTGCACCCCCCTTGCAGGACTAGTACACATGACGTCAGTAGTTCTAAAATCCTGACTACGTCCCGAGCCTATATGATCAGACTTCCGTGTCTTGATGTTTCCATAGGTTAGTCACGTGTTTGATGATCATTTGTCTCAGTGGACTGTCAGAAAACGACATTTTAAAAGTGAACCTCAGTGTGAGTTAAAAGTAAATTGAATGGCAAAAATATGTTGGATGCATCTTACACATACTACAACCAAAATTTCAATGCAAGTTTCTAATATTATGTCTTCATATAACAATATGATAGTGTTATTTTATAAATACTGTTGCCCCAAATAGTTTGTCTTGTCTTGGCTTCAGTTGAAACAGTGCCAATATTGCCCCGTCATTTTACAATCACTCATACATTCATCTGAGACCTGCCCTGCAGGACAGGCTCAGATTTCCCTCAGGATGACAAATAAGGTTTGAACTCAACTGTAATGATTTCTCAGTTGAATTCCCATTAAGGGACATTTTTTATGAACTTCTTTGGAAAACGATGAAGAGAGCCGACAGTTTAGAGTTTGGAGGTAAAGCCTTACACTGCCATCACTGCTGCCTTTGACCCTCAGACTGCCTCGTACAGAGCCTGTTATTGCACTTAGATTTTCCAGCAAATTTATGTAGTGTAGTCAAATTATTAGATGTTTTTATAATATATATGGAAGGAGTTTGTTTACTGTTTTCAATGGTCCTGGTCCAATGAACAAACAAAATGACAAAGTTGATAAAGTGGAGGAAAGATGTAGTCATGCCTCTCAGTCCCTCAGCAGGAAAACATAGTCAAACATTACGTGTCTGTTTCCCTCCCACATGATTTCCAAAGGTTTCATCTACTGTATGCTTGAGAATTGCCAAGAAAAAAAAAAGTTTTAGTTAGTGTGTTTTTGTTGGAAGTTTGGTTTCCCCACACCCTTATCAGTGTAGTTTTGTCACTGTAACCAAACATTAAAAAATGAATGAATTATTGAAACATTTAAGGTAAAGATAAATTATATTATTTTTATGTTTTAGCCCTCTGTGATTACACTACACTTCATCACTCACTGATTACTAAGGAAGGAGAGAATGAATCAATCAGGACCTAATAATTAGTTGATTGTCAATGATTAATACCTGAATAACTGTGATTGGAGGACTATTGTAGAAAATGATGAGTTACTAGAGAACAGATTGGGTGAGTGTAGTTAATAGTTCATTTATATAAACATGATAATAGTAGAGTTTATTTGATTAGTTCATAAATATCTGTGGATCAACATACAGACCACTTTCTCTGACCCCCTGTGCCTTTTCCTCACCATCACTCAAAAGTGATACAACTTTATCTTTTTCTCTCAAATGGAATTAAAGTTCCTCTCTGTTTGCTTTGACTATTGCACCTTTTTTCGTCTGAAATTGTTCACAAAGCACTCTGAGAACTGACAGTAACTGTATTTCAAATTTAAAAAAGTGAGAACAGCGACAAAAAAAAATTCTTATACTGTTCCTTGCTGCAGCACCTCTATTCCCCCTCTGTCTGAGCACTCTGTTTTAATACCTGTCTCTTTAAGGCTCCTCTCCTGATGAGCCCAGTCTGCTCTGATTGGTCAGCTCTCACAGGCCTGAACAGACCAGGGTGTTTCCTCATCAGCACTGCTGGTGGTGCTGCAACCATGACCATCCTGGAGGCATTACGAAGGCAGTGACTGTATAGTTGTGTCATCACAGCCTAACTGACGGCTAGTTTAAAGGTTTCTGAGGCTGTGTACATTTCCCTGTAGACTGACTGATTTGATACTTTAACCGTATTTATATACCACCTAGATCTGCTTTATAATAAAGAAGACATGGAAATCTCATATTCTACATTAAGGGACCTTGAAGGCTGCGTCATACCACAGGGGCATTTGCAGCATGTCATCCCTTCTCCCTTCTCAATTCCTTTCTCTCTCAAGATGATATCAAGATCCAATCTAAAGAAAATATCTTTATAATAAAATTAAATATATTGAATTATATGTTGTTTAGTTCAGTTGACTAAGGATGCAGTGGTGTGGAAAATGGCTGTAATAGAATAGCAACAGCAGCATCATCAGCACAAAGCAAAAAGCAGGAAAGAATGGGACTACCCTGTAGTCTCTCTACTGCATCCTTTGCACTCTGAAATGCCCACTTCCCTGCCACCACCCCCCCACACACACGTCTTACCACACCAGCTGCAAGGAGGCGGAACCATTTATTGCTCTGTGGCAGCTGTGTTCTGAAGGCAGAAGAAAACTGCACTTATGCTGAACATGTTCTCATTATCGAACATAACGAGATACACACTGCATACACGATTCTGGATTTACAGTATGTGAGAAATACATGAGTAGTTACAACACATCATAGAGCTCAGACATAAATGTCAAATGCTTTGGTTTTGGAAAAGAATGTGAAGATGTCTGATCATAGACTCACAGATAAAGATATTTCACGTGGCTCAGTTGGTGGAGCGTGTGCCCTACAGTATGTGCAGAGGCTGTGTCGTCACTGCAGCGGCCCAGGGTTCGAGTCCAACCTGCGGCCCTTCGCTGCATGTCAGTCTCCCTCTCTCTCTCTCTCTCTCTCATTTGGTTTCCTGTCACTCTTCAGCTGTGAAGCCATGAATGATCTGTTGATATATGGTACAAGCTAAAATTACAAATTTATTGTTTTGAACAAAAGGCACAGATCCCAATGTGCACAGTTACTTCCAGGAACATTATCATTATCCCTAAAGAACGACTCTAGAGGAGGACAGACTTTGTTGTGTGAGCTAGATGAGATGAGGATGTAAGTGATTTCATAGTAACTTTTTACTAAATCGTCCTCCATTTATGATGATTTCTTTTGGCTGGATGATTATTAAAAAGAAAAACTTGAGTTGTGCTGAAGGAAGGGAACCTTATTTGTAGCAGATTTTGTTTGCCAAGCTTGGGAGAGAAGGCAGAATATCTTGTTGAAGACCGAGCTGCAAAATAAGATGCAATTTTGGAATAAAATGAAATGTGATGTAAATCTTTGACCGCTACAGCTTTACTTTTGGAGTATGTAAACCCATGAGGGTGGAGTACTTTGTGGGCATGACACGAAAAATAAAATAAAAATAATCAAACATTTCTGTTGGCTCATTTACAGAGTGACAGAGCCGCATCATTGCCGCAAAGATGATTAGAATTTGAATTTGAAATTTAGCCATGTATGGCCATTGTGCTTTTGGGAGAACAGGGTGTATTTATTAACTAAAATCTTGCAATGTTAAAAGAAAGTAAAATTTCCAGATCTGTCCCTTTGTCCTGAATCCTCACCAAACGTTAATAGGATCTGTTCTGGGTAAGACCCTTCCTTCATCCAAGTTTCATGGTAATCCATTCAGGAGTTTTTGTGTAATCCTGCTGACAAACCAATCAACCAATGAATGGACACAGGCAAAAACATAACCTCCTATTGACCAATAGAAAAGGGAGGACATGAATTGTAATTTAAGTGAACCAACTCTTTCCATTCACAACTGTGTGAGACTCCATGTGCCTTTATAACCGACTGACTAACATTAAAAACTGCTGTCTTTTTATAGTCTGTACTATGAAGTGTACCTTAATGTTTGTGTGTGTGTGTGTGTGTGTGTGCGCGCGCGCGCGCGTGTGTTCATACTATGGTCATCATTCCTGTTCTGATTGTGTCCCTGGATGTTATGTCCTGCTCTGCCCTCATGTGGTGGATGTCTGCTATGACATCACAAAGCCAGGAACTGTGAAGGGGTGAACCAAAGTGTAATTAGGTGAATAAAAAAACGTATTTGTTAGTATTATATGTATTTCTCATGCCAACTGTTCTGTACATTTATTTTAGCTTTCAGAATTCTCAAGCTGGAAATGTAATTTGATAATTTGACAATATAAATGATAATTTTGAGGCACTTTCTAACTACTGCCCATACTTGTTGTCTACAGTAGTATCAAATAAGCTTTCTACTAATGAGCATTAACGCAAATTGATCCTGTTTCTACATTTATACAATCTGATCAAATAATGTCTTTGCTTTATGTTGACGGTGAAAAGTCACCTCTAAACTTAATATGAAAATTTAAACTAAAACATATTAAAGGTGGATTATGCAAGAATTTTACTTTACAACATTCAAAAATGTACGATAATCATCAACAGAATGTCAAGAAGTATTAGTTTTGAGTTTATGTCAAAGACGTTTATGGCGCTTGTGACCACCCAGCTCCAGTTCTGGTGAATATTCCGGCACCGCTCCCTGCAAGCATTCCCCCTTGGGTCCCACCTGTCCCAGGCCTGAAAATCTTCTGCCAGCAGTGTGAACAACACCAACACTCCCACTGCTGTTTTTCAAATATTTTATAGTTATAGTTCTATCAAATGTGTAAATGAACAAACTTCATTCAATCACACATTTAACAAACATCATTGAAATTTAAAAGAAGATAATGTCCTACTCTGTTGCATTATCATCATTCTTCTGTGAATCTGACGACATGTGTTGACAGAAAAACAAAGCATTAAGCAAGTATTATTCCATCCAGCCCTCTGCCCCTCCCCTACTGTTACACTCTGACCTCTGACACCAGGACACCTATCGACCCAATAACCGTGACATCACGGTAACAACAGCAACAGTTACTTCTGGGAAGACACTTGGCAGTTGATTTGCATTGCTGAGATATGTGAAATAGTCAAACTTGTTTATGTCTGCTGGCATTTTCAGATGTACCTAAAACGTTTAAAGATGTATAGTTACAAGTGTTGTAAAAGTACACAAAAGTCATACTTGAGTAAAAGTACAGATATAGTGTCGAAATATTACCTATCAGTCATATATGAATAGTACTTGAGTAAAAGTCTTGAATAAATCTGAGATTAACTGTACCTAAAGTAATTTTCCAACAATAAATGTACTTAAGTATTAAAGGCGCAAGTAAAACTAAATTGTACATATATTTACATGTATGCATATTATCAACCTGATCAATTTTCTGATTATCGGAATCAGTGTTTATTTATTTTTTTAAAAATCTGATTGCTGATAAAAAATGAATGGATTTAAAGTGCTCTACTTTGGCTCTGATTCAGCATGCAATCTGCAAAGTAACTAAAGTTATCAAATAATTGTAGTGGAGTAAGTACAATATTTGTCTTTAAAACAGTTTTATTTTAAATGTTAAAAAACGTGTTGGGGGGCACTAGTGTGCACGCATGGAGTAGACATGTTTTCCGTGAGCTCCTGCCAAGTGCAAATTTTATTTTTATATAAAGCACAGTGTAACGAATATTTACGCGAAATGCCTCTCATACCATACTTTTAAAAGTTTAAGTTGACGTTTGCACCGTATCCTGCCTGAAAATGACTGATTCTGGAACAAGACGTGAAGCTGCGAAGACTACTAGCACTACTCGCTCAAAGCCAGACTCTCCAAAAAGCATGGCTAAAGGTTACAATGGTGAAGTGACTAGCATCGAGGCAGACACTTTGAGTGCCACTAAATTCACGGACGCCTTACAAGCTTTAAAAGCGGATATATGTGGCAAAATTGATTCTAAAGTGGATTTGCTATCCAGCAATCTCCGTACCGAAATTACAGCTGTTAAAGAGGAGCTTAAAAACTCCTTGTCTGGCTTGCAGGCTACAGTGGATAAGTATAGCGTCACTATTCATGATCTGGAGTGCTTTGCCACAGCCCACAGCGACACTGTCGCTAGCATGGAATCCAAACTTAGTGAGTTATCCGCAGAAGTGTGTGCACTAAAAACAAAATGTGATGATCTGGAGGGCAGGCAGAGAAGACACAACCTTCGCATACTAGGCATACCTGAGGGAGATGAAGGGTCTCGTCCTACTGAATTCATCGCTCAACTGCTTCAGGATATGCTGGAGTTGGAGGAGAAGCCTTTGCTGGACAGGGCGCATTGTTCTCTCCGTCCAAAGCCGAAGAAGGGAAAGCCACCGCGAGCATTTGTCATCAGAGTGTATTACTACCATGTCCGTGACCAGATTCTCCGACGAGCAGCTGAGGCATCTCCATTACTACACGAGGGTAGCAGGCTGTCTATCTTCCCTGACTTCACGGCGGAGGTTGCAAAGAAACGTGCAGCATTCGTGTTGGTAAAGAAGATTCTGCATGAGCACCCTTCAATCAAATTCAGACTTTTCTTCCCGGCTGAACTGAAAATAATGATGTCTTCAGGTGAGGTCCACAAATTCACTGATCCGGACGCAGCAATGGCCTTCGTCAACACCGCAGTGCGTGAACCAACAGATTAGGGTAGGATTGCGGTAGGCTATGTTTTACAGTAGAAATCCATGCCGTTGTGTACTTTCAGGGGCTGTCTTGAGAAGGTCGCTGAATGATGCATTTAAGTGGAACAGCACAAGTGTCAATCAGTTAGCTAAATCATCCATTTGAGTAGCCCTCATCTATGCAAGTTCTGCGAGCATTCTTTATTTTTTATGTTTATTTTTGCTAATGTGAATTAAAAATACTGTGCTTTTTGTAACCTTTACATTTGATACATTTATAGCATCTGGCCCAATGGGTGAGTAGTAAGTTAACATCAAAGTTTTCTTAGGGAGTTTGATGTTGTGTTCCTTAGGGAGGCTAGGTGCACGTGGCACGTTCAGGATGACGCTACAGCAGTTTGTGGTTTGTCTCTTTGTCTGCATGTCTTACCAGTTGTTTTGTTTTTTAGTCTTTTGTTTGTGTATGGGCCTTCTGATATATACAAAGGTAGCTTCTGACAATTCTGTGAGGTTTCACTTGCAATTGTATCACACACTTACTGCTTTATCTTTCTCCACTCTTGATGTAATATGATCTCACAAAGCAGTCCTAACCCTACTCTCCAATCTGGTGGACACACACTCAAATTTACTAGCTGGAATGTAAAGGGACTGAATCAACCTGTCAAGAGAAGCAAAGTTCTTCACCATCTTCAAAGTATGGGGACTCATATTACTTTCCTACAAGAAACACACCTGAAAGCAAATAATCACTCTTTGTTGCATAAACGGTAGGTTGGTCAGATGTATCACTCACACTACGGCTGTAAGGCAAGGGGAACTGCAATTCTCATACACAAATCTGTGCCATTTACTTTATCAAATACCAAACTAGATAAAAATGGAAGATATGTCATAGTAACAGGTAAGCTCTATAATACCCCAGTGACCTTAGCCAATGTCTATGCCCCCAATTGGGACGATGAACATTTTTTCAAGTCCTTTTTGTCTTCTTTCCAAGGTATGCAGTCTCACTGCCTCATTTTAGTGGGTGACTTTAACTGCTGGTTTAATCCTTCTTTAGACCGCTCCTCTATGAACATGAAGCCTCAAACGAAATCAGCTAGACTAATTAAATCTTTTCTAAAAGAGTTTGCTATATCTAATGTCTGGCGTTTTATGAATCCAACTAGCAGAGCTTATTCTTTCTTCTCAAATATGCACCACACTTTCACACATATAGATTATTTCTTAATAGACAATCGACTCCTCCCTGCCATGCACTCCTGCACCTATAACCCCATAGTTATTTCTGATCATGGCCCAGTGACATTAGAACTTAACTGGAAAGGTCATATAAAGCCACGCCGACCATGGCGTTTTAACACCCGGCTACTGTCAGATGATGACTTTGTAAAATTCATGTCCACTCAAATTGATGTGTTTATTAAGATAAATAAAACTGAGGACACTTCTCCCACTACCCTATGGGAAACATTTAAAGTGTATACCAGGGGTCACATGATCTCATATGCAAGCCATGAGAAAAGAATCTAACGTCTCAGATCTCACAATTACGCCTCTTCTCCTTCCCCAGATGCATATAAACAGAGACTTGTATTACAAGCTGAATTCAATAACTTGTCAAGCACTCTTGCTGAAGATCTGCTTTTTAAATGTAGATATGCTCAGTACGAGCAAGGTGATAAGTCCAGCAAGCTGCTAGCTCACCAACTGCGCCAAAAATCCTCAGCCCACCAAATTCTAAAAATAAACACACACACAGGCACTACAACTGATCCACAATTAATAAATGATCAATTCAAAAACTTCTACAGTCACTTGTACACCTCTGAGAATCAAAGTGGGCTGTCAGAGTTGGACTCTTTCTTCAGAAACCTTTCTATACTATAACCCACATGGATTTTAGGGCTCCAAACTCCATATGTGATTTAGAGGTGTAATTACATGTTGTTCCCTCAAGGGGGCGCATATACACTGGTCACCTGTGTGTTGAGGGGGCTATGCCATAGACATACAGTCGTCCTCAAAATTATTCATACCCTTGCTAATTTTTGTGATTTTCTATTTTTGTGATGAAATGACTGCATTTTTTCAAGTTTGTTTATGAGGTATATGTGACCAACAAGTGAAAGAATGACAACAATACACAATTCAAGAAATTCTTCATTTCAGGGGTATTTTATTCAAGGATTCCCAAAAAATGCCATGTTCAAAATTATTCATACCCCTGACAATATCTCAACAAAAATCTTTGTCCTGTGGTCATTTCAAAATGTTACAATGGAATAAATACCATTAACATTGTTGAACAAATGTTAAACACTGATTTAAAAAAAATAGCATCTTTCCAGAAGAGTATAAATAGAGGAAAAGTGTTCTGGTCATTCTCAATTTCGGGTCATTATGGTCAAGAAGAAGGAGCTCAGTGAAGACCTACGTCGACGTCTTGTGCGTGCCCACAGTGAAGGAAAGGGTTACAAGGCCATTTCAAAGCAGTATGATGTCCCTGTGGCAACCGTCCAGAGCATAATTAACAAGTACAAGAAATTCAATACTGTTAAAAACCTCAGCAGGCGTGGCAGGAAGCATAAGGTGTCCCCCAAACTTGCCAGGAAAATATGCCGAGAGGTCAACAACAACCCCCAGACCACAACCAAGGCCCTAATTGAAATGCTTGACCAGGCAGGGACAAGGGTCTCACGGTCCACCATTGAGCGAGTCTTGCACAGAGGAGGTCTCCATGGACATAGGCCTCGGAAGACGCCGCTGCTCAGGAGGAAACATGTGCAGGCTCGCCTGGCCTTTGCTAGAGGTCATTTGAAGCAAGATCCCAGCTTTTGGTCAACCATCCTGTGGTCTGATGAGACCAAGTTGGAGTTATTTGGCCATATGGATGCTCAATATGTCTGGAGGAAGAAAGGCGAAGCATATAAACCAAAGAACACTGTGCCCACAGTCAAGTACGGTGGTGGAAGCATAATGCTATGGGGATGCTTCTCTTCCAGTGGCACAGGGAACCTAGTCAAGGTCCAAGGAATAATGAAAAAGGAAGATTACATCAGGATCCTTGATGAAAACGTGAAGGAATCTGCTGAGAAACTACAGCTTGGCCACAACTGGACGTACCAGCAAGACAATGATCCCAAACACACTGCCAGGGTAGTGAAGAAATGGTTCAAGGACAATGATGTCAACGTCCTAGAATGGCCAAGTCAGAGTCCTGACCTGAATCCCATCGAGAACTTGTGGCATCACTTGAAGACCAGAGTGATGGCTAGGAAACCGACCAACCTGACCCAGCTTGAGGCTTTCGCAAAGGAGGAATGGGCAAACATCCCACAGGAGACATGCAGGAAGCTTGTGGACACATACAAGAATCGTCTCAAAGCAGTCATAAAAAACAAAGGCTATGCTATTGACTATTAAAGAAAGACATTGGACTAGGGTATGAATAATTTTGAACATGGCATTTTTTGGGAATCCTTGAATAAAATACCCCTGAAATGACGAATTTCTTGTATTGTGTATTGTTGTCATTCTTTCACTTGTTGGTCACGTATACCTCATAAACAAACTTGAAAAGATGCAGTCATTTCATCACAAAAATAGAAAATCACAAAAATTAGCAAGGGTATGAATAATTTTGAGGACGACTGTATATATATTTATATGTATATATATATATTTATATGTCTATGGGCTATGCGACCTCTTCCTTCTCGACGCAGTAGCTCTCCCAACACAGCAGATGTGCGAGCATGCAAACATCAAACAAGCAATTCCTGGTATGAAACACCCCAAAATAGTCATAAAGTCAGATTAATGTCTATGTAACAACGCTAATAAGTTGCTCTTTTAATAGAGGTCCAACTGTGAGCGAGAGGGAAACAGCTTCTGTCGAGCTATAAATGTTGAGAAACTCCGGTGAGTTACCATAGTGTATGCTAGTCTGTTGTTAGCCATTGTGTAGGAGGCTGCATTAAACTTGCAGTTGAGTCAAGATATTTGTCATAAAAACCAACCGGTGATTGTGAAATGTGGTCTAATGTTTATTAAATGCTTTGGTGCAACTGTATCATTGTATAGTCTGAGAAGATCGCTAACGGTTAAGTGCTAGCCGCTAGCGGCTAAACGCTAATTGCTAGTGGCTAAGTGCTAGCCGCGAACGGCTAAACGCTAATCGCTAATGGATAAGCTAACCGGTAGCTGTGGCTAATGGAGAGACTGACACTGCGTCAAAACTTTAAAGGACAATTGTGCTGTTTTCCAACATTACAATCATTATGTTTTAATTGGATTTGTGCACTTTAGTGCATTGTAATGCCATTGAATGGTGATTTAACTGATTTTGGTTGCTAAGAAGTACATGTTAAGAGAATCATAAAGGATAATTTAGTTCATTTTCATGATTACGTTAACAGTACATTGAAGTGGTGCATAAAAATGTAACAATACAGCAAATAATTGAGGTGAATGTTAAAATAGTAATTGTTTTGACATAAGAAATACAGAATAAGCAATCTGTTACTGTAAGAATACAAATGTTGATATGATAGGGGGAAAATTCATTGTAAATAATTTATTGTTAAAGTTAAAAAGACAATTCATGGTAAATGGTTCATGTTACAATTACCAGTTGTTAAAATAAGGTAATTGTAGTACAAGTATATCCTTAAGTTGTTGGTTATATGATGTATGATATTCTGAGAGAGAAAATAATTTAATGAGATCTCATCTAAGACACATAAAGAGAACCAAATAACTTATTATCCTGCACTATCTGTGTAGGTTGGTTTTTTTTGTGACCAGATAGAATCAAAGATGGCGAGCCAAGCCCGTGACCCTGTGGACGGTTGGAGAAACAGTGTTGGCCAACCGTAGGAACTGCCCACAGAGGACATCTGATTTAAAGTGATACCCAGTTTCAGTGGGTTACAGATAAGACACAAACACTCATTATCCTACCCGGGTAGTAGTAGTAATAGAAGTGAACACTTTGAACAGATACAACACAGACAACTTTGAACTGAACTCTTGAGCTCTTTGACCATAAGGAGTACCTGTGGATTAAAGGAACAATCAGGAAACTAAAGGACATTTCATTAGAAGTTTTCCACTTCCATAACGGACTATTTCTGTTGATTTTTTATTTTTATTTATTTACTTTATTTGTTATTTTCCATTCTTTTCAAAAGAATTACAGTATTGTGTATTATTGTGTATACGGTTTGAGGCAATAAATGGTCACCGTTCAACCATACATTACTTCACTCCCTGAATTATTCAAGACAACTGCTCATCGGACCTAGATGGATGTTAGTGTCTTATTGCTACTTGATTGACACTGAGGACGCTACAATACCAAGCTTAGATGCAGCCTCAGCATCAGGCTTAGAACAACCAATCACATTAGAGGAGATTTCTAGAGCAATCTGTGCTATGCAAAGTGGCAAATGTCCTGGCCCTGACCCCTCTCTTACTTGAAATGCTTAATGAGTCTTTTACTGCCAATTGCTTGGGAGGGAGTCATGCTATGCGGGGTCGAGGTGAAGTCTGAACAAGTGAGTCTTGAGTCTTTTGCGGAAGATGGCGAGCGATTCTGCTGTCCTGACATTGGTCGGGAGTTCGTTCCACCACTGGGGCGCCAGAACAGAGAAGAGTCGCTGAGGCCCATCTCATTGATCAATGTGGACACTAAACTATTAGCTAAGGTGTTGGCTATGCGTTTAGACTCAATCCTGCCTTCGTTAATACCTAATGACCAAACTGGATTTATCAAAAACAGATGTTTCAATGTCAGACGTTTATTTAATATTATATATGCCCCCCCTTCACCCACTTGTTCGGAGGCTGTTGTCTCTCTGGATGCAGAGAAGGCCTTCGACCGAGTGGAGTGGGAGTACCTTTTCTATACTCTAAGGAAGTTTGGGTTCTGTGAAAAAATAATTTCCTGGGTGAGGCTTTTATACTCCCTCCCCTCAGCCTCTGTCAGAACTAATAATATAAATTCGGAATACTTTAGTCTCCAGCGTGGTACCAGACAGGGCTGCCCCCTATCTCCTTTACTTTTCGCAATCACCACTGAGCCTCTTTCTATAGCTTTACGTTCCCATCCACAAATCTCTGGAATCTTAAAAGAAGAGGCGGAACAAAGGGTAGCACTGTACGCAGATGATCTGCTCCTTTTTCTCTCCAATCTCAGTTTATCACTGCCAAATGTACTTTCCACACTGGAGGCCTTTGCTGTAATCTCAGGTTACAAAGTCAACTATGACAAAAGCGAACTATTCCCTTTGAATGCGGCAGCGCACAACTTTCCATCACACAAAGTACCATTTAAAGTAGTTTCTAATAAATTCACATACCTAGGTATTCAAATTACAGATACCTTTGAAAACCTCTTTAGAGCAAACTCTGAACCTTTGCTTACTAGAACCAAACGAGATCTAAAGCGCTGGTCCTTACTTCCCCTATCTGTAGCTGGATGTGTTAACCTCTTTCAATGTCTACCAGTCTACTTAACAAAACCATTCTTCCGTAAACTAGATAGTTTGATGTCAGAGTTCCTATGCAGGGACGGGCTCCAAGACTTCGCAAAGTTTACTTAGAAAGACCAAAGTGTCTCGGTGGTCTTGCTTTACCCAACTTCCAATACTACTATTAGGCTACTAATCTGCGTGTGATGCTCTACTGGCTGCAAGCCACCGATCCAAAACACACTGCTGCCTGGCTTAGTATTGAAGCAGCCTCCTGTAAACCATCCTACTCTCCAGGAAACTCTCCTACTGTGCGATACACAAAGAACATAGTAGTTAGGTCTACTCTCAAAATCTGGAGGCAATTTAAACATAATTTTGCCATTCTTCCTTCTTTGCTTCATGCCCCTATTGAACAAAATCATTCATTCCCCCCATCGTTGATGGGCAAGGCTTTCTCTGCATGGGTGCAAGCAGGTATCACTTCTTTCAGTGATATGTACATAGAAGGAACCTTTTCCTCATTTCAGCAGCTGACAGCTAAATTTTCCTCGAAAAAAAGTAATTGTTTCCAATATTTACAGATCCGTAGCTTTGTTCAAGCTGAATTTCCTAATTTCCCCTCAAAACCACAAGATACACAACAAGACGAGTTTTTAGCGAGAGGGGCTTCATTTCGTATATGTACGGTAGAATCTTTTCTGAATACAATCATTCCTTGTCTTCCATTCAGACACTCTGGGAACAGGATCTTGGAGAGGTGTTTGATGAGGACATTTGGGAGAGAATCTTGTATCGTGTCCATTCCTCCTCTTTTTGTGCCAAACATGGACTAATCCAATTTAAAATTCTCCATCGCACTCACTGGAGTAAAAAGAAGTTCTCTAGGATTTACCCTCACATAAACCCCCTCTGTGATCAATGCCAGCAGGCTCCAGCCTCCTTAATTCATATGTTTTTAACTTGTCCAACTTTCCATAACTTTTGGACTGAAATTTTCAATACCCTATCTACTATATTAAATGTGCCCCCTGACCCTATCCCAGTAACTATCCTGTTTGGAGTGCTACCCTCTACCATACTGGTGCCTAAATTCAAGGCTGACTTTATAGCATTTGCCACCCTATTGGCTAGGAGATTGATCTTACTCATGGAAATCCTCCACTCCTCCCACAGTTTATCACTGGCTGAGAGATCTTTTGTCCTACTCCAAGCTAGAGAAGATGAGGGCTACATTTCATGGCTCCACCACTAAATTCTACAAAATATGGAATCCTTTTCATGAACATCTGAAATCAATTCAGTTCCCCTCTGCCAATCTGTAACTTGTATTGTACACTTCTAGATGTGTGTAGTTTTGGTGTGCTATAAGTAAGTGGAAATAACATGTAATGTACATATGCACTTGCTACAGGATCGCGTCATTCACAAAGGCCCCTTTTTGTTTTTGTTTTGTCTTTTGTATTTTTTGTATTTTTTTTGCATGTATGAGTCTTTAATTGTAATCTGTACTGCGTCTATAAGTGTGTGTGCATGTGTAAGTATATTCAAGTCCAAAATTTGACCCAGAGGTTAAACTCTCTGAGTTATGCGTTTTGGATCCTACAATTTTGATCTCATGTTGTTGTTTGTAAAACATTCTATGCACTGATATCATCATTGTATACTACCAACTTAAAAAGAAAACCAATAAAAATAACTTGCAAAAGAAAAAAAAAACGTGTTGTTATAATTGGCCACACCACATTATGAGTGGCTGCTCCAAATGACAGGAAGACCTCATAACATTAAAAATCTATTTAAAGAGATCTATTAACAACACATTTCATACACGAGACAACGAGAGATTTAAAACAGATTTGATCAAAAATGTGACAGATTTTTCATGAGCACAAACATTTTGTTAACAGGTTTTTTAATTAAAATCTCAACCCAAAAATAAGAGCAGCACATATTTAGTTTGTTGTTCAAACCAGGGTTCCCGCGGGTCCTTAAAAAGTCTTAAAATGTCTTGAATTAAAATCCGGGTAATTAAGGTCTTAAATTGTCTTAAATTTACAGTAAATTTGCTGTAGGTATTAAATTTCTAAGCGGTGCGTTTAATGCCGATGGGAAAGCACTGTGGCCCGCCGCCGTAAAACTTCTAATTCTAAGTGTTTGTTTCATTAACTTACCGTGCAGTAAATAGGAGACTTCACGATTAATAGATGTTATACGGTACGTCGCGACGTATCGTCAGCGTCGCTGACGTCGGGCTGCGTTTCGCGGTTGTCGAGGTGAGCGGAAAGATGGGAAAGTGCAAATTTAACGAAAAATGGATGGACGATGATAAATTCAAGAGATGGTTGGCCCCTGCTGAAAATAACAACAACGCCATGTGCAAATTATGCAAGAAGACCTTTTCGTTAGGGACGATGGGGCTCAAAGCTGTCGAGTCGCACATGAAAGGAGACAAACACCAGCGGTATGCGGCAGCAGCTAGCCTGAGCGGGGCCAGGCTAATCCCTGCGTTGTTTGCCGCGCAACCTAAAGTTACTTCAGACGTCACCTCTCAGTCAGCTATGACAAGCTTCGTTTCACCGCCAGAGACCCAAAAAGCAGAGGTACTGTGGGTTCTCCACACTGGTTTGAGGCACAATTCATTTAAATCGAACGAAGACATAAGTGGCGTCTTTGCTGCCATGTTTCCCGATTCCCAGCTTGCCAAGTCATTCACCTGCGGTGAAAATAAGTCGGCATACATCGCCAAATATGGCATCGCTCCATTCATTAAAAAGGAGCTATCGCGCAGCGTCTGTGAGAAGACATACGTTGTCATGTTTGATGAGAGCATGAACAAAACTACGAAGACTAAACAAATGGACCTTCATTTGCGGTTCTGGAGCACAGATGTGACGGGAACACAGCGCGTCATCTCCCGCTACTATGGGTCGGAGTTCATGGGTCACTCCAGAGCCGAGGACATGTTGGGTCATTTCAATGTAAGTAACGTTACGATTGTGTTTGAAATTATTTTAATCAGGTCACAGTCTACGATGACTTTGACAATCTGAAAGGTAACACACATTAGCTCAGAGTTTAGGGTGTGTAACTGTTGGTAGTTGTAGTTGATATTTGTCTAAATATGCCGTGATTTTACGGGTTGTTGGTGGGACGGTAGGGCAAATCTAGGTAACAGCTGTTAACTTCGGCTGTCGCTTGTTGCCATAGCAACAGTAAACATTCACGTAAGGGCTAATGAGCTGTAAATAGAGATGCAGAATGAAGCTATGTTGTGGATATGTTGTATTTTAGCACAGAATACATGATTGAACCAGTTAGTAAACCTATAGAAAATAATTTGCAAAATTTACCATTACATTTATAGGACGAGTAGTAGTATTTTTATCTTGGCACATTGAATTAATAATTTCCTTTTTTTCCCCCCCATTTGTGCAGGAAATTACAAAGGAGCTGAATCCGAACAACATGCTCTCACTGTCGATGGATGGGCCTCATGTTAACTGGAAGTTTGTTGAACTCTTACAAGAGGAACACAGAGAGCAGTGTGGTGGAGCCCAACTACAAATAATTGGGAGTTGTGGCCTTCACACAATGCACAACTCATTCAAGAATGGCTTCACGGTGTGGCAAGTTGAGAAAGTCCTGAAAGCCCTGCACTACCTCTTTCATTGTGCACCTGCAAGGAGGGAAGACTTTGTGTTAGTGACCAAGTGTGATAAATTTCCACTACCATTTTGTGGACATCGTTGGCTGGAAAACCTTCCAGCAGTGGAGAGAGCCATTGAAATTTGGCCATATATTGTCACCTATGTGGATCAAGTCAAAGCCAAGAAGCTCCCCAATCCAAGGTCATCATCATATGACACCATCGCAGAAGCCTGGATGGATCCCATTATCCTGGCAAAGTTGCACTTCTTCATGAGTATCTCAAGAAGTTTTCAGCCATTTCTCAGCAAGTACCAGACAGATGCCCCGATGATTCCCTTCCTCGGCAGAGATTTGGAAGATCTGATCAGGGTAGGCCTAATGACTACTAAAAATGTATTAATGGTTTAGTCATTCAAGCACCATTACTTACAGAGGATATGAACAATAAAACAAAGTAATGAGTTGTGACGTCAGCATGTTGATGTTTGTAGAAAGTATTGTAAATACTGTAATACTTATTCCAATTTTGATTCTAAAAATAATTATTATGCCTGTGCTATTCTACTTTCAGAGCCTTCTCAGACGCTTCATAAAGCGAGATGTTCAGGTTGATGTTTCCCCAGTAAAGCTGGTCAAGCTTGATGTGACAGACCAAAAGCTTTGGGTCAGTCCAAAGCAAGTGGACATCGGCATGGGAGCCACAGCTGTCCTCAAGGTAACATTTATTATCTTAGATAACAATGTGCTATATCAGCTACAAAGTCACTTGACTAGTGAAGTATTTATGCTGAAACATTAAGAGATTAGATTCATTGTTTAGACATCAAGCAGTTGCCATATTAACATGATTTGTTGAATATTGTGTAGTGTAAGTTACACATAGGGGGAGTTTATTTGATGTTTCAGGTGACACGTGACTTTTGTGCTTTTGTCAGGGACAGTCAGGCAGTCAGAGTGGTGGAAGTGAGCTTGATGTGTTACAGTTCATGCGAGACAGCCAGAATGTTCTGTCAAAAATTTGTCAGAACATTCTATTGAAGTGCCCCCTGAAGTACCCCACTGTCCGAAATATGATGTGCCTGGACCCCCAAAAGATGCACACTGAACCAGACAGGTGCCTGCAAAAAATGAAGGCCCTCATCATGAGATTTGTGCAGGACAAGAAGTTGTCAGGAGGAGTCACAGCGGGTAATATGTATAGACATATTAGAAATGTGAACACTTACCTTGTGTTTAGCAAAGGGAGTCTTTGGATTCCAGGGGTCCTTGAGGGGCTTTCCAGGAGGTCCCCAGCAAAAAGGGGAATCATTTATTTTCACTGTAATTCCATCCATAAATAACACAGTTACAGGATGTATGACTATTTTGGTAATGTGATTCATACACTTTTTGTATTAAAACATCTAAATGCAAAAATCTTAAAAGATGGGGATTTGTGGTCTAATTTGTGTCAGTTTAGGGGTCCCTGACATGAAAAATGTTATTGTGTCTCTCTTCTTTGACTAAGATGATGTTATTTAATCAGCAAATTGTCATATTTTAGATGTCAAGCGATACTAGCCTATTATTTTGCAGTTCATCTTTTTAGTTGTATTTTATTTTATTGGAAATATAGCCCAGTATGAGTTCTAAAAATGTCTGTAGGCCTAATATATGTTCTTGGACATAATAATTGAAATATAGTTGGAAATCTGAGATTCATTTTCCAGGTTATACTGAATATAAATCTCTTGCAATTTCCACAAAATATAATTTTAACTTTAATTATTACAAATGTGCTTGTCTTTATCTAAATGCAGGTGATGAGATTGGACAACAATTTCAGAAGTTCCTCTTCATTGAGGCCAGAGGAGAGGATTTTATGGCCTTCAGTGCATTGGATGGAAAATCGCGAGTTGACAGCTTCTTGCATAAGGCCATGAATGGATATGCAGAACTTTGGAGCTTTGTGGAAAAGCTGTTGCTTCTGTCCCATGGACAAGCTACTGTGGAGCGTGGATTCTCCATAAACAAGGAGGTGGAGATGTGCAATATGCACGAGGACACTATAGTCTCACAGAGACTGATCTGCGACTATGTGAGGGTGTGTGGTGGAGTGGTCAAAGTGCCACTGACTAAAGAGCTGCTAAATGAGTGTGCAACTGCACGCAGCCGGTACAGGATCTTCTTGGAAGATGAGAGGAAGAAAAAGGAAAAGACAAAACAGAGGGACAAGAGAAAAGGGGCTGAAAATGAGCTTGAAGAGCTACGCAAGAAAAGAAGAACAATCTCAACTGTGTGCGAAACTCTAGAGAAGGATGCAGATAGCCTTGCAGAGAAGGCTGAGAATACAGCAGGGACCAAGATGGCAGAACTCATCACTAAATCCAACTCGATGAGAAAAAGATGCAAGGACAAGAAAGGGGAGTTGATGGACCTAGATCGTGAAATTGAGAAGAGGGTGGTGGAGCTACACCACATGTCTTAAGGAGAATTTGGGATGTTGTTGCGTTAAGTGTTGGAAGTGTTTATTATTCCTTCTCCTTATTTGGAAAAAAGAATTTTCGCAGGATTAACAAATGATGGAGAAGGCGTGTTTGTTTGTGTTTACAATAAAATAAAATATTTTCTACCGACATTTTTGGGTCTTAAATTATATTTGATGAGGTCTTAAAAAGGTCTTAAAAAGCATTAAATTTGACTTTTAAAATGGTGCAAGAACCCTGCAAACATTTAATTGAACTTGACAATGGAATGAAACAGTTTTGATTATCAAAACATTTACACAAATAGTTTTTAGTGAAGTGAGTAGTTTTTTTATTTTGATTGTCAGTGGCATCTGGTAAAAAAGATAAAAATATCAATTTGAGACCATGTTATGATGGGATCACACCAGCCTGTTCTGACTAATGATTACTCAGTCGGTGGTTACTACTCTATTATTATATGAGTATTCAGTTCTCATGGGTGGGACCACACTCATCTTTCATTTACAACTGTAAAGTTTCTTGGCTGCATCTTGCACAGTTGTGATGCAGCCAAAATCTGTCCACAGACAGACAGACAGGGTAAAAGGCTAGAGTGGAGGGGACTGATCGGATCTGGGAAACAGGGATCTGAATGTGGGCCAGGTCTGTAAATTGGGGGACCAATAGCCTCTTTTCTACCTCCCACCTACTGTACCTACGTCCAGCATCCTTTGGGACCACGGCCATCCTCTAAGCCATTTTGCTCTCAACTACACACCTGTGAAGTTTCTTGACACTCTGTCTTGCACAGTTGTGTTGATATTGCACTGACAACAAAAATCTGTCCATGAAGAAGATAAAATATGAATCTTCGACTCACTCTGATTACTGAGAGCTTCTGTCCTCCATGTTGGACTGAAAAACATCAGAGGGAGACACGTGATGTCATGACCTGTAGTTACATCATAGTTACCCAACCAATAGGAAGAAGAACAATCAATGATGCTGTATTTTACACATCTGTAATTTATGAATAATTTACTCTGGAGGGTTTAGAAAGAACTTTGAGATCAGTTATTAATGAAAGCAAAGTTAGAGAAAGTGTTCAGCTGAAAAATGTGGAAATATCAAATTCAACTCATACAGAGTCACATGTCTGATGAATCAAACATGAATCAATAGTGGATAGGGTGATATGTAGTGATGTCTTGCAGCATATTGTTGCATATTCTTATGCTTAACAAGATTTGGATGTGAAGATCAATACTTTCATGTCTTTACTGTTAATATGAAGCTGTGAGCCACTTTTGTTACTGCTGGACAGATCCAGGCCAGCTGTAACCCTGTGTTTCTAGTCTTTGCACTAAGATAAACTAAGCTAAGCTAAGCTAAATTGGCAGCTCCAGATCCTAAATGTTGAACCACTCCATTGAAGTAAATACTGAGTTTGAGGCTAGGTCAGAGTTAGAGGGTGATCTGTTACCACATCCATGTTTTCTAACTCCAGCTCACTGAAATTCAAATACCTTCTCTGCTTTAGCTGAAGTTCAACTACTTTATCAGTTGGCTCGATACAGGTAGTTTATGTTGCTGCCGTTCTCACTGACTGAGACAAAGAACTGATGAGAACATTAATGGAGTAACTGAAGGAATCAGTACCAGAACCTCAATAAAGACAGATGACGAAGAGCAGAAAGAAATGGTTTTAGGAGGCAAATGAGTGACAAAGATAGAGAAGTGGAATGGATTTCTGTTTTTAAAAAACACAGAAAACTACATTTACTGCTTTCATTGTTTGCAGGTCGTCCCGAGGCCGTAACCATGGAGTCAACATTGGGGAGGACCAAATCCTAGCTTTCCTTGTTTCATCGTATGTAATGTCAGAGATTAGGGATTAATAAAGTACAACTGTAACCAGGGTCCGAAATTAACTTTTTGACTCACCAGCCAAGTGGACTGGTAGATGAAAAAAATCCACCGGCCAAGCATATTTTTTACCGGCCAAAATAATAAATTGCATTTTTGTGTTACATATCCATTCATTTCCATACATTTCATTGAGATAAAGTATTATGTTGAATACAAACAAAGAAGAGGCCAGAGCAAAGTTGAAGCGTAATTATTTTTAATATATTGATGAATGTATTTGTCAACAGGAGTTAAAACAGGATCAACAGGAATTAAAGCAAGAAAATCATTCTATCCTATCTATCAGTTGTTCTATGTCTGAAATTAGGCATGGCTCCTGAGAACGTTAAGCCCTAAACAGAACATTGGATGCTTAATTATTTAATATACATCCTCCTCATCAGACTCCTCACTTTCAACCACAGTCATCACCCTCTTCTTTGCACAGTCCATGAAGTCTGGTCTCCTGCTCCTGACAGAGTCCTGGTGCCACAACACCACGGCTTTTGTGGGATCATACTCACTGATCTCTGGAGAGGACAGCTGTGTCAGGCCTGGACTAAAATGAGGACTCAGATGCAGAGGATATCGCGTACAAGCACACTTTATTGATTTCAGATCCTCTTTGAAGAGTGACAAACAATTGGGCTATGAAAAGCTCACTTAATAAACTAAGCCCTGGCAAGATAACTAACGGAAGATAAACTTCCTAATAAGGGAAATCTCCAATAAAAAAAGGAGAGACAAAAAACACACTAGATTCAGGGAAGACCCTAAAACATAAATCGCTCCCGAAGGAGGAAAACAAAAACTAGACTAAAAATCAAAACGCTCCCGAAGGAGGAAAACAAAAGGCTAGAGTACAAATCAAAGCGCTCCCGAAGGAGGAAAAACAAAAACTACTGATCAAAGGGACAAAAGAAAAGGCTCACCTAAACAGGAGGCACTACAACTATCTAATACTAATTAAACACAAAATCGCTCCAAAAGGGAGGAAAGAAAACAGTTTACAAAATAACACAAAACAGACGCTAAGCTAGAAAACTTTAACAAACGAAAAATCACTCTCAAAGGAGGAAACAGAAAACAACTTACGTGGCATAGCAAAACTCTTGGCAAAATCGACTATGGCTGTGGTAAAGGGCTTGGGTGCACGGACAAGGACGAAACACTTTGGCACAAGACAAAGGGGAGACGCAGACTATAAGCACATGAGGGTAATGGGGAACAGGTGGAAACAATCAGGGATCAGGTGAGACAATCAGACCGGTGACACATGAGGAAGGGCAAGTGACCTGAAACGAGAGGAGAGTTAGGTTTCAAAATAAAACAGGAAGTTACAAGACAAAAACCCAAGACAAGACAAACCTCACCGCGGTGTGACAGTACCCCCCCCTCTAGGGCCGACTCCTGACGGCCCAGGCTGGTCAGGGTGGTCTCTGTGGAAGTCCGTGATGAGTGTAGAGTCTATAATGTAGCGAGACGGAACCCACTGCCTCTCCTCAGGACCATATCCTACCCAGTCCACCAAATACTGTTTACCTCGGCCCCGGTTGCGAACCGCCAGCAACTGCTTGACCTTGTACACCGGACCACCGCCTATCACTTCTGGGGGCGGCGGAGGGGCAGCGGCTGGGACCATCGGACTCTCCTTGGCGGGCTTGACCCAGCTTACGTGGAAGGTCGGTTGAACACGGAGGGATCGGGGCAGGCGAAGGCGAACTGCTGCAGGACCGATGAGCTTGGTGATGGGAAACGGACCCACGAACCGCGGCGCCAGCTTCTTGGAAGGGACTTTGAGGTGTAGATCCTTGGCGGAGAGCCACACTCTCTGTCCTGGCTGGTAGGCAGGGGCGGGCCGTCTCTTGCAGTCCGCAGTTTTCTTGACCCGGTCCCCTTGGCGAATCAATACCTGCTTGGCGGCTGCCCAGATGCGGTGGCAGCGGCGAACCATGGCATGGGCAGAGGGTACAGACACCTCCAGCTCGTTGTCTGCGAAAACAGGAGGCTGGTAACCAAACACACACTTGAACGGTGAAATACCTGTGGCCGAGGTGGGCAGTAGGTTGTGGGCATACTCGACCCAGACCAGGTGTTTGCTCCATGTCGAGGGATTCTGAGAGACCAGACAC
Source organism: Pagrus major (assembly GCF_040436345.1). Taxonomy (NCBI): domain Eukaryota; kingdom Metazoa; phylum Chordata; class Actinopteri; order Spariformes; family Sparidae; genus Pagrus; species Pagrus major. The sequence continues at coordinate 26,989,387 of NC_133222.1, read as the reverse complement.
CGGAGGCCGGTTTCCAGTTGCTGGTTGAGGCGTTCGGTCTGGCCGTTGGCCTCTGGGTGATAACCCAAAGTCAGGCTGGCCTTAGCTCCGATGAGCTGGCAGAACTCCCTCCAGAACCGGGAGACGAACTGGTGGCCCCGGTCTGAGACAATGTCTTTGGGAAATCTGTGAACCTTTAACACATTGATCATCATGATCTCCGCCGTTTCTTTGGCAGAGGGCAGTTTTGGCAGAGCAATGAATTTAGCCATCTTGGAAAATCTGTCCACCACTGTGAGGACAGTGGTGTTACCTTGAGAGGCCGGAAGCCCCGTGACGAAGTCCACCGAGATGTCGGACCATGGTCTGGAGGGAATGGGAAGTGGCTGCAGGAGACCCATGCGTGACCCGGAGGACGTCTTGTTTCGGGCGCAGACCGAAAATGCCTCTACGTACTCCCAGACCTCCGGCTCCATGGAGGGCCACCAGAACCTCCGGGAGATAGCGAACATCGTTCTTCGAACTCCCGGATGGCAGGAAAGCAGCGAGGTGTGGGCCCAGTGGATCACCTGTGGGCGCAAATCAACCGGGACAAACAAACGATTCTCTGGGCACCCACTAGGTGACGGAGCCTCACCATTAGCCTGCTTAACCTCATTTTCTATCTGCCAAGTCAGTGCTCCAACCACACAGGTAAGTGGGAGGATCGTTTCTGGGTCCTTGGCAACAGGCTCGGGGTCGAAGAGACAAGACATCGCGTCTGGCTTGACGTTTCGGGACCCCGGCCTGTATGAGAGAGAAAAAGAGAATTGGTTAAAAAATAGCGCCCACCTGGCCTGGCGAGAATTGAGTCTTTTGGCTTTCTTGATGTATTCTAGATTCTTATGATCTGTCCAGACAATGAATGGATGGTCAGCCCCCTCGAGCCAGTGTCTCCACTCCTCCAGAGCGACTTTGACCGCCAGCAACTCCCGGTTACCAACGTCGTAGTTCCGCTCCGCCTTGGATAGCCGCCGTGATAGGAAGGCACAAGGATGCATCTTACCATCCTGCTCTGACCGCTGTGATAGGATGGCCCCGACCCCTTCATTGGAGGCATCCACCTCTACCACGCACTGTCGTCGAGGGTCTGGCAGGGTGAGGATGGGGGCCGAGGTAAAGCGATGCTTGAGGATCCGAAAAGCAGCATCAGCTTCTGGAGACCAGTGGAACTGCACCTGTGTGGGTAAGAGCATGGAGAGGAGCAGCTATTGCGCTAAAGCCTCTGTTGAACCGCCTGTAAAAGTTAGCAAACCCAAGGAACTGCTGAACCTTTTTGCGGCTATCAGGTGTGGGCCACTCGACCACAGCGCTAATTTTAGCCGGGTCCATCTGCACTCTTCCAGGAGCTACGATGAAGCCCAGGAAGGAGACAGTGTCGGCATGGAATTCACTCTTTTCTCCTTTGACATAGAGTTTGTTTTCTAGCAGTCTTTTCAATATCTGAGTTACATGGTCTTGGTGTTTAGTCAGGTCAGGGGAGTAGATAAGTATATCATCCAAATAAACATACACAAAATGGTCGAGAAAGTCTCTTAGCACATCATTAATCATGGCCTGGAACACGGCAGGAGCATTTGTGAGGCCAAACGGCATGACTTTGTACTCATTGTGTCCACTAGGGGTATTAAACCCGGTCTTCCACTCGTCACCTTCTCTTATCCGCACCAAGTGATAGGCGTTGCGAAGATCCAACTTGGTGAAGACCTTGGCCTGTTGGAGCTGGTCAAACACAGATGACATAAGAGGAAGTGGGTAGCGTTTTTTTTATAGTTATGTCATTGAGTGGGCTGTAGTCAATACAGGGTCTTAGGGAGCCATCCTTCTTGCCCACAAAGAAGAAACTGGCTCCGGCTGGTGATGATGAGGGGCGAATCTTCCTCCTCCCGAACCGAGAGGTTCAGACAGTCGCTCACACAGTCCCCTCCCCAGCCCAGGATCTCTGTTCTCCAATTTATATGGGGATTGTGACGATATAACCATGGCTGTCCCAAAATTAGAGTCTGTGAAGGTGACTTGAATACATAAAAACGAATGTTCTCCTGGTGATTGTTAATGCACAATTTGAGAGGTGCTGTGATATGTGTGATCATGAAAAGTTCCTGTCCATTAAGGGCTTTAGCTCTGATGGGCTTAGCTAAAAGTTCCGTGTTAAGGCCCAGCTGTTCTGCTAGTTCCCAGTCCATCAAGCTTTCATCAGCCCCCGAGTCTATGAGCGCCTTGAGTTCAGTGGTGGTGTGGTGCATTACCTGGACTGTCGTGAGAATACGTGAGGTGATGCCTGAAACCTTGAATTCACTCACCACCATAGTCCTTTTGGCAGTGCAGGTGGCGACGAGATGACCGGGTTCACTGCAGTAGAAGCAGCGGCCCTCCTGTAGACGTCTCTGTCGCTCCTCGGGTGTTAGTCGGGCTCTCCCCAGCTGCATGGGCTCTCCCTCTCCTTCTGGAGGGGGAAAATGACGCTGCTCTGGCGGTGATCGACGGGTGGTCGACCATACTGGTGCTTGAGTGCGTACGGGTCTCTCCACCGTTGTGGGTATCGTGATGCGTTGCTGCCTGAGTTGGCGGGTTCGGTTGTCTGTCCGGATTGCGAGTGCGATGAGTGAGTCGAGGTCTGTGGGTAGGTCCAAGGGGACCAGAAGGTCTTGGATAGGAGCTGCCAGTCCCTTCAGAAACACGTCGTATAAGGCCGTAGTATTCCAGCCAATCTCCGCCGACAAAGTGCGGAACCGGATGGCGTAGTCACATACTAGGTGGTGCCCTGTTTCAGCCCGCTCAGCTCCCGAGCCTTTTCCCGGTCGGTCGTTACCGGGTCGAAAGTCTTCTGCAGCGCCGTTTCAAACTCTGTGAGGGATCTGCAAACTGGCGAATCTCGGGCCCACTCTGCCGAGGCCCATGCCTTGGCTCTTCCGGCAAGGTGGGAAATCATGAATGCAATCTTGGATCGGTCAGTGGGAAAAGCATGGGGGTTTAATTCATAATGTATGGAGCAGTCTATAAGGAATGTTTTACATAACCCTAGTTCACCAGAGAATCGCGCTGGTGGGGCTAACTTACATCCTGCTCCAACGACCGGCACAGTCGGGACGGGAATCACTGGTGTAGCAGCCACTACTACCGGAGGCTCAGGTGCTGTAGTCGTCTGCACTAGATGATCGTGCAGGCCCTGAAGTTGTGATGAGAGAAGCCCCATCTGGGAAGCCATGGCGGTCTGGAATTCCTCCTGACGGGAGAGCCGGGCTTCTTGGGCTCGCAGGGCTGCCGTGAGCTGTTCTATCCCTGCTGAGTCCATACTGGCCAAAGTGTAATGTCAGGCCTGGACTAAAATGAGGACTCAGATGCAGAGGATATCTCGTACAAGCACACTTTATTGATTTCAGATCCTCTTTGAAGAGTGACAAACAATTGGGCTATGAAAAGCTCACTTAATAAACTAAGTCCTGGCAAGATAACTAACGGAAGATAAACTTCCTAATAAGGGAAATCTCCAATAAAAAGGAGAGACAAAAAACACACTAGATTCAGGGGAAGACCCTAAAACATAAATCGCTCCCGAAGGAGGAAAACAAAAACTAGACTAAAAATCAAAACGCTCCCGAAGGAGGAAAACAAAAGGCTAGAGTACAAATCAAAGCGCTCCCGAAGGAGGAAAAACAAAAACTACTGATCAAAGGGACAAAAGAAAAGGCTCACCTAAACAGGAGGCACTACAACTATCTAATACTAATTAAACACAGAATCGCTCCAAAAGGGAGGAAAGAAAACAGTTTACAAAATAACACAAAACAGAAGCTAAGCTAGAAAACTTTAACAAACGAAAAATCACTCTCAAAGGAGGAAACAGAAAACAACTTACGTGGCGTAGCAAAACTCTTGGCAAAATCGACTATGGCTGTGGTAAAGGGCTTGGGTGCACGGACAAGGACGAAACACTTTGGCACAAGACAAAGGGGAGACGCAGACTATAAGCACATGAGGGTAATGGGGAACAGGTGGAAACAATCAGAGATCAGGTGAGACAATCAGACCGGTGACACATGAGGAAGGGCAAGTGACCTGAAACGAGAGGAGAGTTAGGTTTCAAAATAAAACAGGAAGTTACGAGACAAAAACCCAAGACAAGACAAACCTCACCGCGGTGTGACAAGCTGGACCATAAGGAGATCTGACAGTGTATCTGAGTGTAGGTTGGACCGCCAATCAGTTTTCACCTGTTTCATGGTATTAAAACCTCTTTCACATTCTGCTGTGGAGGCAGGGGAGGACAGGACCAGGTCAACCAGTGCCAGCAAATCAGGGCAGGAATGCTTATGGCTCCTGTTAACACTGAACCACGACATCTTCTGCAGGGACTGGGGCTCTTGGTACATCAGTGCCTTCAGGACAGTCCACTGGTCAGGGATCCTTTCAACATCGATTCCAGTGGTCTCAAGGACAGGCTTGAAGTGGTCCACCAGGAGTTCCAGTTCACGTTCACCAAAATCTAGATTAGAATAATTGTACACATTACATTAGAAAAAGCCTAATGCTGTTTTAATTTTCAAACTACAAAAATATGATCATGAACCTGAAACTAACCTGTCTCTGCATCTTCTGACTCTGGCCAGTTAGTGAAGCTGACCAGCTTAGTGGCACACAGGACCCCTACACTGGCATCCTGGAACCTGTCTGTCATACTCTCAACTAGCCTGGCAAGCATTTTCTCCTTTGAGCTGACGAGGATCTTGCTGTCACCAATGGTCAGTGAAATTCCCTGATAGCTGTTGCTGTTGGCAATTGTGGCTTTCATCATGGGCCCTTGTCTGATAATAAAATGATCATAATGATCATTATTTCAGAATTTATCTTTACAAAAAACTCTCTCTCTTTCTCTCTCTCTCGTTAACACAGTCATTTCTCTTAATTCTCTTAAGGTAAGTATTTTTTATTGAAGCCTAAATAAACATACCTGGTTTTGTACTTCTTAAGTACTGCCTGTGTTGAGGACAAGGATCTGTGGGCCTCTGCTATGGCCATTGTGGACCTCTGCAGACCAGCAGACAGGCTGCTCAGGTGTGTGAGTGTGTCATGCAGGAAGCCGCAGAGTGGACAACAACAGCCTCCCTGGCAACACTGTAGCATTTCCTTGCCTTGGCCTGCTGGACACCTCGGACATTTTGGGCATCAGGATAAAGAACAAAGACATACAAATAGATTAATTGCTGCCCAAAAAAACCTATAGTAGTTAATCAGTGCATAAAATATTGAAACATGATGTTACTAATTGTAACTGTGTATGTTGTTATTTACAGGACATTACATATTGGTGATACTTTTTGGAGTACTTAGCATACAAATCTAGAGTCACTACCTGTTCCAGATGCTGGACAAGCCCCTGGTAACCGCGCAGGAAGTGGTCCAGGGCGCGCAATAGGTGTCCTACCCATCTGGTACCACCGATTCTGGTGGGTACCAGTGGTGTGTGCCCGAGAGCCTGGAAGCTGTTTACCAGGTTTGCCCTGTTCAGTGGACTGGTGTGGTAGAAGGTGTAGAGCCCACTGAGGAGGTCTTCTACTTTCTGGAACATCACATTAGACCGAATGGCGTCAGAAAAAGTCAATTCAAGGCGGTGTGCCATACAATGGATGCCGATGATGTAGTCCCTGTCCCCCTTCAGCCAGCTGACCACACCATTCTTGGCTCCAGTCATCACAGCAGCTCCATCTGTTTCTACAGTGACCAACTTGCTTTCCCACTCATCACATACTCCCTTCATGATGGCACTGATGGCTTTGCTTATATGCACTGCATCTGCCTTCTCCACCGACTTGATGCCAACAAACTTCAAAGCAATTGTGCCGTCGTGGCAGAATCTGACATAAACTAATTCCTCCTCTTTCACAGAACTGTCTGTGGAGCCATCTGACATGATGGAAAGAAATTTGGTGTTTTTCAGATTCTCTCTGAAGTTGTTCCTCTCCACCTCTGCAATGTGGTGCATGAACTCTTTGGCCTGCTTTTCATTTCTATATGTTGAGCCCACAGTGAGTCCTTTCTTTTCATCCAAACTGCAAAAGTCAAAAAACAATTATTTTTATTATTATTATTTATTTCATTAAAAATTAACTTACAATCATGTTATTCAATATAGCTGTTACTTCTCTAATTTTCTGTATGTAACATTACTTTATACACAGCAGAAAATCAGTGAATGTTCTCAGTAAAATAATTGTAAAAGGTGGTCATTGATTATTGAATTTTCATTTTCATTATGATACAAATGATACTTAAGTGGAAAATTTAAACGCTATTGTGGGATTTCATTTTCATTTTAAAACAAACATACATTAAACATGTGCTTCCTAACAGGTTACATATGACAGTGACACTAATTTCAGAGAAGCAAAGTTTTCACCAGTGTTGGGGAAGCTACTTTGCAAGCGTAGCTTGTAAAACTACATGTAGTTCAGCCTGGCAGTAGTTTGAACAAACTACATTTCTACCCCTGGAGAAATGTAGTTTGTTAAACTACTGCTAAAAAAAGGAGAAAGAGCACCTCACGTTGCCACCGGAAGTGCCACGGCTAGCTGCCGCTGCCACGATTTGCGCTTGCCCCTAGTGGTTCCTTGGCACAAAGACCCACCCACTCTGTGAAGCATTTGAGTGCTGCCAGGGCAAGCCAATCAGAGGCAGCTTTGGCTTAGCATGTCATAACATGTTTCATGCCTTTTTTCTAAATAATAATAATAATTCTAAAAAATAAAATAAAATTTATATTCTATAGGTCTTTTTTTTTTTTTTTTATAAAAAAAAATATTTCATGTTATTGGCCAAAATTGTAGTTTGTAAATTGAGTAGTTAAACTACAAAAAATGACCCAAAAAGTAATTGAAATACTTGACAAAGCACAAAATATGAATGTAGTTTAACTACCAGCAAGTTACAGCAAATTGTAGTTAAGCTATGTAGTTCAACTACATGTATTTATTTTATTCATAATTCATCACAGAAAAATATCCTACACGATGGAGCTAAGATCACTTTGGTGCAGGACTTTTCAGCAGAAACGATGCGGAAGCGTCGGGAATTCAACACGGCCAGAAATAAATTTAATGATACAGCCGCATGATCACTAATGACAATGCTATCATACCAGCATTCTTTAATTTTTGAAAGAAGTCCAAATGAGATAAAAAAATAGTCAATTCACGAGTGGGTGCCATGTGTACTCGAATAACAGGAGTATTCAACTTTATCTGGGTGTAGTTCCCTCCATACTTCAACCAAATTCAAATCTTTACAGGACTGCAATAGTATTTTCCTTGTTTGTATATGAGTAGAATCAAGGTTAGTAGAACGGTCTTTTGTGGGGACTAAAGCGCAATTAAAATCACCACCGATAATGTACATACCTTGCAAGGTGGACAGAGTGAGGAAGAGATTCTGAAAAAATGTTGGATTATCATCATTCGGACCATAGATGCAAACCAGATTTAGTCGACATGTGGATATGTTACCTTGAATAATGATGTACCTACCATATTGATCACAAATAACATTAGTGGTTTGGAACGGTAAAGATTTATGTATAAATATAAGCACACCCCTAGCATGATTGCTGATGGAGCACACAAGACCTGACCTGGCCATCTCTTTTGCAATCTGTCAATTTCTGTTGGTCTTAAATGTATCTCCATTTTAGACATATTGGTGTTTTAGTCTTGTGAGCAAGATGCAGCTCTGTCCTGCCAGATAGACCATATAAGTAAACAAAGACACTGCTGATAGGAGCCTTGATGACGTGTAAGAGAAAAACAAACAAACAAAAAAAAAAAAAAAAAAACTGCCAGATAGCCCCCTTCCCACCCCCCACACTTCCCCAACTGAAGTGTTTTACGACCTGAACACTGAACATTGCTCCCGTCGTTCCCCATCTTTCGCTAAATGAATGAGGAGCACTGATCCACATTTACATGAGGAGCAGTTAATTAGTCAACGTGAGTCTTGAACCCATCACCAACCGTGCACTACACTTACAACAATCAACATAGTTTTTCCCTAGATATTCTAAATGGGACGGATTTGTCTATAAAAAAATAAAATTATAATAAATTGAAATTAAATTTACTCCCTAACCCACCCCCGTTTCCAGTCATCATTTTGCGTAAATGAGCTTCAATAATAAAGTAAGAGAAAAAAAGAAAAAAGAACTTTGTCATAATGTAAATGACTTTCAATTTTAAGCTAAAAAAACAACAAAAAAACGGGGGTAGGGAGCTCAAATAGACCATTTCCGGTTCACACTCCGTTCGGATTGTTCATTATAAACAGTATGCAATAAACTTATGTGTGCCGGGTCATTTATAACATTAGTATTGCCAGTCCCATCAGTCCACCTCACTGTTACTGTACCTCTTACAGCGGTTACCTGTCATCAGAGGCTGACTGTGATGAGAAGAGTTCATCTTTAGGTTGAATTTTACGGTGAAATTCCTCTGCTTCACGCGGTGAAGAGAAGAGGACCACCTTCCCGTCATGGACCACTCTCATCTTGCAGGGATTTAGCTGGAATCCCCGAAATTTCCCCATCTCACCAAACAGCTTTCTGGCCGTGTTGAATTCCCGACGCTTCCGCATCGTTTCTGCTGAAAAGTCCTGCACCAAAGTGATCTTAGCTCCATCGTGTAGGATATTTTTCTGTGATGAAAGACGATAAACAGTCTCTCTATCCTGAAATTTCCAGAAGCGTATAAGAACGGCTCTGTGTTGGTTAGGCTTTGCCGGCGCTAAGGTGCGATGTACCCGCTCCAACACCGGGGTCTGATCCGCGCTCGGCCCCAGCCACCCCAGCAGCACTTCTCGGATAAAATCCAGCAAAGGTCGCGTACCTTCGGCGCCTTCTTTGAGACCAAACATACGCAGGTTCTTCCTCCTGCTTCGGTTCTCCAAGTCGTCGGTCTTCATCTCCAAATGTGTCAGCCGTTTTACAGTTGAAGCCAACTCCACGCGTACACCCTCAAGTTCCTCCTCTGCCGCCATCACTCGGTTCTCAGCTTCTCCGATGCGTTTAGTGTGCTCCGACACGTCCTGTTTAACTTCAGCCACTTTGCCTTCTAATGCAGTTATAGCACTGGTTACCTCTCCGAGGCGGTTATTAATGCCATCTAGTTTTAGTCCGAACTCTGATCGGAGCGACTTTAGCTCTCTTAGCACATCTGCTATGTCGGCCATGCTACTAGCATCTGCTTGCTCGGGTGAGGCCCCTTTCTTGTTTTGAGCGGTCGGTTTTCGAGCTCTGGTAAAAATGTCACATTCCTTCGTCGCATGAGATGTCGACATAGTTGACGCTGAGTGGAAAATCTGAATTCCAAGCCACTGTCCGGGGAATAAAGAGATTTTTGTGCACGGTTGATCAGAGCCTCTCTTCTAAGCTGCCATCTTCGTCGGGTCACGTGACCTCCTCACCATACTTACTATACATGATATATTTAATGTATGCCACCTCTGTCTGGATAGAAAACTCAGTTATACAACAAAACAATATATCTGTATAACCAAAGACACAAATTCAGGTATTTCTTACAATAATAAAATTAAAGATTAATATAATTTATAAGCCCCTCGGACGCCCCTCATATATACTCAGGTTAGGTCTATGAATTCAGCTTGAGGACCCATCTCACCTTGCACTTCAAAAGCCTTTGTCTTTCGGCGAAAATTAGATTGCTGGACTGTAGAGAATCCTGGGGGGAAGGTTCCATCAAACAAGAAAGACTTTATCTGGTCAAAGAGACAGGGATCCATGATGAACAATGAAATAATGGTGTCTCACTCAAGTGCATCTAGCATCCTATGCATGCACATGTCAATTAAGCAGGCCTGTTAATTAATCAAGTGTGCATGGGCATATAGTAGATACATGTGCAGCCTGCATGCAGCCTGCATGCCTTAAAGGGCCAATGCAATGCATAAATAGCATTTTTACACTTGCCAAATGTTGTTTCCAGCTCCTGATGTTGGACTGAAAGGGGTGATCTGCCTCAAAGTCACTTCATATCACTCATCAGTTATATTTTGAAGAATATATCTTAACCACTACTTTTCACTACTTGTAAACTGTGTAAAGGGGCAGTGTGAGGTGTAATGTGAGGTGGTAATCTGTCACATATGATGCTTCAGGATAAAGACCAGTCACTTTGAGGCAGAAAACATCTTTAAGTTACAAGGAAGGAGCTGCAATCAGTATTTGGCAAGTGAAAAGGCCCATTTTCTGTTGTAATGGTCCTTTAAAAGAATTCCAAGCTGTCCTGTGAGCTCAGATCTTTATATTATGAAGCTCAAGAATGAGATCAAGTCATATTTAGGCAGAAATAACCTTTCAGTAACTGTATTTGGCCTTCAATCAATTTTTGGCAAGTGAAAACTGACTATTTACTGTTGTAATGGTCCTTTAAAAGAATTCCAAGCTGTACTGTGAGCTCAGATATTTATATTACAAGGCTTATGAATGAGATCAAGTCATATTTAGGCAGAAATAACCTTTGAGTAACTGTATTTGGCCTTCAATCAATTTTTGGCAGGTGAAAAGAGACTATTTTGTGTTGTAATGGTCCTTTAAAAGAATTCCAAACTGTCCTGTGAGCTCAGATCTTTATATTATGAAGCTCAAGAATGAGATCAAATCATATTTAGGCAGAAATAAACTTTCAATAACTGTATTTGTCCTTCAATCAGTTTTTGGCATGTGAAAACAGACTATTTTGTGTTGTAATGGTCCTTTAAAAGAATTTCAAGCTGTCCTGTGAGCTCAAATCTTTAGATTATGAAGCTCATGAATGAGATCAAGTCATTTAGGCAGAAAAAACCTCTCAGTAACTCTACTATGCCTTCAATCAGTTTTTGGCAGGTGAAAACTGTGCTTGTGTAACCCTCCCGTGTTACCATGTTTTGTCTTTTACAGTCTTGTCTCCGAATAGTAGGCATAAACAAGAATATTAGATATAAAAGACACATCCAAACATGGGAAGCAAATGCTATGTAGGGCCCAGATCAGATAAAAAATAATGCAGAGTCACGAGGATAATTGCAAAAGTGATCATTTCTTTATTGAAAACCCACCCATAAATCACATTCATTATAGTCTAATTTCCAAAGACAGGGCTAAATAAAGGCATCAGACATACCAAGCACATAGAGACATGTCTATCACGTAATTGTCATGCCTGATTTCACTACAAACTACACTTCTTTTGGCCACAGTTGTGATAATTACGTAACAACAAACGTTAAACTTTCTAAGACACATACCTTTGCTATAGTTGCAGACGTACAGTTGTGTGTATCTGCATATTATGACCGTTTAATCCAGAGAAAATCAGACGTTTTAGCGCTACGCTCAACGGGCTGCTGTGCGCGCTCCCGTTGCCAGAAATCAGATTCTGGCAGACAGTCACTTTTTGGCACGACACCTGTCGGCAGCGGGAAATTATCTTTTGCCCTCTGAGGGGGCGTTCCCCTGTGAGCGTGACGTCACGTGAAAACTATGAATTAGTTGGTAACTCTATTTTCCCACAGTGATAAAGCTGTTTTAAAAAGCAATATATATTAGCTACATCCAATTCAGTTTCAGATATTACAGGACGTTAAAAAGATAAAAGAAAATCAGTAAGAAGTTGGAGTTGCATTCAAACACCTTGCTGAGTTTTATGGTAGCCAAAGCCCAGTAAATAAGTACAATATACTATGTCCACATCAACATCGTTTCCAATTATTTCCGGTGAAAGCAACCCACAAACACGTCTGGAATATTTAAACTTAGACAGTGCAGTTTTTTCACCACCTAGTGCTGATTTGAACCAGCTAATGTTAGCTAGCTGGTTAGCCTGAGTGAGCCTGCTATGTTTGCTGGCGAGTGTGTCAAAATGTTTGTTTTAATGCTATAACTAATGCAGTCCTGTGCCATGCCCTGCCGTCAGAGTATATAAATCCTAGCAGTTGAAGCATATGTTGTTTTTAACATAAAAAGATGGTTTTCATGAGGCAAGAAACGGCTCTGTGCCTTCAAGGCTGCTCCCAGTTGTAAACATTAGAACCCGGAAGTGGAACCAGAACAAAATGCAGGCGATGACATGATATAGCGCCACCTGCCGTTCATGGAGAAATATTTAACTTCATGTAATACCAAACCAATGGAACGAAATGAACGTAGCCTGAAGTAATGCATGGAGACAGTAAGTTGTCTTCAAGGCAATATTACCTATATTAAAACCAAATAATGACTTAGGAAGTGTCCATGTATTTGCTGACTTAGCTACAGCAGGTTTGATGTGATGTTAAGAACAATTCAAGCTCACAATTATTGTTGGGGACAGGTAAGAGAATCACTTGTATGTAAAAATATATTTCTCTTTCATGCTTATTGTGTACATCTGCAATATAATATAATAAAATAAATATTAATATTACACCTGCAACTCAATACATTTATTTATTCATTCATTTATTTACTTGTTCGTTTGTTTATTGTGGCTTTAGCAAACTTATGTATTCCTTTGAATACCTTATCTTGTTTTAATCTGCTAATACTAATAATACAACAGAGCATGCTGCTCGTGCTGAGAGCCCTTACAGTAACGCAGATGAAGAAAGCTTAATTTGTGCTTTCACAGAACTGCCATGTACATTCTGTGACAGGTCACCAAACCTGTCACAGAATGTACATGGAAACTACCTTTTCTGCTCTTTGCCCTCTTGTGATTCTTTCTCTCTAACTAAACTATGAAAACATAAAATCATAAACACTATTTAAGACATCAGAATATCAACATCAGTGTCCCTCGATTTACAGAATGACAGAAAAGGCTTGGATACGAATCAGAGAAAGCTCAGAGATTATAATCTGACATATTATGTCGTTTAAATTGATGTGACTATCATGACAGCTAACAGTATATTTACACATTCAGAAGACACAGAGCACCATTCGCAGTCATTTGGAACTGTGTTTGTGTCCACCTGATGAAATTAAATCCAATAGTCACTCTCCTATAGCTTTATTTTGGTGTTCACCCCTTACTGAGCAATATCTGTCCTTAAATGCTCCTCTATGTTCACCAGCTAGTCACACATTTTGTCATATTACTGTCTGTTGCTGGTCAGGTAGCATAAGTAAGTACAGTCAGATTTAACTTGATCAAGTAATTTCTGTAGTACTTTTTTACTGTCAGGTGCCATTGTTTTGTCATTACTGTAGCGTCTATGTTGTTTTCTCAAGTCAACCTTCATCAGAAAATGGGATTTTAACCCGGTGAGAATGTTGTATTTTTAACTATGGTGACCTTAAGTGGGGGATTTCTCAATATGTCTGGTTCAAGACAGTCAGTACAGTCTTTTTTTGTGGAGAACTTTGAACCTTGGTTAATATTTATACTGTATATCTCCTTTCCCTGTTTCTATGCCATTTGCCTTGATTTCATGTCTGTCTGTGCATGTAAATTTTGTACTGTTTTTGTCATATTTTGTAAAATGTTATATACAGTACGTACTGTACTGTCTGATAACTGAAATACGAATAATCAAGTACTGTGTATTGTGATGAGTATAACTGATCAACAAAGTAAAACTGTGCTAGAATATTCTTGTAGTCTTTCCACCACTTTGTGACTCAGACTTGTGATATTTCTCTATCACAGTGGTAAAACCTGCTGGATGTTGCGTCTCACATGCATCTTTAAATAGGAAAAGGTCTGTAACTTTTCTGTTTCACCTGATTGCAAGATAACGATCATAAAGTGGTTGCAAACGCATGCACAGATGTGATCTAAATAGGTCACAGATGCATTGCTAACATGTTCTGAAAACAGCTGTGATAAGATCTTGTGAACATCATATCTCCATCACCTCAGTCTGCACCACAGAGATTTACAGAAAAGGAGGAACTGACTCATGATAAACTGGAAATGTAGTTTGTGTGTGTGTGTGTGGTTGGTGTTTGTATTTAGAATCCCACAGCCCTCTGAGTCAAGATATTTTACTAATGAAATGCTAAAATTTGATCTTTAAAGGCCACATATTTTTAAGCATTTTTTTGGTCTATGGTCAATCTGTTTTTTTTGTGCACATTGTCAGACAGAGAAATCATTGACATTGACAGCCTCTCCCCCACACAGACAAAATATTATGGGCATTTTGTCCTGTAGGCCTGTAGGAGTCTTACTTATTGCAATTTAAACCACATTGTTGCATATGAGAGGCTGACAGAAAAACTTCTGGAAATCAATTATTACACAAAACTATGAAGACAAAGGTACTTCAGCTGTAAGAGTAAAGATGATGAAAAGCATAACGTTATGCTCTGTTCAGTACATTGACAAAATAGTTTAACATTTTGGGATAGACGCTTAGTTGCTTCCAATTTAGATGAGAAGATCAATACCACTCTTGTTTCTATATAGCATCTGGTTAGCTTAGCTTAGCACAAAAACTAAAAGCAGGGGGAAAAAGCTAAGGCAACAAAGCCATCTGATAATTTCTTGATCACGAGCAGTAACTTCCTGGAAGTTCTGACAGGCTCGCTGTGACAACTTCACAGTGACTTTTAGGAAGAAGAACAGCCAAGATATAGTCCAGTACAACACCCCATAAAACCACCATTACCACTTTTCGACCAAATTGAACAAAGTTCTGGTTCAGGGCTAGTGCTAGTGCTGGTTTGAAGTTGGTTCAACTTAAGAACAGGTTTGCTTTTCCATGGGCATCATTAGGTCACTGTATACGTCTCCAGTTTCCCAGCATTGCCAGGAACAACTATGGCCGTCTACATCGACTCTTTACAAGTGTTGCTCCTGGCTTTGTATGCTAATATATGCATCAAAACATGACTGGTCCTCAGACCACGGTTAGTAATAGTCACAATCTTTCGTTTATTCTCCCATGGAGAAGTCAGAATGTGCTACACAAGCTGTTGTTTTTCAAAATAGTGGTTACAATAGCCTTGCCCCCAGCCCCTGACGTAAGTGGTTCTTTGTTCTAGACCAGCAACGTGTTGGTGCCACTCTGGAACCAGTTTTCCTGGCAGCCGGTTCTTTGGCTGATGAAACACAAAGAACTGGTTCCAGAGTAGGCACTGCCTCTGAACCAGCACCTGAACCGCCTTGGTCAAAAAGGGGTAAAATTTAATTTTTTACACTTAGGTATTTGTCAGTTTTAACACATTAGATAAATCATGTTAAATAGTGAGTTCATGGGTGGCTGGGTGTAACCCCATTTCCAGCCTTTGTGCGATGCTAAGCTAACTGCCTGCTGGCAGTAGCCATATATTTACCAAACAAATCAAAGAGTGGTAACAATCTTCTCATCCAATTATTGGCCAGAAAACAAGTAATTATATATCCCAAAATGTCAAACTTTTACTTTAAAAGTGCAATATGTTAGAATTTTGGTTTAAAACAAATAAAAAAGTTAACTGAAATTTTTTGTATTGTTTTTTCTTTTCTTTTTTTGGTATGGTTTTAAACTTATCAAAGTGTGTGAAAAACGTGGTGTGCATGATGACCTTTCCACTGATTTAAAAAACCACAGATGTAGACAAGATAAACACTGAGGAGACTTCTGTTTTCTGTCTCTCGATATCTCTACAATCAAACTACTGTCTGTCTGACTTCATGGAAAGCTGAGGAGGTGGGGGGAAATCCTTCTTTAATGTCTCTCTGTAGGATTATTCCGGACGGAAAGCAGCACCACGATGGACAGGATTTATATGGAGCGCAGTTCTAAGAGTCGTTCACAGCAGAGACAGAAGAAGACCATCATCATTATCACCATCATTTCACTGACAGCATCATGAAGACTCTCTGTTTCAGTCTGGGGCTGCTGCTGCTCGTCACCTGCTGCTGTGACGCCATGCGTGAGTGATCTCTCGGTGTCGTCTTTAGAGATTTCTCACTGAGAGACATGTTTATAATGACTTTATCTGTTTACTTTCCTTACAGCTAAAGCTCTGCAGTTCACAGCCCCTGGAAACTGCTGCTTCAACTTCTATGCACGCAGGTTACCATTAAAGCGTGTGTCTGACATAACCAAGACCCACAGCTCCTGTCCAAAGAGTGCATTCATGTAAGTTTGTGCTTCCTTCTCTTGCTATATTTATCTTATGATGGGTGATGAAATGATGAACAGAAAGATGGACGACCACACTATCCATAATAATTTGTTACAATACCTTTTAAAACATGATCACATGATTTCTGCCATCAGTCCATGAATTAATATTAACTGAATGGATTTCATCACAAGTGTTGATTTGATTTTTTTCGTGTATGTGATGCAGAGTGCGGACTATCAAAGGAGGACAGATCTGCTACAGTCAGACTTTCCAGTGGGCTCTGGATGTCTACAGTCAGCTCCACAGCACTGAGGGCAGCGGTCTGCAGCCCTAAACATGTATTATTGTATAATACTTAATAAAACAATGCCTGGTTTTGCAGGCCTAGTGTGAGACCTGTGACTTATATTTGAATAAAAAGCATTATTTAACAAAATGGTTGTGTGTATTTTCTGAGTAAAGTGTGTATTTATAGCGGTGAAACAATACATTTTGCGTGTCTAATTTGCTTTATCAGTCAACAGCCAATGGTTGACTTAAAATGCATCACAAGGACCTTTAAACTGCTAATGAAACACTAGCACTGTTGCCTCTATTTGACCTACATAAGCAAACAAGACCATCAGGGATAAGATTGGCTATTTCTGTTTACTTACTTAATATAGTTATCCTTTATGGCTGATTACCAGACTTATGCAGGCAGAATTAGCCATTAAATGAAACTATTTTTTTCCAGCGAACAAAGTTTATTTCGTTTTATCATCGACATCTTTTGTCCAAAGTAGCTGAAAGAATCAACAATAAATGAAAGTTCCTTGTAATAGCTTTAACTAGAGAAAAACAATCACCCTGCTGCCATCTGGCAAAAGATACTGTACATTCACTTTGCTGCCGTACTACCACACTCCAGAGCAGCTTCTTTCATTAGGTTGTGAGACTTAACCTTGAACATGAATATATGAGGCAGGTCTTCATATTTTATAAATCCCTTTCACACTGATCTGATGCTGATATTTAAATGATGTTGACCCCAATCTGACAGATTTGACCCATCCGATATTGATTGCCTTTTTAGATGTTTCGTCTTCACTGGCTCTACAGAAAAATGAAGCTCTTTAGCAGCTTTTTAGTTACTGCCTTCCTTCACCTGACTTTGTCTTTGTGCCATTTGAGCAGCACCTTTCATGTTACACCTCGTTTGAGTCCAAGTTCATTATTTAGAGAAATCAACACCTCACTTCACCAATATCACTGATGCTTAGTAGATGGGTACCAATCATGTTGATGTTCTGGGTAGTTTTAATCACCAGCTGTAGAGTCGTCCTGTTCTGGGCCATGACGAACCATGCCAGTTTGGGATCTTACCAGTGAGGATGCTTTTATTGCTCCTCTGTAAAAGTTGACAAGGACTTGATGCAGGAATTTGGCCATCTTAAATTTCCTTAAGAAATAAAGCTGTTTCTGGGCTTTTCTTTTTATTTCCTTTTATGTGATGCCATACCACCAGACACCAGGGCAGCTTCTTTCCTAAGGCAGTTCATCCTTCCACACTCCACTCCACTACATGAAAATGTTTTGTTTTGTTTTTGTATGATTCTCCTGTGTAGCATAAAGGAACTTCAACTAAACGTTGTTTGCAACGTGGTTTATAAAATGACAATAAATCAATCTTGAACCTTGAACAAGTCATCCTTTAGCTTGTCAACGCTAATGTTAGAAGCAAATGTAAAGAAGATAGATGACTTAACTTTAGTTGTTCATAATCTCTGCACCTTCATACCTCTGTTATTTTTCCACCCACCTCTCCGGCCATATCAGAACCCTGCAATCCCTCCCTGTCCAGTATTGCCTATATGACCTGATATCCACATGAACATGCACACCTGCTCCAGTTGCTTGCTCTGCCTGTCTGTTGCTGAACTTTTTTCTGATAATGACCTGAACTTGCGTTGGATACAGTTGAAATCAGATTCATAATGACAATGTCCTCTCACATTCAATGGTAACAGCTTCTCATTTGTAATAGGTCAAACCATATTATATTAGCCCGATTACAGACCTATGAATCACAGCTCACATCTCTTGCATTTACTCACTTTACTTACTTATTCACTCTACATTACTCACTTATGCAGATAACTAAAATGCACAAAATTTTACAAAAATTATGGCTTTCAGTTCTGACAGTGAAATGCAAGAAAAGATGAATGGAACATTTCTATATGTCTAACTTCAACAGTTTGAGCTGTGCACGAAATAAAGGTTGAACTGTGTGAGGTTGGTACATAACTTACACTGCAGAAGCGTTGCATGGTAATCACTGATGTTAATTTCTACTTCATCAGACTTGCATATTTGTGAATCTTTGCTTTCAGTATCTGGTATGACCCCCTTGTGCAGCAATAACTGCAACTAAACGTTTCCGGTAACTGTTGATTAGTCCTGCACATCGGCTTGGAGGAATTTTAGCCCATTCCTCCGTACAGAAAAGCTTCAACTCTGGGATGTTGGTGGATTTCCTCACATGAACTGCTCGCTTCAGGTCCTTCCACAACATTTCAATTGGATTGGAAGGTCAGGACTTTGACTTGGCCATTCCAAAACATTAACTTTATTCTTCTTTAACCATTCTTTGGTAGAACGACTTGTGTGCTTAGGGTTGTTGTCTTGCTGCATGTGTGACAGGGTCAGAAATACTCCGGTGCATGTTCATTGAATGCTTTTATTGGATTATTTATGAGATACTGTTTTTATGCATGATGATTTTAGTGTTGTGTTTAATGTGCATGCTTTAATACGTGCTTTCTTCTTTCGGAGAAAGAGCGTGTGGAGAGGAAGAGAACGGTCCGATACCTCCGGTGACAGCAGCGGCCAAACTGCAGAGCAGCCCCCAGACGACGAGCATTGGAGCAGCCGCTATCCGCCATCCGCCAACGCCGTTTTACTCTGGCCTGGGTCCGCAGACGGACGTCTGCTGCCCAGGAAGACCGTGAGTAAAAAAATACATTTAAGTGGCAGATAGAAAGAGTCGGGTGGGGGAGAGCTGGGTTGGCATTTGTTTATTGGGACACACTACTTGCCCTGCTTTTCTGGCTCTTACAGCGACGGTGGAGGGCCTAGACGCTGGTTGCGGATGGAGGAGACCAATAGTTGCTGGGGACTGTGGACTGTGCAGGAGGGACGCAGTACTTTATGGACAATTACGGACCGTTCAGGCATCACCGCAACAGTGGTGTTTCTTTCTATTTTTTAGTACTGTTTTAGGTGGCACCATCTTTTATTGTAATAAATCCTTTTAAATGAATTTTATTCTCCTGATGGTCTTTTAACTCTGCTCCCCCCGATTTAAAAGAACCTGTGTGTTTTTAGGAGTCCTAGGCTCCGTATTAATCCTAGGTGGCGTTGTCGGCTTTTAATTTAGATAATCTCACTGATTTGAAACAGGCCCTGGACTTGGAGGCTGGGCCCGGCCACACATGACCCACATTTTCTTGAGATTCAGTGCACGGACAAGTGTCCTGACAGCTGCAAGGGCTGCTTGAGTATTTTGGGCAAACAGAATTGCGAAAAGTGAGCGTTTTAATGGGGGCATTGACTGGGTTAGCCAAAAGACAAATTCAGGTGTTAGCTGAGGGCGATCGTGACAAAGCAGCTAAAATCTTCACTGCACTAGATGGCATCTATAAACAGAAAATTTCCATGTCAGAAATTAGGTCACAGTTCTTTAGGTGCCAACAAAAACCTGATGAACCTGTACAGTTATATATTCTCAGGTTGAGGGAGCTTCACTGCAGGCTGCAGCAAGACGCCCCAGACAAAGCCCCTACCGATGACCACCTGAAGGAGCAGTTCCTGCTCGGCTTGGAAGAAGGCCCCTTACTACAAGCCCTAAGGAGACATGTCCGCCAGCACCCAGATGCGACTTTTGACGCTGTGCAACAGGAGGCCCGGTTATTAGAAGAGGATCAACGAGGACCTAGAAGGACAGAGGTTACCTGCACAGCAGTGGGGGGTTCTAATAACTATCACTCTCGTTCCCAGGAGGTTGACTGGAAGCAGGAATTGAAGCAGGAGATTATGTCAGAACTGAAGGACCAGCTAAGCGATTGGACACAGGAACTAATCAGGGAATTGAAGCCCGGGAGCCCAGCACGCGGAGCCAGCCCTCAACCTCAACTGGAACGCATGTATGTCCCCCCACCTGCCGCTAATGTTTGGGACGCTGACGGTAAGCCCATTTGCAGACGTTGCAAAAAAGCAGGCCATATCGCTAGCTTCTGTAAAACCCGTTCAGGGCGCTCACCAGCTTTAAACTAATTGCCCCTGCTGCTGAGGCCCAAGCAGTGGGGTTAGGGTATGGGAATGACTTACAAGGGGCCACCTCAGCTTTAATTGGCAAATGCCCACAGGTCGAAGTTACAATAGGAGGGGTTAAAATGACTGGCCTATTAGACACTGGTTCCCAGACCACCTTAATGAGGCAGAGTGTGCTGACTAGGCAGTTTCCAGGACACAATATCCAAGAACTCCCTTCTTTTATAAAGTTGAATGCAGCAAATGGTCTTAAGATCCCCTGCATAGGCTATGCTATGATGGACTTTGAGATTGAGGGGCATAAGATCGCTGAACGAGGTGTCTTCATTGTGGATGATGAATTCTCATCTAACCCCCTGATCATAGGCATGAATGTGGTGCGAGCATGCTGGGATGTTGTGTTCAAGGGCCCGGAAGGCCCTGTGTCTTTTTCTTGTCAGAACCCGAAGGTCCAGCGTGCCTGGAGGGAGGCCTTTGCAGTGTGCCGAAAAACAGCAGTGACTGCAGAAGACGGATTTCTCGGCTATATCTGGCCAGCCCGACAGAAAGGAGTCACAATCCCAGCCAGAACCGAGGTTGTAGTGTGGGGGCGGACACGGTCTGGCCCACGGGGGTGGAACTATTGTGGTCTCATTGAAGCCCTCCAAGAACCTGTGGCAAGAACCCTGGCGTCAGTCCGACAAGGTAAAGTTCCCGTCCGTATCCGTAACCTCAATGAGTTTCCAGTGTCCATAGGGTGTTACCAGAAGCTAGGCAGGCTGTTCCAAGTGGAAGCAACGGATGTCCATGGCAGCCGCGATGTTAATTTGACGCCTGGCGCTGATAGGGTTGTGGAGGTTGGACTGGTGGAAGCCAGTGGAGAAGTGGAGAAGGACTCAGTATTTGACATGTTGGGGCTAGCTAACCGACCTGACTTCACCAGAGAAGAACAGGGTAAGTTTGCAGCACTCCTTCAAAAATGGGAAAAAGTTTTCTCTACAAATGAGGAAGATTTTGGCAGAACTAACATTGTTCAGCATCAGATTCCTACAGGGAACGCTAATCCAGTAAGAGAGCGGTTCCGGCCCTTGCCCCCACTGCTGTAGGAGATGGGAGCCCTGTTGTCAGATATGCTACAGGGGGGTATCATGACAGAGAGGCCCCAATCGTCATGGTAAGGAAGAAGGATGGAAGTTGGCGGTTTTGTGTGGATTACAGAAATTTAAATTCTGTCACTCACAAGGATGCTCTTCTGCTCCCCAGAATTGAAAAAACACTAACTTCCATGACAAAGGCAGAATGGTTTTCAACCTTAGACCTTGCCAGTGGCTATTGGCAGGTTGAGGTAGACCCACGAGACAGGGAGAAAACTGCCTTTACCACCCCTATAGGTTTATTTGAGTTCCAGCGTATGCCATTTGGTCTCTGTAACGCCCCAGCAACCTTTCAGCGCTTGATGCAGCAATGTCTTAGTGGCCAAATAACCGAGTCCTTGTTGGTGTACCTTTACAATATTGTTGTCTACTCCCCAGATTTTGCTACACACCTGAAACACCTGGATGAAGTTTTTGAGCGCCTCTGGAAGCACGGTTTGAAGCTCAGACCAGACAAATGTAAACTGTTCCATCGCCAGGTAAAGTTCTTGGGACACATAGTCAACCAAAAAGGGGTCCTGCCTGACCCAGATAAGGTGTCTGCTGTCACTGATTGGCCGGTTCCCACAACAGCAAAACAGCTCAAAGCA
This sequence comes from Pagrus major, assembly GCF_040436345.1. Classification (NCBI taxonomy): domain Eukaryota; kingdom Metazoa; phylum Chordata; class Actinopteri; order Spariformes; family Sparidae; genus Pagrus; species Pagrus major. The sequence continues at coordinate 26,967,248 of NC_133222.1, read as the reverse complement.
TTCTTGGGCCTAGCCGGTTATTACAGACGTTTTGTATCCGGATTTGCAAAAATTGCCCGCCTCCTGAATACATTGATGGTTGGTATACCTAATGACAAGAAGCTAGGCTCTCGTCCCATTACCTGGTCAGTGGAGTGCCAAACCGCATTTGAGGCCCTGAAACAAGCATTGACACAAGCTCCCATACTGGCCTATGCAGATTTTACCCAACCATTTATCCTATACACAGACGCAAGCCATCAGGGGTTGGGGGCAGTATTGGCACAGATTCAACAGGGTAAGGAACGAGTAATTGCATATGCCAGCCAGAGTCTGCACCCCACTGAACGTAACGATGCAAACTATAGTTCCTTTAAGCTGGAGCTTTTAGCTTTGAAGTGGGCCATTGCAGAAAAATTCAAAGACTATCTGACAGGAGCTAAATTTGTGGTGTTCACTGACAATAATCCTGTAGCTCATTTGCAGTCTGCCAGGCTGGGAGCGGTGGAACAGCAATGGGTGGCACAGCTGGCCTCCTTCGACTTTGAGGTCAAGTACAGAGCGGGAAAGGAGAACACCAATGCGGATGCACTCTCCCGGTTCCCTGTAAGTGCAGAACCCTCGGGGAGGACTAGCATCTCGGCTGTGGCTGTGACAGCAGCCGGACCAGATGATACACCTGAGGATCTGTGTGAGTGGGAAACCGCACAGATGACAGACCCGGACATTCAGGTTATACAGAGGTATGTGGAGCAGGGCAGAATGCCAAGCGAGCCTGAAAGGAGAACACTTTCTATTGGTGCAGCTGGACTGGTTAGAGCTTAGATCAGGCCCAAAAAATCAAGCCCGACCCTACCCGAGCCTGTGCACGTTGTGTTCGAGCCCGGCCCGGCCCGACACATTAACTGTAATTATGAGCCCGAGCCCAATTTAAACCCGACAATTTTTTAATACGTGGTGTAACAGTCAGAGTTATTCAATGTTGCGCCACTAGGTGGCACCTCCTTTTGTTTAGTGGGTAATGTAAACTGTACGATGAAAAAGAGCAGGTGTACTTCCGCTCCCCGTGAGAAAGGATACTGCCGACAGAGCAAATACATTTTATTTTGTCTTTATTTTGTAAAGTGTTGGTGCAAGAACCTCGGCCTGTGTTCGTTTGCGTGTATGCCTTTAACATCTAGAGCCGTAGAGACCTGGCATGGTATGGTCAGTATTATGAATAAAAGTGCCGTGTGGAAACCCCCACATGTTGCCTGCCGTCTCTTGAGTAACCGGAGCTACCCGCACTAAAGTGGACCATCACCTTCCCCTTCACCAGCCCACGTTACAGTGGGCTGTTATAACTGGCGTTCTCAACTACAATTCCGAGTTGTTTGAACTACGGAAATCTGTTTAGAGTTATCTTAATGAATAATACAACAAGGACGAAGCATGTAAACTGCGTTGTTTGTTTATTCAGAATGGAATGGATCGCAAATGAATAAAGTAATGATTAAAAAAACAAAAAAACCCATAAATGCTTGATCAAAGTCCCGGCCCGGCCCAGCCCGGCCCGAGGATAGTGGCGGGAAATGTCAAGTCCGGGCTCGGGCTCGGGCTTGGGCAGAGAATCTAAACTCTAGGACTGGTGCGACAATATAAGAGATTGTGTATTCAAGGACGAGCCCTGTGTCGTAAAGTAATCGATCCTAACACACATGAGCAACGATTTCAGATTGTGTGCCCAGCCTCCAGGCGTTCTGAGGTGTGGAGACGACATCATGAGGCCGCTGCACATGCAGGAGCAGAGAGGACACTGACCAGCCTGAGACAACATTTCTTCTGGATTGACATGGATAAGGAGGTAGGGGGGTTTCAGTCTGGGTGTGTCACCTGTAGCCTGCAGAAAGATCGAGCTGAGCCCCGAGCCCCTTTAAACCCCATTGAAGTTACATATCCTTTAGAGGTAGTAGCGCTAGACTTCCTTTCCCTCGGTAGACCAAACGATAACTATCAGAACATTTTGGTAATGACAGATATGTTCACCCACTATGCCTGGGCGGCAGCAACACGTGATCAAACAGCAAAGACTACTGTACGTACAATCTGGTCTCACATCATTGAAACCTTTGGTTGCCCGACACGTTTCCATTCAGACCAAGGTCCAAACTTTGAATCCGATTTGATAAAACAGTTTTGTGACTTGTATGGCGTCTCAAAAAGCCGCACTACCCCATACCACCCAGCAGGAAATGGCAGAGTAGAGAGAATTAATCAATGTAGGTGGCCTGAACACTTACCAGAGTTGTTACAAGCATACAACAACACAGTTCATAGTGCTACAGGATTCGCTCCATCTTACCTCATGTTTGGACGCCACTTGAGACTTCCTGTAGATGTCGGGTTGGGGGGTAGTGGATGTCAGGCCAACAAGCGACCTTGGTGGCTGGGTTCACGACCACCATCAAAAACTTTCCTATGTATATGAGCTAGCACGTAAGAAAATGAGGAGGGTAACTGAGCAGACAAAGCAGTGCTATGACAGCAAGGCACATGCAACACCGTTGCTCATAGGAGAGAGGGTCTGGACACGTGATAGGAACAGACAAGGCCAAGGGAAACTGCATGGTGGCTGGAACCCAGAGCCACAAATGATACTTGAGACAGTGGGAGAAACAGGTCTACTCTATAAGATTAGGCCAGAGAGGGGAGGCAAAGAGAAAGTTCTACATAGGAATGCCCTTAAACTTTGCACGGCCCCACAGTTTCAGATCACAGTGGTAAAACCAAGAGAAGAGGAGACTCAAATGCCTGTTTTTATTACATTCCTCGACATGCATCCGACACCAGTAGACTCAGGAAGTGAGACACAACCAAGGCGTTCATCTAGGTCAAACAAAGGTAGACCACCGGCTCACTATGGACTGTGAATTGTGGCAGGGATTGCTAACCTTTAGCCGTGGGGGGATGTGACAGGGTCAGAAATACTCCGGTGCATGTTCATTGAATGCTTTTATTGGATTATTTATGAGATACTGTTTTTATGCATGATGATTTTAGTGTTGTGTTTAATGTGCATGCTTTTATACGTTCTTTTCTTTTTATTATGTTTAGCATGAGTTGTATTTGTTTGATTACGGAGTATTTTGAACTTTGAACTGTGACCTGGGAAGTCACGCCCGAATACAGCGTAGTCTAAGTACAAGATGAGCAGCAGGTGTGCAGGAGCGGTGCACAAAGGGATTGGTAATAGAAGGCATAAAAGAAGACGGAGAAAGAGCATGTGGAGAGGAAGAGAACGGTCCGATACCTCCGGTGACAGCAGCGGCCAAACTGCAGAGCAGCCCCCGGACGACGAGCATTGGAGCAGCCGCTATCCGCCATCCGCCAACGCCGTTTTACTCTGGCCTGGGTCCGCAGACGGACGTCTGCTGCCCGGGAAGACCGTGAGTAAAAAAATACATTTAAGTGGCAGATAGAAAGAGTCGGGTGGGGGAGAGCTGGGTTGGCATTTGTTTATTGGGACACACTACTCGCCCTGCTTTTCTGTCTCTTACAGCGACGGTGGAGGGCCTAGACGCTGGTTGCGGAGGGAGGAGACCAAAAGTTGCTGGGCGACTGTGGACTGTGCAGGAGGGACGCAGTACTTTATGGACAATTACGGACCATTTAGGCATCACCGCAACAGTGGTGTTTCTTTCTATTTTTTAGTACTGCTTTAGGTGGCACCATCTTTTATTGTAATAAATCCTTTTAAATGAATTTTATTCTCCTGATGGTCTTTTAACTCTGCTCCCCCCGATTTAAAAGAACCTGTGTGTTTTTAGGAGTCCTAGGCTCCGTATTAATCCTAGGTGGCGTTGTCGGCTTTTAATTTAGATAATCTCACTGATTTGAAACAGGCCCTGGACTTGGAGGCTGGGCCCGGCCACACATGACCCACATTCTCTTGAGATTCAGTGCACGGACAAATGTCCTGACATTTTCCTTTAGAATTTGCGGGTATAATTCAGAATTCATTGTTCCATCAATAGTGGCAAGCCGTCCTGGCCCAGATGCAGCAAAACAGGCCCAAACCATGATACTACCACCAACATTAATATTAGCCAAAGTGAGAGAGACCTTTAGTTGCTTAGAAGTTACCCTGGGTTCCTTTGTGACCTCGCAGACGATTAAACGTCTTGCTCTTGGAGTAATTTTGTTGGTCGATCACTCCTGGGGAGGGTAAAAATGGTCTTGAATTTCCTCCATTTGTACACAATCTGTCTGACTGGATTGGTGGAGTCCAAACTCTTTAGAGATGGTTTTGTAACCTTTTCCGGCCTGATGAGCATCAACAACTCTTTTTCTGAGGTCCTCAGAAATCTCCTTTGTTCGTGCCATGATACACTTGTGTTGTGAAGATCAAACTTTGATAGATCCCTGTTCTTTAAATAGAACAGGGCACCCACTGATTGTCTGATTGTCATCCCGTTGATTGAAAACACCTTACTCTAATTTCACCTTCAAATTAACTGCCAATCCTAGAGGTTCACATACTTTTGCCACTCACAAATATGTAATATTGGATCATTTTCCTCAATACATAAATGGCCAAGTATAATATTTTTGTCTCATTTGTTTAATTGGGTTCTCTTTTTCTACTTTTAGACTTGTGTGAAAATCCGATGATGTTTTAGGTCATATTTATGCAGAAATACAGAAAATTCTAAAGGGTTCACAAACTTTCAAGCACCACTATATATGTCTTTTTTTTTACATTTTCAACGGAAATGTTCGAATGCATAATATGCACAATTCCCATTATTGTACTGTACATGTACTGTAATAAATACTTCTTTTAAAAAAACAATAGAATGAACTTTGCCATTCTATCAGCGCTGCCCTGCACAAAATTTCACCATAAGCTGTTTTCTTGTTGTGATAACATCAGTAAGATTCAATGTGACTTGCAAACTTATTATAGAACAGTTCATCTGTGAAATACTGTTGATCTCGAATAATCTATTCCATCTGCCTCTGTGTGACCACACTTACAGGTCTACAACAACTACACCACTGTATGATAGCATCAATAGACACTGCTGGCCTGTGGTGCATTGTGCAACTTTATTTTCATGTGTCAGTAGCGGCGTATAGGCAGCAACAACACCTGCCAGAACCTGTGAATATCTTCACAGTTAAATTTTATGTAAATTTGTCGTTAAATTTGACAATTTCAATCAGATTTCATGATTATATTACATTAATTTAGACCATGATCACAGAATAAGGTAAAACATTTTACCTAGTAAGCAACATTTAGCAGTTTATTGACACACACACGTCTGTCATTCTATACTTGTAGAGATCTCAATTGCATTCCCTAAGCCTAATTTAACCATCACAACTAAATGTCCAACCAGGGCCCTCCTTACATTAAAAAGGTGCGTGGGGACACTGTTTGACTTTGTTGCACTTTGTTTTAGGCACAGTCATACCTTTAGAATTGTCTTTTTAAATAGATTTTAGTCAGAAGTAACTCATAAGTAACTCCTAAGTTAAAGTTAGTTCTATCAAGTAAATGGATATCCCTGTTGATATCTGGTTCTGTTGTAACAGATAAAAAAAGTTACAGCACAGAGCAGCTTCTGAAATGCTGGTTGGTGCATGATTTAACATCTAATGCTGAGGTGACCCTCAAACTTCCTGTCTCCCAAAATGATCTATACGAACATGAGAATATGTAACCAAGACACACAGTGATCGCATCAGATAACTTCAGAAAGCAAAGACGGGAGGACATCATTAAGTCTGCAGTGAAGACAGCATGAAGCGCTTTACACTGGGGATCCTGCTGCTGCTCACTGTTTACTGCACTGCCATGCGTAAGTCTAGTTTCTGGAGTTTGGAGATAATTGCCATTTGGGGGTCTGTTATCTTGTTTAGACTTCAAGTGTTTTTTTATAATTATTATTTAATTTAGTAATTTAATTATACCACAAGCTCATGCATGCTTCATGCGAAGGTTTCAATGGATCATGGGAGAATGGTACGCCTCAAAAGATATCTGATTGTAAGAAACAGATATCTTGGTACTTGTCATCTTAACAATATAATATAATACAAAAAGACGTTTGGCCATGGTCGACCATATAGCTTCAGTTTTGGCCCTCTAAGGCACCCCTGCTTTGGTTTGTCTGATTAATAAACTATCGGGACCTTTGATTCTGAGAATTAAGCATTTCTGTAATGTTCTGTTTGAACTGCTAACTTTACTGAAAGTTATTTCTGCAAAGCCTAGATATCTAATGAGGGCCATAGCCAGTTTTCTCAGTGCAAAACCAATCCACACTTTTTAAAAAAAAAACTTTTGGGATTTTTCAAATTTTCTATATGCAGCTAACTATTCAATTACATTAATAGAATTTACAATTAATATTCAGACATACTGAATTATCTATATAAACACACACTTATATGGCTACGAGTCAAATTTACTGGAAAAATCAGCCTATGAACATTTTTATTTGTGTCCTCAGTGGTACATTATTACAGCCCTATACACAATATGACAAAAGGCTTAAATGTGATGCAAATAGAATAATTTTAATTTTATTTTTTTTAATTTAAGATCCCTTCTAGTCCCACAATGGGGAAATTCTCTTTATCACTCACATTACACACACATGCAGACACACACACACAGTGTATAGAGGAGATGAGTGAAGGGGCTGCCAAATGCACGGCGCCCAACGAGCAGTGTTAGGGGCCGGTGCTTTGCTCAAGGGCACCTCGGCAATGCCCAGGATGTGAACTAGCATTCTCCATTACTAGTCCACATCACACTAAAGGATGTTTTTGAATAACTCAACCAAGAGAACCAATATGATTCACATGCATTTAAGTTTACATTCATTTTCTTCTCTTGCAAAAGAGATCTTGAACTCAATTAGTTCATCTGATAAAAAAAAAGCTTGCAGTTAATTAAAAAAGTAGCATTAATATTGACCTAGTGGGTAAAACAGTGGAGCTTAGTAACATAGTTAATAGCCCTGAACTGACAAAGAGTAAAGGATACTTTGAGTTATATTTAGTTTATTCCAATAGTAATTAGTAATAGTAAATATTTTTTAACAGAATTTCTACAGTGCCAATATTCATCACTAAAAGTCTATACAATGTGACAATGGAAATCAATACTGTCACACACTATAGGTAAGTGACAATGACTAATGAGCCATAGTTTTACTGTTATAATGCTTGATTAAGTGACCAAATCAGCTGCCATCATGCCTGCCATCATTCTTAGCCTGAACTGCCTGTTGAATTGTCTGTAACTTACTGTTTGCTCATTTCAGTACAAAAGCAGGACTAGGCCAGGGGTCAGCAATTTATACTATCAAAAGAGCCCTTTTTGCCCCATCCCTCGTCAAAAAATCTGTCTGGAGCCGCAAAACATATTTGTGTCTGATAATTAAAGGTAACACAGCCTAAAAAGTCTAACTTAGCCTTTCAAGATTATTAATAGTAATAATAATACTATTATAATTAAAATAGTACTGTATAAGTAGTAGTAGTACAGTATAAGGTACTTGAACATTGCATTTCGATTTCAAAGATGCCATGTTTTGGTGCATTTATGAAACAAAAGAACTAGCCTACAATAAATAGAAATAGAGGAGCAATACAGAACTATATATGCAGACCTACCTAAGTCCTCCCTGCATTTGTGAGAGTGTACAAAATAAAAAGTAGCCTCATTTGATAATAAATAAAACACATGGCAGCAGCCTAGATTTAAACACAGTAAAGAAAAAAATAAAATTAAAATTATTGTTATTTTTTCATATAGTTTATTAGATTTAGTTGAGTAATTTCACAGTAGAAACTGTAGAAACAATGACATGGTTCATAAAACATTTATTAAGCAGTTGTGAAGGTTAAAAACAACAGTTGCTACTCTCTGACAGCCCTCCAAATAATGTTTATAAATGAACTAGACAGTATTTATTAACCATTTACAAAGTATTATGACCATCAATTGCAACTTTCCAAAAAACACTTGCTATTAAATAGTGTATAAAGCATTTCATTGCTTGTTAACAATGAAATAACTATTAAGTAAAGTTTACTTAACTATAAATTTGCCATTCTTTTATTATAATTGTTTATTTTAATGACATGACAGATATTAAGATTAAAATATCAAAGACCAAGAACAAATACCAAGGACGTGACCTCGGGGTCCTCAATGGTAGCTGCCTGGTTTCTGTGACTTTGTTGTCCTGCTGCTTCCGTGATTCTGATTCAGTCATGAATGACTCAGTCCACTTTGAGGATTCAGTGTATGCCTTCTGTATTAGTGAACACATTACCAGCAAGCAGCAACTCACATGCTAACTTGTTGTGCATTGAGGTCACTGAATGACTGTGGTGCTAAATGATCCTTGTTTTTGTTTTTTTGTCATTTTTCAGCTCATGGAGTGAACGAAATAGCACCTGCGACGTGCTGCTTTCAGTTCTTTACTGGAAAGATACCACAGCCACAAATTGTCTCCATCATCAAGACTCACAACAAATGTCATGAGAAGGGATTTGTGTACGTCTCTGCTTTACTCTGACACTTTGTCTGTAGAATGATCCGCACTAGAGCAATGACAACATCTTCAGCCAGTTTTTGTCTGGGAACAATAATACAATACAACATTTCAAAGAAACATGACAGAGAGAATGTTCAATCTGTGACTTTGACACCAAATTATATTTTCCATTTCTCATTCTGTTATGATTTTGTGTGTGTGTATGTGTGTGTGTAGGGTCAGCACTGCCAGAGGGAACGAAATCTGTGTGAGCCAGAACCTGGACTGGGCACAGAAAGCTTTTGAGCAACAGCAAGTTCAACAAGGATGATTGATAGTCCTCTGTATGAATCATCAAACATCTCCAGCTGCTGCACCTCCAGCCATGACAACCCTCTGTCAGATCAATTTATAGTTGGTAGCATCTTTTTATGATAATGAAAGCAGGTTTGCATTGTTTACTTTTATGCAGAGACCCCTAACCTCCCTTTAAGCTTTATTCTTCATTTCTCAATTCTCGCATTCATGCAATTAAAATGAAAAATAAAAATGTTTAAACACATAGGACAAAGTGTTGCATCTAACTTAATCTATCTGAGAACAGCCACAGATTTGTGACATTTAAGGTTTTTTTTTAATTGTCTCTTATCTTTTTCATATCTAAAAGTTCATGTCAGAAGTGTCATTATTTAGAAGAGATAGCAAAACACACAGAGCCTTAGTCAGTTAGAGCCTAGTGAGTGGATAACTGCATAGTATAATTACAAAAGTAACAACAGGAAGTCAATCTTCCTTGGATTCCAAAGTCCAGTCTGTCAGTACGTCAAACCTATTGCTGTTAAAGCCTGAAATGTTTAATCATTTTCCAACAGTTGGGTGTCTCTTCCTTTGAGATCTGGTCTGTCTAATACTGCCATACCTGTTGAATACATTGTGTAATTGTTAGTAATAATAACATGATGGCTATAGCTACACGTTTGCAAGCATGACTTAGCTTTGTAATATTCATCCCTACACATGACACAACTACTCATTAAAAACGCTAAAAGGCACAAAATATCAGAAATATTACTTAGGCTACATATCAATTGACACACCTCCTAAACTGCCAACATACAATATTCACTGTAATATGTGGCACGCACTAACTAATGATTATGTACCCTTTCTGGCGACCTTCTTTCTTCACATACATTGCTCTCAAAACTAAACCTTCTTCTTATTTTAACATTATGCAACAATACATTATACCATGGTCTGGGTTAATACTCGATTCTGATTGGCTGGAGGATGTCAATTAACTTGATATAGTTCTGTAGTGATGAAGTATTTTTGTAGGCTAACCCGGAAGTTAGCATTGTCCTGGTTCCCTCATCATAAAGTCTATGGGATTTTTGAATTGGATTTTGGATTTCTGCCAAAGACAAGCTCTGTAGCAAACACCAGTTTATGAAACTTACACATTTTGTTCAGCGAGATAATTTTCACAGATGAACATCACTTTTGTGGTTTTTTAAAATGTAAATTAATTTGCTAGAAGTAAAATGCCAAAGTGAGGCTATAAACAGACACATATGTGCTTTAGAATTCAGAATTCAATTCAGTTTTGATGTGAATGGGGATGCATGGAGAAACACACTAAGATCCAACATATCCACATCGTATGACTTCTGATGAAGAAATGCCTCCAGGAAATGAAAGAACACACTTCAGAGAGGACGTTAAACGCTTAATTTTTACCCCAAATGGCTAATAGGCTAATATTATGGTAACACTTTATAATAAGGTACACAAAAATGTGAGCAGTTACTGAGGATCGAATGAATAAGAAACAACTTACAAGTAAGTAACAAGTAATTCCTGAATAACTGTGATGCAAGGACTAAATAGCAGATAATAATAAGTTACTGGATAACAGACTGTGAGATTATACATTAATGAATCATTACATAATGATTGGTTCATAAATATCGATATATAAGAATCAACATACTGACCACTTTCTTCATTAACTGTTTTTGATTAACTATCAATCAGCCGCTTAGTGGCAGGAACTAGTGAGGACTAATTCATTCCTGATTACTGAATCATGAACTGAACTACTCCCATATGACCCCTCTCCTCTGTGACCTCCACTGGCTTCCTGTTGCGGCCAGCATCCGATTCAAGACCATGGTACTGGCCTTCAAGACCGTCAATGGAACTGCACCCATTTACCTCCAAACACTGGTCAGACCACACGCCCCAGTGCGAGCACTTTGCTCTACTACATCCACTGGCCGGCTGATACCGCCATCGCTGAGAGCAAACAAAGGCCGCGAAGTCGCGACTCTTCTCTGTTCTGGCACCACAGTGATGGAACAAACTTCCGACCAATGTCAGGACAGCAGAGTCACTCGCCATCTTCCACAAAAGACTCAAGACTCACTTGTTCAGACTTTACCTCAACCCCGCATAGCATGACTCCCTCCCTCCTAAATGTAAATGTCATTACAGTAGTTTCTATTTTTGTGCACCTTTAAGTAAAGTGAAACATCATACTGAATAGTTACCCAATACAATTAGTTTAGTTACTATTTAAAGTAATCATTACTCTTTTTCTGTACCTTCATATAAAATGATACATTATACTGAGTAGTTACTGACTAGTCTTTCCGGAGTATTTCCTGGGAGTTCACATTTAGTTCTTTAATAAACAGACAGTATGATTCTCAAAAATATTTGAAGATTTATATATACAGGTTTTAATGTAACGTCCTCGGTCCACCCACAGTGTTCCAAATTACAACCCTATCCATTCAAACACACAAACCCAATTGTCTGAGTTGGTACAAAGCCTTCCCTCAGTGTTATCCCTTATGGAAGGGACAGAACCAGTTATAAAACAAAGAAGAAAAAAAAAAAGAAATTAGCATTTTCAACAACGTTTTGAGGGACAGGATTATTAAATAACTACCGAGTCCTTTGCCTTTACCACTCCTGTACAGTAGGGGGCAGTATACATCTTTGACATTTGTTTACACCCTGCCATGATTGAACACAAAGAAGAAGGAAGGCAGGCGAACTGGCGAACTGGGAAAGAGGAAGAGGATCCGGCTGGACTAACTAACCATGGCTGCAGCTGACAGTGGGACGAAGCCCCTTCAAAATGCCATGAAAATGGCCAAAGTAGCGATACAGCTGGACGGAGGAAACAAACATAAGGTAGTAAGCTATACAGCTTGAATGCAACGATAACAGGAAGGTTTTTTAGCCCCACAGGAAACGATCTGTAGTGAAGTAAACAAACGGAGGGGGGCGGGAGCTGTTAGTGGGTTAGCTAGCTAAGCTGTCACTTCAGCATGTTGTTTTCATGTAAACACACCTGCCTGGATTCAGGGTTGAAAGCCTTTTTAACCCTTTCAGTGTGTATTCTGTAAATCGCCATTAAATGTGTGCACTACTAACTTAACATTTAATAACCCACTATTCTTTCACTTAATATCACTTTTGTTTTAGACTAAGACGTAGTTAGCTTGTTATTCCAAAGTCCCTCAATAGTAAGGAGTTTTCTTTTATTCAAGACAATTATATTATATATATGAATATATTATGAATCACTTTTGTTATTCTAAGTGCTGTATCCTACGATACATATGCACTGACAACTTTTGTAACGTAGCATTTTTAGCATGTCCACTCAAAACTAGCAAAAATAGCTAATTTTATTTTTGATTCTGACTTGTTACTGTCACCATTTTTAATTACTACATGGCAATTACCAATGAAACAGAAAAAGAAGCAGTACAACGACTCTCCATGCATCATATCCACTTATCCTGTTCAAGTTATGGGGGGCTGGAGCCAAGAGCGGACATTCCACTTCACTGTTGGGGGGACAATAAACAGAAAACACTCAGGAGAAATTCCTGACAAGGACACCAAAGGTGCCGCCAAAATGTATGCATAGGAAAAACTGATTACCTAGCTTACAATTAAAATATACTGTATAACAAAAGATAAGTAACTTCAGGGTTGTACCAGCATGTTAAAAGTACCAATATTTTGACTTGGATTCACCTGTGAGGTAACAGGCAGAACAAAATGCAGTCATAACTGCACATGGGGTTTAGTTATTATGGTAATATATAATGTCAGACACATCTTTCAGTCCAGTTGCCACGATTACATTTTAGCAGTTATATTTTCTGGACGTCATAGGGTACACAACATTTTTAAACGTGACACCCCTGAATATTTTAAAGGACAACCCGGGAAATTTCTAGCCGTGTTTGTTGTGACAAAACAGGTGTAATGACACTTCAGGACAAATACAGCAGTGTCTGTGGCGGCCGAAAGAGCCAGCTATTTTAAGCAAAACACTGTTTTCCTAACCCAAACCAGGAGTTTTTTAGTGCTTAAACCTCAAACTTTGTGACAAGAGAAAAACAGAGCCTTTCTTTAAAGTTAAATTTTGCAAAATAGATACTTACTATGGTCCCAAGCTTTATTCTTCTTCTTTATTCTACCAGCACCACACTGAGAGAAGCTCCACAGAGACAGGTGTGTGAGAGGCAGGTTGATTGGCAGTGGACCAAACCACTGTGAGGCAAATGGAGGGGGGGAACCAATCTTTAGGAACCCAAAAAACACATTGTTCCACATCTTTAATTAGCAAGTGTTTTAATTGCATATTATGATATAGTTCAAAATTCTATGTTTCCACTGATAAAGGTTATTGAGTGGGACAAATCTCCCTTTATCCTAGAAAGAGGGGGTCCAAACCCCCCTGTCCCCCCCGTGATTTCCACCTATGGTCAGGCAAGAAGCAGTGTACAGCAGTCTACCACTGACCCCACTGACCTCTACCACAAGCTTAGTTTAAAATACATGTCAGCACTCAGTCAGTAGTGACTTGAAAATGCAGAAAAAGAAAATAAACAACTGGAAGAACTGGAAATAAAAGTCAAGTCAAGTCATAGATGGTACCTGAGAGAATAGTGACGAGGGACGAAATTAGGCCTGGTGTTGAATTGACCTCTAAATTTGTAAACTGTAGAAAATAAATGTTGAAATGGCCAATGGCCAATCACCAGAGTGTATTTAGAAAATTTGGCATCGAGACGATTAACAAGCAACACATAACAGCACTAAATGGATACTTTTAGAATTGCATCACAACGTGCAAGAATAATGTGAATAACCTGTGAAATACATCCAGTGAAACTGAAACATTAACATGTTATCCTACTCTGGTGTGTGAACCAAATTAAAGAGAGACTATTGTACTAAAGTTTTTTGACAAACCATTTTTTTCAAGCTAAATTTCTGTTGGTACTGTGTACTGTATTACTGTATTAAAAAAGAATGTTTTTGGTGTTGTTTGGAAAACATCTAGAAAACTAGGCAAATTTAGCAACAATGGCTAACGCTATTTTTAATTCTTACTTGTTACTATTGCCATGTCTCATTTGCAGTAGTTCTTCTTCCTGTTATTCTTCCTGTTATTATTATTATGTTTACTGTATAGTATAATGATAAGAATATACTACATGCTTGTGGTCTTTCTGCAGGAAGCTTACTGTGAATACCTCCGGATTATCAGCTTCATATCACATGCACTTTTGGAGGAAGCTGGGTCACAAAGTAAGAAATAAATGATGATATACTGTACATGACCGATGACAAACATATGTACTGTGCTTTATGATAAATGATCTAACTATATGATTATTTAATCTATTACACCTTTAGTATGTGTAGTTATTAGTGGCATAATAACATAACATTTGGGAAAAATTCTGTGTCTCAGTCTAAGTTGTCTAAGTTGTACCTCCAAACTGTACTCTAGCTGAAGTACTTAAGTACATTTATTGTAAACTTTTTGTGTTGTCACATTAAACTGCAGTTCACTGTTTAATGCCCTATCCTGCACTGCAGTACGGCATTTAAGCAGTGTGTATAGAACCTGTCTTATGTGTTCATTTGATTGGCTCTTCTGTTCAGCCTTTATAGAGACCACTGATCTAACTATTTAGAGCAAATATCAGCCGATAACAATTGGTAGCTGATCAGTCAAAGCACGCTTACCTCCAGTCAGCTTTTTAAAAAAAATGAAAGTTACAGTTAGAGAGCTGTCTGCATTCCTCTTCTGTACATCAGTTAACAAAACTAGGTTGAAACCTAGCATGTGACTGGACAATCAATGTGCTCCTGAGGATGTAATTGATGACTGTACGGGGCATATTAAGCTTTCTTTGGTTAACCCAAAAAATGGTCCTGTGTTCAAGCCAGCATTAAAATGTCCACTTCAAGATAAAGAATGCCCTAAACATTTCACTGTGTTCACTTGTTCAAAGTGTTCTGTGACTGTGATACTGTGCTATGGCAGTATTGTCAAATAACTGCATGAAACATTTCATATTTATCAAAAAAGTTAACATGTCACTTATTCGAGCCTCCATCCAAATCTCTAACAGTTGAACCTGCCTCATCAGTATGTTATAGTGTTTCTTTATAGCTCGCAGCTGTAAGTTATTGCTCACATGGGCCTTTTCATTGGATATATAGCTTGGGCAGCTTTAGATTGTGCTGTCCCATGTCATGACAGCTCACCTTCATTATGCTCATTTTTAGTCCTGAGGTTTGTTGTTTTATTTGTTTTAGCTCAAGTTCTCCAGTCAGGCCAGACACTGTAGGCATCTGATACCATCAGCAATGGTATGCTGTGGGTCCTATTCTGTATAAACTATTGATTTTTGGTGCCTATTGCCATTTTCTTTTCTATGATTTTGATTTGCATAAATTCACATTTACCTACAAAAACTAGAGAGTAGTTGCAATAAAGGCTAAACATATTTTCAACATTAAAGATGAATCTAGAATTCTCTGCTCTCTACTAAACACCAGTTATAAGAACTGCTCTATCATAATGAAACAGGCAAACAAATGATCTTTTCAGTCTAGTTACGGTAACTTCTCTAAAGTAGTTCACGTTGTTATTGACTGACGATAAGACAGCTTACTGTGTGTAACCTGTATTTACCAAAGACATCAATATAACTGACAGTTTTTTGACTTTGACTTGTTGCTCAAAGATACTCTCTAACTTTGTTACTGCAGTCAGTCACATTTCCTCCCAGCTTTTTGTTTCACACAATTTAAATATTGTTAGATGTGATAGGAAATGTGTAGGATTGGACAGGGCAACAAAATGTATATCTTTTTTCCATTTTTAATGTAGAAATCACTATAACTTAAAAATAATCACCTGAATGAAAGTTATGTGCTGCTTATGTGAAAAAAGTAACATATGCTTTTTTTGTGGCTTCAGGAGGAAGCTGCATGTAATCTGATAAATTGTCTCTAGTGATGTCACTCAGTGTCTAAATTGCATTTTGGGTAATGTAGGCACCAGGTTTTTAAAAACAAGTTTTCAAGACATAATATTGTTATGATGTAATGAGTTTTGTTTATAGTGAGCACTAACATTATGTCTGACAAGTTGTTACAGACCTGGGATTTGTATTAACAACAGTTTTGTTGCACCCGGAAACTTTGGGTGGGGCCAAATTGCACAATTTCTACATGATGTTGCTTTACTATGTAAAAGTGGTGGAATTAACCTTAAACTGTATGTGTATGTGCAATGAAATCACACGTCGAATGATCGTCTAGGCAGTTATGTAGGTAAATAGTTCCATATGCTGTATGTCAGGTGGTTGTATCTTTAATTGAACTGCAAGTAGTGATACCAGATATTACCGGACCATAATGAGGATTTCAGCTGATTCTGATAAGAGGTTCATTAATAAAGAGAAAAGCCTCTTAGGTTTGAACATGTGGCATAAATGGATTGGAGGGTGGAACCACTCCAGACTTGCCTTGTGGGGACTAGCAGAACACAAGCACCACCTCTGCCAACATAGTTAATCATTATAACCAGACTTGAACTAATCAATGTAAATACAGTAGCTGATTGTTTGTGCACAATTAAATCAGATATCAAATGCCATGTGATGATAACATTAATCATTTAAGTGATTTTCTTTAAAACAAAAATATACAAATGAATAAATAAAAAAACAACAACTTCTCATGACTTTCACTGTCTTCTCTTACTTTCTGCCCCTGCCTCAGAGGAGAGGGAGATGGATGTGGTGGAGGTGGAGCGCATGTTGAGGCTGGCTGAACAGTGTCTGGAGCGAGCCAAGTCATTTATAGGGAAGAGTGCCGACCCCCCTGACCCTGCTTCCATCTCTACATCCTCCTCCTGTTTACCTGGCCAATCAGAACCTCATCAGACTGCTGTCCTCCCAGCCACCACCGCTTCTAACACTGGTATGTAAATACATCCCCTCCAATCAGAAGTAACTCTTTATCAACTAACCATTCAATCACTATTAACTTGGAGCCTGCCCCAGGGGTCACAAATCACAACTAGCCAATGTATAGCCACATGATTTTGTAATGTAAGCCAGTCACCATAACTGTCTTTCTGTTTGCCCTATCGCAGTCCTTCCATTCGATACTCCTGTTGACGCAGGGCGTCAAGCAGCCAGCCCAACAAAGACTGGTCACCGCAGGGTTTTGTCAGATGGCGGTGGAGAGCACTCCCCTTTCCTTCCTCCTGAAATCTTCCAGAGGCTGCAAACAGTGCAGTCACAGGACACAAGCAAAAAGTAAGGGCCAGTTTTTATCAGGGAGGACAATGATTGCTCCAGTCAATGCCAGATATCCTCTGCAGTGAACAACACAGCACGGATAACAGTCTTTTCTTGGAACCAGTCACTTCTAGTTTTTACTCAGAACACAATGTTTTGAACTGACCAACCAGTTTAAACATATTCATTCAGTCTTTATTAATGTCTTAAATGATAAGTTCACCCGAAAAAAAACATTAAATGGCTCCATACAGCTTGTCCGGCTTGATCCAAGTCTCTGGAAGCCCCGAGATTCCAAATTGATTTGAAAAGACATTATTTTACACCCTTGACGCTCACACACCCACATCAGACTCTTTTAGCTTAGCGGCTAAAGTGAAGATTTTGGCTTAAAAAAAGGTAGAAATAACAGAAATGTTCTGGGTACTATGAAACTTCACCCAACTTTCCAAGATAATGACTAAATTTTCATTTTTTAACTTATCCTTTTTTATAAAAAGGAGAGCATGTAGTGTATATTAGTGTTTAAATGGCACAGATTTCTACATCCATTGTGAACTTTCAACTGCAACTGTGCAGTTGAAAGTGTGTTATCATATTAGTGACATATTTTATGCCTTTGTTGAACCTAACTGACAACTGCCTTGCTACAGAAATCCACAGATCACAAATTATTTGAAAAGGCGTTATTTAAACCCTTGACGTGCTGCTGAGCTGGTGCACCCACTCCAAACACTTTTAGCTTCGCAGCGAAGATTTAGGCATAAAAAAGAATGTCAATAACGACTTTTCAAATCAGTTTGGGATCTCCGGGGCTTCCGGAGACTTTTTTTTACCGCCGGAGATACCCACTACTTCAGCTATTTGGGAGAATGCTGCAATAGTGTTCTGTTGTCAAGCTTCAGAATTTTATTGTGGACTAACCTGACTTTCCATTGGTAGGAGGGGTGAGTAGATTTTCTTTTTTGGGTGGACTTATCCTAAATTCAGTTATCTAAAATTTTAGACCTGTGGTTAGAAATACAATTAAAATATTTTTACTCTTTCATACGGTTTCCAATGTTTTAATAATGTTGCTCCTTTGCACTGTCAGCCTGAAACTCAGTTATTTTATTTTATGCCTAATCATCCCTATCAGTTTTCATTGTACAGTGATAAAAATATTCTCAAAAATATTAGAGTTAACTTGCAGTCCTCTCATGACCATAAGTGAATGCTGTTTGTGCTTGTATGAGCTTCATATTAGAATGTCAGCCATGTTGATTTGAAATATTTAGTAGTCTCAACTGAAAGTAAGTGTCTAAACTGCTGTAAATGATAATAATAATGATTGTTTGCCGATAGCTGGAAAGACAGATTGCATCATTTACCTTTGACATACACCTTAAGTGACATATTGCTTGTTTGTATTTTTATTTTGTGTGTGCGTGTGTGTGTGCATGCTCTCTAGGGAGCTGACACCCATAGAAGAAGCATCACGTCTGAACCAGAAGTTGAAAGCCAATTATGAAGCGCGTCTTGCAAGGCTCACACCTGGTCAGGCCTACCAGAAGACGTCTTTGGTATGTGACTATGTGTCTGTGTTTATGTGTGTGTGTGTGTTTTAGTGTGTTAGACAGACAGACCTCGTGGCTAAGGTTGATCTAATATTATAACAATAATATTAATCATCTTAATATTTA
Source organism: Pagrus major (assembly GCF_040436345.1). Lineage (NCBI taxonomy): Eukaryota > Metazoa > Chordata > Actinopteri > Spariformes > Sparidae > Pagrus > Pagrus major. The sequence goes on along the minus strand of NC_133222.1, from coordinate 26,948,405 downwards.
GTTGACTTGGGCTGATCCCAAATTGATTTGAAAAGACATTACTTATACCTTATTTTTAAGCCAGGATCTTCACATTCATCAATTTGCGATCTCGAGGCTTCCAGAGACTTGGATCAAGCTGGACAAGCTGTATGGAGTCATTTAATGTTTTTTTCAGTTGATTTTTATGTTTCAAAACTAGCAAACTCCGCTTGTTCTCGTCAGCAGCCTGGAGATGTTGTAAAAGAGGTTACATATAATTGATGTTATATGATTGTATTCACTGTTTACCTGTTACCTTTTATCATATGTTGAAGTAAAGCACTAGATCTTGTACTTTGAACTTGGGGATCATAGAACTATGAATCGATTTTTACCACAACCAACTGTTGGTTTTCTCTCTTGATGGCATCGTCGGTGGGATGGTTTGGTTAGTCTACAATCAACAACTGTTGGATTGATTATCATGAGAATTAGTACAAACTACAGTTACTCAAGATAATCCACAGGCCGTGTTGTGAGCAGTTTCATGTAGGAACTATTTTCTTCTACCAAACTACACAGCATTCGTATCACCACGCAGAGGGAAACATACTGTATAACTAATCATAGACAACAGGCTAATGCTTGTGACAGTTTGAGATGTAAACATTAATTGCATCCTCCTTGGCTCAACTATAATGCTAGCGAGCTTAGTTGGCTTAGCTAGTTAGCCTCTTGTCCATGAGTAGATGCTCACTTCCTTCTGCACAATAATATGGAAAGAAAATAGTTCCTACAGGAAACTGCTCACAAGAAAGGACGGTGGATTAGCTTGAGTAAGCAGGTCATGATTAATGGAAAGAGACATTGCTGTTGAGTCTTGCAAATATATTGTTGGTGCTTTGAGCACCACAAGCCAAGTTCCATCTATTTTCCATTATGTTGGAGAGAAGGCAGACATCTCTGTGGGTGATATCTCCGTAACTTGGTGACTCACACCTAACAATCTAGATGGATAAAAAGCACTACAGGTAGGAAGAAAAAATATGACTTTGGTCTGAACTGTCCCTTTCACTAGTTTAAGGTACTCCTCTCACACCATATGTATAATTAATGAAATTAAGATGGCTTTAGTATCAATGGGCTATTGTAAAATCAGTGACTTCCCCAAATGTGTAGTCCTTACTATTGCTACTCCAAACTGCCTCTCACTCAACAATTTATTCTTGTAAAAAATAATAATAATAAAATAATAAAAGTACGTAAAGGGATTTTGAATTTCGTCTGGTACTTCCGGTCTGGTATCTTGCCGCATCTCGATGATGAATGAATACCTGCGGGAGGTGGGGGTCAGCAGTGTAGTGATCTCTGTACCTCATGGGTTGTTCAATAGATAACGCCTCACCTTAAAAGCAGCACTTTCTCCTCCCCCCGTACTTGTGTCAGTGGTGAAAGCCATCTCCAGACAGAAAAATATTGGTAAGCGAGAGACACAAGACAATAGCGTCAATTGGTCACGGTGAAGAGACACGCTCTGACCTGAAACGCTGATCCCGATATTAACTCTGTGTTCCTGTGGAGACTTTCTCATTCACGTTAACTCGTCATTCAGATACGGAAAATGTTTCAGCCTCAACTGGAGCTTCGTGCTTACTGGAGAAAACTAAAGGCGTTTGTTAAGGTAAAGTAAGCCGCCTGTATGCTAGCTAATTAAAGCTACGTACGCGCACTGAACTGTCAGCCAGCACTCATTTCACGTTTTAACACAAGCAACAGTCAGTTCACAGACGTCGGCCCGGTACCGGCCCGGTACCACCGCTAAACTGTCTGCGTTTGTTCAGGATGTCAGTGTTAACGCATTCACAGGAACTTTAGTGGGTCCTTAGTGATGCAGACCACTCTGGCAGGTATCACCTCAGTTTTAATACGGTCTTTAGGTAGCGGTTGTGATAGTTGAAATAGCTATAGTTTAGCTATAATTTAGACTTTTGGTCATTTTGTGTTTTTTATGTCCTTGTGGTGCAGGCTGTAACATGGCGATGGTTCCTTCTGAACGCTTTTATGCGTAATTTATCGAATCTCAAAGTAAAAACCTTTTTTTCAATGCTTTTTTCAAAAAATCATTATCATTATCAATCATTATTATTATATCATTATTTGAATTTAAACATACAAAATAAGCAGATCTAAAAAAAAAAAATAAAAAAAAAAAAAGGAAAAAAAATAGATGCAGAGTATGACCTTTGTGCATCACGTCCACTGGAGTGGAGAGATGTATTTTCAGTCACATAACAATTGTACAAGAATCTGGATAAAAGTATTGTAACTCCATGGTTGAAAATGGCCTCCTCGTATCAGTACACTGTAGTGGACACAATGTACAAAAGGGTTAAATTACTGAAGGTAAAGCACCATTTTACTGACTTTGTGAATAGATTGTAGATTTTAGATGGGTATTAGGATGGGGTGTGACATAGTGACTGGCTTCACATTTCTAACAGATTTTTTGTAAACCTCACTATGTTGGTTGTACAGTATGTGTATGTTTCTCCAGTGCTGTAAATATAGGTGTGGCTGTGTGAGACTATGTTGGTGGTAACTGCCTGAATTTTGGTAATATTTAGAAAACTTCCATAGTTTTTTTAGTTTCCCACCTTATGTTTGTTCTGAGATAAACTGGATTTTTCTCTACAGAGGCAATTCACATGTTAATACAACTTTATATTATATTGTTTCTCAGGCATATTTAAGTGCATGAATGCATGTATTTAAAGCAATTTCCTCCCCTCTTTTCCAATACAGACGCTTTCTCTTCAGAGGCAGATGATGGAGAACCTCATCATAGCCAAAGCCAGACAGGATGCTGTATCCTTCTGTTGTGAGCTGGTGTCCTATTTCACTGTGTGGTAGAAGTCTCAATATTTGTTGCTTGACAGATGAAAGCTAGCTTTACTAAAATCATCAAGTTTTTCACTAAGGCAGTGTGTGATGTGTTATTCCTGTATCTTATGTGACTTACTATGTCCAAATGGATAACATTTTCTTAGCTTTCAATTCCCTTAAATGGGCGTAGTGAGGTGTGTGCAGGAATGGGCGGATGACAAATGTTAGTGTCATAGGAAACCAATAGTCAAAAGGTAAAGAGACCGTTTTATCTATTCAGTTTTTGGGGTATTTAGTAACTCTTAAGCTTCAGCTTGACAAGTAATGACAAGTAACAATATTTAAGTGGAAACAGCAGAGCCTTAGGTGTTATCATAATGTTCAGTTAACATGCTTAGAAACAGTCAAGGAGAGGAGACGGGCTCTTTTAAGATGACAAAATGGAATTCTACTTATAGAATATTGGCCTTTAGGTCGTTGGCTGTTATTGATTTTCTGGTTTGTTGTAATGATAAAATTCCCCTGATTTGTTTGGACTTAAGTTTCTTAATGTCCATTGTAACATTAGCTACAGCGGAAGATGGAGGAGAGAAGACTAAGACTACAGGAAGAGGCCAACAGGTACACCATGGTTATCCACACTAAAAAGTATTGCGTGGATGCCTCTTTACAAGCATGCATGTTGCTCAAACACATAGTTACAAGCACCTTTTGAAAAGGATCCAGAATTTTGCTACAACATAACATTGCCATGTGGCTGACTTGACTTTGACTAAATTCAGTGAAGCTATTGTTTTATGTGCCTTGTCTCAAGTTAGTTGCTTCTAGCATCTCCTAAGCTTTGAGATAAAAATGTATAAGCTCCAAAGTGCATTTAAAATGCTCCCTAGAAGGTCTGTGGCATTATCAATTTATGTTATTATCTTAAAGTAAAGCACTCAGTAAATTCTTGGAAAGGTTTACATCAGTTTTAGAAATTGATTAGAGCCACACAGTTTTTAAGATGGTTTCCAGTCATTTTTGCTATTTCACCAAAAATACCCACTCAAAAATATTAGAGAGGGAAAACGCTGGTTCATGTTTTCAAATGATGATTATTGTTAGGTTGTTTTTGAAAGAAAGTGAGATATGATGGTCTAGTACATGTACTGGCATTCTACTCTACACAGAAAATGTGTGAAATAAATCAGCATGTCCATGTTATTGGTTCAGGGCAACCGATAGTGCCATGTATTTTCATACCCTGTTATTATGTATACAATAATAAGCTATTAGAAAAGCTACTAATTATTGACTAATTCATATACACACTGAATTTTCAACATGCTTGTAGAAGGGACAGTGAATCCGCCAGCTTAACTGTGTCTGTGGATGGCACGTGTATGGTGGGTATGTATATAAATATATTTGCTAATTGATATGTTTAAAAAAGTAAAACTCGCAAAATATTATCTAACAATAATTTGGCGGCCCCCCTGCAGTAACTTTGGCCCCAAGAGATTGTGGGCCCCCTGTTAAAGACCCACTTTATGTATCATTTAAACTTAACTTGTGTAGTGATGGTAAATTGGTAAATCTTTGTATAAACAATGACTTTCTACACCAATCAATCATCAATCCACAAAGATGCAGGTTTCATACTGTGGTTCCACGATAAAGAAAAAAACCCATCAGTAACTCTTGATATCCACAAACTCACAATGGTTATAATCTCAAGGTGGTGCCGAGTGGCTGCAAGTAAAGATGTTCGAAATATTTTGTCTTTGTTTTTGTCATTACAGGAGATTTGCAGCATCTGGCGCAATGGCTGCAGAGGAGCAAGAGCAGCGTATTCTGTATACCAATGTACTGGAGTATGAGCAAGATCATGTAAGTTTGCAAGTAATCATTATAAATGTGTTAAAGCTACCGAAAGAAGCCATCACAAGTTACCTAAGTTACCAAGTGATGCCTTTAGTAGCACTTGCTTGTTCTGGCCAGCAAAACCTGAGTATTCAATATATGATTACATGTAACACTAAAGGCAAACAACTCTGGGCTTATATGTAGCTGTTTTAATCTTTCTCACACAACTGAAGAAACTAATTGTAAAATTTGGTATTGATCAATTTTATATTGATCAGTTAAATTAAAATGAGTCAAGCAATCAATCAGTTATTTAAAATTCTAAATGTAGTTTGTATATATTTCTGTCTCTTTAGGATTGGCCCAAACTGTGGAAAGCTAACATGAAGAAGAATCCTGATGATGTCACATTAGTGTCAGGTCTAGTCTCCTATCTGTTTAGGTAAGTGACTATAACATGAGTATTTCAAATATAGTTAAAGGTAAAAGTTTTTGTCCCATTGTGATCCAGTTTTTAGATGTAGTAAATCTGGGTTTTTTCCAGAGATAGGATCAGAGAGGTAAATGATTTTGTTGAAACTTCAGGGAGAATTTCCCTGGACCTGAAAGACCTTGCTCATACAAACTTGCAGAATATTTTGTCACCACTGCAACCTGTTCCCAAAAGCTAATCCGTAAAATGACAAGCACAGTTTATCTTGGCGTTGAATCTGCATTTCAGCCAGTAACTCCGATTTTACTCAGGAATCACTCAGGAATACTCCAATCGTGTGTGTAGTATTCATATTTTATCATGCCATCACATCGCCACATTACACATTGTTTGACGGTTCAAAAAGTCAACTTAGTCAACATTCCTGTCGATACACAATTGTTCAGAAGTGTTTGCATTTGTGTTTTGTTTACTTTTAGGAGGTCTTGTGTTAGTTTGACTCAAGTTGTTACTAAACAAACTTAAGTTGAAGCCAATACAACAGCTCTGTAATATACTGAATATATACATAAAACACACATTTGTATGTCTATGGATTCTGTGGTGGAAATTCCTTTTTAGAAGTGAACAAATATGAAATGAATCACACAAGGTTGTCTTTGTGTTATTTCATAAAGTGGTAAAAGCAAAGTACAAAAAGAGTTGACCAATTTCAGCTGAAAAGCCAGCCACATCCACCAAGCTAACTCTGACAAAGAGTCACAGACAAAGTTACAGTTTGCACACTCAGCGATACCTTGAGAAAGGGAGATTTTCCCAAAACAATATCCAGCTGACCAGACAGACCTTGGATGTACCCACAGCACCTGAGACAACACTTTCACATAAATCAGCGAGGTCACTGTATAAAACTAAGTCAAACAGTTCATAGTTGGGCCAGGTCATAATTCATGGTGCGGAAAAGGTGTAATAAACCATAAAGTTATAGGTCAATACATGAAATAAAACGGTGCAGGGTAATCCAAGGTAACAATATGTGTGGTTAAATGCAAATTATACATTTTGCTACTACAGATTCCTCCTAGAGTTTCTAAAGCCATGTATCAGTTTTTTATTTTATTTCTATATTTATTTATTTAATTTCTTTGTGTTTGAACTATGTCCTCAGCCGGTCTGACCATCCAGTGGTGAAGCTGCTGCGAAAACACCAGTACCGAATTTACAACAGGCTGTATCCCATTGTCAGTAAAGGCCTTCCTCAGAGTCCTGCACTGACACTGAGCCCATCACGCAGCACTCACAACCTTCTTCGTCCAGGTAGGACCCGAGCCCGGTGCTAGTGTGGTGAATTGATCAAGAAAAAAATGGGTTCACATCCATTTGGTTCATCTAATCAGCTGCTTGTCTCGAACATGAACAAGGCATTCAGGATAAGCCCTGAGTGGTTCAAATCATATCTACACCAAAAATTACTTCAGGCATGACTTAATATTTTTCATCCTCTACTGCTACTTACCCCTGGGGTGTCCTGTCAAGGTTCCATCTCAGGTTCTGTTTTATTTTCAGCTGCCCGTTAAATCAGGAGGTATGCAAAATGCTGTGTGGCCACACTGCTATCATGGCTAAAAGGAATGCACATGTTATTTGTGTAATGCACCAAGTTATGGCAAAGGAGCCATGCTGTTCCCTTGTGTAGCTATAGGTTAAATCACTTTTGATCACTATCAGTAAAAGCTGCTACATTACCATTAATACTAGGGTTGTACCGATCCGATCACGTGACTCGGAAATCGGGGCCGATCACGCCACTGAAGACTCGATCGGGACTCGGACGTTACGACCCGATCAGAGATCGGTTTTATATATATTTATTTAGTCATTATTTGTATTAGATTGTTGATATATGGGCTATTGGTGATTCAAAATAAAAAAAATAAAATGAGTATTTACTACCACCGTTTACGACATGCGCATGCGCAGAAGACCAGCACGCCAGTTTGTTTTGAAGCGGAGTGGCGAGTTGTGGCGCACCATGTCTGCTGTGTGGAAGTATTTTAAAGTGAGTGACGAGAACGATGCAGTTGCAAACTGTCAGATATGTAAATTTGGGATATCGAGGGGTGGTAAAATATAATAAAAAATAAGGGACACCTTGGATAGTTTTCTTCGATCTTTTTAATTTTTTAAATGTATTATAAGAGTATCGGATCGGGACTCGGTATCGGCAGATACTCAAAAATCAAAGGACTCGGACTCGTATCGGGGGCAAAAAACCCTGATCGGAGCATCCCTAATTAATACCTTTGCTAACTTTATTGATCATACAGAGACCCTGAGGAAGCCAACCAGGACTGTTGGCAGTAGCGCTGGTGGCCAGATCTTCAGCACTGGCTCTTCCCCCTCACTCTCTCATGACCTTGACACCAATTATGACGATGAGGAAGGGGAAGAGCCTCACACACAGGTCTCGGTGGACCGAGAGAACTCATTTGAAGATCTGGAGCAGTTCTTGACCCAGTTGGACTGGGCCCAGCCCCATGGCAGCACAAATGACACCGACTCAGATTTAGAGCTGACCTGCGATCAATTGATGCAGGACGAGAGAAACACTCAAGAAATGGAGATGCGAGCACTGACGGAACACCTCAAGGCCGTTGTCAAAGACATTCATATTGCAATTGGTGAGCATGATGATAGAGGATGGATGTGCTTGTTATTGCATATGCTGAATATGTCTTACATGTGAACAACAATTTCCTGTTACTGTTACTGTTATAAAAGTTAAGGCAGAATTTTACGTATGGTCAATGCAACCGTTGTTGGATATTAAATGGTAATGGTGTTTCTTTATGTTACAGATCAGCTCCTGTCACTGTGTTTGCTATCCTTTGAGTGTCTAAACACTGCCAGCTCTAAAGACCTGTGCCTTGCCAGCATAGAGGAAGCCTTCTTCACACCACTTTGGAGCGCCCTATTGGCTCTTTTCAGGTAGCAAAGCGTTATTATGGATTATGGATCATCTCACAAGACCCACCTGCCTCCAATTGGTTGGCTTCGTTGGTTGCATTCTCTATGCTTGACTCAAACTGTTTACATACACAGTAGCTCTGGTAATATCTATTTTCGGAGGTTTATAAACTGTAGTTTTGTGGATAAACAGACCGACCTCTTCAGCCTCTCTCCCAGTCTTCTGCTGCTCCTCTCGGGGTTACTCATCCCCCAGAGCTTCTCTTCACTGTCACTGGGCCTCTGGGCTTGTTAGGTAGAGCAGAGAGGAGGGCTTCTGACGGGCGTCCCTGCCAATGCTCTGCCACCTTGCCTGTTCGTTCTGCCTAACGAGCCCAGAGACACTACAGCTGCAACAGCCAGTGATGGTGATTTGTTTACCAGGGCAACTACGGCTCACAGTCTGCTGCATCAGCTCCACTGCTGGCTGTTTGACCAACAAGAAAAATCTATAATTTCTACACCTCAAGAACCATGTTTTAAAACTTGTCGGATGTGTCAATGAAAGTCAGTTACACTCTAGGTAACGTTTAAAGATGTAAAATTTGAATGCTTGAGGTGTATAAACCCAGTTGCCAGTTTATTAGGTACACCTAGCCAAAACTAATGCAGTCTTATGCTGTGGTCATGCATGAACAGGTATTGGCAGCTTTTTTAATTATTTTGTCCTCCCAGTTTATAATGATAAGGTTAGAATCATCATCGTTAGTGTCATTAAAAAACACTTCTCTGTGAAACACAGTACAATTCAATAGAAGTACAAACTACATCCCAGAAAATGATCATAAAATGGAATCAACATCTCTAAAACATATTGATGACAGTTCTGAGTCATCCAGGTCATGGTAATTGTAAGTGCTATATCGCAGGCAACTGGACCTGTTTCAGTTTCTTGAAGACGTTTCGGCTCTCATCCAAGAGGCTTCTTCAGTTCTAACTTATTTATTTATATATATATATATATATATATATATATATATATATATATATATATATATATATATATATATATATATATATATGTACATGTGTATGTATTTATGTATATGTACATATAGATATAGATATATATTAGAGAGAGAGAGAGAGAGAGAGCTCTGATGACCAGCATGTGGCAGTGCTACTCTGTCAGTGTCTTCCCAGCTCCTATTGCTCTTACTGTAACAATAATGACATTTACTGAATGTGTGTACCTCTTTTCACATGATTGTAGGACATGTTGTAATACCATATGCAAATGTGTCATTACATTTTCTGTAATTCCTACTCTAGATAGTACCCTTTAGTTTGAGAGTAACTTAGAAGTGATTTGACTTGACTTGTTAGGTGGTTTTAGTCTGACCCATTTGAAATCAAAATGATGCCACAAAAAGTTACCTGAGGGATGAATGACGGACAAGTTCGCTTTAGTGCCACAAGACAAAGACTCATCAGACATACAGTGACCTGTTACAGGTTTAAGGAGCACAAGTGTTAATAAAGACAGATTCATATTTTCTTTAATTCTTCAGGCCAGAGTTGTTAAATAAATATTGATAAGGCAAGGTTGATGTGTGTGTGCATTACATTTTTCTGCAGGCACTTGAATTGACTTCAGTTATTGTAGATATTTTGATCAGATTAAGCAAATATTTCAGGGGACAGTTCTTTGTTTTTGTTTCTTATAATTTTTTACTTCTTTTTGCCTCTTATTTTTCTATGTTTGAAATTTGATTTTGTCTTTTGGTCCATGCCACTGCTAAGTCTACTGTTGGGCTGCGAAGGATATACATTAAGCCTCAGGGACATCCTAATAGTGTGTTCACACCGATCACGAAGTGAATTTTCGCCTTGCGTTACACACATGACTTTGATCATTGGATCGTTTATGTTTATTCGCTTTACTCACGAGTGGGTTTTTACACCAAACAGCCAGATTACTTTTATTGTACATAGCCATAAGCTAGTGAGTATGGGCACACACTGTGGCTGTGTGTTTATGTGTGTGAATTCAGTTAAGCATCTCAGTAAACTCAGCACTCACCAAAGACTTTAGTTCTCTTTTCTTTTACCCCTCTATTCTCTGTAACGTTTCATTCATGAAGTAAATTACATTTCCCCTCCAGCTCCAGTCAGCAGTCAACATTTCAGTACATGAAAACTAGACAATGGCAGTCACCTGTATTGATCGCTGCTGCAGTCAGGTTGTTAAATGGGATTAAAATAAACCCGCTTTTTAATCCTGAAAGTTAAAAAGTAATCTCTGAGCACTCATCAGTATGCTGCTTCAGATCAGGGCAGAACTGATGCTGTTCCAGGTGTTTATTACCCCAGAAGGTCTTGCTCTGCACCAGACTCCTCCAGAGCTGGTCGACTCTGAGAAGCTGAGCACACAACACTCAGCAAAGCCCCCTTACACTCAAGAACACAGATGGAGAAACATTTGTAAAAAAAGACAGACAGTTTGTATACATACTACATGTTGACTGACATGTTGGCTTAATGGGCAACGCCATTTTGTTTTCTGCCTTCCTGTGTCAACATCTCTTCTGTGAAAAAATGCAGTTATTTAATTTCAATTTCACTTAACATTTCCTCCCCCAGCATACTGTATGTGGCCCCCTGTGAGGTCTCTGCGGCCCCCCCTGCGGGCTTCTCACCCATAAGCACAGTTATATTGTTCAGTTGGAACAAATACCCAAGCTGCCTAAAGGTCGCCCTGCAATTTTTTTATGTCCTGTCATCAACTTGCCATCGATGTTATTCCATCTTGCTAAAAATGAAATCTGGAATACTTGGCTCACCTGCACCCATGAAATTTGTCAAATTAAACAGTCAGCTACAGCAACTTAGTCGTAAAATACCCTTCTTCTTCCAGAATGCCTGGTTGTGTGCCTCCCTGTGTTTTCACTCTGCTAACGTTTGTCTTTATTTCTCAGGAAGGTCCACAGGGAAAGAGAGCAGGCCTTTGAGACGAGTATGAAGCTGTACCAGGATGCTTCGCCTGGAGTTGTTGGTGTTCCCTTGAAACTGTTCCCCCAAGAACCTGGTTCCTACCCATACGAGTCTGCTGTTCAGGAGCTTAAGCTTCTCATTACAGACTGCTGTCCACAGAGGAAGTTGGAATGTATTGGTGAGTCAGATTGTGTTGATTTTATTCTTACTCACACAAAGGCTGACTTTCAGGACAGATGGCTTCTCTAGGAGTGTATTCATTCAATCCCAAGAAGGAAAACCACCCTTTTCTGTACCATGACCTCAGACTTAGTGCTTACTCTCATCTGAGCCACTTCAGACTCTTTTTATCAGGTTATCTGCAGGTCTTAGTCTAAAACATTGAATTTAGTTTCCTCAGAAAGACCTTAGAAGGTATAAAAAAGTATTTATTTCACACAAGTTAGTTGGTTATTAAATGTTTTCCTATCGATTGCATGCTATCAGGATACTTTATTCATCCATAAACTAAAGTGGGATTATTTTGACAACAGATTGTGCAGTAGGAAGCTGTCCAATCCTTTTTTTATTGGAATTTTAGTCGGCACCATCAGACCTGCAGCAATCACTGTTGCTATTGCTAGTGACATTTGAAAGTAGGAATATCGTCCTTTAATGAGCAAGTGTCAATATTTGCCAAAACTTGAATTATGAATTAACTTGAAATTGATCTTTGATTTGCAAATCTGTCTTAATAATTCTATGACAAATAGTGCCTACTGGTTTTCCATAATATTTTTGTACTTTGGATGGTATGATAGTGAAATGGTATTAAATTGCATTCTATGCAATGCAAGTCTTAATGAGTGAGTGAGTGAAACAAAATTTCATGATTGGTCAAGGCAGTTGAGTAGCGTTTGCTCATTGGCTTTTGGCCTTTCAAAATTAAGCAGCGCAAATAACTCAATTCATTCCTACATTACCACACGCTGACAAAGGTCGTTTTTTTACACATGATTAATTCCAATCCAGAAATGCATGTTGTAAACTCTTTCACTGGCCACCCCAGTAACCAATCTGCGCCTTGACCAGACAGGGTCCAGCCATATACTAGGTTTTGGCCCAGTTTTGTTGGGGATGTAATTATTTCTGAAGTAGGCAGTTTAAATTACATGAGGCACCATATATGATTACAATTAGACCTACTGAATAGCATATGCAATGTTCATATCACCCTAGCTTCTTTAGACAAATCAGTTTTTTAGCGCAATACAGATGTCTCTCCTTTCAGATGATGCCATTACCGCAGTGTTAAAGGTGCCGCAACACGGCAGAAAAGGAGGGGGGACTTTTATTTTATCCATCTGATTTTGCATTAGCTGCAGTGCGCACCAACAACCACCAGGTGGCACATGTGAGCAGCCAAGACTACAGTGAACATATCAGGGCCCTGAGTTTTTCTCTTCTCCCTCTGGAACCAGACATTATTTCCTTATTGACTTAGTCTGTATTTATGGAGCGCCTTTAGGGTCACATGGTAGAAAAAAAACTGGATGTGGAAATCTGTGCTCTTGGATTCACAATCTGTGTGCACGGTTTTGTAAATCTGTGCTCTTGGAATCACAATCCATGCGCACGGATCTCTTCTCATTGATCAGTGCAGCGATAGTTATATTGAGATATTGACAATGATCAATAAACAATAAAAGTGATGACAACAACTCCGCTTGACTGTATATGAGCAAAATGCTTTATGTTACTGGAGGAGGAGGAGTGCTGCGGTGCGTAATTTGGTGCACGGATCTCAGTCCTCTGATCAGACCGGACAGGTCATAAGAACTATAATTCTGATTAATAGGTGGGTTAATGTGGGTGGCTGAAGTGGCGCACAGCAAAAGTGTCGTTGCCAGTTGTAGAATGACGGTCTTAAAAAAGGTGTGATGAGGGGCTTTGCTGGCGCATCTCGGAGCAGCAGAAAGCGGTTGCAGTAATAAATGATAATGGGCCCTTGATCTAAAGTCAATGTCACAGTGTTTGACCTGCTATTTAGAGGGCTCAGTATTCATATAGTGAGATGCACCTTCATAGGCAGGTTCACAACGCATGTACACTGTGCTTTCATGGTTAGAGAGGCTGCTTTCAGTCATTTAAAGGTTTCCTTTCCATGCACGTAGTGGTGTCACTGTAGCAAACATCATGGTTCATTTAGGCAGCAAAAGTAAATCTGTGTCTATAAACAGGACAGTACAGAGGATACTCTCCAGAGGAAATGGCAGTGATGGAGCTCAGGAGTCAGGAGATAATCAATGAAGTTAAACTCTGTCTCGTGCGTAAACGCGCACATCATCTCTCTCAAACAGGTTATATAGTAAAATCCAGTCATCAGAATTTTACTGTCTTCATCAGGATTCAAGCGCTCTGCTGCCACTTACCGTCTAGAGTTATCAAGTGTAGCCCCCCCTTTTTCTGCCGTTGCGTCACCGTGGTTAACACAGTGGCAAGCATGTCATATGAAAGGAGAGACATCTGTATATTATTCCAGTTTTATTATTTATTTTCTACAGTTGCTCTTAAAGGTACAGTGTGTTATATATTGAGTAATTAGCGGTATCTAGTGGAGAAGTTCTAGATTGCAACACTCCCTTGCTCACCCCTCCCTACGGTGCCCCTCACGGACAAGAAACTAATTTTCTAAATATGGACTCGTTCACAACAGCGTTGAGTATTTTTCCTAATTCAAGAGATGAGGTGAAGATGTATTTAGTTATTTAGTCTATAAAACTGTCGGTTATAATTGTAAAAAAAATTATTAGGTTGTGGGAGGTGTGGGAGGAGTTCGGGGAGGCTATGGAGAAGGACTGCGGTCAGTCTCAAGGAAGTTCTGGCAAACCAAAGCAGGGCTTAGCCCAGGCTGTGCTCAGCCGGGGAGGAGAACTGCTGACCTGGACTGGGAATATTGTTGGGCGGTGGAAAGAGCACTTTAAGGAGCTTGAGATTTGCCCTGAGATCCTGAAGGCTCTGGACATTGTTTGGCTGTCTTGGTGGACACGCCTCTTCAGTGTTGCGTCGAGGTCTGGAACAGTAACTTTGGAGTGGCAGACAGGGGTGGTGGTTCCCATCCTTAAGAAAGGGGACTGGAGGGTGTTCTCCAGTTACCAGGGTGTTACACTGCTCAGCCTCCCTGGGAAAGTTTACTCCAGGGTCATGGAAGTTTGCCCAATCAGTCTACATGTGTTTTGTGGACTTGGAGGAGGCCTACGACCGGCTCCCCTGGGGAGTGCTTTGGGGGGTACTGCAGGAGTATGGGGTACCGGGCCCTTTGCTACGGGCTATCCAGTCCCTATATGACCAAAGTGAGTTCTGTGTCCACATACTCAGATAGTCAAGCCTGTTTTCAGTGGGTGTTGGACTCCGCCAGGGTTGTCCCTTGTCTCCGATCCTGTTTGTGATGTTCATTGACAGGATCTCGAGGCCCAGTGTCTGGTTTGGGAACCTCAAAATTGCGTTGCTGCTCTTTGCAGATGACGTGGTTTTGTTGGCTTCTTCAGCCCTTGACCTCCAGCAGGCACTGGGGCGGTTTGCAGCCGAGTGTGAAGCGGTCAGGATGAGGCTCAGCACCTCAAAGCTCAAGCCATGGTTCCCTGCCGGAAAATAGTGGATTGCCCCCTCCGGTTGGGGGGGAGAGCTCCTGCCACAGGCGAAGGAATTCAAGTATCTTGGGCTCTTGTTCATGAGTGATGGATCCAAAATGGAGCGTGAGATGGCCAGAAGGTTTGGTGCGGCATCCGCAGTACTGCAGTTGCTGCTCCGGACCATCTTAGTGAAGAGGGAGCTGAGCCAGAAGGCGAAATTTACCAGTCTATCTACGATCAGACCCTGACCTTTGGCCACAAGCTGTGGGTAGTGACCAGAGAGCGAAATCGCAGATACAAGTGGCCGAAATGAGTTACCACCGTAGGGTGGCTAGGCTCAGCCTTAGAGATAGGGTGAGGAGTCATCTGCGGGGAGCTCGGAGTAGAGCTGCTGCTCCTTTGAGTTGAAAGGAGCCAGTTGAGGTGGTTCGGGCATCTTGTTAGGATGCCTCCTGGGTGCCTGCCTTGGGAGGTGTATCAGTCACAACCAACTGGGACGAGACCCCAGGGCAGACACAGAACTTGCTGCAGGAACTGTATATCCTATCTGGCTTGGGAACACCTCAGGAACCCCCAGGAGGAGCTGGAAAACATTGCTGGGGAGAAGGAGGTCTGGAATGCCTTTCTAAGCCTGCTGCCTCCACGACCTGACCCCGCTTAAGTGAAAGATAATGAATAGATGGATGGATAATTAGGATCATACAAAGAAATTATGGAGCACTGTGAAAAATATTCACAGAATTTATTGACTCGGTGACGAGCTGACTAAGTCATTACTTTGACTGTCTTTGGCTCACTCCCAGCCCTAGATATCTTTGTTATCACCCATTTGTTGTCTTACTGCAACAGACAAGGAATACATCTAAATAAATCTTGCTAATGCTACGTTACTACCAGCTCTCTGAGAGGCACAAACTGAGGCTACGGTGTACTAATATTTAACACTAACCGTGCTGGTATTTATTTTCAGTGAAACTAATGTACTGTTGATAAATATTTGACATTATGTAGGTTTTGTACCATTAGCAGCGGGGGGAAATATTTGTTATGGTCGGTTGTAATCATTAACGTTACTTTTACTTGTCCAGCAAAAAGCAGGAAACTTTGGCGTCAATATGCAAATATTTCTCTATCACTAGAGATTTCCAATTTGGAAAGGCAACTCCAATGTTTATTATTGCTTTATTCCATCGCTTGTCCCAATCTCATCTCATCTTCATTTCATTGTGGTTTCAGACTTTTCATAATACAGAGTGTTTAGCAGGAAACGGCAGCGACTTGCTCCTCTTCTTCTTCGTCTTCCAACCCTGTCATTTCCAGCAGCCACATGAAATGCAAAAGGCCCTCACTAGTGTGTAGGCTCTGTTCTGGGCTACTGTAGAAACATGGCGGTGCAACATGGCGACCTCCGTGAACGGAGACCCACTCCCTATTTAGATAAAAGCAGCTCATTTTAAGGTAATGAAAACACAACAACTCTTATTTTCAAGTGATTATACAGTAAATAAAACATACTACATACTATATTCCATTTCTGCCAAGTCTGTTCTGCTAGATGCCACTACATGTTACTCTGTACCTTTTTAATATATTGTTAGTCACACTTTTTCATTTAATAATAAATAAACTGTAACCCCCCCAAACAAAAAGGGTCAAAACCATACCCTGTGCAGTGGAGATAAATTACAGATCGAAACAAAAAATATGGATATATTAATCATTAACCTGATACATTTTCATTCAGAGCCGAGGAGCATGATCTCCTCACTAACAAAGTCCTTTTGAAAAAATACAACGTTTGAAGTCTATATCCTACCAGGAATAGATCCCTTACATTGGGATGCTTAATTTTCTCGTACTGAGGTGTCCTTTTCTTTGGATTTTTGATGAAGTGTGAGCTGAAGTGTACAACATTTAATAACATTTGATGCATCCATTCAATGAAGCTCTGACTGGTTTAATGCACCATTTGCCATTTAAAGAAAAAAATGGAAAATTGGTTGGTTTGGTCAGATTGCAAATCATCGATCATCGCCCACATTTGATATTTAATTGATTCTGTCATTTTGCTCTGCGTTCTGGGACCAGTTAATTTTGTAGTTGCTTTTAATCACAGAAAGCCATTTTGGTAAATTGCTTAGTTTTTAAACACCAGCGCTCTCTTTCAGTGTCTGTATATTGTACATTTGGTCCAAGGACAAGAGTTTAATATGGTTTATATTAATTTCTACTACTATGTTTCGTTACAGTTAGGACATTACGGCTGATCTGTGCCTGTGCCGAGGATTACAGGTGTCTTCATGAGGTAGACTCCACACCAAAAACAGCCGCCATGTAAGTAAATCATCAGCTGCAACAAGTGCCAGCTCTTTGGGGCTTCGGCATCACATGCATTATACTATACTATGCTATATACTGTTCATCAGGGGTATTCAGTTCAAATCCAAAGAGGTACAGTTAGAGAAAATTTCCTCAAGCGAAGGTCCAGAACATCATAATGTCCAAGTTGCATTATGAATCAGTGCCTTGAACAATATACTGAAGAAGCCTAGTGGTTGTGTCAACTTCTGTATGTAGCTGACAACTGACTGTAAAATTAAAGAAAGTACAATTCTATATTTCAACAAAATTGTCCATTTTCACATTGAACTTAAATAATGAATGAATGTTCTTTTCTAATTTCAACTAAAATAAGGGCTGCATTTTAAAATAAAATACATAACAGGGAGGCAAAAAAATCCCTCTTGAAATAAAAAATGTATTTTAACAATTATTTTAGAAAAAATACTACTACTTCACGTCTTAACAGTGTCAATCAACTTAAACAATCTCAATACATCTCAACAACTGAACAGTTTCCTTCCTATATCCCACTCCACACGTTCTCTTTTTCGGTGAGGGAAGTGAGCTCTAACTTTATCTGCCAGGATTTTAGATCTGGCCTGGAATTGTGTTGGGGCCAGCCTCATACACATGTGTAGCTGGGGCGATATTAACAGTGTTCACAGTGGAGAAAGCTGCCTTTATTTTCTGTGCCCTTAATTCGGGTTTGAATATTCTCAATATTTTATTAATTAGTGGTCTGCCTGTTTGTGACCTCTGCTATACTTTTACTATAATTACATGAAAACAGTTTGATAGTTAAAAGGTAAGAACATTGTAAAGTACAGAGTAGGACTGTTAGGGATTGTATTATTCTTGTAGCTTAATTCCTACAAGATACACCTCATTAAACGTCAAAATAAAAGCCTTTTCTACATTAACTCCGTGGTTATTATAGTGAGGAAAAGGCTGTCCCAAAGTCCAGTGGAAGTACCCAAACATCATTTAAGGGCTTTCTGCCTTGGTAGCTACCCTGTCAGGACTCATCAGTGCTCAGCTAAGCCTGGCACAGCAGGAGCTCTCCTAGGTCTATTGCCCCCTGTAGTGCCTCTTCCTGGCCAGGCCTAAAAGTGGGTCGTCATGTCTGCATTTTTGAACAGATCCAGGGCCCAACAAGAGTCTTGAGGAAGAGAAGAATATAGATGGAGGGTTTTAGAAATCCATGATGATGCACGGAGTCAGACAAATGCTCAGGGGGTTGAAGCACCCACAATAGTGAACATACAGTGTGCCGTGGAATTTAAATTGTTCTGTGTTGACAAAATTTGACTGAAATACTGACAAATATATGCAGAGAAAACTGGTTTTAATGTTCATCG
Source organism: Pagrus major (assembly GCF_040436345.1). Lineage (NCBI taxonomy): Eukaryota > Metazoa > Chordata > Actinopteri > Spariformes > Sparidae > Pagrus > Pagrus major. The sequence goes on along the minus strand of NC_133222.1, from coordinate 26,930,031 downwards.
TCCCTTGAACCACATCCAAGAGATCAACCAGTCATCATCAACCTCATCACTGAATATTTTAAGACTCATCTTAAAGTAAGTGGACTGAGAATATTTCTGCATCAGTATTTTACAACAGGGGTGAAACTAACGATTATTTGTATATTACCTGTTGATAATTATTCTGATTAAGTGATTAGCTTCATGAAATGTCAGAAAATTGTTGAAAAAAGTTGATCATTTTTTTCCTAAGCCCAAGATGACGTCCTCAAAACTCTTGTTTTGTCCAGAACCCAAAGATATTCAGTTTACAGTTTTAGAGGAAACCAGAAAATATTCACATTTAAGAAGCTGGAATCTGAGAATTTTGTCCTTGTTTCTTAAGAAATAACTCTTAAGAATATATAACTAAATGATTAATCAATTATCAAAATATCTGGCAATTCATTTAAGTTGAAAACTGATAGACTATTTGCTGCAGTTCTATTTTACAAGCAGAAACTGAGACTACCAGTGAACACACAAGTAAAGAAACCCAGAGCCAACATTTTTATTATGGTGGGTGGGGATCTCAGCCTAGAATAGGAGCATTTACTGGGTTGTTTGGAAAACCAGTTTTGGGTTAAGGTTAGGCATTTTTTAAAGGGGCTTACCATGGGATATGTTACCAACATATAACAGGTTTTATTTGTATGCTTTATATGTTGACAGAGTTTAGTGTGGACCAGCACACAAACACCATCTGGAGAAGGAACATGATTTTTGCCAGTTTATTTTTGAGTCATCTGATATCTTGTCTGTTTTCATACACTCTTGCCCTCATCCCTTTCTCTCTTTTGTTAGATGCACTAATGATCTGTGAGACTAGCTGAGGCTATGTCTCCTGCTCCATATCTGTCTCCTTGTATCGGCGTGAGTGGGAAATGATCAGAGACAGCAGAGTAGGAGAGTTGACTGGGCAACAGTGCTTCTCAAAGCTTATTGCCCAAAAAACTTGTGACAAAGGATTTTTGTGTGTACTTTAAGTCCCACTAAATTATATAACTTGGTAACAAACTGTAGTTCCAAGAAATAAAAACTAAATCATGTCATGTCAAATTTGTTTTGTTACCTAGAAACACGAGTCGAACGTGGCCAAACCACATTGAGATGATTTATTTTTTCTCGATCATGTTTTGGAGACCAAGAAAACAATCATGTCTAATGTCATCCCAGGATTTATCATCTGTAATCATCTCTGGTGAAAATCATTACAGCTAGGCCAGAATGGAAAATATTTGAATCAAAGCCAGCATTTCAAAGGGACAGCTGTTTTTCTAATTCAGACTCTGGCACTACTAGCTCATCACTGATCTGGTTGATTTTTTGTTTTTGTTTGTTTTTTTCCTCTAAATGTCTTAATCTTGCAAGTGGCTAGATTAAGACTTTACAGGGTCTGCAGGTCATTAGTCTTTAAATATCATTATTCTTTATAAATGTTAGGCCTTTAACATTAAATAGTCTTAAATTTTAATTTGTGAGGTCTTAATTACCACAAACTTAGGGCTGCACAATAAATCACAATATGGCCTAGTTCAATACCGAAATCGCAAGAAGCTGCACTTATTTTGATTAAAGTAAAATGTGTGACAAACATCATTATAATGTATGGGGTGCCAATTGTAAAGTTGCGCATGCTAAAATAAACATCAACTTTTCGACACATTTAGCACCAAACCCCATATAAAAAAAAGTATGTGAATTTTTTAATATTACTTTTGACCAGATTTACAGCATTATTTGTGAACTTTGTGATATTTACTTCTCTTGTAAAAATATAATGTCAATGTTAAATCTAAATGTTAAATCTAAATCTAAATGTTAAATCTAAATGTTAAATTTAAATCTAAATGTTAAATATAAATATAAATGTTAAATCTAAATGTTAAATTTAAATCTAAATGTTAAATGTTAAATATAAATCTAAATGTTAAATCTAAATATAAATCTAAATGTTAAATCTAAATGTTAAATGTTAAATCTAAATGTTAAATCTAAATGTTAAATTTAAATCTAAATGTTAAATCTAAATGTTAAATTTAAATCTAAATGTTAAATTTAAATCTAAATGTTAAATATAAATCTAAATGTTAAATCTAAATGTTAAATATAAATCTAAATCTAAATGTTAAATCTAAATCTAAATGTTAAATATAAATATAAATGTTAAATCTAAATGTTAAATCTAAATCTAAATGTTAAATCTAAATGCTAAATGTTAAATCTAAATGTCATGGGTGAAACTAAATATTTAGCTAATATGCAAATTCACACTGCCTGTCACCGGAAGTACCCAAATAAAAGCTACAGATTGCTGTGGTGGATGCTGTAGCTGCCGCTAGCCCTTTTCACACAGAGAAGCCGCATTATCGCCGGAGCGGTGGTTCGCCAATTCTCCACTGTTGGTTGTTCACACAGAGCCAAGCAGTGCTGGCGTAAAGACGAACCGCTGTGTTATTCACACAGAAAGCCGGCGCTGCGGCTCCTAAAGAGGCGTGGCGGTACACGTCATGTTGATGACGTCTGTGTGTTTTTTTTCAAGGTGTTTCCCCAGGTGTCCTCCATTGACAGGAGTCCTGTCAATCTAAACATGTACCCGCTGACTGTTTATAATCATATGGATGCTGTTATAATGTGTTGGGATTGAGATCCTGACCCACCAAACATCAAGCTGCTTGGCTCTGTGAACAAACAACGACGGAGAATTGGCGAACCGCCACTGTGGCGATAATGCGGCGACTCTGTGAAAAGGGCTGTCATTGCAGACGCATTGCTGAACCTTTGTATTGCCGCCAAAACGGCCCTACCAATGTTTCCAGCTAAGTCGCTGGACATGGTGGCAGGCAACATGAGAGCACGGTGAGGAGACGTGACTAACAGTGCAGCACAATCACTCGCCTGACTACCAGAGGAGACCTCAGATAGCGCTTGTTCGCGTCAATGAGCTTTTATTGTGGTACTTCCGGTGACAGGCAGTGTGAATTTGCATATTAGCTAAATATTTAGTTTCACCGTGACATTTAGATTTAACATTTAGCATTTAGATTTAGATTTAACATTGAAATTTAACATTTATATTTATATTTAACATTTAACATTTAACATTTATATTTATATTTAACATTTAGATTTAACATTTAGATTTAAATTTAACATTTAGATTTAGATTTAACATTTAGATTTAATATTTAACATTTAGATTTAGATTTTGTATTTAGATTTAACATTGACATTATATTTTTACAAGAGAAGTAAATATCACAAAATTCACAAATATTGCTGTAAATCTGGTCAAAAGTAACATTTTAAAATTAACATGTTTTTTAAATTTGTTTTTTGCTAAATGTGTCGAAAAGTTGCTGTTTATTTTAGCATGTGTTGTATGTTAACTTGACAGCAGCACCATCATGTCAACGTTCTGGTACCCCTAACCAAATAACCTCCAAGTCAGGAAGGCCCAAACAGCAACTAACATTCCAATATATCTCCTAATACAAACCATTTGTATAAATATGCTGCATCTAACAGCAGACACCTCACATGCGCAACTTTACAATCGGCGCCCCATAATAATGAAGTACTATAGTGCTCCAGAGATGCTCTGGACTACAAATCTTGTTCTCTAGATGTAAGAAAACATGTTACAACATGTACAAACCCATTCTCAAAGGACGCTCTTTGGTTCAGCGCCTGTGTGTTTGACTACAAACGCATATGTTGATTTGATAATTATCTGCAGTGCTTGAATAAGAAAGACATGATTTGTTGAAAAGTCAGTCTTTGATCTGGAAAAGGTCTTAAAAAGCTCTAAATTTAAGTCTCTCATACCTGTTGATGCCTTGTAAAACTGCCACTCGGAAGTGAAATGAACATTTTGACTCTTAAATTTATCTCTAAACTAAATTTGGAATGTATACTTTCCTGCTTCCACTCTGCCAGCGTTCAAATTTGTTCTGTCCTGATTGCAGCCCATATGTGACTGCTGTTCTTAGTCATCTAAATACAGGTTGTCTTTCTGTGTGTCATTGTGACTCATATATTGTTTTAGATCAAGGTAGGGGTGTGCGATATGACGATATTAGATCGTGAAGGATTAGAATGTGTAGACGATCTGCCAAAGTGCAGAGATCGTAGGGATCGTCTAGGGCACAGTCTATAAATTGCAGTTCTATGCTGATGCACCGACGCACCAAACGTATTACGTCGTCAACCTGACCGACCCATCATAGCGAATTACGGGCAGTGACGCGCCTTCTTACCCGTCTCCTTGTTTATGTGTGTAGCGGTAGCCGCATGCAGAGCCATGGCTGAAAGCCAAACGGAGGAGTTGTTCGCTTTTTAAAAAAAAAAAAAAAAAAAAAAACAGCGTTTCACCATCTCTCATCTCTGCCAGTTAGCCCCTCCACCTGCCGCCTCTCTCGGGTGCGCACGCACGCACGCACGCACGCACGCACACATGGATAGGTCGCGCTTGGCCGCTAATAAACCGTAAATGCGCTAATTGTACAGTGTTCAAATTACCGCGACCCCCCCACCCCCCCATCGGATAGTCCGACTCACTGACGGACCCTTTTCAATAAGCTATTAAGTGTTTTGATATACTTAAATCCTGTTAAAATGACTGTGTTGAATAAAACAAACAGTAATGTCTTCATTGATATTTTACTTTCATGTTTATTGAAAGCTACCTTTTATGTTGCAAGAGTGCACTTTATCAGAGTGTTGTTGTTTACCTTTTAGTATGTTTACGTTGTTTGCACATGTTGGCAAAACTGCAACTATTTAAATTAAAATCTGTTCATAAAGGTTCTTTGACCTAAATTGTCTGTTTTTCTTTTTTTGATTTAAGATCGTGATAAAATCGAAATCGTGATTTTATTTTTAATAAATCGTGATATGATATTTTTGCCATATCGCCCACCCCTAGATCAAGGCCTCACTGATGGATGGCAGTGGATTTATAACTAATTGCATTGTTCTGCTGACAGACGAGCTCATCAGATTTCAGCAGGGATGAATCTATTGTATATTTACATTGTATATTTGGTTCCCCCATTGTTTCTGCTTATTTTTTTTGCTGCCCCACCATACAGTTTCTAATTTCTCACACACAAACACACATTATTGTGCTCGCTGCCCTCCTTTACTCATTGACCAGCAGTTCCATTTTTGTCAGGTCTTTGTCCTTGACCAACTAGGAGCTCATTTGTTCTCTTGTGTTCTTTTGTCCACTTCCCTTTCTTTTCTCTCTTCTATTGTGCTGCTAAATTGGGCACCACTTGTTCTCTGTATCCTGTTGATTAAGAACATTTTACCCCTCTACCAATTTTTGCTGTTTTCTGACTTGTTTTTGTTCTCCATTAAATTTAAATGCATTAGAGCTCATAATGGAGCCTAATCTTCTTGGTGGAATCAGTATTTCTGCATGTTGGAATAGCGTATTGTATCCTTGGAATGCAGAGACACCAGTTTTCGTGTGAGTGGATTGATGTGTGTGTTTACAGTACTGAACTCAGAAGATTATAAATCAGGGTTGTGATTGTGTGTGTGTGTGTGTGTGTGGGAGGTCCAGCTCTTAGTGGTTACATGAGCCTGTCCACACCTTCCAGAACCTGTGGGAGGACAATATCTAGTTGCATGCGGCCGGGTCAGTCGAGGGCCAGCAATCTACCTTCTCACGCAAACTAGCAAGCAAGCGGTTAGCCCTGCGTGTGAGTCCTGATAAACAAATGGTCACTGTCTGCACACAGGGAGAATGCTATCAGGCTGTCATCATCTCCCAGACTGCAATTTGTCCTCCCAACAGATCTGTGGGAGAGAAAAAAAGCTTTATCATTTCCATCCCTGAACTCGCTCCCATTAAGAGCTACATTTGATTTAGATTCCATTCAGTGCCCTCGGGAGCACATACCATCATACTCTGTCAGTGTCACACTACATTTTTTCCCCTACAGCTCTATTTATTTACTTGTGTTTCCCTCTTTTACTTGATCTCACTGCCTCCTTCTTCCTTTGGTCTGACAGTGGTGCAGATGACCTCTTGCCCATTCTGTCCTTCGTGGCTCTGCAGTGCCAGTGTCCTCAGCTGGTGTCTGAATGCGCTGCATTGGAGGAGTTCATTCATGAAGGGTGAGTCATCATGACGATGTCAAAAAGATGCTGAATAAACATATCCATTGTTTGCAGTAATTACACAAAAAAAATTAATTGAATAGGTTTAGGTCACAATTTTGTGTATTGTGTAAGTATTTGTACTTTCACAATCCCCTCCCCACAGGAAGAAACTTCTACTTAGACTGAACATGTGGAAAGTGGACCTAATAGAAATCGGAGCCAGCTTGCACAATACTACTCATCTCTGTTACTGCTTTGACTGACCTTAGGGTTTCAGGGCAGATCGGTGTTGTGCCAGGTTGAATCTAGCAGTGTATTGCACTCATCTCTATCCATCTTTTCCTAAGTGTCGTGTCAGCAAACTTGTTGACATTTGTGTTCTTTCTCAGTTGTGACTGGCTGTCAAACTAAATAATAAGAAAGTTCTATGGTATTCGTTTATGGTATTTGTTCATGTTTAACCTCAGCCAGGCCACACGACAATGATAGTAATCATATCACAACTATACAGGGTAAGTAGTAAAAAATAAAATAATATATAAAACTAGAGACCATCTTGCGATGGAAGCACACCAGCAGCGATGACGGTCAACATTTTCACATTTTCTACTAATGCCATTTGCCTATTACATCTGCCAGCCTGGCTCTACTCAGTTTGATTCGGCGCGGCAGCCTGACGCGGCCAGGATCTTGCATTTCCACAAAAAAAAAGTCTTTCTCTCAGGTTTCCTGCACAGACATGAGTTGAGTATCGATTTTAGGTGGAGACGGGTGCTATTCATGAGTTGGCTGCAGTCGCGAGACGTCACTGCAGCCCACTTGGGAGGCGGACAGGGCCCAGCTTTGGCCTACTTCAGAGCAGGTCGATCACCAGCACGGCTCGGCTCAACTTGGCTAAGTAAAACTGGTGATGGAAAAGCAAATTGGTGTGGCTCGGTTTGACTCAGTGCTAGTGGAAAACGACATAAGTAGTCATTACGACAGTACATGAGGTCTTAGTACTCGGCCTGATTAGTACTAGAGAACTTAGACCTTAATTGTGATCTCAACTGCACACCTCTAAAGTTTTATGACTGTATCTTGCACAGTTCGGACGTTATCACAATGATAAAATCTGTCCCTAGACAGACATAGAATTTGGATTGGATCGCTACTTGGTATTTGCCGATACTAGGGATTTAACAATATATCGAATTTTGCGATATCGAGATCAAAAAATTTGCGATACCGTCGTGGGACTGTGAGGATATCTACCAACATATCATGTTATTTTGCTCGTAAAGCTAATGGATCTATCAAAGGAAATCAATATAAATGCATTCTACTATCTCTCCTTGTCATTTGTATAGTACTGTTTGTACTCTCGCTGTACAATCAGATGAAGGGAAGGATTGCTATTGGCTGCTGTATTGTTTATTCAATTGTACATAGTCCAATCACTTTTACAAATAATAAATGCTGTACACATCAGCTTTATTATGAAAGGACATGTTTTTCTTTGTTTTTTCATGATAAATATTGTATTGTGGACTATTTATTGTAATATTATCATACTGTGTATCGTTATATTCCTAGCCAATACACAAGTTTAGTTATCAGCAATCGCTAAGGGGGAGGAAAGAATGGCATTATATCATCTCTAATTTGTATCTTGAGAAACAAACTAAATGGAATAATGATGATGAGGAACTGGATCCATATAATGCAATAGTGTTAAAAAGCCCTCTAAAAATAGTGTGGTAAACATGACTGAATGAATGAATGAATGAATGAATGAATTCATGTATGAAAGACTTTATTTCAAACCAAAAATTAGACAATATAAGCCCAGCTGTTACACTAAGGTTGAATACATGTTAGCAAATCCCTAGATAAACAGCCAAGTAGAACAGTTAGGGAGGGCTGGTGGTCTTGAGTTGATATAGTTCATCATACTGAGTGTCTTTGCGTGTCAGTTAAAACCACACCCAAGAGGTCTACTTAAGGCCATAAAAACAGTGGGTTGTAAAAGCCAGCCGGTTAGATTGGCGGAGACCAAGGAATGTCAGGATATTTGGGATTTGGTTTTTCTTCTCTATAAAAATACAAATAAAGTTCCACTTGATGTTTATATAGTTCAGTGGGTTGGAAGGGTTCAAGTGAAGGGAGTGGTGGAGCCAAGACAAGCCACAAGGCTATAAGTGGGTTGATAGGCTCTTGCTTTCATAAGGCGGTGATTAAGAAAGCTAAGAGTTAAAACGATTGGTTGAATTGGCTGTCAGTCAGCGTTCATAGAATTTTTATCTAAATATATATTGTCATGACTACAGTTAATATACTGTTATCTTATCCTTTGAATACTGTATCAAATTAAATTGAAATGCCTTTTTGGTTGTCTCCTTTCAAGCAGCGCTCGAACATTGCTCATTCAACATTGACTTTGAAAGACAGACTGAAGTGAAAGTAACCACCGTTAACGTTGTCACTGCCACCATGTCAGTTCCTGATCTTTGCCAGCTGCCGATCATAAGACCTCTCACTTTGGTCTCATTTCTGTTGAGAGTTGAACATGAGCAATACTTAAGTCTTAAAGGGGAATTGCCCTTATCTGTTAAGTAAAACACTGTCCAGTGTCTGAGTTTAGCTTTGGACAAAATGTTGAATGATATTTATGCAATGATATTTCTTTAGAGGACGGATTACATATTTGACAGCAAAGTTAATCCTGCACTTATTGCTACCAATTAATGTAAAATACAAGATGGCAAAGTAACATTAAACCCCCTGGAAACTTGAATCTGAAATCCTCTTTATTTTTATTTAGTCATCCCACATAAGCAAGAATCAAATTTAAAGCATTTAAAACATCATTGGTTGATTAAATTAGTTCATAATAGCCCATAGTATGAACATTTGGGTATTGTGCGAAGCTAACACCACATAAGCTATATTTGATTCATAATTTCCAGACCACAGTCAAGAGATAAGCATCTTCTTATCTCCTTTCCTTTCTAAGTCTCTCACTCTTGTCGTGTCCACCCGTGCAGTGCAGCATCCTGGCTACAGTTGGGTCTCGTGTCTTGCTCTTGTTAGTTAAAGGTCAGCCAGGGTTGACTTGCTCTCCAGCTCCGTTCTGTCTCCTGTCAGCTGTGTCTGAGCAAATCTCCCTCATCACATATCATCCCTCCATCCATCACTCCCCTCTTTTCTCTCCGTGCTCACCCTTTAATAAATGTATAACAGCTCTTAAAGTGGAGAAAAGAGCAGATTTCTTTCACTTACATACTGTGTGTGGTCAAGGTAGAGTGGAGATGATTGGTCCTTTAGTCACTATTGGAAAAAGCTGATGTGGTGGTTTCCAGCAGAACAGCCCTGTTCTGTGAAGGATGTTTGGGATTTTTGTGGGCAGTCATGCCTCATTTGTTCAGTTCTGTCAGAATAAAGACGTTTCTGCCCATGTCCTTTGCCTTCTCACTGTTTTCTTTGACTTCATAAAGTTAAAATAAATGGAAGACTAACCACCATGTTTATGATGTTTACTTAAAGATGTCTTCTTATCGGCTAACAAGTGTTCTCTTTTTTTTTTAGTTATTTAATAGGAGAGGAAGGCTACTGTCTGACCTCCATGCAGAGTGCCTTGGCCTACGTTGAGTCATTGCACACGGGAGGAGCTCAACTTCCTGCAGACAAGCTCATTTAAAAAAGGTAAAGGAAAGTTCATACTTAATGCTCTGATAAACCTTTTGCTGACCTTTGTATTAAGAAAGCTGAAAGGGTACCGCCATGACTATTGGTACATGACTGTTGATACTTTCACAAAACATTAGCACAATGAGTTTTATGATAAATAATCATCAGTAATGGGGATATAATGATGTGGCTGGGTTTTCAATATAGTGAGTTCTCGGGACCCACAGATGGTCATTTGAGTGAGTCCCATGGAAATTTAGTGGGTCCCATATAAAATTTGTGATTTCTGACAAATTGTCCCGTTTGACATTATATCTTTATAATCATGGTAATATGTTTGATGAAAATCAATATGAAAACGAAACAAATAAAAAACAAATAGAATCCCAAATCTGAAAACAAAACACTGGCACATCTACGGCTGCCCCCTGAAAGTTGATGAGCCAGTCAGTCAGAGACTGATGTTGTCAGTCAAGAGTAAACAGACAACAGAATAAAACATAGAAGCTTACAAAAATGCTCGGGGATAACATCTCACTGAGGAATTATATATAAAGTGCACCATAAATATACTTTCAAATTCACTGTCGCACTAGTTATAAAAGATTCAACTGACAACATGCAATGGTGTAGTCTCATATCATGATATATATCGTATATATATTGCCCAGCCCTAAGTCAAATATTTATTTTCAGCCTTGCACAGTTGAGATGCCAAAAGAATCTGTTCTTGCAGCTCTAAGACTTCCTGTGCTGTACTAGGAATAACTGAAATGAAGATCTACTGACGTTTAGTTGAATACCACACATACGTCAACCGTCTTAGTTAAATTGTTGATCAATCGTCTCAAAATACTGAAGGCATTGTGCTCAGCCAAGTGTAATAAGCTTTTTGTGATATTATATCTAAAATTTCTGGTGCAATGCATCCACACAAATATAAAGTGTGCATATGGATGGATAGTGGGGGTGGACAGAAATGCACTTGGTGTCTTCAGTCAGATTAGTATGCTCAAGATCACATGGACAGCCATGCATGCACTCCCTGCAATAGACTGCACCTCATCATTACAGATTGCACTCTTGTGTCCTAGCTTTGGACTTTGTGCTTCTTCACAAATTTGAGAGATATTTGTTGCCTTTTTTTCTGAGCTGTACATAGTTTAAGAGATGACTAAGATGGAGCCACAGCAGCAAAGTCCTTGTTTTGTTCTTACAAATTCAATGTAGACTCAGCTGACATGGAGGTGAGTTAACCAATAATCTAAAAGGACTTGACAGGATGATCTGTGTCTCTGTTAGCACTGTTTGTTAGACCTGATCTTAAAACAGACTGAGCTGTGAAGCACAGGCCACTATTGAAGCAGTTTTGCCAGCAGAGAAGAGATAGAGGGAGGGATGGATGGAGTGAAGTAGACTGAGACTGATGCATTACACTGAGGGATGAGTGTATCGCTGAATGGCCTGTCTGGCGCCCACACTGCTGCTCGGCGGGACAGGGGGCGATGACACTGAATGTTATAGAATGTGACATCCTCGACTGGCATCCCCCAAAATTCTCAGTGACACAATGATTCCACTCCAGCCAAATGTTTAGCTTTAACTGCTGTGCTCCACAGAGCTGTCGCTGATCTGCCGGGTGGCTGGATTAAAGTGGAAGCATTCTGGGTATTTCAAACTGGAGAACCGGATCTAGTTTTAAATGTATGCCCTATACAATATTTAGAAAATTGTTACATGTATGACTTCCCACAACTTCACTTTTAAGCAAAATTCTTGACATTTTGACCACAGTCATTTCTAATAAGGCATTGTGTTTTCGGCTTCTCCGTCCTTCTGTCCTGTTCTGGTAAATGCGAATGCCTTGAGGGAATTTCTTCAAATATGGTACAAACATCCACTTGGACTCAATAATGAACCGATTTTTGGCCATAACCCTACTCAAATAATGACAAAACGTCAAGCAAATGTCTAATAAGATAAACTGATGTGGTGATCTAATCGTATACCAAAATCTCATCTTCACTGACAAATAAAGTCAGAAGTCATTAAAGAGTTCTCAGGTCCAAAAAGACCTTATTGTAGAGCTTATTGTACATATGTACATATGCACAAAAAAAGGGGAATTCCTTCTGCTTGATTAATATTTACTAAAGCTACAGTAGCCAGTGGTTTTTGGAAGTTACTGAGACCTTTTTAAAAAACAAAACTGTGTTCACACTCATTATGGTTGGGTTTAGTCTTTTCCTGAGAAGACTGTAAGAAAAATACAGAATGCTTCTAGCCTTATCATTTTAACAAAAAGAGAAAACCCCTAACAGTAACATTATTTTGTATGCATTTGTACATTTTAAATGCATTTCCAGTGCAGTGAATAATGTCTTCCATTTTGTGTTGTAGGCTGCTGCTCTCACAAGAGACCCTGTTGACTGCTCATCCCACATTTCCTGCTGTGCTACAGCTGAACCTCCAGCTTGCTGCAAGTTGTGCAGACACAGACATACTGTATATTGAACAGGAGGACCTACTTTTGCTCTGTTTCCAACAGAGGATTAAACCAGTGCCTATGAGTGGGTTCTAACCAAATCAGATTCTGTATGGAGCCAAACTCAACAACAGCGTTGTGTTATCAAACTATAAAGCACTGCTGCATTAACTAGCACTGGATTGTAAAAGGGACTATTGTATGTGATTTAAGTGATGCCATTGAGAATGCTTATAGAACAACTTTTAATATAGTTTACTAATGAGGGAATGTATTTGCAAACCATACTGCGGTTTTCCATTAGATGATTTCACTTGCGTTGCATTGAAAATTTCAGTCCATATACTGTGGCATTTTGTTTTCTTACAAAAACATACAAACTCATAAATTAGACTGTGTGTGCATGTGTTTGTGTGTTTGTTCATATGTTTTTAAGAATTGTTGTAAAATCCATCCACTAACTATGGATCAAAAAATAGCAATTTATGCACTTTCGGTGATGAAGCATTGCAGGGTTAGGCTACACTGGATAACGGATTTGAGTTCACACAGTAAATCAACAGACAGTCTTGGCAACAGGACAGAAGCAGCATTTCCAAGCTGTACTGTACAATAGGACATTTGTAGCTTCTCTTGACAGTCACTGCATTTGCATGTAACAGCATGTTGGTGAACATTTCATTTAGGTATACGGCAATATGGTTAGGTAGTAATACTGTGGCACGTAGTTGGACCACTGTGTGTGTGTGTGTGTGTGTGTGTGTGTGCGTGTGTGTGCGTGCGCGGTCTTGTTTTTAAATGTCTGTGGAATTAATAAACCAGTAGCCAACATAACATACATTATTAAATTCAATAGTTGGACTAAGGTTAGATTAAAGTTTGGGATAAGGGTTAGGCTAAGTCTCATGGGATTGAATGTAAGTCTAAGTGATGTCCCGAGAATTGACTTAAATTGGCGTGTGCGTTGCTTGTAAGACAATTTGCAAACCAAGGCACGGTGACTGAAGGTAAATGTGACCATAATCTGGCCATATTGATTTAGTGGTGTTTTAGGTATACAACAGTGACCTTGTTTTCTTGCCTGTATGCATACACTTCCTTTAACCTTAAATTAATTTTTTAACACCAAGGTTCAAAATCAACAAACTCTCCATAAGTACCATAAGACTGGCAAAAATGGCAACCTTTAAATTTGAAAAATGTATTATCTGGTGGGTAGATCTTGTGGCATTTAGCAAATATTAGATGTAAGATGTTAAAGGGGTGGTATCATATTGATTTGACTTAACTGAACAGAGGTCTTAACTGATATTTCACATTTGTAAAGACTTTCCTGTTAAGTCCTTCATGCTTTTTGGTTTTAAATACATGCAGAGACAAGAGTGGATGTTTACCTGGAAGGGTCTGGTGGTTTAGCTTTTTTCTTTCTTTCTTTTCTTTCTTTTCTTTTCTTTTCTTTTTTTTTTTTTGTTATTTGCAAATTGTGTTTACTTGAGTCACTATTTTCTAAAGCATGCTGTTTTTTCTTTGAAGTCTCCAGTGTTTTTTTCATCCCACCTGGTCAGCATTTGGTTTCCATTTTTTTGAACACGGTGTACAAGTCAACTTCTAAATTCCAGATATTTGCTTTGTTTTATGTCCAAGTTGTTTTATGGTTGCAGTAATGCATCTGAAACCTCACAATGGATTTAAAGTGTGCTGTTGTGGCACACTCCTTTGCTGGTTATATTCAACTCTGACATCTGAGACTTGCAGCAAGTTAACCGCAACATGTGTCTTTAGACAAAAAGGTTTGTGATGATGTTGTTACAACCTTGAGCTCGCACGGGAATCAAGTCCTTAATTCATTTTTGTAATGCACTGGAATGAATGGAAACCAACAGCTTGTTGCAGATGGGTGCCAGCAACATTCAAATAACTTTAGCCATGGTGTGTCTCAGTAAATAAGGGGCAGTAATTTAAATGTTACTACATGTGTAAATATGCTAGTATATGCAAAAGTGTAGTTTGGTTTGTATTTTGAAAACGCACCTAAAGCAGACTTACCTTCATTGTCACTTAGTGACCGAATAACTACAGTTTTATAAATGGTCATTTTATTAATTTAATTTGTTTGCTTGCTTGAATGTACTATTTAATTTTTATTTTGTATAGGTCCAACAGATGTGAAAAAATGTCTTAAGAACTGTTATGGATTTACTACTACTCCTTATATTTTGTGACATTAACACCAAAAACAGATTTATGTCTATGTAATAAATAGTAATGTAATTATAATTAATATGGCAGGATGCTGTGATATTTTGCTAAGTGGATTAAGCCACTACATTTATGTAAATTATTAACTGTACATTTTGCATACCTTTTGAGAAATGAATGTGAATGTTATTTCATTGGTTGGCAGTTTTAATGTGAAAGGTTGGAAATATAAAACAGAGAATGGTGAATGTGTGTTTAAGAGATGGCTCAATAAAGAGAACAGAGAATTGTTTAAATCATTTTGAAATGTGTGTTGTCGTCTGACCCCAGCTGTGGATCTGTATTGCTAAGCCTCAACGTCCTCAGGCTCTCTGTGATTAGGATGTTGATGATGTGGCATGAGCCAGGATTTTTTGGTTCATCATATCTGATTTAATCCTAATCTGGAACTGCAAAGTCCTTCAACCCAAATCTGCTGAAGTGCAGTTTATTTCCAGTTAGCCCCCGTAGTATTGACTTCACTACGTTTCACAAGCTCTTCGCTTTTAGTGTCATAAATTAACAAAATAAACTCACAAAACATCATGAAAGGAAGTGCTTACTTATTTACATCTATTTTCCTTACAAAACAGATACAACTGTACGCCTTCTAATTTAAGTCTCCTTTTTTACCAAACTGGCATGAGCTTAATTGTCTTTGAAGCTCATTGTAAAACACAGTTTATTCAGACACATCATAAAGAAAATAAAACTCGCCAAAAACAGTAAAATGTGAAAATATTCCCACTCTAACTGCTTTTTTCACCGGCTGTTGATGCCTGACTCTATCTTGCTCCTCTGCCCCTTCATGCCTCTGCTGTCCTCGCCTGCTGTGTTGCCCCCCAGAGTCATAGTGCTGGTCAGAACCGCTGTAAATCACCTCCGTACTGTATTCCCTGTGTCCAGTTGTGATCACTCTCAAGCTGTTAAACTGGGCTGAAATGAGCCCCATTGCCTGTGGTGACGCCTCCATGATCCGAGGTCTCAGTCCAGACAAATTCTACGGCTGTGGCTCCACAGCTAACTGAGCCATGAGCTAATTAGCTAACAGTAGCTAGCTACAACCGAGGATAGCAAAGCAGTTGTCGATTACTCTGGAGCTGCCTTCACATTCTGCCCATATTTTACAAATTACTCCTTTAATAACTGTATTCCAACCTGGTGACAGATGGTAAGAATAACTTTATAGAAATAGCCAACCCTCTTGCTGAAATCTTGTCTGCTTATGAAGTTCATATAGAGACATCAGTAATAAAGATATAATATGGAGGAATTCTGTCTTAAAATGTCTGAAAACTTTTGTCCTTTGTTAAATATTTTGTTGAGTTTTGTACCACAAGTTAACTCAAAGTATTGGTCCATTTCATTAGGTTGCTGTCGCTACTACAGGAGTAGGGGAGTTAGCGAACAAGACCAAATTTAAGGTGATAAAAACTTAAGTTCCAGTCAGCAGTCAAAATTACAGTAAAGTGACAACGACAACGGAGGTCTGCTCTGCGGACCACTGATTCAGTCAGGTCAAGAAATGATCTGGAGTGAAGATGAATCCAGATCAGACGATATGATTTTCCTCATGTTGGACTGAGCCTCCAACACTCTAACCAACGCTGAACAGCATCGCACAACTACAAATGTCTTGTGTTTTGTTTTGATAGAGAGCCCACTAGTGATGGAAATTACATATTGTACCTTTAAACTAAGACTGTTTCATAACCATTTAAAAACTCCATGTAGTACCCTAATTATCCTTGTACATGATAAGATACATACTGAGTTTGTACACCAGAAGAGAACCAAGCCAAATGTATTTTGAGATATTGTGAGCAAAAAGGCAAAAACTCAGTTTCTGAACATACAGAATTAATTTGACATTAAGATGGGAAGTTGTCATTTGAACGTTTGAGTGTTTGAATGTTTAAAATGCCTACCTGCAGAACTCACTGTACTGAAACTTTCCCATGCAATTAAAGCTGCTCTTTAAGAGATGGGGTGAGGTTTTATGTTTTTTTTAGCAGGCTCATGATTATCACTGAAACTTCTCTTGCACATCCATCGGAGAGAACCCCACCAAGCATGCACCCAGCATCAATTGTATCTGACCACATTCATCAGTAATATCTAATTGTTTAATGATAATTAGAGCGTGGAAAATCATTTTTCTGAACAAAAGTTAGCTGGCTGACCTACAAATGTCTGTTCTGTGAGACAGGCAGCAAACTCACCAGTTCCTACTTTAAACACTGGCTCATATACAAACATTTTAGGCATTTTCACAACAGACGTTTTGTGATGCCAGCAGGAAAAGCACGGGTGTAATTTATCATTTTTACCAAGGCTGCATTATAAAGGTTAAAGGAGACACTGTAATGGAATGGGACCATCGTTAATTTTATTAAATACATCTGTGCTTTTTTCCCTATGACAAGTCTCCTACGAAGAAAAGTGTATGGGTCTCATTTAAATGACAAAGAAACTTTCTGCCCAAGATTTGATAACTTCTAATTGGGAACAACAATAATAAAATCAATAGCTTCAGTAGGAACAGACAAAAAAAATGACCATTTTACATTTAAGACTTACAACAATTCATGGCTGTCTCTAAACTGAAAGAAAATACTTATATCGGACCTGTTTCATTCCACACCAAACAGCAGAGACAAACAGTTTTCAACAAAGAAAAACAAAGTCCCTGTCTCTTGACACCAAATACTAACAGGCACTGATGTGACTTGTCTTAGTTTGTTTTTTTTATTCAGCTGTCAGTTGTTAGGGTGCCTGTGTGTGATGGCTGAATGATGCGGAGGCCGTGATGGGCACATGGCTGAATACCAGCAGAAGAAAAAACAACATGCCACTCTGAATCAGTCAGAGCACCACCAGAAGCCCCAGCACCACCCAGCATGTCATCCTCCTCTTGCCTGCATTCTCTTGCTTTTTCTCTCCATGAATGTTCTTTTTCTTGCTCACTGTGTGTTCTTTTTTTGTCCCTTTCCAGTTCACTTAAGCAACTGAACCACACAGTGCCGGCCCTGACCAATTTGGTGCCCTAGGCAAGATTTTGGCTGGCGCCCCCTTGCATCGCAGTCAATTTTACAATCAATTTTCATACACTCACACAGAAACTACATGTATGTATTCAAGATTTTATTTCTTTTAAGTCAAAAATATCACACCAAATAAAAACTGAAGAAAGAAACAAGTGATAAATAAAAAATACAATATAAATAAGGTATTGCACTGGTATACTATTGGTATTAAAGAATATTCTATTTACATACAAAATAAAAACAGTCTGTATTCTTTGGGAGGAAACATTTGCAGCAGAAGCAGTGCAAGCTATCATTCTTTTTTGAGTAGATCAGCCAGCTTCTTTTGACTCTGGTAAAAAAGTCATGTGGACACTTTATCCCATCTTTGTTTTTGGGATATGTGTAACTGTTTCTTATTTGAAATGGTCGTCTGTGAACTAACTCCTTTCTTACTTTGTCAGTTAGAAGAGATGGCCAGTCAGCAGGGTCTATTGGTGCAGCCTTTAGTCCTGATGCTGTGTCACTCTCTGTGCTGAGGTAGAGGACAGGAGCACCTGATGCTGTGTCACTGGCGGTGGTGGTGAAATATTTTAAAAGTGCATCTGAAGAGAGAAGAGAAGTATGTGACCACTGGATGTTACATTTTAAAATACAATGAGATTCATTCAATTTTATCGTCAGTGCAATGCAGTTCAGTCTAACCAGAGTGCAAAAAGCAGTAAAGTGCAGTGAAATTTATATATGTGTATATATATATATGTAGCCTATGAATGATATGGGAAAGCTAAGGTATGTAGTATTAACAGTAATACACTTTAACTGCACTTTAACACTGATGTAAACTTTAACAAACACAAACTGTGACACAATAAACCAAAGTCTTACAACTGCCCTGTTACTTATAAAGTGGATGGAAAACTCAGAGCATTTTAACTGACATACAAGCAGGAAAACACAGCCAACAGGTTAAAATAACACCTGAACAGGCCTGACGTTAACTTTCCAAACGTCCCTGATGAATTTAAGGTGGAGTAACATTAACTTCCGTCGACTCAGCTATTTACTGATTATTAAACAATGCTACTATCGTCCGAAGTAAGCTAGCAAGTTAACACTCTGCTCCAACAACGGTAACTACGATCATTAAACTATTAGTTTAATTCACTTAATCACATTGACGTCACTGTACCTCTTTCTTTTTCACGTTTTTCTTCCTCTGCTTTCCTTCTTGTCCTCCCCTGGGCGCGGATGGTTTCAGTCTATTGGACATTGTGTTTCCACAGTATCAATAAACGTCTCTCTTGGGTCACGGTCCGGTCAGATTCAGGCAGCTCGCCTCTCGACCCCGCCCCCTCCCTCACAGAGGGCAGGTACAGTGCAACGAGCCAGGAACCCAGAAAAAAGGCCTCTCCAATATTTAATAGGCTTTGCAATAAGGTTATGTTGCTGTGGGCTTATATAATATTTCTAAATAATATTAGTAATAGCACTGGTAAAAAATAGTATTTTTTTTTCTCCCCCTGTTTGCGGCGCCCCCCGTGGATGACGGCGCCCTTAGCATTTGCCTATACTGCCTATGCCCAGGGCCGGCCCTGGAACCACAGGTCATCAGAGTTCTTTGGGTCCTTTCCAGGTCAGCTGAGTCATCGCCTCCTGCTTCAGGTTTTACCACCATACATTGCAAGGTCAATTCTATTAGTTGGGTACTTAGTAATAGCTAGCTTAAAGCTAGGTAAGTTATTCTTGAAGTAAAATCTCTTAACGTCCTGCCAACAATCAATAAATCAAATGCTCTGAGAAATAAGAGAAAAAAGATCCAGTATTGCTAAAGCTATTAGCGAGCTAGTTGCACAAGAATGGAAGAGAAAGTGCAGCTTAAGTGTCCCAATACTTACATGCTAGCATGTGCAAAAAGCAGTGAGCAGTAAGCCTGTTGAACCCCTTAGCTAACTACCAGCCACTGAGGCAGCAACAGACGCGTTAAGCAAAAAGCACACACCTACACCAAGGAGCTGTAACAGCTGTGGCACGCGGGGGCCAAACACACCACTGAGCCACATGATGAGTTGAAAATGAAAATATACTATGTGTGTGTATGTGTGTGGTCATGTGTGCACACTTACATGTGCATATTTGACTTCATTTGTACGTGTTTGCCGCTGTGTGTTTTAAACTGTACTCATTGACATATCTGTCTCTGTCTTTGCCCAATTGTGATCGGTTGCCATGGTGATGTTAACTAAGTTGGTAGTGGTAACCAACAGAGAAAGTTGATTTTATAGTGATTGTAGCTGAATCTCACCTCACATTATCAGTTATCATTAACAGTTACTGCAATCATTTAAATGATGATATGGCAGAAAATATGATAGTCGGAGCACACTATGACATTTTTCAAAAGTGTGGCTAGTGGAGCAGTTAAGAAAAGTGGATGTGTTTGCATGCCTTCAGATATTTTTCCTCCTCCCTTCTAATGCGACTTAATGCCGCAGTTGGTCAGTGCTGCTGTCTTTTAAAAGCCAAAGTGCCTCCAGCATTTATAACCAATAAATAAGAACAATCCTCTCATCTTATCCCACATTACCTCTGAACCACTCGGTAGATTTGTTGTGGTTACTGGGCACCTGTCGGAAATACATTATAACAATAGCTAAACTGCTCAGCAGTAGTTTTGAATGAACAATCAGCCTACCTGCTGCAGTCACGCTGTCTGTTATCGCCTACTCCAAAAGTGGCCAGTGCCAGGCCTCGGCCGAGCTTCATGGAAGATCACATCAGGGCAATAACTACGTTTTTGTATGTATTAGATATATAGATTTTGCTTTAGATTCCTTTAGCTCTCTGTGCTCCTCCTTGATGCATCGGAATCTCTGCAGGCAGGAAATGAGGCACAGATACAGTGTGATTATTACCAAAATGTTACAGTGACCTCATTATAACTATTTCATTGATGGAAAACAAGAAATACCTCTTCTTTATATTTTATTTCAAATAAGAATAACATTTACAGTATCTTCTTATTTTAAAGGGCATATTTTAGTATATAACTTCATTTTAAAGACACATCAAGCCTTTGTATCTTTTCAACAATTTCATACAACTTGGAATTTATGGAAGATGAAGTAAGCTAGGATGCAAGTATTTTCGCAGTATTTCTAAAATCCTTGCCACGGCCCTGTCCACGCCGTCCAGCTCCAACCAAGCTTCTTCAAATTTTCTGTCCTGACAGAAATATTCATCGTGGTGAAAGTACTGACTGTCATCTAGTGTCCCTTCAAACATGGCAGTCATGATAAAATGTTCTCTCCCCCTGTTGTCAAACTTCGGCCCTAACCCATTTTAGACACAACATTTTGAATCAATTAGTTCATAATTGCGTTACTCTGTGTGACAAGCTGGAATACGTCTGTGTTTACGAGTGTGTTTTACTGCAGTGTCAGTGATTGTGTGTCCTGTCAGCGTGGTGGGACACACCCTGGCAGAGATAGCGTGACTTGAGCCTTCTGACTGTGGTTTCCTGACCTCAGAGCTGGCTGCTGATATGACACAAGCCTCTGGAGTCTGTAAGCCTATATCAACAATTTCCAAAGCAACAAGCATGCAGACAGCTGTTATTAAATAGATGTCCCCTTTATCCACAATGCTGTGACTCGTCTCCAGGCCAGGGAAAGATGATATCTCACCGGGGACCACACACACACACACACACACACACAATCTCCTGCCTTCATGGCTGCCCAGCATCTCTAACTAAACTACCATCTGTGATTCAGCCTGTGTAACTGTTCTGTGGTGTCGATATGTGGTATGTGGGTTTTCAGAAATGAAAGCTTCAACGCTGCTTTGGTGAGGCCTCCATCACAAAAAGGCAGCGCGCCATACTGCCAAGATCATGGCTTGTTTTTCCATCTGGTTTAAACTTTTAATCCCTCTCATCTTAGCCACTCCAGCTTTTAATCAAAAGCAGAGGAACAGTTTGTCACCCACCTCTCGGCTGGACTGTTCTTCCTCCCTCATTGTCATCATCTTGTTGTCTCATCAGGTACGGGGTAGGTATGAGCCATTGACAGATGTGTGTGATAGATATGTGTCAGAAAGTTGTTACCGTTTTTGGGTAGATTAAGGCCTCATTTGGTGAAAGTACCAGTCCTCCCATTTATTTGAGTGATTGTAGTGTGTTTAGACTGCAGCAGTGCAGATCGCAGGGGATGCTGCACAACAAACAAACAAACAAACAAACAAGGAGGATGCTTGGATGAAACATGGACGCTGTGAAGAAATTGGTACAAAATCAGCTTTGGAGCAATGCAACACAGCGACATGGTGGCCAATCACGCAAGCCAGCGATCATTCTAGAAGACTGTTAGCATGGCTTGCAAATGCTAGTAGCATGAATGTCCTAAAACACAATGTAGTGTAATGTAATGCTTCACATGTAGGACCAGCGGGCTTATCCTACTGTGGTGATGGCATGGCCCTCAGAGCAGAGGCAGAATAGGTCAGGTCAGTCGCGGGTGCACTGGTAGGCAGAGGTTATGTTAGACTTTCTCATTGTCCTTTATTTTGATGGACATGGTCATGAAAATTCCATTATAATCTATCATACCCCAAATTATAATTTATTTTTTAATGACTGAGACGAGACCTGTTTATTGGCATTTTATTTTTAAAAAACTTCAAATCACATTTAATTAACAGAAAAAAGGAATAAATGCACAGCCACAGTGTGCTCACTTTTCATGTCAACACCACATGAAGCAGATACATTTTTTTTGCACAGCAACAGCAGAGGGCACTAAAACACTGCAGCCATTAAGGCTAAATATGAAAATATGTACTTTTACAGAATCAGACAGTTACAATTAAAATATGAACAAACCATTTACAAGAAATTCAAATAAACTTAATTGACTGGCTGTAGCCTAGCCCGTACTCAAACCTTTGTCCTGGTCTGTATGGCTTGAGCCTAATAAAGCGCATCAAGGGAGATTGCTGCAGAGGTGATTGTCATTAAGTTTTGCATCCTTGCAAAACTTAATGACTTTTGCACTCCCTCCGCTTCAGGGCTTCCAGCCCGTAGCTCTTCAATGCGCTCTCAGCACCCAATAGTGAGGGGGATTACTACGGGTTTTCTACATGTGATTGCTGAATGTGTTGTGTGTAAATTACCAATGTTATGGTAGATCACCCTCCGTTTTCTAATCTGTCAAAATGACGGACAGCCATCAGATTTTGCCGTCATTGTTAAAAAAAATACCATTCAGCCAATGATGGTTAATGTGACCTCTGCTTGCGACATGGAGAAAACAATGGACCTGTCTTTGGGATACATTATGTTTGACTTTTATTCACTCATTTGGTCCTGACCACCAGTTTAAAACCCACCAGAACGTAGCCACATCACCTCGGCCCCCTCCAGCTCACTGACGTGAGAGAGTGCTCCGAGCAGTGAACACCAGGAAGGCCGCTGTTCCAGATGGAGTACCCGGTAAGGTGCTCAAGGCATGTGCTGATCAGCTCTCACGGGTCATCACCACCATCTTCAACCACTCCTTGACACAAGCCATCATTCCATACTGCCTGAAATCAGCCACAATCATTCCCATACCCAAGAAATCAGCCACAGACAGCCTCAATGACAACCGCCCTGTAGCACTCACACCTGTCATCATGAAGTGCTTTGAAAGGCTGGTCTTACACCACATAAAAGCATGCCTCCCTCCCACCTTTGATCCACACCCCCGCTCATCGAGCAAACAGATCCACCGAGGTAGCCATAGCCATAGGTCTCCATACTGCGCTGAGCCAACTGGAACAAAGAGGAATTATAGTGAGTTGCATACATACAGTATGGTCCTGTCATTCACTTTGTGTGTATTCCACCTGACCTCCACACTCAAACCAAGTAAGTCGAGCTGCACCACAGGAACAGAAGCAGCGACTGAATCCAAGATCCACAAACTGACCTATATTATTTAAAAACGTGACATGTCCGAACAAATGGAGTCAATAAGGAGTTTCTCCTCAGACATTTTCAGTGGCAAACATATTAACGGTAGGAAATCAACAAATACATTATAATAAGTTACACTGTACAGCAGCATTGCGTTGCTGAAGTCCCACTGTGTGTTATCGCCCAATCCAAAAGTGGCCTGTGCCAGGCTTTGCACAAGGTTCATGGTGATGAAGGATCACATCAGGCAATAAGTATGTCCAAATATGAATAAGAGGTCAGTATGTCCGGACCATTGTGCTGCTAAAGAGTTTGTAGTGACATTTTTTTCTTTTTTTCTTTCATGTGTTAGAATCTCTGTAGACTGACAGTTGTGTGTCCAGTGATTATTACCAAAGTGTTGTTTTTATTGCAAGTAAGAATTACATTTACAGTAGGCCTATAGTATTTCTTATTTTAAAGAGTAAATTATGGACTGGTATATATTTAATTTAAAGACATATTTGGACTATGTATCTTTTCAACAATTTTATACAAATCTCGGTAACATGTTAGTATTTTATTATTTTTTTTTCAAAGAAATAAGTTTAAGTCAGAATTTTCCAAGTCAAAAGTTTTCCAGCACCTCTTCCTTCCCTGCCTGTAGTAACCACTAAATGTAATATCTGTTTTCCCCTGCCTGTCTACTCCACATCAATGTGTAAAAAATAAAATAAAATAAAAGATAAAAACTCACAATACAGACTAAAGAACTTGAGGTAAGTAGTGTTCTTGGCTCCAAAAAGCACAGCTACTGCAGTTGTGCTCCTTTGCTCATTTAGTTTGACAGTGAAGGGGATGTTAATGCAATAAGAAACTGAACTGAACTGAACTGTTATTTTCAAAACAGCCATATTTGTGACTTCTGTTGAATTCTAGTCCAATTTTCCTATATTTGTTGGCAGTAAAAATATTTCCTAAGTGATTATAATTACCCTCAAAATGCATTCAAATGCATTGATTTATACTATAGTCTTCAAAATGTTCCTGTAGGAGGGCATGCCCCTGAACCCTCCTAGGGCTAGGACACATGACCTCAGTATTTCTAAATCCTGGCTACAGCCCTGTAGTAGTGATTTATCCTCTGGGCACCATGAATATCTGTACCAAATTGCATGGCAAGCCATCCAGCAGCTGGTGCAACATGTCACTAAAAATTCAACCACATGGTGGCGCTAGAAGAAAAGTCAGCGGATCACCAAAGTTCATATATTTCTGTAAAACTGGTGGACAAATTGCCATTGTCTTCTCTAGATGGTTCATAACATGGCTAGAAATAAATTACTTTTCCGCCAAAAATTACCTTTTTATTTTTATTTTTGTTCCTGTACTGCTCTCCTGTACCTACATCAAATCCAGTGTTTTACCCAGTTTCCTCTCAACTCATTTAATCTGTTCACCCACATTTCCATTGTGACTGACCCTCGAGTCTAACATAGAAGACTGTGGCCCCTTACACAAAGACAGTTTTCTTTTCCTATTAGAATGAGATGAGTCATGGTCAGAGGGTGAACATGGCAAATCGTGTGGGTGTGTTTGACTGTTTCTGTCCTTTTCAGAGAAAGGGAGGTAGACAGAGGAGGAGATGAAGAGGCCCAATGGACTCTCCCTTTCAGTTTAATTATAATTTGGCCTAGTTGAGCTGTCAGCCGTCAAGTTCAAAGCAAAAACTATGACTGACTACACCCCCCACCCCCCACCAGCCCCTCTACTACTCTTGCTTTCCCTAATGCTCTTTCTTTTCCAGTCCCAGTTATCCTTGTCACTAGGGACCACATGTAGCCTACATCGTTAGTACAAGCATCTTTATTGGTATGATAAATAAATGTTGACGCATCAACATGCTAACAGGACAGTATACGAGACAACAATGCTCCCTCTGATAATGCAGTTTGCTGTTCAGTTTATCTAAGCGACATGCTGCCCCAAATAACGGAACACACATAAAGGGGCCTATAGGGGGTCGGTGCTTGTGAGCGGGACGGAGAGTCACGCTAAGGGCCACGTAAATGTGTCAAACCCACCCCGCCCCAAACATCAACCTACTTTCTCTTATTATTATTATGACATTGTTTTTATTGTGTGCTGCAATGGCCCCATAGAGACAAATAAACGTAAATACTTGAATAACAAAATACTGCAATGAACACACAGGATCCAAAATGTAGAACAAATATTTATTGGTATTTGAAAGCAAAACACTGCATATTTAAGCTTTAATTTTGATCTAATCAAAGCTCCCTCAGGTCCTGACGTTTTCCTAATCGTGCCATGCCAATGAAAGCCATGGTCTCCATCTGTAAGGGGTCAGTATGCTTCAAACGAAGTCCTCAGGTATAACCTTTCCATCCCCCCACACCTATCTGACGTCAGAATTCGGGCCGCTGTCTTCAACAATTTTGATTATTTTTCTTAAATTGACAATCTTGAAATCACACCCTATATGTGCAGCGATTGGCCACATGTGCAAATGTGAGAAAATAGAATTTGAGCTTTTTCTAAATGTAATTCTTTACACAACTTTAATTTGTTGTACGAGCTTGCTAATTGTACACATACCCAGGCCTTCAAGGAATCAGACTGCTTCAAAAAAGCAATCAGATTTTCTGAAATGGTCGGCTGAGGGTGACAAAAGAATGCATGATTGGAACTTTTCTCTAAAACTCTCTTTATTCATTCTTCACACAACTACTTATGCCACGTTTTATGCATACAACTAAGTGCAGCACCACAGATGTCTTCACAGAGAGTCATCCAAGTCTATAGAGTTCAGTTAAGTTGAGTCTACAAAGAGTTCATGAAGGGAGACTAGGGAGGCAGTAGCATGCAGTCAGTGGAGGCTATGGTAGTAGCATTTTGCTCCGCCTTCTAGTGTTGTCATTCTAATCAGGTATAAATATTTCTTTTTAGCTGTGGTGGCCGACACATCATGCAAACTTGTTAGTTTAAAGGATACTGAAACCCTAAAAGGTAACATGATGTGAAATTATTTTACTTTTCCTGCTTTTATCTTTTCCCTAAAATGTCAATGTCCCCAACACAGAAGGCTATAAATGTCTCTGTTTCCTAAAACATCAGGTCCTTAACATCTCAAGTCTAGAATGCATAAAGTACACAACATTCCCAAGACTTGCAACATCTTAGCACTCAAAAATGTCAACGTTCAGTGCTTCCTTGAGGCCATTTTCTGCTTCATTAAACATTTGCAAAGGCAATTTTTATTTGCATAAATGTTTGCTAACTAGCAATCTTCTTCCATACTTTTTGCTCATTGTTATATTTTTGGGCAGTTACTGACACCATCTTTCAGTCAATGGAATAGCATGAAGCTTGCATGTGCATCAGTGCTAATATGAAACAAAAACAGGCATCCTCTCATCACATCAGGGTCCTATGTTGAACCACTGGCAGCTACAGGCGTGGGTCACATTAGGTCCAGCGAGAGAAGTAAATGTTTGTGTAAAAAAACACAATGGTGGCTCCTCGAGAGATTAGTGTAGCTGCTATTGCATCAGTTACATCAGAACTAGAGAAAACTTTTTGAAAGAAAATCAAAGAACGTCACTGAAGGCTTTTATTGAGTTGTTTTCACTCCTCTCCCAACTGACTTCGGTAAGAGTTTGATTTACCAATTGGCTCCGCTGGTGGTAGTGCTTTCCTACTGTTGATCTGATCTGATTGTTTGTAGTTAGTTGTTGATGGTAACGACAAAAGGTTCATCAAATCACCTGCCGAGTGGTTTTTGAAAGAGCCTGTCCTTTTTCAAACAGTTTCTAGCAACGCCTTCCCAGATGGCGTGTAAGGTTAAGAGAACTTGGCTAACCTCACTATACGCATACAAAAATCTCTCCCCCGTGCCATCAATCTTCACCTGCTCTTTGCAACGCTTTGACTTTTGGAGGTTTACATTTATACCAACTATATTTAGCAGATACATCAACAAATCGCTGTGTTATAATGGATATTATGGCTTCCGATGATGTAGAAAACAACAATAACAGTGATAGTGATGATATTTTTGTACTGAAGCAGGCCACTATGAGAAGGTATGAATTACAAATCAAATGTGTTTTATACGGATCATACAACAGCACATGCAGAGAAAACAGTTGCTAACATTCTGAGAACAGACAGCAGAATATACAGTATTATTTGAAACAACAACCAATTCACATAAAGCTGTGCATGAATGGGGCTGTGCGAGGAGAAAACAAATGAACCAGACACTGTTAATGTGTTTCTGGAGTGTTCAGCAAGAGCAGGGGCAGAAGTATAGATGTATCCCTGTCACAACAATGTAGGGCTGGAGGAAGGGTCTCCAAGTCTAAAGGTTCTTTTCCAGAAGGACAGTTTTTAAGTCTGCAGGGCAGTTGACAGTAAAGACGGTGTGGGAGGTGTTTCGTCTTTCCACAAGGGTGGCAACAGCCTCGCCCAGGTCCAAGTGGTTCAGGTAACCAGGTGCCATGCGCTCTGGAGCGACCACACCTGTGTTGATGTTCACCTGCCAGGTCGAATCAATAAAGGAAGGGGGAGGATTAAGACGTGGGAAACGTGCAAGAGAAAGTTATAGAGAAGCAACAAAGCCAAGGGAGAGACTGACATTAAGGATTTAAATAAAAGAACACTATGGGGTTTTAGAGTCAGTGTATGGTTCATTAACAGTTCATTTGCTTTGACTGCCACTATGTCAGTTTGACCTCTGTTAAGAAAATGGTAATACTTGCACAGGGTGCTCTACCTTGAAGGATAATTCAGATTTATTGTAACTTGACTCATATTTTCATAGTTTTGGCCGGCGCTTACAATAAAATCAAAGTAATAAAAACTTTCATTGGAAATGAGCACCTTTGAAATGTATTTAATAATCAATCATCAGGAAAACAACATATGTGCACAGCTACAGTAAATATGGAAAGTCAATTGAAACAGGAAATTGGTATCTACATAATGTTGCTTTAAGATGGACAGTTTGGGCAATAATTCTACTGTTTGCCTTTGTTTTTACTGAAACGTCTCTTAAAACCTGTCTGATAATGTTTCAGTTTGTGTGTCCTGCCACCTCAGGGTGCCTGCCACTTATATTTGGTCTGTTATATGATGAGTACAATTGGAAAAATCGTTGTAGTGTGAAAGTAAAACCTAAACTGCAGGAAACCAGAAATGAGTATCCTTTAATTATCTAAACATCAAAGACACTGCAAGTTCAAACTGGAAGTAGCTAAAGAATGATGACCAACTCAAACAGGCACACTGGTTCTGTCTAAGATCATGCAGGAATGATTTCTACGGGGTGAGTGAAAAAACAATTTTCTTCTTTCTATTTGTCAGTGAGTTTAACTAAGACCAGTTAGTTTAACTGCCAGTTATGTCTCTTATTGCAATTTAGTTGACCATGGTCATGAGTGAATGGAAGGACACTCCCACACAGAGTTTAAAAGCCTGCAAACTCCCCTCCAGTTAGTTAGAAATGAAGAAGCCTCTTGGATGAGAGGTGAAAGGTCTTCAAGACCTAATATCATTATGACGTAATGAGTTTTGTTTGTAGTTAGCACCTACATTACTTATGACACATTGTTACAGACCTGGGATTTGTATTTATAACAGTGGTGTTGCACTTAAAAATTGTGGGTGGCTCCAAATTGCACAAAATGCCCATTTCTACATGTTGCTCGAAGCAAGAGCCTGAAAATAGTGCATCCTTTTATTTTTTTAATGAACTAAGAAATGACTTTGAATCAAGAATCAATTCTAAATTGAATTGTGAGATGTTTTCATACTGAAATCATCATTATCACTGACTAACTTTACTGGTAATAACTTATCATGGGAAAACACTGTGCCCCACAGTTACAGATATTTTTCACATTATGTACTGTATGTATCATATCTGCAGTGACAGTCACCATGGCACAACAGACCGGCTACAGAAATGAACTACATGAATGGTGGATAATAAAGTTATGTGGTGTCTTGTTTCAGGATTGTTTTCTAAGAACTTATGCATTGTATGAATCTTTCATGCATCTTTCACCCAGACCTGCTGATTCAGCTTCACAGTATTACCGTCCTACTGTCACATCTAGTCATCTGTTTTTATAGTTAAAAATAACATGTTTTAAATGCATCACAATTTAAATGTAATAACGTTTTATTATTAAAAGGAAGAAAAAAGATCTTTGGGGAAATATCATTTAAAGATATTTATTATGAAACCAAAAAATATAAATGATACATAGATTACCTTATGGTTTCTGATTTTGAGTCTTGTCACTAACTGAAGCATTTCTTTTGTAATCTGGTGTTATGCTGGGGGGAACAGAATGAACAGGTCTGACCCTTTGAGACTGAGGTCAGGTAGAAATCCTATATCCACTTCATTGCTTTGTTAGTTGTTGTGTTATCCCATTAAATGAAAATAGCAAAGGTCATACCTCTGTACAAAACTGGGAACAAACACCAATTCACAAACTACAGACCTGTGTCATTACTATCTCAATTCTCTACAATTCTAGAAAAACTTTTCAACTCACTGAAAGGCAATATGGATTTGGATCCAACAGAGCAACATCACTGGCATTAATCGATTCAGTTGAGGAAATTACAAATTCAATAGACCAAAAAGAGTATATAGTTGGGATATTCATAGACCTAATAAGTTTATTGACACAATAAACCATGATATATTATTCAAGAAACTAGACCGGTATGGCATCAGGGGAAAAGCATTAGAGTGGATCAAGAGCTACTTAACTAAAAGGAAGCAGTTTGTGAAATTGGGTGACGCTTGTTCAAACTGTTTGGACATTACCTGTGGTGTCCCTCAGGGGTCAGTGTTGGGCCCCAAACTCTTCATACTTTATATCAATGATATATGCAAGGTATCAAAAGTTTTGAAGTTGGTTTTGTTTGCAGATGACACAAATATTTTTTGTTCTGGCAGTGATCTACAAATTTTAACACAAGTGATTAATACTGAATTGAATAAATTAAAAGCATGGTTGGACAAAAATAAACTATCATTAAACCTGAGCAAAACAAGAATAATACTTTTTGGCAATCACAGAACTAATGTACCACTAGAGATACAATTAGATGGGGTTAGTATTGAAAGAGTAAATGAAATCAAATGTTTAGGGGTGATCATTGATGACAAGATTAGTTGGAAATCACAAATTAAACATGTACAAACCAAAATGTCAAGATGCATCGCAGTATTAAATAAGGCAAAACAGGCACTGGAGCATAAATCACTCCGTATTCTATATTGTACATTAGTTCTTCCATACCTCATTTACTGTGTAGAAGTCTGGGGCAATAACTACATGACTACAATACATCCACTTCTAATTTTACAAAAGAAAGTAATACGGATTAATTAATGAGGCAGGATACAGGGATCACACAAACTCACTATTCTTACAGTCAAAACTCATAAAATTCAAAGATATTGTGGATTTTCATACAGCACAAATATTATTCAAAGCAAAAAATAATCTGCTACCAGAAAATATTCAGAAACTATTCACTGGAAGGGAAGGGGGTTATAATTTAAGGGGAACATTTGAATTCAAAATACTGACGGCACGCACAACAGGAAAAACTTTTTGTATTTCAATTTGTGGGGTTAAATTATGGAACAGTCTGGAGGGGACGCTCAAGGAATGTCCAAACATAAACCAGTTTTAAAAAATATATAAGGAGATGATTTTTACAAGGTACAGAAATGAGGAGGGTGTTTGATTATCACTGGGTGTATATTGTTTATTTATTTTGTTATTTATGTATCTTTGTGTTAGCTTCAGGATATGTATGTCATATGTATGTGTATGTGTATGTATGTATGTATGTATGTATGTATGTACGTATGTATGTATATGTATATATGCATATATGTGTATATATATATGTGTGTGTGTGTGTAGGTCTGTGTGTATGTATGTATGTATGTATGTGTATGTATGTTTATATATGTATGTATTGTACTCTGTGTCATCTTCAGTATGTGTGTGTATGTTATATATTATAATAATATAAAGAATAATATATTATAATATTTTATATTTTATTAGGATAAATATTTTTGTAATAGATTTATGTTTTGTTAGATATAGAACAAAGGAAATTGACAAATGACAAATGGAAGTTATTATTATTGTTATTATTATTATTGTATTGATAGAAGTCAAAGTATTTCAGTGGTATTATTTATTAAAAAGGGGTGGAATAAAATAAGTTTATACTTCCTCCCACTCCTTTTCGGATATGTAAACAGAATTTATAGTTTTCAGTTTATGTTTACTTTGTACATGATAATTTTGTTTTTTACATGTTCAAAATAAACTATCTATCTATCTATCTATCTAATAATAATAATAATAATAATAATACATTTTATTTGTACAGCGCTTTTAAAAACTCTCAAAGACACTTTACAAGAATCTATCTATCTATCTATCTATCTATCTATCTATCTATCTATCTAAGTCTCACCTGGTTGAGTTTACAGGGCACTTCAGGGTACTCCTCTCGTAGCACCTGGCAGAAGGCCAGGGTGCTGGCAGCTCCAACTGTCAGGAAGCCCGTACCAGGCATCAGCAACTTCTCACCTGCTCCTCCTGTAGCACAGAGCAGCAGAGGGTAGACAACTATATGCACATAGTAACAGTCAGAGTGCTGGAACTGTGGTTGAAGTGACTGTAGACAACAGTGCACAGATGGAAGCAGTGATGGAATGTAATTAAGTACAATTACTCAAGTTCTGTACTTCAGTACAATTTTGAGGTACCTGACCTCACCTTGTGTATTTTTCTATTTTCTGCAACTATATACCTCAACTCCAATACATTTGGGATTGCACCCTCAGAGCCAAAGCAATACGTTTTTAAATGAATTATCTTTTAACTTATTTTATTAAGAAAGAAAGAAAGAACGAGAGAAAGAAAGAAAGAAAGAAAGAAGAGACTGATTCTGATCATCCAAAAAATACTGAACATCAAATCTGACAATTGGCCAGGCTGATAATCACTTGACTCACAGTATACACTATTACATACATGTGAATATGGGTATAATTTACTTTTACTTGTGATTTTGATACTTAAGTAGATTTATTGCCAGAAAATTTCTTGTGTTCTTTTACTTTTACTCAAGTACTATTCTGGCTGACTTTTAATTTTACCAAAGTCATATTTTAGCGCAATATCTTTAGTTCTATCTCCATCCCCTGTCTTTGTTCTGTCTCTTCTCCCACTGGGCCCCCTGCCCACTGAGCTCTTCTCCCACTGGGGCTGCCTTGGCCCTCAGCTCTTTCTCTGGAGCACGCTGCCCTCTCAGGACCTCTTCCCTCCTGGTCTCTCCTGAAGCAGGCCCAAAGAACTTCTCTGCACAGCAGCGATGCAAGGTCCTGCTAGTACCTACGCTAGTTAGCACCAACAGCTGTGACACAAAGCTTGCCAGCTAACTTCATGAGCAAGAGGAATACAATGTGAGTAAGCACAGACCTGCATAGGAACACCAGGCACTGCACAGCAAGGACAGCACTGTTCAACATCGGAAACCTAAATTTACCCAGCTTGGCATCAGCTAAGGAACCACCGGCATAGCCAAATTTAGCCGGAATTCCCTATAAATGTTGCATAATACCCCAACACTTCTGTGTGTAGAAGACCAGCATTTCAGTTACGCTCACATGCAGACAAGCACAGCCAACACCAGGTTTGACAGAGGCTTTGCAGCTAATAGAGATAAATGGGTAAAGTCACCTGTTATGAAGGTGTAGGTACAGTTGGAGTCATCTCTCACGAGAGGGAAGAAGGCCTTCCATGACACAAATGTGCTGAAGAGTAATGTCTCAATTACCTGTAGAGTTGACGGGACATTAAATATTTAATATGCAGGCAAAAATGTTCATTTTCATATTTTATTTTCATTTTTGTAACAGAGGACAATCCTCCACAACTACCACAAAGAGTAACAAAATGTATACATATATATATGTATATATATATATATATATATATATATATATACATATATATATATATATATATATGTATATATACATATATATATATATATATATATATGTACTTAATTGAATGCAAAGAAAATTCAATATTGAATCAAAACTGGCAGTCTTATTTACTAGTCTAGCTGATGCCTGGTTTGTGTGTGTGCTCACCCAGCTTAGGTCTTTGAGAGTCTGAGTGTGTGGGGGTCCCCCCTGCCACCAACTGAAGCCCAGGGACGAGACAATGTCTGTCACCTTCCCCACCGCCTTCAGCAGAGCCTGCTTTGCCTGCTCTGCTCCCTCCTCTGAGCCTGGAACAGAGAGAGGAGTACACAAGAGGAAAGAAAGACTTCCAGGTGTTGGTCCAGCTGAGAATGTCCTTCAGAAGGAGTAGAGATGCCTTTAAAACAGCATTTTAGACCATTATGTGTGACTGTGATTAGAATGACACAGGGTTTTAACGGCTGATATTGACTGAGTTTCTGCTTGAAGCTGCTATCTTCTGTCAATATAATTTGAAGGGCAATTTTGAACAGATTTGAAATTGTGAACCACTCCTGGTAGTTTCTTTTGCTGTGTTGGCAGTGGGGCTCAGATGGTTAGTCCAGCACTTTGATGCAGACAAACATTTTTCAACATATGTTTGTGTTCCCCTGATTTTTCATCTAGCGCCATCAGCAAGTTTTCATTTATCCAGTGAAATATCTGTCATAATATGATAACATTCCCAGACAATGAATCCTTTTAGATTAGAATTCCTGTTTCTTATCACCACAAACCCGGCTAGAGATGTCCTGAGGTCTCCTTAAAATATCCAGTGGTGTCACACTTACAAATGTTGAAACACAATCTCAAACAGTGGTCACTGGCTTGTGAGTAACTCAACCACTATCTCCTCTACCTCCTGATATTAAAGTCTTGTTGTAAACATGTAATGTGAATGTGATATGACACGTATTGTAGAAATGTCAATGTGGTAGGTAGCCCTTGACACATACAAATAATTACACTAACTGACTTTTAATCTCAAACTGCAATCCGATAAACATTGGTAATTTGATTTATGACCAAATACCTGCAGAACTGTTAACTTTCCCCCCAGCCGCAGCTGCAATGTGTTTAGAGCTTTCTAACAAACATTAACATGCTAACAAATTAAACTGAGATGGTAAACATAGTGGATATCATACCTGCTAAACATCAATATTCAGGATTATCATCGTGAGCATGTTAGCTTTCTAATGTTTGCATTTAGCTCAATGCTCAACTGTGCCAAAGAACAGCTTCACAAAGATGCTAGCATGACTTTAGACCCCTGCACTTATTTTGCTATGGGTAAAGCTCTCATAAGAGCAAATCGTCTTTATGGATCCATCACATTTGTACTGGTGTAATGAACTTTACAGCCTCTGCTAGACTGCTAGAGATTCTTTTCAAGACAGCCTTGATTCTGTTTGTTGCCATTCCTAAAGCTGCAACAATTAGTCGATTAAATAATTGATCAAAAGACAATTCATCTATTTTGATTATAGATTAATTTGTTTCAATTATTTTTTTAAACAAAAAATGGAACATCAGCTGGTTCCAGCTTCTTAAATGTGAGGATTTGCTGCTTTTCTTTCTCATTTATGACAGTAGATGAAGAGTCTTTTGATTTTGGACTGTTGGTTGGAAAAAAGAAACAATCTGAAGATGTCACTTTGGGCTCTGGGAAATTGTGATGAGCAATTTCAAAATGTTTTGCCATTTTATAGACTAGACATAGATTTGTCAATTAACTGTGAAATAATCAGCAGATTGATCAATAACGAAAATAATCATTAATCAGCCCTAGCCATATCACTTACAGTCTCCCACATGGGCAGTCTTAAATAGTTAAGCCTCTCACTTAGACTGGGGCAAATTCCTGAATACACAGGAGCTTCAAATAGATGGAAATCATCAGGGAGGAACCCGACTTACCCACATTCCCCACTATGGTGGTGAGGTTATCCCTTGTGGCGGCAGACACGAATGATCGGAGTCTGTCCAGCCGACTGCTATCCCTGGAGATCACTGCGACTTTGAAACCTACACACACACACACACACACACACACACACACACACACACACACACACACACACACACACACACAAACCAGATCAGATACCACATTAATCTACCGTGCAGACAGATAAAAGCAGCACCTTTAACAAAGATACAGTGTGACCAATCCCTTTTACATGAAAATGAACATTCACTAGTAGTCCCATATTGTCTCAATCCTGTTAACCGAGGTTATCAGTAGGATAAATGTGACAAAGCAGCAGAAGTTAACTCTAGGCTTAGTTAAAACAGCAAAGCTACAAATGCAAAGGAGATCCAAAGCCAGTGCACTCCCATCACAATGTCCTGCACTGTCTCTGTTATTAGTTTATGCAGAGTGCAGAGGCAGCAGCGCACAATATACAATATAACCCCTGAATTCCACCAGATACGTGTCCGCTGCGTTCGTTTCACTCTGGTCTATGTGGTAACTTCCACCGGGTCCGCTGCGCTGCGTGTCTGCTGCGTCCCAGCTCCGGCAGCCCGCAGCCCTGCGGAGCAGATACGCAGGACTTCTATTTCTGGCGGATGCCGCAGCACAACGCAGCAATTCAGCCGAATTTAGCGCAGAGCAAACAGGAAGTCAGACACGAAACAACAACATGACATCCGGTTAATTTTCAAAATAAAACACTCCGTGTTGATGCCAGCACAAAAAACTCAAAAAAGAGACAAATACAAGCTCTTCTTCTAATCCTTCAGTCGGGAACACTTCCTGTTGTTGTGTTTATAACGCATACCTATAACTGCGCTCGCAGGTGATTATGTAATTATCGCGGGAACTCCTGGGTCTCATAACTCCAGCTGTTCGGCGGAGCTGCGCGGTGGCTGCAGCTGGTGGGGGTTGCCGGACGGACGACGGAGCAAAACCGTACCGGAGCCACGCAGCGGACAGCATCCAACCGTAACCCTGATAGGTTTCAGCTGTGGAACTGAAACAGGGATGAAGATGGTACCAAAAAAGTTGATGATGGGAAGTAGCACAGAGTCGGAAACCAGAGCTCACAACAACTCACCACTTGTTGATCAAACCTGTGGTTCGGCATGAATTATTTCCTCTGGTTATTATTTGACATTGGAAACTTAACGATCTTGATTAGAGATTCAGTTAATGACTCTGAACAATCGTTGCCCCTTCAAAACATCATTTGTATGACATTAGGCCTATCATTAATAATGATTTATGATTTCATGCCTACAATACATTTGTGCTCAGAACAGTTGATAGATCACTGTGCGCGCAGCCAAAACCATTTATGATGGCTCTGTTTTCTGCCTGGATCCTTTCTGCCAGAAAACATTCCAACCGGAACAATGTAGACCAGAGTGTGCAGCAGTGTTTTTCGATTTGGGCCAAATAGATTATTGGATCTGTCAGTGAGGCGATAAGTGACAGATGTGGCGATAAACGGGAACGTTTAGGCACGCAGACGCTCCGTCAACATCGGATTGAATACCAGTCACTCAAGAATTCAAAGACAGATGATAGTCATGAATTATAAAATACACATAAAATGCTCTCCAAATGTCTACTCTGCAGCTTATTATTATGGAATTCCCCGTGCGTAAAATCCAAGAGACAGACACCTGTGCGTAAAACTGTTTTAACAGTATTCACATTATTTTGGAAATCAGCGTTAATAAGAAATGTAATATCTCTCTCTGCTTCAAAGAGTATACTGACAATATTTCCTCTATATGTCCTCTTAGAAGAAGACAAGGGTTTTTATCTGTGTCCCCGGCAGCTTACCTTTGTCCAGCAGTGCTTTAACTATCCCAGAGCCCACTGTCCCCGCTCCTCCTAAAGCTAACACAACCCTGTCCGAGTTTGACATACTGCTGCCGCTGCACAGGGCTGCTGAGGGATGGAAGGTGACACTTTGAGTACGATGGAAGAGAAGGTGCTGATTTAGCCAGCCCTCATGCTTTAAACTGAAGTCAGGGGCCACAGTTACGCCCTTCTACCAGTGTCACCAAAGCCACGCCCGCATGTCAGCAAAAGACCACACACACACACACACACACACACACACACACACACACACACACACACACACACACACACACACACACACACACACTCCTGTGTGTGGTGATGATAGCAAGGGAATCGGTCGTAGGGGCCGTCGAAGTAGTACGCTGCCACCTAGTGGATGCTTGGCTGGCCACAATATAAGTAGACTGGTTATGAACTCCACACAGACAAACAGGTCATTTAATGCGATTCATTTCACAACATGATGTCTATTTTCCCTTTATCCAGTTTACATTTATCCAGTATTTTGACTTCTAATTCATTTTCCACAGCAGCACTCCGCCTCTCCGGCCTGTCCCTATACACGTACCACACGCACCCGTCTGAAGCTGGGGAAATCCGTGCCACGTGACAATGTTTACTTTATCGTGGACAGTCGGACAGCTCTCGGCTGCAGGGGACGGCTGTGTGGCCGGATGTGTCCTACATGTTTGATTGATAAACACTGAATAAGTGCCAGGCACAGGTGAGTTTCTGTGTGTATCCTGTGGGCCACCAAAGCTTATATTTTGAGCAAACTTTCAGTTGAAGCGACGGGATAACGTTAGCTTAGCTCCGACATTCGTAATGTTCTACTGCATTGAAACGCCATTCATAAAGCTAGCTATTTAATACTGCCTTGCGTACCGGCAAAATATGATGACTTCTAAAACCCAAACCACAAAATTGTCTAAATTAATGAGAGTCGTCCTTTATATCGGCGTATGTTCGCTATCACACGAACTCTTCTTCATCTTACAAATCGAACTTTTTCTGAGAATGCTTGCTGTTACTTCCTGTCTTTCCCAGGCACACAGCAGTCTGGCCCAGTTGTAAAAGTTGGCACTTGTTGGTCGGTGGATTGTATCTTAAACCGAAGAAAAGCGCCGCCAACACGTTTACAGTGACTTTTTTTTTTACACATCTGTAGTATTAAAAAAAGAAAAGCAGGAGAGTTTCAGTAAGCACATGAACGTGAGAAATGGGGTGTGAAGTTCTCGCCATGAAAAAAGTCAGAAATAGTAACTGCACAGATAGCAACAGGAAACCTAGCAAAACTAGCTAGTCCATGGGGAAGTGGGTTAAGCTAATGCTAACGTCAAACTTGTTTACTGGCTACTGTTGTTGTTTTCTCAGACTGGTGTCACACATGAACGGTCAGTTTATGACGGTACAGTAATTTAATGACATACCGGTGTTGGTCAACACGTTAGTGTGCGCTTTAGGATACGATGTTATTTTCCCTTTTTCATATATTTAGGCCAAGAGACGTCGAAAGTTTCGCTTTCAGTTGTGACTATATTATCGTGTTTACTCTGGAAACTCCGATCATAGCTAATGCTGGTGCTATTTTTAACAGTGGAGGGAAGTGTATTGAAAATCTGTACTCAAGTAAGAGTACAGTTATATAAATGAAATACGACTCAATTATAGATAAAACTACTGGTATTAAAACGTGTATTCTGTATTCAGCTCAAATGCTACTTAGAGTATTAGTTAGTTTTTACCGTTAATGTTCAATGCATTATCAGTGACAGGTATTCAGTCAAGGAGGTTTGATTTCACTGGGATGGATAGGTAGGTAGGTAGATGGATAGGTAGATAGGTAGATAGATAGGTAGATAGGTAGATAGGTAGCCTTATTGGCAGCAATAATGAGATGAAAAGTTTAGATATCAATTCAAATTCTACTCAGTACTCAATTATGACTTAACTAAGAGTAACTGAGTAGATTACATGATGTAATGCACACTGCTGGAGCTATTTGTTTTGGTTATTATTTAGTTGTATTTTGTTTGATAATTCTAGAGGTTTGCTTTAATTAAATTACAGTTTGATAGCATTATCTATGCTAGTTATTTGCTTAGTCTAATTATTTCCTTCTTTAGCATGTTTAGTTGTCTAGTCAATATTTTGTTTGGTTTTTGTTTAATTTAAGAGTTTGGGTAACACGGTGGGCGCCCAAGGTTATACAGGCAGAAGGATAGGTGCAGGACCATGATGCACCTGGGTGTGCCTATGGTTTTTCACCAGAGCAAGAGAAGCATGCAGGATCCATTTGTTCTTTGTTGGCTTGCTTGTTTCTTGAAAAAAAAAAACCTTGAAAACCAAAGGAACGTGGACATGGACATTGAACTTCTTTTGCCTGCGTTCACTACAAGCCCATGGTGCAGCAGTGGTTATTTTTACTTTGGAGTTTGATTGACTGATGGCCACTACACATACTTTAAAGTATATGTAAGAATTCTGCTTTGAAATTTCCAAAAACAACCAGACCTTTACTATATATTTGTTGAGTTGTGTACTTGGATTATCTCAAATGTGTCCAACAAAATTCAGACCCAGAGAAATCTAGAAGTTTACTCAAGCTAACGGTGCGTTTCTGTAGATCGCCGCTGCTCCTTCTGGGATAGGGAAGTCGGCAAACAGTGGCTACACCTTTGGTATGCTGTTGCTCCAACGCAGAGGCATAAATCAATCACTTAAGCTTGATTTATGTGTCTGTTTAATCGTCAGGGTACTGAAGGTATAGTCTCCAGTGCTTTGCTTCACAGCGGTGCTTATAGCTGGATTGTCTGCTGTAGTTTCCCCACAAAACACACGACACTCATCAGCTATTGCGGTCCCCCTTCCCCTCCACGAGCAGCCCGCTGGCAAACGCTGGCTTGCCGAAACCAAATCGTTAAAGCTGGGTTTGTATGGAGGGCCAGCCCTCCCTGCAGACACTCTGCCTGTCCACTCTGCATAGCCCAGAGACACAGCTGTCAGCCAAATGGCCCGGTGTGTTTAAAGGGAAAAGTACTGCTGGCAATCCGCTCACCGCCACCATCAACGCGGACGCGCCAGCACACGTGTACATGTAGTATTTAATAATTCCAGTTCCTAAATTTTGCTTGGCTTGTGTAATACATCTATTAAATGTAGTTTAGATGAATTAGACTGTAGTTGCGGTCAAAGTGGCAGTAAGGACAGCTGCGCAATAAATAATGAAACTGTAAAATAACTGATTAGGTGTTGGCTCAATAATACAGTACAATTATTATCAACCCAGAACAAGTACCATTGTTCCATCCCTCATTTCAATGTGCTGTTTGTCTCCCTCTCAGCTGAAAGAGAGAGATGAGCATCTCCAGGCAGAGGGCCACAGATCTTGTGACCGCCTATGATCGCAGTTTGGAGCAGCAAATTCTGGGACAAGGCTCCTACCTGGTGTGTAGAGATGAGGACCTGTGGAAGAAAGTGGAGGGGCTGTTGAGGGATGGAGATGCTCAGGAGACACACTGCCTGGGTCTGGATCCACTGAGGGTGATGGAGGAGTCACTTGAAGCAGCAGCAGCAACAACAGCAGCCATGACTGGGAGAGTGAAAGCCAGAGGAGGCCTTCAAGGGCTGGCTAAAGCCTTTGAGGTTGTGGAGCAAGCGGCCTTGAACCTCTACCTCGGCCCCTGGCGGGAGGAGTACAAAGTTGTCAAGGTTGGATAAAAAAGCTGGAATAGTATTTTATGACGTTTTGATTTGAATTTGTGTAGATTACATTTTACTTCAGAGTATTGTCCCACTAACTCCATTAATATAATGTATACTTATTCATATTATTGTTATCACAGTCCAGTGACAGTTTGGACAAAGTCATTAGACTTTAAATATGGTAAAAACTTGATATATTTCCATTTTTATCTATTTTTAAAAAAAAGTTCTTCTCCTTTGTGTCCCAGATGTACTCCGGTATGTTCACCCACTATATCAAACCGGTGCTGTCGATGCCACAGATTGAGAAACTGTTCAGCCTGCTCGGATACCAGCCCAGCTCGTCTCGGCACGAGCAGCTTCGTCTCCAGTCACCCAGAGTCAGTCCTGGCTCTTTGGACGACCTCCTTCGCTTGTCATGTGCCTTCTTCC
Organism: Pagrus major; assembly: GCF_040436345.1. Lineage (NCBI taxonomy): Eukaryota > Metazoa > Chordata > Actinopteri > Spariformes > Sparidae > Pagrus > Pagrus major. The sequence goes on along the minus strand of NC_133222.1, from coordinate 26,888,475 downwards.
TGGCCCGCTGTGAGTGTCGTCTCCTTCTGACGGCTCTGGGGAAGCACGTTGGTGACGCCCAGTGGGAGCTGAGTGTGGTGAGGGAGAGGCAGAGAGGAAACAGACTACAGGTATGTCTGCCTGGGATGTAGCTAATCAGTCAGTCAATCAGGGGATATTTAAAAATACTGAGTTTATCAACACTTTTGTGGAGATGGGCTGATTTTCTCTTTTGTGATTAATCCTCTTTGTGATGAACCTATTCAACATAACTGGTGAGTCAGTCAGCACATAATGTACTGGAAACATTAGGGATGCAACAATATTCAGTATTTTATCGAACCGTTCAATACACCCTGTTAGGTTCAATACACAAAGGCAAACAATACAACACAATACAGTACAATACAATACTACAATAATGTTTGCTGTTTAACTTGATTGGATACTGCATATGTTTTTTATGGAAGGCAATCAAGATAAGTGTTAAATTTTTATAATAAGGTTTGTGGTTTGACTATATCTGCTTTTAATTATTTTTACATGCAATATTGCCTTTGCTAGTGTGAGTAGTTTTATATTAAGATATCGAAACCGTACCGTTACCGTGGCCCAAAAACTGTGATGCATACCGAACTGTGGGAAAACTCTACCGTTGCATCCCTAGTAAACATATACATACAGTATATATGATACTGTTAGATAAGATGATTGAAGGGGTCTGAAGGTTAAAGCCCTACTCAGATGGCACGTATTTCTTGAGAGATGTGTTCAATCATTCCATCTAGATCTTATCCTGTCACAAATTAATGTTATTACTTAACTTCACAATAACAGTTGTAAATACAGAAAAATATACCTAAAATAATAGTCATGTGCTTGTCAGAACTCCAACAAGCATCACGGCCCTATTTAAATCATGCAAGCGCAACAACAAGTGCACAATAAAGCCTAATGTAATTTTTATGACCACACCAATCACACACTATTTTAGTTTTAATTCTACTGGTTACAACATAGGTTAAATGTGACACAACAGCGTTCACATCATTTTGTATTTCATGAATGAAACATGAAATGCCACTTTTGCAAAATATAAAATTGGAAAGGGGTTAATGACGGACACGATTGATGAGCTGCTGTAATCCGACAAAGCCCGCATAAACAACAGAATAGCCAGTTATAACAGACTGTAACCAGTCTGATATACACAATGATCAGCCACAGCACGAAAACCAACTGCTAAATATAATTTGGGTTCCCCTTGTAAACCAAAACAGCTCTGACCCGTCAAGGCATGTTCATAAGACTCCTGGGTGTCCTGTGGTGTCTGGCACCAGGACATTCGTAGTGGATCCTTTGGGTCCTTTATGTTGGGGGGTGGGGCCTCCATGGATCGGACTTGTTCCGGCAAGTCCCACAGATGCATCTGGGGTATAGGGCTGTGTAGGGATGACGTATTTTTGCAGGTCATCCCAGAAGTGAGCATTGTCCTGGTTCCCTCAACAAAAAGCCTGGGATTTTTTAAACAGGATTTTGGATTATTGCTGAAAATAAGATCTATGGCAAACACAAGCTCATGACACATTTTGTTCAGTAAACTACTAGAAGTAAAAAGCTACAAATATGATTTGAACTTAAATTAGTTTCCGTTTATGCTTGGATACCTCTTGAACTGACCTTTTCTCACTAAGCATTGTTTGAAATTCTCAGTGCCATCTTTCCGTACTTGACTGTTTTAGATCCTCACTGCTCTGGAAATATTTCAGTCATTATGAAAAAGGATTTAGGTTTAACACTGAGGCCTACACCACCTCAAATACATCAGAAAGACCTAATTGTAGTGAATGCTAAATACATTTGAACTGTTTCTGATTTATTGTCCATTTATCTCAACAGGTCGCCCTGGACAACACCAAGAAGATGTTGGAAGTCAGTCAGCCATCAATGAAGCAGTTTGATGGTGAACTGGACGTGGATCTATACACAGATGATCAGCTTAATGGGGGCCAGAGGGATACGGATGTCACTGACGACGAGAGTCCCCGCTCTTTGACCTGGGTGACTCACAGCAGTACATCAGCTCCTGCTGTCAAAACACAAAGCAATGGAGTGACTTCCCTGTCCTCTTCATACAACCCTCTGACCACCAGAGAGGACATCCGCGTCTCTACACTCAAGTGCCAGCTGATCAAGACGTCACCACTGGAGTCGGACACTACCAGAAGCTCCTCAGCCAGCACGAAGCAAGGCAAACGTCCCTCTGAAGAGACAAAGTTTGACATGGACTTACAGTCACACAGTCTGCAGGTAGAAGCAATGGGGCTTTACAAGACCCAGGATGAAGTCAGCCATTTTTGCAGCTGTCTCCAGTCTTCTCCTCTTTGTCTTGAACACTGTGTTCAATGCAACACCTTGCATGATTTCACCTGTGCCTCACTTCAGCATTGCCAGAAGGAGGACCACTGTGTTATATTCCCCGACAATACGACTGAGAAGATGGAAGAACAGAGAGCCATGTCACCGCAGGGTGAGAGCCTCAGAGTCAGTGTATCACCAACTCTCACTAACAGCAGTGCTGCAATGTCCTCCTTAGCTCTGTGCGATGACCCTAAAGCAATAACCCCATCCATTCATCCAATCACCTACCATGACTGCTGTGACCTTCGCCGGCCGGACCCTCAGGTCCTGTGTCTCCGCTGCAGTGTCTTCCACTCTGGTTCCTGCAGAGACATCAACTTCTGTGAAAAGTACCATGAGATCAAGCGACTGGGAGTGTGCTCATGTGGGAGGCCATGTTCCAGAAACCCTCTGATTCTGTGCAGGTATTGTGGAAAGGAGTATTGTCGGGAATGTTGGTATAGAAGTCCTCTTTCATGCGCCTGTGGCCAAACCTTAGACCCGTCATCCTCTGTGTGATTTGTATTGAAAAAGTACTGCACAATTACGGCACAACTAGCAAAATCACGGTGCCTTATATATCTGTGTACTGGATCCAGAATTCCCTTTTTGCCTTGATACAGTACTCCATCTTTTCTAATCTGCTCCTCTTTCTGAGACATGCGTTACTCTGTACTCGTAGTTATTCTGCAAGTGCCCATATTTACCATTATCAGCATTTTTGAAATATTGTGTTAGTTCGAAGTTGTGATCACATTTGTGCACTTATGTCACTTACATGTAATTTAGTGTGAAGCACAAGGAGGTGTGTTTTCATCTGTATTTGCTGCCTGCACACAGACTGGAGTAAAAAGGGTCATTATGTCACTTATCTGTGTTAATGTGTTTTATAATTCATGCGCAAACTACTTTTACCACACTGGGGTTATAATGCATGTAACTTTGAAAGAGTATCTAGAGAACAACTATTACTGATCAAGCCCTATTTGGAATATTCCAAAAGTTTTTATGCCATGCGTCCTCAGTTAAGTATGTGACTCTCGCTGCAACTAATGATTGTCATTATCAATCAATCTGCTGATTATTTTCTTGTTTAGTCGATTAAGCATTTGTTTGAAAAAACAACAAAACAGGATTTTTTTTTTTTAACTAATAAATATTCATTACAATTTTTTTGCAGCTAAATTGACTTGTTTAAATTTCTTGCTTTGTCCAGTTGGCAGTCTAAAACCCAAAACTATTCAGTTTGGTGTATAGAGGTCTATAGAAACAGGTCTAAAAATTACTGAAATGTTTAATCGATTATCAAAATTGTCTCAAGATTACTTTTGTGTTGACCAAGAAATTGTCATCATCGTTTCAGCCCTAGAACAAAGTATTCAGTTGACATTGCAATGGGGGACTTTGTTTAAAACGGAAAAGAAAACATAAAATGGCTCCATACAACTCATCCAGCTTAATCAAAGTCTCCGGAAGCTCCAGGATCCCAAATGGATTTCAAAAGATGTTGCACTGCAACAAAACAAAAAACTAAATATTTTGTTACACCACCTTTAACTTTAATTAAGGCATGCATTCGCCTTGGCATCGTTTTGATGAGCTTATGCAATGTCGCAACATTTATTTTGCCAAGATCTTGTATTGATGAGGGGAGTCAGAAAATAATCACTGCAGTAATTATCCAATGGAAGGCTCTTACCTACAGCTATTAGTTAAATCCAGGTGGTGACTTTTTTTTGGTCAGGCAGTGTATTTACCCCCTTTTAAAACCGTGTAGGCAGTGTGTGATGATTTATATCCAAATTTGACCTTTTCAGAAAAGAATTGTTATAAGGGGACAGAACAATAGTGGGATAATTTATAAACATATAAGGTAACATTCCTGGGGTGCCAGTTATCTCAGTTGGTAAAGCACCCCATGTACAGAGGACCCAAGGTTCGAGTCCGACCTGTGGCCCCTTGCTACGTGTCATCCCCCCTCTCTCCCATCTTCAATCTATAATTTTGAAAATCATCTAATTTGGAATGAAGTTACACTTTTCATTGGATGGATTAAATCCAAATCTAATCATTTGCTATTTAAGTCCAGAGTGTCCAATATATTTCATTTAGTATTACACATATATATTATATACACAGATTTAGTGTTTTGAAAATATCTTGCTGACAAAACCACAAAAAAAGATATACAAAAACATTATGATAAAGATTTTAATATCATCAAAAAAACAAATAGTCATGAGCACGTGGAAGTCACAGAAGCAACATGCAGAAACATGAACCCTGGGGGCAAGTGAAAGTGACCATACCACTACACCACTGTCTTTCAGCTGTTACAACCACGTTTGGTTCTCCTGGATGCTGCTTACTCCTATCCCAGCCAAATTAGAGGCTCTATTTTTATCCATTTTTCCATTCTCACATAAAACCTGTAGAATGACCAGTTTTTACCAAATAGACTCCTATAATATTGAGAATTTTGAAAGATGTTTTACTTTTAATGTCTTTCCTTCATCTTACCACAGTTGTATTTTTTAGTTGTAATGGTGCGAGACATGGGTCATGCCTGTGATTCACTCGTTTTATCATGAACATATCAGCCTCTTTATTTATCAAACATAAAGCTTCTATCAATCACAAAAACACTTTCATTGCCCTGATGGATTTCCAGTACAAGTGGTTATTGATGATGGAGATAATCAGCTCTTTATTCAAACCAGAACCCAAAATGTATCACTTTCTGAAAGCCAGGTTGATCAGAGATGCCGTTGAGCAGAACTTCATTCAAATAATTGAAGTTTTACAGACTCTCGTGACAATGTTTGTAGTCTGTCCTGAGAATCTACTATTCATTGTACACCTGCCAGTTGATGTTGATGAAGGTCTTGCTATCCATGCGGTCGATGTAGAGGACCCCATCCAGGTGGTCCATCTCGTGCTGGAGGATACGAGCTGGCCAACCACTGGCCTGCCACTTGACATCTTCACCATTCTCATTCAGACCTGCAGGGTGAAAAGGCAGAGTGATGGGAAAGATATACAGGAATGAATAAGCAATTGCTACAAAACGTTCCTAATAAGAGTGATAAAAAGAATCCCTCAAAATTATACTTGAGTAAAGAGTAAAAGTAAAGATATTGTGTTGAAATAGTACTGGTAGAAGTGAAGGTTACACATATGAATAGTTCCTGAGTAGAAGTATTCAAGTTAGAGGTGGACCAATAGTGGATTTTTAAAGGCTGATATAATAACGATAGTTGGGAGACGGAAAAAGCCGATTACAGATTAATCAGCTGTGATTTAAAAATATCTACCATATATCTATACAATTAAAATGGCGATTATTTTTTGTTGGTGAAACTGGACAGGTACAATATAGTCATCTATATTCATTTTTTAAATGTTTTTATTCCTTTTTTTTAAAATGTAACACTGTCAAAATCTTCTTCTTCTCTTCTTTGGTATTAACTTTATTAGAACTGCTGAACTGAACATTAGTGCCCTCTCTCTCTCCCCCCCATCCTCTCGGTGAAAAGTTACAGTGAAACTTTGTAACGTTAGTAAAATAAAACTTTTAGAGACGTGCAGGACACAGTCTTTATTTTGAGTTGAAAAGCTAGCAGTAGCTGTCTGGTTGATATCAAGACACAAGATCTGGAAACGTGAGTTAGTGGATTACATTGTTGGAATCTTCTATTTACGATGGACGATGTGCTGTTCTGTCGCCAGGATTACTATTATTGGATTATTATTATTATTTGGAAGAGACAACACCAAATTGGTAAGTACAGTATTAAGTAACGTAACGTAACGTAACGTAACGTAACGTAACGTAACGTAACGTAACGTAAACAGAATGGTTTGTGTTCCTGCCTGTCTGGCTGTCTTCAGTGCCCTGTCTCTATTGTGGACACGGTGATTGTGCTGCGTTATATATTCAAGACTAGATAAACTGAAAACGGGTCAGATGAGAGGCCTGGCAATGCAAGACTAGATAGGACTTGAATGCCACACTTGTCAGCCTTTAAAACATTGCCAGGACCTCAAAGATTTAACATTAGCCCATATTTTCTGACCTTGTCACCAGAGTAATGTGTGGAAGGTATTTAATGGAGTGGAGAATTACTTTATGAAAAAAGTACCTCTGATGTAACGTTAGTCTCTCTTAGTCTTGTGCATGTATGGCTGCTGCACATCTAATGTTAACGTACAACAGGTACCTGTCTGTGTCAATGTGTTTACTTTGGATTAAGAGGGACATTAAGAGGATTTAGATATTTTCAGCAGAAGTGGCCTTCAAATGATGATGACTGACTCAGCGTATCCTCCATGCAAAATGGTGACGTCATTTGTCGACCTCTAATTCAAGTATGATATTACATGTACTTTAAATGGCAATAGACAACTTGTTTGCTTCAACTTATCATTCTTAAGTTAATACAGATTGCACAGTGTAATGGCTGCAGAAAAATGACACCTTCTGTGAACAGACCTTGCTTTCACTACGTTATTAGGTCTGCCCACCAGACTGGAAAATATCCAGGAAAAATGAAGGCCGAGTTACAGCACAAAGCAAGCTTGTCTGCCACTGTGCAACCAAAACAGGAAGAGGCACTGTTTTCCCTGGTCACTATCTCCAGGTAATGGTGGAACAACTAGAATAATTGTGGAAACTCTACACTACAAAAAAAAAACCCATCCCCGCTGATGGAGGAGGCAAAGAGGGAGACCGATAGAAACCGAAAGTAAAACGAGTGAACTGGTGGTCATTCAGACAACACCTGTGTTGTGTGAAAGTCTGTTCTCCCGCTGATCTGTGTTTCCCCTTACTGCTGGGGTTTGAGCCTGTTTAAAACTGGCATTCTTTCTATTTGATCAGCAAGTAACAAAACCTGCCTACTTATTAATACAACCAAATGTTTTACTCCATCTTTTCATAGCAGTAAGATCGGGGTTTCTAGGTCTAATTGGGATTCTTACAGTTGTTTTTTTGCTTTCGACAGTAGCAGGGCTCCTTACAGTAGCCATGTTGCAAACACTGTCTTTGCGACAGGGGTGCCAACAGTGATACCACAGGTAAACACAAGGAGGGAAAATGTCATTTCTGGCAATAAATGTACTTAAGTATCAAAAGTACAAGTAAAAGTAAATTATACATATATTTATATGTATATACACTGTATACTACGGGTCAACTGATTATCAGCCTGACAGATTATTGGATCAAATTTTTCAGCATTTACCTGATTATTGGAATCAGTTAAAAAAAACAAAAAAATCCCCTACTGGCCTTTTGGCTCTGATGCAGCAATCTACAAAGTAGCTCATAACAAAAGTTATCAAGTAAACAAAGTGGAGTTAAAAGTACAATATTTGCCTCCAAAATGTAGTGTAAGTATAAAGTAGCAGTTTGGAAATACTCGAGTAAAGTACTTAAGTCCAGCACTTCAGTAAATGTACTGTTCTACAAAAATGATTCTGATTTTTATAACTTGAAAAGTTTAAGTCTCCGCAAATTAGATTTGGCCCAAATCTAAAGGCACTGCTGTATAGTAAATAAAGGATTAAGCTATAACATGCGTACCAGAAACTTCCACAGACAGGTAGCGTGGAACTGTAGCAGAGAAGCCTGTGATGCTCTCACAGGCCTCCTGAAAGAGTGCAGTTTGTCCATCCAGGACCGTCAGCTTGGGGTTGATAAAGATCCTCAGAGGTTGGGTGGAAAGACCACGGACCTTCCTCGATGCAGGCGAACTCTCTTCCAACATCTTCTTGGGATATTCCAGTGCTAGAATACGGAGTGGTACTCCAATCTGAGGTGCGCTCAGTCCCACACACTCCAGTTTCCGCATCACTTTCACCATAGTCTTGATGACTTGTTGGATCTCGGGGCCTGCTATAGCTGCAGGGTCCACAGCGGCCGCATGTGAACGCAGCACTGGGTCCCCTACCTGGCACACATGACTATACGGAGGACTGGGAGAAGATATGATCTTGCGTTTCATATACTGAATATAAGAGCGCACCTTGACATTGCTGTAATAAGAGTGACTGCAGGGTACAGGTGGGTGGGGGGAGATATGAGGAAGACGAGTGGAAGTCACTGCTGTTAAGGCCCTGAGGCGGCAGCCAGGGGCTTTGGATGCACAAAGTCTGAACCCCGTCCTGGAGAGTAGGAGCAAAGACATACATGATTTTGTGTTCATGGTGGAGCTCCAGCTGGGATGATGCGTCACACGTCAGTAGGGTGATGTACAGTGCTGTGGGAAAATTGTACAAAAGACATTTAGTTAATAGAAGTTCTTGAACATGTGTCATGAAGACCCAATGCCTGATTTTGGAAGCGGTTTGCAGGGATTTCTTCCATTCAGCCAAAAGAGCATTCAGCCCAACATGGATATTGGTTAATAAGTGCTGGTTCACAATCAGTTGTCTAGCTCAAATGATGGGATTGAGGTCAGAGCGTTATGCAGGCCAGTTTACTTCTTGCACATTAGACTTGGACGACCACTTCTTTACAGACAAGGCTTTATGCATAGTGGCACTGACATGTTGAAACAGGAGAAGACCTTCATCAAACAGTTGTTGGAAGCACACTATTAAAAAAACAGTTGTGGTAAAGAACATGTATATCATGGCAGTCTTCAGTTCCAATGATTTCTACAGCTCTCATTTTTCTGTGATGTAATGAGAGGAACACATACTACTTTGTCACAAAAAACATTCATGAAGTTTGGTTCAATAATGAATTTATTATAGGTCTTCTGAAAATGTGACCAAATATGCTGGATCAAAAATATACAATAATAATTATACTATTTGTTTAAATGTCTCTTGGCCATTTTCACTTTAATTAGGTGCTTTTGATAACCATCCACTAGCTTCTGGTACTCTTCCGGCTGGAATTTTAACCTCTTCTTGACAGAATTGGTAAAGTTCCTGGCACAGACTTGTTTCTTCAATACAGTCCACGTGTTCTTGATGAGGTTTAAGTCAGGACTTTGGGAAGGCCATTCCAAAAGCTCAAAAAAAAGTTCCAGCCTGATTTAGTCATTTGTTTACCACTTTTCCATCGAGACCATGTGGACTGCTGAAGAAACAAGTCTGTGGCAGGAAGCCAACAAATTTAGTTGAACTTCACAGATTCTGTTATAAGGGAGTGGTTAAGGCCAGAGGCCTCATTCCATCACAGAAAAATGAAAGCTGTAGAAATCACTGGAACTCAAGACTGCCATGATATACAGTACATGTTCATACCAAGTGTATGTAAACTTTTGGCCCCAATTGGATATATTATTGTTTTGCCCTTACTTAGAACTAGGGGCCTGGCCTAAACCAACCAACCAACCAACCAACCCATTACTGACAGGGCATCTAAACACTGTTGGCCATATAGCGTACCTCCATCAATGTGTGCGTTTGGATATCTTACAAACATGTTTTGTAAATTACGCTAATTGTTGAGGACTGCAAGACACTATTTAAGGAATTGTAATGTAATCACAGCATGCAGCAGCTACATTTCCAGTGCAACAGCATCTAATACTACCACTGCCAAAACGTTTTAATCGGACACTTCATAAATACCTTTTAATAATTTTGATCAGATACATGTGTGGGTGACCGCAGTAAACACAACAATTACTACAGTTGCGTTGCGCGTTCTTGTCCTCAGCAAACTTAGCTTAGCAGTACGTCAAACACCGCCGACGGGGCAGGCAGGTGCACCAAAACATGCGCGCCCATTCAAAGGTGACTACAAGCTACAGCTACAAAGCTAAGTCGTAAGCATGTTGGTGTCGTTATATTTAAAACACGCGGCTAATGCGACTAACAAAGCTTAGCATTTGTATTTCAAGACGCTGCATAACAGCTACCTTACACTAGTGTGTTCACCTCCATTCTAACTGAACCGGGCCACATATTCAGGATAAAAGGCGAAAGCTCCGTAGAGGGTCCATGGCTCGTCTTCCTCTTCTTCTTCTCTTCTCTAGGTGTACAACCTGTCCGCGGCTGTCTTAGTAGTTCCGGGTCAACAACTGTACTTCACAATAAAAGTCGACACGATTTAGTCCGTTGTTATCTCATAGCACAGTTACTAAAGAAAACTTTTATTTTGATAACAACCAATATGTTTGACAAGGAAGTAATTTCCGACTTTTTCAAAACAGAACGGGATAACTTGCCGGTACATGTCCAGCTCTTCATAAAGTGTCTATTGTTCAGCTGGGTGGGACATTTACATCCCATTCATGAATGGGGGTTTAAAAGTTCGAGCGATACTTTCTCCTTTCACAACCCCGCGGTGCTGTGTCGTTATCAGCTGATGGAGGGAGAGGAACTGCAGCCTGTGCGTAAAAGTTTACAGAGGAGCCCCGAGTTACCGCTGTGGATCATAGAGTATGTCTGGGCTCACAACATGATGGATGTACAGGAAGGTTGGTTTATTCCATCATTTCTGATAACATGTCTAACCTGTTATTACCCCCATTACATTTAAGGTTTGTATGTTGGTATTATATGTGGTATTAATGGATCATTTGTAGTTAAGTAAGGTTTAGTTATTTTGTGTCATTCAAATGATTGCAGACTGTTGATATTTTGCAGATTCAGATCTACACCCCATTTTAAATATCAAAATCTTACCTTTATTGGCCCTCTGCATCAATATCTATAATCTTTTAAAATGCCAGTCAGTGAAGGGAAGTGACTACATATATTTACTCCTTCCACTGAAGCAGACCTTGTGCTTACTTGGTTTTCTTTCAATTTCACGCTACTTCTTTTAAGGACCGTTCAGGGGGAAATACTTTTTAGCCTACTACATTTACCTGACAGTTTGGTTCATTTTCAGTGAAGATTTAGCATTTCTACCATAGCCTTATTCCACATTATTTTACTATCACAACTATTGCTGCACAGTTAATCCAAATGTAATCAAAACTGCAACATGGCCAAGTGCAATAGGGGTAGTTACTATAATATATATACAAATAATAGTTACTATATATACCTCAGGCTGTTGTGTACCCATGGAAATTTAAAAAAAAAAAATGTTATTTAATTATGATAGTTCCAGAACAATGACCAACAAAAGAAAACTAGTCCTAAGGCACAGCTTTCCCCAAGGTGGGGGTAAAATGAGCATGGGGCAGCTAAAAATGCTTTACTCATCCATTCTGTGTAGAGACAGGGCAGGAACAATAGTCTTTCATACAGTGATCAACACAAAGCAGATGTGTTACTGTCCAGAAGGTAAAACCTCTTGCTGGCCTTTGGAAAAGAAACTGCCCACATTCGTGCATGCTTGAATGTATTATGTATAAGATTAGTGTTCAGTCTGCATTGATCAGTAAAGGTGCTCCATGTTCACATGCTGGAAAGGCACTGCTGATTTCTTAACATTAAGTAATAAGAGGGAACAATGTTTTGTTTTCTCATGATAACTGGTTAATTTATCTTGTAACCTCGGCATAAACAAATCTTATTTTCTCAAGATCTTGAAAATTTTATGTCGTTATCTCAACCCCTGTTGTTTCAGAATGACATAAATAATTCTTGATCTCGAGAAAACAAATAGAATTTAAGTCGTTATGGCGGGAAAACGGAAATTATATGTTCGACCCATGACCGTTTTGGGGTTCCGTAATATCACAATATCTGTAATAACAATATGATTTTTTTTTTTTTTTTTTACCATATTGTGCAGCCATAATAACAACTAAAAAACATGATGCAAAAAATGTATTGCATTGTTTTGCAATGCAATACATGTTTTGAAAGCAGAGGCTCCCAAGCTTTTTGGCTTGTGACCCCTTTTTTTAAAAAAAAAAGTCTCACTGTGGCCCCTTGTCATGTTTTAGTGCATGGTTGTGAGTGAGTTGTGAGCAGGTCTTAAAAGATTTTTTTACTAAACTTCTCAAATTGTTTTATTTAATTAACTGTTTTAGGCTCAATAACTTAAATTATGCAATATTAAAAAACTAAAGTCACTGATACACTACTAATAATCTAATAACACAACATTTAATAATTCCCCAGTCACAGCTGGTCATATTTCCGCAGAACGAATACTTTTACACTTTGCTAATGATTCTTACTAATACTAATGTGATGAAAGTCGAGATAATGATGTGACGTCATGTTGGTTCTTCACAGTTGTGGACCTCTCCACTTGGCCAGATTTGGACTTCCAGCCTCTGAGCCTTGAAGATCCATGGAGGCTGCGCGTTGCTTCTGCCCAGATGTATTACATCGTTAAGAACAGGGCTATGGAGCATTTTGAGAGAACAATGGGCTTTTTGGAAGCCACTTACAGGCTGTTACCCAGACTAGTGGCTCCAATCAAACATATGAAGATCATGTTTGGCCTCAAGACAATGGTATGGAAATGCATGCTGGTAAAATGTATTTGTTCGGCAATCGTGTAAAATCGATGTTACTGACATGGTCCAGTTGCGGTTGATCCGTGGCTGTATTTTTGAAGTTGATTTCTCTCCTCCCCCCTCTCTTTGCTTCCAGGCCATTATGTGGATGCTCAAGGAGGGCAGAGGAATGGTGGATACTTTGCTTAAAATCAACCTGTTCTTCCCAAGTAGACTACTTCAATACCAAGACCAGTGTGTAAGTGTCCAACTTACGTGACCAATTTTCTTTAAATCTTTGAGACAGTTAAAGATGCTCCTACTCAGTTGATTTTGGTCCTCTTTAGCATTGATTTAGGGGCAAAATTTCATTTCAAGCTGCACTAATCAGTCTTTTTATTTACAATGAATGGTAACGCTTTATATTTAGGTCCTTTATAATAATAAATGTAATAAATAATAAATGTGTTTGTAATGCTGTTATTAGCAATTATAAGACACTCATAAGGTTTTTATTAACATTCCTAAGCTGTCTATAAAGAGTTAAGTGCTTATAACTGTCTAATTACATTTGTTTATAATGCTATAATTAAGACTTATAAAGTAATAAAAATAACAATTATTACAAGGACCTTTACATAAATCAATATCCAATGAACTTATGTTTATCAGGTGGACAAAAAGGACAAAATTAGCACTGTTGTGTCCAACTGGATATTATTATTTATTCAGTGATTATTTTAAAGTTTATCTCACTTAGTATCTGACATATCTGATAAATGAAATACTACATTTTCATTTATTAATGTGCCATGACTACTACTGCATATATGAAAATCTTACCAATTTGTTACAAATGTTTTTTCTCGCATAGACCCAACGTGAAATGTTCCTCATGAGGAAGAACCACCTGGACTTCAAATCTCTGGCATTAGCACTTGCCATGGACAAGGTCAAACTTGAAGATTATATTCTGGTTGGTTAACTCACCACACTGTCTTGGAACAATTGTAACTGCAAAGATACAAGAAAGAATGCAAGTTTGAAGTGCCTTGTGTCCATGTCCCACATTTCAATGTAATCAGCCATCCACACTGACTTTTTCTCAGTACATAGTGATAAATAGCATCATACAGTGAAGTAAGAGGGTGAAGATTTGAAATTAATCAAGACCTTACAGTTAACACAATAGCATTGAAAATGATGAGTATAAAAACAAACAACCTAAAGCCAGAACTAAAATGCTGCATTCATTTTACATCAATACTACAACAAAGTCCAAGAATAAAGAAACCAATTTAAATAATGTTCAAAATAAACTAAAACTAAATTCATACATCAATGACAAAACATTCATTGCTAAATGGAGATTTTTAAACAAACATTTTTAACAGCTGTAAACCATATGATTGGAGGGTTGTGCCAAGCCATATTATGGAAAAGAGGGTCACACTCTGGAATATGTCTTTTGATGAATTTACTTAATCATCTATCTGGCTATACACAGAACATTTTCGGCCAGCTGGCCTTCATCAGCGTGTACAAATGTACAATCCCTTTTTTGAGTGTGCCACATAGGTTAACAGGTGAATGAAAATCCTCAGTCATTGTGTCTCCACTCAGTTAACAGGTGAAAATCATCATCACAATCACTGACTCCACCTAGAGTGAAACACACCAAACCACAAAACCAACCATCATTGTGCATTAAAACTCCATATAAATTCAGATGAAGCCTATCAATTAGGCGTCTCAAAGGACAGGACTCAATGAGGATAATAACTTAACCCCTTTTCTGTAAAAACATTCTGTGTATAGCGAGATAGATGATTCAGTAAATTCATCAGAACACATATTCCTGAGCGCAACTCTCTTTTCTTTATCTGGATACATGTATTTTGAATAACGCACCTGCTGGTCAGAGCGCAGTGGTAAATCCACAAATGGACAAATTCTTTGGCTTCCAGACAAGCAAGATGAAACGTGATTCAGGGCCAAATTTGTGTTTAATACTTTATGTCCTTAATTGTGACTTTCAGGATATTTTTAGACCCTGTTTCACAAAACGAGAGTAAAACTTGATTTAATACAAATGTACTGGGATTAGAAGAGAGGATGGTTATGTGTTGTCACCATTGACTGTATAAAGTAGTGGACAGCACCACCGTGACATCTCCCATAGGTTTCTGAAGAGCCAGAAACCTATGGGTGGGTGGTACCGGCCATCGCCATCTTGGCTGTGCCTAACTCCTGGCTAATCAAAAATGGGCAAAGAGTGGAACTGAAGCAAGCTAGATTGTTAAAAAAGCCCTCCTAGCTGGAAGCTACCAAGCTAGCTAACACAAGTTAAGCTAGCACATTACATTAGCGGATTTCGGCACCTCCATGGCTCGCTATGGCAGGTGAGAGTGAAGACAAATCTAGTTTTTAATCCCAAAAGTTTAAAACCTCTGTACTCCCCTTGACTCCAGGTGCTTTCCTCTAAAGGCTCCGACCTCCAGCTGTCTCCTTCAGAGTTTGCCAGCTCCAGCTGCTGTTTGCCACTTAACTCTAACAGAGTCGCTTGTTAATCCAAAACACCAGCCTCTGTCCCTCCACGTTGACCTTTTAGTCCAATTAACCACACAGAAAGACATATTATGTGTCTGATATCTGAATTAAAATCCTCCAAAAGGCATCAACACCACAAATGAGTGAGTCATATATTATTTATATAATTGTCATGAAGGGATGAATAAGGTTTAGCGACCAAAACAGTTTTGTACCAGGCTGTAAACATGTTTACTTCTGCTGTAATGTTGGGCATTTAAACATGAGCTCTTATGGGGACTGACTTGATTTTGGAGCCAGTCTGCCCCAAATGGCCATTCGAGGAAATGCAGTTTTTGGTACCTCCACACTGGCGCATGGTTGTCACAAGTTATTTTCATGCATGTAGTCTCTCAGAGTGTTCAGTACATAGCACTGTTTTCACTCAGCCCTGACCTGTGAGTCCATTTCTGTCCAGCAGGGTGCACTACATAACTACATTTAAAACTAAATCCTTATGTGCAGTACAACATACACATGTAAAATGTGTACTTAGAACATCCAACTGATGTACTAAGGGGTAAAGAAATGCTTTGCATTGTTGTTTCCTCAATTTTGTTGTGGCCAATTAGATCTAATAAACTCTAAACTTTTTTGGGGGAAATATCCCAGAAATGTGAGGGTTCTGTGTGGAATTAGTCAAAAACAGCTTCCTAGAAACCTCTGGAACACGGGTATTAAAGTTCACTGGGCAGAACATCAAACAAACAAATGGAGAACAACATTGTGGATCAAAGAAATAGTTTTTTTGGGAACATGTACAGTGGCTGTTTTATTTATCCTGTGTAGTGAACTAAAGAAGCTTTGATTACACAACGCTGTAGGCAATCAATGTTGTTTTATTGAGACCTTGAGACCCTTACTTTAAGTATGTTTTTAAACTTTATGCAAATTACAGAAAAATCTGATTCAGGGTTCTCTCCAGGTGACATGTTGTTGACATGTTCTTGCTGTCTTTCAGAACCAGTTGGAGAAGCAGTATGGTGGACATTATGCCAAGAAAGTAGAAGACAGGCTGCTGTGCTATCTACATAAGTTGGAGACTGTGTTACCAGGAGATACCTACATTGATAAGGTGTGTGTGTTATGTTAAGCCCCATTCAAACTGCCCTCTCAGTGCAGGAATCATGCACCGATACTCTGCCTGTTACAGATGCGGAGAGGGGGACAGTTTTGCTGTGGCTCTGATCCTCCAGAGGAGGTAGTATCAGAGCCACAGCAGAGGCGAGACGTCTGAGCTAAACAGATCCTTCACTCATCCCACACTTGTCCCACATGTCCCACACTGCAACCCACAAAGCAACATTACAGGACCAAACAACAGTAATGTGGTAACTGGTAGTGTCTTTGGCAACTTGTATAAGGAAAAAAATTCTGCATCCATACGTGGAAAAGTGTCTCTACCGACTCTTTGTCACATTTCTGCCCGAAAGTTGAATGGCGGTGATTATGTGATGCGATTTAAAGCAAAAAACTTTAACTCACCATGTCTTTATTGCCTTCCACCATTGTGTTGTTGTAGTTACTGTCTCTGGAAACTTGTTGTCGAGTTAATTTGTTAATTTTCCCTTTTCCCCGGCATCAGTGCCTGCCCCAACTCGCTCGAGGCCTGGAGGTCAACAGAGAACGCTGGACACAACTCAGCTTGCTTTTAGTTACTTCTTTTATTCATCCATGCAGTAGCAGTAGCAGTAGCAGTAGCAGTAGCAGGTTGATAACCTCAAAGGAAATAAACAAAGAATCAGGCATTAAATGAGTACAAAATCAATTTCCTTATTAATACCTGAACATGAATAAATTATTAAATTAACTTTATTAACCAATCAAATGCGTAAATAAACTTTCTCAATTATTAAATGATTTGAATCATTTCTATTTTATTTTACAAAATCAATAGGTTTTAAACTGTTTTAAATTATTAAACCTACTCGTCTTAAATCATGCTTTATGCTTAAATGTTTAACCTAATACATGATTTTAACTCAAACTAATGCATTTTAACTCATTTTAACTACTTTAATGATTGAAATATGTTCCAAATTTGATATTTATATTTATGGTCTATATTCGACCTCAAACCACCAGTGCCACTATATTAATATATATATTACCACTACATTTTAAATGTACAAGGCTTAAATGATCAATAAACACAAACTTTTTAATCTCCCATTCACTAACTTAAAGTTATTCTATTTGTCAAATGTGATTAAATTAAAGCTTTCTCACCACTGGCGTCTCTGAGGTCCCCATGCGGCGATGCCACCAAGCTGTCTGTGAGACAAAGGAGTGACACACCTGCTTCTGAGCCTACTTATCACCTAAGGCCTTCCTACTTCTCAGGCCTCAGGCCTTCCTACCTGCATTTAGGAGTCTGACCTGATCCTGACGTCAGCCTCTAGTGGGAAAGACAAATTACTGCAAAAAATAAATTCAACCCATTACATAAACACAAATGCAGAATTTCTTTAGATTGCCTTAACACCTCCCACTTGACCTCCTGGTTACTAAACCCAAGGAGGTCACAATCAGCTTCAAAGGTCACGCTGTTCTTCAATTGGGAGCAGGACCACCAGGCGTCTAACATCCCTATGAAGAACTGTAGAGGGGATCCTAACAGGGGGTTTCATGCAGTCTTTCCTGGGTCCATGGGTTTTAGTGGGAACTGGGCAACTTGGGGAAGTTCTTACATTTACATCCCTCACGATTCCTTTCTTGTCAGTGTTTACACTGACTACTCTTCCCAACTTATACTGACCCCTCAATGGATTTTGATCAGCCAGCCACACCACGTCTCCCACTGCAACATTTCTTTCCTTGGTGTGCCATTTGCTCCTTATGAAGAGGTTAGGTCCAGCCAATTCACTCCACTTCTTCCAGAACTTGCTGACCTCTTCTTGGATGGCTCTGAGTCTTTTGTATGGGTAATTTTCAAATTGGAAATTTCCTGGATCTCCTCTCGTGCCAGTCCACCCCAGTAAGAGAGAGTTAGGGCTGATGTATCCAATTGAGTCCTCTTGACATTGTGCTCTCGCATCGATCGGCCTCTCATTCACTAGGTTCGCAGCCATGAAGAGGAACGTCTGGAATTCTCCCCACGTGAAGATTCCATCACCACCGAGGTTGCTTAATGCTCTCTTTACAACTCGGACTGCTGCCTCTGCTGCTCCGTTTCTGTGAGGGGAGTCTGCTGGGTGGATTTTCCAAGACCATTCTGTCCCATGTTTTGAAGCTCTGTCTTCAACTTCAGACTTGTGAATTTTCTCCAAATATCTATGAAGGTCTTCAAGTGCAGGTCTGGCCCCAACAAAGTTTGTGCCAGGGTCAGACCATAGCTTTCTTGGGTGTCCTCTGAGAGCTGTAAACCTCTGGTAGGCAAGAAGAAAACCTTCAGATGACAGGTCACTTGTGATGTCAGTGTGCACTGCTCTTGAAGCCATGCAGCAGAACACAATGCCCCAGACTTTAAGCTTGACCCTCTTCTTCACCTCATCTTTCACCTCATAAGGCCCGAACAGATCCATTGTGGTGAATTCAAACGGGTTCGCTGGGCTTGACCTTTCAGGTGGAAGGTCACTCATGACTTGCTTGCAATGCTTTGCTCTGATTTTCCTGCAGATGACGCAGCTGTCCACCACCTTCCGTGCTAGCCTTCGACCTTTTACAATCCAAGCCGTTTTCCTCATCTTGAGCAACGTTCCTGCAACTCCTTCATGATTTGCCTTGTGAGCTTCTCGTACAACCAAGGTGGAAACCCATGAGTTATATGGTAAGATTGGAATGGCTTTTCCATCCTCTTTGAACACTTGGATCCTTCCCCCACAGACTAGGAGTCCAGAATTGACGTCTCGGTACACTGCCAGTCTGTTAAGAGCTGTGTTTGGGAAAGTTGTATCCTGTTGCACAGATAAGAAGAGGTCTCTGAGTGCTTCCTTCCTTTCTCTTACAGTTAATACAGCCCTGTTACGTCCCACTTGCCCGCTGCCTTTGTGTTTCAATTTCAGCCACTGCTTAGCTGCTCGCCAGACCCAGGCAATTGTGTCAACTAGTTTGGGCAAACTGCTAAACCTCTCCACTTTCACGAGGGTCTTCACGGCATTGCCAGCAGGGGCTCTTCCTTCAAGTGCATCTGGGCTTGTCGTGGATTCCGGCTTGACCTTGGTCTCTCTTGTTTGGCTCCTGGTAACTGCAGCGGTAAAGGCCTTTTTCTGAAGTCTGTTCACGCTTTCCCTGGCTTGGGCAACAACTTCCCCAGCTGATTTCACAGGCCAGTCCTCCACAGGCCATTTTAGGAATTCTGGTCCATTTTGCCAGACAGCGTCCTCCTTTAGGTCCTCAAGTTTGCCTCCTCGTGTTATGATATCTGCCACATTGTTTCCTCCAGGGATCCATAACCAGTCTTCCACTGGCCCAGTCCTCTGGATTTCACCCACACGGTTCGCAAAGAATGTCTGGTACCCGTAGCTGTCTCTTTGGATGGCACCCAGGACTGTTTGACTGTCCAAAAGATGGATCCACCTTCCCATTTCCATCTTTCCATATCTCTCGAAATATTTCCTTAATCTGCTTGCAAAGACAGCTCCGCACATTTCAGCTTTGACGGCTTCTCCTTTCTGATCAAGAGGTGTTAACTTGGCTTTTGCTTCCACAAATCTCACATCGGCCCCTTGTGTTGTTTCCCACCTCAGGTACATAACAGCACCATAGCTTTTGTCACTGCCATCGGAGAAAGTGATGCCCCATGGTTTTCCTTTCCAGTTGGCTGGTGTGAGACTCCTACAGAACTTGATCTGCCTAAGCTCGACATAGTCTTCAAAGAGTTGGATGGCCTCTTCTCTGAGATTGTCTGATAGTGGATTATCCCACGTTTCTCTGGTCCGTTTTCCACCCCCTCCTTCTTGGAAGGCTTTTCTCACCAGAATGGCCCCCCTTTGCTTGACGGGTGCTACGAATCCCATTGGATCATAAAGTCCAGCTACTTGACTGAGGAGCTCTCTTCTGGTAAGTGGATTAGGTGTTTCTGGCCTCACTTCCTCTTTGAGGAGGTCCTTACCAAGTCTCATTTTTTTCCTTCTTTTGGAGAAGTTGATTGAAGTCAGCACGTAAAGCATGTCTTCTTCCACCAGGTATCCAACACCTAGGGCTTTGTTATCATCGTCCCTCATCTGGTTTGGAAGAATTATTGTTTTACCTTCAGGCTCTTTTCCTTTCAGGGCTTTTACCGCAGTCTTTTGCCTCCCACTTTGCCCTGACAGAACCCACGGTTTGAGGAAGAAGCCTCCGGCTGCCAGGATTTTCTTCACTCCTTGTGTGATTTTGTTCAGCCCTTCCAGGCTGTTGTGAGAGGTCAGGATGTCGTCCACATAACTGTCCTCTTCGACAACCCTGCGTTCCTCTTGCAAGTGAGCAAAGTGGGGTAATCTTGCAGTCTCCCGCATTGCTAGCTGAGCTATGCACCCAGCTGGTCTGTCCCCCATATTGACTCTGGTAATGGCATACTCCCTCATTTCTTCATTGTCACTGTCTCTCCACAAGAATCTGTGCAGTTGCATTTCGCGCTCCTCTAGCCACACTGAATGGTACATCTTCTTGATGTCACCAAGGGCTGCATACACCCCACTTCTGAATTTCAGTAGAACAGCTCTGATTGGGTTGAGAACATCTGGTCCCTTCAGAAGCAGATCATTCATGCTTAGTCCTCCAAACCTCTGGCTACTGTTCCACACTAGTCGCACAGGTGTTGTCACAGAATGAGGGTTTGGGGCGATTAAATGGCTTACATACCACACAGGTCCTTTCCAGATTCTCTTCATGTCATCAGTGAGTTCAACAGCAGCACCCCTTTCAATCATGTCATGGATCTGGGAAGCATACGCAACCTGCCACTCTGGATCTTTCTGCAGTTTCCGCTCTGTCCTTAGGAATGTGGCCATGACTGCAGCTTTGTTATTGGGAAGGGAGGCAGGATCTTCTGTCCAGGGGTATTTTGCATCCCAATGTGGAGATGCTGCATGAGCATCCTCAATGATGTATGTCAGACCTTGTTTGATGACTTCAAGTTCCCTCTCTTCTCCTAAAGTCATCTCCTTTCCTCCAGGTTGACATTTTCCACACCGGCATCCTCCACACTTGGGCTCGCACGCTGCTCCAATGCTCTCCCACCTCCACCAATCAAGAAAGTCACGGGTCGAATTGGCTGTGAATTTAGTGGCAGTTTTTTGCAGTGTTTTCTCTGGTGCTGGGATTTTTGTGAGTTCCTCATATTTCACAGCAGCGGTCCTCATAGAGCGAGCAAAGTGGGTCTTCGATGTATAAGCAGCCAACTCTATGTTCTCGAATAGATCAGGGTGAGCTCCACCAACCGTCTTTCCCAGTGGACTCTCCCATAGGACGAGATCTCCGACAACTTTGACCCTTTGTGGAGCAAGTCTTCCTTCTCTATGGCTGATGAGAAGCTCAATGTTCGTTGGTCTCCTCATTTCTTCCAGCTTTACCTCTGGGAAGAACTTCTGTAGCTGCTCAGCCTCAACACCTTTGTGCACATTGGCAATCTCTTCCAAGCCATAGCAGACAAGTTCATGAGCTTTCTCGCCTCCATTAGGAGTCCTTACCCTGACCCTGAGGACATACCTTCTTGTGTTTACCTTCATGATCATCCGGCCCACACCGTGCACTACCAAGGTCACTTTTTCACTCTGCAACCTTAGCCGGTCAGCTGCTTTATGGGTGATGTAGTTGGTGTCTGATGCAAGGTCTATTAGGGTTCCAATTTTCTGGCCGGCATTCGCAGTCACCTCCATCAGCATCATGATCACAGGCAATTCACAGAGTCCTTTCCTCTTCAACAGCTCGGATTCAGTTTTACTGGTGCTGGCTGATGCATTATTATTTGTGAAGGCTCTTTTGCACTTTTCTGCCATCTCAGGGGAAAGTTTGGACAGAAATTCTTGCTGTTCACTGGTCAAACTGCTTTCCTGCTTAGTCAATCTGTCTCCCTGCTTGTTTCTTCTCGCGTTTACCACAGGGCAGAGGAAGTAGTGGTGATTGGGAGAACCATCTCTGTTGCAGTCTCTGTTTCGACAAAGGTAGGTGTCTCTGCAGTAATCATCTTCCTCATGACATCCGAGACATTTTCTGCAAGCTTTGAGCCTTTTTAACACAGCAGTCTTTTCATGCAGGTTCAGCGTTTTAAACTTCTTGCAGAAGAATATTTTGTTATGATGTCTTTCATCACCACACACAACACAGCAGTTCTCCATCTCTTTCTTTGCAGCTCTTGTGGTGGCGTGTTTCTTCTCATATCTCCTTCCTGTTTGATGGTCTGACATCTCAGTTTTCTCACCACCTTTTAGCTGCTCAAGTCTCTCAAGCATCCCCTCCTGCTTTTTTAGGAACTTCAGGAGTACATCAAAGTGGTTCTCAGGAGTGACATCATTGCTTGGTTCCAACATGAAGATCAACCAGTCCTTCTGAATAAAATCAGGCAACTTGCTCTCAATTGCTTTTACCACAAGCAGATTTTTCATCGCTCCAGAATTTCCCAGCTCTGTCAGATCTGCCAGAGCCTTTTCAATGGTCTGAATCAGTTCAATGACTCTTCTTGGCTGGTTGCCCCTCACAGGTGGTAGCTTTTCTAATTCCTCCAGAATCTCTATTGTTATTGTTGATGTGTTGCCATATCTGTTGTCCAAAACTCTGAATACTTCTTCTGCAGTTGAGTACGTTGACAATCTGAGGTTAATTATTATTTTCTCATCAATACTAGTCATGAGTTGGATTTTCTTTACTTCAGCTGACCCAGATGGCTCACCTTGTCTCTGGAGACTCACCCAGTCCTTCTTCCATCTGTAATATTCCCTTCTGTTGCCGTTGAAGGTTGGCAGAGCTGTGGGCTTGATTCTGACAATTGGTGCAGCTGGTAGTGGTACACCGTGTCTTCCACCTGAAGCCTGTGACTCTTCTGCAATCCTGCGTGCAGTGACATATTCAGCTTTCCTGAGCTCGAGCCTGTTACTGGTTGCTTTAAGGATCCTGATTCTGCCGTCTAGGTCCCTTTTTCCCTCTCCAGGGGTCCATCTCTCCCATGCTGACATGACACTGCAGGCATCTTTTATCCTCTTCTCCAGGAGATTTAGGTGGACTTCAAAACCCTCAAGGTGGGTGCTTTCAACGGGTAAGTCGCTGGCTACTTCACCATTTTTCTCTGCCTCGGTTACTGCAGCCGAAACCTCCTCTTGACCATACCTTAACCACAGGTTGGATTGCACAATGTTCCTTACTTCTTTAAATCTTGACTCCACATCACTTGCTGTCTTTTCTATGTCAGCCTCTTGCTGCTCTCCGAGAAGGGGCTCCTCCTCTTCTACTTCTTCTTTTGTTGTTTCAGCCAGTAATCCTGCCCTATAATCATCATTAGCTTCAAACACTTTCTTTAAATGAATAGACAGTTTGTTGAACTCCTCCTTCAGGTCTGCTTCGGCCATGCTTTCTGCCTCTCTGCTGAGAAAGTTGGCATGTCTCGTGAAGCTGGTTTTTGCCGTGGTCCTCTCAATCTTGAGACGTTTGACCGTCTTCCCCAGGAGGTCTTCAGCCATGTTTGACAGGTGTCCACCTTAGCGTCTGCAACTAATCTCTGGATGTTTTGAAGCCGTTTATCCTCAGGTCCAGGCTGCAGCGACTGGTTATCAACTGTCGAGTTAATTTGTTAATTTTCCCTTTTCCCCGGCATCAGTGCCTGCCCCAACTCGCTCGAGGCCTGGAGGTCAACAGAGAACGCTGGACACAACTCAGCTTGCTTTTAGTTACTTCTTTTATTCATCCATGCAGTAGCAGTAGCAGTAGCAGTAGCAGTAGCAGGTTGATAACCTCAAAGGAAATAAACAAAGAATCAGGCATTAAATGAGTACAAAATCAATTTCCTTATTAATACCTGAACATGAATAAATTATTAAATTAACTTTATTAACCAATCAAATGCGTAAATAAACTTTCTCAATTATTAAATGATTTGAATCATTTCTATTTTATTTTACAAAATCAATAGGTTTTAAACTGTTTTAAATTATTAAACCTACTCGTCTTAAATCATGCTTTATGCTTAAATGTTTAACCTAATACATGATTTTAACTCAAACTAATGCATTTTAACTCATTTTAACTACTTTAATGATTGAAATATGTTCCAAATTTGATATTTATATTTATGGTCTATATTCGACCTCAAACCACCAGTGCCACTATATTAATATATATATTACCACTACATTTTAAATGTACAAGGCTTAAATGATCAATAAACACAAACTTTTTAATCTCCCATTCACTAACTTAAAGTTATTCTATTTGTCAAATGTGATTAAATTAAAGCTTTCTCACCACTGGCGTCTCTGAGGTCCCCATGCGGCGATGCCACCAAGCTGTCTGTGAGACAAAGGAGTGACACACCTGCTTCTGAGCCTACTTATCACCTAAGGCCTTCCTACTTCTCAGGCCTCAGGCCTTCCTACCTGCATTTAGGAGTCTGACCTGATCCTGACGTCAGCCTCTAGTGGGAAAGACAAATTACTGCAAAAAATAAATTCAACCCATTACATAAACACAAATGCAGAATTTCTTTAGATTGCCTTAACACTTGTAAAGTAAAAAAAATAGCAGCAATGCTCAGCCCTCCCAACCGGGCATCCTCATCAAAACATTCATAGCACCACTAATCATCAAAAACCCCACAGGGTACCTGAGAACGTGGGTATACCATAAAGGACCATACAAATGATAACAGTTGAGCTGCCTATGACATCATGAAAAGGAATTTCTCATTGATTGCATTTTTGTCATATTTGAATATGTGAATTAGATACTGAAGAAAGGAAGTCCTGTCACTGAAGACGAGAGGTTATTGTTGGAAGTAATTACCTCTGACTCCATGACAATAGCAACAACTCTCAAGAACCTGCTGCACTGTGGTAAGAAACACCTCCCAATTCACTACACAAATAATATTCAAACGTGAAGTCCACTTTATATATGTAACGTTATATTTTTTTGCTGTAACTTCGAATTGTTTATGTTTCTACTGTTGTTTTTACCACACACTGGATGGCACTTTTATTGAGTGATGTAAAAGTTAAATATAAAAATACAGAAAATTACAGACTCAGTGGAGGTAATTCCGTAATATGTTGTGTCTCCATGTATGACAAAAATGGACAAGGCATCTCACTCTTATTGTCCTATATCAGGACACCTCAGAGTGCATTATTGCCTGGATAGTCCCTATTAAAAAAAAAAAAAAGAGTACTCCACCGATGTAGAATTGAATTTTGTCAGTATAACATTGTCAGACTCACAGTGGACATTTAAACTACATTACATTACAATTAAAATTGGAGTTGCAGGACCAGATATATCATCTTTTTTTCATTCATTCTTCTTCCTTGTCAAAACATAGCGCGCTACCTTGCCCACAATGCAGCTTGACCGCTGACAATTATTGAAAAAATACATAGGCCTGATATGTCTTTAAATTGAAGGTATACTAATCTGTAATTTACATTTTCAAATAAGAAATACTATAGGCCTACTGTAAATGTAATTTTTTATTTGCAATAAAAACAACACTTTGGTAATAATCACTGGACACACAACTGTCTGTCTACAGAGATTCTAACACATGAAGGTGCATTAAAGAGCATCATTATAATGTAACTTATTATAATGTATTTGCTGATTTCCTACCGTTAATATTTTTGCCACTGAAAATGTCTGAGGAGAAACTCCTTATTGACTCCATTTGTTTGGACATGTCACGTTTTTAAATAATATAGGTCAGTTTGTGGATCTTGGATTCAGTCGCTGCTTCTGTCCCTGCAGTGCAGCTCGACTACTTGTTTATGAGTGTGGAGGTCAGGTGAAAATCAGAGGTGGGTAGAGTAGCCAAAAATTGTACTCAAGTAAGAGTACTGTTACTTTAGAATAATATGACTCAAGTAAAAGTAAAAAGTATTGTCACCCTGTGTTACTTGAGTAAGAGTAAAAAGTAATGGGTGAAAAAACTACTCAAGTACAGAGTAACTGTCGAGTAACCTCTTTTATTTATCAGGTCAAATAATGTCAAATAATGCACATGATGCATGCACAAAAATATGTTATGGCAATGATAATTTTCAGAGCTGGAGAATTCCCTTAGACAACTGAAACAGTTTATAATAAACAATAATAAATAAATAAATAATATAATAACTTAAATCTTTACACAGTAACATAAATTAAAAAAAAAAAAAAACATTAAAATAAAAATAAATTAAGACACAAATGGCAACGCATAATGTAGCTGTTTTTTTTTGTTGCCTGGAGTGTGAACATTTCTTTTATGTGGGGCCAGGGGTGTTGTGCCTCCTCCTCTTCGGCTTCTTCGGAATTGCATGCCGTCGCCATCGTTTTGTTTCTGTGCTCTTTTCCGCCTGTTTGCCGCGGGGAGTGTTTGTGCGGTCATGTGATGGCTAGGCTCTGCCTGATTGGTGAAACGGAGTTAGACGTCGCTAGTGGCTACATTTGATTGGTGAGATGCAGTCATGTGATAGTCACAGAGCCTCTGGGAAGTCCCGACCTTAAATCATTGCTCTCCCCATATAAACAAAACAGACCATGCGGCAGACGGATCGATTAAAAAAAAAAAAAAAAGTAGCGAGCAGAATCAGCCCAATGTAACGGAGTAAAAGTACCGCTCCTTCTTCACAAATGTACTCAAGTAAAAGTAAAAAGTATGCTGCTTTGAAACTACTCATAGAAGTACAATTTTCCCAAAAAGTTACTCAAGTAAATGTAATGGAGTAAATGTAGCGCGTTACTACCCACCTCTGGGTGGAATACACACAAAGTGAATGACAGGACAGTGACAGGACCGTAGAGTACATGCGCAATTCATTATATGTCACATACTGTAATGAGTTGCATATGTGGAGCTGTTTAAAACTCTGCTGACGAGATTATGCCAAACTTGTTCAATACACAGCATACAACTAAGTACATTTAGCAATTAGTGTCATTGATTTAACATCTTAGGAAATTGATATATTAAAAAATGCAAAAAGACCCAGAAAAATGCAGAGGACATGACCTTGGTGTCCTCAGTGTCAGCTACAGGCCTCTAACGCACAATCCAGTTCTCATTATGATGCCATGACTGTGTGTGCCCTTATATGTTACACTGTATTTGCATCAATGGCAACAGAAGATTGAATGCAGATTAAGCCAATATTGCATTTCTTCATATGATACAGACCTGCTTTGATTGAAAAGTATCATGAGATAACTTTCATTGTGAATAGGCGCTGTGTAAATAAAATTGACTTGACTTTTTCTGATGATAATTGTCAATTATTTAATTGAAATGCACTGCCTTTCTGTTCCTAGATGTTGCCTCCTGCAGTCTGGACAATGTTTCTACATCATCAAAATATGGAAAGAGTAGAATGGAAAACTCTCAAACCTCACAGTCCATTCTGCATTACAGTTCTTCAAAGGCTCTCCTCAAGTCAGCGGAAGCCAAAACTCCCCTAGAGTGTCAGCCAGAGGTTTTTAGGGGAGAAGAGGAGGCTGACAAAGATGTGTCCAAGGACAGCCCTCTTTTATTCGAAAATGACAATGTGAGGAGAAACCAACAAACAGAGGAGGATCAAGATAAGATGGAGGAAGAGAGCACTGTAAAGGAAAGGGAGGAAATCAGTCAGAGAAGCATTGAACGTATTCAGGAGGTTACTTCCTCTCCTCAGTTCTGCTCCAAACACCAGCGATGGGTGAATAGCATCCTGCAACAGTGTCCTGATGAGTGTTCAGAAGAGCTGCTGCTTCAGGCTACTGTTTCTTCATCTCCCCCATTGTTCCAGTCGTCCTCTTCCACCACTACATCGCAGGACCTCACCCCCTCTGACCTCGTTCCATGCCCCCCTGATCAACATCATGCAGCCCAGGCACGTGAACAAGTAAACCCTGGAGATAAGCTGAGCTCTGGCTCACTTGGATCAGCGAGGGATACCTCTCAAAGGGAACCACTACCTCAGCCCTCTTCATCCAGAGACACTCTGCTGCCTGTCCTTTTGTCACCTGTGGTCCAATTGATAAACATTGCCTCTGTCAGAGGGATTAACCGTACCTTTAAACTCCATAAAGCAACTCCAAATCAGTTCACCAGGTCCAGTAACAAACAGGCAGCTTCTGCTACCTCTTTAGATCGCTTTACCTCCGGAAACGATGCCATACTTCAGGGAGCGATGGAAGATTCTACGTTTAATCAGCCAGAAACCTTGGCTCCAACGGTTCCCCCGAAAACAACACAAGTGCAAACAGCTCCTGTATCTCAGGATGCATCTACCTCTACCAGCTGTCAACCACCAACTCGAAAGTCTTTTTCCAGACTTTCAAGAAAGGTTGGACGAGCTTGTTCTAATACCAGACATTCACAGGCTCTGGACAGATTCAGTCAAAACCATTCAGCTGAGCAGTTCAAAATGGCCCCAATTACCTTTAGGACAAGTTGTCCACCTTTTCCCTATGACGTAAATGTCACTGGGCATCCGACACAAGATTCTTCTGCCTCTACTTGTCAATCAGGGACTCTATCCTCAGTCTGTACTGCTAATCAGATCCCTTTTTTAACTGAATCATCTCGACAAGTTGTCCCTGAGAGCTCCGTCAAACATCATCCTCAGACACTCAACACAACTTCTTTTCAAAGGACCCTACTATGCTCCACTGATGTCTCCACTACCTCCAACTCTATTTGCATGGCTGTTAGGTCTGAGACCAACAGAGTCCAAAGAGCCCAGCCGAGGTTATCACTAACTAGTCAGGTTATATTGCTGCACTCCAAGCTGCTTCAGCCCTATGTGAGTCTTACCAGGCTGAGTGCTCAGAAGTGTTACGAAGTGACCAAGGGGAGATCCTCATCCAAGTTTGTAGAGCCTATGGTACGAGGCAGTAATGATGAGGACAAGGAAAGGAGGAAGGAAAATGAAGGAGATGCAGATTCTTCTTTTGATCTGAACACTCTTTACTCCAGTTATTCTTCAAACGGTGGCAGCGAGGACTCGCTTAATTGTGACCCTGACTATAAACCTCGCATTAAAAAGAAAAGACTTCTCTAAGAGTATGAGGCAGCAAGGAGTCTGATTCATACATGATAACATTTGAATACACAGTATGGACTATAGCCTGACCGATACTGGATTTTTGAGACCAATACAGATATTGATATTTGGAAGAGAAGAAAAAAAATCAGCTGAGAAAATATTGGCCAAGAGTAAAGCAAAAAAATAAAAAGAGTAACGCAAAACATAAACAATCGTGATACAGATCAATTAGGTGAGTTTTTTTATTTAAAGAATTGTGACCAAGATACACCATGACATTTTTATAAACATTTTATATAACATTTAAAACTGTAAAAATCAGGTTGTCAGTGCTCTCTGATGGACAAACTATCCACCGGTGAGACTGTTTCTAAATTACAGCAAATTTAGTTTCACACTTCTGTATTGTAATTTCTCGTTATTTTATAATGAATATAAGTTAATATATTGGCTGATAAATCAGCCTGGCTAATTTAATTTAATTTGATCTAATACAGGTGTATTTATTATTGCTAGATTCAGGTTGTAAGAGCTGATTGTAAGATTCAGGTTGTAAGAGCTGATTGTAAGATTCAGGTTGTAAGAGCTGATTGTAAGATTCAGGTTGTAAGAGCTGATTGTAAGATTCAGGTTGTAAGAGCTGATTGTAAGATTCAGGTTGTAAGAGCTGATTGTAAGATTCAGGTTGTAAGAGCTGATTGTAAGATTCAGGTTGTAAGAGCTGATTGTAAGATTCAGGTTGTAAGAGCTGATTGGCATGACATTTTTTGAATACATTCATTTTCCCCAGAGGATGAAATGTAATAAGAAATTTAGCACCATCAGCAGGTCACAGTCATGATCCAAGACTAAATATCATAATGATTCTGGTGATCCCCTGACTTTTTACCTCACACCACCATAAGGTTGATATTTGTGGTTTTGAGTACAATGTCTGGAAAACTATAAGCAAGGGTGTAGGTTTGATTTTGACATTGGTGGGGACACACACACACACCCTTTTGAATGTTTTGCATTTATTAGTGCCTATGAGGGGGGACTATTTTCCTCAGGTGACTTACACTTTGTTTGGTGAAATAGCTTCTAATGTCTTCCACCTTTCTTTTCTTGCCCGACATCCTCGGACATGTGTTGCACGAGAACAGTGTCGACCTCCTCTCGTCAACACTGGCAAAGCCTGCAAGTGAAACAACTTCGACAGCCTACAGGGAGCTAAGCCAATCAAACAACAGACCTGTCTCAAAGACGTATTTGGGAGGCCGTGCCGAAGTGGGAAAGGATTTAACCCTTTGTGTGCCGCATGAGGCGCATTTTTTTTCCTTCAACCTTAATATTGGTGTTGGCGTTTCAGCCATCATTTGAGATTGGTATGGACACGTCCATACGGTCCATACGCAATCCTACGCCTATGACTATAAGATGGAATGCCATGATCTTTTGTACAGTCATTTATTCACTTTTATGGACCCACTCCAGTTTGCCTAACAACCTGGCATTGGAGTGGACAACACCATCATCTTCCTCCTGGACAGATCACTGTCTCACCTGGATAAGCCTGGAAGCACTGTGAGGTTCGTGTTCTTTGATTTCTCCAGTGATTTCAACACCATACAGCCTGCACTTCTGGGGGACAAGCTGGAGCTCACGGGGGTGGACCAACACCTCACGTCCTGGATCCTCAACTACCTCACCAACCGGCCACAGTATGTGAGGACTTGGGACTGTGTGTTGGACACAGTTGTCTGCAGTACGGGGGCCCCACAGGGAACAGTCCTGGCCCCTTTCCTGTTCACTCTGTACACTGCAGACTTCTCCCACCAAACACCCCACAGCCATCTACAAATTTCTCTGACGACTCTGCTATCGTCGGCCTCATCAGGGACGGGGACGTCAGAGCCTACAGAGAACTTAGTAAGGACTTTGTGGACTGGTGCCAGCGGAACCACCTCCAGCTCAACGCCGGGAAGACCAAAGAGCTGGTGGTGGATTTCTGCAGGCACAGACAACCCTGCACACAGGTGAACATCCAGGGAACGGACATTGAAATGGTGACATCTTACAAGTACCTGGGAGTTCACCTGAACAATAAACTGGACTGGACTGATCGCACTGCAGCAACATATAAGAAAGGTCAGAGCAGACTCCATCTGCTGAGGAAGCTCAGGTCCTTTGGAGTGCAGGGGGCACTCCTGACAACTTTCTATGACTCTGTGGTGGCATCAGCCATTTTCTATGGAGTAGTCTGCTGGAGCAGCAGCATCTCGGCAGCAGATAGGAAGAGACTTGATAAACTTATCAAGAAGGCCAGCTCCATCCTGGGATGCCCTCTTGACCCAGTGCAGGTGGTGGCAAAGAGCAGGATGATGGACAAGCTGTCATCGCTGCTGGTGAAGGAGTCCCACCCCCTGCAGGACACTGTCACAGCACTGGGCAGCTCCTTCAGTGATAGACTGATACACCCCAAGTGTGTGAAGGAGAGGTATCACAGGTCCTTCCTTCCTGCTGCTGTCAGACTCTACAACCAGCACTGCTCCCAGTAGACCTCACTGTGTACTGTGCAATAAAAACTCTATACATAACTCATTTTAGTTTGCACTGAGCAATTTTCATACTCATATTTAGTATTTATTAATAACAATACACTGCCCACACTGTTTATAATTACACTGTTTATATTTGTACATACAGTCAGGTCCATAAATATTGGGACATCAACACAATTCTCTTCTTTCGGCTCTATACACCACTACAATGGATTTGAAATGAAACGAGTAAGATGTGCTTTAACTGCAGACTTTCAGCTTTAATTTGAGGGTATTTACATCCAAATCAGGTGAACTGTGCAGGAATTACAACAGTTTCTATATATGCCTCCCACTTTTTAGGGGACCAAAAGTAATGGGACAATTGACTCAAAAGCTATGTCATGGACAGGTGTGGGCTATTCCCTCGTTATGTCATCATCAATTAAGCAGGTAAAAGGTCTGGAGTTGATTCCGGGTGTGACATTTGCATTTGGAATCTGTTGCTGTTACCTCTCAATATGAGATCCAAGGAGCTGTCACTGTCAGTGAAGCAAGCCATCATTAGGCTGAAAAATCAAAACAAACCCATCAGAGAAATAGCAAAAACATTAGGTGTGGCCAAATCAACTGTTTGGAACATTCACCAGAGTGAATACAGAGGGTTCACCACAAGATGTAAACCATTGGTGAGCCTCAAAAGCAGGAAGACCAGATTAGAATTTGCCAAACAACACCTAAAAAAACATCCTATAACCTATAACCTAATCCTATAGTCCTAAAACATCCTATGGACAGATGAGACCAAGATCAACTTGTACCACAGTGATGGGAAGAGAAGAGTGTGGAGACGGAAAGGAACTGCTCATGATACAAAACATACCACCACATCAGTGAAGCATGGTGGTGGTAGTGTCATGGCGTGGGCATGTATGGCTGCCAATGGAACTGGTTCCCTTGCATTTATTGATGATGTAACTGCTAACAAAAGCAGCAGGATGAATTCTGAAGTGTTTCGAGCAATATTATCTGCTCATATTCAGCCAAATGCTTCAGAACTCATTGGACGGCGCTTCACAGTGCAGATGGACAATGACCCAAAGCATACTGCAAAAGCAACCAAAGAGTTTTTTAAGGCAAATAAGTGGAATGTTATGCAATGGCCAAGTCAATCACCTGACCTGAATCCGATTGAGCATGCATTTCACTTGCTGAAGACCAAACTGAAGGGAAACCGCCCCAAGAACAAGCAGGAACTGAAGACCGTTGCAGTAGAGGCCTGGCAGAGCATCACCAGGGATGAAACCCAGCGTCTGGTGATGTCTATGGCTTCCAGACTTCAGGCTGTAATTGACTGCAAAGGATTTGCAACCAAGTATTAAACATTGAAAGTTTAATTTATGATTGTTTAGTTTGTCCCATTACTTTTGGTCCCTTAAAAAGTGGGAGGCATATATAGAAACTGTTGTAATTCCTGCACCGTTCACCTGATTTTGGATGTAAATACCCTCAAATTAAAGCTGAAAGTCTGCAGTTAAAGCACATCTTGTTCGTTTCATTTCAAATCCATTGTAGTGGTGTATAGAGCCAAAAAGAAGAGAATTGTGTCAATGTCCCAATATTTATGGAACTGACTGTATGTATATACGAGTCTATTTCTATTTCTTACCTTTTTATTATATAATTTATTTTTTACTATTATTATTGTTTATTGTTATATTGAACTGTCCTTTGGCTGCTGTGACGCACAAATTTACCCATTTGCGGGACAAATAAAGGAATTTCTGATTCTGATTTGTTTGACTACTTAAGGTATTTGTCTTTCACACACAAGCACATACATTTGAACCACACTCGCAACCATAAAGTTAAAGTTTTTCAGTCAAGTCAATCATCAATTTGTGTAGGGTTATACTGTAAGGCATTCATTTTCCATATATACCCCTTTAAACCATTTAGTAGTTGGATACATGAAATTGAAAACTAAAATATGCATACTCAGAAAAATAGCTACCTGAATGGCTGACTTCAAAACGGGGAACTCGCCACTAACGTTGCATGACACAACTAGCACCATTGGTCACAACAAGTAATCAATTTATTACAAAATCAAACATAAGATAATTCAGATTTATATCTTATATTCATAATTTATATTTTATAAGATCACTTTGATATATTGGTATTTAGACAAGAAATAGTTCGGTTGGACCTGTGTTAGACTCAATGTAGTGACATTTCTCAGCCGCTAGGGGGGGCATCGCCTCTCCTGCCTCCACACAAACCACACCTATGCATTTAGTATGCTGAAACAGTATGTTTCTTTGTAGCTACCAACTTTAAGTGTATTGCATACTGTTTTCGGGGACAACAGAAATGCAGTCTTTCTGTTTTGGATCAGGCAGATTAGATGCTACAATGTCATCCTGCTGCCCTTTACTGTTTGTAAGTAATGTTTCTTTTGACAGTTATTTACATTCTTTTCTGTCATTCAAATTTTTATTGATTTTCTTTCAATTAAATATTCAACATACAGACATAATACTTACAAAACAGCAAACAAAACAAGAACAAAAAGACAGTCTTTAATGACAATGTAAACATTTCACAGATGCATCCATATATACTTTGTCACGAGCCCTTAATAAATAGAAAGAAGTTATCCCAGACTTCAGAAAACTTTCCTTTTGTATTATTCATTTGAGCCAATATTCAAAAGAGGCAGCTTCCGTCATTAGTTTTATCCATTCAGCGTATTCTGAGTTTTTTGTTTTTTGTAACTCTTGCTGCAGTAATGTAACCATTTACCAACAAACCAAACTGAGCTTTAGTGACACCTGGTGGCAAAAATGTTTTATCCCCAAGTAGACATAACTGAGGGGAGCATGGCAATGGCTGTTCTACCCATTCACCCAGTTACAGCAGCACCTTTCTCCAAAAGAGAGTAACCATGCGCAAGGGCGAAACTTTAGTTTCAGAAGTGGGGGGGACACAAGTAGGAATGGCGAAATTTGTGCGCACATAGTGCGCTCGATTTCTGCCTGCGTAGAGCTTAAATCATGCCATTTCTATTTAACCCTAGCCTACTATTTTGTCATTAGCCATACTGCCAGTGGCGGAGCGTGGGTCTCAGCACAGAGAGGGCGGAGCATTCTCGATGGGCCCTTGTGATAGTTATTTAAACATTGCATTTATTCCATTATTTAAACATGCCAGTCACACTAAATATTTCTGCAGAAGACAATGCCACAGATCACCCCCTCTGACACACACACACACACACACACACACACACACACACACACACACACACACACACACACACACAGGTCACTGTCTGAGTCTGTGGCTACCATGTCTAAGCCATGTAGCTACCATGTTAATTGTAGACTGTCTGTGTCCATTTAATGTTTATGTTGTAACAAAGACATGGTAGCTACTGATTCAGACAGACATCAACCTGCTTGAGCTTTCCGCACCATAGACAGTGTCGGTCACAGACTGACAGTCAGTCAGACACAAATCAACTCAACTCAGTAACCAATCAGACAAATCAGTAACCAATCACACAACTCAGTAACCAATCACACAACTCAGTAACCAATCGGACAACTCAGTAACCAATCACACAACTCAGTAACCAATCAGACAACTCAGTAACCAATCACACAACTCAGTAACCAATCACACAACTCAGTAACCAATCACACAAGCAGCTCCATGGCTCCATGTTGTCCCTGTGTGATGTTCAGGACAGGTGAGGACAGTCTGAGGACAGAGAGCTCTGAGGTTGAAGTTTATAATTATGAAATGCACCGTGACACTGTGACAGGTCTGTACGTCTTGACCACATGTCAGCTGTTCAGCTGTAGTAGAGGAAACTCCGCTGTTCTCAGCTCCACCGCAACAAGCGCTTTTTTTTAATTTATTTTTTTTAAATTTAGCTCCGGTAGCGACCCGGCTGAAATGCGTGAGGATGCGCGGATCCTGTGTATTTATCAAAGCTTGGTCACCGTGCTGAGGCACCGGGTTGGTTTGAGCTGCGTTCATGAAGTTAGAGGCTACTTTCAAGGCTCCACGCGGTCAGTACGTGCAGAGTTTCTTGTTGTTTTGCAATTACAGCCTGTGGCTACTGTCCCCAGTGGAAATTGTGCCCTTGACCATGCGGCATTCCCACATAGCATGCAAAAATGTGCCCACCGTATCCTTTCTTTTCCAACAATTTCTATCATGTATCAGGCCCATTCTAAATAGCTTTGATGGGGTGTAATAGTATGTATGATTTTGTAGTGTGTAAATTTACTGCTAATATCTCTTGTGGCCCAGCCAGTACTGGATATGATATCCTGCCATGTCCCCTCTCCAATATCATGTCCTCAGTCCTTTTTCCAAATTAATCTTAGATTTTCACATTTGTCACTTTGTGTATTTATAATGGCTTTGTAGAACAATGAAGCACTGTTATTATGTTTGGTCAGTCAAAAAGCATCTGTATTGTATTGGGTTCCTCAAAACCCCAGTTAAGTTTGAACAGGCTCCTCATACTGCTCCTTAGCTGAAAATATTTCCATAATTCTCCCTTCCCTTCCAAGTCATACTGGTCAACTAGCTCCTGATATGTCTTAAATATGTAATTTCTATTCAAATTATTAATCATACATATACCGCTCTCCTGCCAACTATTCCAATTAAGTGCAGGTTTCCCTATCCGTACTCGAGGGTTATTCCATATAGAGGAATAAACGTGTCTATATTGAGATTTTCCCATGCTTTTATGCACCTTGGACTATAACCACTGGGAGTGCTTTAATATGGGGTTTATTTCTCCATCTGTTTGTCTCACCTGCGAAAGTACTTTTATGGATTTAAAAGGGGCAATCATAGATTTATCTATTTTTATCCAATCCAAGTGAGAATTGTACTGTGCCCAATGTTTCACTAACTTTTTCCAATAACTTTCACTAGACAAGTCTTTGAATAACTGCCTCCTTTGAAACAATGCCTGTGTTATACCATATTTATCTTTTACAACTGAAATAACATTTTTGTTTTTACAGTGAGAGTTAAGTATAAAAAAGGCACTGTTAGGTACTGGTACCAAATTCCAGGTACAGGTATTGGTGAAAATGTGAATGATACCCAGCCCCTACACTGTAGAAATAAATGTTATTTAAGGCACCAAAATAAGTTCAGGTTTGCTACAAGCTCAGAGATCCATTTCAGATGCATTTTGGTGTTATAAAGAGCCTTGTTTTCTGAGTCTGAACAAAGCTTTGTCATATGTGTGTATGAAGCAAAACGGTGCACTTCCTTGTTAGTTGATGTTAGGCAGACATGGACCCATGGACTGCTCACTGGGAGTCACGTGCTGAGTCGTGTGCCTATCTCCTGAGTCAGCCAACCAATTCAATGAAAGTCAACTCTATATGGCAGTGGCATGACACGGCACCAACTGCCTGCATCGTGATCAAATGTGTGAATAAGACTGGTTCAAAAACTGGTATCGACGTGAGTGACGCATCCCAAAGGGTCACCACTGTTTGCATTTCCATATTTACATAGTGCTGTTGAGGGGAACAGTATTGTAGATAGAGCCTTTGTGGTGGAGGTAATATGAGGACACTGTTTACTGGCTTTTGACCCGAAGATTGATTACTAGCTGTGCCCTTGAATTATACTTTACCTCCTGCACGGAAAACTGAACTCCGAACAAATATAAGAAATGTGTTGCTTTGACTGTTATAGCTGATATGATGGACTTGATCAGCCAAAACATGAAAAGGAATAACAGGTGAAGTTACAATGTAATGTTCTGCTGGGAATCCTTGGATCCTGATATTAAAAGAGCAATAAAGAGCTCAAGGCGTCGACCTGGCCTCAAAACATCCCAGATTTGAATTTGATGGAACATCCGTGGGATGTCCCGGAAGAAAACCAAGCAATGGAGGCCCCACCATGGATTGGACTTTAGTCTGACTCATCAAGGCATGGACACAAGACTTCTGGGGGTGTCCTGTGATATCTGGCACCAAGGCTTTGGCGGGAGATCCTTTGAGTAGCGTTTGTTGCGTGGTGGAGCCTCCATGGATCGGAATTGTTCCAGCATGTCCCACAGATGTTTGATCAGATTGGGACGTGGGGACTTTGGAGGCTAGGTCAGTGCCTTGCGCTCTTTGTCATGTTCCTTAAGCCGTTCCTGAGCCTTTTTTGCAGTGCAGCT
The DNA here is from genome assembly GCF_040436345.1 of Pagrus major. Classification (NCBI taxonomy): domain Eukaryota; kingdom Metazoa; phylum Chordata; class Actinopteri; order Spariformes; family Sparidae; genus Pagrus; species Pagrus major. The sequence goes on along the minus strand of NC_133222.1, from coordinate 26,850,275 downwards.
GAGGGGAGAGGTTACTGAAGTTCTCCTTGTTGAAGTTTGGTCACTGCCATCGGGTAGTGCCATTGCAATGAGTGGGTGTACTTGGTCTGAAGAGGTGTTGGGGTGGCTGGTGTGTGTCAACTGGCATCCACATGAATGCCAGGATCCAAGATGTCCCAGCAGAACAATGCACTGTTACGAGATGATCAATGTTCTTCACTTCACCTGTTAGTCCTTTGTTAGTCCATGTTTTGGCTGATTGGTGTACGTTGGTGTCCAATGGGAAAAAAAGTAACCCAAACTGATTCTGATTCATTAGTTACCAGATATGATTGATGACAATCATCGACAAATTTAAGACGTGAGTCCAGCCCAAGACAGAGGTTGTTTTGCCTTCTTTTATTCATTTCTGCAGTAGAAAGATTCTGAACTGTACGTGCAAATTGCTGAATCATTGTGAAATCATCTGTTAACTTAGGAGGGGCACTGCAACGTTTTGATGTGAGAGAAGACTGTCTCGCCATAAAGATCAGAGGACTTTGTGGTGTCTAATTTTCCTGATATATGCTTGTAGGAAACTGGTTCCTGCTGGTTTTCTTAACAAGATAACTAAGAAGAAACACAAGGCAATTGTCGGGGTTGGCAAGTTGACATGAAACTGTATGGAGTTTGGTGTCAAACTGTACTGGGGCACACTACTACATCACTGACTGCAGTGATGTAGTAGTGTGCCACTGTTGGGTGTGGTTATAGATGCAATAGAGCAGACTTGACAATATATACAGTCGTGGTCAAAAGTTTACATGCACTTAAGAACATGTATATCATGGCAGTCTTCAGTTCCAGTGATTTCTACAGCTCTCATTTTTCTGTGATGTAATGAGAGGAACACATACTACTTTGTCACAAAGAACATTCATGAAGTTTGGTTCAATAACGAATTTATTATAGGTCTTCTGAAAATATGACCAAATCTGCTAGATCAAAAATATACATACAGTAATTCTAATATTTGGTTAAATGTCCCTTAGTCATTTTCAACTCAATTTGGTGCTTTTGATAGCCATCCACAAGCTTCTGACAGGCCTCTGGCTGAATTTTAACCACTCCTCTTGACAGAATCGGTGAAGTTCAACTAATGTTGTTGTGTTCCTGGCACAGACTTGTTTCTTCAACACAGTCCACATGTTCTGACGGGGTTCAAGTCAGGACGTTGGGAAGGCCATTCCAAAACCTCAATTCCAGCCTGATTTAGCCATTCTTTTACCACTTTTGATGTGTGTTTGGGATAATTGCATCCCAATTGCATAATTGGGATGCTTTTAGGTTGAAGAATTTGGAGATAATCCTCCTTCTTCATTATTCCATTTACTTTCTTTAGAGCAGCAGATCCACTGGCAGCAAAACAGCCCTACAGCGTAATACTACCAGCACCCTGCTTGACAGTAGGTATGGTGCTGTTGGGGTTAAAGGTCTCACCTTCTCTCCTCCAATCATATTGCTGCTCATTGTGGTCAAACAACTAAATTTTTGTTTCACCACAGTTTTCCTCCAAAAAGTTTTTTCTTCATCCATGTGATCAGCAGCAAACTTCAGTTGAGCTTTAAGTTGTTGCGTCTGGATCAAGGGCTTCTTTCTTTCACAGCAGCCTCTCAACTCATGTTGATGTAAATCACACTTGACTGTGGACACTGACACCTGTCTTCCAGCACCTTCCAATTCATTGCAGACTTGCTTTTTGGTGGTTTTTGCTTGACTCTTGACTATCCTGACCAATTTTCTCTTGGCAGCAGGTGATAGTTTGCTTTTTCTATGACTGTTACTTGCCAGGCTAATGCAAAACATCAGCTTTGTCACATGATACATGTCATACAACGTCAAAGTCCATCAAAACACATACCCACACTATGATGTTTTGTAGTTCACCCATGGCAACCTGATCCTCCAAAGGGACTCAGATACATATCAGTACACAGATGCAATCAACAGCAGTGAGAGACAGAATGGCTCACCAAGGCTCTTGGCATGGTGATACAGTGCTAGTTGAATGGCAGGGTACAAAGTTCCAAGGGGTATACTTTGTGTGTACTGAATCATTATATAACTCCTGATTAAAAGGAAATCCACCTTAAAAACAGACTTTATAATAAAAAATGCACTGTATTGTTTTGACAATAAAGCTAATATATTTACAAGTGACAAGATGGAAATTACAGTGCTATGCTTGAATTAATCATGTTACCACGTTATTAGTGACCGACTCACATAAAATTTCTATTTGAGCTTATACATCCAACCATCCAAAAGTTTTATTAGTATTTATTGTAAAATACTTCAGATTAACAAATAAAGTGTATTGTCGGAAAATACATTTATTTTAAGGTGGATTTTCCATTGAAGGCTTGTATCGATTTATTTATTTATTTACTCTAAGGCCTGTGTGAATGTTGTAACTCGGTATTACATCAGATGTTCCCAACTTATTAACACTGCATGTTTTCTCTTTTGCTTTTAAAGCCACTGTGTACATCTTTTATGCAATATATGCTGTTTTTTTAATATTCAGTTTTTTGTATGTAAAAATTAAATAATGTGTAGCTCTTTCAGTTCATTGCTGTGATATTCATTTTAATCCACCATATGTGGCAATGTTGTGAGAACATGTTAAACACAACCCCATAAGCATCAGCATTCTAGCATTGTGATCCTGTGGGCATTTAGCTCAAAGAACCACAGTGCCTAATCACATCCTCACAGAGCTGCTAGTGCATATGTGGCCTTGTTCGAAAAGGAACAGTTTAACCAAAAATGAAAATTCAGTCATTATCTACTCCGATTGAAAGTCAGGTGAGGTTTTAAAAGGGGGTAAATACACTGCCTGGCCAAAAAAAAAAGTCACCACCCGGATTTAACTAAGCAAATAGGTAAGAGCCTTCCATTGGATAATTACTGCAGTGATTAATACATTTCAGCTGGCCACAAGTTATTGAACCCTAACTGATGCAGTGAGTAGCTTTTGATTTCTTAAACAACCATCTGGGAATACATATCCTGTGGTCGTGGAAAAGATATTACTCTGTTTCAGAAGGGTCAAATTATTGGCCTGCATCAAGCAATAAAAACAACTAAGGAGATTGCTGAAACTACTAAAATTGGGTAAAGAACTCTCCAACACATCATTAAAAGCTGGAAGGATAGTGGTGAATGATCATCTTCAAGGAAAAAATGTGGTCAGAAAAAATCTTGAATGATCATGATCTGAGATCACTTAAACTTTTGAAATCAAATGGTAAAAAATCAACAGTAGAACTCACGGCTATGTTTAATAGTGAAAGTAAGAACATTTCCACACACACAATATGAAGACAACTCAAGGGATTGGGACTAAACAGCTGTGTAGCCTTAAAAAAACACTTATCAGTGAGGCTAAATGGGGGAAATAAAGGCTTCAGTTTGCGAGGGAGCATAAAGATTGGACTCTGGAGCGATGAAAAAAGGTCATGTGGTCGGATGAGTCCAGATTTACCCTGTTTCAGAGTGATAGGCTCATCTGGGTGCGAGGAGAGGCGGATGAAGTGTTGCACCCATCATGCCAAGTGCCTACCGTACAAGCCTCTGGGGGCAGTGTTATGATCTGGGGTTGATTCAGTTGGTCAGGTTTAGGTTCAGCAACGTTATGTGCCCAAAAGCTGAGGTCAGCTGACGACCTGAATATACTGAATGACCAGGTTTTTCTATCAATGGATTTTTTCTTCCCTAATAGCATGGACATATTCCAAGATGACAATGCCACAATTCATCGGGCTCAAACTGTGAAAGAGTGGTTCAGGGAGCATGAGACATCATTTTCACACATTGATGGCCACCACAGTCCAGACCTTAACCCCACTGAGAATCTTTGGGATGTGCTGGAGAAGACTTTACCTAGCAGCCTGACTCTCCCATCATCAGTACAAGATCTTGGCGAAAAATTAATGCAACTCTGGACAGAAATAAATGTTGTGACATTGCATAAGCTTATCAAAAAGATGCCACGGCGAATGTAATGTATGAATGTTCACTTTGTTTAAATTGTACTTTAAGATTTTGTTCTAAAAGGATGTTTAATTGTTTTTTTGTTGTGTGGCCACTTGGGACATGACATTTTTTTAATGTTTTACGTGACCTTTTTAGGGATGACTGGCTTCATTTCCTCTTCTTTATATGTTGTATATGTTATGTTTATGTCCTGCTGCCCATTCTTACACTGGGAGCTGTCCTTTGTTCTTTTGGCCATTGAGTGTCACTGGAATAGTCGATGGCTCAGTGCCTTGCTCAGTGGCTTGTTAATAGTAGGTCACTGTGTAGGTGACAGGGTCACTCATCTGATTTCATGACCCACATTTACCCTAGCAGTTTGAAGACTCATACTGGACACTTTCTGGTTATAAGACCACCTTATTAAACCTCCAAATTACTGCCAATGAAAGGAGAATTACATTACATTACATTACATTAATTCATTAAACTGTGCTGTTTATGGCTTTGCCTTAAATTTGTGACATCTTAGAATGCAGAAAATCCCTTTAGTGTGGCAAGCAATGCAACGCTAAGTCAAAAGCTCTGACTACTTGTGGTGAGATCATGTTGACTCCCCACCAAGCTGATTTATGAAACTCTCCCTGATGGGGTACCACACAATGACTTTGCAGTTTTGGTTAGACACTGAGGTCCAAATTAAGGTCCACACAAGCAGCCAGATCATCTACTGACAATAAGACAAACCCGTCCTCTGCTTAGGTCTAATGTTCAGGAACGTTGATGTTTGGTAAAAGATAAAAAAAAGAAAAAAAAGAAAGAAAAAGAAACATTTTCTTTGTAGTGTAAGCCTGATATATATTATGTTCTGGTGCTGTAGAATTGTACTATAGGAGAAATTCATTGGTGGTTTTATCTTTTAAAGATATTTGTCAGTAATGAAAAATATAATAACTTTTTCTATATAATTAATGCAAAAGCACAACATGACCGTTTAGTTTTTATTACTCATTTTGTACCACTTTTATCTGTTCTCGGTTTTTCTCGATTACAGTCAGAGGACTTTCTCAGCCTTTACTGTCAGTATTTCATTCAAAGGGAAGCTAAAATGAGCTGATGCAGAGCATGTAACCCTACCGTTAATAGAAAAAACTGCTTGACTGACCAGCTCTTATGTAAGCAGTAGTTTTCCACTTATATTGTTAAGTTAGACCTCCTCCTTTTCCCTGCCCACTGCCAGCACGTCAGGCTGCAGTTCACTGAATGTATAGGAAATGGGGTACCTTTGAAAGATGACTCAAATGCGTCCAGTAGCAAAACAACCCCATCATCAGTGTGTTTTTTCTAAACCAGTTTTCCTGTGTGTAACATATCGATGCAACACTATGTGACCTGTCAGTCTAGTGGCTCACATCTGGTAAACACTGACACATGAAATCATAACATGTTTTGTTGACTCAGTTGTTAGCCTTAGTATGTCATACACATCATGAATAAGTAACTTTTTTGGTTGGGCACGGAGCACCTAGCAGCGAGGGGATAACCGTTACTGTTATTCGTTCTGTATTCCTGAGTATTTGTTCAGACTTTACAACATAGTTTCACGTGTTGTTTTGGTCAGAGCGTTGAATTAAACAAATTTAAATTTTTTAAGGCAGACAGATCTTTTTGTATGTGAAAGAGAGTAACACCCAACTCTGCTATTCCCCTCAACACTATCTAGCTGAAAGGAAAATGTTACCCTAAATTTTGAAAATTTCATTACCATCTACTCACCCCCATGCTGACTGAGAGTCAGATAAAGCTTGTAGTCCACAAAACATTTTTGAAAACAGCATTGCAGCATCATCTTACAATCTAAATATACTAATGGAGGAAATTAAACTATTAAGTATGAAAGTATAATTAGCTAAATGTACTTAAAATAGGCCTGCTCAAAGAAGTACTTATTATGAAGAAAATGTCCTCCTGTGTGTTATTGGTATTGTTATTGGAATATTGGTGCATTAATCTGTAGCATTGTAGTTGGTTTTTTTTATTTAGTTCAATGGTTTGATCAATATTATTGCATCATATTTTTAAGCTCATATCTTATGTGAAATGTGAAATTATTAATTGTAGTTGTTCAGTGTCAGGAAAGTATAATGTAGTATAAAATAAAAATACTGAGGTCAGTTCTTTTGAAGAAAGACAGAGGTTTTTTTGTAGTTTCCCTTTATAATTAATATATATATATATATATATATATATATATATATATATATATATATATATATATATATATATACATATATATATATATATATATATATATATATATATATATATATAACAAGGCAAAGATGCACAGTGGTTTAGTATTCAGGTACTTGTCACTTTCATCCCCGCAGCCACGTTGACGAGCCCCTGTTCTGACGCCAATGCGTGTGACGCACGCATGCAGATGCCGCCGAGCTGTGCGTGAGAGCCGTCCCCCTGCACCCTGTCCTCTGGCCGGTAATTGCCTCCGTTAAGTGTTTGAGGAGGCATGGTTCTGGTTAGTGATGTAAGAGGGGTGTATGGTACATTCCTCAGCATCCACCAATGGAAGTAAGGGCAGGGCTCAACACCCATTTTTGGAGGTCTTGCTATAAAACCGACATAAAACATCCCAAAACTATTCAGTTTATTTAAGTCATTAACCTGTACTGCAGCCTTGTCGGAGACTTTCTGTTGAATATATAATGAGGTAAGTACAAATATATGATTTTTTTTAACATAAACCTTTATAATTTCAATTAATGGTCTAATATTTAACAAACTGCATGATAATTACACACGTTTTCAAGATTCATCTGTTTTGCTGATGTTTTGGAGATATATCACTGTAAGTTCATCTTCCAAAGATCATTTGTTTTGCACAACGATAGATCAATTATTTATGCAAGAGTTGAGAATATGGTCTTTGTGACACCCGTTTAGAGCGATTAAGATGAATCACCTCCCGGTCCGTTCAAAGAAGATGGAACACAAAGAACAGAATTACTTGGATGACTGAAAATGAAATAACATTTTGTGAAACCAGCAGAATTGATAAAGAAACTATATATGCTAATATATTCATCTGATAATAATCTCCGAATGTGCAGAATGATGATCAATCACATATGAATGAGAATATTTAGATTGATATTCACTTTAAGTTATCCACTATAATGCATTCAGACAAACATTATGAGGCAGTTTTTTGTGGTTGTGCATCAGCCTTGTCAAAAGGAAATTTCCACTGTCGGTGGAAGTATTCAGCTCCTCTACATAAGAAGAAGTAACAATACTCCGCTTTAACTTAAGTCAAAGTATGAACAATCAAATGTACCTCAAAGGTATGAAAAGTATATTTCAAAAGTATTTTTCATGCAGAATGGCCCCTTTTAGTGTTACAATATTACATCTTTAATGCACTGTTATTGGTTTAGTGTTATTGACAATGATTGTAGGTGGTTGCAGGGGAGATCATTTTTAGTATTTTATAATTTGGAGTATTTTATATAGTTTTGTAAACTCCAAAATCTATAATAATTCATTATATTTTATAAGATGGTCATATGTATCTAAGTCTAAATGTCTGAAGTAACTAGTAACTATAAATGTTAGATAAATGTAGGGGAGTAGAGAGTACAAGATTCTCCTTTAAATCGTAGCGGAGTAAAAGCATAAGTAGCCTAGCATATAATGGAGTACTCACATAAAGTACCTCAAGATTAAACTTAAAGGAACAGTTCACCCAAAAATGAAAATTCAGTGTTTATCTACTCACTTTTGTTATTTAATTCTTTATTTAGATTTTCAATCAACATGAACATTAACACAAATGTATGTAGTATGGAGAAAAAAATTAAAAAACACAGACAAATACCAGACTGCACAGACTAGACAGAAGCACAGCATCATATCTACACTGCTCATATCATTAATGATTTAAGAGTCCACCAGCACAATACCAGGCTTTGAAAAAGTCATCCATTGACCCACTCTAGTGATCCAACTCGGCAACTTAACAAAAATCCAAATAAATAAATGAGAGAGAGAGAGCCCGTGCTTACACCATAATAATAACAGAAACTGAAATGCTGAAGAAATCATTAAGAGACGTGCATCTGAAGGCAAATACATTTCTAAAATACTGCAAATACAGTCGTGCTATGCGGGGTCAAGTTGAAGTCTGAACAAGTGAGTCTTGAGTCTTTTGCGGAAGATGGCGAGTGACTCTGCTGTCCTGACATTGGTCGGGAGTTTGTTCCATCACTGAGGCGCCAGGTGCAATTTGTCAGGTATGATGTGAACCATGTTCGAGCAGAGTCAGCGATGCCAAGTTCAGCCAGAGTGGAGAGGAGGATTTGGTGGTTGACTGTGTCAAACGGAGAAGATAGTTCGAGGAGAATGAGGATGGACGAGTGGGATGAGGCTCTGGTGGCACGGAGCGACTCAGTCACTGTGAGGAGGGCCGTTTCAGTGGAGTGAGCAGCCCTGAAGCCTGACTGATTAGGGTCGAGGAGGTCATTTTGTGAAAGATAGGAGGACAGTTGGTTGTGGACAGCATGTTCCAGGGTTTTAGAGAGGAATGAAAGAAGAGATACAGGTCTGTAGTTTCAGATGTCAGGTGAGTCTAGGGTGAGTTTCTTTAGGAGTGGCTTTACTGTAGCTGTCTTGAAAGGACACACCTGAAGTGAGGGAGGAGTTGATCAGGGTGGTGAGGTAAGGCAAGATGTCGTGTGAGATGTTTTGGAGAAGAGAGAATCAGGTCAAGGGAACAGGTGGTGGCACGGTTAGACGTCACTAGTGTGTGAACATCTTCAGAGGTGAGAGTTGGGGGAGATGCTTTCTGGATGGGCATAGGAGTAAATGAGGAGCTGATGTCTTTTACTTTCTTGGTAAAGTAAGTTGCAAAGTCATCGGAGGGGTGAGGAGCGAGGAGAACATGGAGAATAGTAGTTTCCTGGGGTTGGAGGCAGAGGAGTTGATCTTTGACAGGTAGAAGGCAGATTTGGCTGCTGATACAGTTGAGGTGAAGTCTGAGAGGAGGTGGTGGTAGGGAGCAAGGTCATCAGTATGATGTGTTTTTTTTTATTTTCTCTCTGCTGCTCATAGCACCAATCTATTGGTTCGCAGAGTTTCAGACAACCAGGGAGGGGGAGGGAGATGATCGAGCTGGTTGGGAGGTGAGGGGACAGAGAGCGTATAAATAAGAGGAGAGGGAGGATAAAAAGTTGAATTGATTCAGTCACAGGTCTGCCCAGCCACTCCTGTATTGCTTTAATTCTATCTAACTCTTTTTCCGCTGCTCTAACATTTATTGTCCATCAACCTCGCCAGCTCCAGGATGGATAACAAGTCTTACTTGGTTCAGATGAATGGGAATGGAGTCCATGGAAAAAGCACTGTCAATGCCAAAAGCCTCAATGGGAAGGGAGTACATGGAAATGGTATCCACCATGTCAGTGTGAATGGCAGTTTTTATCCGGCCAAAGCCAAGAGCCGCAGGCAGAGATGGGAGGTGAAGCCCTCTGAGATGGCCAACAACACGCTCAATCCCATCAGGGCCATTGTGGATGGGATGAAGCTCACCCCGAACCCGGATAAACCCATGATCGCGCTCTCTATAGGTAAGAGGGTTTCTGCATGACAAAGCTGGGGCTTTGAAAACTTCTGGAGAAACTGCTTTGTTGTTTACATGCAATGCAAACTTTCACTTTGTAATTATTAATTAATTAGGTTCACCAGGGTGAACAGGCTGGTTATTAATCAATAAGATGTTCAGATGAATTCAATTATATGATTATAATCATCAAGGGATAACTATACTCTTAGATTTCCAATTAGTTTCTAAGATTGGAAACAAGATAGACTAAATAAATTACCTATATGCAATGATAATAATAATTGGTATATACATATGAAATGGCATACTGTCCACTGCTGTCCACTTCTTTTACTGTTTTCGGTTTATTCTAATAGCTCTTTATCTTGTATTTTACATCCCTCATTGTTGGCTGATTGCTTACCTTTTCTCAATCACATTTGTTCCTCAGGGGATCCCACTGTGTTTGGAAACCTGCCTACAGATGATGCAGTGCTTCAGGCCATGAAAGATGCCATAGACTCCCAAAAATACAATGGCTATGCTCCTTCTGTTGGTGAGTCACACTAACCGGTAAACTAGCTAAATTCAAAAAAGTAAAATGGCTGGACATAAAAGCAGGACCACAGATGCATAAAGATGATGTGTTTTAGTAGTTTTACAGCTACATTAGGTCACTCTGTGCATTGTCACCTTCAACATATAAGGAGAAATTTAGGAGCCAGCTATTGTTTGATTTCAGTAACTACTGCATGCTTCTATTTATCAACCCCAACCGTCAGTGAAACCGCTCCAAAGGGAGGAAATGTAGTGAAAAATATTATTCGATTTCCCCCGATTCTTCAAGAGACCCAATGTATCTCTGTTTGCATCATCTGTATATTTCCTCTGTGTCTACCGGCAGGTTATCTGAAGAGCCGGCAGGCAGTGGCCAACTTTTACAGCTGCCCTGAGGCTCCCCTAGAGGCAGAGGTGCTCATACACTTCATACCTTTTATATTCATGCTTTCTCATCCTCATCCTTCTGCAGTGCTACCTTTACATCTGAATCACAGTATATTACAACTTAGTGTGTTGCTCCCACATAGTAAGCAAAATTAAAATTTCTTCAGCAGCATCATGTTATAAACACTGTTTGCAACTTAATGCTCATAATAATCAGACTGTAATGAATCAGAGTTTATGTCTTAGAAGTTAACACACTTTTTACAGTGACTTTAGTCAAAGAGTAGAGGCTGTAGGGTAAGCATAAATGTGTGGTTTTGGTGTCCGTGCTGTTAAAAGTAAAGTGCAACCGCCCTCCCTTTCAGGATGTGATTTTGACCAGTGGCTGCAGTCAGGCCATTGACCTGGCTATCAGTGTTCTGTGTAACCCAGGGGACAACATCCTGGTCCCATGCCCAGGCTTCTCCTTATATAAGACTCTGGCTGTCTCCATGGGCATTGAGGTCAAACTCTACAATCTGCTGGTAAGAAGGGGCACGTGTAACACCATGCTGTTTATTCTCTGTTCTCACTTTATTCTAAAATCAGAAACTGTACCTATACCTTTCAGTTTGCAAGCTTAAAGACAGAACACTATTTCTTGATCAAAAAGTCTCACTCTGCTGAGACAACTGGATACAGTACTATGGATGGATATCTGAATGAATTAATGAAGCCAAGGCAGAATAGCCTGAAACTTGCATTCTTTCTAATGGCCAACAGGGGGTGACTCAACTGGTTAAAAAAAGAAGTTCAATTTTATGTAAGCTTATGAGAAAATGACCCTAGTTCTCACTTGATTTATCACCTCAGTTAACAGTGTCTGGGTGGTTGTATGGTCGCTTACACGGTGACTGTTCAAGGAGGATAGAGGCGTAGCAATTGTATCTTCTGCAGCCCAACTCTATCGTCCAAATATGGTCACTTTTGGCTACAAAAGACCAAAAAGGCGAAGGCCATAATGCCAAACTCAATTCAAAAAAGCTTCAACACAGCAGTCTATTAACCAATTGGTGACATCGTCTTAGGTTTACACTTAGCTGTGCTGCCAATTTGTCCCAGTGGTCACTGGTGATATTATAACAATAATATCCCCTGCAGCCTAAAAAGCATTTTCCTAATAGACCACCATTATAAGTCAAGACACCTTGAAATACAGTTATCATTCTTTGTATTATAAATTGTAATCAATGGGATTTTATATTTTATATTTTCTCCACAACAATCTGGTGCATGTATACCTCAATGGCTGTACGTTAGATCAAAACTAACTACTACTTAAAACAGGAATCTTGAAGGAGGAGGAAACTTCACCACAAATGGAACAATATGCCTTCTAACAACTCCAAAGCTGTGAAAGTGTAGTTATAAGTTGGACCTGTATCTGTTGCCTTCAAACCCAATTGCACTGCCATTGTAACTTTCTGCAATCTGGACACATCTTAATTCATAGCGTTCAGTAACAGCAGCTTCTCCACAACTGCCTCATAACAACTGTTTATGTCATTATGCAGAAACACATAGCCACTGTTTCTGAATAGAAACTGTTGTTATGGATTATTTTCAAATGTGATCCATCGATGCTGTGAGCATCATAGATGTAACTCCAATCATCTCCACTGCATTCTGGTGAGCGCAAAAATCAGAGGCAGAAGAAACATGAAGCATGGTTACGCTGAATAAGTAACCAGAGTTTCGACTCGGTCAGTGCCCTATGAGAATGATTTAGGCCATGTATGACTGTTAACCTTATACTGGGTATGAAGCACATGATACTTTTCACCTTCCTGGTACACTCTGAAGCACTAAATGTTTGTCTCATCCTGACATACATCTTTGTTTTGCAGCCAGAGAAGTCATGGGAGGTTGACCTACAACACCTGGAGAGCCTTATTGATGAGAGGACATCCTGTATGATTGTTACCAATCCCTCCAACCCATGTGGCTCTGTCTTCAACAAGGAACACCTACAGAAGATCCTCAAAGGTTAGCTGCAATTCTGCCTCACTCTGCTTTAGTAGGAGTTCAAATCCTCAAAAGCTTTCAATTGGCATCAGTTGAAGTCAAACAATTGGACAGTATTGGACAGAATTTACTTAATCTTAGAGTTACACTGAAATTATTCTTGTTTTTCTCAGTGGCCTCCAGACACTGTGTTCCCATTCTGGCTGATGAGATCTACAGCGATATGGTGAGTACAACTAGGCAGCAACACAAGTTACAAAGTACAGGTTAGCAGGTGGGCTTGGCCCTCTGTAACACCAGCGAGACACATTTTTCATCACAGTGAAAGCAGGTGTTTTATTTGGTGGTATTTGATCTGGCTCTGGATGGTGGGTGGACAACCCCACATCAGCACAGGGGGGATTACAGGCCTTGTGTGTTGAATGAAGCCTGGAAGCAGCAACCAGTATGCTGAACGAGTGGGGGGGGGGGAGGTCAGCAAGGGCAAGCAGGGGACGTGGGCCGGGTGATAGCATTTTAGATACTGGCTATGCGTATGTATATACTCAAAAGTGCCATCCAGTTCAAATATAATGATTATTTATCACAGTGGAGTTTTTCACATGACGGTCTGCTGCTCTGTCTAGAGGTTGAAAATAGCATACATTACCTTAAATGGTTTCTTTCAAGTGAGTACTTTGTGACTTTGATATGATGGCTTTTTTTGTGATACAACATATCCTCATACCTACGACGACTGAATAGGTCAATTGCCAGTGACTACCGAAATGACATGACGTTCAAACATAGCAGCAACAGGAAGACTGGACCTTTGTTGTACTGTCACAGTCTGGTTAGGTTTAGGCACTAAAACCACTTGGTTAGGCTGAGGACACATTGTTCTTTGGCTTAAAACAACTACATTTCTTATCTAACTTCAGTTACGAACGTACCTACCTCAGTTACATCATGTATGTGACGTAACTTCATTAAGTTACTAAATTAAAATAACTCACCGATGACTTTGGATTTCACACTGGACATGAACAGCGGCCTCTTGGGTGAAAGTCCTGTGCTTGTTGGACAAAGTTGGATTGTTGCACCCCTAATTTCAGCCTCATCTTAAATGCAACATCATGCTGCTTATTCATATGAAGTTTACTACTGGAGAGTTTTTGCAGTTTGTGTTTATTCAACCACAGCTAATGTCCCAACTTTACAGACATTAGTTGTAGCTATCAATGAGTGTGTGTCTATGTGCAGAGGTGACGCACAGCTAAGTACATTCACTCAAGCACACTAAAGGCCGGATCTACTAAAGGTTTGCGTGTATGAAAATGTGTGCAAACTCCTTGCACACGCAAAAAATGTACAAACTGATTTACTAACAGTGCGCAAAAAGGGTTGCGTCTGTCAAAGGTGCAGAATAGCGCGTCTGCATCCAGTTAGTACGTTTGCAGCAATGAATATGCAATATGGGGCGTTTACACGCAATTGTGCGTGTTCTGGGTGGAGAAAATGTAAATATATTAATTTAGCACACGCAAAGTGATTTATCAAACCTGAAAGCAATTTTGCTCATAGAAACTGCTTCTATATTTAACACGTCTCAAAGGGAGGTGCAAACGGTTTGTATGCGTAATTGCGCACACATGGCTGCGGTTATTGTTGCAAGAAGGAGACGCCAAAACAAAAACAACACGCCAATTTTTCATTTTGTTCTTCTTCTGATGTCTTGGTATCTCCTTTTCACTTCATCCACTGTTCGCCTGTTTTTTCCAACAGCATTAACTTTTTCACCGATTTTCTCCCACACGGCGTTCCTTTGCGCGAGCGTCAGATTCCTTTGCTGCAGCTCATTGAAATGTTTATTCGCTTCCTCTACCAACACTTCTAATTCCAAAGGGTAGAATTTCACTTTGCACTTTCGCTCTCTCAAACTCGCCATGCTGAAAACCATGAAACACGCTAAACCCTCGTTTAAATCAATCACTCTTAGTAAATCACCCGCAAACCGCGGTTCAACCCCACACGCAAATTTCTAGATTGCACACGCAGATTAGTACAAGCAATTTGGGATCTTAGTAGATCCGGCCCTAAATTACAAATTTGAGGTACTTGTACTTTTCTTGAGTATTTCTATTTGGTGCGACCTCATACTTCTACCCCACTAAATCTTGGAGGGATTTATTGTACTTTTACTCCCCTCTGACCCTCTGACAGCTTTAGTTACTAGTTACTTTTCAAAAAACAGATTTTAATACCCATCCTGTGCATCCTGCATCTCCAAATGGGTTGATTTAGAACATTTGTGATAAACTGAACTAACTGCTCCTTTATGGGTTGATTAAATTTTCCGATTTCTTAAACAAACTATTTAAAAATCCTTGTTGATTAGCTGGAAAATGTCACAAAACTGAAAACAGGCTGACATCTTTATATATTAATCAATGTTTTCTCTCTTTTCAACCTGCAAATGAACAAATTATCAAAATAATTATACAAATTTGTGTTTTATGACACATTGATGTTGTAACTGCATATTAGACTGTTGAAAAGACGGCGAGAGAAGAGATCATAGATGTTTTTTCAGATAGGAAATCGGCCAGGTTTCAACTAGAAATCAAAGTTGGAATCCCAGTTTGTGCTCACTGGGTACCTTAATTCGAACAGCCTTAAGCACATTTGTGTCTACTCAGTCGCGTCTTTTCATTTTAGTTTCACGCAATTGCACAGTCTCTGTGATTAGCTTTTCCTACAGTGTCTATACATCTTTACTGTATAATTCACAGTGTTCACTACTAGCAGCTTTTCCTCAAAAACTCCAGTCATCTCTAATGTAATGGGGTAGAGGCAGAAATCAGAAGTAGAAGAACTAGAAAGTGGGTGAACCTACCCTTTAAACCTGAAAATGACCAAATTTAAATATTGACTGTTGGAAAACAACAGTTTTTCAGCACATTCAGTCCAAAGTGTTGGCATCAGTGCCGTCCTTGGCCAAGTCTGTTCTGCTCAAACTTTAGTTAAAGGTCAGGCAAACATGCAGATGCACACACACACACGTAGACTCCAGTAGTTTTCCACTTAGGCAACATTCTGATAAGGGGATAAACAAAAATCATGGGTCATGTCTGAAAGCATCTTTCAGCTTCTGATTCTTTGAATGTCACCTCAACTACTTGAGTGTTCTTCAACTATGATCTTTTACAAGTCAGTGTTTTATAGTACATTAATTAATCTCGGTGCCCCTGATAGCTGCAAATGTAAAAATCAATATTAGTGTAGTTTAAAGTGGACAAATAGAAGTTTGGCCTGTTCATTCATCAAAGTATGAAGTGCATTAAGACAAGACTACTTGCAATTACATAACCCCCCCCCCCATCCTGCTCCTCCTCCAGACCAGAATGACTCTGCACTTTTTTGCCTGCATGTGTTTGCGATTAATGCAGATGTGGGTTTTTTGCAGCAGAAACAAGAGGAATGGGGTGTGTGTTGTGGTGGTTGGAGAGCTTTTATGACTTGAATGTTCGGAGGCCAAGGGGCCAGGGTGTCTGAACTTCACCAGCCATGCAGGGGGAGAGGGTTAGGGGGGTAATGCCCCACTGATACTCTCCTCCATAACACCCTTAGAAGTAATTTATATTTTACAGGGCATGTCTGCAAAATTAATTGTTTTCTTCTTCAGTTCTGAAAAAATTGGTTACTGCTCCATGTTTGCTCATTTACAGATGTTTTTCACTGCACACATTGAATTAACCGCTCCATATTGATTATAGTGGTTTAATGTAATCCTACTATTACTTGCCTCATACTTGATTTCAGAGAGGGGAGATGTGGCGGAGCCTGCCACAATCCAAAAACTGCTTTAAATTAGAGAGCTATGCAGACACACACCGTGTACTGGGCAGGCTCCTTTTACATGTCCATTGATGTTATGTCATTCATAGCAGTCTGGCCAATAGAAAGTGGGGCAGTTCCCCTGCTCCGCGTCAAAGAAACTGTACAGCTATAATGAGAACCAGCTTTCAATGGGAGGAGCGTATCTGACTATGGTTACAGATAACCACAGTCAGGTACTGTGATCAGTGTCCCCCCTCCATACACACTCTCTCCCACTCTCTCTCTACTATCTAATCTAATACTATATCTCTTCTCATACTCTTCCTTTAGTTTCTCCCTCACCTCCAGAATAACTATTATAATGATTTTGTGTTCACAGCTTGTTCTGCCGCCCCCAAGTGGCCCAAAAGTTAGTTTATGCTGCTTTAACCACTCAAATTTTTCCTTCTTTATGGGAAAAATTTCTGATAGTGCAAAGTTTCTGAGTTGTGACGGAACTTTGGCTATATACTAGACTAAGATGTTAGAGCCCAAGGGAGTAACATTTTTTTTGTTGTCTACTCACGACTTAATTGACTTGAGTGTGAGGCATCCATTTGAAATTGAGTTCCATTCAATGTCAGCATGAATTGACGTTACCATCAAGCCCCCTGTCAATGTTGAGTGACAGTGGACAATGGTGACCAGTGACCATGGATGGTTTTGCCATCTGAACATGTGTCATTGTGTTCCTGCACCCTTTCTCAGGTTTTCCCAGGATGCGATAGTCCTTCCATGGCATCTCTCAGCAGCGACGTTCCCATCCTTTCCTGCGGCGGTTTGGCTAAACGGTGGCTGGTCCCTGGTTGGAGGATGGGATGGATCCTTATCCATGACAGGAATGATATATTAGGATCTCAGGTATATAGGCTTTTTTGTGCATTCTTTTAACAGAGAGTAGGAAGTCTACAATAGATAACTGTTTCACTGACCTAATTGACACATGCAGTATGTCTCCTCTAAAGATTCGACAGGGTCTGGTGAAACTGACCCAACGTATTCTGGGAGCCTGCAGCATCGTCCAGGGTGCCTTAGAGAACATCCTCAACAACACATCTCAAAGCTTCTACAACAACACCATCAGCTTTCTTAAGGTAAAAACAGGGCGTGGTGAATTAGGACTGAGTAATATCTTTAGTCTGGGACATACACATTAATCAGAATACTGTCTCAGTGACTCCCTGTTACACACGTCGGTCTTATTTTCTTACTCAAATCCCTCTAAACTTATGTGACCAAACTACTTCATGTCTTCTTTTTCATAATGTGTCTTCAGTTCTCTTTGACATGTATTAAACATGTTTTACTGACTGGATGTTTTATCTTTTTCTTCCTTAGTCCAACGCAGAGATTTGTTTCAATGAGTTGTCCACAATCCCTGGCCTGAATCCTGTCATGCCTTCAGGAGCCATGTACCTCATGGTCAGTGTTTGAAGAATTTTCTCGTAACAGACAGTATAATGTCTTCTGTTGTTCTGGAGGGAGCTCCAGTATCTGGATATTATTTTCTTAGATTGCCGATATAATAATTCAATTTAAAAATGTGCCATTTAAATGTGCTAATTTGGCTCTTGTGCGGCATGCAATCTGCAAAGTTACAAGTAACTCAAGTTATGAAATAAATGTAGTGCAGTAAAAAGTACAATCTCTCCGAAATGTAGTTGAGTGGAAGTATAAAGGAACAGAAAATGGAAATACTCAAGTGCAAGTACCACAAAATTGTACTTAAATACAGTACTTGAGCAAAGGTACTTTCAATTACTTTCAGTTACATTCCATCACTGCAAAATACATCAAAAAGCCTCTTACATAATCAGCTGTTACATTACAGCATCTTAAAATTGATAGCCATATTAATAAATTAAGCAGACAAACATGTTATTTTCAGGATGTCACTGGTAATGAATTTTCACCTTCTTATGAAACTGGTGCAGGTTTTATAAAAACAAATTCTGAAGCTCAAGCATGAAAAAATAATTCTTAAACTTCCCCACATGAGCCACACTTGATAGACAGTATTACACATCACAACACATTTATTTCACATTAAGGTTCTTATCTCAGCTGTCCATGCATGTGAATCTAAACATTTTACTCTATCATTCTACAGTTTGTTCTTCAGTTGATGGAAGTTTGAATATAAATGTGAGCTTCTTCTAAGAGGAAACTGTGTGTATATGTGACCTTTATCCAGGTGGGGATTGACATGGATCACTTTCCTGATTTCAAGAATGATGTGGAGTTCACTGAACGGCTGGTGACTGAGCAGTCTGTCTTCTGTCTGCCTGCCTCGGTAAGACACCATCCTTTTTTGTCCCTGCTCATCATTTATCCATTTGTCCCAATATGTACACACTTCATTTTATGTATAAATGAAAAGCATGTGTAATCACTTGAAAATCTAAGAGTATCCATTCTCTGTCCTTTCCCAGGCATTCGAGTATCCTAACTACTTTCGCATTGTGGTGACTGTGCCGGAGGAGATGATGGTGGAGGCTTGTGGTCGGGTCAGGGAGTTCTGCCAGCGCCACTACCGGCCCAACAGCCGCGACAGCAATGATCTGGACCAGTGATGCAAATCAGAGCTGGACCAGTCATGGACCTGAGGGAGACCAAAGCCTAGAGGATGGAAGAACTGTTCTCCAGTCATATACTGAGCTGGAATCAGCTTTAAATTGTATTCCACAATGTTGTGAAGTTAAAGATGTAGAAATCTGATGTCAAAACTGTGTAAATATCATCAGTGTGGCAACAAAAAGCCCAGAAGCAACATATCTTATGGTCCATTGATGGTGTAATTTTTGATGTAAACCATATGAAATGAGCAGACCTAATATTTATATTTTATACAGGAAACTTATATTAACCTCTTCTTGTATTTGTGTATTTATATAATTTGTGTAATGCGTTGTTGGTCTATGTAATGTAACTTCTTTGATATGAACTGCAGGTTCGTAGACTTTGCATACTGTACAAATCAGCTGGCTTCTTCGCTGTCACAAATAGGGAAAGTGAATATATATTTGAATATCAATTTTTATAAATGTTATGAATAGTAATCTTCTGCATCCTTTGCTTATGCTAGAAAACAGTTGCCAGTGCAGTGTTGGACTGCATTGGCATGGTCTTTATCAGAATATTCTGTGTATATTGTTTGTATTTTAATTGTCTGTCATATTGAATCACATATTACAGACAGTTTTGTTGATAGTTACATAATAAAAATGTGTTAAAAAGACTGGCGTTGAATGATATAAGAGAAGATTATTAGATATGCATTTTTATTTACAAGTAATGATGTTGTGCACACTTGTACACACTACAGGTGGATTAGACTCTCAGAACATGGCATTTTGCATACAAAACATGCTGAGCCTTGAAAAGACTGCATTGTGTACAACAGCACAGATTGTGATCATTAAGGAACTGATCAGAATCAGCCTGAGAATCCCCCAGCACAGATTAAGACAGACACAAGAAAACGCTACACAGGCTGAATGTTCATTTGAACTTAAAAAGGCCACAATAACAACTTTAAATTGGCTCCCTATGTCTTATTTTATATTCACAACATCATCAATCAACACCAATTTGATTCAGTCCATCAATGATCTCATTCTAGTTTCTACAGAGTATTTGATTCTTATGTAACCTCATATAATTGCACATGTGACTATATAAATGTACAGTACATATAGTTGTCCTTCCACTGCAGCCTGTTGATTGGGATAAAAAGGTTTTCAATTTGGCAGCATTTCCCTAGTAGCACTCAGGAGCAGTTAGTCCTGCTGATATATTGTTTTTTCCCTTAGTGCCACCATTAGGTTTTAAGTGCAATGTCTCAACAACTGTTGGATGGATTGACCACATATCAGCAACTAATGACATTCCCATTAGTCTCAGCTGTGCTTTGTTATTACACCAATCAGCCACAACATTAAAAACGACGGACGACATTGCGCATCTTGTTACAAAGCAATGTCTTAAGGTCTTATGACCATGCACTGAAGGGTCAGAGCTATTTTGGCTGCACGAGGGGAACCTGCACAATATCAAGTAGGTGGTTTTAATGTTGTGGCTGATCAGTGCATGAAAATGCAGTTCCGGTGAAATAAATACCAAGTCTATACTAAGGGATTGTTGTTGTTGCAGGGAGGTTTATTTCATTTTATTGTATTTTTCCATGATCTGATTAATCCTTTATTTGGAGTTCATTGATTGAATAAACCAACAACAACAACAAAAAACACGATATAGTATAATATAATAATATAACAACCTAACACCATTTATAAAAAAGAATCATTTATTATTGGGTTCCCAGAACTTCTAGCTGAATTATCTGAATTTATAGAAGCTCACAGACAACAATTAAAAAATATATTATTAATAATTAAAAATATGTAATAATAATACCAATAATAATGATAATAATAATAATAGGAAGAAAAGGAAGAAGAATCACATACAATCATACAATGTACAATGTAGTGAAACTACTCTCTCCTCTCCTGTCTGCATTTAACCCATCTTGACGGAACAGTGGGCAGCCACTGTACAGAACCCAGGGACCAACTCTGGGAAAATATCAAAAAACGTTTATTTTTTTATTCTTGCACAAAATATATAAATTTAAGCACTTTTCATGGCCAAAGTCTATTTATGCCTATTTTCAAGAACTTTTAAGGCCTTGATAGACTGGGAGACTTTTATCAGTTGATGTGATAAATGAAACTCTTTTCCCCACGAATCCACAGCCTTTGTACTGTAGCCGCACAGTACAGTGATACAAGATCACCATCTAATGTTGAAGTGGAAATATTACAGCAGATTTTTCTTGCAAAGTGACCCTGCCTGTGGGTGTGTGTTTATGTGTGTGCACTACTACCCCTATGAGACGAGTGACCTTTGCAACATGCTCCTCCTCACTCACCGAGCATACACATAAATACTTCAAGTGAAGTACTTTGTGTGCTGTCCAATAATTAACTATTGGACTGATAAGGCAGGAAGAGGAGAGAGAAGTAACAAGTGTGAGGGGAAGAGAAAGCAGAGAGAGAGAGAAGGACAGAAACACTTGAAACAGCAAAGTGAACTCAGCAAAGAACAAGGACGTTGACTCAGCAGTTGCAGTTTGAGGGGGAAAAGAGGAAGAGGAAAGCTCTGATAGTATAGTAGTGTGTGCAGAGGTTCTCATTTTGTTTTTCTTGTGCAGTGGGTAAATGGACTCCATGGAGGACACACAGGTGGCCAGGACCATAGAGCTGAATGATGGCACACGTATGCCAGTTTTGGGTCTGGGGACATGGAAGGTAGCCTCAACACTCATTCCTATATCTGCTTTTTGCTGTTAAGAATTCAGTTGTCACCAATTTGTTTACCTGCACACTGTTTCACAAGAGTAATGTCCTTAATTATGCCCTTTACATACATGCCTTTTTATGTAAAAGAGTGTTTACTGAATTCTGCTTAGGGAGGCTTCTGATTGGCAGATGTTTTGTCCTGAGATGGTGGCATACTGATCCTGCCTCCTTTTTTAAAGACATAGTTTGACATTTTGGGAGCTTATTGTGTTTTCTTGTCGATAGCTAGATGGAAAGATTGAAACCAATCTAATATCTGTGCATTAATTATGGAGCGAGAACCATGAGTCATTTAGCTTAGCTTAGCATGAAGACTGGGAAACCGCCAGCCTTGCTCTGTCTGCAGATCAGAAATATACCTGTGAACACTCCTAAAGCTAATTAAAACTTAGCTTGTTTGTTTACAATGGATTATTAAAGGCCATAGACCCAAACTCTCTGTTGCTTACCATACCAAAAACTCAACAACCTACTGTATATCACTATGACTTATTATTATTATTTTAACTAAATTTCTGGGTGTTTCTGTCTCTAGATGATGTGCATTTACTGTCTATACTACTGTGTTACTGCCATTTATTGCTAATTTCACTTGATTGCTTTTGTGCTGTGGCAGTAATTTCACTGCAGGAGAAGTAAAGCTCGTCTCATTCAATTTCTACCTCAAACTTGATAAAAATCTTATAAGAATAGTTCTCGCCTTCTCGCTGGGAGATAGATGAGAAAATACAACACTTATGTCTGTGCATTCAATTTGAAGCTATTGTGCACTTGTTTCAAATGCAATACCTTTTTTTCCATTACAAATATTAAGCTTAATGGTTTAAAAGTTGAATCTTTGAGCGTGCTCTTGAGTTGGCATGGACTCCACTAGTTTCTGCAAATCCTGTTGACTCATGTTATCCTAGCATGATTTGACATTGTTCCACAAAGCTTCTTGTGATGTCACAGAATGCTTGACTTTCTCAGTCTTCAAGTGTCCCCATAAATGTTCAATGGGGTTGAGGTCAGTTAACTGGAGTCCTTGGAGTCCATGCCAGCTCGAGCGCATGCTGTCATTAAAGCAAAAGGGCGACATACCAAATACTAAGATACTCTTTAATGTACAGTATCTTAGTATTGAAATATGATATTTTTTAAAGATTCAACTTTTCACTCAAATTAAGCTTATATTATCATTTGTTATGAAAAAGAATAGTACTACATTTGAAAAAATGCAAAATAGAAGAGTGGGAGCAGGTTCCTGGCAACCTCACGTGGTGACAAGTCTCCAGCAAGTTGGCAGATTTTGTTACCTTTGGATAGAGCTAGGCTAACTGAATCCCCCTTTATACAGTCTTTGTGTTAAGTTAAGCTAACCAGCTGCTGGCAGTAGCTTCATATTTAACAGACAAACATGAGAGTGGTGTCGATCTTCTAACTCTCATCAAGAAAGTGAAAAGGGGCATAACCACTCACAGTACTGATATTATTACCATAAGGACCAGACAGATTTTTTAAGAATATATGGTGTGTTCCATTTACCTTGGAAGTCAACGCTGACAAGGACAAAATTGACCACATTTCAGTGCAACAAGTTGGAAAAACACAAAACAGTTCTAGTCAGATTAGCCATTGTTAGCCTTTGCTAGAAATGCCAGTTGATAACAATGCATACAGGTGTTCACATATAGAAGTTGGACAGTACTGTGTGCAAGACTGATTCAATGAGAAACAAAAGACAAAAGTGCCAATAAACAGTATATTCTACATTTTCAAAGCTGTTAATGTGCCAAGCAGCCATCTTGGATTTTGAGGTTGGGTGAGGTGTGTCCAACTTTCTGATTCAGAAGTCTGGCCTCAGGTTCCAGTTGAAATTGCCGACTTGGAACTTGGAAATTCCAACTTCCCAAGTCAAATGGAACGCACCAAAAGTCAGCCTCTTCTAAACCATCCATAATGCATTATATAATGTGAACAGTACATGTTGGTTATATTGGAGAAATGAAGAGAATTAAAGGCCCATTTTAAAAATGTTTTTCTTGCTGCAGTCCTCTCATCTTCCCCGCACCTCAGTCCAGGGTGCAGTAGAGGCTGCCATTGCAGCTGGCTACCGCCACATAGACACTGCGTACAGCTACAAAAATGAAACTGATATTGGCAAGGCTCTGCAATCCATGACGCAGCAGGGCGTCATCAGGCGCCAGGACATGTACATTGTCAGTAAGGTGGGTGCTGAGGCGAACAGGTGTTACAGCAGGGCCAGGGTGCAACATGAGGAGGGGGAATTACATCTCACTGTGCCGTACTGATACATTTAGTCCTTTTTATATTGCAGAGTACAAAAAAACATCTGTCTGAACCTTACACATAGAAAAAGGGTGCTTCTTTGATGTTTTCTGATTTCATCAAATACATTTTGTAGTGATTGTGTAGTATTGTAGTATTGTGCTCAATATGCTGCCTTATATGTTACATATGATTATTTTGTTAACCCTCATGTTCTATACTTTTTTTTTAAAGCTGTGGGTTACCCATCATGCCCCAGAGGACATCCCTGTGTGCCTGAATAAGTCTCTGAATGATCTCCAGCTGGACTACCTGGATCTTTACCTTGTGCATTTCCCCGTTGGCCTCAAGGTTGAGCATAGTATCCAAAATAATGTGGCAGAATTAAAATTTTACTATCCATTCGTGATGCACGGATCAACCCATAACCCATGGGACCCACCAACTGACCCCTCGGTTGGGTAGTGACAAAGCGGTGTTATCTGCAGAGTCACTTCAATGTCGAAAGTCCAAACATTTGTAAAAATATAATGCATAAAGTTGTTTTTGGGGTGGGGTTGGGTACGTGTTGTTGATTAGTGCATATTTTTATGGGCTGATGCTTCTAACAGGCTTGGTGGGTGCAGGAATGAAAAAACTCCGACCTGTGCATCACTACTATCCTGCCCTTATCCCTGAGGAATTTTGCCCAGACTATGAAAAGTTTGACCCCAGATGGCATGACATTTTTGGGCTGTAGAGCCCATTAATGCAAGGCTCTGCCACAACCATACATGCTTTAAAGCTGTGCTGCATGATTCTTGACCACAAGGGGGAAGAGACCCTCCAAACCAAACTCAGATTAGTTCCAAGACACTAATGGCTTATCACATTGCTATGGCTAACATATTAGCTAAAAGAGTTCAATGATAATTAGGTTTTATTCCAAAAAGCAGGTACATATAAACAAAGGTGACATCCAGAGCTTATCTGAAACAACTTAATTTCCAGCCCCTCTTATGGGCTTACATGCACACACACACACACACATTGCTTTTTATTGTCCGTACAGTACGTGTATTAATTCATCACATAAGTACTTCTTGACTAAACGTGGCTAAAGACAAACAGGTCAAAATATTCTTTGTTTCTCACTCCTGATCTTGCCTGTCTCACCCTGACACTATAACTTCTACTCTCCAGGTGCTTTCAGTTTCTTTTGCTATTCTGTAAAGTTAATGAAGTTTACATTTTTCAGCAGCTGATAACTTCATGGGAGTGCTGAATAGGCACAATTCACTGAGGGCATAATGACGTGCAGCTAATAAGGCTTGCATTCTTAAGAGGCTGAGATCTTTGGGGGAGTATGAAATAGGCACAGTTCACTGAGGGCTTATTAATGTTCAGTTTGTAACAACCGGCTGTGAAGACCATGGCACTTTTTTTTAAGCTTTCACTTACACTGAGCTTTTTTACATCAATGGGAGTAAACGCTGATTAAAACACTTTAACTGTATACACGTATAAAATAAACCTGTATGTAGGCAAGAGCGAACATTATCGGTGCTCATCAGAGTTTGCTGAGAACAGCTGCAGGGGATTCTAGCTCCATAGCTACATGCAATAGCTAGCAACGAGCAGCAGTTGAGCAGTTACTCTGGTGATATGCTGCTCCCACATATTGTTGGAGTTACTTTTGAATTCCTGCTATGTTTTACAAATCACACCTTTAACACAGGTTAAGAGTAATTTCTGGCTCTACATGTTTTCTAAATGTTCTAAGGACACATGCCATGCCTTTGCTTGCTAGCATTTGTCTGACTGTTCATGTTTCCTTTACATTTCCTTCTAGAAAATGGGTGATGAGCTTTTTCCAAAGAAGGATGGAATTATGCTGACCTCTGACATAGACTACTTAGATGTGTGGAGGGTAAGAACACATGCACTCTGTGTTTCAGTGTGCACTGGCACCACAGCATAGATGTACGCATACAAATATTCATGTAACAGAATCGCTTCAGTTTGTCATGCCAACTAGAGAATACATAATACAAACAAAATACAAATGGTTTCCTAAAATTTGCAGTTTTCTCCCTCAAAGTTAATTTGATATTTTCTTGTTTTTAATAAAACACACCTCATCCACTGGCATGGAAAGGAGACCACAGATTAAACCTCAGAAGCCTTTGAGAGGAGACTGTAGACATTTGTTATTTGATTTTATTGGATCTCATTCGCTAATCTTCCAGTCTACATTAAGAACATTTAAGCATATAATTCATAAATAATTCAAGACATAATTGTTGACACACATATTCAATTCATACATGCATACACATACATATCTAACCTACATACATTGGCACATATGCTGTAATGTACCTATACAGACCTTTACACTGTGTGTTGTTGTGCTTGTAGGGGATGGAAGTCCTGCAAGCCTCAGGGAAGGTGAAGAGCATCGGTGTGTCCAACTTCAACATCCTGCAGCTGGAGAGACTCCTCGCTCTGTGCAGGGTGCCACCTGCTGTCAATCAGGTACTACATATTTAGTTCCTTTATTGATGTAAGCAAGAGAAAGTCTTTTAATTGAAAAGATTCTTATTTCCTTCTACCCTCATACTTCTTCAAGTATGGACCCATGTTCCATACTTTTTTGTTCCAGTAAGAAGTGAGTGGTCAGACCTCAGTTGGGCTGTCCACATCAACATTGATGGGCTGTCTTACAGAGCTCACACTAAGATTTTTTGTTAGACAATAGAAAGTAGAAATTGAGAGGTACAAATGGGGAATAAGTGGACAAACTCTGTTCCTTTGCAGGGCTGCAATTTAGTTGCAGGGACAAGAACTTAAGCAGGATGTTTGAAAATGGGTTTACGTTATATTACATTGTTGTTGTGGAAAAGGAGAAATATGTCCTTATACAGTATCATACAATGATGCCATACAAGAAGACATGACTATGGGTCATCAGATGACACCATATGGCATTGTGCAGCATCATATGTCAGGGTAACAGCTAGAAAAGTATGTTAACAGCAAAGAAGCATAATGTGTTCTTACACTCAACAAATGTTTATACAAAAACCGAGGATACATTAAAATGTGTTTGTGTGGCGGCAGGTACTGGAAATCAATACGTGATCTTTTCCTAATCCTAACCAAGGTGTTTTTGTGCCTAAATCTAACCAGAGCATAAGCACAGTGTTACAACATAAAATAGAAAATTGAACAGAAGAAACATAAAAATGCAACTTAAAGAATTGTAAAGTTTGAACATATCTGTGGTTTATAGAAATGTACATTGCCAAGATTTATTCTGGGGATTATGTTGATCCATGACATTAGAAAACATCAATATGACATCACTTGACATTACACGTACTGTACGTCATCTTATGTCATGTCATTGATATGTATTTAAGATTATTAGCATAAACTATCTTTTCAGCTGGTCATCATCTGACAATAGATAATGTAATGTGATATTATGTCACAAATACTTAACTCTAATTTAGCCGACATCATATGCTGCTACACAACATAGCATCCTCACATGATGTGGTTGCATGACATTATCATATAATATAAAAATGAGATAGACTCACGTTACATTTTATACTGTGTTGCACCTATCATAACGTAATGTGGAACAAGTTATTTGTTTATTTATATTGTTATTTAGGGAGAGCTTATATATCTGGTCCTGCTCGGCAGCTAGCTTTAAATCCAAGCTGCCTCCATCAGCATCCATATGGACTGACCTTTTATTTGGTGTTACATTAATCATAGGTGGAGCTACATCCCTACCTGGTGCAGAAAGACTTGATAGAGTTCTGTAAATCCAAGAATATCACCCTGACTGCCTACAGCCCCTTTGGCTCACCTGAGAGACCCCCAGAGATGTAAGACACACAGCATTACTCACACACTCTACTGACCAATTACAAATGAATCAAGAGCCTGGGTGCTTCTGTTGATATCATTAATTTAGGTGTGATCATGCTCAGAGGTAATTTAATGATCCATAGAGGACACATTTATTTAAATCCAAACAGTGCAGTTTTCCCTCTGATCTTTCATTTTTGTTGATTTACAAATAGGATAAATCTTGGTCACACAGTATGAAAGATATGAAACGCCTCAATAACTTCAGAGTGAAATACAACACACGTCATACAGTCTGCATTTTCTTGTCATCTATATACATTAATTGTGTCAAAATCCAATGATGTTGGGATCCATAGATGAAGTTGTTTTTTCAAAATGGACGGGGAAAATAACTGTACTTAAATTAATATGGGGGTGATGTTGTAATCACAATAAACTTACCCCTATTATGCTGAGGGAAAAAAAGCAGTTTAAACCAAGCAATATGAGACAAACAGCACTTACCCCAAGCTGCAGGCTACTTTTATTGCTTAACACCGGGTGCAACAAACAGTGTAACCCTTAAACACCAGATAAACACAGAAGGGGACAAAACCACATACAACCCTCAGGGACACAAGGCACGTGCACAACCGTGACGGATTGTTTATAGTGGAGTCCCAAACAAACACAGCTTACCTACAGGTCTCGGGCGATCTCCAGCTCAGAGCAGGATCTAATGCGACTCAAGGTGTTTATTACTCCAGAAGGTCTGGCTCTGCACCTGTGCACTCTGTTCCCAAGCTACACAACACTCAGCAAATGTATTTAGTCTTGTTTTGACTGAGAGACCACTATAGCCGCAGATATTACATATTGTGAGTTTACTTATGACACAGTATACGCATACATAAAGAGAAATACATATTGCAGTGGCTTTTGTGAATTTTCAATATATACAGTTTTCATTTCATAGTTCAGCAGTGTGCATAACGCCAACATATAAAGTAATACTTGCTGTAGATTATTCTCAACGCAAACTCTTCTGTCCACCATTATCTACTCTGTACTCTACTCTGTACACCTCTGTACAATTTCTCTTCTCACAATGCTGTTTTAATTTTTTTGCTATCTTTATCTTTATGCGAGGTTAAGGGGGCAGCAGAGCTCACAACCCCTAGCCTTATTGTTAAGCCTTATCTGGTCTCCTACCTCTGAGCTTGAGTTCAGTAAGAAGTGGACTAATGAAATCCAAAGTTCATACAGACAAATATGAGCACAACTGACTGTAGATGGTAGGTGAGGTTCTCTGATGGCTCTGAAGCAGACTAAAACGAGCTGCTGTATCAGTGTAGAGAAATATGGAGTAATGAGTTTGGTAGAAATTTACTATAACTACCCATCGAGCCGACTGAGTCTTGAATTCAAAATTCAAAATCCTTTACCAGTCTCTTTATCTTCCCTGTCTTCAGGTTCAGAGGAGAAACCGATCCACATAAGCTCCTGGATGATCCAGTTGTAGCAGATATAGCAAAGAAGCACAGACACAGCCCTGCACAGGTCAGTGTGATTCAGTGAACTGTAAGTGTGTGTGTGTATTCCTTTGTCAGTAACACTGGTGTTCTCCTAGGTATTGCTGAGGTACCACGTGCAGCAGGGTATTGTAGTCATCCCTAAGAGTGACAAACCTCATCACATCCTTGAAAACACAAAGGTAAAATCAGTGAGTTTGTTGCATCTATCTGCTTTTTTCTTGTCTTCTCCTCAGGTAGTAAAAGCATCAAATACCTAAAAATACTTTAATACTAAGCAACACTAGAAAGAGTACTGCTTATAGTATACATTACTCTTTATAGATCCTTTATACTTAAATACATTTTAATCTAATTTCTTAACACATTATGTAAATGATTAGAAACACGAATTACTTAGGTCACAAATACATGTTTGTTTTTTATTCATTTAAATTGCATGCAACAAGAAATTGCAATAACCCACCTGTGTGACCAGTGACAATGTTTAGTTGCACTTGATAGATTTTTGGGCGCATGTGTGACCAAAATAAAACCCTGGAGCCCTGCTGACAGACTTTGGCTAGGGCCCTGCTGCTAGTGTAGCGAAAAATCACTATTTACTTTGTAATAGTAAAAAATCCCTCTTTGTTGGATAATGCCAGCATTGTCCTATCATTCAACACAACATGTGCTTAAACTGTATCACAGAGTATGTGATGTATTAGGAACACAGATGATTGTGGGGGTCTGTATTCAACACTTAATGGCAAAGCTGACCAAAATGGCGATTAGCCCAAACATGGTGTATACCTCATAGAAGGGCTGGTTTGATTGTACTGCAGGAATAACACAACTCTTGTGTCTGGGACAAGAAACTACTAGCATCTGCATAGCTGTCTGTAAAACCCAGGTGTCAAAATCAATTTCATTGCTCATGGTGTTTTGTGCAGATCTTTGACTTCAGTCTGACTGAAGAAGACATGACAGCTCTGAGTGGACTGGACCGAGGGTGGAAAGCCTGTATGTTGGAAGAGTAAGTTTACACAAAGCCATTGTGGCAATAGTTGTCTGCAAGGTGAAGCTATCTTCGTAGTCTGGCATGTTTTTTTCTGTTTTTCAGAGTCAAGTCTCATCCATACTACCCCTTTGTTTGAGGCTGCCAGGGGGGTGGAGAGAAGACAGCAACCTGGATCTACTATAACCAGACCACCGACATACAGTCTACCTACAGTAAAACACACTGACATTCATCAGTGACGTGTTTACCAAATAATGATGGAATGTGAAGACAAATCTGAAGATTCTGAAGAAGATTCAGTCTTCAAATATGAATGTAATGAATGTGACAAATATCAGGGCACTGATAAGCTCTTTTCTATTTTGCTAAAAACTGTGATGATAACTTTTCTAATGTTTCCTGTAAAGAATAAAATACTGTACATTTGTGTTCACACAATTATTTTTTTAATTTGACAATTTCACAAAAATGAACAGTTTAACAAATAATTTGGAAACAGATTGTATTACAATATATAATACTGAGCACACTATAATTTCATTACATATACTTTCTGTATGTGTGTGTTAAGGTAAGTTTCTCTAAATAGATCTTATAAAAGCATGTAACAGTTTCTCTGTGAGAATTTGTGCTTTGGTGGGAGTCATATGGGTACAGACAAGGCTTTCAGTCTGCACATTAAGTTTAAATCCGTCCACATACTTAGAAAATAACACATAAATAATGATGTATTTAATTTTATTTATTGCAGTTTTATACTCTGTAGAGACATCAGTTACAATATCTTTGTCGGACAATATCACTGCTAATGCTTTTAGTAGTGCAAGCCAGACTGACCTTGGAGCTGTAGTGAAGATTCTGAGGGACAGGAATGACCCAGTGTCTGACAGAGGACGAGCACAAAACTGTTTGTCCAGTGCTAATGCTCAGGCATACTGCAGGTTAATCAGCTACAGTTGTTGTAAGATAAGCTCCACAAATAAAAGCAGACTTAGATCTTTCCCATCCTCCCAAACAAATAAATGCATTTGTGTTGTTTTTGCACTGGTCAAACCTCAGTAACTGAAAACTTGCTCAGCCCTGCGGCAACTGTAGATATCCAGTCTGGCAGCAGATTGACAGTTGAAATTCAGTCATTTCTGAAACAGTTGGTCATTGTTTTCAGCCGGTTTTCAGCCGATTAGCTTGTTCATTGCAATTATGGGTAGACTACCATCAATGTTGTCTCATTAAATTATTTTAATGAATTAATCTCTGCTACAATACGTTGGACACTAACATTTTTGGGAAAAGAAAACTCAAAGTATTATCAAACAATATTTTGGTGGGCCCCCTGCAATACTGATGACCTCCTAGAGGTCACAGACCCCTTGTTGCAGATCCAGGATGCAGAGGACATGGGAATAAAGCACTGTTTGTGTATTGCAGTGTAGAGCAAGTTAGTTTAGCAATAGACTACATAACTGCAGCTGGTGTGAGGACCCAAGAGGACTCTCGGAAATTTGAAACATTACAATTTTTGTGGTTCTGCCCACTACAATATGTGTGGATTCTATGATAATTGGCTCTTGGCTTGAACCAAACAAGGGTAGGAAATATTTCACATTTATCAGTATCTAAAACAAATAGAAAGATGTTGGTTGCTGGTTGCTGCTCCATGCCATGCTGTCACATGATGTGTAGCATACATTTTAGGATCAAGACACTGTGGCAGGTTTTTCTTTTCCTTATGTAATGGTTCCAAACAATCAGAATTGTACAAAAGAATCTACCTGGACACCCAATTTTATTTCGACCTCCTTGTTGTCTTTCCTGTGTAAATGTGTAGATTTGTCCACAGTGCAGACTAGAATATCATTCCCACCCTTTCATGTCTTGCAGGTTAACACTAAATATTAATCCACCGCCCAGCCTTGGAGCTTCTACCAGCTTTCATTTTCAGACTTTAAAGTGATTTCGAGGAACTTTAAGTTTTTGTTGATTCTGGCGGACCCTTTTGACAAAAGCGCTATGAAACCAGCGACTGTTGTTGCACGTGCCGGCAACGTGTGCATTTATTTTGGAAGCGAGTGACAGAGACACTGCAGGATGTATCGCGATGAGGTAATGTATTTATATGTGATTTTGTATGTGATATATGTGATATATGTGATTGGACCCAAGCACAGGCATTAATAATAGCTTTATAATTATAGCAGTCTTGTTCGCTGATGGTCTCGTTTGCTGTTACAGGTCATTCATAATCATCAGAGGAATGACAAGACTGTTTCATAAACACTTGAAAGTTCCTCGTAGTCACTTTAAAAACACAGAGAGACGTCTGAATTTATAGCATACTTTATCTACCGTACCAAGGACACAAAAAAGATTGCTCTCTCCAGAATATATCTGACCGTGAATGCAAATGCAGAAAAAAGACTGTCTATCATATCATGTAGTTTTTGTCAACATACATTTATCAGGTGTTCTTACCAAAGAAAAACTCTGGTTAATTCAATGTTGGGCATTATCGCTCCTCTCCTCTGACTTGGCGTGATGCTGCAGTGCCTCTTGACTTGCAAGAAAACATTTATCTTCAATTAAAGATTTTGTATCAGAGGGATGAATTAAGCGCGTCTGTCTCAATGAGCATGCCTTGTATTTATGCATAAAGAGCAGGTCCTTCATCACTGTTGTTACGTTGGGTTTGACATTCCTTTCATTCCTTGTCCCATCTTCCTCTTCTCCTCCGGAGAAGGTGATGATGGTGAGGGCTTCACAGTGCACACACATGCTGAGGCCCCTGCGATGCGTTTAGGCAGGTCTGGCCCTCTGGACCATGTCCCCTTGTCAGGGTTATAAAACTGTGTAGCTCTGGAGAACACCATACTCTCCCAGCTGTAGCCCCCAAGCACATAGATCCTCCCTGCCCAGACTGCAAGCCCCGCCTCGCTGTTGGGCAGCAGCAGCGGTGCCACCCGGGTCCACTGGCCACTGTTTGGGTCGTAGGACTCCACCTGCAGGATGTCGAAGCGCTCTGTGGTGTCTTCGTGGTCATTGCTGCCACCAATTGCATAGATAAGGTTGGTGAGGGAGGCCATGCAGTGCCAGCCCCGGGCCAGAGACATGGGTTGGCGCTCCATCCATACATCACTGCCCCGTGACGGATCATAACTCAGGACATCTCTGCGGTATGGGCCGATCTGATAGTCATGACCACCTGAGATGTAGACTATACCACGGTGGACTGTGCCAGCATGGCCGTAAGTAAACCTAAAAAAGACAGAATTCATAAAGCAAAATGTAGGACTTTCAAATAAAAATTGGTTTCTTGTGAAAAATTCATCATGATGATAAAGAAACATTAAAAAGTACTGCCTTATGGTGAAAAGCCTCGACGCACCAGTCAAGTTGCTGTTCCTGAGCTACAGCGTTGAATAATGGCCAGAACAGTTTTTGCAGGATATAATATTATAATTATGGATGCACGATATGGATTTTTTTCAGCCGATACGATAACTGATAATTACCTTACTCTCATGGCCGATACCGAAAAAATAACCGATAATAGAAATTAACAACTTTTTATTTTTAAAATAAATTGCTAACCTGTAGTATAAGCACACCTGAGTGTAAGAAAAGCTAAGATGTAGCGAGCAAAGATGGTTTATTTGACATTCCATAGCTGTGATCAGACTTAAAAACAACGTCAAAACCAGTGAGGACATTGGTGGCTCTACACAGGTGCAGCAGTTCTGCGTTGTTGTTCTTCTGTTTTTATTGGCTGCTCACAAAACAACTTTAAAGGTGCATACCACCACCTACTGTGTGTAAATGCTGCACCTGTTAAGTCAACAAAAGCAATATGGCTTTGTATTATCAGCTAGATTTATCAGCTATAATTTCTTTGTCACAGTGAAGTTGACCTTGAGATATTCGTATGGGCAACCCGAAAACATAATGCCTTCGGTAACAGCTATCGACATAAAAGTCACAGTTACATGTCATTGTGCATATTAAAATACTGATAAATGCAGCTTTACCAAAGTGTTTACTTGACAAGTTGTGTAGCCACCAAAGTAATACATGAGAACACATCCTCATGTCTGCAACAATTTTTAATGGCAACCCATCCACCGGAGAAATTTCCCCATGAAACAACAGACCCAGTGATGACGTGTTCCTTCATACCTGGGCAGTCCTGCCACGTAGGACCAGCAGTCCTCAGCAGGAAAATAAACCTCCACAGAGGACAAAGCTCCGGTGTCGTTCCTCCCACCCACAGCGATCAGGCACTCTCCAACTGCCCCCAAGTAAAAATCCACTCGCCGCTGGTTCATTGGAGCACCCTGGAAAAACATCACACTGACATTGTGTCTGGGCTACTGCTTCAAGACAGTATAAATAATGGTAGCTGGAGGGTAGGGAATTTACTCTGACGCCTTCCCAGATGACCTCTTTCACACAATGTTTTTCACTGCTGTTTGTGCTTGAGTCCAAATCCAAATCTCAAAGTTTTGTGTATGCTATATACTGTTGACTGTGTTTGTAAACTGAAAAGTAATAAATAAGGAGAATAGAACTGGCTCTGTTGTATAGTACCTTGGTCCACTGATTGTGGCGGGGGTCGTATCTGTACAGCAGGTTACAGGCAGCGTCTCCACCATTGTCCCTGGAAGAGCTGCCTCCTGCAGCAAAGATAAAGCCCCCCAGCACTGCCAGGGAGTGGTGGCTCCGCTGAGCTGGCAGTTCTGTTTCCACCTCCCAGCTTCCTGTTTCACTGTCCAGCCGGCAAACATTGGCACTGAGCTCCTCTCCACGTTCTGACACCTCGTAAAGTAAAGAGAGGAGGTTAGAGGAATCTGATGAGTTTCGGTTCTGCCTAGTTTCAATGACAGGACTCGTTTGAAATAAGTCCCTATCATTTCATAATTCTATTAGCCTCAAAAGGCTGGGGAGGACACATTTTTTAATTAGTATTTAGTTCTTCAGCACTACACAGTTTCTATCAGTGATATAGGAGTTCTCTTCTACTCTATGATGGTCTGAATATTTGATGGTGAAAGGTGCTTTAGTTGTTTCTCTACTCTGGTCCTGGCTTGTTGCCTTTGCTGGGTTTGAGTGTATGCATTACTTATAATAAAAGCTTCACTCATTCATTCATACAGTAGCAAGTCAAGCAGTAGTCTAAAGTCTCAGGACTATGAATAGTAGGTCTCATGTCAAGTTGCAAAACTTTATAAGTATGGTTTGTATGGCTGTGTAAAGCCTGTCAGCTGTTGTCTTATATAGCTTTATGGTTACAAGTTATTAATTACAAGGTCAACACTTGAGGCTTAAATATTCTCAATTAAGTCAAGTATCTTGTCAGTCAAGCCCAAACCAAGGCTCAAGTCTTCATTTTTGCTAATCAAGTAGAACTGAAGTCCAAAGCTCTAAATTTCATATTTAATCAGAATATTTTTCACTAAGGCTGTAACATCTAAAAATTGCTACGAAAGAAAACATTTATTTTTACACCCCACACAGCCCATCTGAAGTGGGTGTGTGTTGGGGGTGTGAATAAGTCCTTCCATATCAATCTGGGATCTCTGGGCTTCCAAGGAGTACACTGACCAGCTGTATGGAGCCATTTTCTGTTTTTTCCCTTGTTTTAAAACAAGTCCCAATATTCCTCAGCTCTTTAGGAGAAAGCTGCAACGCTGTTTGTCCGTGAAGCTTCTAACCGTAACATCATTGTTAAACTTAATTTAACAGTAAACAGATTTACATCTGTACCTCCCCTCCAATCAGCAGCAGTCGTTCTACTCCTTCCCTCAGCGTAGTGTGTCCTGTTTGTAGGAGCGGCTGGGCGCTGGGCCTGGCGTGGTACACCAGAGCCTCCTCCACCAGGGCCTCGCAGCCGGCTTCCTCTGGCAGCAGGGCCCGCACAGCTGGCAGCACCCGGTCCACTAAGTCCCCCATTGGCATCAAAGGAAAGCGGATGTGGGAAAGAAGTTGTCTGGCGTGGATGGACCGCTCGGGACACTGACTGAGCCACTGCAGGGCAGCCTGAAGAAGTGCCTGCTCATTGTCATGTTGAACCTAACGATGAAGAGAGGAGCTCAGAGATTGATTATAGTGGCTTCTCATATTCTTACCTAACATCTGAATCCGCTGTTGTGTTGTGTTCCGAAGGTCAGTATAAACTTACAATTTTAACACATAAACAACATAGAGTATTTACCTGGCCACTGGAGAGGTAGAAGGTGAGTTTGTGTAAAGTAATGTCACGAAGGAAATCAGGGGTGAAAGAGAGCGTAGCGAAGCGTGTGAGAATAAAGTGGTCGATGAATGTGTTGAGTCTCTCCAGACTGTAGAGCAGAGCCAGCTCCTGCAGGTACAGGTAGTTGTCCTCGGTCACCTCCCTTTCCAGGTACTGGCAGCAGAAATCCACCACTCGCCACATCTGAACAACAGCAGTGCTGCTATATAACACTGTAATACTCTGTACAGTTTTTAACAGGGCTTTCTTAAAATTCTTATTAATGTTTTTTTTCTTTTTCTTAAATGCATCCTAAGAGGCATTCATAAGTGGTGTATAAACAGTAAATTAATGTCTTATAACACAATATAACAAACAGTAGTTCAAGATAAATATAATGTTTCATTAGTTTAAAACACACCTACACACAGTTTTAAACCTGCCGTACATATGCATAGTTGATAATTGCATTAATAAATGCGAAATAATCCAAGTTAAAGAATAAGACAGTCTCCACATCTGAAAAGAATGACAAATGCTTCCTTAAACTATCCTTGCCAGCCTTGCCCTCATTATACCGATCATTTAATGCAATACTACACAATATCCTGTGTTGTAGAAAGTACCCAAAGTCATCAAAGTGGAGTAACAATAAAGATATTGTGTTAAAATAATACTTTGGTAAAAGTGAAAGTCACCCATACAAATTAGTACTTGAATAAGAGTCTTAAGGTATCTGATATGAACTGTACTTGAGAATGAAAAGCTTTAGCCTACAGCCGAGCAAAAACCTGTTTGTTCTCATTAAAAGCCTGTTCTTTATTATCACGTGTTGAACAGAGAGTGTCCACTTTCTTACCTGCAGGAGGTGGGCAGCTTCCAGCACATAGTCAATGTTTCCTCCATCTAATGGCAGCTCCCCGCTGTACAAGAAGTCCACTACAGCGTTCAGACCAATGTAGGACATCCCGACCAGCTCCACCTGCAGACAGGAGGA
This sequence comes from Pagrus major, assembly GCF_040436345.1. Lineage (NCBI taxonomy): Eukaryota > Metazoa > Chordata > Actinopteri > Spariformes > Sparidae > Pagrus > Pagrus major. The sequence goes on along the minus strand of NC_133222.1, from coordinate 26,812,623 downwards.
GGACAACAGAGGTGAATCAGGAGTCAGACATATGATAATGAACGTGTACACCATCCATCTACACATTTATCACAGTGTGAGTGTTATCTTATTGACATTACCATTAATAATCTATATATGTTAATTGACACAAAGAAAATAAATGAGACAGAATAAGGAAGAAACATACAATGAGGAAGTGGGACAAAGACAAAGGTTGTTCAAATGATCTACAGTAGAAAATAATGTCTTTTCAGCATCCTAAGTACCTCCTCCTGGCGTTCCTCCCTCATGCCCAAGGTGAACATAGAGTGGAAGTATGGGCTGGAGACGGCCAGCAGGGCTCGGTGAGCAGGGACCCGCTGGTCGTCAGCCACCAGCACCACATCACAGAACTGGCTGTGGCGCCGTTGCTCATTGAGGCCCTGCAACACCTCCAAAGCTTGATCCACAAAGTGGAACACCTGCAAACACAACACCACAATGTGGTTCTGAGTCCAACAGACAATTTATCTGATTACATGCAGCTTCCTATGGAGCCACAAAGGGCTTTAAACTTAACATTTGAGTACAAGTAAGTGGGTAATGCAATCCACACTCCTATTGACTGTTTCATGCTATCTACTTATTGATGGCACAAAGAAAGGAAGATATGCAGACAGGGAAGAGAAATATTGTAGCTGATGGAAAGAATGCATGTTTAAAATATTCAGTGTAAGTGCTGCTTACTTTGTTCTAATAGTTCAAACACAACATTATGTGCACACTCCAGTGAGGCCTGTCTGCTAAAAGTCTGGTGTCTTCATAAACAGTCAATAATTCTATAATAATGTGAGCAATGCAGATGACAGGTGTCAGCTTCAGGGATGGGGTTCCTCGGTAGACTGTGGCTCAGAGGAAACTGACATTAGTCTGCAGATGTGACAAAACAGCTGGCAAAGAAGTTCGAGACAGTTTGATTTCTATGTGAATCTGACCGTGGATCAGCTCTAGTCGCTCCCTGCACTGACACACACGCACTGACCTTGGACGATTCACTGATGCGCTGGGGCCGACATACACGGCTCGGTTTGCCACTGTCCATTATGTCCCCGCAGGCAGGCATCATCTAAGGGGGCACGCGCACACACACACAACTATTACAATACTACCTACAGAGCACCTACCACCCTTATCTTTCTATGGTGTGGGACATTTGGTCTTCATACTGTTAGCTAGAAAGGCAAGAATACACACTGACGCACACAGAGTCAATGACAACCATTAAGTTCAGTCACTGTCTGGTTCACAGCCTAGCATGAACCATTACTATAAACTGACTCGTGCTTACATTTGGAGGTGTGATGGAGCAGAAGGCATCTGTTACACTGTGTTGCAGATGCCGCAGCTTAGCTCATGAAGGAGGACAGCTGTATATTTAAACGACGACACAAACTGGCCCGCTTTGTGAAACAGTCTTTGTGGACAGTCTCCTCTTACACAGACATGTTCCTGTAAACGCATACTTTCTACAAAGCGCTGCTCTGTGTAGCATATTGTCAGCTAGCCTGGAAAACAAACGGACTTCCGGTTAAGATTTTCAAAATGAACTCCTTTGTCTCATGACTGGGGGGGGGCGTGGGAAACATAGCAACCGAAATCATTCACGGAGTGTTAATGAGGAAAAATCGAAATATATTTGGTCAGGTTAAGAATAACCTAAAACCTGAGTGGGATGGCCTCGTATAGATATTTCTCATAAACTCAGATGTATTACGTTCGGTGTTTGAAGTTGAAGAATTGTTACAAAACATTGTTTAAAAAAACTGCAGTCATAAACTTCTGGGGGTTTTTTTATGTAAAGACACTGCTGTCAGGAACCATTGGTCACAGAAAATGTAACCGTGTCATTTCACGTGAAAACGTTATCACTCCTTTGTTTCGTCATTTTATTTTGAAGTCAACACCTTCTTAGTATTAACATTGTTGTCGGTTACGCCTCGGCTTAACGGAGCTGCCTGAAAGCCCTCCAGGAAATAAGGTACAGCCAATGGACCAATCACAGCCAGCTCTAAGCGAGTACGTTCAAGACGGCCAGTGTTACAGCACGTTTTAAAGATGTTTAACGCTTCCGTGCTCACTTGGTAAGTAGGTCATAATGAAGTTGAGTGTTGGGATGCATTTCTTCAAAAAGCATGAGGTCTGTGAATGCTACAGAATAACTACACACTAGAGACTAATAAAACGTGAAAGTCTTTATGAGGATAAAACAACCCTAGTTTCTCATAGGCATTCTCCTTGCATTTCAATATTAAAGATAGTCCATTTATGAAATATTTCCTGGCTCATTGTGGCCGAGGAGGAGGTTAATGGAAACTGATTTTATTACATATTTACATGGTTGAGAAAAATAAAACAACACATAGACAAAATGAGAGACGTACATACAGAACCATTGAGAATATGTGCAATATAGCAAGGGATCTGCAATCTGAATGGGAGCCAAAATTTAACTAAATCCAGATTGAGTGACCATAATTAGAGATTGACAGAGGTCACTATATGATTTCAAGGAAGTCAGTGGGGAAAAAAATCTGTAACTGTCACTTAGAAATTAAAACGGAGGTATATTTTTCTCTGTATGTGTCCAAAATATAAAACCAATGGAGATGAACATTATGAAAGTTTTTAAAGGCTTTTCCAATTTTAATGCACCTGTCTGATAATATAAAAACAAGACTAGCAGCTTGTTTTGTTATCTGACAGACTGATAAGAAATACTATGTAGGTTTTTTTAATGATACATATTATATGTAATGTATAGAATGAGTAACATGAAATATATCTGCAACTTGTAGCTTGACTGTATTTATGTCAACACCAGAGTCATAAACTACTAGAACAAGCGGGTGTGATGTTGGTGGACCAGCAGGTGGCGGGATGATGCATTAACAGAGAACCCAGAGTGACAGAGCTGAGACCTGGTAGGTGCTGGTCCTCTTTTAGATCAGGCCTCATCAGTGTCAGTCATCAGTGAGCCGGTGGAGCCTGTAGACTCAGGACTCCCAACAGGAGAGAAAAGACCATTGACCTCTGTGCTGGCTGCCTGCTGCACTGATCATCACAGCCCCATACTTAATCACTGAACTTCATGTAACCTATACATACAGTATGCAACACCTGCTCATGGCTGACTGTATTGTGTTGTTGTATGTAGTTTGTATTATATATAGTTTTGTGTTATAAACTAGTTTTATGCTTTACCTACATTGTTAAGAAAGTTGCGATAAACAGCACATTAGTTTTATATAACACAATACTGTATAGTTTTGTACTGTATAATGTTGCGTATCTGGGTGCTTCTATTAAAAGTCCTTAATTGGCCCTCAGGGACAACCCTGCATGAATTAAAATTAATTGATTTGAAATGACTCAAACAAAATTGGTGGATTTTAATACCGCTGCATCAATCTGTCAAGTTGCACAATTTAGCAAAAGAAAAACCGGAAGTTGATTGTTGTGCCGTCAAAATAAAACAATGACTTGTGTCACTGAAAAAGAACAATCAAGTTTTCTGCATTTTCTGGCTACAAAAGCAACAGCAACACTTCTAAAAAATAAATAATTCCTTACAGGATGTTACAGATATGCTCATCATGTATCATATTAAGCGTATCTTGCCGTCCTGCCCAATTTAATTTTTTTTCTCCTTTCCTCTTCCTCCTCTTTTAATCCCCCTTACAGCCAAACCTACATCTCAACCTCCCCATCTTTCCCCATTTCCCTGCTCTTTTTCTGTATCATTTCCAATGCAAAAATTAATCCAATAAATGAAAAATAACATTCATTGTAACCAGCAGCAAAATGAAGATCCAATATCATACTCACTAATACTTGTTTGATGTTGTTTAGTTCATTTCCTGGGATTTTCTGGCTGAAATAGATCACTGTAGGAAACATATTCATGTAAACAGGATCATGATTTTGTGTTAAAAAAAAATTTCTCCACTGCTGCTTTCCTTTCCCTAACAGTCTCAGATATATACACCAATCAGCCACAACATTAAAACCACTGACAGGTGATGTGAATAACATTGATTATCTCTTTACAGTGTAATGTTCTGCTGGGAAACCCTGTCTGGACATTGTGTGATTCCACTTGACATGCACCACCCACCCAAACATTACTGCAGACCAAGTCCCTGCAAAAATGGCTCAGGAATGGGCCGACCGTGGATCAGAGAAGCCGGCCAATGACTGGGTCCATTATAACACTTGATTTACAATGCAGCAGCCTGGCTGCTCTTCCACCCAGTTCTCCCACACTACACCTCTCCCCTGCACTGGCTACTGGTGGCTACCCAAATCCAGTTCAAGACACTTCCTTGCCTTGCCACCTAACATGCTGGACTTTGTCAGAGCGTATATACCCCAGCCCGTCCACTACTCTTAGCTACTGCCAATCAGCGTGCTACTACCTCACTACAAGGGTGGCTCACTAACTGCTCAACAAAATCAAGACTATTTGCTGTCCTGGCTCCACAGTAGTGGCAAAAGCTTGCCATTGGCATCAGTACAGCAGAAACTGTGTAAAAATCTTGCATAAAAAACTTGTTCTAGTTGTTTTATATGTAGTGCTTGAAGCAGTTCAATATAATTAATATTAATAGTTAATGTACTTGATTTGTAAAACATTTTTGGGTTATATCCACATGATTGAATACATGCATTAGACGCTTTGCGTAAAACGTCAGTTAAATAAATGCAATGTAATAAGCTTTACCATTTGTGTACTTTTTGTGAAAAAAATATACAATCACAAAAGTATTTAGCACATTTTAAACAAACCCGCTTTAAACCAATATTATGCTGCAGCCATTGTGTTTATTACTTTATTTTGAAGGTCCTTACCGGAAAATGTAGTTGTATTTTGCGGGTGCCTTGACAGCGGTCCTCATACCACTGACCATTCACAGGGAGAAGGTGAATCCAGCGTCTGGGGGACTCCTCCGTCTGTCTACTGGCAACCTGATCGACTAACATCACCAACGCCCATAAAGTGGCAATATACAGGAAATGAACCGAGCTGCTAGAAGAAGAGCCGTCTTTTTCCGCTAAGTCCGACCAGCTCAATTGTTTCAGTGCGGTGGTCGTGATTTTCAAGTGAGCCTATTGTACAACGTTATCAGTTATAGTTCTCTGATGCATTACATCAACTGTATAAGTTAGCTGCTTTATTACTGCGTAGCTACCTCCCTGGTTTGGACTGATACAACGTTGACTTCGTCTGTTTGATTCCCGTCCACCTAAAAAAAATGGCAACCCAAATCGATAAAGAGGCTTGCAGAGAGGCTTACAACCAAGTCAGAGATGATAACACGGACACCAACTGGTGAGTATACGGACATGGTTTCTTATCCATACTCGTTCAAGAATGTGACTGTTTGTATATCGCCTTGCATATTTGCAAAAGTAAATGTGTCGTAAATCTAACCCAGAGTCAGAACCTCCACTGGGTATGAAAAACTAAGCCGTTATTTAGCCCGGCAACAATATAATTCATCCAGCAATCTGTTTTTCGATCTAATCTCAGTTACATGTTTTAGCTCTCCTCGCCTGTTACCGCCCACTGCGCCGTCTTTTCGACCGAGAACGATGCTAAAATAATAGCAGATCATTTATAAAAGTTTACATCTTATTAAAATCTGTTTGGCTTACTGGATATATGCCGAATGGAAGATAGGTTCCCAAAGACATATAAAATGTAATAAGCTGCAGTTTATGTGACATGAACAATTACATTTAGCCAAGCTAACTTTAAATTGCTCGATTTTTAAACCCAGTTCGACCTGCTTATTTGGAAGACGCGCTTACAATGGCACATTGGGGGGTTTGCCGGGGATTTTTCCCCCACACTGGATACGTGAAACCCTGGTTCCAGTGCTTTTGTTTATAACAATATAGTCAAAAATACATGCAGCTCTCAGTGTCGTGTGCTAGCTGATCTGTGTTAAGGCTATTTAGCTGTCACACACGGCACAGTTATGAGGCCCAGCGGGGCAGAAGTAATTTCCTTTGTCCTGTATTCAGAGAGGATAACGTCCTAGTAGTGACACTTACACATGGCTGACACGCAGCTGCCACCTTGCATGGGCGTCTGAGGCATGTTGTGCATTGCTTCAGTTTGCAAGAATGGGTCTGATGTGTACATTTGTGATGGATCAACAGATCATGAGACTGAATAATGCGCAGAGTATTAACGCACGGTGTGTTGTGCATTTTCCAGGACTGCCTTTAAATATGAGGGCTCTAGGATCGTGCCTGCAGGACAAGGCTCTGACTATGAGGACTTCAAGAGGATGTGCACAGGTAAAGACTGCATTTTATTTGAAGTATGCAACCGCATATGTTAACCCAGCTTTCCCAGCATAATGTATGGCTGAATTGTATGTCCCTGCTGCTGATTAGTCTAGATTTTGTGGTATGTGTGTGGCCTGTGTGTCTCTGGACAGTTAAACAGCCTATATGCCACACAGCTTGACTTGGCAGGATACTAATCTTTTAAGACTCTCTGCCCTGTCACCCATTGGCCTTGAGCCCTGTAACAAAGCTGTCAAAGCACTTAACACTGTATGCATTGCATTGCATAATCTGTCCTACAACATCCTGTGCGTGGTTTTTACAAGGTGAAACATTTATTAAGGTCAGCCTTTTGTATAAAGGTTGAAAGATTTTCCTGAGTTACAATGGGAGGGTGAAGTCTACTTTAAAACTTAAGTCCTTCTTCTCCAACTAGTTGTCATTCATGTAAGTTTAATTTTTCACTTCGTCCTACCAAAGCATCTACATGCAGCCGAATAAAAAATACACACGTGAACAGGTTTGTGTGTGTGTATGTGTGTCTTTTTTATGAGGGATCTGGTCTGCTGTGTATTCACTGCACAGTACAGTATCTAGTAGTATCTGTTTGCATGGAGTTTATGTTTGTTCCTCGCAAAAAGGAGAGAACAGAAAAAAGCCTAGAAAGTAGACTTTCAGATTCCCTCTGAGAATGGATAAATAACGGGTGCTGGCCGGATGTAGAGAAAAAAGTCTGTCACTCTGATGCAAGTTCCTCTCCTCTGTGTCCCCTGGGGTAAAGCATCTGCTCAGATGTAGGGTGTGGCTGCTTCTGACGCTAGCTCTTGTTGTCTTTAAAGCTTGCTGCCTCAGGCCTGTACTCCTTTTCTCTTCCTGATATTTCAGAGCAAAAATTCCTATGTTGAAATCACTCATTTATCACAGTGCGCTGCAATAGTTAAGCTGGTGTGTTTGCCATTGGTTCCTGTTCAGAGATGACACACACATTATCAGACATGTTTCTGTCTGTGGGCTTGCTTGTTTTCCTTATTTAGCAGTGAAGTTGTAACTGCAAAAAAAACCCAGGGTGTAGGAGGAGTTGATGCAGACTGATAGTGTAGTGAGGCTTGAAGAGGAGTGCTCATTATGAGTAGCAATGTTTAACATATTCAGGAAGTAGAAATAGAAGAATTCTGGTGTGCAGGGTTATTGTTTCAAGAAGTCCAAAATCCATTTATTGATTTTAATTTTCCACCAGAACTTTTAAACCTGATTTCTGCTGACAGCTGGCAACAACCAATAACTTATTTAGTCAGTGTCATACATTATTAATTGTAGATCACCTAACTATCAGCTACAGGGAAAATCAGTCCTGAATGTTGCCTGGTGGGAAGGTTTTGTCAGGTTTTGTGTCTTCAAAATTGATTTTTTAGTGTTTTTAGCTACTTTAGTGGCATTGCTGTATGGATGGCGGTATTGGTTGGTCCATCCACCACTTTTGTCTGGACTGAAATTGCAAGACAACAATTGGATAGATCGCCATGATTGATGAGGAAATTTGCCAATTTGACCTTTATCGTCCTCAGAGAATGAATCCCACTGACTTTGACAACCTCTTGACTTTTCCTCCAGCGCCACCAGCAGGTCAGATTTTTCACTTGTGATCTGAATGGATTGGGGCACCATGTTGTGCAGACTTTCATAGTCTCCAGTATCGATGTCTCTTTTTGCTTTCGGGGGTGGAGGTGCAGATACATTAACAGCAGCCTAAGGAAAAGACACCCCGCTGCCACCACTGTAACTGAGCGTGTTGGGCTCGCCTAACACGGCAGGTTTAATAATAAACAGGAGATGGAGATGTAACATTGGTGCATTAAGCAGCAACAAACTTCATTTTCTCTCACACATGTTAGAAGTGTGAACAACTCCTGCTTACAGCAACTCTGAGGGGACAAACTACTTTTTTGTGCTCTGGTGGGGAGGCTTTTAAGTCACTATGTTACAGTGGCACAGGGCTCAGCAGCAGATGACTGTCAGCCATTTGTGATGTCATCCATCTGCCCAACCCAAGTCTCCAGAGGCTGAATCGTACTGACTTCTTTTCAAGTGCAACCATCAGGTTCCCATTTTGGATTCTGACAATCTTTTCAACTGGATTGCCATGAAATTCAGTTCAGATATTTAAGATCCCCTCAATAAATCTTGATGATTTAATGAATCCTCAGATTTTTCATCGAGTGCCACCATCGGGGCAACTTGAAACTAAGCCTGTGAAATATCTCAACATCGCAGATTGATTTGATTTCACCACATTAAATGTTATTTTTGAGGTGAACTTAAACACATCTATTGTTTACAGAGTGTTTAATCAGTTAGTTTATTCATGCCAAATGGTGACACTAGAACAAATGTCACTAACTAAGGACCCAGGTCTGGACACAGATGCTGTCCGACCCGGACATAAAAAGTAAAGGCAGCTTTACTCATCTTGAATATTATTTAAACAAAATACCGTTCCATGCTCAATTTTTGACCATCTACACAGGTGTTGAGGGCTGGCCCTGACACTGTTACAACCCAGATTTAGAGTTCTTGCAGGAAAAGCATAAGCTCACTTCATTCGCTGAACAAGAGATTGTGGAGGAATGGGGAATAAAAGGGAAAGAAATACTGTTCAGTTATTTAGATGTGGTGAGATTGTTTTTATACAGTTGGTTAATAATGTTAAGATGGAAAATGGAGTTCACAAAAAAGAAGAAAAGGGGAAACTCAAGGTACACTGTATTTTTTTTTTTTTGTAAGATTAAGCCCGTTATCTTAAAAGGCACATTTTTCAAAACATCTGTTATTTTAAAATACAGCCCTTATTTGACTTGAAATGAGAAACAGACATTTATTTATTATTTAAGTACTTATTTATAATCCCTCTAGTTCACTGTGAAAACTGACAATGCTGTTGAAATATGTGTCAAATCTAGAAAAAAAAAAATAGAATTGTACTTAATGTAATTTGACAGTCGGTTGTTGACAACAAACAGATACAACTACTAGGCTACTTCAGTATAGGCTACTGTATATGGCACTGGATCATAATGCAAGTTAGACATTATGAGGTTCCGGACCTTAGCTTGAGGAGATTTTCTCTAACTGGACCTCTTTGAATTTTGATTGAATACCCCTGCACTGGAGGGCAGGTCAGAAGTTCAGCCAACCCAAAGTGTTGGTGAATGGTGAAGTTTTGACCTCAGATGGGCCCTTTATTATAAAAGATCACCAAAATCATAAAGATTCATCCTCTGGAGATCAACACCCAATTAATTGTCTGGCATCTCCATCCTCTGGCCCTGCTATAGTGGAGATAAAAACCAGAGCAACTTTGGACTCAGTTAACATGTTGGTAACACCACTCCTCTCCAGACCCACCTGACACTGTCCACAGGAGACAGCTCTAGTTTCCAGGCTGTCGCAGAGGGACTGAGCGTGGGCTGAGGCGGCATGCACAGGAAGATACTGTGTCACCCGTCAACCTTTGCCGTGCTCAAACGAAGTCAATTTATGCAGAACAAAGTCTCTCCAAAGAAGCCTTTCTTGCTGTCTCATCATTGTTGTAGTTTCAGAGCAGTTTTCTCTGCAGTATGGGGAGGTCAGCTGCAGAGTCAGCATGGGTTTAGAGGGAAGACAAACCAGGAAGAGTCTGGCAGAGGGAGGAAGTTGGGTGGTGGGGGGGCGACAGCGTCTGCCCTCGGCAGCAGAGCCAGGCAGCTCCTGCAGTTGAATGGCGGTGATTATGTGACGTGATTCAGAGCAAAAAACTTTAACTGACAAATGTCTTTGTCACCTTCCACTATTGTGTTGTAGTAGTTACGGTCTCTGGTATAGAAAAAGATCACCGTGACTGTCAGCCCTCCCGACCAAGACTTCAGTGAACTTTCCCCCAGAAAACAGCATCCCTCCCTGTGAGTGATGGTGATGGTGATCATGTAATTATGTAGTTTAGAGCAAAAAACATGACTTTCCATTCATTTTCCAGGATGCATGGTGGGTCAGGATCTCAGAATCACAGAATCACAAAACTTGATCAACTTCATCCATATGATTATAAACAGTCGGCAGATACATGTTTAGATTATCAAGTGGAAACCAGGGAAACACGTTAAAAAAATGACGGATGTCAACGTCATGATGTGGGCTGTCACGCCTCTTTTGGTTCTGCAGCTGCTCGTATCAGTGTAATCAAAAAAGGTGGCGTAAAGGCAAGCCTTCCTTGCAGTGATAATGCAGAGTCTATGTGTGAAAAGGACTACAGACTTTGCTCTGTGTGTGTGTGTGTGTTTAGTGCTGCAGGCAAGGTGTTGAAACTGGTGAATTCCTCTGTGGCCACACTGATAAGACACTGTACAGTGACTACTTAATGGTGTTAATGTGCGGCTGATCTGAGAACAGTGCTGCTGAGGCTCTGCCAGGAAAGTCTTTATCAGCTGCCTCAACTGGTACATGAAGATAAAATAAAAGTTACTACTTTGTAGTGAGAAAAAACTAAAGTAGAAGAAATTAGCCTGGATGAGACAATAGCTTGGGAGACGTGGTCATCATGGGCTGTCTATTCTCCAGCAAAAACTGGAGGTGAGCTTTTTCAGTTTTGATAAGTCAGCAGTATGCTGGCTAACATTAGCCTCAAGGACTAAAATCTTCACTGTTATTTGGCAACTCTGTCAGCTGCTACAGGATATCCGAATGGTTGCTGTGGTCCGTAGAAATAACATGTTTGATATTTATCAGGCTGGCCGCCACGAGACTGTGGGCAGTTCACAAGGTTTAAGACTGTAAACCCCTCCAAGTACCAGATGATCTGGGATAAAGATTGGTACTGACCAAGGTCCCCAACAAGATTTCTCATCAGAGCAGTATGACATTTCTGGTTTGCAATACAATAGACTACAAACCTGACACACCACATGGTTTGTTACACAGAACCATCTGGAAAGTCATCTTTGTAAACTTTTTGGAAAAGGGCAGGCACCATAAAAGAATACTTGGAAGGTGACTGGAAAAACCATCTGTCTATTACTGTCTATCACAGGCTAACTTCAACTAATCAGACCAAACAGTAGGAGAACGCTATCACCAGTGGAGCCAGCTGGTAAATCAAAATCTTACTGAACCCAGTCTAGAAAAAAGCAAAAACATCTATACGATCGAGAAAAGCCTTCAGTTCCGTTCTTTGCTCTTCTTTCAATGAAATATATAAGCTCTGATATAACTGATACTATAGCAGCTATGCTAACCTTTTGAGGAGTCACCACTGTTGTTTTCAAATGAACGGTCACATATCTCTCTGGTTGACACATTTAAACCATGGCCGTCGCTACCAGTAGTTTCTCAAATGAAGCTGATTGGTTGAACGCTTGTGTATTCGGCCACAAGGACATTGCTGGAAGCCTGGCAAGTTCTCAAGATCACATGATCATTGGATTGCAAATCCAGCTACCTTGCAAAGTAAGGAAACTACAACTTTATAACACAAAGAAGGGGTTATAAAAAGCTGATATGGAGTTTGCAAGATGTGGGCAGTTAGGGTTGGTCTAACGAAAGATGCCATTTAGTTGAATAACTGGAAGTGTAGCATCCACTAACTAAAAAAAAGGTGAATTAGAGGCTCAAGCATGTGACATATAAGGAATTTACATGCCAGTCTGTCCAGTACAATGCCCATATCATGTCTACCTTATCCATTTTGGTAATCCAAGTATCAATCTCAGTTTGTATTCAGTCAGTAGGCATTCATAACAAATTTAGGGGATATACAGTACGTAAAATTAAAATACATTCCAACACAGGTTTACTGTAACTGCCTTACTGAGAGTTCAGCTTTGTCTACGACTGGCATTACATCATTATATGTTGCATGTGTGTGAGCAGTTCACCCTACAGAGTGATGTCCCCTGCTCACACTGCTTCACTTCAAGAATTAGAAGAGGTAAAATTCTGTGGAAAAAACAAACAAACAAACAAAAACAAACAACAGTTTTTTTTGTCTTTTTAGCCTGTCTGGTTGTGTGTATTCAGACATTGTTCACAGTATTCACAGTTCTGGGGTGGACCACCACAAGAGTGACTGCTGTGGTCACTGGGAGGTCTGAGTTACAACTGCAGGGCTCACAAGAGATTTGACTCATTTAGTCTATTGACCTGAATATTTCCTCCTTGTGCATGCACACACACACACACACACACACGTTACAAAACTTCACCCAAAATGCAGAAGCTTGTATTCATCTGCATTGCAGCACTGGACCTCTTTTGTCTGTCCTTCACACACACAGGCATATTAACATACACAGAGTGTAGTTTTGAAACACTTGATGCTACTGCTAAGTGATTAAGTAAAGAAATTTACAGATTAAATTTTTTTTTATTTACATACTTCATGTCTTGTAACATTGATGCATTGTGCACTAATTGGGTTTGGGAGAGCGATCTTATATCGGCATGTTGGTGTTTTTCCTGGAACATCATAACTGATGTTGCTCCAGGACCATCATTGCAACTGACCACTCACGTTTTCGTAATATCATAGCTTTGGGCCTCAGGAAAAAGACTGGAAAAATTTGCACATGGGAGAAGTTATCCAAAGTATTTTTGCTGCCTAAACCTCACCAAACAGTGACAGAAAACTGAAAAGAAACAGAAAATAAGTGAGCTTTGTGTAAAAATAAACACAAGTCAACAGTATGATAAAATGATCCAAATGAGATACAAACCCAAGTTTTCTCAGTATGTCCTCTTCGCCACAGTAGATTGCTCAGAAGAAAACGTCATTGTGGTTTCCTAAGTTGAAATGATAGTCCTGGAGCAACATTAGTTGTGATGTTATCAAAATATCAGATAAGCCATGTTTAGGAAGCTGTATCTTAAAGATATGAAAAATTTACACATGAAAACGTCTAAATATGATGAGAACAAAAAGCAGGAATGTATAACGTTCAATCAAAACTTTTACTGAATCGTGACCTTAAAATCAAATGACATTGTATTGTGGATTTGGAGAATAGTGACTCCCCTAGTCCTTAAGTTTTCCCAAATGACAATTTGGGACAACTTGGGAAAAATGTTCAAATACAGAGAAACCCACAGGTTTATTCAAGTAAACGGTGCATTTCATTTGGTTGCCTATCACTATAACTTCAGCAGAGAGTCAGAGAGTGAGGAAGGAAGTCGACGAATGTGACTATCATGTCAGATAGATTTTTATCAGCAATGATGGTTGTTTTATCAATGAAGACAACAACTCCCATGATCCCATGCTACTTCTCAGCGTCATCAAACTATGTCTTTAGTTGTCATTGTTTTGATTGAGAGACCCCATAGCAACAGAAATGACAAGTATTTAAGTGATTGTAATGAAATGCAGCTGCTGTACTGCTTGGACTGTTAAGCTTCTGTTATGATCCACTCCCTCTCATTGATCAAAGACACTTTATGAAGAGATTATTTGTTTAAAGGTGAAATCAGAAGCCCTCTTCTCTCAGCAGATGGAAAAACAGAATGTGACGTTAAATCACATGACTGGAGCTCAGTTAGAACCCGCTTGGCGTAACACAGACTAGGACAATGATTTACAGTTGTTTGTGTGCGTAAGTCTCTGCTCAGACAGGAGAATTGTGGGAGTGTTTGTGTGCATCTTCTACTAGGATGTGATAAATATGTAACATTTTCAAATATAAGCTACAAGCATGTTAAATCTGTATTCTAGTCTCACACAGTCTCTACCATCTCTTCCCTTAGATGATTCCCGTCTGTTCGGCTTTGTCCGGATCACAACAGGAGATGCAATGAGCAAACGAGCCAAGTTCACTCTCATCACCTGGATTGGCGAGAACATCAGCGGGCTGCAGCGGGCCAAGATCAGCACTGACAAGGCCATGGTCAAAGAGATCGTGCAGGTCAGAGACTCTGTGCTGTTGCATGTTTAGAGAGTAGCAATTAAAATAATGGTTGTCATCATGAGAGTAAAATAGAGTGGAGCTTTAATTGTCCCTTTGGGGAAACCGGGTGGTTACAGAGGCAAATGGCAACCACTGAACACTGAAAACAGCTAAACAACTGGGATTTTTAAAAACAACAAACCATAACATCTTTACATGATATGAGACAAAAGTGCATTGAAGCAGATGCATCATGAAACATGTATCAAAGGACTCAAATACACAACATTTGAAATGTAGTAGTTTATGTATCCAATGTAGTAACTAACAGCAAGGGAAAATAAGACAATGTGTGTAAATATAGTGTACAGATTCAGCATATTCCCATACGCAAAAGCTGCACTAATCAATATTTCTATATTAAGAACAGAAAAAAATCATGATGTGAAATGTGAAAGGGGTTGCTCATAATGACAAGGTGATTCTTTTTCCGAGGCAGGAGACTAGAAAACTAGAGAGCTGAAAACAGACTAAATATTGGACTTTAATTTATGCCAAATGAATCATTTTTGTGCTTACTGTTTGCTCCTTTGCCCCAGAGTCACCAAAAATGTTCATCACTTGAAGCAGCTTTAAAAAGCTCTTCTTCCAATGAAATATACTCTCCAGCTCTGATATAACTGATACTATAGCAGCTATGCTAACCTTTTGAAGAGTCACCACTGTTGTTTTCAAATGAACGGTCACATATCTCTCTGGTTGGCACATTTAAACCATGGCCGTCGCTACCAGTAGTTGGTAGCGACTCAAATGAAGCTGATTGGTTCAACCGTTGTGTATCCTTGAAGCCTTCCAAACATTTAAATGCATTTCCTTTTTTGTGTTATCATGTGAGTGCTAGAAGAGCATGAGATACAAATACAATCAAAATATTGCCTAATAGAGCTACTGTGGGTCATAAACTCAATGCAGTTCCTCTAATACATTAAATTATACCACTTTCACACCGACATTAGCTAGCGTGACAATGACGATTCACATTAAAGACAAAAGCCAGATGTTGGTGGGTGTAAGTGGCTTTTTTGTCCTGTGTGAAAAGGGTATTAGAAACAAGCAGCAATGTTGTTATGTTCTTCTTCACCTGGTAGGTTGGAAGGTCCTGAAACTCATACTTGAGTACAGTGGTGGATGATGTAGCGTTTTTGCAGCAAAATTCATTTAAACATTTTTTTTTTACCTCCAGAATTCATTGGCAGAGTTTTAGATATCAAGACTTGTATCAATAATTTACATTACATTACAATTATACAGTATATTACCCCGTTTCATATCTGTAACCAGCTGGGTTGTCCTTACAGCATTGTTACATAAATGATTATGAATCAAACTGAGTGCTAGCAAGCTGATTAGGTCAGAGAATTTTTTGCCCTCTTCAATAACTCTGTAGTGAATTAAATCTTGTGCAATCCTGATAAAAGAAATCCTCTGAGAATAAAGACAGATACAGGGACAATAGAAAGAAGCTCAGAGAGCTATCATGACATGTTCCTGTCTGGTTAGCATGTTATCTGTTAGCTCACCTGCTACAGCAGTTTACCGACAAGACCAAGCCCATGTCGACATATTTCCTTCTGTAGTCCTGGGCCTTAAAGGTGCATTTTGTAAGATCTGGACATAATATTAGTTTAAAACATTCAAAAAAATTATCTTACCTTATCAACAGTGTGAAGAAGTAACAATTCTAGCGTTATGTCCAAGATGCCTATGTACTATATTGCAGAGATATCTGGTGCTAAGTAGCCAGGGACGGGCCGTCCCTTCTTGTAATAAGTCTTCCTAGCCTGAGAGGCGATATTGAGTCACTGTAGCTCCAGTGTGCCGCAGGCGAGGATAAAGAGAGGATGAAGAAGCCGAGCTGTCCGGAGTTTGAGCGTCAACTGAATAAAATGTGTCACGTACGAAAAGTTTATTCATTCAAGTTTATAAAAAAAACTTGTTCTGTAAATAGTTCACTTATTCTTTTGATCTGAAGCTCAATTCTGAGGCTGTTCTGTAAATAGTTTTCTCATAAATACTTAGCAACTTCTCTCCCATATAAGGGTTGGGCAGTTGGGCTGAATTAACATATGATAACTACCACTGGGAAACATTTGTTAATATGGTCTTCATCTCTGCACCATACATCCGTAACTTAGCTTATAAAGTTATCCGGCTAGCTTTACTCAGGACATTAAAGTAGCAACAAACTTCTTTTTCCTTCCTCTTCCACAAATGGCAACAACTCCTGCCTTACAACTCTTTGGAGACATGCTACTCTTTCATGCTCTCTGTGGGTTTTGGGGTTCCTTTTAAATCACAATGGTACTGGGGTCAGAAGGGGTCTCTGGGTCAGTCATTGATTTTCTGTATGCCAACAGTTGGTATAAACTCATTGCATTTTTGATGAAAGGCACGTTTATCCTTTGATATCCCTTCTTCACTTCAGCATGTGTTTTTTTTCTCCAGAACTTTGCCAAGGAGTTCATGTTCAGTGACCTGAGGGAACTCGACGAGGACAACATCCGTAATGAGCTGAAGAAGGCGGGTGGAGCCAATTATGATGCTCAGGCCGAGTAGAGAAGTGCCACAGTCCACTGGAAGGGTTGGGGTTGGGGAGGTCGGGTATGGTCCGGGAGGGGTAGGATGGAGTAGGTGGGAGCGGGGAGTGTTGGGGCAGGGCTGCTACCTCTTGGGGAGAGGGCGAGGCGGGATGGAGAGGGTGCTTCATGAAAGGTAAATGGGTGCATTGAACACACACGTCTTACCTTCACAGTGAGGTGCAGCAGAGAGCTCATAGTAAACAATGTGCTCATTTGCAAGAACATACTGTAGGTACACACAGAAACAAAGCAGAGGTGCACCAGGAGCAGCTTGTAGAACCAGTTAAAGGGTTTCAAACACTGGCCAGACACTTTTGATTCTGTCTAACAATGGCTTATTGTGAAACAGATCAGAGTTACTGTAGTTACTCAGTGCTTTGGCACAGATCCTGACAGTACAGATGCTGTTGGTGCACCTCTGAAATGATAACATCTGCATTAGGGCACTTATATACTTGGTTTTAAATGCTAATGTGTGAGCTGCTTTGTTCACATACTTACTTGGAGCAGTTTGTGTATCTGGAAGATTAAAAAGTCCATCCAAAGGACATGTGGGGGCAGATCTGGGCCAAATAGTCCAACACCAGGAGATCTTCCTTGAGACCTTCAGATTTAGCACATAAAGATATCTTAACATGGTGACACTTCCCTCATAGCAAGATTTGTCTGGCCCGGGGACGGGCCACATAGCCCACCTACACTCCACCCAAATATAACGGTGAATTATGGTCCACAGGTGGTCCAGATCTGGTAGCAAGAACACAGGTGCCCATGACATAGCAATATCTCAGCCAGCTGTATGACTATAGCCGGCCCTAATCTGACCCAGAACCAGGCTAATGTCTCAGGCACCTGTGTTCTGGCTATAAGATCTGGACCAACTCTGGACCGTAATTCACTGCTGTGTTTTAGTCAAGTGGAAGTGCTTGTGTGGCCCATCACAAATGCGTAGTTGAAATCAAGTGTATAAGTGCTCTTAAAGATCAAAGACTGTCCTCTCTCCTCTCCTACCTGCCCTCTCCCCAGTGAGCTCATGGTTGGTTATCTACTGTGCTGTGCATTATCATCTCACACTCATCTTCATCTTAGCTGGGCTGCAGCTGAGCAATATGAAGTGACATCAACGCTTCAGCACCGTTTCCTAGGAATAATTTCATGTCATGAGGATGTAAAAAAACTGAAGGGTTTCACTTCAAAATCTCGTACTGTGATCGTGGATCATATTGTGAGAATGAGTTCATTGATAAGGAACAAATGTCTCTAATTGAAATGAAACCCTTTACTTGCAGACGTGTTTTACACCAGAGCATGCTCTTAGTCATGATACACTGTACCTCCAGGAGGAAATGATCTCCATTTTCTAACAGTATCCTTGGTGGTGGTTGGCAGCTTGCTTTGAGTAAGCCTGAGTCATTGTGCTGAGTAAACCATCTCTTCATCTCTAGCCAGACAGCTGTGTTTGGATTACAGCCTCAAAGCCAACCATGACGTCTTGTCCTGCAATGGGCTGTAATTCATCCTTCTGTCCTCAAACTTGCTTGCTTTGAGCTTTGATTCCCTTTTATTACTCATTCAAATGTGTCTTTTTGTTACTGTGAACATTTTTGGACCTTATTTTAATGTAGTTTTTACCTTCTGACATAATTAATGTTTGCAGTTTCCAGAATTTGTAGAGGAGTACGTGGCAAAGAGTGAGACTCTTGGTCTCACAGAAGGCTCTCTGCCTGTACAGATTATGCTTTAGAAATACAAAGGAACAACTAATATATTGATCTTTCTGCAGCTCTTGTAGTCAAGTATTACATTTTCCCCAAAGGATTTTGAGAATGGAGATCTTTTCTTCTGGTGTTCATCTTACAATTTACCCCATCATACTGTAACCTACTGTGTTTGACTGCCTTAGTCTCCCAGGGAGAAAGGGGCATCATGGGAGCTTCTGGACACTACACTGTGATTGGCTATCCTATGGCGGCGGGACTTTGATCAGCACATGACCCTTCACAACAATGGGCTGTGCTTATCATCCCAACCCAGGAGGAGCCATTTCTCGGTTGTAGCATCTCTCTTTATTTGGTTTCAACCCCCCCTCCCTTCCTCCTGCAAAAAATAGGATTTTTTTATTGTACTTTTTTCGTTTTTGTTTTTGAGATTAATTTTATTGTCTCTGAAACTTTTAACTTTTGATTTTATTTTTAAGAGCATTGTTATCTTGATCATTGGCAGAAGAGATTTTCAAAAAATAAAGCAAAAAAAGAAAGAATGGGCACAAGACGAGTCATTTCAAAATAAAAATTGATGTTTTTTCCAAACCTGCTTCTCCAAGTGTCTTTTGTGTGTCTGTGAAGCTTAGAAGACCAGGGATATTCTGGTGGGACTTAAAACTGCAAAGATCGGGAGGGTTGTGTCCCTGTTTTTTGTTTGGCCATCTGTTATATACTCAGGTCAGAAGTTGTAGGCACTTCAGAGCTGTGATGTGTCAAAGGTCCCTCTCATTTGTTTAAAAATAATGGTGAATCAAAATAAATAACACATCTTGGAATCAACAAGGTTTTCTACAGCATCTGATGTGGTCAAATTTACTAGAGCCAAACAATATACGTATATGTGTATATGTGGTCCGATATGGGATGATATTAAATTCAATTCATTCAAGCACTAACGTCATTTTGGAGTTTTAGACTCTTTTCACAGCAGACAAAAGAAGGAAAAGCACCAGGTGTGATCACTAATGTTAACAATGACCATTCTATTACGTGTCCCCGTAAGCCAAGTGATGGAGAGAGGATTCACATTCGCATGTCCTGCTTGGACAAGTCAAAATATCTGCTGTAAAAATCATCTATTGATGTTCATTAAGTTCTGTACTGTATAAAGTTCTATCAGTAGTTCTTGAAACTAACTTGAGTTGTGTAATCATTCATAGTAAACAAGTCTGTAATTCATTATTTCATGATAAGAATAATGTAACTGACAAAAATAATGTAGACTGGATGTTCTGTAATTATACAAGTCAAGCAAGTTTGTACAACTGAATTGTAGTTTCAAGGTTTTTTTTTCTGTCCATGTAAACAGAGAACTATAAGTTGTTGAAATTTCAAACTTAATTGAATGAAATAGTCAGATCCATAGGTCAACAGTCACACTAATAGCCAGACAGCAGATGGTGATGCAAAGAGTCTCCTTGTCGACAAGCATATATCCATCTTATTTTGCACCTTAGCTTGTTGAAAGAGCTGCCAAACAAACATCCTGAGGGAAGAGTGCTCTGCTGACTTTTGCAGGCTTAATAGCTAATTAGCTTATCAGCTGCAGCATTCTGAGCAGTTTCAAACTGTGCCTGCAGATATCACTTTGGTCACTTTAGTAGTGAAAGCTTCAGTTTGTAAGCTACAGGTACCAGTGCAAGTTATATAGTTTATGCAGTATCTCCATGTACTTCCTGAGTCACGTATACACCAGCCCACCCACTCATGTTTAAATGCTTAAGACACATGTCAGTGAAGGTTCACAATGCAATCCTGGGATCCCTTCCCAGGCAGGTTAATACCCAGCCACACCATGATCAATGTAACCTGAACAACTAACATGAGGGATGGGTGTGTCAACGAGTCACATGAGATCGTAATAACTGTCCAGGTGTTACAGGAGCAGTGTGTCAGATAATATCATTAATAACATTATCAACAGAGTGTAAAGAAATAACAGTGTTGACATTATGTTAAATACATGATATTACCCAGTGAACACAAACATTGATTCTTGGGGCAGCTGTAGCTCAGGAGGTAGAGTGGGTCGTCCAGCAATCGGTTCAAATCCCAGGCTCCCCCAGCTGCGTGTCGAAGTATCCTTGAGCAAGATACTGAACCTCAAATTGCTCGTGATGAGCAGTTCACACCTTGCATGGCAGCCTCTGCCATCAGTGTATGAATGTGTGTGTGAATGGGCGAATGTGTCAGGTTTTGTAAAGCACTTTGAGCAGTCAGTAGACTGGAAAAGCACTATAGAAATGCAAGTCATATTGCATTGGCAGTTTTAACACCAGTTATATTTTTCATACAATTTGTCATTAATATGGAACTATATAGGCTGGGAGCTGCCAATAAAAGCTTCCAGGACAACATTATGGGAGCAGTTTTATTTATTAATGTTAAATTGGCCCTGCGATGAGCTGGCGACTCGTCCAGGGATATACCCTGGCCTCCGCCCATATGAAAACTGGGATTGGCTCCAGTAACCCCCCGCAACCCCCTGAAAGGGGGAATAAAGCGGTAACATCCCCGCGACCCTCACGGATAAAGCGGTCAAGAAAATGAGATGAGATGAGAGACTTAACACAGTGAAAAAAATAAACATGAGGTTTCACCCACCACTCATGTGGTTGTAGGGTAAGTGGTTGTCTATCAGTAAGAAGTTTGGCAGTTCAAGTCCTGTACATGCAATTATGGTTCTTATAGCTTCAAAAACCTTTCTCATATTATCATTTTGGAGCCTGACTAAAAGAAACCACATTCAAATTTTAAAACCAGTATTGCAAATCCCTGTGAAATATGGTCTACATGTAAATGTTAAATTACTGTCTTCAAATAGTCTTGACTTTCCCTGTTGAACCATTTGTGAACGTCTTTTCAATGGTGACAAAAGACATTTTTTAAATGTCTTTTTAAATTGAGAAAATGCTCACTGGGTGTGGAACCCACATGATGGTTGGCTTTGTTGGTTGCATTCTCCATATTTGATTCAAGCTGTTAACTCACACAGTAGATCTGGTAACGTCTTTTTTGGTAGTTTTTGAGCTTTAGTTTTGCTCTTCAGCGGCCTCTTCAGTGGCCTCTTCAGCCTCTCTTGATGCCCCTGTCAGGGTCACTCATCCTCTAGAGCCACTCGTCGATGTCAGAGTTTCTCTTAGCTCGTTAGAGTTCTACCTAACGAGCTCAGAGACACTACAGCTGTGACAGCCAGTCGGTGTGATGTGATGGTGTGTTTACCGGGACAACTACGGCTCACAGTCCGCTACATCAGCTCCACCGCTGGCTTTTCTTTTACAAACCAACTGCGAGAAAAACACAAGCACAGCCCATTAGCACCAGACAGCCACTGCAAATCCAGTTAGGAAATAATGACATGACAGTTGCGCTGACAAAGATTTTCATGGCCCCGGTAGTCCACTGGACAAGAGGGAGGGAGATCGGTGGGACCCACGGCCGAGTGCCTGCTCTCAGCTGTCCTCTTGTGTCCACAACCCCCTGGGTTTCTCTCTTTTACCAAACTAAGACAAGCTTAATTACCTCATTAACTCCGTGTCAAAGAAACTTTTTTCAAACTCGACATAAACTAAATTAAACTCACCAACAGTCTTGGTTTGTCTTTCCTCAATCACCTCTGTTTTGATCAAAATAAATCATCAATTCACAGAGTAAAATGTAAGAATATTCTGGCTTGATGGCTGTTTGATGCTCGATTACCTTCCTTTGGCCATTGTAGCCGATAGAAATGCGACTTATTGTGCACTCACACGCAGCAAGGCTAACAATTAGATCCACAAAAGTGGAGAACTCAGATCAGCTTGTGATGAGCACAAGGAAAGGCAAGCAGCAGTTACAATGTTTTACAATGTAAAACAGCAGCACATCAGACTCAGCGGTCCAGAAAAAGAAAATGCAGCATACAATACACACTATCAATAACTAGTGTCTGTCCAGACACCAATGAAAGCCTTCCTTGTGATTGAACTGGTGGTGATTAGCGTGTGTCCGTCCTTGTCATTAATCCAGCTCGTTTCCTCAGTGTGGATGAATAGGCCAGAATTGCATTGCATTAAGGTGTGCTCTCAGCCAATGGGAGAACAGAGTGTTATATATATACATATGTATATATATATTTATATATATATATATATATACATATATACATATATACATGAGTACCTTGCAATGCTATGAAACTATTTCAACCTATAATAAAAGGTTTTTCACTGAACCATTTGTTTTTAGATGTTTTTTGTTGCCAGTGTAGGATGAGGTAATGGGAGCACTTTATCACTTGTGGATTCAGGGTCCACACAGCAACGGTTTCTGGGGGCTTTGGGGACTTCCAAGGGTTTCCATGGTCACCACTATAACCGTCATGCTTAGCCAGTCAGCAGTTGGGGAGGAGGAGGGAATATTCTATAGCGCTCTAGTCAGTGTCTCAATTAGGTCCTCACTGTCTCTGCATGTCCCCCTGTGTTAGTCCTCCCAGATCTCAACTGGAGACTTCAATAAATGAACATTCACTTATTAACTGTTTCAACCATTTTATAATCTGGAGCTGTAATGCTGTAGCGGTCCATTCGTCATTCGTTCTGTGTATCATTTGTTCCGAGTATCATTCGTTCACTTGATA
Organism: Pagrus major; assembly: GCF_040436345.1. Lineage (NCBI taxonomy): Eukaryota > Metazoa > Chordata > Actinopteri > Spariformes > Sparidae > Pagrus > Pagrus major. The sequence continues at coordinate 26,789,381 of NC_133222.1, read as the reverse complement.
TTCAATTAAGAATCCAAAATCAGAAAAAGAAAAAAATGATTCAGTATTTCATATATTTCATATGAATTTCATTTCATATTTTCAGTTTTATGCTGAGATCAAAAATAGGGAATTAAAAAAATGAGATATTTAATTTCTCCGATTTGTGTGCCCTGGGGGCTTTTTATTATGGCTTTATTGACTCACACAGTGGGTGTGGCTCATGGCCACCAGGGGGGTGTGGCACTGGAGAACAGCCGAGAACAGGCTCTCTGTCATGGGCGCTGGTCCCACAATCTCCCTCCCTCTTGTTGTCCAGCAGACTAACATAACCAGGGCCACGAAAAGATCTAAGCTATTATTATAACTATGTTCTTGTGATTGGTTTTTAAAAACAACCAGCCAGGAGCAGAGCTGATGCAGCGGATTATGAGCCAGTTGCCCCGCCACCACCACAGCGAACAGGCTGGATGGTGGAGCAGGGCTGCCCTTCTGCTTTTCCATCATACGGCCCGTCCGCTCTTCCCAATGAGCCCGGAGAAACTGTAGTTGCAGCAAAGAGCGACTCCGGGGATGAGCGACCCCAAGAGGAGCAGTAGAATACTTGGAGAAGGGCCTAAAAGATCATTGTGTTTATCCACAAAGCTACACTTCATAAACTTCCATAAACAGAGCAGTTTATGAGCCACACCTACTGTGTGAGTCATAAAGCCATAATAAATGCCTTTCAGGGGTAAACAAATGAGAGAAATTAAATATCAAATTAAATTCAGCTTGCGGCCCACAAGCAGCATGAAATCAAAAGTACGAAAAACAAAACATTTTTTGTATCACATTCATGAACAAATAATGAAATAATTAATGATTTTGGATTTTCAATTAAATATCAAATGGACAAATGTTACACATGTAGGTTAGTATGTTTCTGCTACGCTTATGTCCTCTCTTCCTTTGCAAATCAAATTGAACAGCGAATGATATCAGTTGTACCCAGAATATTTTCTTTCACTACCCAGTATTTGAAATGTTAGCCTTTTCTCTGTACTATTGTTGGCCAGGATTGGTAAATACATCACTGATAAGTGTTTTACAACTGTTCACTGCTTCCTGATGACTAAATCCAAAGTCAGTAAGCGCTGTGTGTTCACAAAGTCAGGTGTCGTGAGTTTACGGAGACTGTCAGTGAAGTAATCAAAGGCTGGACACTGATTTCCAATAAAGCAGCCTAATTTGCGTATTCTCTTGTCAATTTCAATGCTAGGTTTTCAGTATGAGTGACGGCTGCTGGTCTTTATCAGGTCAGTCGATGGCCCCCAGCTGTTCTAACCCACACACCATCAGCATGTGTGTGACGTGTGTGTTTTTCTGCTACGGCTGTCAGATGAATGGATTAATAATTAGTCTGTCTGACTCAGCCACTCATCAAGCATGACTTCTGTTAAGTGTGTGTTTGTGTGTGTGTGTGTGTGTGTGTGTGTGTGCGTGCGTGCGTGCGTGCGTGCATGTGTGTGTGTGTGGGTGGGTGTGTGTGTGTATGTGTATGAGTGTGTATGTGTGTGCGTGTCTGACAGGCTGGCTGGGTGGTTGCAGTGATCTATGAGGACTAATAGCAGGTTGCATAATGACAGATGTCAGATGTCTGGTATTGGTCACTGCGGCTTTAAGTAAGCTGTAAGGAAGTGAGTAGTCGAGGATGAAATTTAAGCTCATGCTACAGTGTGTGAGTGTGTGTAGGAGGTAAGACTGGTTGAGACAAAAAAGAGTAATGTGTATAAAGGGGCCATATATATGAGGTTAAGGCCTTCACATAAATTAGATTTTCATTTCTGGAGTTCACATCAGTTTTGGAGAAATAATGTGTTGTAAGTATAACTCACAATCAATTAACACTCCATGTTGTTCTCATGTTACAAAGAATGAGGAACAACTGGCATTTGATGTCAACATCTGCTTCCTAATATACAGTACACACAATACCAAGAATTTTTAAGTTGGTTCCGTGTTTTTTTGTTGTTTTTGCAACCGGGGTGAGGTGATTCCTGAGAAACTTCACAATTTTCTCACGCAATGTTCTCACGTGTTTGAAGGAGGCAAAAGAAAGACTACAGGCCATTTCAGACACAACACAACCTGAGCACCACTGCACTCTGAAAACCTTTATTTCCAATGGCTTGCACTGCGCACTAACAGCGCCTACATCCAAGGTTCACATACAGTAAAGGCCAACTTTTGCCCCTTTTACATACGAAAATAGATATGTCCTTCTCAAATGATGTAAATGTAATGATGTAACCAACATACTTCTATACGTCCTTAATGTTGACAAATGTTAGACAATACATCTAGTCAAGGGCAGCTCAGAGTCAAGAAGTACTGACAACAAGAAACATGGCAACAATGGAGGATGCTGTAATAATGTACAGTACCTGATAAAAAAGAGGAAAAGCTCTGTTGTGGCAATTAAATATATCAGAATTCTGATAAATCTTTGCACTTTAACAATGAGAGAAATTGACGAACATCATTTCCAGTATTTTATGATGTATGCTAAGTGTTCAGACTGGTTCATCATGTCCTATGGTTGTCTCACTTCAACTAATGAACAAAACGTATGGATGAAAGGCTCCATCTGTTTACATATTTAACGTTTACAGCACAAATGGGCCGATGAGTCTATAGCCATACTAACTGCTCTGTGAGGCTATACTTAAGCTCAGGGATGCTTTAAGCTTATATCAGAATTCTAACATGGACACAATGATCATTCTAGCACAGTGATATGAAGTATGATATTGTTCCAGTGTTTACTATTTTAGCTTTGCATGTTAGCATGCTAACATGTGCTAATTTGTACTAAACAAAAATTACAGCTGGCAGGTCATAAACCCTAGTACTGGATGAACAGAACCCAGCCAGAGAGAGACAGATATTACATCACTAAAAATGCCTTCAGACCAGGATGGACTGCTTACAGTCTTCAAGTTGCAAAATGTGAGTCACTTACTACAAATGTTTCAACACATGTTCAACAATATTTCACTCATGCTATGCATGTAACTTGTCTTTGTCTATTTCTTTTATTCCATTTATTGCTTGAACTACAGTGATCATATTGAGGTCTGAGCACTGCTAAAATGTAGGTAACCTATACTGAAAACTGTGCCTGAATGCAGGGTGATGTACCTTACAACCACAGGCTTTGAAGGGTATCACACAGTATAGATATGCTTCTATTATGTACTTCACTCTGTTAATAGAAAACAATAGATATTGTTGGAAGTTCATTGGTTAATTTAGTAATTCCAACTGCCCCTCCATCCCCTTGTTCCTCTCACTTTACAGACCTGCATGTCCTGACAGCTCCAGTCAGTGTGGTCAAAGGTAAAAACAGGCAGCATCATCAGTCTCAGTCTCTCAGAGAGAGAGAGAGAGAGAGAGAGAGAGAGAGATGTTGGCATACAGGACCTGTAGGAGTGTCCAAACAAGGACTGTCAGATCAGTTCCTGCAGAGCGATACCACTCAGATCCTTCCTGCATTCCTCAAACCTCCTCAAAACACGACGCAGTGGCATATTTTACAGCCCACAGCAAGTCATGTGCTGTACAAGCATGCATATGTGTGTGTGTGTGTGCGTGATTGTGTGTGAGATAGAAAGGCAAGAAATGTCTTGTAGGCTCACAATGTTTCTAAATGTTTGTGTGATGACGATATTTATGAGCTTTCACAGAGACAGGATGATGACACAGTGGTTTGGATCAGATTCATGTCAGATTGGGTAAACTGGTGAATGTATTCATGCACTGTAGTTGGTAGAATAATAATAATAATAAACAAACAAATAAAATGCTGCTCTAAATGTGTGAACGTGTGTGTCTGTTTGAGTTTCTGTGTCACCACTGATGTATCACATTTTTTTCCTTGAAGGCTGAAAGGCTGTAATGCGATACATCTGTTTAATTCTCAGCCATGGATACACAATGTAAGACATGAAATAAAAGCCTTTCGAGTTTTGTCAGTCTGTTCCTTTCACTTCCAATCTGCGACTCCGTCACCACTGTTTGACTAATTCAACATTTGGTTAGTCACAGCTCAGCGGGGACCTAAATCCAAACGGACCAGCGTGCTCCGAGTCGTCTGCCTGCGAGCAAATGGTGTTGAAGTAACCCCTCACTCTGGGAATGAGCTCAAAGAAAGAGACAGGCAGGGATCCTGGGTGTGTATGAACTTTGTATGTGTGTGTGTGTGTGTGTGTGTGTTTTGGAGGGTGGGGATCTCTTCCCACTTAATGAATTTACTCTACTCAAGAAAGATATCCCTTGTATCTTGTACTATTGCTCATGTTGACGTTTTTGCACTAATTAGTCAATGTTGCCTGTTGTAAAATTAATCAAAACAAGATTAGTGATAACTTTTATTACCAGCAGATTCCAGATTTGACTACCACTTGTATTAACATTGCATAATTTGAAATAATGTGTATAATCCATTCCCTCTAATCAGGCTTTTACCAAAAATTATGAATTTGTGTTTGAAGCCGTGTGTCTCTATTTTGAACGGTTGGATCAAAATCTTTGTTTTGATTTTGCAGCTTACAACTTCATTACTTCGATTCACTCTCACTGCTTTTATCAACCTCGTTTCCAGCTGTAGCCACCAGATGTTTGAAAAAAGCAGTTCTGATAAAAACCACTGAACACTACCTGCCTAGCTCCTGACTAGAGTAGACAAAAAAGTCAGAAAGTAGCTGCTGTATGTAGTGTAGCATCAGAATTTCTATAGCGCTAAATATTTAGCTCTGGAAACTGTGCAGACAACACTTGCCATGGTAGTTGGTGTTCACGGTGTGACATACAAAGCGAAAAGTAAAAGCGCCTATTCGGCAATATTTTGTATTTAAACCAAATTTGAATGGTGAACCTGCTGTCTTTAATGAGGGAGAAGGAGTTGGTTACCTCACTGAGAAGTTGCAGCCTGTCGCCTGCAGCACTTCATTTAGTACTTGTTATATTACTTCCACGGACTGTATAAAACTGTTTCCTGACAAATTTCAAATTGATCCCGTCAACAAATGCCAAAAATGACTGTCTTGTTTTGCAGATGCAATTTTGATGAACGATAGCGGTGCTTAACTCACTGAACACACTGCATTTCCTGTGACTAGCCTCCTTAACAATAACAGTCAATTCAGCCACAAGCAGGCCAGGAGCAGACCGCCTTAGTGCCACCATTCCACACGGTATGTGGGCTGGATGAGGGTGTCTGGTCATTTTTTTTTTTTCTTTTGTTAAGCTGCAGCTGCAGGAAAGGTTTGGTTTACATTATCAGTAAATTAAACTTCTTTTCTTGTAAAAAGCCCTGATCTAATTTGATCCAGTTATGTCATTACTAATTTATTTCCCTGTCACAGTCAGTCTAGCTAAAATGTAAATTGGGAAGGCGTTGGAAGCCTGACTGAGACTTGAGAGTAACGTTTTTTGGGGATCCCAATTGGGTGAAGAGGGAGAGAGACACAGAGAAAGACACATAAGAGAGAGAGAGAGAGAGAGAGAGAGAGAGAGAGAGAGAGAGAGAGAGAATGGTTGGCGGGAGGACGAAGGGGGGCTTAGAAATTGAAATCTGCGCAACTGAGCAAAGCAAAAGGGGGTGGGAGGTGGGGTGGGTCTCTATTCAGATTCTCCCAGGCCATGTGAATAGGGAAGACAGAGCGGCAGAGAGGGAATGCGAGCGTGAATGGGTCAATTCTCAGTGCTCCTGTGTGCCAGCGCTGCACAGTGTTGGCACAGAGATGCCATTGTCGGAGACTAACGAGCTGAGGGCGACTTCATTCTCCCACCCCAAATCAGCATCTGTTTACCAAGTTTACAGAGTGCGTTTACTCAATACAAACTGACAGTGGGGTGTCTGTTTGCTGTGATGTCAGTCTGTTATTGGTTTTTTATCACTAACGCTCTCAGGTATTCACCTCCCATATGAAAGATAACAACAGTTTGAATAAAGTCATCTTTATTTTTAACTGTAATATTTTTCTTGTAATCAACAGATCTCGTGAATATATATGGATATTGTTTGTTCCTTGTTGGCTGCCTTAATCACCACCTTCTCTCTAAGAGCTGCTGTTTTCATGCCGTCTTGGTCGAATCTCCTCTTTAGTTTCTCTGTAACCAAGTCAAGTGCTTCATAACACTTGCCTCTCCATGAGAGTTGCGCCTCGGCCTCTGGCTCTGTTGTGTACCGATAACGGCCTGGGGTTTTTGTCACCGTCTGCCGCACAGAGCGCACTGGAGACAGTACAGTCTCCATACGCACACTCTGCCTTCTCGTCAGCTCACCTGGTACATCCTCACCATCTGCACATATGAATTGTAAAAACGATCAAAGCCTGGAAATAAAACTAGTGAAAGCACTCACACAATCATTACACTCTATATCCTCATTATGAATCCTAATCACGTAGGCCAAGCTCACCGGAACTAAACTACAATAAATAGAGTTTGAGTATGTAGCTTCCATTTGATTCAAATGATATCTGATCATGATTCATATGATATATTTTGGCAACTTTTTTATAAAGGCATTATTTTGATAAGTGGAAGGCATAGGCCTACCTGAAATCTAGATATTTAATTTCTCACCTAAAGAAACATCAAAACTAGAAAGAGTTGTAGTACAGAAATGTAAGTTTATGCTCCGTTGGTCTGGCTAATGTCCTCTTTCATCACTGATGGTTGAGATTAAATTCAAGGGTGTCACATTGTGGTGGGGAGATAAGGACTCAGATGAAAAAAAATTCAACATAGGCCTATGCAATATTGAGCAATGTGATGCACAAGTGGAAAAAGAAAGGAGAAACTAATTAAGCAAGCTAAACTGCAGGCTAACATATGTGCTAACGTACATAAGATCAAATCATGTACCAATGCAATGGTGCAATGATCTTAATATATCTGCAAACTTTAGGCTATTCTAGCTAGTTAGGTAGCTCATCAGTCCATCCAATGTATTACATTGTGATTTGACAGTATTTGTTGATCACATCTATTATCTAATGAACAGAAACAGTTTTCGTGTGTGTTGTAGCTATTCAGTTTATTGTACTGTATTTCAAGTGTGTCATAATTTTACACCAGGATCAGCACAGGCCAGCAGCGTTTGGTGACATTACTTTTAAAAGTAACTCATAATGTTATAAGATTACTGCCATTAAAAAGTAACTTGTTACATTACTGTGTTATCTACTGACAAAAGTAACGTGTTAGAGTACTTTAGACTTACCATACATTATGGTAAAGCCCTTTCGATTCATTGTGCATGTGGGTTGTATTGTCCAGACAGCGTGTAGCCAATTGTACATGTACCTTTGAATGTATGACTCTACTGTCATTTTGTGGCCTTCTTTACAGCCAACAATCATTAACTCTGCAGCTTAATAATAAGAATGACAGACGTAATATAACATTAACAGCTCTTTATTCTGCTTACAATCTGACAGTGAACTGGGCAGAGGCAGACAGTATCAGGCACAGCTGTTTCAGTGAAAACAATATTACACAGGCTCTTATAGTATATGTATATCCAGTATATGATGTTTAAAAATGCAACTAATGAACCTGTAAACTATGAGGGCTTATAGAAATGATGAAGCACAAATATGATGAAAGTGCTTTTGACAAGTTCACAAGCTAATGGATAGCAAAGGATTCTCATTAATTAACATTTCTTGGTGTGAGCTATTTTTCAGACCATTCTTAAATAAATTATGCGTTTTAAAAAAGCTGAGGACAGAATCAGCCATTTCAAAAAAGTGATGGGGACATTCCCAGTGTCCCCAGTGTAAGTGACACATATGATTAAATTTGATGTCTATACTGTACTATCATGTCTTTTAATATTTGCCTCAATCACTTTGTATATTGATCATTCTTTAGAAAATCTGTAGAATTTAACTTTGTTTCTTTGTTGTTCAAGGATGTCAGTGGCTCATAGATCAACCCCCCAGAGGATGTATGAAAGTTTTACCAAGCTAAAATTTGACTTTACTGATACACCAGAAAATACATTAAAATAAAATAAAATAAAATAAAATAAAATAAATGCATGTGTTTTCTCTTCTTTCTGACTCAGCATTTCTACAATGCCTGTTAGCAGCTGACTTTGGAGATAAGTACAGTCAAGTGAAACTAAAGTCCTTATCTTCATCTGTATGTAAGGAAGTTGAAATGAGCAGCTCACTTCCTGTTCTAAATGTTATCTAAAGATGGCTGACCAAACTAGACTGAGCACAGGAAGGGACGAAGACAAAAGTAAAATTTTAACCTCATGACACTTTTTCCTGATTCTGAGTGTCTGACAAGGTTAACTGGTTAAATTAACTTCACAGTCTTTATGGTATCATCTGTATTAGTCCCAGATTGTCCAAGATTTAAAATCACAAATGTAAACCCTTGTTAGGAGGATGTAAGTTCAATTCAAAAGATAACAAATAATAAATCAATAATAAATCAATTAAAAAGAGATACATGTTAAGAAGAAACTCTTTCACATTTACTCTTCTTCCCCATTGATGAAACAATGTTGATGTGATGAATCATAATGTATTCATTTTGTGCGAGATGTAGTGTATTCATTCATACTGTTTCATTCATATAGGATCTTTGTGCATTTGTAACATATTGTGTTGTTTTATATTTTGCTGTATGTACAGTCATGGTCAAAAGTTTATATATGCTTGTAAAGAACATGTTTATCATGGCAGTTTTCAGTTCCAATGATTTACAGCTCTCAGTTTTCTGTGATGGAATGAGAGGAACACATACTACTTTGTCACAAAAACATTTGTGAAGTTTGGTTCAATAATGAATTTATCATAGGTCTTCTGAAAACATGACCAAATCTGCTGGATCAAAAATATACATACAGTAATTCTAATATTTGGTTAAATGTCTCTTGGCCATTTTCAGCCCAATAAGGTGCTTTTGATAGCCATCCACTAGCTTCTGACAGGCCTCCTGCTGAAAGTTTAAAGGTTGGCTTCCTGGCACGGACTTGTTTCTTCAGCACAGTCCACATGTTCTTGACTGGCTCAAGTCAGGACTTTGGGAAGGCCATTCCAAAAGCTAAATTCTTGCCTGATTTAACCATTCTTTCACCACTTCTGATGTGGACACCCAACTCACCCAAGACCAAATCTTTTGCTGGTGATTTTAGGTTTTCCTGAAGAATTTGGAGATAATCCCCCTTCTTCATTATTCCATTTACTTTCTGTAGAGCAGCAGATCCACTGGCAGCAAAACAGTCCCACAGCATAATACTACATTTTTGCTGGGGAGCCCCTGGAACCCCTGGAGGTGTATCATTGTATTGGATCTAAATGCACCCAGTTGTGGAATTTTATAATTGTAAATCATATTACATTGGTTCTATTGTGCTGTAATGTATCATAGCACATTAAAATGTGTCCTGATGCATAATTTTGTTATTATCTTGTATTGAATCCTTTTGTATCTTAAATTGCATCCAATCCCACTGCATCAAATCATATATTATATTTTGTGTTGAGTGTCTTCTTATGAGTGTCACATGTCTGCAGCACGCCATCAGCCCACACAACAGCTCCACTCACCCTCATGTCAGTGTTCGACCTTAAGGCAACACAAATCTCCTCCCCTATACTTCCCCCCTTTTGTCTGTCTCTGTCAGACCGCAGCAATATCTGACATAATTCTCCCTTCTGACCCTCTTTTTGCTGTCTCGAACAATGACTGTCCTCTTTCTTTCTATTCACTGCAATTACTAATACACTGTGCAAATCTATTTCTTGCTGATTATACTATAATTTTAATTAAACTATAACTCTCTGCTCTGCATGGATCAGTAACAACCAATAAAATAGTTATTAATTTATTGAACCTGTTCCGTTGGCACAGAGCAGTGGCTCTGTTACTATGAGGGTACAGTTAAAGGTCAACTGCCTCTGTGCATAGACTCAATACAATAAACAGGAATGTGGCTGTGTACTTTAATGGCACTCTGAATTACTCCAAGACCAGTATCAGTAATATCACTGTAGATCAAGACATGGGTCAGCTAGATAGCTGTCTGGGGAATCAGGCACTGATCTGTAAGCTATGGCTTCATCTGCTTGATTCATATTGTTAGGCCTATTTTATGGTGAAGGGACTTAAACTGGATACACACAAATACCTTTTATCTATATGTGCAAAAATTCAATCCAGCAGCACTTCAATTTGATTTAGATCCTTTCATCATATTCATTATAACTTACTTACTTTAAGAGACTTTATCCTGAAACATACATCGTAAAATGTCAAAGTAGACAAGCAGTTTCTCTCAGCATTTTTAATTAAGGACCATTCTGAGATGGGTAATAAACATGGGAGGATGTATTGAGATCTTTTAGCAAAAGTGGCAAAAATATAAAACTATTTATAAACAAGTGAAAGTCTGGCATTTAATACTTTACTTAATTAGAAGTACAGAAGTATTGTTGACAAAATAAACTTACAGTACAACAACCTACAGTAAATTTGTTATCGAACCAAACTTAATGATTTTTTTTTTTTGATAAAGTAGTATGTATTACACTCATTCCACCACAGAAAAATGAAAGTTGTAGAAATCATTGGAACTCAAGATTGCCATAATATACATGTGTATGTGAACTTTTGACCACAACTGTATATTGATATAAAATATTAATTTAGTAAAAGTGAAAGTCACCCATACAAACTGTACTTAAGTATATTACCTAAGTAAATGTACTTAGCTACATTCCATCATTGTAATGTATCATAGTGTATCTTATAGACTCTGGTAGTGTGATTTTTTTTATAAAACAAGGAGATGGAGGAATTCTAGATTAATGTCTTCTCCATTGCCAAACACTGTCTATCAGTGGTTCTATTGGTCAACCATGTAAAGTTGTTGGGTAAAGTGCAGTGACCAGCAACAGCTTCTGTTTTTATTCGTCTTTGCACATGGAATGGAACAATGGAACTTCTCCAACAACAACTGCTTTACAGCAGCCCTACGGCAACTCTCAGGGGACACGCTACTCCAAATACATAAACACAGTAAACATAGGACAGTCTGTTACATACGTCCTGCTAACTGTTGTACACTTTGTACAGCTCTCCGTGGGATTGCTCAGCCACAACACTAGCCTTTCCACCATGGACGATACATACTCCGGGAGAGATCCAGTGCTCTGAGAATCCAACACACAGGGAGGCACCAGCACATCAGCCGGAACCCAAGCCTCACGTCCATGCATAAGGCAGAAGGGGTCTAAAACGTGTGCTGGCATGTCGACAGGTGTTGTATGCAAAAGCAACCTGCTTCACATAATTGTCCCACTCACCCCCGTGAGAGATTGTAGGTAGTGGTGCGTGTCTTTTTAATCCCCAACAGATGGTCCGGATCACCTCTGCCTGTACAGGACCTCCGTCACTCCATGCTACAGCACATAATCCTCAGACAGCCAGTGGGCCACAGTGTGAGCAGTCTGCTTGGGCAGAGCACACAGGTTAACAAACTTTGTGAAGTAATCCTCCACCACCAAAATGTACCTGTTCCCCTGTGACATCATAGGCAGTTCCTGAATATCTCTGGCAACCAGCTGCAGTGGACGATCAACCTGGGACCGGGGACCTGCTGGTTTGACAGGCCCGCACTGTTCACACCATTGCCTCATGTCTCTCAACATGAAGGGCCAGCAGCAGGCTTTCCTGGCCTTGGTTCCACACAGGTTCAGCTGAAAAATATGCAGAGGTAGGCCTACCACTCAGCTGCTGCAGAGGCTCAGGGACCACGGCTGGGAATCACCACCTGAACTTGCCTCTCCCCCATGAATGAAAAGAGTATAGACCTATACGGCAGTCCATTGATGATCAACAGGCAGTCAAACTCTGTCCACAGCTTCTTGAGGCTGGCCGAGGCGGCCCCCAGGCACCAGGGTGTTGTGCTTCACCCTGCCCCAACCACCTCGGCATCAAACCAATGTCGGGGTCCGCATTCTGTGAGGACTGTAAATCAAAGTCACAGTAGAAGAGAGAGTAAGCAGGCCTATGGTTGATGCAGGCCCGCTTTTAGCATGGAGAGGAGTCGACCGAGCCCTCCATGTGCATGCTTGCCTGAGAGTCCTACAGGTGAGTAGAGTTAGGAGAAACCGGCCGGTGGGACAGTGCGTCTGCATTAGTATGACGCACACCATACCTTTGAACAATGGCCCAGTTGAACGGGTCAAGCTCCAGCACCCACCGGCCCCACCATCCAGTGGGATCGTTATCAATAGCCAAGTGCCTGAGGCCCAGCAGAGGGCGATGATCAGTAATGATGGTGAAGGCAGACAGTCCAACATAATGTTTAAACTCACGCACAGTCCATACAATGGCATACAGCTCCCTGTCAAATGTGGACCACCGTTTCCGCGCATGTGTGAGCGCCTGGCTTAAGCTATGACCCGTTCCAGGCCATCCACATCCTGTGCCAAAACCACACCCACAGAGTCCTTAGATGCATCTGTGTGAACTTTGAACAGGAGGGCAAAGATGGGCAGAGTCACTACTGGAGAAGAGGTGAACACCTGTTTAAGGTAGGCAAAAAAAAGGCACATTCTTCCCAGCCAGGCGGTTTAGTGGTGTGGCAAACTGGGAAATTTTTTTTACAAACCACCTGTAATATGAGCAAAGGCCCACTAAGGCCCGGACCTCAGAAGGAGTGTGGGAAGTCGGCCAAGTTCTCACCTTGTCCTTGTTTTGTGGCTGGAGGCCCTGTCTGGAGACCAAATTAACCAGAAACACCATATGGTCCCTGGCAAGGTGGCATTTACCAGGATTGAGTTTCAGGCCAGTAGACTGTATCCTGGCTAAGATATCCTCCAAATGGATGAGGTGGTCCTCAAATGTGTGTCAGGCCCATTGGCATGGCCTGCCACTGGTACAGGCCTCTGCCTGTGGTAAAGGCTGATTTCTACCTGTCATCTTTAGCCACCTCCACCTGCCAATAGCCATTTGAAAAGTCAAGGGTGCTAAACCAGGATGAACCTGTTAGAGTGTCGAGGCTGTCATCCAGTGGTGGGAGGGGGTGTGGATCTTTGATAGTCACTGAGTTGAGGTGATGATAGTCAATGCAGAATCTCCACTGTCCTCCTTTCTTTTTAACTAGCACCACCGGAGAAGCCCAGGGGCTGCAGCTATCCTCCACCAGTCCATCGGCCAGTAAACCCAGCCACCTGACATTCGATCTCCTTTTGTTTCTCTGGAGACTCCCGATAGGCACACTGTTGATGGGAGGGTGGTCACCAGTCCTAATGTGGTGTTGAATAAGTGTGCACCTGCCTGTATTTTTGTTAGACAGGCTGAAAGCAACACCAAACCTCTGCAGCAGCCCTGACAGCTCTGCCCTCTGCTGTGCCATTATGGGTGAATCATTCAGGGTGACAGGGAGTTCAGCAGATCTTGACAGCATCGATCTCAGGGGGAAGGTCAAGTGGTGTTACATCAGCCCCCTTATTGGGTAAAACTCACCCAGGTGCAGCCCCGGCTTAAGCTCAACAGCCCTCCCAGTGGGATTGAGGACATGAACCAACATTACACCACCCTTCACACTCGTCACTGTGTGGGCCACCACCAGTCCAGTCCCTTCTGGGGTGTTAGGCTCCAGATAGCCCTCAAAATCTGTGGCAGGAAAACCAGCACCAGAGGAGGAGAATACCTTCACCGGCACCAGGACTTCGCTCAGGGGGGGAATGGTCATAACATCAGCAAGGGACACATTACAGCATATAAGGACCAATTCCCAATCCCAAAGCAGGGGCACACAAATGTCTTCTAACTGTAACACTCTCTGTGTCAAGTCCAGCAGTGCACAGTTCATGGCAAGAAAGTCAGGCCGAATTATACAGACTGGGTTGATTCCCTCAGCACATGGAAGGTGTGTTGCCAGCAGGTGGGTCCCACTTGAAATATCACTGAAATGGTGCCCAGCATATCCAACATCTGCCTATTCACAGCACGAGAGTCAATATAATCCTTTTTGAGAGCAGGGACTAACATACGAAAGTCACAAATCAGTGACACAGTAGCCCCTTAGTCCACCAAGATGGACACCTCAGTGCCCTCAACCACCCCTCTAACATAGGATGAAGGGTGGTTGACACTGTCCATGGCAATAGAATCTATAGAAAAGTCATACTACAAGGGGCCTCCACCCTCATGACGCACTTCTCGTCAGTATATTAACACAGACTGTACATCTGAAACAGACTGTACAGCCTGGCATTTTCACATCGCTCTGCCACAGTCAATGCCTCCTCCAGATCAGTAGCGCCCTGCTCCAGGCACCCTGCTTTCAGGGCTGGGTCAAGGCCACTGAGAAAATGCCGAAACATCTCCTCCTTCTGAGCATCAGCTCCACAATCTGAGAATGCCTCCATGGCCAGCTGGTTGACGTCAGCGGCATACATCTCCAAGCTCTCGCCAGGTGCCCGCGCACGGGCAGAAAGGCCAGCCCTGAAGCGATCCGTGAACTGTCTCTGTCCAAATGCTGCTCTTAGTCCCTCTTAAGCAGCAGTAAAGTCCGATTTAACTGTAGCAGGGAGTCTGTCCTATAGCAGCAAAGCTGACTTGCACAGACAAGTAGGCAGAATCTTCACTAGATCCTCTTTGTAGTCTCCGCTGCTTCCAAATGCTGCTCTAACTGCCTCACCCAGCTGAGGAAACTCTGGCCATCGTCTCCGGCAAATGGAGCAGGCAGGTCAACTCTCACGTCTCTGAAGGATGCACGGCCAGCATACAACCCTGCCTCAGTTTTAAAAGGGTCTTCATCTCCACGCCACATGTCTGTAACTTGTGTCCAGCTCCCGTACCTCAAAACAAGGTTAGCTGTCTAGCTATACTGAGGAAGCCAAGCAATGATAATAAAAACGCAAATAACCACGGCACAACTGAGAGAAACACTTAACTGCAGCCCATAGAAAAGAAACACCGCTGCCACCAATGTAACTGAGCATCTGTGGGTTCGCCTAACTGTGTGAATAATAAACTGGACACTGAGACGTAATGTAGTACCAGCAACAGCTTCTGTTGTTACTCCTTTTCACACATTTCAACCACAGAGGAACTTCGCCAACAACAACCACTTTGTGGCAGCCCTACAGCAACTCTCATGGGACACACTACTCCAAATAGCTAAACACAATAAACACAGTACAGTCTGTTACATTAGCATTGTGCGGTTGGAAAGTTTTGCAAAGTCTCAGTTTTATAAGAAAGATTCCACTAATGATTAAAGTAACACTTCACCCAAAAATGAAAATTCAGTCATTATCTACTCATCCCCATGATGATGGAAAGTCAGGTAAGATTTCGTGGTCCACAAAACATTTCTGGAGCTTCACAACAAATGAAGTTATTATAACTAAAGTTCAGGAACTAGACCATGCCACTCTCCCTTGCTAATTTGCCACCTGAGCCTATCTAATCAAACCACCTGTGTCCCATTAACGCAAACATCTGTGCCTTTCCAATTCAATTACCTGTGTAGACCTATATAGGTGACTCTAACCATTTCTCTCCTGTTCGTCTCAAGTTCTGACATTTGTTTGCACACGTTTTCTCAAATTAACTAAAAGCTTTACAGCCTACCTCATGGATCACAAGCTAATTCTCAACCCATCGGACGAAGATCTTTTTGATGGTCAATCCATCATCTCCAAATCTCCTCCGTCCATGATCATCTCCACACTAACACAGCCAGCCAGCCAGTCATCACGCCTGCGCTCCGCTATCCACATCCCTCGGCACCACATTGTCCATTACTCCACATCCAGCAGTTCCAGCTGAATACCGCCAACAGTATATTTGGCCATACTGCCAAATAGCGGCCAACCCACTGCAGGGCCCAGGTTGTATCTCCCTCTGTGCCTGCTCTCTACGTGTCTCACCTGTCTAACCTATTTTCCTCATTTCTCTCATGCCCGTGTCTGCAGGCACATGCATCCTTCCATCCCAGCATCTTTTCCTCTTCTCTTTGTTTTTTTGTTGCTCCCGCTAACGTAGCTTCGGCGGCTACCCCCAGTTACTCTTTACCAGCAACCACTACCAACCACTCCAATATTCATACAGCCACTGCCACTCACGTTTTATCCTGTGTTGTTGTTATTTGTGACTAAGGAAAACAGAAAAGATCAAGTTGTATTGGGAAAGGCGCTGCCAACAATATTGCCGCTCAGAAATGCTAGTGAGAAAAGTTGTCTGTTGTACTTAAATGTGCGATAGAGCTCATGCACACACGTCAGATGGGGCCCTAAAAGCTAATGCCTTTAGCTTTGCAGGTAAAGTGAAGTTTTCCACTTAAAAAAGGTTGTAAATAACATCTTTTTAAGTCAATTTGGAACATAGATTCCGCCGGACGAGCTTATGGAGCCAATATATGTTTGTTACACAAGTCCCCATCTACCAATTGTTTCCGGAGAATGCTGCAATGCTTTGTTTTGTGAACTACAATTCTTCATCTGACTTTCCATCAGTATGGGGATGAGTAGATAATTTCATTTTTGGATGAACTGTTCCTTTGGGTTAAAAGTTCCATGTGGCCAATAGCTTTCCCGCCAAGTATCATCAGATCATGAAGAAATTTACACCCACAGAGAATATTTATTTTATTTGATTGTCATCAACAAGAAACCATATGACAACAAGTGACATATGTATTGCAGCATTTCAATACAGAGCCTGTGGTGATATATTGTGAAGCATGCACACATGCAAAGGAAGTAGTCAGGTTTTCTGAAAGTGTGTTTTCTGAGTGTCCTCCCTATTGAAATCTTTCAGTACACATATGCAAAGCACTCAGACATAGGAGAATGTGTATAGGAACTCATTGGTGTTGTTTTACTGTGAGACCTGGGAAACACACAGTTTTTCATGTGACAGGCCTCATGTGCCATTCATGTCAAAGCCTCAACAAAGAAACGCTTTGGATTAGGGTGTTTTTTAATGCAGATTATTGTGTCCTACTTTGCAGGAGCTCTTTCAAAACATTTGTGAAAATTGATGGGATAATGTTCATTATCTTTACCGCTGAACTGAAAATACACACAATACAGAAAGTACAAGGCTGCAATTACATGTGGCAGGTGCGTACAGCGTAACTTCTCTTAAAATGGATATGCTAAAACACTTTGAAGTTGTGTGACAGTTTCAGTCAATCAATGTGTATGCGTGGTGTGTGGCTTTTCTTCTTTTTAGAACCTGGTATTCAGCAGTAGATTTCCTGTGAAGTCAGTCAGCAGTGAGACTTTTACCATATAGGGATGCAACTGAGAGGAGGGTTTGTGGGCAAAGGGAAGAGAAAAGAAGAACTAACATGACTCACTTCTCAAGTCTCAACTTGTTGACAGCTGAATCAGTATAGAGTAGTGAACACATCTCAGTTCATAGTGATCAAGCCAAGTTTCTCTTTTTTTATTGCAACATGTGCATATTCATGGTCTCATACTGTAGCAGTGAACCGTGTGTACCACCTGTTTCTGCCTGTACCTATTTGAAACAATGATGAGCCGAAATAAACAGAGCAGGAGCCAAGAGAAGGAGATTTCCAAATTGTAAACTGGTCTGATTCACATATAAGTTTTGCAAATTTTAACTACACATTCTTGGTAGATAACATTGTAATGTAAATGGTGTATTAAACATTTCAATGTATATGATTTTTTTTTCTGACACAGTCCACCTTCACCCCTTAATGTTTGAATTTGTACAGTATCTGCGACAGTACCACCAGAGGACAGAGCTGCTCTTTCCTCAGACTGTGAGACTCCTGAACTAAACCTCAATGCATCACCATGAATGGTTTATTATTCTGACCTGATTATTATTCATGAATTAGTAGTTTAGGGAATTACAAATGGAAATTTCTACTAACTTGGTTTGCATGTTGACAAATGAATCTTCTTCATCACTTGCAAAAGTCTGTAAATGTTGTACACTTCAATCATCTCTCCTAACTGAGCTGCTTTCCTCCCAATTGTCGTAACTCAATAAAAGATATGATTGCCAGTGTGACACCTTTTCAAGGTTGTATAATCCTTATCCCTCTTATAGTATTATACACTTCTGTGCAGGGTTTGATTGTCTGATAAGCAATGAACCTTATGGACCAAGTTTATAGCCACCAATCAGCAAAAATTACACAGTGACAGTTTCTCAGGAGTAACCTGGTTTGATATTATTAGTCGTATTCTGGTATAAACCATTTATGCTATCAAAAGTGTAGACATTTATTGATTAATTTTGGGGGAGAGTAAACCAGGAACTTGAAGCTACAATTCTTTCACTTTTACAATGACTCTACTCTGTGACTTGCAGATACACTTGGATTCACTTTCTCAGTTTCACCACGTTGTGACGGAGCACAAACAACTGTGGTTTAACTGTCTTATTTCAAATCTCTCTCCATGAGCGGATTTTGTTGAATTAATTAATTGAAGCAAAGAGCAAACATTTTACTTGTGCAAGAGCACAATCATTGTGCAAGAGCTCAAGTTAAGTCCATTCATAATACTGCCAACAGGCCTGAAGAGTGTTTTATTCACTTTGGGCACTTTGTATGAAATAACGTGAATTGTTAGACTTCACACACTGTACTGTACACATATTGCATCATATTTAACTCTTCACACTCTTAATGTTCTTGGTTAAACTGAGTAGCATCAGCACATACGTTTTTATCATTTACCTATATCCTGTGTGTTTATATGATGACCTGATGGGAACTGAATGCTTTGGTACCAGATCAGGTGAGTTCATTTATTCAGATTTATATATCAACTTCGGAAAATGTTTTTACAGTAAATGCAGTCCAGACTTGGGTTCAGAAATTATTCTTTTGCACTGTGGTTCATATCAAGCTGCACACACTGATTCAGCATCTGTATCCTGTTACACTACTTTGTTTACTTGATGTGGCCAGATGGCTTCGCCTCACCTACACATTCAGCGGTGCCGATGTGGGCGCATCCTGTGTCCTACAAGTCCTCATTACAATGCAACACACCCAGCTTAGTGCACTCACATTGTAAGTCTCATGCCCTTAAAAGGCGTTTTTCAACAGCTTACTGTTTCTGCAGGCGGCCGTCTCTCCTCAGTTGCTCCTGTGCAGACTCTACTGGTGGAAGAGGGAATAGGACTGTGACATTACAGGTTCTCCCCAGGTTAATGCAAATTACTAAAACAAAGTAGGTAAGGGAAGATCAGTGATGCCATCTGGTATTTCAATTAATTTGGATTTAATATGTATTTGTTTGCATTGCAGAGAAAAACACAGGATCCAGGAAGTCTTGCTTGACATGAAGTGGTTTAGCCAGCCATGGAAAAACTTCAGTAGTACAATAGGTTTCACTCATTTTAATTTCATTTCACAATGTAACATGCAATTTTAAATTCTTTTTGTCTACTAAAAAGTGATTTTCTAAATGTTTCAAATATTTTTAAGTAACAGTGTCTGGGCTTTAGTTAGATACTTTTAACACAAGAGAGTTAGCCTACCATTTCTGTGATATCTAACTGTAACAATTACAAGATTTATCCATTATCCATGCATTTCATTTATGTGACCACGTAGAAATGAAAATACAGACGCCATTAATCTAAATCAGTCGATTTTACAAACTGTTGTTTCTTTTAGCTTCAAAGAACAGAATACCGACCCAGTGTGTTAGTGAACATACCCCAAAGGACAATTGTCCCCGCCTCCGGACCCCATGGGCCAATCATAACGAAAAACAGGTGACGATTCGGGTCATTTTATTGGTTACTATAAGTGTCATCGCTAAAACAACAGGAAGTTTACATTTTGCTGTCACTAGATGCAGGATGGACAGCTTAGCTGCTCTTCTTTAAAAGGTTAGCGGCACACAGACACATTCAATGTTAACGTTGAAGTTGCCTTGCTTTGAGAACATCATACATGTATATACTCACACAAAATATCTTATAAATATAACTTTTCGTAGGGGATACAAATGACTTGATGCCGTGCTTGCTAAACTAGCATGAGCCAATCATCCAAGGTCTACAATAAAACACGTTATTTAGCTAACCATGAAGACACCTGCAGGTCAGCTGTATTATTAAACACTGCTTCTAAATGATTCATGATTCCATGCGAGTCCATGGCCAAGTATCATTTAACACGAGCTACATCTTTACATTTAATTTTGTTCTCGGGTTATCTTCTGTTGTTCCACGTGACCTTACGTCTGAATCTTTTGGTTGTGTAAGACGATGAAAGTTGTTATTTAACTGCAGTTTTACTCGGATGGCTGACTTAAAGTTTTATGATAGCCTCCATAACTTACATGACGATACATATTTATTTGTAAATGATTCGTTCAGTAGTGTGGTTATGGTCAGCCTTACGTTGAGTTAAATCACTTCTACAATATTAACAGTTAGAGCAGCTGTCAAATTCTGAAGCTGCTTCCAGGATGATTGGTTACAATCTGGAGTTTGGGACCCTTCCGGGGGTCATAAGGTACTTTAGAGGGGTCACAACTACTGTCTGAGATGGTGAATAATCATCAATTCATCATCAATAAGGACAACAGAAGATTTTGACAAGAAATTCAGCTGGAACTTACATGATGGGATGTGTCAAGTTTCTTTGTCAAGCTGCAACAATTAGTTGATTAATTAGTTGATCCAAAGACAATTCTGATAATCCATTATGTTTTATTTTCCAGGCAAACATGTCAGTCACCTTCTTCAATGAGGATTTGCTGCTTTGTCATTTATGACAGTAAACGAAGAGTCTTTGGGTTTTTGACTTTTGGTTGGATAAAACTTTGGGCTCTGGGAAATTGTGTTGAGCATTTCCCACAATTTTTTGACATAATAGATGAAACAATTATTCAATTAATCGTAAACATAATCAACAGATTAATCAATAATGAAAATGATTGTTAGTTGCAGCACTATTCGCCTACAAAGTCAGTCCATATCATAATTTTAAGTCCATTAGTGGTCGTCTCTATGTTATTTAGATATAGACGGATATGATATATGAGTGTACTGTCTGAACTCAATATAGCTCAGTATCTATTTTGTTGCAGGGTGGATTTTTCATTTAATTGTACTGTAGAGCACCATGGGGAACACAGAGAGCGTGGTGGTGCAGAAGCGGCTGGCCCGTTTCCGCCCCGAGGAGCGGCCCGTGGTTGAAGGGGTCTTCGACAGGCTGCAGGCCGGTGCTGGGGGCCCTTCAGGAGCTCCTGGGAAAACACCAGCTGTGAAGACTCTCACGCTTGAGATGCTGCAGGTGTGTCTGTTAAAGTAGTAAGTAGACGGTATAATTATTTGTACATACAGTTGTCATTCCGATAGTTTAGCAAAAACAGTTCAAATTAAAAATCAATGCAGGACCGTAAAACTATTCTAAGGTTTAAAACAATAATCTAAAGGATTATAAAATAATAAGAGTAAGTTTTCCATTCTTTGCACCTTTATTTTTTTTTCCCACACGATTTTATAATGACGTCTGAAAATGACCAGTTGGAAAATGTCATGATTGCAGCTCTTTTAGAGGTCTTATTTAGTCTCCATTAAATTAAAAAAATCTCAAAGTGCTTCTCCTACCAACCCCCGCGGTCATCACATAATCTGGTGAAGTGGTTACCCGATCCCAGTCTCTTATCCAAGTTAGGCAGGTTCTAACCTTGTCCAGGATTTCCCCAGTTTATATTGGCCACTCTTTCTCTATTGGAGCAGCCTTGACGGCCTCCAGCCAAAGGGTCCCAGAAAACATAATTAAAGCTTACCAATGCTACATCTGCTCCCATTTCCAAGATCTGCACAATGCCCAGTCTTATCTCTGTCTTTGAGGAAGCTTTTTGGGGGTCTGCCAGCTGAGCTGTTGCTGATCCCTAACAAAGCCTTCCCCACACCACACCGGCTCAACACTACATTAACATCGCACTCATACTCAACTGCCTTCTTCAACATCGTACTCGTATTCCACCTCAGTAAACTATCATGTATATCTCAGTGATGATGTGGTACTTTATTTATACGTTTTGAGTATGACAGCATTGCCAACAAATGGCCATAGAAAGGTGGTCACAGTATTAAACAAAAAAATAACCTGTAACATCTCTGCATACTCCTCCACTTCACATCACCTGCTTCTCGGCACAAATTCAAGCCAGCATTGCAGTTTGGCTCACAGTTTAAAGTATATTTCGAATCCTTCATTCTCACCCTGCTGTTCAAATGAATTAAAGCCACCAATTCAGTTTGGTGTCAGCTTTTTCAACAAACTTTAAAATATTCCACATTTTTCATATATTCTTGCCATTATTCAAAGATTTTAAGGCCAGCATGCGCATTTTCAATGATATAAATATAAAATAAAATATTCCATACACACCAAAACACAAAAGCAAATTCCTTGTGTGTGAAAACCTACTAGGCAATTTAGCTGACATGACATGCTGGAAAGAGGTTGTTAAAGGGCCGCATTCAGCCCATAGGCCGCCAGTTGAATCGGTCCAGTTCATGCTCTCATCGCTATCTAGTCTATCTCTATCAGTACATCTGCCAGGGAATGGTAGATTCTTTTTTTGTGTTTAACTCCTCCATTTCTCTCTCCCAGTCCTCAATGGGCAGTCTGGCACCAGATCCCATGGTGAGGAGAGTCTACCAGTGCATGTGTAGTATCGACCCTGAACTTGCAGCACCCGAAGCCTCCAGGAAGTCCAGCAACTCTGCTGCCTCTGGAGTAGGTCGAGAGCAACTGGTCATCTTTCTAGCAGACACCCTGCGAGGCACTGCAGAAGAACGGGCTCCTCTTGTCATGGCCATGTCCCAGAGTAAAGCAGGGGCAGCAATGGTTGTCACATGTGACCAGGTAGCAGAGGTGAGTAGAGAGGGTAAAATTAGATTAAAATAGGAAATGTGGTATTTCTCTTCTGCTTCTACTGCTTACTCCCTCCTTCCCTAATGACGCCCAACTCTGGCCATTTTCCCTTTCTCCATAGTTCCTACAGGACCTGATTTCAGCTGTAGTTCAGATTCTGGTCCACAGAGGGCGTCTGCAGGGCTGGAAGCCAGACAGGATGGGCGATAGCTCCCTAGGTGTCAAGCTACTGGCAGAGCAGATGTGTTCTGAACTCAAACCCTCAGGTAAAGTGGTGGTTGGAAGATTTTTAAGCATTTTAATAGTAGAGAAATGTAACTGATGACTCTCTCTCCTCTCCTCCACTCTCCTCCACTCAGATCAGGGAGATTGTGATGTTTCCTGTCTGGAGGACTGGATCTTCAGGGTCCCCCAGGTATCGTTGTACCTGGAGATGCTGGTAGCTGAGGGCCTAAATTTATCCCTGAGTGGCCGGCTGGCCCCCACCCTGCTGCCTGCCTGCAGGGAGACATCTTGGAAAGAGCTGAGCTGTCTGCTGGACCTTCTCACCCTCATGTTTCTGGCACCACAGGTAAGAATGCAAGTACAATATACAAAATCTTGGTAGTGTAGCTCGTCTACCTTCAATATGTAGAAGGGGCCCTGAGTTCTTTATGTCAATCAACTTAGATAACTCTGTTTAACTTAATATTATTTATCTTAACTAAAATTTGAGTGTACTGACCCTTTAACTCTGCATATAAGCACCAGTCTAATGAATATGTCCATTCCTTAAACACACCTGGAAACCATTTCAAAATTAAAATAAGTAATTTCTTACTTTAATTATGAGGCAAAGATAAAAAAAAATAGTGTGTAGTGTAGTTGTATCACAGGTTTTCCCTTTAAACCTCAAATGTTGCAACAAATTAAATAGCTTTCCTGTGCTTTTCTTTTTAGTTATAAGTGACCAAAAACACATTATGCACACATCAATAATCACTCTACCATAAGCCAGCAAAAGGATATGTCAAAAATAAAATCATTGAGGGGGGGTGGGGGTATTCACAGAGTTTGGTGGTTATCCAGCGCTGCCAGAGAAACTCTGAGCAATCCCGAGAGCACTATCTGGCTGTAGTCTCTTGTTTCCAGGTCGGAAACAGTCCAGACAAAGCCATGTGTCGAGCTGGGTTAGCTAGCAGCAGCTGCAGTCTGTTCACATTGCTAATTGACCACTCACTTAATTAATAACTAAAATTTGCTGACTCTCATTTGGTTTGACCACATTTTTGGTAGAAGTTCTAAAACAATAGTGCAACTTTTGCAAATTTGAATTTTTTTTAACTTAATTTACTATAGCAGCAGGACAACTGTGCCCATACTTTAGTTTGTAGTTGGACTGGACTGCTTTGCAAAAGAAAAGTACTCAGAAAGAAAGAGAGATGGAAGAAAAAGAAACAGCATGCCAAAAGGCATCAGGCCCACGATGCTCAGTCGTCTAATAATATCGCTTAACCTTGCTGACATAAAAAGATCAGATGTACCACTACCTCATAGCTACATGGTTTTGCAGTTACACCAACACTCATTGTCACTGAGCAGATATTTAGGTGCTCCCCTTTCTCCTCTGTTTTATGTTTGATTTGATTTAATGCATCTTAGAAGTGTAGGAACTTGTTGAAATAACATGCATAAAATATGTCAATAACTTAAATGGCATATATGGATACTTAGTGGCAAGGCTTCTTAGGGGAAGTGCCTGTAACTCTAAAACACTCTGCAGAAACTGGATCAGTAGTATCCAAAGCACGATCAGGCAGACCCAGAGTGACCACACCATCAGAAGATCAATGCATCAAGCTTAGATCCCTGAGAAATAGAAAAGCAACTTCATCAAAGATAAAGATAAAGATAAAGATTTGCTGAATAAACAACAAAAAACTCCGATCAGCAAAAGTCCTGTGAACAGAAGGTTATCTTGTAGTGGTCTCAGAGGACAAGTAGCAGGTTAAACCACTTCTCAGGAGTCCAACCACTTGAATTGGGCTAAGGAATACCAGATTCTCATAGTGGATGACTGTAAAAAAAGTCCTATTTGCTGATGAATCCAAATTAGAGATGTATGTTAGTAACAGACGGGTGTATATAAGGGGACAAACAGGAGAGATAATGATACCAAAGTGTTTTAAACCCACAGTGAATCATGGTGGTTAGAATATTCAAGTTTGGGGCTGTTGGTATTTTTCAAAGATACAACCTTTCACTCAAACTGATAACGAAAGACTAATATTACATTCAAAAACATGCAAAATACTTTGACTAGTGGTCTCAGACTTCTGGACCCCACTATATGTTGCATTACATAAAGCCTGCATGCCCCTTATGTCCCACTGACAGGTGCATCTTTCACTAGCAGACACCACGTTAAACTGGTATCTTAAACCATAAAGTGACAGTGGAAGTGAAGTTTGATAGTGATAGGCTGCGCTCAGATAGGCTGTGCTCAACTATGTTGTTTAAAGGCAGGGCTGTTTTCATCTTAATTCCCATTTATGGTCCCTGCTTGTATAATTAAAAATGTCTATACAGCTGATACAAGTCAAAAATGTTTCTAGTTTTGAAATAACTACAGATTGTTGAATATGGAGGGCAGCAAGAATAAATCAATCATTAAGTAACTGCATGCTAGGTCGCCTCATGCTGTTGCAGCTGACAGGCTTTTGAAATATGAAAGATAAATTGAGCAGAAATCATCAATTATTAATCTTCATCCCACAACCCATAAAAATGTTTCATTTTTTACAGAACGACTCACCTATACATTAGGAATAAAGTCACAGGAGCTGTCTAGGCTTCATCTGGGGTTATTTACATTAAATGCTGAAAGGTTGAATAGAAAGCCAAAGTCACGCCCCTTTCGGTGGACCTCATGGGACCTTATTTTGGAATTTTTTTGTACAGTAGTCAATGGGGAGAGACAAATACATTTTTGATCCTGTTGGAATTGTGCCATGAGTTACGCAAATGATGTTTGTCAATTAAAAAGACATTTTTTCAAGTCAATTAAGACGCTGTTTGTCGTAAAGATAGTAACATATCATCTAGTTTTGTGTTAAACCGCTCACTGAACTACATCGTCTTGCTCAACATAAGTCACCAACATGGCCGCTGCCTCGGCACAGAAAAAGTATTTAAAAAGGGTGAAAATTTCATTAAAACTGGTCATATTGACAACTGCAGTTATGTGAAAGGGTAGTTTGTCAGTTCTACAATGTTTAGGTGACGGGTTTTAGTCTTTTTGATCTTTTAAATTGACAAACATCACGTGTAGTCAAAGGTACGATTCAACAAAGATCAAAAAATTATTTGTCTCTCGCCATTCACTACCAAACATATCTTTTCAAAAGTAAGGTTCCATGAACGAAACCGGAAGGGCCGTGATTTTGGCTCTCTGCCGCTGCACTCTGACTGGCTATAGGAACAGTGATGTGATCGGTTGGTTTCTGTTCAGCCTAATTTAATATAATTGTGAACCTTTCAATCAGAATTCTCTCAAAAACTTTGGACCGTAAAGGATCAGATCTGAAACAGTTGACCTATTGTTGTTTTTATTACAGGAACTATCAGCCCTGAGAGCATTGTAAAGTAGAATGGCATGATCTAGAAACCCAGTAAGTCAAGTGGAAAGAGGAGGAACATCATATTTCACATGGTCAACAGTATTATGATCAGTTTCACCTGCCTTATTGTTGTCTGGTTTCAACAAAGCTTCAGACAATACATCTGACGTCACTACTCCGACCTCAGTCACATCATATACTGTAAATATTTTCCTCTGCACATAATTTAAGTCATAATATAAATGTTTCTGCCATGACTTAAGCATGCCATCTGTGCCACTCCTACCATTATTATTAGGTTGTAATTACGTTTTACTGTTATTCATAGCTGTGACTTTTCAGATTCACTGAACTATTACAGTACTTTGCAACTTCCTGGCAAACAAATCAGCCTTCATGGTTTTCTCATTTCCTGTAGTTAAATCTAGCTTTGGTACATTTTTAAACTCAAACTAAAGTGCCAAATGTTTCCAGCATTTTTGTTACATTTCTAAAAGGAACCACTTGCCACTAATAATGCCACAGGAAAAGCATAGATTCCTTGTTTTATGTACCTTTTTTCAGTTTGCGTCTCTGTCTAAAGTCGATTCTCCAGGAAGTCCTGTATTATACAAGAAGCTGAGTGCGCGTTTGTGTCATTTTTAATAAGAGCAGTTACTATAAGCCTTCATCTGTGACCTTAAGAAGGCAAAGGAAGAATGTTTAGAGCAGACCAGGGTAGGCATCAGGTGGACACAGTGATCAAGCCATGTTTAAAGTTTCACTCAAGATTTTTGTCATATATGTGTAAGTGTTTATGCAAAACTGTGTGTCTATTGTACTGTGTGTATATATGTATATTAAATATAAAAAACACAATGTCTAAGATGATCAGGGAATTTAACTGAAGGCTGTCTGTAATTGTTTGGGGAAAAGAAAATAGTGTATAGTCCCTTTTTAGATCGTTAAAGACAAATGACAGACATACATATTAATTCCAATAGTTGTGCTGTTGGCGAGTTGGCTGGCCAATCAAGCACAGTAATACAGTGGTCAGCAAACCAGTTGCTAGTCCTTCCAAAAAGGAGATGCTGATTTCCTTTTCCAGCAGGACTTGGCGCCTGCCAACAGTGCCAAAACTACTAGTAAATGGTTTGCCTACTATGGACCATAGTATTACTGTGCTTGATTGGCCAGCCAACTCGCCTGACCTGACCCCCATCTATGGGGTATTGTCAAGAGGAAGATGGGAGACACCAGACCTGACAATACAGACAAGCTGAAGGCTGCTATCAAAGCATTATAGAAAAGCTGTGTCAATCAAGTTTGCTTCGTAGCATGGCCTCTTAACTTCTTCTGCGTGATTCTGATTGATAACAGCTGGTGACTTTTCTGGGCCCATTTTAATAAGGCTTGTTTGATACACCCACTAGACTCAGGAAAGTCACTAGGAGCCATTCAAAGCAGTGACAGATCCCA
Organism: Pagrus major; assembly: GCF_040436345.1. Taxonomy (NCBI): domain Eukaryota; kingdom Metazoa; phylum Chordata; class Actinopteri; order Spariformes; family Sparidae; genus Pagrus; species Pagrus major. The sequence continues at coordinate 26,761,412 of NC_133222.1, read as the reverse complement.
AGATCAACTGTATTTTTGATTTACTATGAAATACTCTATTTAAATAGTGTCATGGAATGGGTCATGTAAATGAGCATGTGAAAATATAACTAATATTTCATTCATACACCCACTTTACAGAACCGCATTCATTCACACAGGTGTTTTCACTTATGCTGGCTAATTAGACCTCTCCTCAGGATGGTGTGTGTGTGTGTGTGTGTACAGTTTACTTGCTGCTGTTGGTATATATATTTTGATGCCTTTTGGTGACCTCAATTAATTATGAGCATAGCTCTGCCTAACTTCAATCTGAGTAGAGTCTTAATCAGCTGGAATACCTGAAACCACATGCAGGAAGTCCAATGGTTCAAATGTACAGTATGACTATAATAATAATCATCATAATCATTTTTGTGATGTACAATCTTTGTTTATCTCTCCAGTTGCCAGGCAGCTACAGCGCCCCCTGGAAACTTGTGTTTTCCACACGGCTGCATGGGGAGAGTTTCACCAGGATGGTGACCGGCCTGACAAAACACGGGCCCACCCTGCTGCTTATCAAAGACACAAAGGGACATGTTTTTGGGGGCTTCGCATCCCACACCTGGGAAGTCAAACCTCAGTTCCAGGGTGAGAGAAGGGACCGGCTCTGTCTTATCCCACAGCACTTTCATTTTGCATGACTAACAGACCTTACAGACACATTTCACTTTTATAAAATAATTGCAGTTCTTGCGATTTGGATATTACACTTAGTCATATTGCGATTTCGATGATTTTGCGATTAATTGTGCAGCCCTAAAGTGCATAAATATAGCAGGGGATTTAATACTGTGATTCCATTATGTTTGTATCTTGTATTTATTGCTTTTTCTTCACAATCTAAAAATGTTGCGTATGTAAATGTAAGGGTGTCACAATTTCAATACTGAATCAAAAAGTGTGGGTTTTGCAGGGGAGGAACTCTCTGTTGCTCTAAAGTAGTCTTCTGCCATCAAATGACTTGTTGATATTTTTGCATTTGTTCTCAGTTGACAGTTTAAATATTGTTATTACATCAAGTACATGTCAACCATATGGCCTTACTGTGGCACATTTTATGTTGTATCACACTTGATACCACATACCATCTTTTAGGAAAGAATTTGAAAATGTAAATGACAGTTGTCAGGGCAGGAAACCAATGAACTGTTATTTTTTAACAATTAAGACTTGAAAGTCTAACAATGGCATAGCCGTCAGCTCTAAAAAGAATGTTAAAACTGAATTGATTTGTGACCTTGTCAAGTAATGCTTTAATCTCAGGAATAACTTCAAACTATATATACAGAAATATATATAAATAAACATACAAAAAACAAATTGTACAAATCTTGCGGCACCCTTGGTTCATCCTGAAGGCACAGTGTTCAAATTTAAATGTAATACTAGTGGACTTGCTCATGAAACAGTTGATCCTGTTCTGCTGAATAAAGAGCAGAGGTGATTTGTACAGATAACTTACACCCCATGATGATGAGTGTCAGCCACACAGGAGTGTTGTGTGTTGTCCCTGATAGATAACAGGGAATCCAGGCTTCTAAATCCATCATGTTGTGTAAATCAGGACAGTCATGTTGGTGTGGACCAGACACCGGATCGGGACTAACATTAAACCACTGTTATTAAACACTGAGCGACATTAAGGAAGTAATACCACTTGTTTGAATACTGTGTGGGCAGTCACTTGATTTTTCACTCAGATCTTTGTAATTTGTATATTTGTGTGTGTGTGTGTGTGTGTGTGTGTGTGTGTGTGTGTGTGTGTGTGTGTGTAGGTGACTCCAGATGCTTCCTGTTCACTGTGTTCCCCAGACTGAGAGTTTATACAGCGACAGGATACAACCAACACTTTATGTACCTCAACCAGAATCAGCAGACCATGCCCAACGGACTGGTGAGACCGCACTAGTTATTCATTGCCTGTAATTATCACATAGAGTTCAGTAATTCCCCTAATGTAGCCAATAAACTGAGTGTAACGTTCAGCTGCTGGCACTGACCTGTCATGTCATGGATAAGATTGCAGTGTTATTTATTAAATACAGTATTTATTGTGTAACATACACCAGTGGGCTCGTCACAGTGGTAGAACAGCAGCCCTAACAGCCAGTAAACAAACAGTTTGACAATGTAGTGTAATCAGCCAAAATTCAACAAATAACCAAATAACTGTGTCTAATGTTACAGTGGTTGATTGTCGACAGATCTGGACAGAATTATCACCCAAGAGCAGCCTGAGAGTCTGTTGTCAGCAGTGAGGTTCAGACTTGGTATTACCATCGGTCTTGAGTGATCCGATCACAAGTGGATAGCTCCAAGTCTGTCAGTTCACACCTGGCATTAACATGCGTCTCAGGTGACCACTTGTAGTCGGATCTCAGTTCCACCGCTCTACAGTATACACAGGACTATTTTGATACAAGATAGTCCAAATGATTAATTATTAAGCATGGACAGTGTTTCACTGCTTTTTTTTCCAACTTTACAAAATTTCTCCTGACTGAAAACATCACCAAATTGATCTTAGAAATGTTGACGTGTTTACTGTAAATCATTTGTGTCTTTTTTCATAAATTGAGTGTAAATGGTGAAATCAGCTGAAACAGTGTGTTCAAACAGCTGCTATATGCTGACAGATAAGATGCACTTCAGACACAGAAGCAGACAGGCTGGTACAGCCATGCTGCGACAAACTGACACTTTTTACAAGGAAATAAACAACTTAATGTATTATATTTAATGTTACATTTACTTTTAATATTAATAGGGTATGGGTGGTCAGCACGGCTACTTCGGTCTGTGGTTGGACAGTAATTTTGGCTGTGGTCATAGTCGCGCACGACCCAAGTGCACCACCTATGGCAGCCCTCAGCTCTCTGGAGAGGAGGACTTCACCCTGGACTCAGTGGAAGTGTGGGCAGTTGGAAAACCCCCAGAACCAGAAGAGGTCAGAGTATTTGCTCTTTTATATTTTCTGTTTTGCTTATTTAGTCTTTATTTGAAAGAAGACAATAGAGGCCGACAGGAAATTGGGCAATCATCTGGTAATCATTAACAAATTGTTAAAAAAAATGTAAACGTAAAGGAAGTTCCACGCTTTTTTCCCAACAACATCTTACTTGATATAATTCCACACATTTACACAAGGGGAACCTCAGTACTACCACGGTCCTAAATTGTACTACACTGCAGGCTCACCGCAAGTGCTCCTTGAAAAATCCTGCTGAGGGAAAGTCACAGTAAAAGCATTACAGCAGTCTCCTGAACAACTGAAGCAGATGGGAATGTCTTCTTCCAATCAATTTGGGATCCCTGGGCTTCCAGAGACTTTATGCTATACGAGCTTTATGTAGCCATTTTCTGTTTTTTTTGGTTTGTTTGTGTTTACATTTTAAAACAAGTCCCCAGCTACTTCAGTTAGGAAAATGCTGCAACACTGTTTTGCTGTGAAGCTCCAGATGTTTTGTGGACTGAATTTTCATTTTGGGTGAACTGTCCTTTAAAACCCATGGTATTTCTGTATTTGTTGTGTTTCAGGATGAGGAGGGAAAGGGTAAGAAGAGTGTCCTGGATGTTGATCCAGAGGTCCAGGCGATGATGGAGATGGCTGGGAAGACTCTACACAGTCAAGGCCTCAGGGAGCCTGAGGAAGACCAGGAGTAATGAGGGGCCACATGGTGATAGACCAAAACACCTTATTGACACTCCAGGCCCACCTGCACAAGTTTGGAGTTTATCATGTGACATAACTGGATAACATTTACATCAGACTTAGAGACATGTCTCCAATATAAACTGTGACATTAGATTTCCTTTCCCCTGCCTTTGTTTCTGCTTGGTACCTTTAGCACACCAACTGCTGCTTCTTCTAATGGCACATGACACTACAGTCATCCTCATGTCTACAGCCACCAGATGTTAAAGATGGTGTTGGCTGGATGTCATCACAACATAAACCAGGCTGACAAACCTTATTAGGTCAAAAAGCAGCCTATAAACGGTCCCTTTCTCACCCAACCCAAAGCCACTTTTCATATTCAGTGTGAATGGGACTCATGAGTGTGTTCACACTTATTTCCACCAAGCTACACTGGCGCTCGATAGAAGAATCAATATTCAGGAATTATCACAGAAAATCTATCAGAGAAGAGATAGAGGAACAAGTCTCTTCACCAGCAGTTGACCAGAATACAACACATCCACATCAACTCTGCTGATATCAGTAACTGAAGTATTAGGTTGAGGAAAGGGAACATAGGAAAACAATAAGTTACACCATTGTTAATTATTTATCAAAGTAAAATAATACAGGGAATTACTAAACATCTGTTAACATCTAAGTGTAAATAGTTGTGTGACAGATGAATTTAATGCTACAGTGTTAAAAAACCTTCAGGATTAGGAGACATAATGTGACACTAACCTGTTACTCAGGCCACTATATTTATGTGTGTGAACATGTGACTTGACAAGATCCCTCATAAGTGGTGTAACCGTCTGAGAAGCTGAGGAGTTCTTCAGGGAATTTCTCAAATACCAGAAGATACATGAACTGTTAGTTCAAACACCAGGTATTCTACTGTAAATACTTCAGCCCTCCTCAGACTGACAGTTGTGGAGGAGCTGTGTGAATACATGCCCAGAGACACTTCTGGATTTTTATTTTATTTTTTCATCAAGTTCTTGTGACATGTTCACCACATGAAGTTGTTGGACCAACAGCTCGAATGAATCAACATCATACAGTAATGTGGTCATCCATGCTGTTAATCCTTGAAAACGTTCACATTTTAATTTGGTGTTTTTAAGGTTTGAAAAGTGCTTCAAACGACTTGAAATTCTAACTGCTTTACATTCATAACACATTGTTTTATATTGGCTCAGGCTTGTAAGGTTATATAGGATGGCAAGTATGACACTTTTTTGTGTTTCCCGTCAGTAGAATGCTAACACAAACATGAATTTGGTTGTTTATAACATCGGATTTAATGGGCTGAAGTGAAATTACCTTTCTGAGTACATATACATGTAAACCACAGATACCATTGCTGGAAAAGGCTGAAAATATACCTTGAAAATTATTGAAATGTTCTTGACTAAGGAAACGATGTATGATTATGCAGTTGGGAACATGCTTCTCACATCACCTCTCACAATAATTTCATTTGTCATAGAAAACAGTTGATGGTGTGTGTGTGTGTGTGTGTGTGTGTGTGTGTGTGTGTGTGTGTGTGTGTGTGTGAATACTTGTTGCTTGTATTAAAGAGCACGCCTTGAGGGTGTACTTTCACTTGTGTTTCTCAGTTGAGTGAGTTCAGCTTACTTACTGTGTCATGTTCATGTGATCATATCTGATTTTATCAAAAAAGGCTGTAAAAATATTGCCATAAACATAAACGACAAGATCTCAAGATCTGCACTCTATTTGGGCCAATACAAACACCTGCTCAGAGGCTAAAAGGCTGCTCTGTATACATCCCCACTCCTGCTCTGTTCTGCTATCATGCAAATTACTGAGGTGCGATACACATGCAAATCTGTCATATAACCCCACAGCAGTTCATACAGCAGCATGAAAGACATGGTTCCATAATGAATGTCTAGACTTGTCTTTATATTTGTGTATGGAAATGATTTTATTGTTTTATTCCCAGAAATGATGCTGTACTTTGACCCCCAGGATCACCTCATTACAGGCCCTTCATTACAGCTAGAGAAACTGCTGTTTATATCCACTGTGTATATATTGTATGGACAGTCACCCTTTATCTCTTTATACATCAACCAACCAATTGATCAAACTTTACATGTACAGTAAAGCAGGTCAGGGCAGTTCAGTGCACGTATAGGCCAGTGTTTCTCAAACCTTTTCAGACCAAGGACCACTAAACTAATAAAAACCACTTCACTTCCCAACATCCACAAAAAAACAATCGGCCTACTTCATCAGTATATTCCAAATTACAACCTAATTAGATGTCTTACAAAATAGCGTAGTGTACTCACTCATCATTGTCTCTGTTGGCATATTAATGGGAGGAATGGTGCTGCTTTTCTGTGACATCAGTGAAGCAATGTTTGGCTCCAGACTGGAGAATTTTAGTCTCACATTGTGCTGATCATTTTTGACATCAGTCATAATACCGGGGTACATACGTTAGGCAGGCAGTGCCACAAAAGGTTGGCTACATGCTGAAGTGTGAAAACACAGCAAAACGTGTTTGAAATGTTTGACTTTAAGTTAATTTAATATCATAAACAACACATCTATCCTACTCACAGCGTGGCTCTAGAGTTGCTTAAGGTCACAGACTTTTGAGAAACAAACTTACTTGACCAAATCTACTCGTGGACCACAAGGGGGACGCTTTAGGGAAGGCTGTTACAGGTCTATTAAATATCTATGCTCGTAACAATGGACAATGCACATATCTCATGACATACAGAATGTATATATACATATATTTGAAACTAATTTATTTGTGAACTGTCCATCATTTTTTCTATATAATCTCAACCTTTACTTGAACTCAAGTTGATTTAATTCTATTGTATTTGCTATTCAAATCTTTTTTCAGAACCGTTCTCAAGCCTCTCACATGTCAGGGAACTCCAACAGTTGCATTCTAAATCATAAATCAGTGGTTCACAACCATTTTGGAATATTTTTTATATATATTTCATTTACAGGACAAAAGCAGCGATTAGAGGAACATGGAAATAAATTGCTTTGTGTGGTGCTGCTGCCATCATCCACAGTTATTCCTATATGTTCTGCCCAGCAGCCATAGCTGTTGCTGCATACAGCATGTGAATGCGTCAGGATATTACAGACTTTACCGCTTCCTCCACTGATAACAGACAGGAGTGAACATGCTCGTCCTTCTCACATGTGAAATAAGCGGGACTGTTTGAGTGAATGGAGTGATTGTTCGTGCTCTCGGACCGTCTCCTCCACGGTACTGGACCACTGAGTCGCTGTCTTTAAGGAGCAGCCTACCTGTCCAACATGTCGCTGGGCGGTGTTCAGGCTGCTGCTGTTTCACTGACAGTGGGAGAAGGTACAACTCGGTCCAAAACATGTGTTCTGAACACAATGTCAGTGTTCACCCACAAAACTGTCGGCTCACACAGCCCGATGCCTCCTGCACGGTGTAGTTTGCATAGATACCGTCCTGCTTCCGGCCTTTTTTTTTTTTCTTTTTTTTTTTTATAACTTGCAGGCTATGCCTATAATGCAAGTTAACTTTTACTTCCTTGTACACACAGATAGAGGAACTGGCCGTTTTGCGGCTGGCCTTTTTTGTCAACATTCTACATCCTCTCTAGCTTCATTTCATAACTTTCAAATCATGATCTGATAAAACACCAGCGCTACTCGAGCTGAAGAGAGTCGATCACTTGTAAAGGTAAGTCTGTGACTTTCTTAAAATGCTTTTTTTCAGTTTGTGTTGAAGTGCCCGTGGTGTGACAGTAAAGCCAGAAGAGGGGAAATCCGCTTTTTACTGACTGCATATCTGCTGGGCTGCAGATGATGTGTCTGACCAGGCGGTTCACAGCATGGACTCAGTCCTGTGTGCTGTCACAGCCTGTAGTGATCCCGAACAGGCGCTTTTACTGTTCCACCTGCACCTGTTCTCACTGATCATCCTGAACGACAGGTTCTGGAGTTACCATATGAAAGCTTAGTTCAACAGGAAAAACAATAATGTATGAAAGGTGGAAGCATAACCAAGTGCAATATGCTGACACAAGGATGTAGGCTTGTTTTCCCACATCACTGTGTCGTGCTACTGAGCCTTTTTCTATTATCACTTAGATTTCATGGTTTGAACAACGAGCGCTTGGTAAAAAGTCCATACAGCCTAAAACTTCACAGTGGACACAGTGAACAGACAGTTTTCAATGTGTGTCCCTTAAGCTAGAATACAACCTAACACAAAGAGTTTCTCAAAAAAGTCATAACACATTAATAGTTACTTTTTAAAAAAAAAGAAGTTATGATTCACTCCCTGTAGGAAGTAATTTGTTACTGTCTTGTTACATTACTTTTGCATTACACAGCAACATTGCCTGAGATGCACTGTCATTTAACTGCTAGTTAAAGGAACATCTCACCCAAAAAGAGAAAATTCAGCCAGTATCTATTCACCACCATGTGATGGAATGGCGGGTGACCAGCACAAATCATTTGTGGAGCCTTGCACCTTCTAGACGAGGACTTTAATATGAACAAAACCCAACAAAAAAACAGAAAAAAAACCCCCAAAACATTAAATGTCTCCATACAGCTCATCCAACGTCATCCAAGTCTCCAGAAGCCCTGAGATCCCAAATTGATCTGAAAATTTGTTTTTACACTGTTTTTAAGCTAAAGGTGTTTTCACGCACCCCGTCTGAAGTCAGTACACACACTGAACAGTGCGTTTAGGTAACGCGATGAACTAGCAACAACTAGCAGTGGAATGCTACATAGTACATTTAATCTGTACTAAGTGTACTTTACTTGAGTATTTCCATTTTGTACAACTTAATAAATGTAATAAAACTGAGATGTTCTGTCTCCATTACATTTCTCCATCAAAAGCATTTGATAACCACATTAGAGAGATCACTGCATTGGACCCTAAAAATGGAGTATTGGTTAGGCTGAAGTTATACTGAGATATTTTCCCTGTTTCCCACAGTGACTCCCTCTTTATCCGTGATTGCCGTACTGGCAGACTCCAGTCAGCTATTAGAACCACATAGTTCCTCAGCTAACTAAGCTGCTTGCTCACTGCAGCTAGTTGCTACAGGTAAATATAGCTACAGCAAGTAGTAGCAAGTATAGTGAGCAGCAGCTAGTGGTTTTGCTGCTCCCTGTATCGTGGAACTACCTTTAAATTGTGACCATTTCTTACAAATGACACCTTTCACCTCCTGAGCTCTTGTTTGGTAGGCATTTTTAATTTCTGCTGGTTGTTTGGGATCAGTAGGACCTGATAAGTATAGAAACTAAGCATCATCTTTGAATAGGAAGTAGTTTTTGGAAAAAATTATGTCCTCATGTGGGGACGATGCGTTTAGTTTACTGTAACATCATAAAGTCACCAGAGTGTAACAACGTATGAAACTTTTCATTTCCTGAACATTGAATTTTCCTTGCTCCATAACTAGGACTATAATAGCCTAGCCATGGGTCAAGTACGTGTGCTTCTTTTGCACGCAGAAATTTCCACCGTTGAAATTAGCTTGTCGGGCGTTAGCCTGTAGTAAGGTCTTTGGTGAGACTGGATGAATATGACCTTTGTTTAAACATTTTCACAACAAGGAGCAATACTACAGTATTCATTCAGAGTCATGTTTCTGATGTTCACTCCTTTTAGCTACACCTTGACCAACTTCTCACTAAAGGGAAAATAAATTGCCAAAAGGGACAAAAAAGCTGGGTGGAGAAGTAGAGTTGGGAGTTACTGCTGCAGGTTTACAAGCAAACCCTTTTTGTGCCACATATACAGTTATCTTTTTATTCAGTGTTGAGACAAAAAGAGTTAGCACACCCAAGCCATTCACATGTTTCTTCTGCCTTTGTTACATTTAGGTGGGAAAACTCATTGTGCACTTGCAGGACTGTAGCTACATGCACTCTAACACTTTGTCTTTGTCTTTGTATGGGGGAAAATCTTTCTTTTCTCTACTTTTATATCCAATGCTGTTATTCAGTGTTAATTTTAAAAAATCTATATTATGTAAAGTTTCATTAAAATCATGTAGTGATATCTGTTATTTGCATTTATTGTTAATACATAGCCTATGAGTTATTATACACACAGCTCACTTTCAACTTTAATCTAAAGATACAGTGATAAAAACACAAAATTGTAGTGGATTTATAGTCAGTGAACTGTGGTGAACGTTTAGCTTGTCACTTGTCACCCTGTTGTCACTGTCATCTTATCTTCTGGCATTTTCACAGTTTTTTTAATTTAACCAGTGAATATCTTTCTGTCTATGTTTTTGTTGTTTATTTTAAAGGTACAATTTGCAAGAATTGTCACCTTTTGAAAAAAGATATCACCAGAGTAACAGCTAACTGCTGCTAACAGTAGCTGCTGTTAGCTAGTTAGCTCAGTTAGCTGTGCAGCTAGAGGTCCAGACTGGGAGCTCAGAGAACCAGGGGAATGTTGGTCTTTACATTGCTAGCACAGGAGCTTTGGATAGGATGGGCTGGGGCTAGCTGGTTAGCATGTTGACTTCAGTAGATATCTCCGCAACGCATAGACGTTATAATGTCAAAACTGTTATTTCTTCACATTCTGTGATTGCCATTTAACACCCGGTGCAATTCAGATGAACTTCCCATGAAATCTGATCTTGTTTAGCTCGACCGCAGAGTTTGACGGTGTATTTGTGAGTATATATAAGCATTGCTCTGTTAAAATTCAACACAGTGGATCATCACATCCTACTTTTTTTATTTGTCCTGAAGCGTGTGTGTTTGTTCATGTGTGACATGAACACATATGGCTGTGATGGAACAGTATTTGTGTTAAGTATCGCTGCTGTGTTGGTATGAAGAAATTTGTTAGTCTGATTAAGGCTGGGACAGTCCCCTCTCAAGGTTTCAGCCGGAAAAAACGGGGGAATAGTTATATAATAATCTCAGTTAATGATTAATTTCCCTTCAGAACACTGAAGAACGCTTGTTAGATTTGGGGTGTTGGTCTTAATATAAGCATAGGTGTAGATGAAGGCAAAAAATGGTTATTCACACAATAAACATTTGGATTCACATGTATTAATATTACCAACAGTATACATATATTATTATTGTAACTGCATTTCCTTGTCTTGGAACTTTCGCTCTGTGCAATGACAATAAAGTGGAATTCAATCCAGTATCATCCAAATTAAGTAAGATATTAATCTGCACATGAAATTATGCATTATTTTTTTATATATGCCTTTTCATAATAAGAAGCATTAAAGCATTTCTTTCAATCACATTAGATTTAAAGAATGTGGCCCCTGTGCCAAGTGATTTTTTTTTTGCACCAACTTTCTCTTCATTTCCATCTTGGCTTTCATTCTGAATTGTTTCTGTTCTATTCAGGCCTCTTCTCTGTCTGTTTTTAAATCTCTTCTTAAAACCCATCTCTTCTCCTTGGCCTTTGACACCCAGTAAGACGTCGATTTTATCTCCTTGTTTTTATTGCTTTGTATTGTGTGGCTTTTATTATTTTTTTTTACTCATGTTTTTGTTGTCTTTTAACTTATTTTTGTATTTATATGTAATTTTATTCTTCTGTACAGCACTTTGGTCAACTTTGGTTGTGTTAAAGTGCTTAACAAATAAAGTTGGATTGGATTGGATTGGACTATTCTCTATTCTCCACAGTACCTTGTTATTGATATTTCATAACATATCTGAATCATAATTTAGTTAAATTAGACAGAGCTCCCCCTGTGCCACAGTTTTGTTTTTGATATCTCTCTGGTCATTTGCAAGTTAAATATTAGGTATTGTGGCGAATCAGGTTGAAAACCCTTTAACACTACTCTTAACTCCACAAGTCATGTGCACATGACTTTTTTTTTTCATCGCTGAACTACATATTCCTAGTCTCTTTGTGCCATGAAATTGCACTGTGCCAAAGTATCCCAAACTTACTGACAAACATTTGCCAATAAGATGGTGGGAAACTTTTAGTAACGGCTCTTTTATTAACCTGTTTTGTGCAAAGTTAAAGACAGCGTCCTTGGGAACATACACTTTTACCCGTCTTACTTTACCCCTCAAAATCATGATGCAATATACCAATACTGTATATAGAATAAATGATTAACTAAAGAGAAGTCATTGTATTAAAGCAAAGGCAGTAGACTGATAATAATAAAATGAACTCAGGCACAAAGAGAGCATGGTCACAACAGGATATGAACTCTTATATTTGCATCTGATATTAATACTACTTTTGTATGTGAGGAAAAGCGGGTGACCTACAGCTGGAGAGGACACATAGAAACACCAGTAAACAAGAGAGCAAGGGGTAGTACAGGGTATCAGATAATATGTCTTTCATTTGTATTTTAAAGGGGAACTCCACTCATTTTACCAATTTATGACCCTGTACACAGTATTCTGTGGCTTTGATGGCACAGTATGGCTATAGAATAGATTAGTTCCCTAAAAAACTCACTTTCACTCTGCAGTTCTGTCTGTTGGCACACTTTATTTCAGATTCTTTTTTTTATCCAGATACTGAAGGTACCAATTCAAAATGATAAAGTTCATCATTAAGTTATTGATATGTTATGAATAAATGTTTACCTGTGTTTACCTGTCTGTGTCAACCCGATAGGTAGGGTCTATTGAATAGATGCTATTGGTTTACAGAGGCTATTGGTATTGCTACAGGATTTCTCAGTAGACCTGTCATGACAGTTATATTCTCGATTTTATAGTACATGTCTTTTCTTACCGTGCACTTTTTAACAACAATATGTGTATGAATGCAATTATTTGTGCTGACCTTGATATTACATGTTGTGTTTACATGAGCTTTTTGTTAACTGAACCTGATAGTCCATTTATTTTTTCTGAAATATTGAAGATATTATTAGTTATTATTAAGACATTTGTTACTCTTTGAAGGGTTATACTTGCATCATTACACTATTATATTATCATTATATCAGAAGCATTAAATGGTCTTAAAATGAGAATAATATCAATCATATCAATGATGTGGCGCCATAAAACAGGGAATTGCTAGAGCTCCACTGAACATAGTTAAATCTGCCCCAAACTTCCCATGTTGGATAAGAGTCCTTGCCTAAAGAGATTGACATGCCAATATTCTGTTACAGTCATAGCGCCACCTAGTGGCAACAGGAAATTTTTCTTAACGTCTTACAACAGCCCTTGCGGCTAATTTGACGTACATGCATGAAATTCGGTGCACTTGTTTATCCGCACTTACATCTACAAAAAACTTTCTTGGTGCCACTACTCAATAGGAAGTCAGCCATTTTTAACTCTACTGCTCATTTTTAGCAATTTGCATGTGTTGTATTTTGGCAAACTCCTCCTACAGCTAACATCTTTGTGATGACAAGTTATTAAAAGTTCCCACATTTGATAAGAGTCCCATTCTGAATACTTTTACATACCAATATTTGCTTACAGTCACAGCGTCCCAGAGTGGCTGCACGAAATGACCTTTTTTTTAAGATTATAAAATACAATAATTTATCGTTTAATGACCACAGCCACCTCAAACATGCTGAGAACACACCTAAGACGTTCAGGGTGTGGCCGTGGTGGTGCAGCAAAGGTCAATGAATCACCTTGAAACAGGAAGTTGATGTAACTCTACTACACATCTGCAACAAACTTTACTGGTTTGATAAGGGTACTGGCCTGAATACATTAACATGCCAAATTGTGCTTACAGTTGCAGCACCACCTAGTGGTAATGGGAAATAACATGTTTTTTTTTCCTTCTAAGTCCTCCTGCTAGCAGGTTGTCCAAATCCGCCGTAATTGGATGCTGATGCAGTAGCAAGGAATGCTGATGCAGTAGCAAGGAATTATTCACCATGAAACAGGATGTTGTTAGAACTTCTGTGTAAATGGTACAGTTTGTCCAAAATGTCACATGTTTGATCAGAGTCCTGCACAAAACACTTCTACATGCCAGTTAGGAAGTATATTTTATTGCACCAGATGGCAGCAGGAAGTAAGCCTTGTCTAACAATCATTATTTCATTCACATGAAATTTTCATGGTACAGTCTATGCTCGACATTCTTAAACGTAACATGTAATTACTCGGTCTTCTCTAGTGCCACGTAGTGACCTCCTTCACGCAGTGTCCAGAACACATGGAAATTCAGAGGCATGTCAAATGATCAAAGTCTTTCAACAGTCATACCAAAACCAACAATAGTGTGTGTGTGTGTGTGTGTGTGTGTGTGTGTGTAATATCAATATCAATAAAGGATTACTAAAGCACATATTCAGCTCCGTTTGAGTCAATAGATTCTGTAAATGAGCTTGAGCTATAAAAGGTTGTGTCAACCAAAAATAGAGATACTTTGGATTTTCTGTTCTTCCACCCACTCATCAAAACATTTGTAGTGACGTCAGTTTCCTGAATCCAGACACAGTGAAACGAGATGAATGAGTCACCACGCAGCTCAGTTTGTGTCTGAAAGCAGCGCTACTGAGAAAAGTTCTATAGGAGTGGAATTTGAGGTGGTTAAGTGTGGTGGAAATAGTGCAGAAGAGCTACATCAGGGATGTTGGTTTTAGGTTTTGATTGTTTCTTGTCTCTGTCAAAACCAGAATGTGTCTAGAAGAGTGGAAACAATTGATTGAAATCTGTTATTTGATCAGCAGAAAACGGTGATTGGAATTGGAATTGGAAGATGCCTCTTTCAGATCTGGGAAATTACAATGGAAATATTTCCCTGTTTTTGGACCATTTATAATAATAATAATCTGAAAAATAATCAAAGGAATATTAAAGAAGGAGGTGAGAACACAGGTAATGTGCATGTACAGTATATGACTCCATGAGACCCAGACTAACCCAAAATGGCAGCCATGGTAAAAAAGAGCCTAATTCTTGGTGACCATAAGAAGACTGGCTTTCGTCAGAACTACGGATTTTAGGAGGACTGTTAATCATCACGTAATATGGGAAATTAAGATTGTCAGATTGTCATTGTGTTACAGAAAACAAGGTAGTTCTGTCATCTTGACTGAACTGACTCAGTTCAGGTACTCTCAGCTAAGTATGACAGAGTGCAGAGTTGGGCAAGTAGGGATTCATTGATCACGCTTTCAGCAGAGAAACTGCCGGTGAAATAAAAGACTATCATTAATACTGAAGTTTTGTGGTCCAAGTGCCTGCTTACACATTTACACCAATCAGCCACAGCATTAAATCCACCAACAGGTGATATGAATAACATTGATAATTTTGTTACAATGCAATGTTTGGCTGAGAATCCTTGGGTCCTGGCACCTATGTGGATGCCACTTGATACGAACCACCCATCCAAACACCGTTGCGGGCCAAGTATACCCCCTCATGGCAAGGGCACTCCCCAGTGGCAGTGCCCCCCCAGCAGGAACATGCACCCTGACACACCACAAACACTGCTCAGGAATGGCTTGAGGGACATGTAAAAGGGCTCAAGGCATTTACCCAGCCTCCAAATTCCCCAAAACCCAATCCGATCAAGCATCTGTGGGAAGTGTTGGAACAAGTCTGATCTGTGGAGGATCCACGGCAAATGCCCCAGTGCAGGACACCACTGGATACCCCCAGAAGTCTTATGACCATGCCTTGACAGGTCAGAGCTGTTTTAGCTTAACAAGGGGACCCAACAGAATATTAAGCAGGTGGTTTTAATGTTGTCGCTGATCAGTTTATATTGCCTTCTTGGTTTATGTGTTTACCTTTAGAAATTTTCATCCATATTCACAATCATCGTTCCTCAAAAGATAGAACTGTTGCATAGTCTTCTCTAAAAAAAGTGTTCAAAGCAACTTTCAAAACGATACACAAGCGGCATCCATGCACCACTAAACTAGTGTTTTTAGACAGAGTTTACTACATGATGAAATGTATAGGGCACCCCAAATAAATACAACTCATCATTTATGCTGAGATCATTCCACAGTGATCTTTGGATTTTGTGACTCTTCAGGCGTTGAGTTCAGTTGGTTGGTGGGTTCAGTTAGATTCATGCTGCTGCAAGGGGAGGCTTGTTTGCACTTGCACTTGTGGTTTTAAGGCCATTGCAGGACCTATAGATGTGTCACAGGAAGATCATTTTACACTTAGGCTGCTGGCTATGTTACTGTTAGGTGCCAAAAGCCCTAATCCGTTAAAAAAAATATCTGTATGCTGTAGCCTACATTTGCATTGGAAGCAAAACAGCAAAAAAGCAGAAATTTGTGAACTGTCTGGTAAAACTTGATCGCCAAGTTTAGAGGTCATAAAAACATTGCCTTGACTTAATTCAAATTGTACGTGTTCACAAATGACAAGTTTATTTAGGGGCCCTATTATTGCACTAGTACTAGAATTAGAATAGCAGTTTGGGGGGGGAGCAGCCACAGCAGTAATAACGACATTACTTATTAAGATATGAGTGTTAATAATATTAAAAGTAATAATAATAATAATCAAGGTGATATGACTTTTTAAAATCTTGTAGGTACTCAAGTATCCTTCGCGATCTAAGCCTTTTACACAGCTGTCGACTGCCAGTGAATGAACATTTCTCTGTCTCTTCCGTCCCCTCTCAGCTGCAGAGATGGCTTGTTGGGGGCAGCAGGGCGAGATGACAGAGTACAAGAAGATCGTGATCAAACGGGACATGGAGATGGGCGTGGTCATGACAGTGTTTCGGCAGAAGGCGGAGCGGCTCACTGTGCAGGTCATCATGGAAACCCAGCAGGTGGCATGGACACGCACTGCAGACAAGACTGATGGTGTCTGTGAGTATGAAGTATTTTTAAAACACTGACAAAATCTCCTCCCCATTAAAACCAACTCGCTGGAAAGTTTTTGCATAACTACCTCCACCAAGAAGGTCATATTGTCACCCGTGTCCATTGGTTGGGTTGTTTGTTGGTCTGTTGGTTGGTTTGTCAGCAGGATTACACAAAAACCACTTCACAGATTTCCATGAAACTCGGATGGAGGATGGGTCTCGGCACAAAATACAGCCTGTAATTTTTTGTGTGGATCCAGATGAAAGGACGGATCACTTTTGCACTTATGACATCATGACATAGGGCGTTTGTCCAGATTTTAGTTCATTTCTCAGGGAATAACGCATGGCTCTTGATGGAGAAAAAACAGGCATATCTAGCTGGCTGGTATCTATGAGTGAGTACAATAAGTGCATAATTAACAGCTTATAAATGCATAATAAAGTATGTCTGAACTTAATATTCAACAAAAAAATGTTGTCTAAAAAGTTTAATAATGACATAATGGGTAAGTTAGTTAAACTCAATTTGTGTTTGTAATATGATTATAAACAGGAAACTCATAAAACCTTTATTAATGTTCCTAAGGAGTCTATAAACTGTGTGCTTAGTGCTTATAACAAGGACCAATATAAACGTTACTGTACATTTACATTATATGCATATTGATGGTATCTGTCATCACTTCCAAACACAGTTATTGTTACTGACTAATTATCTGTCTGACTGAACCCATTTATATTCCTTTAAAGGTATCATGGAGTTTTTTTGCCTCTGGTAATGCTATGAAGCAATAGTTTTTACAAGTGCACTCTAATTCTGTTTGTATCATGCACACACACACAAACACATGCAACCACATAAGCATCCAGGTGACCCTACCAGTAGTTTCACTCTCTTTCCACTGATCAGTGATGGTTAGGCATGATAAAGCATAGCACAGGAAGGAGGAAATGCACTCAACAGGTTTGTCAGGCTTCAAGAATACACACAATGTGTTCTGAGAAGTGACAGTAAACATAAACAAAACTTATACAGGCTACTGTTAATCTCTTGACAAGCAGTATTAAAGTAGCAGTGGAGCCTCTAGCCCACTGTTTAGATACTAGTGTGCATGTTAGTGTCCATGTTTCAGTGTTGTAGGAGATACACTAATAATAAACACTCGTTAATGGGGCACCACCTCCGATGTTTTATCTATTTGAATAATCCGGAGGTAATTAATCAAATTCGACTAAACAAGTTTAACTTGTATCAATTCTAATCAATTTCAGAACAATTTATTCAATCTCACACATGAAGAAGTGAATTCTACACATATCCATCGGTTCTCCACATTAACACAAACCTGCACAGACAACGACGTACGGTTAAATATGTTTATTTACTAAATAAATCAAGGTGAATAAATGAAAGGATGATTCAAACAAACAATAATGATAACATAAAATGTAGAGACTAAATGATCATGGTAATGAATGGATGGAGATGAGCGGATGGTAAAGTCGCGAGTCTGGGAAGCATTCAAAGATTACTATAGTAATTTTGACACTAACGAGACCCTAACCGGATTTCTTATTAATTAAAGATTACTATGAATCAAAAGAAAAGAGACACCACCAACTCAAGAACATGCGTGTGACTCCAGCAGTGTGCATGGGTGTTTAGCCTACTTTGCCTGAACTGGGACGTTCACCACTTTGGACCTCTCCGGAGCTGATAGCTTGATCTCGGCTTTCGGTGCCGGTCCAAGAGAAGAAGTTGAGTCGCGGATCGTCTGCGGCTTGAAGATGCCGGTCGAGAGCCGGAGGGATGTCGCAGCTCGTCCGGTCTCCCAGTGGCTTTCTCTCGTCCAGGTGTCGGAGGGAGAGAGCAGTCCGTCCAGTACCCGGCAGGAAGGTCCCGGTCCACTGCCCAGCGGGATGGCACCGCTTGTGAGCGTTGGGGGCGAGCCGGTCTTGGCTTGGCAAATGTCTATTGTTGCAAACCGTCGCACGGTTTGTTGATGCAGGCAATTACTGCACAAAGCTGGTT
This sequence comes from Pagrus major, assembly GCF_040436345.1. Taxonomy (NCBI): domain Eukaryota; kingdom Metazoa; phylum Chordata; class Actinopteri; order Spariformes; family Sparidae; genus Pagrus; species Pagrus major. Next base: position 26,742,857 of record NC_133222.1, on the reverse strand, counting down.
GTCGTAATAAAAAGTCTTCTTCTTGCCTGAAGTGGTGACTCTGAACTTTTGATCGAACTAATTCAACTTTCTTGACGAAAATAACTAGAGAATAACGCTGGCCGGGCGAGTCCTCAGTTATTACTCAAAACAAGACGAATTAAGTCAAATTAACTTCTACTGAGTAAAATAACGATACTTAACAAAACGAAAGCACTTAGAATCAGTGCATCCTCAAATTAGAAGATTGAGGTAAAAATCGCACGTGGTCAATTGTGCGGAGATTTCTGCCTAAGAGCGTGTCGCAAAAATACAAAAAGTAAAGGTTTTAAAAGTGAAGCGAAGAAAATTTTAGAAGAGAGTTACAAAAAGAGTTACAACAAGAGGTTACAGCAAGAGAGCGTGCGAGAGTTGTCTCTTGGTATTTGTAGTCCAAATCGGCAGGCGGTCTCTAAGGGGAGGGCTGGCGATTCATCAAACGCCTACACTTACGAAACTTGAATTAAATTAAACCGATTTAATGTTTCGCGATCGTGCTTCACCTTTCTCAGGACCTTACCATGGCAAAATAAATGGACTTAATGAAATAATATGACCTGATTAAATTCGCTGAACGACTAAAAGAAATTAACACTGGATCAAACATGAAAACACTTAAAGACACAGTAGAACTGATAGAATCTGACCACATATAAGCATTTCTTAAAGTCATAATACCTGTAAATGAAGAAACATATTACAAACTTTTAATCAGGAAAACGTATTAAACCAAAGATATTTCCGACAGTCTAATTTCTTTGTACCTGGACTCACCACTGGAGGGCACTGTGGTTCCACCAAACACAAGACACATTTAACATTAAATTTGATTTTAGCCAAATTTCATCACAGAGAAACGGGAGAAAGATCAGTTTTATGAGCTTCTCTTACTGACCCTTAATCTGTTGGAATTAAGAGAATGAGATCCTGACTTAATGGTTAATTAGAAATGGTCTGAAATCTGGAGGAACACAGAGACCATTTGGGTGGATTTTGACCACAGATAAGAAACCAGATGAGTCGTAAATTACAGACCTGGGAGTGTTGGCATGGAACACATCAGAAGGTTTCCAGTGTCTCTCAAGCTAATGTGTGCTTTAGAAGTTAGTGAGGAAAGAGAGACACAGGTATAAAGAAATACAGTAAAACAAAGGGAAAGAGGACCATTTGATGTGTGGATTAATTTACATATGTAAAGACTCTGTATTGACACCTTCTGCTGACCAGTCAGTTCGTCCCTCCTGGTGAATCAACCAGAGGACTCCACATGACCTGTGAAAGAGGATTTATCTACTTGCAAAGGGAGAGAAAGTTCATCCAGAGGTTTTGGGTTGTAAATTAATTAAAAGTGTCTTCATACGAAATGTTTATGAGCAAAGAAAACACTGTCCTCTCTGCCAGGCGATAAGATGGCGCCCCTCTTCCTGTAGAGTTGCTTCAAACTTAAAAACAGAGGTGATAAGAAAACAGGGCCTCAACATCAAAGAGAAAGGAACACAGGCATGTGCTCCTACAGTGTATTGAACTTGCCAGCATCACAGTGTGTCGAAGTGTGAAAATTACCATCCCCTAAAGAACACTAACTGAGGCAGGGAGCTGCAAATGTGTGAAATAGAAAAAAAAAGAACCCTTTTACAACTCTTACTTGTGTCTTGTGATCCTGACTATAGATGAAGTGGTCTTCCCCAGCAGGGATTATTTACAAAAGCAAATCATCTCCTTCAACAATAATAACAACCAGAAATGTGTGTGCCGTGTTTCAGTGGACCTGTTTGAGATCAGAGAGGTTCGTCCGGGGAGAAACTCCAAGGACTTTGAGCGTTTCAAAGATGGCAAGGACAAACACAATGAAGATACCTGCTTCACTATTTTCTACGGCTCACAGTTTGTTCTCAACACCCTCAGTCTGGGAGGTGAGCTCTTTGTTTATGTGTGTTTCTGGACTTCAGACCAGATAACATTTTCTAATTACTTCTCATGAAAAGTGTATTTCTGTAGTACTCTGTTTAAACTTTTAGTAAATTTATTAATATGTCTTGGATATGTTTGATTTTTTTGAGGCCAATCACAGAATTTTGAATGAAAACCTCCAGTATGCTGATTTTCAAATTGAATGGAATAATCAAGTATTTTGGGAAATTTGCTTATTGTTCTGTTATAGAGTGAGATCAAGATGTGGTTAGCCTAGCTTAGGCAACCACATATTTCAGTTTGTAGCTTTCTGTTTGTGCACAGGTTAAGTTAGGTTAAATGAACAAGACACAATGGGTTCATCAGTTAGCCTTAGAGTTGTTGGTTTACATATTTTCCCCTCTGAACAGAGCAGGCATGCCTCTGGTCTTTATGCTAAGCTAGGCTAAGTCCTAACTCCAACTCTCTAATGAAGCACTTTTACAAAAATGTAGAAGTGTTCTCTTTATAAATTTACATGAAGTGAAAATGATTCCATGTCCAGTAGAGAGTTGTATACTTGTCACAGTAAACAACTCTCAGAAACGCAGTGGAGCACCGAACAAACAGATACATTCATACTACTGTAACAGATGATATGAATGTACCAATTATTAGTTTCATTTTAACTTTAAGGTCACATCTACTGCTTTGATGCAGTATGTTGAAATATCGAACAGCACTCCTTGTGTAAAGAAAGATTCACTGCTCATCCTCCCACAAAGTTTGTTTAGTACAGTAATACATTACTGTCTGTATTGCTCAATTTCCAGCTGATTCTGTGGAAGAAGCACAAAAATGGCTGACAGGACTCGAATTGCTGAGGCAGGAGACACTGGCTGCTCCGACTCCAGTTCTTATAGAGAGGTACACACACGCATGCACACGCGCACGCACGCACACAAACAGACACACACACACACACACACACACACACACACACACACACACACACACACACACACACACACATAGTTACTGATAAAGACAGCACGTCTGGTCAGTGATCTCTCTTTGTTATTTTCCCTGCAGTTGGCTGAGGAAGCAGATGTATTCTGTCAACCAGACCAAAACAAACAGGTACTGTACATGTATGATCTGTTTACTCAGTCATGCTAAACTAGAAGAAATAATAATAATAATTTCCCTAACACAGTATTCTAATTCTGTCACATAAGTTTAATGCAAAGTTGTTTTTATCATGTTGAATCGATGTAGAAAGATTGAATAACTAGATGTGTGATTTATTACATGAGCCTGAATAACCAATTTGAAATGCATTACTTTTATGTGTTATACTTGAATAACTGTCACGGTCCTGTCATTTTGGTTCATTGTGTGTGTGTTTTACATGTGTTTTCTGGTTGTGTGTTTTGTTTTTTGCCCTTTTCCAGTGTTCCGTCTTCCCTCCTGTTTTCTTCATTCCCTTTATTTGCCAGCTTTTTGTTACCTATCTATCTGCTTGTCTTCTTATGGATTTTTTGGACTAATTATCAGCTTTCATTAAAGCTCGCTTTTTGTGTTGAATCTGCCTGCTCCTGTGTCTGCATTTGGGTCCTGTTTTTGCACGTGTGACAGTAAGGACCAACCAACCATGGACCCAGTGGATGCCCTGTTTAAAGAGGAAATTTTTGATCCATCTTATACCCTCCTCTGCATCCAGGGTTATTAGAGAAGGGCCCTGTCCAAGGAATTTATACAGGAAGCCCTAAATATGGCACACAGAGAGTGTCCTCAAAACCAGAATTTTCTGCCAGAGTTGGGTAAAGACTTTTAAACACCACTAAAAGTTCGACTGATTCTCAGCCCACTACTCTCCAGCATCCTAGCTCCCACACTGGGCTTAGCATGGAATCTGCCAACCCTCAGTCCCGGGCACCCGGCTCTCAGCCCAAGCTTCACCCTTCGAAAAGCCTGTTAGAAACCAGCCTGCGCTCCCTTATCTCCGGCGGGGTTTTGTCAGTCTTCAGCCAGCTCCTGCATCCAGTCCCTCTGGCCGGCTAGCTTCCAGAGACTGATTCAGAGCTTGCCCACGATTCCCAGAAGTCTCCTTTCTGGGGGACCTGCCTGGCCTATGGCCGGGCTCCCACAAGAAAGCAACATTTTGCTTCTCTGCTGCCCAGCTGCATGCCTTCACCGCTGCCCAGTGCACCTGAGCCAAGCCTGCACAGTGTCCAGCCGACGTCCTGCCTGTTTCTGGGTTGGGGGTCCCGGCAGACACCACACCAGTTCCAGCGTTGAGGGTCCCGGTGGACGCCACTCCAGTCTCTGGGTTGACCGATGCCTTGGCTTTCTCTGGGTTGGCCAATGCAGCTCGTGACTCTGAGCCTTTTCGGCCTGGGTCGGCCGATGTCCCATCAGACTCTAGTTCTCGGTCGGTGGCTCAGTCTACTCCTCTTCACATTCCTCTGTCGGTGGCCCGGACAGCTCCTGTTCCTCAGTCAGCGGCCCAGTCAACATCAAACTCTGATTCTGAGTCGGCAGCCCAGTCAATGTCAGACTTTGGTTCTCAGTCGGCAGCCTGGTCGACATCAGACTCTGGTTCTCAGTCGGCGGCCTGGTTGATTACAGTTCCTGTTCCTAGGTCGGTGGCCCGGCTGATTCCTGTTCCTGTTCCTTGGTCAGCAGCACGGCCAACACCAACCAGTGGTTCCCAGTTGGCGACCCGGCTGACATCAGACTCGGCGTTCCGACCGACATCCGCCAGCGGCACCCAGTCGGTGTTCCAGCTGACTTCAGCTCCTGTTTCTCTGTCAGCGGTCCAGCCGACATCCACCAGTGGTTCCCAGCCAGCCTCCAGAGGGCCTCCGCTTCGTTGCCGGCCTCCAGAGGGCCTCCGCCTTCTTTGCCGGCCTCCCGTTCAGCCTCTAGAGGGCTTCAGTGTCCGCCGCTGGCCTCCTCCATAGCCCCTCCACCCAACCGGTTTCTTTTGGACTACCCCTTTGACTTTTGGTTTTTGACAGCTTTTTGTTACCTGTCTGTCTGCTTGTCGTCTTTTGGATTTTTTTGATTAATTATCAGCTTTCATTAAAGCTTTTTGTGTTGGATCTGCCTGCTCCTGTGTCTGCATTTGGGTCCTGTTTTTGCATGTGTGACAATAATAAACATTTGGAAAACACATTATGTTTATGCATAAGTTTCCCTTAACTTGATGTGTAAAAACTGAATAAAAACAAGGTTTATCTTTAAGTCTGTATTAATTTGATCAGACTTATCAATATATTTACATTGACTCAATGTGAAACATTGCATTGAATATGACCCTGTACATCGAAGTTCATTCAAAATAGTTTGAAAATGTACATGTAATTAAAATACTTAAAGTCACTGTTTTAGGCAGATCATTTCTTGATGTAGCACTGTAAATTAAATCAGTATTGTGTTTTATGACTGCAATCCTATAACTTGATAATAGTTTTTTTCTCTTCACTTACTTCAGTTCTTACAGTCAAAAACTGTATTTTTAAATTACAACTTTTGTAAAAGACTTTTCTAGGCATCTTATGCCTTCAATATCTTATTCAATAAGATGACATATGACAATAACACATCTAGACTGCATTGAAGATCGTCATGATAAACAACCATATAAGATTACTTCGGACAATGGATGTGTACTGTCATTTTCTTTCTTTAACCAGCATTTCCATGAAGGAGCTGAAGGCTCTGCTTCCTCTGCTCAACTACAAAACCCCCGGCTCTCGTGCTCTCAAAGACAAATTCCAGGTACTCTTCTGTTAATGCCATATTGTCTTCATTGTTGTGTGTTATTAAGTTAACTTTTGTTGTCCTGCACACCTCTTTCTCTCAGGCCTTTGACACATGACACATATTAAAAATACCGGGACATAGACCATATAGACGTAGAAAGCCAGTGGACAATTATTCTATTCTACAATGAAAATTGCATCTCTTCTCACATATTCGAAATTAAAAACGATTGATTCTACATTGTGTGATTTGAAATAAGAAACTTTTAGTATGTACTCTTGTCATCTCATTCATGTTTTTATGTTGTGCTTTCACAGGAAGTGGGAGCAAAGAAAGACCGCCTGGATTTTGAGCAGTTTCATAAATTGTACAACCATATAATGTTTGAGCAGAATGAGGTGAGTCTGAATTTATTATATTAAAGTGAATACGCACTGCATGTATTATTATACATATGTTATCCCAGCATTTTCATTCACATTTGTTTTTTAACTCAGATCCTTGATGAGTTCAAAAAGGAATCGTGTGCTTTCATTCTGGGGTGAGCTCACATTTGCTTTAATTGATCTTAACAGACCCTGATGTGAATGAAACCCAACTTGTAACGATAATTTATAGCTTGTCATCATGTTTGTACTCCATTGAACAGTAACACAGATAAACCGGATGCCTCAGCAGTTCTGCTCCATGACTTCCAGCGGTTCCTTATCTACGAGCAAAAGGTAAAATAATCTACAGTGAATGATTAGAACACCAGACAAGAGAGCTGTTGTTGTAACTTTGCATGTCTGACTCATTTATGCTCTTTTGTGCCTGTCAAACAACCTTTCTCTCAGTCCTTTCCGAAACATTTGTATCGTAACATATAAGCGCTGTAATTATTTATATTCATCATTTATTAATCAATGTTATCTATTTATGTAATTTATAGCTTTAAATCTAGGTGACTAGGTGGAATCTTTGTAATGTTAAAGTTAATAAAAACAATACACTAATTTAGTGATGCGGTAATTAAAATTAAAATTAAAATTTGTAAGTTATGGCCATAATTTTTGTTTCAAACATTCAGAAAATGAACTAACATTATAAACAGAATGTTAAAAGACAACAATGTTGGCTTAAGGTCAAAGACAACTATTCACTGTGTTGCACAGTATTGTACTGTAGACATCTGTCCTGTCTTGCAATACCACTGTGTACCGCAAGGGTCTGATAGGCCCCATCGTGGTTGTGATCCAGGCAGACTGCAGTCAGCTAATAAATAAGGGCCACTTAGCTCCATGAGTAACTGAGCTAGTAGCTAATGGCAGGCTAGTCGCTTCAGCCAGAGATAGCTACAGCAAGGAATAGCAAGTCAGCAGCAGTTAGCAGTTATGCTGCCCCCTATAGTTTTATAATTACCTTCAATTTCTCACAAATTACACCTTTAAGTCGGGATCAAATGTTTGATTTTCAAGCAATACGTTTGGAGGGGGGGCGACCCCCATTCCGAAGGACCGCCATTCCGACGGTCCGCCATTCCAAAAATTTACGAAGGTAGACCTTTTTTCAGGTTCGGAATGCTGCCCTTTTTTCAAAAATAATTAAGGGCCGGCATTCCGAAACATGAAAGTGAACGTTAGGAATGGCGGCCCTTCGGAAAGCCGCCTTGGAACCAGTTTAATGATGAATGACAGTAAATTCGAGGACATTTTTTTGATTCTGTAAGAAACTAAGCGCACCAAAGCCAGTGGGCTTTCTGGGTTGGTTATAGCTGTGTGTCATTAGCATAAAAATGTGATGGAATGCCATGTGGGCAAATAATAGTGCCCAGAATTGAGCCTTGAGGTACTCCAAACCTAGTTTTGGCCAAAGACAAGATGTGATGAGATTCTTACCTCAAACTTTCAAGTTTCGAATAAAGAAATTAGCGTTATATCATAAGTTTCCAAATTCTGTTTTCTTTACATCATATTTCATCACATTTTCATTAGATTTTGGCCTATGTAATATATTAAGCATTGTCGTCATGTTTGGTACATGCTTTGGTATCAAATTCCAAGTAAATCATCCACTAACTACATCCCTTCTTCATTTGAATTCTTTGTTTTATTCATAATTAGTGGTTATGATTATAATTAGTGGTCCTGAAAAAAACATGTAATTTTTATTATTTTAAAGGACACAATTTCATCTATAGCCTATCTATATCTATCTATGTCATCTATAGACAGACACCTATAATTGATAAGCAAATTAGTCTTAGCATTGACTTTTTATTAGTCCCACAGTGTTTCATTCATTTTAACATTGGCTTCAATATCTTTCTCTCTCCTTCTGTGTCCCTTTACCCTCAGGAATCCTGGGCCAGTGATCTGAACCAGGTCAGAGAAGTGATGACCACCTTCATCGACGACACCATGAGGAAAACCAATGATCCTGAGTTCACCGTCAGCGAGGTATTCTGCTCTGTGCCTGCATGTATTGTTTGTGACAGAGACAAAGATGTAACAGCCTTAGACACTGGTCACAGTATGCAGAAAGTGTTCACTGAGCTGAATTTGATGGGAAATGGCAGGCTAAATAGTTATTCGTAGGGATGTAGTTCAATGTGTTAGGCCAGAATTAACTATTAGGCTTAAAAATATCACTGAAAGCTTTGTTGTTTGTTATATGAAGTACTATCATTGCTAGAAGAAATCACATAAGTAATGAGGGACTGTGTTGTTAAATCTGAACCCTTTCTCCTCTTCTAGTTCCTCAGTTTCCTGTTTTCCAAAGAGAACTCAATGTGGGACGAGAAGTTCTCAGAGATCAGCAACCTGGACATGAACAACCCTTTGTCCCATTACTGGATCAGCTCCTCACACAACACGTCAGTATGACTCCACACACACAGTAATAGAATTATACATGTTTTATATGGAGTAAATCAAAGTGAATCATATCAACATTATGCTCATTTTCAGGTACATACTTTTATTTTGGGTGTCTATTTGGAAATGTTACTTTAATGCTTGAATGTAAAAAAAATGCATTATTTTTCTCATATTGTCCATTGCTGTAACACCTCTATCCACCCTCTGTCTGATTGCTCCGTTTAAGCGTCTGTCTCTTTAAGGCTCCTCTCCTGAAAAGCCCTGTGTGCTCTTATTGGTTGGCCCTCATAGGCCTGAGCAGGCACCGCCCACCATGTTTCCACATCAGCTCTGCCAATGGTTTTTCAACCACAGCCATGCAGGGGGCGAGGCTGAATGCCGTTTTTGATTACAGGCTGTGTACTTTTCTCCATGGATTAAGCATTTGTTACTTTCACTGTATTTATAGAACACATAGACCTGCCTTTTAGTCAGGAGAGATGTGAAATAGACACACTTTTTACAATATGGGACTTTGAAGAAGTTGATGATGATGAGGATGATGCTGTCTGGTCACTATTTAATTTAGATCTGATGTATAGTGACTTACAATTTTTTTTTTCACACTCAAGTTTTTATTGAGTTTTCACAAGGTTATGAACAGCAACAAACAACACATAAGTCAAACAAAAATGGACACAAAAGTATTAAAGTATTTAAAAAAACAACGAAAACAGAGTTTTCTGGAGACATTTCAATATTCATACTAGTATAATATAATTAGATCATTTATTTAGTCGGTGTCATAAGCTATACAGATGTTCCAATTTTTTTTCCATTAAATGCTTCCTCCCTGACTCAGATGGGAAGTCAATATTTCCCTAACAAAAATTTCTTGGACAATTTCCAACCATTGATCCTGTTTTGGGCTGTTAACATTAAACCACTTCCTTGTCGTAGTTTTTTTACTTGCTGCCAGTAAAACTTTGATCAGGAAAAGATCTTCTCTCATTACATCATTCTCAATATTTCTATTTCCATATTTTCCAGGCAAGTATTTGGGATTACATATCCCAAAATAGATTTAATAACTGTATTTATATTTACCGAATATGACCTTATATTTGAACTGTTGGGGGAAATGTGTGAATGATCAGCCTCCTTACTCCCACACAGCCTCCAACACTGTTGTTGTGGAGCAAGTTACCTGCTTTTTATTTTGGGAGTTAAATTCTTCAAGCAGAATTCCCTCAACACTAGTGGATTTGTGGATGTAATTTACATTGTGTCTCGCACATTTGATACCATTCTTCATCTGTTATTTGAGTCTCTAACTCTGCTCCCATTTTGCTTTAATATAGAGCGTTGAATCCCCCCTGCTTCCCCCCAAAGATTGATAGAAAGCTGAGATAAACTGAGGCTTCTCTTCTGTTTGTACATATTGCTGTTATGCCTTTTTGTGCCCATTCTTTGAATGTTGGGTCATGCACCCCTGGCTTAAAATTCGGGTCATACGCGAACCACCTCAGAGTATGAACCTCCAGCTTTGATTTGTATTTTTCGACTATAACATTCCATATTTCCAGTGTAAATGCTACTATAGGGTCCATAGTATGTCTCAGAGCCCCTATTAGATAGTTGTCCCCCACCAGGATCTGTTAACCCTGTATCTCCCTTTCCGTTTCTTTCCATCGAGACTCATAGTCAGGTCTACAGCAACAGGCCAGATATCTAAGTTAGGCTGCATAAAAATATTCCTAAGGTTGGGTAGAGCCGTTCCTCCCTTATTTTTCGGCAGTTGAAGTGTTGTAAATCTTGTTCTTGGCCTTTTGCTATTCATGATGAATCTAGAGATCATCTCATCTTGTCCCAGGCTATGGACTTGTTTTGGGGAATATTAATTGGGAGGGATTGAAATAAATTTAATAACTGAGGTAGGATAATCAACTTAACCGTCTGTATTCTGGCACTGAAGTCTAAATGGAGGGTAGACCCCCTCTCAACATCTTCTGGATGTTTTCATCAGTTTTGTTTTAGTTAGTTTCATACACACTGAAAAGTGAAAAGTTATACCAAGATACTTCATTGTTTTAGAGCTCCATTTAAGATTATATGCATTTGTTGGGATGAGGAATAATTAAATGAAAGAATTTGTGTTTTTGATACATTCAATTTATACCCTGAGTAGTATCCATATGTTTCCAATAGGTTTAGTAGATTTGGGAAACATATGTCTGGTTCTTCTAGAAAAACAATTACGTCATCGGCGAAAAGTCCAATGACATGTTCCTTCCCCCCAATACTGACACCCTGCAGGTCTTTACTGTGCCTTATTGCCTGTGCTAAGGGGTCAGCATATAAAGCAAAGAGAATAGGAGAAAGACAGCACCCTTGTTGTGTCCCTCTCTCCAACCTGATCATTAGACAGACTTCCAATTACCTTTATCCTAGCTGTAGGCTCATGATAAATAGATACACTAATACACTGAATTGCATTTTCATTAAAACCAAATCTTTTTAATACCTCATATAAAAATACCCAACTAACACTATCAAATGCCTTTTGGCATCCAAACTAACCACGACTATAGGCCTACTTGACATGTCTGTAATGTGGAGAGTTCTTGTAATGTTGTCCTGTGTTTGGCACCCCATAATAAATCCAGTTTGGTCTTCCTCGATCAGGTCTGGTACAAAATTCTCAAATCTTTTGCAAATGATTAAAGTAAATAGCTTGCAGTCTACATTTAAAAGTAAAATTGGCCTAAAATTCTTTGCCTTCCCTTGGTAACATGGTAATAATCGCTTCCTTCCACGATGGGGGGGCCCTGCCCTCTTTCAGGTTCCAGTTTAAACAAGATAGAAGTAAAGGTGTAAGCTCTTCCAGCTCCTTAACTGTATTTCCGACATAATAGTATTGTTCTGTATCTCACCGATAGATGGCAGATCAAGTGAATCAAAAAACTTCTTATTGATTTTTCATCAGCTGATGGTTGTTTAGAATGAAGTTTCTTATAATACTCAAATATTTTTTCGATCTCACCTGGCTTATGTACTAATTGTTGGTTTGAGGGCTCTTTATTTTATGAATTGTATTAGAGGCCTGCTGTCTACGCAGACGTCTGGCCAGAAGTCTGGTTGCTTTTTGACCTGACCGGTCTGTTTGGCAAATCTTGGCCTTTTTTCTATATCACCCCCAAGTATGTCATCTATCTCCTCCCTTGTTTCCTTAATATGCTGTAATACGGACTGATCTTGTGTATTTTTATGTTTTTTTCTCCAGTTCTCTCAATTTGTCTTGTGACTAACAATTTTGAAATGTCTGATTAATAAGTTCACTACAATCTTGCCATAACTGAGCTAAAATGCAATGCAAGCAGAAATCGTACACCAAAGCTGCTCTATTTTTGAAATCAGGATGGCGTCTTCTTCTCCTTTGATTTTCACCATTGATTTTTAAATGTCTCACCTGTGAGTCGGCCAACTTAACGGAAGCATGATACTAAATTGCGAGAGTGCTCCTTTAATGAGTTTATCGTCATTTATTTAACTTCTTTATTTTCAGTAATATATTAACATGAATAATACCATCGGCTACATATTATTAACTCTTTATTCGAAAGTTGTAACAGACGTCCTGATAATAAATCAACAAGAAAAAATGAACAAAGCGTCTGCAGCAGAGGTAACAACACATGACCAAGATTTCAGTTTTTTCAAATAAATATAATTTAGCATGTCTCCTGTTTTGTGTGTTCCTCAACAGCTACCTGACAGGTGATCAGCTTCGTAGTGAGTCGTCCACAGAGGCTTATGTGCGCTGTCTGCGTCTGGGATGCCGCTGTGTTGAATGTCAGTATATAACAGCTCCACTGCGCTACATTTATATCATGGATGTGTTTTCCTTCACATTTTGCTGTTACATTAACATAATTGGTCTCAATTTGAGCCTTTTTCTTGTGTGTGTGTGTGTTTTGTGCGGTGCTGCATCTGTCTAGTGGATTGCTGGGAAGGGCCTGGGGAGCCAATCATCTACCACGGCTGGACCAGGACAACTAAGATCAAGTTTGAGGATGTGGTCAAAGCTATTAATGAACACGCATTTGTTGCATCAGAGTAAGAATCCCCAAAAAACCATGTCTTTGACACACACGCACGCACGCACGCACGCACGCACGCACACACACACACACACACACACACATTTTTATTTGGGGTTTTGTAAATTATTCTCCCGCCCTACTGAATCTACTCTTGTGAATGAATCGTGTGTTCTTTTATTATAATTATTTTATGTGACTTAACTACATCATGGTATTGATTTTGCCGCAATTTGATGTTAACCATTAAAAATGTAATAGTTTCTGTGTTTTATGATCTACTGATAGAATTTGTGGTTTCCAGCATTTTAAAATGTTTTTTGACTTAAGAAAAGGTCATTATAACACTTTGGGCCACTTGTTTTGGCCCCTTTCTCTTGGCACATCTTGATGAATATGTTTATCTGCCTCAGTTTCCCAGTGATCCTGTCCATAGAGGAGCATTGTCCTTTAGATCAGCAGCGTCAGATGGCTCGTATCTTCAAAGAGGTGTTTGGAGACAAACTGTTGACTGAACCTGTGGAGCACATGGCTGAGCAGCTTCCTTCACCTACACAGCTGAAAGGCAAGATCATACTCAAGGTACAGAGAGAGTGTGTGTGTGTGCGTGTGTGTTTTGTGTTTGTCGTGTTGTCATTACTAATGCCTATGACTGTACTTTTCTTGTTATCCATGTGCAGCACAAGAAGCTCACTGTGGAGGGAGCAGGAACCAGTAAAGACTTCCGGAAGGGGCAGAAACAGGGGGACCTGGAGATCTGGGACCCTGTGGACCAGGTACTGGTAGAGGGGTCAGATTGGTATGGCAAAGTACCAAAGACTCCTTTTACTAATTTAAGGCTGACTGGTCAAAAGCAACATTACCAAAACGATGAGTGGAGTATTTAATATGACATGCTGAAACTGTGCAGGGACATTTGATTATTATGGTAGCAAAAAGTAATTTAAGATAAAATAAATGCAGTAAATTCATACAACTAGAATAGAATGAGTGGCTGTAGAAACAGTAGGAATAATATACAAATGAGATCATATTGGCCTTCTGTCACATGTAAACATTTCGATATGTTCAGCAGTCTAGAGACTGTATGGAAGGTAAATGGATTTTCCAAGTACACTAGCTTTGTTACATTTGAGTGTTTGTTTGTACAGTACAGTAAGGTTCTACCTGCTGCCAGAGAAAAGGGAAAATTCTGATGGTCTGATGGAGTCTTAAACCTCCTGCAGAGAACAATCTTCACTGAAACATACACATTATAAATCTCGCCACCTATTGGCTACCATCTGATGACAATTTAGCGCCTGGGGGGGGATGGACAATGTTTTGGGCCTTTTGGTGTAGCCACTGCTTCATGACACCCCCCGAGGTCTTTCCCTAACCCTGAACTACTAGTTTGGTGCCTAAACCTAACCATTTCAAGGGTATATCATGTATTAGGCATGACATGTTGCTACTGTGTGTCAGCAGGTAGTCCTTCTTGGGATATATGGATAACACATAATGGCTGTTATAAGATAAAACTTGATCTTACGCATGGCAACCATTGTTTACAGTCTGGGTAGCAACGTGAGATGTTAGAACGGAGTTGGAGTTGACAAACCTTAATTTATCTGCATATGTTCCTTAAAAACCTCATAAAAAGCTAAGTCTGGGAACAGATTGTTTACCTGCATGTCACTGAAGCCCGCTCAAACGTGATTGGTCAATATTATTCCAACCACAAACAGAAACCAAAATGCTTACCATACCTAAAACTTGACCCTTGCCTAAATATTTTGCATTCATATACACATACCTGCTTGTAGAGATGAACTCATTATCAATGTGAAATAATAACTTCATATGAATATTGTGTAATTGTGGGAATTCCCTTGTTGATATAGAGAAAATTTATATTTAAAATTTAGTGAGGAATTTTCCGAATTAAAACATTTGCATGTTGCTCTGAAAAGTTCCATGTGTGAGCAGCTTGTTTGCATGTGAAGTTAACATGTAAATGTTCATTTCCCTTTCTCAGCGGTGGAACAAGCACTATTGTGTGATCTCTGATGACAAGTTGTACTATGCAGAGGAGTACGAGCAGGAGGAAGAAGACCCCAGGAAGGTAAAAGAGAGAGAGGAAATTTGCAGTTGAATTTTATTGCATTGTTTTCAATTTAAATCTGCTTTATGTGGTGAACTGTAAAATATCCAGAATTGCCACAATCAAATCATGGAGATCAGCAACACAACTGCAAAAAGTAAAGATGTTAAGATTTTTATTGGATCCACGGTAAGGTTAGAGGTGCGAGCCATTCCACTTATCGACAGGTGGTGCTGATAAAGCCCCAAAAACCACAGCAAAGCATCAACAAAAGGAATGGAAGAAGAACAGTGCAAGACAGCAAACATGGATGTAAACAACGCTGGTGTCATACTATTTAAACAAATCTGATTTTATGCATTCAGTCTCTGTTACGTCTCAAGGATCCCCACAGTGCATTATGATGAGAAACACTGAATGTTAACATAACTTTTTTGGTTTACATGACACTCCATAGGATATCTCTAATACCATTTAACTGAAGTCACTTTCTGATATGATTAGGATTGATTTGTTATTATTAAAAGGCTGATCCTGCATTTCAGGGCTACTGCTGATACAGAAATATGTTGGAGATAATGTTATGATATAAACAGTGATCATTTTCCTACATTGAGTATACTTTATCATGTGTACAAATAAAAACTGCTCACATTACTTACAGTATGTAACAGTAAAATGTCTTTAATATGTTAAAACCAGTGTTGTTCTTGTCATTATCAGTACCAGAACCTGCACACTTCAGAGCCGTGGTTTCACGGTCGCATGCAGGAGGGCAGGATGTTGGCCGAGCGACTCATCTATGATTACTGTGCAGAGACCGGAGGAAGAGATGGCACCTTCTTGGTCCGAGAGAGTGACACCTATGCCCTCTCCTTCTGGTACTACATCCAATTTCTTGATCTCATGCCCATCCCAACCAAACCCCTCGGGAACTGTGTGACACACAGTATCATTACAGGGGGCCGCTTCTTCCAAAGGCTGTGGCTGAAAACATGCCTCTTCTTCAAATGAGATGATCCAGATAATGTTTTTTTTTCCCAAAAAAAGATTGCTTTGGTCAAAAGATTGTTACATTTTGCAGCCTTATTTGGAGGAGCCATGTTGACCTGGCATAATCAATGTGGATATAAAATGGGACACAGTTAAAGTATTTCCTTCTATCCACCTGGTCCATGTAATGTATATGATAAGCCAGTGGGGTGTGAAAGATAAGATGACCATCTTATTTAAGAGTAATGTAAGTTTGGCATCATTTTGGATGCAACCTATTCCAATCCCATTACACCACCCTGTTGTCATGTGTTAACTCACTTTACTTTTCCAATTTGACATTAAATTAACAAGTTGTAATATTTTAATTCCCAAACAAATATCCAAAACCTAGCCAGTGAAGAGAAAAAACCTGACCTTGGCCAGGAGCTGAAATATAGAAAGTCCAAACTTTAGGATGTTTTTGTTGTCTTTGCTTTTTGGTTTAACAAATTATGTAATATATCTGAAGCAACTGTTTGCATCTTTAAACACATCTCCTGCATGTATTTCAGGCGCAGTGGGAGGGTCCAGCACTGTCGTATTCGCTCGGGTTCAGAGGGGGCACACACTTACTACTACCTGACACCAAACCTGCACTTTCCCAGTGTGTACTCCCTGATCCAGCACTACAGAGAAACCCCGCTGCGCTGCCAAGACTTTGAGCTGCGCCTCACCGATGCTGTACCACAGCCCAACCCACATATACATGAGGGGTTTGTTAAATATGAACCATCATTAGTCTAATACATTGTAGGGAACTGGATACACATGCTAAAAAATATTAAACTGACATATGACTGAATACTTTAGTATTTATGCTGATTTTTGTTAACTATCTTCACACACACACACAAACATACACATAATTTAGCTGTCCTTGTGTGTGTTGTGCAGGTGGTTCTACAGTAACCTGAGCAGAGGTCAAGCAGAGGATTACCTGCTGAGGATTCCCAGAGATGGAGCCTTCCTCATCCGACAGAGAGAAGGAGAACCAGACTCTTTCGCCATCACATTCAGGTGCAGTTACAATAACGACTTTGTTTCTCTTCTCCTGTTTCATGTTTGTTAAAAAAAGTATTATAAATCAAGTTCGCTGTCTTTCAGAGGTGATGGTAAGGTGAAACACTGCCGGATCCAGAAGGAAGGCAACATGTACCTGCTGGGCACCACAACAGAGTTTGAGAGCCTGGTGGAGCTGGTCAACTACTTCAGGAAGAAGCCGCTATATCGCAAGATCAAGCTTCGTTACCCAGTCACCCCACAGCTGGTGGACCGCTTCAGCATGGTGAGTTACTGTAGGAGATATACAAAGGCCAGAAAAAGTCCTGTCAAAGTAGCAGCATATAGTAATATAAGTGAGAAAGACCTAAAACATTTGAATGTACATGTTTTATAAACATTTAACCAACAGTCAGAACCAATGAAAACAATCGACAAATTGTAAAGCTGAAGACATTTCACCATTGATCTAAGATATCCATAGCAGTCTTGCGGAGATGAAAAAATTATGGGAATGTCAGATGTTTTGCAGGTATTTGTTCCTAAATCAGTGTATTGCACAAACTGAAATGTTGGCCTTATGATGGCTCTAGGGGAAAAGTAAGGATCACAAAAATTATTACAAATCATCAAGGGAGGCTTGAATGGCTGAACCAAACTTCATGATAATCCACTTAAACATTTCACTCTTGGCAACATTTTTTAACTTCCACTAGATTAAAAGTTAGGCAGTCGCCAGATTTGAAATTGTTTCTGATTGAAAGAAACTGATTTTTTATTTTTATTTTAAGTCATATCTTTTATTTGCTCAGTGTTTTAGTCCTGCAATTGGACATTTAAGGAAAATATCAGTACTACATGTTTTTTTAAACCCAATAACATGTTGTTTGCTCTGACCGGTACCAAACAGTGGATTGTGTTCACAGGGGAAGGGCTGTGCCTCTCTGTATGAGGTGAAGACATATGTGGAACCCAATGAGATTGAACCCTCACTGGTGTGTATAAACAGCAATACTCATTCAGCTTTGTTTGATTGTTATTTTGCGCAGTTTCCTTTGATGAATCTACATTCATGATTGTTTCTGTCTCCTTCAGCCTGAAAGTACAGTTAGGGCTCTATATAGCTACCAAGCTAAAAGGCCAGATGAGCTCAGCTTCAGTAAAGGAGCTTGGATACACAATGTATCAAAAGAGATCGATGGATGGTTAGTCCACACACACACACACACACACACACACACACACACACACACACACACACCATCACATCATGCATGCTCAACAAAGAACAAACAGGACTGTTGCTGCCTTCTTACTACAGGTGGAAAGGTGACCATGGTGGAAGAGTGCAGAAGTTCTTCCCAGCTAACTATGTAGAGGAAGTGTCCAACAACACAAAACCCGAGACTAAAGACCAGGTGAAGATAAGAGTTGAAGTCACAGTTTAACTGGAGGTTCAACAGCATAGAGATTGACTGGAAATAATCCCTGTGTCTATGTGATGTGTTTTAAAACAGGAAATGGAAGACAACCCATTGGGGGAACTTTGTAAAGGTGTTGTGGACATCTCCAAGTGCAACATCCAAAACTGTGAGTTGTTTTAGTGTCAGACGCATGCTTGACATACCCCTGAGGTCAAATGTAGACATAATATAGCACCTGCAGTCCTAACTGGGTGGGGTAGAAGAGACACCAACATCTATCTAGGTCCTGCAGGAATAATATACCTTAAATAGAGGGACGTTGGTATTGTGTTGAACAGTTGACAATTGTATTGCCTTCCAGCAATAGAAATCCATTCACAGTGCTGCAGTTTGTATGAAATATAACAAAATTGAGCTCTTTATTGTCCATCAAGACAATTATTTCTTTATTTAATAAACAAAAATAAAGAAATAAGTCTCTTTGAGTTGGACTCTCCAACTCTGATGTTCCTTTTAAGTAGTAGTTTTGAGAGATTCAAGAGTTCAGTTCTTGGCGACCTGAAGTGTGTTCAATGAGGGATGATGGGATGATGGGATCAGAATGAATAAATCAAGCAAATCCGACGTCCTCTGTGGGCTGATCCCACGGTAGGCCACACAGAATCCACGATCATCCACAATCCTGCTGGGCTGGGCTCACCATCACTAAATTCGTCAATAAATCTTGTAGTTCAAAAAAACCCAACCTGCACAAACAGTGCAGAATTGTAAGTTATCCTTTCCTATTTCTATTTCTAACATGATACCTCATTAACATCTTTCTTCATTTAGTGTATCTTACAATGTATAACCAAAATCTAAGGATATACTCCCAGTACAATGAAATAAATTGCCATGTACCACAACAATTAATGTTTTATCACCAAAATAATCAATTACTTATCAGGAATTATCATTTGTGGCAAAGTATTGTAACAAAGAAATTAATTATTTATCTTTTCAAACCTCTTTTAACTCGTAACATTCCACCTCTTTTTGTTCATACATATTTTTAGTATTTAAGACCTCAAACATGAACTGAATTATTGCCAAAAATGTACTTAACATGTACATTTTACAACCAAAATCAGTCACATGTAGTCATACGACATCCATTACAGTGAGTCAATCTCACTAATACTTCCTCTTAGTCCTTTAATGTCAACAGAGTAGATGAAATACTCCTTTAATGTTTCACCACTCTGTTGACCAAACTTAGCATTTAGCTTAGCGGTTAGCATGAGCACCCCTAAGCATAACAATAGCACAGTGATGCGCCACTAAACAGAACCACAATTGGTTTAGCAATTAGCATTAGTAACCTTCGCTGGCGATTAGCGTTATAATCCTTTTAAATATTGATACAATGATACAATATGCACCAATGTACATTTGAAATATTAAACAACCTTCTCACAACAGTGTTTTTTTATGAAAAGTATCTGAATTTAACAGCATATATGGTCAATTCTCTTCTCACAATGGCTGGCAAAAGAACAGAATTGCAAGAAATGTGCTGCAAATCACCGGAGTTTTCAAGACATTAATAACTTGACAGAAGTTATCTCCTTCACGTTCACAGCTTGTACTCTGATAGAAGGGCAACTTATTAGCACTGATGTGATTTTAAATAGTCAAGGTTTTCAGATTATTTTGTTATGTTTTATACCCAGACAGCAAATATAAGGTACTACAAAAGATGAAAATCACCATAAATCTGGTCATATTGAAAGGGTAGTTTGTCAGTTTTGTGAGCAAGCTATTATACAAGACCAGTTCTACAATGTTTAAGTTATGGGTTTTGGTGGCCTGTGTACAAACCCTTCGTACACAGGCAATCAGCGGTCCCCCGCACAGCGAAAAGATGGTCTGATGAGACTGAAGAGGTTCTCAAAGACTGGCTCTGTGTGGGAAGAACTTTGTGATCCTCATGGGGAGGACACTGACAGACTTACACACTGTATAACAGACTACATTAAAATCTGTGTGGAGAACACTGTACCCACCAGGACAATGTGGTGTTTTCCCAACAACAAACCCTGGATAAATCCTGATATAAAGGTTCTCCTCAAGGAGAAAAAAAGGGCATTTAAATCAGGTAATAAGGGGGATCTGAAGGCTGTGCAGAGGGAGCTAAGGAGGAAGATCAGGGAGGGGAAAACAGCTACAGGAGGAAGCTTGAGGAACAGCTGCAGCAGAACATCATTGGAGTCTGGAGAGGCTCCTAGACTGTAGGGGGCCTGAATGAACTGAACTTATTCTTTAATAGTCATTCCTGCTGCATGATTGTGTCAACTCTAAAAGCAATAACAGCAGCTGGGAGTTCTAGACGAGGTATGGTAACAGGCTTCAGTGGAGCCACTCTGGCTTTGCTAAACAAGAAAGCAACATGATTAATTTTGTCAATGCTTTGCTTTCAGAGGTAGGTAACTGTACCATATCCATTCTCGCTAGCATCAGAGAAGTGATGCAATTGGGCATTTGCGATTCCTCCAAACCCCTTGGATTGGACACACCTGTTGACCTTCAAATCTGCCACTTTTTTAAGATCTGTCAGCCACTTGTTCCACTTCTGCTGGAAAGTCTGAGGTATCAGGTCATCCCAATCGCACTTCCTCCTACATAACTCCTGCAGCAACAATTTAGCAGAGTATGAGAGGTGCTATAAATCCCCAGGGATCGTAGACAGAACTGATTACAGACAACATGCTGCTTTTGGTGTGTGGCTGCTCCTTAACTTTCGGCTTGAAGTTGAAAGTGTCTGTCTCGACACACCATTGTAAACCTAAATCCTCTCCGTCGGCAGCTTATCTCTGTCCAAATCTAGCTCATACAGGTTTTTTGATTTGTGTTCTTCTGGAATACTTTAAAGAACTTTCCAACTATTACTAATCCATTTTGTGAGATTGAACCTCCTCCGTTGCAAACAGCTATGAGGTTCTTAACCATGATGACAGCGTCCTCTTCAGAGGGTGGGCTCTTCAGAAAGTCATCCATGTAGAAATTTCTGTTGACTGTGTCAGTCACTTCTACTGGAAAGTTGATTCAGCTATCCTCAGCAGTCTTCCTAAGAGCAAAGCTGGGTGAAGATACTGCCCCAAATAAACGGACAGCGGTGCTCTACAAGATCCTGCTCCAAGTTACCTTCAGGCCACCAGAAGAATCTTAGGAAGTCCACATGTTCCTCCGCCACCTTGACTCGGTGGAAAATGGCTTGTATGTCAGCCATTATTGCCACAGATTCCTGTCTGAACTGCACAAGGACTCCTACCAATGAGCTGGTCAGGTTTGGGCCTTGTAGAAGTTGACTGTTAAGTAAGACTCCTTTGAAATCTGCCCCACAGTCAAACACAACGCATAACGTTCCTTTCTTTGGATGGTACACTCCCTGGTGAGGTATATACCATACCATTCCCTCAGGTGGTTCCAGCTGATGTTGTGGCACTTGCTCAGCATAGCCTTTGGTAATGACATCAGCAAGAAAGTTTGTGTGCTTGCCAATGTAAACTTGTATCCTTCTGAAGTTTCTTTCTCAGACCATGAATACAGAGATTGTTTGGCATGGTGGTGTTTTCTTTTTTGAAAGGCAGTTTAATTGTATAGTGCCCTTCTTGAAGCTAAACAGAGCTTTCCACAATTTCAACAAACATATTTTCCTCTCTTGACATCTATTCTTGGTCTTTAGAGGCTCTCTCATTGAATGACTGTTAATCACCTCCCAAGGTTCCATCAGTTTGGAGGCATTGGTGCAGATGAACTAGTCAGCATCAGCTCTGATATGAGGAATCTGAATACCTTTGAGATAAGGCCACTTGGCCAGCTCCTCATCACTGATAATGTTGTTGACACAGGCATCACTTTCTGGGGAAAGAAATTGGGTAGCTCATTGAAGTGTTTGCGTGAAAATTGCTTTGAAGCTTTGTATTGCTTTATTATGACTCAGGGTGCGTAGATGAATTTTACCTCTTTGTCCTTCAGTGTTCAACCTGTCCATCAGTTTTTCAGAACAGAGGGTACCTGAGCTTCCTGGATCCAGAAAAGCTCATGTCGCTCATCACCTTATTTCTCTTTGTGCACTTCACTTGTACAGGCAAGATGGGAAGAATGCAGTGCTGTTGCCAGCCCCTGTATGACCACAAGTTGAGATAGTTGTGCAACTCTCAGATCTTGTCTTTGGCAGTTCAGTATCTCTGTGGATAACCCTTTACCTTTTTTTCAATATGCAAAATGCTGGGATTAGTTCAGTTGCATTGTCTGCAAGTAATGCCCCTGTCGCAATTCTTGCTTAAGTGCCCTGTGCACAAAAGCAACCGAAACAAATACCTTTCTCCAGTAGAAAGTTTAATTTTTCCCTGTGTGCCTTTCTTCCCAGTTGTGGATATTGCTCCAAAGCATTGCCACGTGCATAATAAAGCCAGGAAGTAGGGTTTGTCTTTGTACAGGGGGTAACTTCCTTCTGAACCATATAATTCTGCAAGCATCAGCTTTAAATTCATCAGTAAAAAACAAAATGTCCTGCCTTTTTCTGGCACATTGCTGTATTTCTCGACATTACTACTGTAATCTGTCAGCAGAATAGCATCAAACCATTGGCAGGAGTGTATGCTCCATTTACTGGGAAATCTACGGCTAAAGCCCGCCAAGGAAAGTTTATTCCATGGAAAGGAGGCTCCGGCTAATTGCTGAATCACAGATTCAGGAGGAGTATTGCAGATTCAGCCCAGGTCTTGGAGCAGTGGACCATCTATTTACTCTTGCAGGGTTGTTGGAGGGAATGGGAATATAAAACTATACAGTCTATATGTGTTTGTCTGAGAGAAGGCTTAGGACCATGTCCCCTGGGATCCTGTTTGGGATAATGGGAGAGTATGGGATACCCGGGCCATTGCCACAAGGAATCTGGTCCTTGTATAACCAAAGTGAGACCACCACCACCTGCTATTTGTGATATTCATGGGCAGGATCTCAAGGCGCAGCTGGCATAACAAGAGTGTCCAGTTTCGAACCTCTCTGCTTCTTGCACATGATGTGGTTCTGTTGGCTTCATCAGACCATAACAATCAGCATGCATTTGGGTTGTCTGCAGCCAAGTGTCAGGCGGCTGGATGAGAGTCAGCATCTCCAAGTCTGAGGTCACGGCTCCCTGCCGGAAACAGTGGATTGGGCCTTTCAGGTTGGGAGAGAGCTGCTGCCCTGAGTTAAGGAGTTCCAATATCTTGGAATCTTGTTCTTGAGTGAGGCTAAACTGAAGTCTTAGAAGGATGTAAGCAGTACTGTAGTCAATCTACATTCCAACCCTCACCTATGGTCATGAGCTTTGGGTAGTGGGTAGCGAAAGAACAAGATTGGGAATACAAGGGACCAAAATTGGGGTGGCTGAGCTCACCCTTAGAGATAGGAAGAGTTGGAAAGAGTTGCTGTGGAGAGGGACATCTGGAGTACCTTGATCAGCCGGCTGCCACCGAAAATGGATAGACGGATAAATGGATGCACAGGTCATAAGACCAAGGATACCATTAAATGAAAAATCTGGTATATTTCTACCAGGCGTTTTTACAATAATTGTAGTCAAAATGGACAGGGCTAACTTTGAACTCACTACCTTCATTTCTGAGATTTTGGGAAATAGCGACTTGCACACAAAAACATATATTTGGGTCTCAACTTTCCCCAGTTCTAATATTTTTTTGTTTAAATGCAATGGTACTCCCACACTGAAGAATTGGGTACTTGCCTTAAGTGTGCTGCACATGCTGTAATCCTAAATATGGATTCCAGTGGTTTAATCTGTAAAGGTCAAGCAACTAAATCAAAACTTTAGAATGGAATTTTAATACTGAATGGAATTTGAATGCCTTGCTTAAAAAAATACTGAAATTGTGCATCCCTTTTCACCCTCCCTGACTGTGTCTCTTTTTCTCCCTCCCTGTCTCTAGTGAAGAGTGGCAAAAATGGGAAGCCCAATGTATTGACCCTGCAGGACATGGAGCAGGACAGTCTGCAGTTTGATCTGGCAGCAGGCTCTCTGGAGGAGTTGTTTGAATGGTACCAGGTGGGATGGGACATTACTCAGAGAGAGATGAGCAAGCAGTATAACAGGAAACAAGAGGTTGGTATCTAAATGCTTATCATAACATGACATGTGATGCTGTAAGAGCTCACCTCAGTAGTCAAAACTGTATCATCACAAAGGGGTTTTTTACCGGTGGTCTGTCAGCATCACTGTACAAACAGGAAGTGGCTGTTTTTCTCTACAATCTCAGATCAGACAGCAGGAGGAAGTAGAGAAGAAGGCAGAGGTTGCCATGGAGATGTCTGACCTGGTCGTCTACTGTCAGCCCCGCAGCAAGGAGAAGGACCGCTTTGGTAAATACATGCAAATGCAGAATCTGAACACATTGACCTGTGAACACAAGCAGCACAATGTGTAGTAACAGTGTAGTATTCTTTCAGTACGAGTAGTGATGAGGCTTTAATTTGTTGAGTTAGATTATAAATAATTGCTTAACTTGGTTTTAGCTTTTTAACATGTATCTCAGTTCATAATCTGAATTTAAACTTTGTAGTTCAACCACATTTCTTCTAACCACCGGTTATGAAAGAAAATTTAGATTTAGTACATTAGAGTTACAATTAGAATAGTTACATTGGAATTAGCAGAGTACAAATAATGAATGAATATCTAACAATCAAGCAAGATACAGCACCTAGAAAAGTGTAAATCCACAAGACGACTCTTAGAATTCCGTGACACTCTAAATTTGCCTCCACATGTGTCAGTTTTAGACTGTTAAATACCTTTTCTTTTAGGATAATATAGAGAAAATATACCATATGCCATGTCTAGGAGTAAAATTTGTCAAAACATAAAAGGCTGAATGAATTTGTTTGTAGCTCAAGAAGTGTCAGCTTTGTTAACCTTAAGGATACTCGCTAAAGGAAGCATATATAAAGTGAATAGTATTGGTCCGAGCACAGAACCTTTAGAAACTCCGTGACTAACTTTGATATGCATGAGGATTCATTCTTAACCTGTACAAACTGAGCTCTATCTGATAACTAGGACTTAAACCAGCCCAATGCAATTCTAGATTTTTAAATGAAATGTTCCAGTCTTTTGTTTCAAGTTTTGATTCAAATTGAGAGCCAATTGTGCTGCATAGGACAAATAAATTCAGGGGTCTCAAACTAATGTGCACACATATGTATACCTCTGTATGCATTATTTTGGTGAATTTGAAGAAAATATGAGCAGAAGTGCACAGGGATTTGGCAAGAAATAAACTACAAATGTATTTAATTTGTTGGTTCAGTGCAAGGTTTCAATACGTTATTTAAGAGTAGGGAAATAAGATTTGCACTAACTGTTAAATCTAATCATATAAAAATGTATACAAACATTTTTGTATGAAGTACTTCATGTAAATGCCTCCGTCATGCATTGTAGGGCTGCACCTCCTTCAACTGAATATTTGACCTGAGGCCCCTCTCTGCCTTCACTGTTCTTAAACCACAACTCAAAGTTTCTCAACAAACAGGATGTGATCAAAGGGAAAGATCTATAAACTAGACAGCTTCCTGTGTTACGCTAGTCTAGATTTGGAAATGCAGTTTTACATACCGCCATTCACACCACAACATTTTTTTTTCAGGTGACTGTTTTTTACTGAGATCCACCAAGCCTGACTTCACTGGTTGAAACACACAGCATCGCAGCAGTATGGCCGTGCACGAATTTATTATTATTATGTTGTCATAATTTTTCCATAATGTAGCTTTTGTGTTGTGAAACATGCTGCCACAACTTTGTAGTTAACATTTTAATTTCTATACAGTTGATATGTACTTACAAAATTCTTCGCCGGTATGTGGTACGAGCCTACTCCTCCCATATCTTTTTTATTGGGATAATTTGTTGAATCAGTTGCGGAAGTTGCTTGTGAACCATTTGCTGTGGGCTTCCAAGTTTTCCTGAACAGATGAACTGGGATGCATTCATAAGTCGAGAGTACCAACTTGGAAATATCAACTTCTAATTTGCAATGTATTGCAGTATTATCGGTTATATACACCATATCATTAGTATAGTCTAAATAGTTCAAAAACCCCTCAGGAATGAATGAAATGCACTTTTTTCCCCCCAAACAATTGTCTATGCTAACCAATTACTGGCCCTTCTATCCCTTATATCTATATGTACATCGTATCTACTTGACTAAACTACTTTAGCTGACCCTACTAGCTTGATAGACAATTTTATCTGAATAGCATGGCCTGGTCAGTAGTCGAGCCACTATCACCTCTTATCGTTCCACAAGTCTTCCAAATACCCACTAATTAGCAATGCGTGAATTGTTTCTCTTGACCAGTCTTACCAAAGGAAAGAACATTGTTTCAATATGAATTTGTGTGCGAGTGTAAACTTGCAGGCAAGTCTAGAGGGTCATCAGGTGGGCACCCTCACAGTACCTGTTGTTTTGTTGAGGTGCACCCATGACAGAGAGAAGGCTCAACAGTGTTTCAGTTTCCCCAAACTACCCTCTGTAGCTACTTTTGTTTATAACAGTATCAGCTAAAGACATGCGGGATTACAACAGCCAGCTGACAACTACCTGGCACATTGTCATCACTGACAGCATGCTTGACCCACCAATCAACAAACCAAGCATCTCCCTAAGCTACATCACATAAGCAAGCAACAAAAGTGAAGTATAACATCACCAGCTAGTCATCAGTTGACAACATGTTAAGCTAAAGATATTCAATATAACCACAAAGTAACCACGGCTTCTGTTCAGTTTATTGGTCTTCTGGTAACTGATACGGCCTGCAAACGTTACCAGCTGATCAGCTGTTCTGTTCTCTCTCTTCAGAAAGCTACAGCTACAAAGAGATCCGCTCCTTTGTGGAGAACAAGATTCCAGGAAAGAGCCGCACCAAAGAATTCCTGGAGTACAACCGCAAGGCCCTGAGTCGGATTTACCCAAAAGGTCAGCGTGTGGAGTCCTCCAACTATGACCCTTACCCACTGTGGGCCGTTGGCTGTCACATGGTGGCTCTCAACTACCAGACTGCAGGTACAGTAGTTTATCTGGGCTTAGCTCTCAGAAAGTACAACTGTTGTGGAAAATGTTGGTGGCCCACTAAGTATTCTTATGTCTGTCTATCCATTCCCATGTGTCAGGAATTGGTTACATTAGCCCCATATGTAACCTCGGCACTCTGTGCATTCTTTGACTTGGTCACACTGGCTTCCTTGAGCTAACCTTTCGTTATTTTATTACCTGTTGTCAGACAGCAACTTGTATCTTCAAAGGTATTTTCATGATCTCATGGGTGTTTACTGTCCGTCCCGGATGAGAACATGATATGTAAATGTCTTGCCAATGTACAACATACATCGAGAAAAGGAATTTTTTGTGTTAAAAGTTGTGACCATCTTCAGGCTGCTTGTCACTGATTAATGTAGGGTGAGACAAAGAGGCAGAGCAGGCAGTACATGCTGGAGTCTTATTTGGATTGATGTAATCAGCTATTGAAACCAGTCTTTATGCCTATCATTCCCTCTTACGGGATGAGTTTCACTTAGATTTCTACCATGTGTATGTGTTTACCCAGATAAATACACCCAGTTGAACAGCGCCCTCTTCAGTCTGAATGGATGTACAGGTTATGTGCTGCAGCCGGAGCTCATGCGATATGATAGCTATGACCCTCAGCAGGAGAAGAAGAAGGTCCAGTACAACATTAAGATTCGGGTATGCACACAAACACACACACATTTAAAGATACAACATAAGATTTAATAAGATTTCTGCACTAAAATGTCTAAAATCAACGAGACCTTTGTTATACATTTGTTGAGTTGTGTACTTAGATTAGCACAAATGTTTCCAACATTGTTCAAACCCACAGAAATCTTTGTTACCCAAGGTGACGGTGCATTTCAGTTGGTGATTTTCATTAGCAATGGTGGTTGTTTAATGGTGTGTTCATCCTCAGCAAATTTTCAACTTGTGTTGCTTGCGCAGGTTTTGCAGAGGGATTGATTGTTTTTTTTTGGCGTTACTTTTGCAAATTTATGTTTGCCCCAAAAAGCCGGATTTTTTACCATACATTAGCTGTAAGATATAGAGCTATGGCATGCATGTGTTTAAGTTCAGCACTCACCTGAGACTCCGGTTTTTCCCCTCCCCTCTCTGTAATGTTATGTTCATGAAGTAAAATACATTTCCCCTCAAGCTCCAGTCAGCAGTCAATTTTACAAAGCAGTCAAAGGTAAAAAGTAATCTCTGAGCTCTCCTCCTGTTGATAAATAGATCAGATCCAGATCAGAGCAGAATCTGATGTGACTCCAGATGTTTACTCCTCCAGAGGGTCTGGCTCTGCACCTGACCTCCCCCGACAATTAACATGTTGTTCAGGAGAGAAGTTTATAACAGCAATTGCATTTGTCTTCTGCAGGTCATTGCTGCACGACACCTTCCTAAGCCTGGCCGCAGCATTGCCAGTCCATTCGTGGAGATCGAGTTGTGTGGACACACAGAAGAGAAAAGCAAGACCATCGTCTACCGTAAGGAAAGGGGATGTGGGAGGTGGGAGGATGAAAGTTAATGTGATGGGAAGGGGGGATGGAGAAATGATTGAGAAGTGAGACATTGTTTGTGATCATGTACCTGCTGCAGGAGATAATGGTCTGAACCCGGTGTGGAAAGCCCCAGCAGAGCCTGTAGTCTTTAATGTGTACGAGCCTGAACTCACCTTCCTGCGCTTTGTGGTCAATGAGGAGGACATGTTCTCGGACCCAAACTTCCTGGCCCAGGCCACATTTCCTGTTAAAGGCATTCGCTCAGGTGGGCCCACACACATCTCTACTGCACAGCTCACATGAAGCTCTTGTAAAAGTCATTATTAAGCAAGAGTTTTACTTGTAAGTATAGCATTTCTGTATACTATACTGACTTTATTACTTTTCAGCTTTACCTTACCTTTTATTTGTCATGAGACAATTCAGATTCCATACAGTAAAGAGTTAGGAGAAATGTCAAAGGTCCCTTCCTTCATTTGAGACAGGGTGTGAATACTTTTATCCAGGAAATGTGAACTACTACAAATACACTGTATTATGTATACATAGTATCACCTCCAGCTATTGTCCCAAGATAGCAATAATGTTATGAATTTGATTTGACTATCTCCCACTGATTTCACAACAATCAACTTGTAAAACCTTGCTTGAAATAGCTAATCCATCACAGTGAACATCAGGTCTGCTTTTAAAGTTGTTGAAGCTCTGTTACAAAATGATGAAGTAAAATGTCTGCTCGAAAGCGAGGTACAAAGACTGTCTTTACTTTCTGATTTGAAGTGATTTGACTGTTTTGAATGCATCTTGGTGAATTTAACTGATCTTGAAAGTAAGGGTGTATGTTTGGTTTCACAAGTGTGGGAGCCCTGCTCATGAAGCTTCATTTTGCTCTGAACACTTGGTAATAATGAAAGACCAAGCTGATGATCATATTAGCATTGTATCATATTTGAACCAGTTTAAATAGCATTGCTGTGACATTAAGCCCACTGAATTACTACAATGGCAAACCTGGAGTATGAATAGTATCCCGCCATAGAGGCACTGGTGCTGGTTTGTTAGGGAAATCGTCCTCAGAAACAGTTTGGACAAGGGCAGGCACTTTAAAAAGATACTTGGCAGGTGATTCAGTGTTTCAATGAAATACTCTTCAGTTTTGATATAACTGATGCTTTAGCAGCAGCTGCCATTGTTGTTTTCAAACCAACAGTCGCTTTTCTCGCACAAGAACATAGCTTGAAGCCTGGCAGGATGGATTAGAAAGGTCACATGATCATGTGCGTGAACACATCCAGCTGCCTTGCAAGGTATCTAGCAAACGACAATCAAAAACAACAATGTGGTCCTTCAGTTGTATAGTTTGACATGACTGGGTGGATATTGTACCATCAAGCACAGTCTGATGTTGGTGCTCAGAGAAAAGGCAGGAAAAATGATCACACAGGAGAAGTCAGCCTTTCTAACACATGATTAACACTGTAAAAGCATCTGTTTTTTAACTCAAATTATGATCTTTTCCTAAACCTAACCAAACAGCAACAGAAGACTGAAAAAAATATGAACACAGAAAATGATAAGTTACAAAATAACAAGCTCCACATAGGATACAAACCCCAGTCCTGTGCTTAACCAACTCAACTACCTGCTCCTTAATTGGAATTCTCTTAGTTGTAATCCTGGAGCAACATTAATGGTGATGTTGTAGGAACAACACCATTTAAGTGATATCAGATAAACTTACCATTATTAAGAGGCTTGTTTGTGTTCAGGTGGAGCTGATTGAATGTTGTTTTTTTTATCAACAGGTTACCGCTCTGTTCCCCTAAAGAACGGCTACAGCGAAAACTTGGAGTTAGCCTCTCTGCTGGTCCACATCAGTATACTGCAAGCAGGGGTGAGAAAACACAGCACACATCACTGTTGATTTACATATATCTGTAGTTTGACTTCAGTTTGTATGTATATCTGTGATAGTGATCACATGACTCTTGTCATTTAGAAAGCAGAGGAGGAGCTGTACTCATCCTCCAGCCAGCTGAAGAAAAAGCAATCTGAGCTCAGCAGTGAACCTTTCCTGTACGACACACACACCAACATTCAGCACTCCACCGCCCCTCGCCAACAGAACCACCTCTCGAGAGAGTTCAGCACCAGTGAGAAACAAAGGTTAGCCTCCAACTCACAGGGTGTGGTTAAATGACATGCAATATGTTAGGTCTCTAATTATTCCTGCTGTCTTTTTTGTGTGCCCCAGGACAAAAGAAAAGAAGATAAACAACAGTAAGTTCTACTCCTGAGGCCTCAGCAGAACCTCGCCTGCCCACATTCTTCCTGCCTGAGTGGTGGAGAAATGCCGACTTCAAATCTAGTGTCACCTCTATTTGCTTACTCAAGGATCTGCGATCTTTCCAGTTAAAGGGGCTCTATGTAACAATCTGTTGCAATCTACATGTACTAATCACTTTTTATTGCCGATAAATGAGCGGATTGTATTGTGACGTGAGAAATAAGACCTTCCCTGTCTCTCTCAGTTGCCTATACAAGAGCGTGGACGATTTGTTGAAGTTGTTTAATGCTGCTGGACTGTGGATTTTTCTTTGCGAAGGACTTGGGTCGGATTTTTCGCAACAGTCCAAAGGATGTGACTTTATGCATGCTCTCGAGTACCTTGTCGCAATGCCTCTCTCCACTTCGCTAACAGGGAGCAACAGTAGCTAGCGTTAGTTTAGAAATGTAGTCCGCTTACATAAACTAAAGACCAGCTTTAAGCACAACACAGAAGTTCCATAGAGCCCTTTTAAGAGTTTTTCAAAGTAATTTTATATTTATTCAACATAAGAAACGTGTGTTCTCAGATATAATATGTTGACGTAATTTAGAGATTTTTTCTCTTAAAGTCATCTGGCAAATGTAGGAAACCATTACCTTGAACCGAACTGGTTGAGGCAGGTAGAGGGAGGGTTAATTGTGTAAGTTCTTTATGACAGTTTGGATGTGAGGTTGTAACATTTTCTCCCCACAGACAGTCAGTGTAGTGCTTGACAATTCTGCATCCAGTCTGTAATCAAACTATACAGAATATTTATTTTCAATTGAAAAGGAGTGTTGACTTACTGAAGTAATCATTTCACCACAGTACAATACTGTTCTTCTGCTAAGGAACTCTCTTTTTTGTCTAATTTTAATTACTGAAAAATGTAAAACATCTGATATAGAGCTGAAATGGACTGTGGCCTACAGGTGGAGATGTGAGTCTGATGAAATAAAAGATTTTTTTGTTGTGTATTTTCACAAAGTTGACATTGTTTTCTGTTTTTGGTAGCGTGTTTTATCTTTAAGGGGCACTATGTAGTTTCGGGGAAGAAATTCAAACTTTTACTACTAGGTACTAATACGAACTCAGAAATATTTTTTTCCATAACTGAATAAACAATCTGCTCTCAGAGGAATTTAAGATCCCCAGAGCATCGTTTGAAGCTAGAAAGGTGGCAGGGTCCAACAATATAAACAAAGTGAAACATCATGAAATTGTCCTTCAAGGTCAGTTTGTTTATTTAGTCTGTTTAGGCATAAAGAAATAGTCAGTGCAGATCCTTCTCTTCTGATTAAAATTTCTTCCCCAAAACTCCATAGTGTACCTTTAAAAAGAGTCAAATAAATGAGAACAGGTGACTGAATAGAATGTAATGAGAGCATTTCATGTATTTAATTTGAAGCCAGTGATGTAGCTTTCCTGTAATTCCTCTCTGACCTTCTAATGAATTGAGTCAATAAAGTATGCTTGGTGAACTATACAGTACCCTACAACACTCTATTTCATTGTACTTTACTAATTTGCCTAAAGATGTGTTGGATTTTATTCACTTTTATTCACACAAAAAATAAAGAAAGAAAAAAAGAAATTTTTGGAAAGGGACTGTGCAAGAACACAACTTAATGGGCACAGATTAATAATTAAACAATGTTTGAAATATTGTTTGTTGCTTTTCTATTTTTAAGGTTGACTAGAGAATTATTGTGGAGGTAACTGTCAATTAGAAATAAGGTACATTGACTTTGTGGGGTGCTGAGCAGACAGGTGTCCAAACACCTCTGTCAAGTTTTGACAATTTTATAGTCAAACAACTTAATTAACCCATTCAACCACAGCTTTTTTCTAAATACAAGGTGTCGGCTGGAATGCCACCGAAACCAGCAAAAAAACCTGCAAAATTAGACACCACTTTGACACTGACGCTGCAAGCTCATAATACTGCCATGTAAGCGGGCATTGAAGAGCTGGTGCTGAAAGTGGACGATCAGGATAACAGCAGCCGCCGATCTAACCTTCATCTAGTGGGCCTCTCGGAGGGGAGAGAAGGGTCTGATTTGTGAACATTTTTGGAGAAATCGCTACCAGAGGTCCTTGGTGCAGATAACTTTCCTGGACCGCTACTGATTGAGAGAGCGCACAAATAGGCAGAGCCACTGAAAGTGAAACTTTCTGAGACCCAGGGTAGTGATAATGAAATTTCTGACCTGTGCGGACTTGACTTTGGTAATGAGAGCTGACAAAATTAAGGGATACGTACTCCCGCTCAGTTGGACACAATTATCCAAGTAATGGTAGAGCGATCAAAGGGACCATAACTTATTTAATGACCCATTTGCAGTTTTCCCGGAGCCCAGTTCTGGAAGCCCCTGTTTTCGAAAACTGGGTTTCTTAAATGTGGAGGGTGCCTTGCAAAAACCCTCTATTTTGTCTTTAACCGGGGCGAGAAAACGTCCAAAGTCCAACTATTTTCTTGTGCTCACGGTCAAAAAAATGTTCTCACGCCCCTGGTAACCCGCACAGGTGCGTGCCAGCCCGGGAGGTGCAGGGGGCCATGATCCGGAGGCCACTGCCCTGCCTGGGTCATGTAATCGTGCTGAAGGTGGCTTGCAAAAGAACCCTAAAAACTTTTGACTGTGACCACACGAAAATGGCCGAAGCACGACCGTTTTCGTCACTGTCAAATTTTTCTTTTTCTGAAGGGTGGCTTGCAGAAACAGCCTAGTTGTTTCAACAGGACCAGGACCACGAGAAATGTCCAAAGTCCAACCATTTCACGTAACCCTAACCCAACCTCTATCTAACACCTTGACATCTACACCCAATCAAGATGATGCCTGAACCTGATCTGGTTGTCGAAACCTACCCTGGATGGTTAACCTTAACCCCAACCTCAACCTAACCCTTGACCTCTACATCCACACCCAATACGGATGATGCCAAAACCCATTCTGGATATCTAAGCCTAACATGGATGCTTAACCCTAACCCTAAACTCTACCTAACCATTGATGTCTACACCTAACCGGGATAATGCCTACAACTTGGTTGTCTAAACCTAACCTGGTTACTCAACACTAACCTCTGCCTTGGATGCCTGGGCCTAGCCCTTCACGTCTGCAACTGACCTGAGTGATGCCCAACACTGACCTGGATGTCTGAGCCTAGCCTGGTTGTTTAACCCTAACCCATGCCTCTTCCTTTGATGCCTAATCTGAATGATGCCTAAACCAAATCTGGAAATCTATACCTAACCTGGATGCTTAACCCTAAACTTAACCACAGTCAACTATCCCAAATAGCTCCATCACAGCCCCAAAGACAACTTTAGGACACTTCACTACCCAATAGTAATTCAGACTTGACCCATCTCCCCACTCTCCCTCTCTGCTTCTCCCTTCTCTTTTCTCACAATTTACCTTACAAGATACTCAGGGAGTTAAGTGTGACATGCGCTGGCCTGTGCCTTGCCTCTGGCAAGAAACCTAACCTAACCCTAACCTCTAATTTGGATGCCAAACCTAACCTTGATGCCTAATCCCAACCTTAACCCGACCATGATGCCTGATCTTAGCTTCAACCTACCTGAGACCTAATCCGAACCAACCTTGATGGCTAGAAACCAGTCCTAACCACGGACCCTATTCCTAAACCCAAAAAACAACATCCTGTACGGTTTTGACAAAAACAGGACAATCTGAACTGCACCTTCAGGAAGACACGATCATTTCACACTGGAAGTACTCCAGCTTCACCCACTCAGGTCCTGGATCCAGACGGCAGACAACAGCAGCACCAGCTGAGGCCTAGGACTGTGGCCTGCAGAGCCTCCAGGCTTCTGCCAGAGGTAAGCCTCACAAACTGACCATGTCTTTTTCCCACAGGTCCAAGGCTGCCCACTTCAGCCTCGCAGCGGGGGGTGAAACATAAGTACAGAACAGGTTTAGACATAGGGAAATTAATAATCTACCCAATAGGAGAAACAGGGAATTTGGAGACAGAAATGCAGGAAGAACACAGACTGGGCCCACACTTTTCCTCCTCCAACACCCCCCAGACAAACAAACCAGGCAGTTAGCAAAGAGGTACTTCAAGCTACTTCAGGCTGTATACCACAAAAATAAAATCAATGCAGCAATTTCAACCCACACTCTACCCAAAGGTATGGCCAAGCATGTGGTAAAATTCATGGCCTTCATCCATCCCTCCTCACCCACAGATGTAGTCAGACAGGCCCTAGCCAAAAAATACAGAATCTTGGATGCAAAATAATTTGATAATCATTCTTTCTCACAATAACTCACCTTATGATGATGTGGCCTTCTCCATAGCAACAAATTGGGCCAGAAAATGCTACAAGGCCAGGCTGACTGTGCAGGTGGCCTAATCCCTGCTCAATTGTGCCTCTGAACAGTCACATGTGTCAGACTCACTGCCATCCAACCCCCCGAGAGTGGACCTAGAGGACAGACAGGAGTTTCCACCCTTACCTAAACCACACAAAATACTGACAAACCCTAGATCTCTTTATCTAGGACCTAGAACACCACTAGTACTCCACATCACAAATATGAACAATAGATGGGGTGGGGGAGAGCAGGCGGTGGGGATAGAACCAGCTGCACCTTTGCATACACAGTCTACTCCCAGAAGTGAAAACTGGAGTTTGGCACCACCTGCTGGGCAAAAGGGGGAAGGTTTCCCCTCACTGGCCCTCTCCCCCATTGTTCTTGTTAAAAACGTTACAACACCCAATGCGGCTCCCTCTCTTCCCTGGGTCCACTCTCACCTCTCTCCCTCAGGTCCGGACTCCTCTTCTCCGCCTCCCCCTCCTCATCCCCCTCCTCATCCCCCTCCTCCTCCCAGCAGACAGGGTCCAGAGCAGGCGGTCCGAAAAAGGACACAGAGTCAGCCACCATCATCCTCCTCCTCTGAGAAGGATTGTATGGAGCCACACTCAAATGGGCCACCTACAGGGGAGCGAGGCATAAAAATTAGGGACAGCTATACTCGATAGAGTTAACAGGAGTGAGGGAGAAATCAGGAAAATCACAAAATCAAGACTCAGCACAAAAACTACAAGCAGATCATTTCAGACACACAAACCATTTTTGTCCAAAAATGATGACCTCCTGGCTCGCACCACCTCCTCTGACCCCACCACAAAAAACACCTCTGTTGAGCCCAGGCCCCGGGCCTCCCCGGTCTCTGCATGCATGCATGAGCTGCTGACTGCCGAGGGGAGGACGCAAAATGACGAGCAGCAAACTAGGGCAACCTTTCTTCCCACCTACCACAAGGCCAGACCGGGTAGAAAATCAGTTGACTGGAAGTTCAGGGGCATAAAGCCTATTTGTTTTTTAGGTGACACAAATCTAAATCCTATATACCTACTTTCCATAACCCAGACATCCAAATTGACAGCAATCCAGGTGCTGCCTTTTACCACCTCTGGCAAATCCTGGATTACGCCCAGTCCCCTGACCTCGGTGGACCTCTCCTGGGGTTCGTCGTCCAACATTTTAAACTTCTCCACGTTGTTTCAGCATGATCCAGCCCATATCAGCCTGCTGTAGAGGGGACTAACTTTCATTCCCACTCCAACCTTCTTTGACAGGGAGGAGCTGCGCAGGGACCTGTACCAGTATCACAAGAGAATCAAATTAATAGATTACTTTCACAGTTCCACCCCTAACATAATTCCTTTCACCCTCCCGTCCAGCTGGGAGCCCACCTGGGATCAACTGGACGACCTGGCCTCATTCGCTCCGACCTGCATTACCTTAACTGCTTCGTCCCCCCTCTATTGACAAATAACCCAGTTCATCAGACAGACCGACAGACAATTAAGACAATACAACAGAATCCAAACATAATTATAAAACCCACAGACAAAGGCTCTAAAATTGTCATCATGGACAAAAAACAATATGCCATGGAAGCCAACAGGCAACTAAACAATCCTGAATATTACAAACCAATTGATAACAGTATCCAATCATAAACTCAAACAAAAATAAGATCCATTATCCAGGACCTATATTATCAAAAAGCCATTAACACAAAACAGCGTGATTTTCTATTTCGACCGGATGACCCCCCTTGACAGACTATTTGACCTCCTCCCCAAAATACACAAAGATCCAGATACCTGGAAGGTCCCCCGAAAAATATTCAGCAGGTACCCAGATAGATCCATAACGGACATAGAGGTCCTTAAACTCCTGGAGATCTGTTTAAAATGTAATGATTTTGTGTTTGACAATCAATATTACATCCAGCTACAGGGCACGGTGATGGGCCACAGGTGTGCACGGTCCTACTTGAACCTGTATACGAGTGAGTGGGAGAGAGAGGTGCTAGAGAAACTCACATTCTATTTTAGATTTCTGGACGATATCATCGGAGGATGGGAACATGGCGAGAATAAATTCAAAGAATTTGTCGATACATTAAATAATCACAACCCGTCCATCCAGATAAAATACCAGCTAGACCCACTTTCAGTTGACTTTTTAGACGCCACAGTTTTCTTTGATAAAGCTAACCATAACACACATAGCAAAAAACTACTTGTTTAAGCATCGTTTATTAGGCAGGTGGCTGGCAATGAGCCAATTAATCATTGGGCCTTTACATCTAGGAAGTTTGTTTTCAATCCACACAGGTTGTACGGGCTCCAATCACTACCAAATTCACCCTGGAAAACAAGAATCTAGTTTACTGCATAATATGTCAATCCTGCAATCTCTTATATATAGGTGAAACAAGCAAAACCCTGCTAACAAGGTTATAAAAACACCTCTATGATATTAGGGAAGGCAGACTGAACACCCCTGTGGTACAAAACTTCCAAACTCACCCCATCCAGCACTTTTCTATCACAGGTCTACAGACCTGTGCGACATGGACTGGGGGCCAGTGCAGAAGACAGGAGAGTCTGTGGATTAAACAATTGAGGACCAAGGTGTCTTTAGGCCTCAACTTAGCCTAAATCAGAAGGAGAAAATTGTTAATTACATGATCACACTGCCTATCACACTGCAATAAAATGTTTACGTAACAAATTTGTATGCTTGTGTGTTGCATTTATTGTTATACATTGTTTTCACCACAAAAAAAGCTTCATCCAGCAGAGGTCCTCCTTACACCACAAATGAACCTTTGCCTCCCATCCTGTCCCATCCTGCTGTTTAAAGGCCCCACAGGCCAACCTGCAGGTCTAAACAGAACAGAGAACATTTATTTAAATGTGGTGAAACAATGTCTGTGTGGGGGTTTAATCCTCTTTTATCACCTCCCACCTGATCATTTGTACTCAGTGGTGCCCCCATCTGGCTGCAAACGCAGCACCATATTTATACATCCCCTGTTGCGTGCATGTCAATATAGAGAGTGTAAACTATGAATTACCTGATTTTATTATTTATTTATGCATTTTTCTATTTACTTATTATTTATCCATATATTGAGTTTCATTATTTACTCAATTTTACATTATAATATTAATATTTTAATAATAATGAATGAAAGAGTACTGTCCAGGATAATGCCAAGGTTACGGATGGAGGGAGAGGGAAACAGGGTGATGTTGTCAAAGCTGAGGGAGAAGTTCTGGGTCGATGTGGTGAGGGGTTTTGGGCCGATGAGTATGATTTCAGATTTGTCACAGTTTAGTTTGAGAAAGTTTTTTTGCAGCCATGATTGTAGTTCTGACAGGCAGTTTGTGAGGGTAGAGTGGGTGGCAGGGGTGATGGATTTTGTGGAGATGTAGAGTTGGATGTCGTCGGCGTAGCAGTGAAAACGGAGACCATGACGACGGATGATGGAGCCAAGGGGGAGTAGATAAATGATGAAGAGGAGAGGACCAAGCACTGAGCCCTGGGGGACGCCTTGAAGCATGTGGAGGAGGAGCAGTTGTTGACATGAATGAACTGTTGTCTGTCTGAGAGGTAGGATTTGAGCCAGGAAAGAGCGGAGCCGGTGATGTTGAGAAATGTTTGTAGGCGGGACAGGAGGATGGAGTGGTTGATGGTGTCGAAAGCTGCAGTGAGGTCAAGGAGGATGAGTATACTGAGGTGGCCGGAGTCTGCAGAGAGGAGGAGGTCGTTGGTGATTTTAAGGAGAGTGGTTTTGGTGCTGCGTTTGGGGCGGAATCCAGATTGGAAAGGTTCATACAGTTCATGAGAGTGGAGGTGGGTTTTGATTTGTGAGGCGACAACACGTTCCAGAATCTTTGACAGGAAAGGGAGGTTTGAGATAGGACGGAAGTTTGAGATGATGTCAGGATCCAGGCCGGGTTTTTTGAGGATGGGGGTGACAGCGGCCAGTTTGAGGGATTCGGGGACAGAGCCAGAGGAGAGGGAGGAGTTAATAATGATGGCGATTAATGGGGAGATTGTAGGGAGGCAGGATTTAACGATGGAGGATGGGATGGGGTCCAGGACAGAAGCAGAGTTTTTTATCTTGGTGATAATGGAGAGGAGTGCCAGGGGAGAGACAGGGGTGAACTGTGACAGAGGTTGAGTAGTGGTGGTGGTGGTGGGGGGGGGAGCCAGAGTGAATAAGCTGAGAGTAGTAGGTGGACCGTGCAGCAGTGAGGGCGTTTTTGTAGTCTGAGAGGTGGTCTGTGTAAGTGTTGAGATGGACTGTGAGACCGGTTTTCTTGTAGAGTCTTTCAAGCTGGCGTTTACGGATTTTCATTTGACGGAGTTGGGGAGTGTACCAGGGAGCTGAGTGGGTGAAAGAGACTGATTTGGTTTTTAAGGGGGCCAGGTTATTGAGGCAGAGGGACAGTGTGTCGTTATAATGGTTGACCAGGTCAGTGGGGTTAAAAGTTAAAGGGGGGGTGGACAGAGTGTTGGCCAGCAAGTCAGAAAAAGCTGAGGGGGAGATGGATTTAATGTTCCTGAAGGTAATGTTGCGTTTGAGTTTTGGGGGACGCAGGGGGGTGATGAAATCCATGATGATGGCCAGGTGATCAGAGATCTGTAGGTTGAGGCTGGAGAGTTTATGAAGGGTGAGACCGGCAGAGCAGACTAGGTCCAGGATGTGGCCGTGACAGTGGGTGGGGAAGTTGACGTGCTGGGTGAATTGAAGGCAATGAAGCAGTTCCAGGAGGTCTATTGCACTTTTGGAGTTAGGTTTTCCCCCCTTCTTTTGTGATTCTCCCTGAATTATGCATGAAATATGGAAACATAGTGTTTTGTGTGTTCTCCATATGTGTAAGAAGGATCTTGATTGTGGATTTATGACCCTTGTGTTTTGCATGTTTAGCATATACCTGGACCACTGAACCTTCAGGGAGACGATCCAGCCCCAACTGTTTTACTCCAGACTTGGGGTCACCGCTGACCAACTGTCATGATGTTAACTGCTCTATAGGCTTAAACTACACAGCTGCACACATGCATAACCTGAGGGACCTCTATTTTGAAATGGGAAGTGTGGGCATGCAAAACTTTACCTAGGCCTCTGTTGCCAGTTCACTGGGCCCACATTTGTGGCAACTTAAGCCTCACCAGTTTTAACCTAAACCCTAACCCCTAACCCTGAGGTCTTCTTGTGTATTGAGAAGCTGTAGAGTTTATTCATAGTCAAACTGGAACCTCTACTGTACATTAACTGCAACTAGACAGCTTAACTGCTAAACATTCCATCTGCTCCTGACCTGCTCCTGAGTTCAGCCACTGACCATCGCTCTCCACTCACTCACTACAAACTGCCCTGTTCTTTAAGTAGCCACGCCAGAAGCCAAGCTTGGTGGATGACATAAAAGTTCCATTTTAGTGTCAGGTCATTTTTTTCTAAGTTTAACCATAAAATTAAGATATGTTAAAAATTATAAAACATTGTCAGGAAAGATCATAAAAATACCAAAACACACTGGAGTGGAGCTTCAGATAAACGCCCAGATGGAACTGTTGACAGGAGCACCGTTTTGTGCAACTTATGCAGCAAGGAATTTTCTAACCATCGGAGCACAACAAGCTTAAGAAAGTTGTTTGTGGTCCTTTTGTTCTCCTACAGTCAGGTCAGCCGGTCAAAAGACTTCATTGAAGGCTGCTCTCATGTTTCCTTGCTCATCGCTTCTCAGAGCACGAAGAAGAGCATTGAGACGGCCTGCAAGATGGTGGACAGGAACAACTTCCAGTTCAAGCGAGGAGTGAGGAAACAAGATATGCGAGACATACCCTCTGACTTCCTCAGGAGGCTCTCAAGTTTTCAGCTTCGATTTGTTTTGTCATTGAGGAGAGGACTGAGGAAATGTGTTTGAGAAATGAGACATGCTTTCCTCTGAAGCGTCACATGAAACATTTGTGATGACATGGAATTTTCCAGAAAATGTTACCTATGAAAGGAGCATATATCAGTTGACCTCTGTTAACTGCCTCCAGCGTCATGCTGCATTTTTAAAACTTGTACACTATTCATTGCTCATGGGCCCCCCCCCATTTTATTTTACTTGAATACAGACACCGAGGGCAGTAGGTCCATATACACAGAATCATGAACTCCTGTCAAGTCCTTTTATATAAGTATGCACCATCAAAAGGCAGTCTAACTTATCTAAAAAAGGTAACATTGGTTTAGCGTCAGCTAATGTTCACGTAATATTTTTGCCATTACTTTGCCTAAACCTCACGTTTAAGACCTTTTAAAAAACAGGTTTGTAAAATCTGATTTCTTCATGTCCCGACAAATGAACACAAACCGACACCCTTTGTTTTCAATTAAACATGCTGATGTGATTTAGCAAATTCTTTGGCTGGGTTACCTAGTCAAGACAATAAAAAGGTGACAGAAATGAGTTTAAAGAAAAAGTTTAGTCCAAATTCACTCTTGAAGGCCCATTTGCTATAAGATGCTAAACAATGCTATAGAGACTTCAAGAATTTGGTCAACACCCAAGTAAGATTGCTTTGTTTACATCTGCGCAGACAATTCACAATGATTAGGACACTTGGAATATGAAGAAAAAACAAAAAAAAATAAAAATAAAAACTCTAAGCCAAGCCATCTGTACATGTTGCACAGGTCAAAATATTACCTCAAGAAGCAGTGTGAGGCAAGACATTTTTAAACAAAGTTTATTGGCATCAGCTCATTTAGCAGCAATGAGACATCTTGAGCATTGAGACCTGCAAGGTAAAGACATGAGTAAGTCAACTGAGCGCAGACAGCACATAGAGGATGGGGTAGATATGGCAGGAATGGTGTCTTACCACAGAGATCAGTGGTAACCACCCTTGGTTGGAGCTTTAGCAGGACTGCTCTGCCCTGAAGCAGTTTTGCTGCTGCTTCTGGATACTGGCATGAGTGGGGCAACAAGGTCTCCTGGGGTGTAGCGGGTTTGGGCAAATACGGCTCTTCCTCGTTGGTAGTTTGAACGAGAGCTGAAGGAGTACACTGGCTCCAGATCAGAGACGTCACTGAAGACCGGCTCAGGGATTTCGCCGCCAGCAGATCCAGAGCTCCCATCCTCATCTCGAGGGGCTGGAGCAAACCCGTAGGAGCCGTGCCCTCCATAAACACCAGCTGAGCTACCGTAGCCTCCACTATAGCTGCCAGCTGGAGCACCGACATCATATGGAGAAGCTGCATAACCAAGTCCATATTGACTGACCTCAGGGCTGTTGTAGCTAGAGTAGCCACTGCTGAACGCCTCACCCCCAGCCACGTTGGTGCTGCCGTAGCTGCCTGGGCCATAGTAAGTGGCATCTTGAGGAGCAGGAAGTTCAGTAGCTTTGTTAAAGCTTGGGTTGCTGAGACTTGGTAGAGGGGAACTGCTACCCGGGCCAGAACTCATCCCTGTTCCACTGTACCAATTCCCAGAAGAAAATGGCTGCTGCATGAAGGTTGTGTCAGCCCCATTTGATCCTTGGTCTGAGGAGAAGCAACAGTTTTGTAAGCTGGCATTCATTTAAGGCAATTTATAATACAGAGCTTCAATTTGTAATTTCAGTAGTTTTGATTAAAGTAAGACACCATGGCCTACCTTTTCTGACAGGGCCACAGGTGATGCTTCCAATCAGCAGAAACGAAAGCCACAACATCCTGTAGATACATCTTGGTTTTAGATCATAGCTTTTTCAAACAGTTTCAGATAGTAATTTACTTACTTCATCCTGCTGCAATTATGTGGGCCGGTTCTGGATAGAGCTCAAGTTGATTTGCGAGAAAGAAACTGCACAAACACAAAATGGGAACATTCTGGTCAGCAATGATGTTAAATCCAAGTCAAACAAAAGCCATTTCATACCTGTTAACAAACCTGCAGCTTTTCCAAACAGGAGTCCCTCTGTAATGTCCTTGTGAGCCAAGAGCTGCTTTTAAATGAGTCTCAATGCTCTGGAAGTTGATTGCTCAGTAATAACAGCTGGTGGTTGAGGGTTCAAGGGAGAGACTAATTAACCTCCACAGTAGGAAATGATGGACTTATTTGGGCATTTTGAAGGAGGTCTTTGCCAGAAGGTGCAGAGGATCCAATACAACTGTCTACCTGGAGCCCTACACTCTGAACTCTCACAGACTTCCACTGACAGCACCAGTGTGCTCATTGTCTGTGCCTATTTAACAGAGCAATTCATTTATTAGACATGATTAAATCCATGTTTATATGCATGTTTATTCTGTGACAAAATTGGAGATAGCGATCAGAATGGATGTTCACACACAGAGACCCCCTAAATACTTATTAAGGACCACTTCTCCCATGTTGAAATTAAAGTTAATTCTGTATACTTGATTACAGGTATTCCATTGTTGGTGACTTCATCCAACTCAGGGTTTAGGGCAGCATATTGTCTGTACCACATGATTTTTCATATTTAGACATGTTTTGAATTCAAAGACAAATTTCCACCACATTGGAAATAATAGTGTTCTACAATCTACATTTCCTTTTCCCAACTAGTCCTCCAAAATTAACTTGGTATTGGAGACCCTGAAGTTTACATACACTTAAAGGCTGATGTCATCAGAACTCATTTTTTTTAACCACTCCACAGGTTTCATGTTAACAAACTATAGTTTTCTCAAGTCTGTTAAGTCATCTGCTTTGTGCATGACGTAAGTCATTTTTCCAACACTAGTCTACAGACAGATTATATTCACTTATTCTTTACTTTACCACAATTCAAATGGGTCAGAAGTTTACATACAATAAGTTGGCTGTGCCTTTAAACAGCTTGGAAAATTCCAGAAAAATTATGTCATGGCTTATTCTGATAGGCTTATTGACATCATTTGAGACAATTGGAGATGGATGTATTTTAAGGCCTACCTTCAAAACTCAGTGCCTCTTTCCTTTGCATCATGGAAGATCATGAAGATCAGAAGAAATCAACCAAAACCAAAAACGCGTGGACCTCAACAAGTCTGGATCATAC
Source organism: Pagrus major (assembly GCF_040436345.1). NCBI lineage: Eukaryota > Metazoa > Chordata > Actinopteri > Spariformes > Sparidae > Pagrus > Pagrus major. Next base: position 26,698,371 of record NC_133222.1, on the reverse strand, counting down.
TTGGGAGCATTTTCTTAACCCTTGTGTGTATTCATTTTATTAGTCAGACAATGAAATCCGTTGGCCTGGTGGACCCACTGCATTATTGGGTTTTTAATCAATACAGCCATAACAATTTACGTACAAATACTTATTAGATGTTTACTTTATCCCAATTACAAGCAATATAGACAGCATAAATGGTTAAAATTTCCCATTTACTTCTGTTAGGTCATATTTATGAATAAATGTGCCATTCATTTTTTTAAATAAAAGCTGGTCCCTTGGCTGGCTGCTGACAGGCTGGTCCTGTGACTGGCTGTTGACAGGCTGGTCCCTTGGCCTGCTGTTGACGGGCTGGTCCTGTGACTGGCTGCTGACGGGCTGGTCCCACGGCTGGCTGCTGATGGTCTGGTCCCACGGCTGGCTGTTGACAGGCTGGTCCCTTGGCTGGTTGCTCACAGGCTGGTCCCTTGTTTCCTTCCCCCAATTTGCAACTGGGATAGAGTGTGAGAAAATATAGAAAGGTTCCTTCAAGAAAGAGTGTGTGGAATGTGGGAGCAGACAGGTGTCAGTGCTTAAAATGCAACAATGGTGCAACCTTGTGTGGGAATAACAGGAGCAGAAAGATAAACTCACACATGCACGCTCACACACATATACAGACAAACACATACACAAACAGCAGGCCCAGGTAGGAGGAGGACAGAGTGAAGGTACACAGCACCTACAATTTCCAGCCTTTTGTTACCCTTGGGTCCAGTGGACCCAACCACTACACATGTAATATAAATGTGTAGGGGGGTGCACAGTGTGTAGTCATTGAAAATGTGTTCTTTAATATGTTGTTCATAGAAAATGAGCCCAGACCAATGAGTCTGAGGTTGAGAAAATAATTAAGTGCCACAATTTTCTTTGAATAAACATTGAAAACGGGTCCCACAGACCCCATGGACACCACACAAGGGTTAATGCCTGAAGGTACCATGTTCATCTGTGCAAACAATAGTAATAAAGTTTGAACACCATAGGACCATGCAGCCACCATACCGCTCAGGATTTAGATGCATTCTGTCTCCTAGACATGAACATACTTTATTGTGAAATGTGCAAATAAACCCAGAGCTACAACAAAGGACCTTGTGAAGCTGGAGGAAAGGGGTACAAAAGTGTCTATCTATATCCACAGTTAAACATGTCATATATCAACTTAACCAGAACGGCTGCTCAGCAAGGAAGAACACAGACTACAGTTTGCAACTGCACATGGGAACAAAGATCTTACACTTTAGGGATATGTCCCCTGATCTGATGAACCAAAAATTGATCTGTTTGGCCATAATGACCGTTGTTATGTTTGAAGGAAAATGGGGGAGGCTTGCAAACTGAAGAACACCATCCCAACCATGAAGCAGGGGGTGGCAGCATCATGTTGTGGGGGTAACTTGCTGCAGGAGGACTGGAGCACTTCACAAAATGGATGGCATCATGAAGAAGGAAAAGTATGTGGATATATTAAAGTAACATCTCCAGCCATCAGCCAGGAAGTTAAAGCTTTGTCGCAAATACAGTAGGTCCAAATGAACGATGAGCCCAAGCATACTTCCAAAGTTGTAACAGAATGGATTAAGGACAAGCAAAGTCAAGGTATGGGAGCAGCCATCACGAAGCCCTGACATGAACATTTGTGGGCAGAACTGAAAAAGTGTGTGCAAGTCAGGAGGCCTACAAACTTGATTCAGTTAAATCAGTTCTGTCAAGAGGAATGGGTCAAATTTCCAGCAACCTATTTTGAGAAGCTTGGCAAAGGTGATGCTACTGTAAAGTTTAGAAGTTAAGTCATATTTAATTCACCCTTGAGTTAATCTGTTGGAGAAATGTGTTGATGTTTACACAGGTAACTATTTGTTTGTTTGTTTTTGCAGTTGTTGTTTGCATATTTTCATGTTTGAATCTTTTCACTAGCGCAGTGTTTAATGTACCTCTTGTGCTACCGTACATGTACCGCAGTTAGGTCTTTCTAGCTTCTGATTGGTGGGTTCAGTCACATGGGAGGAGAACAAGGAAGTGTTGTTGTTGTAGTTGTAAAGCGAGAGCGCGGAACAGAAAGTAAAGTGCTGCATAAAGAAATTATCCGTCTCCATCCTGCTCTTTCCTATTATTAAGAGTGATCAAACCACCACACACCGAACCCTCACGTTACACTACCAAATACTGGGTGTATGCTAAGTGTATGTCAACTTCTGGGAATGTGATGAAAGACATAGAAGCTGAAATGACTCAATCCCTTCACTATTATTATTGTGACAATTATCATTATTAAAATAAAGTAGTGATCCTAACTGACATAGCAATGTTAACTAGGATTTAATGTCAGGAACTGTGAAACACTGAGTTCCAATGTATTTGGATAATTTGTGTTTTATATGGAGATAAACATCAGGTATAACAATGCAAGTGTGTGTTTTCCTGTTCACAAGTAAAACACACACTACAACAGCAGCTTGCACCGCTAAAACAGCAGTATGCTCAACTTAAACAGCATGAAGCACATCCAACAGCATTATGCACTATGTAATCAGATTGGTCAAGATAAGAGTGAATGTGCACAGACGGATTCACAAATGTATATCATCATTTCTACATAAACGACTTTCCACAAACATATTTTTCAGTGCACACAAAAATATTTATTTGTTGGATATAAATATAAAAAAGGTCCACATATAAAAAAGTAATGTATTTCTGATGCAAGCTCAATATATCTTGTGTCTTGTGTTGTACATGTAATACATATACACAAATGTATGTATATGTAGTATTTGAAATTTTCATCAAAAACATATTTGAATGTTGTTGCAACATATACAGACAGTTTACATGCATTTACAAACTGCTTGTCATGTGTGGAATTCACTGCATTTGAGCGTGGATTTGAAGTCTTGTCCACACGTATACTGATACTTTTTACAACAGATATTCTCCCCCTTCATTAAGGAACTAATCTGTTCTCACGACCTGCGTTTTACAAAATATCTCCATACACACAAGAATTCATGCTGACTATTTAACACCTTTCTGGGGACATGGGCGAGAGGCAGGGGTGCACCCTGGGCAGGAAAACCATTCACGCTCACAGTCACACCTACGAGCAATTCAAAGTCACCAGTTACCCTAACTTGCATGTCTTTGGACTGTGTAGGGAAGCTGGAGCAGACCACAACTCATCTGGTAAATACTGTATGTTATTGGAGAATGTGTGTAAAATGAGTGGACAAATATGAGTTTGGCTGAATGACACAGTTAACTTAAGTATCAAAAATACAAGGTTCAGTATATTATACATACATTTACATGCTCTGTATATGAATACTGTATACTGACCAATAATCAGATCTGATGTTCAGCATTTTTCTCATTATTTTGATCAGTTTTTCTATTTGACTGCAGATAAAACAAGTCTATTTAAATATATGCTTAATTGGCTCTGATACAGCAATCTGCAAAGTAACTAGAAACTGTAGATGTCAAATGAGAAAAAAGTATGTTTTATTGTTTGTGTTGTACATTGTCGTGTTTGTCTTGCTATGGACCCTGAGTCTGAAATAAAGATTATTCTATATATATATATATATATATATATATACATATATATACACACACACAATATATATATCTGCTTTCAAGATGTAGTGAAGTGGAAGTATGGAGCAGAAAATGGAAAAGACTCAACTTTTACAGTACTTGAGTAAATGTACTTAATGAGCTGTGATGTACCTAGGAAAGATTGAGTGAACTACAAGAACTGTAAATCTGATCCTCCAGGCTTGATACTGATCCAAGGCCACAAATGAAAAAAAAAAAGTTGATTTGAAGTCACAGGGCATGAAGTTCAATCAACTAAGTGTCCAGTCAAGTACCCAAACTTGAAATTCACGCATTTTGGATCTGAAAATTGTATTAAGTCAGCAGGCAGCGTAAGATGAAAGGCTCAGAAACCTTCTGAAGTCACCAATCGCTTTGGAAAAAAAATGTTTGCCAATGCCGTCAGCTACAGCTTGCTAGACAAGAGGCAGAGTATCTGGGTTGTTCTGAAGGTGAGATGGATTCTGGTCATGTCAATTAAAGGCTTCTCCTACCCTGAAGGCAAGTCATGAAACACTTGGAATAGTCAACCTACAGACTGAACTCCCAGTCACATCCGAGAAGAAACAAGTGCATATATCAAATCTGCCAATTTCAGCTGTAACCGAAACCTTTAAGATACTGTACTGTTGCTTTGCTAGCATCTACAGCAACATCTCAGACCAACTGCTAGTTGGGCGTAAACTCATTTATTTTAGTCTGTGCCCAACAGGTAACTTGGTGCTCAATGAAAGTGAGTCAAGATATGACACATTTAGATGTTTACAGTGTGTGAGGCAGAGTAACAGTAGGAGTTATTGAATGTAGCGCCCCTAGGTGGCACCTCTTTGTTTAGTGGGTAATGTAACCTGAAACCCCTTTATTTTGTCATGTGTTGGTGTAGGATCCTCGGCCTGTGTTCGTCCGTGCATGTAATAACTGGTGCAAGTCAAGTTAGTCATATTGTACAAGTTGCTTGCCATCAAATGAAACCCCAATTTGTGCAGCGAGTGTCAGCTCATTTACTTAAGATGTTCACCTTAACCCACTGTGCAAACTGTTGCATGACAAAAACATACTGGCCTTTGTTATGCTGCTTAGACCTGAACAGTGAACACCATTAAACCCAAGTTCAAGATACGAGTCAAGACTTTGAAAGCTACAGTTTATTGGCATCAGCTCATTTAGCAGCAGTGACACATCTGGAGCATTGAGACCTGCAAGGTAAAGACATGAGTAAGTCAACTGAGCGCAGACAGCACATAGAGGATGGGGTAGATATGGCAGGAATTGTGTCTTACCACAGAGATCAGTGGTAACCACCCTTGGTTGGAGCTTTAGCAGGACTGCTCTGCCCTGAAGCAGTTTTGCTGCCGCTTCTGGATACTGGCACGAGTGGGGGAACAAGGTCTCCTGGGGTGTAGCGGGTTTGGGCAAATATGGCTCTTCCTCGTTGGTAGTTTGAACGAGAGCTGAAGGAGTACACTGGCTCCAGATCAGAGACGTCACTGAAGACCGGCTCAGGGATTTCGCCGCCAGCAGATCCAGAGCTCCCATCCTCATCTCGAGGGGCTGGAGCAAACCCGTAGGAGCCGTCCCCTCCATAAACACCAGCTGAGCTACCGTAGCCTCCACTATAGCTGCCAGCTGGAGCACCAACGTCATACTGAGAAGCTACATAAGCAAATCCATATTGACTGACCTCAGGGCTGTTGTAGCTAGAGTAGCCACTGCTGAACGCCTCACCCCCAGCCACGTTGGTGCTGCCGTAGCTGCCTGGGCCATAGTAAGTGGCATCTTGAGGAGCAGGAAGTTCAGTAGCTTTGTTAAAGCTTGGGTTGCTGAGACTTGGTAGAGGGGAACTGCTGCCCGGGCCAGAACTCATCCCTGTGCCACTGTACCAATTCCCAGAAGAAAATGGCTGCTGCATGAAGGTTGTGTCAGCCCCATTTGATCCTTGGTCTGAGGAGAAGCAATGGTTTTGTAAGCTGGCAGTCATTTAAAAGGCAATTCACAATACAGAGCTTCAATTTGTAATTTCAGTAGTTTTGATTAAAGTAAGACACCATGGCCTACCTTTTCTGACAGGGCCACAGATGATGCTTCCAATCAGCAGAAACGAAAGCCACAACATCCTGTAGATACATCTTGGTTTTAGATCATAGCTTTTTCAAACAGTTTCAGATAGTAATTTACTTACTTCATCCTGCTGCAATTATGTGGGCCGGTTCTGGATAGAGCTCAAGTTGATTTGCGAGAAAGAAACTGCACAAACACAAAATGGGAACATTCTGGTCAGCAATGATGTTAAATCCAAGTCAAACAAAAGCCATTTCATACCTGCTAACAAACCTGCAGCTTTTCCAAACAGGAGTCCCTCTGTAATGTCCTTGTGAGCCAAGAGCTGCTTTTAAATGAGTCTCAATGCTCTGGAAATTGATTGCTCAGTAATAACAGCTGGTGGTTGAGGGTTCAAGGGAGAGGCTAATTAACCTCCACAGTAGGAAATGATGGACTTATTTGGGCATTTTGAAGGAGGTCTTTGCCAGAAGGTGCAGAGAATCCAATGTTGAAATTAAAGTTAATTCTGTATACTTGATTACAGGTATTCCATTGTTGGTGACTTCATCCAACTCAGGGTTTAGGGCAGCATATTGTCTGTACCACATGATTTTTCATATTTAGACATGTTTTGAATTCAAAGACAAATTTCCACCACAGTGGATAATAATAGTGTTCTACAATCTACGTTTCCTTTTCCCAACTAGTCCTCCAAAATTAACTTGGCATTGGAGACCCTGAAGTTTACATACACTTAAAGGTTGATGTCATCAGAACTCATTTTTTTAACCACTCCACAGGTTTCATGTTAACAAACTATAGTTTTCTCAAGTCTGTTAAGTCATCTGCTTTGTGCATGACATAAGTCATTTTTCCAACACTAGTTTACAGATTATATTCACTTATTCTTTACTTTACCACAATTCAAATGGGTCAGAAGTTTACATACAATAAGTTGGCTGTGCCTTTAAACAACTTGGAAAATTCCAGAAAAATTATGTCATGGCTTATTCTGATAGGCTTATTGACATCATTTGAGACAATTGGAGATGGATATACAGTATTTTAAGGCCTACCTTCAAACTCAGTGCCTCTTTCCTTTGCATCATGGAAGATCATGAAGATCAGAAGAAATCAACCAAAACCAAAAACGCGTGGACCTCAACAAGTCTGGATCATACTTGGGAGCATTTTCTTAAGCATTGTGTGGTGTTCATTTTTTTTTAGTCAGCCAATGTTCGTGGGCCTGGTGGACCCACTGCATTATTGGGTTTTTAATCAATACAGCCATAACAATTTATGTACAAATACTTATTAGATGTTTACTTTATCCCAATTACAAGAAATATAGACAGCATAAATGGTTGCAATTTCCCATTTACTCCTGATAGATCATATTTATGAATAAATGTGCCATTCCTTTTTTTAAATAAAATGTAATAATGAAGAAAAATCAATTATAATCTAGATATGGGTGGAAAAAACATGTTTATCTTGAACAAATAGAAATGAAACAAGGTTTTTCATCGCTATTGATGTTTATTTCTTTGAGCTTAATTTATAATTGAACACCTTCATGTCGGTATACAACACGAGCCCCATTGAACAGATACAGTGTCCACGCCAGTATAGCCACAGATGGCTGCTGACGGGCTGGTCCCTTGGCTGGCTGGTCCTGTGACTGCCTGCTGACAGGCTGATCCCTGCCAACAGCCAGTTTTTTTTATTTGACTGCAGATAAAATAAATTTAAAAATGTGTTTAATATGCTCTGATGCAGCAATCTGCAAAGTAACTAGAAACTGCAGATGTCAAATAAATGGAGAAAATGTATGTCCGCTTTCAAATGTAGTGAAGTGGAAGTATGAAGCAGAAAATGGAAAAACCTCAACTTTTACAGTACTTGAGTAAATGTACTTAATGAGCTGTGATGTACTGTACCTAGGAAAGATTGAGTCTATTCAAGAGACATACCTGGCAAAAATGTTCCCGTGTTTAAAAGTAAACTACAAGAACTGTAAATCTGATCCTCCAGGCTCAATACTGATCCAAGGCCACAAATGAAAAAAAGTTGATTTGAAGTCATAGTGCATGAAGTTCAATCAACTCACCCATTGCAACAACCAAGTGTCCAGTCAAGTACCCAAACTTGTTGAAATTCACACATCAGATCTGAAAACTGTTAAGTCAGCAGGCAGCGTAAGACACCAGGGCTGCGGCAACTTCTGAAGTCACCACTGGCTCTGGGAAAAAAACAAAAAAAACAAAACAAACCTGCCTTTGCCAATGCCGTCAGCTACAGCTTGCTAGACAAGAGGCAGAGTATCTGGGTTGTTGTGAAGGTGAGATGGATTCTGGTCATGTCAATTAAAGGCTTCTCCTACCCTGAAGGCAAGTCATGAAACACTTGGAATAGTCAACCTACAGACCAAACCAAGTCACATCCGAGAACAAACAAGTTCATATATCAAATTGCCAATTTCAGCTGTAACTGAAACCTTTAAGATACTGTAGCTTTGCTAGCATCTACAGCAACATCTCAGACCAACTGCTAGTTGGGCGTAAACTCATTTACTTTAGTCTGTGCCCAACAGGTAACTTGGTGCTCAATGAAAGTGATTCAAGATATGACGACACATTTAGATGTTTACAGTGTGGGGCAGGTTTTTATTTTACCCTTTTGTAAAACATTGTGATACAGTACATGTACAAATTGAGTCAAGTTAGCCATATTGTACAAGTTGCTTGCCATCAAATGAAAATCCCAATTTGTGCAGCGAGTGTCAGCTCATTTACTTAAGATGTTCACCTTAACCCACTGTGCAAACTGTTGCATGACAAAAACATACTGGCCTTTGTTATGCTGCTTAGACCTGAACAGTGAACACCATTAAACCCAAGTTCAAGATACGAGTCAAGACTTTGAAAGCTACAGTTTATTGGCATCAGCTCATTTAGCAGCAATGACACATCTGGAGCATTGAGACCTGCAAGGTAAAGACATAAGTCAACTGAGCGCAGACAGCACATAGAGGATGGGGTAGATATGGCAGGAATTGTGTCTTACCACAGAGATCAGTGGTAACCACCCTTGGTTGGAGCTTTAGCAGGACTGCTCTGCCCTGAAGCAGTTTTGCTGCCGCTTCTGGATACTGGCATGAGTGGGGCAACAAGGTCTCCTGGGGTGTAGCGGGTTTGGGCAAATACGGCTCTTCCTCGTTGGTAGTTTGAACGAGAGCTGAAGGAGTACACTGGCTCCAGATCAGAGACGTCACTGAAGACCGGCTCAGGGATTTCGCTGCCAGCAGATCCAGAGCTCCCATCCTCATCTCGAGGGGCTGGAGCAAACCCGAAGGAGCCGTGCCCTCCATAAACACCAGCTGAGCTACCGTAGCCTCCACTATAGCTGCCAGCTGGAGCACCGACGTCATATGGAGAAGCTGCATAACCAAGTCCATATTGACTGACCTCAGGGCTGTTGTAGCTAGAGTAGCCACTGCTGAACGCCTCACCCCCAGCCACGTTGGTGCTGCCGTAGCTGCCTGGGCCATAGTAAGTGGCATCTTGAGGAGCAGGAAGTTCAGTAGCTTTGTCAAAGCTTGGGTTGGTGATACTTAGAGAGGAGCTGCTGCCCGGGCCAGCACTCATCCCTTCTGTCAGACGCCAATAGAAAGCAGGGGCTGACTGTGGCAGCAAATTTGTGGCTGCTGGAGCAGCAGCTTCTGGTCCATAATCTGGTGGAAGTTCAGTATGTTAGTCATCTGATCAAACCAGATAGCAATACTCTTGAGCAGGGTATACCTTACTTGTTTGTGTTGGACTACAGGTGATGCTTCCAAACAGCAGACATGAAATCCACAACATCCTGCAGACACTTTCTTTTAGATTAAGTTTTAAATCATACCAATTCCAAGTCAACTCCGTCATCTACTTACATCATTATGGTTTAGTAGGTGGATAAATCCAGGCTATGTCTTCAAGAAACTGCAGAGGCAAAGCACAGACAATAGTGGTCCAATTAACAATTAAGTACCACAAACAAAAAGTCAAGCATAAACTATTACGTACCTACTACTGGAGCAACATGTATCCTCCACAAGCACCTCTCTGCCATGTCTTTGTGAGGTGCAAAGGCTTCTTTTAAGGGATTCTCATGGCAGCGTTAATTGATGGTTAAGTTGGAACAGCTGCTAGCAATTAAACCTGAGGTGTGTGCTTTTTCTGGTCTTAGAGGAGATTTCCCCCCCAACAACCACTAAAATATGTTTGCTCCTGTTTGGGAAATGTAACAATACATTATGATAATTAATATAGTAATAGCTATGGAAGGTGTGTATACCTTTATTTAATTGTGTGGAAAATTGTATCTTAAGAGTTAAAAGTCTGAAGGGCTCATCATGACCAGGGGTTATGTTAGCACATGCTGCAGTTTGTTTGAAGTTATTTCTGTAGACTGAGTTACTCATTCATAGATTTTTCAACAAAGCCTGTATACATGTGACTATTTTCTTCAGTGAACAAAATGCAGTGTTGACCTAAAAACGCTAAGTTTACATAGCAAGAAAAATGTATGCAAGTTTCCATATGCGATTAATAGTAAGTGTGTACCGTTAAGCAGCTGGTGGCCCTGTCATTTACCTTGAATTGGAAGAGGACACAACAACGTAGTCGTTTAAATTTAAAATGGGAAAACAAAATGAAAATATGGCATTCATGTTTGTTTCATGGATACATTTATGGAATGTTACAGTCTCCTCATTGCTCCATGAATCTGATGTTTTCATCTGATGCTATTTTTCCTTCTCTACAGTGGACTGGAGGTTATATTTAGGTCACATGCTTCATGTACACCATTATTTATTTGCATGATTTATTTATTCTGTTTTCTCTGTAGGCCTATTTGTCGCATTTTGCTTTTATGGATACACAAACTTTCCCAACTCAGCCAAGTGTAGCTAAAAAAAGTTTGCGGTATCTTGAGATTTTTTTCCAATTGAAAATGCCTTTAACATCAGGTGGGTGGAAACGGACATATTTAACTTGTGCTTGCCTATAACTTATATATCTTAACTAACTTAACTTAAATTAGCCCAAGTTAAAAGATTTGTCAAGTAATGAATACAATTGAAAGAGTGTGTATTTTCTATGAATTATAAGATTTGTGGTGCAAGAATTGAGACAAAAAGAAATACAAATGAGAAGGTGTAAGAGCATTTTAATGTGAATGTAACACCTGCATGGGGCTTTACACAAACATGTACCGTGTCTGTCTGGTTGCATCTTATATCAGCTGTGGACACGGCTCCTGGTCTGTAGCGTGACACAGCTCCTCACACAGCTCTCTGCCATTCGCCAGACAACCAATCAAAGTTCTTCAGTTTTATAATTCATGCTGACGCTTTACCGTCTGCCCAATCAGTGAACAGATAGAGGGATAATAACATTCTAACTACGCAGTCACACAGCGCACTGTCCACGCCCCCTCAGTGTTGGTTTTCGTTTGACAGCAAGTGAAGTTTTGGGAGTCTCCACGACTGCGTGTTTCACTATTAAATCAGTGTATTTTCTGGCTTCATTTCGACGGATTTCTCTGGATCTTTCTCTAAAGATGGAATAAAAAGTAATCATGGTGGTGAATTCAGTGCACTGGTTTCGCAAAGGTCTGCGGTTGCACGATAATCCGACGTTGCAGGAGGCCCTGAATGGAGCGGACACAGTGCGCTGTGTTTATATCCTGGACCCGTGGTTTGCTGGCGCCGCTAACGTGGGAATCAACCGATGGAGGTTTGTAACTTAACTTGATCTGTGACATGATTAATTTCCGCTTAGAACATAGTGTATAATGTGAAAACAATAAATCAGGTCGCCATTGGTATGATTCATCGCCTTGTAAACGTCTGCGCTTGGAGTTGAGGCTTGGGCCTCCACTCCACGTCAATTGGCTAACGCTAGCTTAAAATGGAGAGACTGACATGCCAGGTACCGTAGAGGAAAAGAACAATTTAACGTTGTCCTTATATTTCGGCAAAGTACCCCCTCTTAGACGAAGACCACTTCCTTTAACAAGTCAGCACTGCCCACTGGTCTGTTCGGCATACACGTGAACTAAGTAACTGTTGATTTTTTAAAGAAATTGTCTAGCTACATATCGTTACAGAAAAAAAACAGATACACGATCTTTCGCCCAACTTCCCACTCAAGTTTGGTGGACGGAACAAAAAGTAGGTCATGATAACAACCCGCGAATCACCGCTTAAAAACCACCGTTTATTTAAAGCAATTCCGTGTTTATGAATTATGTACACACCGCATTGCGCAGCAGTATGTCGACTGTCCTGCCGGGTTTAACCAGCTACCTCTGCCGCCTACAAGCAACACACCTCTGGATGTAAAGACAGTGGCTTATTGGAGCAGTGGCACTGGGCCTGATAACGTGTCATTAATGTAACTATTTACAATTGAGCTGTTGTGGGGATAGGAAGGCAGTGTTGGTAGTGTAACTAATGAAACTGACCCTCTTTACTTGAGGATTTCCATTTGATGCTACTTCGTGCTTCTACTCAGCTACATCTCAGAGGCACATACACATGTTTACTGCACTACATTTGTCTGAAGCTTTACTCACTGGTCACTTTATTAGATTAGTTTTCCTCCCCTTCCTGTCCAGTGTAAACCATGAATCTCCAGATTTGATGATTACAAACGTTTCTCATAAACTGATTCTCATCCTTCTTAAGCTTAATAAAACACATCACCACAAAGCTGGAAACAGGCTGTTTTTACAGATGCAGCTACAAACACATGATGATTTTATAGAATATGATGCGTTGCTGCAGATTAAACCAGTCAGCAGTATGTACAGTAGTTAAGTTGAGCTCAACCTTAAACATCTACAACACTAAAATTACACGTACACATTAATGCAGCAGGAATAGTAATCCTCAAACATCAGATAAAACAGATGTAATATCAGTAATAATAAACAGTATTTCTTTTGACTACATGATTGATTCACTCCTCTGAGTTGTGATAAAGTTAGCCGAGATGACTTGACTGTGGTGTCAGAATTTCAGACAGTAAAGATATATATTTTAGTGGAAACAGCTATCAGTGTGACATTGAAACCATCTCAGCAATACAACATGCGTCTTCTTTGTAGTGTCCATGTTGTTTCCACAATAAGAGCTAATAAAACTGATGAAATGAAAAAAGTCAGAAGAATGACTTTCCAGGTCAGGAAATGACACCCTGAATGAGCACCACCAGGTTATGTATGATGAAAACACACTGGTGCAAATCCATAGAGATTGCATTGCTGTGAGTGCTTTTAGGGGAGAAAAAGGCTTGACCAGAGCAGTCTGGGTGATTTTCAGCCAAATTTAAAACCTTAAAGGGACGTACATGTCTTTCTGCTGCGACTGATTCGACTCAGGTATTCAGAAAATGGGACACCCTGTCTTGAAACTTTGTATAGTTTAATAAATTAGGAATAACAATTATAATGATGATGGAGCTGATGATAACAATAAATGTATTATTTTCTTTTTTTGTGGCTCAAGTAGGGTGTTGCCCAGTTGCACTCTATTGACCAGCTGCCCCTGGATGACTTGCTCTATGCACGTTTTTCAAATGTAATTTTTTAAAGCTTTGATAAGTACTTTGTAGAACAAGCAGTTTTGTATTGATGGCACAATTTTCAGAGATGGATCTCCTCAAAACATTGGCTTAAAACACTACAAATTTCTTGTGTGATTTGGTTGAACTGACCCCTTAGGGGCACTTATTAAACTTAAAGGAACATGATGTAACTTTCTGACCTTAAACCAACAGCTTCAGCATCATGTTGATGGTACAGTGTCTTGTAACAGAGTGAATGGTGTCTCTATCACTTGTTTCAGCTCTATGGAACTTAAGTGAGAGGGTAGGATCACAGTGTTACATACATGTATACATGTTTACTTCAAGCAGCCGGAAGGAGAGAAGGGTTAAGTCAGTTTCCAAGTATTTGTTTCGATAAATGATAACTATTCCAACTTCCATGTTTTCAATACATTGTCCCTATGGAAAGTAGGGATGCACAATATCTGCACATCAAATGAAATGAACAGGCTAAGATGCAATGATACAATGCAAACCAGTGGCTAGGTATCTGTCTTATTCTGCCCATTAAATGTGTACATTTTATTGTATGTATTGTATGTTAACAGTAGGCATAATAACAATATTTTAATTGCATGTTCATTAACAATATGTTAATTTTAATTTCAATTTCATCAACAATATGTTAATTCCACTATGCAAGGTGGCACAGTGGTTAGCCTCAAGGCAAAAAAGATCCTTGTTTTGAAACCCAGCTGGGGTAGGACCAAGATGGGTTTAAATGTGAAGAACCAGTTTCACTATGTTTGCATTGGGTTAGTTAGTGATAAAAGATTCTTCTCCTTCTTCTTTAGACTATAATTCTATAGGAGAGATAGTTGGTGTACTGGGCAATTACATGAAAAAATATGAGCATATATTAGTATCAGTAATCAGCCGAGATGAGTTGGAAAATAGCAAAAAAACAAAAAAAAAACAATATTTTGCGTCCCGAAGATAAACCAGCGAAATCATGGGAAACATGTTACATATGTTACTCTACGTACTGAGTATAATCACATATCCACATCAAGCAGACAAACTTTTATGAGGTGAATACAAATGAGTTGACGCATTTAAATCAGCTATTTCTAGGGTCCACTTGTATAATAGCCAGATCAAAGCCAAAAGATTTGTTAATTTGAAAATTAAAAATTTGTTTGAAAAAATATAATTTGAAACTAAAAGTTCAAGTTTTGATCTTGAATGATAAAAAAATCAAAAACATTTTCAAAATAAAGATAATAGTAGGAAGAGTCATTTCAATTTAAAGAAAATTTTGATTTAATTCTGATAACCCTTTGAATAAATTATTTATTTTAAATTTTCACTTGTATATAATTTCATATTTGAGATCTTATTTTTTTCAGTTGCAGATTTTATGTTTTCAGATTCAGAACTTATTTTTTTGGTTTCAGGGTTTCAGGAATTTTTTGGACACATACTAAGTAGACTGTGTTGTTTAGAGGACTTCAGAAGTCAGATTTCATACCAAAACAAACATACTGTGTGGTCTTGAACTAAGACAAAACGATTTAAGCAGATAATTACGTCTACAAGGACCCCTGTGTGTTTGATGGGTTGGTATGTCAGCAGGATTACACAAAAACTACTGAATGGATTTCCACGAAACTTGGATGGAGGATGAGTCTCGGTCCAGAATAGACCCCATTAACTTTTGGTGTGGATCCAGATAAAGGGACAGCTCCAGGATTTTTTTCTCACTTTCTTTAACATTGTGAGATAGGGTGTTCTTAAACATTTTTGTTCATTTTTCAGGGAATAATTTATGGATCCTGAAGGAAAAGAAAAATCATTATTAAAGTGGCTGGTGTCTCTGACTGAATACAATTTGATGCAGATCCTAATAAAAAAACTATTATTCTTCCACAACACAATGGAGATTATGAAATCATCTGCTTTGTTTTGTTGTCCTGCTGCTTGGCTTTTGTAGACCTGGTGAGCTTATATTGGTTAAGCAGTTATGGGTGGTTTAAAGGTTAGACTGATACAGAGCTATCTCTGGTCTGCGTTCTACTGAGTGCCATTTCAGTTGTTTGTGCTTTTGTTTTTATTTGATCATTTCTTGACCAAAACATTCAGTCAGATTGCCAAAAAGATATAACAATAATTATTACAATAACAATCACTATTTCAGTTCCAGCATAGGAAAGAAGAGTTGTATCTGCTTGTATTTCATCAGATCTTATACAATTTCTATTGTAAAATAGCAGCAGATAAATGGTTAATGAACAATTCATGAAACAACATGTTATTAAACACCACAGCTCCCATGATAGAAAATCAGGGATTATTACATTAATATGTATTTCACATATTCAGTATTCAATAACACCCATGCATTTATTTGTTGAAGTAGGGAAATCAAACTAAAATAAACAGTATTTTATAGGCTTTCCGCCGATCTGATCGGCTATATCGGATTGGCCGATATTTTGCATTTTATGCAATTTGTGAGATCGGCTGTAATGTCTTAATTCACCGATCCGATCAATGACGTCATTGTCATGTTGAAACTTTTTGCAGATGCTCCCATTGCATAGATTGCAGATGGCTTGTGTTTTATCTGTGTCATTTACTCCGAAGAAGTTCCATACCACCGACATGTTTGTTTGAATCCAACAGCTAGTTTTGAGCCCTGTCACAATGTGACGGACAACAAAGTTTTTTGAATCTTGAATCATAAGCTGTTGACCACACTGTTTCAACTGGTTTCACCATTTACACCAAATGTATTAAAGAATCTGACATATTTATTGTAATCTAATATTGGCTTATTTGTCGTCCATGGAGAAAATCACCAGACTCCCTTAAAAAAAGGTCAATTTTGAGACTTGTTGTGTTAGGCGACACTGTATAAACTTTGTGATACGATGTCTACCACACATTCTTAACTATTTTGGCCTACTTGTAACTTCGGCAAACATTATACATGACGGTAAGTCTTTATTTGTGTAAAAAAACAACGTATCTTTGTTCCAGTGGTATTGGTGTATATTTGCATATAGAGCGGGGAAGTGAGATCTGATCACAAGAGGTCACTCAAGATGCATGACGAGTCACATATTAACGCTAGGTGTGAATTGACAGGCTTGAAACTGTCCACTTGTGATCGGATCACTTAAGAAGGATGGTAAACGAAAAGTGTACCATCCTTCAATTGCTATTAATTTGTTCATGTCTCGGTAGGTAACTAGCTAATGTTGTTGCTGATATTTGCATGACAGGCTCGCATTTTGACATGTTTCAATGTTGTATTACCCCCCTTTCATGGCGTATGACGGCCAAAATGTACCTAAAGTCCAACTGTGAAGTTGCTGCAGTTGGTACTGCTCCTCTGTTATCAGTGCAGAAAGGCAGAGTAGTTAACAGGTTGTTAATGTTAGACTATAAAGGGACTTGATTGACAAAGGGTTTATGAACGTATTGCTTTTCTTTCTCCATCTGATAGATAGCAAATGGCATTGCAATAATACCAGGGTTGACACATTAACACCAGAGAATTTACTACAGCTTGTAACTGTTCTGAGGGCCAAGGGGGACTCTGAAATGAGGGGTGAGGGTAAAAATTGTAAATGGGATGTTTGCTTGGTTTTAAGTATTGTGAGGAGGAATTTTAAAGACAAATGGCCACAGTGAGCTGACAAGAAGCTGCACACAAGTGCAACAGGTTTGGGTAGACAGGGTTTGGCAGGACGAGACACATGCTGTTATACTATGTTGTGGTGTACACCAAGCCGGCATAATGAAGAGTCTTAGTTGCAGCAGAATTGAAGGATCTCTGTGTAGAAGCGACTGCTGGTGGTGCTAGCAGCTGCATTCCTGGCACTGTCACTCACTTGGAATCAATAATTGTCCAATGTGTGTGAGTATGTTAAAAAGAATTTTCCATGACTGAATTGGCGAGCGTGCTGTCCCATCAGTGTGCTGAGAAACAACTATCACCATCACAGCTGTACTAGACACCCTGCTGTCCCATAGGTGGGTAATATTTCTCACTCATTACATTCCCTTGTGTTTGTGTGTGTGCAGGTTTCTGCTGGAGGCTCTGGAGGACCTGGACAGCAGTTTGAAGAAGCTCAACTCCAGATTGTTTGTAGTCAGAGGGCAGCCCACTGATGTTTTTCCAAGGCTTTTAAAGGTCTGTATTCTGCCCACTACCTGTCCTCTCTTTGTCTGTCAGGGACCAACACTCGCATCATGCAAACACCAAAGGTTCTAGACAAAGAAATAAACTATTTGCTGGCATCAGCATCCACTGTTGGAGTGGTTTAAGGAATGTTTACCTACTTTTATTATGGATGTTGATGAAGGTTCTCAGTCATCCAGGTCATGGTAATTCTAAGTGCTGTATCGTAGGCAACTGGACGTGTGTCAGTTTTTTGAAGACGTTTCACCTCTCATCCAAGAGGCTGCTTCAGTTCTGACTAACTGGACTCTGACTAAGGACACTCCCACACAGAGTATAAAAGCCTGCAGCTCCCCTCCAGTTAGTTAGAACTGAAGAAGCCTCTTGAATGAGAGGTGAAACATCTTCAACAAACTGAAACACGTCTATTTGCCTATGATACAGCACTTAGAAATGTATTATGGATGTTAGGCCAGTCTTAAAAGTCTCCTATTATTGGCTGAAATTCATATTTTCTGCTTACAGCAAAATTCTACCACTTCAACCATTCTGTTGTGCCCAGTAATTATTGCAACCCTTGTTTAACAACTAATGGGCATACACAAACTGTGACACATGTCAGTGGCTCTTATGGTCATATTTGCATTGGTTGTTTTTCCATCTTAAAATTTGAGTGTGCTTCTTAGGTGACAGAATCCAACGGTTCCAAGACACTCTCACCCTCTTTTCAAAAGCCCCCTTTTCAATTACAGTTACACACTAAAAATGATTTAATTTACAGAGTGATTATCAGACAGAGGATTTTACTGCATTAGTTTCAGTCAGACTATCAGACCTGTAGATAACACTGTTGTTAATGCTGGCTACAGTAGCTAGGACACAACTTAAAAGAAACTTGTGATTTAAACGGATTCATTCATCCATCCATTTTCTTCAGTTCTTCTAGGTCCTGGTTGCATTATGTAATGATAATGACATGATGATAATGACACAGGTCTATTAAGCCTGTAGTAACTGATTTTTTTCTCAAGTCAGTTCTGCCTTTCCCTTTTACTTTGTCATTTGACGTCTTACAGAAATAAAGCCACTCTAAAGGATTGGATGGAGTAGGTAGACGAGCGTTATTACTTTTTAAAATCTAGCTGGGACTTTTTCTGTAACATCCCATGTTTGCATGCACATATCTTTTGTTTTTTATACATTGTGTAACACTGTTTGGCAGATAAGGCTGGACTGTTGCACCTGTAACCAAACCAGTTTTATTGTTGTAGTGCTATTTAGACCATCACAGCAGCTGACATGGAGTCAAAAACATGGTGGTTATTGTTTTTGTGACTGAGCACATAGCTTGGACTATACTGCTGATACAACAAATGCATCCAGTGTACACTTAATAGACTGTCATAGTTTGAATGTTCACACAGCACTGAACCATAGAAGAGCCGTAGCAGGCAGTATTAACATTTACGAGGAGACTCCCTGTGGGGATTAGTTCCAGGCTGCCATCTCTATACAGCAGCCCTTGCATAACACTGCTGGCTTTTCATTATATACCTGGACACTCAATAGTATGGAGGGGTTTTTTCCAGCCTATCACAGGGTCAACTACAGGAGCTCTGCCGATTAATGTCATATCAGAGAGTGTCGTGTGCTACTGTAGAGTTCCATTAGAATAAAAACATGAACGACAACACTTGTTACAAGCCTTTATTTCTTAAATTCACCTTACAGAAAGCATATATCCTGAGAACCACGTGGAATCCAAGCACTTGAATGGTGCCATGATCAATGTGCTTTGCTGTTTACTGAGCCCTGCTGCACAGTCTGCTGTTGTCTCACTGCCTTCTTTACAAATGATTTCTTTCTCTCTGTCATTCTTTCTGTTTGCTCTCTCTATCTCTCTCTCTATCTCTATCTATCTCTACCTCGGCTATTGTGTTCTCACGGCAGGAGTGGAAAGTGACCAGGTTGACATTTGAATATGACCCAGAGCCTTATGGGAAGGAGAGGGATGGTGCTATTATCAAGATGGCCCAAGAGTTTGGAGTGGAGACCATTGTCAGAAACTCACACACCCTCTACAACCTGGATAGGTTTGTAAGACACACACACACTGGAAAATGTATATTGATGTTGCTAAGCTGGATGTTGGTTGATAGGATGCAGTTTACTCCCTGTTGACACGTCCAGGGGATGCAGCATTTTAAAATATATAATAAAACTAAATCCTAATAAAAAACTCACTAACTGCATGACATGCAAACTTAAATGTAAATAAACTAATGTGGCCATCAACTGTGATCAGTGCTGTATTCACTCATGTAAATGATGACGGATGAAAAAGAAGACTGTTCATCTTGAAGAATCTAGATGTGACATGTTTTGTTTTCAGATTTTGGGTTATATTTGTTTAGTAATGTAATTTCCAGATACAGAATTTAAATAGAACCACAATTATAACCACAATCACGTCACATGGCTGTGATGTAAACCAGACAACATTTTTAAACAGTTTATCGATATGTTTTAATAAGTACATCGTATACAATTCCATGTACCTCCCTGGCAGCTGCCAAGTACCCCTGGTAGGAAGTGTAAATGTTGTGTGACATGAGCTGAATGTGCTAAAACATAGAAAAAAACAATGGCAATAGCCCGTAAGATTGAGGTTAGGATTTGTATGTAATTTAGAATACTGTTCAACATGACACAAAGGCTGGAGAAAGATTTCATTTATTTCAGTATCATCAGCCATATACTCCTGTATAACATCCCCTTGATAAGAAGAAGGATAGGGTGTGGTGCTTCACTTAAATTCAGCTGAAATACTCATTGTACACTGTAAACAAAGTCCCCTGTCAGTTTGAGACTTTTTGGTAATTTCAGAAAATCACCAATAATCCATACTATCCAAGAAGATGCTAAACATAATCTGAACATCTAAAATCCCTCTCACATTATGACACGCAGCAGAGCCCTCCAGTGGTCATCTCATGTTACTGCAGGTCACACCCCTGTCCATGTGATGGGACCAGGTGGCTGGATGAGTATACAGTGTTTCCACAGCTCGGCTTTACTCCACTCCTTTTTTTTGCTTTTCTGTGTTTGTGGATAGTACATGGTACCTGGTACTATTCCTGGTATCGCCTTAGTTGAGATTCCAAGCAAGTGTCCCCTCGTCTGTGCTCTGATGTAGGATTTCTCAGACTCTCATGTTGTTTTCAGCAGACTTTTGTCTTGCTACATTCAGCCTTTCCAAAACAAAGTTTATCATAGGGCGAACCAAAGGACTTTCCCCGTATATACAAGCCTCGTGTGTCTTGCCTTCTACATGGAGAACATCAATGCCAACACAGTATTACAGCACTGTATTACATAATGAATTGGAATATTACTGGCGTGTGTGTGAGGCAGGAGGGAGCGAAGCTTTGTGTGTGCTCATCTGCAGGGTTTATATTGGTAGTTGTAGACATGTGGCCAGCTTACTCTGCTCATTCACAGTAGTCACAGTGAATCAACCAATAGGAGGCTGTCCCTGCAGCAAATCCAGCAGCCACGGAGCCAGAACAGCCTCACTGGTATAGACAAGTTGTATAAGACAGAAACTATAAATACAGAGCTCCACTGTCAGTTGCTCTGGCAAAACAAGCTAAAGAGGAGCCATTAAACAAAATCAAATTATACATGACGGTATAGGTCAGTGTAGATTTTCTGAAAAAATTGTTCCCCGTTACTCTTTTTCTCTCATCTTTGTTTCATTATGTATTAACAATATTGTTAGTAGAAGATCAGTTTTATTTAAAGAAGGAAAAAGGTCAAGACTTGGCTGTGTAGCCATGCTGAACCAAATGCCATGACAAACTATGCAATAGTTAAGACATTTTACTCAAAGCACAACATAATTTGGCACGAGAAGAAAAGTGGGGAGATCACTGAAGTCATCAGGACTCATTCTCTGAGGAGCATCAAAGTCTGTACAACATTTCATGGCAATTCTACAAATAGATGTTGAGCTTTTGAAGTCTGGAGCAAAGAGGCGGAACATCATTGATCAACAGACATTACCCTCCGTCTAGATGGAAACATTTGATCACTTAAACATCCTTCAGGCACAATACCATTTAAACCACTGAGCACTTTCACAAGAAGCCCTTTCCCCCATATTGATTTATCCATCTATTGCTTCATTATTGTGCAGGCTAGTTATCATTTAAGGTCGATTAACGCTGCAATTTTGACTTGTCTTGTTGGCTTAAAGTATTTCACTGCTGGAATGATAGCCCTGCAAAACTGGGTTGTCTATCTCCCATTCCCTTTAACATCAATAGCTCGCACAAACAGTTCAGATTCGTACAGTGAGATTCCCCTGCTGATTAAATGTGCCATGATATGTGTCCATGCATCTTACTGTTTTGAATAATGCGCCCTTTAATAGCAGGAAAAATTCAGCCCCATTGACTTTAGACCAGATTTTCTTCTTAAAGAGCAGTCAATGTGCCAGAACACTTTTAAGACCAACACCCTCATAGTAGCATGTACATTTGCTATTAATATAATGGAGCACTGGGCGGGAAAATGACATTTGCATCAATCTGAAACTAGAAATGACACTTGCGCTGCCCTTTGCACCAGGCCTAAGATGGAGCCCTTTGTGTTCATGGATGCAACCATACAGAAATGGGGAAGTAGCATCTGTCGTCGATACAACAGCCCTAAGATTGTTGCGGGCAAAGAGTGGGGAGCTCTGGGTGCAGGCCAAAGGGAGAGAATTTTACCATTGTTCATTCGCATATACTACCAACATTGTAGTCATACAAAGCTGGTTGAAAATCAAAAGTTCCTGTTTAAAGCTGCTGATAATTGGTTCAGTTGTATATTAACAATTGTATATTGTGTATATATACAGCGTTTAATACATTTGCACCACAAACATCAGGTCAAAGGTTTAGTCTAACTTTTACTTTTATGTATTAAAATGTATTACTTTTTATTCGTGTATGTTTGGATGAATGCATGTATGTTTATATTTGGATATTTCAGCTGAAAGTTGCCACTAATCAAACCGGTTCTATGAATTCACCGTCGTGTTTGTTCTGTCTGTCACAGGGTAATAGAGATGAACAACAACAGTCCTCCTCTGACCTTTAAGCGGTTTCAGACCATTGTGAGCAGGCTGGAGTTGCCCAGGAGACCTCTGCCTCCCGTCACCCAGCAGCAGATGGACAAATGTCGCACTAAAATAGCTGACAACCACGACCAGCTATACAGTATACCCTCACTGGAAGAACTAGGTATATATGATTATTTATAAGAGATTTTCAGGATTGAATATGAAAGCTGCTGGATGATGCTGATGAGCACTGCATATTTAGGGCCAGCAAAGAGAGTGGATATCACAAAGTCTATTAATCACTGTTAGGTTTGTCATTGTCATTTGACAGTAGCTGCTTTGTATTTGACCCATGTCCTGATCTGAATGTATCCAGGTTTCAGGACAGCAGGCTTACCTCCAGCTATTTGGCGGGGAGGAGAGTCAGAGGCCTTGGACAGACTCAATAAACATCTGGACAAAAAGGTAAACCAGAAGCTGAAGTTAAGACCACATTACTGTCCGATCCACAGCATTTTAAGCTTGTTATTTTTGATTAATTCCAAGTTGTAGTGACAACCTGTCACTTGTCCGTCCAACACTGTGGCTGTGATCCTTGTACAACAGCAGTATCATACTTACTCTGCTGCTGTGAGCTTCTCCTCAGAACACGCTGCTTTTATTCACTGTTAATTCCACTGTCTTTTACTTAACGTGTTTTTACAGGTTTTGGGGGAGTACAACTGTATATGTGAATAAAAAGTGTCTAAGTTGCATTGTGGGTAGTGTAGGCGCCAGGTTTTGAAAAGGAAGAAGAACGCGTGGAATAGAGAAGGTGATATCTCTGGTTCTGCTTTATCGATTTTGATCATCTGCTTTAAAGCTGTCCATAATGAGTCCAGCAGTGTTACAGCACTGTGATACTGGACCAGTTCACTGCTTGTCCTGGTGCTTACGTGACCCTCAAAGCACCTTACCTGCTAACCCTAACCCTGAGTGACATCATGGGAGGCAGTTTATCTTATTACAAGCAGCTTCTTCCATTTCCCACACATGTCCACATGCACAGGAGTACTCCTCAAAACCTGTTTGTTTTACATGACCATACCTTAGATGATCACTTGAATGCTCTCACTGTGTCCATCTGTGTAGGTGTGGGTGGCCAACTTGGAGCACCCCCGGGTCAACACGTGCTCTCTGTATGCCAGTCCCACTGGCCTCAGTCCCTACCTGCGTTTCGGCTGTCTGTCCTGTAGGGTTTTGTACTACAACCTCAGAGAGCTCTACATGAAGGTACTGTGGTCTGCCAGTCAACCTCAGATTTCAGTTTAGGCTACACAAACAAACACTGATGTCTGTTTGCTCTGACACTTATGATAATTCGTCACTCTCTTTGACCATCAAATATTGAATCGCATCTTTTTAATAGCACTCACCTTCTCTCTCCCCTCTGCTGACCTTCTCTCCATTCTGTCAGCTCCGTAAGCGTTGCAGTCCTCCTCTGTCCCTGTTCGGCCAGTTGTTATGGAGGGAGTTCTTCTACACAGCTGCCACCAACAACCCAAACTTTGATCGCATGGACGGAAACCCAATCTGTGTCCAGGTGGGTCTCTGCACCACTCAGTTTAAAAGAAAAGCTACACACATGATGGGGAGGAAACTTGTGAACAACCTTTATTTTAGGTCAGAAAGTTGGCAGCACTCTGGCCTGTAGATGTAACACTAGCAACTGGGCGGCTGTGGCTCACGAGGTAGAGCTGGTCGTCCAGTAATCAGGGGGGCAGGTGGCACCTTGCATGGCAGCCTTAGCCTATTCCAACACAGTAATAATAACACGACTCATGCACTGACAAAAGAAAACTCATGCAGATGTGTGGAATTCATTAAGGTTTACTGAAATTGTAGTTCAGGTACAACTGAATAATTAGAATTACATGCATGTGTTTTGGGGGCTTTAGCTGGCATGTAACCAGTGATTGTTTCAAGAGCAACATAAACTGAGTTAAAGTTACTTAAGTAGAGATAAAGGATTGGTCTCCTGTAGAGTGAAGAAGAGTATATAGTCACTATCTCTGTCCTGTGTCGTACGTGTCTCCAGATCCCATGGGACCAGAACCCGGAGGCACTGGCCAAGTGGGCTGAGGGTCGTACTGGTTTTCCCTGGATTGACGCCATCATGACGCAGCTGAGACAAGAGGGCTGGATCCACCACCTGGCCCGACATGCTGTGGCCTGTTTCCTCACCAGGGGAGACCTGTGGGTCAGCTGGGAGAGCGGCATGAGGGTAGGACACAAGTTCTTCATTTAGAACTCTAAACCTGGTGTCTCACGGGTGGAGAACATATAAACCTAGTTTGTTTATACACTGTCTAGTGGCAGCATCGATGACCTCTTGTGCCAAGTTCACTGTAGAACTGTAGAATGGACAGTATACATCATGTCGCATTTTGTGTGTGTTTTGTTCCCGCAGGTGTTTGAGGAGCTGCTGCTGGATGCAGATTGGAGTGTGAATGCTGGCAGCTGGATGTGGCTGTCCTGCAGTGCCTTTTTCCAGCAGTTCTTCCACTGCTACTGTCCTGTTGGCTTTGGAAGAAGAACAGACCCCTCAGGAGACTACATCAGGTAGACTTTACACTCCTACGCTATCTCCTACTTCCCATATAAAATCTGTCTGAGCTCAGGGAAGTCTCCTCTGTGTGACGTCAGCAGCAAATACGATTGAAGTTCAAATGGTTTGAACTTTTCTGTTGAAATTCCTTGCAGGCGGTACATCCCTATCTTGAAGGACTACCCGAACCGGTACATCTATGAGCCATGGAACGCCCCAGAGTCGGTCCAGAAGGCAGCCAATTGTGTGGTGGGAGTGGATTACCCCAAACCTATGATCAACCACGCAGAGTGCAGCAGGCTCAACATTGAGAGAATGAAACAAGTTTACCAGCAACTCTCCCATTACAGAGGACTCAGTAAGTCAACTAACAAGGCTGACCTGTACCTGACTAACACTAGCACATGGTGTCTCTATAAAGGACAACACACAGTATATACTACAGAATGTACACCGGTTTCACTATATACTGCAGTGAACATCACTGCTTACAATTTCTGTTACCGTCATCAGTACAACTACCGCTGTTTTCAGGGGCACAGTGAACAGAACACCTTGACCTCGATGAGCAGTTTGACCAATAGAAAGACACACCTGTGTAGCTCATCAACAGATGAGAACAGCCTCCACAGGACCAGCCAGCCATGCTGCCTGTCTGTGTTACTCTTGCTACTGTGGTCATATCTTTCTATGCAAACCTTCGCTGTCGTCCTTCTGATGCGCAGCTACTTTATGGGTGCTGGGTCATAATCATATAAGACACATATGGTAGAAAGTAACATTTCCATGTACTTTTGATTATAAGCATACTTAATTATAAAAATTAAATGAATATATACACCAATCAACCTATAGACTCACCGGCCCCCTCACTCACTTGTACACCCCTTTCAGTCGGTCTGTGTGACTGCCAGTCTGCTGTCAGTAAAGCTGGTTTAATACCTGTATTTGTTATTCAGTCACTTATTAAGATGCTAGCCCTCACTGAAACCAGGTTATGATCAGAAAACCCTCCAGCTACTTCAGCTGCACCCTCCACCAATCAGCCTTTCTCCCATAATGCTCGGGCATCTGGCTGAGGAGATGGGACAGGCTCTCTGATTTCCAACCAATAGAAATGTATCCAATTACTGCCTATGTGCAACCGTTCCTCATCTGAATACCACGTAATCGCCCTGACAGCTCCAGTCTAAATCTAGTTGATTGTTTTCTACCTTCCATCAGTACCGTTGGGCAATTTTATTGATGAGCAGGACATGCTGTCGTCATCCATCCCTGAACATGTCCACTCCTAATAGTGTGATATGAACATTCACATTGATAAACCACAATGGTTCACTATTCACTTTGTCAGGTTTCATTAAATCCGAGGCAAACACTGTGTGAGGTATTCTTCCTTGAGCTGTAAGCTAAGGTGATTGACATAAAATGAACAGGCAACAATGGAGGCATATTTAAAGTTTTAAATCCAAACATTGTCTTGTTTTTAGCTATTAAATCTGAACATATGATGACATCACCTTAGGTTCTCTGAGAATTATTTCACAGTGGTTGTGTGTCTGTCTGTGTGTCTGTCTGTGTGTGTGTGTGTGTGTGTGTGTGTGTGTGTGTGTGTGTGTGTGTGTGTGTGTGTGTGTGTGTGTGTGTGTGCGCCTGTCTGTCTGTGTGCCTGTCTGTGTGTGTGTGTGTGTGTGTGTGTGTGTGTGTGTGTGTGTGTGTGTGTGTGTGTGTGTGTGTGTGTGTGTGTGTCAGGTCTACTAGCATCAGTACCAACGATCCAAGAGGAGGCAGAACCACCAATGACTGATGAGTCCCAGACGAGTAGTGGCCCTGGTAGGAGGACCCGTAGAAGCAACATTCTTATTATCCCATCAAGCCTCCACCAAATATTAACTTCATTATTTTTTTCACAGTCAGACTGTACTGTGTGCTCAGCTTTCTCTCCTGTTTTTCCTAGACTCTCCTCCCAGAGGTCCTGCAGACAGTGAAGCAGCTGGCTGCTCTACAGCTCCCGATTCATCCACAGTCTGTGCATCCTCCACCTACGCTCCACATCCACACCTGAAGGACAATGGGGACAATTACCCATCCCAGACACCTTACACCTCCTCAGGCTCACTCACACAGTCCTCTGCAGCCATAACATCGACATCTGCCAGCCATCCTCCATCCACAGCAGCTCCTCCCTCCCCAGCCCAGAGCCCTCTGTCAAGGTCCAAACCATCCTCCCCGTCCTCTTCATGTCCCACTTCATCCCCATCCCCCAGTCCAGCCACAACCCCGACTCAGACCTCCTCTCTGGGGCAGAGGAGGAAAGGTCTGACCCGCAAGGTCCGCCGCAGCCAGAGGCAACGAGGGCGACAGAGCTGCACTCCAGCACCCAGGGAGGGAGACAGGAGATCAGAGGAGGAGGAGAGGGAAGAAGCAGGAGGAGAGGAGAGGATGGAGGAGGGCCTGGAGCAGGATGAGGAGAGAATGGAGGAGGAGACTTCTGAAGAGACAGCAGGACATCAGCAGTGACATGAGGTACAATTCACAGTATCTTTTAGGGCTGACCTGGATGCTTTGAAGCTTCTCACGTTGCCGTGGTAATCGATGTCCAAATCAGAATTCAAATGAAGAGGAAGGAGACATTTAGTGGGCTCCACTGAAAGAGAGGCAAAAGACTGATTAAGAGTAAGCTCCTCGACGGCGTTTAATTAGTCTGAAAATCTGTGCACTTAAAAACTGGGTGCGTGCACGTGATACAGGTGCAAAGAGGTAGTAGAATTAGTATCTGCAAGTTGAAAACCATCCTCGCAAGGGAACATTTCTGCTCAGCATGCACAGATAAAGGCAGTATTTGCGGGTATACAGTATCTGACTGAAGCTTCGAAGCCCCAAAACTGGTATTCAGGAAAGCCCTAGTGGTGTCTTTACTAACAGTCAGAAGCTAGAAAAACAAAGATGTAATAAAACATTGTAAAACATTTTCTAGAGCATATTTGAGACATGGCAACATTGCCTTGGTGCTGCTAATATAAATAGCATAGGCCCAGGCACAGTGCTTTTGGAACACAGCTTATACGCTCTCTTAAGAGTGAGATGAAGATTTTGATATCAGGTTTGTGTCTGTGCTGGAATCAGAACATGTTAGAATGCAACGTATTAAATACACATTAAGAATGTCTTGTTGGGGTCAGTGTTCTCGTCTTTTACCACTTGTGAACTTAGTTGAAGTGCTGACCTTTGAGAAAACCAGAGAGTCCAAAATGGGGGAAGCTGTCCTCATATTAGGAACTGTTCAAAAGCTAACTTGCCAACATTTCACCCGTTTTAATCAAAACTGTTCAGAAAGCATGCTACTGTTGTGGCTAGAGCTAGCATCTTCCCTGTAGCTCACCAACTAGCCCCGCGGGTTGCCACGATGTCACCAAGCTTCCAACAACGTCTGTTTTTTCACAGACATTCAAAGGAATCGTGCTGTTTTTATATTTTCTGGTGTGAGTCTTCCAGCAAATATAAAGGTTACGTATCCTAAACCTGAATACAGAGGTTCCCAAACTTTTCAGACTAGACCACTATATACCTACGCAAATTTCCCGAGTACCACCAACTGCAAATACCAACAAATACAATGAAAAAGCCACCTCTTGTATAACAACTTTAAATTTATTTCCAAATTTTAAATATTGATTATAACTATTTTTTTATGTAATGTGTATATAGAACTTTTTATCTGTGTAAAAAAAAAAAAAAAAAAAAATTGAAATGACAGTTTACAGTCTTCGGGTCAGTTAGGAGAACAGTTTCAGTGAGGCTCCTACATACCACCAGGTGGAGCTCGAGTGCCGCTGGTGGTTTGTGTACCAGACACCTCAGTGGCTCACCTTCATTAAGAGTAACATGACATTCAATGTTTCTCTGTCAGTGAATGACAGCCTGGATTATCAGAGATGCAGTACTGTTGTGACTAACGCAGTGTGTTGTGCTCTGGCTTCTCTTTCAGATGCGGTTTTAAAAGAACACTCCTCAAACATCCATCCTGGGAAACTGGAGTCATGAAGAAAGAGGAGACGGGGTTCTGGACATGAGGACAACATGAACCACATGAGATTGAGATATCTCTATATATATATATAGATATAGATATAGATATATCTAGGAATCATATAGATATAGATATATCTATATACTGTATATCTATACATATCTATATATATCTATATATATATATATATATAGGCTAAGCATGCATACAACACAAATGGAAGCTGTACAAAAATATTTTACTCTCAGCATTTAAATAAGTTTATCTTCTTGAAAAATGAATCAACCACTCTGACATTTAGCACAGAACAAGTCCAGAACGACTGTAAATGATCCAAAAATAATTCTTACTCGATGAAATGAAGGCCATGATCCTAGCAAGTATTTGACGAGTAATGAGTAATCTTCTCTTGTACACTTCCATCTCTGAGACACACACAGCTAATAAGCAGCAACATAATGTACACACCATATCTACATTGAACCCTTACAACATAGTGTGGCCATCAGCAGTAGCACCTCTGCTCGTCCTCTCCTTAGAAACAAGCTCGTGCAGGAGCCTGAAGGTCACCTGTTCTGTCTGTACACCAGACTCTCTGCACTCTGTTGTTCTATGTTCTAGGACAGAAACATAACTCAGTCATTTGATAAAGCAGTGTATTTTGACATTTTGCAGTTATGATTTTGCATAACTGTAGTTTATGAGATTTAATTTGTGTTTGTAACGACAGTCACAGAGTGACGACCTGAACCATTTCATTCTGGGTCCTGGCCAGCCAAAAACTGACTGTTGTTATTAACAGGCAGACAGGAAGAAGAGCTACTTCTAGCTTCAGACAGATTTACTGACCATTAGTGAAATGTGTTAAACTTCCCTGTATGTTGTAGCTACCTTCAGTGTACAGTTGTGGACGTTTTGGGCCCGCTTTAGGAGACAGTCTTTATATTCTGATGGGGAAATGGCGATCTGTCTGTCAGACTTTTCCCTCAGAAAAGCCACATGTGGCCGGAGGGAAATGGCGGGTATTTGTGTTCGCGTGGCCCTGATGATTTTGTTCAGGACATTCTCCTGTTTCTACCACATTAAAACACAAAGAAACACTAAAGAACATGACTGAAACGCTACACTTTAATATGTAAATGCTAGATGAAAGTTTTGGAAAAATGATATTTTTGCTTGTAAAATGATATTTTTGCTAATTAACATCTTTGCTTTGCAGTGCAGATGTTAACTAGTGAAAGAAAACATAACATTTTTATAGTCCACTTCCCTAAATCGTCAGTTCCCTGTCTGTGTGGAAGAGTCACACATCTCTGATGGTTGAGCACGTTTCTAATGGAACCATTTGTAAATAAAGAGGCCGAGGCACTGTACAGCTTTAATCTGAAGAAAACACACAAGATTTTGCATTTGCCATATTTTTTTTCTGGCAATTGAAAATACGGCTTGTGTGCAATGAATGTAGAGAAAAAACTGTTGGTTGTTCTCCCCATACATAATATTTATCAGAGTTTGTATATGAAATATGTCAAACATAACCTGTCTGTTTTACTAATGGTCTGATTAAGGGGGTTTCACAAAGGCTTGTGTCTTGTTTCTGCCGTGATGTTTCCACTAGAGGGTAGTAGAGCCAGCAGATTCTGCACATGGGGGGTGAACTTTGAATATGTATCAGACAAGTTGTAAATTCACTTGAGCTTCAACTGAAGATTATGATAAAGATTTAAACCTGATGATTATTTTTTGGATTATAACCCCGAATTGTTTAGTAAAATGTCACAAAATAGTCCAGTCTCCCCAATTTCACTTCTTCAAATTCTCACATCTAAAAAGGTGGAGCCAGTAAAAGTGTGTGGCAATTTCTCTTGATAAATTAGCAAAACAATTATTGGAATGACAGTAGTAACTAATAAAATTAGTCAATTAATCAACTGATTGACAAAAAATGAATTTGCTGAGGCCCGGTAGTCTCTTTTAATTCAATCAGGCCTAATCCAATATCAAATAAAACCTGTTATCCAAACAACAGAAGATGCCCTGATCAAAGCAGTGCTTCTCCTC
Source organism: Pagrus major (assembly GCF_040436345.1). Taxonomy (NCBI): domain Eukaryota; kingdom Metazoa; phylum Chordata; class Actinopteri; order Spariformes; family Sparidae; genus Pagrus; species Pagrus major. Next base: position 26,667,132 of record NC_133222.1, on the reverse strand, counting down.
TGGGTGCAGCCAGCACAGGTCCAATCACACAAGATCAAAAAATGAATATTCCAGCACACGCCAGGATATGATTGACACTATTTTATTAACAATTACATTAATAACAAGAGGGAGCGAACTCGCACCACATCGTACTAACTGATAACTTGCTCTTCAAAGTGTCATAGAGTGCTTTGAAAGGCTTCTGTAAATAAAATGTATTATTCATTTTTTATTGACGCTAACACAGATACCTGCCACCTAAATACTCCAGAACCATGCATTATTCCCTGAGAAATTAATAAATAAGTTGAAAAACCTCACAATGTGAGGTTGTAATATCATTCTGTTGTTTCCCCAGTAGTTTTCCTTATGTATTAAAATCTTGGTCAAAGTCCGTCTGTACTACTACAAAATGTTATTTCCCCAAGCTCTTCTGAAAACTTCTTCCCATGTGACGTGATGTAGGTTTCTGCATGATGATGCTAATGACTGATGTCCGTCTGTCCTGTGTGACAGAGCTCCAGGTTAAACTTGGTAGTGGTGTGGCTGAACGTTGACACAGGGCCGACCAGTGGCCACACAACTGACCAGATGAACTGTACGCTTCGGCTGAATTCACACAAAATCTAGCAGTGAGGCACAGGATTGTTTTTGGGCTTCAGAAAATTACCGCAGTCAGAAAATAACATTATTATTTTTCTGATTCAGTGCTTTGTTTGTGCTACTGCCCCTCGCTCTCTTCATTCATTTTGTAGCTCACTTGACCACTGCCGTTCTGTCTCTGTTTTCCTCATTGAGGAGGTGGGGAGTCAGTGCCAAATTCTAATAGTCTTTTAATAAACAGCGACTGACGAATCCTGCAGAGTATTCCTCTAAGGTTTAATTATAATAATAATAATGATAATGATAATAGCATAATCTTTCATTTCCACGCTAACAGTTCAGTCACACTTCATGTTTTAACTTTTGGTGAACATCAGTGTGTGTTGAGGGCATCAGTGTTATTAACTTACTTCTTAACATTTTAAAAACCCAGAAGAAAGTAAGAAAAAGTCCCTGGAACCGTCTCTTTATCTGGATCTGCACCAAAAGTTAATGGGTTCTGTTCTGGGCTGAGACCCATCCTCCATCCAAGTTTAGAGGAAATCTGTTCAGTAACCCATGTCATATTATTGCTTTTTTCTTATTATTTATTTATTTGGGAGATGTTCTGGTTTTTGAAAGTGACAGTCAGTATGGCTATTTAATCCTCACCACTTTGTTCAAACCTCACTTTATAACCCAGTGCAGAATAAGCAGGCCATAGCAGCAGTTTGACTTTGTGGAACCCCCTCTGTGTTGTCTAAATGGGTTGAAGTTTCCCCAAAGGGGGATCATAGGTTGTTTGAAGACAAACCTTGCAGCCTGTGCAGGTGTGATACTGTTGGTGTTAAAGACAAGTGGGAACTTTGAAGTTTGAATCCCAGAAGATAACAGGAGAAATCAGCAGGTGGAACCCCAGTTCAGCCTCTCAGGGCTGACTGGCCTAACCTCAGGTCAGACAAGCTCACAGTTCCCACTTATGCTCAACACAGCACAAGCCCTGATCAGATGCTTGTGTGTTGCTCTACATTCCAACTAACAGCAGTATGATGCTCTGCAGGGCCGGGGATCTGTCTGAGAACTGTGGGCTACATGGATATTTATTTGTTTTGTATTGTACAAAAAGAGTTTATTTTCATTAAAATTGCTGAAGGAATTGTGATTGAAACGAGAGCGTCTGGTGTGATGTGTGTTTGTGCTACGTTATACAGTCAGTTACCTACTCACACATTCATATGTTAAAATGAGTTCATGTACTGTGTGAGAAAAGTATTATCACAAATGGAACTTTAATTTGATAAACTTGTACTTGGTTTTATTACGAGTGATTTAACATGATGGAGCCATTTTCAGTCAAACACTACATCACTGTCAGGAAGGAAAAATGTTGCACTCATTAATGTCAACTTTATGATTTAGAGATTCTGTTCATGATATTTAGAAGCTTGTTCCTTCTGTATTACAGTAGGTAGGCCTGCACCTTACTAGTACAGGGTTGGACCCCTTTTGCCTTCAGAACTGTGTAATTCTTCATGGTATAGATTCAGTGAGGTTCTGGAAACATTCCTCTGAGGTTTAGCTCCATATTGACATGATATATCAGACAAGTTGCTGCAGATTTGTCGACTGCACATCCATAATGCTAATCTCTTGTTGCACCACATGTCAGAAGTGCTCTGTTGGATTGAGATCTGGTGACTGCGGAGGCCGTTTGAGCACAGTGAACTCATTGTCATGTGACATGACGCATAATCCTACTGGAAGTGGCCATTAGAAGACGGGTATACCGCTGTGTTCATAAAGGAATGGACATGTTCTGCAACAATACTCGAGCAGGCTCTGGTATTTAAACCATGCTTAACTAGTGCTAAGGGGTACCAAGAAAATATCTCCCACACCAGTACACCAGACTAAACAATAGAGATTCTTCAGACAAGGCAATGTTAGTCCAATCTCCTGTTGTCTGTTGCTCGTCTTGACCATGTCTACGTGCCTCAAACGGGCCTGTTTACATATAATTTGACATCTTAATGACGTGTATCCAAGTTGTAGCAGTTTAGGTGAAGAAAATTAGTCAAGACACCTTACAGGACCTTCTGACAGTCTAATAACACGTACTGACATTTTAATGACATGTCCAAACGGGACCACTGTAGATGAGGTCAAGAAAATGATTTCTAAAACGATCACGGTGGTCTCATGACACCAGAGGCAAAACGTGCCACATGACACTTTAATGTTGTTTTGTTGTTAACGCTAAAACAACACAATGAATAGAGTTAAAATGTTGAAGCTACAGGCCTGCTATGACATGTTGATGACACATTACGTTGTCTTGGTTCAAGTCAAGTTGTCAAAAAAGACCTCTCAAACAGGTCAGCTTTGCATTCAGAGTGACATGATTGACCGAATGACTCTTTGGCCCTGTCCACACTGTAAGATTAGAATTATAGCTCCAAATGATTAGTAATGCTCCTAATAATAGTTATTTAGCAACACGCTAATTATTCCTCCCCATCTGCTCAATAATAATAACAAACCACTCTCATTGTGCAGACAAGAATAGGCCTATTAACACACATTAATATAGGGGAAAGAATTAATTGTGATTTCAGTAAGACGTTTGCAAAATCAGAATGTGTTCAGTTACCAAACTGTAAAATGTACATTAACCACAAACAACGACTTTATAGTCAAACATTTATTCACTAATCTACAGAAAAGACATGACAGCAACAAAACACAAACTAAACTATGGTGACAAGAAACTCAACAAAACAGAGAGCTTCAGGGGTTGGACCAGGTGTGAATGGAGCTGTGTTCTGCTACACAAAGATCCCTGAATGGAGGAACCTTAAAACAGCCTGTGCCTGCATCGATTAAAGCTGAGAGTATTGAGAGTAAGTAAAGAAAGCAGGAAATCTAAGTTTGAACTTCGCGTTCTCCTGTCATAGCCGACACTCATGGGACCTGTAAACCATCGACCTTATTATTCAACTCTTGGAAATGTTATACCTGACGAGGCTGCAGGGGAAGGAGGAGACACCGAGTCTGATGAGGATGAAGAGGAAGGAGGCGTTGCGTTGATCCTCTACTCGACCTTTGTTGACGTGGGGGCCTCCAGCTCTCTCTCTTCAAACTTTCATTAACTTCAATTTTATTAAATTATTATCAATGTCTGTTAGAGGTTGAGGGTTACAGGTTTGAAAAGGTGGCACTCTGTGTATCTATCTATCCATGTATTTATACATTGACATCTTTAAGCGGCACAGTGAAATGGAACAGAGAATTCAAATCAACACACTGTTTGTCCAGTGATTCTTCCTTCTTCTGCGTGAGAAACGCTGTAGTGTGAGTTAACAGACAGGCATGTAGATTAGTATGTACACCGGCCACAGCACCCTGGGGTCCGAGGTCCTGAGAGAACAGTTCACACGTCTTTGTGAACTCTGGGCCATGTCTGAAAATAGTGGATAGCCATGTCTGGTGACAGTTATCAGATAGGTTGGTGCTCTGTCGTGCAATAAACCATCTCGCCATTAGATCTTTTACTCTTTCTTGTCCTCAAGACGATGTCCTTGTGCGTTTGGAGTCATTTTAAGACTCTCAGGGGGGTGTCCTGAAGACACTGACATGACTGAGAGGTTTCACAGTCCAACCCAAATGAAAGCAGGTCGTTGATAATCCTACAAAACGTACACAGATATTTCATAACCAAGCTTTTTCTCTGCGTTGTGGCCTTTTGTACACATAAACAGCATTTCAGGTCACTGAAAACTGAGCTTTCATAGACTCTGTCTATGGTGAAGATATTCAGAAAAACCATGACACACACACAAGTTTATCAGTGTTTGTAGCATCATTGACAAATATTAACTCAGACTATGTTATGAAATTGAAGTATTTGAGTTTGTACAGTGACAGAATGGGAGTTAACCTGTTTTGTATTTAGAAAGACCCCATTGGACATTGATAATACAGCTGCTTACAATGTTTTGCTGACAGGTTATCAAAGTAGATTCTGTGAAACGCAGTCACATTTCTCTGCCTCGTTCATAGAAGTTAACTGACCAGAGTATACAATCTGCTTCCTGTTTTAACTGCTTGCACATGCCCAGTGCACATGAATTGCCACGAGATATGTGTTTTTAGGAGTGAAATGGTGCTAAAATGCTCGTCTGGACAGAGATATTTATTTTTCAAAACTCTGTTTACATAAAACCGGTGTGTATGTGTGGACTAGACCTTAATGACAACAGTCATAAACATTAATAACTACATGTTCATGAGAAGTGTTGGGGGTAACGCTTCACAAAAGCAACACATTACTGTAATATATTACTTTTAGCGTTAACGTAATATTAACTAATAATATTTCAGTAATATATTACCACAGTTATGTCATGTAATGCGTTACAATCCATGTTACTGACCGAAGTGAAGTGTTTCTTGTTTGTTTTTTTAAGAACCCATCCACACCAACATGACCATATTAATATAGGCTGTGTGTGTGTTTAATATAAGTTCTTTGTTCAGTCTAATGATGAAGCCTAATCCTCCGAGCGCACTTTAATTTACATTCTTGAATCACATATGTCCATGCATTCCTTGTTCTGTGGACTAAAATAAAAAGTTATAGAAAAGATATTTTTGTCTTGTCGTGTCATTATAGGCTACATTATACAAGGTATAGGTCTATTGTGTTTCATATGACTGAGCCTACAATTAAAAATATGTATTCCTATCTCATAACACATCAGACTGTGATCCTTTGTCTGCCTGTCCAAGACCATTCCTTTATTTAAAAAGATATAGGCTATTTGATTAATCTATACAGGTTATTTGGACTTTTTTTTCCATAAAGTAACTAAAAAGTAGACAGTAATACTGTTACGTAATGTATTACTTTAAAATGAAGGTCACTCGTAATATGTAATATATTGTATTTTTAAAGACTTGCCCAACACTGTTCATGACAGGTGTGATGTCATATGCACAGCCCTTTAAATAAGTGTTACACCATCCAATCCAACAGCTATCCAATAATCACTATAAATGTATAGAAATCAACTTCAAAACTCTTTAAATAACTTTTTTATTTATTTATTTCACTTACAGATGTACAACATATCATATAGTTATTCAATTAATTTCATATTAATACATTTTATTACTTATTCATGTTATTAATAGTATATATAGCTGCGTAACATATAGTCTTCAGTTATAATTACAAATTAAATTACCGTGTTACTCTTTCATCGCTTAGCATTCAGTCCTCCATTCCTTCCTTCCCCTCTTGGCTCCTTATTTCCTTCCCTCTCTCTGTTCTTGTTTCCACTGATCTCTCCACTCTTCAGCAGTGTTCCAGTGTGCGTCAGGGCTTTGCAGCTGCATCCCTCCTTGATGATGTAAAGAATACCTCAACTCTGTTGCAGTCTGATCTGCTCTAGTGTTACTTGATACTTTACCATCAGAACAGGACAGTGTTGAGGCAGGAGGGGTTAGTGTCTGTGTTGTAACAGCATTTTTATGGACCGACTGAGATCTAAAAGTAGATCTCGACTTAAACTTCACCCTGCACCGATCTGAACTTGACATGTAACTGATCCTAATTATCAATCTATTCATAACAAATACATTTGTGTGATGTCCTGGTACATATTTCAGACTGTGGTTGTACTGGGTAGCTCCAGGTGTGAATGTGTAACTGTGTAAATGTGACCAGGGTGTTCCTGTAAAAGAGGAAAAAGAGTACATGTTTGCAGCTGTGACTCGCAAGACACCCTAATTGACTCTTTTGCATGTTGCAACAGAAATTTCAAAACATTAGTAACTTCTTTTTGTATGCGTGTTATAGGTAAATGTCATGACTACTTCTAACATTTAATAAAAACAAATTATACCCACGGCAGCTACTGTTGGACAGTCACTCACTGAGAATTCTGTACCTGCACTCTCTATACTTTGTTGTAATGTCCAATAACTGAACCTTATGCTCCTCTGTATCCATACCCACACTGTGACTGCATATTCATTTTACAGGAATGGAATACTGTATATGGACAATGTCAAAGAACTCTCTAACACAATGTGTAATTGATTTATGGATGAAAGGTCACAGTGAAGAAAAAAGCAGAAACTCTAAGAATAAAGGCAACACAGATATAGAGATCAGTAAGGGAATGGAGAGAGAGAGGCAGACAGAGAGCTGTTGTGTTGAGAGGAGAGGAAGTGCCTGTTAATGGTGTTTGATCGATCAGAGGAGCAGCTGTTCCTATCCTTGAAACAGAGAAAGAGGAGGGCACCCAGGCTATTCACTGGATTTCTCTGAGAGAGGAGCATGCTTCTTCCTTACTGTGCTGAGACCAATGACACAGAGAAAGGAAGAGTTATTTTATCTATTAACAAGCCAGAACAAACAATCATTGCTTTCCCCGCCTTACTTTATTAGCAGAAGGTTTTGGCTCAACTGGAAATGGTTCGTAGTTCATTGGAAAAACTCTGGAACAGCTATTCAGGAGACCAAAGATGACCTCTTCAGTGCAGCCTCCTTCAGTACAGGATCACTTCTTCGGAGGAATCAGGACTACCTGTTTAGCAGACACAAGACCAACTCATCAAAAAACCCAAGACTTTCGTTCCGGTAAACCCAGGCCCACCTCTTCAGACCCAGTAGTGTTAGTCCAGTAGAGACCATCTCTTCATTAGACCCAGAATCACTTCTTTAGTAGACTCAGGACAATTTCCTCAGTAAACCAGGTCCACTACATTGTCGTACCCAGGACTACCTCTTCAATAGACCTAGGTATTTGCTCAAGTAGACCAATGACCACTTCTTCAAACGCCCAAGTTCCTCTGCCAGGACCACATCTTAATATACCATGGACTGCTACTCAGGTAGACCCAGGACCACCACTTCAACTGTCCCAGATTCACTGCTCCAGCAGACCTTGGACTGTATATTAGTAGATCAAGGACTGCTACTCCAGTAGAATCTGGACCACCTCTGCAGTAGATGCCAGACTGCCAATATGGGGACCATCTAGTCAATCAACCCAGGTCTGCTGCTCCAGTAGACTAAAGACAATCTCCTCAGTAGAACTTGGAATGCAGCTCCAGTAAACCAGCAGTAGCTGCCACATTGGCTTCAGTTGACCCCAAAATCCAACACCAGTAGTAGAGCCAGCCAAACACTAGAATGAAAAGAAGTTCTCAAGAAGCTCAGAAGATTTAGGACTGACAGAGACTCATGACAGGCCCCTGTTACCTTACAATGTGAAGGATACAAAATAAACTCCAATTGTAGCTCTATCCAGAGTGGCTGCTGAGTACCTTGACAGTATATGCTGCTGTTCCTGGTGATGGACCCTGCTGAGGATGGGGAGAAGTTGGAGGACCAGTGGGAGAAATGGTACACTGATTCTTATGTTAGTTAGTTTTCCACAAGTTGTACCACCTTTTGCCTGAAAACTGTCACATTTGAAGACCATGAATATAGTCATAAAATACTGACTACTAGTCTAACCCAACAGTACTGGTATTGGTGTCAGTTTGTTTATAGATTAAGTACATCTTGAAACCTCTGGTTTCTAAATAATGCCAGCAGGGGTTTTCTTCAAGCATGTAATGGGTGTAAGGGCTTATGACATGTCATGTTTTGGATGGAGAGTTTTAAATTTGCTGTTTGGAATTACAGTGAAGCCATAAGGTGGTAAAATGGTCAACAAGGTATTTCTTGGGAAGGGTTGTGTTTTATTTAATCTTATAATATAATGGTAATATTTACCATCACAAAATAAGTCTATATTACATAATGTAAGTGTCATACACTATACACCCCGCCCAAAGGCATAGTGACCACAAACGGAATCACGCCAAAGAGTGTCACACTTCACCGGGGCACCAGACAAGGATGCCCACTCTCTCCTTCATTGTTTGCCATCTTTATAGAGCCACTATACAATAAAATATCATCTGCATAGAGGCTAATTTTATGTCGGAGGTTTGTTGTGTGAATTGCTTGAATGATATTGTTCTGACATCTGACATCATTCACAGCTAGCTGGAAGACTGACATAACCATCTCTCCCTCAACCAAGTTCTGGATAGAAATAAATAAAAATATTTTTGCAATGATGCCCAATACAAACCTACAGCTAAGCCAATATAAAATCATCCACAGAATACATATCACTCAATATAAAATGTACAAAATGGGACTGGCAAACAAAGACACTTGCTCACAATGCACAATAGATAATTATATTCACACACTCTGGGCTTGCCAACCGGTTCACTCTTTCTGGAATTCTGTTATTCAAAAACTCTGCACCATCCTGGACTGCAGAATCTCTCCATCCCCACAGCTGTGTCTGCTAGGAGACACTTCAGAAGTCAACATACCGAACAAATACAAGAACAGCTTGATCATTTCTCTAACTGTCACCTAGAAAACAATTCCCTTTAACTGGAAATCAAAAAAATCAATAACTGTTAACCACTTATCAGAATACATATCTATGGAAAAAAATCACTGCTCACAGTAACAACATCACAGTCTTTAAGGAAAGATGGTCCCCATTCTTGTTAGGGCTGGGCTAATGCTGCGCACATTCCTACATTACCACACACAACACATCATATTGCAACACGCATCCACTCAGATATACACACCCACAGAACACCCATCTACACACACCCACACACACCTACACACACCTACACACACACACACACCAACACACGCACACACACACACGCACACACTTACAATGAGTTTTCCTTTAACTGTTTTATTATCCTTTCTGTACATTATGATGTCATTACTTGTCTTTCCTCTTTCACACATAAGTATTACTTACCAGTTTCTTAAAAAGAAAATTTTTTTAAAAATGTTTTTTTAATTTATTTCTTCCCTCGTTATTTTCTTTCCCCCACCCGTTGGGGCTACCGGTTGTGGTGCTGGGTGGCTGGGTGGGGGGGCCCCGCTCACCTCTCCTGTGACCCGGTCTGGCCTCACTCCAATTTCATCTTATTATTATTTTATCATTTTTACCATGATTATTATTATTATTATTATTATATTGTTGGTACATCTATCCTTTACTCATGCCATGATATACATAATACAGATACATATCACTGACTCGCATACAAACACACACACCCACACACACACACACCCTACCTACCATAATCTAGTCCTCACTCCCGAAGTCTTATCATGTCTTTACATACACCACTATAACTGCTTCACGTAATTGTCTGTATCTCTGTCTATTATATCTATTTTTGTTTTTGCCACGCTATTTCACCAAAAGAAAAAAAAGACTAAATAAAAAATAATTTAAGTTTCATATTTGTTAGATAAAATGCACAACAGTTCTTACAGTGTCATTAAGGGCTCACACGTGTCCTTAATGACTCTGTAAGGACACTCCTACACAGAGTTTAAAAGCCTGCACCTCCCCTCCAGTTAGTTAGAACTGAAGAAGCCTCTTGGATGAGAGGTGAAACATCTTCAACAAAGTGAAACAAGTCCAGTTGCCTACGGTACAGCACTTAGTATTACATGGTTTATTGGCTGACTGAATGACTGGATTGGATGACGGCTGACTGGTTTGTTAATCATTGGGTTGGTCACTGTTCCACTGATAGTGTCACAGTTCTACTGTGGCAGTCAGGGTTTTTTGTTGTTTTGTGTTTTTTCCCCTATCTGTTTCCCCCCTCCCTTCTCCCTCACCTGCTCCTTTCCCTCTGTGTGTGTGTGTGTGTGTGTGTGTGTGTGTGTGTGTGTGTGTGTGTGTGTGTGTGTGTGTGGCGTGGCAGCGGTGTCTGCAGCAGCGGAAAGGTGCACCTGCAGATCATCAACTCATCAACCTCTGCTACATCATCCTAGTCTCTTCTCCACTTCGGTGCCAGATTGTTCCTTCCCATATGATGACTACATCAGTGTTCTATCTCTTGAATTTGTGTAATTCCAGCGTTTTTTCTTATGCTTGCGCTAAAGTGTTTTTTTCCCTGACTGGGCTTCGTCTAATGCTCGCGTTTTTCCCCTCATGTGCAGAACCTCCAGTGCCTCTCTGCTTAGCTTCTGCTCCACTGGCTCACCTGAGATTCGCCACCAGACAAACCAGCCTGCCTGCCTGCCTCCTCGTCATCTACTCCCTCAAGAACTCTGCTGCAAAATAAATACCTTTTAAACTGATTTCCAGCCTCTGGTTTCTGCATTTTAGGTCCAAACAAAACCCCACCTCAACACATAGACTGTTTTATTGTGAGTGACTGGTTGGATAAATAGCCAGCAAATTGACTGACTATGTGGCTGGTTCTTGGTTTTTGGGTGATCTTCTGACTGACTAGTTTTCTGACTGACTCAGAACAGATTGCCAATTAACTGCATTATTTGTTCGCTGGCAGTTCTGAACAACGGACTCACTGACTGACTGACTGACTTGGTTGTTAGCTGCTGGCTGGCAGAATAACTGGCTAGTTGGCCAAATGAGTAAATTACTAGTTTGCTGGCTTATTTGTTAACTGTCTGACTAGCTGGTTTGTTTTTTCACTGGTTGAATGATTGACTGTGTCATTGGCTAACTGGTACATGACTTAGCTAATGTAACTGACTGACTTGTCCTCGGTTGGCTGACTGGGGGACAGAAAGAGTTACTAATTGACTTGCTGGCAGTTTAAACTGGCTGGCTAACTAGTGTGCTGCTATGCTCTTTGGTGGTGTGACTGACTAATTCTTGGTCCGCTGTATGACCTAGACTGACTCATTTACTGACTGATTGACTCACTGACTCACTGACTGATGGGTTTTTTGAAATGTTTGTTAACTAGGCTAATAATTGTTGATCAATGTAAAAAGGCTGGTTTGTTGAATGGCTGGTGGACTGCCTGGCTGTTTTTCTTGGTAATCTGGTTGGCTGGTCGGTTAATTGGCTTAATGTAGAATCAAGTGGCGTTTATCTGGTTGACAGACTGTTGTCTGGCAGGTGGGCTGACTGGCTGGTTGTTTTTTATCTGATGGGGTTTGTTGATTGGCTGAATGATTGTTTGTTTGCTACTGGCTGGCCAAACGACTGCTTTGCTGGCTGGTTTGTTGGCTGGCTGGTGGATTGAATACAGTATGTGATTAACTGTTTAATGTCCAGTGTGTTAAATGTTTTGTTGGCTGACTGAATGAGTGGTTAGTAGGTGGTTAAATGGTTAAGGTGGCTGACTGAATGACTGTTTGTTTACCGACTGGTCTGTCGCCTTTGTCTCTCCATGGGATCACTGTTACTGGATAATCTTATTTGACTGGTTACACACACACACACACACACACACACACACACACACACACACACACACACACACACACACACACACACACACACACACACACAGGCACACTAACAGTGTTTATTAGCCTTTACTCACAGAAAACGCCACAGGCAGATGAAGTGATGATGTCATGCTTTGCTCTGATTGGTTGGCTCTGCCTTCCTCCTCCCCCTCTCTCTCCCTCCCTGCATCTCTCTCCCTCTCCTCCCTGCCTTCTTTGCTCTGTCAATCCTCGTTCACCCCATCTCTTTTCAACACCACCCACTTCTCTCTCTCTCCTGTCCTCCTTCTGTCTCTCTATCTCTCCTCTCCCCTCTGCTCCACTCTGCTCCTGCCAGGAAGATGATGATGCTGATGATGATGTGACACTCGGGCCAGCCAATCATCATGCAAGGAGAGGGTGGAAGGGGTGTGTCCAGAGCCAGAGCTTTGAGCTGATTGATGCTGAGAGGACCGAGGAGGAAGACGGGGCAGAGAGGGAGGTAGAGGAGGGTGGGGGAGGCCTTGTCCGAGCGGAGGAGCTCCTGCGCTGGCTTAATAAAGGAGGAGAAGAGGAGGAGGAAGAGGAGGAGGGAGGGTGGAAGCTGTCACCTGTCAGAGGGGGATCAACCTGTGCTGTCATGGACAAATATCGACCAAAGAGGCCGACCACCCTGGCTCTGTTCCCACAGCTGCCACAAGCCGGCACCCAGGTAGGGAGGCTGGGAGGATCCCCTGTTTTCACAGTGTGTGTGAGTGTGTGTATGGTGTGGATGGTGTGTATGGTGTGTATGGGTGGATCCTGTGTTTAGGATGAGGCAGCAGTAACATCAAGCTGAATAAATGGCTAACTGTGTGTGTATGTGCGTGTGTGTGTGTTTCCTGGGAGGATCCTGTCTTCAGAATGAGACAGCATTGGCTAGCTGTGTATCTGTGTTTGTGCGTGCTGTAAGGTGTGTGTGAGTGTGTGTGTGTGTGTGTGTGCTGTAAGGTGTGTGTGTGTGTGTGTGTGTGTGTGTGTGTGTGTGTGTGTGTGTGTGTGTGTGTGTGTGTGCTGGCGGTAGGTCAATTCTGAAAATGGTTCAGCAGCAGCTATATGTTGCTGTGTTTCAGTCCCTGCTTTGTGTATTGATGGCAATACTATTGGCAACGACCTGTATCATATATAAGTATCGGTCGGTTTATTCATAAGACAGTCATGTAGCTGACTTGTTTTCTTCCAGCAGACCCACATACACGTACATGAGCAGCTAGGGTTTCACTGACTTGCTCAAGGACACTTTGACAGGATACACTGGCTGTTGTGGGGATTGACCCTGATTGCACCGTTAAAACAATCTGTTCTGCCATTTCATGAAATATATATTTAAGAAGTGTCATCTGTAGCAACATCTTCTAGTAAGAGACCAGAGGAAGAGGAAAATACAATACCAGGTCAAAAGAGGAATATTTGTATAAAAACAAGCCCAGATGACGGTGAAGTAGCTAGCCCTGGCTCCTCAGGCAGTGTTCAGTGATGAGTGCTCTCTGGAGGGGGGCAGCAGTGGCAGTAGTAGTCTCCTGATGTATCCCTTTAAATGAGCTGCATCCTGTTTACTGTGTCAGTACAGATCAGAGCAGAGTCATTACACCCTAACCTGGGTTTCCCTTCAGCATCAACATCCAAATCATTCAACATAGAGAGGACGTTCCTTCCAGTTACATTGAGACATCATTTCAAATCACTGTTGTTGTGACTGCTGTTGACTATTTAGGTCCAAATATTAATATAATAGAAGTACACTACAGGTGAGATGTGGCCATTCTTTAACAAACAGGATGGTAGGGTAGTGTTATGCCTTGAATCTACAACATTCCATATCAAATCTAGCTACCTTTAGATTTCAATGTTTGCAAGTCACAGAAGAAAACTAAAATATCTGTAATTATCTTTAAATGGCTGAGCAGGCAGAAACCTAATTAATGTTGGCGACCTGTAGCTACAACCTGAAAATGAGGTGAGCAGCAAAGGTTAAATTGTGAAACGTTAATTAACAGAACAGTATCTGACACATTCAGATAACAGGTCTAGTCCCTTGACTTTCACAGTTCTTCTTTCACAAGCAACTTAGTGACAAAGTGTTGTTTCAGACATCACAGAAATAAGTTTAATTATCATCTAATCAGTCATTTTAACTCAGAAAACCAATGGATGGAGTTAAATGGTTTGATGAGTCTAGCTAATGCAATGAACTATATCTACTGTATCTAAACTGGAAACTTGCTGTCAGAACTGAACCCAGAGGGTGAACGTGGTGACCCTTCTCTCTTCACTGATCAATTTCCCATTATCAAAAATAGATTTCAGACATTGCAACCTTTGCAAGAAACTTAGAAGAACTATGCTACTAAATGACCCGCACTTCACCCCATGACTGTCTGATTGCAGCACATCTCTGTTAGCGCCCGGGCTAACATTTTGTTAGCACCCATGCTGACATTTTGTTAGCTTCTTTGTTTTGTCCTATCCGTGGCTTGATTTTTCAAACTCATGAGTCTGCTGCCATGTACTAAAAATACCGGCTTTGGCAAACTAATAACTATTAGTTAACTTATTAACTAAAAGACCACCCTAGCAGGGATTCTGACATAACCTCTGTGCTGGTCACTGTTCCACTGATATGTCTATCAGGGTTTCTTTCATTTTCCTCTCTGAAAAATTGAAATGTGTTTCCAGGGTTCTTTATCCTTACACTAAGATAAATGTCCATTTGTTAGCACTCTAAAACCTACAGTTTTACTTGCAGAGTGCATGATATGTAAATCGAATCTTGGAATAAAGTTAGCTGGCTAGCGATACTGAGAAGACTAAGCTAAGAAAACGCAAAATAACAATGGCACAGTGGAGAGAATCACACAGACCTATGATGTAAGCGAGTGTCTTGTCTTGTCTTGCCTATTCCGGTTGGTGAAATCAGTCCACAAAGGTCTTCGTCTTGTGTTAATTAGTGCTCATTAAAGGCCACCCCAGAAATATTAGATCATTTCAGACATGTAGAAACAAAGTGAAATGCACCATATCCTGTTGAGTAAGGTAACTCCATGGCTGAAACATTGTTTCACCTGTCACCTGACAACATGTTGCACCGTGTTAAAATGTGCATTGACTGGAGAGGATTTTGCTGCTATTCTTCATGTCAGACATTAAATATGATCAGAGGTTCAAAGGTCTAAGGATAGAGGATGTTGTCAACTATACAGCTAATGAAGCCCCGTGAGGCAAACCTGTGATGTGTGATATTGGGATATGTCAGGGGTCTTCAATGGAGCAGGGCCTCCTACTAATGTATGGAACTGTGATGCATGTTAAACTGTGAATATGAGGTAACGTAGGGCAGCCCGTTGTGTCATGTTTAAACATGTCGGCAGGAGTTGTTAGCATGTTAGCTAATGTTGTGCATGTTAGGCCTTACATTAGACAGATAACTGGCCAGTATGATTAGGTTAGCTTGCTCACATGGTTGCATGAGGAATCATGGGTAGAATATCAGCAATGCTGGGTATTTTTTCAGACACGATCTTGAAACACGTTCCTCACAGGTTAACTGTAATGTGAAGATCTCTTATACAAGTTATCAGTAACTGTAACAGATCATTCAACAATCAATGATCCACTGTACTATGACATAGAGTAGGAAGACAGTGTGCTGACAGGCAGATATAGAAGGTTATGGTGTCTTCAGTTAAAATGAGAATGCCTGCTGGCTTTAATATAGGAGCGCTGTAAAGTGAGACCTGGGACCTGGTCTCAGTGGATTAAAGGCACATAGAGAGCTACTGTATGTATTCACCATTATTCTGCTTCCCTCTTCATCATTTGTGATGGATGTTCAGTCCACTATGGCTCCTGTAGGAGTGACCAAAGCATGATAAATACCCAGCTCTAGGTGCACTAACAGTAGGACAGATGCAGTATAAAGGACTTCCTCCAGACTGTGGTCAAGATGAGGAGAGGATAACATTACCACAGCTTCAACAATGAAATTCCCACTAAGCAGCAAATGTTTTTCCTCCCAGTCCAGCTTCAATTAGACAGTAAGCTTCAGCTTATTGTAGTGTCAGCAGCCTGAATCTGATTGGTTAGGAAACGTATCTAAATGTTTTAAACCTGTTGCCAATATAGTTAAATTGAAATCAGCCTTTCTATCCAACAATAAGATGGCATTGGTCTATATAGTTTATCCTGAATATAAACAAACAATCTCTATTGTATGTTATATACTGTAAGTTGATATTAAGTCGCTCTTCGCTGGGTGATAAAGTCATTCAAGGGTGATAGCACAGTATACATGTAATTATGTATTCATGTATGTACAGCAATCAAAATGTTATTGGAATCAGTTCATAAACAGCCAGTGTAGTGTTGGTCATGGTCTCAGTCCACATGTCATCAGACACACTGCGTCCATTAATCAAACGTGCTGTATAGTGATCAGCAGTGGGATTGTCTGCTGTGACCGGTATCCTCACCAACCTGTCCTGCTCACCAGCTGGACTCACCACAGGAGCTGGATTTGTGTGTGTGTGTGTGTGTGTGTGGTCATCAACTCTTAGCTAAAAAAACTAATCAGCTAATTACTAGTTCTGAAACCAGTGTGTGAGCTGCAGAGTGCCTCTCAGTAATGAGTTCTGTGTGCCTTATATGTTTCTATCTGATATTTTACATAAGGTACTTCACCTTCACTAACAAGTGAATCAATAATGAAAATAAGATGACAATGCGTGCGGGGATTATGAATTTATTTACTTCATAACAGTAACAATTGTAAAGCATCCAGCAGTGTGGCCGTATCTACCAGGCAGGCCTTCATTAGATTCTATCCATTTCATTCTTACACTGTGAAAAGATACTTGAAACTTATCTGAGCTTGAATAGTTAACACACGTTTTTTCTTGTTAAAGCTGTCTTATCTCTATGTAATAAACCGCTTGACATGCATGCGCATATGAAAAATGGTGCATTCACATACTGAAATCTGAGATATGAACAGTGAGCACTGACTTTGCTTTGCTGTGGAAAATTCAAACCCTGCAGACACACAATAAGCCAACAGAGACATGCTGATGAGGAGAATGTGAATTTGACAGAACCATGCATTGCTGTATGGTGGTGGTGATGCCTTTTGACATGTGCCCTTTCCCTTATCCCTTCAGTGTGCATGGGGGTTTTAAAGGCATGTGGTGAGGAAGAGGAGGAAGGTGTTATAGCTGATGGAGCACACGGCTGAGGCCCAGGAAAGGAACCACTTTGAAAATAAGTAATCTAATGATAAATAAAGCAGCTCTCTGTGGCCTCCAGGCGACTGGCTGCCTCCACACTGCTTACTGCTGTTAACAGAGGCAGAGAGGAGGAGGTTGATGCAGCATCACAGGCAGCCACATTGATCTGTTGTGTCTGTCTGAAAGTCATTTTAAGTTAAGTGTCCAGTGTGTAGGATTAAGGGGGAGCTATAGGCAGAATGGAATGCAACATTCATAATTATGTTTTCAATAGTGAATAATCACCTGAAACTAAGAATCACTGTGTTTTCATCACCTCAGAATGAGTCGTTTATGTCTCCAAAGGGAGCTCATCCTCTTCCAGAGTCCCCCATGTTGCACCGCCATGTTTCTACAGTAGCCCAGAACGGACAAACCAAACACTGGCTCTACAGAGGGACTTTTATGGTTTTGGTGGCCACTGCAGGGAAGGGTGAAGTGAGGGGTATTCAGTTGGTTGCAATTTGCAACCACATTTCTGGATATCACTAAATCCTATACAATGGATGTCTAACACTGAATGGGAGGAATCTGGTGTCCGTACAGGGCTAATGACAGACTTCCTTTATGCTAGGATTCAAACCTGTTCTGAAACAAAGTTCACCATCAGCATAATACAATTATTGATCTTTTACATTCACAAATAGATACATGACCTCATCACCATCATGCATTCTGCAAACAGCTGTGTTTAAATAAGGAATATACTATTAAAGATATGGTGCGGCTTCCTTTCACTGGCTTCCAAAACTAACAACAATCTACTTTAAGCATTTAGAATCAGAATCAGTTGTGTAAGTTTTCATGTACCAATAATCTGGAGGTCAAAACACAACATTTCAGATCATTGAAAAGGTTTGATTCAAAACTGTTCCATGATCTGAAACGTCGTTGTGTTTTGACCCTGAGAGTCACTATAGGGAGAACTAGTATCACTGGTTTTGCCTTTATTAATATCGCATATTTTTATCAAAAAAATCACATCCTTACCAAAACTAGTTTCAATTTTAAAGCAGATCTATCAGGTGGATTATAATAAAACTTGTTTACTTTCTTTTTCTTTTTGTTTGTGTTTTGTGTGAGGTCCACCCCCTTCTACTGTCTGATGGACCACAGGAGTCATGGACATGGCTATACATCAATTAAGTCTAATCTGGAAAATTTCAATTTCAAGAGATTAATTCATATACAAATCCATAAAAGAATTTTAAAATGAGTTCAAAAATGCAGTTTCAAAAGAGAAAAAAACGTTATGGCTGTATTATAGTCAACTAATATATAATGTCCTAGCCATAAGGGACACTGCAGCAGCCAGACTATATAACAGTGTTGTTGTTTGGTAGTTGAAATCATATTGTTCTTGAATTGTCAAAATGTGGTCGTTTTCACAATGACAGTCAGTTTAACTGAACTCTAACTGTTAACTGTTAACATTATCTAACATTGTGTTCATTGAATGGTCTAATAGCAAAACCTGTACCAAATCTGCAGTGAAGAAAAACTCGTTGTCATACCTAAAGGACATCACAGGTTGATTGTCAGTGTCCTCTAACACAATGTATTTGGCCTTTAAAAATGATTCATTTGAGTGTTTTCTGATCTGCCACCGCTCTGTAGCGTGTTTTCACAAGATACTGGGTTGCTGTTGGCTTTCTGTAGTAATCTGATCTCTTAAATGTCACACAAATAAGACACCAGTTTGCATAGGGTATGGTTAAATAACCAGATTTCTCCAGCTAGATGTCTGCTGGTGTGTGTAAGAGATTTTGCAGTGGTATTGCAAGGTGCAGGTTGCCAGGAAATTCTTAGAAGGTTGATTTCGGTGTTTTAAGAGGTAGAGTTTGACCTCAGAACAGTAGGTGAACACAGCCCTGTGGTTATCCATAACACTCAAAATAAACAAGTTTGCTGTGGGCTCAGAGTATACCACGTCACAGACTAATGTATCTGAATGTGTTCAGTGTAATCCAGTACAACACGACCACTTCCTCTAAAAGGGTCACAGAGTTGAACCACAGCGTCTCTGACAGAAAAGAAGATGGTAACTCTGTATGTGCTACTGAAAGCGACAAGTTTCTGGGTGTCAGACAGAAAATGATAGATGGAGTCCTGACTGTCGTTAATAATGAAACTGGCTCTACCAGCTTTGTGTCTGCACATCGAAATCACCAGACTGCTGCTGTAATGTCAGGCTCAAGGAGGGTGTCATCAGAGAGAGGCACGAGCTTTACAGAGAGATACTTTGACTCTCCATCTCTCTCTCTCTTCTACACACACACACGCACACACACACACACACACTGAGTAACCATAGTAACAGAATGGTGTGTGAAACAGGGATGATGCATGATGGGATGTCAGTAAGTGAGTCAGCGCTCTGCATGGCTGAGGCTGGACCATCACACACACTTCCTGGTCGATGCTGTTTCCTCTTCCTGGCATTTACGCCATCAGGGGCGGGGGCTCCTCTGTGAGTGTGTGTGTGTGTGTCATGTGTTGTTTTTTGTTCTTACGCTGCTGCTCTGTCTCATTAACTCTGTCCAGGATACCATCAACAACAACTCTTTGGGTAAGAAGGACAGCTGGAAGGACTCCCGCTCCTCCTCCCCACATGTTACAGGTATGGACCCTGCTGAGTGTGACAAAACAACACAACACCAAAATCAAACGAACAAAAAAGATAAAGAAACACACACTTAGTGTGAAAAAACCCTGAGGAGGATCCATTTTGATTATTTGCACACAGTCAGTGACAAACAGTAGCTCTGTTACCATGGAAAATGTGTTTCATAAACAAAAGAGAATAAGACACGAGGATAAGCTGGTAGATGACACATGAACCACAGAACTAGCCTTTCTAGTTCAAGTTAAATTCATACATAGTCCCAGATTCAAAGTACATAAAATACTTCACATATAAACACATGAGTACACTATGATCCCAATATCGCTCCGACAATTGTACCAAGTCATGACTCAAGAAAACCTTTTCTCCCGTCTGTTGCTCTCCCTGTCATTTTGCTTTTAACAACTATGAATATCTGAACAAAGGAATAAAAGATGTCCCACTCACTCATTAGTCCACAAAGATCTACTCACAGCACAGTCTCCTCAGTAATCCAGTAAAAATGGCAATTTAGCAAGATACTTAAAGCAGGTCTGGTCTCCGTGAGCTAATGTACCTGACCCATTTCAACCACAAACCCTTAAATTTTTCTGATCCATTTTGTAAATTTCATGAACAATTATCAAGCAGTCTTCTCATGTTGGAGCATCTGGTTGTAACCACGTCCTGGTCAGGGCTTTCTTCCCTCCAACAAGTAATATTCTCATTAAATATGTGTCTGCTGTAGATTGACTATTCAACGCTATAGTGCCCAAATATATTGTCAGAACATCAAATGGAATAGCTATTTGAAATACAGTTTCCAGACACTTTCATCCAGTAAGATGTAAGTTTTGGGCAATCCCAAAATAAATGATAATGGCTGGCCACATAACCTCCAACAGTTTGTTCCAACACCTTGATGCCTCTTCTGAGCAGCTAATGAAGAATCTCATCATGCTTTTCCACCCACATTCCCTCCAGCTGTGTGAAGCTGTGCTTTCTTCACTGTCATTTACAAATATTTCCCATTCATCTTCAGATATCACCATCCCTCCTTCTCTTCCCCATTTACTCTGAACATGTTGGGTATTTGAATTTAAAGAGTCTTGAAACTTTTATGAAATCTAAATCTTAGTCTACGTCCACTCCCCTATTTGTAAGTTGTCACAAAGACATTTAGTATTTCACTGTCAGCTTTTTCCAATCCCTCAGTCATAATTTCATTTAACTGATGCCTTACTTGTAAATATCTAAAGAAATCCTGGTTATCAATCCATAATCTTTTTTGAAAGTTTCAAAACATTTTAAAATTTCATTCTGTACAAAGCAACAGTCTGCTGTCAGCCCATTACTCATCCATGTTTTAAATCTGGTGTCTGTCCTGCTTGGGATAAAATCTACATCATATGCACACCTTCGTCATATTTTCTCTGCACCCTTCAGGTTATGCTTTTTGACCAATTTCTGCCAGATTTTAAGAGTTGCTTTTATCCAAGGATTATTTTTATCTGCAAGGTTGTCTATCAGTTTACTGTCTGCTGTTGTGGCTTGTAATGGTGTTCCTATAGTTTCTCCCTCTTCTATTTCCTTCCACCTTGCCTTGAACTGTGAATCACAAAGACACACAGAAAGGTCTTAATTGAGCTGCATAGTAGTAATCTTTTAAGTTTGGCAACACCGTGCCCCTTTTCTCTTTTGATAATTGCATTACTTTGTATTTTATTCTTGGTTTCTTACCCATCCAGATATAACGAGAAATGAACTTATCCCATTCAATGAATTGTTGATCATTTATTTCAATTGGCAGGGAATGGAAAAGATATAGTAGACAAGGTAGAGTAACCATTTTTACTGATTCAATTCTTGAGGTTAGACTAAGGAATAGTAGGTGATTCCATCTGGAAATGTCTGACTTAATTTTGAAATTAAGTGTGGCTCCAGTTTTCGTGTGGGTCGACGTTCTGTGCATTATTCTTGTGTCTGACTTTGCTCTGCCTGTCTCGCGTTAACATCTTGTCCTTATCCAATCCTTTTATTTCAAGTTTAAAGTGATTTTAAGGGCAATTTAGTCCTGGTTGTTGCGGGAGAATTTCTCTCATGCGGCCATCTTTGCAGCTGCACAGCAGAATTCTCCAGCAGTTCAGTTAAATCAAGTTAAATTTCATAGCAAAACGTCATGTATGTACAAAAATAAGACTATGTGCTCTGATTTCTTTTAACTTGCACTCACCTTAGACAGCATTAAGCACATCCAACAGCATTGTGAACAACTTAAACTCAACCAGCAAAATGATGGCCAGCTTTTGTACAGCATCATGAACACAACAGCAGAATGTATGGTAATCTCATTTCATCACTTCACTTCAGGCCAAAGAAAATAAGGGAAACTTTCGGACAGTTGTGTTGGTAAATTTCCATTTGGAAGCACTCTGAGAAATCCTGTCAGCATGAGATGGACCACAGGCTTCAAGGAATGTCCATGAAAGAGAACGCTGTTGTGGAATATATGTATGATATAATATAATATATTTATGTCACTTTTCATGTTCTCTTGACAGCAAACTCAGCATAAGATCTGTGTAATTCATCTTGTAGAATAGCGAGTCCACAGTCCATCCTGAGACAGTGATATACACAAATAGTTCTTGATTTCTTTCAACTGGAAAAGCTGCACCCTCCCAATGCCACAGTCGGGCCAATCAGAAGAATTGTTCTGGGCACAATCTCACATTTGGGAAATGTTTGTTCAACACATTTGAGGAAACCAAGGATTTGAAATGTTGTAGATTTTGGTAAATGGACTTGCATTTCTACAGCGCTTTTCCAGTCTACTGACTGCTCAAAACACTTTACAACACTTGTCACATTCACCCATTCACACACACATTCATACACTGATGGCAGAGGCTGCCATGCAAGGTGCCAACTGCTCATCAGGAGCTATTTGGGGTTCAGTATCTTGCTCAAGGACACTTTGACATGCAGCTGGGGGAAGCCGGGGATTCGAACCAGCGACCTTCCGATTACTAGATGCCCCAAATTTGTTCCCTTTTGAGTTATATGTCTTTATCCTCAGCTCTGGGAACAGATCCTGTGCATTTCCTGTACGTCCTAAGATTCAGATATGCTCAGTATGTCTGTTGCAGTTCCTTTGTGTGGCAGAGCTAAGCTAATAGTATTGAGTTTAACTCCAAGGACACTGAATCCTACATAACCCCGCGGCTTTCATAAGACCAACACTGCTGAGAAAAACCTGTGCGTTACAAACAGGGGCTTAGTGTTGCAGGCATTTACTAGAGAGAGAGGTTTTAAGATGAAATGCTATCAACTTGCATTATTTTATTGCTTTGCCAACACTGGGAGTAAAAGTTGGGACATCACTGCCTCTGCTGTTTCCATTTTGACCATTCTTTCTGTAATCCTCTCGTGAGATCCCTGACTTCATGAAGGTGCAGTACTCCATTTCTGGAGTTTTTCTCCAAAACCTTTTAAACTTTTCATGTCTCTGTGATAATGAACAAAGGATTTTTTTACGATGGAGAAATTTCAGAAAGTGGCTTTGGTCACACTTTTTCTACCTGCATCAGTGCAACTAGGACTTCAGTGATCATTTATCATAACATTAAATGCATGTTTTTGGAATGAAACGTGTGTATATTATGGTGTAACCACAAGGGAAAATGTTTTTCAAATATTTTGATAATCCCTCTGTATACGTCATACATAATCTAATACTTTTGTTTGTTTTCATGTGTGTGTTAGGGGATCTAATACCACCAGCTCAACCAAAAGCAGAGGACAAAGTCCGGCAGAGCACGCGCCGCCCGGCCCCCAAACCACCCACTGCAAATGGAGCCAAGAGCAAAGCCAACACTCAGGCTGCCGCCGCCACCACAGACACACGCGCCCGACCACGGGACAGACAGGTGTCTGGAGCCGCTCACACACAGTCCTCCAGCACACAGAGAGGTCAAAAGAGGGTAGGAGGAGGTGGAGGAAGAGGAGGAGGAAGAGGAGCAACAACCATGAGAGAGAGGAGCCTGGGGGACATCAGAGGAAAGGGTGGAGTGACAGTAGGGAAGGAAGACAGAAGAGGGGGGAGACTGTGTGAGGAGTCCAGGGGGAAGGAGAAAGAGAGGAATGAACATCAGAGGCCAAGAGAAGCGAATGGACCGAAAGGCCGGGGGGCTGATGGGAAAGGAAAAGTAGTTGCTAAAGGGGGTAACAAAGGAGGGGCAGTCAAGCCAAACAACATGCCAGGAATTACCCAGGAAGTTTATCTGACAGCCATGGTGGTCCCACGTACGCCTGTAGCACCAAGAAACCAGGACAAGACCCAAGACCAAGGTAATCAACCCGCCTTTAGAGCGCAGGGTGCTGCGGTCATTTTCTCTTTGCCACAGGGAGGGTAGTCTGACTTCTTTTGAGAGCAGGGTTGGAGCTTCGTAGAGCTGAGGGGAACTGCAGAGTTGGTGATAATTCTCTCTGGGTTGTCCACAACTAGACACCCCTTATCATGCAAAGCTGTTTTATCCACTGTATATATGTTCAAAACTGTTGGTGCAGCTCAAGATCAAACGGTCACAGACACAAACAGATGAACAGAGAACATATTATTATTATTAAGAGCTTTTCTGAGTGCTGCTGTGAAATGTCTGTTTGTATTAAGCACATTAGTTTTCTCTTCTACTGCAAAATGAGTTTTTAAAGGAAGTTACATCTAATCTAATAATATGGGATCATAGATGTTTAAAGGGTTTAAAGATTATAATGCGTGGAGCTTGTCTTATAATACCACTTTGTACCTCAAGAGGCAATATTCTAATACCCCCATAGGTTCAGCTGGGAGTAAGTAAACAAAAAAATGTCAGGACAGTTAATATTCTATCATTTAAAAAAATACAACCATACACCATCTGAATTCAAGTTGATCTCTTTTAACGATCTAAGACGAGCAAAGCAAATTAAAGTGTCATGCCATACATGGTTAGAAAGCTTAGATTCTTGTGATTCTATTAAACTCACCAATAAAGTGTCTGGGTGTTTCAGTAGTGCATCATGTGTCAAAGTCTGACAAAAACTGCCTTCTCTTATTCCAAAATGTCCACCAGATCCATCTCAGTAACATATTTAGTCGAAAAGACAGTATGCAGATGCTTTTTCATGCTTTTAACCGTAAGACAACTCCTCTCATTTCACAGCAGACGGTATTATCCCTCTGCACCAGAGATCCTGAGATGGCAGCCATTTGATTGACAGCTCATTTGAGTTAGTCAAAGGGACCCACTCTCTCTTCTTTCTCCTCTCTCCTGAGCCACTAACACAGCAGTTTCCAGAAGACTGATGCATCATGTAGCCAATGAGATTTCAAATCCAGTAATACATATATTTTATATCAGTTTTTAAAGCTCTAAACTTGGAAATTGTGGTTTTTTTTGCCTTTTGTATAGGCTGTTTTTTTATCTTAGCCCTTTTTTGACTTTTTTATATGCACAAAGTTAGTGTAATTAAGGTAATAAAGAACTACAGGGAGTTTTTGTCCCCGTTACTATCAGACAGGGCATATTGAGGTCACCAAATAGAATTTTTTTGCCAGACACCTTACAAAAACAAGCGTTGAATGATGATATTGTGATTAAATTAGAACTTGGACCATGTAAGACTATATGACGTGGACCCATTATGTTTTCTAGCCAATAGGGGCAGTTGCAGGTCATCTGGAGGCTGATATTTGCATTAAAACATTTAGGTGAGAAAAATAAATAAATAGTTGAGTGTGCTCAGACTCCTGTAGACAGTTTGGGAAAAGAAATCAGACTAACTTTCAAAAGAGCCCAAAACCATGTCTGTTCTCCAAACTGTTCAACAACAGCTTTGCATTTACTCTGGCCTAGACTGGGATAGGCCTTTTATTATTATATTATTTATTCTTTTATATTATAAGTCTTTTGGGATAATTTTACATACATTTGCAGGAAGAACATCATAAAACACACTTCATTCTAACTTGACATGAACTGGAACTCAGTTTGTCTCCGCAGTCACCTTTGGTTAGGTCCAAATAAAGCCGCTGTACATCGCCTCTGTACTGTTTCCGTTGTCTTCAAACTGGCATGTGTTGGTCCAGGCTGTAAAAAATGGTAGCTAGCTACAGCTAAGGATAGCTAACAAAGAGCAGCAGTTGTTAGTTGCTATGGTGATATGCTGCCCTCTATATTTTTGGAGCTATCTTCATATTCTGGCCATATTATCCTGTTATTACAACTTTAAAGTATGAAGCATATGTGAGGTGGTTCACAAATGCAAAAAACTCTTTACATTACATTACATTACATTACATTGCCGATGTTGCTGTGGCTCCTTGGCAATTTTCAGCTAAGCACGAGCCTTCATGAAGTGTGAGCTGTCATCTAGTGCAGAGAAAATGAAGACTGATGATGATTGGAAATGTGTTTTTATTGTATTTAGTGGGAGAGGTACCATATCATCTGCTTGAACTAAAGGCCAGCCACAAATGTACCGACCTGCATCATGTGCCACTGCTGAGGACTAGGGGGACTCAGGGGCTTTTATTATGTGTTAATATTGTTGGAATTACATAGTTGTGTTAAGAGTGAAATACTGGAGGGACAAATCATATTTTTGCCAGGACGGGAGGATTGTGTGGGATTTATGCCTATGACAAATACCTTTGTCCACATAATACTGTTAGTAAGCAGTTCATGAATATTACTCCTCATATCAACCTTCTGTCCGTATGTTGTGTTCCTAGGCCAAAATCATGACAGGACCCAGGAAAACGCCCCTGCCCTCTCCAGGTCCAGCAGCGAGGGCGGGTCAAACAGAATGTCCCTCAGCTCGGACACAGAGGGCCCCCCTCCAGGGCCCCTGCATCCTTCTCTATCCCACAGAATCAACCCTGACATCAGTGAAGAAGAGGGGGAGGGAGATCAGACTCCCTTCATGAACGTCCAGAATGGTCCAACCAGCTGCCTTGCAGATAATAAGAAAACAGAACTGGACAATACCAAGTCAAAGGTGGACGTAGGGGGAGGAAAAGATGACAATAACACTGAGGTGGCTGGCACCAACTCTGTCACTCAGGGAGCTCGTGCGGCTGCTCAGACTGTACCAAAGAGTGAATCTACAGCAGGGTTAAACTATGACTCTGTTAAATACACTCTGGTGGTCGATGAACACGCTAAGTTGCAGCTAGTCAGCCTAAAGGACTGCTTCCACCGTTACAATGAGCACAATGATGACAGCGATGCAGAGACGGTCTATCAGTCAGCCAATGAGGAGGAAGACCCAGAGTATGAGGAGGAGAGGAAGAAGAGAGAGGATGCAAAGAAGCAAGGTAATGAAACTGATTCCTTTGTAACATGGATGAGCACAGAGCAGTATCACACGTTGGTACAACAGTGTCTCTTCTCTTTTGCTTTTCTACCAGTAAGGATGGCCCTCTCCTTAAGGAAAGTTCATTGAATGAAAAGATTTAACCCTTTGGGTCAGAAAATGTTCTCCTCATGGCTATCTGCCTGTTAGGGTTGGATTATAAGAAGAGCCTGATCAATATATCGGTCAGCCAACATTATCAGACTGTATTGGCCTATCACAGATATATCAGTCTCAACATGTATGTAGACCTGTGTGTGTCAATGTGGAAATGTTTTTTTAGAGATCTGAATGCAGAAAAAGATGTTTGGGGTAATTTATACTTCTGAGATTCCTGGTGAAGTTTATTGGCTCAGTGCTCTGATGTCAATTTAGAGGGGAGAGGGAGAGAGAGGGAGAGAGAGGGAGGGGGGACACATTTTCCTGCATCCTTTATGGCAGTTGTTTATTTAGGTCTGTAAAAGTGGACATTACATAATTATTTAGGCCTTATAATATGCAATACTAATTCATTGTGGTGGAGATAGAGGACAGGTTACAGCGTCAGCAAAATCATCAGGAATTGTTTTATAGGAACCTTCAATATCCAAACTGGATTTATTGGAAATCTTTGCGGTACTAGCTGAAATATCCTGCCTTGAATCCAAGCGTGTCACAGCCTGAGGAAAGCAGCTGCCCTGTAGTCCGGTGGTACGGCATTAAACAAAGTTTACTGTGTTTGTATGTAGAGCTTTGTGTCATCTGTATATCATCAGAAATAGATCTGCCATCAGCTAACAGATCAGAGGACCCAGTACTAAGCCTTGTGGAACACCAGTGAACACATAATGATCAGAACACCACACCTCTTACTCGATGATTGTGTAGGTGTAACCTCAGGAGGGAAGACTGAATGAAGTTGAGCTCAAACCTACACCCTCTGTCCGGACGGATTCTTGTTTGTTGCTGCTATCAATTTGACCTTTCCTCGTTTTCTGCTCCAAGACAGGAGGAAAGAAGAGGAAAAGGGAAGAAGGGAGGAGGAGGAGATGAGGAAGAGAAGTGAAGAGGATGTGAAGAGGAGGAGGGAGGAGGAGGTGAAGAGGAGGAGGGAAGTTGTAGCAAGGATCTGCAAGCAGTCCAAGGTAACGTCTACCACGACCTCAGAGGATGATGAGTCCAATGGAGGAGGGGCCGGAGCCTCGAGAAGCAGGAAGTTCCTCAACCTGTTTGCCAACAACAGCAGCCATTACAGTGCTACTGGTTTGTATATTCTACAAATATTTAGTTTAAATCAAACAAAACGTCATCTCCTGTGGCACATACTACTACACATAACCAATTAAAGCTGCCTGTATCACAGACAAACAGAGAGGCATCTATGCTATCAGAAAATGCACTGACAGCAAAAATCTGTGGAAAATGACAAAGTTACGTTTTTTGCTCTAAATTACATAATAACATAATCACCATCAGTAAACAGGACCCTGTCTGACTCTCACTCGCGGGGAGGGATGCTGTTTTCTGGGGGAAAGTTCACTGAAGTCGTGGTGACTGTTTTTCTATACAAGTTGCCAGACACAAACACCACATTCAGAGGGCAGTGTGAATGGGGCTATTGTCACATATTTGAGGTCTTAGATGTAAATAATAGTACCACATTTCAGTCTTCAATTCTGTACATATTTTTAATTTTGAACCATTTCTAAATGTATTTATTTCTTTTATTCTGAGCCAACATCTGGTGTGGCCTGATACAGACTGGATTTCACATTTGTCTGTCACTGTCTTTCATGAAGTAGAGGCAGGAGAATCCGAGCTGTCATAGGAAGTAGCTACTGAGAAGATGTCCAAGTTTGAATAGCCTTTTTTTTACCGAGGAAGGTTCCGAATGCTGCAATCCATCGCATTTCAGAAATGGATGTTTTTCAGCTGATATTCCCGACTTCCTATCTAAATGCATCCCTTTGCATCTGCTCGGAAAATCAACTTGGAATTCTGACTTGGATGACTGTTCCGTTGCACTTTTCCGTATCAGGTTGTTTGTTTCCTAAGGTCCGAGTGGAGTGCAGCATTATCTCCTGTAGCATAGAGTACACTGGACCATCCTTTATGAAAGGAAAGGAGACAATGCCTTCCCACAATTCCTTGTGGGCCTAATGCAGGCTACGTGGACTCAGATTTTCTGGGTGCCACATCTGTCTTTTCCTAAGCCCTCATGAATACTCCCTCAATTTTGTCCTTGTGATGTTTTCCACAGAGGTCAAGGAAAACTCTTCAGTAAAAGACACAGAACGCCATTTCTCAACTCCTTGACCACAGTGCAGCACATTGCCCTGTCAGTGCCACTTGAGTGCCAGTAATGTTTCAAAAACTGGAGACAGTCCTGTTTGTAGTTACCATACTGGATCCACATCTGTGATCACGGGTCTGAAACCAGGCTACATCTACTGACACTAAAGTATTAAATGATGAATTTGAAACAAAATACAAAGAGCAGGCTGTTGAGTGTAACATCAATGCTGTATCATTCAGGTGCTGGGTCATTTGGTCTGTTCTCCTGTGTGTTGGATGGAGTGGAGAGACAGCAGAGCCACAGAGCTGTCTACAGGTAACACACACACACACACACACACACACACACACACGACATTACACAAACTCATTGGGTCATGTCCAGATAAACACAGTAGACTATAATCTGTACATTTTTATTCCTGTCTTTAGGTTTGTCCCTCGTCATGCAGATGAACTCTGCCTCGAGACAGATGACCCAGTGTTAATGCTGAGCCAGTCTGAGGACCTGTGGTGCCAGGGTTACAACATGAGGACTGGAGCTACAGGCATATTCCCTGCCTTCTACGCTGTCAAGGTGGCCAAAGATGTTAGCAAAGGTGAGCTGCAAACACTGGATTGTAAAAACAGAAATATCACCATCATCAACAACATTTGATGTATGTTTCACGTTTCTTGGTTCTCCTTTCCTTTCTCAGTCCAGAAAGATGGTTGTGTAGAACAGTTCCTGGTGCGATTCCTGGGATCAGTTCAGGTCCCCATCCACAAAGGCAACGATGTGCTGTGTGCTGCGATGCAGAAGGTACATAAAAACAGACACAACTGCACAGAACCACACAATGAAAGCCATGTAACCATCAGTGATATAGTGGTAGGTAAAGACAACAACCTCCATCATCTGGCATAGGCTACATAATAAATGAAAGCTGATTGCAAAAGTATACATTTAAAAAGATATATTCTATATTCTATATTTTGATATTTCTACTATAAGTCTAATATTGACATTAGTTTTCAAATGAAATGGTCGCTCACAGTGACAGTGACAAGTTCTCAGAGAATTGGCACCTTATGCTACAGCTCAACAGTGGCCCCCATATAAAATTGACTTAGGACCAGTTTTGATCTTAAAGCTTAAGGTCACCCGATACTAAAAATCCCCTCATCATCTCCTCCCTCCGTGCTGATGGAAAGTCAGGTGAAGTGTCGTAGTCCACAAAACATTTCTGGAGCTTCACAGCAAAACAGTGTTGCAGCATTCTGCTAAACAACTGAAGTAGCTGGGGACTTGTTTTAAAATGTTAAAAAAGACAACTGAAAAATACACAAATTGTCTCCATACAGCTTGTCAGGTGTAATCCAAGTCTCTGGAAGCCAAGACATACCAAATTAATTGAAAATATGTTATTTACACTCTCTTGAGAGCCAGAATCTTCACTGTAGCTGCTAAGCTAATTGCTTTAGCATGCACCCTGTCTGAAGTGGGTGCAAGAGCTCACTCGTCAATCAAGTGTGTAAATAATGTGTTTTGGTTTTGTACCCAGCTGTCCTCTATCAGCCTGATCAAGGTTTAACACAGCGTGTTGTAAACTGGCTCAATTTCTCCTGCATGAGTTGGGTCCCCTCACTCACAATGACACAGTGTTTTTACCCACACCTGCCATGCAGATGACTTGTTTTGATTTTGAGATTCCCTTTTTCATTACCAGTTTCTTTGAAAGGAGAAAAACAGTGGAAAGCGTTCACAATGAGATCTGTGGATTATCCTGAGGAACAGCAATTAGCCAAATATTCTGTTCTGTGGAATTCTGTTCATTTTCTGCCTCCATCTGTTGCATTGGGTGGAGGCAGAAATCTAAGAGGCAGATATCACAAAGCCAAGACAAATTTAACCAAAACTATCTGAGATTTGGTCGCACTGGCCCTTTAACTGACTTGAATCCAGTGTGTTGAATGCAGTCTGTGCAGAGCTGTACCTGTTGCAGCTAATCACTGTGTTTCCTCTAAAGCCTTCACCGGGTCTAAATCCTCACTAAGAACATTACAGCACAGAGCTGGCTACTTCAGCTTCAGGCTTAGTTTGTACAGAGATGTGTTCTGTCTTTTCACCTCACGTTCTGCTTTTACTTCACATAAGATGAGATTTATTGATTCCTGTGGTGAAATTCACTCATTGCTAGAACACAACACACGTGTTCTGAATACTCACTAGGGGAATAATTAACCTCTTACGTAACCCTGAAAAACACACAATAGCTGCACATTTGTGTAGCATCAGTATTAGCTGTGTTAACATATACAATTAGTTGTTTGTTTTTTATAAATTGCAATCAATAAATCATATTTTTTTTCCAGTTATTCTGATTTGTGAGAGTTAGTTGAAGTCAGTTGAGAGAAATCAGCCGTGGATATCTACAGAAACACAGCGCTGCAACTTACACTGTCCATTAATCTGTCCATTATTTTCTCAATTAATGGATTTGTTTCAGTCAGAAAAATGTGAAAAATGATGTCTGAAAATGTTCTCTTTTGTCCACACCCCCACAATGTTCAGTTTACTGTCATAGAGTAGGAAGCAAACCAGAAAATATTCATATCTAAGAACTTAGAATCAGACAGTTTTGACTTTTAGGTCTTCAAAA
This sequence comes from Pagrus major, assembly GCF_040436345.1. Taxonomy (NCBI): domain Eukaryota; kingdom Metazoa; phylum Chordata; class Actinopteri; order Spariformes; family Sparidae; genus Pagrus; species Pagrus major. The sequence continues at coordinate 26,635,038 of NC_133222.1, read as the reverse complement.
AAAAAAAAAAAAAATCACTCAAACTGATGATTCAGTCATCAAAATAGTTAATCCAATGATCGATTATGTGTTGCAATGCTACAGAAACACCACAAATGTGCTTCAGTTGCCTAGATGTAAAACATCATGTAGGAATTGGTGTTTTGTGTGATTTGGTGCCTCTGCAGTTTGTGAGTGCAGCACCACTGTCGTAAGTACAGATCCCAGGTTCCTGTAATAATATTGTCACATTTAATTAGCTTTACTAGCTAATTGCAACTACAGTTAGCAGCAGTTAGCAGTAAGTTTGGCAACAAGTCAAGCTATTGTCCGCCAGGAAACTCTGTAAACCACAAGAGTTGAGACAGAGCAGTCTGAGGACACCAGAGGAAAAACCAGAAAACATTTTCTCCGTAAAATGATCCAGTTTCACTGACGTCGTTGGTGGTGTGTGACACAGTGCCGTGAAGCGTTACGTACTTCAGCCAGGAGATCCTACACACACACACACAAGTTACATAGTGCAAATACAAGAGAACAGAGTGGGACTGAACGAGACACAGTTCAGCCTGTTATCAGTCAGTGTACCAGCAAAATGAAATGAAGACTTTTTTTCCAAGAGGTTTTTATTTTACAAAAAAACAGCAAAAACTCTGAGAAAGTAAAAAAACCCTCCAGTAGCTGTAGCACAGCTGAGATGATGAGTCGGGGCTCTGTACTGCTAACTCATCAGTCAGGCTGAGGATAGGTTCCCTGGGCCAATGAACACAGTGGATGTATATTTCCATATGTTCATATTTGTTATCCTTATATTTGGGTTACTGATAGCACTGGTCAGCAGATGTGGCAGGTGCTCAAAGTTAAAAACAGGCACATGAACTGGAGCTTTCCTTTTTTTTTGTTTTGATCTCCTCTCTTCATGAGGCATCTCTGCACTGCTGACTGAAATATGACAAATGCAAGAAAATATGATAAACATGAACACAAATAAAGATACACACAATTACAACTTTAGATTACAAAGTGGAGTATAAGTGACACACTAATCTGCTTTCAGTGGATTTAAATGCTGTTTAAAGCTGTTTGACATTGCACGCTTTTAGATTATATGAAATTGCCGCCTAATGTTATTATGTTGTAACTGTGGTAACAATTTTATCAAACTGTCTAACAAAACCACTGCAAACACACACACACACACACACACACACACACACACACACACACACACACACACACAAACCTAACCTAACACTACATCCTAGTGCTGTCAGCGTAAACTCTGCAGTAATGTTTCCTGATTATTTGTGTTAACAGGTGGCATGTAACAGGCGGCTAGCGGGTCAGCCTCCCTCAGCCTGTGTGGTGGAGGTCAGTGTGAAGGGTGTGAAGATCAGCGTGCAGGACCAGTGTCACTCTGCTCACAGGGTACGTGCACTGCTTCACCTACATATCACCTGCCTACCTTATAGAGTGTCACACATGATGGAGAACCTGCAGCTGGTTACTTTGATGTTGGAAACAAGCTACTATGCTGTAGTAGTTAGGTGTATAGCGCTCTGCAGTGGCAATCAGCAGTAACTACAAGCTACTCACAAAAGGTAAAGGAGACATCAAATACTCTGCCAATTTGGATAGATATTCCAGGTTTTTCTGTTTCCAGGTTTAGCCCTACATAGGAGCCTCACACACACCTAGACAAACGTTACCTCTCTGTCTCTGTCAGGGGGACCAGTGTTTCCATTTCTTCCAGCTGAAGAACATCTCATTCTGTGGGTGTCATCCAAAACACAGCAAGTGAGTGGGACACACACACACACATTTTATGTATTAAACAATGTTAAACTGAATGTTTTCACAGTCTGTTTATGGCGTTTAATTGAGCTGACATGAAGTAAAGCTTTGTGTGCTACAGCAGTTTCATGAGAAATGCTCTTTCTTGCATTGCAGGTATTTTGGTCTCATCACCAAACATCCTGACCAGCAGCGATTTGCCTGCCATGTGATGATGTCAGAGACAACATTACATCCTTTGGCTGAGTCTGTTGGGTAAGAAACATTATATTGTTTTATATTCATATTTTATTTGATTATATCTCGGGATGTTTTTGACTTGCCCTGAGTGGTATTAGTCAGCGCACATAATAGTGGTTATACACAGATCCACAGTGTTAAGTGTTAACACTGAGAGCATACGTACTGTATGTCAGTGGAAGCACAGCATAGCAAACAGACTTCTTTTCACCTCCACTGATGGAGGCCCAAATCTCAGGGACAGACATCTCAGAGGAGGAGTCCCAAATAAAGGAAGGGTTCATTAACACACTGAGTAGTTTTTATGGAATTATTCCCTTTAGACTGAAAACAACCAAGTTAAGAGGGGACGGGACAGGTGCCTGTTGGGTGTGACATGTCAGTGCTGGTGAAGCAATCAAATACAATCCAGGAAGTCCAGTTTGAGTAACAGATTTTTAAAGGTTTGTCTACAGTGGCCCTGTAGACACAAATTCAGAAACCAGTGCGAACACACAAAAAGAAAACAAGTGTTTAGAGAGGACACTGTGCTGGACATGGTCTGGACACTGTGCTGGACACGGCCTGGACACTGTGCTGGACACGGCCTGGACACTGTGCTGGACACGGCCTGGACACTGTGTTGGACACGGCTGCTGTTGCCACAGTTTGTGACTCATGAAGTTATTGAAGTTGTGTCTGTATCAGCTGTTTATGTACCTGACTGTCAGAAGCAGGACACAGCTCTGTAAAGCAGTGAAACCTGGCAGTGCAGTCCCAGGCTGCTGTCCTATCACCACTGCACAGCAGCCCAACACCTGGCAGTATCTTATTCCACTGCAAATGCCACATGATTGTTATTATGTTCATTCATTTAGTTAGGTACATATTTTAGCTTCTCAATTTATATTGGTATGCATACACGATGAGTTAGTACTGTAATTACAGGAAAAATAGAACCCTTTATTATACATTGTGTTTATATGCATTTTACATTTTCATTTGAATGTGTCTGTACAGACGCTGTCTCCTGACTTTCACTGAGGTGAAACCACTGAAGAGCTTTAAAAATGCACATTGGTTGTGTACAATTGAAAAAAAGTGAATAAATAAATATTAAACATTGAAATAGAGGTTTGGATCAGATATATATATATATGTATATATATATATATATATATATATATATATACATATATATATATATATATATATATATATATATATATATATATATATATATATATATATATATATATACATATATATATTAAACACATATTTTAAAATACATTAAGCATTAAGCATTATTCAATGTTGGCAACTGATGTTCTTTTCCAATTTGTTGGGGCCCCCTAGTAGCAAGGAGGACCATGGCATGGCATTGGCTGTGCCAAGATCCCGTCCAGTGTATCAGTATACTTATGTACCTCAGTAAAATGAAGGACTTTTAATGTAATGGAATACTTTTACACTGGACTACTGCTCATTTTACGAAGGTAAAACATGTGAATGTTTCCCAACAGTGCTGAGGACAACAAATATTCACAACTGAGTTCATGTCAGTCTGGTCAGTCTGTACCAAAGTGAAACACCTCATATCAATATTTTGGCCATGTGTCTGATTGATATGCTGAGTTGGGCTCCATGCAGATGAAAATACAACTAAACACATGTGTGCTGTCATCTGTTCTGTTTTTGTGATGATCTGTTTTCTTCTCTTCTCTGGTGTCCCTCAGGAGAGCATTCCAGCAGTATTACAAGGAACACATTGGCTACTCGTGTCCCACTGAAGACATCTTCATTGAATAACATGTGTCCTCCATCCACACTATGTACTGAATACTCACTATGTGCTTGTAAGCCTGGTCTTACACCACAGACTGGACCACAGATATATCGTTGTCAGAGTACTTGCATGGTGGATTTCTTTTCTTTCCTGCATCCAGTGATACAGCGAGCTTTTCCTTCTCTTGGCCATGTCACGGTATAAATACCTCTATGGATGGACAGGATCACATGAGGTGTTCCATACAGTGAGAACTAATGTAACATAAAGCTACCCAAACACAAATATCTGATATTGATATAATTTATGGGCTAACAGGACTTAAATGTAACTACACACAGATATAGGATGTGAACTATATGGTCAGCCTTCAGAAGTGGAGTTAATTTAATGACAGAATGTTTATATGGTTTCTTCAGTTTGTGAACTTGCAGTGACAGCACGCTAACATGAGCACGATGGCAATGTTTTGCAGGTGGAGCCTGTTCAGACCTGGTATTAACATCCACACACAAGTGGACAGCTCGAAGTCTGTCAGTTCACACCTGACATAAACATGCATCTGAGTGACTGCTTCTAAATGGATCTCACTCCCTCGTACTATATGCAAATAACATATTTTCTTAAATGTTGGCAGGTAAGACACACTTTAGACACAGAAGCAGACAGGCTGGTACAGCCATGCTGCCACAAACTGACACTTTTTACAAGGAAAGCTTGTTGAGTTTCTCTTCACTCAACAACTCTTAAACTAACTCTAGAACTCTAAAATCACACCATTTGTTAAGGGAGTCTGGTGATATCGTGGTTACTAGTTCAGTAGCTGGATCAGTTGAAACAGACAGTGTGTTCACAAACAGCTGCTGCTAACATTGGCAGGTTCAGTCTTCTTCTTCTTCTCCTTCTTCTTCTTCTTCTTGTTTCACATCAGTTGAGCAGGCGGTCCTTCAGTGTGGTCCAGGACATGTGGATACACGCTGCTAAAGAATGTGGTCACATGTGGCCCAGACAACCTCTGAATGTGATCTGAGTGATCAGATCTCAAATGAGTTCTCACTGCGTCTTGGGGGTGTTCACACCTGTACTTACAGCTGTCCACTTGTGATCAGATCACTAAGGCAGTTGATAAAACCAGGTCTGAACAGGGCTGTAATGTTTACCATTACATCACATTTATGTACCTTGTCAGCAGCTAGTATTTGCTAATTAGCACTAAACACAAAGTACAGTCAACGTTAACTCCCAGTTTGCAAACTTGTGACAAAGAAGTTGACTAAAAGGAAAACATATTAAAGTCTCGCACATGTTGAAATGTGACGCATAATGAAGCATGATTTTTAGCAGGAGGAAAAGCAGCAAAATGTCGCCTCTTATGTAAGATTTATACACAAGTAGCTAGGTACTGAAGCTGATTAACTAGAAATCTGGTTTCAGATATTTTCATGAGAATTGCAGCTTGAGCTTGATCCTCAGTGCCATTTTTCTAACCAGTTTCAGTTGAGACGAGCATTTCATTTTTACAGATGTCACAGAATGCATTGGCCTGGAATCAAACCCAGGTCACCGGCTTGGGAGGCAGGTATACTAACCATAGACACACACTATAAGAATCTGACTGTATGTGTATGAAAATAAGGTAAATCTTCTGTCTTTAAATTGACTTCATACTTGGCTTTACTCTAAAGAAGGCCAACAAAAGGCAGTGCTTTGAAGGAATATACAATGAACAAATGGACCTGCTTGTTTCTTTGCACAGATGAGGATCGATGTTTCCAAAGTATAAATCTATATCTTATAACCCCCAGACTTGACAATCTACTGCTGAAGACCTTTGACGTTGCTGTTAAGGTGCCTAATTTCTCTTTCTGCTGCTTGATGTTCCTTTTCTTCCAAATGTGGTTTCAACTACATGCAGGTTTTCTCTGGTTCAGCAATGACATGATTCCTTTAACTTTGTGTAAAAACAAGGCCCAAATGACGCTGTGCAATTTAGTATGTGTGCAACAGATCAGACTGGTGGGATGGTGGATCACTGTGCAGTCCATGTCCATGTCTGTCCACATCACTATCAGCTCTCACCTCTTTTGCATTGCCTGCTCAAATCTTGGACCAAAGCTGGGTCAACGTCTAAATACTTTTCATCAGATGTACAAATTGTTTCCTGTTTTTTTTAGCTTGGATATGTTTAAAAGTAAATACAGAACTTGGCTGCTGAAGAGTGATGGGACTCACAATCTGACTTCTTGTTGTTCTTTCCATACAGTTCCTGTAGTTGAGTCCAGACTGGTGATTTGAACTCTTACTGAAGTCAGTGAGCCTTCAGGTTCATTCTTTGCTTCTTCTTCTGATAGAAGTGATGCTGTAGCAGCTACGCTAACCTCTGGAGGAGCTGACATTGTTATTTTCACAGTCGCTTCTCTCGCTGGTCATCACACCTGTACCACGCCTGTAGCAACCAGTAGTTCCTCTTTGGACACTGATTGGTTAAACCACTGCGTGTTCTGTCACAAGCACATAGCTTGAACATAGACTTAATAATAGAACTAGATATCAAATGCAAAATATGGTGTCCATTCAGTCCAGTGGGAACTGCTCACCTGGCACGTATGAAGAAAAGTTTTGTAGACTCCTGATTTACTTCCTGGTTATGCACGAGGAACTTAACAAAGAAGGAAGGGTCATTACATCATTGAATCTTGCTTTTATGTCAGACTGTGGTGACAGCTGTATTGAAGTCTGTGGGAGACAGAGAAATCTTTAAACCCAACATATCTACATCGTATGACTTCTGATGAAGAAATGCCTCCAGAAAATGAAAGAACACACTTCAGAGAGGAACTTAACCAAAGAGTTTTTACTCAAATGATTGACAGAGCTGAAAATATTGTGACCAAACAGGGCAGGTCCACTCAATTTCGCTAATGAGACTGCATCAGGACAACGTGTCGATAAAAACTCAGGTGTTAACCTCCTGTCTGAAGTGTGTTCTTTCATTTCCTGGAGGCATTTCTTCATCAGAAGTCTGATGATGAAGATATGTTGGGTTTTAGTGTGTTTCTCCATCATGTCCCATTGACTTCAATACAGCTGTCTGACCCCAAAGCCAGATTTAGTGACCTAATGACCTTCCTTCTTTTTAAGGTTCCTTGGTTATGCGGCCCACTGAATATGCACAGTAGAGTTCCTCCCACTAGCTGCACCAACAGGTTCCCGCTCTGCCCGGAGACTTAACATGGTGATGACGTCACAGAATTTTGGATCGCGTTTCTCAGCTTGATGAAAGTTTTTTCAAAAATCAAACCTCCATGGATCAAAAATTCATAATAACTAGAGTCATAATCGACCTGTTTGCAGTTCGAGGTGTGGTGTCAACAGTTACACAGACGTCTCTTTCATAAAGGAGCTCTATGGCTCCAGGGGAATTTTTCACTGCTATACCGTGAGTGGCCCCTGGGCTAAATTGGTGCACGGGCTGAATGGTGCCACCATATCCAGGTCTAAGTAATAGAGTCATGAGCTTGAAGCATGGCAAGATGGATTTGTGAGCTCACACAATCACGTGACCTCACTAATCCAGCTGCATCACAAGGTAAGGAGACCACACCAGAGCTACAATGGAGGTATTCTTTTAATATTTATCAGGTCATGTGAAACTAATTCTAATGTTGCTCTGCATCTGCTGGATGGGTAAAGAGACAATTTGCAAACACGATGGCAATGGCTGCTTTTATATTGTGGCAATGTTGTGTTTCTTTCTGTTGTGTCAGCTTGTGGCCAAAAAGAATCAGTCAATGCAGCTTTAAGATCCAGGATTTGAACTTTTAGGCTTGGAACTGACCTTCTTGCACAAGCAGATGAACTACATGATATAGACAGATTTGAGCAGGTACAGTGAATGGAAGTGAAGCCTGAAATGTTTTGTGTTTAAAAACAGTGCCTATTTTCTTTGATTTTCTCTGGTGTAGTGATGGTGACTGTCCTCTGTATTAACTGTTGACTTCAGATGTCTCCAATCACAGAATCTCAATGGATACTATCATAGAGCAGCCGGACTCATTCAGATGAGTAGTCATGTAGCGGGATATGACTTGGTACACCTAAGATGGCTGCCATGGCATGTTAAATAATGAGCTGATGAGCCACAGGCCAACTAGGGTTTAGCTGGTATATGGAGCTGCTGTTGTCTTTCAGTCAGTCGCTGTATTGTGGTCCGATCCTGTTTGACTGATTACATATTTACTGTAGAGCTGGCCAGTTTGCTATGAAAAGAAGTGAATCTAACATGATTGTAATGCATTATTTTGATGAGCTTTATGAGAAGTACAGTCGGGTCAAAAAGTCTGAGAGCACAAGTCAAAATATTTCTATTTTGCATTTGTTTCTAATGTAATGCTATTTGTTTTTTCATTACAAATATCAGTTGAACAGTTTGAGTGATAAGTTAAATCTTTGAAAAGTGGACATGAAATTCATGTAGTTCCCTGAGAGTTAGACAAAGCATTTTTTCTGAAAAGCATTTTTAGAATTCCATGGACTTAGAACACTTTAGCATCGCCATGATTTGACTTGACTTCGTGCTGCAGCAGGATTATGAGTCCAGACACACCTCAAGGCTTTGACACAACTACTGAAGACCAAGGAGTCCTGACTGTCCTGCTACATGCCAGCTGGACATTTGGACATTTCAATGATTCAACTTTTCATGCAAATTGTTACATTTATATGATCATTTTAATGGAGAAAAAAGTAGTACAGTCAAAACAAATGCAAAATAGAAGTAATTTGACTAGTGTCCTCAGACTGTTTGAGCCTACTGTATGTGTGAATAAAAATCATTAGGATTGTAGTATTAAAAGTTAATGCTGCTATTTTTGTGGAGATTTTTTGTCCCATGATCTCGCTGCTTGTGTAGCCTGGGGAGGATAAGAATGCAAAATTTAAAAATGCTAAACATTTAAAGATTTGTCATGAAAATGGTCAGTGGAATACTATACAAGGCTTGCAGCTTCTGTCTGACCATAGTGGTATTTGCCTCCGAAACCTGTATCAGCTGAACCCTTTACATGAGACAAACCTCTTTTTTGACTAGAAAAAACAAAACCTTCCAGACAGCCATTGTCTCCATTAATTTCACAATATACAAACATAATTCACTTATGCAGCAGAAATTTTACACCAAAAGCAGAGAAGAAAATTCACTCTGATGGATTACACAGTTTGAGTTTGATATCCATACAGGTGCACACTAAAGTGCATGACAGTCAATGACAATCTGGAAGAAAAGAAAAACTCTTTTAAAAGTCATCATGTTCATTTCCATGCCGGCCATCTGAGGTGCACAACAGGAAGTTGTTCTGATCCACCAGAAAGTGTCCTTTCAATGTATTCCACTTTTGTGATTCCATGAGGAACACCACGGGGATCTAATGTACATGACTCAATATATATATATTATATATCCTGTATAGATACTGTATGTATGTATGTTTGTATAGGAGTTATTATTGTATGCTGTTGGTTTGACTAAACCTGGGTGTAACACCGCATGATATCGATGTTGTAAAATGAAGACACACAGATGCACAGACTGATGATGATGATGGTGATTATTCTTGTCAATAAATCACGTTTACAACTGCACTCAGAATACATGTACTTCAGTAAGAATCAAATAGAATGTAAGTCACTACCGCAGAAATCACATTGTTAGTAATGATCTTTGACTGGATTGTTGAAACCATGATTGTGGTTTTGTCCCATACAATTACATTAAGGAACTACATCAAATATCCTTCTTAGTCAATCAGCCAGTCAAATCAGTTAACAAATGACTGATAGCAGAAAAGCATCCGTACAGTGTCTTTGAGACAGAGGAAGACTATTCCTTCCAATACAAGCACACTTGCTTCCTTTATCTTTTTAGTTTGCAAAGCATCATTGTGTCATGGAGACCTTTCATGTGTTTGATTTAAAGGGACACTGCACTCATTTTTCTGATGCAGGTCAGTTTACCTTCATGGTTGGTAGAGCCTGTTCTGGAAAAACAACTGACAGGTTGAAAATAAAAGCAGCTAATTCCGACCCATATTTACATTTGTTGTTAGACGGTGACATCTAGTGGCCACAGTAATTATTTCTGCAGTAAAGGAGGAAGTGAGGATCAGGAGTATAAAGAGTGAAAAGTCCATACAGGGAGGTGACAAGTTAACGAGTTAAACAAACACTGGATTTGATTCAGGACAGCACTGTTTGTGTCCAGTGAGAAACCAGAAGTCAACAGTGCGTTCTATGAATTTACTAACATGGTGAATTTACATCGCATACATAATCCAATGAAAGTTACTTGGGTAACATAGGTACATCTGTAGGTGAAGTTACAGAAGTAACATAGTGATGTTAACCCAAACCATGATGTTTTCCTAAATCTAACCAAGAAGATTTAGTGTCTAAACCTGACGCCTGCAGCCGTACGACAAAGGTCCGTATGTGTGTCGCCTTAACACTGCAACAGACAAGTTGTTCTGGGAGTGGTGATATATGATATATGACATTGTGGGAGACACTGACAATCAGCCTACTCAGTTGTTTGCATATGATGATGTGTCGGGTTGGAACACCTGAGCTGGTGAAAACAGTTGCACATTCATAAAATTTGCCTAAAACATTGACCATCAGGATTTTAACAAACATTCAAACTTGTTTAATGGAAGGTTTTTCTATCATGTGGAGTCCATGGGAATACATTCATTTAGTCTGATTAATTAATTAATTAATTAATAATCATAATAATATAATTAATGCAGACGTTTGTTCGGTTATTACACATGAAGTTAAGGTGAACTTCTCTGTGTGTTCAATATTCAAGTGTTATACATAAGTGAAGTTGGTTATTCCGTCTCCTGAAGTAAATCACACATCAATACATTTAATTTATTCACATTGACTCAACATGATAGACAAAACTTTGCATTGAATGTGATCCTTTATATTGATCTTATGTGACAGAATTAGATGTGAAACTAGTCATTTCCTTCAGTGTATAATGTGGTCTGTGTCTCTGGAGCTGCCTGAGGTAATGTCACAGTGATGTCATCAGGGTAATCTGGACATACACAACACTTTCAAACAGAAAGCCTGTTGGTTTTTAAGAGACAGGGAGGGTCTAATAAAACATTACCTTGCATTCTGGGAAATGTAGGGTCCAGTGTTTTTGGAGTTTAACCAAAACAAGGAACTAAAAGCCGAGATATCATGAGCTCTGCAGCATCAATTGGACCAAACTTTTACTTGTCCCTTATGTGTCCCCCGACTTTCTGGTAATTACTTTTAGACCCCATTTAACATCAATAAAATATCCCATTGAGTCAGTGAGTAACAGAAATCATCTGCATAAGGCATCACAGTTACATCTTTTTTAATCACAGTGTGAGTTAGGATGTTATACATGTCATATCACATTCACATATCAACCTTAATGCCATTCTATTCATCAATAATACAGTCATAAATAAATGAGCAGTTCATGCTGAGCTGTTCACTGTGCAGGTTATGAGCAGGAGGAACAAGGAAACACATTATTTAACAGTTCTTTAACATGCTCACACAACATGTAACAAACAGAGAACATGTATCTGTCATTGCAATCAGTGTTGGACTCATTATTAATACTTTTACTTTCTTCAGGGAACTTAAAGTGTTAATGTCCAGTGTTGTGGCCACCCTTTCAACGGCACCATGTACAGACACAGGAATACAGAAACCCAAGTGTGATGAAATGTTTGTAATCAAGGTTGGTTTGCTAACATCAAGTGCAGCTTTTAATGAAAAATCAAGCATTCTCAGTCAATAATTCAAACTTAAAGAAGTGCCTTTGTTTTTTAATCCCTGTCACTTCCTGTGAAAGCAGCCATGAAACCTGCCTTGTTTTGCTTCATAAGCAGAAGCTAACTGACAGCATCTATAACTACTTTGTTAGTTTCACCTTTAGTTAGTTAAATCCATGATGGTATGATAGAAATCATCACAACCTGGTATAGTTGTTGCACGGGTCAGGACAGGAAGGCTCCACAGCGGGTGATAAAACCACCCATAACATCACTTGTTACCATCTACAGAGCATCAGTGATAAAAAACTGTGGCATGTCATATGACCATGTGCAGTCACAGGACCTGTACATCATCACAGCACATAAAGAACAGTAGTAGCATCTGCCCTGCATGCAGTGATATTCTGTTTATCCCTCACTGCTTCACTGGACAAAGAGAAAACAATAGCAGGGTGGAGTGCTCTCTAATCCACTACGAGTGTGTGGCTTTACATAGAAAATAATGGGCAGGAAACCTTTCACATATGCCATACGGCCACAGTGTGTGCTGGACTTCAGATGGAAGGTGATTTGTCACAGGGTGGTGATAGGTCAGAGGTCAGTTTTCAGAGGAGTCCGTCTCTTCTGTGGAGCCATCACTTTCCACCTCCATCTTCCTCCTGTGGTGGATGTTCCTCCTGGGGGAGGCCTTCCTCTGCACCTCCTTCAGCCCCCCAACAGCACTGCCACTGCTGTTGCTGCCAGGACTCACTGAGATCTGGGCAATTCTGGACAGCATGGGTCAAGAAAGGAGAACAAAGGACAGGAGAAGAAAGGAGACAAGAGGGGACAGGAAGTGAAAGGCAAGTACAGGAAGGAGGACAGAAGAAACAGTCACCCTGTGCAGTAAACAGTATACTGTCTGTGCCTATTGATACAGGTGTGTGTGTGCGTGTGTGTGTGTGTGTGTGTGTGTGTGAGTGTGTGTGTTTGCTTTTACAGTTTGTCCAGTTCTTGGTCCATCTCTGGGTCAATGAGCAGCTCTGCCTTGCTTGGTAACGCCCCTGCAGAAAGAAAAGATTCAGGTTTGTAAAGCTGTTGTTGGGATCCAAAGATGAATTTGTTCATTCTGGGATTTACATCGAATTGTTTGTGAGACCACTTGCTCTTTATCCGTGACAAAGGACTCAATTCCCCACAATCCTCTAGGTCTTCTAACCCAGTTGTGAACTTCTCTCCAAAGATGATCTCTGTGTAGTCAGGTTATTGATCGTTGGCTTTGCCACACCACTAAGTGCAACTAACCACCTTTCTGAACCTGGCACCAGTATCTCACACACTCTTTCCCCAGCCTCGACCATATCACATCTATGCCATTTTTCCATTACACCTGCCAGCCTGGCTCCAGTCGGTTTGACTCGGTGCAGCAGCCCAGCACGGCCTGGATTTGCATTTCCACCACAACTGGGCCCCTCAGTGCTATCGAAGAATCACCGCTAACAAAGTGGCTCCGCTAATTCAGTTACAAACACGTTTTATTTACTGTAACTTCTTCACAAACAATGTTGTGTTTTCACCAGCAGTCACTAAACATGACACAGCTGATCGTGAACATGACGAAACAGTTAAACACAGCAGAGGTTTGAAAGAACAAACAGGATGAGAGAACTAAAGAGATTCAGTTAGAAGCTACAAAAGTACTGAGAGCTGAACACACTGACTTTTAGAAACATCTTTCTCTCAGGTTTCCTGCACAGACATGAGTTGTCCCTTGGCGGCCATGTTGTAGTCTCCTTTGGTCAGCCATTTTGTTTGTAGCTTTCTTTGTCAGTGCCACGTTGCATGGCATTACAAACTCTAGCCAGCATTTTGTTCAGATCTTCCAGACACACACACACACACACACACACACACACACACACACACACACACACACACACACACACACACACAACCCACATGCTGTCTATTTAATATTGTAGAAGAGTGAATGTTGCCAACCTCTACTCCAACATCCTTTGACTTTACTAATTAGTCATAGTTATTAAGTTAATTATTAATCAAATTGACAGTTAAGTATTAATTTATGAGACTGAATCATTCCCATCTTCAAGGGTGGTGCTACCGACGTGATTTCCTAAATTCCCTATAAATGTATCATGATGCCCCAACACTTTTCATGAAAATGCCCTAAATTTGTATTGATTCAAATGATGCTGTGTCATGTGAAAGGTTTCCAGTGATGAGCCCTGAGAATTATTGCCAAATCAACTAATTTTAGCTTATTGTTTTGGTTTTTACTTTCCATCGATTGTTCAGACTGTTGGCTCAACTCTTTCATCAACCCCTGAAGCAAGCAGTGTGCTGACTGTTATTCCGGACATTCTCCTCAGCAGTTAAGATGATTTATTATTAAGGTGTGTCAGCACTTATACAAAAACATTTTAATAGATATTTTTATCGCCAATGCCTTCAGCAGAAAGTGGCCACACCTCTCTGTCTTCTACAGCTGCAAAAAAACAATTCAAGCTATGCTTCTATGTGTATAGATGAACTATTTTTATGTTAAAAGGCTGTTTTCCATTCCATTCTGTTGCCAGCTAAAACTAGATCTTTGGGTGCATCATGGTTATGTTATTTATTACATACAGTGAGGCAGTTCACCAGCCCAGTCTTCAGGTAATCAAACCTCAAGCAAGTTATTTCTCTCAGAAGATAACTCCAGTTGCAAGTCCTCAGTTCCTTGAGTCGAGCCTTAGAGGGAATTCATACCATTCATGATAGTGATAGTAGTAATGGTAATGAGTAATGTTGAACTCACCAACAGTCTGGTTGATGGTCTCATGTTTAGCCAGGCTCATTAGGAAGCCGTAGTAAGACACTTTGTCAGTCTGTCCCAGTGCTTCCCTCATACTGGACCTGGGGGGATGACTACACACAGACACAAAAAATTCACATCAGCTAAAACACACTCGTAACAACAAGTACATGCTACAGTGAGTACTCAACAGCACTCCTGCTTGTGCTTAGCTGCCGCAAAGCACAGGGCCGTCTCATGGCCATTTGGTGGCCCAGGCTGGACAGTCACCAGCACCAGTCAGGAAGTGACTCTTTTTATTCTCAAATCGTTTCAACTTTATTCAACTTCGCTAAACTTCTGGTCATATCATCAACAACACATAGATTGTCAGTTAGTACTATTATCAACTAATCTCCCATTGGTTATAATAATGTTCAAACCTTGAACCTGATTATTGAACTCAACCGCACACCTGTAAAATTCTGTGAGTGTATCTTTTGACACTATTGCGCTGCCATTATTCTTTTGACAGACAGACAGACAGGCAGGCAGGCAGGCAGACAGACAGACAGACAGACAGACAGACAGGCAGGCAGGCAGGCAGGCAGGCAGGCAGGCAGGCAGGCAGACAGACAGACAGGCAGACAGGCAGGCAGCGGACAGACAGACAGGCAGGCAGGCAGGCAGACAGACAGACAGACAGGCAGGCAGGCAGGCAGGCAGGCAGGCAGGCAGGCAGGCAGGCAGTAATAATTGTAATTGGTTGTAATAATGTGCTGTCAGGGTGTTGTCATTGCATTGTGTACATGTTAACATGCTTTCAGCACGTCTTATTAATTGGTTGAATTTTGACAGGTGAACAATGGTTCACATAGAGGTTCCCAAATGGTGTGGCGAGGCACACTGTTGGGCCATGTTCAGGTGGGCCTAGAGATTATTATTGTAATTTACAACATTACAGCAATTAATGAATGAGTTTTCAATTTACTATAGCCTTTCTTGTACACATTCACTTCCTAATACGGATGCAAAATCTATACCCTAAGAAAATATTTGTGTGGATACGGATACAGGTGTGGTGTGAGATTTTGGCTGGCCCTTTGCTGTGCTTTGGACACAAAAAGTTTGAGAAACCAATGCAACAACATTTTGACAAAGTGTGACATCAGATGTAAATGTCACTTATCACATACAGTAGGAATGAGTGAGTACACCATTATCTGTATCTGTATCTGTATCTGTTCAGCCAACCAAATGATCTGTATCTGTATCCCTACTCGTAACGGGGCTTTAACCAGAGGTTAATATTACCTGAAATTGATACGGGTTGATCATAAGTTGCTATTTTACTGAAAACCTCTGAATTGAGCTCATCCATTGTTTTTGACCAAGAGTGAACGAACTAGTTACAGAACAAGTTTGAGAATAAAGAATAAACTTTGTCTCAACATTTGTAAGTATCCCACCGTGAGGCTTCGTGACAACTCCCAGCTGTGTTTGTAGCAACGAAAACTGGATATTTTTGATGGAAAGTCAGGAAATCTCTTTGTTTATTTCTACACAAATCTAAATAAAATGTTAATTAATTATGTGGTGTGTGTGTCTGTAAGAGAGAGAGTGTGTGCATGCAGTCAAACACTTAGGCCAGGGTTATGCAATTAAAATCCAAAAAGGTCTTGTTAGAGAAAATGTCCTGAAGCGAAGGTCCAGAACATCATGGTGACTAACTCGCATTATGATTCAGTGCCATATACAGTATACTGAAGGAGCCAAGTAGTTGTATCAACCTCCGTATGTAGTCAACAACTGAGTGTCAAATTAAATATTAAATTCTATATTTCAACAATATTGTCAATTTTCACATTGAACTGAA
Organism: Pagrus major; assembly: GCF_040436345.1. Classification (NCBI taxonomy): domain Eukaryota; kingdom Metazoa; phylum Chordata; class Actinopteri; order Spariformes; family Sparidae; genus Pagrus; species Pagrus major. Next base: position 26,618,779 of record NC_133222.1, on the reverse strand, counting down.
GGGATTTTAAATAAGTACTTAAATAATAAATACATACTCTATACTCATTTTGAGTAGCATAAGGGCTGCATTTTAAAATACAATACATAACAGAGAGATTTTGAAAAATTTGCCTCTTAAAATGAGAATGTTAAGATGTGAAATGGAGTTAAAAATGAAAGATAAAGGGAAAATCAAAGTCATCTCTATGTATTTTTTCTAAAATGTATTTTTAACTCCATTTCACATTTTAACATACTCAACCACCTTTATGATAAACAATATCAACACATCTTAGAAGCTGTAAAGCCTTTCTTTCCCTCTTATATCGCACGCCCACACTTTCTCCTGTTCAGTGAGAGAATAGAGCTCCAGCGTTACCTGCAAGAATTTTAGATCTGGGCTGGTGTCGGGTCTTCCTCATACAAACAAGTAGCGGGGATGATATTAATTTTAATAATGTTGATAGTGCAGAAAGCTGCCTTTATTTTCTGTGTCTTTATTTCAGATTTCAGTGGGTTTGTTTACTTAAAAGACTTATGCTTCTTGTGGCGCTTCACATTACCACTTCTCATAATTGCCACATTCTTGACTGTCACAGTCACACTACTTTCGAACGGCCCGTTGGAAGGATGAACATGTTTAAAAGCTCAATTTTTGTGGTTTACTTTTCTCTTTTTAGCGCACACCATATAAAATATCTCTTGTCTTACTTGTGCATTGCTCCAACAGTTTTCTGTCTGTGTGTTTTTTTTTTCACTCACTCGAGATGTCCTGCTTGTCTGAATGGGCCAATTTGATTGGTTGAGCAGCGTCATGTGAGATGATTTACAACACACGCAACTGGTTTGTTAGTTTCCCAGAGCTGCTAAACCAGTGCCGGAAAGGCTGGAAAAGCTGTGACAGTTAATAGAGAAGTGCTCCGTCAAAATGTAATAATTCTCAATATTTTATCAACTATAAGTCCAGGTCCGGACAGGATTGCGTTTGGGTCTGGACCCGGACTGCAATCCACCTATTAGTGACCTCTGAACTCGGCTATGTAAGTATTGATGTATGTATGTGCATTATGTAAGATGGCGGCCTGACCTACCAGCCCAAAGTGTCAGTATTTGACTACCTGTGTGAATGAGATTCAACAATTAACTACCTTTCTCTAAAATCACTTACTGCACCTTTAATGCCTACAATTAACACTTGAATTTGTAGGCTAATACTCCACAATTTTCTATTTTTATGAGCTATAGTGAGGATGAAGTGTCAGGCCAGCTATATAAAGTAAAATAAAATAATAATGTTCTTTACATTGTATATTCAGCAAAAATAATAAGAAAGAAAGCAAGAGAAAAAGAGTGTGTGTGAAGAGGGGGAGTTTCAGATCTTTACTCTGGTTTAATTATCTGTTTAGATTAACTGATGGTGTGCTTTGTGCAAACAGACATGTATATATTCAGCCCTGCGACTATATTCTTGTGGAAAGCATTCAGCTGAGTCAAGATGTTTTACTAACCCAGCAGTGTGCCAATGGGACATTATCTAACCAGTAGTAGCAACGAGTCACAGGCTGTAAGTTGTGACTGCCACGTGTGTGTGTGTGTGTGTGTGTGCATGTGTGTGTGTGTACAGTGCAACAGAGCTGCAGGCATCAGGGAGGAGGCAGAGCTGTGTGAGTAGTTTGCACAGGATGATGTGGTCACAGCTGATGATTTTCTTTCATCAAACTTTGAATATTGAAACATTCAACTCGTATAAATGTGCCCATAAAAAGTATAACAGTGTCCTCTATGGTTCATCATCCAAAATACTTTAAGAACTCCAGTATATCCAGAACTCTGCTGCTCATCTGCTCACTCACTCCCAGACCTGTGACCACATCACCCCTGTCCTTCAGAACCTCCACTGGCTCCCTGTCCCTGAGCGAATCCACTTCAAACTTCCCTCAAATCCCTCAAAACACACCTCTTTAAAACTGCCTACAACCTATAATCCCCTTTATGATATGTCCCTGTATGTGTTTTTTGTTTGGTTGGTGTCTTTTATTTTATATTTTATATAGTATTTATGTTTACACTCTTTATTAATTTATTTGATGTAAATACTTGCTGCTGTTTTTATCCTGTGCTATACTGAGCCAACTGCAATGAAATTTCGTTCTGATCTGCACTGTAAGGTGTAATTTGAATGACAAATAAAGAAAGCCTACTGTCTACTGTCTACTTTTGTGACGTCTTTGAGTATCTTAAAAAGTGCTACATAAGCTTAATGTATTGTTATTATTGTTATTACATTATCCATACAGGATACTGGTTTCAGCCGAGTGCTCGGCTCATCCCGAACATGCAAAATATTCCTCTCTGTCAGTGACATGTCTTCTCTTGTAAACACAATATAATATCAAACGGCAAGTTTGGAGAGAGTGTGTGGTCCCAGTGAGTGATTACTGGAATGTGTATGTGTGTCCTACCTGTGTTTGAACCTGTCACAGAGGGCGTCGATACACTGAGCCAGAGTGGACGGATCCACCCCATCCTGCTGCTGCTCCTCCTTGTCGTTCTCATCTGCAGCCAGCGAGGGGAGCTGCTCAATGGAGGTGGATGTGGGGACGATGACAGTGTTGGGACTCTTCCCTGATAACAGATCCTGGTAGATCACCAGCACACTGTCCAGGAACTCTACAGACACATGAGATAACAGGCCACATTTAGCGTTTTGTTACATTCATTTATTCATTTTAGTGTTCAATAGTCATTAGTTTTCGTAGCTGGTAGTTTATTTAAAATCTAAATCAGAAACAGCTTTATTGGCCAAATATGTGTACATAAATAAGTTATATATATATATATGTGTATATATGTATGTATGTATATATATATATGTATATATATATATATATATATATATATATATGTATATACATATATATATATATATATATATATATATATATATATATATATATATATATATATATATATATATATATATATATATATATATATATATATATGTATATATATATATATATGTATATATATATATATGTACACAATCACGGCTGGTGCCCCAAGATGAATTGAATGCAGGCTGAACTCTGTCAGTCTCAGTGTAAATACTGATCATTTCTTACAGCTGAAGTTGAGCACAATCACTCTCCTTCATCTTTTGCACCAATTAATGCATTAACTCATTGATGGACAGGAAGGTTCCTCAACAGAGTGTTCATTTTTCTCTCTGCCTTACGGACAGCGAAGATTCTCAACAATGAGAATTTGACCCCATGATGGACTATCTATTGTCAAGACAGACATATTAAACACTGGTAAAACAAAGTGGTTTTTAATAGGCTCCATTTGGAATATCACCAACAAATTCTCACTTTAAAATTACTCTAGGAAGGAAAGGTTACGGACACACTGCAAACAGACAATTTACCACAGTAGTTTCATTGTACCTTGGTAGTAGAACTGCAGCTGGAAGGCATAAAGGAAGTCAGAGAAGGACATCAGACAATCTATGGCATCGTCCATCAGAACAATTCTTCAGGACAAGAAAAGAGAAAACATCACAATTAGCAACAGTCTACTGTCAACCAGTTAAGTCCAGTTATAAGCGAGTCATTAAGGGACCCAACTACTTAATCAAAGAAAAAACAGTATGTGCATAAAAATGAAAAAATCTGAGTGGTACGCAACAGGAAAATAAATAGAAAAATACTGGCTGTATGTATAAAGGGCACAATGACCATAAGATATTACACTTACTTGTTAAGTCTGTTGTAACGTATGCACATTAAACACAGCTTAAATACATGATGATGACTACAATTTAATACTACTACAACTACTTTAGATGATGAAGGTTCTCAGTCATCCAGGTCATGTAAACTCTCAGTGCTGTATCGTAGGCAATTGGACTTGTTTCAGTTTCTTGAAGACGTTTCACCTCTCATCCAAGAGGCTTCTTCAGTTCTAACTAACTGGAGAGGAGCTGCAGGCTTTTAAACTCTGTGTGGGAGTATCTTTACAGAGTCGTTAGGGCCACTTGTGGGTCACTGACCCAACCGGCCTTCATGTGGGTTTCTAAGGCTAGGTGAGCCCAGGTGTGAATGGTTGTTAAGCTGTCTGGGGAGGGAACTCAGTACAGCATTGTAGGTGGGTGATAAGTAATGTCTTAGGCCACCTCCTCTGTTCAAAGACGGTCGTTTCCAGTTTTACATAGATGGATTCTTTAGCTCCTCTTTCAAACCATCTGTCTTCTTGAGCCAAGATGTTTACATTGTTGTCCTCAAAGGAATGATGTTTCTCCTTCAGATGTAAGTGACAGCAGAGTCTTGACCTGAGGAGTTGGCTCTCCTGTGTTGTGCCATTCATTTATGGAGAGGTTGTTTCCCCCAAAGTACAAATCTGTGCAGTCCTGGCTGCATTGAACAGCATAAACTACATTACTCTGTTTATGCCTGGGTGTTTTGTTCTTAGGATGGACAAGTTTCTGCCTTAGTGGACAGCAGAGTCTTGACCTGAGGAGTTGGCCCTCCTGTGTGGGTCTCTGTTTTGTAGTTGCAGGAAGTTCATTTGATGTTGATTGTATATATCTAAATTATACATTTTAAAATTATTATATTATACATTTTATATACATATAGATTTTTTTAAATGCATCAAAGGGAAAGAGTACAGTGTGCTGTCTGTGGTGTGTCTCAGTGTACTGACCTGGCTGCAGTCTGCACTATCTCTGCTGGGAAATCTGGACACAGTAACTGCAGCAGAGACCTGTACTCCAGCATGGACAATAAGTCTGGGGTACAACAACACATACAAGTCATTTTAGCTGCAGAAATGTAACGTTGATGTCAGTCAAACCAACCAGTCAAGTGGGTTTTTTTAAGTCAGTAAACTAATATTTGGCAACTAATTACAGTAAACTACTGTATATTTGGTGTGACATCATGTGTTAAATTCACTGTCTGTAATAAGTCGGACTTTACTTACACTGAACAAAAATATAAACACAACACTTTTGTTTTTGCTCCCATTTTTCATGAGCTGAACTCAAAGATCTAAAACATTTTCTATATACACAAAAGAACCATTTCTGTCAAATATTGTTCACAAATCTGTCTAAATCTGTTAGTGAGCACTTCTCCTTTGCCGAGATAATCCATCCCACCTCACAGGTGTGGCATATCAAGATGCTGATTGGACAGTATGAATATTGCACAGGTGTGCCTTAGGCTGGCCACAATAAAAGGCCACTCTGAAATGTGCAGTTTTGCTTTATTGGAGACGGCTTATGGTAGAGAAATGAACATTCAATTCACGGGCAACAGCTCTGGTGGACATTCCTGTAGTCAGCATGCCAATTGCATGCTCCCTCAAAACTTGCGACATCTGTGGCATTGTGCTGTGTGATAAAACTGAACATTTTAGAGTGGCCTTTTATTGTCTCTGGATACGACACGTATACGATACGTATACGACAGAGTGTTCCAGTTCTTGCCAATATCCAGCAACTTTGCACAGCCATTGAAGAGGAGTGGACCAACATTCACAGGCCACAATCAACAACCTGATCAACTCTATGCGGCAAATGGTGGTCACACCAGATACTGACTGGTTTTCTGACCCCCCCAATAAAGCAAAACTGCACATTTCAGAGTGGCCTTTTATTGTGGCCAGCCTAAGGCACACCTGTGCAATACTCATACTGTCTCATCAGCATCTTGATATGCCACACCTGTGAGGTGGGATGGATTATCTTGGCAAAGGAGAAGTGCTCACTAACACAGATTTAGACAGATTTGTGAACAATATTTGACAGAAATGGTTCTTTTGTGTATATAGAAAAAGTTTTAGATCTTTGAGTTCAGCTCATGAAAAATGGGAGCAAAAACAAAAGTGTTGCGTTTATATTTTTGTTCAGTGTATAATAGAAACCCAGCCTTATATAGAGAAAGAGGCATTTATTTAATGATTATCACAACATTATTATCGTCAAATTTTTGGCTCTCACCTCCACTCTTGCCGATCTGTCTGTAGCACCTCCAGAAGACTCTGATGAAGGAGGCTCTGTTATGAGGAGTGGCCCTGATGTAGTTATACTCCCTGAAGAGAACGTGGTTACTGTTCTTCACACTGCTGAAACTACAAACACACACAAATTAAAACAAAGAAGCAAAATTCCACCTCACCTCTATATTCATGTAATCAGTTGGCTAAAAATTATGCATGACAGTCTGACTGTCAAGAGAAATGAGGTCTAGTTATAAACTACATTTAGCACAAAAGCAATAGAGGACAATGTGCATCACTGGCTGTCTGCATCACATATACAAAGAATACAAGCGTGCAATGTATATCTATTTCTAAACGAGTTAAGATTCATCTGCACTGGTTTAGAAGAAGTTGTCCACAATAAAAACAAAGAAAAGTCAGCCACTGCAATGGTTACTGAATGAATATGACCATATTCCAACCACGACCTGTTTTGAAGTGGGAACAACTAAAGTATATAAAGTACAGCTATAGGATTTTGAGAGGTTGATAGAGATTTTTACATGATTTTCTTTCACTGAAATATTTGACATGAACTGGGAAACCCTAGATGACTAGGAATGGAACGACACAAATGTAATTTAAAAATGCTTATTTAAGTCTATGTCAAAAAGTTTTAATAGGGCTGCTGCCCAGACCTACAGTGGAACCCTCCCTACACATGTAGCTAGAGAGGTGACTGAATGTCTAACACGTTTTTGTGTACATACTATTCAGCGAAGTAGCGGATCACCCCAAACTGGGTGTATTCCTCTTTATGTTCCAGCAGCTGGGTCACTGCATCACTCAGGTAAAATAAGACATTACTGTCCGCTGTAAGGAAAAACACACACACACACACACACACACACACACACACACACACACACACACACACACACACACGCATAATCAAACACGCACAGATGAATAAGTTAGCTGGGAAGAGTTAGCTAAAGAGCTCGACTGCTAACCCTGCACAGCTAACACACCTACCGAGGTATTCTTCAACGGGGACGGTGGAATTAAAACGGTTCATCCTGCTCGTCCTTTCAGCAGATAACGTTGACATTAACATTAATAAACTTGAGGTGTGTGTAGCTATAAGCGGCGACCTCTCTAACTATGTACACAATTTCATAATTTCATTTCTGAAGCCTTAGGATTTTGCTAGCTGTCAACGCACTGACTGTCGTGACATGGTGGACATCCATGGAAACAGCGCACTGTTGTGAGTTACATCAATTACGAGCCCCTGAACAACGGACCATCTAAAGGTTCCTATGCTGTTTTCCTTTTTATAATAATAACAATATAATAATAATAATAATAATAATAATAATAATAATAATAATAATAATAATAAATGAAATATGATTAGCTAGTAATAACCTTTACTTGTGGAGTATAGTATAGCAGCAATTAAAGTATCCAAAAGTAGATTGTGTGTCATCAAATGTTTGCATTTGAATCCTTATTATATTATATTGTATTATATTATATTATATTATATTATATTATATTATATTATATTATATTATATTGAATTGTATTGTATTATATTATATTATATTATATTATATTATATTATATTATATTATATTATATTATATTATATTATACGGTATTGCATGATTTACTATGATATGATATTACCCTATATTCAAGCTGGTTGTGTTGGTACTGGCGGTTGCAGTTGCAAATGACACCCCTCATTATTAACTTTCATATTTATCAAGTACCACAGTACTTTGAAGTAAACATCAAACATCACTGTTTATTTCCTCTATCCGGCTTGTGAGAGCTGTCAAGTTATCTCTCTTTGGTACTATCCTACTTACTATTTTAGTTATTTTAATATGGTAACAGCAGATTCATGTCTAGCATGGCACACCTTTTCTCCACAGTATTCAGTGAATACTTTGCACAATCAGGCAATCGTGTTTTGCAAAGTGTTTTGAGTGTTAGTACACAATGTTGAACGTAAGTTTATCTACAGTGTCATTCTTTAAACTGAAGTGCTCTTTCTGTACTTGACTAGTGTCTATTGAATCTGTGTCTAAAATAAGACTAACATATGTGTGTCCTGCGCTGATATGTTGAAGCTGAGAATTTTACTGTACTATGGTCTTTCACTGTGTATTTAATCGAATCACATAGGTGTAAAGGCAATACATGAAATAGACCGATAATAGAAAGCTTTTTATTGTTAAACCTCAGGTCGAGGGAGGGTTGATTTCAGAGCAGCCAATCAAATATCATTCAAGGATAAAGATGCATGGGATGGTCCAATCAGTAGAGGAATTTCAGATTTTGGGGGCGGGCCATAATTCAAATGCAACCAATCAATGGCTTCGTCCAGTGACAAATAAGAAAGCTCATTAAACTATCGCCAATGAATAAAATGTGAATGCGTGAAGCTATTGTTTATGAGACACGATTGAATTGAACAGTCTGTGGAGTGTGCTGGTGTTCCTATGTTTGTATTAGAGTTTTCATTCTGTGAGACTGTATATAAAGTCTATGGCCATGAATCACACAAGGGTGATGTAGTCAGGGTGGTGCCCCTGTCTCCGCCCTCCTCTGTCTCTCCGCCCTTGGAGGCATTTCAAAAAACTGCAACAAGTTGGACATAGGCATGGCGATAGGACCGGAAATTGCTGTTCGGCTACGTCAAAAATAAGAGCTCAAAATGTCTCAATTGCACAAATAGATACATAAATAAATGAAACTATATTCCAAAATGTCGACTTACTTAAGGTGCTCACGAATACACGATAACGTTAACTAAATCGATACTTTGTGTTAACCGAGAAACATCGTAGCTGTCAGTTTTATTGCGAACCGGAAGTTGTATTTTGTCTTCGCAGTGACAACGCTTGTATAAAGATCGGCTGGGTTTCACCGTAGTGTTCCCACTATCACCCCATCTAACTGGACAGCCAGCATCGTCTTGTCACCTAGAAACGCAAACAGGTATCCCAGCGTTATAAAATAATTTTCTTATTTTTGTTAAAAGTCATATTTGACTCCGAGCTAGCATGCTGTGCTGTTGTGTTTCTGCAGCTGTTGTTGTGAACTGCGTTGTTCGGCCTGTCTGTTGGCGCGGATGGAAGGTTAACGTTAGCTCATAGCCTTGTTTCTGATCAGCTAACGGCGGCTACCGACCGCTAGCAAACAATAGGGTCTCGCTATGAACAATTGCTGGACCTAATGCTTTTTATAACCTATAATAACAAGCTACATATTGGTCTTCAACGCGAGCTGCATGTATTTTGCTGAAGCGGCTGTCAGCAGAATGACGTGCTAACGTAGCAACTGTGTCGTTGCTAAGTTAGCTAGGTAATGGCGCTCATCTGACTTGCTAGTAACTAACGACTGCTAGTAAAGATGATGACCACTCCCAGTCCAAGCAAACTGGAAAGAGCATCAGTGACAACAATGGAAATGGTTAGATGATAGCACAGCTTGCAAAGACTTGCTAACCTAATTGATTATGACGGGCTATATTCGAGGGTGCAGTCTAGTCTCAGTGCACCAAAGGTAGCTGTGTATGGAGAGTGCACAGCTGTCTGGGAATGTGGTTTAAGTATTCAGTTAACCTAATCTAAATTCAGTGAGACTTCAGGTCCTCGTGTGTTTATTATTGTACGCAGTTTAAGATTCAGTCTGAATGCTGACGGTTTACTGTAGCTTCCTTCATGCAAATGCTCGTGACTGTCATGCTTGTGAAAGACTGTATTTGGGACTACAACCGGGAGATATATTGACATATCAGGCTTGTGAAATGTGGTCAACTATCATCTGTGGTTTTGGTTATAATGTTGTTATTGTAACTTACCGGAAATGTGGTCTTTTTCCACAAACATTTAACTTACTGCTTCGTAATAAACATCTCCGAACTAGATAGGTGTGTCAGAGTGTTATGAACATTGATCTCTTCTGCCTGCTTGGACATTATATCCTACATTACATTACTTATGAGATTCCTTAGATCGTCTCGACACCCATAGCTCAGATCGTGTATCTGGTAGATAACAGTATCTAGTCCATTAAAGTCCCCTCCAGTCACAAATGTGCTTTTCTTCTTGTTCCTTCAGTCACTGTGCACAATGATGTTGTGAGTTTGACACTAGAAGGCTGTTGTCACATTCATTGCCACGTGCACATTTTCTCTGTGGTCAAATGAAAATGATTTGTAATCACAGTTTACTTTGGAAACACACCTGGTTTTCCTGCTGTAATATTCAGCATGCACGTATCTTATATGGAAATTCGAAGCTCTCCAGTGCACATGCACTAAGAATTGAGTTTACAGTGATGTAGTGTGTCCAATAGTTAAACTTGTGAAATGAAAAAAATATTGTAATATAATATGCACATTCATATATTCTGGAATTTTAATGACTGATGAAGTGTGCCTGCCATTTCAACGATTTTAATGTGGTGATTTCACATGTTCTTTCTGCAAATACCATGTTAAATACACATTAGAGAATCTGTATGTATGCCTTTAAACATATGTGGAGGGGTTAGGTTAGGTTGTTTCAAAAATACGGAAATATTTAATTTTGGACAGCACAGAGAGCGCTAGGGATGATGTGTTACAACCTGAGAAGGAAACTCAACTCAAAATCGTAGTGTTGCATTAATTGTCCATCAGCATGCACTCACAAGTTTGTACAAAGCAACGGCATAAGTAGGCCTACATTAAACAGGAGAGGTTGCATCACAGTAAGTGCTTTCAGAGAGCATCTTTAGCCCCATTAACACTGCCCCTTTAGTGCGGGAATCATCCACCGATACTCAACCCACAAAGCAATGTTACAGGATGCCTTCCACTATTGCATTGTTGTAGTTACTGTCTCTGGAAATTTGTATTGAAAAAAATCACCGCAACTGTCAGCCCTCCCAAACGAGACTTCAGTGAACTTTCCCCTGGAAAACAGCATCCCTCCCTGCGAGTGAGAGCCGGACAGGGTCCTGTTTACTGATGGTGATTATGTAATTTAGAGCAAAAAACGTGACTTTGTCATTTTCCAGGATGCATGGTGGGTCAGGATCTCAATCACAACACGTCATCAACTTCATCCATATGATTATAAGCAGTCTGCAGATACATGTTAATATTAACAGGTGGAAACGCTTAAAAAAACAAAACACATGGATGTCAACTTCATTATGTGTACCGTCATGCCTCTTTTGGTTAACTGCTTGGTTCACTGTGAGCAAACAGGCGGCGCAAAGACAAGCCTTCGTTGCGGTGATACTGTGGAGTCTCAGTGTGAAAAGGGCTTTTCTCTCTGCCTGCAGAGCATGTGACAGAAGAAAGGAAGGGAAGAAGGCGTCCAGCCCAAATAAAACATTTGTGTCCCTTTCATAGTTAATTAGTCTTATTTGCCCCTGTGCAGTCCTGGTGTTGTTGGCTGTCCCCAGCAGAGGTGTGAGTGGAGACGGCGGCAGCTACATTTTTCTGATGACATTTGGCCGTTTCTTTTAAAGTAGTGCTCTGCTGATAACATGATACTGTCGATCCACAAATGATATGCTCCAAATGTAATTTTGTGTCAATGTTGTTTTTCAGTTGAGTACCTTTGGGGAAGCCCACCCCCCGAGTGGCCACCATGGGGGACGATAGCGAGTGGATGAAGCTTTCCATCGACCAGAAATGTGAACACAAGGTGACTGATTCACTGTTTGTCCTCAATTACTTTATATTGTCCATAGCAAAAAAAATCATTTAAGTCAAACAAGGTCAGGAGATGTTTGTCATATCTTATTTTTACTGTAGCTCATTTTTACTCGAACAGCTCTTTTATTATACAATACATACATCAGTTTGAAAGAGAGACTGAAGTAAAATATATTTAAAAAGAAACAGTTGGTGGTGGTTTCCCTGTCACTAATAACTGAGCCTTGCTGTCAGCCTCTGATTACTACTGTGCACGTGCAACTATCAACAGAGATGAGAAAAGAAGCAAGATGGAAATTGAAACAGAAAGGCAAACCCATCCATTGGCCTTTTTTAGTGGTTTACCCGTATCCAGAAAACCCAAATATGCAGAGTTTCTGCCTGATAATCCAACCAACTGAGCATGACGTCAGTCTTCATACTAAATGCTGTAAGCATCTCCAACAAACGGTCCAATGCCATAGGATTTTGGTTTATTTAAAGAGTGTAGTTTTGCCTTTTTTCAAACTTTGTATTCAAAACACTGGTTTTGCATCAATTGGGCTCCTAACTTGCTGCTGTTAGGCAGCTTCATACAGCCTAGAAGCATTTTGAGATTCTGCCCGGGTAGTTAAAGGAGGAGGCTGGTGAAATTCTGTATTTTGCTTACTGTCTAAGTCCTGGATTATACTCCCCAACGGATTATACAACGACAGCTGCGGACACCATGGATGCTTTGTAGCTTGTTTATACTTTTCTGTAGTCCGTTTAGAGGAAACATTTCACACATGCACAAGCTACTGGAGCATTCTGTGAGGAAATTTACATTGCGGGGACCTTTGCATAAGCACAAAGATTAATTCCGTCTCAACAATCCCATGAAAAGACCAGCAGTGTATCTGTTCTACACACTATTATTGTGTGTGTCAATACATATCTTATTTCACTTCATTACCACACACACTGTAGTAGAACAGGGAAAGCCACGATTCCAGCGCTCCCGGTGACAGCTTATACTACCAAACAGGCCAAGTGATGAAAAACTTGAAGAAAAGAGACAAAGAGAGCTGCTTCAAAACAAAAGGGAGTCGTGCAGGTGTGGTGACGTAGAGAGGGAGGGAACTGCTAACTGCAAAACAGGAAGTTAGCTAAAACGATGACAACGCTTACAGCAGCTTTAAGCGGCTCCTTCCATTTAGTGAGCCTATATACATGAGCAAGTTTAAAAAAAAAATGCACAGTATATTAAGGTTAGAAGTATAATTAGGTTAGGTGCCACAGTTCTCTTCCACCACAAGGCCAAAAGTATAGAAATAATGATTTTGGCAGATAAAGAAAACAATTACTTCCAGGAGGTATTGTTTTTAAACTTCCTGAACATTTGACCCTGAGAGTTACTTTTAGACTCTACAGTCAAATGTGAATCCGTGTCAAATGGAACAACAGCAAGATGATAATCAGACTGACCACAGGTCTGCCTGAATGACCTGAATTGTCTTTTTATATTTTATAAGTCCCTTTTTCTTGGGCTGTACATCATCAAAACTACAACTTCAACTCAGTCTTATGGGTCAAGATAAACTCTTCCATTAAACCCAAAAAATAACCCAGGAAGAAAGTCATACAGCAAACATTTTGCCTGTCCTGGAAGGCAAATGGAGAAGAAGATGTGGTGATAATAATGGAGATGCTTGGCCATTATGAATGTAGGTCACATCCCCTGTCCTTTAGTACAGACCTCTATCTTCTCACTAGGAACTGAACTACATTTGTGTTTGTCTATGTACATCTAGTTTGTCCTTTTCTTTTTTTTATTGCACGACTGTTTTAAATATATACGCTCCTTTCTCTTTCTGTTCTTGACCCTTTTCTCTGACTCTTTCTCTTCTTCAGGTGTGGAAAGCCCGTTTGAATGGTTATGAAGAAGCTCTGAAGTTGTTCCAGAGGATAGAAGATGAGAAGAGTCCAGAGTGGGGGAAGTATCTCGGACTAATAAAGAAGTTTGTCACTGACTCGAATGCTGTGGCTCAGCTAAAAGGCCTGGAGGCGGCCCTGGCCTTCGTTGAGAATGCTCATGTAGCTGGCAAGTAAGTAATCCAATACCAAAACACTACATAACATTTACAAGTTGTGAGGTAAACCGTAAAAATGCCGTGTTCACACAACAAAGAAATCCACTAGGAATGTGCACTTGCATGTATTCGAGTGGCCAATGCAGGGCCTTGCCTGATTACATTGTTTCAGTGAAAGTTGAGCAAGGTTAGACTTCTTTGGCAGGAGATTCTGCGGTTTTTTTGTTTTGTTTTTTCTCCAAAGCCTTCGGACTAGCCCCTCATGCTGCAGGGCTGAAGTCAGTCTGACCACGACCCTGGTGTTTGAATGCGATGTTAAACACTCAGTTTAAAGGCACAATGGTGTATCAAAAATTGTTTCCACTAAAGCTTTATATAACTGTAGAGCTCTCCTTTCTGTAAACCATCAGAGTGACTTGATGCCTGGCTGAGCACTATGGTGTGGCCTGGCAGTGATCTTGATAATACTGCATGCATCAGCTCTCGTTGTTGTTTCCAGAACACCATTTGTTTTGGTGGCTTAGCTGACAGAGCACTGAGATATTCTCTGTTCACTGCATAAATTGTCAGAGAAATGGTATTACAATTAACCTGAAGGCTGTCTGTACAAAAGGCTAAAGGCTGTCTGTACAGTGTGGAAGTGAGGATCTAGTGTGTGTCTATGTAGTATGAAAGACATGATGGGGTGAACATCTCATAGACTGTAGTAAATAATGGAAAGGATAAAGAACGTTTTAAATAGCTAGTTTGTTTACAGACATAACTGTTAAAAAGAAACCGGATGTGGTGGACAGTGGATGTGAGACGAGAGAAAAATCAGAGCATGGACACTCACTGAAGGAAGTCGAGCTATAGTGCTTGGGGCATTAGGGCCAGGTGCTCCCAGCTGTACTGATGGCACAACCCCACTAGTGGTCTGCACGGGCCTGAAAATTAAGCCGTGCCCGTGAACTGTTAATGACGTAGAGACCAGACCCAACATTAAGCCCGACTGTAATGCAACATATGAAGCCCGCACCCAGAGTCTAAACCCGAATATCAGAAAGACCTGCGTGCTCCTGGGCGTGTTGGTCATAAAGTGAGGTGTAGTCTGGTGTACTGAAGGATTGCTGTCTTGAGGCAGCAGAAAGCGACAGTGCCATAGACCAACAAAAAGCTGGTCTAAAGTCAAAGGCACAATCTGTTTCCTGCTATTGAAAGAGCGCAATATTCAGACAGTAAGATGTACTCTCTGATTTTATGATTTGAGAGGCTGCTTTCAGTTATTTTAAACATTTCTCTGAACGCAGTCATGTACTGTAACAAATATTGTGGCACATTCAATCAGCAAAACTAAAAGCTTATAAACTCTCCAAAGGAAACGAGTCAGGAGTTTTAAGTAATCAATGAAGGTTATCATCTGTTCCTTGTGCGCACTAGGGATGTAACGGTATGAAAATTTCACACCACGGTAATAGTGACCAAAATTATCATGGTTATCGGTATACCGCGGTATTTTTAAAATGTCTTCAAAATGTTGAAAAAACACTGATACACTGATAAATTGAAATAATTTCACCAAGATTTATATTTAAATAGATTTATTATATATTAAAAGGCTTAGGGTATAAGCAGCCTGTTTATGAAAGCGTCCTGTAATGTCTGCGTTACAGAGGTAGAATGAGATGTACTGGCAGTAGCACTCGATTGGCCAGCAGACCCTCTCTGTGAAAAAAATGAATAGAAAATGTCATTATTAATTATTACTGTCATTGTTACTTAATACTAAGGGTGCAACCAACAGATCACAAAACTCACAATCTAGATCATATCACTTTTGTGAGAAACAGGTTGGATAATTTTTTAGATCAAAACAAAAAGGATTATTGTTAAATTAATTATGAACACTATTTTGGCTCTTATCTCTATCTAGACACTTGTTATATTCACCATTGTATATTATTCTTTATATATAGTCTATTCTACAAATAATCCACAAGTATTATATATTTCTGATATTACTTATATATATATATATATATATTGGCTGTCTGTCTCTGTCTGCTTGCTCGTCTGTTGTCAATGGACTCGGTCAATCTGATTGGTCAAATGGCTGCTGAGCCACAGGTGGACGCTGCTCAGGTGAACGGAGCTGAGATGAAAGTCAGTCATCTCAGTCAGTTTGCATTCACTAACTCAGTCCACCCAGTACGTGTTTGTCTCAAATCCTCCTCACTGCAGCTCTGCATCAATATTTGGGGAATTATTAGGTCGACTTTAAAAAGTGAAATCTACAATTAATAAGCGGTTCAGATAACGTGCCAAATCACGGATCAACTTCGTTCAGTTATACCACTATCTGGTCAGTTTGCATTAGTGACAACAGCAAATTAGACAGAGAAAACTCGACATACACACACGTCATTCACCTGAGCTTAAGGTTAATTTACCTTGCATTCACTTAACAGTTGAGGGCGATGGTCGCGCAAATGAGTAAGTAAATTGGATGTGTTGCCGCCCCTCGCAACAACTTTCTTCTTGCAGCTCCTGCAGATAGGGCTGCCATCCTCGACCAGCTGTCCCTGAGCATTCTTATAATAACCAAAATACGCCCAGACTTCAGATTTGGTCCTCTTTGAAGGCGGAAAAATGCCTTGAGGGCCGCTACTATCACGTCCTCCCTCCGCCATGTCTTCTTCACTACATAACAAGCGACGTTGCACGCTGCGCCTGCGTAGGGAGACTTGGATAAAGTATCTCGCGAGTTTTCCACACCGTGGTTATCGACCGCGGCGGTTACCATGGTAATTAAAACTTAAATGGTAACCTTCACCGTCGGGAATTTTACCGTGGTTTACCGTGACACCGGTAACCGTTACATCCCTAGTGCGCACATGTGCATGTTAATGTAGAGCTAGCCATATCGTTTCTGCTGCTGGAGGATCACTGCAGCATAAAAAAATTAAAAAATGAAATAGTGTGTGTGACCACGGCCCGAACCGAATTATATATTTAAAAACAAAGCCCAACCTGGCTCTAGCAGAAGGTCGGGCCTCAGGTTCAGGTCGTGTTGCAGAGCTCTAAACCCCACCCAGTGTTTATTTGCAAGACAAAACATCTGTGATCTCAATTATACAAGTGCTATGGAACTGATAAAACCTACAACAAATGTGGCTATTATTATATAAGTTCAGACTGTTTGTCTAGTCAAAAGATCCACCGTGAGAAAGGTCAATGAGAACAATAAAGCGGCCACAGATGCACCTGAGCAGGCTACATATGAACCCACAATGTCAGAGATGCATTGGAGTGATCCTGTGGTTGTTCTAGCCCTTTTTGAGCGTGCCAAATACAGACCTGCCCAACCTGTACGCATTTTGACATCAAAGTACGATGATACTTTTTGTTACTCTTAAGTACGTAAAACGTTGCTGACACCTTGTGAATTTGACCAGTTGTGCAGCAGTACTCATGTCTAATAGCAAGAGGCAGCAGCAATAAGCATGTAGCCTGCCGAAAATTTGGAGGAAGTACAATTTTTTTCCGTGTCATTTTCCCTCCTCACTCCAGCTGGCTGTTTCCTTCAGTGAATACTGTACTGCCCCCCAATTACTGTAAGTGCAGTAAAGCAAATAATACACAATACACCGGTTCAACAAGCCTAAACAT
Organism: Pagrus major; assembly: GCF_040436345.1. Taxonomy (NCBI): domain Eukaryota; kingdom Metazoa; phylum Chordata; class Actinopteri; order Spariformes; family Sparidae; genus Pagrus; species Pagrus major. The sequence goes on along the minus strand of NC_133222.1, from coordinate 26,601,380 downwards.
GTAGAGCAGGATTATTTCAGTCTGCTCTGTCCGCACAGCGCCCAGCTTGGTGTGTTGTTACAAATGAGCCAAAAACAAAAGCTGCCTGTATGGGGTCGAACTGTTTCAATTAGGACTCCAAACTGTCCTCCTTCACCAGTAGATGACCACCTGCAGGCAGTGAATCACCAGAGCAGAGAGAGGAGGACAGAGGACAGAGGACAGGAGGGATGACTGATACTGATTGATGTCTCTGTTCTTCATTCACTCTCTGTATTGTACAAGCCCCCATCAGTGAAAATATTTATTTGACTGACATTAGATTAGTTTGCAATGAGATATTATTGAGTGTTTATTGTGACTTTGCTGCTGTAAACATTACTGTTGCTACTCTAGAAATAACATTTAGTTTTATTTAAAATATAAATAAACTCCTGTTTTGGAAATGTGTATTTTTTTATATTTTTTTAATAAATTATTTTTTAATGAAAAAAACAATTAGACACATAATTTTTGGTTGCACATAAACCTGCATGAGCTGAGTCCCTATCTACTGAAGTAGACAGGAACTTAAATATATAACTTGTGTCCAGAATGTGTCCAGACATGCCTCGGTATAGTGACCCTTTAAAAAAGCCCACATTGTTTATAAGACTGTGTCCATTAGTATGTCCAGTGTGTTCTGACTGGCTGTGTTTGTATGTTTGTCTTTGGCTACAGGACGACAGGTGAAGTGGTATCTGGTGTGGTGACCAAAGTGTTCAACCAGCCAAAGGCCCGAGCCAAGGAGCTGGGCACAGACATCTGTCTGATGTACATCGAGATAGAGAAAGCTGAGGTGGTTCAAGACGAGCTCCTCAAAGGACTGGACAACAAGAACCCCAAGATAGTGGTGTCCTGCATCGAGACACTCAGGAAGGCTCTCAGGTCAGTATTGCTCTCTCTGAAAGTAAGGAACCATGCATAAACCACGTTTGACGCCTCAAATGGGTTTATTAAACATTGGTGAAAAAGATATGTATGTAATGGAGGCAGGATATTTTTACAGTGTGACAAACTTCAATGTCAAAAATGACATCATTGCACTAAAATGGTAAACTTCACTTTAATAATTGCAAATTACCCATTATTAAAAGCTGAGGCAGATGAAGTGATGCACCCATCATGCCAAGTGCCTACCGTGCAAGCCTCTGGGGGCAGTGTTATGATCTGGGGTCGATTCAGTTGGTCAGGTTTAGGTTCAGCAACGTTATGTGCCCAAAAGCTGAGGTCAGCTGACGACCTGAATATACTGAATAACCAAGTTTTTCCATCAATGGATCTTTTCTTCCCTGATGACACGGGCAAATTCCAAGATGACAATGCCACAATTCATCGGGCTCAAACTGTGAAAGAGTGGTTCAGGGAGCACGAGACATCATTTTCACACATTGATGGCCACCACAGTCCAGACCTTAACCCCACTGAGAATCTTTGGGATGTGCTGGAGAAGACTTTACGCAGCAGCCTGACTCTCCCATCATCAGTACAAGATCTTGGCGAAAAATTAATGCAACTCTGGACAGAAATAAATGTTGTGACATTGCATAAGCTTATCAAAAAGATGCCACGGCGAATGGGTGCCGTACTCAAAGCTGAAGGTGGTCCAACTAAATATTAGTGTGTGACTTTTTTTGGCCGGCCAGTGTATTTGTCAGAGGCAGAGTTCCACCCTTATTTAAAACGGAAGATTTTTCAGCCATAGGATTTTCTTTTCTAATTTCTTTGGTGTAATTGAAAACAATATTAAATATGTGTAATATATGTGCATTAGTAATTCTTCTATCCTTTTAATGTTATGGCACAGTTTTTACAGTATTGTTCCACAGTTGTACTGATGCTTTGTATATTAGTCTCCTGTCCATGATGCTAACTTTGTCACCTCTGGATCTGTCATTATCATTCCATAGTGAGTATGGATCTAAGATCGTGACGTTGAAGCCTGTAGTGAAGATTTTATCCAAGCAGTTTGAGTCCAGAGAGAAGGCGGTGAGAGACGAAGCTAAGCTTCTTGCTGTTGAGATCTACAAATGGATCAGAGATGCTCTGAGACCTCCACTGCAAAACATTAACTCTGTACAGGTGGGGCACACTCATCATTGCACATACTCAATCTCCTTTTCATATTCAGCTTTCAGAATCAAGTTGCACTAACTAATGGCTGTTTGTTCTGTCTGTGTAGCTGAAGGAACTAGAAGAGGAGTGGGTGAAGCTGCCTTCATCTCCTCCCAAGCAAACCCGGTTCTTGCGCTCACAGCAGGACCTGAAGGCAAAGTTTGAACAGCATCAAGCCCAAGGAGAACAGTCAGAAGGTAGGTTTAGCTACAGCGCAAACTGCTAACAAATCATGCATGCAATACTTTGTATTGTTGCTTTCCTTTTAAATTAGAGGAGTTGTATAGTCATGGTCCAGTGCCATCTCTCTTTCTGTTTGTCTTTCAGGAGAGGATGAGGCTGATACAGTGGCAGCAGTGGATGCTTATGAACTGTTGGAAGCTGTGGAGATTCTGTCCAAGATGCCCAAAGACTTCTATGAGAAAATAGTAAGATTATTCAACTGTGTAGAATTCTTGGCGCACTTCATGTCTTTGGATTGGTTTCTAACTGGCCAAACCTCCTCTTGGATAGCCTCTCAAGGTATCCAATTTGAAAAGTCTGATTGACTTAGTTAATTTAGTTTCTACAACTGAAACACTCTTTATTAGAACATGATGGGTTTGACGTATTTTAGTTCTGGTAATGAAGTTTTCAGTGTAATGGCAACCTAAATGTTGCAGTATGTGACGTTTCTCTCTCTTTCTGCAGGAAGCTAAAAAGTGGCAGGAGAGGAAAGAAGCTCTGGAGGCTGTAGAGGCACTGACCAAGAATCCCAAACTAGAGAATGGAGACTATGGAGACCTTGTCAGAGCACTGAAGAAGGTGAAATACTTTACTACATTTAGACAGTCTTATCTGGAAGTAGGTTATAGGGAACTAATCAGGGACATATAAGATGAATCATCAAAACTTGTCTTTATAAATAAAGTTCAGTCTAATAAGACTGGTGAGTCGACTTGTACGCTTACTAGTTTTCTGTTGCAGGTTGTGGGGAAAGATGCCAATGTGATGTTGGTGTCAGTGGCAGCTAAATGTCTGGCTGGGTTGGCCACCGGTCTCAGGAAGAAGTTTGGAACATATGCAGGACAAGTAAGTTCAAGGAATCTCTTTATATTTTGTAACAGCCTTGTTACTTTTTTTAAATGCCATGTGTATAAGCACATAAAACCATACTTGTCGACTTTTCCTTTTTTCCTGGGAGACTGTTTTTTATTCCCCTCTCCCAATTTTATCTGGGGTCACAATTCTCCTGTATTGCTCCTGATTTATGACAGATTTTCACTCCCTTTTCCCCTTTTAGCTATCAGGCTCTGTTTCTGGCACTGTACAGCATGTAGGCTACTGTACTTTTGCGCCTCATCCTCCTCAGTTAGTGAGAGACAGATCTTAAAAATAGAAAGGAGACAAAATACGCAAATTTCAGACATTCTTGAAAGAAGAATTCCTGTTTCTTACGGAAAGGAAAGGAAAGGGGCATGCATTTTGAAAAGAAACTGCATCAGTTTCAGAAAGGGTTGCAGCAGCATCCATCACCATTGAGAGGCTGTCAAACATAGGCCTGTGGTGTGCATACACTTTTCCAAGGGGCACGGGAAAAAAATTTAAAGTATTTAACAAAAAAATCTGTTGCAGTGGACTTATTATTGTTTTTTTTTTAATACTTTTAAAGTCACCAGAATGCAGTGTCTGACAGTCCTCTCCAAAAAAAATATAATTCAGACACCCCACTTTGGCTTTGTCATCCTCCCTTTTTTCTAGTTCTGAAGGTTGGCAAATCATTTTCTTCATTTCCATTGAATGGCTACAGAGACATTTTCACAACTCTTTATTTTTTTGCATGGAGGATCATTCCAGACCATTGGAAGACAAACTGCGATTAAATAATGTTTCTGCATGTTTGTGTTCATTTGTTTGATATTTATATAATCTGAATGGATGCATTTCCTTTTAATGTATAGAGAGCAATAAAATGAAGAGACTGGTTATTTCTTACACACATTCGCCCCACAAAATGCTGGTGCTGTATTCATGTATGGGGTTAATGGTTGTGGTCATTAGTTAAGTGCTTGAACTTGATAACACATTGAAGACACTTGATTAAGAAGGTGCTATTCATCCTTTCAGCAGATTTAACTAAAACAAATCAATGAGTTACCACAGCTGATTTTCTATGATCATTCAGAATTGACATTGTATGAGATAAAGGCTTTGCCTGGATGAAAAAACAATTGAATGATGATATTATTCTATCTTTCAAAGTCACTCATCACTAAACTGGGGCTCTTTGTGTTTGTAGGTGGTTCCAACTATTCTGGAGAAGTTTAAGGAGAAGAAGCCTCAGGTTGTCCAGGCCCTGCAGGAGGCTATTGATGCCATCTTCCTCACTGTAAATATAGTCTTAATAATTCTATTAAATATTTAGTGGTGAGCAATGAAATGTGATGAGCATTAATGGAAAAAGTAGCCACTGTGACGAAAACCAGCTCAGGAAAGGCAAGAACACAAATTCCGTGACGATGTTCTCCAGTCTCCACCCCTTCAGTTTGTGGCTTCTTCTGGATGTGGACTTCAATCTCAAACAGGCCATTTGACATAGAATGGAGAAAATAACTGCAGACTAATTCGTACGGAAAGTATTTATTAGTTGCAGCTCCAGCAATTATTAATCAGGTTTGGTAAGAGTTAAAGATCTCCTTAACTATGCCTGTTGAAAGGCTGGCTTTTCTCAGCACTGGCTGTTTGCTCATGGGTCTCTTGAATTAGAGCTGGTCCAGATTACTTACTAAAGTCTTATTTATTTTTCCAAAACCATTCTTCAGTTGTAGGGCCGGGCAGTATATCGATATTAAATGGTTATCATAAGTGCTTCCTGGTTTTGAAGGTTGCATTGCAGTAAAGTGATTTAATTTCATCTCACCAGTGTTCTACTTGTTCTTTTACTTGCATTTACCCAGTCATTATCTCCACTTTACTGATAATTATTAACAAAATATAGAGAGACTGTTCCATGTGTGCGTGTGTGACACCTGCGCTGCTACAACTCCATCCATGGGAAACACTGAGCTGACACTCAAAATAACTTGGATAGATTGATGGATTGTCATATTTTTATGATATCATGTCTTTTTCCAGACCACTCTCCAGAACCTGTCCGAGGACATTCTGGGTGTGATGGACAATAAGAACCCTTCTATTAAGCAGCAGGCCTCTCTGTTTTTGGCTCGCTCCTTCAGACACTGTACACAGGCCACGCTGCCAAAAAGCGTCCTCAAACCCCTCTGTGCTGCTCTCATCAAGGTACACACACCCGGCTGGAAACTTCCTCACTTTTACTTTCTTAATACTGCACATGATCAGAACACACCAGCTGTTCATCTTTAATGTGTATTTGTACTTTTCTCACCATCTCAGCAAGTAAACGACTCAGCTCTAGAGGTGCGTGACGCTGCCTTTGAAGCTTTGGGGACAGCCATGAAAGTAGTGGGGGAGAAGGCTGTGAACGCTTTCCTGGCTGACTTGGATAAACTCAAACTGGATAAGGTAAGGATCTGTAGAAGGATAAAAGGAGCGGAAACGCCCATCAGCTAGGATCAATTCAAACCAGCAGAAAGCTCCCATGTTTATGATCATTTCTTGCTAACCACCGTTTCTTGTGTCCTATGCTAATAGATAAAGGAGTGTGCTGACAAAGTGGAGCTTCCTGGAGGCAAAAAAGGTGGTGCTAAAATGGTGGAGAAGAAGCCAGCAGCTAAAGCTCCTCCTGCTGCTGAAGCACCACACAAATCCTCTGCCCCACCCAGGAAGACCCAGTCTGCTGCCAGCAAGGTATACTCACATCAATGCACATATTTAAAAAAAAACAAAACAAAGTGAATTAAAAACAGGTAATTACTGAATTCAGTACCTGGCTGTACCCCAATTTTACTAGGTTCAGGAAACTGGTGACATCAGCTGTCCACAGCTGTTTCTTGAAGTATTTTGTGTCTGTTTTGTGCAGCCTTCAGCAGGTCCATCTAAGAAAGGCAAACCAGCCTCTGCAGCTGGTGGAAAAAGCAAGAAGACCCCGGACAGTAAAGAAGTCACAGAGAGTGAACTGTCTGTAAGTCTGTGTGCAAACATTTGTCTTTGAGTTCAAGCCTTAGTCAAAAGGTGTGTCATAATACCAATGGTGGATGCAGTATAGTCTTCATGTGTTCTATGACAACATAGTTCAGTGATGACCGATCTTCCATCTAAATCCTGACTTTTCTTTATACAGATAAATTGTTTCAGTATCATTTGCTTCCAAACCACTTTGGCTCTCAGGGGAGAGTATGTTGCTGCATTGTAATATGTGATTATTTCCATGTGTGTCCTGTCATGTCAGGCTGAGGTGAGTGAGGAGCTGGCAGGAGGTGTACTTCCTGCCTCCTGTTTACAGCAGCTGGACTCAGCCAACTGGAAGGAGAGACTGGCTAGTATGGAAGAGTTCCAGAGGGTAATGTCCATTTCTTTTTCTTTTCTATCTGTGTGCATAAAAGCAATGGTGTCTGTCATTCTCCTGCAATCGTTTTGACAAAACACGAATAGATGTTGTTGTTAGAGAGCTGCATCAATAAGTCTGCTACAAGGAACCTGCATTTTTTGTAGATTATGGCACCCCGTGTGGACAAAAGATGAAACTGGTGAAACCAAGTGAACTTTGTTTTAGTGCCGTACCACCAGGCTACAGAGCAGTTTCTTTGCTCAGGCTGTGAGACTCTTAAATTCATCCTCAGCACTTCACCATAAGAATTAGTTTTAGAATTTTATGATGTATCCAACGGCACAATAACTATTCAGAAAAAAACGTCTTGTTTGCTTATATAGTTGCTTTGGTTGAATAAAACAAGAAATTTAAATCCTTCAGCCTTCCGATATTATGTGCATTTCTCTCTATTTTTAATAGACAAAATTATCAATCAAGAAAATGTGCATTGCAGCCCAACACTGAATATTGGCAGTTTTTGTTATGAAATTAGCAGCCCATCTTGATTGAAGCCTATTGATACTTCAATCTGCATGTTTGTCATTGAAAGACTTGATGTGTGAGAAATGTTAATATCTGCTTGCATGTATCCTTCTAGGCTGTTGAGACCATGGACGCAGCTGCGATGCCCTGCCAGGCCTTAGTCAGGATGTTGGCCAAGAAACCAGGCTGGAAGGAGACCAACTTCCAGGTAACTGTCTCGTTACAGCAGCTGATATTTCAAATGAACGTAGCATTATAGGCATTGGAAACCAAAGTTTAGCAACTCTTTGTCAAACTGGTGAAGTTGTATGGAGCCAGATCAAGGCCAAAAAATGTGATTGAGAAAATTAAATTTTACACTAAAAAGTTAACGTTTTGATATAATTCTGATATTCTTTTGAATAAATTATATATTTAGAATTCTCACTTGTATATCATTTCAATCTTATTTTTTCAGATCTTATTTTTTGCCTTCAAATCAATTTTTTTTTGGTTTGATTGTTTTATTATTATTTTTTTCACTTTTTAGATCCTATTTTTTCTGTTAATGGATGTTACGCACCTTTAAAATACTTAACTTATCATTGCACTGGCACTGACTGAAACACAGATGCTAACAAAGACAATTTAAGACTAAAGTTTGAGCTAGACATTTTAAGGACCGTAACATCCATTAACAGCAGCTAACAGCATAAAGCTAGTTAATGCTAACCTTATGCTTAGCTAACAGCTATGACAATCTCCTCACAAAAAGACGTCTTTCTGTATCTTCCTATGTTTCAAAAATGACCCAACATTATAATATTTACATACATTTTTTTACATTACTTATATATAGGATAATTTTTCCACAGTACCTCGTCTAAAAATGTCTTACCTGTGCACCTGCACCAGCAGGTTGTCCTGGTGAGGAGGACGCCGATACTGCGTTCATAGGCTTATGTGCAAATGGGAAACATCATTCTTTAAAGCATGGCTGTTAAACTTCACAATCTGGCATATTTTATTGCTCTTATATATTGATAATTATCAAGAGATCTGAATCCGAAAACATAAAATCTAACTGAAAAAAATTAGACCTCAAATATGAAATTATTTTTAAGTGTAAATTAAAAATAAATGTATTCAAAAGAATATCAGAATTAATTCAAAATCATATTTAAATTGAAATTAACCTTTTTTTGCACTTATTTTTATTTTGAAAATGTTTATGGGGTTTTTTTTATAATTCAAGATCTGAACTTTTAGTTTTTCAATCAAAACTTTTTTTTCAAATTTAACAAACCATTTGGCCTTGATCTGGCTCCATAAAGTTGTGCTCACTAACAGATAAGAAATAAATAGATGTCTCATCCAATAAAGTCTTCACTTTTAGCTAGGTCTCAAACATTCCTCCACCGGAACAGCCTTCCCAATGGCGGATGACACCCCTCTCTGGGTCATGCAAGGGGCCGCATCCATTCTAATGTTGTGGTTATGTCTCTCTTTGTGCAGGTGATGCAGATGAAGCTGCACATTGTGGCTCTTATATGTAGAAGAGGACAGTTTTCAAAGACATCAGCCTCTGTGGTTTTGGACGGCTTGGTGGATAAGGTCGGAGACGTCAAGTGTGGTGGAAACGCGAAAGAGGGACTGACTGCTATCGGAGAGGCCTGCTCCCTACCATGGACTGCAGAGCAGGTTTTTAGCCCATTTCTTTAGACAGAAGACAACTACTTGACATTGCTGATATAGAACTTGAAAAGCTATTTTTACCCCAAAGAAAGATCCTAAAGAGTGGATGTTGATGATGGATATACTGTATTTCAAATGTTTGTATTTCATTTGTCAGGTTGTGTCTATGGCGTTTGCACAGAAGAACCCCAAAAACCAGGCAGAGACTCTCAACTGGCTGGCTAATGCTATGAAGGAGTTTGGCTTTGCTGGGTAATTACTGAAGTATTAAAAGAAGTCAAGGCTTTGTCCTTTTATTATAGTTACATTTTTAATAATGCATTAACTCCAAATGATACATTTTGGTGGAAAAAAAGGAAGCAGTTTGTGAAGGCTAAAGCTGTTGGAGCACCGGTTGACCTTTGACCTCCCCTCTCTCTAGTATCAATGTGAAGGGTTTCATCAACAACGTAAAGACGGCTCTGGGAGCGACTAATCCTGCTGTTCGGACAGCTGCCATCACCTTGCTGGGAGTCATGTTCCTCTACATGGGAGCTCCGCTGCGCATGTTCTTTGAAGACGAGAAGCCTGCACTCCTCTCACAGATAGATGCCGAGTTTGAGAAGGTAGGAACTTAAGTCAGGTAATAGAAGTGAAAAGGTTTTTTATTTTCAGTTATACTGATGAAGAAAAAAAACGAAAGCCAAGAAAGCTGTTGGCCTCTCGCCACTATCCTGACCAGTGAGTTATGTCGAGGGAATGGAACTTGAAAAGGAGGAAATATGTATTTATGTGTGTGTCCCTCACAGATGCAGGGTCAGTCTCCGCCAGCTCCGATCCGATGCACCAAGAAGGCCGCAGCGACGGAGGAGGAGGGGGATGAAGGAGAGGAGCAGGAGGAAGATGGAGGAGGACAGGACATCATGGACCTACTGCCCAGAACAGATATCTGGTAACCAGACAGTGACACAGCATCTCAGTCCACCTGCACAAATAAAACAAAATGAATTTTTCCAGCTGATAACGCTGTGTAACACTTAGAAGAGGAGTACAACACTTTGTTTGCAAGGAAAGCTACATAACAATTCAATGTACTGTACTGCCAATTTTCAGTTTTCTCTTCAGTTCCATTTTAATTAGTTTTTTTAAAATCCATTTTTAAGGTCATATCATATTAATCTTGGAATTGGCAGGATTAAAAAGGATTGTTCAATCTGGACAAGTCTTGTTTCAGACTAGGCCCAGCACACAAGCCCAGTCAAAAGAGTCCTGTTCCAAGGCTAAGGTGGCTCTGACAACACTGTTTATATTTATCTGCACAATATTGTACCTGATTTCTCTCCCTTGTCCTCTCGTGTTTTTCCTCCCTCTTCCCTTTTTAGTGACAAGATCACATCCGATCTGGTGTCTAAAATTGAGGACAAGAACTGGAAGATCAGGAAGGAGGGTCTGGATGAGACTGCTGCCATCATCTCAGAGGCCAAGTTCATCACAGCCAACATCGGCGGAGAGCTTCCACTGGCCCTGAAAGGACGACTTGGGGATTCCAACAAGATCCTGGTTAGTTAGAGCACATCTGTCCTGCTGTGGAGCTCAAGGCTGCACTGCAAACTTCTGCACAGCTTCATTTAACATGAAACAACATTGTGTGTAGACAGTTGAAAGGGTAGGCATTCAGTCAACATACTGTCACTGGTTTCATCTGATTGTCACCAGTAAAGCAACTTTTATTTTACTTTGAACTCTCCTTTGGTTAATTGGCTTTGTTTGGATGAGTCCACAACAACTAAACAAAGCTTGCACTGACATTTCTGTGAACATTTCCACACCATGTTAAGGAAAAGGCTCGCTCCTGCACTTAATCTCTGAACAATTAAGTAAATGGCTGCTCGTATGTCTTTGTTTGTAAATTCTAGTTGGCTTCAAATTTAGGCCTCAATAAAGCAGGAACAATGGAGAGAGGCATTGCTTTTGATTATTAAATCTGGATTATAGCTCATATTTTGCTATAAGTTTCTGCTTGTTTAATACTTCAGACTAAAGATGTATTTAAAATGATTTTATGACGCTGAAGTGTTACTTTCAAGTTTCTTTGTAACATTAGAAAGATAAATCAGCGGGTCTGTCGGCAGAATTTTTTCTGTTGCATGGTTGCAACGAAATGGGCCAACTTTGTTTATTGTGGAGATATTCATATGATGTTTGTTTATTTATATTTATATTTATATATATATATATATATATATATATATATATATATATATATATATATATATATATATATATATATATATATATATATATATATATATATATATATATATATATATATATATATATATATTTTTTTAAAGTAGTGCTCTAAATTGTTAATAAGTGCTTAGTTTAGTTAGTTTTAAGTTTTAGCTGAGAGAGAGGATTTAAGGATAACTCTTCACAATAATAGGATATAAAAATGTAAGTTAAAATAAGTGTTCTGTTGTGGTTTGTAGGTCCAGCAGACCCTGACCATCCTGCAGCAGCTGGCTACAGCCATGGGTCCTGGACTCAAGCAGCATGTTAAAGCACTGGGAATCCCTATTATCACTGTACTTGGAGACAGCAAGGTACTGGACACAAACACTCACATTAGAAACACAATACCTGCAGTAAGATACCTGTGTTTACACTGTGTTATGTGACAGCAAAGTTTGGAAAATTGTTCTCTCAAATGAACAGGAATCAGGTCTGGACATTGTCCCGCGTTGCCCTTTCACACAGCACACAATAGGAGACTGTTCGTCAGATTTGTTCTCACTACTGGAAAATACTCTGTTTGGTTTTGTTGAGGGGTGGCACCTGGGTAAAATGTCTAGGAGGAGGACTCATTGGAAATGATGACTGTTTTTGTGTTTATCATTACTGTGTGGTGTTGATGGACATGTGTCTTTGTTCCTACAAAGGCTAATGTAAGGACGGCTGCCATGACCACCTTGCAGGCCTGGGTGGAGCAGACTGGGATGAAGGAATGGCTAGAAGGAGAAGACATGTCAGAGGAGCTGAAGAGAGAGAATCCCTTCCTACGGCAGGAGGTACACACAGATGCACATCCTCTTCCTGCTTATTCAGGAAATATACTTTCCAATTTTTTGTTCCCTCTGAAATCATAGTACACATGACACTGATCAAAGACACCTGTCCTGCTTCATCACCAGTTGCTAGGTTGGTTAGCAGAGAAGCTGCCGAACATGAGAACAGTACCTGGTGATCTGATGCTGTGTGTCCCTTATCTCTACACCTGCCTGGAGGACAGAAATGGAGACGTGAGAAAGAAAGCTCAGGAAGCCCTGCCCACCTTCATGATGCACCTAGGCTACGACAAGATGAGCAAGGCTACAGGGAAACTCAAAGTACTCAACCAATGGATATGTGCTATGACCAACAAATTAAATGTTTAGAAAACCCCAGGCTCTGGTATGTGGCTGTCTTTTTTCAATAATGACTGTCTCTTTGTCCTCCCTGCAGCCTTCCTCCAAGGATCAGGTGGTAGCCATGTTGGAAAAGGCCAGGGCAGTGATGCCTGCTAAACCTGCTGCTCCTGCCAAGACCGGAGGAGGAAAAGGTTCTGGAGAGCCAAGCAGAAGTGCTTCAGGTTTGTACGACATCAAGATAAATGACTTGTAGACTTGTTACAACCACATTCTCAGATCCTTAATGTCAAACCATATCTGTGCTGCTTTGTGGTACTTTTGCAGATAATGTAAAGTAAGGTTCTCCCTGCAAGCTGGTGTCTTTACATGGTCAAAGATCATTTGTAAGAAAAAAAACTATTTTGTAGCTCCAGCTCTACTTCATACAGTGAAGACCCAATGCTGCAGAACCAAAAATACAAGAAATGCATAAAGAAACACACGTCTTTAAGTAGTCTAAGAATTGTGTTCTTAGTAGATTTTAAATTTGGGTGTATTGAAGCCATGATGAGCATTATGTTTCCTAAATTCATCCGCTGGCCAGTGGGTATTTTCCACTGGCACTTCCTGTCTGCACGCAATCCTGCTGATTTGCGTCTCCCATTGCCAGTTTAAGCATGCCGAGCCACGCCCGAGATGGAACTTCTCAAAAGTGGGGCCGAAGCGCACATGCCCCGCCTCCAAGCGGCTGCATGGACTCCCCCTCAAACAAGCAAAACTTGACTCATGTCTATGCAGGAGATCAGAGGGAAAGGCATTTTTAAAAGTCTGTGGTCAGCTCCCAGAAATATTGTAGCTTCTTACTGAATCTTTGTCGTTTGAAGTTTAGTTTCTCTCCTGCATCCCTGTTTGTACTTTCAGACGTCTGCATAATTTCACCGTTTCATCATGTTTCATCCGCCTCCAGCAGTTTCGTTGTCGTGTTAAGTTAATGCTGGCGAGCAACCAACATTTCCTGTTTTGGCTGCTTCATAAATAAAAAAGCTTTTTAAAGACTAAATGACAGTACTTTTATTTTGAAGAATTAATGGAAAATGAAAGGACTGAATTAGCGTAGCTTTGTTGGCGGCTATATTTCTATAGTACTGAGGTGAAGAGTATGTACAGCCGCTCATGTGACCACTATTCAAGACAAGGTATCATTAGTTAAAGACAAGCCTTTAAGTAGGTAGCCTTGTTGTCATGAAGATTCAAATCTCTGCCGTGCTCGGCTGACGGGCCCAATCAAGCTTAGCCAGCACATGTGTATGGACAAGCCCCATGTGTGTTCCCCAAATCTATGCATTAGTCCCCAACTGTCCGCTCCTCTATAGGGTAATCAAATCACCCACTCATCACAGGCCTTGACTCCCCATGCCAAGTGTCCCTGGGCAAGACTCTCCACCCCAAATTTGTTCCAGTTGGTTAGGCCAGTGTGGCTGAACGACTGGCAAGTTGTACGGTGACTGGGACAGAAGAGGTTTATAAAAGCATTCAATTTACAATGCAAATGCAGTGTTGTAATTTCAGATGTTTGAATGGTCTGTCCAGTAACTGTCTAATAGATACATTATATTCACACATGTATTCCTCTCCTCTGCAGCCTCCAGATCTCAGCCAGCCAGTGAGGAAGTTGATAGTAAACCTGAAGTGAAGAAGGTCAGAGGAGGAGGAGCAGCTGCTAAGAAGGTATCAACACCTGTTTTCGTTTTTCAGCAAACACCAAGGATAAGACAGGTTTTGGTAGTTTTGTCACACATTATGCCGGCTAATAAATCTTCTAATAGCCAAAGTAAAATTGGACTTTCACTCCCCATTCATCTTAATGAACGGTATTTGGTTTTGGGTTAAAATCTGCCTGTGGTGTGGTTTAAAATTTTTAAACAACTGGGTGACAATCTGTACATGTACCTATATACTCACACAACCACCATTTGTACTTAGGTTGTTGTCAATCCTGTTAGCAGTTGTACACATCAGTCATGTACATTTATTTTTTGTCTGTGAGCACCATTGGGTTTTGGTTAGTCATTTCTCACCGTGAAGTGTAAACATGATGTGGTTTCTCTACTCACCCAGCCTCCCTCCCCTCCCGAGGACCCTGCCCCTCCCCCTTCCTCCAAGGACAAGGACAGTAATGCTAGTAAAAAGCCCCCCAGCAAAGGGAAGGCTGCTGCTGGCAGTCAACAGGTAGATGTGTAGCAGGGGTACTCATGATGAAACTCAGTCCAGAATGTTTTACCACTTCATCTACATGCTGCTACAGATGTGGACAGAGTTTCTCAGTGGACACTTGTTGGCCTGACAGATGTTAACCTCTGTCTAGCTTCTATCTGACTTGACCTGGTCGGGTCTTGGCTCAGTCTAATACTGTCTCTCTAATCACTAACCGCCACTTACTATACAACTGTTATCTTACTGTTTTTAATCAAATGCACATGGACACGCAGTTGTTGGGTGAAATAAGATCAGTCTGTTTTTTTATATTTAAACAATGTGCTGACCTGAGGAGAATCAAAGTGCAGTATAAGCATGCTTACACGAGCACAAACAGAGTCAGTGTCATGTGTCACTTTAAGGTTTCAGCTCACTCCACTGCATGACCGTGTTTCTGAATGTGTGTGTGTTTCATGTTTGGAAATAATTTCACGTCAGTGTTTCTTGCACTCTGTATTAACCTGCACTGAGTCGGTCTCAGCATAACAGCCCTTTGTCTCCTTATTCTACCTAATGTCTGTAACCTACACAACGATTACATGCCATTCAAATCATTCAAGTAAAACCCATGAGAAAACATGATTACACACAAAGATAATTATTTACCCATAGACAGAGCGCATTGGCTCCCTCGCTCTCCCTCACACACACTGTGGTGTTGTGTCCTCTCTCAGGGTGCAGCTGGTAAGAAGCCTGCAGCCAAAAACCCGAAAGATGAGGAAGATAAGTCTGGGCCAATCTTCATCCTCATCCCCAATGCTAAGGAGCAGAGGATCAAAGAGGAGAAGCAACTGAAGGTACCTGACTGGCTGAAGAATGTGTCATGATCCCAGTGTTTGTGTTTTTGCTGCTCAGATGCTCTCAGCTCTAATGTTGAATGTTACCAAATCAATTAACTACTTTTAAAACAGACACTGGTATATCTTCTTCTACTGGTGTCCAGTGTGACTGACTCTTCTTACAGAACAGCCAGCAGCCCAGCTAGAGAGATGCTCTGTAAAGCACTAAAATGCAAAGATATATTTATTTTATATTTATATACAGTGTTTCAGTACTGGACCATCATCATGCCTGACGACTCCCGCAGAGTTGAATAGTTGTC
Organism: Pagrus major; assembly: GCF_040436345.1. NCBI lineage: Eukaryota > Metazoa > Chordata > Actinopteri > Spariformes > Sparidae > Pagrus > Pagrus major. Next base: position 26,585,875 of record NC_133222.1, on the reverse strand, counting down.
TAATTGTCGACCTGGACTAGATAGCAACTGAAAAAACAGCTGGCTTAATTAGAAATGAACTCGTCAGTTGGCCTCTGTTAGTTAACTGAAGTTGTCTATCACACAAACCCATCAGAAGTGCTGTCGACTACAGTTTAACTTAAAATGTTTAATTTGTAGATTTTGAAGTGGAACTTCATCACTCCTCGAGATGAGTATGTGGAGCAGCTGAAAACTCAGATGTCCGCCTGCTTTGCAAGGTGGCTGCAGGATGAGCTCTTTCACTTTGACTTCCAGAGACATGTCAAGGCCATCGGAGTCATGATTGAGGTAGCTGTTGGTCTTATTTTTTACCAGTGGGTCAGGTTTTAGGAATAGGCTACTTATAGTCCTTGTGTGTGCTTGTCATTTGACAGAGATTAGAGAGTGAGAGTGAAGCCACCATCTGCTGTCTGGACCTGATTCTGAAGTGGTTCACCCTGCGGTTCTTTGACACCAACACCACAGTCCTGATGAAGGTGTTGGAGTATCTGAAACTGTTGTTTGCCATGCTGAACAGGGAGAATTATCACCTGACTGAATACGAGGCCAACTCCTTCGCCCCCTACCTCATACTCAAGGTGAGCACACATGACACTCAGAATGATAAAACAAGCCATTGTAAAGCGCTTTTTGGCTCAGTTTCTTCTCCCTTCTTCAGGTTGGAGAGTCAAAGGATGTGGTTCGCAAAGATGTTCGGGCCATACTGGCTATGCTGTGTAAGGTTTACCCAGCATCCAAGGTCTTCCCTTTCCTCATGGATGGAACCAAGTCCAAGAACTCCAAACAAAGAGCCGGTAGGTCTCTACAGAGCTAATGACTGAAGTTGCATCAATCTCTGTTCAAACCTCTTCTGTTCCCCTGTAAATCACTTTGATGGAATAATTGAATGGAAGTATTTTAACAACAGAGTTTGTGGTTTCCTTACTGTCCTCAGAATGTCTCGAGGAGTTGGGTTGTTTGATAGAAGGCTATGGAATGAATGTATGCCAACCGACTCCAGCCAAGTCTCTGAAGGAGATTGCGGTTCACATAGGCGACAGAGACACATCTGTCCGCAATGCTGCCCTGAACACCGTGGTGGCTGTCTATAATGTCTGTGGGGAGCAAGTCTACAAACTAATAGGAAACGTAAGATAGAGAGGATACTATTGTCATACAAAGTTTCATGAGACTCTCTGTACAGTTTTTACATTATTACTCTGCCTGTCCTTCCAGTTGTCAGAGAAAGACATGAGCATGCTGGAAGAGAGAATCAAGCGTTCGGCCAAGAAGACTCCTCCAGCTCCTGCCAAGCAGAGTGCGACAGAGAGGTCTCAAAGAGAGCCCCCAGCTAACCCCAACGCCACTTTCCTCCGCAAGCCTGCACAAGAAGACCCCAACAAACTCAAGTAGGTCCCCTCTGACTCAGGGCTGCTGGATGTGTTAACCTAAGCTGAAAAAAAAAAACAGTGAGGAGACCCATCACACTTGTTCAACGCAAAATGCATAATATTGAGAAACAAAAATCCAGTGAATGAGCGCTTACTCATTTCTAAAGATCATCATTGAAAATATGGCAGTTGGATTCAAAATAAATGCACTGGATCAACACAGTTATTTCAATACAGTGTATATTAATAAAAAATCATAGAAACAAAAAATGAGCTGGGTGCTCCAAGTCTTTAAAAACATTCTCCAGACAATATCAGAAGGTCATCGGAGTGGCTGAGAACTTCTGTTACAGTGCCTTTTAATACAAAACGTCACTCCTTTTTCATGTTTATTTTACAACATTCACTTACAGTGGATCAATGTGAAAGAATTTGTCAAAGATAAAAGAAATCTCTTTGTGTGCACATTACCATCATCCAGATGTCTAAAATAAGCTTCTGTTTGGACTGGAGGTTCCTTGGAGCTGGAAGTTGAGCAGTTGACAGTTTTGCACAAATAAACCCTATTAAATACAGTATGTTAATGTTTTAATGCTTAGCATTTACCACCTTTCCAATGTAAAACTAGACATGACCTCAATTTTTATTTCAATTCTTGACTGAGTTTAACTTTCATAATAAGACTCTGAAGAGAAATCAAACAGCCTGCACACAAAGCCTTACTGATGATCTAATATTACAAACGATGAATGGAGTCGAGCAAACGTCACAAACATCATATATTACAAACCAGGTTGAAGGGGTGTCGGAGTGGTGCAAAGCCACTCAGAATGAATTCGATTATACAAAATTATTTTCTCAGTAGAAATGCCTTGAAGATGATGGTGCTTCTTCAGGGAACTAATAAATAGATCATCTTTAGCAGTGGAAAAGAAGTCCAGTCACGGAAGAATCAGTCCAACTTCCAACCGACACACACTGCAGCACTTTACAATTTTCTAGATAGTTGGTACATCGCTGTGAGATAACGAGCGTTTTAACGGTTGAATACACAAACCGACTTCTTACCATTTAACAAAAAATATACTTGTCCAGTGATGTATGGTGGTAGGGCTGCACCTAACGATTATTTTTTTATTGATTAATCTATCGATTATTACTCGATGAATACAACAACAAATTTTTCCCAAAATGACATTTTAAAACTTGTAATTTATATTTCAATATTTTATTCAATCATCAACAAATAAATTGGATCTGCCGTTGTGGCGAAAACGCAGGTTTTCCCATTCATTTTAATGAGGTTAGTCCGGTTTGGCTGCAGCAGTGTGTGCCACAGGAGGTTCTGCAAAAAAAATGCACCTAGCTGCGGTGGAAAAGTTGAAGCCAACTCAGCTTGGAGAAACACAGCCCGATGTCACGTTGCGGTGGCCAATCACATAAGCTGGTGATCAGGAGGGCATGTTATTCAGCATGGATAAAAACTACGGAGGAAACACAATGGATATTAATCTGTGTAGCATCAAGTTTCACTTTCACTTCGGTTCGGTTTTGTCCCCCAGTATAAACACAGCAATGATCTGCCTCATCCTGGTTGTTTACTGTTATTTTTTAATCTGTCGATAAAGACAAATGATCACTAGCAGGACCAGCATGCTAGAAGCATAACCTAGCAGCTTCATCTTTCCGAAAACTGATCAGCGGGGTTCACAACACGTCACAACACGAATCATGGAGTGACACTCCAACACCGCCACACCAGCCTGTGGTGTTGCGCCACACTGCTGGATCCAATGTGAATCCAGCTGCCCTGGGGTGCTTCCGCTTCAAGTGCTCGAGCACAGCGGTAGTACTGCTTACATCCTCTGCGACGATGCACGTTACGCAAATCAACGTATTTACGTAATCTATTACGTTGGCACGTCACACCAGGCAGAAGACTAGCATGCCTCTGAAATGATGAAATTCCCTTTCCAAATAAAAAGTCTAGCAGTTGGATGTGAAATGTCTAACTTATTAAAATCAATCTTTTCATAAGCATGTCATCCATTCTACCAATCATGCTGTGGACTGTTGTGACTTGACTCTGGATAGATTCATGCCATAAATCTTTTGAATGTTTGTGTTGCTCGCAACTAATCTGTCCTTCTCTTCTCGTCTTGTTTTACTTGGTCATTGCATGTTTGGTTGTTCTCACAGATACCTAATTATACAACAAAACTAGCACATAAAATCTTCTCCACTGTGTCTGTGAAACCAACCTGGTGTGTGTCTGTGGCCGGCTGCTGGGCCGGCTGCCTGTCTTCGGCCTGTCTGTCTCTTAACCCTTCATCTTTCTTCCTGTGTGATTTCCTCCTTTTTCTGCTCTGCCTGCCTTCCGTTCTGGAGCAGAATAATGTATCGCACGTATAGGATGTGAGTACCTCCTCCTCCTCCTCCTCCTCCTCGTCTCTCCTTTCTACATGTTGTCATTGTACAAGAACTCCCCTCCGAATGCCTTCTAATGCTCCATTATTCATGAAACTAATGAACAGTAAAGCTTGCTGCGTCATCTGAGTTTTAGTCGTGCTTCTTCACACGGTGGGCAATGAGGGTCTATTCTTCTTCCCCACTGTCACATGACCAGTAAAGCACCAGACTAAAGCTCAAAATGTAATTTCATATAAAGTTCATTCTTCTTCTCGTGTCACCCCTTTGTCTTACTCGTTTATGTTGACCACTGTACCTGTAAATGTGATGAAGTGTTTCTGCTTAGTTTTATACAAACGCTGCCAGCTAGAGATGTAGGGACACTGTATTCTGGAAAATGAGCTTATTGACTGTGTTTAAAAAAAAAAAAAAAAAAAATGTTGTGATGGCTTACTATTCACCCACCTAGAAATAAATTCTATGGACGTTTAATATGATATCCTGCCACATGCCTTTAATCTAAATTCTCTCTACATTAATGTAGATTTGATGTTCATCTCAACATAGCAGTTGTTTTCTTAAAGCCCCACTCCAGCCACTGTTTTTTCTAACAAGCAACAAGGGTGTGGTTAATAGTCAGGTGCAATCCAATACAATGGCAACCACATCACCATTCTAGTGAGATCATCATTGTTGGTGTGCCTGACAAAATTGCAGTATTAGGTATGACTTGTAGATTCTACTATAGTCTTGGTATAGTTTGGGCACAAAGTTCTTGGCCAACAGTGAAGCTAACTGTCAGGAAGGATATCATTAAAAAATGCCAAAATACACTGGAGTGGTGCTTTAATTTGTTAATGCTTAAAATGTAGAAATCCTAGTTTTGTCTGATGATGATTATGTATTGGCTGTAACAACAGCAACTATTTCTTGTACTGATTCTCTGGCCTTTTTAGTAGCAGTTTTATTTTGAGACAACACAGCAGAGCATTAGCAAACAACCAGTTGAACATAGAAGGTCAGTGCAGGACCATAGAGCAGGCTCATTGGCTGTCTAGAGCTCTAGTAACTTTGGCCATAACTTGCTAAGCTAACAATTGCTGCCTAAACTGCCAAAGCGTGGCTAGTTAGTTAAGAGCAAGAGTGCGTTTTATTTGACTGAGAAGATTGCACACATTACATTCTTCTTCATGGCTCAGCTTCAGCTCTGGCCATGGCATTTGTTGGTAGTTATCTGGAGATGGTGTGCAGAATGGTGGCTGGTGCTGGAGCCCAAACGACTGTGCTGCGCTCTGTCGATATTAACATTCTACCCTTGAACTATTAACGCCCAGCAGGACTCTTTGCTTCTTACGCAACCCCCAACACTCAAAAGAAATCGGGACATGTATGAAGACATGAATGGGTGTGTAACTCTCAGTCAACTACTTTGAACTTGAAGTAATTTTACTACATTTTAGACTCACAAGAAGTATTTCAGGAACGTTTCATTAATATTGTGATTATACCATTTGTATTGATATTTTTGCTACAATATTCATAGCATGAAATTCAGTACCAGCTCAGATTCTGCTGTCTGCTTGTATAAATAGAAATCACAGTCCAATTTGTCTTTGGTCCTTATTCATGATATTAATGCACATGTAGGGCCAAACCTTAGTCTGCTTTGACAAAGGAGAGAAGACTCAGCCCTGATGAGCTCATACTTAAAAGCAGCAACAAAGCAGTGCACATCTTTTATGAAGATACAGGGATTAGTTGGCTTAAAGTCACCTGCTTAATCGGTCTCAAAACAGCTTGTAAAAGTCATGACCAATCTTTTTGAGATTTGTTTGTCCAGTTGTTAAATCGGGACAGGTGGAGCAGAAGAAGCAGCAGCAACTTTGAGTGACTATTATTAGTTTTAAGATACAAAGATCTAAGTTCTTCATGTCATGAGACCGGAATAGCCCTCGTCAGTCGGTTTAATAAGCTGTCATCAAGCAAAAAATCTGGGTCGTTTGCTTAAATGAATCATTCATCAATAATGTGGCCAACAATTGAAAGACGGAAGGAAAATGCTTTTTGTTTTCTCTTTTTAATTCCAATTATCAAGGCAGCTTTTCAGTGTGTTTGTTTTCAGTCCGTTCTAAAGGATTCAAATGTGTGATGTTTGTTTTAGATCAGAGCTGATCAGCTCCAGTCCTGATGGTACAGCCAAAATTTGGAAAAGACCAGGCTGTTAACACTTGAATACTTAAATATTTGGTTCTCCCAAACAGATCTTCATTAGACTCAAAGCAGGGAAGGTACTCAAGGGTAAACCCACCGTGCTAATCTTCTTATTTAAATGTTTGACTGAAGTTAAGTTATTTAATTGGATAAAGGTTGTTGTTGCACATTATACATTGTAATTGGACTTACTGTCACATGCTCTCACTTTTATACATTGGAGAATCTATGATGGTATTTGAATGTATCCAGTGTTCCTAAGGACTGGAGTTGAAAGGCACTGATCGATAATACACCCGACTAAATATACTGTCCTGTCCACCCCCCAATCAATCCCTCCCTCCCTCCGTCCATCCAGCCAAGCCCGTCAGAACGCCCAGCACAGCGAGTCCTCCCACCCCTCCATCCCCAAGGAGTTCCAGTTAGACCTGGACATGATTGAGATGGACCAGAGCAGGGTGTGTGAGCTGCCGGACCTCGTCCAACACAAGCTGGATGAGCTGCTGGAGCCCATCATGATCCCCGAACCCAAGTAAACACACTCAGATTTTGTTAGTCTGGTTGTGTTTCTGACAGACTCTGAAGAACATACACAGTTCAGATAGAAAGCAGCATTAAAAACAGATTTTAATATATTTTGTGATTAATATTCTTTGTGTTTGTGTTGAAAGGATGCGAGCTGTCTCTCCACACTTTGATGACCTCCACAATAGCACAGCCTCCACCATCAACTTCGTCATCTCTCAGGTGGCGAGCGGTGACATCAACACCAGCATACAGGCACTGGCACAGGTATCTCACACTCACACTCACACACACACACACACACACACACACACAATCATGTACAGTACATATATCAGTTCATTCTAACACATTTGAAGTTATGATTGCTCCTGCAAATGATGAAACGGAAATGCTGTTACTGTAATACAGCCTGTTATCACTTTTATTACTGTGAGACATGGTGTCATTGTTTTGATCTGTACATTTAATGAAACCATGAAGATGGTGCCTGTGTGATCACTGATGAAGCGATATTTTGACACTTGGATTTGCGTTTATTGCACGCTGCCATAATAGCAGTTAACGGAGTCAGAAGAGACTTTGGTCAAAAGGTGTTGCTTGGGTAGATTTAGAATTATTACAATCATGCAACGTTTACGGTTTCTTTTCACTGATGTTATTTAGACAATAAAGTTTGTCAAAACTGTAAAACATTCTGCCTCTGTTTATATATCTACGTGTTCACGGTCACTGCAAAAACTGTGTGTACATCGGCTGATGTATCAAAGTCAGAATTTTTTCTCCCCAACACCACCATCAGCCCCAAAAACTGCATATCAGGCAGGCTCTACTTTTTTTTTTGTTCTTCTTCTAATTTTAAATCAACTGTTAATTGGTCTCTGATATCTAGTACCAATTGGGTCTTATTAGAAACCTACATTTCTATAAGCTTTAATATCTCCTGACATTGTTGTCTCCAGTTGTAGTATCAAAAAAGACATGTTTGTAGACGTCTTCATCACTGCACACATCTCAGATTGTTCAGTGATTCAAATAGAGGTGGTGGTCATTGACGGTGGGTTCTGGTATTTGGAGAAACGGTTGACTAATCAGAGCCGGGATTAAGATTTCGGACGTCAACTACAATACAACCACATGCCTAGCTTGTTAATTTACAATATCCATAAAAATATGAACAGGAGAGGATGAGAGAGACACAGCTGTACAAAAAGGTCCCCTTTCAGAAATGGCATTTTAAATTGTCATATTTCTTTTATTTACTCAGAAGACCTCAAGTTAACTGCTTGGAGCAACTGCTACAACTTCTGTAGGGATAAGTCAGACACTACAAACACCACAAAATAACCGAACCTATTGACAAGAATTTGGCAAACCTGAGCATAATGTCAGAATGACTTCAGTGAAAGAAAAATGGAAATTCAGTCTGACTATCAGACTATGATGTCCCTTCTTTGTTACAGTTACAAACCATAATCAACGCCAAAACAGTCAAGTTGTTGGCCCTACAGCTAAATGATGAGAACTTTAAACTAACTACAAAGCTCTGTAAAGCAAGGGGAGCTACAGAGGCTGGTGTTTGCTCTCTATAGGTTCATATTACAAGAGACACATTTCACATGATAATGATAGGTTGTTATTATAGAAAGATCAGTCATTGCTTCTTTAAAGTCAGATCTAAAGTGTGCATTTTATTCCTTCAGATCGACGAGGTGTTGCGGCAGGAGGACAAAGCAGAAGTCATGTCGGGACACATTGATCAGTTCCTCATCGCTACCTTCATGCAGCTGAGGCTCATCTACAGCACACACATGGCTGATGACCGACTGGACAAGAAGGACATCATCAAACTGTACAGCTGCATCATAGGAAACATGTTATCTGTGAGTGTCTGCCTGCTGCTGCTCTGATACATACAGTAACAGGCTGGCCACACAGGATGCTTGTTTAGTGCGTGGCAGCTGTGTTGCTGAGCTGCTGCTGCTCACTCGTGCGTTTCAGGCATCTAGTGTGGCCAGCCTCTAACTGGTGAGGTTGATTCAGGACCTGATGCGAGGAGACTCTAACGTCTGTCTGAAACTGCTCTTGTTCCATTCTGTCAGTTGTTCTCTATGGAGTCCCTGGCCAGAGAGGCATCTATGGGTGTGTTGAAGGACCTCATGCACGGTCTGATAACACTGATGCTGGACGGCAGAGTGGAGGACATAGAGGATGGACAGCAGGTCATCCGATCAGTCAACCTGCTGGTAATCAGAGTTCTGGAGAAGTCTGATCAGACCAACATGATCAGGTTGGTATGAAGGAACAGTTCACCTCAAAATTACATTCACCTTCACTTGCTCAGGACTTTACATTACTCAACAGTCATGCAACAAATTCCAAAGGCCCAAATAGTTGATATATTTATAGTATTTATTTAATACTGCTGGTTATCTGAAGGACAAAGTCTTACTCAAATCTAAGCAGACACATTTTTAAGGGTACAGACCTAATTGCATCTGTACTACTGAGTATCAATTCACGTTAAATCAATCAACATGAGTGAGTGAAAGGATGGATGACTGGTCGTTTACATGACCCACCCCTCATGGAATTATCCATACACATTAACAAATCTAACATTCTGGCACGTTAACCCACAGTCATCTAGTATTACAGTACATCAACATCTGAACAGAAGTATCATCCACCTCCCCCGTATAAAAGCATTCCAGGAATTACAAAAGAGCAGATATACAAACACAAACGCAGCCCCCTAAGCACAAGACACAATATCCAAATCCAAACAACACAAATCAAAAACTACATCTGCATCCATTAGTGCCAAACTCTGTATATGTGATCCAGTTCATAAGTCAGTAGTCTTCGGTCCAATACAGAAGATTTTATCTATTATACGTCACTGTCCTCCTCCTGTCCCATGTTTTGGAGGCGTATTCAGAAAATGCAAAAACATTATCAAAGAGGTATTCAATTAGAGCTCCATCCTCAGTACTATCAAATCTATATGAAGGACAGTATAACACAAAAGTCATTTCATTCTCCACCTCATTTAGGTCAAAATATTCACAGATTCATTCGTCTTCAGGCACACCTCTGTATCCTCCTATTTCAACGTGCAGTGGTAATAAACACCTTAACTGTGCACAAAGTGATCTCTGACTTTTAGGCAAATGACATAACACAACAACATAACATATTTTTCACATCTATACTCTTTCTTAAATAATAATTGGATTGCTCCAGATTTCCTCAGCCCATGATTGTGAGCAATTAACCCGGGCTTGGTGTTTAAACTCCTCCACCTTTTACTTTGTGGAGGTGCCTTTCTTCCAATCCACACTAACACCTCCCAGTGCTCTACCTGCAGAGTCTGCTAGAACTGATGCACCATGTTAAAAAAACATGCTTTCATAGAAAAAAAACCAAGATACTTACGTGTTGCTAAATGATGCAAAAGGTGGACTTGAGTTCACAGATAAATGTCAGCATTGTATGTAAATCTTCCTCATTTTCTGACAGCAAAATAACATCATCTGCATTTACGAGTACACGGCCGCATGTTTTCCCCAGCTGCTTTACATTTCTTGCCAAATCATGAATAAAAATGGCAAATAATGTTGGTGATAATACATCACCTTGTTTAACACCAGAAGGTGTACTCACTGCAACATTTGCATTGCAAAATACAAAGGTGACTAGGGCAACATGCAACACATCGAACCCTGAAGACACACCTGATCAAATGTCTGAAAGCTGAGCAGTGAACCGTGTTGGCCTGACGCTGGCAAACCTGCAACCAGGCCGCGCTCTTTCATGGAGTGTTGATTCCTCCTACATGAACAATGAGACATCTTCAACATTTCTATGTAATAAATTAGCTTGTTGGAGAAGTTGTTGGAGATAACTGGGCTTTTTTCACTGTCCTGGTTGATGTTATCTTAGCATTTTTACCAGCGTTGGTCAAAACTCAGCCATTGTCTTCCTTACCAGCTTGCTGTTTGGTTCGCTGAAACAATTTGAGGTCCGAAGCCTTAGTATGAAACCATTAGTACGTGAGTTGGAAATATTACGGTTTGCAGCACTGTTGTAGTGAAGTGACAACGGAAAAAAATGCTATGTGGACGCAGGCCCTAGAAGAACCATCAGCATTTTGTTATATTGCTGAGTGGCAGCATCTTTTTCAATTGTTCCCAATAAGGAGCGAGCAGCAGGTGCCCACCCAGAGAAAAGGTGCAGCGCTCCGTCTTTTCACGCGGCTGCTCCGAGTGCTTCAAGTTGTAAGTTATATAATCTTTGGCTGCTCATTGTTACCAAAACCAATTATTGTTGGTTTAAGCATTAGAAAAGACGGCACAGAGACAGAAATTCCTGGAGAAAAACAAATAACAGCACAAATGAATATTGAATCTCTTTTTATGTTTCTGATTAAACTGGGAGCCAACTTCACTGAGCAACAGACATGTACAACAGCTATGGAGAGCGATAAGAGGGGAAGGGACAGATTTTCTTTCTGGAGCTGAAGCCTTTGCACACCTACACTGATGCCACCACATTGTCACTAGTCATTGAGTGACTTGAACAGAGGAGGCACAGTGCCTGGTCCCTCACGGCCCGTCCGTCATACATTTCAAACAAGCTAAAGAAACTTTGTTGTTGTTTTTTTTCTTTACCCATTGAGTTGACTCCTCCTTCCCTCCCTGCCTCTCTGCAGTGCTCTGTTGGTTCTGCTTCAGGACAGTTTGGTCACAACAGCTGGTCCCCCAATGTTCTCTGAACTGGTCATGAAGGTAAGCAGTGTGACGGCAGAGGACCTGACAAATCCTACATCGTACTAGTGCTGACCTCGCTGTCCTTTTAAAATGGTGCATCATACACGTCATACTTACTCTCCTGTGTTTGTGTGTGTGTGTTCAGTGTCTGTGGAGGATGATCCGCTTCCTCCCAGAGACCATCAACAGTATCAACCTGGATCGGATCTTACTGGACGTCCACAACTTCATGAAGGTTTTCCCCAAAGAGAAGCTCAAGCAGCTCAAGAGTGACGTCCCTCACAGAACCCTCAAGACTCTGTTGCACACACTCTGCAAGCTCACTGGCGCCAAGGTAATGCGCGCACACACACACACACACACACACACACACACACACACACACACACACACACACACACACAGAGAGAGACTTAATGTATTGTATCAAAATCAGATGTTTAACTGGTTTAGCTCCTGTGTTTCTGATGAACAGATCCTGGACCACCTATCAATGATAGAGAATCGTAATGAGTCAGAGTTGGAGGCCCATCTGAGGCGGGTGGTCAAACACTCTGGAAACCTGTCAGGACTGAAGAGTGACCGCGGCAACGAGAAGACTGGTCTGCGCACGGTGAGCAACACACCACCACAATGAACACACTCAGTGGCCATTTAGGTTCTTACCTGAAGAAAATTCAGCGGCCTCACTGTATCAAAAGGAGTTGTGTTGCATGACTGTGACAATGGATGTAACAAGGATTTTGTCCTTGATGTTTTGTTCCCAGGAGGATCGGATGTCAAAGGCTAAGGTCAGTGACATTCTGTCTGAAATCTTCAAGAAGATCGGCTCCAAGGAGAACACTAAAGAGGTCAGCTCAGCCCCATAAAACACGTTTCGTTGCACTTTAGAACTTGAAAGAAATGTTTGTACTACATTTTTTTTCCTTTTGTAACGTCACAGACAGAAAACAGGAGGCTTATAACAAAGAGCCTGCAAGACATGAAGTAATCTTTAAATATGTATCCAATCTTCTTGTCAGGGTTTGACCGAGTTGTACGAGTACAAACAGAAGTACTCTGACGCAGACCTGGAGCCCTTCCTCAAAAACACATCCCAGTTCTTCCAGAGCTACGTGGAGCGAGGCCTTCGCGTCATAGAGTCTGAGAGAGAGGGCAAGGCTCGTATCCAGACCTCAGCAGGTACAGCTGGACGCTGGCAATGTGCACGTGGGTCACAATGAAGTGAGGAGTGTGTGGTAACATTGGTGTGTGTTTGTGTCGCTGCAGTGATCCCTCAGCATGGCGTGGACTCCAGTCTGAGCAGCAACAATGAAGAGCTGAAACCAGCTGTTTACTACGAGAGACTCAAGATCCTCAGACAGAGACAAGGCCTGGAAAACACCTCCAGAGTTAGTGAACACACTCATACACACTCGGCCAATACAGTTCATCCACACTGTACATGTACTGTATATGTCATTCCAGTAGAAAGGAGCCAAAGATGTGTCTAGGTGTTCAGACTGCAGGCGAATCAGATTTGTTTCTCACATCTAGGACAGACTGTCTGCACTTTGATTTGCAAGTGATCAGGTCCACCAGCCTGTCTGCACAGGCTGCTGTGGTAACGCAGTAGGCGTCAGTAACTACATACGCTGGTGATGCAGCTTTCCAACACACATACATGACAAATTCCAGCTTTGCTCGCTAAGTGCCCGCAGACAATTCTGGCTACCATTGAATTTAATGACACCTTTTAATAAATGTGAGCTAAATTGGTACTTTCTTTTTTTTTTTTTTTTTATTCTTACATGTTTTTAAAACTCATGTATGATTCTTTTCATGTAGAAAGTTATACAGCAACATTCCTGACTGATATCTACTGTGAAGTGAAAATGTCTCATCAACTCTTTCCTCTCTCATTCTGCAGCAGGGTGGTGGAGGAAGCGAGGACGAGCCTCAGCAGCGACCTCCCATCTCCTCCCTGCTGTCCTCCAAGCCGTCGGTGGCCTCCTCCACCGACATGCTCCACAGTAAGCTGTCTCAGCTCAAAGAGTCCAGAGAGCTGTACCAGCAGGACCACAACGCACACTCCCACTCCCCAACGCACGCACACACACGCTCAGCTTCCCCGGCGGCCAACCTGGACGACCTGAAGAAACGTCTGGAGAGGATAAAGAGCAACCGGCAGTAAAGAGCCCCGCAGCACCACCTCATGTCATCCGCAAAGCCTGTGGAGTCCAGCTAAAATACAACATCCTCCTTTTCAACTCCCTCTGTGTTCCTCTTCATGTTCTGCTAGATGGAGATAGAAAGCACTTTGACACTAAAGTCCACCCCTCTGTAACAACAAACCAGGTAGCAACAGACAAATACACCCTCAAGTTTGAACCTGACTCCACCCACTGTGCCTGTAAGTTATTAGAAATAAAACGCACCCTAATCTGATTGTAGTGGAATACATTCCGATTGAACTAAGGCTGTGACTGGGATTTTTAGCCTTACACACACACACACACACACACACACATACATACATACATACATACATACATACATACATACATACATACATACATACAAACATCAAAGAGTTTTAGCTTCTATTCCAGCTTCTTCTTCTTCTAGCTCCTCTATTTAGGCTTCAAGTCCCTTTTGTTTTCAAGTGTCGACCATCAGGGCAGAAAAGCCAGAGTCTCAGAGTGAGTTTTGATGTCGTGTGTACAGATCACGTAGTCAGCTGTAGTTGTCAGTCTGTACAGTTTCATCTTGATGACTGTCACTGTCTCCCGCCCTCCTCCTGTCCTGTCCCAGCCTAATGTTTTCGGGTGCCCCCCTCCCCTTCTATGTACACTTCATACTGTATTATAATAACGAAATAGTGAACTTACCCTCCTCCTCTCTGTTTTACTATCACGGCACAAAGATGTTTGTACATATTTAAAGGTTGTTCAAACCATTGTACTGTTATGGAGCACTTCTCATGTGGTTACAGGAAAAAAGAAAAAAAAAGTCAAGAAACGTTACCGTTTTCCCGACTGACCACGTCACTGCTGCTGCGTGTGGATGGAGAAACACTGCTGTAACGAGCTGATGTCAGGGTTGTGGCTGTGTAAATGCAGCATGTGACTGCCCCCTTGTGGCTGAACTGTCTTATTATCAGTTTGTAGTTCTCAGAGATTTCAGCTGAAGTCCTGTTTGCACTGGGGGCACCTGGTGATTTGTGAAAATTTGCCCAAAGTTCACATTTGTTATTATCAGCAAAATAAAAAAAACTTCAAATTAGTGACGAGGCTAATAGTTGATGTGTAAATGGGGCTTGAAACTCCAGCACTTACTACTTAGTCACTCAAGTGTCTGATTTCTGCCCATTTCAGATATTTATGCTGCAACAATATAAGCAGAGCTGCATTTCCACAGCGACATCAAGTCCTCTGTCTTTTTCTACCTCTCATGGGGTTCAAACTGACAGGGCCCTAAAAGCCACAGCTGTATGCTCATATTGAAGGATCTTTTTTTTTTGTCTGTTCTTAACAGGGGGTTTGGTCGGGGTTCTGTAGGGAATCTGTCCTATTTTATTTTGAAAGTGTTAAGCATTTGTTGTTAAGTCAGTGGTTTTTAATCCTCCTATTGAAAGTTTTCAGACGTTTCTTCCAGCCACACTCAAAGTGATCAGCTGTAGTGTTTGGTTGTGATTAAAACCTGCAGACTTGAGGTGGGACAAGGTTAAAAACTACTGCTTTTATTCTGGAGGAGAAGTGACACATTTCGGTGCATCCT
The DNA here is from genome assembly GCF_040436345.1 of Pagrus major. NCBI lineage: Eukaryota > Metazoa > Chordata > Actinopteri > Spariformes > Sparidae > Pagrus > Pagrus major. The sequence continues at coordinate 26,570,808 of NC_133222.1, read as the reverse complement.
GACGCCGCTTTTCAGCCAATCGGGACTAAGAATCTGTCCCCAGCTGAAGTTGGGACCAAGCGGGGCTGCGTACAGGTGTGTTGAACTGGTGGATTGTGCTGTGAGTTGACATTTGGCTGTAAATACTGTATGTAATCCATTAACATCTCCCTTCAGTTATTTAACAGCAGCCACTCCGTTGTGTTTGTAGGCTTGAAGAGCATGGCATGAAGTCTGATTGTTTTTATTTTACTCATGTAAATAAAGTTCACATTAATTAAAGCGCTGTTTTAATTAAGTCATTGTTTTTCTGATGAAGACGATGATTATCATGATTATCATGATGATGATGATGATGATGATGGCTGCTCTGTCAGTCACCTGTTCTGCAGCCGAATGTTGAGTTAAGAAAAACACAAATAAATAACATTGTTTTTGTATTTAATTCAGATGTCAGTACTAGTCTTATATTGTTGCTCTCCAGCTTTCCTTGTATAATCCATAGTGGAAAATGGCAATAAAGTCTTGTTTTTTTTTTAACAATCCATCTTTGAGTTTCCCGATTGTTTCCTGTTAGCGGCTGCATCTTTATGTGCTTGGTTCTTCATATGTATGTTAGTGTAGTGTGACGGGGGGGGGGCTGCTGTGTCACTTATCTGAATAGCTGAGCTGCAGTTTAGAGCTGATCCAGCTGAACGGGAACCTCCACCATAAAACTTTCAGCTGCATGTTAAATTCATTAGTCAGAAAATGCTCACTGAGGATCGTGAGATCAGAGATTGTCTTTTCAGTTTAGAAGAATAAAAGAATCCAAGTGTCAGATTTAATCAAATAAAATAATTCTTTTCATATTAGGAGGTTTTTTCTGATTTAATATTCTAGGGAAGCACAGCTTAGGATTTTTGTCGACTTTTTGGTTCATTGCTGATAAAGTGGGGTTCAAAAGTCTCAGACCACTTGTCAAAATACTTCTTTTTAGCATTTTTTTTAAAAGTAGGAAGTGGGATCAATAGGTGATTTTTAGTGAGTTGAACTGTGTTTAAAAACCCTGTGTAGACCCGCCAATTTTGGTGGAAAAGCGGCATAAAACACCTCTTAGAAACGATCAGTTGTATCCAAAGCTGGACCGGGCAGAGCCAAAGTGAGCACACCATCAGAACACCAATACATCAACTTCAGTACATCCAGTTTTGCACTAACTTGTGGAGTCCATGCAGCTCGAGTGCATGCTGTCATTAAAGCCAAAGGGGGACAAACCAAATACTGAGACATTCTGACATTCATGGCCATTTCAAAGATTCAACTTGTCACATTGCTGAGCTGATATTGTCATTTGTAATAAAGATTTTGTATTTGTTTCGAATGTATGTCGACTTCTGGACCCCACAGTACATCTAATACAAACACATCCTACTGTAGCACACTGAACATTTGAAATAATCCTCCCAGCATATCACCTCACATTAACACTGCAGCAGGAGCTGGTCTCATTATACAAGTGTGATTCATTTTCCTCTGCTGTTCAGCCAGGTGAGTGAACACTTCACTGATGAGCTGACCTCAGCTCATGGGAGGATGACATGCAGCAAACATAGTTGAAAAATGTGGAAACAAATCTGCATCGGTTTGAACTGTGATGTTCCTAAATGTGCAGTAGGTCGACATTAAGCCTCAGACACAGCGGCCTCTGCTGGCATTCAGGAGACTTCCACAGGACACAGCAGCTGGGTTTGGGTGCAGTCTAAACTCTGGGCACAGCAGTGGTGTAAGAGACACTGATGAAAAGTGTAACTGGAATGTTGCAGTAGTTTCATGTCAGCAGGATACTGAACATTAACAAAAAGCAAAAGAATACTTTTCAAGATTTATTTGAGAAAATATAAAGATTACAAAGTACAATTTTTATATTTAAACATTTCAATCTACAAAGATCTAAAAGAGCTCAGTCCGCCTTATTCACTGTATATACATATACTGAACTACATATTAAAGCAATATAGACAACACTGTACAGAAACATGGCACTGAGGGCAAAGGCTGAGAAAACACAGCTATGTACTGTGCAGATTCTTCTGCTATTTACTTCCATTCACCGGTTTCTTTAATAACTCCTTATTTTGTCCCGTCATCCTCCACAACTGACTCATTTCAATCAAGAGTAATCTGATTACTTAAGCCTCTATCAAGGTCTTATGAAACTGTGATTTCCTCACTGTCTGACTCTGAGAGCTCCGAGTGTTTGCTGGACTCTGACGGGGAGGAAGGACTGTGATGATGATGATGATGATGGTGGTGGTGGTGAAGATGGGAACTCTGGCTGTCCAGCTGTGCTTGGCCGGTGGGTGCAGTCCTGTCCAGCCGGTGGCAGTAGGTGCTGCCTACATCAGTGAGGTCTGGGTGGGGGTTGGTTTTGGTGGGGAGGGTCTGCTGGCGACAGCCGCCTGTCGACAGCAGCTCTCTCTCCTTGGAGTTCCTCCATTTCATCCTGCGGTTCTGAAACCAGATCTTCACCTTCACAGGACAGAATAAACACTATCAATATGACTGATTGTGTTCAAAGCTGGCTTGGGCTACAGATGTCCCTACAGGGTCAGTTTTACATGCAATACACAAGGAAACATAAGAGCACTGGAGAACAATCTGTTTGTACTTGGTGTGTACCTGGGAGTCTTTGAGTCCCAGTTTATTGGCAAGTTTCTTCCTGTCCGGTTTGCTGATGTATTTCTGCTTCTGGAAAGTTCTCTCCAGGGCCTTCCTCTGGAGGTCTGAGAACACAGCCCGCCTCAGCATGCCCCTCCTGGGCTTCCCTCTGGGGGCCAGGGGCCATGAAAACGTCCCGGGGACAGGGACCACAGAGGAGGAAGCTGGAGGGACGAAACACAAGAGAGTAGAGATTTAAAGAGGAATCACATACTTACCGAACGTTTGATAAGTATGATTACTTAAGTAAAAGTGAAAGCCACCAATACAAGTATTACGTCAGTATAAGTCTTAAAGTGAAGTATCAGAAGTAGCAGTAAAAGTTATACATGTATGTATATACTGTGATCGACTAAATATTGTCCTGATTATTGGAATCAGTGTTTTTTTTATCTGATTGCCAATAAAATAGATGAATTAGAAATGTGCCACTTTGGCTCTAATGCAACATGTAATCTTCAAAGCAACTAGTAACTAAAGCTATCAAATACATGTAATGGAGTAAAAAGTACAATAAGTGCTGGCAAACTGTAGCAGAAAATGGAAATAGTCACGTAAAGTACAAGTGCTGTAAAACTGTACAGTACTTGAGTAAATGTACTTAGTTACAATCCATCAGTGGTACAGCCAATAAAGTGAAAGCTGTTCTTTTATAATGAAATCCTGATTTACATGAAATAATATTTGCAGACATGTAAGAAGTGTTGTGTTGCTCTGTGTGTGAGTTGTGTGGCGTCAGTATTGGCTCATGCTTGTCAGCAATTGAAGAGAACTGTTTGGTGCATGATATCAGTTCAGAGTCGTACGTCCATGCAGACGTTTCATTATCAGCTATTACACATTCAATTCTTTTTGCGTCTCCAGGTTTATTCTTATCAGTCGGAGGCTGATAAAAACTCAACAGCACGGATGTTTTGTTGGATCAATTCATATACAACATGTTCATAAAATATGATTGTGCTGAGCAATTTGCAATGTCACCATCTTGTTTTATATTCAGTAACATCTGGATGCTGAGCTGAATGAATGGAGCTTTGTGGCACATCTGTCTTCTGTCATTAACACACTTACTGTTTGCCTTCAGCATGTCTAAAGAAAATCAATCATTCGATCGTAATATTTTCTTTTTTGCTGAATCACATCTTCTTGTTTCCATCTTAGTTGGTCTGAATGGATACAGGGTTGAAGCTTGTATGCAGAATTAATCTGCTAAACTTGGATTTTTGTGTGTATATTCTGTGTCTGTCGGTGTTCTCGGAAAATCAACATCTCTTCTTGTTTCCATCATCGTCTCACAGGCTCCCTGATGCAGCCCATAATATACTTGTTCTGCCTGAAATCTGCCGTTTAAAGCCCAATTTGTCCGGCAGTGGAAACAGAGCCTATGCTAATGAGACGGGCTCTCCAAAGCTCGGCTCACACTGCCTCTAATGAAGCATGAAGGGGGATTGTATAGGCTGCAAATGCATAGAGAAAGGTGATTGTGTTGTAATGAATTGAGTGGAAAAGGCCGTCGACAGGCCAGTATATTACAGGCCCATTAAAGACAGGTCAGTATAATGTAGAGCTGTTCCTAAAGCTCTAGAGGATACACAGAGCTGAGCGCTGTTCAGAGTCACATCCCTGCTTACAAGAACTCAGTCTGACCATATATTTTGTTGTGTTGATGAATGTTGGAAATCAATCCAATAAAATAAGTTCAAGCCTTTGAATTTAACAGAGAGCTTGTAAGAAACGCAAATCTTTGTGTGTGTGTGTGTGTGTGTGTGTGTGTGTGTGGTTTTGGCTCCTATTGGTCATGGTGCTGGGAGCTTTGTGGGCAGGCAGAGGGGCTTGGTGGGAAAACGACAGCGCGTGAAGAGGCGCTGAGTTCCTGAGCTGGGAAGATACTCGCCTCACATTTAGACCATGACAAACGGCACTAATATATTTAGAGCGTGACAAACTGGACTAATTTGTAGATTAGGACAACTGGTGCTAATGTCAGCAGTCAGTGCGTCGCCTAAATAGGCCTTCAAATTGGCGGAGCTGATTCCATGCTGTCCGGGGCATTCCCATGCTAAAAGGCTGACGGTGTCTCTGAGGCTCAGGCTGAGAGCTCACCATCTTCTCATCACGTTTCACAAGTGATAAACACAAAACTTTTGGAACAAACTCGCAAGTAAGCAGAACTGTGTGCTAGAGGTCCTACTCAGCTGGATCACAGGCGTGTGCTCGGTGTGAAAGAGATGTTGTCCTCGTTTAGAATCAAAGTCCAGTTTTACCGGTGAATGAACCGACCCACAGAAGCCACACGGTGCCACCATGACTTACTTACATTTACAACAAGTTTGTGTCTTCCTAATGATTCTAATTTAAAGGACATGAATCAATCAATCCATTCTCCTGATTAACATGTTATCTCATTCCTCTGGACAACACAGTTAAATGGTTTTAGGGTGTAGAATCTGCCTCTGTATTTGTAAATGGATGTGTATGAAGTACTGATATGGTCAATTAAAAACCTATTAATTACTTGTTGTGTAAGCGTATATTATAATAATAATCTATGGCTGTAAAAAATTCCCAGGACATACATACAGACATACATATTACTTGTATTTTGATGCTTACGTACATTCAAATTCAGATAGGAGTTTTTCTTCCAGACCAAAGTAGAGAAACTGAGCAATGAAAGTCAAAGAAATATAAGTAATAATTCAGCCTTCAGTGTCTGCATCTGCAGCCTGCTCTCATTACAACACTTTATTCTACCTCATAAGAAGGAAACATTTCCTCTACAAACTCTCACTTTGTTTATTTACTTTAATTGCAAATTGGTCAAATTGCCCTTCGGTATGTGTTTATTATCAGTATTCATATGAGTATTAGTATTTGATGTTGACACGACTGCAAATGATGCATCACATTCAGATGTATGGGTTGTATCTATATCTTCTGATCTTATATTTCTTCTTTTATTTGTAACTTTATGTGTTGTGTTTCATTGTAAAACCCTGTTTGAGGATGATACTGAGATGTGAATAAGAAATGAGGAATATTTTCTGATGTTAGCACCCAACACAAAGTGACACCTGGATGTAATAAATGTGACTTTAGTGACGCCTTCCTCATAAAAAAGGGATGAAACCATCACACATAAATCAGTTATGCATTATTTCTAAAAGTACTAATGCTAATATATGTAAGTCCACCAACCTGTGAAATAAGAAGCTCTGATGAAAGGATGGAGGCTCCCGTCAAACAAAGGCAAAGGGAAGTTCTTAGTCTGAAAACTGTGGACTGAGGAGCAAGCAGAGAAAGAACACAAAGACACTTCACATCTGGGCTGTTTCAGAGCAGCACAAATAACAAGTACACAAACACAACTGCCTGCCACAGTGACAAGGAGTCACACCTGTGCCTCCAGACAAACAGCTGGTTACAGATACTAGTACATGCTCAATAAATGTTTACTATATTAGCTATACTCAGTGTTCTTCACACTCTATGTTTCAGTAATAGTGACAGAGTACGTCCATTTTTCACAACAACAACAACAAACATAATAATAATAGCAATAACAATAACAACAACAATAATAATAATAAAAGCAATAATAATAATAATGATAATAATAATACTAAGACATATTGTGTTGTTGTTATATTCTCCTGTCCTGACAGTAGCTGTAGTACAGTAATAGAAGTCCCGGGATCATCACCCAGTTCTTCTTCACACTCACCGCTCCGTGTGGACGGCGCCAGTATCGCGCTGACGCCGAACTTGAGGTAGCCGGAGTCGGCGCAGGCAGTCTGCGGAGAGCCGGGGCTGCTGCGGCTCGGGTGGCTGGAGCTCTGAGGCACAGACCGCTCCGTGCCGGGACCCAACGCCCGGGGAGAAGCGCCCGGCCCCGGGCTGAGCGGGAGAATGTCCCGAGGACTGCTGGAAGAGAAAGTCCGGTGAATATAGCTGACAGGCTGGCTCAACCGGAGGAGATCTTCTACTAGGAAGCCTGAAGGCAGTGACCGGGTCAGGGGCGAGCAGAGAGCCGCAGGGGGACGCAGTAAGCCCGGGTAGAGAGGAGGCGGCAGAGCGCTGCAGGGAAACATCATGGTGGCTGTCCGACCCGGAAAGTTTGTGCTCAGATCCAGAGCAAGTTCAACAACACACACTGACTCCTCTGCGCTCCTGGAGAGCTTTTATACCCCTGCACACACACACACACACACACACACACACACACACACACACACACACACACACACACACACACACACACTGAGGCCCACGCGCACACGCACGCGCACAAGTGTCAGCCCTCAGGGATGCTGCAGGTCCTCTTCATGGAGCTCAGTGAACAGAGTTCAGGGCTCGGGATTGGCCAGCGGGGCTCTGATTCATCTGTGATTGGACCTCTCTGGTCGGGTATACAGGTCTGACTCTGGTTCTGTTAGGGTTTGCCAGCAGCTGACACAAACATGTGCGGGACTAACAAAATGAGACGGACTCAGACTGCAGAGGAGCTGTCACTGTGAACTGACACAGCACAGGATACCGTCTCTGCTGGATCACAAGATTCGCCTGCTGCATGTGTTAGTACCAGGGACAGACCAGTGATGGGCCCCTCCATATCTGGCCCCATCCTCAACATGGTCCTGATATCAGTAGGCCTACCTGTACTTGTCCTTGTACAGTATGTGAGGAGGTTATTCTATTCTATTCATTTTGACACTAAGATCTGTATTTTTACTGCGAATGTGTGTTTGTCCCAAATATGAGTTATAGGCCTCTTTGATTACTAATGATTAACTGACTGCTTCCTGTGTCAAAGTAAAGAAGGCCTGTGCTATAATAAATAATTAACAGGCATTATCAACCCGTCATTCACATGTGAATGACAACAAAAGTGGCTGTTTCAGGCTAAACAGAAGAATACATATTTTCACTGTTATTCCATTTTCCCCAGAGTAATTCACTGTGTGAGAACATTCAGATCAAATGTTTGGAAGAAGAAACTTCATGAAAACATTTCAGCTTTGCTCCTTTTTCATTTTAGCTTGCAGAAATATAAGTTATTATTATTATGATTGTTATTATCATTATTATTGTTAATATTATTATTATTATTATTAGTAGTAGTAGTGTTAATGTCATAATAACAATAATAATAATTATTATTATTAATGTTATTATTATTATTAGTAGTAGTAGCAGTGTTAATGTCATAATAACAATAATAATAATAATAATTATTAATGTTATTATTATTATTATTAGTAGTAGTAGTGTTAATGTTATAATAATAATAATAATAATAATAATAATTATTATTATTATTATTATCAATGTTATTATTATTATTATTCTTAGTGGTAGTAGTATTGTTATTATTGTTATTAGAAGTAGAAGTTGTGTTATCACTATTGTTAATATTATCATTGTTATTTATTGTTTATTATGAATGTTATAATGATAATAATTATGTATTATTGTTGTTATTGTTATTATTATTATTTGTATTATTGCTGTTATTCTTATTATTATTAGTAGTAGAAGTAGTAGTCGTATTATTATTAATGTCTTCTTCTTCTTCTTCTTCTTCTTCTTCTTCTTCTTATTATTATTATTATTATTTCCTTCCCAAACGGTGGCGCGCACACTAATGAAATGTAGCCTTGGCCTCGCGCTCCCTCTGATCCCGTTCAGCCTGAAGCGTCGGTCGGCCTCGCGCCCCGCTGACTGTCCCTCTTTGATCCGACACTGCTGGCCGTCACTGTGGCATCAGCTGAGGCCGGACACATCAGTGTGAGAGCATCATGAAGGTGTAGACACTACAGAGTGTAAAGAACACCCTGAGGGTGAGAGGCCCATCATCTTCAGGCACATGTCCACCTACAGGTAACCTGCTTCAGCTCGTTGCATCATCGTCATCATCTTGTGATGTCACCATCTACCCATCATTCATTCATTCCGTCTACAAGTTAGGCAGAAAGGTGGCGCTCAGCTTCAGATGATTCCAGACAGAGGGACTTAAGTCAGCTTTGTTCTGGCTGCCTTTGATCACGCTGACTGTCTGAATGTCCCCTGGGGACTTGAGTGTAAAATGAGTCAAAGTTCAGAAACACAGAGCACCCACTGCCCCTGAACGTCCCGTGCTCACTTCAATGGACAAAGTAGTTCTTCAGTAGGCTGATGCTCAGACAGACAGGTGGCTGTTTATGTCCTGAGCTCACTCTGCTGCTCAAACACTCAGACTGTCCCTCACAGGTCACTGTACTGTTTCTGAGCCGTACCTACCTGCAGCGGGCTGCACAGTGCAGGCAGCAGCCAGGAGACGCAAACACTGGAAACATCTAATCCAGTGTGTTTCTCCTAATTTAGATCACCTGAGGAATTACTGGAGTCATATTCCACCAGGTGTTGTGGTAAAATGTTCGGTTTAACTAAAGTTTTACATTCAAATGTAAAAAGAACCAAAAAAACATCAAATGGCTCCAAACAGCTCATCTGCTGTATCCAAGTCTCAAGAAGCCCTGAGAGGCCAAACCCTTTTTTAAGTTAAAATCGTCCCTGTAGCTGCTACGCTAAAAGTGTTAGCGGCCACCTCGTCTGAAGTGGGTGCACGAGCTCGACCGCACGTTGAGGTTTTAAATAATGTCTTTTCAAATCAGACTAGGGACACACTGTATGATGGACCCATTTGATGTTTTCTTGGTTGTTTTTTCAGTTTTAAATCAAGTCTCCATCTGCTTCAGTTGTTCAGGAGAATGTTTTCTTGTGAAGCTCCAGAAATGTTTCGTGGACTGTAGGGATGCAACAATATTCAATATTTTATCGAACCGTTCAATATGCCCTGTTAGGTTCAATACACAAAGGCAAACAATACGATACAATACAGTACAATACAATACTACAATAATGTTACCGTGGCCCAAAAACTGTGATGCATACTGAACTGTGGGAAAACTCTACCGTTGCATCCCTAGTGGACTGCGAGACTTTCTATCAGCGTGGGGTTAACAGATGATTTATTTATTAAATGATCCTTTCATGTCAATAACATTAGAGCAAGAGTAAGAAAATACATTTGTTTCAGAAGAAACAGGCTACATGGAAGATGACCTTAGCAGCACGTGCTCAAATGCCATTAGTCACAGGTCTTATCGCAGCCCTCGGGGACTCACATCCCTCAAGTCCTGGACCAAATCTTCTTTAAAAGCTTCTTTGTTCATCGCTCACCTTTGTCTTTCTGACGTCCATCCACCACAGCTTACAAACAGAGCACCACCACAGTGACGCATTGTCCTGGACCAGGCCATAACAGCTGACTTGTTTCATAAAAAAAGTTTATACTTCTCTGTTTTTAGGAAAAGGTCAAAGGTGATTATGAAATCTGAGAAATCTACAACACAGTGTTGAAGCTAGTTTTTACAGCGTTATTCATAAGTAGCTAATTTGCAATATAGCTGTATCTTTTACATTTTCAGTGAAGTTCGCCTGTTGGTTCAGTTTTGCTGAGTGGTTGAAATACAGTTGGCAGTGTAGAAATGTGCTGAACAACAATCACTAGAAAGAAAGAGAATAAATGACCAGCGTTGTCTCCTCAGTACACTGTCCTTCTGACAGAAAATGAAAAGAAGGGTAACAGATATTTAAATAAATTAATAACATCCAACATCTCTCTCAAAAATTTGCGAATAAACAAACTTAACAAAAAAAGAGCAAAAAGCAAATGAAACAGTGTCAGTTTACTCGATAGACCAAGTCATTGTGCTCAGAATAAAAGGGCGACTTCACAGATATAATCTGTCTGTGTGGGCTCTCCCTGGTGCCCACACGCTCCAGCATCCTGCTTTTAACCAGAAGGAGGGAACCATAGTGAACAGTGGGACTCATTTCTGTAACTGAACTGAGAAAAAGCTCTTATCATACTGAGACCCAAATCTATGCATTTAAATGCATCTCATTTTGGTATAATGCTGTCGGCATCATGATGACATGAGCTACTCTTTAACAAAAGGAACCAATCAGTAAATGTGCGACAGATCTTCTGAGTGGCAGTCCTGCCGGGAAATACGACGCCTTAACCAAGAGAGAGAGAGAGAGAGAGAGAGAGAAAGAGAGAGAGGGAGAGAGAGAAATTGTTGTGTTCAAAGCATTTTATTCCTTCAGAAAATCCCTCTATTGTATTGAAGTGGAGCAGATGGTTCTCTGGGAGGGAATATGGGCATCAGCAGAACTAATTTCTCCTCCTGGTCCGACTGACAGACCGGCCTGTCGCTCGATTCTTAACCAGTACAACAGCTGTGGGTGAATTAAACACCAGTTAAGACTCATTTTAAAGCTATTAGCCTCTTGAAGTCTGACAACATGAGCCCTCCCCACCGAACTCCCTGAATTGATTACACATGCAAAGTGGGGAAAACAACTGAGGCTGTGTCTATGGTGATGTGCTAACTAGTTAAGACTCATGTCAATGCTCTAAGCCTCCAAGTCTTAACCAATATGTCGCCAACAAACACAGTGACAAAATGAGGTTAAACACAAACTGAGTGAGTGCATGACAGAGAAGAACACATGGAGTCTTCGGTCTTTTCAAAAAGATAAAGGGGAGAAAGGTTCTATATGAAGCTGTGTCCTGTATGTTTCCCTCCAGCTGTTGTTCATATAGGCAACAGGAACACTGACAATAGTTCCCATTAAGATAAAAGCTAAGATGAAACAATTATTGTTGTCAAATGAAACTAATTATAGGGGAAATGTGTCAATGTGAGCTTAAATAGACTGAACACTGATACAAACACTATGACTGAGCAATGTAGAATTGTAGATTTTCTGTGATCATGCTGTTTCAGAACCGGATATTTAAAGGCCAACACAGATGGGGAGACCTGGGATGAAAGAAAAACTTGAGAGATGAACCAGCACACTGTCATATTTGTTTCATCTGAATCAGTACAGAACAGTGTTGGATCAAAGTGTCTGACTGACTTTACATTTCCTATAGTCTGACAGCTTTCATCTATTCTTCTTCTTTAGTTTTTGTGCGTCACTTAGGCGACAGTGTAGGGCTGTAAGATTTTCACTGCATGATTATCGTGGCCAAACAAATTCACAATAATGATATTATTATTATTATTATTATCACAATATCTGTAGAAATCAAATCTGTCTTTAACTTTGTTTTCTGCATGTTTTGTGTCTTTTTTAGCAAATAAATGACCCTTAAAATTGGAGTGTAGGGAGTCTGTCCCCATAACTGTAAAGAAAAGTGTACAAAACCAACAGTTACTATCAAGTACTCGGTTTCTAGTGAAAAGGCAACCAGATGAACTCATGTACAAGAGATGCACAAGGGAAAACATCTTCGCTTGATTATTCAGACGATATTATCAAATGTGCATTATTAAAACCAATATCAATATGTGAATAATTACATCACCCTTTCCGTGAATATGGCGAGGTTGCGACACCCCTACCACAGCAGTATAAGTAAGTATAAGTGCAGCTGAGCAGGTGCAACTTTATAATAGCCATCCAAATACTGTTTGAAGGAGCTCAGTCCATTACTAAGCTGCTGAGGCATTTATCGCGGAGTAACTTGGTTGACGCGCCACTCGCTATTGTTCGTTTGTTGTGTTGAATAAGAGTCCAGATGAGAGTCCCTTGATTGAATAATTGTGAATGGTTTTATTCCAATTCCAAAGTATATAACAAATTCTCCTTAGCGCCATAGCGGTCAAAAACCATATGCCCTTCCGGGTCAAAACACCTGCCAACAATAGTGACGTTGCTTCCTATATACACCTGTGCCCCTAAGTGACAGCACAGCGACACCACACCCACACAGTGTGAACTACATTTTACAAAGACACCCATACAACATATTTGGCTCCTATACTGTTTATAGATGAACCACGCAGTATTTTATTACCATTTATTAAGTATTAGCCTAAGCAAAAAGGTATCATAACTAATGCACCAAATGTTAACTAAGTGGGCTGAGCAATATCAACAGTGTTGGTAGCATTCACTGGATAAAGCTGCTAACCTATCTTCAAGAATGACTGATGTGGTGTACCAGTCAATGACTCTGAGAAAGACAATCTGCCTCCTGTTACTTTGGAAGAGGTAGAGGGACCATGGACAATATTAAACATACATGTTGCCATGTGATGTATTGTACCAGAGTTAGCTTAGAGCTAATTTACATTGGCAGTATTGTTAATACTAATATTAGTATTAGTACTAAGTAGTAGTATTAATTAATATTAGCTTAGTAGTAGGTGGTGACAGGGATCATGGGACATGGAGTAAGATGGATAGACATCAGTTGCAACTACAGATTAAACAATGTCTTAATAAATGGTTTATAAAGCATTTATAACAGTGAATAACTATTAACTAAAGTTTAATTAACTATTAATTCACCATTAATTAATGATGGTTACTATAAAGTGTTAACACTAGTATTATAAATATGAATATGAGAGAATGAATGCAGTATTTGTGTACAGATATAAAAGTCCCATGTTTGAAGCTATAATAGAGTGGTCCGAGCTAATATGTCACTGTGGAACTACTGTATCCTGAGTGAACACTCGGCTCAGTGTGTGGAGAGCCAATAGTATCTTCTGCCTCCTCTCTCTGTCTCACTTTTCTTTGTACCCACTCTCTCTCTCTCTCTCTCTCTCTCTCTCTCTCTCTCTCTCTCTCTCTCTCTCTCTCGGCCGGAGCATCTGTTTCCAGGCAGTGTGGAACAGAGTGGATTAGTGGGGCCTTCGCTGTCGAAGTGCGGCGACGAGCATTAAAGCCATATTAACTTTCCATTAAACATCACCTCGCTCTGTCGAGGGAGAGAGAGACACAAGCCCTGGGATAAAGCTCCTCTGAGAGAGAGAAGGAGTGTGTGTGTGTGTGTGTGTGTGTGTGTGTGTGTGTGTGTGAGAGAGAGACCCTCAGTGCACCTGTTCCTTCAATGTACAGTTTTAGAAAGAAAATGCAGAACAAAATACTTTGTATCATCAAACTGTGAATATCACTCAGATACAAGTTTCATGACAATATTCATTCTATTTTTTTTCTTCAGAAATCTTTATAACATATATGTAAGTTCATAAAAGAATATGTTGATTCCCTCTGAGGGATTAGGTTATTAACTACTGTCATGGAATAAGCTTTTGCTTGTTTCAAGAGTTCTCTTGTAAGCAATAATGGAATGTAAATAAGTACATTTACTCAAGTAGACCAACTGTACTTCCATTTTTTGCTACTTCACACTTCCACTCCACTACATTAAGGAGGCAGATATTGTACTTTTACTCCACTACATTTATTTGATAACTTGTGTTACTAGTTACATGGCAGATCACATGCTGCACTGAGTCAAAGTAGTGGATTTAAAATTAATATATATTATTGGCAATTGGGTTACAGAAAATGCTGATTCTGGCTGGTAATTGGTCAACCCATAACACACAGTGTATAAACACATTGAAGTATGTAGTAGTATAATTTACCTTTACTTCTTCTTTTGATACTGAAGTATATTTACTTTAAGACTTTTAATAAAGTATTATTAATCTGGGTGACAATATCTTTACTTTTACTCAAGTATGACTTTTGGGTACTTTTCAGTTGATGAAGTTTCTTCACATGCTTTTTAGCTGCATTGGACTAAGGAATGGAAATGTCCGTCTGTGGGACAGTCCACTACTCTGGTCCTGAACAAAACATCTCAACAACTAGTGGATGGATTGCTGTAACTTGTTGCACAGACATTCATGGTCGCCACAGGATGAACCAGTGAGTAAAAAATGTCACTTATTCTGTGAAACATTTCAACCTCTGCTGACTTTTCATTCTAGCGCCTCCATCAGGTATAAATTTTAATGTGTCCAATACTGCAAAACCAAGAACATTCTCATCAGCTTCAGCTGTACTTTGTGTTTACTGTTGGTTAGCTTGTGCTAAGATGGTGAACATGGTATACGTATTATATGTACCTGCTTAACATTAACAATGTTAGCATGCTAAAGTTAGCGTTTAGCTCAAAGCACAGGCTCACATTGCTACTAGCACGTCCGCAGATTCTTAGTTTTGTTACTATTCATTAGTACTCGGCTGAAATAAGTATCTGGTACAGATAATGTACTTTTTACTGGTTTGATATAAATGATTGGTAAAATGTATCAATATCTGCACTAGTGATGAAGGAAAATCCTCTTTGGGTAGCTGACTGAAGTTCATTCATTCAGGTTTATAAAAAACAGTTTGGTTTAAGCCCCACCCATCAGAGCCCGTGCCCCTTGGGACCATCAGTAAACAACTTCAGTATTTCAGTATTTAATGTTGAGTGACAAATAATTTTCCGATCCTGTTTGGATTGTGTCGTGAATGACACATATGATGTTTGTCAATTTAAAAGATCATTTTTCAACTCAAGAAAGTCACCGTTTGTCATAAATAAAGTAAAATACCATCTAGTTTTGTGTGAAAACGCTCAGAGAACCACATCATCTCACTCAATATATGTCACCAACATCAACATGGCTGCTGCCTTAGCGCAGAAGAAGTATTAAAAAGGTGGAAATACAAACAAATCTGGTCATATTGACAGCTGCAGTTACAGTAAAGGACAGTCAGTCAGATCTTTGAGCTGCTAACATACAGGACCGACTCTTTTAGTTTTGAGTTAAGTTGAACGTCAGACGAGACAACGTTACTTATGCAGCTGATGGTGTGTATTCTTTTTTAATTATGTATTTTATCAGTCTTATACTTGAGAAGTTTTATTACAAACTGTGACTTTCTTGAATTGAAAAAATATCCTTTAAATTGACAGACATCATACATGTAATTAATGGCCCACTTCACTGTACTACTGTACATATTTTTTCTGGAATGAGGTCCCATGGTGGTCCACGCCTCTCTACAGATCATTTCTTTGGTAGAACAGATACAGATAAAGGTGGACTCACATATCCCTACTATTCACCATGACACTATCACTCATTCTAAATACCAATTTAGTTATTTTCAAACATCCATCAGTTTTATGTCTGGGACCTTTTGCACTGACAGATTAGCAGTCCTATACAGAGTCACTCAGTAAAAGTTTAAAATGTTACAAATCAAACCATATTACAAAAACAAGGCCTTGACTTTATTTTAGAATAGAATATATTTTAGAACATGTTTTTTTAAAGTTTCCTTCAAGTAGAGCGAGACGACAAGTACAGATCCCTGGAATAAAATACTCCCTTGCCAGTGAGCAGCCCCATGAATTTTCATCAGGCAGTGTGAGAGTGTGAGAACATCCTCAGCATATTGAATTCATACAATAAAAGTAAAACTTGACCAAAGCGATTAGCTCGTGTTGCTGACAAATATGAGAAATTGCTTGCCTCAGTGTCCCCATCATAGCCTCGGGACACTTGTGACATAGAGCACGCTCACTGAATGCTCATTAGTTGTAGATTGGTCATGGGAGCTCAGAGCAACACATCGCTGTGCTAACAATCTTTCCCATTATAAGAGCTTCCATTCTTCCATTCACAGCCCATTCTGCCCTAATCTTATTGGAGTCTCATAACGTTCTGCGGCCCTTCAGCGGGAGGCTTAAAGCACCTGGCAGGTTGTTAAGAGGGGAGCTTGTAAATGCCTGTGGTTAAAATGGGTTCTGGGGCCCAAACACAAGCCAAGCACTGCCGGGGAAGAGGGGAGGGAGACCGATTTGGTTGTCAAGTCCAGTTTACATTTTTGTCAGTTTTGTCAGTGGAGTGGTGGGGAGAGAGTAAGTGAAACCTGTTGCTTCAGTTTACTTCTGTTGTTTTCTTGTGCTATTCAGATGGTGCTTTGGATCAGCTCTCGTCTCAGAACCAGAGGAAACCATGTTAAACGGTGTGGACGACGGGTAGTCACCGCACCAATACATTCATATTTTTTTTTTTTTTTACAGCAAATGATTAAATGACTCAATATCTTTAAACAGCAGTCATACAAAATATGCTGTATATGAGGTCGGAGCCTGGATGCCAAACTCTGTTTTACTGCTAAAATAAACATTTCAAATGTGAGTTGTCTGACTGAACTCAAATCACTAGAAACTTAGTCTGGAAGCCTTGCTCAACAGTATGTCAACAGTATATTTTTAATTGAGTCTGCGGTCCCTGTGGACCAAAGCAGTATGAGCACCGCTGCCTGGCTAGCTCGTGCATTTATTTAGAAAGCCAGCAAAAGAAAGAGGTGATTTATGTTTTACACAATTTTTTCTTCTTTAAACCCAGCCGTTTGCTGGGTGCATGATGATGTGTATCTATTTGTGGCTATGTAAGATTAATAACTTTAATATGAAGATAAGATTGTTAAACTAAGTAAACTTTGTTTTAGTGCTGTACCACAAGATTACAGAGGAGCTCCTTCCCTCAGACTTCACAGAGACTCCATCCTCATTCAGCCCAGATAAGTCAGAATTCAACCCCGTGAGAGGCATTAAAGCTAGGGTTGGTAAGTTATTCTACATGCATTTTTGTTGTATTTGTAGAAAATCCCTTAATATCACTGACAGATAAAAGAAAAAGGCTGTCTGCCTGTGCACACTCACTTTGCACTCCACTATAGCTGAAGCTGTTAGCGAGCTAGTGGCACAAGAATGTCTGAGAAAGTGCAGCCAAAATTTCCCAATACTGTGGTGGCAGCAACAGCCTGTGCTGATGGCTAATGTTAGCAGACAGCATACACACACACATAGAGTAACTGTTGAACTGGGAAGCCTTTTCAGAGGTACGATCATGGTGGCTATTTTGCTTGCGTTTACGTGATTGTAGCATCACAGTTTCTAACAGAGTTAAGTTTGTTTATGTACTTATTGGTCTTAATAGTTAAAGGACTGTGTTGAACGTAGGCAAAATTTAGCTTGCTTTTGCTGGTTTCTACAATCTTACCAATAATGTAAATGCACAACCCCAGACATAAACCAGTATTAATAATAACAGAGGGTGCAGTGAGAATGTGACACCTCACATAGACCAGTGGTCACAGTTTTCTAAAGCTGTGGGTGAAAAGATAAGATGGACATGAAATATAAAGTGAGACATTATATCATATTATATTATATTAAATTGAGACATTGCCAATTTCACTTATTATTTTTGCTGTCTACACAGTAAATGTCAATCAAAGACGCAGTCATTAACATGAGAGATGAATTTCAGTCTTGTTATTCACGTGTGAGCCATTTCTCTGTAAATCTCTTTTTAAATTGTATTCACAATTATGAAGTATTACTGAAATATTACTACCCATGATAGTGTACAGATACAAGTGATGAATATTGAATTCATAATAGCTATAGCTGTGTGTAATGGTCATGTGCAATGATGGTTCTTTCTCATTGTTGAGGTGTAACAAGTCTAATAAGTGGTGGAGCAGTCAAGTATGAATATGTAAGCAAGTAGTTCAGGGTGTTTCTATGTACAGTAAGTTTATGGCTAACTGTGGGAGTGGAAATGAGGCACTTGCACGTGCCCATTCCAGCACTCCAGGACTCTCTATGAAGACCAGGTGGAGTTCCAGGAGTGATGAGAGTCACCACGACAACAGGCCTACCTTTTGGGGCTGAATGTAATGGGAGCTTTTCCAATTCAAAATACACATTATGACAACTATACCCCTAGCACTCCATTGCACTGCTATTCCTACATTCAACATAAATTGGTCATTAATGCAGTAGTGGATCATCAATGACTGAAATCATCCCCTATCAGCCTAAACCTGATTTCACTGGGGCCATCCTGACATGTAAAATGTGCATATTGACTCAGCAGAAACTTCAGTCACTCACACAAACATCACAGAATTTCTTTACACATAGACTTCCTGTCTTAGTGCTGTGTGTATATCATTATATCAATAGCTATTCATCTCCATGGCTAGCTTGGGGCCTTTGGATAGTTCAGAGGGGATTTTGTTTTAGCTCAGGGGTTTTCAGAGAGCCTGGGGAAGCACCTTGTCCAAAGGCCTGGATTAAGCCAGGCTGGTGGGTTGAGCATAGGGTTGAGGGCAGAGACTGAGAGCTAGCTGAGGTGAAGAGACCAAGGTTAGTGCTAGGCCTGAAGATGAATAAGGCCAGTCTTATTTCTGAGGCGGGCTGAATACAAGGACGCCAGCGCAGCACTGCATGGCTAGCAGGTATTGAGGCGGGCCACGCCACATAATTGGATTGAACGCTGGCCACGGTATTTATGTCACTTCTCGTCTTGTCAATCCCATAACAGGCATGGCAACGGCGTGGGGATCTCCCATGGTGACGGGACTTTGCCTTATTCAGATTGAAAGGAGAGAAAAGAGCCAAGCCTCATTTAATTCACGTTTAATTCTCACTCAAACCGTTTTAAGGGCTGATGTTATTTGCATAACAGGGAAAAAGGGACTCTGCCTTTTCAGTGTCCCTGTGTGTGTATGTGTGTGTGTGAGAGAGGGAGAACAGGAACAGTGTTGTAATTGAAAGTGTATAGTAGGCTTATATATGCATATGCTGAGGGACAAGCGTTCTCACACGGATCAGCAGACAGAGAGATTCTATTGCAGAACACTCATGCGTACCGCTGTTTATCCACAGATTCAAATCATTTATGTGATGGCATTTCTACTCAGCGGGACACAGTTACATCTCGCCATTGTTAGATCTCCACATAATTACACAACTATTTTGCCACAGAAACTATCTTTTAATCAATGTGTTATTGAATAAAATTAATCCCTTTCACATTCACTAATTTAGCAACAACAAGTGTATCTGCTTTCATGATTCCGAGATGCATATATGAAAATGCAGTTTCAGAATAGAGGCTTAATTTGTTAGCTAAAACTAAAATGATCTTTTTACGGAATTTGATCATGGGATACATCGAAATACAAGAATAAACTGAAGTATCATAGATATTACAATCAACAATTATGACACTAACACTGTATGAGTAACAACTGGTGCAGACATAAAAGACATCCAGACAGAGGCTGACCAGCTGTGTTGCAAAAGGCCTACAACATTGAAACATTTAAGATACATGAACGAAATGCATAATATAAAAGTATTTAATAGTTGAATCTTTAAATTTATCTTTTATGAAAAAGCAAAATAAATTTCTGTATATCTAATGAGAGAAGTTTTTTCTGGCACAAATTGACAAAGATCTAGTGACATCCACTGAGGGGAGCAGGGAGATTAGACCAGGGGGAGGTTGGGGGTTCAACTCCCCGACAGAGACAGTATCAAAGAATGTAACCTTATAAACCAATCTGCCAGCATCAAAAAAGTGGCGGCATTAGTCAGTTCTGGATCAGTCATATAGATCATAGTCTTCCCTGTATGGAGCATCAGTCTGGTAAAACCCTGTATCTTAAGTACCTGTCAGAAATGACAGACAGGAATGCAGCTCAATAAGGAAAGGAAAGCTAAAAGCTGTGGGTAAAATGAGTGCTGTAAAAATCAAACTAAACATTAACAAATGCCCCAAAATGAATTGGGACTTTGCTTTGTTCATCAAGCTACTGCATAAGTGGAGTAAAGGTTTAACCTGTTTAAAGAAGTTGAAACTATTCATTTGACTTTGGAAAATGTTCTTGTAAAATTAACACAAAACACAATTTACTGACCAATTGAATTTGTCATGGTTGCAGAATGGTGAGGAATCAAATGCAGACACTAAGTCAGGCAGGTTGAAAAGCCCAATTACAAAAATATGAAATCCAAAAAAATCACAGATCACAAAGTCTCAAAACATCTGACTGCCCAAAGGCAGGAGGAAAGGGGCGACTGGGGATTTCAGGTGAAAGGCAGAGGGGCTGGGAACAAGGAGGTTACATTAAATCTGGACACAGTGTTGGAGCCCCATTCATTCCTATGGAAGCTGCTCAGTGGCATTTTGGAGCCAAAAAAGTTAGACTTCTGGGCTATGAAAATACCTGGATCTTCCATGTTGTGTGGCCGATAGAGAGTGTGCACTGGAGACTACTGCTGACCGGCTAACTTTCTGTTTAGCACCCAGCTAACTTGAATGGGTATAAAATAATTTAATTATGCGGATCTTCTAGACTTTCCAAATGTCATTGGACCGAATGGCTCAAATTATGACAGGGAAACGAGTCATTTCACAGGGGTTGTGACACTCAAAAAAATACATCTACCGGTTAACAGCCACTTCTTTCACAATGTAAGCTTATAGGAAAAAGACTTTTTGGGCTGCAGTGCACCACGTGACGATGTAATTACACGGTTTGGCCACTATGAAAAATATCTTCAAAGCATGGCACTCGTCCTTGGGGAATGGCTGGAATTCAGGGAAACCAGGAGGCAGGGCCGAAGGACCAAACAGACCAAGGGCGTCATTTATAAAACTGTATGCAGGATTCACGTCAAAAGGTGTCATACGGATGAAATATAGAAAGTGATGGACAAAAATATTCTGATTTATAAAACAGTGCACGCACATCCTATGCCGGTTTCCCTTTATAAAACCCAGTCAACTCGAAATGTGGCACACCTTTTGCGAGCTTCATGGAATGCCCACAGTTGCCTATAAATAGTTAGTGAAACACCCCTAATTAATATTCATTCCTGCTGATGGCATGAAAATGACCATGGAGAACTGATGAAACAGTTGGCACACAGTGTGGATATCACAAATGCAAAAACATTTGTTGAGTCGCAACATCTGACAGATGCTGCTGGCTTAGAAATTAAAAAAAGAAGTTGCCCAACATAAAAGTAGACACCAAAAGCTCACAGCCATGGTGTGGTGGAACGAGGACACGTAGTCCAAACATCTTGTTGAGAAACTGGCAGGAATTAACAGACTCATGAGTGGAGTCAGGGTGGAGCAGGACACAGATGTGAAAGACGCACCATGACTCAGGTATCGTCATTAATGTAGAGCATTAAATTAACAAATATCCCTCGCCACTCATCAGTTGTGCCTTTGCCCCTCTGCCTACCATACACCTCTGCATCAGAGTGAGGGACGAGGAAAACAGCGTTCAACACACCACTCAACCACTTTAGGTATATGGTCTTACTAATGCCCCTGCTGTTTCCAGAACTTGGTCAATGATATGCTGAGGGACGTGATAGGATGCCTTGTTTTTGTCTATCTGGATGAGGACGTTCAAAGGACTCTGAGACTCATCAGAAACACCTTTGTCGAGCCAGGTCGGCCTTGTGCTTTGTTAGATTCAATATCACACTCACTTATCAAACTTATTGCTCAGGGATTATCAAGCCTAATGCTCTCTCCCATCAGTTCACTGCCCACCAACCTCCCTTGTTCCCAGGAAGCGCTGCTGGGTGCCCCGTCTTCATATATTGGACCTCTCGCTTGTATGTGATTTCCATGCCTTCCACCTAGACAAGCCGTTACCTGCTAAGCCCTCTACTTCCCATCCTGTTGTCTGTATGAGTGAGACGAGTGTGCTGGAGTCAGAACATAGCTCCACCAGCTGCAACCCTTTCAATAATCAAGACCTCTACAAATACTCAGCCCTGCCATTTGACTTTGCCAGATCAGTCTCTAAATCAGTGAGTCTACACTTTTAATCTTTTTGGCCAGCCATCTAGTTATCCTGTTGTCACCTGTTATCTTTGGCCTGATGCTTTATTTCTCTCTTCCCTGCAGTTCCAGCTGCTCTGACTTTGGTGATATTGAAGGAGCTAGAGCTCAAGGTGCAATGTCAGGAGGTAGAGCTCAGCTCTGGTGTGCTCCAGACCAATCTAACCCCTGCCTTTAGTAAAATGACGCTGCACACACACACACACACACACACACACACACACACACACACACACACACACACATTAATTAATTATTAATTAATTATTTTTTTTATTTTTTTACAGTGGAGTGTTGAGGAGTCAGCCTGAGGAATTAGAGAGAGAAGCTGTGGCAGAGATGAGAGGAGGGGGGATACAGCAGCCACAGCAGTAATAACAGCTTTACTTATTGAGATATTAATATTAATAATACTTTTAAGTCCACTCTTAAACATAGAGAGGGTGTCTGCCTCCTGAACCAACACTGGAAGATGGTTCTACAGGAGAGGAGCTTGATAGCTGAAGGCTCTGCCTCCCATTCTACTTTTGGAGACTCTAGGAACCATAAGTAATCAGAATCAGAATCAGAATCAGAAATACTTTATTGATCCCGAGGGGAAATTGCTTGCATTGCAGCTGCTCCCATTTAAAGTCTAGAAATATGCAGAAAAAAATAAATAAATAATAATAAAAAAATAATAATAATAATGATAATACTAATAACAATAATAATAATAGTAGTAGTAGTAGTAATAATAATAATAATAATAATAATAATAATAATAATAATACAAACTATATATAAGCAAGAACAACAAAAACAGAACAAAAATACAAGAAATGTACATTCTACTAGAATATATCCATATATGCAGTGTAATAAATAATGCTACAGTTGAAAATATATGGGTTATTGCACATTGTTTGTCTTAATTAACCCTGCATCCTGAGTGGAGTAATAGGGTACTATTAGGTCTTTAAGATATGCCGGTGCCTGGCCATTAAGGGTTTTGTATGTGAAGAGGAGGATTTTAAATTCTATTCTGGATTTTACAGGAAGCCGGATAGATAACTCCCAGATTCCTTTCAGTGATGCTGGAGGCCAGAGAAATAATGTCCGGAGTAGCTATATCATTAGATAATGTGCCTCTAAGATGTTTAGGGCTCAGCACAATAACCTCTGTTCTGTCTGAGTTTAGAAGCAGAAAATCGCAGGTCATCCATGTCCTTCAGACATGCCTGACGTTTAGCTAACTGATTAGTGTCATCTGTCTTAATGGATAAGTATAATTATGTATCATCTGCTTAACAATGAAAATTAATGGAGTGTTTTCAAATGATATTCCCTAAAGGAAGCATATATAAAGTGAATAGTATTATTCCGAGCACAGAGCCTTGTGGAACTCCGTGTCTAACTTTTGTATGCAGCGAGGATTCATTGTTAACTTGTACAAACTGAGATCGGTCTCAGTTAAATAAATGGGAGTTGAACTAGCTCAATGCAGTTCCTTTAGTACCAATTAAATGTTCCATTCTTTGTAAAAGAATGTGATGGTCAATAGTGTTAAAAGCTGCACTAAGATCTGATAAGACTAGCACAGAGACAAGACCCTCGCCAGATGCGGTTAAGAGATCCTTTGCAACTTTAACCAATGCTGTTTCGGTGTTATAATGCACCTGATTGGAAATTCTCATTATTATCAGTCTCTTCAAAGCTATTGTTATGTAGAAAGACACATAGCTGATTGGCAAGAATCTTAGAGAAAAAGGGACTGTTAGATATGGGTCTAACGATAGTTGGCTAAAACCTCTGTCAAGTGTTGGCTTTTTAAGAAGCGGTTTAATTACAGCTACTTTAGAGGACTGTGTTACATATCCTGTTAATAGGGACAGATTGATCATGTCGAGTATAGAATTGCTAAATAGAGGTAAACTTCATTAAGCAATTTACTTGGTATTGGGTCTAACAGACACGTTGATGGTTTAGATGAAGAAATCATTGAAGTTAGCTGGTGAAAGTCAATGGTAGACAATAATTTTAGATATAGCTCTGGTTATATAGCGGTTTCTGAGGTTTCTGTGTTAGAGGCTAAATTGGTACTGCATGGTTGGTCGAGGGTTGGAGGCAACAATGAGGCTCTTTAACTGTTCAGCAGTTTCTTTTATTTTCCTTTTCAGCACTGGAAGTGTGCAGCATAGTTACAATAGTGATCAGCTTGGCCCAAACCGATGAAAAAAATAATAAAAAACTAACTCTGTTGAGCTTTCCCTCAACCCTGACCAGTCGCCCAGTCGCTGCTGCTGAAAAACACCCCCAAAGCATGATGCTGCCACCACCATGCTTCACCGTTGGGATGGTATTGGGCAGGTGATGAGCGGTGTCTGGTTTCCACCAGACATGACGCTTAGAATAGAGTGTCCTTTAGGCGCTTTTTTGCAAACCTTCACTGAGGAGAGGCTTCCGTCTGGCCACTCTGGCATGAAGCCCAGATCGGTGGAGTGTCACAGTGATTGTTGTCCTTCTGGAAGTTTCTTCCATCTACACACAGAACCTCTGGAGCTCAGCCAGAGTGACTATTCAGTTCTTGGTCACCTCTCTTACCAAGGCCTTTCTCCCCCAATCGCTCAGTTTGGCCCGGCAGCCAGCTCTAGGAATAGTCCTGGTTGTAATAATCTTCTTCCGTTTAAGAATTATGGAGGCCACTGTGCTCTTGGGGCCTTCAATGCAGCAGACGTGTTTGTAGCCTTCCCCAGATCTGTGCTACACACAATCCTGTCCCTGAGCTCTGCAGGCAGTTCCTTTGACCTCATGGCTTGGTTTTTGTTCTGATATGCATTGTCATCTGTGAGACCTTATATAGACAGGTGTGTGCCATGTCCAAGCAATCAAAACGATTTTAGCATAAGGCTGCAACATAACAAAATGTGAAAAAAGTGAAGGGGTCTGAATACTTTCTGAATGCACTGTATATATATAATGTTCTGTAATTTAAAGGCATGTCACAAGGCATATCTGATATCTCTATTCCTTGACCCAATAGTAACAATGAAATAAATTCCTGTTACCATCTTTGTTTTAGGTTTTACTACAACAAATTTGAATTTAATCATCAACTCAGAATTGAAGAAGAAAGGATTAATAATCACCAGAGAAGAACAAACTTGGGCTCAACAATACTAGGAGTAATGGTTACTTGTTACTTCGTCTTTGGGTGATAGGAACACTGACTCGGAAACAGACAATTTAATCTGAGCATTGAAAATCATCCTAAGGCTCTCTTTAAACCTGAACCGTCCCCTGCCCACCCCCCACCACTCTCCACTCAGGACTAATCCCTGGTTCAACCTTTGATTTTAACTTCAACTTTCTCCCTTGATCCAACCGTCTGCCCAGGCAGGGAGAGAGAGTGGGAGCCAGGGATAAAGTGACTAGTCAGCTTCCTGCTGCTTCCTCTTCTTGTTCTTTGTTGGCTTTCGGCCCTTTAGCCTGGCTCTTTGCTCCCGGCATGTGCACACAGAAATACACACGCACATGTTATGATATGCACAGCCTACCCATGTATATTCCTGTGTGTGGTTTGATCTGGTTTCCTGGTGGACTCTTTTGTGTCGGGGCAGGAAACAGCTAATCCAGTCAGATCCAACTCAGTAAGGGATCTGCTGCTCATATAATCTGACCGGCAGGAGTTCTGCTATGGGAAATAGAAATAAAAAAACAACTATCACATCTGGAGCGGGTTGGTTTCTGTGGAGAGATGGATGTCATTACTATGTCGGCAGTGGAAAATAAATACATTTTTTTAAAATTCAAGTCTTCATTTGAAGTAAGGGGAGTAAAACAGAATGATAGGCCTTCAATTTCCATGTTCATAGGTCAGTTGAGACTGTCAGTGAAAGCTGATGCATGTGAATTGGTATTCCATCATGGCATTTCAATAGAAAACTTTATTGATTCATTGGCTTGAATGAATTCAGTGATGACTTGTAAATGTTTGGGAATACTCTCATTTTCTTTTACAAAATATTAAAGGGGAATTTGGATATTTTTAAAGCTGGGCCCTATATTTCCATGTTTTGGTGAGTAAATGATTCATACTTTCGAGTTTTGGATTTGGTTCAGTAGATAACCTCAGCTGGCATCTAGTATGTATAATAACAGCTGAAATGGCAGCAGCGCAATCCTTTTGGGCAACACAGACTGTCAAAGTTCCGTCCACTAAAAGTGCTTGTTTTTACCACTGACAGGCTGAGGTTATTAATTCAAGTGTCTGACAACATTCCAAACAATTCCTACAGAGAGAGACTTTTCTGTTCAGTAATAAGATCCTTTTTGTAACCAGAAACACAAGTCTTGTTAAAGAGAAGTCTTGCTCTGAAATCTAATGACAAATGGGTCTTGTAGTCACTAATGTGTTCATATCAACTACGATATTAATCTATGCATTATTTAATAGTTTATACTTACTAGGTTAGTTTCGGGTAGGTCTGGGGTTGGTTAATAATGTTAGGATAGTGTTAATTATGGTTAAGTAATGCTTATTCCACACTATGAAATTAAAAGCGTCACATAAAGGATAACTGTTTCAACTTTACAATCAGGGTCACAAAGAGTAATGACCCCATGTTATGGTTAACAATGCTTTTATAGTATAACGTGCACACTAATTTATAGGTTAGGCTATATGCTAATGAACATCGAAATGAAAATAAAGGAACAAGAATACATGAAGACCATGAAGTGTGTCCACTGATCTTAACAAAAATATGTCAGAAGTTGGAGGAAGAACAAGTGGACAGTCATTACCCTCATTATCACCAACATTCATAAAAACTGAACTTCACGAACTTCACGACAATGAACATGAACATCTTTATCAAACATTTACTTATGTTAGTATCTTAGCATGTAAACCCTTAATAAATGTTAACAAGGGACACCTTTAACCATTACTTAAAGCTTAGTATTGTATTCATTACTGTTAGTTAATGCTTATTACTCTATTACTGTGTTAATAGCATCTACTCATTAAATATTATTACAAGACACATCAGTTAAGTGGTAATTAGTAGCTGGTTAATGCTTAATACTGCATTAACTAATGTCAATTAGTGTACCCAAATTATCTATGAGATTATTATAGAGGAGCAAATGATGCTACTTGCTATAAAAGGTAATCATCAAAATGAATTGAACGTACAGCAGACATTTGGACTGGTCATAGTAAGAAAAGCACAGGCATTACTAATAACATTAAAAATATCTTCAGAGCAGAATTCAGCCATCATTCATTTTAATATTTAGGAGTCAGCCTAAATAAAACCAGAAAGCCACTTTCATCTCTCAAATCAATTTATAGTTACTTTTCAGGTTCTTTTGGAGAATATACAGAGAATGGACTCTGCTTGCTGCACAGACCTTGGTGAGACTGCGCATTAACAAATAATGGAAAGATGACTCTTACCTCTTTAATGTGGCCACAGCAGCAGACTTCTTCTCTTCTGATCAAATTCTGTCCAATCTTGTCGTGATGCCAATTTATGTTGTAGAGAAAGTATTCTTCAAGAAAAATGCAGACTGCAGCTTGTGTTCAAAAGAGTTTAACTGCAACAAAACTGAAACTGTTTATGTACTCTCAGTGACACCTATTTCTTGTTATGAAACCAAAATGTCCCAATGAAAAGGAAATAACAAGAGTAAGACTTTAATAAGAATTTTGCTTTAATAATATATCCACACACTATGTCCCCGATATATTCAGTAATGCATACACACAAGACTGACTACACTAAATGTCGCATGTCAGCATGTCATCTGTGAAAAAGAATTATATGTGAGTGTTTCTTGTGGCATTAAATGTTAATTTAATATCATTAAAGTAGTATTCCTGCTGCTTACTCCCATAACCTTGGAGGAGTTGTAAGAAACTGATTAGAAACAGCAGAGGCTGAGATATCCTGAGTTTTATCCGTTAGTATATTGTCTTAACGTAGGCTTTCTGTTACAAACTTGTCTCCAAGCTGATTTGTCTCTGAGATGACCCTGATGACATAATTAGGGAAATTTCCTCAGCGTGACAAAGCTCCTCCAGAATCAAGAGGACATCGTACAACTGTTTTTCCATAGCATATAAGTATGTTGTGCTGATGAAATCAGCGTCAGTCCTCTACAGTAGGCTACATACATCTGTATGTGTTTTGCTCATTGTTACTTCACTTAGATATTTGAGCTTCATTGTGCACAAGTTTCACAGTTGAAGAATATTTTCACATTCATCTCTGCACAGTCTGATATCGCCGTACTGGTGCCCTTCCTGAAACATCCAAATTAATGTTGCTCTAGGACCATAGGTCATAGCAACTGACTAATCACATCTTGTATTGTCAAAGCTTTGCAACTTGAGAAAAAAGAAGAGAAAGTATCCTTTTAAACACATGTTTAATGTTGTGAAAGGGTCTGTTTAAACCCAAACCATGTTTTCCTAAAGCTAACCAAGTATTTCTGTTGCCTAATCAGCGACAGAAAACTGAAATGAAATGGAAAATAACAAGTGAACTTAGTGTTAAAATATGAAGTGAACAGTTTAACAATATGTTCTAAATGGGATTAAAACCCAGGCCCTCTAAATTAGAGTCCTATTCTTAATCCATTCAGCCACGAGAGTTAGCTCCAGATGTGGTTTTCATCGTGATGGTCCTGGTACAACGATAATTATGATGTTCAGATATCAGATACATGTCCAGTGCCCCAGAGCCAAGTCTGCCCAATGCCCCAGCTCTGGCAGTCTCTGGGTAAGCCAATGCACATTGTAACCGTGAGCCTCTTCATGGGTCTTCACTGGGAACTCTAGTTCCCAAGCCTGTTCCTTCATCTGCGGCCCGGCCGACTCCAGCTCCTGTTCCTTTGGCGGCCTGGCCAACTCCAGCCGACAGACCATCCTCCAGAGGGCTTCAGTGTCCGCTACACTGACCATCTCATTACAAGTGAGATGGTCAGTGAGCCTGAGCTACTCAGTAAGGATGGAGTTAATGCTTTGCCAATAAAAATTCTACAAAACTTTTCCCACTTATTAAAATGGAAAAAGGATGACAGTTAATGCTACAAAATGTATTTCCTGTGCTATGATATCTTTGTATTTCTTTTCTTTACCAGCAGCAGGAGTGCCATCCTGAGGGGAAAAACACCATGGTCTTGATCTGAGCAGAATTTAAAGTGCATTTTCACAGTGAAGATATTCAAATAGCTCAAATGACTCATTTAAATATCCATTCTGAGAAAAACAAACACTTTTCATATTACAAGCAGACTGACAGTCTAACAGAAAATCACCATTGCTGGTACAAGCAGAGCATGGTGTCCATTAGCATTGAAGCAAATTCAGAAGGCACGATTCAAAACTGCTCATAAAGAAAAGGATAAAAACATTTTCATTTCCTGTTTGAAGACTGTGTCGAGCCATTCTTTCTCATACAGCGAGTGTGCACGGAGACACAAACACGTGCACACACACCAGATTATGGTCATGGTGCCCAGCGTGAGTGCTATTCATTCTACTTCCTATTTCAGCTTTGTTTGATAATTTCACATGGACCAAAGTCAGCAGCCCACGCAAAACACCCTGCTCTCTCTCTCTCTCTTTCTCTCTCTCTCTCTCTCTCTCTCTCTCTCTCTCTCTCTCTCTCTCTCACACACACACAAGAATAAAGGAACAGCCAGGAGGATATCCCCATTTCTTCCATATCAGGGCTCCTTTGAAAGCTTTGACTCTGAGCTGAATGAGAGGTTTCACTGAGGCCATTCACCTCAATGATCTGCTCTGATCTACTCACAATCAACCATATCTGTCATACATGGCTAGGTCTGAGACCCAGAGGAGGGGGGGACTTACAAACAGAAAGAAATAACCTAAGTACGAACGAAAGAGAAAAAAGAAAGATGTGTCAACTCATGCAAATCAATATGGTATGTTCACGTGCCACTCTCTTTCACTCTCTGTCTGTCTGTCTGTCTGTCTGTCTCTCTCTTTCTCTCACACACAAACGCACACACGCACACACACACACAGAGCTGTTAGAAAGTCAACAGCAAGAGGTGGAACATAGGAACGGTCTTTAGTTCTGCCTTTTTCACAACCAGACAGTAATGATATCAATTTACCATGGGCATTACCACCATGAACACACACACACACACACACACACACACACACACACACACACGCATGCGCGTGCACACAGTCACACAGGGAGTGAGTGATCCCTTAGTTAAAGAGTGATTTCATGGGGGTCTGTCTTGAGAAAGCGAGGAAAGCTAATGTGTAAATCCCTTCCTCTCACGTCCAGGTGCTTCCATGCTCCAGTGCTTGTCAAAGTCAAATGCAACTATACTATAACTTTTGTGTTTCCACCTGACTTAAAACCTGAATTAAAATGTTGTTAACTTTTATTATGTTTAATGTGTTTTTAACGTTTTCTGCATTACAACCAGGAAACTAAACAGGGACTTACACAGTAGCAAAGTATCTGCATCCAACTACTACATCAAGTAGCCTATATTTTAAAATACTGTGAAGGAGACAAAAGGTCCTTTAATCATGGTTTAGATGCTTATATGCTTTTGCATCACAGTCAATGAAAAATAAACAATATTTTCAGAATATTAGAAGGACAGCCATCTCTCCTTTCCACAGTGACTAAGAGCTATGAACCAATTACAGTTTCACAGTTTAACTGAGCTCTATGTTCTGAATTATATTTTAATTATCGCATGGCATGGTGTGGATTATATAATATAGATAAATGCACTAATCATAGCCATACATGTATATCTTGTAATTGAGGTGGTAATGTTTACCTTGTGTGACAGCTGGATTTAGGAGATCACATGATCTTGCAAATCCATCTTGCCAGGTTTCAAGCAGTGCGCTTGTGACTAAACCACAGTTTAGAGTTTATTTAAGTGAAAGTGGAGCAAAGAATGACATTAAAGGCTTTTCTTGATGGAAAAGATGTTTTCACTCTTCACTGACTTTGGTAAGAGTTTGATTTACAAGCTGGCTCCACTGGTGATAGTGCTCTCCTATTGTTGATTTGATTGGTTGAAGTTAGCTTCAAGAACTTTCCAAGGACGAATGTCCAGGTGGTTCAGTGAAACATCTATCTGGTGCATCAGGTTAAATCTCAAAACAAAGTCTCTGCGCTCTCAAGTGCTATCCCTACCCACCACGGTCATTCTGACCTGCAGTAACCGAGACCGAGAGAGAGTTGTGTGTGTGTGTGGCCTGCCCTCCCTACATCACTAATCCTTGTAATAGAGTGAAGATCATGAAAAGCCCCCCAGCCTCCACTTCACCATATGACCGATAGCGCTACATTCTCCTCCAAGTATCATTCCCATCATTTACTTAAGGACCCCTTCTCTCAATCCTTTCTTTCCTCACTTCCATCCATCCATCCGTCCATCCATCCGTCCATCCATCCATCCATCCATCCATCCATCCATCCATCCATCCATCCATGTGTTTTTGTGTTGAAATAATTGTTACTTTTCTGACCAAAAAGAGAGAAAGGAATGAAGGGCAATCCTATATGGCCAATGGCATTGCTACATAATTCCCTCATTACGATTTGCCTCCTCAGAGAGATGAGAGATGAGTCCAATCCACAGCACATTTAGGCAGGTTTAGGTTCGGGTGGCCTCGTTTTCTCCAGAAACAGCAATTATTCAATACATTTCAGTGACATGTTGGTGTATTACTTACCGTTAACATTGGTTTATAGTCAGCAAAGATATATATAAAATGTAAGATTTCTTCATTAGAATGTCTAAAAACGACAAGACCTTTATACCATTTATACCATTATATACTTTGTTTAGTTGTGTACTTATATTATCCCAAATGTCCAAAGGAAGGAAATAAGTGAATAATACTAAAAAGTAATATAAAGTCTGTGTGTTTATATTCAGGTTAAATACACAGACACTCTGAACTCAGCACTCAGCAGAGACTCTGGTTCTCTCTCTCCTTTATCCCCTCTCCTGAAGTAAAGCACATTTCCCCTCCAGCTCCAGTCAGCAGTCAACATTACAGAACATAAACACCTGACAATGGAGGTCACCACCGGATCACTGCTGCAGTCAGGTTGATAAACAGGAGTGAAGATAAATCTGTGTTTTTTAGGTTGTATCCAAGCTATTTGTTATAAACTTATAAACTGAAGTTTCTTGAAAATGTGCTGCTTTTCTGCAACAGCTTGTCACCCCTCTGATGTATCACAAAACGTTTAGTTTGGTGCTGCTTGGGAAGACCCAGTTGTCTGGGTGTTCAACCGCAAAGTGATATCCTGCCTCTTGCTCATAATCTGTTAAAAAAATATATGTATATAAAAAACTAACTTCCTGGGATTTACCATGAATGAACAACAGCTTGCCACAGTATTATCACCAGTTTTAATTATTTCAACTATGATTGTTCATCATCTTGGCCTATATAACTTCAAATAACTCACTCATTTTAGTTATAAGTATACTACAGTTTAAAGTTATGCATAATTAAGGGTGTGTCGGCTTTGAATGACAGCTAGCTGCAAGCTGTTTACTGGGTCTCAGCTTAATTAATTTGAGTCACAGAACTTTTTGGAAATTGTTAATGCAAATATTGGACAAATAATAATGCTTGCTGTGCATTTAATTGGACTAGTGGACGAAAAGACAGACGCAGGTGTTTTGAATTAACGAGTCACCCTGTTGGTGTTACCTGGCAACTGCTGGAGTTGGTGAGCTCTGGAGGAGACAGCTGTAGGCAGAGCCCAGAGCTTCTGGAGGAATAAACACCTGCAGTCAAGGAGAGCACTCTCTGGTTAGCGCTGACTTATTCAGAGGCTAAGCTGACTGCAAACAGAGACACAAATACCCTTTGTGCCTGCTGTAGTGATGCGCAGGTCAAGGTTTTGATGACCTGCACCCACCTAACCCGTTATGAGAGCCATTCTGTTAGAAATTGTGCAAATCAACGACCCGTACCCAGCCTGACCTGCAAAACAACTTTATCTATTGTATTAACACAGTCCGGTACAAGGCGTTCACAGCGATGGACAGCCCTCCTGACCGAGACTTCAGTGAACTTTCCCCCAGAAAACAGCATCCCTCCTCACAAATGAGAGTCAGACAGGGTCCACTGTTTACTGATGGTGATCGTAATTGTTTGATTTAGAGCAAAAATCGTCACTTTCCAGGATGCATGGTAGGTCAGGATCTCAATCACAACACATTATAACTGCATCCATATGATTATAAAACAGTCGGCAGATACATGTTTAGATGGATGTCAACGTCATGATGTGTACCACCACGCCTCTTTTGGTTCCTGCTTGGTTCAGTGTGAACAAACAAAGGCAGCATAAAGACGAGCCTTCGTTGCGGTGATAATGAGGAGTCTCTGTGAAAAGGGCCTAACGCCGTGCAACTAACTTGAATAAACACAAATGATCCCAGGATCGAACTTGAATTAGCACAAGGTGATTCACCTCTCTTTCTGTGTGAACACAGCTAGCTTGTTAGTCTTAACTAGCTCAGTAGCTTCCAACTAGGTGGAAGTGTTTCAGTAACCTGATGGCCATTAGTTAGTCAGAGTCAGGTACTCCCAAGAGGCCAACAGCCAGATATAGAGAACATCTGAATTTGTTGTGACCTTGAGTGAGTCTTCAGGACCATATGCAAGGAGACCACGATGTCGCTGCATCAGTTACACCTCTGCTGCAATCAGAGAGAAGAAGGATGTAGGAGACATCTTGAGTCCAAAACTATGGAAAAGAACAATATTTTTGGATTTTTCAGTGAGGAAGATGATGAAGTAGGGGACAAGACATGCGGAAATAGTTCAGAGTGGAGTATTGAGATGGAGAGACATGGAGATGGCTGTTTGACAAAGCACACTTTCCTCTTTCCCACTCTGGAAAAAAGGAAAGAAAACGGCCGATGTGAGCAATTAGAGAAGACTGCAGACGAGAGATTTGACTGAAAACAAAGAGAAAATGTTTTCACTTACCTTTCATATTAAAGCATTTTGTATACTATGTTAAATGAGCAGAGTCTAATTTTAAAAGGCTGATTTGCTCATACTATATACCTCTCAACACTCGTGATCTGCTGCATCTCTCCTTCACAAGCCTGCCATGGCCTTTTAACCAGGAGTTAATTAGTCTTTTCATTAACCATGAATGAGTTAATTGATTAACGAGAAATAGGAATGGCTTTATCCGTAAACAGCCTCTTATTTGCTTTCAGTATCCTCCTCTTCGACTCCTCTCTCAATATAACCCAGACGTGTTTTCCAACACATTAAGCTCTGAACTCAGAAAGAAAGAAAAGCCTGGTTTAGAATTCCTCAGGAGTTTTAATTAAAACCCAAGAAAGGAGCCTGGATACTTAACGCTGGCACTCTTTCTGTCTCTCACATCTCTGTACTTTGGTGTTACCCCACTTACACTGGCCATACTCCTTCTCCTGATCCACTTCTCCCTTCATCCTTTCTTCAGAGTGGCAGAAGGAATGGCCCTATCACTCCTTCAGGGACCCCTTGTGGCCTGACAGCTCTCACAATAAGAGCCATTAAATACAATGAGAGAGAAAGACGGCGCTCTAATTTAAATCCCCTCCTCCTCTGCCTCTTAACATCATTATGGTATTAGTCATGAGCAAGACACAGACACTGATAGAGAAGGGAGAGAGGAGAAAGAGATGGATGAATGTGAGACTTCAAAGCGTCGCTGCAGCGGCAGCACTTGAGGGGAATAATCAGCCGGGCACTCTGTGGCAGAGGCTTGTGTGTATAGAGCTCTGTGTGGCTTAGCAGGGCTTCGCCGGCCTTCATCAAACTCGGCAAACAGAGAGGGAAAGTGAAATATGGTGATGGTGTGGGTTTCATTGTGGGTTTTACAGTGCTGAGTAAAATCCTCCCACATTACAATGGAATGTTTTTTTCTTCTTCTACATCGCAAAGACATAATAGAGCTGCATTATTGGAGGAATTTTAAACTTTAGATGTTTTTTGTAACTCTTTTTTTGTAAACTTTTCTATTAATTATGTCTTCAATGTTTTTCAACACAGAACACATACAAATGTGCACTGTATTCAACAGAGACAAAAGCATTGGTATCTCGTAATTATGACTTGCTAACAGGTTATATCCTAATTTGTGACCTGATGGTTATTTTCACCTGTGTTCTGAATCAGTTTCAGATTAATTTGGCCATGGCACAGCAGGGTTTTTTTTCTGCACAGAGGAAGTGTTTTAAATTTGCTACAAATTATGTATGTTGTAGTATTTAGATCATTGACATAAAAACCGTGGACAGAGCCAGTGTATTAAAAAACAAACAGTCTGGACTAACCAAAAAATTGGAAGCACTAAACAAGCCGGCTGACCTTACGAGATAGCTAGATTCCAGAGATCAGATGATCTAAGGAACTACTGGTTGCTAGAGATGGCAGCGACATGGTTTAAGTGTTAGCATAGCTGCTATAGCATCAGCTCTATTGGAGCTGGAGAGTTTATTTCATTGAAAGAAAAGCAAAGAATGAAACGTAAGCTTTTCTCAGAAAGATGCTTTCACTCTTCTCTCTACTGAGTTTGATTTACCAACTCTGTATGATCAGCTCTGTTCTCTCCATTCCTACTGGCAACCTGGTTATAATCTGATCTGCACATGTTCTGTTCGCCTCTACTGCTAATAGTAAAAGCAAATAAAACACTTTTTTGACCTTCTAAAAACATTTGTCTCTTTTGGATGGACAGCAGCATTTGCATTTCTTCAATGTACATTTCTCCAATGGTTTTGCAGGATGACATTGCACATATTTACCCAATGTTCTAATGGATCTTTAAAGGTCCATTTAATATTATTACATACCCACTCTGTTCTCCTCTTACTCCTCCAGTATCTGCCTGGCTTTCTGTCCTCCTCTAACTGTGCTGCTCACTTCCTTGGAAATGACGGCGAGATGGGAAGTTAGTGGCAGTGAGTAGCATTTGGATTTAAGTGTCCAGGCCCTTTTCAGTAACTGAGAGAGACCATAAAAGGGGCAGTGAGGCGTGCTGGAGGACAGGGAGTGATCTGCTGGCTTCTTCTACCTGAGAGGAAACACACACACACACACACACACACACACACACACACACACACACACACACACACACACACACACACACACACACACACACCCGACCAATGGGCTGTCAAGTGCAGCTGAGAGAGGCTGTTAGTGGGGCAATAACAATAGGCCCCTGGGGATACAGGGTGACCCCTAGGAGTCTATAATTCAGAAAGGGGTTAGTCTATCATTCACACAGTCACACACACTCTCTGAACAGACTCACAGGGGCAAGACAGGCTGTTCATTATCACTGAGGAGAGGCAGACGGTAGGAGGAGAGAGGAACGATAGGAGGAGGGTTGAAAGGATGGGAAGGAGAGGGAGGAAAAGGAAAAGAGAAGGTGAAACTAAGTTTTCATAATGAATTAAAAAAACAAGATAAGCTTCAATTTTCAAATTAACAATTTTAGAAGTTTCAAAGAGAGAGCAAAGGTCAGGTCCACAGGGACTACAGATCCCTGAGGACCTCTGTAACAGAAAAAGAAAGACGGGATATATTTCATGGCATATCCAGATATAAAAATTTAAAGGTTAGAGGTTCATATATTTGTCATTTTACAAGACCAGGGTTGTAAATGAAACTCAGATTAAGTCCGTTGATGCTACATATGAGGAAAAAAACAAACAAAAAACAAAGTCTGGTGGTACAGCAGCAGATACTTCTGTATCTGTTGTCAGATGGCAGCAGGGTGAACAGACTGTGGCTGGGTGGGTGTCGTCTTTTAGTATCTTTGGGCTCTGTGCAGACAAGTTACTTCACCGATACTCTGTAGATGGTAGATTGTTAACAGAGTGTGAAGAAACAACAGTGTTGACATTCTGTCAAAGACTACTATTCACTGCAGAGATGTCTACTGAAGTTAGCATGCTAACCAGCTAACAGCTAGTCTTTTAATACCGCTTTGTGCTTCAAAAGGTGATAGTTTCAGCTGGGAGATGTAAAAGTAGTTTGCTACTAATCAGTAATGAAAATAAACTCACAAAATATCAACAAAGGAAACATTTTTACACTTATTTTCTTAACTAAAAGCCAAAATATCCAAGTTTCTGTCTTTTATTGAACGAGACGAGCTTAATCGCCTCGCTAACTCATCGTAAAATGTACTTCATTCAAACTGGACATAAGCTAAATCAAACTTACCTCTGGTTTGGTCCAAATAAATCCTCAGTTCACAGAGTAAGATGTGAAAATATTCTGGCTCTACACGCAGTTTTCACCCGCTGCCGATGTCCAGCTCTCTCTCTCCTCTGCCGCCAAAATAGGTGTGGTGGTACAGAGGTGTTTTTAACATGTTTCCACCTGTTAATCTAAACATGTATCTGTCTACTGTTTATAATCATATGCTGTTATGATGTGTTGTGATGAAGATCCTGACCCACCATGCATCCTGCCATCCTTTTTTGTTCTAAATGACATCTTCACATGATCACCATCAGTAAATAGAGGACGCTGTCTGACCCTCACTCGCGGGGAGGGATGCTGTTTTCTGTGGGAAAGTTCACTGAAGTTTCAGTCAGGATGGCTGACAGTCACAGTGAGGTTCCAGTACAGTAACTACAACAACACAATAGTGGAAGGGGGAAAAAAAAGGTGAGTTTTGCTCTGAATCGCGTCACATAGTCACCGCCATTCAACTGCAGGAGCTGCCTGGCTCTGCTGCTGGGGACAGATGCTGTTTTTCAGGCATAAATGTGATGAAGAGTCGGCAGGAGAGACAGGATGACAGACACTTTTCCATGTATGGATGCAGTATTTTTATCCTCATGTAAGTTGCCAAAAGACACGACGAGTTACCACATTACTGTTGTTTGGTCCTGTAATGTTGCTTTGTGGGTTGAAGTGTGGGACATTTCTCTTTTATTTGATGAGTGAAGGATCTGTTTAGCTGTCAGACTGTGAACACCATCAGACCAACATATCCGTACCACGCTACCGGCTTATCCATTCACACAGACGCTGTCTCGCCTCTGCAGCGCCTCTGATACTACCGCCGCTGGAGGATCAGAGGTGGAATGAAACTGTCCCACCATTCCACCTTTGTAACTTTCACACAAACAGTGATGTGAAAAATTAACCATATTCCTGCCTTGCCAGCTGTGATCACTGGAAGTTCACTTAGCCTGGTTGGGCTGAGCCCCATTGCCTTCGGTTACTCAGTCACTCAGCTAATAGGGCTGCTTAGCTTTGCAGCTAGCTGAGCTACTTGGTATCAGCAGCCAGTTGTGACAGCAAAGATAGCTACAGCAACATGTAGCAAGTCCAGTATAATGAGCAGCACTTTGTGGTTATGCTGCCCCCTACAGTTTTGGAGTAACTTTCAAATTCTGGCTACTTCTTACAAATGACACCTGTAAAACCAGGAAAAGACAACACTTCACTCCGCTCACAATGATTTGAAATCCAATGTCTTAAGACTAAATAAAGTCTCATATCATGATAACTATATATTGTATTTATTGTCCAGCCCTAATTTCTCTAATCTCAGTTCCTGTTTTTAAAACTCGTCACACATTTCAACATGAAGCTCAACACAATAGTTCACCTAACATCCAAAATGCAAACAAAATAGTTCCAGTCACAACATTTGTCTCCCAACAAGAAAACATCACTCCTTACACAATAGATATGACGCAATATGTATCACTACGGTTAGTAAAGTAGCTTATATGTTTTATTTTACTTTTGCATTAACAAAATTTTTTATCAGAAATGCTGCAAGATGCTTCAACAGGCTTAATTTTCCTAAACCAAATAATTAATAACTAAAATAAAATAAATGTATTACAGCACAAACATGTACACACTGACAATACATGCATGTGTAGGAAAGATACAGTAGGTAGGACAGTGACAGTCGACCCTGTCTTCTTCTTCTTCATCATCAAGTTTTTGTCCACATCATGTCTTACG
This sequence comes from Pagrus major, assembly GCF_040436345.1. Lineage (NCBI taxonomy): Eukaryota > Metazoa > Chordata > Actinopteri > Spariformes > Sparidae > Pagrus > Pagrus major. The sequence goes on along the minus strand of NC_133222.1, from coordinate 26,531,496 downwards.
TCCTCACCTACAATAAACCTGGGACACAATCTTTTTTATTTGCTTTGCTAAAATATGATTGTAACTTCCAGAACCATTAACACCAAACACCAGTACCTACTGTATATAACCTGCTCTGCTGCTCGTAACATTACTGAGTCGCATGTATAACACTATTCATGCAATTAAATATGCTTTCTGGTATGTGCATGTGTGTGTGTTTACATGGTTACCAGTGTCGGTGTGGGTTAGAAGATACCACACAGAGCTGTGACTAAAGGAGCAAAATACAGACATTTAACACACACACACACACACACACACACACACACACACACACACACACACACACACACACACACACAGAGCCGTTTTTCAGCTCATTAGGCAGAGGGTTGCGTGTCTAATCAGGTTTTGTATGGATGGTGCAGGGTCATTATAAACTAATTTACCTTTAGTGGTTATTCAGCTGGGCAGAAAGGGAGGGAAGAGGAAGGAGGAGGAAGGAAGGAGGACGGTACAAATCTGAGCGGAACTTGTGCAGCATGTTTGTTGTTCACACTAATAAGAAAACATCATTTCTGTATAACACCACAGAAACAACAACAGGTCAGTTTAAGCTGAAATGTAAACTGGACCTGTGATGCCTTAAGTAGATTTTGTTTTCTCTGAATTATTGCAGCAAATTGACATTCTCACTGAGGATCAATGTTAGATTGAAATTTGAGGCTTTACTTTCATTATGTACAGCCAGTCTGTGAGATGTAGTCAATAAAATATATGAAATGGAAATTTTGAGTGGTATTGGAATTTTTGTGTCTGTTAAGGCCAATAACTGAATTAATTATCTGCTCTTAACAAGAGCAAATGAATGATCACAGCTGCAGCAATCAATATTAGTTCAAGACCTAGAGGACACATGAGAATGAGTGAGGTGAAAGGGGTCCCTAACTGCTCCTTGCTGCTCCATATTTTCCCCAAGACAGCAGAGGTCACCTGAGGGCTCTTTTATGCTCGAAAAGGTGACTGAAGTCAATCGCCACCTAAGTTAAGTCAACATTTTATTGAATGAACGTTGATGTTTATTTTTATATGCTAGATAAGTAAAAATGCAAAAGTTTGCTAAAATGTTCACAATATTAACTTTACAAAGCCACACTAATATAAAAATTAGAGCCTGACTGATACTCAGTTTCTGGTGCTGATAGCAATATCAGGAAGTTAACAATTCACTGTTGATATATCAGCCAATATTGGTTTGGTGATGGTTGAGTTTAGTAAGTTTCATGAGATGTGACCACTGAATGCATTTTGTGTCAAAGCAATGAAAAGTGATCCACAGTTTAATCCACATTGACCTCAGTTGTGCAGACTGTCTGAAGAGTTTTGAAAAAGTAGAAGTTTGTGAAAGCAATTGGAAAAAACTATTATGGAGAACAATTTGTTCAAATGTAATCATAGTTCTTCTTCTTTATAAATGTCAGTGTCATGTGTGGACCAACTGGCCCTAACTTTGGACCCCAGGAGCTGGTTAAATTCCAAGCTGTTCTCTGGTGCAGGGACATGTATACATGGGGGTCCACTTCCTTTGTTAGAGTGTGTTAAATGGGTTAAAGAGTGGTGTCCAGAGGCAGCAGTGTGTGTCCTGCTCAGCGTGCAGGGATAAAGGCCTCCATATGGTAGTGGTCAGTCAGCTCCAGCACCCAGCCAGGAGGGCTGACCACCTGTCAATCAAACTGAGCTCACACAATAATAGGAGGGAATCAGCCTGAGCCTGCTCCCCCCACACACACGCACACACACACACACACACACACACACACACACACACACACACACACACACACACACACACACACACACACACACACACACATTTACTTTTTCTGATAATTACCAGACATTCAGGGTAACCACAACATGGATTTACCACTGTTGGAAAATCTATGCAGAAGTCTATAAAGAACTTGCTGGAGCTTGTGGATACTAAAGGCAGCATTATTTTAATAGTGGACTGGCTTAGACACATCTAGAACAACAAGTTGTGGACACAACATGAACATACAGTGTTATCCCCTTATAAGGTTCAGAAGTGACATGGCTGATAGGCAAACAGTTATCTATTAACACATGCTGCAACGTGAAGCTCTAGTGAAAGTTCCGACAGGAAGACAAGTCTTTCACATGCTCAGTCTTTAGTTTGTTTCCTTTCATTCACTCCTTTCACTCATGATAATTGCCTGTCATTATCTGGGCGCCGTCAATCGATATCAGCTGCTCACATCTGTCTAATAGCACAGCGAAAAACCTTCACTGTTAGCCTATCATCTTGCTGCTGTCTTTTTAAAAACCATTGTCTCCTGCCTCTAGTTCATGCCGCTGTTCTGCGTGCCCTCCACCTCCCCATCTTTGCAGATTCACCAGCTTCATCATCTCAGAAGAGTCATCAACCACCGCCACCAGTGTCTGGACTCCATGGGGGGATTCGTCCTGCTGCTGCTGCTCAGGGCAGACTATTATCACTCTCCTGTGTTTCAGGTGACTTCATGATACTCCCTCTCCTTTTAGCTCTTTTTGGACTGTTTAGCTGGATAAAGTCTCACTCACTGGATTTAGAGCTGGTATGAGCCTGTTGGACTCCTATTTCAGCTGCCAATCCTTTGCCAAGCCAGAGCAGGCCAAAAAAGCCACAATGTACAATAATTTTGTACATCATGTTGTTTAAAAACAATGTGGGTAGATTTGTAGGCCATGAGTTTGAATGCGTGTTCTGTAATATTACACATTTATGCCCATTTATTCTTGTGGTTATGACTCAGGTACGAGAATTTTCCCCAAATGATGATAATTTCAAGCCTCTGCTACAATAGTTTAACATTCCCCATCTGGCAGCACTGACCCACACACATTACTGAACCACAAGTTTGGTTCAATAATGATCTAGTGCTCTACAGAAAGTAAATGAAATAATGAAGAAGGAGGATTATCTCCAAATTCTTCAGGAAAACCTAAAATCATCAGCAGAAGATTGGCTCTTGGGTGCAGTTGGATGGACAATGATCCCATACACACATCACAAGTGGTAAAAGAATGGCTAAATCAGGCTGGAATTGAGGTTTTGGAATGGTCCTCCTAAAGTCCTGACTTAAACCCCATTGAGAACATGTGGACTGTGCTGAAGAAACAAGTCCGTGCCAGGAAGCTAACAAAAGAGCTGTAGAAATCATTGGACTGCCATGATATACAAGTTATTTACAAGTGGATGGACACTTTTGCCAGCGACTGTACATATTAAAAAACATTTTTGCATTGTGCCTCTGAGGGTATTTGTGTTGTCTCCTGCTCTCGAGTCCTCTCAGAATAAAGTGTAACCGTAAATGTCTTCCTTTCGTCCCACAGCTAAGTTGTCCAGTGAATTCCTAGCACGACCTTGTGTGTGGGCCTCCATTCGCTCCATTCCAAGCACTTGCATTAATCTTTTGTAATAACACTTAAGCTCTCACGCTCGTCTCTGCACGCTGGAATTGTGTTTATCTTTTCAAATGCTGGGAGAAGTAATTCACTGACAATCATTCACTCAAACTGCAGCTCCACTACAAAACAGAGCCTCTTAATGATGCTATTCTTTTGACGCTAAATTTCAACCATTTGGTAATTCTTTGGGGAGCTTTTGGCACATTTGATTAAGAGATTAGAGAAAACAGAAAATTGGTAGAAGAAAAAAATAAGAAAAGCGGCTTTGCGGGGTGTTTACAGATTTCAATTGTGTCCGCTGACAGAGGGCAGAGTGTGTGGTCGAGGTCTTCAAGTGCTACTTCACAGTCACACTCACATGTTTGGCAGGATTGGAGCTCTGATCTCCTGAGATCAATGCACTGACAAAAACATCTTTTCTGTGGACCCATATTTTAAAGCTGCTATACTTTGTTTGTTAGACTACTAACCTGCACTGAGTTATGGGGTCTGCATTATGTCATGCTAAAGGAATTCAATAAAGCTCTGGAAGCATGTTAGATCCTGCAGCTATTATCAGAATAATAAAAAGAAGAAAGCACCATACCACCAGTTTTTCCAGAATCATCTGGAGACTCACACTAGCCTTCCCATGACCCAGCAGCACTGGGTCCTGACCCACTGTGTGGTCTGATCAGTTGACCTCAATTTGCACTTCAGATTCACGGCAATAAAGGCCTTTACAAAAAGTCTGCGTTTACAAAGAGGAGAAGCAATGTCCAAATCCCTTCAATGTGAAATCAGTGTCATAAAATACTGTAGAGGGAGCAGGGTGGACTGGGGATGGTCTGTGAGCAGTCAGTCTGATGTGAACTTAAAGCCTCTGATCTTGGAGGTTAGCTGACAACAAACATTCAGTTGTGTCTACATCTGTTAACATTTTTCTGTCTCTCAACACTGATGTACCATTGGTGGATGAAGGATTCAGATCCTTAAATTTGGCATGATACATTTTACATACATTCAAATATACCTTCTGGTAAAATAATGGTTTCAAAACTACCTTTAAATTTGGCAACTGTGTCCAAAATAATGCCACAATTTGAATGTCAAATTTTGGAATTAAGCATTCCTTTGTGTGCTTACAAAGCATACCAGATGTCATAAATCTCCTCACTATACTATTTATTTACATGGTGGAAATGAAAGTTCTTGGAAACATTATCTAGTGTATGGACTCCATGAAATTATTCCCTGCCTCCTGGACAATGCAAAGCCTTTTAAATAAACCATCTATGTGACATGACTATGATCATAGCAACTGCACCTGAAAAATAACAAGAATTTGTTGGAGACAGCTCAAAGTTTTTCATTTCTTGTCTTTCTTTTTAGTTTTAGCTGACCATACTCCAGTTACTAAAACAATAAGAAAACTATGTTGTCAAAATGACATTATATGATATAGTGAAAGAAAAACACGCCAGCTCAAGGTTGCAGAAGTCTTTATGTACTAAAATGCACTAGCACAAAAGGCCAGACATTTGAAAGAACTGAAGGTGTCTTTTATTATATTCACACTCAGTGTCAACCTACATACTAGTACTAAAAAGCTGACATGTAAAATTCATATTGAAAATAAAAAATTCTATGAATTCACATATCAACATCCATCATTTGCATTTCACTTTAGGTGCAACATTTAACCACACAAGGGCGCTCTGTGCATACTGATAGAGTATCTCCTATGAACTCAGCATCATAGAGTAGAACACACTGTGTTCTCCACACAAACATACCTGTCCCAGTTTCCAATAAGGCAGTTAGTGTGTGACTGTGTGGTCACAGATACACAGCAGCCTTGAGTTCTCTGTTATCATGTACTAATCTATTTGGTAAGGGATAACAGAAACAAGCATCACAGTGCATTTTCTGTGTGTTACTGTGTCTCAGGTTGAGCTGCAGTGCCTTGAATGATGTCTCTGATTCTTTGCGTGTCTGCCTGCAGTGCTTCATTGTGAGGGTCAATCTTTAGAGCAGCCTGGTAGTCCTGTAACCCTGAGAAAACATGTCACAGGTCGATCAGCTGACCGCACAGAATAGGTAGAAACATGTTCAAACTTCTACAGTGACCTATTGTTACTACACCATTATATCTTTCAAAACAAAAGCAAAAAGCGTTGATGTTTAGAGTTCAATCATTGTGAGTGTCATTAAAGTTCAAAAATAAAATTTAAAAGTGTATAGGACCAGTGTACCAAATCAGAAAGACTAACTGATGCAGTTCAAACCTTCTGCATAGAGCTGGAGCTGGCAGAAAGCAGATCCACGGCGAACATGGGCTCTGACTCTGGCAGCTGCGTTGGCAGCAACTGGGGGAGTCAACAGATCAAGAGCCTGCAGAGAAACATGATGTTTATCTCAGCTTTACAGAAAAGCTATACAAGAGCTTAATATGGCTTTACAATCAGCCTAATTCACAACATGACGTGTACGATTATAAACATGGCACTGTGAGATAATGTCTGTGTAGTCGGAGTAACTTATGTTGTGTTCATTTAATGACACTACGTTCACATTAAGCACACTGCAGGATCAACAGCAAAATCCAAAACGGAGACTCTAAAAACTCAACCAGCTTCAAGATACAAATGTTCACGCTCATGAAGGACAAAGAAATCCATGCAACACAGTCAAAGATATTCTCTGTTTGATTCCAAACCTTCTTCTTCCTTCTCAAAGCCTGGCGCCTACAGTACCCACACTGCAACTGGACCAAGGAGAGGATTATGAGGAGCAGGATCCAGAGGTCTGGTGAGCTCATACACCCCAATTTATTTATTTATTTATTTTTTATACAGTGTTTGATGTGTAAAATCAGTGGAGATATTGACTGGTCAGTGATTAACCCATCTACATCCAGTTTACTGTCTAATGATTCACCATCTGCTAAACTTAGTACCAGTTTGACAGTCATTACAGTGCTTGCTTGCCCAGTGACACATGTGCACAGTTCTTTTCACGATATTATCAAATCTTCCCTCTCATTCATGCTGGAAATGCAAGGAAATGGTTACACAAAAGGTTACGTATGAACACAAAGGAGGCTGGTGAAAAACACAACTAATCATGCAGTGATGTTTACCCAATGAAAAGCTCAGGTGGAACTAGTTATATCAACAATGATGTCTTATTAAGTGAGAAGGGGGCAGTGTGCCCTTCAGTGGCATGTAGGATAATCTAATGTGCAGACCCAAACCAACAATTCATTGATCCTATTGTCAAGTATTATTTTTGTAACCAAAGCCAGATAGATCATCTTTCTTTGTGCATAGAGCTCCACGTTGTACCAGGGATGGACTGATTATCTGCCTGGCCTGGGGGGCCATAATCAGCATTTTTCCAATCATCAGTATTGCAGTTTTTGTGTGTCTGATTGCTGATAAAATAAATTAATTTGAAAATGTGCAACTTTGACTACGATGCAGCATTCTTTCTCTGTCTGTAGTCACCACGCTGTGGTCTCACTCAGTGCCCCACCGTCAACACTATCTGATTGGTTACATGTCAAAAGTAACAGCCTATCAACATCAAATAAACTTAATCTCCAAAGTAACTAGTAACTAAACTTATCAAATAAATGTAGTAGAGTAAAGTATAAAGTATCAGAAAATGGAAATACTTAAAGCTGCTGTAAGTGTTGCCGTCATTTTAGCTAACTTCCTGTTTTCTAGTTAGCAGTCCTGTGTGTGTTCATCAAGCAGATAGGACTGTCCCTTTATGGAGTTTCTGTCCCAACTGGATAAAAGTGGGCAGGGATACCAGAAAATTTATTTTCTCTTTTACTGCATGAGCAGAGAGAGGAGAGACACGGGTTACTGGACAAACACTCCATAACAGTTGAAAGTGCTGTATCGTAGGCAACTAGGCTTGTTTCAGTTTCTTGAAGACGTTTCACCTCTCATCTCTTGTGGGTCGCTGACCCAACCGGCCTTCATGTGGATTGTTTGGGCTAGGTGAGCCCAGGTGGTGTGAATGGTTGTTAAGCTGTCTGGGGAGGGAACTCAGTACTGCATTGTATGTGGGTGATAAGTAATGTCTTAGGCCACCTCCTCTGTTCAAAGACGGTCGTTCCAGTTTGACATAGATGGATTCTTTTACTCCTCTTTCAAACCATCTGTCTTCTTTAGCCAAGATGTTTACACTGTTGTCCTCAAAGGAATGATGTTTCTCCTTCAGATGTAAGTGACAGCAGAGTCTTGACCTGAGGAGTTGGCTCTCCTGTGTTGTGCCATTTGTTTATGGAGAGGTTGTTTTGTTTCCCCCAAAGTACAAATCTGTGCAGTCCTGGCTGCATTGAACAGCATCAACTACATTACTCTGTTTATGCCTGGGTGTTTTGTTCTTAGGATGGAGTTTCTGCCTCAGCGTGTTGGTAGGTTGAACCAGTATATGATGTTTATTAAAGATCCTCCTAAGTTTCTCAGATGTTCCTGCGACATAAGGAATGAAGATGTTTTGTTTTCTCGTCTCCTCCTCTCTGTCTGCTCTGGATCTTTTACAGGTTTGAAAAAAGGTCCAGTTTGGGTCGCCACAGGTTTTAAGTGCTCCCCTGATGTGCTTCTGTTCCTTCTCCTTCTCCTCTGACTTAGTGGGCACGGTCTCAGCACGATGGTTTAGGGTTCTGATGACCCCCAGCTTGTGCTCCAGTGGGCGATGAGAGTCGAACAGCAAGTATTGATCTGCGTATGTAGGTTTTCTGTACACCTCAATGTTGAGGCTTCTGTCTTCTCCAATGTGTACTGCACAGTCCAAGAAGTGCAGACAGGAAGTAGGTGGTCATCAGACAGAGGTCAAGCAAGGCACAAATATGGTCTGGGGTGAAGCTGGTTCTGCTGGACAGAGTACTGTCCAGTAGCAGGCGTTTCTTCACCATCTTAACCGCTTCTTGAGTGGGAATGCATGTAAAGAGTAATGTAACATCATAAGAAACCATTGTTGCATCTGGGTCCAGTGTTATTTTTCTCACCTTGTTGGTGAAATCCTGTGAGGTTTTGATGTGGTGTTGAGTGTTACCGACCAAAGGAGCTAGGATACTGGCTAAGTGCTTGGATATGTCATAGGTAACTGATTTAATACTGCTGGTGATGGGTCTGAGTGGTGTTCCTTCCTTGTGGATCTTGGGGAGTCCATAGATACATGGGATGTCTTCCCCGGGGTACAGTTTGTAATATGATGGCCTGTCAATGGCTTTATCCTTTTCCAGTTTTTGCAGATATTCTATAACCTTCTTTTTGTAGCTACTGGTAGGATCTCGCCTCAGAGTCTCATAGGTGTTAGCTGTGTTTAGCACTACAGTGCATCTCCCTTTGTCTGCTAGCAAGATGGTGATGTTCCGGTTTCTTCTGAGTGATGCCAGGGCCTTCATTTCCTCAGTAGTGAGGTTGGAGGGGGATGCTTTTGCATTAGCAAGAGCAGCTGATACCTTCAACCGTAGCTTTTCTGCCTCTGTGTCTGCCAGCTTGTTGTTTCTGATGGCTGACTCTGTTGCTGTGATGAGATCTACTACCGGTATCTGTTCTGGAGTTACTGCAAAGTTCAGTCCTTTGGCAACAACATTCTTCTCTGGTTGGGTGAGCTCTCTGTTGGACAAGTTTTTCACCCACTTCTCTTGTATGTCTGAATATGCTGTGTTGTTGATGTCCTTATTTCTCCAGGTGAGAGCTTCTGTTTTTTTGACGTGCCTGTAAAGTTTTTAATTTTCATGTCTGCCGTTCCTTACCTTTAGTGTGTTGTGATGCTTGTGCCTTCTTAACAAACTTGGAGACATTTTCCAGGACGTTGCTTGGTAGTAGTGATGTTAGTTCCTCAAATGTCTGGTCAGCCTTAGCAGTGAGTGCATTGATGCTAAAATAAACCTGTCACCTCTTTCATTGAGTAGCTGGTTTTGAGCCCTCTGAAAGATCCTTGTGGCCCTGTAGAACTGAAAAAAGCCTCTTGGATGAGAGGTGAAACGTTTTCAAAAACTGAAACAAGTCCAGTTGCCTACGATACAGCACTTAGACTAACCATGACCTGGATGACTGAGAACTTTCATCAACACTCCATAACAGTGATTACTGTTGGAATGCAGAGCTATTGAACGCACATTTTAATAAGGAAATAACATAGCAGCTTTAAGGATTTCAGTACCTAAAAACTGTACTTGAGTCCAGTACTTTAAAGTAAAGTCTACTTAGTTATTCCATCACTGGTTATTCTAAATTTGGATTAAAATTTTTACTGCAGATGTATATTGGTTTCAAATATCTGCTTTTGGTCTTCTTGATCACTACTAATCAGTATCGACTTCAGTCCTGAAAATAATAAATCCCTGGTTACTGCCACTGAAGTTGTGTGTCAGAATTAACTGTAAAGACTTTATAGAGGCTGCAGTAGTAGAATTTTAATTTAGGAGAAACATTACAACAGTGTCGCACACAGCAGTGAGCAGACTAGATGACCCCATTCTATATTCTCTCTCCTTGTACAGAATTTCCAGATATTATTAATCAAGTTATGTGCTGCTGCTATTAGCAAGTTTCAAGACACCAGCAAGTGCAGTTTTAATGTGTGTAACATGCAGTGGAGAGCAGATGATGTAAAACACAGACACAGTACGGACCTGAGAGGAATCCTCAATGGCCTTGTGAAGATTTCTTAACTTGAGATGACATGCAGCCCTGTTTGAATACAGAGCTGGGATCTTTCTGTTGAGCCTGACAGCCAGGTTGTAGGCATTCACTGCACCCAGGTAGTCCCCAGTCACAAAGCATTTACTAAAGGAGAGAGTAACTTTAGTGTTCATGGTTCAGAAAAAATAAGTGTTGTTAAACTGTTTTGAGAGGAGACTTGACTTACTCTCCTTTGTTCTTTAACCAGTCAGAATTCTTCTCATTCTCCTTCAGGTCCTTCAGCTCCTCAACATCTGCATTTACAGCACGTCTGGCTTCAGCTTGTTTTTTGAGCCACTAGTTGGTTGGAATATATAAAGTGCAATCTTAGTACTAATTCCACTCAGAAAGAATATGGTTAATAAAATATTATAATTAGACAAACGCTATGTTCTAATAATTTTCTATATTTAAGAAATGTCTTCATTAGAACCATAAAAGACTCATGGCTTATGCATCAACAAAACCTGTGCTACAATTCATCATAGTTGATGTTGACAGATGACAGTGGCAAGTGATGAGTCTAGTGTGAATCAGCAGTGAAAGCATTACTTTAGCAGCCTGTGGCCTCCATTCTGTGTGAAGCAGCCCTGCTGGCAGCACAGCTCTTGGGAAGCTGAAATGATGGCGGCTGATCAAATGATCTTCACTAATCAGAAATGTATGGAGCAGAGGTGCATTTACAGGTGGCTCCATGAGGAGTAAACAGGAAGGAAAGTGAACATATTTCATTAATTACAATATAATGTAAGGGGGCGGCTGTAGCTCAGTGGGTAGAGCAGGTGACCAGCAACCAGAATGTCACTGGTTCGAACCCCGGCTCCCCTGGGCGGAACCGAGCTACATGCCGAAGTATCCTTGAGCAAGATACTGAACCCCGAAATTGCTCCTGACGCGCAGTTGTGTGGCAGCCTCTGCCGTCAGAAAGGGCCCTGCGATGAGCTGGCGACCAGGGATATACCCTGGCCTCCGCCCATATGAAAACTGGGATTGGCTCCAGTAACCCCCGCAACCCCCTGAAAGGGGGGGATAAAGCGGCAACATCCCCGTGACCCTCACGGATAAAGCGGCCAAGAAAATGAGATGAGAGATGAGATGAGACAATATAATGTAATATACAAAGTAGTACAGTATCAATGGTATATTATTACTACTACAATAAGAATATATAAATGGTGTATTATTACCACAATATGAATATATTAATGGTATATTATTACCACAATATGAATATATCAATGGTATATTATTACTACAATAAGAATATATCAATGGTATATATTACTACATAAGAATAAGAATATATTAATGGTATATGATTACTACATAAGAATATAGCAATGGTATATTATTACTACATAAGAATATATCAATGGTATGTTAATACCACATTAAGAATATTTTAAATAAATAATAATTACTTATAAGAATATATTAATGGTATATTGTAACTATAATAAGAACATATTAATAGCATATTGTTACTACATTAAGAATATATCAATGTATATTAATACCACATTAAGAATATATTAAATAAATTAGAATACTAATAAGAATATATTCATGGTATATTGCTTGTATATTTGCAAGAGACTAACAATATGTTTTTAATGTACTTACTTATAATACAAATAAGGTAGACTATAAATAAACTAATCAATCATGAATAGTACATACACAGCAATATACTTAAAGTGTACAAAGTCAGGGTACGAGTATTCTTAAGCATGCTAAGATTTAATACACTTAGTATATTTGAGGGCATGCCATAATGCCTTTTCATAACTAGGGATAGCCTGATTATCGGCCTGGCCTAATATCAAGTCAGATATTCAGCATTTTTCCAATTATTGGTACCAATGTTTTTTGTGTCTGATTGGTGATAAAAGAAATTAATTCAATAATGTGCTACTTTGGCTCTGATGTAGCATCCTTTCTCTCTCTGTAATCACAGGGTACATAACATTTCCCCCTAAATTGCATTCTCGTTTCCCTCACTGCGTCTTTTCCTTGCGTCTTAGTCCCTCCCACCGAGGATTTGTGGAGAAGCACGAGGAAACCATGGGAGGAGAGAGGAGACGAAGGAGTGTATTTTGTGAGAAATGAGATGTCCTTTCCTCTGAAGTGTCATGTGAAGCGATGTTGATTGATGCTGATCATAGCTGCATCAGCTGTCCGTCAGCTTTAACAGCTGTAGAGACTGAATTTGTGTCTGCAAACAGCCCCTTGCCAAAAATGCCATTCTTTATATTATTTAATAATAACAACACAGAACTTATAACTGTTGAGAGATTCAAATAATCAATAAAGTCAAACTGATGTGCCGTGTGCGATTATCTGAAACTGCTTATCCTTTTCAGGGTCACGGGGGGGCTGGAGCCGATCCCAGCTGACACTGGGCAACTGCGGGGTACACCCAGGATAAGTCGGCAGTTCATCACAGGGCTAACATATAGGGACAAACAACCATCCACGCTCACATTCACACCTACGGACAATTTAGAGTAACTGATCAAGTACCCAGAGAGAACCCACGCAGACAACATGCAAACTCTACACAGAAAGGCCCTGCCCCAACCAGGTCTCGAACCCAGGACCTTCTTGCTGCAGTGCTTACCACTGCGCTGCCGTGCTGCCCAACTAACTAAAGTTAAATAAATGGAGTGGAAGTATAAATTATCAGAAATGGAAAAATACTAACAATTGTACTTAAGTACAGTACTTGGGTAAGTTGTACTTAGTTACATTCAATCACTGATTATTCTAAATTTCGATGATCTTTTTTTCTTTTTTCTATGTTTACTGCATACTCCTTGATAACTAATAATTGGTATTTGCCCTTTTTTAAACATGCATTTGTGAAAATACTGTATTCCTTTTCAAAAAATTTTATTAGTCACCATACGCAGAACAGTTGAAGGTACAGTATGATCGAGCATCAAAGTGAGAGGATTTTTGCTGTCCAACTAATTCTAGACTGGTGTCTTTCATCCTCTTTGGATGATCGCCTGATAGTTAATGTTGATCTATTTAGAGTCTACAAATGTGAATGAGACTGTGCTGCAAGTTTCCACAGAAATATGTTGATGCGTGTTTCTCACCTCTTCTTCCTCTGGCACTCTTGATTCCCTGAGGGCTGTTGAAAAAACTCGTGGGGTAAATGTGACTTGAATGTTTCCAGCAAGTCTTGGAGCAGGCAGGTCTGCTTTTTTTTTCTTGCTCTTTGCTTCACTGTTGGCTTGTTGATCTAAACACAGGAATATGTTCATTATCATACCAAAACCAACTAATATAGAAGCTAATTTGATTGCACAGTTAATTACTTACCCGGTATGACCGTTCCACCACCTGAACATCCATTGTCTTGCTTCTCTGTCATGACTTTCACTTTGTTTTGACCGTCTCTCTGACTCTGATGTTTGAGTTGGGCTTCCTCCTTCTGTCTCAGTTGCCATGCTGCTAGCTCTGCTGTGGTTATGTCTCGCTCAGTCTCCTTCATTTTCTGGATACTGTCTCTTTCCTCCTTTTCAAGCTGGGATCAAGTAAAAAACAAAGCCTATATATAAGTCCTTAAGTCATATATAGCTAGAAGGCTTCTAGATTTTACTGCAGACTTCTGAAGGTAATTTTGGACACTTGGTGATGTGAATATTGAGTAGATTGTGGAGTCACTGAGTAAGTTACCTTCATCATTGTCTCCAGTGCATATTTTTTCTCTGCATGCTGTTTCTCTGCCTTGGATCTAGACTCTAAAGAAAGCTTTTCCTGGTATTTCAACAGAGCCTTTTCTCTGATCGTCCTCTGTTTTTCTTTATCATCTGAAACACATCAATTTATAATGGTAAATTAATTGTATGTAAAGGTATGACATACTTTTAATGAAGTGAAGCAGATATTTGAAATGATTAGCTCGGGGTTATCAGGGATCTCTATTTATCTTAGAGCCTAATGTAGGGCCTGTAGGCCATGTGCAACTAGACACCTTAATTCATATGGTCCATGATGTCTTGTCCTGGGTTTTGTGTCTCGTGGACTTCCTGTTTTATTTTGAAAAGTAACTCTCCTCTCGTTTCAGGTCACTTGCCCTTCCTCATGTGCCACCAGTCTGATGTCTCCCCTAATCCCTAATTGTTTCCACCTGTGTTCCCTCACCTGATGTGTCTTATAGTCTGCGTCTCCCTTTGTTCTGTGTCAGAGTGTTGTATTCGTCTCGCACCCAAGGGCTCATTCACAGCCTCGTTCACGCCAAGAATCAAAGTTTTTATTTCTTTTTCTTGATCCTCTTAAGTGAGTGACTTTTGTTTGTAATTTTTCTCAGTGTATTCAAGTCTAAGTTCATGGCCATTTGTTTGCCTCCGGTGGAGTGCCTCTTTTGTTTCATTCATTTTTCATAGTCAGTCGAGAGAGTAGTTTATGTTTATAGCCTTTTCTTATTCCTCCGATTGGAGTGATTTTTTTTTTGTTTGTTTTTTTTTGTTTTTTTGTTATAAGTTTTCATAGCCGAGTGAGCCAGAGTAGTTTAGTTCTTAGTTCTTTTCTTTGCCTCCTCAGGAGTGATTTTCTGTTTCCTTTCCCTTTTTCTTTGAGGTTGTTTTGCCTCAATTTGTTGTTGTACTGTTTCTTGTTTCCTCAGCCTGCAGATTAGATATTGTGATTTATAGCCTATTTGTTTCTCACCTTGCTTAAGAGTTCAAGTGAAAAAAAACAAATTTCACAATTAAAAGCCTGCTCTTATTGTCCTAAATTCTGCTCCTGAGTCCTCCTTTCAAGCCCAGGCCTGACACATGAGTGATTTTAAAATCTTATTTAGTCTACTGATGTTTGAAAATGTTGTCATTGTTGTGACTGCTATGCATCACTATCACTTTATGTGTTGATTGCTTCCATGTTCTTCCTATACCAAAGACGTTTTTCCCAACACAGACACTAGACATGTTGGCAGTAGCAATAAGGTAATGTTGGGATCCACAGATGAAGTTGTTCACTGTGGATTTCAAAATGCAGCAGCAAAGACTGCCAAGAGACCCAGCTTTGAGCTACTATTGGTCAGGGTGACAGATCCCCCACTGACCAGGTAGTCAAAACTCCAGCTCCTTTTTTTTGTCTCTCTATTCTCCCATTGTGCTGCCTGCCCTCTT
This sequence comes from Pagrus major, assembly GCF_040436345.1. Taxonomy (NCBI): domain Eukaryota; kingdom Metazoa; phylum Chordata; class Actinopteri; order Spariformes; family Sparidae; genus Pagrus; species Pagrus major. Next base: position 26,516,213 of record NC_133222.1, on the reverse strand, counting down.
CGCTCTTCAGAGCTCTTCTCCAGGTCTGCCCCCATGGAGCTGGCCACCAGTTCTCTTCTCCTGGATTCTTCTGGGCCCAACAGCTGCTGAGAGCTTCCAGCTGCATTTCCAGCAGGCCCACAGAACTTCTCCCCACAGCAGTGATGCAAGGTCCTGCCAGTACACCAGCTCAGTTAGTACCAGCAGCTGTGATACACAGCTTGCCAGCTAACTCCACAATCCGAGGAAAACGCAGCAACGAGGTAGCACCAAGCTGCTACCCCTGCGAAGGAAAGGAGCAACCAGTTTCCTCCATCCACCATCTTTCATCGTCCATTGCACAGCAAGGACAGCACTGTTCAACATTGGGATTACAATGTACTCATCAGCTAAGGACCCATCAGCACCTTTTCTTCAAAGACTGGTAACGTTGAACTGGGCCTTGATAGCACACAGCATAGCATAGCATGGCTAAGCACAAGACTGCTTAACTGGCTGATGTAATGCACATGTGCTCCATTTAGGTGTTTTGTTCACTGTTTGGGTGTTATTGTAATCTCTGTGTAGTCAGGTTATTGATATTTTTGCTTTGCTATACGGCTAACTTGATGAGATTTAATTATTGAATTGGCTATCATGTCCCTTCTTCAAGGCTGGTGCTCCTGAGGCGATCTAATGTATCTAGATCAGTGGTTCTCAAACTTTTTCGGTCATCCCCCACTTTGGACAAGGGGGAATTTTCAAGCCCCACCTGCCCCCATCGCCCCAACACAATGCTAATGAATTACGCCAAGCTTAACATCCGCGCGAAAGTTTGTTCCTCTACAATTGACCGTTCGCTAAGCCCTGCCCCCCTTAGTTACTGTTGCTATGTCTGTCAAGCTTTCGCTCCTACCATAAGAAATATGGAGTTTTCAGTGATATCAATAAGAGATATTCCAAAGGAAATTACGACAAATTTCTGGAAAAACTGTTTGGTGATATCAGAGAGAAGCCGACAGAATGGTCTTCGGTATGCATTTGAGAGATACATCCACAATATCATCTGCTGGCGGAGTATAAATGTTTGTTGTTGTTCTGATCGCACTCTGGGAATTTCACTCAGGTAGATCAAACTTAATACAGTACAGTCGTGAATCCCTATTACAAATCGGGATCACGCAACAACAACTACCCGATATGGATACTTTCCCACATAGTCACCGGATACCAGCGGAGATAGCCAGACCATCGGAGCCTCCGTGGATGATCACACTGAGTGGCAGGCGGCGGAGCCTGCGGAGGGAGCGCAAGCAGAAGCGGGGCTGCCAGGGCGGCACTCTTGCTCGACTAAAGAGGAATCCCAGGAGACCACCGCTCCCCAGCCTCTTCGTTGCCAACGTCAGGTCTCTTAACAACAAAATGGATGAACTACGATTTCGCTTATCAACATGGTCACTCGTCCAGGAGAGTTGTGTGATTATAATCACTGAGACCTGGCTACACTCGGGAGTCCCAGACGCAGCTATCAAGCTAGCGGGCCGCGCTTACCACCGCGGCGACAGGAACAGTGACTATTGATATGATCTTTGTTGTCATTAAAGAAAGGCATTGATAAAAATAGGCATAAAAAGGAAAATTTCCTCCCGTTTGTCGCGCCCCACCTGTCACATCTCTATTCCCCACCAGTGGGGCGCGCCCCACACTTTGAGAACCGCTGATCTAGATCGTAACTGCATCTTAATATCTATCAAAATGAATAATTATCACTGATAATCATTATCATTGATAGACAATATAACCCGAATTCCCTATTGTGTTAAAGCACAACAGCAAAATTATTGTATAACCTACAGTACAGCAAAAAAAACACCCACTTACCTACAAATTATAAATGACACAGTTACAGTTTGAAATACACACTGTACACTGTATCATCCACATACATTCACCTAAATCCTACATGCTTTATGCATTGAATATAGACACGTAGGCATGCATATAGTGTACATAACCACACACTTTATGTGCAGTCTAATACTTCACTCATTCAGTTTGTACTCATTTGCACTACAGCTTTATGTCTATTTCTGTCTGCTTGTAAATTGTTCTGTGTGAAAGTACATTAAAAACAAAATAAAACTGGAGTCCTATGTGTTCACATACTTGGACAATGAAGGGGATTTTGATTCTGAAATGTAGAATAAAGAGCAAGTCCTGAACAATAAAATGTTTCTGAAAGCTGAAATATTGAAGTCTTCTCCAGCTACAGCACAGTTCTGTGCCACAGGTTTGTCTTAATACATAACTCGGCCAGTTTGTTCATTCAATGACAGCTAATGAAAATCTTATTTTTGACACACTGGCTATGGTTGCTGGCAATTCCTGATACTACCTCTTGTATCGTATGCCTTTGAATTGTGCAGCTGAACGGTTTAGTGAAAGGACTACATACAGGGTAGATGCTCTTACTTTTAATTATCATCAGACGCTCCCACACTTTGTTGGTCTTCTTTGGCAAACTGATTACTGCAACTCCGTTTCCAACCTTTGCTGTGCTTCTGACTTCATCAACAGGTTCAAACAGGAAGGCTTCAAAGAGGTACGGTGAGAAATGCACCTGTACAGAAGAGAATGTGGAAAACATTTATGGGTACTGTATGAAGACAAACACCAGAACCTGTTTAAAGAATGTTTGGCTTAAATTAGTTTAGACATCATAATGGCACTTTAGACTACACAATACAGCTACACTGTAGGCTACACAACTTAGCTACACTGTAGCCTATACAACACAGCTACACTGCCGGCTACACAACACAGCTACACTGTAGGCTACATAATAGCCTGTAGGCTACACAATACAGCTACACTGTAGCCTACACATTACACTGTAGGCTACACAATACAGCTACACCGTAGGCTACACAACACAGCTACACTGTAGCCTACACAACACACTGTAGGTTACACAATGCGCTGTAGGTGACACAATACAGCAACACTGTAGTCTACACAATACAGCATAACCTACACAATACAGCTACACTATAGCCTACACAATACAGCTACACTGTAGGCTAAACTGTAGGCTACACAATACAGCGTAGCCTACACAATACAGCGTAGCCTACACAATACGGCATAGCCTAAACAATACGGCGTAGCCTATACAATACAGCTACACTGTAGGTGACACAATAGACTGTAGACTACACAATACAGCTACATTGTAGGTTACACAACACAGCTACACTGTAGCCTACACAACATGCTGTAGGCTACACAATACAGCTACACTGTAGGCTACACAGTGCAGCTACACTGTAGGTTTCACAATACAGCTACACTGTAGCCTACACAATACAGCTACATTGTAGGTTACACAACACAGCTACACTGTAGGTTACACAACACAGCTACACTGTAGCCTACACAACATGCTGTAGGCTACACAATACAGCTACACTGTAGCCTACACAATACAGCTACACTGTAGGCTACACAGTGCAGCTAAGCTGTAGGTTTCACAATACAGCTACACTGTAGCCTACACAATACAGCTACACAATACACTGTAGGCTACACAATACAGCTACACTGTAGGCTACACAATATACTGTAGGCTACACAATACAGCTACACTGTATGCTAAACAACACAACTACACTGTAGGCTACACAATACAGCTACACTGTAGCCTACACAATACAGCTACACTGTAGGTTTCACAATACAGCTACACTCCAGGTTCCACAATACAGCTACACTGTAGCCTACACAATACAGCTACACTGTAGGCTACACAATTATAGCACATTGCAGCTAAACTGTAGCCTACATAATACAGCTACATTGTAGCCTACACAACTTAGCAACACTGTAGCCTACAAAATACAGCTACACTGTCGGCTACACAACACAGCTACACTGTGGGCAACATAACAGCCTGTAGAATACACAATAAAGCTACACTGTAGCCTACACAATAGACTGTAGGCTACACAATACAGCTACATTGTAGCCTACACAATACACTGTAGGTTCCACAATACAGCTACACTGTAGCCTGCACAATACACTGCAGGCTACACAACACAGCTACACTGTAGCCTACACAACACACTGTAGGTTACACAATGCACTGTAGGTGACAAAATACAGCAACACTGTAAGCTACACAATTAGGGATGTCCCGATCAGGTTTTTTTTACCCCAATCCCGATCTGAGTCATTTAATATTCAGTATCTGCCGATACCAAGTCCCGATCCGATACTTAGCCCTAACTAATATTTTCTTAGATAATACAGCTGCATTAAGAAAAAAATCACCTACATCCAAGCTGTTCTTAATAGCTTTTTTTTTATTTTGTTGAAACAAAGTAAATACTTTCATATGGCTCTTTCTTATTCTGCATATCCTATTGCAACATTGGTTTTAATGAGTTTTTTTTTGTTTGTTTTTTATTTTTACAAAAACAACAAGTAAACAAAGTCAGTAACTAAACCCTGATCCTCGGCCACAGAGGTGGGCTGGTTATCCAGAGCGATGAATTCAATGACCTTCTCTGTAATATTTGCGGCCATGTCGCTGACTCGAGGATATTTCTCTTTCCTTTTGAAAGTATCCACGAGTGTTTGTTGCTTCGGTGCCTTTGCCTGTATTGCTTGAGTGAACTCTTGTTTTTTTTTTTTATGTGCCGTATCAAACTTGTAGTATTAAATGCAGCTCTTTTGTTACCAGCTCGCGAAACGGTCGTATTGCAGATGTTACGTGTTGCCCTTGGACTGCTTTCGCTTTCTAATTTGAAATATTTCCACACTGCAGACATTTTATCCACAGGTTCTCCAGACTAATGCTACGAGCACGACTGCATTCTGCCACAAATTGTGCTCTGTTGACGACAGCTGACGTAAAAATAATCGGGCTTGGGTCCACGTTCAAAATTGCCGATCCCGATCAGTGAAAAAAATGCCCATATCGGCCCCGATCCCCCGAATTAAATGATCCCTATACACAATTCAGCATAGCCTACACAACACTGTAGGCTACACTATAGGCTATACAATACAGCGTAGCCTACACAGTACGGTGTAGCCTAAACAATACGGCGTGGCCTATATAATACGACTACACTGTAGCCTACGCAATACACTGTGGGCTACACAATACTATACACTGTATGCTAAACAACACAGCTACACTGTAGGCTACACAATACAGCATAGCATACACAATACAGCTACACTGTAGCCTACACAGTACAGCTACGCTGTAGGCTACACTATAGGCTGTAAAATAAAGCATAGCCTACACAATACGGCGTAGCCTAAACAATACGGCATAGCCTACACAATACAGCGTAGCCTAAACAATAGGGCTGCAACGATTCGTCGATGTTGTCGACAAAAATCGATAATAGAAATAGTCGACAATGGAATTCATTGTCGCCAGACGTGTTTTTCCAACAGAGTGAGGCATCTCATTTAATTACAATCTCTGCCGAGAGTCGCACATGCACAATAGCGTCTAGCGGTAACGTACACAGAAATGGGGGCGTCCAACACATTAGCTACGCGTACCAAAACTTGGGGAGCATTTTAGCCTGGATACGGCGAATAAAAAGATTACTTGCAAGGTTTGTAAAGCAGACCTTGCGTATCACGGCAGCACCTCGGTAATGCACAAAAATTTAAAGAGAAAGCACGTCGGGCAGTTGAACGAAACGGAGTCTGACTCGCCTCGGTAAGATTCAAGTCACATTCAAGCCAATTTTTTCGCTTTAAAAGAGAGCTTTAACGTTACGCCTGACAAATGTATTTTAAATTAAATGCAGAGAGAGCCACCATGGACCCCTTTCTGCAGAAGAGGCAGATGTGCACCCCGCAACAGGCGACTGCCCTCACTGAGTCAGTATTGCAGATGCTGATCTATGATATGAGGCCGCTGTCCGTGGTCGATGGTGCCGGGTTTCAACAGATGATAGCCCAGTTCAACCCAGACTACATCCTGCCATCCAGAACCCATTTCACCCACTTGATGAAGCAGAAATACAGTACAACGTTTCTGAAGGTAATTGTTTAAAATACACACACACACACACAAACACACACACATTTCATAATTCATATAAACAATCACACATATTTCATACAAGCAATCACAAATTTCATTTAAAAGCAATTATATATTTCATTCATATATTATATTTACATATATATATTAAAATAGCTGAAATACATAACTTAATTTTGGTAAAATCATAGAGTAGCTGCAATTATTAAAACAGTATAACTTGTATGTTGAATAGTTTCTGTTGACATGTAGGTTTTTGCACTTTAAATATTTACAAAAATCAACTTTTGTGTTTAAAGGTAAAGTAGATCCTAAAAGAGGTCAACAGCTCCCTCACATTGATGTCTGATGTTTGGACCAGCCGTGCCACAGAGGTATATCTTGGAGTTTCGTGTCACTTCATCACCAAAGACTGGCAAATGAAGACTTTGAACCTCGCCACTCTACCTCTGGAGCAGAGGCATACTGCTGTGAACATCATGATATGGATGGAAGAGGTGATAGAGAAATTTGACATCTTGCCTAGCAAAATTAAAGCAATAGTACACGACAACGGGTCTAACATGCTGGCAGCAGCTTGACTCCTGGAAGAAAAACACGGTTGGTCTTCAGTCCGCTGTGCTGGGCACACCCTCCAACTTATCGTCAACAGTGCCCTCAAAGAGCCCAGCATCAACAAAGCTACTGGTGCTGCAAGAAGCTTAGTGGAGCACTTTAGGAGAAGTGAGCTGGCAAATTCAAAACTGAAGAAGAAGCAGCAGCAAATGAACACTGCAGAGCACAAGCTGATCCAGGACGTCAGTATGCGATGGAATAGTACTTATTACATGGTGGAGAGACTCCTGGAGCAGCGCTGGCCAGTCACTGCAACTCTCTCTGACCCTGAGGTAACACCAAGAGGCAAGCACTACTTTGACCTGAAACCAGAGCAGTGGGTGCTACTTGAAGAGCTGGTGCAAGGGTTGGGGCCTTTTGAATGCGCTACCGTTTTCCTCAGTGGACAGGAGTATGCTACTGCTTCATGTCTTCCACAGCTGGTCAAAGGGCTGCAACGGTCCATACAGCAAACCCAGTTTGAGACGAGCTCAGGAAAAGCCTTTCGAGCCATCGCAGGAAAAGGAATAAGTGAGAGATGGGAGAATCTTAACACTGTGTCTGCAGAGAGAGACAACCCACTTGTTCTTGCAGCTGCCATCGATCCAAGATTCAGAAAGATGAAGTTTATCTCACCTGAAGATGGCACAAGGGTGCAAAGTACAGTTGAAGTTCTTGCCATAGAAGAGGCAAAGGCCGAGACTGGGATACATGATGACCCTGAGCTACAGCAGAAGAGGAGGGGTAATGTCCCAGGGGCAAAGTCAGCGCTGGATAACCTGCTTCAGTCTGACACTGACAGTCTGAGTGAGGAAGAAGAGGAAACCCAGGAGGACAAAAAAATCCAAATGGTGAGGAGGGAAGTTCAGATGTTCTTCACAGAGGCACCAATAGCCAAAAAGGATGACCCTCTCAGCTGGTGGAGAGAAAATGAGGGGCGTTTTCCCACACTGTCAAACCTAGCAAGATCTCTTCTGTGCATTCCTGCAACATCCACCCCGGCAGAGCGAATCTTCGCAGCAGCAGGAAATATCTGCTCCCAGAAGAGAGCAAGCCTCACACGAGAGCATGTGGATATGCTGGCTTTTCTCAGTATGAATAAACTGAACGACATAGCCTGAGCCTCATGTTGATTTTAAACCTGGTCTGTCCACCATGACAGGTTTGTGTCCAGGTTGTATCACACAGTCCATGTTTACAACTTGAATTTGGACAACTCTGAATGCTTTATTTTCAGCTGTGTATCTACAAACGTCAGTTGTTAAAACCGTTAGATTTCAGACTGTTGAGAATTGTAAAGTTCTTTTGCAACAGACTGCAGTTGACCACTGAATGTACTTCACAAAATGCACTTAATATTTGTTTTATTTACTGTTTTACTGCTGCTAATGTGCCTGTCCTTGGTTTACAGGAAAAAATGTTTACTTGATTTTAATTAATTAATTTTTTTTTATAAAACACATTTGCCTGTCCTTAAAAACTGGACAGAGGTTTATTTATTTATGGATTTATGTCTATACTGACCGAGCACTGTGCCTAATTGGTTTTAGATAGGACATTTTTATTTACTTTTTGTATGAATCAGCAGCAAAGTTGAATAAAAGATGCATTTTTCATTGAAGTACCCATCTTTCTTGTGTTTATTATCATTTGCCACATAATTTAAGCAACTTCATGCTAAATTTAAGAAAAAATTAATAATTATCCGATTAGTCGACGAATCGTTTCAATAGTCGGTGACTAGTCAACTATTAAAATAGTCGTTAGTTGCAGCCCTACTAAACAATACTGTGTAGCCTATACAATACAGCTACATTGTAGCCTACGCAATACACTGTGGGCTACACAATACTATACACTATATGCTAAACAACACAGCTACACTGCAGGCTACACAATACAGCATAGCATACACAATACAGCTACACTGTAGCCTACGCAATACACTGTAGGCTACACAATACAGATACACTGTATGCTAAACAACACAGCTACACTGTAGGCTACACAATAGACTGTAGGCTACACAATACAGCTACACTGTAGGTTACACAAACCAGCTACACTGGAGCCTACACAACACACTGTAGGCTACACAATACAGCTACACAATACAACTACACTGTAGTCTACTTAATACAGTGTAGCCTACAAAATACACTGTAGCCTACACAATACAGCTAAATTGTAGGCTATACAATACACTGTAGCCTACAAGATAAAACTACACTGTCGCCTACACAATACACTTTAGGCTACACAACACAGCTACACTGAAGCCTACACAATACACTGTAGGTTACACAATACAGTGACACTGTAGCCTACACAATACAGCTACACAGTACAGCTACACTGTAGCCTACACAATACAGCTATACTGTAGCCTACACACTACAGAACACTTTAGCCTACACAATACACTGTAGGTTACACAATACAGCTACATTGTTGGCTACACAATACAGCGTAGCCTACATAATACACTTTAGCCTACACAATACAACTACACTAAGGCCTACACAACACTGCTACCCTGTAGGCTTCACAGCTACGATGTAGCCTACACAATACACTGTAGGTTACACAATACAGAGACACTGAAGCCTACACAATACAGCTACACCAAAGGCTACACAGCTACAATGAAGCCTACACAATACAGCTACACTGTAGGTTACACAATACACTGTAGCCTACACAATACAGCTAAATCGTGTAGGCTACGTGTATTAGGTACGCTACAGTGTAGCTGTAGCTGTATTGTGTAGGTGACAGTGTAGCTTTATCGTGTAGGCTACAGTGTATTGTCTAGCCTACCATTTAGCTAGACAATACACTGTAGCCTTCATGATAAAGCTACACTGTCGCCTACACAATACACTTGAGGATACACGACACAGCTACACTGAAGCCTACACAATACAACTACACTGTAAGTTTCATAGTACAGCTACACTGGAGCCGACACAATATACTGTAGGCTACACAATACATTGACACTGTAGGCTACACAATACACTGTAGGTTACACAATACTGCTACACTGTAGGCTACACAATACACTGTAGCCTACACAATCCACCAAAGCCTACACAATACACTGTAGGTTACATGATACAGCTACACTGTAGCCTACACAATAATGGTACACTGTAGCCTACACAATAATGCTACACTGTAGTCTACACAATACACTGTAGGTTACACAATACAGAGACACTGTAGCCTAAACACTACAGCTTCACTGTAGCCCACACAATACAGCTACATTGTAGGCTACACAGTACAGCATAGCCTACACATTACAGCTACACTGTAGACTACACAATACACTGTAGTCCTACACAATACAGCTACATTGTAGGCTACACAATACAGCGTAGCCTACACAATACACTTTAGCCTACACAATACAACTACACTGAAGCCTACACAACACAGCTACACCATAGGCTTCACAGTTACGATGTAGCCTACACAATACAGCTACACTGTAGGTTACACAATACAGAGACACTGAAGCCTACACAGCACAGCTACACTGAAGCCTACACAATACACTGTAGTCTACATAATATACTGAAGCCTACACAATACACTGTAGGTTACACAATAAACTGTAGGTTACATTATACAGCTACACTGTAGCCTACACAATAATGCCACAATGAAGCCTACACAGTACACTGTAGCTTACACAATACAGAGACACTGAAGCCTACACAATACAGCTACACCGTAGGCTACACAGCTACGATGTAGCCTACACAATACACTGTAGGTTACACGATACAGCTAAACTGTAGGTTATACAATACAGCAACACTGTCGCCTACACAATACAGACAGCTACAGCTACACTGTAGCCTACCTAATACAGCGTAGCCTACACAATACACTGTAGGTTACACAATACACTGCAGCCTAAACAATACAGCTAAATTGTAGGTTATACAATACACTGTAGCCTTCATGATAAAGCTACAGTCACCTACACAATACACTTTAGGCTACATGACACAGCTACACTGAAGCCTACACAATACAACTACACTGTAGGTTTCATAGTACAGCTACACTGGAGCCTACACAATACACTGTAGGTTACACAATACTGCCACACTGTAGGCTACACAATACACTGTAGCCTACACAATACACTGAAGCCTACACAATACACTGTAGGTTACACGATATAGCTACACTGTAGCCTACACAATAATGGTACACTGTAGCCTACACAATAATGCCACACTGTAGCCTACACAATACACTGTAGTCCTACACAATACAGCTACATTGTAGGCTACACAATACAGCGTAGCCTACACAATACACTTTAGCCTGCACAATACAACTACACTGAAGCCTACACAACACAGCTACACCGTAGGCTTCACAGTTATGATGTAGCCTACACAATACAGCTACACTGTAGGTTACACAATACAGAGACACTGAAGCCTACACAACACAGCTACACTGAAGCCTACACAATACACTGTAGCCTACATAATATACTAAAGCCTACACAATACACTGTAGGTTACACAATAAACTGTAGGTTACATTATACAGCTACACTGTAGCCTACACAATAATGCTACACTGTAGCCTACACAATAATGCCACAATGAAGCCTACACAATACACTGTAGCCTACACAACACAGCTACACTGAAGCCTACACAATACACTGTAGCCTACATAATATACTAAAGCCTACACAATACACTGTAGGTTACACAATAAACTGTAGGTTACATTATACAGCTACACTGTAGCCTACACAATAACGCTACACTGTAGCCTACACAATAATGCCACAATGAAGCCTACACAATACACTGTAGGTTACACAATACAGAGACACTGAAGCCTACACAATACAGCTACACCGTAGGCTACACAGCTACGATGTAGCCTACACAATACACTGTAGGTTACACGATACAGCTAAACTGTAGGTTATACAATACAGCAACACTGAAGTCGACGCAAGACACTGTAGCCTAAGCAATACACTGTAGCCTACATAATATACTAAAGCCTACACAATACACTGTAGGTTACACAATAAACTGTAGGTTACATTATACAGCTACACTGTAGCCTACACATTAATGCCACACTGTAGCCTAGACAATACACTGTAGGTTACACAATACAGACACTGTAGCCTACACAATACAACTACACTGCAGCCAAAACACTACAGCTACACTGAAGCCTACACAAAACAGCTACACTGTAGGCTGCACAATACAGCATAGCCTACACATTACAGCTACACTGTAGACTACACAATACACTGTAGTCCTACACAATACAGCTACATTGTAGGCTACACAATACAGCATAGCCTACACAATACACTTTAGCCTACACAATACAACTACACTGAAGCCTACACAACACAGCTACACTGTAGGCTTCACAGCTACGATGTAGCCTACACAATACAGCTACACTGTAGGTTATACAATAATGCCACACTGTAGCCTATACAATACACTGTAGCGTACACAATACAGAGACACTGAAGCCTACACAATACAGCTACACTGTAGCCTACAGAATACACTGTAGCCTACATAATATACTGATGCCTACACAAAACACTGTAGGCTACACAATAAACTGCAGGTTACATGATACAGCTACACTGAAGCCTACATAATACACTGAAACCTACACAATACACTGTAGGTTACACAATACACTTTAGGTTACACAATACAGCTACACTGTAGCCTACACATTAATGCCACACTGTAGCCTAGACAATACACTGTAGGTTACACAATACAGACACTGTAGCCTACACAATACAACTACACTGTAGCCTAAACACTACAGCTACACTGTAGCCTACACAAAACAGCTACACTGTAGGCTGCACAATACAGCATAGCCTACACATTACAGCTACACTGTAGACTACACAATACACTGTAGTCCTACACAATACAGCTACATTGTAGGCTACACAATACAGCATAGCCTACACAATACACTTTAGCCTACACAATACAACTACACTGAAGCCTACACAACACAGCTACACTGTAGGCTTCACAGCTACGATGTAGCCTACACAATACAGCTACACTGTAGCCTACAGAATACACTGTAGCCTACATAATATACTGATGCCTACACAAAACACTGTAGGCTACACAATAAACTGCAGGTTACATGATACAGCTACACTGTAGCCTACACAATAATGCCACACTGAAGCCTACATAATACACAGAAGGTTACACAATACACTGTAGGTTACACAATACAGAGACACTGAAGCCTACACAATACAGCTACACCGTAGGCTACACAGCTATGATGTAGCCTACACAATACACTGTAGGTTACACGATACAGCTACACTGTAGGTTATATACAATACAGCAACACTGAAGCCTACACGATACACTGTAGCCAGCACAAGACACTGTAGCCTCCACAATACAGCTACACTGAAGCCTCCACAATACAGCTACACTGAAGCCTCCACAATACAGCTACACTGTAGCCTACACAATACACCTACACTGTAGCCTAAACACTACAGCTACACCGTAGGCTACACAGCTATGATGTAGCCTACACAATACACCTACACAACACAGCTACAGTGAAGCCTACACAATACACTGTAGGTTACACAATACACTGTAGGTTACACAATACAGCTACACTGTAGCATACACAATACAGCTACACTGTAGGTTACACAATACACTGTAGCCTACACAATACACTGTAGGCTACACAACACAGTTACACTGTAGGCTACACAATACCGTTACACTGTTGCCCTACACAATACAGCTACACTGTAGCCTAAACACTACAGCTACAGAGAAGCCTACACAATACACCTACACTGTAGCCTAAACACTACAGCTACACCGTAGGCTACACAGCTATGATGTAGCCTACACAATGCACTGTAGGTTACACGATTCAGCTACACTGTAGGTTACAGCGACACCGAAGCCTACACAATACACTGTAGCCTATGCAATACACTGTAGCCAGCACAAGACACTGTAGCCTACACGATAAAGCTACACTGTCACCTACACAATACACTGTAGGCTACACAATACAGCTACACCGTAGGCTACACAACACAGCTACACTGAAGCCTACACAATACACTGTAGGTTACACAATACACTGTAGGTTACACGATACAGCTACACTGTAGCCTACGCAATACACTGTAGCCTACACAATACAGCTACACTGTCACCTACACAATACACTGTAGGCTACACAATACAGCTACACCGTAGGCTACACAACACAGCTACACTGAAGCCTACACAATACACTGTAGGTTACACAATACACTGTAGGTTACGCAATACACTGTAGCCTACACAATACAGCTACACTGTAGGTTACACAATACACTGTAGCTTACACAACACACTTTAGGCTACACAACACAGTTACACTGTAGGCTACACAATACAGTTACACTGTTGCCCTACACAATACAGCTACACTGTAGCCTAAACACTACAGCTACACTGTAGCCCTACACAATACAGCTTCACTGTAGCCTACAGAATACACTGTAGCCTACATAATACACTGAAGCCTACACAATACACTGTAGGTTACACGATACAGCTACACTGTAGCCTACAATAATGGTACACTGTAGCCCACACAATAATGCCACACTGTAGCCTACACAATACACTGTAGGTTACACAATACAGATACACTGTAGCCTACACAATACATCTTCACTGCCTACACAATACACCTATACAATACAACTACACTGTAGCTCTAACACTACAGCTACACTGTAGTCTACACAATACAGCTACACTGTAGGCTACACAATACAGCATAGCCTACACATTACAGCTACACTGTAGACTACACAATACACTGTAGTCCTACACAATACAGCTATATTGTAGGCTACACTATACAGCGTAGCGTACACAATACACTTTAGCCTACACAATACAACTACACTGAAGCCTACACAACACAGCTACACCATAGGCTTCACAGCTACGACGTAGCCTACACAATACAGCTACACTTTAGGTTATACAATAATGCGACACTGTAGCCTATACAATACACTGTAGGTTACACAATACGCTGTAGGTTACACAATACAGAGACACTGAAGCCTACACAATACAGCTACACTGTAGCCTACAGAATACACTGTAGCCTACATAATATACTGAAGCCTACACAATACACTGTAGGTTACACAATAAACTGTCGGTTACATGATACAGCTACACTGTAGCCTACACAATAATGCTACACTGTCGCCTACACAATAATGCCACACTGAAGCCTACACAATACACTGTAGCCAGCACAAGACACTGGAGCCTTAGTAATACACTGTAGCCTACACGATAAAGCTACACTGTTGCCTACACAATACACTGTAGGCTACACAATACAGCTACACCCTAGGCTACACAACACAGCTACACTGAAGCCTACACAATACACTGTAGGTTATACAATACACTGTAGGTTACACGATACAGCTACACTGTAGCTTACACAATACACCTACACAACACAGCTACACTGAAGCCTACACAATACACTGTAGGTTACACAATACACTGTAGGTTACACGATACAGCTACACTGTAGCCTACACAATACAGCTACACTGTAGGTTACACAATACACTGTAGCCTACACAATACACTGTAGGCTACACAACACAGTTACACTGTAGGCTACACAATACCGTTACACTGTTGCCCTACACAATACAGCTACACTGTTGCCTAAACACTACAGCTACACTGAAGCCTACACAATACACCTACACTGTAGCCTAAACACTACAGCTACACCGTAGGCTACACAGCTATGATGTAGCCTACACAATACACCTACACAACACAGCTACACTGAAGCCTACACAATACACTGTAGGTTACACAATACACTGTAGGTTACACGATACAGCTACACTGTAGCCTACACAATACAGCTACACTGTAGGTTACACAATACACTGTAGCCTACACAATACACTGTAGGCTACACAACACAGTTACACTGTAGGCTACACAATACCGTTACACTGTTGCCCTACACAATACAGCTACACTGTAGCCTAAACACTACAGCTACACCGTAGGCTACACAGCTATGATGTAGCCTACACAATGCACTGTAGGTTACACGATTCAGCTACACTGTAGGTTACAGCGACACTGAAGCCTACACAATACACTGTAGCCTATGCAATACACTGTAGCCAGCACAAGACACTGTAGGCTACACAATACAGCTACACCGTAGGCTACACAACACAGCTACACTGAAGCCTACACAATACACTGTAGGTTACACAATACACTGTAGGTTACACGATACAGCTACACTGTAGCCTACGCAATACACTGTAGCCTACACAATACAGCTACACTGTCACCTACACAATACACTGTAGGCTACACAATACAGCTACACCGTAGGCTACACAACACAGCTACACTGAAGCCTACACAATACACTGTAGGTTACGCAATACACTGTAGCCTACACAATACAGCTACACTGTAGGTTACACAATACACTGTAGCTTACACAACACACTTTAGGCTACACAACACAGTTACACTGTAGGCTACACAATACAGTTACACTGTTGCCCTACACAATACAGCTACACTGTAGCCTAAACACTACAGCTACACTGTAGCCCTACACAATACAGTTTCACTGTAGCCTACACAATTCACTGTAGCCTACACAATACAGCTACATGGTACAATAGAAGTTGTGTGTGATATAGCTAAACGTGTTGATAGAGCAAGAACTAGAACCCTAGCGCTCTGTTGTTGTATTATGTGCCATTTGTGTTGTTCGTGCATTTCTACATGTTGACTATGTTTGTCGACAAAAAGGCACATACAGCTGACTGAGTGACACACGTTAATTGTTTGTTAGTTAACTGTTGTGTTAGCATGTTAGTTTACCTTGAGGTATTCGTCTGTAGACAGGATGTCTACTTTCTCAGCTTTGGCTCCTTTTAAAGGCACACTAATGTAAACCATCGAGTCTGTCTGTGTCCATGAGTAGTCTGTCACTAGCAAAGGCATTCTGGACACGCTGACCTGCACTTTACTGATGGATGTATCGATGCCGTCGGTTAAAAACGAATGTCTGCGTCAAAAGGAGAAGCGCTGAGAACTGTAAGGTGCCGCATAGCGTCCGGTTGCTATGGTGACCAGACATCGATCATGCTGCCTTCACGTTTTTCGGAAAAATCACAATTGAGAATCATTGTAATCCTTTTCAAGAAATAACACACACAATGTAAAGTAGACATACTGCATATGACACCGGGAAAAATGTAAGACACATAGGCTTGCTCACACATGTTACACCTCTTAAAGTTGTGAAACGGGTACTGCATTAATGCTGTTTAAAACGCCATTCATTTGTAAAGCCTTCATTCTTTCTAAACAAGAATAGGATAAGATATACAAGGTTACAAGCTATATTTATTGTCATTTTTTTAAAACCCAAGGGTTCAAAAAACAAAACTATGTTTGAGTCCTTTGTGCTTCACTGGTGGTACAGCAGCAGATACTTCTGTATCTGTTATCAGATGGCAGCAGGGTGAACAGACTGTGGCTGGGGTGGTGATGTCTTTGAGTATTATTTGGGCTCTGTGCAGACATCTCACTAGTGCTCTGTAGATGGTACCAGGGATGTTCAGTTGTTCTGTTCCTGAACCTATTGTTTTTATTATTCTCATTGTGTGAAACACTTTATGCTCTTTGCTGTATGAACAGTGCAATACAAATAAGTTTGATTGATTGATTATGTTTTTTACCAACATCATTCAAAGCCAGAAATAGGTTTCATTGTGCTGCATAAATCAAACATGGGATTATTACAGCAAAAACAGACAAACTTCAACAATTTAGAAAATTGTATTCATAGCAAATGAAATTCTATTTGAAATATTTAAATATTCCAATTAAACTCAGCATTAGACCAAAGAAAAGGTCACATCAGAATATATATAATAATACACATCAGATTACATACAATACATGCACAAAGCTTTAATCACCTGAGTAAAATACCTCAAATGTTGAATACAATTTCAAAATTAACAGTCTTCAATGTACTTTCACAGATCATTACAGTGTGACTGTCATAGTGTGGGTTTGTTGATTTCCTGTTTTATTTTTTTAGTTATATCCTCTTGTGTCTTGTTGTTACTTTCTCCTTTCTTCTCACCTGTGTTTCCAGTGTTCTGTTCTCTCCTGTGTTCCTCACCAGTCTGATTGTCCCCCACACCTGTGTCACATCAAGCTCATCAGCAGTGCTTTATTTCCAGCATCTCTCCGGCAGTTTCTGTGGAAAACTGTTCCTCTTCCTGGATCAGTCCACACCTCTCCAGTTCAGACATCAAGAGTTCCGGCAGATGCCTTTCCTGTTCTGTTGTCGGGGGTCCTGACTGATGTCTCGCCTCCTCCTGGGCTGGCACATGCACCGCCTGGTCCTGAACCCACTTCCTGGAACAGTCATCACCTCTCCAGTCCGTGGTTCAGTCGACGCCTCTCCAGTCTCTGATTCCCTGTCGGCACCCCAGCCGGCCTCCTGAGGGCTTACACCCTTTGCCCCAGCTTCCTTGTTGCCCCATGGACCTGCTTCGCCCATTGGCCCTTCTCATTTCCCCCATACATGCTTTGCTCTCCAGACCTGCTTCGCCCTTCAGCCCTGCCTCCTGGTTTCCCTGATTCCCAGTCGCCGTGCCTTTTGCCCATGAGCCCCAATGGAGCCTTTTTGTGTGATTTTGGGGGGGCTTGTCCTTATTACTTTTTAAAAAGCATAATTATTAAAAAATGCTATTCAAAAATAACTTGCACCAAGCAATGCTAGCTAACAAGATTAAATGTATACATTTTGATGTGCCATTATGTGATTTTCTTTCCCACCATAATTATCTTAACTTATTACATTGCCTAAAATCAGTGTGAAAATGTCAAACTACAGCCAAGGGGAGGACAGTGTCTGGTTTGGGGATCTTATTCTGTGTTCACAGAGAAAGTGAAGCACATCTTCGCCTTGCCTTCCTCATGCAGATGTTACCACAGGATCATTTGTGTTTGTTTGCTTTATGCACATGTGTGTTTATTCGCCTCAAACAGGCAGAATACTGAATGGCATGCACTGAGGGTGTGTGTCTGTATGAAATCCATTCAGCCTCTCACTGAACTCAGCACTTATCACTCCAGCTCTCTCTTATCTAGTCCCCCTCTCCTCTCTGTATCATTACATTAGTAAAGTAAAGTACATTTCCCTCCAGCTCTAGTTAGCAGTCAACATTAAGGTATGGTCACACATGGACAAAATCAGTGACCATCAGCCCACTTAGGCCAAGTTCTCATCAATGTTCAGCAAAGTTGAATTCTCAATTTAGTGCATGTCTAATTGTACCAATACAGGACATAGACACCTGACATAGGAGATCACCTCTCTGGCTCGCTGCTGCAGTCAGGTTGATAAAGAGGGAAGATAAATCCACTTTAATCCAAAACATTTAAAAAGTAATCTCTGTGCTCTCCTGCCCAGAAATGGCTCTGAAATGGCTCAAACCAAATCAAGCTGATTTACTTTAAATCATTAGTTTTACTGCACGGAGTTGAGCCATGCCCTCAATGGACCTGCTCGGGAGGAGGGCCAAGCTGGGCCCACCCCACCTCCAAGCAGGCTGCTGTTACATCTCACGACTGCGGCCAACCTGTAACAAGCACCCACCTCCCCCTCAAACAAGTGTGTGTTGCAAATCGATACTCAGCTCATGTCTGTGCAGGAAACCTGAGAGAAAGATGTTTCTCAGTGTGTCAGTGTGTTCAGCTCTCAGTACTTTTGTAGCTTCTAACTGAATCTCTTTAGTTTCTCTCATCCTGTTTGTTCTTTCAAACATCTGCTGTGTTTTACTGTTTCATCGTGTTCACGTTCAGCTGTGTCATGTTTAGTGACTGCTGGTGAAAACACAATGTTTCCTGTAATGTTGCTTCATAATACAAGCTTAAAATGACTAAACAAAGGGGGGGCTTTTATTGTGAAGTAGTTAGAATAAACTAAATGTAATTGTAACTGAATTAGTGGAGCCACTTTGTGAGCAGTGATCTTTTGATAGTACTGTAGGGATCGAGACAAGGTGTCATTGGTTTAAGAAACACCTCCAAGCAGGTAGCCCAGTTGTGGTGGAAATGCAAATCCCTGCCATGCCGGGCTGCTGCGCCTCTTCAAAGTAGAGTAGTATAGCCAGACTGCCTGAAGCTCTGGCTCTGCACTGACTCTCTCATCCAGAGGTGGCCAGGTCTGAGCAGCTGAGCACCGCCTCTGCCTCCACGCTCCGCCCAGCCCCACACAACACTCTGCAAAGTAGTGATGGGAATTCCGTTTCTTATGGCTCGGCTCACTAAAAAGAGCCGGCTCTTTCAGCTCCCAAGTGGCTCCTCAGATTTTTTGTTGCTTCAATTAATTTATTATCAAAAATAATGTAACTGTCACAGTCTGCTCATCTCCTGGTATTATTCCACTCACCTGTCTCTGCTCCACTCTGCCAGTCAGCCACACCTCCTCATCAGGCCAACTCTCCACACCTGTGACAGCCCTGGCTGCATTTAAGCCTGCTCCTGTCTCTGCTTCAGTGCCAGATTGTTCTCGATGCTTGCACCAGACTCTCCAGCGTTTTTCTGCCTGATCTCCCGGTTCCGACCCTGCTTGCCTCTGACTATCCTGCCTGACCGATCTCCTGGATATTACCTCAGCCTTCTGTCTTCGACCACGAGTTTCGCCTATCCCCTCCTGGTTACACACCTGCTCGGCTCTGCGGCTACACAGCTCACCACTGGACCTGTCTGCCTGCTAGGTAATCCACCTGTTGCTGGCTTTGCCTTCAGTCAGCGACGCCAGACTCACTCCTTCTCAGACCTCGCAGATCACTGTGAGCCAAGACTTTTCTCCCCATCACCGTATAAACTGTTTGAGACTCCTGTGATAAATAAAAGTCATTACCGACTGATATCCTGTCTGCCTGTGCTGCTTTTGGGTCCTCACCATACCCGTGACAGTAACATGATGTATAAAATGAATTACTAATGTGCAAAACATACATTATATCAAATGTTTATTATTTATATGGCTTATTATACTCAACATGGAACAGAGTGCTACAAAAAATCCATTATAAAGTACATAGCCTTTTGCACAAAGTGTCTCATAGAGCATTGGGTTGTAGGTCTAGGTGGTTGTGGTGGTGTACTGAATGATGCTGTAGACACTTTCTACTGCAACTGATGCTGCTGCTGCAAACTGGCACTTTCATTAGTAGCAGGTTCACTTGCTTGTCTTTTTTCTTCCAACTGCACTGTGAATGTATTGTTCTAATGTGCCTGTGCAGGTTATTTGTAGAGCCTGAGATTTCTCTCTCTCTCTCTATTGACCCCATTCCCAATTCCTGCAGGCAAGTCTGTGATTTTTATCTGAATTGTTACATTCTGACGTCACGTTTCACGTTACGAATGCGCCGGAAACAGTTGTAACAGAAGAGAAAACAACAATAGACCCATTGTGAAATAAGCGTCTGTAAAACAGTTGATACATTATTTTGAGCGTCACAACCCCCGCGAAATGACTTGTTTCACTGTCATAGTTTGAGCCCTTTGGTTGGAATGACTAGAAGACCTTCATGATTAATTTATTTCATCCCCCTTCAAGTTAGCTGGGTGCTAAACCTGAAGTTAGCCGGCTCGGTCAGCGATCCAGGTATTTTCATAGCCTGGAAGTTGAGCTTTTTTGGCTTCAAAACACCACTGAGCAGCTTTCATAGGAATGAATGGGGCTCTGCCTCCAACACTGTGTCCAGTAATAAGATGTCCTCAATAGACCGCATCACAAATTCCTTCCTTATTTACGTGTCCCTACCGGATGTTAACAATGTATTCACTTTGTGCGGTGGAATTTAGCGTGTTACCTGGGTCTTATGACTAGATCAAAGCCAAGCTGAGGTGATAAAAACCTGTGTCTACTGCAGAGTCAATTGACTCAGGTGTAAATGCAGAGTTTACACATTCCCATTGCACACAGAAGCCCGATCTTAGTGGGTTTAAGTGGGATTTTTGACCAGTGGAAAAGGGGTATAACCATACCAAGCCTGACTCCACTAGGCCAAGATGGCCCCCTTTAAACCAAAAGCCCCTCCCCTGGGCGTATTAACTTACATAACATTTTTTAAATGCACAATATTATCTGGCAGAGAAAACATTTACAGCCCATTGGACATTAGAGTATTTTACACATACATTTTTCACCCCAACCGAACCAAGACAATTGATGAAATCACAATGAAATATAATAAACATTTTCATGCTGATCAGGTTGACCCTCAAAATGCACAAAGCACTCTTCTTAATGTAGGAAATTGTTACGCCCCTGTTTCATCAAATAGTGAGTGAGAGTAATGATGCGTACAGGAAACAGCAGAACAACCAAGTATGCACCCTTGATGGCGCTACTGAAACAGTTAAGGAGAGAGGGATAACTGCGAGGTGTTTTGAATACTGCCAGCGACACAACGGAGATATGCAGTGTGTGTGTGTGTGTGTGGTCTGTAATCAGCGACACAACGGAGAGATATGCAGTGTGAGTGTGTGTGTGGTCTGTAATCAGCGACACAACGGAGAGATATGCAGAGTGAGATATGCAGAGTGAGAGCACATGTGAGTGCATGTGTGTGTGCTGCCTACAGAGCTGCTCTGTGACAGGGAGGCAGAGCTTTCAGCCATCAAGCTCCTCTCCTGTGGAACCATCTTTCAGTGTTGGTTCAGGAGGCAGACACCCTCTCTATGTTTAAGAGTGGAATTTCCTTTCCTTTTTGATAAAGCCTATAGTTAAGGCCTGCACAGACTCTTAGCTGAATATTTCCATATCCTGAGTTGATACTGTGTAACTTGACAGAATACAAATCTTGTTACACCATGTTACACAAGGCTAAAGAATTGCACTTTATACACAGATATTATATCCGCCTTTATCTTTATTGACAGGGTGTGC
The DNA here is from genome assembly GCF_040436345.1 of Pagrus major. Taxonomy (NCBI): domain Eukaryota; kingdom Metazoa; phylum Chordata; class Actinopteri; order Spariformes; family Sparidae; genus Pagrus; species Pagrus major. The sequence continues at coordinate 26,493,472 of NC_133222.1, read as the reverse complement.
GGTAAATAAAAAAATAAACTAGGTACAGCACCAGAGTCCTGCCTTTTTCCTGATAATAAAGTTACATGACAAGCCCTAGGCTGCCTTTTTGCTGCAGCTGTTTCTCTACTATTCCTTCTTTTTGGACTTTTGTCTACTTTACACTCTGTGAAGCACTTTATGTAAGCTTCGGCCGACATACCAGTTCACTGGTGTGAGCTGCCATCAAGAGTAGTGAGGCCCGCAGACCTAACAAGCTGTTAAAGAAGGCCGGCTCGATGGCTGGGCTGGCCGATGAGGTTCAATGTCAAAGCCATCCAGCATAACCCCTCTCACCCTCTCTATGGCAAGACGAGCTGTAGCAGATCATCCCACTCAGATGCAGCAGGGCCCCCGCCTTTCACACACACACACACACACACACACACACACACACACACACACACACACACACACACACACACACACACACACACACACACACACACACCTCATCATCTCTCTGCTGGACTGACGTAGCAAAAATACTGTGAAAGTTGTGGAACGCTCCAAAAACACCTGTTTGGAACATTCCACAGGTAAACGGTTCATTGGTAACAGGTGATAGTATCATGATGAGGTATGAAAGGGGCATCCTCGAAAGGCTCAGGCGATCATAAGCAAGGATGGGGCGAGTTTCAACACTTTGTCAAACACATGATTGTGTAAAGGAGATTACTACATGGGCTCAGGAACACTTTGTCACACTGTTGTTGCCAAACACAGTTTATGTTTTACACAGCATTATATATTATTGTATTTCGATTTTTAAATACTACTACTAAATACTTTTGTTATATTGCTGTGCATATTATGTTGTACTGTTTTCAGTGTGTATATATATATATATATATATATATATATATATATATATATATATATATATATATATATATATATATATATATATATATGTATGAATAAATAATCACATTATATATTAGTCTAGTATATGCGATTTACACATATTAGATTTGCTGACTTTGCTGATAATAATCAAATCACACCACTGATACTTAAGTCATCTTCTCTTTGAGTGCTTTTGTATAGTTTCTACTCTTATTTTGGTTTTATATCACTCTTATTCTTAACTTTATTTTTTTCTGTTCTTGCGCAGCCACAACAACCATATTTCCCCTCTGATGATAAAATAAAGGCTTATCTTATCAGCAGCACTGTATGTGAACAGACTCAGTGAGTCACACCGTGGCACTGGCTGGAAATAGTCTCCAACAAATTAATTATTTCCTTCTTTTTACGTAAGGTTTGCTGACAGCTACAGTGCCCAGCTCTTTCAAGAAATGAGTGAAACTTTTTAAAGCCATGCAAGCAGTGTGGCTCTCTGGATTGCAATGTCAACCTGTTGCTCCTTTGGTGATGCCCATTCTGTGCCCTCTGACTGAGGAGACAGAGCAGCAGATTGCCAACAGCAGTCAGGGTTTCATGAACGCTTCAAATGTCCCTTTGTGCTACATAAGAATAAATGTATTTTATGGCAGCAGGGTTAACAGACAGTGGCTGGGTGGGGGTTGTCTTTTAGTATCCTTTAGGCCCTGTGCAGACATCTCATTTCACCGATGCTCTGTAGATGGTACCAGTGATGTTCTGAGCACTTTTAATCACCCGCTGTAGAGCGCTCTTACAAAAGCACCTCAGATGAGCTGACACAAATTGCAGATACTCATAGTTTTCGGCTGATGAATCTAAACGACCTGATCCCCTTACTTTTCCTTTAGACATTTAGCATTTGTGGTTTTGAGCTTTGACAACTGCATTGATAGCTAAAAAATGTGTTTCAGACCATAATACCCCCCTCAAGATCAACTGTAATAACTATATGAATCTCCTGACTTATAATTTACTTCCATCATGAGGTCAAGAATTGAGTTTGTTTTTTTGTTTTTTTTTAAAAAAGGAGCTACATTACACAACAGCGTTTTTCTAAACCTTTATGGTTACTAATAATGCTTTAACTTTTCCACAATCAATGAACTCTTTCATTCTGACTTTTGACCTGACAATCAAAGCTTTTATCAGAGTAATCCAGAGATAAAAACAAGGTCAGAGATAGTATCATAATAGCCAAGGTGATCTTATATACACTTGCTGTTGTAAAACCTCTCTGTCCTTGCTTGCTTAATGGACACTATTGTAAACCCCCACATCGTAAAATCTTTCCTTGACAACAACTTATAAAACTATTAGAAATGTCTGAAGTGTTGAACATATTGTTCCTGGTAGGCTTCTAATGATGCACCAAAGGACAGTTTGACTCACGTGAGATAAAACATTAGCCATATCTGTTCCTGTACATTCTTAGCTGTATAGCACATAGAGCATTTCCACTTCTTTCTCACATCTAAGGAAATCCTGCACATTTTAACAAGAAGGCCTGAAAAGGACAATGAACTGCAGCTGACCCCAGAGTGTTCCTCATTTTACAGCAAAAGCCATATACTATCTAGGGCTTTGGACATAGTTGTCAAGGTGAAGAAGGCAGATTCTTCTTTACAGGACAGCTTAAAATGTATTGAGATGAAAAAAATATCTACAGGAAGTCAAATGTGATTTTGGAAATTCTCTTCAACTAACATGATTAATGGTTTATCAAAGCTTTGATTTATTGTCAAGAGAGGACAAAGCAATTTTAACTATGGTGTATACCATGAATACTCTTTGTTGTATACTAGCATATTTTGGCAGTTAGTATAAATAAGTAGCAAAAATGCACAATGAAGTGTCTTGATACAGCAGAAAATGTGTATGGGGATGTAGAAGGAGTGCCATTATTTTATAAATAACATAAGGTTTTAAGGTTTGTAACATAAGGTTCATGGTAACTTATTCACAGGTCTGCATAGCGAAATGAAAGGTTGTAAACTGCTTCATGCTACAGTAATTACAGAACATTAGAGTTATTTATATACAAATATAAACATGTGATGATGATAATGTAGTCGGAATCTTCACATCAAAAGTTTGATATCAGGTAAACACTGTCCATCAACTTTAACTGAATGCGAGCACCAAGCATCGAGTCCACCTCTCCTCGTCCCGCTGTAGTCCTGCTCTCTGTCGGCTCAGAACACAGTCCGCCTGTCGAGTGCGACAGCTTGATCCACTTGACTCTCTTCCTCCCGTGGATGGTCCAAACGGTCAGGCTGGATGGTCGAAAGATGCCATGATGATCTCAAATTCCACTGCTCTTACTCCAAAACACCTGCTTTCTACTCCATGATGACAGTATCTCTGCCATGGGCAGTATGTGTTTCAGTAATAAAGCTGAAAAAATCACGGTTTAAAAAATTTAAATGTAGCATAATTTAGAGGAACTACCAGTCACATTTTCATGGGCTGCATGATCACTGTTCTGATACAGAATAGATTAAATTCTTCCAGGTACTTTGTTAGAGACATCTGACAGTACTGAACTGTTGTAATTGCATATGCAACTGACATATGCCTGCAAACCAGTCAGAATCAAGTTCTGTCAGTGACTATAGTATAAAAAGATGAATGTTCTGTATATTTCTTTAGCCTCCATAATTTCAACACTGTTCTGCCGATTCATTTTATTGTGTAAAAATTGTTCCACAGAAGTCTCCTTCAACACTACACTCTTAGCAATTTTAGTCTGCATGCATTCCTAGTAGATATGGTGAATGTGCAAACCATTACCTAAATATAAATCCAGTATATACAAAGAAACACTAGCATTCCATCTGAGTTGTGCTTCAGGCCACCTGACAAATGTAAGTTTCCTATTCACTCTCATTTTACTTTTGGTTTGGACTCATGTAGTTTCTAAGTTATTTTACAAACATTTGTGTTATATTTGTAGAAAGTCTGTCAACATCCCGACAGCTATCAATAAATCAAATGCTCTGACAAAAAAAGGAAGAATAATCTTGTGTCTATGGCTGTCACTGGCCTCTAATAGGCCTACCCAATCATTTCATTCCTGTATCAAGCATAAAGTGTTGTTCAGTGACTAAGAGGCAAAAAGCAGACTCCCTCTTAGCCAAAGAATGAGTCACTGCTAGAGCGACTGAGGGGCCTCTGGGTGCCACAACACTTTCCCACTGCATCAAGTAAAGCGGTGCGCATCATACAGCACACTGTTCAGCGCTCTTGCACCCAAAGTTCAACCGTATTGCACAGCACTGCACTGAACCCAGCGGCCAGTGCAGCGCAAATCGCACTGTGGCTGAAAAGCCCACATCTCGTTCAGCAGCTAACCTAGTTAGCACAAAGCACACACCCACAGCAGTGAGCAACTTTTTGGACTAAAGTATGTTTGTGATGGCTATTTTGCTTGTTTTTCGTGGCATTTTACAAAGTTGTTTCTTCATGCACATAATCAGCATAAACTTTATGTACTGTGCACGTTTATGTGTTTTGGAGGAGTGGATTAGGAGGGAGACATGATGGGAAGGATATGATTTTTTCTTCTGGATACTTTCAAAATTTAGCTAGCTCTTGCTGTTTTTTTCAATCTTACCAAGCCCAGCTTTAACTCTGGACAATAAATATCTGGCTTTACAGCTGCTTAATGCGCCACCATGTTCTTCAGCTAGACACTAACTTTGTGGCGGTACTGGCAGTAAAATGCTTACATGCCAGCCCAACCCACATAAAACTATAAACAAAAAACATGTAAATCTAGGGGAAATGTTCCGGGTATAATAAACAAATGCCTCTTCTGGGTATAATAAACAAATGCCTCTTCTACAAGCCCCAGGGAAATAAAATGTAAAACTGAAGGTGTATAGGGGCTTGGGTTTCAAGGGGTTCCCAAATAAACACAGTTTCCTCACTAGAATGATGTGGGCAGCCAAGAAAACACAATAGGGCCTAAACAGACCAGAGTTTCTGGCTGGCAATCTAAGGGGAATAAAGTTCTCAGTGAGTCAGGGAAAGTTTCAGAATTAGGGTGAGTGCCCCCTGTGTGCCATTCCCCACCTCTTTTAAGTCTTTACAAAAAGGGCGTCATCACACCATAATTGGCTGGGAGGGAAACACCCCAAGCTGCTTCCACTCCTCAATCAGGAGTCAGTCTCCCACCCTGTGCACAGATGATCTGAATCCCCTGCAATTAGTCCAGAGGGATTTTAGAAAATCAGCCAAAACAAAGAAAGACAGCAAGTCTCAAACAATGGGACTGATACATGTGTGTTTGCTGTTTGGTTCTGGGCAGTAAGTGAGGCAGACTGAAAAACCCAAATAATGTGCTAAAAGAGGCTTAAAAACTTCATAGAGCTCAGGGGTACAAAGGAGTCGGGGGAGTAATAATTCTTTTTATGAGTGACCCCTTTTACATTCTAAGTCATTTGATTTCCATGTGAATAAATACTGGAAAAAACCTGTTAAAGTATAATGTATACTATAAAACATGGACATGGTGAGGACCAGTCAAATTTTCTGGAGAACTCTAGTGGTGGGTGTCTTGTTTTTATGTGTGTAAGGAGAAAAATGTTGATAAAGCCTGCAGGGCAAACCATCATCTGGACTTAAAGCTAATTTTCAAAGTATTTTGAATTAGTATGAACAACACAGAAAGTCGCTGTTTGGCTGAATATCAGTTTTGAAGAGAAAAGACTGAATGAGTGACTAACCTTTAAACTGTTATTGTGTTAATGGAGATTTGGGAGTTAATGTAAATGTAAACTATAACAAGTCTAAGAGTTTGAAGAGTGCAATATAAGATGTCAGGGTGATTTTTTAAAAAGGTTCAACCTGAGAGGAAGGGCAGAAGGTTGTTTAGGAGATAAAGAGCTGCAGTAACTGGGAGGGGGTTAAGGGCTGCAAGTGGATCTCATTTCTCATAACTCTTCATTCTGATTGTGCTTTACAGCTATGTGACCATAAAATGACATTCATAAAATGATATGACTGTGGAAAAACCGCCCTTCTGTTAAAGTCTAACTACAGACTGGAAAATGTAAATCACATGGAGATTATGGAGAATGAAGGGAACAACAACAGTATTATTACCCTTTACTTAAAAAAAAATATAAATATAGAATAAAATACATATAATGTATATAAGACAAAAATGCTCTTGCGCTCAATCATTTGGCTCAGTTTCCACAACCCTCTGAAGTTTGATTAGTCTTGTGGTCTTGTCTTCCAAAAGATTCATTTTTTGTTTGTTACAGGCCTGAGCTTGATAGAATTATATAAAGTCAATTACTAAAAGAGCGAATACAATATAAAGTGATATTTAAAAACACATACTGTTACACATGTCATAGAAATATACATCTTATGGACATTTACACTGATCCCAGCTGACACTAGGCGTGTGGCGGGCTACACCCTGGACAAGTCGGCAGTTCATCACATGGCTGATATATAGGGACAAGTTCTCTCTTTCCACTTTCAATTTGACCAAGCAAAGTTCTCAGGAGAGTGTATAATCCTAAGCCTACTACGTTAAGTGTAATCAAAATTTCTTTGCAGAGAATGAGACTTTGCTCTGTTTCCAGTCTTGATGTGAAGCTAATGGCTGCTGGCTCTAATCCTCAGCAAAAGAACAGATCACCGTAGTTCACAAAATGTCAAGCTATTCCTATTTCTTTATAAGCTGTCATTGTGTTGTGTTCTTCTTTTTAAACGGCTCACGTTTCAAATATCTCCATGACAAAATGTAGAAAGTCAAATGTAATTCTGAATGAACTGGAAGAGCCTCTACATTAAGAAAAAATGAATAATCTTCTCATCCTTCCTTTGATGAATGTCTGATAACTGTAGTTAATCCTGCGAGTGCATGTGTCAGTCACAGCAGAAGAATTATTGAACTTTTGTTCTGGGCTTTTATTTTAAAGAAGTTAAATGTACAGTAAAGTTTGCACAGTACGGTTTGAAGTCAGTAGTTATCAGTGTGAAGGATGTGACAGAGCAAGTTTTGTCTTCACCAGGTGAGGCTGGTATTTACGATCCAACTGTTAATGTATCACCTGGTATAATGAATGGGAGGGGAGATGCTACCCATGGCTTCATATAGGAGTTCACCTTCCACTGTTGCATGCAGTGTCTCAGCGTGGGGAAGACAACATGGGGAAAGGTTTCTTCATCAGTAAAACTGTTGGGGTGGTGGCTATCATCCTGGGTGCAGGAGCCCTGGCTACTATCATAGCTCTGTCTGTTGTTTACTCACAGGAAAAGGCTAAAAATAATGATAATGTCTTGCCAACGGATGGAGGAACAACATCTAAGCCCACTGCCACTACACCTACCCCATCCAATAATCCTTGGGACAAGTATCGACTGCCCAAGAGCCTGGTGCCGGAAACCTATCATGTCACCCTGTGGCCACGACTGACTCCAAATGACACTGGACACTATGTCTTTACTGGTAAGGCTTTGTGTGTGTAATGTTTTTCACTGATACTCTGGAGCCAGATGTTTTTTGATATTACAAAGTAGTTACATCATTACTCAGGTTGAATCAGTTGTCTTTGGTCAGCATGAGTTATAAACAGTAGACTTTTTGAGGCACTTTGAAGAGGTGAAGGGATGGAGATAAAGACTGGCAGAAGGTTGATCAGTTACAGCCTTAAGAGGGTATAATGTCAAGAGACAATACATGAGAAATGGAGAAGAAACGTTCATCGTTCAAGAAACCTTCTGCTTGCAGGGATCTTGGTCAGGTTTATATCCTGAATCCTGACTCACCCATCACAGATCTGTGGCCTAATATAAAGCATCCATAGCTTCTTCATTTCTTTCCAAATGAATTTTAAAGTTCCTGTACACACTTGATGTACACACACAGGTTTGTGATATAAATGTTGTCGATTGAAATTGCTCACAATCCTGCAAGTTTCATAAGGTCATTTCATTTAGTTAACATGACAGTATAAACTGTACGGTAGCAACACTAGCCTGGGAGACTGAGGGAGATGTGTGCATGTGCAGGGCTTACCTTTCTGTTACACACAGATTGGTCAATTTTTGGATTGGATTGGATATAGGCTATAATGAATGAGCTCCATCTCCTTCATGTTAAAAGCATAGCACAGCATCCAAGAAAATCATATTGACTTGTTCATTCTTGATAAAAAGGAGCTTTTGACAGAATAGTCACACCTTAGACTGACTTAGGAGAAATTTCTCAATCCCTTAATTGTACAAAATTCTAATTAGACCAAATGGGTCGAGGTTGGATAGAGCTGACGTTTCTAAATACTGCTGATCACAATATCTGATCAAGTTATTTCCTGCTGTTTCAGGTAATTCCACTGTGGCGTTTAAGTGTGCTGAGGAGACTGACCTGATTCTTATCCACTCCAATAAGCTGACCTACAACAAACTTGAGAATGACCACTTGGCGAGGCTGACCTCAGTTAATGGAGACAAAGCCCCCTCCATCACGAAATCCTGGCTCGAGCCTGTGACTCAGTACCTGGTCCTACAGCTGGATGGTAAACTGACAAAGGACCAGCAGTACCAGCTCTTTACTGACTTTATTGGAGAGCTGGCTGATGACCTGGGAGGCTTCTATCGGAGCGAATACTGGGAGAATGGAGAGAAAAAGTATGTGTTTCCAGCAAAGACAAAAAAAAAGTTTCATATAAGTTTGTTATTTTAGCTAGAGTTAGTCTAAACTAACAAAAAACCCTCCAAACTATTTTATTCATGCGTTCTACCTGTTATACTGTAGTCACCATCTCACTGGGATTTTGTCTAGATGAGATTGGTACATTTTGACATGCCACCTGCAGCCACTTTGCTTATTAGTTGTTGATCAACAAGTCATTGCAATGCCTAGTATTAAGTGCTTCTGAAACAGCTTGGCTCATTTTGTCATGACTATTTCTAAATGTATCTTGTAAAACAGGATGTAATTTGAAAGACCAGTTTTGGAGCCTTTTGAAAGTGGATTTTGCCACTTTTGACAGAGCTGGGCTAGCAGTTTCCCCCTGCATCCAGTCTTTGCGCTAATCTAGATTAAACACATGTGGGCTCTACCCCTCTGCTGGATGCACAGAGATGTAATTTATGTGAATTTTATTAGTTAGCGTTTGGCAAAACTCTAAACAAACATTTAGCAAAAAATGTTCAGTTGTTTTTTCTAACATCAAGTGTCTAATCTGTCTTTCCTGTCAGGGTCGTTGCTACTACTCAGATGCAGCCGACAGATGCAAGGAAGGCTTTCCCCTGTTTTGACGAGCCAGCTATGAAAGCCGTTTTTCACATCACTCTGATCCACGATGCTGGAACTGTGGCCCTGTCCAATGGTGCAGAAATAGGTTAGTAGCACTCAGATGATAATTGGACAAAATAGAGTGTATGAGGAAGACATACTCTCCATACTCCATACAGACATACACTAACCCTAACCCAAACCCTCCATTTGGTTTTATAAGTGGATGTAAAATAGGCTGGACAGCAGGGTGTATAAAGTGACATGCTTACAAAAACCTTTGAAATTTGAAAACAAAAAGGTGTAAGAGATTAAAAACCTTTCAAAACCTTTCAATTCTCTTGAAACGTGACTGCATATAAATAATACAAATCAAGTCAAAATTGTATTCTATTAAATATCATTTTTCTTCTACAGAATCAATGAGCACTGGTCATGGTCTGCAGACAACAGTTTTTGAGGCAACTCCGCAAATGTCGACCTATCTGTTGGCTTTCATCGTCAGTGACTTTGGCTACATCAATAACACCATCGATGAAGTTTCGGTAATTGACTGTCAAAGAGTTTTTATTTCCAGGAAACTTAGAGGTGTACAATAATGCTACTACTGGGGGGGGGGGGGGGGGGGGGGGGGCACTCAAGTCATGGGAAATTTAACTCCTACAGATGATACAGACAGGTGTTGTTAACCTCTGTGCCATTCTGTATGGAGAACTGATCATCATTGATGACACGCACTGTTTGATAGATTTTGTGTTTACAACAGTTCTAAGTCCGTTTGTTACAGTTGCAGTTGGAATGTTAGTTTTAAGAATTTGAGCTTTAAGTAAGCTAACACTTGGAAAGCTACATTTGCTAAAGACAAAACTGTTCAGTCAACATCATCACATTTGAAATACATACATTAGCCTATTGGTTCAACTACTTTTACTTTCTGATTTTGGGCTAATAGAAATAAATGGACCATATAAAGTCTTTGATCGACACCAAATCTCAACAATAATTACAGTTAGCCTCTTTGTCTTGCCTTGGTTCCATTTAAAGTGTTATTGTACAGACAATTTCACAAAAAGACCACCAAGATAGATTCAGATGTTGCTGGGAGTTTCTTGATGCAACTGGAAAATAAGTTAGTAATATTTACGAACTACCTTGATTCAGAGCTTAAGGTCATACATATTGGTATTGTCATTTTGCCAAATATAACTGAACACAGTATATAACTGAGTTTGCAATTTATGATTTAATCATCAGTATGTTTACAGTTGGATTTTCAACCCCAAATGTCTAGGTATCAATATTGCTTACAAACAACCCAGCCATTCTCAATTCAAGTAAAACAAAAGTTTTATATTTGTACTTACACACTACATGTTCACACATATAATATAAAGGCAAGTTAAAGCCACCAGGTGCAGGATTTGAACATTACTGACTCTGTCACCATCCAGTAGTAGTATCTCGATAGACACTGTTGAAGAAAAGAATGTACAAATTCATTATTCATGATGATTGGGCTGAAGAAACACATGGGCTGCATGTGTTTTCAGCTGGATTGTCTCATTATTCTACAAACTAATTTGTGCCATCAAAACAATTTTATAGATATTTGAAATCAAATAAAGAAATGAAGAAGTGTAATCACTTTAAGACCACAGAGATTCTATAGTTTCTGATAATGATATTCAAGCTGAGGAGGTCAGAACTCCAGCAACACTTATAATATAAAGATCAGCTTTGTTGTCAGACTACCATGTTTTGACTTGTGGTCTTCATCATGGTCATGATGAAGACCACAAGCTGATGACCCCGATGAAAGCAGCTGAAATATGCTGGTCTGATAATTAAGTTGTTCTTTATGTTACGAGTGTTGCCTAAGACTTTTTCCCTCCTCAGTGCACCTTGACAACAGTGACGTTGGGCTAGAACTCCCTACCCTACTTCTACAATGATATTCAAGCTAATGCAAGTGTACATAATGAACCTGTGTAATGTTTTTTCTTGTTTGTATTGTGTGATTTGGGTTCAGATCCGTATCTTCGCCCGGAAGCCTGCTATTGCTGCTGGGCAAGGAGATTATGCCCTGAACATAACTGGACCCATTCTCAAGTTCTTTGAGAATTATTACAGTTCCAAGTACCCTCTGCCCAAGTCTGGTAAGTCCACCACACATGATGATCTGGATATAAATGAGTCTGGTTTACAGACAGATATAGGCCTACGTCTGCAAGTTGTTGCTCCCTATGCAGTTAGCATAGTTAGAATTCAGGGGGATTCCTTCTGTGTTCACTAGCATGATCTATGTGAAATTAAAGTTTATTTGGAAAGCTTTAGGAGGCTTGCACTTATTGGCCAGATATACTTGTCCTAAGTCTGCATCTCCTGAATTTCTACAGTGGAGGTGGAGAGTGCAAAGTTGGCCTGACCCGCAGCGCCTGATGCAAGAATTCAAAATGAATGGACCCTGGTTGAAAATACCAGAATGTTCTTTTCCTAACCAAATCAGTCACACTCTTTCCTCAGAGGAAATTTTCATTTCTGCCTTTTTGTGTCCTCATTAGATGTATCATTTCAGTCAGTGTTCTTTAGTTCTTGCAATTATGTTTATTGCCATCATGTGTGTTTTTATGGTTGACTCCAAATGTACCTCCTTTTGTAGACACTGGCTGTCACTATAAAACAGCTGTGTCAACACTTTTGAACACCATATAAAACACGTATCTTTAAATCTCTCCCTTATCATCTCTCACAGCAAGACTTATCTGCTGATCTGAGGGAAGCTTTTATCTGTCAGTTCTACATTTTTATGGCAGGGCTTTGGGGACAGGTGCGATCACATGCAGTATCAATTATTAACCGATCAAACTTGTGACTTAATTGTTTTACAGTCTTTGATGATAGTTTTTTGTCTTCAGCAAGTCTTTCTAGGCCATCCTCTGTGTTAAGATTTAATGCTGGTGCCATTACAACTTAAGTTTAGTCAACTTATATGCATTAATTTAGAAACTCCACAGGTAATTAACCATCTCTTTCCCTAACACAGATCAGATAGCTCTACCAGACTTTAATGCTGGAGCCATGGAGAACTGGGGTCTGATCACATACAGAGAAACAGCACTGCTCTACGATGAAGCGTTCTCTTCCAACTCCAACAAGCAGAGGATTGCCACCATCATTGCTCATGAACTGGCTCACATGGTTAGGCTTTAACACTCCAAACTGTATCAACTATGTCCAGAGAAGGTGGTTACTGTCATAACCCCTGCTGGATTTGGCAGTTAGCTCTTTAATCTGTTTGGATAAATTCATTTAAAATTGAACTGAGGCTTGTAAAGACCTTTTTGAAAATCTGAATAGTGTCAAGCCATCTGACACAAGTCTAAACCAAGTCTCTAGACATGTCAAAGCAAGTTTTAAGGCTGGTCTAGTGTCCTTGAGAGCAAGTCCAAGTCTAGTCTAAAGTCATGTCAAAGCATGCTTCAAGAGTGTGAAGAAACAACAGTGTTGATGTTATGTCAAAGACATCTGTGTACTGTGTTGTAGAGATGTCTACTGTAGTTAGCATGCTAAATAGTTAGCCCTGGCTTGTCCTTTTTCCTACTACTTTGTACCTGAAGAGGTGATAGCCCCCGTAGTTTCAGTGGGGGCATATATGCCAGTGGCATTTCACAAGCTCTCTAAACCTTTAGTGTAATAAATGAACAAAATACACTCACATGATGGAAATATTCTTACATCTATTTTCCTTACTGAACAGAAAAATACAAACGTACACCATCTGAATTCAAGCCATGAGCAAATATGTTAACGGTAGCCAGCTACAGCTAAGGATAGCTAGCAATAAAGAGCAGCAGTTGTCGCTTACTCTGGTGATATGCTGCCCCCTATATTTTTGAGCTAGCTTCAAATACTTATTTGAAGTCTTATTCATTTTTTAAGATTTTATACCTATACCTTTCCTCTGTGCTGTCTCTTTAGTGGTTTGGTAATCTGGTGACCCTGAGGTGGTGGAATGACTTGTGGCTAAATGAAGGCTTTGCATCCTACGTTGAGTACCTTGGAGCACATGAGGCTGAACCCGACTGGAATGTGGTAAGGATTTCCCTCCCACCTCATGGCCTTAATAATCAGTGTAATGAAGAATGACGGTGAGAGTGATGAGTGGAATTTTAACCTTACTGTCATACTTTGTCTCATAATAGAAAGACCTCATAGTGCTCAGTGATGTCCACAGGGTGTTTGCTGTCGATGCCCTGGCCTCTTCTCACCCTCTGTCCTCTAATGAAGAGGACATCCAGAAACCGGCACAGATCAGTGAGCTGTTTGATGCCATTTCTTACAGCAAGGTAACCCTTATACAGCGCAGAACATATTTCCCATCTCTGATCAGAAGATTAATCAGCCATTACCACGTTGAAAATGTGTTTGCATATCCTCAGGGAGCGTCTGTTCTGAGGATGTTGTCAGATTTCCTAACTGAAGATGTCTTCACACTGGGACTGCAGGTAAGAACTTTACAAAAATATACAGCATTTATCTAGTAACTAGTAATGCAGTCAGCCAACTGACATTGATTATTATGTGAATGTAGAATATGTACAGCATTGCTCTTTGGGATGGAGGCTCTGGAACATGAGCTGGGGCCAAGAAGTAGACTCAGAGGGTATGAGGTGGACTGCCTGAACTAGCTTGCAGACTTTGCTTCATTAGCAGTTCAGAGATGTTTTTTTTTTTTTTTTTGCTAGATTGAACATGTGACATGAACACATCCAAAGCAAAACCACTAATTCATTTCTTTGTTTTCTCTGTCCACTCTGCAGACCTACCTGGAAACGTTTGCCTTTAAGAACACAGTCTACACGGACCTATGGGATCATCTGCAAATGGCATGTTCTCTTTCACAGACTCTTTAGATCTGAACATTTAGCTGCATTTTAAACAAGATGCTCTCCAGTACAGCCAAATGACTGTTACCTGTATTTTTTATTGTCTGTCTGCTTCTACAGGCTGTTGATGCTAATGGAACCAAACTTCCTGACACTCTCCATAACATCATGAACACCTGGGTGCTGCAGATGGGCTTTCCTGTGGTTACCATAAACACCAGCACTGGGGTCGTATCCCAGGAACACTTTCTCTTGGATCCAGACTCTGAAGTCACCTCTCCATCTCCCTTCAAGTATGCTCATTGTCTTTCATTGTCCTTCCCACCCTCTCCAATAACGCATTAATTTTTATTTTTTTTGTTTTTGATTACATTAGCTGCTAATTACTATTACAGAAATACTATAATGTTCACTAATTCTGATTTCTATTGTTATCTTTAATTATGATGCTGCTGAGACTGAACCTTTATTTTACTCAATTGTTTCCTATATATATATATATATATATATATATATATATATATATATATATATATACATATATATATATACACACACATATACATATATATATATACACACACATATACACCTATACACCCACCCTTGTCCAGTTCATTAACGTTTAAATAGATAAACAATACTATATGTAGGTTTAATCAAGCAGCTTTTATCCATAGCTATGAATGGATTGTTCCAATCAAGTGGATGAAGACTGGAAACAACCAGACAGCAGAATGGCTAACAAAAAAGTCAGGTAGGATTAAGACTAGCTCTTTCTCTCTCTCTTTCTCTCTCTCTGCCCCTGATCTTTCTGTTGTTTTTCTACAGTCTCTTTCCTTTTCCCTCTTGTATCACAGGATTATCAGGGGGAGTTACTGTATACTACCTCACTTGAAGTGTGATTTTGTTTGCCTGACTTTGCGTAAATGGGTGAATTGTGTCTACTTATGTTTTATACAGTTGAGCATAAATGTATCATTTGGTTTGAACCCATCTTAAGAGGAACAAATGACCACTGCTGTCATTTTCCTGGTGAAGTCTTGTCATTGCATGGTACTGCTGCAGCTGGAAGCACTTATTGACTTTTTAATGTCTTGTCTGAAAACTCCAACATGTGCGACTTCAGTAATCACTGGCTAAATTTGAGGAAAATCAACCCCAGAAGACAAATAATAACTAAACACTGACACTGATAAAATAATCAAGTTCATTTAGCATTCTCTTGGTCTTGTGCACAACAATCAAGACAGACTCCAACCTCTTTTTCTTCTGTAGCAACAATCGAGAAGATGAAAGCAACAGGCACGGACTGGGTGTTGGCCAACCTCGACGTGGTTGGTTACTACAGAGTCAACTATGATACAGTCAACTGGAATAAACTCCTAAATGCTCTAAGCACCAATCATAAAGTAAGAACACCTGATGCATTGTTAAATTATTGTATTAAAGCTTTATAATAGAGATATTATGAACATGTGTCTTGATCTGAGAAGTTTGAGTAGTAGTGACAAGGATATTGCTCTTGATTTCAAGGATATTCCAGTGATCAACAGAGCTCAGTTGGTGGATGATGCCTTCAACCTGGCCAGGTAAGTCCTGCTCATACAGCATCATATAATGATGATAATATTAATGAAGAGAATAAACATCTGGATTATTGAGGTGAAGAACAAATAACTTGTTACCTTCAGTGAAAACAATATACACCATTAAAGGTAGAGCAACAACATCCCGTCTGTGACATTAATCAGCAGGATTTATGGGGAAAGGGACCTCAAATGAACTAAATATTGCTATTATACTGCACTGAGAGCATGACTATGATGCTGCCAGGTACTTTGACTTATTTAGGAAAGTACAGAACTATTTTGCCAGGTATTGAAGGGTAAAACTGACAACACTCAAGACTATTGAGTCACCCCAAGAGTAAACTCTTGTCACCCCAAAGGGCAAAGATCATCCCTACAGTGCGGGCCCTAGATACCACCAAGTACCTGAGCAAGGAGACAGAATATATGCCCTGGGAGTCGGCTGTGGGAAACCTGGACTTCTTCTACCTCATGTTTGACCGCAGCGAGGTTTATGGTCCCATGCAGGTATACTTTTTTATGCCATACATACCAGCATGAAAAAAAACAACCCAAAAAGTGACTTTTATTAGTCTGATCTTCATGGAATCACAATTGCTTTGCTGTTTTCCATGTTTTCAGGATTATCTGAGGAAACAGGTCACCCCTCTGTTCCTACACTACAAAACTTTGACTGACGGCTGGAAAAAGGTACCTGATGGACACATGGACCAGTAAGTACACACAAATACATTCTGGAGATGTAATTTTTTTTTAACTTTTGTGTTCAAGAAATGTTAGCCTACCATTGATCACTTGAAGAAAACCTGAAAAAAACATTATAATGGATAATAGATCTCGGCCCATTTTCCCCAAAGCAGTTTAAGATGAACATGATGTGCCTTCTTATGTTGCGGCCCTGAGCAGTTTGCGTACCTTGCCTAATGGTAAAGTCCACCACTGAGATTATGTAATATTAGTTTTAGGAAATGGCCATTGATACACTGTGTAGGGAAATGTACCCAGTGTTTTTAATGACATGAAAGAGATACAGTGCTTCCAAAACATTTTACCAGTAACCTCTTGCTCAGAATTTGTCTGAACTGTTGAAATAAAGTACCAGATATTGTAACACATCATCTTGCAGCAATATAGAAGGTCTGCGGCATTATGTCCATTTCTTTTTCCTGTGACCACACATTAGCCAGGAGCAGCCTTTAACCTGCTGGATTAGCATGGCTCTTATTCCAATTCTCTTCCTCCCTGGGGCAGTCCAGCCGGTCAGGTTGGATGGTCGAAAGACGCCGAGGGCTGTGATGATCTTAAAGTCTGCTGCTCTTAATCCAAAACACCCGCTTTCTTCTCCAATGACAACAATATTTCATAATAGCATAATTTGGAGGAGCTACTAGCCACTGCATCTCCATGTGCCATTGCTGTAGCAAAATGCATGTTTGATGCTTTCATATCTCATTAATGACAACACTTTCACAAATATTGGGTTGGAGACTAAGACCTAGTCCACGTGTACACAGGTATTTTTAAAAATGCAATTTTTTCCTCCTCCAATTTAAAAAAATTCCCGACCACACCAACTGTATTTAAAAGACATCTCTGTCCACGTGAAAACGCAAACGCAGGCTGTCAAGCGCATGCCAAAGCAATGATGCACAGAGGGCTGCCACTGGCTCTGTGTAACCCTGCTGTCACGTCAACTTCTGAATCGCGCACGCATGTTTTAAGACGGGTTGGGTGGGTTTGCCGACTTCACCGCAGACCCCTGACGCCTCTTATGTGGGCCGGTCCCCGCCCCGGTGTTGTGATGCGGTTAGGGTTTAGGAAATACCGGTGTATATGTGTACTGGGCCTAAAGAAAATGACAGCTTGAGTTTACCCCAAACTGATATTGTGAGATGTCGCTGTCATAGATATCAAAGACGCAAGCAAAGCAACACAGTACATCAAATAAGCACTGTAGTAACATCAGATAGTTGGACCACATTTCACTAAAAGTAACAGCTACTGCTGAATGTAGACACAGAAATGAACAAGTTTGCCGATTTCACATATGACTCTTCATGTTTTCTTTCTAAGATCCTGTAAATACTCCTTCTACTTCTCCTCTCTTCAGGTATAATCAGGTGAATGCTATCAGCATGGCTTGCAGGACAGGCCTTGAGGAATGCCAAAATCTGGTCAAGGGATGGTTCAAGCAATGGATGGACACTGAGACCAACCCGTAAGTTCATCCTCATCTGTAACTTTTTCCCCATCTACTATACTGTACTAAAAATACAACCATCATAATCTACTTATTAACTTTAAAGAGGTAATTATTCTTCAGGATCCACCCCAACCTGCGTTCCACTGTGTACTGTAACGCCATCGCAGCAGGTGGTGCTGCAGAGTGGGAGTTTGCTTGGTCAAAGTTTAAGAACGCCTCCATTGCTATTGAAGCTGACAAACTCCGCTATGCCCTGGCCTGCACGAAACAACCCTGGTTGCTAAACAGGTCTGCTCACAGACACCCTAAATACTATATATACATATACATTATACTCCAGCTTACAACTGACAGTTACTGACTAGCACACACTCTTTGTGTATACTCTCCTCACTGTTCTGCTTGTACATTTTCAGGTACCTGGAGTACACTCTGATTCCAGACATGATCAGGAAGCAGGATGCTACCTCCACCATTGTCTACATTGCCAACAACGTGATTGGCCAGTCTCTGGCTTGGGACTTTGTCAGGGCTCGATGGTCGTACATTTTCTCTGAGTGAGTATGACACAAAACTTTATAGTACTTTATAGTACAGACAACAACTCAGCATGCTGCTTGGCTTAACAGTTTTCCCACAACAATTGTAAAGGTGCTGTAAATCCCTTTAGCGCTGAGTAAAAGGTTGTTATGAAGGCAGATATATGGTGTGTGAGGTAACACACCTCCGTGACCTTTAATTTTCTCATGCCAAACTAAAACACAGTCACATCATAAAAGATCCATCATCACATCATAACATGATAACAGATAGGCAGTTTCACAGTCAAGTTTATGATCAGGGACAGCTTTTATTGACTCAGCATGCTAAGTGTAATTCAAGCTCTGCCTCAGGTGACCTGCAGTCTCGACCCCATATAAAATGTGTGATGTTTCAGTGGTGGTTCATGGAGTTCAATTGTGGATTTTCTTTTATCATTTTTACAAATATAACTAGTGCAACAAACAATTTGATTGCCCTCTCTGTACACACACAAACTTAGACCTATTTGACAGGTTCAGAGTCTAATGATGTAGTCACATGCAGTCAAAAACATTTGCCCTTCCCCAAAAAGCACTGAACTGATACAATGTGTCTCACAATGGAAAAGATGTATTCCATTCACAGTGAATGGTAGGCATACATTTATGCTATCAGCAGAGCTGATTTACAGATTGATTTACTGTACAGTACATACATACTGTAAATACAGTTAATGTCACAGCTTGTAATACAGTTCTCAGTGAAAGGAAGGAGCGGGTATGTGAACAGTGGATCTGATTATCTGCTTGTCTTGGCTTTGTTTTCACTCTCAGGTATGGTGGTGGATCATTCTCCTTCTCCAACCTCATCAACGGAGTCAGTGAGCGATTTTCAACTCAATTCGAGATTGAACAGGTGAGATAATATAGTCTTTTTGTTCCACACTATCTTCAAAAGTTTCTATACAATAGGTTCTTCCATAGTCTTTCTCACATCCAAACAAATTTGTATCTCTACTTTTACGGATTTCTAATGTCTTAAGATTGTTTGTTTCCAGATTGTTCTGCTTTGCTATCAGATTAGATAACAGCAGCTGTGCAAGCCCCAAATCATTATCCACTCCAAATGCAGTTTCAAGCCCTTGGACTAAAACTTTAGAACCAATTTGATTTCTGAAATGAGGCAAGCTCATTTGCTTCAGTGGGTTTTTTTCTTTATTGAATGCCAAGTCCAAGTCAAAAAATCAGAAGTGACAGATTATTTGCTTAACCCTTTGCCCAAACAGTTACTGTCCAATCATTGCTTAGCCACTGTTACTAGGTACTCAAACCAAAAACAAGCTGTAGTGAAAGCAATAGAACAAATTGTGTCACATGTGACTGTATTTTCACCTATTTGTTTGGGATTTCCATACCTTGTTATACCTTGTTGACCAATGTCAAGGAGAGAATCAATGAAAATATAGATAAAGCTGTCATGCTATTATATAGAATGAAATATAAGATTCAGGTTCCCCACCCCAGTACTTTCCGTACTGTCCCTAAATCATGTAATGTGGTTTATGATGACATAAAATGTTGCGTTGCGTCAGACTGGCCCTCAAGTCATTTGACTCTGGACCTTGGTCTGTGTTTTAGGATGACTGACACCTGCACTTTTTGACCATCCCTGTTTTGTTATTCGTTGCTGCCAACTCCAAGTTGCTTCGTCACGTCTCCAAACAAGATGCTCATTTCACGTTTTGTGTGTTGTTACAGCTGCAGCAGTTCAAGGAGGATAACTCTGAGGTTGGGTTTGGCTCTGGAACCCTGGCAGTGGATCAGTCTATTGAGAGAACCATTGCCAACATGAAATGGATTGCAGAGAACAAGGAAACTGTTCTGAAATGGTTCAATGACCAAAATAAGGCCTAGCTCTGCATGTACTTGTACTTCATGTGATTTAAAAATGTTATTTTTTTTCACAATGATCATTCTTAAAGGAAGATTTCACATGACTTTAATTGAAATCTACACAGGCTCTTGAAAGAGGCAGTGTGTAAGGTCCTGACAAAAGGATTTCATCATCTTTAAAATAAACCAGGTTTGCTCGCTGAGCCTTTCTTCTACATCAGTTTAGTTGAATTTAAAATGGAAAAAAGAGAATTACAGTGTATTTGGATCTTTGAAAGAAGTACTAATTTCAAAGTAAAAGTTGATACTTCATGGTAGGCCGAGGGGCAGAGAGGACATTTTAATCACAGTTGTGATTGAATGTTTTCTCATAAAGCATGAAAAATAATTTAGTCATTTCGTGCAGTCACAAAATGACTTGTGATTGCAACATTGTTATTTTGTATATATATATTTGTCAATTAAGGTAAAAATATGGCTCATGATTAAACATGCTTACTCTTTGGCCTTCTGTTAATATCAGCTGAGAAAACACAGAAAATGTTTTGCACTGTACTTTTCACTGTATTGATAACTGAGCCTAAACTGTCAATGCTTTATGTACCAAAAACTTTATTTTTTAACAGGTCACTTCAGGGACCCTGTAATTTGTAAATGTTTAACATATTATCTGTTCCAATACACAATAATGTACGATCAAACTCGACTTTTATAGAATAATTCCTTTATTTATTGTTTCTGCAAAATCTGTATTTTATCTGGTTATGACAGCTGTTTACTATGACCATTACAAGGCAGCCTGAATCAGTGTTCCAGTCCCAGTTATTAGGCATAAATGCAGATAAAATGTGTGTTGGGTACAGTTACAGTTAATCCCAGACAAAATACTCATCTATCTGTTTAGAAACATCTAGATAATATAGCTGTGGCCCTACATACATACATTAATACTTTGCTTTACAGCTAACACACACCATAAGCTTCTGTACAATGTTGTAAAGTAAATATAATGTCTATGTGCACCTTGAAAATGAAATGCACAAATGTTCTATGTCTCCAGGTTATTGCTGTGGATTTGAAAGAACAGCTTCAGAAATGTATCACACAGTTATTGCCATCTTCTGCTGACACTGGATATCCTTACATATTTGAATTGTACTCTATTCTAAAAACCAGAATAAAGACATTTGTTAAAAAGTTAGTGTTGTGCTCTATTTGTCTGAATGTATACTATTTCTGGCACATAATCATTTCTACATACAGTCATCATTCTGTACTGATTATACTGATTATATTCCCTTGTAAGTTAAGATGTATCAAGGTTTTCAAACATCCTAAAAAAACAAAGATTTTCTCAAAATATCTAATGGCTCACTCACTGAATAAATACTATATGTTCTTCAGAAATGGTTTACATGTTCTCTTGTTTTTTCCCCCTTTGCAAAGCATAATAAAAACAGGTGTCGCAAGGCTGGCAGCTAGAAGTGGGTTCTCTTCAGAAAACTTCAAATGTCAGAGACTGTACACATGTAATTGGGGTGTGCACGAGGGCTCAATCTTATATTCCTTTTTTTATTCTTTAAAAAGCAAGACCCTGCCCAGTGTTAATGATATTGTGGTCACACTTTATTTTAGAGTACACTGGTAAGATGTAATAAGCTTTACTTTTTGTCAAATTAGACAAAAACTACAAATAATATAGTCTTTATTAGACAGTAAACATACACCACTATACACTAAGTACACTAATAAAGACGTAATAAGCCATAATTTGTACAAAATAAGGTAATTAATGTAATTCAGTAAGAATAAAGTTAACCCTCAAATTAACCAGTGTTACTCTGGTGCCAGAGCGTTAGTGGACTGCTAGTTTTTACAGAGTTCTGCGTGAGCTTTGCTGTGGCTTAACAAGCTAACTGCATGTGCCACAACAGCACCTGTTTTATGTCTCTCTTTGCTGTGGGATGCACCTAACCCACCTACAGCAAATGCTAAGCTAATGACTTGGTAGATGTCATGGTGGAATAAAACAGACTGTCGGACAATGAATCCTCAAGATAACAACAAATGATGACATAGGCCTGTGTGAGTATGAGAGAGTGACTGACCAGTATTAATATGCCATTGCATTTGTCAGATCAGCTTGTATTGTCTAATTAAGCCATTGTTGGTCCATGTTGGTAGCTTTAGGCGTGCTGTCTACAGTATTATTTTGTAGAAAGGGTAAAATTGTGTCTAATTAATATATTTTGGATCTGATATGGTCTTGCATTTGATTTCTTATTGCATAATTTTGTGAAGTAGTTGTAATAGTGTATGTTGATCTCCTGTTTGGTTTTGTAATTACAGTATAATTCAGTACAGTAGTGTCAAAGAATGGTACATTTAAGCTCTTATAGCTTATTATATGCAGTTTCTAATTACAGTATGATCTAGGTATTTAGGTGCATGGTTTAAAATGAGGATATAAATATAGATAATATTATAGTTTTTACCTAATTTGATATAAAATTCAGTTTGTTACATTTTAGTTAGTTAGTTAGGATATCACGCTATTTTTTTCTAATAAAGAACATATTTCTAGTTTTAACCTAATTTGATACAAAGTATTGGTTAATACATCTTTATTATATTACTTAGTGTATAATGGTGTATGTGTACTGTCTAATGAAGACCATATTATTTGTAGTTTTTGTCTACTTTGACAAAAAGTAGAGCTTAATAAACACTCAAATAAAATGTATTAATTAATTTAATTCTCATTATGCTTCAGGATTGTATAATTACATTTCTTTTCTAATTCCCGAGGCTACAAAACCATAATCAAGTCAGAAAAATAAACTGTTCACAGTTAACTGCTGATGAAAATTAGCCAATCAGCTAACTTGGATTCATTTAATAAATGTACACTGTCCCTTTTCAAAAATAAAGAACTAAAGCGTGTTGATGATGAGTTCAGGAGTCTCACAGTCTGGGGAGTGAAGCTGCTCTGTAGTCTGGTGGTACTGCAGCAGATACTTCTGTATCTGTTGTCAGAGGGCAGCAGGGTGAACAGACTGTGGCTGGGTGGGTGTTGTCTTTCAGTATCCTTTGGGCTCTGTGCAGACATCTCACTTCACCGATGTCACTGATGCTCTGTAGATGGTACCAGTGATGTTCTGGGCGGTTTTAATCACCCGCTGTTGAGCCTTCCTGTCCTGGGCCATGATGAACCATGCCAGTTTGTGATGTTTCCAGTCAGGATGCTTTCTATTGCTCCTCTGTAAAAGTTGACCAGAACTTGTCACAGGTATTTAGCCTTCCTAAGCTTCCTTAGGGAGTAGAGGCTTTTTTTTTTTTTTTAACCAGAGTGGTGATGTGTGATGACCAAGATAGGTTCTCTGTGATTTTAAGTACCAGGAACCTAAAACTGTGTACCTGCTCCACCTCAGTTCCACTGATGTACACAAGGGAAGCATTTTATGCCTCCTTCTTTCTAAAATCACTGATTTCCTCCTGATATGAACTCTCATTGTAATTGGTAATGCAGCCAATGATGGTGGTGGTGTCAGTCATAACATCCACTTCCACATTTTTAGTACATGGCCAGGGCTGTTCTCCCAGTATTTCAAAATGATATATGAATGAAAAACTGAACAAAATGTTCACTTATTTTCAAATAAATCGCTTAAACATTTATTGAAGCCACTACATGAGTGAAGTGTCTCAATCTTTTTGACATGTTTTGCAATAAATCTCACAAGCGAAAAATGTGAAAGACAGTTAAAACATAAGGATATTACTTAGAGATTACAGATTCTGTACAGTGAAACATAAAGCTCAATAAGAAAAAAAGTTATTTTGAATGGAGCTGCCTTCTTGAATCACAATCTGAAAGACCTAAAGGTATGTGCTGTTATCTTCTGGAACCGCTGACAACAAGTTAAACAGAGGTAAAGCTTTGACCTATGACCAAAATGAGACAATGGCAATAATATTTTTACATCATACACGTGTGAATTCCCAGCAGACACGAGTATTTTATGACTGATATGTGGACATCCACTGAAACACAGTAGATAATTCATCAGTCTTATCACTTGTGAGCTGCTTATCAACAGTTTCCAGTTCTTCCATTGTCATGAGAGCTGTTCTCTTGTAATACATCATCCATTTACTGCAAATGATGAGAAGACTGGATTATGGCGGATGGGAGGTGGTGGTGGTGGTGGTGGGGCAGTTAAACACAAGTGTTGGCCACTCTGCATGAGATCTGACACTGTGAACCCACTCACTCAGTTTTTATAAGGACTTTTATTAGAGCACTTGCATTACAGCAGTGAAGCAGTGGTTTTAATCTTTCCTCTCAGTCATACACTTTGGATCGATCTGTGCGACTGCGTGCTGTTTGTTGCCATGGGGAAAAGCTGCCGAGTCAGCAAGATATGCATTTTGGCCGTGGTCTTAGCCCTAGTCTCTGTGGCAACCATTGTCACGTTGTGGACTATTGCCCTGACAGGGGGAGATGATGGTGATGATGTCACAGATCCTTGGGACAGGTAGGACAAAAAGTTTGACACTTCTGTTATACAGGATACATGATAGAAAATTCACCTAAAGTCACAGGGCAGGCCAATACACTGATCCACTGTGCCTCACAGGACGGGGGAAAATGCCAAACAACATGAATGAAGGATAAACTTGGATCAGTAAATCTGAGCAGCTGCTTTATTTTTTATTAACCAGAATTGAGACCTTCCAAATAAGCTGAACAGATGAATGACATAAAGTCTTAATGACTCATTTGTTCATTTTATAAGTCAGTGCAGGGTTTCACCACTTAAATATAACCACAACTAAAAGACTTGGGTTAAAAACAGCAAACTGTAGGAGCGCATATTTAATTTCAAGCAAATGTAGTGTGGTCTCAAGTTCAGGTTTTAGTGTAAACTTTATAGAGAGGTACTGTTTTTGACATGTTTATGCACCTTGAATTATGCAAAGGCCTTTGTCATGTCATGACAGATCAGCTTACTTAATTACATTTGGCCTAAAGTGTTAAAGCTAAATCTGACATTTTCAGTTTAGCTGTTAGTATCTCATAAATATATACAACATTACAATTTATGAAATGAAAAAGGGGACAATTCTGGTTTCATGTATTTAAACAAAGGTAACTGGATGGTGGTGCAGGTGCAGGTATTACTAATTACAGAAGGTATGAAAAGTACTCATGCAGTGAAGTGGTACCTCTCAGTGTTTTTGTGGTGTTTGGATTACTATTCCTGCTGCATTAATGTGTACGTGTCATTTTACTGCTGTAGATGTTTACAGTTGAGCTCAACATAACTACTGTACATACTACTTTTTTTGGCGTGGCTGTCCTGTGAGTTCAGAAAAATTGCCTGTTTTCTGCTTTGTGACGATGCAATGTCCAGCTCATCCAAGAGGGTCTTTAAATAGTTTATTAAGCTCTAGTAGGAGAATTTTATCAACACATAAAGCAACACTTCACCCTTCGGTTATCAGAAAACATTCAAATTAAAAGTTACACGTGGTTTTCACCAGACAGCAAGGGTGTTAAAAAAATTACAATCTGAAAAATGACAAATAATTAAAGCTGTCCGACAAATGTGGTCGAGTAAAAGTACAGTATCTGCCTCTGAGATGTAGTGGAGTGGAAGTATTACGCTGTACAAAATGGAAATACTTGAGTAAACGAATACCTCAAATAGTACAGCACCAGGGTAAATGTACTTAGTTACATTCCACTGACTAACAAGCCCACTGTGACTGAGAAAAGTAGACTTTACAAGACAGGACTGTCCAATCTAAAGAGCTGTTCTTTTCCCCTCTCACTCTATTCTCCTTCTTCTCCTGTCTTTTATATTAAATAGTAGAAAATTAGATCAAATACTTTGCTGAACAGATTATCATATTAGTACAGAGAAATAAAATAATTTGTATTAATTGTAGAACAGTCTTGTGAGTGAATGAAAGCTATGAACTACACAGTAGACTGGAGTCCAGAGTGACAGCTGTCTTAAATGAACTTCCTACCTGCTGAACAGTGCATGTGTACAGTTCTTTTAAATGTGGACACTTTAAACCAAAACATTGTATAAAAGCTAGTTTTTATATGGCTAGATACATATAGGATACACATTTAGGATACACATATCAGGATGAATATTAATATAAATTAATTAGTTACTCCTGACTGCAAACCTTCCAAAACTGTCCAGCTTAATTTCTCTGACTTTCTCCCAGACGACCTAAATCTGAATGACGTTTCTTTCATTCATCAGACGTGAAGTGAACCTGCAGAGGAGTGCTACCTTATCCTAATCGCAGCCATCAAACTACATCCATCTCTGACTTCTGCTCTCATTCTCCTGCTGCAGAAGCAGTTTGAGGTCTTGTTTCTTATACTGAGGCCATGATATTCTGCTCTCCACCTCTGACTCACGTCACACCTGTAGACCTGTTTGTCAGACTCACGTTGCCTCTGTAGCCTGCTGGGTCCACCGTGCAGACCCAGCTCGGGCCTTTCGATGCTGATAATTTTTTAAATGTGAATAAAGGCATATATGCTGGTGACTAGCAGGAGAGCTATTTATCAATATTTAGTCATTATGTTACGTCATATATAAATATTACTATACTGGTTTAGTGGCATTTTTTAAATACTGTGAATCGTACATCATTATGAAGCAGTTTGTGAAGTCAGATGTTTCCTGGATTGATTGCTGAAGTACTCTGGCTTCATATTGACATGTTGTCCTATGTTATATGTATGTAATATGAGAATATCCAGACTTGTAATCCACTCTCATCATTAGCACATTACAATGTGATCTGTTTCTCATCTTTTCCATTTCACCTAGTGCTGCTTTATGGATAGAAAGATAAGCCCCAAATGACCAAGTACACATCAAAATTTCATTTCACTCACACTTTGTGTTTTTCCCCAGCTATCGCCTCTCCACTGATTTAGTCCCTGACTACTACAACATCACTCTGAGGCCTCATCTCAGCCCTCAACCAAACACTGGACTCTACATTTTTACAGGTGATTAACAGGGTTTCTTATGTACACCACATGTCTTGTGGTCTCATCAATGTGTCATGCTGCTCCTCAGTGGATTTTATTAATATTGGCATTCTTGGAGCATTCTCTGTTCTCTGTATGAGACACCCTGTCCTCTGTCCAAGAACAGCTGTATTGTAAAATCTCTGTTGCCAACCGGTGGGTCGGCTGTGGCTCAGGAGGTAGAGTGGGTTGTCCACTAATCGGAGAGTCAGTATTCAATCCCCAGCCCCAGCCCAAATGTCCTTGGGCGGGTCACCGAATCCCAGTTTTCTCCCGAAGCTCAGTGTTCCATTAAATGTGTGAATGGCTGAGCAGAGAAATATTATGGGGCACTTTGGTTGGTTTGGGAGCACTGTATTGCTCCTGGTGAGCAGGTCAGCACCTTGCATGGCAGCCTCTGCCATCAGGGTTTGAATGTGTGTGTGAATGGGTGAATGATGTGAAGTGGTTAGAAGACCAGAAAAGTGTTACATGAAGTCCATTTACCAATCAAACATCCAAAGTAGGAAAAGATTCAAGAGACATTTTTGAAACATACTGTATTGATGCATACTATCTGTAATTTCGACTTCACAAAGATCATCCAAATCATCGAACATCTTTCATAATACACTCTCTTCATAACCAGACTAGGCCTGTTTTGTGGTACATCTGACAACAGGTGAGCTGTATATTAGTTATAATATTTATCTTTTCAAATTCACACAAACAGAAAAACATGTTTAAACATGTCTGTAGAGCAGGCAAGAGATTTCTGTATTCCGTGCAGTTGTATATGAACTGTATGCTCAAAAAGCAGTGTGTTCTTTATGAGTAATATTTTATCATATTTTATAGAACCACATCAACTGTTGTTGTTAGCACAGTGTCATGGTGATTCGCTGTTTCGCTGCATGAATGCAATATGATTTCTAACTTTTTCTTTTCAATGTTGATGTCTATTCAACATTCATTTGCTGGACAGAATCATTAAGGCCTGTTTATAGCTCAGGTCACTTAGTAGGTAGAGCTGTGATTTTGTGCTCTGCTGGTGTGTCTCCACTGTACAAATGTCCATATAAATAGCATTTCTTTAGGAACAGGAACTCATCACACTTTATGTGGAGTATCGACCTGCCAAGCCTCTAACTTAAAGTGGCAATCTCTAAGATTTCTGGAAGTGGCAATTGCAGCTGTATTTTTGGGCCTCACTGCTTCCTGGAGATCCAGATCTGTGTGACGTGGGTCAGTTGGCAGCTTTGCCACGCCTCCATAACAACACCACATGAAAGCGTAAAGGGAATGATGTCTTCTGGGACATTAATTATAACACTTACTATTTACCGAATAAAAAATAGTTGCTATAAAAGTAACGGTATGTACATACCTGGGCAGGGCGATATGGCATATGACAATGTCAACAGTGAAACATTGTGATGGTCGATGACATTGTTGTTAATGAATTTGAGGCAGCGTGTCTCCTCAGTGTTCTCCTCAGCCAGCAGTTGCATATTAGCTCACCGCTGTAGCCGCCGCTGTTTTCCCCTGTTGCTCTGACATGAATCTCCGACTGTCTCATCCTGCAGAGGAAACTATCACCCATTCCCACCAACATACATCCCTGTGCCAAGTTTAAAAGTGTCCTTGTCTCCGCACCACATGTTCATAACTTAGCTTTCTTCAGCCTCATATGCATAAAACAATGTTGACTGACTAGCCAAGGAAGCTAAGCTGAGAAAACTGTGTATACAAATGGCATAACTAAGAGAAACAGCGGCCTGCGGGAAAAGAAACACTGCTGCCACAAATGGGTTCTCCTAAATCAGCTGGTTCTTCACATTTCCTCTCCCCACATATCACAAACAACAACAACAACAACTCTTGCCCTATGACAACTCTGAGGGGACACGCCACTTGATTGTGTTCTCTGGTGGGGAGCCTTTTAAATCACGATGTTACGATGGCCAGGGATTAGTAGTGCATGGCTGTCAGCCATTGGCCCAACCCTAGTACATACTTATTCATTGTCTAACATTAGACGAACGTATTCAGGTCATTATGATGCGAAACCACCAACCACTGCTGGGTGAACGTGTCACTAACTGTGCGCCACTTGTGGTAATTTCCGGGAAAGTCGCCACCGACACCCAGTGCACATCTTTGGTATTACAGCAAACGCAAGGGCTTTCATTAGTGGGCCATAGGCTCAATCATCATTGTGTTACCTCATTCAGCTATAGATAGTGACTTAACAGATAATTATTTACATGAAAATCTTCCAGATTATTACTTAAATTAACTTAATTTTGCTTGATTCCTGCCTTTTTTTAACAAAAACATATCTGATATAAATAAGTCAAATAGTTTTTAGGATGAAAAAAATGAGTTCAATCAATAAATAAAGAAATACATAAATATTTTGATAAATAATGTTATTAATATGTACATGAATGCTGACATAACTACAGAAATTCATAAATTAAATGCATAATTGAACAAATGAATGCAGGTATTGAATCTGGACATAGATAAATAATCATTTTCTTTCTACATTTCCATAAATCTACATATATTTATTTCTGTACTTACAGTTATAGATTTGTTTTAATCTATTTCTGGATTTCTGCACAACTATTTATTATGTATTGTTTATGTCAACGTCTTCTTTCACCTTCTAGTTTTTGTAACTGCTTCTAAGATGCATCTAGAAATAATGTCTCTGTTGTTTCCATGAATTCATCAGGCCAATCCACTGTTGAGTTTGAGTGTGTGAGAGAGACTGATCTGATCCTGATCCACTCTAACAAACTCAACTACACTACACTGGACAACTCACACATTGTCAGGCTCAGCGCTGCAGGTACAGTACACACTGGGGACAACAAGTGTCAAATTATTTTTTTGATCATTTTCAACATTTAACGGCTAAGAGAAAAACTAGTTCATAGTACTAATTCTACCTTGTATCTCATCCTACAAAGTACACCTCTAATATAAAGGAGAGACTCTGAATATTTTCTAAAGCAGAGCTCTCAGAAAACACTGTAGAGAGGTAGAAATTACATCATCTCATTTAGCCTTGTTGCTTTCATATTTGATCAATCTTCATGAAGAAAACTATTTATTTTTTTTAAAGGAGGGGTTTTTTCAACTAGATTTTAATGTCACACATTAAAAAAAGTACAATTTTGTCTAAAATGATTAAAAGACAATAAAAAGAATAAGAATAGGGTCAATATGAATTCTTGGCATAATATTTCTACATCACTTTCTTCCTCAGATGGTGGATCTGCTCCCAATATTAAGTCCACCTGGCTGCAGCCTAAGACCCAGTATCTGGTCATCCAGCTGGATGGCAAATTAACTCAAGGACAGAAGTATCTGCTGTACACTAAGTTCACTGGTGAACTAGCTGATGACTTAGCAGGCTTTTACAGGAGTGAATATGAAGAAGATGGAGTCCGAAAGTAAGATCTTCTATGTCCCTCTATATCTATATCAACATTTGTTTTGGTGAGTGAATATTGAAATCTAATCTAAAATCAATCTGAATGTTGTGCATTCTCAGGATTGTTGCCACCTCTCAGATGCATCCAACTCATGCCAGAAAGACCTTCCCTTGTTTCGATGAGCCTGCTATAAAAGCTGTTTTCTATATAACTCTTATCCATCCCCCGGGAACTGTAGCCCTGTCCAATGGCAAAGAAAGAGGTCAGTGCAGTCTACATGTATCAAACAATGGTTGTATTAGTATAAATCCACAGTTAAAATCATCAGTATTATCTTACATGCAATCAGACCTGTGTAACCAATAAGCAAGATTTTTCCACCACTGCTGAATGCCATGGCCTGCTCAGTTTTCCAACCACCATCACAGTATAACTGATTCCACTAGTCTTACCAATAGCCTTAACCAGTAGGGTTACTAATTAGCAACCCCTCTACTATGAGAATCTTTTCTTAAATAATATCCCTTGACCTCGCCACCATTTCAATGAGGGAAGGGCAGCAGAGGTGAAGCAGTTTCGATGCGGTGGTTGGACTAAGAAGCCATGCACCCACATCAACATGCAAAGATTTTGCTCTGCCGCTCAGAGTTCACAATGCTGAACTTCTGGCAGTAGCCGCCTGGAATTGGCTAATCAAATAGAAGGGGGCGGGCATCTTGGAAATAGCCGGCATTGTGGCAAACATGGAGGAGCTGATAATGGTGGTGTTTGAGCACCAGAGCGTCACAACATGGCTCTAGCCTCGAACAACGACAGCCAGAAGGAAAACTGGGCATGGGACATTACAGAGCTGTATTCCTCTAACTTTATTGTACATAAATGTTCTTGTACAGAGATTTGCAAGCTAGTGTACATGTTGTGGAATATACATGTATGTATATATATATATATATATATATATATATATATATATATATATATATATATATATATATATATATTGTGGGTTACACCAATGCTGTGACGGTAAACGACCTGCTGGTCATTGCAGCCTCAGAGTCAGCGGTAGCAGTATTTATGGTGTGAGCAACACAAAAAGTGTTACATCGGCAGGAGTAAGTTTGCTCCATCTATTAAGTGAGTATGGTGATATGAATCATTTGCTCTAATGTGAAACCTAGGTTGCTCACATAATTCCTTCGTGGTGGTGAGTTGAATATTGAGTGTAAGGGCCCTTGATGTTTAAAAAATGAACCTAACTATACAGCAACTCTCTACTTCAACTAGGACAATTTCCATACAAACTCCACATGACACTAAGCCAGCAGAGTGGGCAACCTGCTGCTACACTGGCAGCAATGCTCAAGCCACCACCCAACAGGCAAATAATCATGTTAAGTCATGGGTCAGCAGTCTTTTTGAGACTCAGAGCTACCTCAAAGAATGAGAGTAATACTAATGCTAACTAGCATGCCTATTGGGCCACTAAATGAACCAAACAACCTGCTAAACTATCTAGCAAGCTAACAGCATGCTATGCCAGGTGCTGAATGAGCCACATACTGTAGGACAATCTGCTACAGCTACGACCCCAACCAACTATGCATACACTTCTGCCTAACACTATTAGACAACAACATGCAACATGTTGAGCCAACAGCCTGTCAGGCAGCATGCATCCATCCAGCCATCAGCAGCCTGCTGCTCAATTCACCAAACAACCCAGCCTCTTCAGCTACTTCATCCTCTCAAGTAACACACCATGCACTTCTGTCCTGCATCATCTTAACCATTTTTGCCCCAGTCAGTTAACTGTCTTCTAACCCATTGCCATTCACTGATGAGGCTCCATCTTCTTATACCCTGTTCACATAACAGGGACAAAACTGATTTGCCAAGAGAACCCCTACAGCCAAACTCCACTGGGCCTGCCTCAGGTTTCCAGCCACGCTCCTCTTCCTCTGAAAATAAATGTGTGAAACACTGTGTGTTTGTGTCTTTTCAGATATTGTGAACACCACTATTGATGGAGTAGCTGTGATACAGACCAAGTTTGAGCCAACCAAGAAAATGTCCACCTATTTACTGGCCATCGTCATCTCTGACTACTCACACATCAGTGCAGAAGGAGACACTCTGGTAACTGTCCGTCACATTAACAGAAATCCATTTTATCACTTTAATGCAGTGATTCCCTAATTGATCGAGGGCCACAATGATGCTGGAACGAGAGTTAATTAGCTCACTTTCATAGAACGTAGAAGGTACACCTGTGTTATAGGTACAACACAAGTGTACCTGCTACCACTATGTGTTTCTGCCCAACAGAGCTTTAATTGCTCGAGCTGAGCGTGAGGAGATTTGCTGCAGATGTGTGTGTCCAGCTCCAGCCCTCAGGGGAAACCACGTCTCAGCCTGAGATGAACCTATGAAACTCAAAAACAAAATTTCCACACCAAACACAAAAGTCCATACCAAATATCTAAATCGTGACAGAAACAAGGGTAAAAAGAAACATGCAGCTTCATCAACATCCTTTTGCTGCCCCAGTGTTCTGACGGCTTCACTAAAAAGGAATTAACAGGGGAACGACGTGAACTGTTGAGAATGTTAATAAATGAATTAATGAATTAATCATTCGTAATGTATTCAGTAGTGTTAAATGTTACTGACACATTACCATGTGAACTATTCATAATATTATATAAAGAAAAACTTATTTTCTCACC
Organism: Pagrus major; assembly: GCF_040436345.1. Taxonomy (NCBI): domain Eukaryota; kingdom Metazoa; phylum Chordata; class Actinopteri; order Spariformes; family Sparidae; genus Pagrus; species Pagrus major. Next base: position 26,459,982 of record NC_133222.1, on the reverse strand, counting down.
AATTTTCCTTCATCGATGTAGAGCGTGATGACCAAGCGCGTCTTCTTCTGTATGATTTCCGGTTAGCATGGACCTCTGCACATTCCCACTGTTATTGACACTGATCTGCCCATTCACCAAGTACAAGTCCCGCCTTTTCCGTTTGACAAAATTCGGATGTGTTTTCTGGTTAATGTTGTTGTGTTTTTGGAATTTGCAATTGTGTTTTCTGACTTGCTGTTGTGATTTGCACCCGTCAGCCACCGTAGTTTTCTCTATAAGTATCAGAACAAGTTAGAAGAGTGGTGGAAGGACAGTGCTGGAGGAATACTTGCACTGTTAAATATTATATCATTAGATTATTAATAACAAAAGATTTTTACTTTTTGAGTTGGTCGAGGTTGAACCAATTTCAATGTGGTGTCATAGGACTGCAACTAGTAATTATTTTCATTCTGGATTAGTCTGCTGATTAATTTCTCTGTTTAACGACTGATTGTGTTGTTTGTAAAATCTCTGAAAATATAAATAAATGTTGTCAGAATTACTCAGAGCCCTGTGACACCTTCACAATGAATTTGTTGTCCAACCAGTGATACGAACATCACAAATTACTATAAAATAAATCAAAATGATTAAAATAACTAAAAGGAAAGCAGAAGAAGAAATTCTCACACTTGTGTACAAAAATATCTTTACTTCAGTCTTCAAACTTTTTTGCTGTTGTGTGTTCAGATCCGTATCTGGGCTCGCAGGGCGGCCATTGATCAGGGACAAGGAGACTACGCCCTCAATGTGACTGGACCCATACTGAACTTCTTCCAGTTGTACTATAACATCTCCTACCCCCTCAGCAAGTCAGGTGAGCCTGCCTTAATATACATTTGAGGAAATGTCCCGCTCAGTTTGTCATTATCTTCTTTTGAGATATACATCACTGAGATTAATGCTGCCATCCCAGTACACCAGGGGTTGATGTAGTACTGTTGCTCTCCTTGCGTTTGGCTTGACACCACAACAGTGGAGTGTGGAAATGCTTTTGTAACTTAGTGTGGATGAACTGCATTTTTCAAGTTATGGTTTACAGTATATCGGCATGACTTCAAGGAGAGTTCCTTTCAGCTGCATTAAACCTGCTCTCTGCCTCACAGATCAAATTGCTCTGCCAGACTTTTATTTTGGGGCGATGGAGAACTGGGGTTTGGTGACGTACAGAGAAACCAACCTCCTCTATGACCCTGTGACCTCCTCCAACAGGAACAAAGAGACCACTGCCACCATCATCGCTCATGAACTAGCACACATGGTGAACAGATTTATTGTCATTTTTCTACTGTATCATGTGAGAGACTGTGATTTACTCATTGCTTAACAACAAATTGAGTGATGTCATCTGTGGTGCAGTGGTTTGGAAACCTGGTGACTCTGCAGTGGTGGAATGAGGTCTGGCTGAATGAGGGCTTTGCCTCATATGTGTCGTACCTGGGAGCAGACCACGCTGAGCCTGACTGGAACTTGGTGAGAGCACAATGTTCCCTGCATGTGGACTTGACACTTGCTGTTCTCTTGTCAATACAGTGTATACAATTCTGAACCACCTTTGCACATCATGTGAACTCTTCATACATTTCTGTCTGTCTGTTTGCTCCAGAAAGACTTGATAGTACTTGATGACATCCACCGGGTGTTTGCAGTCGATGCTTTGACCTCCTCTCATCCTCTGTCCTCTGAAGAGGACAGTATCATCCTGCCTGACCAGATCACAGAGCAGTTTGATACCATCTCATACAGCAAGGTACACAGACATCAGCAATATCTTCTTTTATAAAACATTACAGCATACACACATCTACATTGTAACAGGGTGCAGCCAAGGCCAGAAAATGCACTGAAAAAAAGAAAATTCAGCATTCAGACATTGTTCTAATTTTGTGCTGTACAACATAAAATGTTCCTTTAAACAGGTTGATATATAGATTGATCTTGCCTCTGTGTGTGTGTCTGTGGCTCTTCAGGGTGCAGCAGTGTTGAGGATGCTGTCTGATTTCCTCTCAGAGCCCGTCTTTGTCCAGGGACTCAATGTATGTTTGTCTTTGTCGTTGTCGAAACATTTGCATAATATGTACATCCTGGTGTGTAGTTAAAACTTGTTGTTGAGATTAATTACTCTATCACGATCATTCAGCCGCAGGTAAAAATCCTGTCTTTCTTTTGTCTCCAGAGCTACCTCAATCACTTTGCCTACAGTAACACAGTAGGGAATGACTTGTGGCACCATCTACAAATGGTAAGATTTGTTTTTTGTTTTTTTTTCCAAAAATGTCTCTGGTTACACTTACTTGCATCTGTGCACAGAGACTCGACTTGTGTTGTTTTAGGAAAATATGTATGTTGTTTTTGACATATTCAAGTATGTAATACACGACACATCCTCGCACCTAGACAACTGAACAGGCCACTGTCAGTGTTCCCAAAACAACACGACTGTTGTTTTCCTAAACCTAACCAAACTGTGAGTGTTCGACTCACAGTTTAGGAAAACATTGTGATTTGGCTTAAAATAACATTAGTTCCGTTACATGATGTACATGACGGCATTTACCTACAAAGTTAAAAGAACTCACCACTGACATGGTGGGCGGTCTGTTGGGTGAAAGTCCTGACACGAACATCTTTCTCCAACCTCCTTGCTATACAGAGTTTCCATCTCTTTATACTTCTTGCCCTGACCTGAACTAAACCAGAAAATCTTTGACTGCCAGTAATATTAAGATGCTTTCTGTCACCTTTGTCATCAGGCAGTGAAAGCCAACAATGTTTCACTTCCTCGTCCAGTTTGTGAAATCATGAACCGCTGGGTGCTCCAGATGGGCTTTCCTGTGGTTACCATAGATACTCCCACAGGAGTGGTTTCCCAGAGGCACTTTCTGCTGGACCCAGAGGCTAATGTCACAGTTGAATCACCTTACAAGTATGCAACACAACAAGTATTTACCTTGTCTTCCTCTTTGCTTCCTCCTTACCTCCACCATTTTCTACCCTGCTAAAGGGGAGTTTTTCCTTACTTGAATAGACGGTCCAAAGACAAGTATGTCGTACACTGTACAGATGTGATGAGACAGCAATGTGATTGGTGATGTTGGGCTATATAAATAAAATTGACTTGAAATTGATGTAACTCGCCTACATCATGAACACAAGTTTCATGTATTTTCTCCTCTAGCTATGAGTGGCTGATTCCTGTCAGGTGGATGAAGTCTGGTGAGGTCCAGAGAGCTATGTGGTGGCTGATGGAAAAGGAAGGTTTGTTTAATAATATTCTACTAATATGTAATACTTAGAAATCACAAGTACCAGTCTATCAACTAAGCAGTTTGCAAAATACTGTCAATGGCTATGAAATGTGAATGGTTTGTTTTATTTTCCATCACATCAGGTGGATATTATTATTATATTATTAGTAAAACCTTCTTAAAGCTCTTTATTAATGCCCTGTCTTCTCTCTGTCAGCGGTAAACTTGGAGATGAGGAGTGGTGATTTGTGGGTTCTGGCCAACATCAATGCGACTGGATATTACAGGGTAAACTATGACCTTGGAAACTGGGAAAGGCTCTTGGCTCAGCTGAACTCAGAGCACCAGGTACACAGTCAGGATTTTACTATTTCATGAATGCAAGACCTTGTTTTCATTTTCTATCCCTTTTTTTCTTTCAGTGTTTGCAGACTGTACAATAAAAGTTTGTATTTCACTCTGCTGTGTAGGTGATACCAGTGATAAACAGAGCCCAGCTTGTGGATGACGCTTTCAATTTGGCCAGGTAAGTCAGTGTAGCTGCTTGGATTTTCTGATGCAGCTTTCATCCAATTTCCATGCTTGGAAGGTGAAAACATGAAAAATGAAAAAAGGGCCTCACACTTGCCGCCCTAAGTGCACTTTATTAACACAACCACAAGTGATGTTGAAATATGCTAATATGTCCTCAGACTTATACACTCAGAGACGCCATCTTCACATACAAATGCTTTGGCCATATCACCATAGGACCAGTGTGTGGATCTTTTCGTCATGTTTAAGCAATTAAATAAGACTGAAAATCAAATGCAAGTAACACATTTACAACTTTGCTGTTCTAAGGGCATAACTAGTAAAACAACTTGCAGACTAGCAACATTTGGCACATTTGCATAAGCATGCTAGATGAAAGGTCATTGGATTAGTAAATCACAAGGGTTGATCCCCTTGAAATCCTGAGTGCACTCAGCAGGTTTCATGGCAATCTGTCTTTTAGATTATGAGATATCTTTTGTGAGATTGTTCTCTTCAGGAAACAACAGAAACAACAGAATCATTGGTTTAAGAAGTCACCCAAACATAAGTTAACATTCAAGTTCAAACCCAGTAGCAATGGCCTCAGAGGACATTAGCGCCTCATTCTGAAAGAGCTACAGCCAATATGGAAACTCCAACACTCAACAAATCAATGGTGTGACATTAGTCAGACTATCATGTTTATAGGGCTGGCCCTGCTTTACTGCGGTCCAGCTAAAAACACATTCACCTCCACTGTATTAGGGTAGACAGATAGCCCAACTTTATATTAATTAATCTAAAACGTGTATCTCGTCTCTCTGCAGGGCTCAGCTGGTGTCCACTACTCTTGCTCTGAGGACAACCTCCTATCTGTCTCTGGAGACAGAATACATGCCCTGGCAGTCTACTCTGGATAACCTGCACTATTACTACCTCATGCTGGACCGGACTGAAGTCTATCAGCCTATGCAGGTACACAACATTACGTGTGTGTGTCAGTGACAGAGTTTTTTTGAAGTATGTTCATCTTTTTGCCCCCTGGTAGCCATTAAGAGGCAAAGCATTGGTGACAGAAAACCAGCATCCTTTACTCACCTCTCTGTAATACCTCCAGGACTACATAAAGAAGCTGGTGTCTCCCCTCTTCCTGCACTTCAAGAACATGACATCAGACTGGGCCCGTGTTCCTGACAGACACACTGACCAGTGAGTGTACTTCTGTGTCCTGGTTGATGTCAGGTTGTTATAACAAAGACCTCTCAAACAATGACAACTTTACGGTGACATTTTTGACCGAGTGATACTTAATGACAACAGTCATTAACATTCATAAAGACTTAAGCACACCCTTTCAAATAAAGTGTTAATAATAATAATAATAATAATAATAATAATAATAATAATGCATTTTATTTAAAGGCGCCTTTCAAAGCACCCAAGGACACCACACATGGCAACAGTACATCAAAAAAGAAAATACTACGTTAAGTTAAGTTCAGTTAAGTCCCTGACACACCAAACAGACATCAAAGAACCAGCTGTGCTGAAGGCTGACTGTTGTGTTTCTTGTGTCTCGGCCAAAAGCTGCACTTGAACACACCATAAAGACTGCAGCTGGCAGCCAATCAGTGGATTTCAGAGGAAATACCACTCTGCCAATATACGGACCGCTGTTGTGCTTAAGCAGCATTTTTGACATCCCTCTTGTTAATATAGCCGCTTCTAATCGAGAACATGTCTGATAAAAAGTAACAAATGTCACTGAAGAGGCAGAGGAGACAAATAAGGACAAAATGCTCTAAATGGGTGAAATCATGGATAGTTCAGCGACAGGCTCAAGAGGCTTTCATTTCCTTTACCTTTTCTCTTTTCTGCAGTGATCCACTTACCTGAACAGCCAATCAAGAAGAAGCTTTGCTTTTTCTTTCGTATTTACATTAGACAGAGAAAGAGAGATGACATGCAACAAATATCCCTTGTGAGACTCCTGAATCATCATGAATACTGCCTCCTTAATCAGACAGTATTGGACATAATATATTACACTTGTGGTCATTCTTTACAACTCAGTTCTCTGTTGTTTATAATGAAATGGTTGAAATTGTTTTTGACTGTTTGTTTCTCCCTGCAGGTATAACCAGGTGAACGCCATCCGTATGGCCTGCAGGACTGGAGTAACAGAATGTCAGAACCTGACCATCACATGGTTCAAACAGTGGATGGACAGCCCTCAACACAATTTGTTGGTCTATTTTATATTTCATTTGATCACACTCCCTTTTTACAACCTTGATTGTAAAAAAGTTAGAACGCTGTGTAGAATGTCAATAAAAACAGAATGCAATGATTTGCCAATCCAAGTTATATTCAATTGAATTAGAGGACAAAGACAAGATATTTAATGTTCAAACTGAACTTTATTGTTTTTTGTTAATATATACTCACTCTCAAAGTGGTGAACCTCTCTTCATCCTTGCTTGTGAATGACTGAGCCTTTCGAGGATGCCCCTTTCATACGCGATCATGATACTATCACCTGTTACCAATGAACCTGTTTACCTGTGGAATGTTCCAAACAGGATTGGAGCGTGACTTTCACAGTGTATTGTGGCTCCTGCCCCAACTTGTTGCGGCATCAAATTTAAAATGAGTGGATATTTACAAAAAGTGTATTGGTCGGGACATTAAATGGCATGTTATTGTACTCGAAAAGGATTTGCTAATTGCATTGTGTTTATACAAAACTTTTTGGGAATAGAGGTTGTAAGTTAATCAGTGAGTTATCACCAACACTCTCCTCAGGATCGAGCCCAACCTGCGCTCAGCAGTGTACTGCAGTGCCATCGCAGCAGGTGATGAGGCAGAGTGGGAGTTTGGCTGGTCACAGTTCAAGAATGCTACTCTAGCTAGTGAAGCCAGCAAGCTCATGTCTGCACTGGCCTGTACCACCAAGATACAGCTGTTGAAGAGGTATGCTTCCTTCAGTCCTTTACAAAGATTTGGCTAGTAGTGCTTTCATTAACAAGTTACCAAATGCTTCATTCCCCTTACCTACATCCAGTGGATGAAACAAGACATTTTGTTATGTGACTGTCATATAATGTCCACCCACCTTTCAAAATGATTGTTTCAAATAGACTGGTCAAATGCTAAACTGAAATCAAGTAGGACTGAAACAGAACAGTAACTACAGCTGGCAGAGAGCAGTTAATCATTGGTCGCTTTAATGAATTGAGTTTCAGTGCTATGAGAGGAATCAAAGCCAGCAGTGAATTTCCAAACATACCATGAAATACACTGATTATAGTTTTTTTCTATTATCTTTGATAAGGTATTTAAAATAATTCCAAAATTATTTAAAACCAATGAGTTGACTATTTTGTGTTTAAAATGAGATGGGAGAATGCTACTGGAAATACGTGTAGAACAGTTATTAATGGATAGTCTTCTCCGTCCTCGCAGGTATCTGTCTTACACCTTAAACGCAGCTCTGATCCGTAAGCAGGATGCCACCACTGTCATCACAGCTGTTGCCAGCAACAGAGTGGGACAGATTCTGGCATGGGACTTTGTCAGAGAACAGTGGGAATACATGTTCACACAGTGAGTACTACACTATCAAAAGAAATAGGTAGCATTAAGGACATAATTAAGGAGGGAAGGAAGGAATTAAGGAAGGAAGCTAGGAAGGAAGGAATTAAAAAGAAATAAAGGAGAGAATTAAGAAATATGTAAAGGTGTTGTGTTAAACTAAACCAGAATCAGAGTTAGTTCTTGTTTGAGTTGAGTTGTGTCGTTTTTTTCAGATATGGTGTGGGTTCTTTCAATTTTGCCTCTCTGATCAGTGGGGTGACAGCAAGGTTCTCTACACCTGCTGAACTACAACAAGTACGTCCTCTGTAACAATTCCTGGTTCACTTATTAGCATCAAACTGTCTGTCTGTCTAAACTGTTCTGTCATGTTTTTCTGTGGCAGCTGGGGGAGTTTGTGGAGGAGCATGGAGCAGCAGGGTTTGGCACTGCCACCCTGGCTGTGGAGCAGGCCTTGGAGAGGACCAGAGCTAACATCAAATGGCTGCAACAGAACAAGCAGGAGATCTGGGACTGGTTCAACAGTCAGACTGGACATCAGATTCACTAACATCCTGGGAGCTATGACTCATCGCCCATATTAAAATAGTTGTTACTTTTTTATAATGAACAAAAGACCAATAAATACAACAGAAACCTGGAGCTTCTGCCAGGAATTAAGTACATGACATAAAAAATACAAAGAGTACTATGCTATAACATATCAGGTAAAATGTAATACCTCATAATTTGTGTAAATATGGTTGGATGGAACCTTAATTATAATAATTTGTAATTACTGGATGTTACGGATGCTCTCTCCTTATGTCGATTCACAGTAATGTTTTGGTTGGCACTCGATGATGTGATGCTAGTTTGGTCTGATGCTGTGGTTGGTGTGCCACTTTTCTCCAACCTCCTCCAGTCCTGCAGAAGCTGGACAAAAGTGAGTATTTTTTCTCCCAGCACAGACTTCATTATAACTGGATTCAGACTGGAGCTTTGACACTAAGGCCCAATCTCAATACACCCTCTCTCTCTTTAACAAGCCTAAAACTTCTAAACAAAAAATCGCTACTAGTTTGCTCACGTGTTGAGAGCTAACAAGTAAACGTTACATATTTATTGCTGATTTGTACATGACAGTCCCACATTGTGATGTATTTGAATGTTGCCCTTTGATAACATATGACTCCTCAAACTGAACTGAACCGATGACTTGATTGACAGCATGAAGTTGTGAACAAATAGCTTTTCTTTCTCCATCTGATAAAAGGCAAAAAGTATTGTGATAATACCAGGGTTGCCACGCTAACACCAGAAAAATCATCACAGCTGAAGTTGGAAGTGTCCCGTTGTGTCTGTTTACATGAACAAAAGTCTTGAAGGGTTTAACCACTACCTGTTTTAACTCTGTTCTGAGGAGCAAGGGGGCACTCTAAGAAGAGGGGTAGGGGTAAAAAATGGAAATGGTATTGCGCCTAAGTAACATCCAATTAATAAGCATTTAAACGATCTTTATCTGTCAGAGGGAGTGATTGCTGATCATAAATCAATCTAATCCAGACACTCTTTCAAACTGAATGTGGTATTGTTTTTATCCTGAGATTTATAATTATATATATTGTATTTTATTGATTTCAATGTGTTATCATGTCAAGATCAGATTTTAAGCTCTTGTTTTTCTGTCTAAATGCAGCTGTACATGTGATGAATTTTATCAGAAAGACTGTGCATTGATGGACTCCTTTAATTAGTCTGATTTGTCACAGCCACAAATATACACAGAAATGTATTCAAACAATAAAACATTTTGCACAGAACCAATGAAAAGAAGAACATGATTTAAGATACAAAATATTCAAACAAAGAACACATTATGGCTTTTTATCTCTGCATTACAGCAATGTCAGACACACATCCAAATAAATAAAGACATGAATTAATAAAAAGAAAAACTGTGTTCAGAAGCAATTTCATTGTTACTGTTTCATTGTTAATCTTTCAGCTCTGTTTGGGAGGGTTGTGAGGCTCCACCAAGAGGACACGATCTGTCTTCAGCCATGGTAGAACAGGAAAAGTTGTGTGGTGAAAAGTGTCAGATCATCCGAGTTACAAAAAACGACTTACACAGCTTAAGACCTTGACACTTTCAGCGAAATGAGACATTTGTAAATTCATTTTATGTAAGAAATCATATTGACAATATTGCATGCATGAATTTTCATGTAAATGACAGGAAACCTATATTATTATATTGTTACCATTTACTCTTGTTTGACTTTATTACTTTCTTTTTATTAAAGGGAATTGCTGACATTTTGAATTTCCATCTGCTTTGGCGATCTGTTCTCACTCCCAGCGTGTCAAATACAGCAGCCTGGTCAGTAGCCTACCACTGTAAGTGTGACGCTGTAGTTATCCCTCCTACATCACTGCAAGAGGCAACTCTCTTCTTGTATGAAGAGCGAGAAAAGTTTGTGTCAGGGGGGTTGGATGGGTGTAACACAGCACATTCCTCTAGGAAACTGGGTTCCAAGTGACCAACTGTTTTTATGTTATGTAAGTGAGGTAACTCATGTAAATTATGTAATTAGTAATTAGTGTAAGTTAGGTAAGGGACGTAACTGAACTCATTTCCTAAACCTAACCACATAGTTTTTGTGCCTAAACCTAACCTAATGTATGTTTACACCACTATCACAGCAGCGAATAATGCAAGTGGGTAATGGAACTGGGCTCAGCAGCATCTTGACATCATGACAGAGGTGAAGAGACTGAAGAGGTCAGTGATGGAAGAAGCTAAGAAGAGAAATAGAGACAGTGATCGAGTGAGAGGCCAGGGACAAGATCTCAGACTGACTTTTAGTCATAGGCGACAGCTTAGCTAAATAAAAGGCTGCAGACAGACGCAGAGCTGGACTCTTGAATAGTCACCAATATTATCTGGCTTATTAATTAATATGTTTTGTGTTGTTGCACCTTCAACTTTGACTGCCTCATGCAAGAAATGCCTGAGCAAGACATACGTTTTCAAGGACTAACATTGTTATGATGTGCTAGTTTTGTTTGTAGTTAGCATGTATATTACATCTGACAAACTGCCACAGAAACCTGGGATTTGTATTTCTGAAAGTTGCACTGCACTCAGATAATCGCTCAAAATACAAATGACTACATAGTGTTGCTTTAAGGCCTGTGACCAAGCTGCTGTTTTTGACAAGTAGGGAGCAGAAACATGTCGGCTTTGCGATGATGTAGAAAAGCTTATTTTGCATGTAGCATATCCATTGGTACCAAAAACATCTCACACCCATTATTCCAACACATGCTTCCACGTGTGCCTTCGAGGAGAAGAAGAATTAACGCTCCTCATGATTGCATTGTTTTCTTGTCTTGTTTTTATTTCTGTGAACCACCACACTAACCACAGAGAGTTTTATCTTCTGTAATCAAAGAAATGTCACCAAAACAGCTAATTAATGCCTATCTCATAAAAACAGTGATGATAGTGCCAAAAAAAGCAACAGTTTCTCATCCTACATTGAGACACAGACAGTATTTTTGGCCTTAAGATTACAGCCAAACTTTGATCAAAGCAAAGCAGCCAACAGCAGAGGTCGACGTTAAGATCTGCGTCATCTGCTCAGCAACATCATCAGTTCAAGCAAAAAGTAGTTTTGGAATACAAGCAGTAGCTTCCCACCACTGATAGAGGATCTGTAAATCTAACCAGTGATCATCTGTTATATAGCCTATCTAAGTGCTGCTGGTTCTTTCATCATGTGATAAAAAATGACCCAGACCCAGACCATGTTTCACTTCACATTGAAACATACAAAGAGAGAACATTAGACAAACATGCAGTCATTTATACATCCAGTCGCAGCACAAAACCATTTGTAATAAATACATATTCAACATCAAAATGTGCAAGAAAAAACTAAATAACAAATCAATCATCTACACACCAGTGCTGACCTGTAGCTGATGTGGTGTAGTTTGCTTTGTAAGAGTGTTGATAAAGAGAAAGGGCAAAGCCTCAGTGGTGAACGTAAGAAAGTAAGAAACAAATAAGAAAGCAGGTTTATACACTGTCAAAACTTGGGATGTCATAACTGACCGCAGCTGTGATGAAAATGACTGTGAATGGATGGTGCTCACAATCATCACTCTACTGGAACTGCCATTTATCATGCAGGGGAGAACAGGGGGAAAAATGGAGCCAGTGGGTAAAATGAGCCACCCCCTGTCTCTAGTAACCATAGGAGTCATGTGACTACAAATTAAGGAAGTAGACTTCACATTACTATTACTATTATCTGAAACAAATACACTTTTATTTTGCAGTAAAACCAACAAATGTAAAAAGTATCGGGGGGAGGAAATCAACTGTCACAGAGAACAATCTACTGCTGAACATCAGTAAAACCAAGGAGCTGACTGTAGATTTTGGAACAGAAGTAACAGAACTGATGTCTAACACCATGTCAGTGCAGAGATCCAACATGAGCTCTTGTGAAACAGAGGAGAGTACTGTTTTAAACAGGTCCAAAGCAGTGGGTTGGCAAATTATATCTTCTATATTCAACAAATTTAGAATAAACCCGTAAAAATTTCACATTGTAGTTTCAGAAGCAGTTTTATGTTTTTTGGACTTGACAAGCAGTTTCCTACGTCTTTATACCGAGCTATCCTTGCCATGTTCCCTGCACATCTCTGTAGAGACACAGGATGGGTTTAACTGTTGCTTTAGATGGTAGAAGGTTTCTTGGTCAGTTCTCTACAAATATTCATCATGTTTTTTTTTTGTTCTATATGTTAATCTTTTGTCCTCCACCTGCATGATAAATGGCAGTTCTACTTGTAATATACTATCATTTTCAATTCACAAGCATTTTCATCCTCAATTTTAGTGTCGGGAAGGCAGTGTGCATGCAAACAAGAAGACCAAACCAACTGTGATTTACAGATTCTTCCACGAGATGGTGCAATAATGCCATTAGTCATTTTAGGTACCCAGGGCAAGTATGAGGAGGAAGATGAAACTAATTGTATGTTGATTAAAAAGGAAAGGGACTAACATTCACACACCCAACAGACACAATGTTATCTAGCTGCCATCTGTTTCTGAGAACATACCCATCCAAAACTCCAGGTCAGACAGAGACAGAAGAATACATGTGCACAGTTTTACTCGGGTACAGTGTTGTCAGTGTACGCCAAGCCAATGAGGATGTACTTTTCCTGTAGTGATGGCAGGAGGACATTAATATCAGACTGAACTCTGGAGGAGAGGTGATAGTAGTCATGCAAAACACACAGCACAATAGATAACTGCTGGACTTCAATACACACATATGTAGCAGCATCACTTCAAGTAATTCCACCACAGTGTTCATTGATATTAAGCCTCTCTATGGAATGATGGAATGGGATGTAAGAAGAAATTAGTAGGCGTTATACTATCTGTATGTTTTTACCTTTTTGGTAAAAATTGTAATTACCAAAAAGAAGACTTTTAGATTTTGTTTATCTCATTAGTGTTGAGACACTGGCATCTAATGTCATTCTTATATCAACAGTGTGCATCCAGTGAGTCAGACTACTCAGAGGCTTGAAGCTTAAATTGCTGCTAATATGTCCAGGTTATGGTTTTATCCTCTTTTGTAAAATGAAAACTGTGCACATAGTCTCCTGACAAAAAAGTGAGAATTCAATTTTTGGCTGTTGTAAATTTACCAAATAATTTAAGAGTAGATCCTCTAATAAAATCTTAGGTGAGGGTTGTATGGTGGTTTTGTATACAGACAACATAAACAGATTGGTACAGTGTCCTGGTATGTGACTAAGATCAAGCCAGAACTCGAAGACGTCTGTGATAGCACAAGACAAGGAGACGATTATTGACAGCTGACAACTAGACAGTGAAACACATAGTAGAGGGAACTTTAAGTTCAGAGGATTCTGAACTTCAACAAGCCTCTTTCACAATTTCAACACACAGGCGCTTATCTGCTATAATGCTGAAAAGCCTAAAAAGTGGCAGTCACAGAAAACATTTGGCATTATTGCTCATCATGCATGGAAGTACTGGTAGAAAGACATGAAAATCAGTTAGATTAACATTATTCCTCACACCGTCATGTGGTTAGTAAATCCAGTGTGTGTTAATAAATGCATTGCATCATCAAGGATCAGACTTTCTTTCAGAAATAAACATGTTTTTTCTATATCAGCCTCATCTTTGAACACTTTTTGTGCACACCCAAACCCGTCTGCCCCCACCAGCCCTCCTCTGAAACCTGTACAACATGAAAATGGTTCACATGAAAAAGAGAGCTTGGCATTATACATTTAATAGGTGTATAAGTGTAAGGTATTTCCATTCTTGCTCTCTTTACAATGCAGAGTGAAGTCTAAAACAATTCAAACAGCCTCCAACATTAGGTGAATATGCTGTGGCTTCTCCCTCCCTTTGTGACTCAAATGACCTCACTGAAGGATTTTCTCTCGTGTGTCAGGAAGTCTGAGGGCCACCAGACCGCCACACACCAGCGCAGTGAAGGACAGCAGGATGGGGACGGCTTTGGTGACGCCTACAAAGCTGGAGAAGATAGAGCTGCCTAGAACTGCTGCCAGCTTACAAAGAGCATTCAGCACGCCAAATGCTGTGGCCCTGAGAGACAGAGACATAGACAAGACATGGGCTTTAGAAGACCACTTTATTAAAACTGAAACTTCCTCAATGACCTGTATTTTGAAGATCTTTGAAGGTCTATTTAGTAAGAAACGGCAAGAACTTGAAGGAAGCTCTAAAACTTTAGGAGGCAGCATAACCGCTAACTGCTGCTCACTATACTCTTTGCTGTAGCTATCTTTGGCTGTAGCAGCTTGCTGCCGTCTATTAGCAAGCAGCTTAGTTCGCCTTGAAGCAAAGTGGCTCTATTAGCTAACAGGAGTCTGCCCGCACCGTGATGGGGAGTCACCGCGGTCAACAGGGCTCAGCTCGATCAGGCTCAGTGAACTTCCAGTGAACTTGGCTGGATAGCAGACTGGGACTGAACACAAGCCTCTGAGAGCAGAGACCAGTTTGAAGACATGGGAAACAGTACAGAGGTGATTTACAGTGGCTCTGATCAGGACTATGACTCTGGGACGAGAAGACACGGCAGACGGGGACAGGAGAGACATGAAGCGGCAGATGAGAGAGAGAGTCAGACATCAGCAGTGGGTGAAACAGTGTATAGAGTCAGAATATTTTCACATCTTGCGCTGTGAGCTGAGGATCGACCGAACCACAGGTGAGTTTGATTTAGCTTATGTCCAGTTTGAATGAAACGTGTTTTACGATGAGTTTACGAGGCGATTAAGCTCGTATTTTTCTGTTAAGTAAGGAAAAGAGGTGTCAAAATATTTCCTTTCTTGAAACTTTGTTCATTTATTTTGTTGACTTATTAGACTAAGTAGCAGACTCGCAGCTTTTACATCTCCAGGCTGAAACCATCACACTGTCACCTCTTGAGGTACAAAGTGCAATTATGAGACAGGAGAGGCCGGGGCTAGCTGTTTTGCACGTTGACTTCAGTAGACATCTTTTCAACACAATAAAAAGAAGTCTTGCTGTGTCTAACAACACTGCTGTTATTTACTTGTTAAGGTTTGAAATTTTGGCCATATCTTTCAAACTGCCACATTGACAGGTTGACAAAGTTTGTGTAACGGTGCATTCAGACCAAACACGAGGCAAATTATTTACACATCTAGATTACATACAAAGTCAATGAAAAGACACGACTAATTAGTAATAAGTTTAAAATACTGAACTCGAGCGACATTTTCGCATTGTTGTGTTGTGTAAGCCTATCATGTTGACATTCACACTGAAATCATGATATTGTGCTGATGTCCAGACATTGACCATGAACAACAATGGAGTAGACTAGACAACTGAACTTCAGGACCACAGATGGGTTTGGGCCAATACATTTCGAATACAGTGTTGTTGGACCTCTGACAGCTGTGTGAAATTGATGAAAAACAGTATAATATGGGACCTATAAAATGCTTCTCAGCACTGAAAAAGCATTTTAAAAGTTGCTTGCTTGTTGTCTGGTGGACAGACCTGACTAAGCATGAATTCCGGCTTTTTACAAGGCGACATTATGATGTTATTTCAGCATCCTTTTATTTTCCCATTTATTCACAGAGAAATCTATTTGTTTTGGGTTCATACTGATGTGTTAAGACAGATTGGTCTACGTCCACTTCCTGGCCACAGTTACTACTGTATTTACTAATTTTATCATAACAAGTAAGTAACTGCACCGGGGACAGATGGACAGGCGCTCCACAGCTGAGAACTGGGCACTGGTCAGCCCCAGGTAGCGCTGGAAGCTGCAGTCATCCAGATGCAGGTCCAGACACTGAAATTCACCCAGCTGGGTGCTGCACGAGGAACGCGAACAAGAATTAATGATCCCACGATCAAACTCACACGAGTAACGCGACACAAATACTTACTTTGCGTTTGGTCTGAATGCACCATTATACATTTAGACAGTGACACAGAATAGGTCAGTATAGTTGTTTTAGTGTCTTCATTTGACAAGTACATTATAAAAAATAAGGAAGATCAACACAGCTGTAACAATAAAATATGGCACCTTTTAGAAGCAGGGTACAGTTCCACGGTCACCACCTCGATGCCATTCCATGCAGCTACACTGACGCCACAGAACAGACACTGCAGTGCAATGATCGCTGATTGGCTGAAGCTCAGGAACAGGAAGAAGGTACAGCCTGCTGAAATGAGCATGGATCCACCTGAGGAGATCACACAATTGCTTTATTGAGTCCTGTAGATTCTCACCGTATGTGACATACTGTATTGATACAACACTTTCTGTTCATTTTTTTTTACAAATAGCTTCTGCTGGACAAGCAGCAACAACCATTGTAAGTCAACAGACAGAGAAAAATGAACACCTCCTCTAGAAAACCACTACAACCGCTGCTTATAACTTAAAAGCCAAGCGACATCTGTGACATTGAAATATCATGCTTGAAATGTTTTGTATATGTCAAAATAACAGATCAACAATCATGAGTAGAGGATGAACACTTCTGAGCATCACCTATGATCTTGACCCTGCCAATCTTCTCCATGAAGAGAGCTGAGATGATGTTGCCCGGCAACACAGCCAGACTGCCCAGGAAGCTGACCAGGTAAATAAGTACGTCGTTGTCCTCAACAGTGTCTAGGTGGCACCCGTGTTTGGTGTGCTCAAAGGAGGTGTTCTCCATCCTACAGTCGATGAATTTCTCCTCCCACAGGTCTACAGAGAAACAGGGAGAACATGAGACGTGATGAGGAGGGTCAAGGTTTTGTATGATTGAAATTTTGATGGAAAATTTGAATTTGATAAAGCCTTCTATGTTGCTGATATTTAGTCCTCTATACATTCTTTACCTCCTATATTTGCCATTGGGTAATGACTGGCATCATTTTAAACTCAAGCTGAAACACTTTAAAGGGAAAAGTCATTTAGTCATGAATGATCTGGTGCTTCCAGGGAAGGGCACTGTAAATCTAGTTCCAGGGTATGACAGTTCATACAGGGAGGAAATCAACAATCCTGCAGAGTGGTGCACAGAGAACAATCTACTGCTCAACATCAGCAAAACCAAGGAGCTGATTGTTGATTTTAGAAAGAAGGAGGCAAAGACACACCCCTGTCTACATCAGTGGAGCTGAGGTGGAGCAGGTGACTAGAACTAACTTTTAAGGAAGAGCAATAGAAAGTATCAAAAATCACAAACTGGCATGGTAGGCTTTACAGCGGGTCATTAAAACCACCAGAACATCACTGGTACCATCTACAGAGCATCAGTGACATCAGTGAAGTGAGATGTCTGCACAGAGCCCAAAGATACTAAAAGACAACAGCCACCCAGCCACAGTCTGTTCACCCTGCTGCCATCTGACAACAGATACAGAAGTATCTGCTGCCAGACCACCAGACTACAGAGCAGCTTCATTACCCAGGCTGAGAGGCTCCTGAACTCATCATCAACACTCCAACATTAAAATAATTATATTTTTATGACTATAATGATAAATAAATTGAATCTTAAAATTTAAACAGTTACTCCCCATGCATTTATCTGTAAACATGTACTAGACTGTTCCAGGTGGTGTTCCCCTCTCCTATCCACTGTCTCAGTGTGACTGTTTTTAAAATCCCTGTCGCTACATCACACAACAAAAACTGACAACCTACATGCTGAAATAGGTGAGTGACTCGAACACTCACCCAGGGCCTCATTTATAAAGCTTGTGTATGCACAAAAAATGCATGGCATACGTCACTTTCTATGCATTAATTGGGATTCATAAAAACGGAAAACCTTGACCCATGCTCATGTACATTTTGGAGGCAAGGGGAATTGGCAACGTTGAAGGTGAGGTGGTGAATAGACAGCCAGAATGTAAAAAAAATTAAACATGAGAGACAGTAATTCAAACCAGCAGTCATTTGTGCTTGTGCTTGAAGTGAAGTATAATTATTCCATAAACACCTTTCAGTTGTAAAAATATCAGCCAAGTCAAATCTTAAATCAATATTTCCTCAGTCAGTGCCCTGTCACCATCACATCCCCTCCCCCGGAGTGCAGAGGAGAGGGCCGGACTGTTTGGGAACTAACTGATCAAAATATCATCATCGATGGTAGAAATCCAAGATTACATCAAACAGCATTAAAGGAATAGTTCACTCTAGAATGAAATTCAGTCATTATAGACTCACCCTCATGCTGATGAGAAGTCCGGTGTAGTTTCTTATTCCTCAAAGTGCAGCTGGAGACCCGTGGGGGTACCCTCCTGCAGGAATAATCCATATAACGGCGTCAATGGTGTCCGAGACGAAAAGGTCCATAAAACTACACAAAAACTTATAATATTCTGTAATATTCCTCCATACTGCTCGTCCGCTGCAATCCAAGTGTCCTGAAGTGGCGACATCCAGAGTTTACTCGAAACAACGTCATTTAGTACATTTTTCTAGCCTAAACAGTCACTATGCTATATCTGTCCGGAGGCACACTCCGCGTGACGTCGTTTCGAGTAAACTCTGGATGTCGCCACTTCAGGACACTTGGATTGCAGCGGACGAGCAGTATGGAGGAATATTACAAAGTTTTTGTGTAGTTTTATGGACCTTTTCCTCTCTGGCACATTGACTCCGTTATATGGATTTTTGCTGCAGGAGGGTACCCCCGCAGGTCTCCAGCTGCACTTTGAGGAATAAGAAACTACACCGGACTTCTCATCAGCATGAGGGTGAGTCGATAATGACTGAATTTCGTTCTAGAGTGAACTATTCCTTTAAAGAATGAAGACTGTGCATATTTCACCAAGTACGATTTTAGTTTGCATGTAGTTGTTGTGTGTGAAATTGCTCCAGTGGCCACGACTGTGCTGTCAGGCGCACACCGTGCACAGTTCAGTCTCCGCACGTACACTGTGCCTTCTCCGGTCAGCTCACCTGGTACATCCTCACCACCTGCACATATGGACTGTATACATTATCCAAGCCTGGAAATAAAGTCAGTGACAGCTCTCACACAATCGTTACACTCCATATCCTCATTGTGAGTCCTAGACTAGACTTCAATAAATAAATAAATAAATAAATAGTGTTCCAAACTTCCATTTTCAAATGATATCCCAGGCTGAGGGATACCACTGATTGTCGTGCATAATGTGGGCACGTGAGGCAGTCAGTGTGATCGCTGTAAACATGGAAATACTGCGGTAGCACTCGTGCACAATGCTGCATGCAAATCACAAAATTTTCGTGTGTACGTACATTTCCTCTTTTGTATGTACACAGTTTAGTTTAGCTATTTTAATCCCAGGGCTTGCCTCCCTATGTGCAAAACAAATTCCCCCCCCAACACTATTTTGCAAGAGCCACTATCCCTGCATCCTGGGTTTAGCTCCACCCAAAACGATTGTTACTGGTTTAAAGAAATGCAAGCCAGAGCACTTTTTTCCCTCTTACAAAATGAGAATCTCAGCAGCCAGACCTTTCTCCAGTGCTGAGATAACGCTGTGGAGAAAGGTCTGGCTATGTAAGGCTTGCCCCCTATTAGCTCATCTCACTTGAGTATATCTACCCGGGCTCTTCTTTGTTTCAACCTCAGTGGTAGCAAACATTTCAAGGCTGATAAGTTCCTTGCTTTAAGTTTGCCATTGTGCATTGTGTGCAGATGTTTCTCCTTTCATATGACCTGTTTGCTGCTGCGTTACCATAAGGACCCCGCGGTGGTAAAAGGGGGGGGGCTGCACTTGATAACTGTAGACACTAGGTGGCAGCAGAGTGCTTGAATCCTGATGATGACGGTAAAATCCTAATGGCAGGATTTTACTTTATGCCCTCTTTGACTACAATGTGCTCAGCAATCGCAGAGTAGCACTGTCCATATTTCGCCTGGTTGACGGGAAGCAGGTGTATGTAGTCTAACGTCATTTTACTATGACTGCTTCGGCTGATAAATAGACTAAAGATGTGTAACGTTAAGTTGCTGTTTGTACTTGCATAAGCCTTTAAGTGAAACATACAGTCTGAGGTGTATGATTACGCCCAGCTCGAAGGCAGTGTGGAGATCACTGTTAATTAGCTTACCTATGGCTTTTGGTAGCTGTTGTTGATTTCGTTCAAATATGCCAAATTGTAATTTTATGGGTTCGTGGGGCTAAACTAGCTAATATTTGCTAACAGCAGTTGCCACTTGTTGCCATAGCAACTGCAAACATCATGTAAAATTATGGGCTGATGGTATGTGAATACTGTAGAGTGCAGATTCAGGCTACATTGTAAATACAGATGAGATCCCATGTATTCAGCACAGTATGCATGATTTTATGAGTTAGTAAACCGATAGAAAAGAATACCTTTTGATATATCATTTGGGAGACTGTGATTTTGATACAATAGACTGTGATTGTTGCCACATTTTATTGTCAATTTCTTTATTTGTTATATCTTTTGTTATTATAGTAACTAACTGATGGAAAAACCTAATAAGAGGTGATTTAAATGTTCATAAGAAGGCCCTACATGTTTTGTAAATGCAATTTTAAGGTCATCAATATCCATGTTATCCATCAATATTCATTTTCCTAAGCTACTGACACAGTTGCGCAGCGTGCATTTGTAGTGTTACTGTACAAAGGCTCTTGCTCTCAGTGTGACAATGCACCTTGTGGGGGCTGGAAGACCTGTTGGACGATGGCCCATTAAGTGAACAAAAAGGCCCACTGTAATGCTAATTAGGTGTTGTTAGATGTTGACGAGGGAGAGGGAGGGGAGAGAAGCTCAGGGCCCTGATGTGTTCACTGTAGTCTGGACTGCTCACATGTGCTACCTGGTGGTTGTTGGTGCACACTGCAGCTAATGCAAAGTCAGCTGGATAAAATAAAAGTCCCCCCTCCTTTTCTGCGTGGTCGTGGTATCTTTAACGCGGCAGCAGTGGCGTCCTCTGAAAGGAGAAATGTCTGTATGCTAACCCATCTCTCTCATGTCTGCCCTGCCTGCCTGTCCTCTCGCCTGCCAGCAGCTAACCAAACAGTGTCATTCTGGAGGGCAGAAAAACAGCCAAAGAATTTTCATTTCAATTTAATCTGAGCTAATTCATGGTAATTGTTTAATTTATCTATATAGCATAAGTAAATTATTTTTTTCAACCATCAATAGAGCTACTAGCCACAACCTATAAACCCATTAAAAGGGTGCCTTTCGGGACAGTTTGGACAAAAGGTTAAAACTGTTTTTGGAAAGTGAGATGTACTATAAATTGTATGATTAAACACTATTGCCTCGGCTGCCCATTATCGGTATAGGATATATGGATAATAAGTATTGTGGCTTTGCAATGCAGTGACTGTCAATATGTCATGTCTTATGGTCAAACAGTTTCATATCATGTTTAATATTGACTAGCATGGGAGCATTGCAAATATATGTTTAACCTCTGTGGTTCTGAGTGGTTAAACATGTCTGAACAATGGTGCCTTTTGTTCTGACTCCTGAATACTGTCTGAGCAACAGGCACAATATTGGTGTCTGAGAATGATGGCTCACATGTGGCCCACTTGTTTCTCACCTCGGCCCGATTGGACCCACTTACAGAAAAACAAAGTGGAGATGGAGCCAACAATGTGTTTCAGTTCAAATCCACCCAGTCTCACAGCAAAGCGTGTAACAGACCTGCTGAATCACTGGAGAGCAGTGTGTGAGTGTGACCATTTGCCTCACCTAGGCACGAAAAGTACATGCGCGCATGAAGGTGCAGTACAGGCAGCACAGGATGAACAAGGTACAAAGAGCCAAAAGGTCTACAACAGGAGCAGAACAAAGATGACTGGATGGTTCATTCATAGGACCTTCACCTTGGTGTGAGGTTTGAGTCCCAAGAGAACCAAGTAGTCAGTAGTGACTATAACAGAAAGCTGTTATTTTAAGCAAAGCCCCGATGTTTTCCTAATCCACACCAAGCAGTTTTGGTGTCTTTGATTTTAAAGTTTGATATTGCTAATTGGGGCCACAAAATGAGACCGTGATATTTTGACAGGTAAGTGAGGCCAAACATGTTAGTGACGCAGTGGACTGGCGGGTCTGTTACATATCAGAAGGGATTCAGTGGTTCACTTGCTTTGTTCCTATGAGTAAAACTCTTGCTATAACAAATCAATATTTAATCTCAAACCTGCATTTACTGATTCTTCCAAACCCCTGCTCCAGCTGAACCTACCTGTGTTATGGAAGACAGTGGAACGGATGGTGCAGTTCTCAAACACTGTGTCTGTGGACCTGATGTCCTCAAAGTGACAGTCTTCAAACAGTGAGTCCTCAAACTTCACTGACTTCATCTCTATACTGATGAACCTATGGGGATGGGATGGGACACACACACACACACACACACACACACAGGCACACACCAACAGACAAAGAAAACATGGACTTCTATTGTAGCAGCACAGAATCAGAAAGGACAGAATGGGCTCAACTGTGGTCAATCCAAGATGGCAACCACTGATAATGATGATGATGATTCATCATCCATTCTGTCTATTTCTATTTTAATACTGCAGATCATAGAAGTTAAATAATATACAGTAGTGTAATATACTGTATATCTGCCCTGAAAACGTTTTCATGCGGAGGTGAAGCATCCTTGAAACACTATCATTTTGTCAGAGAAGCTAATAGTAACCCCAGGTCTTTACGTTTCCTCCCAGCTTAACAACTTGAGAGTTCTTTTGGTTTTTAGGCATTTGAATGCAGAAATGTTACATGTATCTTTAAAACCTGAGTGGCACACCCAATGTAGCATTGTTGTAAGCTATCTTCACCCTTTTCACAGGTAAACAGTTGATCATACAATTCTCAGCCTTCTGTCCTACCACTGCTGCATACACTTTAATGCACAGTGAAGTTCTAACATTGAGCAAGAGAGCAAGAGAAACGTAAGTGATTTGGGGGTGTTGAAACAAAATCAGGGGCTTTATCTTTCCTAACTTCACCCACATGGATAGTAAGCCTCTGGCTTCCGCATGTATACAAAATAAAAGTATGTTGTGTATAACATCTAAAAATAGTGATAAATTAAAATTGTGAAGCCTTCATAAACCTTATAAGGTTTACTGTCTTCGCAATGTAATTCAGTGTGTTTTTGTTCTGACCATTAGTATATGCAACAAAGTGAATACCTGTAGACATATAGCTAATGTTTTATGGGTTCCAGGGCATCACATAAAACACATACAAGAAAACACAGCATGCAACAATTTCTGATAACAAAATAACTGAGAATGAAATGATTGATATAACTAATGATAGGAATTCTGTAAAGCACAGCTGTCTTAAAAAATAAGGCTGTGACTGTGTCTAACTGTTCTCACTCTGACTGCTTCCAGATAGCTAATAATGTTGGTGCAACCTGAACATCAGCACACAGCAGTATGTAAAAAGGTAGAGAAAGTGCAGTAGCTTTATTGGATGAAGTGATATATTTCTGTAAAGAAACTTAGTGGAGATGGTTCTTGAAAAAAGTGAGTATTCTTCTCTTAATACTCACTGAGCATTTACCACTGTTACATTCTATATTGGATCCAAAATGCCTCCATTATGAACAAAATAAGCATGTAGTAGATACCTAGCTTTTGTATACAAAGAAATAAATTAATAATATATTAATATTGAATAATAAATATTGAATAATTTAATAGACATGTTGTAGTTTTTACTTTGCAAGCCTGTAAAGGCAGGATGAAAAGAACTTTTTTTTTTTTTTTTTTACTGTTTCCATGTTTGCTATGTAAGGGGTTCCCAACCACTGGACCATGGAACAGTACCTGGTCTTGGGTACCGGACCGCAAAAATCTAGTTGTAAGCAAGAGGGCTAATGTAATTGCCATATAAAAAACTCCATTGTATTTTGTTATTTATTTTCCTGGATGTGCAAACATTGTTATTACATTTGAGGCAAATTATTTTTATTAAAAACATAAAATGTTCAAAAAAATGATTTTATTTAAGTTAAACTTAAAAATAATAATAATAATAATAATACAAAAACAGACTACATTAACCATTTTTTTTCACTGGGGCTGTTGAAAAAAGGCCCACGCACAGTGAGATTAATGGAGATAGTCAGAAAAAAAGCTAAATTAAAATGAAAACATGATGACAGCTACATAAAATTCAGTTTCTTTGCTGCTGGGGATGCAAATGCTCCAAATCGCTTGTGTGTGGTGTGCAGGGAGAAACTAGCAAATTAGGCTATGAAGCCATCAGAGTACAGAGAACTTGGAGACAAAACATCCTGCTCTTAAGGACAAGCCAGTGGAGGTGGAAGTCTGCAACTTCAGTCAACGCTGCTGCATTGAAACCTCGTATTTGCTAGCAAATCATATTGCCAAGGCATCCTTCTGGATTTAAATGAAAAGAGAATAGGGATTCGACACTGTGGTACTCAAAACCAGATCAGACGGCAGCAGCAGGGAGCAGGGCCAAAAAGCTGACAAGACAGTTTTCCAGGAGCCTTCAGTCTTTACATGCAAGACAATAGTTTTCATTATTGATCTGTCAGATATTTATACCGCCTGGGCTTCACATCTGAATGCTCACATCCCATTTGCCAGAAGTTTTTGTGTTGTTAATATTTCAACAGGCTGAATTTAATTAGTCCAATGTTAATATAGAAACAATTATTTATTGTGTCCTGTTTAAAATATGAATTGTCCATAGCATGTATTCTATTAACAAAATAGCCTAAACCTTCTAAATAGGACCAATAAGATAAAAATCTCTATAAAAAATTTCTATAAAACGTCATATAGTTGAGCCAATATCTAAACCAATCAGCTGTTAGATCAGAGCAACTGCAGCCTCCTCGATCTCACATTGATGGTGAGTTTTGGTTTTCGTCTGTTTTGTTCAGTGTATTGGGTTGCATTATGCTTTTACAATGCTTCATATATTTTAACATGACATTAGTAGTAGATTGCCATCAGCTGTCTATGTTGTCAAAAAGGTTGGGAACCCCTGCACTATGTAAACTGAATTCAGTCAATAAAGAGATGTTTCAATTATATTTATCTCATGTTTTAAATAGAAGATATATTAAAGCACAGAATAAGTATATATACCTCAAACCTGAAAGTAAATATGTCCATTTGAAAGGTGAAACAGTGAGACTTACTTGTCATGGATGTATTCCCCTTCTATATGGATCTGGTTCTCTAAAGAAAAGTTAAAATGGAAGTTCACCACTCGTTCTCTGTGGAACACCTAAACAGAGACATAAGTACATTGATCAGCTTCCTGTGCTGGTATTTACAAACCCAGCAATGTCAGTTCAAAGCATGAATACGCTTATTAGTTTAGATCAAAATCTCACCAAAGCAGGACACAATGATCTGAGTTACTGTACATGGATTACCTTGACTTTGGACTCGTACTCCTCATGCTGAAGGTGTTTGATCATGTCAGGGAACCAAACAGACAGACCATAGTAACTGTGACAAAAAGTAGATTGAGAGAAAACAGAATCAACAGAAGGTGCATGAAACAGTCAACTGCAACCCAAACAGAGAGAATGCAGCCTCTTTACCTCATTGGATTCTTGTTTCTTTGCTTTATAAAAGTTTTTATCTTTACATGACTGCGCTCTTTGGGGTAACCTTTGTGGACCAGCAGTCTGAGATGCCTATCATGTACTTGCAACATACCTGCTTTAAATTGGGCTATGTTGTCTGTTGCAACATTCTTCTTCTCTGTTTCTTCATGATCTCCAGCACTCTAATGTTTCCTATATGCCCAGATGATGGTATAACACATGACTTTGTAAACTAACCTGAAGGCCATGCAGAACCAGATGATGGCCATGAAGAGTGTAGCAAACCTCAGTTCTGCAGACAGGAGAGACGCCACGTTCCTCAACACCTGGAACAAATATGCATATACCAAAGTGAATCAAGAGCCAATATGCTCTCTGTTTATAATAAACCCATCAGACATCTTGCTACAATGCAATGCTGTGTTCTGCTGGCAAACCCTTGGTCCTGCAATTCATGTGGATGTCACATGGCATACACCACCCACCATACTAGAGCACTCACCAATGGCAGTGCCTGACTGAGGACAATGCAGCATGATACATTACAAATTGCTCAGGAATGGTCCGAGGAGCGTAACAAAGAGCTCAAGACATCTACCTGGCCTCTAAATTTCATAGTTCCCAAACTGATCAAGTATCCATGGGATGTCCCTGAACAAGTCTGATCCATGAAGTACTCCCCACATGAAGACCTTGGGGCATGTCCTGTGGTGTCTAGCACAAGGGCATTGGTGGTGACTGGCCTGAGTCCTGTGGGTGGTGGGTTTGGGCACGGTGTTGTCTTTTAAAGATTATAATGCTTACATCAATACAAATTAAATCAAATGATAATTAGCTGACTTTTAACAATTTTCTATGACCTAACTTATTGAATGAATCACTTATTTTTAATCAGTTAATTCTAAATTATAGATAGGTGACACGCCTCGGGCACCTGAAACCCTCCGTCTCATAGTTTCCAGAAGCTTGTGAGCATTGACCATTTTGAGTTGAGATGTCTTTTACGTATCTGATGGCTTTTAAATCTTTCATCCATCCAAGAAGTTGTGAATTAAAGCAAACGTGAAATTTACCAGTGGCATTGTGTAAGACATAAAGTTGCAAAGTACGTATTACAATATTTCATTTTCTTAAATGTAAATTTTCAGAAATAAGGCCCAGTCACTCAAGCATATCAAATGGCCAATTAACTTACATGGACATGGGTTTAATTTAAGCTTCTTCCATGGAAACTGTGTGAACTTATAATGCCATTAGTGACCAAACAAAGCTAACGAGCCAAAGACAAGTTTGCCAACTAAATGGCAGTATGGTCATTTTAATTTTATTAAGTGAAATAGTGTACAACGGTGAAAATGCCAGGGGGAGAAAACATAACAGTAGAGAGAGGCTCTGGGAGCTATTGTGACTGATTGGCCTTGGTCCTCTGTTCTTTGGGGCTCTGGAGAGAAATAGGCGAACAAGAAAAGTGTACAAAAACAAACCCACATCCACCCTCCTCTCAGGGCTTAACAAGTGAGCAAACATGTTGCTAGTTGCTACATACCAGTTTACAGAGTGTTAGTGAGCGTACAGCCCATCGCTGTATAGCTGTTCCTGTGGCAGCTTGAATTTCAATAAACTCATCCTCTGCTGTTTTAGGAGCCTTGATGTGAGTCACCTGAAAAGACAAAATACAGTTTAAAAGAATATCTTATCTGTGTCCGAGTGGATACTGTCTAGAAGTATTGATTTTCAAAGCTTCGTACACACTTAAAAGCCACAGTGTGCCCATGCTTCTCAGCAGGAGCAGTGTCAAGTCAATTCTGAGCAACATGTTTTACTGCTGCTCATCTCTCCAGTCAAAGTGTCACCTTAAGAAATAATTTGACATTGTTTTAAAATATTTTTATTTGTTGTCCAAATCTGAAGCTAGCCTACCGAAAGGAGACAGTTAGCCTAGCTTAGCACAGACACTGGAAACATGGGGACTTAGTCTCCAGTTTGCACTGTGAAGGTTGTGTGACAGTTAAGAAAAAGTCCAGCTTATTACTTACATCACATTCCACATGACAGCTTGTTGTTTGTACACGTTTACCCCTTTATGGACTATAAAAACAATATATAGCTAGTATGTTAATTAGTAACATTTACAGGGGCTGGTAGGGGGCACCTTTGGACAGAGCATGCTAACTTTCCCCTGTTTTCAGTTTTATGCTAAGCTAAATTAACCTCTGCTGGTTGAACATTGAATGGACAGATGTGAATGGTATCGATCCTTCCATCTGGTGCTGAGCAAGAAAGCTAGCAATTGTTCCTATATAGCAACCTTCCTGAAAAAGATGATACAGACCTTATAACATTTTTAGTGGGCTGGTTTCTGATCCTGTCTGAACCTGATATCTGGGCAGATAAATGGTCTGCTCACCTTGTCTATGCCAAAGACAGGGACAGAACATATCTACCTTCACATCTAGCCTACATGAATACTGTCAGAACGTTCATGCTGAACCTTACATATTTAGGTTGTGGGATATACAGCACAGTCCATTATTTACCACGCCTCTTTGTACAGTGTGTAAACTGTGCAATGACTACATTGGATGTTGCTGGTATCTAATCACTGCTCATCTGTGCATATCTGAATAATATATTTGTACTCTGTTTCATGCATATTGTTTAGCTAAATGTACTCACAGTAAAGACTTTTTCTGGCTGTCCCTTGGCTCTCCAGTTGGTGTCATGGACCTGCTTCAGGATCATCCATGCCTCATCATGCTTGGCATTCTGATGAGCATACACACAAACATAAACACATGCAACCAAGCATACAGACAGTCATGTAAAAATCCATTTCAAACTTTGTTTCCTTGCATTTTCTCCTCAGAGTCCTGTACATGATGTACATGCATACATTTGACCCTGCTCTCTAACACCATAGGTTAAAGGTAGTGAGCACTGAACCTGAGTGCAAAGCATGAAAGGCCAACATGGTACTCCACAAAAATTAAAGCAGTGCTCGATTAGTATAAATGTGTGATACATTATTGATTTGTCTTCCTGGCAGGAATCACATGTAATATAGTTATCTTTTACATTACTTAGTTAAGATGGTTCAGGTCTAATGAAACCTTTGAACTGCGAAGTGCTAGTCCTTCATCTAGTGTAAGCATGTCTCAGTCTCACCTCCAGGAGGAAGCGGGGGCTCTCAGGCATGAAGGTGAGTCCGACCAGAGAGGCAATAGCAGGAAGAGCTGCCACCAGGACAAACACCCGCCAGCTGTGGAACTGGAACTCTGTACCCATACTGAACCCCCAGCCTGCGTGCACACACACACACACACACACACACTTTGATTCATATATTTTCAGAGACCCAACATTTCCCACATTTGATGTGACCCAATGTACTCATCACACTGATTGAACACTGGTCTAAGTTGCCTGAAGTACAACAGGATATCTGGCATGAGAAAAGCCCTAACCCTAACAATCTTTTATTGTATGTTTCAGAGCCCCACACCTCTATACCTCCCATCTCTTCACACTGCTCAGTATCCGGGGTCAGCTGATAGAGCAGGTTCAGTCTTTTAAATACCTTGGAACAGAGATGGACACCTGCCTGTCTTTTTCACAGCATACTGGCTCTGTGGCTCTGTGAAAAGTCCTGAGTTCTCTCAAACTCAGGACTTTTCATATCAGCAAGGACATTTTAACACTGGTTTACTATCTATCTATCTATCTATCTATCTATCTATCTATCTATCTATCTATCTATCTATCTATCTATCTATCTATCTATCTATCTATCTATCTATCTATCTATCTATACTATATAGCTTGATTATTTGATTATTTGAATTTCTCATTATCTTTATCTTTTTCAAAATATTTCTTTCCTTAAAACTTAAATGCTTAAATTTTTCAGTTCATTTTTTCAATTACTGGAAAAGACCATAAAATCTGGAAGGAAAAATCATATATGTTCAAAAAGAGTACCCCTCAAAGACATAAACAACTTCCTCCTCTTACCCCTCCAAATGTCATTTACTATCAGTGGATTGTAATATCCAGAACATTCTGCATCTGATCCAACATTAAATTGTGCTTAAATCAAGTCAAGATCTGATTGCAATTCTGAAAACATTTTGATTTAAATACAGTCCAACCACAAGTCAAAGTTCTTACCATATCTAGGTATGATTCCCCAAGCAGTGAATGAAGCGTAGATCCCACCGATCATCCAGAACATACACAACCAGGACAGGTGCTCTCCTCTCTTGTCCATCTGAAGGAACTCGGAGAAGTACGAGTACACAATCGGCACTGTGCCACCAATACTGAGAGTAGAGAGAGTGATAATGAGAAAATAAGGAAACAAGGAGAGTCGCAATTAACTAATAATTTCAAAATACAACCTCAGTGACATAAACCTTGACACAAAGCAAGAGATAGATTTAGATAGACATATGAAGAAATATATTTCAGTTTTTTGCCATGACAGAAGGACTCTTCCTAAATTAAACATTATTAGAGGAACCAGAAGTCATGTCGCAACAAACTAAAACAGAAAATAAAAAAAGCAGAGTTAAAAGGACAATTTTCCCCTAAATAAAAAATACATATATGAGTCCACAGACCTTGCTGTGAGTACTTTCATGTAGGACCTATTTTCTTTTTCCATATCACCTTGCGCTAAGCTAAATGAGTTAGCTATCATCACAGCTCAGCTGAGGAGGTGCTGTGATGAAGACCAGCCTCTTGTCTATGACTCGATGCATGTTTCCTTCTGACACAGTCAGCAGGCGTAGTTCAGTAGAAAGAAAATAGTTCCTACATTAAATAACAAGGTGTGGATAATCTTGAGTAAGAGGGTCCTGATCACTGGAAAGAGACATTGTGTTAAGTTTTCAAATGTTTTTTTTGTGTGTGTGTGTGTTTTTTTGGCACCATAAGCCCAGTGCTAACTAGTGCCATTATACTGGAGAAAAGGCAGACATCTCTACGGTTGATATCTCCAAATCTCTGCACCTCACACCAAAACAATCTAGATGGTTAAATAGCACTACAGGTGAGAGGAAACATTTTGGAGTGAACTGTCTCTTTAGGATAACAAAGGCTCTGCTGCGTCTGTGAAAATTGTTCATATCAAAAAGATGTGCAGATGTGTTATATCAGCAGAGGTATGTATGACTAAGTATACCTATGAGGCAAACAGTGTTGTGGTGCAACATCGGTCTTCTTCTTAAACTGTTAGTGATTGTGTATCACTTTCACTGTGCTGTGCTCAGTATGTGACCTCATTTCTGAGTCAGCGAGGCTCCCTGTGGACTACAGTTATTCTGAGATACTCTGCTGTGTCACTGGGATAAAATACTAAGCAGACTCTGCATATGGATTGTGTGGAACTTTATGTGTTGAATGATCTTCAAATTGAAACACTGCATCAATGGCTGAAAACATTCTATGACTCTTATGAAGCTATAATGTTGTGATTTGATATGTTACATATTGGTGGCTCTGAGTGACAGCAAAACAGACCCACAGTACCCAGAAATCCTTTAATGTGGAAGCATACCTCACATAACACCACACTGCAGGTTTATACCACACTGTTTTAATGGATACAAGAGGAAAGTGAGCTACAAAAAATCATGTCCTCTGGAAAGGTGAAAGTTTGAAGGACCTGGGGAAGAGTTTACATTCTATGATCACACACAAACTACACCCAGTGTTTTTTACATGGTTTCTCAAATGTTTTAAAACTCAAAATCTAATGAAAAAAAGATAATGAAATAAAACAGACTAAAAATAAATTAAATTTATTAAATCATTAAATGATTGATTTCTTGACTCTGTATGTTTGATGCAAATTCAATCTACTAATGAATGAATGTTGAAAGGTCTGGTACAATACTGTAAGAAGACCTTGACTTTAGATGTTATTTGTCAAATATATTTCTTATATGACTTCAATAATGCCAGATTTACCATCGTTTTTTGTAAAGTGACATATTGAAAGAATACATTGTGTAATGATATTATAGACGTAGATATGATACATTTTCCTTATGATATATATGATCAGTGTTGGGAAATGTTACTTTTTGACTTAACTTAATACGTTACAAGATTACTGCCATTAAAAAATAACTTGTTACTGTGTTATTAACACGTACTTTAGAGTTACCATACATTATGGTAAAGCCCTTTGCGACTTGTTGCACATTTTGGTTGTATTGTCCAGACAGCGTGTAGCCAATTGTACATGTACCTTTGAATGTATTGACTCTACTGTCATTTTGTGGCCTTCTTTACGGCCAACAATCAGTAACTCTGCAGCCTAATAATAAGAATGACAGACGCAGAGGCAGACAGTATCAGGCACAGCTGTTTCAGTGAAAACAATATTACACAGGCTCTTATAGTATATGTATATCCAGTATATGATGTTTAAAAATGCAACTATTGAACTATGAGGGCTTATAGAAATGATGAAGCACAAATATGATGAAAGTGCATGGGCTTTTTTTTTTTCAAAACACATTCCTACATACAAACGATTAAAGGGCAAAACAGAGTTGTAGGGCCATATTAAAAAGAAATCTGAGATTTCAAAAATGAAGTAGTGTGAAGTGGTAAGTAGTAGTAAGTTGCGAGCAAAAAGTAGTAAGAGAATATTTTCATAATATTTTGAGAAATAAGTCGTAATATCATGGGCATAGAGTTGAAAATGAATATTACAATAATAAAGTTGTAATTTCAAGCTACATGTGTACTGACGGTACGGTTTACCTTCAGCTGAGCAGCAGGAGAGAAACAGAAGCAGAGCAAATGCTTCAGGGATTTTATTTTATTTGTCTGGCGACAAAAGGTTTAGACTGTAATTTTTTCCAGTAATGGACTATTTTTATGAGAAACTAACTAAACAACGGATTACCTAAATTGAATTACTTGTTACAACAAAAAAGTAATCTGAGTACTCTAACGGATTACTTTGTGACAAGTTACTGCCAACACTGTATATAATTCATGACACCGTGTGTTTTTATGGTGTTTAAGTGGAAACAATAAATCTATGACCTAACTAAAAGGAGAGTGTGTGTGTTTGTAAATGTTACCCTATGCCAGACAGCAGCCTGAAGAAGAGGAAAAAGCCATAGCCCTGGGCGAACGAAGACAGGAAGGCAAAGATACAGTTTATAGCCAATGCCACAATGAGACAGCGCCGACGGCCAACCTTGTCTGCCAGACCCCCCCACAAGAACGCCCCCACCATCATGCTGAGAAACACCATCAGACCTGCACAGACAGAGAGAGAGACACATAGAGGGTGTTCAGACCTGGTATCAACATGAGTCCTGAATGATCTGGGTGGGCAGCTCAGTACAAATACAGGTGTGAACACCCCCAAGATGCAGCGGGGATGCATTTGAGATCTGATCTCGCAGATCACATTCAGAGGTTGCCTGGGCCACATGTGACCACATTATTTTAGCAGTGTGCACGCACATGTGTGTGAAGAAGAAGATGAAGAAGAAGCCACAGCAACAGGTAGAATGGATTCCACACTGTCTGATCTCCATGTGCTTCAGTGTAATGTAAATGATGTGTCTGTTAACCTGCCAATGTTAGCAGCAGCTGTTTGTGAACACAGTCTGTTTCAACTGATCCAGCCACTGAACTAGTAACCACGATATCACCACACTCCCTTAACAAATGGTGTGATTTGAAGAGTTGTTGAGTGAAGTTGTTCCCCTGTGAAAAGTGTCAATCTTTTGTTTTCATATCTGAAGTGCATCCTGTCTGTTTCCGTGTCTGAAGTGCATCGTACCTCCCAACAGCTGTTTGAACACACCATTTCAACTGATTTAACCAGATGTATTAAAGAATATGACATATTGACTGTAAACATTTCTAAATTTACAAATATAGTAAACAGTAAATAATAAATGATATTTTCTGTCACTCGTGGAGACCCCCTTAAAGAAAAAAAAATCTCAATTTTGAGACTTGTGTCAAGAGAAACTTTATAAACTTTATGAAAAGCTATTCCTAAACATTTGGGCCCACTTGTTAATTCAGCAAATGTTGAACATGAAGATATTTGTTTTTTTGTGTGTGTGTAAAACAACGCATCTGTTTGTTCCAGTGATATAGGTGTATATTTGCATATAGAGCGGGGAAGCGGATCAGACGCATGTCGAGACGCACTTTAATGTGTGAACTGATGGACTTAAAGCTGTCCACTTGTGATCAGGTCACTCAGTACAGGTGGTAATAATAAAATTAAACAGCCTTATAACAGAGGTTAACTGTGCGCTCACATTAGTCATATCAAGTAACAAAATGATAATGAGAATCTTAAGCTACACATTCCCTTTGCTTTTTTTTCATCTGTACATATTTGCACATTTTGGTAGACTCACCCTATAAACACCATCATATGACTATCATCATACTCAACGTTCTGCAACTGTCGGCTAAGTAACTTGTAAGCATTTTTTTTTTTTACAAAAAATCTTCTGAATTTTCCTTGAAATTAACTTTACAACAATACACTTGCAGAAGCTCATCCAAATCACCTTCATGTTATCAGGAACAACTTCCAGAGTGTTGTGTTGGTTTAAATGTCCAACCTGTCTAAAGTTCGTTTTACCCTTAAATTTTCAGCACCTCGATGAGCAGTGTTTTTCTGCCTCTGCTTCAGTAAGTGGTGCCAGAGAGTGACACACTGGCACCTCAGTATGCAGATGGCTATGCACCAGGGGAGAACTGACTTTGTGATGAATCATTAGGTCTTAAATTATAACACTCCATCCAAAAATGCTGTACAACACACACACATCATTTGAAATAAATGCACCTGAAGACTTACGTTATGACAACATTCAGTTCCTTTCTCTAGCCCTAGTAAGAAAAAGCTATAATGCATGTCTATTTTCAAACTGCGTCCCTGGAATATGGGGCATCGCTGAAATGCTGTACAGCTCTTTCCAAGGTCAGGACAGAGAGTATCGATCACTCTGGCTGTGTCTGCTGACTCACAAAGCAAACACACACACACACAAGCTTGTTGTAAGTGCTGCTCTGGACCAAACCAGGGTAAGGTGGGAGAATGTGGGAAGTGTGAGACAGGAGAAGAGCAGAATCTGGAAAGGGAGCTAGTGTAGGAGGAGAGCACGATAGGGAGAGAGTGGAGGTGGAGGGGATAAACAGTTGTTCAGTTTCTCAGTTTCTTAAACTCATTCCCAAAACAACAAACAGTTAGCCAAGTTCAATTAGTAGGAAGTGTTGAGTTTGCATGAACTCACAAAACACAAAAGTACGGAAGGCAGAACAGAATGTATTAACATAAACCCAGATACTGTTTTGAGTCTTATGTGTGTGTTATGTGATAAATGCCAGCCACACAAGGTCCGGATCCAAGTGATCATGTCGACTTTAAAGCACTGATCTGACCCATACCATTTCTAAAAATGTATGTAAAATTATCCTAAATAAAAAAGACTTATAATATAAAAGAATAAATAATATAATAATAAAAGGCCTATCCCAGTCTAGGCCAGAGTAAATGCAAAGCTGTTGTTGAACAGTTTGGAGAACAGACATGGTTTTGGGCTCTTTTGAAAGTTAGTCTGATTTCTTTTTCCAAACTAGTCTGAGCACACTCAACTATTTATTTATTTTCCTCACCTAAATGTTTTAATGCAAATATCAGCCTCCAGATGACCTGCAACTGCCCCTATTGGCTAGAAAACATAATGGGTCCACATCATATAGTCTTACATGGTCCAAGTTCTAATTTAATCACAATATCATCATTCAACGCTTGTTTTTCTAAGGTGTCTGGCAAAAAAATGCCATTTGGTGACCTCAATATGCCCTGTCTGATAGTAACGGGGACTAAGGGCTAAGGTGGAAAAACAGCCTATACAACAGGGAAAACTGCAAATAAAAAAAAAAAACTTGCAAAATTTCCAAGTTTAGAGCTTTAAAAACTGATATAAAATATATGTATTACTGGATTTGAAATCTCATTGGCTACATGACGCATCAGTCATCTGGTGGCTGGCAGGTAAGGAGGCTTAGGTTGGCTGTTTTAGGCCACAGGGCAGACATAGAAGCTCCCAACTGGTCAAATGAGGTGTCAATCAATAGTTCGGGGTTGGCAGCCTTCTTAGGTGACTTGCAGTTGCAGTTTAATGGCATTCTTCTTTTTTATGAAAGATAAAAGCATGACAAAGCATCTGTGATTGCAGTTTGTTGCTATGTTGTCACCATTTCTGCATGGAATTATGTGTTTTGGACTAAATATTTTACTAAAACGGATCTACTGGACATCTGGCTCAGCTTTCGGTGGATTTTGATACATTACTGGCTCAGTAAATGCTTGTTTTTTTCAGCTAGCTTGTGTGTTGCCTGTCTGATGTGGTTTTATTTTAAAATGGTTTGCATCAGTAGAATGAAAATGATCTAAGCTGTCTAACTGTACATGACATGACTATACACTTCAACTGAGGCATTAGCCTAGTCACTTAGCTGTGTTTGTATTGTTTGGCAAACCAGCCGATGTGATCACTCAGCTAATGAAGAATTATTTAAGTTCCTTTACAAAAAGAAACTCTGGCAAATACATTACAACTTGTTTCTCTGTCAACCCTTCAGAGGAATATGGAGGCAGCTTTCTATTTCTGTTCAGGGAAGCAAACACCAACCGATCACTACATCACTAATGGACAAACACAAATTCTTCTGACAGCAGCACAGAGAAACACTTCCCACAATGAAACCACACTGTAAGCAACATTAAATCATTAAAGCCCTTACCCAGCATTCCTTTCTCTGCATTGGACAAACATAGATCTTTTTCTGCAGACGGTAGAACGAACGCAACCACAAAACACTCGACTCCATCGGCCATCAGAGCCAGGCCCAGCACTGTGAAGAGTGTCCACTGGAACCTTCCGTGCCCGCAGTCCTCCATGATGTCTTCGTATTGTTCAGATAACTCCTCTAGTTCAGAGACTGCACTGCCAGCTGCTCGAGTTTTAGCCCTGGAACACAGACAGAGAAAAAACAGTAACATCAATCTGTTTAATACTGAAAACAATTCCTTTTATAATGTCATGAACATCTGCAATTGGCTCTGGTGTTGTTTGTCAGATTAAGGGATTACACGCCCCTAATAGGAATGTAATTTGATTGCGTTTGATCAGAAGAATTAAGGAATTAATATTGCTGAAATCTGATCCAACCAAAAATCTTGTTGCAAAGCCAAATCATGGTGAAGAGAACTAAAACTGAAGGGAGTGACTGTTGAGCTGTACTGCATTTAGACAGCTCGTTCACCTCTGAGTATATCTGGGACTGCAGTGCTGTTCCCTCAGTGTGACGTAGATAAGACGGAAAAATAACCAGACTGAGAATCAGGGGCCTCATTTATCAATCACAGTTTTGTGCTTTACGTGTACGCCCATCTCATAGAATTTGATTCATCAAATCAAAATCAATATAACGAATCAAACCTGCTGGCAATTAGTACATGATATGGGCTGAGGATATTATGAAAAACAATTAGCAGGAACATCTTGAGATGTGAAATCAATCACTGTGAACATCAACCCTGCATTCACTTTTGTAAGTGTTGTTATTATTGTGTTTAGGGGCAGAAATAAATATATATTATATTATAATAATATTCATAATCCTGATTTCACTTGTATATAATCACCTGAAACTAAGAATTGCTGTGTTTTCATTAACTTACACTGAGCCTTTTCTATCGACAAAGGTGTTGCACTGCCACCATGTTGCACCGCCATGTTTCTACAGTAGCCCAGAACAGACAAACCAAACACTCTGTGAGGGGCTTTGCATGTTTAGCAACAACTTTAGGAGTGTGTAAGTCAAGGGGTGTTCAGTCGGTTGCAAGCTGCAACCTCACTGCTAGTTTCCATTAAATCCTACACAGAGGAACTTTAATGGAATTAAAGTGCAGATTGATTTAAATTGTCTGCACTGCATTACCTTATAAGCAAAATGCAACTTTGACTAAAATGAATGCAGACTTGGTGTTCACTGTGATGGATTGCATGACTCAAGAAAGTTTCAACAGTCTGTGTTATACACAAGTCATGGAAACCAAGGCTGCCAGGAAAATAACATTCACATTTCTATAACCAAGCCAGTGTTGAAGGACATATTCAGATTTACTTAAATAAAATTACCAACACAACAATCTAAACACTCTATGACCAGTACAGTGTTACAGCTGTATCTGTTCTGAGCTGTTTGTCCCTTCTCTCCTCCTGTCCTCTCTGGCTCTGCCCTGATTGCTTAATGAGGGCCACCTGGCGTGGGAGGAAGTGCTTATAAGCTCCTGTGCCAGCCTCACAAGGGAGAATCTTCCGGATTAAGGACTGCAGGTGATTCGTCTCAGCCTGAGATTTTCTTCTGTTATATTTTAGTTTATTGTCGTTTTTTTTTAGTGTCTCAATTGTTAGCTGTTTTTCACATTAATTAACCACAAAACAACACCATTAAAACAACCAGATCCAACCAAATCAAATGGGATTTATTAAGGTCAGGGGTGGAGTGCTGTTCTCTCCAAAGAGCTGCCTAAGGAGGGGGCATAACCGCAGTTAAAGTCCTAAATTGAAAAGGCTACTTAAAGGGTATCTCCATCAGTTTTCCACATTACAGTGTGTTTAGAGGTGTTGGGGAGTACTACTGCTTATGTAAAAAAAAAGTAGTTTAAAGCCTTTTGTGGCTCCAGAAGAAGCTGCATGCACACTGATAAAATGCCTCCAGTGATGTCACTCAGTGGTTAAGTTGCATTGTGGGTAATGTAGGTGACAGGTTTTGAAGGGTAGTCCACCAGTCTGCATTGCATTCCTATAACACTGTTGGACTCATAATGGACTGTTTAAAACAAATGGTCAGAATGGAGAATGGAGAATCAGTGATACTTGATTCCACACATTCTTTTCCTTTTCAAAACCTGGTGCCTACATTATCCACAAGGCAGTTTGGCCACTGGGTGACATCACCAGAGATAATTTAGACTTGAATACATTTACCTCAAAATTTAACCTAAGTACAGTGCTGCATTATGGAGAGCTGTATTGCTACATGTATATGGGCTAAAAATACAAAACCCTGGCTTTAAAGCAGGTACATATATAGGTTGGGATCTGTGAAGCTTGGAAGATGTTTGTCAAAGCAGCCACAGCAAGAACACTGAACTAATGTATGAGAACTGCAAGAAGAGGAAAAGGCAGAGATGGCACATGGATGCAGGTGGGCGAAATGCAACTCATGACTAATTCATCATTGTGTGTAAAAATAAACAGATAAAAAAACCAAAGCAATTCCTTCTTCCCACCACACATACATACATCTGAGCGGAGGTTAAGAGAAAGTTGGTGTCTGAGAAATTTGGGACTAATAAGGTGAGAGTGCAGTCTGAAGCCATACTTATACATTCTTCTCTGGTTTTTGGTACATTAAGAGAAGAACAAAAAGAAGGAATCTGCTGTGTCTTACCGTGCGGCTCGCTGTGCAGCCTTCACTTCGTCAGGATGTGGTATCCCTTGATATTCTCCTTCGTACATCTGATCCTCTTCATCGTGTCCCTCTGTCACGTCACTTGCTGCATCCTCTTCCTGGGGAGGGTAGTTAGCCTGGTAACCATATCCATCATGGCCACCACCTTCTCCGTACGTCCCATAGCTGTCATCCCCTCCTTGGTGGTATACGTTGTTTTGATAGGGGTCAGCCATCTTGGCTCAGTGGTCTGATGTTAAATTTCAGGAATAAGTGATTGTGATAACTTTACAATTTTGAATGCTACACTACTTGTGTCACAGTCATTAGTTACAGTGACTGTTCCTCTCACTGGCATCTAAAGATAGTAGTGAGTAATGGTGTTAACATCTAGCATCACAAATTCACCAAATGATTTGCTAGATAAGAGCAGATATTCTGAACATTTATGAACTCAAGGTGGAACTTGTTTGTGTAATGTGTGTCTGTCTCAGCTCCTGGTTGGAGTTGTGGTGAGGCTGGTGGTGACTCCAGGGACTTCAGATCTCTTCAGTTTTCACTCCTGACAAGAGAAAGACTCGGGTAAGTTTATCCTCAAAAGAAAAAACAAGTCTCTGCATAATGGCTGCTCATGGAACTTTACAAGCATTCTCTAATGTCTCAATGTGCTGAACCAGTTCAACTTGACCTTTATGGCAGATTGCTCAGTCACGTAGCTGTGCATTTTATTTGTGTTTATGCTCATCCACAAGAGAAACAATGAGATGGTTGTTTCCTCACAGCCATTTAATCATTTTTGGATGTGGAGAAACAATAATCCTCTAAAGGGAAATTCTAAAATTAAAGTGGTTCTGTCTTTTCTTCTTCCTGGGTGACAAACACATGAGTATAACACACACTCAGTCTTGTTCAACCCAAGCAATGTAAGCTTGACATGCTGCAAATTCTGTATCACTTACAGCATCCTGTAACAAAAATGATTTTTTCATCCACTTGACAGGAGAAATCATTTTAGTGTAATGTTTGAGGATTTTCAGTTTGATAAAACCTGCCGCATGCTGCTGACCCATGTTATTCACACTCATCACAGTAAGGCAGAAATAATTTTACCTTCCCACGGTGGACACATGGTGTTTAAGAGGCTTTTCCACTTAAATCCATTTAATTCACAGTGAATCCTATAATTATTATCTGAACAATAATTATTATTGGGTCACATACCATATATTGTTATAAACCACTGTTCTTCTCTGTCAATAGAGGTAATAGCTTTATCAACATAGCAAACAGGCAGACAAAAGCCCCTAATTCCCCTAAATGCTAACATGCTCATAACAATTTTGACAAGCTGATACTAAGCAGGTACATTGTTTACAATGCTCATCATAGCATGTTAGCATCCTAAAACCCGCAGATTAGCACTAAATACAATAGAAGTGCAGCTGAGGCTGATGGGAATGTCATTAGGGTTTTTTTGCCTTTATTAATAAGACATAAAAAATTAGACAAGACATAACAAGGTACTCTAGGAGACATTAAAGGATTAGCACGACGAGGGAAGACAAACACTGAACAAAGACAATGATAACAGCAAAAACAAAAAATACTGGGTTATTGAAACTATTTATGTTTGAGAAATGTTATGATGTGTTTGTAGGGGATCAGTAAGGGGGAGTAGTTTTACAAACATCTGTGAGGGGCGATTGGAAAAAAGTAAAATAAAATATAATAAGTCCAAATAACTAAAATGATAATAAATAAATGAATAGTTTGATGTTTTAGCTCTCTCTTGAGGAGCTGTCATGACATACATACTGTATATATATGTTTCATTCGTCATAAAACAAAGTACTGCATGAGCTGATTTTTTAGCCTGATGATGACTATGGAGTGAAAATCAGGAGATCAACAAAAGTGATTACAGTCTCTGGGCCAGGGTGTCACTAAGTCCATTTCAGACACAAACACTCTTCATTCCAGGAAATTGACACTTAATTCCACAGATAACTTTGTTTGCTCCAGTTGTAAAAATGATGGTATAATTTTAAAATGATTATTTTGTTCACACAAAGACATGGTGGTCAACAAAAAACAAAGTGCAGTATACAATTTACCATTGGAGACTCAACAGGACTTGAGGGATTGATTTACTTGAGACTTGCAAAACAATGACTTGGTCCCACTCCTGCCTCTCCTTGTAAATTCAAACAATGGCATGAACTGATTTCAACAGAAATTTACAAAAGTGTGGTGATGTCAATATTATGACAGAAACACACACAAACAGACAAGCTTTTCACTTTGCCAGTAGTTGTGTTATACATTCACACACCACAACATATGGCTACACACAATAGTACAAGCTATCACAACACCCAT
This sequence comes from Pagrus major, assembly GCF_040436345.1. Lineage (NCBI taxonomy): Eukaryota > Metazoa > Chordata > Actinopteri > Spariformes > Sparidae > Pagrus > Pagrus major. The sequence goes on along the minus strand of NC_133222.1, from coordinate 26,418,526 downwards.
GACGTTTATCATTATTCATTCATTCATTATCTGTAACTAGTAAGTTAAGTTAGTAATAAATTTAAAGTTCCAAGCCAAAACGAGATTACCCTGATGACATCATCTGGGTTATTTTAATTAAACTTTCGAAAGCTCTCTCTTCAGAGCCACATCCTAAAACTGGCTATGTATAACTCATGGTCTTTTTGTGTTACATCAAGTGCCCCTCATTATTATTGCCAGAATCAATACATCCAGTCATTTCACATGATAAATGTATGCCTAACACTACCACATCATGTATCTCATCTCAGCTACTTGTAATTAAAAATATCCTCAGTGCTCTCCAGGGAAATGCCAGTTTGCTGGTGTGACTCTGTGCTCTGTGCCCTGTACTGGCAGGAAAATAGAGCCCTCAGTCCTCCTTCCTGTTCGTGTTGTCTTAGAGGTGACTGCGTCGTATCCACCATATGGACGCTTTCTTAGCCAGGAGGCCAGTCATTGTCAAGCTACAACTACAGCTCAGCTCTTCTCTGCAGGACACATATTCTCCATCTGTATGGGAACCTATTAAGATTGAAAAATAACCCTGCATTTTGACTCACACCAGCAACATGAATGAATGAGTCATAGGACCACATTGTTGAATAATGATGAAATATGCTGAGAGTAAAAGTGGTACTAGAAGTGCAATTATGTGATGCTGCAGAATTAATTATCTAATGCCAGTTAAAGAACTTGGAATCAATATTCATTTATTTGATTCAATTGTATAAAAGTCTTTCCAAGCCAATGAGAGGGATTGTTCAGTGCACTGGGTAGACGAAACTGCAGAGGAGACACTCATCAACATCACAAGGCATGTACACGCAGCAGTACGTTCAAGTGTTGGGAGCAGGCGAATCATATCATCATATCATATCATCATAATAATTTTGCCTGCTGGATATATGAGATTCATTTCACCAGTACACATAATGAAAACTACATACTGTACAGCATAGGACAATATTTACAGTAGGGGCAATCTAGTAATAGATATATTTAGGAAGTATGCTTATTGTTATTATTTTTAAAAATTAGATTCACATAAAATGTCCCCAGCAGCAACTATGAAATAAGGGAGTTACAAACTGTTCCATGCTGTTGTTATAAATAAATAAATGTAATTGGAGACAGTGGTGATCTGAATTTATAGTGAGAAAAGTTATGATTCTCTTTTGAATCAGAATCAGATGCTTGTAGCTCAGGTCACTTCATACATGCACTGTGTCAGGTCTTTGTCTCTTTTCTGACGCTCAATGAAATGTATCTCATTGTAGCTCAGAAAGAACAAATTCTTGCGATTAGGATACTTCAAACTATGAAAGGAAAGGCTGTTTCTGCTGATAAAGCTCCGGAGACAAACTAGTAGGTAGTCTCTGTGAAACAACTTAAAGAAATTTTAATTATTGTTTCATGAACAGTTTAATATTTATATTTAGAATGCCACCTCAGGTAATCATGAACTGCACTGATGGATAAAGTAGGTAAAGGTTTTTTGTTCAGACAGGGACTGAACAGTCCTCGTGGGTCAAGGCTGAATCATCAAAAAATATTTCCTTTTTATAAAAACTCAGTGACTCATTGACCACTGCAGTTTTTAACAAATGTCACTTGGGTGGAAATACATTTGTTGGCATCTATTTTGTATTTTGGGATTGAGTCAAATGAGTGTGTGTGTGATTGAGTGTGTGTGTGTGTGTGTGTGTGTGTGTGTGTGTGTGTGTGTGTGTGTCATCATGGTAAAATGTGGTCCTGGAGACACCTTTTGCAGAAGGAACTACCACAGAAGCAGTTTAGAGTACTGAGGCAGGTGTTTATATGTCTGTCTGTCTGTAAATAGACTCAGCGCAACAATATCACAATTGCACAGCCACAAACTTTACAGGTGCACACCCATAAAGTTTGAGATCAAAATGAGGGCAAAGTCTGAAGATGAGTGTGATCCGACCCATCAGTAGTGAGTCCGCATGTAATAATGTACTAATGACTATTTCACACTTTTGGGTCAGAACGTCACCATGTTGACAAGCACCGCAGCTAATGTGATCCCATCACAAGATGATCTCTAGTTTTTAGTATTTATTTATTTATCATCTCCAGAAAGGAGGATATGTTTTATTAATACAGATTCTGTAACAGAACATATCCTTGTGTCACTGAAAGTAATCACAGTTTTGCCAAAATATTAATAGGTGACTATTAGGTAACACTTCGACTGATGACACAGAGCTGTGTGTGTGTGTCTGTGTGTCTACCCTGCATCTTTATCACTAGTTAACAAGGTTGTCACTCTGGTAATGCACAAATATAGAGACTGGCAGCGGCTAATATGATTTATTGAAAATGGAAGGTTGAGTTTAGGGAAAAGGTCTATGTTATGGTTGCTCACATATATTTTCAGTGCAGCACATAAACATTATCACATTATTGTTGTGATAAATGTTTAATTTGAGTATCCTGTCTGAAATGGAGTCATCAACATGATTGCATGACTGATGTCACTGGACCAGTTGATGTGACGTTTTACTTACCTGAGATTTTACTTAAGTTGTCTTACTTCTATTGTTCTTGTATTAGGCACTTCTTTTTGCATTTTACACCTGAAACATATTTTGTATATTTTGTATAGTTCACTAATATTTAATGCTCTTTATTGTTTTAAACTGGGCCCAGTGTGTGACCCTTACTCCAGGAACCCACTGGTTGTTAATGATTTTTCTATTATACTGTAAATTTTTGTAGCAATCTCTGGCACAAAATTTCCTTCGGGATTTAATAAAGTTCTATCTTATCTCATCTTATCTTATAACAAATTGGGATTCAGCCACAGGAGGTAGGTAACACCGTTACTTGTAGGTAAACTGGAAATTCGGATTTCATAAACAACTGTGTCACATGTAATATGTTTCAACATTTGGCCAGTTTAATTTATCCCATGAGATTTATGATCTGAGAGCAACTGTGGAGGCACTGATTGCAGAATTACAGACTACAGACTACAATCAGTGAAGGGCAGTATTAAGTCACTTTATACTGTGTGATACACTCCTGTTGTTTGATGAATGGCTGTACTTGCTCAATTCAATAATGTATCATTTGAAAGGTAAGACACTACACTGAAGAATTTCTCACTGAACCATCATAGCTTCTAAAACAGATTACTGTGATACATAATGAAGTGCCCTACTTGTCTGGTTGTGTGGCTTCTTCCACCTCTGAGGCTCTTGATGAAGGCAGACCATTACTCCATTTGGTTAATAGCAGTACACCATTAGTGGTTGAGGTGATGGCCGCTGGATTTATTACTTCACTTTGTTCTACACAATTCCATTTATGTGCCACTGCTTTGTTCAACTGTTTGTTAAGCTCTACTTAACTGCTCTGTTTGCTCAGGTGGCTTCGGCCTTCTTTTCAGCTCTGTTCTGTTCAATAATCTCCGTCTTTCTCAGTGCATTACTGTGTCCCCTTGGATTACAGTCATTACAATTCTCTAATTTACAGTACATAATGGGACATTATGTGTAAAATCATGGACATGATCATTGCACAATTTGAATAAACCATATATTCTGTTAGGAGAGGGCCAAGGCCAAGAATGCTTTCTGTCAGTTCTCTCTACCCAAGCAAGCAAAAAGGGGGACCACGCCCAGACCTTTGTTCTGCCCTCTGTTGAGTGCATGTAAATCTGAAATTTGAGTGCTACAGTACCCCTTCCTGATTACTCAACAGCGGTATTGTTAAAGCAGGAGACTTTCCTCAGACTAAATGAAGCATGGTGGAACAGTATGACTGCTTCTCCTGCTGCAATTTACCTTCCTACATTGTTACCCTAGACATTGTTTGTCCATAAGTATACTCTTGACCATTTTTTGGAAGCAGAAGATTAGTGTAGTACTGCTTGGCCAGGAAGGACAATCATCAGGGACCAAGGCATTATACGCAGGTCAAGTGGGGAGCCCTCACACCAGAGCAGAAAAAGGTAGTAAGAGAGGTTAGAGAGGCATTCAAACAGACTCACACTACAGCTCAAGCTCAGCCACCAAAAAACATCAGACCTTCTGCATCCCCAAAGCTACAAGGCCTCTCCTGTACCAAATTGCTAAACACACCTATTAGGATACAGAAGCACTAACCAAACCAAATTCCTACTCCTGTATGTGTGTGTGTGTGTGAGGTCGTATACCTGTGTGGCATGTGTATGTGGACTTGTGTTTGTATGTGTTTGTGTGCTACTCTCCAGCTGCTGGCCCCCACCACTGCCCCCTGTTATTGTCACATATTGTACAATCTGTGATGCTGCTTACAAGTTTTGGTACTTATGTATATCTCTGCTGTCACAATAGTGGATACTTATTTGTCTCAAATGAATAATGAACTTATTTAAAGGTTTGCAAGTTGTTCACCTGAATATAAGAAGCTTGCTACCTAAAATTGACCTTTTAAGAGTCTGGCTCGCTTACAACAAACCTCATGTAATCACTCTCTCAGAAACCTGGTTGAACAGTAATATTCCTGACAATGATGTCAAACTTGACAACTATGTCCTATACAGAAGTGATAAGGGCTCTAGAGGAGGGGGACTTCTGATCTATATCTCTTCAAGTCTGACTTCGGAACTAGTCATACCAACTGAGAATCCTTTGTATTTTGAATGTCTCTTTGTTAGGATAATTTTTCACGAGAACAAAAGATTAATTATTGGAAATATCTATAGACCTCCTAAATCTCCTATGGAATCTACAAATCGTATGTTATCTACCATTAACTCCTTAGACCACTCAGGTGAGAAAATTCTTTTAGGGGATTTTAATTCTAACTGGCTAGACCGGTCCTCTCTCAATGATCGCAATCTTCTCAATAGTATAAACCTCACACAACTTATAACTGAACCCACCAGGGTGTGCTCTAGCTCAGCTTCCCTGCTTGATTGGATACTAGTCATCCATCCTGATAGAATTATTCAATCTGGTGTATTATCGGATTCTTTTAGTGACCACTCCATTGTCTTTTGTGTTTGGAAGATTAGAATGCCTCATCTTCCTCCTAAATTTATTAAAGTAAGGAAAGCTAATAACATTAATCCTGATCTCTTTAACCAGGACATCTTAAACATAAACTGGGAGAGGTTTCAGTTAATACCAAATGTTGAAGATGCGTGGCATTTCTTCTACACCAAGTTTTTTTTTAAACTCCCTCATCTTGGAAATGTGCCAGAGTGACCCCTCTACATAAAGGTGGTGACCCCCAAGATATTAACAACTATAGGCCCATCTCAATCATCAATAGTATTGCAAAAATATTTGAAAAACTTATTTTTAACCAATTATCCAACTATCTCAATGATTACAATATTTTATCACCACACCAATCTGGCTTTTGACCCATCTTCTCGACGACCACTGCTCTCACAAAATTCACCAATGACATACTATCCTCCTTTGACAATAATATGCCTACTGGTGCCATATTCATTGATCTATCAAAAGCTTTCGATATGGTTGATCACTACCTCCTCCTAGACAAGCTATATGCTATTGGTCTCTCATCAGAATCAGTTTTATTTTTTAATTCTTTTCTTCACAATAGAAGCCAGTGTGTCTCTTTTCAGAGCACTCAGTCCGACTTTAAATCAATAACAAAAGGTGTGCCTCAAGGCTCATCTTTGGGTCCTCTTTTATTTTCTATTTTTGTTAATGATCTTCCACAAATCTGCTCCGACTGTCAAATTCATCTTTATGCTGATGATACTGTAATCTACTCATCTAAACCTATCATTTCACAAATTCAGCACTCCTTACAATCTAATTCTAACTCAGTTCAAAAATGGCTTTCATCTAACAAGCTTCTCCTTAATAAGAAAATCACACATAGCATGTTTTTCTGCACTAGATCTGATTTACTACCCAAAGACTGGTCCTTAAATTTTCTTGATGGTGCACCACTAGAAAATGTAGTTGAATTTAAATACTTGGGCCTCTGGCTTGACTCTCAGTTATCCTTCAAGCCACACATTGACTCAACTACAAAGAAAATTTATTGTCGCTTGAAATTACAGTATCGTTCCATTGACTGTTTCACATTACAGGCCCGGAAAAGAATCATAACGCAATTAATATTCCCTATTCTTGACTATGCAGACATTATCTACCAGAACACAACAGAAGCAAATCTTCATCCTCTCACATCCTTCTGTTTGGAGCCACATATTGCGGAGTAGCTCTTACAGTGGCAAAATCGAAAACAGACAATACCTAGAAATGGGAAATAGCCACCTGGGAAGTAGACAAACCCCAACCCTAGAATGAATATACACGTTGGACAAGGAGTTCCAACCCTAGAATGAATATACACGTTGGACAAGGAGTTGCCATGCTTTTCTGATCTGATGGCCTACCTCTCACAATTAACCAGCAACAAGTTAACTGAAGTTCTCATCATCAATCTCCATCATCAATCTCCATGAGAAATCCTCGAGAAAAGCCTTTGACTCTCTATTAGCCAAAGAGTGAATCTACAATGCAATTGAACTAGGACTGGACCTTATTCACAGAACCTGTTTGTGTCCAACTTGATCCATAGCTATTTTTTAATGCCCCCACCAGCGCTGACCAAAAACAAGGAGCTCAAGGGTACCAGCACTGTTGTCTCTACAGTCATTCACCCCATGGAAAAGGTCAGAAAGACATTGTTACAAAAACATTAAGGCCCTTGGTTTAAGGTCTTTGAGTGCAGAGTTAATGTTCACACCTTGTCTTCCCAAGGTGCTAAGGCTTGCAATTTACCAACACAAAACCAAGTCTCTTCACAGGACTAATGAGATAATGATACAAATGAAGCTTGGTTCAGTGGTTGTAGCACAACAGTCTACCATGCAGCTGTCAGCTGTGATTCAATTGTCTAGGTAAATCCAGAGATCTATACAAAGTCTTCATCACACCCATTTTATCTCCCCTGCGAATTCCCCACTGTGGTCATCAGCTATGTTAACATAGGCTTTACATTACTAGCTGAACACTCATACATTCAATCTGAGCATCAAATGCACACGGGCGTGGTCATCACTTTACAGTGCCCCCAGAAGTTTTCATTGTTGCTGCTCATCTGTGTGGCTTTTTAATTTTTTTAAATTGTTTGTCTGTTTGTTTTAGTTTTATTTCATTTACATTTTTATTACAGATTTTCCAAAACTAGACACCATAGGTACACATTTGGTATTTGTATTTTGTTGTGTTGTCTCTATTTCTGTATCTGGTTGAGTTTTCTCTATTTGAAGCATTTTTTGTTCTTTTAATTCTTTTTCCTAAATGCCTTGTATGTGTTGTCAAATTGGTGAAGATTTTTTTTACTAATTTCTGTGTGTTAAGTCTATTTGCATTTGCTTTCTTAAGTTGTAGAGCATTTAGCTCTCAGGGCCGCCATATTTCACTGTCAAGTCAGTGCATTCCTCCTCTATTCACCTCCAGTTTTTATAACATCCAGCCTCCATGTGTCCTACCACTAAGCTCATTACAAATGCCACTCTGCAGTATGACTTCACGATGGGGTCGAATCACCAAAGACCCAAACAACCCTGACCCATATTTCTTCAATTTTCCTACTCTGCACTCTGTCAAAAAACATCTCCAATAAATTATTTTGATTACTCTTTAAGAATCTTTTTCAGTGAAATCCTTCCTGATTGAATGATCTCTGTATCTCTTTTGGTTTGTTATTGTTATTTTATTTACTGTCTTACTAACAACATGTATTAGTGGTAGACTGTTTGATTGACAGCTGAGCATTGATAAGTGACAAGCTGGCCATAGGTTGTTTTGCTGTTGATAGCTAGCCAGCAGGAAATTAAAATCTGAACAGACGGAGTTAGTTCGTCCCCCCGTCAGTCTATCTCTGTCAAAAGGCTGACCCAGCTTTAATGATGGTCTCGTCCCTAATAAAGCACATAATTAATCCAATAGTAGAATCAGCAGGATGTCTGCAGGTTTCAGCAAGTGTAATTTAAGCCTTTTGTTCCCCATTTGAATGCCAACCTGGAGGCCACTAAAGTCCGTTTATGTAAAAACTATGGCTTTCAATTGATTAAAATATTTAATCGCAATTAATCGCATGATTGTCCATAGTTAACTCACGATTAATCGCACATTTTTATCTGTTCTAAATGTACCTTAAAGGGATATTTTTCAAGTTTTTAACACTCTTATGAACATGGGAGTGGACAGATATGCTTGCTTTATGCAAATGTAGGTTTATTATTATTGCAACAATCCAAAACAATGACACATACTGTCCAGAATATTCTCCAGAATAACCTCAAAGGTGCTGCATGCTCCAAAAATATGCTGAAAGCATAACATGGCAGACTCAAGCCCAACAAGCAACAACAGATGGACATACTGACCTGAATGTAACATTCCTTAGTAATATTAACACAATATAGTGTCCAACTTTACACATGTAAAGGTTAACTAAACAATGTTAATCGGCCTGCGAGCTGTAGCCACACATTTAGCTATTGCTGTTGAAAGTTCATCTCATGTAGAGTTGTCCAGGCGTCTCCAATGCAAACTATACAGTGTGGTCTGCCTTTGGAGGAGGAGGAGGGCTCTCTGCATCAGCTGTGTGCTCGGCCAGCAAGTGGTATTTGAGACTTGACGTACTCTGGGGGTAACTCAGTTAGCATCGAGTGAATGCAAATAACTTTGTTCTTGTTGAGAGAACCATCTGGCTGGGCTGTGAAGCTAAACTTGCCATTCAAAAGACCTTTTCTTTATCCAATTCTGCTCAAGGAGGTTTGGTTTGTTTCTGCTGCCATCCTCAACATTACTGCTGCATCGCTTCCTGATTTCCCAAACTACTGGGTGGGCCGAGGGTCATAATGTTTGCAAGTTAATCGTGTATCAAAAACATTAATGGTGTTCAGAGGAATTTGCGTTAACGAGCTATTATCACAGTAACTTTGACAGCCCTAGTGAAAACATGAAAATTAATCAATAATATTCCTCAGCATTGTTTGGTTGTGTTTTTAAAAAAATATAGTTTGCACAGGTATGCTGTACATACAAAATCTACAGTTCTATCAAATAAATCTCATATTTTATGATTAAATTGCACTTTGGATTTATTGCTAAAATTCGCCCATTATGCCTGGCTACCTTACACAAGTAAAGATAATACATGCTACGTGCTACATGTATACTTTCACAGGTGAAACAACCAGCAGACTGACCTTTACACCATTTTCTAAATAATATTATTAACTGACTTAAAAATCTGGCATGTGATCATACTGTGTTTGAAGCTTACTTGAAGTGTACCCTGGCCTTAGCACGCCCTGAGGGTTGCTGTCATCAGCAGTAGATCTCTGAACCCAGTCTTATCATGCATCTATTCGTATGGAGTGGACACAGTAATAGCTTATAGTTTATCAGAATAAATACATTTTTTCACGGTTTCAGTTCAAAAATAATTATCATCTGGGTTTTTTCTTACTTGTTTTTTCGTTGTAAATCAACAAACAACTTGGACTGCTTGGACCATGTGTAATATTGTAATCACCCCGTGGCCTAATCAGTCATGTAGGGTGCAAACCACAACAACTGCAAGACTCCAGATTTCAAGACAGAAAATTGTGTAGTGTGGCCAAGGCATTTTTTGTCTTACTGTGTGAGACAGATAATTAGTGGTTCAAGTGAGGAGGGATGTCTGAAACAGATGTTGGGTCAGATTGAGGTCTTATGGTTGACTGATTTTAGAGTTAGTTAGTTAGTGATTACATACAAGCATATGCACACACTAACAAAGGAATATGGCTGCTAATATCCCCAGCAAGGATTATGTCATCTGAACTTTACAGGCATAGGTGCACATAGACATTCAGAACACCTTGATGAAAGTACAAAAGCTCTGCTGGACTATCACACATTACAGTCACACCCAAGGTATAGGAATGCTTTTGGTGTGGCATGTAATGTGTTGAACAATGGTTATTCTCCATTCAGTGAGGTCCACAAGTCTAATTCTCTTCCACAATTCAGTGAGTTAGATCACAAATTGTTCCTGTCTGACAGTCCTCATTGCAGCAGTAAGCGTGGTGATTTTCATAACTGTTTATTGAGAGGCAAAGCCCCTCCAATTCCAGTGGGCCACCATGAGACCTTAGTTCAGAAAAAGTATGCACACTAAGTGATAACAAATCATTTTTTGATCCACTTTGAATTTTTTTGTTTACTTAAAGGATATTTTTTCATAGTTGCAGTTTGTCATAAAATTGTTGAAATATAAAACTGAGAAAGTACATAATTATAAAGACTACACACCAAACAAGCACGTAAGTGATGTCATCCCACTTAAGGTTCACCTTAACTCATAACTGAAACCTGGTAGAGCTGGTCCTATATATTAGCAGCTCACAGAGCTGACTAACTGTCCTTTAGCGTAACTGCAGCTTTTTCTTTGCCGAGGTGACAGGTTGGTGTTGGTGATGGGTACTGTAGTGGTTCTACACAAAACTAAAAGGTATTTTGCTGAGCATTAAACGAGATCCATCCATCCATCCATCCATCCATCCATCCATCCATTTTCTTCTGCTTATCCAGGGTCAGGTTGTGGAGGCAGCAGGCTTAGAAGGGTATTCCAGACATCTACTATATAATCCATCCAGCAGATTGTGCCACGGGGTCTTCTCCCAGTTGATCGTGCCTGGTAAGGTGCCCAGGAGGCATCCTAACAAGATGCCCGAACCACCTCAGCTGGCTGAGGTCGAGAGCTTTGCCTACTGGCTCAGCTCCCTCTTTACCATTCTGGCACAGTACCCGCAGTTACACAAGATGACGTCACTTATGTAACTGTTAGGTGTGTAGTCTTTCTAATGATGTATTTTCTTCATAACAAAAACTTTTTTTACCTTCAGAATTATGTTTTATCGACAAACATCTTATGGCACAATTCAAATGGGATCAATCAATAGAGTTGGGTGTCATTATTTAAGTATATCACTGTTCTTTCATGGTTAATTAAAATGAAGTATGTGTTTAAGATTAAACAGAGAGAGATATTCTGACAGGCGTAAAACTCAGACAATCACTCCACATCGTCGAATGTTTACTGACTGCAGATGTGAGCTGGTGCAGGATTTGTTGTGTAGGGTTTTTTATAGAGTGGGTTGATACAGCCTACTTCTCTCTTTTCTAAATTAAGAACTGATTTTGATTCATTGGCCAAATAATAACAATGATAAGATTAACACACTGATATCAAATGTAACAATAAGCCAAATAAAGGAAAACCAAAAAGACACAAGAAGATAAAAAGCAGTAGGCAGCTTGCATCTACACCAAAAGCATACACACACGCACGCACGCACGCACACACACACACACACACACACACACACACACACACTAATGTGCCTAGTTATAAATGTTGCAGGTGCGGCTTGCTCCATCATGAATATTAGATGAAACTTTGGTTTCCTCCAGGCTAGCAGCTAGCTGCTGTTCAACCATTGCTGTCTTCAGTCTGTTCTCACATCAGTCACAGGCGCTGAGGTTTACAAAAACATTGGAATTAGGTCACACTTTCACATTATCTACTAACATGTATGCTTGATCATGTCCATTAGTCATTTTCTAAACGCTCCTTTAGGTCAGGTTTATCTAAACTTCCTTCCGTCTGGTGGGTGTGACTACATGTCCTGGATTTGTTGGTAGATGTAATCCTTCTACTCTCCCTGGTCAGCCCAAGGAGTCTTCCTTTTTGCCCACAACATCATCAAAAGAGGCCTCTAGGGAATCCCCACTGACTGATGCAGAGAAGCAGCAGCTGCATAATAAGATCCTCGCAGAATCCCTCACTCTATCACATCATTAAGTCAGCTACGATCTCAGCTGCTCATATCTGAAAACAGCAAAGGTTGCTGTGAGATCAGCCTAAAAATTAGACTAAAGCTTTATATCTCAGCTTTCTCTACACCACAGAGGTCTGGTACAACACTGAGATTATTTGTAGCTAGTGCAGCGATCCTTTGGTCCAGCACACTATCCTCCAGAGATGGGGGCTCGGACTCGAGTCGCATTTAAGTCGCACACACAGAGACTTCAGACTTGACTTGGACTCGTGCTCAAAAGACTTCAGACTCGGCTCGGACTCGTGAACAATCATTATGTTTTCTTTTTGGGTGTATTAATACTGAGGAAACTCTGAAACGTCTGACGAGCTTAATGTGATTCCTTCCTTTTTTTCATGGTAACCATATTACGCATCGGGTGCGTGCCTCGCGGCCTATGGCGACTATGGCGACCGGCGGCACACCTGCAGCTGCTGCTGTACCATTAGTGATTACATTTGGTTATAAAAACTTCAAACAGGACGGCACCAACAAAAGGAGCGCTGACTGCAAAGTCTGCAGTACCCGAATCGAGGATGCTGGATCCACCACATCAAATTTTATCAGGCACCTGAAAACTCACCCGGATAGGTCAGTCACATTAGCGCATATGGACGGTTAGCTCAGCATCAGCTATGTAACGTTCACTTAGCTTGCTACTAGCTTTGTAACTGCATATTTGAATAGATGAGTGAATGTTAGTTTGCTTGTCGCACTTTGCATTGAGTGGCATTGACATGACATAAATAAAAAAAAAGTCGGGTAACGTTAATCATCTACGTTCCGCTGCCACCATCTACTGGCTAACGTTAACCGTAGAAAAATACATAGTTATACTGTCGGCTTACAGGCAGGTTACAGGTTAATTGTTGACCACGTAACGTTAATGCCATTACACTTTACACTGAGTTTGAGTGAGAGGATAGAGGAATGTGTCATTAGAGACCCAGTGTAATTAAACAATACGGTTGCAGAGTGCAAACTTTTAACTTTTTTGTCCACTGGCAAAATGGCTAGACTAGTGAATGTTGAAATTTTACCAGCCACTCAATAGATTACCATTGTTATTTTGGCTGGTGAATGCAGCATACAGTACCAGCCACTTGCATGATTTACCAGCATCTGAATGGTGTTAATTTTGTGTCCAGCAGATGTAGCTAACTATAACTGAGATTGGATGATTAGTTATTATTGCATGACTAATAATGTTAGATTTACAAGATTACAAGATTACTTTATTTGTCACATACAGAAGTCACAGAGTAACATGCAGTGAAATGTCTCCTGGTTACTCCTAAACTGGCCTTATAAATAGAATAAATGAGATAAATATGAATAAAATCAATGAGATAAATATGAATAAAATCAAACTAATATGATGTAAATAATAATAATAATAATAACAATAATAACAATAATAACAATAATAATAATAATAATAATAATAATAATAATACATTGTTTGCATTTAGCAAGTGTGATGTTTTGCACTAATTGGAATGATGTTAATTACAGTGTCTTTGACTGGGTGAGGTGTAACATTTTCTATATTTGTTCTTATTATGGTCCCACTGAGCCTGCACAATAGGGGGCAAGATATACTGTAACTGTATGTCCATGCTGGAAGAATACAGTTTCCTTTAAAGGAAAGCATTCATTGTGTGTTTTTCTTCATATTGCATTGCAATAGCCTGTTTAAAGTGATCATATAACAAACAACTAATCAGTACTGATACTGTATGCTAATAGATAAAGGAGTGATAATAATACAGTAAATGCTTTGAATTTCTAAGATATAGCTGTGCAGTATTCTTAGTAGACCGGATAGCAGCAGATGACAGAAGGCTCATTACAACCAGAAGAGACATAAGACTTTTATTTTTTAGAGACTTGAGACTTGACTTGGACTCGTGACCAAAGACTTGAGACTTGACCGAGTCTCACCCCACAAAGACTTGAGACTTGACTTGGACTCGTGACCAAAGACTTCAGACTTGACTTGAACTTGCAAAAAAAGACTTGTGAACATCTCTGCTATCCTCAACTTCAACCTTGAGCTCTGAGGTGAAGCGACACAACGTGTACAAAGCAAAGATGGATGAAACTGTCTGCACATATTAGAGATGCCAAACAACTGTCTCACCTTGTTAGACCTTAACTGAGCCTTGATTCTACCCATCAATGATATCAACAAGTCTAAACAGACTGTGTAACCTGAGTTAGCCTATGGTAGCCTATGTTGCTGCTTGTGCTATTCCCTCACCAAATTTTGTTGCTTTCTGCATCACAGAACGTAGTGACCATCATACATTTAAACTGCATCCTGCATCCAACTTGTGGTTCGTAGAGTCTCCAAAAGTAGAATGGGAGGCAGAGCCTTCAGCTATCAGGCCCCTCTCCTGTGGAACCATCATCTAGCTATGAGACCATAGAGACACCATAACACCATTTGCATTTCACTCTCTGCCATAGTTTGGAATGATTGTTATTTCCCACATTTCTTCTTTTTATTTCAGTTTCTAATTAACCCCAAAGGAGCATGCATATATGAACGGAGTGTGAAACTAAAACTCAAGTTTATTTCGATAACACGTAAAATTAAACTCACCATTTAATGAAATTTTGATACTATGACCAACATTCAGAGCATGAATGATCTATACTAGCAACAGATGGAGGGTCTGTCTTTATTCAGTTTCATTCAGTCTCATTCTTTGTGCAGGGAAAGGCTTCATGAAAGCAGCCAATGTGATCAAGGGACAGTAAGGTCTCACTGCTGATAGGCAGCGGGTAGAAGGGGTGTTAAACTGAATAGGGGTCAAGTGATGTTTTTTTTCATGGCTGATAGCGATTATTAGTTATCAAGGAGACTGATAACTGATATTTGGAACTGCTATGCATTTACAGTTAATATGAAAATGTTTGTGTCAGAATTTAGAATTTGAGATACCATAAACTCCAACAGAAAGCTTAGCTGAAATGCCTTTAAGCATTTATTTAATCAAAATAGAACTTTCATAGTTTAAAAAAAAAAAAGTTTGCTTCAGAATAAACAGTTATATTATTGGATTGTAATCGCTACTGCATTGACATGTTCATCACTTTAATGTTGCAGCAGGTTAAGGGGGAGCTCATATTCATGTCTTTTATACTGCTGGATAGATTAATAAACAACAGTATCAATGTTTAACTTAACAAGTTAACAACTATGAATTTAGATTTATCTGAATCGACAAAGTAACTAGAAACTATCGTTATCAAATAAATTTAGCGAAGTAAAAAGCACAATATGCCTCCATAGTATAGTGAAGAGAAGTAAAAAGAAGCAGAAAATGGAAATACTCAAAGAAATAGTCAAGTACCTTAGTACTGTAGGCTACTCGGGTAAATATACTTAGTTTTTCCTCCACTGGGATTAACAGAGACCTTATATGCTGTTCTGGTCAGTTATATGAAACACAATAGACCTATACCTTCTATAATGTAGCCTAAGACAAAAAACTTTTTCTAAGCCTTTTATTTTAGTCCACAGAACAAGAATGGCATGGACATATGTGATCAAGAATGTAAGTTAAAGTGCACTCAGAGGATTAGGCTTCATCGTTAGGCTACGAAATACAGCTTATTTCATTGTTGAGAATCACTCACTTATTAGATGTTCAGATATTTCACTAAATAGAAAAAAACTTTAAGCTGTAGGTGTTGCTAGGGAATAGTCAGGGGGATTGCCAAAGGCGATTGATAGCCAAAGTTGGTAGAATTCATCTTGTAGGGTCCATGAATGTCTGTACATTTCATCGTAGTCCATCTCATGAGTAATGAGTTATTTCACTCTGGAGCAAAGTGGTGTATCAACAGACCAACACTGCCATCACTAGAACCAAGCTGGGAGCCATACGAGCAAAGGTCTACAATTACTGAATTAATTACACGTATGCAATGGATTGCAATATGGGTGGGACAAAATATCGATATGGCTATATGACGTATTGTGCGATACTTATTGATACACTGGCACCAAATATCGATATTTTTCTTTAAAAAAAACAAACACAAATGAACTCCAGAAATGTCCTGCCTTTTGCCAGTTTGACTATTTCCATTGGAATGATGTCAAATAAAGTCAGAGTCAAAGATCTTTAACTCATTTAACTCAAGATCTTCTTTGCTTGGTACATTTTCATGTATCATGCTGCTACTGTGCCTCTCTCTCTGACATGAGCATGCTGTAGGAGGCAACAGCTAGAGGCACTACAGCCAACACAGCACATCAGTCCTGAGCCTCCACAGATGAACAACATTATAGGAGCTGTATTGAAGAGTCCTGCCTATACTTCTGCTGCTGAAGTGCATAGGAGTTATATTTTATTTAAGAAGTGATCTCTGACGTCAGACACACACGCACACACACACACACACACACACACACACACACAAGCATCATGCCCCTTTAAAACATCTCTAACCTACTCTCTCACAAGTCCAGCCTTGTGTTTTTGGCGACTCTTCAATTGTCTTCTTGAAAGGCATTTAGTATTTAAACCTACAGTACACCTCGCACGATGCTTTCATTTGACAATTATAGTATGTTATGTGTAGAAATGTTGACAGGCAGTCATGCTAAATGGCTGGTGGTCATTTTATACACCAAAGGTTGTAATGATATAAAATAAGTGCTTTGTAAAGGAGATTAAAAATGGCGGACAAGGACAGAGAACACTTAGGTTAACACTAGCATCATTATTGACCTTTAAAACAGCTGTTGACAAAATATTGTCACTACACCATTCCATTTTTTTTCTTTTCTTACATCATACAATCCACAAAGTTCAGGCTCAAATTCCAAATCAAAATTTTTCAGCAAACATAGATGAGAAGCTCTTCGGGCCCAGGCACATCAAACCGTCATCCCAGAACTAGCAGCGATGAAGGCTGACTGTTGCGTCACCTTCACGTTACCTGTGTCTAGGCAAAAAAGCTGTACTTAAACACACTGATAGGATTATAGCTGACGTACAACCTGCTTGCATGCTCTGTACATGTTTGGGACGATACAAATCTCCATAGCACCAGGTGGCGATAGTCTGTATTTATCATTCAAAAGCGTCCCAGAAGCTAAGTGGACAGCAGCCACATCAAGGTGCCCACAGCAGATTGAGCCCATGGACTTATAACTAGTTAACTTACATTCCTATGAAAAGCTGCTCAGGGGCGCATGAAGCCAAAAACACTCGACTTTCAGCCATGCTCTGGCTCTTCTGCATTGTACGGCCCATATAGTGTCTGCACTTGAGACTTCCGCCAACCGAGCCAGCTAACTTCCTGTTTAGCGCCCAGCTTGAATGTGGATAAAATAATTTAATTGTGCGGATCTTCTAGACTTTCCAAATGTTATTGGACCGAATGGCTCAAATTATGACGGTGAAACGATTCATTTGTGATGCCCCAAAAAATGTATCCACCATTTTACAGCTGCTTCTTTCACAATGTTAGCTTATGGGAAAAGGTAATTTTGGGCCACAGGGCATCACGTGACACTGTAGTTAACGGCTCGACCACTACGAAAATTGGCTTCAAACCCAGACCCTCTTCCTGGGGCCTTGATTGAGCCAGGCAGAAGGTCAGAAACACGAATGGCACAGAGCATCCTGTCAATTTTTTAAATAAAACACCCTGTGCCAACTCAGGATCTTGTTTCACTTCACTTCATCACCATTAACTAGAAAGTCTACTCATGCTTGGTACAAGCACAAAAATCAAAGAAAAATATCTAAATAAACACAATCTGAGTAAGTCAAAAATATCAGCCCAGCACAACACTCAAGACTGGTTGGCTATGAAGCTGCAGGGAGGATGGAGCAAAATTGCATCACACATGCAAAGTCATTGAGACACTGCTTATGAACTGACAGATGGCAGAGATGCTCCTCTCCCAAAGGGAGTGGAAAAGCTCATTGGACTTTAACAGAAAAGCTACACCTCTTATTTGGTAGGCAGTCTGTTTTCATGACAATCTTTTGAACCTATTGATTTTGGTATGAAACTGATGTGATAAACTGTGTGAGCAGAAAGATGAAAACAGCCCTGCTTAGACCCATGATAGATGTGAGGAGACGAATCTAGAGAGAACACTACAGAGTCAGCCCAGTCATCTAGAAAAGATTAATAATTCATCACGTTCCTATCTAACACAGGAAGAGACCTCACACACACACACACACACACACACACACACACACACACCTTAGGTACAGTGCAGTCTACTGTATCAAATTGGAGCAGAAGCAAGCTGCACTCTGGTACAGCAGCATCATCAAATCTGAGCTATCAGCTGGTTTTAAAAGATCATGCCAGTGTTCTTCCATGTTTACCACAATCCTCTATTTTACATAATACAGACATAAAGGCCTGTGCTGCATTACATGAATCAGTATTGTAAAATACATGGCCCTCCAAACAGGTTTTTCAGAGGCACATTTTAAACTGAGGGATAAGAGAATTTTCTGTCATTTCGATGTATTATGGTCCTTTTCTTTAAAACAAGCTGAAAACAATCATTACTAGTTTTCTGATGTATCGGTGGCTAACTAGCCAGGTAGGTAGGAGCACGGGTGGCTAATGTTAGTCAACAAGATGGGTCAACAAAGTTTTTTTAAACCTATCCACAATCTTTTCTAATCTTGACTAGGCAGTTGTGCCTGTGCCTGACCTTAACAAAACTTTAACTGAAGTGTTGGCAGACAGTTATTTGGTTTTAGAAGGTACTGACATTGCTCTACTGATGACACCAGATCAAACAGGACTAAGAATCTGCAGCCATGCTCACAGCTAACAATATTCACCGGCTGTTGTTTAAACTGATTTACGGGATGACAACTCCTCCTGAGGGGAACATGAAAGTAAAATTTCATCCATTTCACAGATGTCAACACCATTCAACCTGAACGCTGATGTAGACTTTCGATGACTACACTCGTTACCATACAAGAGGCTTTGCTACGGCTTAGAAAGGGACGACAGTAAAGACCAAAATACCAAAGTCAAGCTTGTTCTTGTTCTGCGAACAGCCAAGTCATCAGGATAAAATGATGGTAGCTAATGTGTCTGTAAACCACTGATATGATCACCTTTGTACCTGTCATAGGCTACATACTATATTGACATCTGCAAGCAGCTTATTACGACTGATATTTACAATTTTTGCTAGAAAGCGACCTCTAGAGGCTGTCGTAGTTATTACAGCTTCAAAAGATCAAATAAGGAGAAGTATTATGATGAGGGAAAAGTCCATATAGGTAGGAAGTTGAGGATGGACGCTCAAATTAAACAAGTGCAGGGCTTTCATTCAGGAGAACGCTGTTTGTGTCCAGAACCCAAACCACAATGTTTTTGCAAAAACGTACATTGCAAACATTTAATCTGGCCATTAGGTTGCTGCTAAATCTTCATCTTTTGATGTAAGCTAAAATCCATGTTACGCAGCGGAAGAGTCAAAAGTAACAAACAATAATCCTTAACCCATTGTACAAATTCTCATGAGTATTAAATGGAGTGGAAGTATTGCAAGAACAAGATTGTGACGTGAGGTCTGTGTATGTTTGCTTGTGTGCATGGATTACATAATGCTGTTGGCAAGCAATCCCTGCTATATAGGAGCTTTCATGCTTCCTCCTTGTTATCAATAGGTTCGTGGCACCATTTATTTTGTACCTTGTTAGGGATTCTAAACACCCTGTCATCACAATGTTTGCTGTGTAGTGGTGATCTACAGTTGGAGCAATAGTTCTGAGATGATTGTTCTCCAAACAACAGATTATTTACTCCACTCAGTCTGGAACTGTAAAACAAGACTAACAAATACATTAGACATGGTTTGACTCTATGTTGTATGTTGACTTATTTAAACCATAGAACAAAAGAAAAACTCCATAATAACTGTGAGTACCTGATTGTGCTACACAATCTTGTGATAAATCAAAAATGAAGTACATTTTGGCTGAATTAGTAAAGATGTGTCCATTGCATTCAGAGCACATCACAGCTTTTGCGATCTGAACCAAGTCAAGTATAACACAAGCAACTAAAAAAGCAGATGAAATCCAAAATCCTTACCAAAACAGAGTCGAACTGAAGTTTGAAGTCAATCGTAGTCTGAAGTTTATGTATACTGTACATAAAGAGCATCAGCACCCAGAGACGGGACTGAAGGATTAGAACAGGAAAGGATAGTGCCAGCCTCTCACTCCCTCTCCCTCTTCATCCCTCCCTCTCTGCAGCACTCCTCCCTAATGCCACCCACCCATCATGCGCACAATGGTACAGTCCATCTCTATTCAGCAGTACGTGCAAGAACATGCCATTTGGCTGACTGGTGGGAAGAGAAAGGGTCATGTTGGGGGTGGGGGTGGAGGGGGATTGGAAGAGACATATGGGTGGCCGGTGGGAGGGGGATGGATGGATGGAAGGAGACGGGGAGGGAGGGACGGATAGATGAGGAGGTGGAGTAGGGGAGTGACAGATGTGTTGACTTAGAGAGCAGAGATGCAAGATGAGATGCTTTCTCTTTTCTGGAAAAGTCCAGCAGCGTCACTCAGATACTGTATAATGTATGTCAGATAAAAATAACCAATGCAAAATACAACTTTCACCACATTTTATTCTTTCTTTCTTTCTTTCTTTCTTTCTTTCTTTCTTTCTTTCTTTCTTTCTTTCTTTCTTTCTTTCTTTCTTTCTTTCTTTCATTTTACTACCTCAGCAATGCTATCTTTATCCGCTTAAGCATCATCATGAACTGATGAGGGAGAAAAGAGAAGAGAGGAAAGACAGAGCTCACACACCCTTTAGCTGCGTTATGCTCATGATTAGCTCCTAAATATCATCAGTTTTGTGCAGATTTTTGTGCCCCACCCAAAAAACGTAGGTAATAACATTAGGGCTCACATTTAGAGCTCAAGATTGCATAACAAGCTGATACTATTAACTAATAAGTAAATATAATTGTCATATTAGTAGTAATATTTATTAATTACATAGTAATATTTATTTAACAGATGACCAACAAAGCAAAAATGTGATTGCTTTTGAAGAATGCAAACATTAATAACCTAACAAGCTGCATCATTATACTAATGAGTGAAGCATCATGGAACCATCAAGCTACTGCACAGTTCACAGTAAGCTAGCTGAGCTACATTGGTTGTTGTTCAGTTAGAATACAATTAATCCCACAGGTAGCTTTGCAGCGAAAGTTGTCTTTTTTCCAGTGTCTGGTGTATGTGGTGTTGTCAGGCTTAATTGTGGACATATGTTCCCAACTTTGACAAATGTTGGCTGTATGAATTGATCAGGACCAAGACTTTTGACTTTTGTTTACTCTGGGCAGCAACAGAAACCTGAAGCTAAAGATAAACAGTACTGTCTGGCCCTGGCAGTGACCTGGCCAGGACAACCCTTGTCTCCTTTGTCCACTCTGTATACCAGGTAGGCCTACAGCAGCAGGTGATTCCAGCCATAATTCTTATTGATCGTTGATCAAGGTAAATAAGTTTTGTCCACCACCAATCTGATATGCAAAAGTTGTTCTCTATCATATCGTATGTAAGGGCTCACTTGGTCCGTGTGCATGCAAAACAAAAGATGAAACAAAGTTGAGGTGGAGTTCATAGCATCCGTCACTGGCACCATCTTCTAAACTAGCTGTTTTCATAGAAACATGTCCAGTTGCCTATGATACAGAATTATTAGAATTACCATGACCTGGATGACTGAGAACCTTCATCAACATCTAGCTATTATCATGTGTTTGGATGGACTGAATAATGATGTCATGTTGTCATGCTGAATGTCACCTTGGATTTGAGACTGAAAAGCCATCATTCAGTGCAGAACAGTATTCTATTTAAATGGCAGGTCTTTATTCAAGTCTCATCTGTGTGTGTGTGTGTGTGTGTGTGTGTGTGTGTGTGTGTGTGTGTGTGTGTGTGTGTGTGTGTGTGTACACACACAGCACCAAAGGCAGGCCAAATGGTGCGCCTACTGTGTTCTCATTAGTAGTTCAAGCTGGAAGGGAAACAGCCAAGCAAATCACTCATACAGACTTATATTATATAGCTGGTTGAAAATATGTGGTTTCATGTTCATTGATCAAATTCAGGACTAACCAAACAATTGGTAGAGCGCATACCTCCACCAAGGCCCAACTGTCCTATTTGATTAAATCAGGCTTAATCCAATATCAACCTGAATATCACACTAAACAAGGACTAATTCTCAACTTTAAGAAATGTATAGCGGGCTATGTGATTGACTGCTCAACGTCAGCAAAACCAAGGAGCTTTACAACACTTGTCACATTCACCCATTCACACACACATTCATACACTGATGGCAGAGGCTGCCATGCAAGGTGCCAACTGCTCATCAGGAGCTATTTGGGGTCCAGTATCTTGCTCAAGGACACTTTGACATGC
Source organism: Pagrus major (assembly GCF_040436345.1). Classification (NCBI taxonomy): domain Eukaryota; kingdom Metazoa; phylum Chordata; class Actinopteri; order Spariformes; family Sparidae; genus Pagrus; species Pagrus major. Next base: position 26,396,152 of record NC_133222.1, on the reverse strand, counting down.
AGCTGGGGATTCGAAGCAGCGACCTACTGACCACTAGATGACCTGCTCTACCTCCTGAGCTACAGCCACTAAGTCTGTCATGTGTAATGAAATTAGAGACAGGCCAAGCATGAAAACCAGATTGAAAGTGTGCCCACGGTTATTTGGTGACCAGAAACGTGTTGCACAAGGTTAAACGATTTAGTGATGTTTAAAAAGTCAGAGACAAGTGAATCAGATCATACTGACCTTGTCAAACTTTAGTACAACAGAGGAAAATAGCTGCAAGAATTCATTCATAAAATAAAAAATCATGCAACACACTGGTACTTCATACTCAAGTTTAAAAGATAGTTTAAAACTAAGAAAAGAACCAGCAAAAAATGAGACACTGCTGAGACGGCTCTTATAAGTTAATATGGTATAAGTATAGTTAGTATAAGTTATACTTAGTATAACTCTGGGAGTCCACATTGATAATAAACTGGACTGGGTTAAGAACACAAATGCCCTCTACAGGAAGGGACAGAGTCATCCCTATTTTCTGAGACGATTGAGGTCATTCAACATCTGCCGGACTATGCTCAGGATGTTTTATGAGTCTGTGGTGGCCAGTGCTATACTCTATGCTGTTGTGTGCTGGGGCAGCAGGCTGAGGGTAGCGGACGCAAAAAGGTTGAACAGACTGATCGGCAAGGCCAGTGACGTTGTAGGAGTAGAGCTGGACTCTCTGATGGTGGTGTCAGAGAAGAGGATGCTGTCCAAGTTACATGTCATCTTGGACAGTGGCTCTCATCCACTCCATGACGTGGTGGTCAGCCACAGGAGTACATTCAGCACTAGACTGATCCCACCAAGATACACCACAGAGCGCCACAGGAAATCATTCCTGCCTGTGGCTATCAAACTGTTTAATTCCTCGCTCTGAGTGTGGCATTATTGCTCTGTATATATGTACATTTCCTGTATTTTGTTTTGTTTTTGTTGATATTGACATTATTATTATTATTATTATTATTATTATTATTATTATTGCATATTCTGAACTTTGAATGGGAGCAGCTGTAACACAAACAATTTGCCCTAGGGGATAATAAAGTATTTCTGATTCTGATTCTGATAAACTGCAATGCCCCCACCATGGCCTGTGGACCACGGAGAGTTCAGAAAGTTATAGTTGGTTGTAGTTAGGTGGGCACAGCTCCACCATGGGGCAGCAGTCCCCTGATTTGAGCCAAGTCTCAGTAAGACACACGATATCTAAGTTGTTGGAAGTAATAAAGTCATTGAGTGTGAAGGATTTGTTTGACAGTGATCGGGAGTTGAACAGGGAAAAAAACAACTGGAGAAATGGAAATAGAAGATGGGTCATTCCTGTACTTGTCTCAAGAGTTCAGATAACCATGAGAACAAAATTAATCAATATCTACAAAGGATCATTTACTCTGCCATTCTGGGTCTGAGTGGCGAGTTTGACGTAGATGAGTCATAATCTCCCTTCAAAAGAAAAATGACCTCCTTTCACAAAAATGTTGACTGAAAATCTGAAACTTGAGTGGACATAATATCAGTGCATAAATATGATAAAAAGGACAACCATTTTGCTTTGTGTTGTTCTACTCAACATGTTATTAATGATGTGTCATGGTTCAGATACTATAGATGTCCATCCTGTCTGTCCTGATATTACCGGGCTTTCCTTGGCCACCAGGACACCACAATCCATATTTTACATCATGATTCTGCACTCAAGAATGGAAAAAAACTGGGATGAAAAAGGTCCATCACTCCATGTTTGGTCACAGACCCCCACCCCCCCTCAGACATATACACATGGTTTGGACCATCTGGCCTTAATCCCTCTTCACTCCCTTCAGTGACTCCAGTTGGTCTGGTAGGTTGGTTTGGTTTGATTTGTGGTCAGTGGATCAGAAGTAGACAGCAATAGATGTTCATGAACACACGCACGCATTCAGAGGATGGGGAAGATCCTTAATCCCAGTGGCACACTTTGGCAATGCGGTATAAAGCTGATAGCAAAGGATTACATTGGGCATAATCAGTCAGCCAGTCAACCAGGCTGTCAGCTTGTGAAGCAGCAGATACACCTCACAACACACAACACAACTACAATTGTAACAACAGCAATATGAGCACAGTGTTCTTGACCTTCAGTCAGTTTTGCGTTGACTGCAGCAGGCAATGCAAAACAGCGCTAACGCAATACTTTCATCAGGTTCAGGTTGGGTCCCACACCAGTCTGCTTTATGTAACCACTGCAACACTTCTGACACACAGGTAATAAATAGGGAACTTGCCAAAGTTTGAGAAAAGGGGTACTAAATGATCTAGTCTGATAACGTTCAGTGTCCCCAGAGGCTGCTCTGAATTCGGCAAAACTGCTGGAACTCTCATTTGAATGAACTCAGGTTGAGTACATTGATTTTAATTTTATGTGGCTGCCCCAGAGGAGCTGAAACGTTTGAAGGTATTCTCACTATTATAGAAAGAAAAATAATAAGAAAAAAAAAGATTTCTGATTTCAACAAGATTCTAGATGGATGACTCTGCTAAACATGGATCTAGCAGGTTAGCATTTCTGAGATTGATCTGCCTGGTCTGGCAAAAAAGAGCAAATTAGAGTGGATTAGATTGGAGTGGCCTGCCAAACCGCAGTGCGTGCCCATTCTACAGTCTGAGTAGACTAAAGCAAATACTAATCACTGAAAAGGATTCTGATTAATATATGACCACCATTCTGCAGCAGAGTTGCTCCAGCTTTCCTGCATCTCATTAAAACATAAACAGGTTTCTTGAGAAACGTTGAGCCAGCTGGTTTCCTTATGAGTCAAATTTAAACAAATTTTGCTTTCATTTTGTCTTTGATAAATTCATAATGTTTCCATTCAGGTACATTTCTTCACAGTTGATTGCTTCATAAAGTCTACTTCGACCTTTCTTGTGATTCAAGAGGAGGGAATTAATTAAAAAACAAACTGTGAAGTAACTGTAACTAGTTCTGTTCCATCCTGTAGTCCTTTGCTGCAGGTCTCTCTGTCTCTCTGTCTCTCTCTCTCTCCCTCTCCACTTTCCTGTCTATCCATAGCTGTTCTATACATTAAAGGCTTAAAAGCACTGAAAACTACAATGTCAACTACATTCCACAAGAGTTCAACTACAAGGACGGAACCTAACTGCACAACACATTCAGGGCCCATTAGGTTTATGTCGACTTCCAGTCATTTAGTTGAGGTTGGGTTTGGTTACTTTCAAAGATACTTTGTTCAAAGATGAAATATTTTTTCTTTCTCTCACTGACTCTGCCAATCACCTGCATGTCTTGTAGGTAGATTTGAAATTCTCAGTGAGAAGAGAAAAAAGACAGTTTGTCAATGTGCAGTATCTTCGCAAGCTAATGAGTCTGATCTCACATTGTGCAATTTGGTTAAGTTGGGTTCAGTCGGGCCATGGTTTCAACACACAGGGGTCAGTTGGCCTTGGAGAATTCTACAAACCAGTCAACTGTTACAGATGTTTACTTTGACCGAAAACTGGTGCCATCAGTTAAATGGGAAAATTAACAGAGACGACAAAGTAGGATGCCCAACTGTAATTTTTTATACATTACAATATAGATATAATGGAGGCGATTTGACAATTTTTAACTGGTCTGACTGTGATTTAACTGACTGGGATTTTGAGGTACAACAGTCAGACATTACAACCGTGTGCTACTCAACATCTGTGAGTAACAGTGCCATCCTCCAAGTGAAATAACTAGTTAATGAGGTTGTCTGTAGGGAGTGAGGAGAGCAGAGAAGCAGCCAGCCCTCCTTCCCTCCTCACTGCTCCTGGGTACAGCATACAGAAATAGATTGGATACATGCTTTGTCAAATAGAGAATCCTTCTTGAATCAGATGTTGGTGTGTCAGACAGTGATGGTCATTCATATGGCTTTAAAACACCCTGCCAACAACACTTAATCTCTCTTAGCTGAACCATCATCAGTCACACACACTAAAGCCTATGCCAAACCCCATGCTCATGCAATGTGTACATGCATGCATTAAGTCCCCCACAGCCTGAAATAAAACATAAACCTGACAGAATTCCCAGATTTCCAGTCCTCTTTTTTCCTTCCGTCAACCTTTCACTCCCTCCCATCTCTTCGCTCCTCCCTCCACCCTCTCTATCTTAGTCTCAATTACACTCTGCCTGCTTTTCTTGCCTGCATTATAAATCAGGCCAAACACAAATAGCACTCTCTCATTCCCCTATACCACTTTTTCTCTGCTGCAGTCTGTCATCTTGTCAGCTTGTTTAACTCATATTCTATGGATTCATTGATGAGCTCTGTGACTCAGTGGAAAATACTAATTCATTTTGCATCCATTGTAGAAATTAGTTTTGAGCATCCCTCAAAGTAATCCTTGACTTAGGGCCTGACCTCTTTTTCTTTGGGCATTAGCACTCTTCCAGAGTTATAAGCTTTGAATCAGATACACAACATATACAAGATACAAGGCAAAGGTTATAAGTGCTTAAATGCTAGAAATGTTAGAGTTCTTGGGTCCTGCAACATCTATTTTATGAAGTGTTGAGTGTTGTTGAGGATGAGTTCAGGAGTCTCACAGCCTGAGGAGTGAGTGCAGCCTGCTCTGTAGTCTGGTGGTACAGCAGCAGATACTTATGTATCTTTACCAGATGCAGCAGGGTGAACAGACTGTGGCTGGAGTGGGTGTTGTCTTTCTGTATCCTTTGGGCTCTGTGCAGACATCTCACTTCATCGATGTCACTGATGCTCTGTAGATGGTACCAGTGATGTTTCCAGTCAGGGTGCGTTCTATTGCTCCTCTGTAAAAGTTAGTGCTAGGCACCTGCTCCACCTCAGCTCCACTGATGTAGACAGGGGTGTGTCTTTGCCTCCTTCTTTCTAAAATCAAAAGTCGGCTCATGGTTTTGCTGACGTTGAGCAGTAGATTGTTCTCTGTGCACCGCTCTGCAAGATTGGTGATTTCCTCCCTATATGAACTCATCATTGTTCATAATGTGGCTGATGCACACAGCCCTGGGGGGCTCCAGTGTTGAGCACTAACGTAGAGGAGACGTGAATGCCAATCCAAACTCTCTGGGGTCTGCTTGTGAGGAAGTCGAATACCCAGTTGCAGAGTGTTACTCAAGCCCAGAGTGTTTAGTTTTCCAATCAGCTTCATGGGTGAAATTGTGTTGAATGCTGAGCTGAAGTCCACAAACAGCATCCTGATATGTAGTTGTTCTTATTCACCATGAAGATTGTGAAGACTGAGTGAAGGGCAGTAGATATGGCATCCTCTGTGGATCTGACATACTGATGAGGGTCCAGGCTGGCGGGGATGTTGTCTTTGATTTGCAAAAAAAAGGATGGGGGTGAGAGCCACAGGACGGTTGTCATTAAGACTAGACACAGCAGACTTTTAGGTACAGGAATGATGATGGCTGTCTTGAGGCAGGAGGGAACAGCCTCCTGTGAGAGTGAGATGTTAAAAATGTCAGTAATAACATCAGCTAGCTGATCGGCACATGCTTTTAGTACACAGCCAGGTATATTATCTGGACCAACAGCCTTATTTATATTCACTCTCAGCAGGATTTTTTCTCACATCTGATGTATTTACTAACAGTGGCTGGTCCTCTGGAGGCAGAGTAGACTTCACAAATGATGGGGGCGCTCCTGCTTTTGTAGCCTGTGACATTTGAAATCGCCTGCCACATATCCTTAGTGCCATCGGTGCTGAGGTCCCTCTCCAGTCTCTGCTGATGTCTGTTCTTTGCCTCCTTGATGCCAGCTTTGGTACTGTCCATCCGATTTTACTGCGTTTGAACACCAAGCATTATGTATGTAGACATAGAGCCCTCCTCCTCTCCTCTTACTGGAGTCTTGTCAGCTCTGAAAAAGGTCTGCCCATTCAGTACAATAGTTTGTTCTGGAAAGTCAGGGGTTAAACGTCTGTACGAAGATTTGTGCACAGCAGTTTCTGATTTGTCATTGCTGAGTGAGCCTGAGTCGCAACACTTTATTCCAAGTTGGGTCAGCTTGGCTCTGATACCGTCAAAGTGAGTTTAAAATAGTCAGGATATATGTGTGTGTTTACATACATACATATATATATATATATATATATATACATACATATATATATATATATATATATATATATATGTATGTGTATATATATATATATATATATATATATATATATATATATATATATATATATAGTCAGGATAGCTTCACAAAAGCTAACAACACTGGTCTTACAAAGCCGGTTACCATACATTTCTGTCCAGCTATGAATCTGTTCACATTAAAGAGGCAACAGATTAAATAAATCGCCAGTCACATTCAGTATCAACAAATCCAGATTCCTCTCCAGAGGAATAAGCTTCACTTCACTCACTCTTAAGCAATCATACATTACCAATAAACATTTAGAACTACCAACAGGTGATAGCTTTCTTACTAAACGGTATTAATTCAATTGAGGCACAGGTAATCCTGGTGACGTGGAGGAGGGAGGCATTTTTTATCCCTCTACAAATGGTAAGCTTGTCGTTAGCTGTGTAGTTAACCCTCTGTTATCTCCTTTTAAGTTAGCTACCTAGTCAATGTCAATAAAAACCCACAGCCTTTTTTTCTCTTACCGCACAAGTGGTAGCTTAATTCCAAAGTTATTTAGACATTCAATTGGTATTATTTTTTTTACTATTTGATTTTTATTCGACTCCCAAAATTTGTTCCAACAGCCCTAATGCTATCTGCCCAGCAGCAAACAGCTTACAGATGCAGTTCACAGCTAACTGGTAAACATAATGGAGCATTTAGCTGTTAAAATGACATATGGTTTTGTTGGTAGACTAAAACCGCTAAAGGAGAGGTAATATTCTTCAGGTGGCCAGAACGCAGCATGAAGAATTCTGCATGAAAATGTCTACAAAAGACTAGACCTTGGTTATTTATCTTATTGAATTGTGTACTTACAGTATACCAAATGTTTCCAACAATGTTCAAACAGAGAAATCCAAGTTTACTCATGGTAACTGTGCGTTTCATATGGTTGCTAGTCTCTCCAGGATAGGCAAATGGGCGAACAAGACTAAACTTAACATGAATAAAACTTTAAAACATTACTTTGTCTGTGAACATTTGTGTTTGAGTCATGTCAGATAGATTTGCATCAGCACTCGTGGTTGTTTAATGGTGTGTTAACCACCAGCAAAGCAAGTTTGTCCACAGGTTAATTTGTGCTTATTTGTGTTACTCAAACAGCCAGATTACATTACTACATTAGCTAACGTCAGCAAGCAACAGAACACACAACAAGGACTGTGTTTGTGTGTCTGTGTGTTCTGGTCAACCTCCAAGTGAACTCAGCACTCATCAGAGACTCGTCAGTAAACAGTTCTGGATCAGAGCAGAATCTGATGTGACTCCGGTTGTTTATTCCTCCCAGAGGGTCTGGCTTTGTACCCAGCTCTCTCGTCCAGAGCTTGATGGCTCTGCCTCCCCTCTCCAACCAGCCCTCCCGACACAACACTCGGCATATGTCTTTTGTTTTCTTTTTATAGAGAGCCCACAAGCAGCAAAGTTAGTGTACTTTAAAATAAGCAACTGTTTGTTCATGCATTCTCTGTGTATTGTAAGCCTTGTTAGTGTTTTGTTTTCAACCTAATCTGCTCCCCCCAAGTGGCCAAAAATATAGACACATGAAATGTCATACAGTTTGCGGTTATTTTTGCGGTAAGTTCTAGTATGACCAAGGCCTTACTGCATTGCCATTGCATTGTCTTTTAGTGTGTAAGAGCACTGCTATGATGGATCATGCTGTGCCATGAATGATTTTGAAACCAAGATCCTTCTCTGGCTCAAGTGTAATTCTTGTGTTCTGGACACACAGATGTTGGACATATGTCAAAATAGACTAGGGTTACACCATCATCAGTTTTATGTACTTTTACAAAATAACTGATTTATTTTAATACATTATTATTATTATTCAACCATATACATTCATTACCACAATGAAATTAATCTGTAATGTCACATTTACACACCTAATGTCATGAATGGATGTGTCAGGGTTTAAGTTGCTGTGATAAAATGTGAAGGTTTTTACTGTTGAAGAAAGAAATCGGGCAACTCCCATCAATCCTGGCCACAAGTCTACATGAATATTAGGGCCTCTTAGAAGGTTTTCAAAAAAGGTAGGTGAAGGAAAAGACTATGGGCCTATGGGCAATAATGACACTGTAACAGTCCACTGTACAGTGGTTGAATTGTGTTGTAGCCACACTCATTTGGGTGTTTCCATGACGCCTCCATCTGCTAACTACTAATTATCAGCTGCTGGCAGGCTCTACATGCACGCACAAATATAAGTCAATGTAATGTCCTCAGAAGTGATTGAAACACAGCTCTATGTGTGCGTATTAATTATGTGTCCAGTGTGTGTCTTGATTAAGATTAGTGCATAAATCAATACATGTCCATGGCCTCCTGATGGTATTTTATCATTCCAGCTTTTTCCTCTGAAAATGGACAGCATAATAGACTGATAGGTGAACCCAGCCCACATGTTTAGTATTCTGCCCCAGTACACCAGGAGGCATATTATGTAACTGCTGGGGAGATCTGTGACCAAGGGTCAAATGGAAAAGCCCACACTGAAATACATTAAGTTTTTTTATTATACAGTCAAATATTTACACATGATTATCCAGCATGTGTAAGCACCTTGTAAAGAAAAGTGCTATATGAAGAATATTAATATGTTGTCTCCTAGTTCAATTCTGTGCCCTTATGCTTGAACGTGCTCTTATTTATTTCAATCACCAGCATTTCAAAGCAGTAATAATATGCTCCCTGTAAAGTAGGATAAATCAATTTATTGGCAACTGAAATGCATATCTGAATGATAATGATAGTGAGAGTAGTGGTTAAGGAAATAATAAGGTAGAAGTAAAAGAGATGGAGAGATTATTTACTTGCCTTATCTCCTTTTGGATCGGAGGAAGGTGTCCGGGATTTCCCTCTGCTCTCTCTCTTTCCCTTTTTGGATGCTGGAGCGTTGATGCAGAGAGAGAGAGAGAGAGAGAGAGCGAGAGAGAGAGGGGGAGGAGGGGTGTTAGGTTTCTTGATGCAGTCTAGACAAGGTCTGAATACTTATCAGCTCTGTGTTTTTGTGTGTGTGTGTGTGTGTGTGTGTGTGTGTGTGCGCGTGTGCTTGTGTGTGTGCATGTGAGCAGTACCCCTGTGAGAAGTGCAGACTCCCCTTCATATTCTATATTTTGTCAGCCACATGTACACACATATGCACATGCGGTAAGTGAACAGGCACCCCCTGTTGTTCTCACAATTCCCACCTCAGTTTGTGGCCATGAGAGCAGAGGAAGCTGAACTGGCATAAGCATAAATGGTGTATAGCACCATTTTGCAATACTGGTAAATTAAAGTTGAATGAACATTAAATGATTCTGTGCTCCACCATTTATACCTGTGTGAGCAATGAATGGTCTACCTTTCCATCAGTTTTCACACGCCATACCAGGTTGTGCCTGTATTATTTTAGGGTTATGATTTGTTGGCTAAATAGAGCCCACAAATGTTCGTAAATATGGTGGTGAAAAAATTTCATCTATATTAATTATGCAAGTGTGATTTACCCAGTTTAGGTCTTGCTCTTGGGAGGAGAGGTTCAATTAATCCATGCATCATTCTCTATTATGGATGGATGTGCAGAGGTACCAGGGTTGGAAGTCGCTGTTATGTACATGTTCCCTATTGCTATGCTGCTTGTGTGTGGTTACAAATGCCCATTTTATATACCCATCTTTTTATTAATTGACAATTTAATGTCCTGCGTCAGGAGTGAATGTCTGGGAATTTTTCAGCTGCATGATAATGGAACACATGCTCTTATGGTTAGGAGTTGTTTGTTAAGTAGGGCCCAAATGCAAAACACCAAAGGGTGGCAGGATAGGGAATAAAAGGCGAGCTTTATTTAAAAAAGCTGAAATAATCCACAAAGTGAAATACAAAAACCAAGAAGTGCAAAAATGCCAAAAACCAAAGTAGCAAACAAAAGTACAAATCAAAAGCAAAGTACAAACCGGTAATGATGAGAGCTAAGCAGAAACATAAAGCCAGGAACAAAAACCAGAAAACATACCACGGGGAGACGCTAGAAGACACTGGAAATAACACGGGTGTGTAACACAGGGTGGTAACACAGGAGATGAAACGGGAAGAACACAGGATGAACTGACAAAGACAGGAGGGAGCACACACACTTTATATACAAACAAGGGTTGATGACAGATGAGACACAGGTGGACACAGAAAAAGGGCAGGAAATGAAACAGTGGGAGGAAATGAAAAGCAAAACGTGACACAAGAAGGCAAAACTTCAAAGTAAAACAGGAAATCACAGAAACACAAGCAAAATCATGGCACATGCATCGGCAACACAATATGAGATGTTTTGTAACAGTAGTTTTGGCCCTGCATGCCTTGCCCAAAGATGTTAGAATTGTCGATGTATGAAGTGCATTGACACTTTTACAGGCTGAGACAGCCAGTTTTGCAGCAACAGTAGCCTCATGAAACGGCCACTACTGTAGGCAGAGGAGGGGATGGAAACACAAATGTGGCTTTCTTTTTTAGTGCGGTGAACAAGTAGATGAAGTCAGTTTTCAATAGTTCAGACTGCTATTTATGGATTTCTTTTGTGCCGATGTGGACAATGACTGGAAATTTTAGGCTAATAAACTTCAAGTGTATTATTGTCTATATCCCTGATGGTAGAAAAAACATGTAATTGCTGAAATTTCTATCACATTTCTGAAGATAAGAGTCATGTATAACCAAGGTTAAACCCTGAAGTGGGTGCTTAACTGTGGGCTTGTACTCAACTGTGGGCTTGGAGCTTCTGAGGACCAGGAGCTGCAGGCAAAGAGCTCCAAGGTGGTTGCGTGGGACTGGCTATCCCAGTTATTGGTGGACTGGTGTTGCTCCAGCTTCCCAACACTTCTAACCTGTTGCCCAGCATAACTGATCCAGTGATGGCCATCCAGGGATTCTAAAGGAGTGGGTGTGGAACAGTTGCATGTCTTGGGCTTAGCACCAAGCCTGGGCCAGAGATCTTCCTTACGGATCAGTCTGACGATCAGTGGCACTAATGCTGCAATGACTTCTGCTGCCAGTGAGAAGATGAGTCACTCATCCTCTCTGATTTGATAAAGGCTGGAGATCTGGCCTAGGTTTGGCAATTTTTTTGATTAAGACAACAACATCCAGCGCAGTCCGATACAGCTGTGAGTGGAGGCACTGATGTGGAAATGTTACAGCTGGGTTAAGCGTCATTCATCCGATTAGCACATTGTGCAGCAGTGTGGGAGGAAACAACTCAGAAACTCTGAACTGAATGTCTTTTTTTTTGGCCTATAATGGAAAATAAAGTAGAAAAAGTCTGTGATGGTGTGTGCAGGGTCTACTACTTTAGCAAGATCCAAAAAGAGGAAATCAGCACACAGTTATGAACAGATAGATAAATTAGACTCGACATCCAGAGACTCAAAATTGAACGGTGATTAAAAATGGCACAACTAAAGCAATCACGCAACAGCCAGTCTCAAGTAAAGAGTGCATCATCCTATCAAGCAGTGGCGTAAGGTAGTAATGACAGGCCCTAATGCTCCTTAGTTATGAGGCACGCACACACGCAAGCACACATACACACACACACACACACACTATTAGGCATATATACTGTATCTATTGTGCCAACCCTGTGTTGTATTTTACAGTCGAATGTGTTACCTAGGTTATTGTATTGGGAAGTACAGAGGTCAAAGAGAAGGCTCTCAGAACCATGGAGAGCTGTCCATTTCAATGTGGTGCTGAAATGACTTCAACGAAAGGCTTTTTTAGTACAATAATCTCATGAGTGCACTCCTATGTGGAGGTTAGGGGTGGGTGAAAAAATGTATTCACATAAGAATCCAGATTCTTGTCTCCTGTGATTCAGAATCTATTCACAAATGTCAAAAATTGATTTTCTAAATGTTAACGGAGGTTGACGGAAAGCAAAAGGCAGAACTGAAGTGCAAGGGTAGTGCAGCACCCAGACAACTCACAGCGTGCGCAGTTATCTTGAAGTTCAACTTCAAAAAAGGCAGCTGTTGCAAGCATTTCTTTTACTTAATGACTGAATAATTACCTTTGACAGACAAACTTCAAGTAGACTACATGTTTGCGAACACAGACTGAATGTATAACAGAGATGAGGAAAACTTGACTGTGACTTTTTTCACAGAGTCTTGACAGGTATTAACAGATAACAGCTCCATAAAAAAAACAGCTCCATTAAAAAAATTAAAGAAAAAAGAAAAAAAAAATCTGGACCAACGACAGTTGGCAAAACCCCAGTGATGATTTTTCTGCACAACAGTAAAATCAAGTGATCATCAAGTGACATGCAATTGTTGAGTTGATTGTCTTATCATTACTTAATGCAATAACAACTTATCCAGAGACAGTAATCGTTAATCAGTGTTCATCATGCTGTGCTGGTTTTTGTAATTGGATACAGAGAGCAGGCTTGGTTCCCTCCTGCTGCACATGTCCAGACTCCTGAATGTTGCCTGCAAACAAACTGTGTTTGGCAACAACAGTGCAACAACTGTTTCTGAGATGTAGTAATCTCTTTTACACAATCACGTGTTTGACAAAGTGTTGAACCTCGCCCCATCCTTGCTTGTGATCGACTGAGCCTTTCAAGGATGTAATGTTTCAGTTTGTTTTCTGTGATTTCCTGTTTTATTTTGAAGTTTTTGCCCTTATGTGTCGTGTGTTGCCTTTTTTCCCGCCCCTTTTCTGTATTCACCTGTGTTTTGTTTGTTAATCAGCCCTTGTGTGTATATAGTCTGTGTGCTCCTTCATGTCTTTGTCAGTTCGTTCTGTGTGATTCACCTGTTTTGTTCACCGGTGCCTGTTCCCATGCCATCCCCGTTTCTCTTCGTGGTATGTTTTTGGTTTTGTGTTTTCTCACTTTATTTCTCATGAATTCCTGATTTGAGCTTTGCTTTTGGTTTTACTTTGTTTTAGCTTTTTGTATTGCTACTTTGTTTTGTGGTATTTCTGCACTTCTTGTTTTTTCTGGATTCTATGGTTTTTGGATTATTCAGCTTTTGTTAAGCTTGCCTTTTGTTCCTTATTCTGCCTGGCCTCCTGATTGTTTTGCATTTGGGTCCTCACTAACTTTTTCACCTGTTACCAATGAACCTGTTTACCCGTGGAATGTCCCAAACAGGTGTTTTTGGAGCGTTCCACAACTTTTACAGTCTTTTGCTGCTCCTGTCCCAACTTGTTTCAAACCTGCTACATCAAATTCAGAGTATGAAAATATTTACAAAGATCTATAAAGGTGATGTGAGCCAAATAAACAAATGATATTTTGTCCCCCTTTACTTGTAAATGTGAGATTTGCTACCCTTTCGTGTATGTTGGAATACGCTCATTAAATACATTGACTTTGCACTGTTTTCAATTGAAGAAATGAGGGAAGGATTAACAAATGATCACTTTATGTTTTAGACAGCACCCAAACGTTTTTAGAATCTGTTTTGTAGACATATGTTAATGTTCATCTTAAATAAAGAAAAGAACATGTTTAAGATCAGGATGGATAATGTGACATCATTCTTATCAACAACATAAAAATTCTTTTGTGTTAAAGATAATACTTGCAAGATACTTCCAAACTGCATTTTTTAAAAACTAAAAGCCTTCACAATGACCCACAGATTTTGAAGAGTCATCATAGAAATATCCACAAAGACACAGTGACCTCTGTTGGTAGACTTGGGCATGTGCATCATGGTATTCTTGGCAACTTTAAGGCCACTGTTAGAATAGAACCCAACATTCTATGCAAATCTTTTACTATCCTGACTCTGTGAGAGTTAGAAGATGCACAAGCACCAAAACAAACCCAGTACCAGTGACAGCGGCTTGCTTCGGAAGCCCAGTTTAACGGACATGACTGTGCCTGCAAATGTGGGTTCTCTTCAGTGACTCATCCAGTTGCTGTATTCCATTCAAACTTTGCTTCATGTTGTATTCTAACACAAAATGATGGGTTTTAATATAGTAACAGTGCATATCTTTTTGTCTTCCAGTGTTGTATTGTTATCAGAATAAGACCGTCCACTCAGTAGGCTATGGCCTTCTCCTCAAATCCTGTCTTTGCCTCCACTCCAGAGGGTCATGACCCTAGTGGGTTGACCTGAATAGACACAGTGTAGAATTGGGAAGTGCGAATGCAATCAGAAAAGTGATTCCCAAAAATCCTTTTCAGACATGTCCATTCCATTCCTACGATGCAGGGGAAACGTCATTTTCTGTCCTCCGTCCTGTGCAGGGTTCCAATTTTTACCTTCATCTGTTTGGTCAAGAAGGGAGAGACAAAAAGGCTAAAACACCTATACTTCCCATTAGCTTCTGTGGAGAACAGACTTAATACCTGTTACCAGGCATAAAAAAATGTCAGATGACGTAGTATAAGAAGTGAAAAAAAGTCTGAGTAGGGTGGACGATGAAGCAGATGAATGAGTCAAACAAAGGAATGACATCCAGCAGACTGGGGATCATATCTGGTTTGAAACCAGTATAGCAAATGAATAGGCAATTAATTCAATAGTCAATTATTTTATTTTTATTTTATTTTTATCATTTAAGATTTAATGAAAATCTTAGGCATTCTAACAGATATCAAAGATACTAAAGTACTTTTTCTTAACATGAAATAATAGTAGGCTGATCTCCCACAGCTTCCCCTATCTGCTGCAAGGTTGTTGTTAAACTGCAACAATTAATCAATTACACAATAAGTTGTCAAATGTTAAATTAATCAACTGTTTTGATAGGTCTTGAACATTTTCAGATATGGACCCATTGCAAAAATGTCATGTAGCAGACATGGCGGCCATTTTACATTATAATTTCATAACTGAATTATGTATTTTGCATCATATCTCCTGAACCAAACACGATAACACAGAAAGAGGGGTGTCTACCTGTGTGTGTTGATGGTCAAGGATTACAATGATACCATATACTACATCATAAACAGACTTTTGACAGACTTTCTAATAATGGCATGTCGTGTTATGTGGTTATAAAGTTTGAAGAAAGGCAGATGTGTAATCAATGTGCTTGAACTCAGACTCAAATACAGTGGTACTGGTAAACTGGTACAATACTGGTACAATTATAGTCCAAGAGGATTTCAAGGACTACAAGTCCATTTAAACTTCGGACATTAACCTGACACAACCTGTTCTCACTGACCTTTATGTAAATAAATTAAGTTGTTGAAAACATTCTTGAATCCTAGTTGTTGAAAGCTTGGTTCAGAAACGGTATACATTATCAGAAATGGTTCTGTGCAACATTATTTCAGGAAGTTGCATTCAACATCTTTACAGTACCTGGACATTCAAGCAATTCTGTCAACATGTTCTGCAAATGTGTACCTCATCAGTAAATGTTTGGAACTAATCTAAATAGTGATAACCCTTGTTACTATCATCTAGATATCACTGTATACATGTACTGGACATGTACTGAAGCAAAAGGATTGTCTAGCAATTGAAATGTCTAAAGGTAGAGTGCACTACTTCTCAATGTTGACCTAAGACTGGTTTGTTCAATCATTGAGAAAAAACATGCTGTGTTAACTTTGAAGTAATGTCATTTAAAAATACAAAAAGACTTTATATACAAAATTTTATTGCATTGTAGCCATTGCATAGCATCAATAGGTTGGATTTGGTTGGGCCAGTTGTCATTATTTGTATTGTTACATGTATCTATGTAAAAAAAACTATCAGATTAAATTCCTAATGACTAACCAATAATCAACTGTTAAAGCATTTGAATGTCGATTAGAGAAATTGCTTACTATTTGCAGAATGGTGCCTCAGTAATGACCACCTGATACATTACACACTTACTTACACATACAGTTTATAAAACACGAGCTATTGAATCCACACTCATTTACTAGATCCTGTATACACATGCAGTACAAACGTATACTAAACTCACATTAGGGTGTGGTACAGCAGTAGCTGAGGTTACATTGTATTCTAACATATGTGACCTTCTACATTTAGTATTAGTATTATATTTTAAAATAAACCTTTTTAATTTAAATGTTCTGTATTGGTTGGAGAGGTTCTCTTTACAAGAAAAATAAGGAATTTGTCTGGCTCTCCCTCTGGCATACCAGTATAGTCTTGGTACCAGAGTATTGGTTCTCATGACATCCCTTGTTGCTACTCAGTGATATTTTGCCTCTCACCTTGTCTGAAGGAAATATTAAAAATAGATGTCTCCTGCAAAAGGGTGTTGTTGCTGTTTTTGTTGTTGTTGTTTTTGTTTGTTTTTTTGTCCAAACCTCTAGAAGCTAGGGCAATTGCAGATGAATTTACCTGCATATTCATGATGCACTGCAACTGCAGTTCAAACAGCTAGTAAAATGTTTTACTTCTCTCTCTGACTAGATATTAAAAGGGATGAAGAGGGTCATGCCATATACAAAATCTAAAATGTATCTATGGCACTGTAATATTTTGATGTTGTGTTTTATTTGTCTGTTTACCATAAAACATCAGTGGTATAGTTTATAATTTCTGACTTGGATTATAGATTTTCTCTCTGGAACAGAAACCAAGGTCCAGAATCATTTCTGGCGATGATGTAACAGAGACTGACGTAGTTACAGAAAGCATATATTGTGCTAACCTAACATATATTTTTCAATGTAATTGCCTTTAGCTTTGATAGAAGTACAATGGCAGTAATGGATGAAAGCATTCCAATCAAAATCAGAATCGTTTTTTTATTAACAGGTAAGTTTTCATATTGGAGGACTTTGCTATTGTCTGTCAGTGCAAAACAACAAGCAATACTAAAAGTAATTGAAAGATACAATAACAGTATGTAAATGGAGATGAAAAATAGAAAAAAATAGAATAGACAATAACACTAAATAACAATAAAAATAAAGAATAGACAATAAGACACGAATGGACAAACACATAAATATAAAAAAAACACAAGAACAATATTCTGAAGTGGGAGTGCAAAACGTTTGACATGGAAGATGGATATGTGCAAAATAAATGTGTCTGGTGACTAAAAACTTTACAGAAATGTAAGTGAAGCGGGGTCAGTGTCAGTGGGGGTCACGGACATTGTTAATAAAGCTAGTTGCAGATGGGAAGAATTGTTCTTATGGTGAGAGGTTTTGGTCCTGATGGTCCGCAGCCTCCTGCCAGAGGGGAGCGTCTCAAAAAGATTCTGTCCGGGATGCGAGGGATGAACAACAATCTTACCTGCATGTCTCAGGGTCCTTGAGGCGTACAGGTCCTGGAGGGATGGCAGATTGAAGCCCATCACCTTCTCAGCAGAGTGAATGATACGTTGCAGTCTGCCCTTGTCCCTGGCAGTAGCAGCAGCGTACCAGATGGTGATAGAGGAAGTGAGGATGGACTCGATGATGGCAGTGTAGAAGGGCACCATCATCGTCTTTGACAGGCTGAATTTCTTCCACTGCAAGTATATACTCTGCTGGGCTGAAGCTCCCAATTCAGATCCTGGGAAAAGATGGTGCCCAGGAAGTGGAATTGTAATGTATGTACGAATTGTAATGTTGGTGGTGGGTACATATAAATAAACTAAATAAACTGCATATAAATACAATAGTCATAATAATTTTGTAATACATTATACCATGATACCGTGGTATTTTCTGAAATGCGGTGGTGGGCCAGTGGTGGGCCAGTGCGGTCAGAATTTTCCCAGTGGATTTTGGTGCCCCACTCCGCCCCTGGTTCCCAATCTGACCGCTTCAGTGTATTATTTTATGGTATGAAAAAAAGATTAAAAGTAATGATCAAAAGAACGACACTTAATAAACATTCAGCTTGAACATCGCTACAGCTGCCATTATGAGGATTATTATATGCCAAGTGTATTGCCTGTGTTCTTTCTACTGAGAAGAAGAGTCTCATGGAAATTATATTTAAAAAGTTATTGTTTTCCAAGTTACTCTATGAAGCTGAGACGAATTATTCTGTTAGCGCTCTGAGGCTGCCGTTATGAGGCTGTGCACCGTCTGTCATTCTTTGGTTACAGTTTTATCAGGTCAGTTTCTCTACTCTCCTCCTCTGGAGCTGGTTCGGTTTAGCTTTAGTGTATGTTTTCCACTTGCGCATGTGTAAAGGGTTAATAATGTCATTAATGGTATTAAAAACATGGCATAAAAAAGGTATTTAAAAAGTCATAGAGACTGCAGTTCAGTATGTGATTATGATAAGGTCCATGGTTAAAATAAGTTCAATATGGTTAAAAAGAGACATGGTTAAAAAACAGTGTTTTTTTTTTATTTTAATTATGTCTCAAATAGTGATTAAACGCCAATTTCATTGTGCTCTACTTGTTAACACAATACTCAGACAGGTCACTAGATGGCGCATAGCGCTGGGGAGGAATTTGAAACCCTCTAGAGGCATGTGCTGCAGAATAAATCCTGCAGTGGAGCTGAATACAAGCTAAAGTTGTTTATTTCATGGTGCTCTTGTTTTAAATGTATTAAAATTGAACATGGCAAACATGTTTTCAATTGTGTTTCAAGTCATTTATGGTCAAAACTCACTTCTGGCATTTTTTAGCTATTCTCAGCGAAATAAGCGTCTTTTTGCACAGTGAAGTAGATTCATCTGTATTTCAGTGAAAAAAGGTTTTTCAAGCAAGTTTTCTACCCAGGAATGTTTGAAGTTGGATAAATATTATGGCAAGCATGGTTTCACTTGTTTTTTAATTTATTTTTGGTCAAAACTCACTTGTGGCAAATTTGAGCTTTTCTCAGTGAAATAAGCATCTTTTAGCACAGTGAAGCCAAGTCAAGCTGTATTTCAGTGAAACAAAGTATTTCCAGCAAGTTTCCTAAGAAAGAATGTTTGAAGTTAGAGATATATTATGACAAACATGGTTTCAATTATGTTTCCCTTTATTTTTTCAAGCAATTTTCCTAAATGGAAATTTTAAAGTTGGATAAATGTTATGGTAAACATGGTTTCATTTGATTTTGTCTTCATGTTTTGTGTAGTGGACAGTTTCTCTGAGAAATAAACATCTTTTTGCCCCGTATAATAAATGAATAATAATAAATTATTTCAGTGAAAAAATCATTTTCATACAAGTTCCCTACCAAGGACCACCTAAAGTTGGATACATGTAATGGCAAACTTGCTTTCAATTGATTTCCAAAAATTAGGGGCGGCTGTAGCTCAGTGGGTAGAGCAGAACCCCGGCTCCCCTGGGCGGAACTGAGCTACATGCCGAAGTATCCTTGAGCAAGATACTGAACCCTGAAATTGCTCCTGATGCGCAGTTGGCACCTTGTGTGGCAGCCTCTGCCGTCAGAAAGGGCCCTGCGACGAGCTGGCGACTCGTCCAGGGATATACCCTGGCCTCCGCCCATATGAAAACTGGGATTGGCTCCAGTAACCCCCGCAACCCCCTGAAAGGGGGGGGGATAAAGTGGTTAAGAAAATGAGATGAGAGATGATTTCCAATTCATATTGTGTCCAATGTCAGTAATGCCCATCTTGAACATTTTCCTCTTCAGTGTTTAGCAGAGAGAAGCCTAAAATTGACATTACTCTCTGAAATACAATTTGATTTATAATAACGTGGAAAATGTTGCCTATGTTTCAGAGAAAAACTAAAAATTTTAGGACAAAATATGAAGTGAAAATCAGTGGAGACCATGTTTGCCATCATATTTACCCTGCTATTAAGAACAGCACAAAGGAAAGAAAAAATATTTTTAAAAGTATTTATGCTATGTAAACCCGTGTAACTCAAACCGACAGGTTTCAGTCTTGCGATCAAAAAGCTAATTTTGTCTTGTGCACTGCTAAGATTTCTATGAGCAGTGGCACAGCCAATATGCAGTCAGCAGCGAGAATCATTTACATAGTTCAAGACATTACAGCGGCTCAACATTTTTCAAGTCATCACCCAAACTGTGTGTCCAAATACGTGTTCACTAGGACTGAAAGCTGTGTTCTCCAATGTATAGACTTCAACATCTGATGAAAATGATCCAGGGCTCCTTGAGACTCAGTATGGTATGCACTGGCTACATGATGTTTGACTCTCACTCTAACTCAGTCTTTACAGATTCACCTTTGTTTTAGTTCCACTTTAGTAATGAAAGCTTTGAGATCATTTAATGTGTTTATTTCTGAAAAATCATCAGACATATGTTGACGATCCTTCATTAATAACATGGTGTCTAGACAGAGCCCTGAGCCTTAGCATAGGCTGTATAGGCGAATGATAAGGGCGCCGTCATCCACAGGGGGCACCGCAAACGGGGGGGGAAAAAGATTACTATTTTTTACCAGCGCTATTACTACTATTATTTCAAAACATTATATAAGCCCACAGCAACATAACTTAGCATATAGCACATAGCACATAGCAAAGCCTATTAAATAATGGAGAGCTAGCTGCCCTCTGTGAGGGTGGGGGGCAGGATCGAGAGGCGAGCTGCTTGAATCTGACTGGACCGTGACCCCAAGATCAAGAGAGACATTTATTGATACTGTAGCGGAACCACAATGTCCAAAAGATTGAAACCATCCGGCGCCCAGGGAAGGAAAAGAAGGAAAGTAGAGGAAGAAACACGTGAAAAAGAAAGAGGTACAGTAACGTCAATGTGATGAAGTGAATGAAATTAATAGTTTAATGCAGTGATTTCCAAACTGTGTGGTGCACCCCACTGGGGGTGACCGCTCCCGTTCTTTGTTTTTTTTTTGCGGTAAACCTAATGTTTTATCTGGACTAATTTTTCACATTTAGAGAGAGAGAGAGAGAAGACGAGAGTTTCGCGAAATGGACAGATACTTTTCAACAATGAAAAGAAAATCAGCCGGCAAGTGATGATGAACGGTGAACAGTGATGATGACCAACCGCCAAAACCCAAATCCAGAAAGTATGACGACACATATCTTTCCCTTGGATTCACAGTGAATGTGGCAGGAGAGGAGGAGAGGCCCGTTTGTGTTTTGTGCCTGAAAACTCTGGCAGCTGACAGCATGAGAGCCAATGAACTGAAAAGACATTTGGAGACATTACATCCCTCCCATGTCAGTAAGCCACCAGATTTCGTCAAGAGAAAACTGAATGAATACCGCAAGCAGGAAAATCGCTTTAAAACAACAGCATCGGTGAGCAGCAAAGCACAGCTAGCATCATACAGGGTCGCATACAGAATTGCAAAATGTAAGAAGCCACACACGATAGCGGAGGAGCTCATACTCCCCGCAGCTATAGATATGGTGTCCATTATGATTAATTATACAAGTGCAGAAAAATTAAAGGCTGTCCCTCTGTCTAACGACACCGTTGCAAGGCGCATATGTGACATTTCAAATGACCTGGAAGATCAACTGGTGGAAAAACTGAAAGACGCCCATTTCGCCATAAAAGTGGATGAGGCCACTGACAGCAATAAAGACTGCCTGCTTATTGCTTATATTCGATTCGTCACATCTGAGTCGCTTGATGAAGATTTGCTGTTTTGCAAAGCTACAGATGACGAGCTCTTCAACATTATTGACAGTTACCTGACAGAACACGGAATGGAATGGGGGAACTGTTTGGGTGTTTGCACGGATGGAGCACAGTCCATGGCAGGAAAAACGAAGGGGCTGAGGGCACTCATCATGAGGGTCGCCAAAAGATCAGTGGACGCACTGTATTAGGGAGGCGTTGGCATTCTGGAGGAGGAGCGCATGGAGGAAAATTGCAATCAAGTTTAAAGACGAACAATTTCTGATGAAACTGGCCTATCTAAGTGACATATTTGGAAAGCTGAACGACTTAAATCTCCAACTTCAAGGCAGAGATAAGCACTTTCCTCACCTGGCAGACAAGATCAGCTCATTCACACGAAAGCTGGACGCGTGGAACAAACGCCTTGAGAGGGGAAATACTGATTCTTTTGAGAATCTAAGTGAATTCATTGAAATGAATGATTTGGATACCACAACAGTGATTCTGTGTCTGAGGGAGCACATATCCTCACTGGGAGGTTTCTTCCAAAAATACTTCCCAGACAGCAGCGCCCAGTATGACTGGCTGAGAGATCCCTTCAATGCAGCAGCACCTGCTGACTTCAGCTCTGCTGAAGAGGACCAGTTCATCGAGGTATTGTCTGACTCCTCCCTGAGACTGAAGTTTGTGTCACAGACACTGAGTGAGTTCTGGTTTGGTGTGGAGAGGGAGCATCCTCGAGCGAGAGGGCTGTGAGGATTTTGCTTCCTTTTGCCACTTCCTATCTCTGCGAGATAGGAGTTTCTGCTGTTGCCTCTCTCAAAACAAAATACAGATCTAAGCTGTACAGAGTACAGAGACCTGAGCCTAACAACTTGTTTTTGCGCAGTTTCCAGCACAAATATAACTGATCTGTTCTTGTTTGTTATTGTCTGGAACATATTTTCAATGCAAATAGTAATACTCATAGATACGCAGTGGCTGGAAATCTCAAAGAATAAGGTACCTCATATTTCTTTCCAAATGCCTGCACTTTTTGTTCTTTTGCACAGTATGTACTTCATTGTTGTTATTTTTTAGAAGATGTACATTGCAAATGTTCAGATTTTTAGGTCAAACAGCTAGCTTTGTTGCCAAATGTTGTTGTTTGGTCTTTGCATGGATTGAACTTTATATATTGTATATAAAAAAAATACATATATATAAAAAAAAGCACAGGTTGATGGAGCAATTGAGTGCCAATTTGCCTTATTACTTATTGCTTTATTTTTCTTAACTGTGATTGCACATTTTTTAATAATAATTGTATATAAAAAAAGAAGAATTATTCTTCCTCCAAAGGGGGGTGTGTCAGAAAAAGTTTGAGAACCACTGGTTTAATGCATCGTAGTTACCGTTGTTGGAGCAGAGTGTTAACTTGCTAACTTACTTTGGACGATAGTAGCATTGTTTAATAATCAGTAAATAGCTGAGTCGACGTAAGTTAATGTTACTCCACCTTAAATTCATCAGGGACATTTGGAAAGTTAATGTTAGGCCTGT
The DNA here is from genome assembly GCF_040436345.1 of Pagrus major. NCBI lineage: Eukaryota > Metazoa > Chordata > Actinopteri > Spariformes > Sparidae > Pagrus > Pagrus major. The sequence continues at coordinate 26,372,959 of NC_133222.1, read as the reverse complement.
TCAGGTGTTATTTTAACCTGTTGGCTGTGTTTTCCTGCTTGTATGTCAGTTAAAATGCTATTAGTTTTCCATCCCCATTATAAGTATTAGGGCAGTTGTAAGCCTTTGATTTATTGTGTCACAGTTTATGTTTGTATATATATTAGGGCTGTCAATCGATTAAAATATTTAATCGCGATTAATCGCATGATGATCATAGTTAATCGCGATTAATCACAAATTAATCGCATATTTTTCATCGGTACATTAAATTGATTTTTTCAAATTGTAATACTTTTTTCAACATGAAAATAGACAAATGCTTGCTTTGTGCAAAAAGAGGTTTATTTATTGCTACAATGAGAAATACTCAGTTCAAGTAACTAACATATGCAAACTGCATAGTAATGTTTATTACACAGTAGTAGCGGATTATTTCTCGCAGACCGTCGTCCTCCACAATACTTATCGGCCTGCACGCTGTAGCCACCCATTTAGCGACTGCTTTTGTAAGTTTGCGGCTTGTAGAGTCGTCCACCTGTTTCCCTTTCAAATTATCCAGCGTGGTTTGCTTCATGCGAGGAGGGGGCGCCGGCGTCTCTGCATCCGCTGTGTGCTTGGCCGACAAGTGGTATTTGAGACTTGACGTACTCCGGTGGTAGGTAAATTCACGGTGACAATAAATACAAATGACTTTTGTCCTTTCACGAGAGCCATCTGGCAAGACTTTGTAGCTGAATTTGCCATTCAAAATACTACCACTTTCCATTACTGCTCACGGGGATGTAGTCTGTTGGCGGCATCGACCTCGGCGCATTGCTTCCTGGTTTTCCAAGCTACGGAATGGCCCGAGGTTCAAATGTCACTACGTTAATCGCGCGTTAAAAAAAATAGTGCCGTTAAAGGCATGCTGCGTTAACGCGTTAATAACGCGTTAACTTTGACAGCCTTAATATATATATATATATATATATATATATACATATATATATACATATATATATATATATATATATATATTCATTCATTTCACTGCACTTTACTGCTTTTTGCACTCTGGTTAGACTGAATTGCATTGCAATAACGATAAAGTTGAATGAATCTCATCGTATTTTCATTATTAGTCTATATTAGTCTTATGTATAGCACACACCAAGCATCTGTTTTTTTTATTAAAATGTAACATCCAGTGGTCACATATACTTCTCTTCTCTCTTCAGATGCACTTTTAAAATATTGAATATATACATGCAGTTTCTGTGTGAGTGTATCAAAATTGATTGTGAAATTGACTGCTATGCAAGGGGGCGCCAGCTAAAATCTTGTCTAGGGCACCAAATTTGTCAGGGCCGGCACTGTGTCTACTAGAGAAACCTCTAGTACGGGCCATCTTTCCAAGGATTCGTCGCTTGAATGTGGGCAACAGCTCTGCAGCCAAACTGACACACTGTTTTCTGTTGACATCTGCTGGTGAATATGGTCAATAGCAGCAAGACAAATGTGGCTTCAAGTCAGAGTCACAATCAACTTTATTGGCCAAGAATGTGTTCACATGCAACAAATTTGACTGTTTCTTCATTGCTCTCAATATACAGCACATACACAATAGACATACAAAGAAAAGGGACAAGAAAGCTGCCATTAACCAGTATTTCTATTACATCTCAACTGAGTTCATTTATGGTGAGTTACACAGTTGTTTTTTTACTTATTCTTTTTTACTTTCACTGACATCTGTTTTTATAGCCTATGGTCCATCAATAGTTTTTGTACGCTATCGGTTCACACTGGGTGGCACACACTGCAAATATTACAAAGAATATTGTTTTTGAGAGAGAACTGACTGTTATTTCTGCATAATTACTGTATGTCATTTAGGGACACTGCTGTTATTTTAAAGTCGCTGGTGTTAGCAGGTTAGGAGCCTGAATAGCTTGTATATTCCCCTCAACAAGTCAAGACCCTCTTGAAATGTAAGGGATTATAAGGGCCTGAGCAGGAATCGTGTGAGGACCCTATTGAACCTGAAGGAGTTATTCTTTTTTTCTTAGTGCCACTGCCTCAACTTCACATTTTCACAGACCAATCTTGAAACCTTTGTGATGAAATATTATTAAAAGCATGAGTTTCTTTTCTGTTAAACTGCATGACCGTGGCAGCACGGCAAAGGTGATGATGGACCATAAAACAGGAAGCTGTTGTAACTACACTATGTGACATGCACTTCTGAGAAGATGAAGGTAACGTCTACACTGCAGAAGGGTAGATATAGTGCTAGACTGCCAGACCTAGCAGAATCAAGTATTTTGGCATTAGCTCTGTCTGACTGGTGAGTTTCGTTTGCTATCGCTTCCATTTTAATGTAAACTTCATTGCCTCATTTTAAGAGATGATGACTTCTCCGGAGAGCTGGATACCAGCAACAATGAGGACAGTACAGCAACTTGACTAGACTAGAGTGAAACCTATCAGCTCCGCTGCCGTGGCGGAGCCGTAAAAGCCGTTTCACACCGGTGTGATACGAAAATGCGGCACGGATTTGCGGAATATCCGTGCGGCAATTTTCCGCATGTAAAGCATGCACACTGAGTCGGTGTGAAATGTTCGCATTCTTGTGTTCTAATTTCGCACCAAACGAAAAAAAAAGTCGCGGTTTATTATCTGACAGAAAATGGACATAGGCTCATCCAAGAGCTGCGCCTGTATCATCCACGCTTCAGATAATATTTCAGGATGTCAATAGCACAGTTTGAAGCCCTTCTGGAGATACTGGGTCCTTACCTCAGGAGGACACAAACCAACTACCGCAAGCCAATCGATCCTGAGCAACGGCTTGCTGTATGTTTGAGGTAGGAAAGTCATTTAGGCTATATATGCTGTCTGTGAAGCGTAACCATACTCTCAATTTGACAGGAGATACTTTTAGCTGGGGATATAGCATCCATATAGCCTGCCTAGCCAAAGTGGATCAGAGCGTGTGCGTAAAGGCGCACGACGGTGTGGTCACAGGCTATATGGACACATGATGACTCGTTTGTTAGAAAGTGCATAAAGCGAAGATATAATATATTAATCAGTGGCTTGGCATATAGCCAAATAGCTGGTAGCCTATGCCTAACGATAAGCCAACTGGTATAAATGTTATCATATCGGCCTCAATGTTGTCCGGCCGTGAAGCATAAACATGCCACCAAGATTACAGTCGCTCTCCAGCTGGGCCGGGATGAAAGCGGCGAACAGCTCATTGAGGACATTGTGTGGCTGAGTTCAGGAAATAAATAAAAATAATAAATGTTTGCCTATATGAATGGAGTTAAATAAAAGAGTAGCTTACATAACATATATTTCTATGACCGCAGCCGCCGGCATACAAATTATTTTTTTATATGCCAATTCCTAGTCTTCCTTATATCAATAGAGATGTTTTTCGTTTTTATAAATATTAAAGATTATTACTGATGCCTTTTCGTCTGTATATTGTACCTGAAATTATGAGAAAACCTACAATGATCAGACAAAGTCAATTTATCAATCGAAAGCCAAATGTTGTCTTTCACCTCCGTGTTGAGATAATCATCCATACTCTTGTCAAATAAAATAGGGTGCTGGGACACCAGAATGATTAATCTTTTGCTCATTTTATCAGCTATCGTTTGCTTTGTATGATGAGGCGGGAAGTGACATCATACAAAGCAAATGATTTTATTGGTCAAGCGTGTAGTTTCGCAGACAGAATTCCGCAGACGACAAAGTGGTTCCGGATTTTTTTTTGCCGCATGAAAGTTCCGCCCTGGTGTGCAAGCTCAAATTATAACCCATGAAATCATTTTTTATGAATTTCCATGCGAAAAATCCGCACGGAAATTCACACTTGGTGTGAAACGGCTTTAACGCAGCGGACACGTGTCTGGTGGAATCGAGGGGTCAGAGGCGTAGCAGAGGCGCAGCAGAGGCCAGCCGGTGTCTGTGTGAATGGATAAGCCGGAGGCGCAGGGTGGGGTCGATCTGATGGTGTCACAGTCTGACAGCTAAACAGGTCCTTCACTCAACAAAATATAGAGAAATGTACCACAAAGCAACATTACATAACCAAACAACAGTAATGTAGTAACTGGCAGTGTCTTTGGGAACTTAGAAAAAAATACCACAGTTATCGTGGAGAAGTGTCTGTCATCCTGTCTGTCATCCTGTCTGTCCGACCGACTCTTCGTCACATTTCTGCCCAAAAAACAGCGTCTGTCCCCAGCAAAAAACTTTAACTCACCAAGTGTTTCTCTCCTTCCACTATTGTGTTGTTGTAGTAACTGTCTTGAAAAAAAATCAATGCGACGGTCAGCCCTCCCGAACTTTCCCCCAGCAAACAGCCTCCCTTCCCGCTAATGAGAGAGTCAGACTGTTTACTGATGGCGATTATGTAATTATGTAAATTAGAGCTTTGTCACTTTCCTGGATGCATGGTGGGTCAGGATCTCAATCACAAAATATTATAACAGCATCCATATGATTATAAACAGTCAGCGGGTACATGTTTAGATTAACAGGTGGACACCGGGGGAAACACGATTGAAAAACCACACAGATGTCAACATCATGACGTGTACCATCAAGCTTCTTTTGGATCCGCAGCGCCAGAGTGCTGTATGAATTACACACTGGTGCAGCTTATGCTGGAGTTGCTTGGTTCTGTGTGAACAAACAACGGCGGAGAATTGCCAAACCTTCGCTGCGGAGGGCTAGTGACAATGATTATGATCCCCCCTACCTCTCCGAGGTAGTGCTAAATGAACACTGGCTGGGTGAAGTTGAGAAGTACCTGACCTTTAGGTATGTGAACATGGGTTTAACATAGTTATGTTTATGTTCACAAGTGTTGAACAAATCAAATAAAGGATGAAGCAGAGTGGCTCCCCCTGCAGAAAAGTATATAGAACACAGATATTTGTAAATCATGCAGTACTTGATCACTTCCTTTATTTACTGTCCATGAGTGATTGTGAAAATATTTTTCAAATAATGTGTTTTCACGCCTTTAGGGTTCTTGGCAATAGAAAGGACTATAGGTGTTCACTTTTTAAGTCTACAGCAGAGGTGGAGTCCTTTCACAAGCACATGTATGCCAGCAAAAGATTCAGCTTCACCCTGCCTGTGTATTCAAGTTGCACTCTACTTGCCAGCTTGGGGTATAATCATGTCCACTGACCAGTGCAAAGGAAAGCTGATGGCTCCAATGAGTAAGTTCTTACAATAAACAACAATGCCCTATAAAATGGAAATGTGTGTCTTTTTTTATTTATTTATTTTTCGGCCTTTGTATGGCTTTATTGATAGGACAGCTTCAGAGAGATGACAGGAAACAGGGTGAGAGAGAGGGGGGGGTGACATGCAGCAAAGGGCCCAGGTTGGACTCGAGCCCCAGGCAGTTGCAGCGAGGGCAAAGCCTCTGCACATGGGACGCCTGCTCTACCAACTGAGCTAATGGGCACCCCACGTGTGTTAGTTTTAAATAAACTCAAAATTATAAATGTCCATGCTGCAGGCCATGTTGACTATACAAAGCGCACATGTTAAATAATCATAATAAATGTCTCTGTTGCATGTTAAAAATGTTCTATAATTTATAATTTTCAGTAACCATCTTGTCCTGTTTTGGCCTAATTTCATTATAAACAAGAAGTCACGGAAATGGAGCCTGTATACAAGGAAGGTCGACAAGAGCTATGACTACATCACTGGCCTCCAGAGATCCTCCAAAGCCACACCACATCAGGCAGATACATGCTGTGTGTGAGAAGCCAGAGGCCTCATTGGGTTCCTGGCACAGACTTGTTTCTTCAGCACAGTCCACATGTTCTCGATGGGGTTCCATTCAGGACTTTGGCAAGGACATTCCAAAAGCTCAATTCTAGCCTGATTTAGCAATTCCTTTAACACTTTACCCATCTGCACCCAAGACCCAATCTTCTGGCTGATGATTTTAGGTTTTCCTGAAGAATTTGGAGATAATCCTCCCTTCTTCATATTCCATTTACTTTCTTTAGAGCACCAGATCCCCTGGCAGCAAAACAGTCCCACAGCATGCTTGACAGTAGGTATGGTGTTCTTTGGGTTAAAGGCCTCACCTTCTGCTTCCAAACATATTGCTGGTCATTGTGGCCAAACAACTCAATTTTTCTTTCATCTGACCACAGAGTTTTCGTCCAGAAGGTTTTTTCTTTGTCCATGTGATCAGCAGCAAACTTCCATCAAGCTTTAAGGTACGACGTCTGGAGCAATGACTTCTTTCTTGCAAGGCAGCCTCTCAGCCCATGGCAATGCAATGACTGTGGACACTGACACCTGTCTTCCAGCAGCTTCTAATACATTGCAGACTTTGTTGGGTTTTAGTTGACTCTTGACCATCCTGATTAATTTTCTCTCAGTAGCAGGTGATAGTTTGCACTTACACACAATTGTTTGCACAGTTGATCTTGGGGCATGTAACTGCTTTGAAATGGCTTCAAGTGACTTTGCTGAGTTGTTCAAATCAATAATCCACTAGTGTTTGCGGCTGAGTCTAATGAGTGTATCAAACAACCCCTATTAAAATGGGCCCAAAAACGTCATTCTCAATCATAATCACTCAGAAATTCAGAGGCCAAGCTACGAAGCAAATTTGATTGACAAAACTTTCTATAATCACCAAAATTGATCATTAAAGTTGCTGCATGTTAATTTTTGACCCAACAGATTTGGTAACATTTTCAGAAGACATATAAAAAATTCAATGTTGAACCAAACTTCACTAATTTTTTTCTGTGACAAAGTAGTATGTGTTCCACTAATGTTAAATTTTTGGCACTAGAGATTCACTCAAAATGGGAAAAACCTCAGTAAGCTCCAATTTTCATGGGCATTGCCTCCAATAGTTTTTTGACCCAATAAATTGTGTGGTACAACATGTGGCTTATTAGTTTTGGCTGACTCATTTATAAACAAAAGCCAATAAAGCTTTATTCAGGTCATCGAATATAAATAACTTCTTTTATATTATTGATCCCAAGCAGTAGACAAGCTCAACAGGCACAACACCCTTAATGCATCATAAGGAATGTTGGAAGGAAAACCAGAGACAACATGAAGATGTGAGAGATTTTGGGTTTGAACACACTCTCATATAACTCCAAAGCAATGGGTATTGTTCTCAAGAGCTACCTTTACATGATCTGCATTCACCTCTTTACTTCTTAGGGTGAAAGTACCAGATGCAACACAGTCAGACATAATATCATAACTTTTTGAAAAACCTTCAGTGAAAGTGAAATACTTTGCATTCCCTGTTATCAACCACAACACTCTGCACTGTACCTAATTTAGGTAATATATGTATACATACACAGCATGGTCCTGTGGAGTACTGAGATCTTGCAGATGAGGTTCAAACACTTATAACCATATATTTTTACATCAAGACTTTGCAAAGTACTGCAAGATAAATAGACGATGAAGATGAGTGAGAGCCAGGTGGTAGGTTACCGAGTACCCAGTAAATACCACAAAGCTTGTGTTTCTTACAATTGCAGGTCTCAAAATCATCCACATACAGACGCAGCATTCATTAAGCCATTTTCTCTAAAATGCCAGCCATTTTAAGAGTACCTGAATTCATAAAAGGGGTCAAGTTCAATCTCCTGTTGTTCTCTATGATTAATATCTTATCAAGAATGACTTTAATGATTAAATACAATTTAATATTTGCTGCAAGGATACCCTTCTGAACCATGTATGGCAAAGTCACAGTGACATAGTAAAAGCAGATAAAGTAGACACACTGACAAAGTCAGGGAGCTATAAAAGGCTCATTGTGATGTTCTGCAGTATTTGTTATTATTGTGTTCAGTGCATTAGCGGTGATTTGTGAGGCAAACCACCGTGCGGTGAGACTTAGAGTCTTACAGAGTAACTGTGGAATGCTACTGCGGTGCCATGAAGTCAGAATAACCTGCCAGAAAGAGGCTCTAATGCCACTTAATGGGCCACAGTGGCCTCTATGTGTGGGCGTGTGTGTGTGTGTGTGTGTGTGTGTGTGTGTGTGTGTGTGTGTGTGAGAGTGAGTGAGTGAGTGAGTGAGTGAGTGAGTGAGTGAGAGAGAGAGAGAGAGAGAGAGAGAGAGAGAGGAGGGAGCTGTTAAGGGTTGCTGACTAGTGAGGTTTTGTGGCAAAGGAGCATTAGTAAATTGGGGGAAGCATTAGTGAACAGTGGGAATTTAACATAGGGATTTAAAACTGCTAGATCTGCGGTCTGCTTCCATTAACATGGCTGAATAGGGTGAGATAAGTTATAAAGTTGGATTGGGAGTGTGTGTGTGTTTGTGCGCAAACTATGGGACACTGGAGACTATGAAATCTGTATACGTGTGCGTGTATATCGGTTAGGCATGGGGAGGACTGCAGGCATCAATATAACAAGATCACTTGCTGTCTGTCTTGTAACCAGTAATGGCAGGGATAAAATGCATCATATTGATGACTTAAAGGATAAAATGACCACATATAATCAGGTTGTCCAGGATTGATTTACGCCTCCCTTTGCACTTTGGTAAAAAGAAAAAAAAAAGATCCATTTAAATTACAGAAAAGCTGATATTTCAAAATCAACCAAAAACTGAATACATTAATTGTCAAGAATTCTGGAACAGTTGCCCATTAATGTGTTGAGGTGAGGGAAAAATCGTTATTGAAACGAAAAATCGTTTAATTGTTTTTATTGCAAAAATGGCTAAGAGCATTAGACTTAGGATTTTTTATTTCCAAACTACAAATGGATTGATTCAATGCAATCTTTGTTGATATTTTGCTGTCCTACTATTCTTTTACTATTCTACCATTCTATTCCCTACAGCAGGGAAAGGAATTATCCCAGCATGCATAGGGGCAACAATCCCATGAACATTCAGTCCACCATCTCCAAAAGGGTGTGCCCATGGAGCTTGAAAGGGGTTGACCCTTTACTTGACCCTTTGCAGCATGTCTCAATGAGTCACATGAGTGTTGACATGACAGGTCCTTCCTTCATTACTGACTCCTTGTTTCATCTAAAGAGGTGTTTGGGATTGAGAAATAACCCCTATACTCTATCAACTCTATCCTAAGTCATCACAGAAGATTGCTAAGGCCAACTCTGTGACACTGTCCTTTACATTTACCAGTTGGCAGTGAGGACTTACTCAGAACATCTTTTAACAGCTGAAAAGGTGTGTCTGCTGTTGTTTTGGATGTTTCATAAAATCCAACAAAAACTCCCTCCAGCTCCAGATTTTCAGTCAAAAAACTGAAGCAGATAGACACCTACTCTTTGACAGGAGAGTTGACTTTTTCATCATAAAAACACTTCAGTTAGTGTTCTCAGCACACCATGGGTCAGAATTTCAGTCACCTCATTTAGGATATCATTATATAGCCATTTGCTCTTCTTGTGAGTTAGCCATGATTGTATACTCTATACATCTTGAGCACTCAAGTTTAGCAACTGCTTCAAATTGGATTTCTTTCCTCGAATGGCCTATTCCTGACACATAGATATTGCATAGGGGATGGGATACCCTACAAAGCTATCCTCTCATCAGCCATCTGCTTTTATTTGTCAGCAGAAATGAAAGCGGCAACAACGCTAATAGGAGCTTGCTGCAGATTTGACTTTTTATAGAATAGGAATAGTTATAGGGCTTAGTGAAGCTGAAAAAACTACCTCTCACAAAACCTTTCAAAGATTCTTGACATGTGTTGTGGATGGCAATGGGGCATAGGGATGTAACAATATCAAAAACTCACGGTACAAGATCATCACGATATATAGTCCACGGTACAACAAATGTGATGTATATAGCATTTATGGTTTGTATACAATTTGTTTTTACTTTTTACTTGAGGTCTTTCTGCTTTTCTTCAGTAGGATAATAAATGTAGTCTGTCATGACCTACACGTGTAAAAACGAGCCATTGGACTATGTACAATTACAAAACAATACAGTAGCCAGTAGCAATCCCTCTCTCCCTCTGGTTGTACAGCGGGACTACCAGGGCATCAAGAGGGAGGTGACACGAGAGGACAACCAAAAACAGGCACTGACTATCAGAGCCAGGAAAATCAATGTCAGCGTCACTTACAGGTTATCATGTCTGGTGTTTATGGGTTGTGGTTGTGTTTTTCTCGCCATTGGTTTGTAAAAACAAACAGCCAGAGGCGGAGCTGATACAGCTCATTGTGAGCCGTGGTTTTCCCTTCAGTAAAGACACCGCCTGGCTGTCACAGCAGCAGTATCTTTGGGCTCGTTAGGTGGAGCAGACAGGCCAGTTGGGCCGGAGTAGCAGCATTTCGTTACATCCCTAGTGGGGCACCCATGTCAGCCATCATCTATTGCAGACGGCTGACAGTCAAGGGCCATGTACCATTGTGATTTAAAGGCCCCCCACCAGAGAGCACAACAAAATATGTGTCCTCTCAGAGTTGCCATGGCCTTTGTGAAGTGGCAAAGAAAATGAAAAAAAGTTTGTTGCTGCTCAGTGTTACTTCTCCATGTCCTGTGTATTGTTTCTTGGTAAAACAGCTCAGTTAAGGGAACCTAAGACACTCCGGTACATTGGTGGCAGCAGTGTTTCTTTTCGGTCCTGTTAGTGTATTTCCCTTAACCATGCCGTTGGTTTTAATTTTCTTATCTTAGCTTTACTGGTATTGCTTGCCGGCTTACTTGGTTTCAAGCTACTGAGGCTGAACACAGCTAAGATATGGACATGTGGTGTAGACTGTGAAGACCCTTTTAAACCTGGCACAGGGATGTATGTTGTTGGTGACGGGGGGCTGTTCTCTGCTTGATGAGATTAGGGTCAGAGCAACAGCGGGAAACAGAAGTGACGACAGTGGTACACTAATGAGCAAATCCTGCCTTACAGTACACGCACTACCCTTAAATTCAGAAACACATAGTAAACTAGTAAATTAGTGTAATTAACATTGAAAGTGGAGCTTAAAGGGGTCAGAAATGTCAAATTACAAGCAGGTTTTTTTTGTAAATGTGAGACATAAAGTACTCCCTTTGACCATATTTCACCAAAAATCTCACACACACACACACACACACACACACACACACATTATTATCACTTTGACCAGAACCCTGTTAATCTGTCATGAGTAAAGCATTACCCACACTCAACGTTTCATTCGTGAAGCCAAAAATAACACTTAAAAAACAAAAATGTAGCAACATTTCAAGGTGGTGAGATTTGCTTGATCCTTTATCTTCCTTGTCACAGCCCGCCTCTAATGCTGCAAGCCATTGTGCTCGGAACCCAATACTGAGAAGTCCAATGGGTCAGTCATTCAAGTTGGAATTTCAAGTTGGAAACTGAGGCAAGATTCACCAAGCCCGACTTCACAGACATGAACACACATGACATCAGAGCAGTATGGCAGCACACACAGTGAACAATTACCTTTTACCTATTAATCAATTTTTACTTTATGAAGCTTACTATTTGTAAAACATGCTGTAATGAATGAAGTTTAATAACTAAGCTCACCTAATCCCCTTTGAGTCAGTTTTCACATGACCAGTGACAGATGAGCAAAGAACACTTACTGCACGCCATGCACCAGGAATTTTTCCTCAACCCTTCAGACAAATATCTGTTTGATCTTACATTTACATTTAGGGCGCTTTTGTCCAAAACGACTTACGACTTCATGCATACATACACTGATGGCGGTAGCTGCCATGCAAGGTGCCGACCAGCACATCAGGAGCAGTTTGGGGTTCAGTATCTTGCCCAAGGACACTTCAACATGCAGACTAGGGGAATCGAACCCCTGAGCCACAGCCGCCCCATTCTGTTTCTCCAGCCCCGGCAGCAACCTCAGATGCATCCATAATCTATATTTCAAGACACTCTGGGCTTTCATCTCGGTCACTCACAGCTGGATGTAAATACCGGTGTGTATCTATCGCGAGTCTCGTTGATCTTGTCTGGCGCGGCTTCCGTAGTGCAAGCAGCTGTGAGGGAGACTCACGTGCACGTGGGAGCGTGCCTTCAGGCAAATATAGTATAGTGACTGTTGAGGCTAGAAAAATTTACTAAATGACGTCGTTTCGAGTAAACTCTGGTCGCCACTTCAGGACACTTGGATTGCAGCGGACGAGCAGTATGGAGGAATATTACAAAGTTTTTGTGTAGTTTTATGGACCTTTTTGTTTCGGACGCCATTGACGACCGTTATATGGATTTTTGCTGCAGGAGGGTACCCCCGCGGGTCTCCAGCTGCACTTTGAGGAATAAGAAACTACACCAGACTTCTCATCAGCATGAGGGTGAGTCGATAATGACTGAATTTCGTTCTAGAGTGAACTATTCCTTTAAACACACTTTCATGATTGGTCCATTGGCACATTCAGGGTTAGCCCCATTGGTGTAGCAACCAGGAAATATTCAGGGGAAAAAAAGAGACTCATCATGGACCTCTCATCCGCACATGGTTCCACTGTCCCAAGCTGAAAAGCCTCATTACCAGCCCAGACTTCTCCATGCAATATACAGCTATCAACCACGCCTCCACCCATATTCATCTTGCTGGCTGCTGCGGCTGTGTTTGTGTTGTGTTTGATTTCCTTCAGGTGCCGCCCTCTTCCCCTCTTCCTCCTTGCCTGTGAGTGAAGGCGCACACCTGATCCCATTCACAATTAGGCCATTTGGTTTTAAAAGCTCTATGTGACTTGCAATGGGTGCCAGTGGGCCAAAGTGGCTGCGATGTTCTGTGTGGGCTAGTGTATGATTGGTAAGGTGCTGATATTTGGTAAGTGATTCAACTGTTAACGCTGGAGTTGCATTGTGTTCTTTAAAACCTCTGGCAACATTGTTTGTCTTTTATCTCTTTCGTAGGATGATGGAATCTTCCCTTTGAACCATCAGCCATGGGGCCCCGTACACAACAGGACAATTGACCAAGGATATGGAGCTGATGCATTGTCATTTCATCTTACAACAATCAATACAGCTTACCATAGGCAAATGGCAAGATACTCAACTAGATCGATGGCCCCCCCAGTAGCTGGTGTCCATCCTGAAGATTCAGCCTCCAATTTTGCTGTGCACCTTGGCAAACTGGCATCTGGTGAGTCGGAAGTATTGTTAGAAAATCGTGTCATCCAGACGTAGGTCCTACACCAAACGATGGTACTCGTGTTGTTTAAGGGTCGGGGGGATGGGGTGACTCCAGAAATCCCACTGGACTGGCATAAAGAATCTGCCAATTTTCAAAATAAAACACCTTGAACAGACTTGGGATCTTCAGGACAACAAAGTCGGAAATGTAAACAATAAACACACTTAAAACAGACAAACAATGGTAGGATTTATCTATGTGGCCTACCCACCCCATTAGAAGCACAAAAATCTAGAAAAAGTGACTAAATACACATAATTACAGTAGCTGTTCTAATTTTCTATTTGTGGTCTATTTGAACTTTGGATAAAAGTAAGTGTTTTGGGTTGCCTGAGAGGGATGGGCTCTAGCATCTTAAGATCTGGCGGCCACATGCGTGGACATCACATTTTGGGTTGTCTATACCATAATACTTAATTCTGCTAAATGGGGGCCCGATGTCCACATTCGTGGACACTTAGACTGCCATCTAGTGGTGTCAGAAGAGTAAAACACACTACAGGTTAAATTCAAGACCTGATTCATTTGATAGATTTTTCTCATGATTTTATTTGTAGAGCGTATTTTTTCGGACAATTGTTGGAGACAGCAGTGAGGAGGACAGTAGTGGGGATGAGGACCCCATTCCACAGCCCACTGAGCCCAGCAGGGGATGTAAACCTCGCCGTGGTGAGCCAAGACCCAGTGGATATTTGTTTAGTTTATTTCACATGAACATCACAGTAACATTAGAATTGCAACATACTCTGATGCAAAAAACAGAAGCACTGTGTTCAGTGGGGGTTCGCTCACAATGCCGACAACCTGCAATGCCAATAGCCCATGAGGGTTAGGCAATAAAGCCTATGATCTTATAGTTAGCCCTGAGTTGAGGATTTAGGGTTAGGGTTAAAAATATTGTCATTGCAGGTTGTCAGTATATAGACACGTCACCAGTCAGTCTTTGTAGCAAGATACTAATTCACAATGCCTATCAACAGGTTATCGTTCAGACCGTGACATTGCCAGATCACGCACTCCCAGACGTCGCCATCAGACTCAGCAGGTTGAGGCTGATGGCTCAAACGATGGCCCTGAAGAGTCAACACCAGGACCAAGCCATCAAGGACAGTCCAAGAAAGGTACTTGTTCTTATTTTGGCATGCCTTGATGGTATTTCTTCAAATTTCGCATAACCGTCCACTCGGATTGAACAATGTTATGCACTAATACACCTCAGTGAATTCCTTGTATGGGTAAATGTGTTACTTACTTTGCAATAAGGACTATTTTTATTCTGATTCTGGTTCCGCAGGACGTGGAATGCACTGGAGGGCTACTCCATTGACGCCAAACCTAGCCCAGTTTGAGCATGAGGAGGAAACCGAGCAGGACAGAGAAGGCTGGACCCAATTGGACTATGTAGAACAGTATATTGATAAAGATTTGATGAAAATTATTGTAGATTGTTCTAATGCTACGTCACTGGCTAGAAGTGGGGACCTACTCAACACATCTGTTGATTAAATTTATAATTTTTTTGGTGCCTGTATTTTTACATCCTGCGTCCCATACCCACAAATCAGGATGTATTGGTCCAAAGCCTTATGATTCCCTGCCATCACTGAAAGATTCACACACGACAGATTCTTCAGACTGAGGCGATCACTAAAAGTGCTCATTGATGATGACGTTCCAGAAGACCTGAGGGAGTGTGACAAATTCTGGATATGTTAAATGTTTCTTGCAAGTTTTGTTTTCTCATAGCCATGTTCAGAAATTAAAATGAACAGTTTTAGATGGAACAGTGACAATGCAAATTGTTTTAAATGTTTTATACTTTGTTACAGACATATAATATATAATAAATAATACATTTTTGCACTGTGATGTTCAAAACATGTTCATATGTGTTATGAATAAATGTAAAAGCAGTCAGGAAGAACACTGCTGTGTTCAGGTTGGAAATAAAGAGTTTTGCACTTTATTACACAATGGTGACTTTATTGTGTTCTATGGAAATGCAGCCCGAGTGTCCCCGTATGTGGACATCATTTTTCTCAAAAATATACTAATTTTTCTCAAAAAATGTCAAAAGATGATGCTTAGTCCTTATACTTATCAGGTCCCAATAAGCCCAAATAGCAAAGAGAAATTAAAAATGCATACCAAAAAAGAGCTCAGGTCTTAGGAGGCTAGAAAGAAAAAATTGAAAAACAATTGCTAAATTTTAATTAAATATTGATCTGACAAACAAAAAGTACAGTTTTAGAACATTGAATTAAATTTTCCAATTTTTTTTTTCTCATTTTGTAAATGGAAAATTGAACTGATAAGCGTTACATGGACCCTTGAAGGCCCCATTTATACATAGACACAGCAAGTAGGATTGCCAACTCAAAATCAACAACAAAATCCCTGGATCGGATATCTGAGATAGGGAAATGTATAATCCGATCCAATTTATAAACCTAAACTGTCCCATAAATGCTTAAACTATGTGCAACATGCCGTAAAGAGAGCAGTATGTGTCACGTGACTAGCTGTAGCTAGCTTGTAGTTAGCTGTAGCTAACGGAAGAAAAAAGCAAAACAGCTGAGTGCAATTTATGCAATGCAAGTGAATATCCCAAATTTTTTACAGCAGATGAGTGCCAAGAAGAAAAGTGCACTGCAACAACCAATGCTGTTTTTCATTTGGGCGCATTTGGGCGCACTGACTCAACCCGAGCCGCAGCGATTTGCTTTTCGGTCATCAGTTTTACTGAGCCAGTTGAGCTGAGCTGCGCCGGTGATGGACCTGTGCCAGAGTGGGGCCAAGCTGGGCCCGGGCTGCGGTGACGTCTCGCGACTGGAGCCAATCTGTAACAAGCAACTGTCTCCCCCTCAAATCGATGATCAACTCATGTCTGTGCAGGAAACCTGAGAGAAAGAGGTTTCTAAAAGTCAGTGTGTTCAGCTCTCAGTACTTTTGTAGCTTCTAACTGAATTCTTTAGTTTCTCTTGTCCTGTTTGTTCTTTCAAACATCTGCTGTGTTTTACTGTTTCATTGTGTTCACTTTCAGCTTTTTCAGGAGTCATGTTTAGTTACTGCTGGTGAAGACGTTTCCTGTAATGTATCATAATAAAAGCTTTTAAATAACTAAATAACAGGGCTTTTATTGTGACAAAGTTATAGTAAATGAAACGTGTTTATAACTGAATTAGAGGAGCCACTTTGATAGCGTTGATTCTTCGATAGTAGTGCAGGGGAAAAATGCTAAATGTTCTGTGTGTAAAGAAATCAAAATAAAAAGAAGCAGCACAACTGCAAAACTGATTCATGATGTTGTCTATGTATTTCTTCCTTTAGAGAAGTAGACTATTTGTTCTATTGTTTAATCACGTTTTGAAATGGCTAGGTTAAGCAAACAATGCGTCCATACAGATGTACTATCTATAGCTTTGTTGTTTAAAAAAGGGGGAAAGGCAGGATCGGATTGATATCGGTATCGGTAGATACTCAATGTTGTCTTATCGGTATCGGACATGAAAAACTGATATCGCGCCATCCCGAGTTGAAGGTTAGGTAGACCTATTTTTCATGCAAATGTGGTCTTGACTATGGGGTTGTTCTCCAAAGTGGCATAAGTCAGAATACATACACACACACACACACACACACACACACAAAGTGTCTTTGCTCTCTGCCTACCGGCTCCCGTCTCTCATTCCCAACTCTTCTAGTTACTAGTCGGTCTCATCTGCTGGTGATAAACTGCTAGTGGTGCTCAATTTGGCATTTAGAACCTTTTAAGGGATACATATTTTCAACTTTATGTAGGAGATACACTAATAATAAACACTCGTTAATGGGGCACCACCTCCGATGTTTTATCTATTTGAATAATCCGGAGGTAATTAATCAAATTCGACTAAACAAGGTTAACTTGTATCAATTCTAATCAATTTCAGAACAATTTATTCAATCTCACAAATGAAGAAGTGAATTCTACACATATCCATCGGTTCTCCACATTAAAACAAACCTGCACAGACAACGACGTACGGTTAAATATGTTTATTTACTAAATAAATCAAGGTGAATAAATGAAAGGATGATTCAAACAAACAATATTGATAACATAAAATGTAGAGACTAAATGATCATGGTAATGAATGGATGGAGATGAGCGGATGGTAAAGTCGCGAGTCTGGGAAGCATTCAAAGATTACTATAGTAATTTTGACACTAACGAGACCCTAACCGGATTTCTTATTAATTAAAGATTACTATGAATCAAAAGAAAAGAGACATCACCAACTCAAGAACATGCGTGTGACTCCAGCAGTGTGCGTGGGTGTTTAGCCTACTTTGCCTGAAGACTGGGAGATGTTCACCACTTTGGACCTCTCCGGAGCTGATAGCTTGACCTCGGCTTGAGGTGCCGGTCCGCTGGCCGGAGGGATGTCGCAGAGCGTCTGCGGCTTGCAGTGGGTTTCTCTCGTCCCGGTGTCGGAGGGAGAGCGCCGTCTGTCCAGTATTCGGCAGGAAGTCCCGGTCCGCTGCCCAGCGGGATGGCACCGCTCGTGAGCGTTGAAGGCAGGCCGGTCGGCTTGGCAAAATGTCTGTTCGTTGCAAACCGTTCACACGGTTTGTTGATGCAGGCAATTACTGCACAATGTTATTAACGCTGGTGGTCGGATTAAAGGTCTTCTTCTTGCATGGAGTGATGGCTCTGAACTTTTGATCGAACTAATTCAACTTTCTTGACGAAAATAACTAGAGAATAACGCTGGCCGGGCGAGTCCTCAGTTATTACTCAAAACAAGACGAATTAAGTCAAATTAACTTCTACTGAGTAAAATACTGATACTTAACAAAACGAAACGAAAGCACTTAGAGTCAGTGCGTCCTCAAATTGGGGTATTGAGGTAAAAATCGCACGTGGTCAATTGTGCGGAGATTTCTGCCTAAGAGAGTGTCGCAAAAATACAAAAAGTAAAGGTTTAAAGTGAAGTGAAGAAAAATTTAGAGAAGAGAAATTTTAGAGAAGAGAGTTACAAAAAGAGGTTACAGCAAGAGAGCGAGTGAGCAGTTGTCTCTTGGTATTTGTAGTCCATATCAGCAGGCGGTCCCTAAGGGGCGGGCTGACGATTCTCACTGTGTATCATATCAATCGTCTACACTTACGAAACTTGAATTAAATTAAACCGATTTAATGTTTCGCGATCGTGCTTCACCTTTCTCAGGACCTTACCATGGCAAAATAAATGGACTTAATGAAATAATATGACCTGATTAAATTCGCTGAACGAATAAAAGAAATTAACACTGGATCAAACATGAAAACACTTAAAGATACAGTAGAACTGATAGAATCTGACCACATATATAAGCATTTCTTATAGTTCTAATACCTGTAAATGAAGAACCATATTACAGACTTTTAATCAGGAAAACGTATTAAAACCTAGATATCTTGAAAGTTTAATTTCTTTGTACCCGGACTCACCACTGGAGGGCACTGTGGTTCCACCAAACACATGACACAATTAAACATTAAATTTGATTTTAGCCAAATTTCATCACAGAGAAACGGGAGAAAGATCAGTTTTATGAGCTTCTCTTACTGACCCTTAATCTGTTGGAATTAAGAGAATGAGATCCTGACTTAATGGTTAATTAGAAATGGTCTGAAATCTGGAGGAACACAGAGACCATTTGGTGTGGAATGTGATCCAGATAGCATCCAGACGTGTCATAAATTTCAGACCTGGGAGTGTTTGCATAGAACAAGTCAGAAGGTTTCCAGTGTTCTTCTTAAAAGCTAATGTGTGCTTTAGAAGTTAGAGGTGAGGAGAGAGACACAGGTAAAGAGAGAGATACTCTAAAACAAAGGGGAAAAACATTTGATGTGAGTTAATTTACATATATAAAGACTCTGTATTGACACCTTCTGATGACCAGTTGTTCGTCCCTCCTGGTGAGCTGGCAGAGGCCTCGACATGACCTGTGAAGAGGATTTATCTGTTTTTGCAAGGGAAAGGAAGTTCATCCAAAGGCTTTGGGTTGTAAATTAATTAAAAGTGTCTTCATACGAAGTATTTACAACCAAGAAAAACACTGTCCTCTCTGCCAGGCGATAAGATGGCGCCCCTCTTCCTGTAGAGTTGCTTCAAACTTAAAAACAGAGTTGATAAGGAAAACAGGGCCTCAGCATCAGAGAGAAAGGAACACAGAGACGAGTTCCTACATTTACAATCAATTTCACAGGGAGCATTCTGTTGCACACTTGGACACAAATGAGAATTCCAGTTGAACATAAGGTTAAAACAATTCCTTTACTCTTCTTCTGGAAATACAAAAAAATAAGCACATTGGATAATATGGCTACATAGCCTACTGCATGATAGTGCTATAGACATTTCTGGCACCATAAACATTAAGGTTTTTCGAAGAGACCTCCTGGATATTCATTTGGCTGGCTGAGTTAGTGAGTATGGTGGGACTAAAGGACCTATGATCAGTGGAAATAACTCAGGTCAGAGTTGTGCTTGTGTCACTGATGTGTCACAGTGCTCTGTTGGTAGAAAGACAAAGGTAAAGACTCTGTATTCTGTTAAGCTTTCTTCCTACTTTAAGCCCATTCAAATCCAGCCTATTGGATTATTTCACTCTCTATCTGAGACCCCATAGAGCCAGAAGGACAGATGAGTCCATTTAGGACGTAATGGCCTTGGCTTGTCATTTGTTCTATCAAAAAGAACACACACACACACACACACACACACATACATATGAGAACACCATTACTGACTGTAACATGCCCCTGGTAGTAAAAGCATGGGCCTTTAGCCACTAACAGGGTTTTAATGGGCCTAACCACCAACCAGAGATCTCTACTGACAACATCACAGGCGTGCATGCACACACACCTTTCTTATTCTCTCCCTTCTTTGTTTCCTTTGTTCTCTTCGTTTTAATTTTTTCATCCTCATCCTTACCCCACTCCAGCTGTGACCAGCTCCACTCATTTCTTCCTTCATCCTCTCACACTGATATGTTCTAATCCATACATTGATTTTCTGAGACTAAAACTGTTTTAATTCCCACAATCCTCTTTCTTTTTTGCCCCTCAAGCTGTTTCCGGCCTTAACCCCAAATTAGGCATTTCAATCACACAATAAAGGAGGAGGACTAACTATGCCATGGGAGTTTGCTGTGCTGTAAAGTGCTGTGGTCAAAGCCCACATAGATAGCACAAACTGGTGAATCAGAGCTATGTACATTGATAGGGAATAATAATTAAAAACATGTAATCAGGCAGTGAGTCGGCTGCCACTTGGCTTGGTATTTGTAGAACTTACTAATTTAAAGCTTTGAAACAATGAATTGGAGGACAAATTCTGGGATGTGGAAATTAACCAATATGACATCAGCAGGGAATACCTTTTCTAGTAAGACTAAGCGTCTACAGCCTTGCTAGCAATTCTGTGAGACTGTGCAAAGGAGATAATGGCGCTTTGAGCTAGTTGCTAAGGGGTTAGCGCTAACAAAGAACAACTGAGACTGATGGAAATATCAAGAAAAAGTAGATTTTCTACTTTAACTGTAATTCTCTGTAAGAACTTATAGGACTAGGTGTAATACACGTATTACTTTGTGGAAAATTATTCTTAGTGGACCTGTGATTGATTAAATCCTAAGCCAGCTAACGATGGACAAAACATGCCATCAGCAGGGTCCTGTTTTTCCACAATTTTCTGCAGTGCAGGCTATTTTGACGGACACATTTGTCCCTGTGCAGAGGCAATGACACATTGTACTAATGCAGATTTGGTCTATTAGCTTTTCTTCCCAATTTTATGCTAATGTTGTCGCTGCTGACATGCCTACTGAAATGCAAATGTGTAATTAAATGCAAGAATATCTGTGGCCTTACAGTTATAAATGGGCATTTTTATGTTGTGGCCATCCACAATGATATAAATCAACTGGTAAATGCATTTCCCTCCAAAAAAACACAGTCTGGATGCCAAAATGCAAATTGCTGGAAATGCAGAAAACTGCCTTGCACTGCTATAACAATAGTCAAACTGCTGATCTTGCGGTCTAGTGTACATGAACTTGAACCACTTGACAACTGAGCAGGGCACTATGTCTATGTCAATATGTATGTATTAAAGTTGAATAAAAGTCATAATGTATGAGGGATGTGGATTTTTTATTTTAATTCAATACTTTATTGCCATGTCAACACAGTTGATAGGGACTTGCCTCAGTGTAGCTCTTAAAAACTGACAAGAGAACATACACATAAGGAGATAAAATACATAAACTCAATGCAACAGAACAGTTCCTGATAAGTCATAAAGTGCGTAATGCCACTGTATTTATATTAAAGTGCTAGTTGTGTTACGTTACGTTACGTTTAAAATGCTTGTTGGCTGATGCCTGCTCTGCTGCTAAAAGTGATTTGGTGTCAAAGTTCAAGTAGCAGACAGCCTCAGGATACGTGCTGTTTCAGTTTCTGTTTTCAGCTTTTGGCTGTAAAATTAATATTGTCACAAACTGGCTCAATGTATGTGACAAAGAGGGGATACAAATCAGGATTTAAGTGCTAATGAAAATGTTTTATTGTAACTTAAACAACATAACTATCTACAAAAAGCATGAGTTGTGGAGAGTAGCAGTATCAGTAGTGAATGTAGTGTGTGGATTAGTGAGGCGTGTGTGTGCTGCTGTTGAATTCATAAGAAAACACCAAAACAAACCCACAACCTGTAGCGATGTGGAGCCTAGGAGAGAGAGAGAGAGACAATGAGGCCAAGCTGGCATTTATAACCTTGGTAGAGGCCTAGCCAGGTGTCAGCACCTTGCCCTAACGACCCTTCCTGACTGCCAGCTCCTGCAGGAAGTGATCAACTGCATCATGGCGAGCATAAAGGGAGGGGTCATAACACCCCCCTCCATAAGAACGAGGTTCCACCTCGTGTCATACGTCGAACAACTGACACGATACAAACAATATGTCCCAATCTGTCATGGTTAATACATTACCCATAGCTGATGAGCAGTACTGCACTCCTTCCAGACTGCATCCTCCAGCACATCCCTCCGTCCTCACCAACCCAGCAGCCTTGGTACCAAAGGAGCAGTTTAAGGGGAGGAAGAGCCGAGAGATGAGCAGAGGAGAGCATGGAAATGAGACACAGCATGCAAATGAATAGACTAAGGGTCCACGGGCGCCCGAGACAGTGCTTCCGCAATTACATTGTCAGTCCCCTTAATGTGTTGGATGTCTAAGTTATATGGCTGCAGGAACAGCGACCACCTCATTACCCTTTGATTAGGGTTATGCAGTGACTTCAAAAAGGTGAGGGGGTTGTGGTCAGTGAAAACTGTCAACGGAGATACCTCAGAGCTGACATAGACATCAAAATGATGCAGAGCCCAAACAAGTGCCAAAGCTTCCTTTTCAATCTCTGAAAAGTTGTATTGAAGCTTGTTAAATTTTTGTGAGAAGAAGTTCACGGGGCAGTCTACCCCCTCCGCATTCTCCTGCAACAGGACGGCCCCAACACCCACATTGCTGGCATCTATGTGAAGCTTAAAGGGCTGATCAAGTCTTGGTGCTGCCAACACTGGGGCTGAACACAACAAGGCTTTCACACTGTCAAATGCATTTTGACACGTTGAAGACCAAATATATTCAGCTTTAGCTTTTAATAGGTCGGTCAATGGTGCAACCACAGATGAAAAGTTCTTGCAAAAGCTGCGATAGTAGCCTACCAACCCTAGGAAACGCATCAGCTCTTTCTTGGTGGTAGGTGGGGGGAACTTTTGCACTGCCATGACCTTGGCCTCCACTGGTCGAACCTGGCCTTGACCCACCACCTTCCCAAGATAGGTCACAGTGACTCTGGCAAACTCACACTTGGCAAGATTTACTGTCAAGTTCGCCCAGACCAACCTGTCAAAGAGAGCACCTATACACAGGACATGTTCTTCCCAGGTGTCAGAATACACCACAACATCATCTAGATACACTGAACAACCGCTAAGTCCAGAAACAACCCGATTCATTAGCCGTTGAAATGTTGCAGGAGCATTACTCAAACCAAATGGCATTAAGTAAAATAAAAGAGTTTGCACTACAATTAAATAGTTACACATGCCCAACAATATGGGTAATTATTTGTCCATATTGGTCAGTGAATTTCAGCACAATGTCAAACACTCTAGGTAGGAGAAGGAACACTAAACAGCAGCAGCAGTTAACCAGACAGCAACAGCAGTTAGCCAAATAAGTTAACAGGCTTGACATTCAGATGATTCATGAACATCCTTAGCAGCTAACATAGCTTCATTATCTAGCATTATTAGCTAGTTTTGCTCTATTTTAACAACACAGTTCTGTTTTTAATGATATAAAAGACGACATACCTCTATAGTGGGATTTCTTTTCCCCGGCCTCCATGCACTAACAAAGCCAGAAATCAAAAGGAAAGTGCGCTAACCCCAGTGTCCAGTAACTCACACCTGGTTGCTACATTATTCCAGGTTTGAGGCTCCCTTTTCCCACTGGCTGAAAGCACACCTGAACCGGAGTGACAGCCATGCTTTCTGGAGAGTTTAAAACAGCTGCACACCTGCAACTCACTGCAGACCCAAGTAGCACGTTGCTAGAAGCAATAGTTTGCTAAATCCACTGGCTGATTTCACAGATTTATCAGGCTTCATGTTGAGGGGAGGAGCACTTCAGTAAAAACACCCACTGATGTGAACCGTGACAAGAAAACCTGTGTTGGATCCCCAGACAGTGGACCATCTGTGGTTTAGAATGAATTATAATTCATCATTCGATCAGTCGACATAAAAAAGGTAAAAGAAAACACAAGGAGCTTTTGATGTGCACATTGTTTCAGGTACTGGTGAGAAGTTCAAATGTGATCCAGGGAAACCGGTTTGAGTAAAACATAACTTTAAAAGTGACTCAGATACAAAAGCACGGAACAGCAGTTTATAGAATTATGAGACAGGATTTTAAAATGTGGAAAGTTATCATGGTAACAGTGATTGTATCATTTATCTTGATGATGCCAGGTTAACAGTGGTAATGGTGTTATCTTGCCAAGTAGTCTAACAAGAATGTTTGTCTGGTCAATACAGCGCCTTGAAATCATAATATTGAGCCAAGTTGTACTCTTTGTTGAGATCTCTAGTCTCACCAAAATTAATGACAGCCTGCCTTTTTATACACTGCTTTCGTTAGTCTGAACAAAGTCTTGCAGCAAAAGCTGTGGTAGTAAGGGAAATACGTCGGTACATAACAAAACAAAAAACAAAAAAAAAACTTTCCATAAAGCCAGTACTTCATGAAAATCATAATTCTGTAATTATCAATTCCAATTAAATCTATAAAGGCCATCATTTGTACTATATATTCCTCTCTAGAGACCCATGCAGGCAGTGCAAACAAAACATCTTTTAACCTGAACTGTTTGGTCGAACAAGAGTACTCATATTTCATCGATTAACTGCATGAAAGTGTCATAATACAAAGCCAAAAACAACTTATCTTTGCCACTGTGAGAAATTTGCACTTAATATCAATTCCAGTATTTGAATTGATATTAAGTGAACATCAGTGTTGCCAGATGAGAAATCGCAAACTATCGTACCAAAGGCTTATAATTATGATATTTTGGGGGATATTATCATACCTGAGTCGTAACCACAAGAGTAAATAGTGGTAAATGTGTAATATTACAAAACACATATATAAACAAATCTTTGACACGCCTACAAATCCAGAAAACATCGTTTTTGATGGGTTTTTTTTAAAGCAAGCTGATGTAGCTCCTGATGAATGGAAAGGGGTTTCCATAACTCCATCAGTCTAATAATTTTGGCAATAGCCTAAAATTAAATTACAAGACAACATGATTGGAAGCCTGTTCATATTCTGCACGGAAACAGTTAAGACCATAAGGTAAGCTAATAAATAAATAACTGGGATCACTCAAGCATTTCACTCCAACAACTCGACTTGAATACAGGGAACTGTGCTTGCGAATCATGTTCATCATCAGAGAACAGAAAAGGGTCATGTAGATGCAGGATCCATAATTTGCTATCCTGATCATGTCAGGAAATGAATTAAAACTGAACCAGCGTAGACTAAAACCAACTACCAATGCCACACCCGTGAGGGCAGCTAGACATTAAGATTCCTTTAGAAACTCTACTGGGGAGATTCACCGACTCAAAACAACACAGAGACGCCAGTTACAGGGAACAAGTTATATTTAAAAAAAATATTTTAAAATATTTTAATATTTTAAAAATATTTACAACCTGTTCCATTTTGGGCCAGTAGAAGTTCTTCCGCAGCAGAGGGAGCATCCGATCTGTCCCTGGGTGTCCAGCATGTTTATGGCAAGTCTCCAGCAGGGTCTGTATTCTGGACTCAGGGACTAACACTTGTTTCAAAGTCTCAAGAGTAGAGAAATCTTGCACTTTCCTGCACAGAACCCCCTCAACAAGTTCTAGTCTTTTCATCTGTTTTAACAGTGTCTTTACTGGTTCTGAAAGCAACAGTCTTTGAGTGGCATCAGGTAACGCACCTTCTTCTAGGTATCCACGAACTTGGCGCAGGGTGAAGTCCTTTCCTTGTTCCTGCCTCCAACGTTCTGGATCCCATGCCCAGCTGGCAAACAAATCTCCTCCTGTGTTCGGGGCCCCCACGGCTCGTACCAACATGTCGTCTCCGCACTCCTGGTTAACTGCTGTTGGGTCTGTGGAGTTAACTGGAAATCTAGACAGAACATCTGCATTCGTGTGGTCTTTCCCAGGGTGATACTTGATTGTATAGTCAAAACTTGCAAGTTGAGCGACCCACCTTTGTTCCACAGCCCCTAACTTTGCGGTCTGTAGATGGGCAAGAGGGTTATTATCGGTCACAACAGTCATCTTTGCGCCCCAGAGGAAATCTTTAAATTTCTCCACCACGGCCCATTTCATGGCTAGCAGTTC
This sequence comes from Pagrus major, assembly GCF_040436345.1. Taxonomy (NCBI): domain Eukaryota; kingdom Metazoa; phylum Chordata; class Actinopteri; order Spariformes; family Sparidae; genus Pagrus; species Pagrus major. The sequence continues at coordinate 26,346,790 of NC_133222.1, read as the reverse complement.
CAGTTTAAAGGAACTGTAATTAGCGTCATTATGTTTAGATGGATGTAGACTTCTGCTGGCATATGCGATTACTCGCTCTGCACCACCCTGTTCTTGGGACAAAACAGCCCCTTGTCCGCAATTACTTGCATCTGTGTAGACAATGAAAGGTTTTGTATAGTCTGCATAGGCTAAAATGGGGGCTTGGACCAGATTTTGTTTTCGCTGGGTGAAAGCTACATCATACTCTTGGGTCCACCGAATGGGGGGTGAATGTCGTCCCCTGTTTCGGCCTGTACCCCTCAAAAGTTCATTCAATGGTTTGGCAATCTTGGCAAAGTCTTTGATAAATCGCCTGTAATAGCCTACAAATCCTAGGAATGATCTTACTTGCTTGACCGTGGCAGGGGCCTCCCAGCCTTGAACGGCTATCACCTTCTCGGGGTCTGGTGCAACTCCTTGGCTGCTGACCTCGTGTCCCAGGAACCTAACTCTCTTTTGGAACAGCTTACATTTCTCGGGTCGAAGCTTTAGGCCGTAACGACCGAGGGCCTCGAACACCTTCTCCAGGTGATCCAGGTGGGCTGAAAAGTCTTGAGAATATACAATTACATCATCCAAATACACCATGATTGATTCTGTGAGCTGATCCCCTAAACATGGCTGCATTAGTCTCTGAAAAGTTGCAGGGGCATTACAGAGACCGAATGGCATCCTCTCAAATTCAAATAAGCTGAATGGAGTGGTGAAGGCCGTTTTCTCCCTGTCACGGCCTTCCACCTCCACCTGCCAGTACCCACTGGCTAGGTCCAGGGTAGAATACCATTCAGCTTGTGTGAGACTAGTTAGTGAGTCTTCAATGCGGGGGAGGGGGAAAGCGTCTTTGTGGGTAATGTTATTCAGTTTGCGGTAATCGACACAAAATCTCCAGGCTCCGCATTTCTTCTGGACTAGCACTATGGGGGCGGCCCAAGGGCTGCTGCTCTCCTGAATTACTCCTCCCTTCAACATTCCCTGTAGCAAGCTACGGATCTCTTTATAGAGAGTAGGGGGCACCGGCCTATACCTTTCCTTGACTGGCTCTGCAGTACCTGTTGGAATTCGGTGTTTGATGATATCAGTGCGACCGTAGTCTTCTTCATGCCTGGAGAAGACATGTCCCCATTTCTGGATTAGCTGGTCCAGCTGCAGCTGTTGTTCCTCCATCAGGCCAACACCTTGGATGCAGGGGAACCCCGTTTCGCCACCCCTCGCTTCCTTCAATTCCTCGCCAACGTTGACCAAGTTCCACAATGCCTGGGCTTACTTCTGTGAAGGAAACATCTCTGCTTCCTCTAATGTCTCTGTGGAGACAGAAGATACATTAGCCACCCTCTGGAATCGGTTAAGGGTCATGGGGAAAGGATTGATATTTCTCACTCTAATGGGAAGTCTGCCTTTTTTTACTGTTACCAAGGCCCTGGCCACAGCAACACCATCCTCCTCCGCCAGTGGCTCTACTAATGCGCACTCTTGAGCCTTGTAGGTGTGGGAAGGAATTTTCGCCCACAACAGGGCCTCACTTTGCGCTGGAATGGTTACTGCTGTGCGATAGGCTAATCGGGCTGTGCTTTCCCATTTCTCCCGGGTAAAGGCAGCTTGGATGTGTTGACAGTCAATGAAAACATCATTCCACCCCTTCTCCTCAAGAACGTTATTTGCATGGGGGGAATTTGGCTTACGCCTATGAAAGAGTTCCTCCCAACAGTCCCAGATCACATTCATCCCCAGGATGGCCTTTTTGTCTCCCATGAAAGAATATTTCACCACTACAACGCCACGGGCTGGAACCTGGACCCCCCCAACTTGAAAGTCGGTGACTATGTAGCCTACGTAAGGAATACTTAGCCCGTTTGCTGCTCTAAGTTTAAGCCAGGACTAAACTCCGCCCCGTTCTTTATCCTTAAAGAGCTCATTACAGAGGCTCTCACTAAAGAGTGTGACTTGGGAACCTGTATCAAGTAAACATTGTACATCTTCATTATCTACCTTTACAGTCACCTGGGGGCAGGCAGCAGTGAGTTTTAGCTTGGACTGGAAGTTAGATGGGTCAGTTAAGAGGGGTCCGGACACCTGACCCGCGCTGGCCGTAGAAACTAAAAATCCTGGTGAGGTGACCTAGAAGGGCAATTACGGCTAACATGCCCAGCATTGCTACAGGAGTTACAAATTGGACGCCCCTGTGAGTCCCATTTAAACCTAGAAGGCCTGGAACCATTTCTATTGGGATTGCTAAAAAATGTCGCTGCACTGGGGTGTGTGTGGAGTTGGTCTCAGGTTTACCATTTTCTTTCATTTCTGATAAAACTGTCTTTGTCAGTTGAGCCATTTGTTCTTTTACCTCTTGAAGGATTTCATTTTTGAACTCTTGTTTCCAGTCTGTTACCGTGGGTTGGGGGCGAATTGTCTGTTTTCCCACTACCAGGCAGGTAGAGGGAAGCCAGTTGTCCTCTTGCTCTTCCTCCAATGCAAGGGCCTCCATTTTCACCTCGTCAAAGGTCAGTGTGGGGGTCTTCCTCACCAACCGACGCAGCTCTTGGCGAACGGGGCCCTCTCTTAGCCCCATGATGAACTGGTCCCACAGAAGAACATTTCCTTTGTCAAGCCCTGTATTGTCTTTCTGTTTCAGCCTGGAGAAGAGCTCTCGCAGATGAAGAGAAAAGGATCTCAGCGACTGTTGTGGCTCTTGTCTAAAGTTAAAAAACTGAGTCCTGAGGATGGAAGCATGAGTGTTATCACCGTACAATCTAAGCAATACATCAAATATCTTCTTGGGAGTATCTCTGCCTCCTCTTTCCAGAGTCAATATCTCCCTCTTGGCCTCTCCTTCTAATGAGCCTAATACAAAATCCGCTTTCTGGGAGTCAGTTAGTGGCTGGAAGCTAAGCATAGTCTCCATATGAAGTTTCCATTCCCCTAACTTGGCTTCAGAGCACTCCCCTGTGAATTTCTGCATCCATGGACTCCCCATAACAAATGGCATCATCATAACTGGTGGCCCTGCGGCCTGTGCCTCTGACATGCTGTAAGAGTCAGTTACTCAACCCAGTAGAAAATCCTGCCGACAACGCCAAAATTTGTCACACCCATGAGGGCGGCTAGACATTAAGATTCCTTTAGAAACTCTACTGGGGAGATTCACCGACTCAAAACAACACAAAGACGCCAGTTACAGGGAACAAGTTATATTTTAAAAAGAATAAATAAATGATAAAAACAGTAAAAATGTAATATAAAACGAAATGGTTCTCACTCGTTCGTCTTCAGACGTGTTTACAGAATGGACTAAGCTGATCTACTTTAGGTGGCCAACTAGTGAAACTGAAGAAATAGCCTAATAAAAATATTAAATCAAGACGAAATTATATTCACTAAACAAAACAAACAGAGCAAAAATCAAAAGAAATTCGTCACACAAACTTAAGCAAATTAATGGAAAAATCACAAATAAAATACACCAAAGTAAACATGCGAATAACTAGCAGCCTTCCTCCTTTTAGTCTCGGTTCGGTAGATACACTCTTCTGACGAAATCAGTACTCCTATGAACTAGACATAGCCAGCGGTAGAATAAAGGACGAGTGAAGAGGGAGACTTAACTGAAGGAGGGGTGAAGCGTGCATTCACCCCTCCGCTTTCCCATGTGGCGTGTCTCCCTCTCGGTAGCAGTCGGACGTCTTATAGTCTCTCCGCTGCTACTCCTTCCTGGTGTGGTCGAGCTGTCGGGACTCTTCTCGTTCTCTTGGAGCTCAGTCAATCTGGCCGTAGCCTGGTTGGGACCCCGTGGTTCTCTCGAGCTCTTTTCTCCCGTTGCCGTCTTCCCCGCTGCCTTTTGGCGTCTGTCTTCTCCTTTTTTTCACCCACACACCTGGCTTGCATTTTCTCAATCACCTGGCTGGAGGTGGGTTGGGCTTGCCGCTCCAAGCCGCAGACGCCAATCAGCATCTCCCTGTGACACACATGTACACACACACACACACACACGTACACCCTGTGACACCAATGTAAGTGTCATAAAATTGTCAAATTATTGTACATTTTGGAATTATTTTACATCTGGCAACACTGCTGCACATGATTAGACAGCAGAAAATAAATTTATGAGACACCAGCTTGCTCTGCCTATTTAGAAAACTGGAAATGCTGTAGCTATTGAGTAAATTGATCAGCAGTATTGGTAAACAGTCATTAAGATATTACAGTCTGAATCTTTATCTATTATCGGTCTTCATCATCATATTCGGTGTGCATAATATGAATAAAGATGAGACTTTTTTTTATTATACAGTTACGGCAGTTTCCAAGTTCTGTCTTCTGAAAACAGTCACTGTGTGATAAAACTGATAACATTTATTTGGGTCTAAGTGTGTTTTACACTCTCTCACACACTGTACATTAAACCAGTTCTACATTAAAGTCAATAATGCTCCTGGGCTGATGTTAATGGTTTTAGATGCATGTGGTTTCTGGCCACGCCCTGATTTAGCTTTTTAGAAAGCCACAATGCATTGGAGCAGAGCCACAGAGCGCCCTGAGGACAGATGGAAGGCCTGGGCAGGCAGGAAACTCACGTTTTACCGTTCCTTTTAAAGGAAATTGACTTCTACTAAAAACATGATGTGCTTGTGTTTTGTGTGTGTGTTTCTGTGCCTCTTTGTGCATGGTTTAAACAGAGATAATGAGCTATTGTGGTGGTCTTGGGACAAGAATCTTTAGATGTTTTAGATACAAAAAGTAACAATATGTTTGATAGATAGATAGATAGATAGATAGATAGATAGATAGATAGATAGATAACTTTATTAATCCCGAAAGGGAAATTAGGTTTTCATAGAAGCGGGTACATTCAACCACAAATACAATCAAAATACAAGGGCAAATATAGGAACATTAAATGTACTATATACAAAAATAATAAAATACTATATACAATATAATGCTTAAGTAGCTATAAAATAAAATAAAACACTGAGGTAGAAGATAAACGGTAAACGGATTTCCTCTGCCATTCCTTTAGGCAGCGGGGTTGAATGAGTCTGGACAAGCTTAAGAGCTGCTTCAGCAACAGAGTTTTGCGGAGGGGTTGAGAGAAATTGTCCATGATTGCCAGCAGTTTTGCCAGCATTCTGTCCTCCGCCACCTCCTCCAGGGTGACAAGCTTAGAGCCAACAACAGACCCTGCCTTCTTGATGGGTTAATTCAGTCTGTTGGCGTCCTTCGCTTTGATGCCCGCACCCCAGGACACCACAGCAAAGAAGATGGTGCTTGCAACAACAGACAACAACATCTGGAGCATCCGGTTGCAGACATTAAAGGACCTGAGCCTCCTCAGGAAGTAAAGCCGGCTCAGGCCCTTCATGTAGACTGCCTCCGTGTTTGTAGACCATTCCAGTTTATTGTCTAGTACAACACCAAGGTATTTGTATGATTGCACTATTTCCACATCTATCCCACCAATGCAGACTGGAGAGGGAGGGGGTTCTCCAGTTTGGCCTTCAGCAGCCTGGGCTGGATGGTGTTGAAGGCACTGGAGAAGTTGTAGGAGATACACTAATAATAAATGTAATTTATTAATCACTGGCGATTAATAAAACACTCGTTAATGGGGCACCACCTCCGTTATTTTGTCTATTTGAATAATCCGGAGGTAATTAATCAAATTCGACTGGACAAGTTTAACTTGTATCAATTCTAATCAATTTCAGATCAATTTATTCAATCTCATATATGAAGTAGTGAATTCTACACATATCCATCGGTTCTCCACATTAAAAACAAACCTGCACAGACAACGACATACGGTTAAATATGTTTATTGACTAAATGATTCCGGTTAAATAAATGAAATGGCAATTTAAATGAATAACAACAGGTAACAGGAAATGTGAAATAACTAAGTAATGGGTTATTAGTGGAATATGGGCTGATGGTGAGATTACGATTTAGGTTGAAGCATTTAAAGGTTACGGGAGTAATTTTAATACTAACGAGACCCTAAACGAATTTCTCTTAAGCTACAAGATATGAATCAGAGCCATATACACCATCTCATGTATCATGTGTGAATCCAGCTGTTGTGAGTGATGGAGAGCCTACTTTCTCAGCAGAGTTGTGGAGTTTGCGGCAGCGGATTCCCTCAGGTGATTTGCGGCTCCAGCTGGCAGTCCCGGTCCAATGGCCGAGGGTCAGCTCGTCCGGTATCAGTCGGTTGGGCACCTCGGTCCTTTGTCTTAGGAAGAGGGCAGCTGGTCCCGTACCGATCCGGTGCAGATCTTGGCTCAATGCCCAGCGGGATGGTACCGCTAGCGAGCGCTGGGGGCTTGTCACAGAGTCTTTCGTTGGAAACCGCTTGCACGGTCTCGGACACAGCAAGTTGCTGTAGTGTCGTGATGATGATGGATAAAGATGTTCTTCTTCGTTTCTTCGAGTGGTTCTCAGGCTCTGGCTTTGTAAACTAAATTTAACTTCTTGAATAAAATAACTGAGGACGATACGTTGATCAGGCGGATCTTCCGTTGTTAGTTAATGCAAGGTAATCTAAATTAAGTTCACTTCTTCAAAAGCAGGTTACGATACTTAACTGTATAAAACAAATTAAAACAGAACTTCGTTCTGGTACAAACTTAATAAAAGAAGCTAATCAATACTGCAAAAAATATAAAGTGAGAAAAATCAATGCGTGAGCACTTCTGCTGATATCGCTGTCTTGGAGCGTGTTTCAAAGTAAAGTAAAGAGCTTCAAAATAAGTTACAAAAGAAAAACTTAAACAAAACTAAAAAAAACTGAACTGAACATTAAAACTTTTAAAACTGACTCGAGAGACGTGATCTCTCCGTTTTATTACTTGCAAATCGAGGCGTGTCTAGGCGGGGCTTACCGGCTTTTATCTCCAAGATTTAAACGTTACAAAACAGTACTTCACCTTCTCACAGATTCTCACCATGGCTCAATAGATGTACTTTGTCTATCATGAAAAGGATTATGACGTGATTAAACATTAATTATACATATTCAGCTTAATACTTGTTAAAACAAAGACATATCAGAGTCATTTACTGGTTATAACCATGAACATATTAAACAGAATATTTCTCGTCCAACTGTACCAGGACTCACCATCAGGAGGTGCTGTGGTTCCACCGAACACAGTACAGATTAAACATTACAACTTGATTTCAGTCAATCTTAATCGTAGAGAAACGGGAGAAAGATCAGTTTTATGAGCTTCTTTTACTGATTCTTAATGTGTTAGAATTAAGATTGTGAGATACTGACTTAATGGTTAATTAGAAATGGTCTGAAATCTGGAAGAATACAGAGGCCATTTGAATGGAATGTGACCACAGATAAGGATACCAGGCATATGTCGTAAATAACAGAAGACAGAGTAACAGCATAGAACAACTCATCAGAAGGTGTCTGATGTCCACTCTGGAGAGTGTTTGTGGATCAGAAGTCATAGAGACAGAGAGAGAAATAGGTAGAAAGTGTTTATCAGGCGTGTTACTTAATCTGCAAATGTAAAGACATTGTATTAACACAGTCTCTGATAACCAGATGGCTCCGGTCCCTCCTGATGTGGAGAGAATAGGTAACTCCATGTTTCCTCAGACTGACCTGTGAGGGCAGGATTTATCTGTTTTGAGGGAAAAGAGAGTTCAGAAATGGGAGAGAAAGTTCATCCAAAGGCTTTGGGTTGTAAATTAATTAAAACTGTCCTCATTTGAAGTCTTTATGGTCCAGGAGAACACTATCCTCTCTGCCAGGAGATAAGATGGTCAGCCTGGAAGACGCCTCCTTCCTGTAAATCGTCTTTATCCAGATGAAAAGGGTTAACAAGAACAACAGGGCCTCAATGTAATGCAGAGGCGATTGACAGATGTTCCTACAAAGTCGACGAACATGTCGTGGACAGTGGTGCTGGGTCTGTCCAGGGAGGAGTAGGCTTCCTGCAGCAGGTAAATGATTGCATTGTCAACCCCAACATGGGGCTGATATGCAAACTGTAGGGGGTCTTGTGATGGGCACACTAGGGGTCTGAGGTGTGCTAGAACTAGCCTCTCCATGACCTTCATGATGTGAGAGGTCAGTGCAATCGGTCTGTAGTCATCCAGTGCCACAGGATGTCCTTTTTTGGGCACTGGAACGAGGCAGGATGTTTTCCAAAGCACTGCCACTCTCTGAAGGTGGAGGCTCAGGTTGAAGAGGTGCTAGAGAACTCCACAGAGCTGGCTGGCACAGGCCTTCAGCACGTGAGGGCTGGTGCGGTCCGGTCCAGCAGACTTCCTCTACTTGAGCCTCTCCAGCTCTCCCCTCACCTGGCTGGCTGTGATGTTAAGTCGAGTCTGAGGGGTGGGGGGTGTGAGAGAGTCTGTGGTTGGTGTCAGCAGGGGGGTGGGGATGAGGGAGGTGGTGATAGCTGGTGTCTGCTGCGGCGGTTGGTGTGGGGCTGTGGGGGCTGTGTGTGTTGTGTCCTGGAGTGGTTACTCAGACAGGGGGCGGTTCCTCATGTGGGCAATATGGGCAGCCACCCAGGGCGGCATTTGTGGAGGGGCGGCATGAGTGCCCGCAAAAAAAAAAGAATATATATATATATATATATATACATACATACACATACATATATATATACATATATATATATAAACACAAATGGATAAGAAGAAGTCAAAGCCATCAGGTGCCCAGTTCAGAAAAAAGAGGAAAGAAGAAGAGGAGAAACAAGCAAAAGATAAAAGGTATGGAGCTATGTCATCTACTCTTCATGAGTATGAACATGCAATGAAATTAAATGACATTAATTAGTATAGGCTAACTCGTATGTTTGTTAGCCTCTTGCTATACTGCTGGCTATTATAGTAGACAACAACAGTATTCCGTTGTCAGTCCAACTGACTAGCAAACATTATAGCTAATTAATTTCAATAATGTGTATGTAACACAACGATTACTAGCTCACTTATTGTTTGGTAAACATGTTAGGTCCTGTGCTGCTCAGTAAAGTGAATTATCAATTCTGTAAGCTAATTCAAAAGACGCATATTGCACTGATATTTTGTGATTTAGCTTTCTGAGTCATTTAGAGTGTGGTATGTTTATTAGCCATTAACCAAGGAGGTTGTGATATTCATTTGTTTCCTATTCTAAGGTTTAATAATTTTTGCATCAATTATGTTGTATTTTAATGCAAATGTAGGGGCACTTTTGAAATATTTTGGAGCACCCTCTGCCACTAGCCGGGATGAGGAGCCATCTACCTCCTCAGCCACACATATATGTCTCCACAAATGCTGTCAGATCCTGAGGATGAAGACCCATTTGCCTGTACTTCTCCCCAGCAGGACTCTTCAGGTGAGTTTGTGTGCACATATGTCTGTGAGAGTGTGTGTGTGTGTGTGTGTGTGTGTGTGTGTGTGTGTGTGTGTGTGTGTGTGCGCATGTGTGTGTAGGGGGGATGTACAATGTCCTGTATAGTGCTGTGATGAGTACCTAGACATGTTTAAATAAGGGTGGTTAAAAGCCAAAAGTCTCCCTCTCTCCCTCCATTTCCTTCTCTCCCTCTCCCTTTCGTTTCCAGTGAGCGTGAGTGGTAGTGGATGTGCGAGTGGCGTGGAGCTTTGAATGGTTTGCTGTCCCTGTTTTTCGGATTTTCAACTGTTGTCTTCACCTGTCCTTTGTGCATGATCAGGTAAGCTTTCATAATACTTTTGCTGAGTGTTGGTCGAGCGATCAGTGGTTTTGTCTGGTGGTATTCGGGAGCGATGGTGTCCGCCGTGACGCCACCTCCGTCTATCCAGCAGGGAGTGAGGATAGTCCCACCCGATAGTAATGTTAGCTTGGAGGAAGTTTTGTTGGCTGCTGGTGAGCAGTTGGGACAAACTCTGTTTTGCATCATAAATGAATAAAGCAGTGGTTGTGTTCCTAAAAGACGAGCCTCTTGTTCATCAGCTGATACAGAGTGGATTGTTTCTCAGAGATCTATTTGTACGGGTGTCTCCGCTGTCCGCACCGTATCCAGTGTCCCGCTGTTTATCCCTAACAAGCTGTTAGAGAATGAACTGCGGCTGTTCGGGAAGTTGCCAGCGGGTTTAAAACAGTGAGTTTGGGGTGTAAGGATCCCAAATTGAAACATATACAGTCTCTGACGCGGCAGGTGTTCATGTCCCTGAACTCGCCCACACAAACACTGGAGGTGTCCTTCAGAGTGAAACGCGGTGATGGCTATGTATGCCAGCTCAGGGCAGATGAAATGCTTTGAGTGTGGAGATGTGGGACATAAATGTTATGCCTGTCCACACAAACAACAGGCAGCAGCTCATTCCACTGCTGCCGCTGCCGGTGACAGTGCCAAACCCGCGGCTGGCGACGGTGCTGCACGCAGTGTCATGGCCGGGGGTGCCGCAGTCCATCCGAGCAGGCCAGAAACCAATCCAAACGACAGTGTTGTGGCTGCAGCCGGCGGTATTTGTGCACGGTCTGAAAGTAATGAGCTAGATAGGGAGGAAGAGAGCCAGCCTGAGAGGCAGCAGGCTACTGTGGCTGCAGAAAACCTGAGTAACTCTGTGTGCAGCAGCGGAAGCACAAGTAGGAAATGTTGAGGAAGCAGCATCCACAAGTGTTGCAGACAGAGACAACAGTGAGATCACTGGTGAAGGACAGGGTGTGTTCAGCAGCCAGGTGTCAGGGGAAGGAGATGACATGGATTATGACTCTGAGTCAGATACCATATCTGTTGGTGAAACATCCACTAAGAGCCCAGATCTCTACTCTCTAGAGGACAGAAATCAAATTCTGGATGAAACATTCAAAAAGTCTGTGAGAGTGAGTGACTATTTCAGTGATACCAATAAGTTCATCAGATCGGTTGGTGTCAGTTTTGACCTTTTGGATAAAAAGAAATGTTTTCACCTTAAAAAGCATATTACAACTTTTAAGAAACTAACAACAGGTAAAACTGTCCTTTTTACTAGAAAGTAATATATGATCATGCATCACATGCTGGGTTGCTTTCTTCACTGTTCCCTGCTTGCTTTTCCTGTCTGTTTCATTTTTCTGATGTCTTTATGCAGAGTCTTAAAATAGGGTCTCTAAGCATTAATGGGGGAGAGTCAGACAAAAGAGTGCTCTGATTTCAGAAATTTCCACAATAAAAAATACAGATGTGTTGTTTCTGCAGGAGACACATTTAAATTGGGGCTTATGGTGGCAGGGTCCATGTATCTTCAGTCAGTAACTATCTTGTTTTAAAGAACAGCAAATGCAACAGTTTTATCCTCCACCGAAGTGCTGAGGGGTCGTCTGCTCATTGTAAGGGCAGAAATAGATAATAATGTGTTCTACTTTGTTAATGTGTATGCTCCAAATCATGGAACAGAAAGGGTAGGTTTTTTCACTCTGATGGAAAATGAGCCGAGAAATTACCATCAGGATCAGCTCATCATTGGTGGAGATTTTAACTGTACCATAGATTTCACTGTAGACAGGACAAGTGAAGACCCTCATCCTCAGTCAACTCAGAGCCTTAATAACATCATCACACACCTGGAACTGTCAGACACATGAAGTTCCAGAACCTTATCAAACAGACTCAAGGACATCCTGGAAATAATTGTACATCCTGATCAGACTTATTGTATTCCTGATAGGACAATCATGGACAACATTTTCCTCATTCGTGATGTAATTGACGTGTGTAAATGTGATAATGTCAACTTTGGTATTGTCTCTTTGGACCAAGAGAAAGCGTTTGACAGGATGGATCACTCTTATTTGTTTTCTGCGCTTCAGGAGTTTGGCTGGTGTGACACAGCTCGATTGCTTCTGAGGAGAGCTGGACGGCTGGGCTATAACAAACATCTGTTCCTCCTACAACCCAAGGACATGGTCCATTCTACAGCTCTGTACTGTAAGCTTGGCAGATGTTCAAGGTCAAATGTGACACTGAAGAGACTCCGAGCCTGTGGTTGTTTGAGGAACCTCTGTTCTTTAACAGCTTCATCAGGACTCGAACTCTGCAGTCTGCCAGCCTGCGAGCCAAACTCAGAGGAGCTGGCTGCACCAAACTGGGCCATCTGATGAAGATGACGGCGACATCTGTTGACACTCTGAGAAACAACAGCAACATCACCTGTGTCAGGCTGATCAACAAAGTGGTGGAGGAAGTCTGTGTTGCCCTACCTCAGCCCCTGAGAATGATTGCAGAAGATCGCACTCTGTGTGAAGAGTGCCAATACAGCTTCCCCTCTCTGTCGATTACCCCAGCTGTGGGGGAGTGGCAGGAGGGAGAAGGTCAGCTGCTACCGTTTGCAACTCCTAACCTTTCCTAAGTTTAAGGCTGTGGGGAAAAAAACACTCTACCAAATCAGCGTCAGGATCCTAACGTGCAGTCTCTGTCAGGGATGGAGGAGTCCAGGTGGACTGAGTTTTTTGGCCAAGACGTTTCCCAGAAAGTCAGCTGGCGGTCCCTGTACAAGCTGCCTGTTGAAAAATGGACAGTAGACCTCCAGTGGAGGATTGTGCATGGTGCAATAGCTACAAACAGATACAGAGTGCACCTTGTTCCTGACCTTATTTGTCCAGTGTAGAGATTTTGTTTGAGTAGTCAAAAACCTGGTTTCAGCGTCTTGGGGAGGTTTTTTCTTTTGATTTGTTAATTTATGGCCCAAAATATTGCCAAGAAGAAGTCTGCTGTCCACACACTCTTGAACTTTCTATCTGGTTCTGCAAAGTTGGCCATCTGGCTGACCGGCAGAAACCAGGCTCATACTGTGGGCAGTGTTGAGCCGGTGCCAGTTCTGAAGGAACTGTTGAAGGCCTGACTGCGAGTGGAACATGCTTATTATTTGATGATGGACACTTTGCAGGCCTTCACACGTATATGGGCTGTTGGGGGGGTTTTGTGCCCTGTGGGGGAGGACGGGGAGCTGGATATACATTGAAGAGTGATTTTGTTTTCTCCTTTAAGTGGCTTAATAAAAGGGACTTTTAAAACCTAAACCTAAACCTCTCCCTCTCTATTTCCTTCTCTCTAGTTCCTCCTCTCCCTCTCCCTATTTAGTTCCTCCTCTCCCTCTCCCTATTTAGTTCCTTCTCTCACTCTTTAGAGTGGTCTCTCAAAAGAGTGCACAGAAAAAAAACTGCCCTTCACCTGTTGGTTGTATTCTTTTCATGTATGTGACATATTTTTACACATGCAGACAATGAGTACAGCTTTTGCACACCTTAAGATCGACAGATGCGTAGGAGAAGACCGAAGGCCAACAAAATCAGGAAAACGACTCCCACACTGTTGTCATTAAACTTAATTGCAAGTGAAGTTGGACAGTGTGCATGTCACCGTTCTACTGTGGCAGCCTAGTTGTTTTTGTTCTGCTTCTGTGTTTTTTCTCCTGTCTACCTTTTCCCCCTCCTCTGCTCCTTTCCCTGTGTGTGTGTGTGTGTGTGTGTGTGTGTGTGTGTGTGTGTGTGTGTGTCTGTGGGCATGGCAGCAGCAGCAGCAGCAGAGTGGCACACCTGCTTCTCATCTACTCATCATTCCTCCGGCTATATTACCCTGGTCTCTCCACTACTTTGGTGCCAGATTATTCCGTCCCATTTGGTGACTACACTGTGCCACAGATTTAATTGTTTCTCGAAACTAAGTATTCCATGTTCCTGTGTTTTTGCTCTTCTGTTAATGCTCGTGTTTTGTTGGCTCATTCTGCAGAAACCTCCAATACCTCTCCGTTCTGTTGCCTGCCTGCCTGCCAGCCTGGTCGTCTCATCCACATTACCTCCTGAACTCACCATTGCAAATAAACCTTTTCTCCCTGAAGTTCTGTCTCCGGTCTCTACATTTGGGTCTACTAAAAAACCCACACATAACAGTGCGGGAGTCTTTTCCCTGACACATACAGACAAAAAAACTGTATTGAAATGCTGGTATGATGTCCATATAACTGTCTACAGGCCGTTTTCAGGTCCATCAATGCCAAGGGCCATGTGCGTATTGCAGTAAAAATAGGCAAGACTCTGCAGCCTCACTTGACACATATGAGAGACGCACTAGTCATGCAGCCAGTGTGTCAGCTCTAACCTTTTAACATGGATGCTGAAATGAAAAGCAAAGCATTCCGCCACACAACAGCGTTGCTGATGCATCCAGTGAGGCTAGCCTGTTACTCTCACCTGAACCTGGCTGTTTTGCAGAGAAAAAAATACAAAATAAAAAAATTGTAGATGAAAAGAGCCTAAAATCACCTTTAGTGCTGCCACCGTCCCAGACTGACTTTGAATTGCCCCATCATCAATTAAACCATGAATCTTGCAAAACTAAGCAAACTAACAGGGACTACTGAGTTATATACAGCCACCATTAACAATTATTTTGACAATTGAACGAGATATTGCGTATGGTAAAAAAAAAAGCAGATTGCAGTTGAAGTACAGTACTGCATACATATTAGTCTATATAAATATGAAACTATTGCAAAGGCACACCAACCAAAAGAAAAATGGGAAATAATTATTCTGCACTTTATCAAGGACGCACATGAACACCGATCAAATCCTCACTGGATTAATTAGTCAGCAATTAGGAGCGATACCCCTATCATACGTGTATTTTTGAGGGTATGACTGTGATGGCAGATCCCTCGGCCTAAGGAATATATAAATATGGGATAAAATATTCATAAAAAAGTGATAGTTTCACTTAACACTTGGACTGATTTACACTACTCAAAATTAGTTAAGGATATTGGGATATGTGTTACGCTGGGTTGGTAGATTGTACACCCAAAAGCAGACAATGAGGCAGGAAGTGGAGTACAAAGCGATTTATAAAGTAAGCAGGTAAAGATGTGGAGAGTCCCAGGCTCAGTCCCCGTCTGGGAGTGTGTGGGTGGAGGAGAGATAGCTCACGGTGGCGCTGGTGGAAGCGTGGCGAGTTGAGACTCCTGTTGGCCAGCAGCAGAGGAGCAGAGAGCTTGATGGCTGGAGCTGGAAACACTGGTAGGAGTGCAGGTGAACACTGGATGTCAGAACTTAATAAATCCCCTTTTTCAAAGCTGACCGTTTTTTTTTATGTATTTGTTGTAGTCTGAAGTTAGTCAAATGGCAATATTAGGCTGAAGTGTTGATCAAATAACAATTATGATCCCATATGGCATCCAGTAATTGTGCAAAGCTAAGGGGGGTTTAGGGGCACCTTTTTCCAAAGGGGAAACCCATGGTCTCTGACTCTGAAAACCCATAGCTTAGAGCCGCGGTTCTCAAAGTGTGGGGCGCACCCTACTGGTGGGGAATAGAGGCGTGACGGGTGGGGCACGACAAACGGGAGGAAATTTCACTGAAAACTCCATATTTCTTATGGTAGGAGCGAAAACTTGACAGACATAGCAACAGTAACTAAGGGGGGCAGGGCTTAGCGAAGGGTCAATTGTAGTGGAACAAACTTTCGCACGGGTGGGTAGCAGGCTAGTGTGGACAATAACACAACATGGATAACATGGATACGTTAGCCAATCATCATCACTTATGCGGTTGTCTTGCCCCTCCCTCCTCCCTCACCAAAGAAAAAAAAAAAACAGCTTTGCAGCTCCTGTGGCTGAGAGCCAAGTCGGATGACAACAGCTTCAATGAGTAGCTTCAGTTTATAACGTGCCACATTTAATTGTAATGATGGTAATAGTAATTAGTTAGATTACCCGTTACTGAAAAAAATAACGCCGTTAGTAACGCCGTTTATTTTAACGCCATTAATCGCATCACTGGTTACTTGTAGTAAAACGATGCACTGATACACTCTTCTTCCTACCGCTTGTGAGGACTCAGATTCCATCGGCGGTTTAGCAGACGTCAGACAGTGCACGTTTGTGGTTTGGGGGAGTGGCTTTGGAGAGAGGCCTGAGTGCCGGGGGGCGGGATTTACTGGCTGGATACTTTCAAAATCTAGCCTGGGCTGGACGGTTTTTCCAAATTACCAACCTCAGCTTTAACCTTCGATCCGTTTCCCAGGACAGGGACATGGTCAAATAAAATTACATGTTTTATTTCTTCACATTCTGTTTGTGTGTAGCAGACAGCAGCAGCAGGGCCAGGCCAGGAGGGCTACTGTGACTACATACCTAATTATCATTACAGTGGACCTTTTTGTTCACTTAATGGGCGTCCATCAGGTCTTCAGCCCCCACAAGGTGCATTGTCAGACTGATAGCAAGAGCCTTGCATACTGTGCTGAATACAAGTGATCTGATCAGTATTTACAATGTAGCCTGAATCTGCACTCTACTGCCATTAGCACATATTAGCTAGTTTAGCTCAATCGCCTGAAGAACAATAACCCATAAAATTATAATTTGGCGTATTTGAACAAGCTCAACAACAGCTACCAAAAGCCATAGTCCTAACAGCCTTAACTAATGTGTTGTCACTAGTTAGATGGTCAAAATTAGAAAAATAACAGCTTAAATCCCTGAGGATTATAGTGTAGTGTACCGCACTATGCCACAGCTAATTAACAGCAATCTCCACACTGCCTTCAAGCTGGGCGTAATCATACACCTCAGACTGTATGTTTCACTTAAAGGCTTATGCAAGTACAAACAGTAACTTAACGTTTCACATCATTAGTCTATTTAACTTTGTTCACAGAAGAGCTGTTAAAGTTAAATATCAACTGAAGCAGTCATATGTACATAGCGTTACACTACATACATCTGCTTCCTGTTAAGTCAACCAGCCAAAATACAAAGAGCGCCACTCTGCCATTGCTGAGCACATTGTGGTCAAACGGGGTAAGTGTCAGGATTTTAGTGTCATCATCAGGATTCAAGCACTCTGCTGCCACCTAGCATCTACAGTTATCAAGTGCAGGCCCCCCCACCGCGGCATCACAGCAGTTACGCAGCAGCAAAGACGCCATATGAAAGTAGAAACATCTGTACAGGTTATATGACAGACTATATAGGGATCTTGGGTGGCAGTAATCGCTTCAGGGTGTCGGGTCAGGACACTGTTGTAATGTTCAGGTGAGTGCATTAATAAGAGGCAGAGTCTTTTAATCCAGTTCAAGCTGTTTATCAGCGTTTTGTGTGTGTGTGTGGTTGCTGCAATACAAGCACAACAATACAGAGTGATTAGAAAATAAAGTACAACTTAAACATAAAAATAAACTGAGCTAGATATATATCTTTAACCAGATAACAACTGAAATACAGCTCCAGATTAGTTATGAACTTAAAGTCAGCATTAATCAATTAAACCTGAATGAGCATTAGTCTATAGGCTTAGATGCAACATAAGAGGGACATACACTGTCACTGATCAATTAGCATTCAGTGCGCAATGTATAAACAACAGAGATTAGCAATACAGCAGCATAAACCTCTGAGGCTATTGCTAGTTAGCAGCTAGCTCCACGTCACTCATTAGCGGCTAATTGTTCATCACATTATACAAACCGATGGCAAAACTACTGCTAAGTCATCAAAATAGACTCATGGATAAACACAAACATCAACAGAGTGTAACACAACAGGAAAAACACAGAAACTTACATCTTAAGCGACACACACACTAACGATCCTTCAGCCGATCTGTGTGTCTGCACTGATAGACATGTCCGTGGTGCGTTCAAGGACCCAGAGACTGTTGGAATTTTCATGTGCGGCATAAGCTTTTGTACACAGGTGGTTGTGGTCACTTATAATTAACCCCACCTGTGTATAGAAGAGGGCGTTTTCACAATAAGTCCTTGTGCCAACTTATTAAAAAGTCAAATCTGACTATTGTCCTCATCTTTCTTTAAGGTGTAATTGTGATTTTAGCGCAATAATTTGTTTAACGTTTGTGTTGTGAAACCATAGCGAGATTTGGCAAGCCCAACTAGGTGTCTTATTGACTACTATAATTAATTCTAGCCAATTTTAAAGGATGATAAAAGCATGATATGATCCATGTCCGTCAACTATGTTAAATCAGAGGTAGCCTTTTGTCTTCAGTGTAAATGCTTGTTTAATACTCTTTGTTTTACCATTTTTACATATTTTACATAATCTTCAATTGTGCAAAATGCCTGTTTACCCCATAATACATGTTACCAGGCAGTGTCCAGGCATTTTGACATAGTTGTGTAATTTATATCCAGTACTGTAGCTTATTCTGCAGACCTACACTAAATATAACCACATTTGATTCTGTCATGCTGATATATAGCCGATGTGGCAGGATGGCTCATCTCATTCTCATTTCATCATAAATATGCACACTAGAACTGTTAATTGTTAATTATTTAATTATAATTGTTAATTGTGTGGCAGTCTCTTTCCTCCTTTTCTTCCTGCCCACTGAGTGCCACTGGGCTGGAGGCAATGATTCTATTGCACCTTGATTGTGGGGTGGTGCTGTGCAAAGCTATATCTGAGAGTGCCCCTCCTCGAATGTGTATCCTCATATCTTGGAGCCTGGTTTCCATGTCGGCGGCATGGTCTGGTTTGGTGTGGCGGGTGTGTGCATGGTCAGCATGGCTGTTTCAGATGCTGTGTGGTACGGATCGTGTTTCCCCAGTGATTGTAAGGAGTGTGAGTGTTTTCAAATCTGTGTGATCTGTGAGTTTAGTAGCAGAGTGATTGTTCACTTTTACAAATTCCTGGGGGTGAAATTCCCCTAGGTGGCGTTTTACTGGATTCCTAGTAAAACGAAATAAACCAAATTTAACCCTTGCTGCCTTGCCACACTTCCATTAGTTGCTGCTTTCCCTCAGTCACTTCCTGTTTTCCTTCCACCACTTGCAGCTTTCCTTCCATCAATTGCTGCTTTCCTTCCTTTACTTGCTGCTTTCCTTCATTCACTTGCTGCTCCCCCTCCACCACTTACTGCATTCCTTCCATCACTTGCAGTTTTCCCTTCATCACTTGCTGTTTCCTTCCATCACTTGCTGTTTCCTTCCATCACTTGCTGTTTCCTTCCATCACTTGCAGTTTTCCCTTCATCACTTGCTGTTTCCTTTCATCACTTGCTGTTTTCCTTCTGTAGTGAACCTCAGTGAAGGTTGTGAACACAACCCAGGTAGTCCAGCAAGGCTTCTCCCCCTGCCCAGGTGCAGTATAAAAGGCCTCAGCTGGCTCAGTTCAACCTCTTGCTGGTCCCTGGTGGTGGTTGCCTGCTGAAGGTGGTGAGTAGGGTCCCCATTTTTGTTTCTGGTTGATTTAAAGTTGTTTTTCCCCTCCACTAACATGTGCCTTTTTGTGTTTTGGGCTCACCTGCTGCTGTTCTGCTTTGCTTGTGTTTTTGTTAGGAAGTTTCTTTTTGTTTTTCTTTGATTTCCAGTGCGGCCTGGGTGTCATCAGGTGGGAGGC
Organism: Pagrus major; assembly: GCF_040436345.1. NCBI lineage: Eukaryota > Metazoa > Chordata > Actinopteri > Spariformes > Sparidae > Pagrus > Pagrus major. The sequence continues at coordinate 26,327,434 of NC_133222.1, read as the reverse complement.
TAGGCACCGTGCTGAGAACCTCACTCCTGTTGCATGCAAGTAGGCACTGGGGCACTTTTAGTGCATGTTTTGTTTGTAGTTTCTGTAGTGTTACACCCCAGACTAGTGAGAAGGGGCACTTTCCCAGTAGTCTGCCTCCCACTGAGGCCCCAGCCCACTGATTTTAGTTTTCTGTTATAGTCCTTTTTAGAGTTTTAGTATTGTTATAGCTGGCTTTTTAAATTGTTTCTGTTGAATAAAAATATTTGCTTTATTTATCTACTGTCTCTGCCTCATCAGTCTCGAACCTGTGCCCTTATATATTGATTTGCATCATCCTGGTTTATTTTGGTTTTCATATCCTGGGGTACCCAGGTGGTGTTGGTCTCTAAGTTAGTTTCCTTCCCCCCTTAGTTATCTTTATTTCTCCCCCCTTATTTAACTTTAAAAACTCAACTCCTTACCACACTTCCATCACTTGCTGCTTAACCCCTAGATTCCACCAGATACGTGTCCAGTCCAGCTCCACTCCATCACGGCTCCGCCGCGGCAGCGGCCCTGATAGGATTCACTCTAGTCTGTGTTAACTTCCGCTGCGTAGTATCTGCTCCATCCCAGCTCCAGCAGTCCGGACCCTGCCAGAGCAGATATGCAGGGCTTCTATTTCTGCCAGAGCACGATGCAGCAATTCAGCCGAATTCAGCACAGAGCAGACAGGAAGTCAGACACCAAAACAACCTAACATCCAGTTCATTTTCATAATTGTAGTGCGCATGCATCACCGTGCATGCAGCCTGTTGCAGTCGCTCCTGTTTGTTTTAATACTTTATTAAATAAGAAGCTAAAAAGTAGTATATTTTGACTTTTAAGCCGTGCCCTCTCCAAACATGTTATGCAATTTCCCCTCGGATCAATAAAGTATTTCTGATTCTGATAATAAAACACTCCTTGTTGATGCCAGCACAAAAATCTCAAGACAAATCCAAGCACTACTTCTAATCCTTCCATTGGGAATACTTGTTAGGGCCTGAGCACTTGTCAGCGCGAGGACCTATTGTATCTCTAAGGATTATTTTTTTCCCTCCCAAACGATCGCATATTTGGCAGCCTGAACATACCCCAAAACTCACCAAACTCGGAACATACATCACATCTGTGTGCCGCGATCAGAATTCAACATGATTAGGGTAGGTGTGGCCAGGGGACTCAGTAGCGCCACCTAACGTCGTTTTGTGCACGTGGAAACAGTCTCGGATCATCATGAAATTTACAGGACTCATGGGTCTCAAGGATTTAGCACAGAATTATTTTTGTTGGAATTTTTGCTGCAACAGGAAGTTGGCCATCTTGAATGGTGTGCGGCAATTTGCATTTTTCCAACACTGTTTTCGTGACTTTAAGATGTTCGCAGACACACCAAATTTGGCCCGTAGCTTCTAACTACGGTGGCCCTGAAGTGCAAATCACAATGGCAAATCAGAAAACACAACAACAAAACAGAAAACACAACACAACAACAAAACAGAAAACACAACTAATTACTAAACACAACAGCAAATCAGAAAACACAACCACTAATTACTAAACACAACAGCAAATCAGAAAACACAACACAACAAAACAGAAAACACAACAACATTAAAGCAACACTAGGTAGTTTGGACTCATTACTACCCCCAGCTGGTTGAGAAGCGCAATTATCTGTTACCAGTGTCGTAAACACTGTCGCTGTATGAGCATTCCTGGGGAAAATGAATACACGTGAATTTGTTGACGGAGACGGCGAATCACGAAATCGTCTGAAAAAACCTCAATCGAGTGCCAACAACAAGCTAGATTCAGAGATAGCAGTTGGTAGTTTGTTAGCATATAGGCTGCACAGCACATTAGCATGCTAGAATTATTCTCATACCGAGTTGGTTGTAGTGATTGCACCGACTAAGTCACTCTCAAAACACGATGCTTGGGGGTGAATGTGTTTAGTAACGTCTGAAAATATAACTATGTTTTCGGGAGTTACTAAATACAATCACAATTTGACGTTGTGTTTGGTGTAATAACTACAACCAACTCGGTACGACAACAGTAAGTAGCATGCTAATGTTACCGCTAACAACAACAGCCTAATGTTACCTCCCAACCACACTGTTCAACAATTACGTTGATTATCTGCATGAACTAAGGAATCTGCAACTTTTCAAGACAAGACGTTCATAGTGTTTTAGTAAGTTAGTCATCGTTTACAGTCACTACATGAAAACGTGCAAGCTATCGAAATGGACAGCATTAGATTTACTACGGTTATAAACTGTGGACAAATAGTGCCCCAATGAACACCACATAACAACAAATCAACTCAAAGTAAAAGTCGGTAAGATAATAAATATGTATATATGTAATATATGACTTACAAATTCAGTAGCATCAAGGCTAGGTCGCCATCAGTCTTGAAACCCATTTCTTACTCAGCTCGCGCCACCGAGTGTAAGCTAGTCCAATATTTATCCGTGTCTGGGCTCTGTTCTATCACTTTCTCTTTTTCTTTTCTTCGCCTCCTCAGACAATACCTTCTTGGCTTTTTTCGCTGGCTCGGCCATGGTGTTGGTTCACGAAAAATCCAAGTAGCTGCTGGCTAAATCCACCGATGAATAAACGTGTGACGTATGCCGTAAAGCAGGTCGCACTAGACGCCTTTACGTCAACCTGAGACCCTGGTGATACTACTAGCAAAGTTTCATGTTGTGTCGAGACTTCTTAGTGTTTTAAAAATAGCGATTTTGATGCTACCATAAAGTTGCCCCTAGCACGCCATTTAAAATGATTTTGACCCGAAAATGAAAATACGGTTAATCTTAAAAGTGGCTTTTTCATCACAATTATGCTTTTACACGAAGGTTTGACTCGGGTTCCTTCACAAAAAAAGCCTAGGTTGCATTTTGGCGAGAGTTTCACTTTAAGCCTACCAGTTCAGCGACTTCCCTGCATGACAGCATGGAACGAGGTGTGCACCTGCCTCACTCCACCAGCTTGAACCAAATGTCTCATCCTGTGTTCCCACCACGGGCAGACTTATACACCGCAGACCCCTCTAGGTGGTGCACCTCCCACTTTCCTGCTCAGTGCCACCTGCCACGTATGTCCATCTTCAATAAATCCAACTGACTGCTTAGGGATTCATATCACAGGATAGATACCTGTCAGCCAGTAAGACATGGTTATTTCCATGCAACTCTCTGATTGGTCTTGCCTCTGTTGCATTAACTGAAGACAGGAAATTACAAAACTGCCATCTTCTTTAGTGTTATATGGCTCAGAGTGCGGTTATATTATTGAGGGAGAATTGTCCGGGGCTTAAGAAAAAATCAGGCGACACCACTGATCCCAGACATATCATCTTTATGCTCAAGAGCCTACTAGTAAAAGGGTATCAGACAGCATTACAGTACATTTTGAAGATGGTGAACATGTTCAACTATGGTACTACAGTATATTATTCAAAGGCTATGTTATTATCAAGGTCTATTCTCACATATGGCATTTGACACATGCAGGTCTCACATACAAAATGCCCTCAAAACTTGTTTGTTCGTTTTTCAATCAGGGACATGCATAATATAAGCAGAGCTACAAATTTAGTGGGTACTTGAGCAGTGGTAACAGTGCGGCATTGAATTTTTTTCATTACACAGTGCAATGCGTAATGAAAAAAAAACTGTCTGGTGCAGGTGAGCTTAATAGCATTGTATATACAGTTGAAAATATTGTACTCTGCCTTCTTGGCAGTATGCCTCATACCTGTAAAGAGGCTGTCATTTTCGGACTGGTGTTTAATGAGGAATTTGGTGTCTTTTATTTCACTCAACAAATCCTGGTGGGCTACTCTGTGTGTGTGTGTGTGTGTGTGTGTGTGTGTGTGTTTTGTGTGCGTGCATGTTTGTGTGCGTGCATGCATGCGTGCGTGTGTGTGTGTGTGTGTGTGTGTGTGTGTGTGTGTGTGAAGGGAAAGACACTGAGAGAGATAGAGACAAAGACAGAGAGGTTAAATTCTTTCCATCTGTTATGAAACCACAGCCTGGTCACATGCAGTACATTAACTAGCCATTAGGAATCAATGGTTCATCTATAATGCATTATGGTCATAGGTACATTAAGAAGTCATGACATTAACATCTGTTAGATGTCATCTGAATGGGTGTGATCAACCCTTTTAGCCAAAAAGCATAGTAGAATAAATATAATTGTGGCTGCAGTGTAGTGCTTTACAGTAAAGACTAAATCAAACAAAAACAGGACCAGTACTGTCAATCAAGCATAGCAGGACACTAAGCACATTTGTGTTTTCCTTTCTTTTTAATTGTGATGAATAATCTCATGATGTTTTTCCTCCCATTTACAAATATTTTCCCATTCATCTTCAAGATGTAACCATGTAAACTCTTTCCTGTTTATTTTTTATCATGTGTGGTATTTCAGAGTCCTGAAACATTTGTATAATCTGGATATTATTCTGCCTCCAATCCCTGATTTGTAGGTTGTCACAAAAACAATTAGTATATCATCTGCTTTGTCCATTCCCTCAGTCATAATTTTATTTACCCAATGTCTCACTTAAAAATATGAACAAAAAACAAATGTCTTGATTCTCCAATCCATAATCTTATTTGAAATTTTCAAAACTCTTTAGTATTCCGTTGTGTGTGAAACAACAGTATGTTTTAAAACTGGTGTCTGTCCTGTTCGGGATAAAATCTACATCGTATGCACACCAACTTGATATTTTATCTGCACTCTTCAGGTTGTACTCTAGTTGTTTTTATCTTTCAGGTTATCTATTAATTTACTTAACTATGATCGCAGTCAATGCTATGCTCACTGATAGGGGGGAATTGATGACCCGTGTGTCTGGAAGAGACTGCATGTTACAGAGCATTTCTGTTTTTTATTAACTTTTACAGATCACCATCATACAGTTCCCATTAAAAGAGCTACCAGTAGCAATTTGTGGTCCGGGTCCTTCTTTCAATCAGCACAGCCAGAGAACACAACGCAGATCACACAAAAGTTAACAAATGTACATCCAGCCAGATAGAAGACTGTTGTAGGCAAGGCATGCCCGGCAATAAACACTGTTGACACTGAATGTACAACAGGATTTTGCAGAATTCTCAAGTAATTTTGCCACAATTCATTCATACATAAGCCTTAATATATCTTGAACAGTGAACAGTGAGTTGAAACAATGACTGCCATTAGCCCCTCAACATGATTCCTGGTACAATGTCACAAATACATAACGTAAAATCCTTATATTTTATATTAGAGAATATTTTCTAAAATAACAAATTCAGATGGCTGTGCAGGCAGTGTAAAACATGACTGTGACTTTGTGTTCTAGTTTGTATGGTCATTTTAGGGGATTGTATTTAAATTTAAAGTTGAATTGGAACATATTAAATAAAACTGTACGGTGAACTCATTGAAGATACATACTGCACATATATGGCCCATTATTAATGACATTTCTACTGTGGGGAAGTTATGCAACACAAAGTAATGTTCACTCAAGCGCTGTATGCATTTAGAGAAAAAAAAAGGAAAAAGGTAAAAAAATGAAAGACATTCAGAAGCAGGGAACGTTCTCATTTTGTTTGCGTAATGAGCAAGTTTTATCATCAAACAAAGTGTTATACTCTGATGTGTTCTTGTATTATCATACTAGTATTTCTATATTTCTACTGTGTAATACATATTACCTACTTATGAAATATGCAGGTTACATCAGCATTGATGCAAAGTAATGAAACAATAGACTGTGGATGATCATTCATCTGTGTATTGAGAAACATTTGGACAGAAATGATTTTTCCTTTTGATGTTTCCTTCAAATCAGTTATTTCAGATCTTAATTCATTTGTATTATAATTCATATATAATTGATTTATAGTAACAACAACTGCTGTTTGGCACTGTTGGCAACTATCTTTCCTGTGGCAAAAATGAAAATAAAATGATCCATGTTGACTAAACTTACGCAGAATTTTTGCATTGAAGGGAACCTTTTTAACACAGATCAGGTGCTTATTTCTGGCCTTTTTCACTGCCTAGCCAGAAACAGGCTGGATTGTGTGATGCAACAAGCAGTGGCTCATTTGCATCACCTAGCAAAGGTAACCATAGCAACACTGTAGCTACCCCTAAGCAATAACCAAAGAAATCATTAATAATGACCAAATAACTTTTACTAAACAATGAAACTGTAAATGCTGACTAATTGTTCGGTTTTTCAAAGCTCCTCACTGCAGTCTCCCTATCGATAATTTTGGTCATATTTAACGTTATACTTTGTTTATGATATGCTGGATTTTCCTGAAAAAATCAAACAAAGCAAAACAATATATATGCTCATACAAAGTAATTCCTCTCAGTCATCACTTATGATCCATTTGAAGTGCGTTTTTGTGTCTGATGGAGACCCTTCCCTCTGCCTGTATATTCTTGTCTTCTTAGTATTTCGTGTGTTCAGGACGTTTAGAGATATCTGCCCTACTAATGTTTAGAGACACATTACTACTTTATCATGCAGCTGTCGCACGGTATGCAATAGATACAGTTAAAAATGTAATGTAACATCCACTCAACTCATGGATACAATTAGTCAACACAAAAACAGTCATATTTGCATTTTGGATCTTAAAACAGCAAATGCAAACTGTGTCATCACTAGGCTGGATGGGAAATATTGGCTATTGCTATGCCTTGATTGGCTGAGTGTGATTGGTCAAAGGCTACATGACTGATTTGTTTGTTTTTTTTAAATCATGCTGTTATACTCGGTTAGTAGAGTGTAGTTTATATGCTTGGTAGATGCCCAGCTGACAGTGTGTTTACAACCCATCCTCATGAGAAAAACAACCATATAGGTTGACTGTAAAAGCAGCTGTTAACAACTATTATTTATGTGTATTGTTAGTGTTACAACCCAGCTCGTTAGGGGGGGAGAAAGTAACATAAAACCAGATATTAAAGTGGAAATTTAAATAATTTATTCGCCACAATTTATCAAAGGAGGAACGATACAAAAACTGAGGATGCCGGACGGGGGAAAAGGCCGGTGGATGCTGCTCAAAACAACAAAGGAATATAACCAAAAGAGACTCTGACTCCAGAGTTATGCCAATTTCAAACAGACAAACAATGCAGATAAAACCCACCCCGGTAATGGCGATGGAAACAGAACATACAAAGTGAACAGCACCCCTTAACTCTAATACAAATAATAACCTAACGTGTGTGCGATCTCGATAGCGAAACACTCTAGCCCTGGCCCAGTACCCCGACACCATCCACAGAACACAACCGTCGTCAAAACGAAGCGAGGCGAACTGGCCAGCGGGATCAGTCGCCACGACTGACAAGCTGACGGACCATTTGAAAACTCCAGTTTCCTGATTGTCGCCCTCGGATTGGCGCTCCTGCACCCGACGGAGCCGCACCAATCAGGACCTACCACTGGCACTGGAGACGAGGGAGGAGCCTGATCTGGGCCGGTGAGCGACTGAGCAAGAGAGAGAGAGACCAAACGAGAGACAAGACACATACACACACATACACACACATGCAGGGCCGTAACAGTTAGGTAGTGAGTTGATGTAATTTTTGCGGCAGCAAAGGAGGAAGTCAGCTGATGTGTTATTGAGAGCGAGAAAGTCCACTTAAAGACGTGGCAGGGGTGGATGGATTGGTCACACTAGCACAGGACCTTCAACTAGGAGACTGCTGTTCGTGTCCTGTGTGAAATAGTCAGTGGTGAGTTATTTTTAATCAGTAACGTTGAGGTGTTACGTCACATGCATAACGCAACAGAAATAACGCATGTTATGAATGTGTAAGTAAGTTTAGTTACATAAGTAATGTAGTTATCTGAACCCAAATCACAATGTTTTCCTAAACCCAAACAAGTAGTTTTAGTGCTCAAACTTTATCAAGAATTTTTACCATACGGACCATACTGCGTCCGTACGAGGTCCACTTGCACGCTGCAACAGTCATGTTGTTTGGGGAATAGTGATATATGTTGTTTTCGGAGTTATTGCCAATGAGAAAAAGTGAGAGTGAGGGAGTACATACAATGATGTAATGACTCAGGTCTCTCTCTTTTTTGATTGATTACGCTCTCAAGCACTTTAGCTTTTTGGACTGTTTTGTGGAGCCCAACTAGTAGTATTTTTCTTTCATTACAACTCATATTGTAGGAATAGTTAATTGACATTCAACTTTTCAAAACTTTGTCATTCTGGATTTTGGAGTGAAATTCCAAAATCTTAAAATGTTTAGCTCAGACTTTAGTCTTAAATTGTCTTTGTTAACATCCGTTTTTCAGTCAGATGTGCATCAGTACAATACATTTAAACCAGCGCAATCATTTTTAATATTTTAAGGACCGTAACATCCATTAACAGCAGCTAACAGCATAAAGCTAGTGAATGCTAACCTTATTAACCTAGCTTACAGCTTTGACAAACTCCCCAGATAAAGATGTCTTACTCCATGTGCCTACGTTTCACAAATGACCCACCATTACAGTATTTAGGATCATTTTCCACAGTACCTCTTCTAAAAATAGCATTTCTTACCTGTGCGCCTGCTTAAACAGGCGATCTGTGATTTCTGTTCATGGATCAAACTCTATTTTACAAAAATTCTCACATGAATCAGCATCTTGTGCTTTGATGCTGTTTATGTTATCTGAGCAGACGTGTCCCTCTCAGACTACATTAATAAATCCAGTACATTAAAAGTCAAACACAAAGGAAAAAAAACACAAGACAATAGTTTTCATTATTGATCCGTATATATCTTTATATTGTCAAGGCGCTGATCGATTCTGTGCAGAACTGGCTGATCTCAATACTGTGCTGCATTTTTTAAAGCATGGCTGGTAATCTTCACAATCTGGCATATTTTCCTTATCTTATATATTGACAATTGCATAGACTGGTCTTAGTAGCTTGTTAAATGTATCTTTGTCCTGAGCATCACTTAATTCACTGCTAATCAGCTCAATACAGTGTATAGAAAGCGTTGAGTCATATTTCTCAAAGTACACACATTTCCTGGGCCCAGTATTTCAAAAGTGATCTGACAGGATTATCCTGGTCGGATTGGATTAAATCTAGATCTGATCTGAAAACTGGGTATTTCAACACAGATCCAGAGAATCCTGATCCTGAAGATCAAGATTCAGCTCTGGTAATCCAATCCTCCCTTGAATCCAGATAAAAGGCTGGATTTGGGTATTTCAAAACGCAAGGCAGATATCTGGATCAACTTGATACCAAAATTTCAGGATCACTTGAATCCCACCTCAGAGGTGGATTTGACTTGGATTGACAAAGTCTCAGCTCCACTTCTCCTAGATATTGTTACTCAAGATGTTCATTACACTTAATCTAAAGTGTTAGTGTTTTACTTTTAACAAATAATTAAAGTAATTGTAAGAAATTCAAAGCATAGTAAAATATTTTTGACCACACTTTCTGAAACTGCTGTAAATAAAAGTAACAATTACAAACCTATTTCTCAAATTCTAGTTCACCGAACATTGTAACTTGCATGTACCAAGACATCAGAGAAAGACAACAGGAATGCAGGGTCCAAACAAAGTTTAATTCCAACAAAACAAAGACATTTCAACCACTAACTAAAACAGGACCTAACCCATCTCAAAGGTCAGAAGTGAGCTGTTTCTCCAATAGCTTTATTTTCAATTCCGTTTTTTCTTTGCTGAAGCAGCATCAGCTTTATTTGTTCGTTGGCCAGTTCAATTTGTTTGACCGCCCTCTCGGTCTCCATTTTGAGGAGCTTTTCATAGGCATCCTCATCACCAGCCTGCCTCTTCCGTCTCCAATAATGCACTTTTAAAATGTTTGGATATAGCTTGAATGTGATTTTAAAACATGCAGCAATGTATTTCAATAAGTGTTTGTGTACACACTGATTATTTTACTTCATCAAATCGGATCCTTTTATAAATTATGTTAAGTGAGAGCTTCTATATACGGGAGAGAAATTAGCATGAAAAAATGTTTCTAATTGTGTCACTGACCAAGGTTTATACCATGAAAGTAATGCTATTACAATTTTTAGCAGTTTCAAGCACTTTATTCAAACTCCAATTACTTGAAAACCTTAAATGTATCAATACAATTAAAGCATTTCCAAGGATTTCCAGCACTCGCCCTGTTGTAGCTGAGTGGTCCATGGCTGTGAGTGGCTCTGAAAGTAGAAGGTGTGTGAGTGTCTTAATCCACAATCCCAAACTGTGTTTATGTACACAAAAACATGATATCATCACCAGCATTACTGTAGCATTCTGACACTTCTGAACCAACCGTATAGTTAATACTCATACTGTGTAGCGTTATGTTTTCTAAGTACTGCAGCAGGTCTGTACACATGTAGCCTATTTATAAGTCTGCTGTGTTGTCAATGACGTGACGCTAATGAGCCCGCTAGCTGCTTAACACACAAGTCAATGGAGCCGGGTTAGCTCCTGTTAGCACGGCCGCGGCTCAATTAGAGATCGCTACGGCCTGGTTTTAATAAGGTGACAATTCAAATAGTTGGCTTGCATGATATGTTGGTTGGCGTTCGTATGGTCTTAAAACCGCTGCACATTAGACGACGGTAAACTTACACTTTTGACGTGAAAGTCACGCTCTCAGCTACTCCTTTCGTGAAGCAGCCGCCATGTTTCAGATCCCGGAGGCGGAGACTTGAGATTTGGAAATCCGTATCCAGCCAGGTCGGGATCACGGTGATCCACCCTGCCAGTGTTTTGAAATACTCAGATAAAGTCAGCAGGATCACCGTGATCCATGACTGAGAAAAGGAGGATTTCATTATCCGGATTACTCTGATCCAGATTACAAGTTTTGAAATACTGGGCCCTGAAGGCAATGTAATTGGGGAAGGGCCTGAGACGTCTTTATTATGCTGTCACTCACAATCCAACACCCCTCTTGGTTGAAACTTGAAACTCTGAAACTTGAAAAAATACAATCTGAAAGTGAAAAAAAATCTGAAACCAAAAAAGATTTGATTTGAATATGAAAAAAACATATCTTAAAACACATTATGTATAAACATAAAATATAAAATCTGCAACTTATTTTTATTTTGAAAATGTTTTAGATTTTTTATAATTCAAGATCAAAACTTGAACTGTCAGTTTGAAATTTTATTTTTCAATTTAAAAAAATGTTCATATTAACAAACCTTTTGGCTTCGATCTGGCTCCATAGCTAGTGTTACGTTAAATATGGCAAAGCTAAACAATAAGATTAGTGGTAGGCCTGCTACTCATTTTTTTCTGTTCCCCTTAGTGATTCACTGACAAACATGAATAATGTATTGGACTCATTATGATACGATGTTTTGCATGTTAGATCTTCCACGGTGAGAGCATCGTTGACTCTGATTATGAGTACCAACAGAGCCAAGCACATCATGTCCGAGAGGACGACCCCGGGGTCGAGGGGAAAGCCGAGGTAGTCATGCGAGGGCAGAGCGAGGGCAACTGGCAGTGTCAGAGGAAGTGGAGGCTGTGGACGTGGGAGTGCGAGAGGCCAAGGAGCAGATGTTCTCTGACAAGTAGGGTCTAACCTGTTAGAGAACTGTAATAACACTCTAAGTGTTAGCATTACACAATGTAAATTACTGCAGCTGCAGAATGGATGGACATACATACACTGCCTATTTAGTTTTCATTTTTTGATCCACAGTAGTATGATAAAAAAAAGATTGTCATTATTTCTTGTTCTGTATTTACTCCTTGTTTTGCACAATCTCTAACTTGTTTGAATAAAGTCTTGAAAATGATAAATGCCTTTTCTTTACACTTCCAGCATAAACACCCAACCCATTACAGTTCTTACACTTCAGATGATGCACTAATAATAACAACTGAATTAGCTATGACTTGTTTATTGAATCTTTTGGAACACATGTAAATAAATAACACTACAAAAATAGTATACCTTTTATCGTTTAGACAATATACAGTACAATTAACATAACTAACTACAACTATATACAGGAAGGACGTCCAGAGGTTTCTTGACTGATTATAAACAGATCAGTGTTGGCCAACATGTTGGGCAGTTGATGTCAGTGCTGTCTCAATCCTCTACTGTTTTGGCAGTGATTGTCCTGTAGAAAGAATAGCACAATTACTTATCTGACAGTAAATACAGCTTTTCAAGGACCTTGAAATTGCTTTCAACTTATTATAACACCACAACTTTGGGTGCATTTTATGCAGTGACAAATATTCCGAACAGTCATCAATGTAGTAGTAGTATTATAGTACATGTACTATTTGGCCATATTTTACATTGACCAGAAACAGCCTCTGTTCCATCAGAATTGCACCATTTACAGTCATTTCATAAGTTTACCAATTCTACTTTTTTGCAAGGTTAGCAAAATTCCACTTTTAGAGTAATTTACATAGTTTCACATTTGTATTATTATTTTTACTATGCATTTTGACAAAAGTTTCACTTTTCATGTGCCATGATTTTATTGAGATAACTACTTTAGATCATAATAACTGATTATGAGGTTCAGAAAATGTTAATATAAACCTAAAGGTGGTATGTGGAACCTGGCATAATTTTGCACAATTTACAACAAAGTAATGGATTTTAAAATAGATTATTCACACAAGCATGTTACCACTTGCTCAAGCTACAATACTGTAAGCCTGCTTACTGTGCCCTCCGCTGACTTGCATCTGCAGCAGCTCCTGGGTGCTTGGGGCAGGGATCCCTGATCACCAGCCCGCCTTGTTGTGCAACGTGGCATCCCCTCAGTAGCAGACAGCAAAATGATTCAACCTGTTAGCCATGGTCTAGTGTGCATTTATTTTGAGGTTTTGAAAGTAATATTTTGTCCTAAGCAGTGTTGTATATTTGACCCTTTATTGCAAATTAGTCACATATATACAGCACCTGAGACTGTGGCGCGCACTAAAGGCCCAGTATAGTATAAGTACAAACATTACTCTATAAATTACATTTAAAGCTACTGAAAAGTCATCATCTCGGCAAAAAATATAATAATTACAGAAAACTGGATACTGGAAACTGACTGAATGTGTTTATGGGGCATGCAAATTGTATTGTTTCTCTCAAAGACAGAGACAAACACAGGGACTGTTGCTAAGTAAAAATAGAAGTCTGGGGTTAGGCGGGTGACTGGCAGCTTATGTGATGGGTTGCAAGCGGTTATTTGAAGGGGCTGGTAGGTGCATTATGTGCAGCAATTATGGTCAGTATTTCCCACATTCTGCTGTGGTCAACTGAAAGTCAGGTCATGACCTGTAATGCAAAGACTATTTTCTTCAGAAATGTCTTACTAATATGTAATAGTCTCAAGCGGTTGGCTCACATGTGACTGTTAGAAACAGTACTTGAAGCATTTTCCTGGTGCAGCTAATGAGATGATGCTATTCCTTTTTGTATTGTATCCCTGCTGAGGAGCACATTCATGCACATAAAGCAAACCAACTTGATATGAAAGAACGACACATGTATGTATGAAATGTATCCATCAAAGATACATATTACATGAATAACAGTGGTCTGATCCATGTTGCTACCAGCATCAAGTTACACTTAACGGTTGGAGACAGACTCTGCAAAGTTTGTTGAAACAGTGGGGCATGGTACAGCAAAGAATTGATGCTTTGAAGGTGTGGAAGTTGATGCGTAGCTCTCTTAACTATAGGACACAGAAATAGGCTACATCAGCACATTTGTAAAACATCCAGTTCAAAGTCTATATGAATGAACGTCATATAAATACCATCTAACAACATCTGCTTACAACTACAATGCAAACCATATTCACAGATATATGCAATCTTCCCAGGACCTCCGAACAGTGGACTTCGCTTTCTACATGTGTAGCACACAAGAATAAGTTTGCTGGCTAATGTCCAAACAGCCCAGGGTAGCAGTGCATGTGTGAACACTGCTATATGGATTAGATCTACAGTACGTGTACATGTTGGCCTGCATGTAAACAGTGACATGTAAATGTTTCATACGCAGTAGTCTATCATAGCTAGCTAGCTAACGTTAGCTACAAGCTGCTAACGTTGATGTTGGGCTAATACATACATTAGCAACATAGGGAACTAACATTAGCTAAGTTGACTACATAATGCAGAGTAATAATACATTTCCCCCAACTAAAACAAACCAGCTCATTACCTGTCCAACAGAGACACAGCTACCATGGCGTCCGTTTTCAGGCCTTTGACTCCATCAGTTGTCTCCATCTTTGAACAGCCACTCCAATGTTGATTCTCGTTTCACCTCTTGAGCTCTCCAACTTCTTTTTGTTTGTAGCCTTCTCCAGTTCAGTCTTTCTTTTCTTGCTCTGTTTGGCAGTGCTAGCTGCTGTAGGTACAGCTGCTAATGAAAAGTGTGTCTGCACTTTCTCTGCCATTCTTGTCTGTAAAAAATGAGCTCAGCTCACTCCACCACAGCGCCAGCAGTGCCTGTGTAGACTCTGGTCACGAGCAGTGAGTGATGGGCGGAGTCAGCGCAGGGTGGGCAGGTAAGGACAGGTTGATAGACAGGTAGGCTGTCCATACAATATCTTCAGGCGTTAAAATTGATTGGATGGAGTTATTACAGCCCTGTCCCTGCCACAGACCATGGATTTTTTTTTCTATTTTGATTGCTGTCTGGATGTTAAGAGATTTTATACAAATATAAAAATAAATGCTCCTGAACAGAGGAGTGAAGAATCAAACTCCCTATATAGTCAGTTGGGTTTTGGTAAGTAAGGCTCTGCTGCTATTAACATGTGCATTTTGTTTGATTTACTGTGAGTTAATTTTATTTTCATTCATTCATTCATTCATTCATTGTAATTTTGCCAAGTTACACATGCAAAGGAGGCCGTAAATAAATATATAGCCCTGGGAAATCAAGATGTCTGCTGAGTCTGCCTACCACCTTCCTTGACATTTGAACCAGACTGTTCTACAGCCATCACCAGCATTTACCCCATCATAAATGTACCACATCATGCTCCAAGATCAATGTTTCACATCCCATCATAGGTCACCTCAGATATGATGGGTATGATGGCAAAGAACCTGACCCCAGGTTTTCTGTGTGACTGTTTGCTCAATGAATATGATTTACACAACATCTAATCCTGTGCACACAGTGAATGGATAGTGTCTTAGTCCTAAACCTACATTTGACACAGGGCCTGTCTACAAGACATTTAAATGTACAATTAATCAAATTACATAGACACATATCACCAACCTCCTGTATATACAGTAAACCTTGTGCACGTCAGTAATTTTCCTTTAGACATACAAAAATAATGTTACGGATTGCATGACTTTATATTGGGTGACAGGAGATATAACTCTGTTAGTGTGTGTGTGTGTGTGTGTGTGTGTGTGTGTGTGTGTGTGTGCCTGGATAAAACCATCCATTGTGTTTTGGTCATTTTATTTCTGCACTCTTGGTGTACGCACGCATCTGTGTCAGTTTCCACTCTGCCCAGTAGGTGGGACTTAAAGCTGGAAGGGTTTATTTTTTGTGGTAGCCTTCCCTTCTCTTTTTATGTGTGTCCAGTATTTCCAGAGACCAGCAACAGCGCTAAAGAGACAGAGGAGAGAGCGACAGAGAGATGGACGGATGACATAAAACGAAGCAGAGAGGAGGAGTTAAAGAGTACCGGGGTGCACGCTCAGAGTCATTTACTTGGGAGTATTTTTGCATTTTTGCACTCCTCCAGCAGCGCTGTCCATTTTTAAAGAGCCGGGGAGCCGTGACTGGCATCATCAAAATCTTAGACATAACCGCACACACGCGCCCGTGCGCGGCATATGGATATACACTTGCAAAAAGGGGGATGTTTTTTTTAATTGTTACATTTGAATTTTAATGTGACAAATAAGGTCAGAACACCGCAATCACACACCCACAAACAGAGCGGACTGACTGAGTCATTTTCTCTGTCTGCTGCGCGCAGTTGAGAAGAAATCTGGGGACTTGAATCGTGACAGCATGGACAGACTCGGTGCGTTATTAGGCGCATTCGGCGTCCGTCGCCTTCCCAGGATATGGTGCTGCTGGAAGATTCTCTTTCTGCTCAGCGCCTTCTTTCACAACTATCTTGGCTCCTCGCAGGACTGTCCGCTCAACTGCAGCTGCTTGTCCACGGAGATCTACTGCAATAAGTCTGACGATGGCAAATTCTTCCCGCTGCTCTCCTTCCAGGGCGCCGGGAACGGCACCGGGAGCATCGACCTTTTCCAGAACATCACCTCCATGTAAGTGCTGCTTGTTCTTTAGATAGAAGCTCTCGTATATGTAGGATATGTGCCGACGGTTTTAATCAGAGCTGCATGTGGAAATACACTTGAACTGAGGTTACCGAGGTTTTGTTCGCAGAAATTAGCGTTATTTTTTGCCGACAGTCTTTTATGAGATGTAGAATATGGACTAACTGATGTCAGTAATGACAAAACGTTCTACAGTAGTGCAAAAAGGGGAGATTCCTGTTAAAATGTACGTATTGGCAGAATTGACGTTTCTCTGCTGGAAATTCACAAAAATACATTTTAAATCATCACTGCATTTACAACAATTGGAATATAAAAATAGATCATACAAACTGTTGTAAAACTTGAGAGTTAGAATTTGCCTGAGAGTATGCAAGGACAATTCACTGTCGACAGGTCAGTTTATCCTTCTTCTGTAGTATTGTCTATCCATACATCATCTACTCTATATTTTTGTACACTAGTCTGATTACTTAATGTCCAGTTCAACCAGTCCCGTACTACAAGACACTGAGCGCACTAGGCAAAGGCTTAAAGGTCAGGTATTTTGTTCCCATGCCATAGTCAAATATTTAATGAGTTATGAAACATAAAAATAAATACATAAAAATGTGGCAATAAGCTAGTTAAGAAAACTGAATTTCTCTATAAAGGGATTAAAAAAGGTATTAATAAAGTACTTCTAAAAGATCTTTGAGCCTGTCAAAACTGTGATGTAGTGGTCAGTAAACAGCAGAGTAAACAGAGACCCTGGGCAAGAGGTCCACTTCTTTAAGGACCTGTTTGTAATTTCCAACCACCTGCTTCAACCAAACAGGGGTCAGTATTTCTTCGCTTTCTCAAGATTTAGTTCAAACCTTTTTTGCCATTTATCTTGTATATTTAATTTGTTTCTATACAAATTCATTATTGCACATTGTTAAAATTGTAAAGACTGAAATAATAACTTCTATGTATATAATTATCCTTATATTCACCATTGCTCAGTCTCATTCTTTTGTTACACAATAATTTCTGAATAAAACTTGGAGGTATACATTGATACTAAATTCTGAGCTCATTCTATTGGTGTAACAAACACATGTCTGTGGAAGCAGGCAATGATTCAGTTATTGTCAACACAAAAAGCCTTTCATGTTTTTCAAGTTCACAAAATGTACAAAAACATATCAGTGCAATAGTGAACGCTAAAATGTCACTCCTTTTTTAGAGGAAGGTTGCCTTGGTGTCTGGTGCATAATAAATGAAGGCTATAGACTGCAACAGTCAAGAACACAAAAATTACAATAAGGAGATACTATAACAAATAATATAGTAACTGGTATGTTTTAAACTCCTCATAAACCTCCTCATCATAGGATGTGCTAAAGTTCACACAATACATGTCATGGGATGGTGGTCAAAGATGTCAGCTGATGTAATGTATAGAGACAGACGTCCACTGGGGGGCTTGTTGATGAGACCAGCTGCAGATGAGAATAAAGAGCAGGGTGGTAATTCATCACTGGGGGTGGCTGGACTAAAATTCTGGTCTGAAAAAGACAAAGGTGTGGCAGGGCAGTTTAGTTCAAACACATTGTTTTTATTAGACCATGTTAGGACTGTGTTTATTATACAGTGTGAACAGTTTTTCCTGGCACCAAACAGGGCAGTGTTGGTAGGTGCTGCGGCAAAAATCTTTTGAATGGTCATTTTCACAACATTTTAAATTCATGCCAGTTAACCACAATTTCAGATACATTAGGCCAATCTGTTAAGTGTAACTGTACTATATCAAAGACAGTGGAAAAGATTTATCAATTTATATTGATGCAACACTCAGACAAACAAATCTGTAGTAACATATTTTTAATGACCAATAACTCCAGACTACAGCTAATTCAATATAAAGTCTTGCATAGAACACACATAACTCAACACAGAGTGCACTTAACAGGTTTCTCAGACACCGACATATGTTCCCAATTCGCTCTCCACACTACAGACAAGTGCTTTCACTCAGTTTGGCTTTGCACACCAACACAAATTTCTGGAATGAAGCAACAACTATCATTTCACAAATCCTGGGTCACAGCATTCCACTTGCCCCTTCCCTCTGCCTCTAAAGAGACCCCACACCAAAAAGTCGCCCACAAAAATACCACACCACCATACCATCATTGAACTGATAAATTAATTAAAAGAAGAAACTAAAACAGCTGCATAATGTCCTTATTAGGACCTTAAATATTTCCACTTATAATGTGTGCATTTAAATATGAACCATGTGGTCTGATGGTTGTACATAACATTCAGGATTGTCCTCAACACACACACACACACACACACACACACACACTAATATGTTTTGTCTGTCCCACTTTACAGACACATTGAGAACTGGACTGGTCTACAGATGTTGAGGGATGTGGATATGGAGCTCTACACTGGCTTACAGAGGCTGTAAGTAGTGACACATTCTTCCCCTCTGTGTCTGCTTGTTCATGCAGTGATGTAATGTTTCTACAGTAGATCACCAGCTAAAGGTCTTGCTGGAAATATTTCCAACAATTCCTGTGTATCAGACTAATGCACCGAATGCCTGAAATACCAAAGTTTGAGAGCAGTATAAAAAATGCATATTATGGATAAGAGAAGGAGCTGTAAAAACTAGAATACTGTAAAACAACTGTCACAAATACAAGTCCCAGGCCTGTAACAATTTGTCAGGCGAGATGTAGGTGCTAGCTACAAACAATATATGATATAATAGATGTAATACTATATGCAATATAATAGAATTTATTAGTGTGAGCAAATTGATCAATAATCAATAATACTTCAATCAACAAACATCTATCATTCAACTACATACATATATGAAATATCATTAAAGGAATAGTTCACTCTAGAACGAAATTCAGTCATTATCGACTCACCCTCATGCTGATGAGAAGTCCGGTGTAGTTTCTTATTCCTCAAAGTGCAGCTGGAGACCCGCGGGGGTACCCTCCTGCAGCAAAAATCCATACAACGGCCGTCAATGTGCCCGAGAGGAAAAGGTCCATAAAACTACACAAAAACTTTGTAATATTCCTCCATACTGCTCGTCCGCTGCAATCCAACTGTCCTGAAGTGGCGACATCCAGAGTTTACTCGAAACGACGTCATTTAGTACATTTTTCTAGCCTAAACAGTCACTATACTATATTTGCCTGGAGGCACGCTAGCTACAAACAAAACTCATCACATCATACAATGAAAACTTCTTTCTTGAGGTAAAAATGTATGTAACACTATGATCCTACCCTCTCATAGACGTTATATAGTGCAGAAACAAGTGATGGGGGGGCGGAGTGACTGAGACGGAGACACCATTCACCCTGTAGTAAGACAATCTACTATCAAAATGATTTTGAAGATGTTATTTTAAGGCTAAAAAGTTACATAATGTTGCTTTAAGTATAAACAATAAAAATAGAGGTACCACAGTAGTAGATCTTATAAAGAAAACTGGAATCAGCAGGTCAGAAATTGGAATTTGTGCATCCCTTATTTAAACATAAATTATTAAATAAATTGAATGGTACTACTTATATATAATTGATGGAGACATTCTGAAATATGTATTTGTCCACGAGGTTTCATTGAATGTAATTTGTTCTGACTGTCCACATAGACAGGCTGCTGCAATTTCCACTTAACAGGTTTACCTCATAAAAATCAGAGGAGCTGCTGTTTTCAGTCAAACAAGGTCTGTTTCCTGATAACTATTACTCATTGCAAGAGAAACTGAACCACTTCTGAACGTAATATTCATTGAGTATAAAAATTTAGCTTAATGTTAAGTCAAAAGTTTCATCTTAATGCATGTCAGTGTCCTTTCAACCAGAAGAGATGAGTGCTTTGTGTGTAGGTGTGAAGTTCCTGTACTTTGATTCTGCTGACAAAAGAGAAAAAGAAAGGAAATCAAGTAGCCCCCACCTTTCTCCATCAGAATTATTTGCAGTCATCACTGTGATTTTTGCTTTCTTGATGATGGCAGCCTTACATAATAAAAAAGTGGAAACCAACTAAATATTTGCTTTTTCTGAAGAAAATGCGTTTGATTGCTACATCTACTGCTGTTGCTTCTGGTTGCATTGTTGATGAGGTAATTTGTTACACTACTCCTTACATTACATATCGTTACTCTGCAAAATTGCCTGAGATGCATTGTCATGTAATTACCAGTTAGGAATATAACGTTAAACCTTACTTATCCCCACATATCAGCCCTACCCTAAAAAAAAGACATACACAAAATGTTTTATGCTCTTTAAGAATGTAATACCACACAGAAAATAATGAAAGCCACCCTAAGTGCTAAAAAAATGTTGTGCACAATAGGCTACAACAGCCTCAAAGTAAAATTACATCAAAAAACAATATGAAAGAAATTAGCCTTCCCCTTAGTACAAATGTGAATTGCCCAAAATAATAAGAAACGGGCCTTCCTTGCCCCATTAGATGATGATGACAGACTTAAAAGGAAAATCACATGGTTGAATGGCTTATGAACCGTGCATTTAACGGGCCAAACACACTCAAACAAACTCATTCAAGTTGCTTGCAGTTTTGAAGATTGATTCTTTGGTAAGTGTACCTGTCTGCTTGTTCCCCTCCTCTAAACTGAATATAATTCAGAATGATGGAGGTGAAAGTTATTCATTTGAGGTATTTTTCTCTCTTCTCTCTCTCTCTCTCTCTCTCTCTCTCTCTCTCTCTGTGTGTGTGTGTGTGTTATAGAACAATTATGAGGAGCAACCTGCATACAATCCCAGCTCGTATTTTCTCCAAGAACCCCCATCTGCACTACATGTGAGTACGCAAAGACAGCAAGCGTTAGCAGAAAAAGAGTATGAACAAACACACACACACAGTGGTCTGAGGCAAGGTAACAATTTAATCAATTTTAAAACATACCTTTGTTGGAAGAGGACAATGACAGCAGTGATGCTTTCAGCCCTGGACCCTTAATTCCTTACAAATGCCAGAAATAAATGGTAATAACATTTGGAGCATTCAAAAATTGAAATCTTTTTTGAGAAAACGTGCTTGAGAAAAAGTCATCTGATGATCATGATTTTTATATTTGGGCCAATATAGTAATAAAGCTGTGTATTAATTTTCACATTAATTTTCACATTTTCACATTGAGAGAGAAATTGTTTCTATTTTTTCATTCTTACTTTATCGACGGTGATGTGTTGTGGTTTCTTTCTTGTGACAAATGTACTTATTGTAAGTCGCTTTGGACAAAAGTGTCTGCTAAATTCCCTAAATGTCAATGTAATGTAAATGAAATGGGATTAATTGTTTGTAACAGGCTGGACAGACTGGATGCATGAGACGCGCTTCTCCCACGCGCGGTGCCTAGCAAAAATAGAACTGTAAACGACCTGTAGACAGTCATATGGACATCATACCAGCATTTCAATACAGTTTTAATATCTGTATCTGTCTGATTATGTCACAGACATGAAGAGAATACACGTAACAGGTGAAGGGTTTCTTTCCTGTGCACAATCTTTCTTTCACTTTCTCTCCCTCCCTCCCTCTCTTTCCCCCTTCTGCTTTCTCACTGATTCAAAGGGGATAAAGGAAAATCACATCATCATATTTTTTGATATTTACCAAAGTCAAACTCCATGTACAGAGATAGGGCAGGCAGGAGCCGCGCTGCAGCAGCAATGCACCTGCCACAAAACCTATGTGAACATAAACACACGAGTGAGCAGCAGCAGCTCAGCAACGCAGCTGCCACACAGTACACAGGCATCCAGTGTGTACAGCCTGTAATAGGGGAGGTTCACTGTGTTGAAATTGATGGTAGGGCAAGTGTGATTATTAGAAATTAATAATTACTAATAGTAATTATTAAAATTAATAATCAAAATTAATAATCAAAACATTAAAACCAGGCACCAACCTGGAATCAGGGACCAATAACCAGACCGAAAACAGTCTTGAAAGAAGGGTTCACTTTAAATGTAAATATTTGTAAAATATTTTGAATTAAAGGAACAGTGAAGGAAATGAGTCCGAGCACTGACCATCACAACCAGCTGTTACCACAAAGCATATGCACGAATAATCACAGAAAACTGCTCTGTGCAATATAATAGAATTTATTAGTGTGAGCAAATTGATCAATAATCAATAATACTTCAATCAACAAACATCTATCATTTAACTACATACATATATGAAATATTATTAAAGGAATAGTTCACTCTAGAAGGAAATTCAGTCATTATCGACTCACCCTCATGCTGATGAGAAGTCCGGTGTAGTTTCTTATTCCTCAAAGTGCAGCTGGAGACCTGCGGGGGTACCCTCCTGCAGCAAAAATCCATATAACGGGCGTCAATGGTGCCCGAGATGAAAAGGTCCATAAAACTACACAAAAACTTTGTAATATTCCTCCATACTGCTGGTCCACTGCAATCCAAGTGTCCTGAAGTGGCGACATCCAGAGTTTACTCGAAACAACGTCATTTAGTACATTTTTCTAGCCTAAACAGTCACTATGCTATATTTGCCTGGAGGCACCCTCCCGCGTGCACGCGAGTCTCCCTCACAGCCGCTTGCACTACGGAAGGCCAGACAAGATCAACAGAACTCGCGATAGATACACACCAGTATTTACATCCTGCTGTGAGTGACCGAGCGACACGCAAACACAAGAGGGATCTGCCTGCACTATTGATTTGAAAGAAAAAAAAAAATATATATATACGTATATATATATATATATATATATATATATATATATATATATATATATATATATATATATATTGTGACACATCAGGGCCCTGAGCTTCTCTCTCCTCCCACTGGAACCAGACACACTGTTTTATTTCCTCATTGACTCCATATCTACAGAGCCCCTTTAGGGTCACATGGTACAAAAAAAACTGGATGTGGAAATCCGTGGGAACGGATTTATAAACCATATGAACGGATTCACAATGCATTGATCATTGATCATTGATCAGCTGGAGGCACCATGGATACAACCCACAGCTACTGACAGTCCTATCTTTCGACATGGAGTTTGCCTTTGATAGTGATCAATAATCAATAAAGATGATGACAACAATTCTGTTTGACTGTCTAGGAGCAAAATGCTTTATTTAACTGGAGCAGGTGGAGTGCTGCGGTGCATCTCTGTGTGCGTAATGTGGTTTGCAGATCTCAGTCCTCTGATCAGTTACACCATACTCTGTCTCCTGCATAAAAGCATGCATCGTCTCTCTTAACTGGGCGATGCACTTAATGTTTCTGCCACTAGAGTCCATTGCAGGTTATGTTATTAATACATTCCTCATCAAAGATTAATTATTTCACCCAGCCACGACCCATCCCCTATTAATCAGAATGATAGTTCTTATAATCCACGCACCACATTACTCAGAGATGCAGTGCTCCTCCTCCTCCAGTTAAATAGCACATTACTTACAATGTCAACCATTTTCAAGATTTCAATGTCCTTTATTTCTAAACAACATGTAAAAATAGAATACAAACCAAAGACATAATACAGAAGTAAGAATAAAACTAAGAATTCTCTAAGCTTGTGAAATAATGTAAGTAAGGAAGAGGGGTTTTCCCCTGATCCGTTTCCCGGGACAGGGAGACGGTCAAATACAATTACATGTTTTATTTCTTCACATTCTGTGTGTGTGTAGCAGACAGCAGCAGGGCCGGGACAGGAGGGCTACTGTGACTACAGTACTAATTGTCATTACAGTGGACCTTTTTGTTCACTTAATGGGCAATTGTTGAACAGGTCTTCCAGCCCCCACAAGGTGCATTGTCACACTGAGAGCAAGAGCTCTCTCTTTGTAACACTACACATTTGGTGGTTTGTTACAGCAGGTATAGTAGAGAATGTCAGGCCTGGGCTAGAAGAGGACTCAGAAAAACTCTGAGGACTCTGAAAATAAAAAAACTATCAAAACAAAACCACTCCAACAGAGGGAAAAAAAACGGCTACAAAACAAAACTAGCTTAAACACTGCTCTGACAAAAATTACAACAGAAAATCACTCTACTTAAGAGGAGACAAGGAATAAAGAATACCAACTTAGAAGCTCTGGACAAGGACGAGACAAGGGCTGTGGTCATGGGGCTGGAGGTACACGAACAAACGAGATACTCTGGCACAGGACAAAGGGAGACACAGACTATAAGACACATGAGGGTAATGGGAAGACCGGTGACATAAGAGGAAGGGCAAGTGACCTGAGGCGGCTGGAACCATAGGACTCTCCTTTACCGGTTTCACCTGGCTGACATGGAAAGTCGGGTGTACGTGGAGGGACCGAGGCAGACGAAGCCGTACTGCTGCGGGGCCGATGACTCTGGTGACGGGAAACGGACCCACGAACCGTGGCGCCAGCTTCTTGGAGGGGATTTTGAGGTGCAAGTCCTTGGCCGAGAGCCACACTCTCTGGCCTGGCTGATATGCGGGAGCCGGCCATCTCTTTCGGTCTGCTGCCTTCTTGACCCGGTCTCCCTGTCGGATCAGCACCTGGCGTGCCGCTGTCCAGATGCGGCGACAACGTCGGACCATGGCATGGGCAGAGGGGACTGACACCTCCGGCTCATTATCTGGAAAGACTGGGGGTTGAAAGCCATAAGCACATTTAAAGGGAGAGAAGCCTGTGGCAGATGTTGGCAAAGAATTATGCGCATACTCAACCCAGACCAGCTGTTTGCGCCATGTCGAGGGGTTCTGGGAGACCAGGCACCGGAGGCCAGTTTCCAGTTGTTGATTGAGGCGTTCGGTCTGGCCGTTGGCCTCCGGGTGATACCCCGAGGTCAGGCTGGCCTTAGCTCCGATGAGCCGGCAAAACTCCCTCCAGAACCGGGACACGAACTAAGGCCCCCCGTCAGAGACGATGTCTTTAGGGAAGCCGTGAACCCTGAAAATACTGTTCATCATGATCTCTGCCATCTCCTTGGCGGAGGGCAGCTTTGGCAGAGCAATGAATCTAACCATCTTGGAAAACCTGTCCACCACTGTGAGGACAATGGTATTACCTTGGGATACCGGGAGCCCTGTGACAAAGTCCATGGATATGTCGGACCACGGTCTGGAGGGGATAGGAAGTGGCTGCAATAGACCCATGCGGGACCCGGAGGACGTCTTGTTACAAGCACAGACCGAACATGCCTCCACGTACTCCCGAACCTCCGGCTCCATGGATGGCCACCAGAACCACCGAGAGATGGCGAACATCGTTCTCCGAACTCCCGGATGGCATGAAAGCAGCGAGGTGTGAGCCCAGTGGATCACCTGTGGGCGCAACTCAACGGGGACAAACAAGCGATTATCTGGGCACCCACTAGGTGACGGGTCTCCACCATTAGCCTGCTTCACCTCATCTTCTATCTGCCAAGTTACCGCTCCAACCACACGGGTCAGTGGGAGGATGGTTTCTGGTTCCTTGGCAACAGGCTCGGGGTTGAATAGTTGAGACAGGATGTCCGGCTTGACGTTCCGGAACCCCAGCCTGTAAGAGAGAGAGAAAGAAAAGCGGTTAAAGAAGAGCGCCCACCTGGCCTGGCGAGAATTGAGTCTTTTAGCTTTTCTGATATACTGAAGATTCTTATGGTCAGTCCAGACTATGAACGGGTGGTTGGCCCCCTCTAGCCAGTGCCTCCACTCCTCTAAGGCGAGTTTAACCGCCAACAGCTCTCGGTTACCGACATCATAATTTCTTTCAGCTTTGGACAGTCATCGTGACAGGAAGGCGCAGGGGTGCATTTTACAATCCTGTTCCGAGTGTTGAAAGAGAAAGGCTCCGACCCCTTCATTAGATGCATCCACTTCGACTACGAACTGGCGTTGTGGATCTAGCATGGTGAGGATGGGAGCCGAACTGAAACGATGCTTGAGATCCTGGAATGCCCTCTCCGCCTCTGGAGACCAACGGAACTGCACCTGAGTGGAGGTAAGAGCATGGAGGGGAGCAGCTATTGCGCTAAAGCCTCTGATAAACCGCCTGTAAAAGTTAGCAAACCCCAAGAACTGCTGAACCTTCTTGCGGCTATCAGGTGTAGGCCACTCAGCTACAGCGCTAATTTTAGCCAGGTCCATCTGTACTCTTCCAGGGGCTACGATGAAGCCCAGGAAGGAGACAGTGTCGGCATGAAACACACTTTTTTCTGCTTTGACATACAGATGGTTTTCCAACAGTCTTTTAAGAACCCTGGTCACGTGGTCTTGATGTGTGTCAATGTCTGGGGAGTAAATTAAAATGTCATCTAAATACACATAGACAAAATGGTCAAGGAAGTCTCTCAATACATCATTAATCATGGCTTGGAAAATGGCGGGGGTGTTGGTGAGTCCGAATGGCATGACCAGGTACTCATAGTGACCACTAGGGGTGTTAAATCCAGTCTTCCACTCGTCCCCCTCTCTTATGCGGATCAGGTGATAGGCGTTGCGAAGATCTAACTTGGTGAACACCTTGGCCTGATGGAGTTGGTCAAAAACAGAGGACATGAGAGGAAGAGGGTAACGGTTCTTTATTGTGATGTCATTTAAAGGGCTATAGTCTATGCATGGTCTTAGGGACTCGTCCTTCTTGTCCACGAAGAAGAACCCGGCGCCTGCTGGTGATGACGAGGGACGGATTAGACCCGCTTTCAAAGATGTGGTGAGATACTCTCTCATGGCCTCTCTCTCCGGTCCGGAGACAGAGTACAGGCGACCCTTGGGTATGGTGGAACCTGGAAGCAGGTCAATGGCGCAGTCGTATGGGCGGTGTGGGGGGAGAGACATGGCTTTGGTCTTATTAAAAACCTCACGGAGCTGGTGGTAGCAGGAGGGCACCGAGTTCAGGTCCGGGTACTCAGATTCTGTGGCAGGGTTGATAGAAAAAAGGTTAATTTCTGCTACATCACTGCTCTGGGCTGAATCGAAAAAACAGTCTTTGATGCAGTCTTCCCCCCACCCTTGGATTTCTCCGGATCTCCAGTCTACCTGGGGGTTGTGGCGAAAGAGCCATGGTTGTCCCAATATCAGAGTGTGAGAGGATGCTTTGAATAAATAAAAGCGAATGCGCTCGTTGTGGTCCTTAATGTGCATGCGGAGTGGTTCAGTGATGTGGGTGATGAAAAATAGTTTTTTCCCATCTAGTGCTCGGGCCCTGATGGGCTTAGCTAAAAGTTCAGACTTGATGCCCAATTCCTCTGCTAAACCACAGTCCATCAAACTCTCATCGGCTCCTGAGTCAATGAGCGCCCCAAGATCGGTGATGGTGTGGTGCATTACCTTAACTCTTGTGAGAGTGCGTGTAACGGGACCTGAAGCCGTGATTTGACTCACCACCAGAGATCGCTTGGCTGGACAGGTGATGACGAGGTGACCAGCCTCTCCACAGTAGAAGCATCTTCCTTCCAGCAATCGTCTCCATCGTTCCTCCTGCGTCAGCCGCGCTCTACCCAGCTGCATGGGATCCCCCTCTCCCTCCACAGGGAGATGATTACGCTGCTCTGGCTGGGAACGGTGGAGAGCCGGCCAGCTCTGTGTTTGTGAGCGCGGTGGTCCTGTCGCCCCGGTGTCGTCTGAGCTGTCCGAGTCTGTTGTCCGTCCGGATGGCGAGCGTGATGAGATTGTCATCGTAGAGAGCCGTGGAGTTCCACCCGCTCTCCGCCGATAGTGTGCGGAAACGGATGGCGTAGTCACACACAGAGTCTCTGCCTTGTCTCAGCCCACTCAGCTCCTGCGCTTTCTCCCGGTCGTCCGTCACCGGATCAAATGTCCATTTTAACGCTGCCTGAAAATCTGTGAGAGAGCTGCAGATCGGTGAGCGCCTGCCCCATTCTGCCGACGCCCAGGCTTTGGCTCTCCCAGTCAGGTGCAAGATCATGAATGCGATCTTCGACCGATCAGTAGGGAAAGCATGGGGGGTTAATTCAAAATGAATTGAGCAGTCTATGAGAAATGTCTTACATAGTCCCTGTTCCCCTGTATACTGTGCTGGTGGAGCCAACTTACTTCCGGCTCCGACGTAGGACGTGGGCGGAGTGGGTACGGGAGCCGGGGCGGTGGGTCGAGGGAGCTGCGCGATCAACTCCTGTAGTTGGGAAGTGAGCTGACCCATATGCGCAGCCATCGCCGTCTGGAACTCCTCCTGGCATGAGATGCGGGCTTCCTGAGCCTGCAGGATCCCCGACAGCTGTTCTGCCTCCGCTGAGTCCATTCTGGCCAGAGTATACTGTCAGGCCTGGGCTAGAAGGAGGAGTCAGATGCAGAGGTTTCACAGTTCAAGCAGGCTTTTATTCTGAAATGTACTTTTCAGCTCTTAGGACAGAGTGATAACAAAAGAGGCTATCAACTCTAGACTATCTGAGAATACAAAGACCAGGGAAAAAATAAAATTCAAAACACAACAGAAAATCACTCCAAAGGGAGGAAACAAAAGGCTGAAAACTAATCTACTCTGACGAGGAATAATCACTATGAAAATTTAATAACAAAAGGCGCTCCAAACGGAGGAAAGTACAAAGGCTATAAAATTAGGCAACACTACTTCTGAAAATAAAAAAACTATGAAAACAAAACCACTCCAACAGAGGGGAAAAAAAACGGCTACAAAACAAAACTAGCTTAAACACTGCTCTGACAAAAATTACAACAGAAAATCACTCTACTTAAGAGGAGACAAGGAATAAAGAATACCAACTTAGAAGCTCTGGACAAGGACGAGACAAGGGCTGTGGTCATGGGGCTGGAGGTACACGAACAAACGAGATACTCTGGCACAGGACAAAGGGAAACGCGGACTACAAGACACATGAGGGTAATGGAAAACAGGTGGAAACAATCAGGGATCAGGGGAGACGTCAGACCGGCGACACAAGAGGAAGGGCAAGTGACCTGAAACGAGAGGAGAGTTACTTTTCAAAATAAAACATGAAATTCACGAGACAAAAAAATCCCAGGACGAGACACCCCTCACCGCCGTGTGACAGAGAAAATACATACAAAAAACAATAATAGTAATTGTATCTGACCAATCTGTCAAGGCACTGAATAAAGTAGGCTACGTTTGGAGGAGCCGGGGATCCTTACAACCTTGACCAATGTGTTGCCACATGTTAGATTGTCAATATCAGAAAAATAACATCTTAAATCCCTGAGGAGCTATGTTAGCATAAGTGATGGTTGTGTCCACAAGTATGCAGTTACCTATAGTTCCCTCAAACAATGTAACAAAGATGCGAGGATTTAGAAGTAGAAGTTAATCTGGGTGTACCGCACTCTGCCACAGCTAATTAACAGCAATCTCCACACTGCCTTCAAGCTGGGTGTAAACATATATTTCAGACTGTATGTTTCATTTAAAGGCTTATGCAAGTACGAACAGAAACTTAACGTTAAACATCTTTAGTTTATTTAACTAAGTCCACAGAAGAGCTGTTAAAGTTAAATATCAGCCGAAGCAGTCCTGTTAACATAGCGTTACCCTACATACATCCACTTCCTGTGGAGTCAACCAGCCAAAATACGGACCGTGCCGCTCATTGTGGTCAAACGGGGTATATCCTGTCTTCAGGATTTTACTGTCATCATCAGGCTTCAAGCACTCTGCTGCCACCTAGCATCTACAGTTATCAAGTGCTGCCCCCCCTTTTACTGCCATGGCGTCACTGCAGTAACGTAGCATCAAACAGGTCATATGAAAGGAGAAACATCTGTAATTAGAGGATTGACTACAGCTGACAGTACTGCTGGTCTGCTCCCGCAAATTGACTTTTTGTTCTCTCTCTTTTGAACAATTATGTCTGATAAAGCTCAGGATTGATGGCCAGAACAAGCTTCTCCATTTTATTATGATGCTATAGTAATGCTTGCGCTTAAAAAGTTCACATCTGTCTTACATTTCTTCCTCTCTTTTGTTCTCTCCTTCAGAAACCTGTCCAAGAACCCTCATTTGACCACATTGTCCTGGCAGATCTTTGAACATTTGCAGCTCTTCGAACTGTAAGTTGTCTTTTGTCTTTTAGTTACACCTGACACATCATGTCTGCACTGTTCCCTGTTCAATGTTGGCAACACAATCATCGTAAAATAAAAAAGTCCTGTATATGTAGCTACCAATGGTCCCTTTTCACATTCCATAGGCCTGTATTAGTCAGGCAACCAAAGTATGTCTGCCTTCTATGAAAGAGCTCACCAACCAGAAAATGCTTCAAGTGACATGTGTAGAACATTTGCAGATTAAAGGGCCTATTTATAAGAAAAGTTGATTTTTGAGTCTCATTCCCAACTTGTAAAATAATGATTCTTTGGGATTGTAGGATGGGTCGGCCAAGTTGGGAAACCCAAAGCATCAGTATTTAACAGGTTAGGGATGAGACTCATAATCAACTTTTCTTACAAATAGGACCTTTAACCATGCCTTTGTTCAATGAACGATTTTCCATTGTCTGTAAAAACCTGTATGCTGAGAAAGTGACTGCATATTTTCTGGATATGTTGACAGTTATGTGGGTGGTCCAAGAATTTTTTCTTTTCCTTTTCTTTAGCATAGAAAGATAAAAAGCTTATGCCACATGAAATCAAGAGGACTCATATATTAACACAGAATTTAAAGAGCAGTTTATGAGGTTTTCTTCAGGGATCTGAATTGCTAAAATTCACCAGTTTTTATAGATGGCTGATCTGAATCTGAGTCAAGCAGGAAGAATCTGTTCAGGCACAAAGATGTGTTGCGCTAATGGACAACAAACTTTACATTCTGTTAGACATTCCTGACACATCGAATATCATTTTCAAGATCCTTGTTGGAAAGTAAAAAAATAGACACTGAAAACCTGCACAATAAGGTGAAACTAACCTAGGAAAACTCTCATGGGCATGGGCAGTCCCACTGTAGAATCCCTACAGTGTAAGATTTAATTTTGTCAAGGTGGTAATAGTGGTTCTATGTGTAGGTTCTCAAGCTACACTACAACCTGTTAACACAGACCTTTAGATGCACCATTAGACAAGAGATTAGTGCTCTCAAAAATATTGATTCTGAATATTTGAAACTGTTACTCATTTTCCGCTGTATCGATACACCACTACCAGCTACCCCTTTTTTTGCTCTCCTCTCTGACAGCAAGTTGACACAAGCCACCATTGGAGTGCCCATATCCTCCAAGAGTCAATTAATTTAGACGCTGTTGGGCTCAACTGACAGTACACAAGCCATGTTATATATATTTTAATAAAATTCCGAAATGTTGTGCCCCCAATATTGTGAACATTTTCTTATAGTATCGATCATGGTATTAGGTATTGATATTTTTCACGTTTTTTTGTATCGAAGTTAGAATTTCCAATATCATGACAACACTACAAGAAATCAGTGTTCAGCCTTAAATGCACCAGCTGTGGCAACGTGGCTGGTATTGTTTGCACCTTGTGTGTGTGTGTGTGTGTGTGTGTGTGTGTGTGTGTGTGTGTGTGTGTGTGTGTGTGTGTGTGTGTGTGTGTGTGTGTGTTTGAACAAAGCAAAATTTGGTTCTGGAGATACCTATTGTAGCAGGAACTACCACAGACGCTGTTTCGAGTGCTTTGTCAGGTGTATACTTGAAGGCAACCAGAGAATACAGATATAGGAGGATAATATAATCCTCTGTAAACTTGCTTATTTTACTGGTGTCTGATACCGTCAGCTGTTTCAGAGCTGTTGAAGTGAACTTACTGCTGATAGAAATAATTTTGTGCTGCGGTTTCATATTAAAAGCTTTTCATTGGTGAACCAGCGGGAGGTTTTCTTTGTGAAGCTGGTAGAGGAAGTGCAACATGTATGCATGCAAGTAAAAACCAATACATTTAAACATCCATATACTTGTGGCTATTTGGTTAGCGGACTAATAACGTTATTACATTTATGTTACAGCAAGTGACTTGAGGTAAGTTACTTCACATTCCACTCATGTTTCGGTCAACTTGTATTTGGCCATTGTATGCAGATTGGTGTGAGCTATATGCTAACATAAATGGGAAAAAAGAGTTCCGCATCCCAGAGAAGACATGGGTTTCAGTAAATATTGACTTAACAACAATAAAAAAGATCTACTGTACATTTAGCCCGTAAGTGTAGTTTATTACATAGCTGAGTTGCATTTTTAGTGATACTTTACTATTTGCAGCTCAAAAGAATGTGTTTAGTGGCACTGCTATGATATACTGTATTAAACTGACTGTGATATTTTATTATACTTGCTCTAAATAGATGGAGGTAATGTATCTTTAGCCCAAAAGAAGGTTGTTCATATCATATTTTCCTTTAAAGTAGAATACACTAATTGAAGCTAATTTTCTACATTCAACACAGCTTAACACTGGAAAGTGTACCTATTTGTGATGCTGCATGGCACTCGTCTTCTATTTCAAAAACAGACAGACCAAACTTGAACTTGAACTTGTGTTCTTGTGAACCTCAACTTGAAAATTTACTTTGCAAATTTATTTAGGCAGAGAAATATGAAGTGCCCCTAGCCCAATCAGTACACTTTTAAAAAATAATAATATTGGCTGGAATGCATAGAAGTCATAATAGGGAATGAGGCAGGTTAAGGGAAATGTATCTATTGTAGCTGTAGAGGACCCTGTAATAAGTGTACCGATAATTATTCTATTAACATCCTTATGAATATATTTTGGTCAATTTTCTATCTGTTTTTGTAACTAGAAAACTTCCCAATGAAATTTGGCGTGTGCCTGATGCTTGGAAGTCAGTAACCACCAATAGAGATAGCTGTGTGTGTAAGTGAGAGAGAGAGAGATTTCAATGATTTGCAAGGCATGGATATTAGACTGACACTAAGTAGCACTTTGTAGTACTTATTTACAAACAAATACCTACTTGGTACAGACAGTTATGGGGCACATTAATATTTAAAAGGAGTTTTGGGCTTGGACAATGACTGAAGTTCATAAGCCACATGCTGTGTGTGTCAGTGAGAGAGAGAAAGGGAGAAAATGGCTAACAAAAAGATGGCATAATGAGTTGCCAGCAATGGATAATACACACTAGACACTAGACACAGGGTATCAGACACTTAGTACTTATTTACTACAAAATACTTAATAATAGTAGTAGAAGTCGTATGTAGTAGTAGAAGTACTAAAAGATGTAGTAGCATATACAGCAGTGGTGCTTTTGTAAGCACTAAGTAGACGTAGTGATAGTAGAATAAAGTCTAAGTATATATATAAAGTAAGTTTAAATAGAGATAACTGTGTCTGTCAGTGAGAGAGAGACAAAAAGACGTGTCAATGAGTTGGCAGCCATGGACATAAGATGTAAAGTAAAGAGTAAAGAGATAAGCAATACAAAATATACTGTGTGTGTGTGTGTGTGTGTGTGTGTGTGTGGCTTTCCAATTATTTTGAATGGAAAATGTCTTATGGCTCCTAAACACCTGGTTGTATTAAATTTTAATATGGTAAAAGAAAGGACACTTTGAAACACACCTGGATCAAAAATAGTTTTTTTAGAGTCCAAAATGTGGAAATGACAGCGATTTATAAAATGAGGACCATCTGCTTTGGACCAGAAATTTTGGCTCAAAAATTAACATTGGACCTGACCTTGGCTGTGCAGAGCACCACATTGTCTACATTTTTGATGTATTTGATTTGTGTGGAGTGGAAATTCTGGGATTTTAATCCACATTTAGAGAAGAGTTCGAGAATTTTTTCCCGCTCCTCTCCACCTAAGCGAAGATGTCACCCGCTCTAGCTCACGCAATACACACCCATTATAAAACCTGAAATGGACCGAAAATTTCCTGAAACGTGCGATTTCTCCAAAACCATTCAAGCAGTCAAAAAAAACTGTGCCTTTACGGAAGTAAAGTCCTA
The DNA here is from genome assembly GCF_040436345.1 of Pagrus major. Lineage (NCBI taxonomy): Eukaryota > Metazoa > Chordata > Actinopteri > Spariformes > Sparidae > Pagrus > Pagrus major. The sequence continues at coordinate 26,293,163 of NC_133222.1, read as the reverse complement.
AGTCTTGTGACCCACTGAAATTTCTAATAACTTTTCTATGTTGAGGTATGGCCCGGCAACAAGGCCCCACAGTGGGGTGGGTTTGAGCAAATTTCACGATGATCTCCCATCTATTTTAATTGAAAAATTTGTCACATTTTTGCAATTTTTGTGAAAACCATTTTGCAAATTGCTACCAAAAGTCATTCCACACTTGTCCGATCCTGCACGTTTTGATGTATGTTTTGTGTATGTGGCCGAAAAGCCGTGAGACTAGTTACCTGCTGAAAAAGTGTACGGAAAAATCTATAATAACTAAATAACTAGAAAAATTGTATTTCCTGCGAAAATCCAGTGTGAATGCTGAAAGCTGAAGTGATTTCGAAAAAGCTGCTGAATATACTAGAAAATAATTACCTGAAATGCATAAAACTATAATGCATTGAACTACACTGCTGAAAAACCCTCATGTAGTAGAAGTAGAAGTAGAAGTAGTAGTACAAGTAGTTGTAGTAGTAAAAGTAGTTGTAAGAGAAGTAGTAGTAGTAGAAGAAGTTGTGGTTGAAGCAGCAGAAGAAGTAGTAGTACAGGTAGTAGTAGTAGTGGTAGAAGTTGAAGTAGTAGTAGTAGACGTAGTAGAAATAGTGGTAAAGTAGTAGTATTAGTAGAAGTACTAGTAGAAGTAGTACAAGTAGTAGTAATAGTAGTAGTAGTAGTAGAACTACTAGCTGAACATATTCTGAAGCAGTAGCGGAACAAAAGTTGGACATTTCCCCTAAGAATAAAATGGGACATTTTTGCAGAAAAAGCTGAATATTTCAAAAGCTGAAAAGGCAGAAAGGCTGAATGGGCTCAAAAAGCTGAACATTTGATAGCTGAATAAGAATGAATGGGCAAAATTTAAATTTAATTTAAAAAAACACCTCCCAAACTCCTTGCGTATCTTGAAAAAACTGTAATGGTTATGGCCAAAATACAGTGACTAACAGGAGAAATTGCTGATCTGTGTGATGTCTTTTTTATTTTTCTGTAGAGTGAAAAATGAGGGAGTTAGAGCGCGAGACAAAACTGGTACTAGTCAGAACACAAGAACTACATGATGGGAGGATCAGTCTAAGGCTGGAAATTGCTGTGCCATTGAAAGAGAAATGTGGAGAAAACTGAAAAAACTCTACTTAAAGACGGCAGAAAAAACTGCTGCTAGTACAACTGCTACTGGCGATATTTTAACATTTTGAGGGAGAGGACAAGTAGACGATGACATTCGTGTCTTTTTTATTTCAGTAGAGTGAAAAATGAGGGAGCTAGAGCGAGAGACAAAATTGCTCTTCTCCAGAAATTTAGGCTCAAAATTAACATTGTCGCTTATGGGTGAGTTGCTGGAGTGCTTGTCACTCTAGGGCTTCTACAGCCAAAAGTGTAAGTCCTACATCTGAAATAAGACCATCAGCTGAAAGCCAATGTTTCTATGTATCTATTGTCTATGTTAAGTAAAAGCAGTGGGATCTAAATCAAGCTGAAGAGAATTTTTTCTTTGAGTTTTTCCAGCTGCTCTCCACTCGAGCAATGATGTCACAAACTCTAGCTCATGCAATACACACCCATTAAAATCTGAAGAAGAGCTAAAAAAGCATAAAACTCAGACTGTGAACATTTCAAAAACGTAAAAGATTTTAGAAAGCTGAAATACATGCTGAATAGTTTAAGGTCCTGTTACTGCTGACATTTTGAATGGTGTCTGTAGCTCAAAGTATAGAGGACGAGCAGAGATTGAAAGTGGGGTGTGTTTAAAGAGGATTTGAAGATTTCTCCATCTGCTTCCATTGTAAAATTCTTTTTGAAATAGCTGAATATTTGAAAAAGTATAAAAGTTAGAAATGAAAAATGAAAAGTCATAGGCTAAAGGTTCTTAAAAAGCTGAACATTTCAATAGTTGAATGTCTCTGTAGCTAAAATGTATGCTGAAGCAGTAGCAGAATGAAAAGTTGAAAAATTCATAGCCATAATGTCCTTAACGAGCTGAACGTTTTGATAGTTGAGCGGTTTCTGTAGCTCAAAATTTGTAGGAGGAGATACCTTTCGAAAAACGTATGGGATACGAAATAATAATAATAAAAAACAAACAGTAGTGTGAATGCTGAATCAGCATTCTTACTAAAAAAAATAAAAATAATCATAATGATAATAATAATAATAATAATAATAATAATAATAATAATAATAATAAATGGGAAGAACAATAGTGTGAATGCTGAATCAGCATTCTTAAAAATAATAATAATAAACGGGAAGAACAATAGTGTGAACGCTGAATCAGCATTCACACTAATAAGTATGATGAATAATATCTGAATAATATCTAGTGAGCCGATGTACTTTGTACATCAGGCACACTAAATGATCAAGTTGTAATATTTCAGCTCCTGACTGATGGTTCATTGATGATGGTGCTCCCTCCTGTCTGGCCAAGGCACTCTATGCTCAACAGGTATGATAAAAACTTGCTACTAAATTACTACAAATCTTGTCATCAGTATTTTTGTTTTTAGGAACATTTATTAGATAACAGCATCATTCTCTAGCTCTAGTTCTGAATAGCTTCTTTATTTGTAGATCTCTAAGCAAGTAGTGAATTTCATTCATTGATAGCTCCTGTTAAAATGTTGATTTTCATATCCTAGCAGTGATAGGCTTTATCAGCTCCCTCCCTCACTGATGTGGTGACACTGCTGAACTTGCATGTGGTATGTTAATCATCAGATTTTTAAGAGTTACTTAAGTTACCTTTTTTGATATACATTTGTTGTTGATGTTTTTTTGTGTCTGTTTTTTTCCGCTTGAGAGAGCATCTCTGTTTAAGTCTTTGGGTACTTCGGGCAGTTACAGGATTGTACAGAATTGCGAAATTTGGCAAAAAAACATTACTATAAGACATAGTCATTTAGAGGGGTACCAATAATATGTTGTGTTTGTGAACATTATGGTTTCAGATGGAGGAAGCATTTGTGAGAATTACTACTGGCCCCTCTGATGAACGTCTGTGTTGACCAAGGAACTTTTAGGCAAAGTGTTCAAGAAGAAAGGCAGCTCTGCAAAGAGGATAATTAGACTAATATAAAAATGATGGAACTAGTGAACATAGTCAGAAAACAATCACATCTGTGAATGTGCTCCAAAGAGAATAAAATTGTGAACTGATGTTGCTCCCACATAGCAACTCCTGTGCTTCTTTCAAATAAATTATTTTCTATCTAAAGTTAACTCACAATTTAAAGACAGGTCAGTGGCTGAAGCTGTGTTTAGGGATCAGATTATTGACATTTGGAATAAGCAACAGAGAGTTTTCTTCGTAACATACAACAAGATGAAATTTCCCTGAGCGACACTCAAACTCAAGGCCCAAGTGTTCAGGTTTATCCATTAGTGAGTGTTGTCAAATGCTGGGGTTGCAAAGTTCTGTTTTGGAATGTGAAGGAGAAAACAAATAAGGATGCACAAATTTACCTAGCTGATAATTACTTGCTTTCCATGGCTGATAATTTTCACATTTTTCTATTTTTTAAAATGTTCCTAACCTGTAGTTTATTCACATCTGTAGTGAGCAGAACTGGATGATTTTATATTGTTTGACTCTCTAGTCTATGCAGTGTGGCTCTACCTAGGTGCAGCCATTTGATGCCATGAGAGCAACAACAGCATGCTGCACTTCTTCTGTTGTTATGGACAAAATGCAAAACAATTTCAGAGCCACCAACTGCATCTGAGTGCGCAAGAGGGATCATGCCTTACTGTTTTTTCTTTTCCTTCCCTGCCTGTGGTTGTTACCTTGTTTGACCATTTATGTCCATGGGATGGATAATTCGTCATTATTTACATGTCTGTTTCTCTATGTATTGGGGGGGCATGTGTGTATGTGCAGTCTTAAAGTAATTCTGTTCTTTTTCTTTAGAATGAAACTGTTGAAAAGAGGAGGGATTGCATCCTATGGGCACTTTGACTCTACCTGAATGAAGACTTGAACATCCTGTCTAGTAATATTTAATATCTAGTAAGTAATTTTAATAAACTGGTTTCTATCTGTATTAAATCCAATACAAAACAACAATTCTGCCATATATTCTATTTTAAGACACGTATACATTTTCAGTTTTTGTTGGCCTGTCAATAATCATAATTCTACGAGGGTGGGGCGATTAAAACATTTCAAAACAGCTTTGAAGCTCATACATACAAATTCTAGTTTATGCTTATTACTGAAGTAGTAGTGGGTGTCGGTGTACTGGTGTGTGTCACATTTAAAAGTGTTCCTCATATTGTGTCTACATCATAAACATACATGAGGGGGCCAAAATGTTAGGAACACTTGTTGACACAATGTAAAAGAAAACTGAAAGTCTATTCACATTTAAAGTAAGAAAGTTATGGAAAAGTTTTTATGGATTGAATTGCATTAGTTTTCACGTTTTCCTAAAGAAGTGCTTGGTGAGTGTATTAAATTATAAATAATATCTCTAACGAATCAACAAGGATTACACAGCACTACTTCATCGTGTTATTTTGAACAAATAGCACTGTTTGAAGTGTCATGCTATTTTCATTAAATCATAATGGGAAATCTGAAATGCAAATGTTACAAAATTTTTGTGATTTCATGGTTTGGTTTTGTCCTTTCTTTCTCTCCAATTTCAAGGATGCTGATACTTCAGTTATTGAGCTTAAACCCGCCATCATTGGCACCTACAGCATTGAGGAAAGTGATCCCAGCTGGTGACATCGCCTCTTCATGTGCACTCTTGATGGGTGTAATGTATGACTGAAGCTCAGTTATCCTCAGGAACTGAAAGCCTTCTTTGAAGTACTTCCTTCAACTAGATGGACTCTCAACCAAGGTACAGATGCTGCGCCAAAATTGTCGAAAACTGAATAGACATTTTGCAGACTTTTAACAACAAGTTGCACCAAAAACAAATGTTGCATATACTAACAAATGAAAAAAACAAACTGAATGCTAATGAGTTGATGTTTGTTTTAAATCCGTGTACCCTTCGTTCTTTCGTTTCTTCATTTCAAAACCAAATTAAAAAAACGGAAAAACAACTTTGTTTTTCTGTTATTCTCTTTTAAACCCAGAACGAAAAAACAGGAAAAACAGAATAACACACAACCACATTTTGTGCCTGTTATTCTGTTTTAAAACAAAAACAGAATAACGTGAAAATTAAGTATTTGATTTTTATTGTTTTGTTATTTTGATATTCTGAAAATTCGGGGAATGCTGGGAGATTTTTGCGGAGTCAGAGGCATAGGAAGTGAGCCAGAACGTGGTCTGAAGATAGAGCGTCTCTGCAATGGCAAGCGTTGTCTTTTTCCGGGGGGGTCGCCGGCTACAGAGAGGCTACTCTGTGCCACATTAAAATTATAACCCCCCCAACACATACACACACTCACAACAGAGCTGTCAACTTTTCAGAAAAACTTGGAGTGAGATTTAAAGTAAGCTAATGGGAGTATTTACAGCCATTTACCCTGTTTCATAACTTCTAATCCTTACAAGTAAGAACATAGACACAGACAATGTTTCTCTTTAAAATCACCAACTTGTGGGTAATTTATTTCCACAAACACAATCGTACAGCAGCAACGAGCCTACATGTAAATATCTGAACTAGACCTGTTTAAGGCTTGTGTGCGGTTTATTTTGAAGGAAAAGTGAAATGCTGCTTTAAGAGAAAGTCATTTTCCATACAGCACCCACTAAAACCAGATACCAGAAAATCTTTTTATTTAAAAAAATGATAAAAAACTCGTGTTTTCCCCTTTCAAACTAGGGTACATGTATTTGTTGTTTTTTGATCAGTTTATTAGGCCTATTTTAGTCTATGCATTAGTCCATTAGATCCCTTCTGATGCTGACTATCGCACAAAAGGGTGTTTTAGAGGAAGTTAATAAGTGTCCCACTGAATAACAGGCATCAGGCTCAGGCCGACCTCTTGTTGTGTCCATTGGCAGCTCATTATGAGAGAGATCACCTCCACCTTCGGTGGGTGACGCACATTTCCTAATATGGACTTCACTCCTGGAGAGGGTGGGTCATTTGTACAACAGGTTGTAGAATTTGGTTTAAAACTCTCGTTAATAAAAATAGATCTGGCAACTAAAGCTTGTTCTAGGCTTAAATATGCACTTTTGTCAGAGTAACTAGAATGGCCAAGACAGTCTCACAGACAGTTTGGGTTTTTCTTTTGTAAATAACTTTGTTTACATTAAAACTACAGGTCTCTCTGTCCATGACTTTTCCAAAATAGTCTATGTGTTGTAAAACATATTGGAGCTTCTAAAAAAACGGCGATCACCACAGCTTCTCATTCATGCCGATCATATTTACTGATTAAAACACGTAATACTGAACAGTTACAAGGAGGAAAATAACAGAGGCAAAATAAAAAAGACGAGGAGGAAAGGTCTGATTCGTTACCTAGCAACCAGAAGATTCTTTGTAGCAACTTAACGTCTGCTACACTAACGGAAGACAACACAACACATTTCTATTTCAAAATAAAAAACATTTGTTATTGTAACCTATTACTATAATTATTAATCTATTGTCAGAGAAAAATATTTACAACAATATGTAGGCTAATGTTTTCATACTATCACATCTATTTTTACCTGTATAGGCCTACCGGTATGCGAATTGGGCGCGATCGCGCGCGCACGTGTGTGCGAGCGAGCGAGCAAGAGAAAGAGAGAAAGAAAGGAGACACCGGGCATTTACCAGCAAAAACTGAACGGGTAGAAATTAAAAGAGGGAAATCACAGAATACAGAATATGTCCAGGAGACTCCTCAGGACGTGAGGGAGGATCAGATGGTGGCTCAGGTAGCGATGAGGAAAATATATATGGCTGCACATCTGTCAGCTGCACTGTAAGCAGGTGTAGCCTACACCATGCAGACATTTCTCAAACTTTATTTTGAAGGCTCAGGACAGACTAGATCATGATTGTATTGGATATAATAGGGTAGCCTAACCTAATAAATCTCTCGGCTGCTGTCCAGTCCGGTAATAACGGGTCTGTGGTGTGTACGCTACGTCATCGCCAGGTAGAACAACTGTAACCCCCCCCACACACACACACACACACATTGCCTACCCTGTTTATAGAATGAATCACAGCCGTTTCCAGTTCGGCGTCTGAAACCGTATTTCTTTGTATTTCAAAATAACAAAACAATAAAAATCAAATACTTAATTTTCACGCTATTCTGTTTTTGTTTTAAAACAGAATAACAGGCACAAAATGTGGTTGTGTGTTATTCTGTTTTTCCTGTTTTTTCGTTCTGGGTTTAAAAGAGAATAACAGAAAAACAAAGTTGTTTTTCCGTTTTTTTAATTTGGTTTTGAAACAAAAAAACGAAAGAACGAAGGGTACACGGATTGAATAAGTGTACACATCTCCAGTTTTTCATTCCACATTGCTGAAATATAAAGTTGACAGCAGTGAGTGTGTTTTTAGATGATTAGACCATTATGCAATTACAAAAAAAAAGAAAACTGCAAGGCTGTTGTATCGTTACACCCTAATAGAGGTCAAAGGATGTTTTGTTGTTATCCAGTTTTGAATGTTTTATGTGGCATCAAGGCAGTTTACAACTGGTAAATGTTGGACCATGTTGCACCATTATGTTGCCATTTGAGGGAATGGTTCTTCATTTCTTTCTTCATCTCTTGAAGTGTCTCTTTTGTCCTGACCAAAAGTCCACACCCTAAAGATAGTTATATTCATGGATATTTTACTGTCAAATGGACTAAAGAAACCAGAAAATATTCACATTTAAGAAACTGACACCAAATAATTTTAGGTTTTAAAAAATGTTGCTGTATTGTGTTTTGTTGGACTAAGTGCACCAAATTGTCAATTGATGTGTTGATAAATAAAGGAGATAACAAAATGATGTTGGATATACCAAATTCATTTCTGTGTTTTTTAGTTGGCTCAATTAAAAGTCATTGTGTAACTATAATACAAGTAAATTACGTTGGATGGCCTGAACATTTTTACATTAGCTAACCTAATACAATTTCATGGGAAAGTGTAAAAAAAAATGTAATTAACTTCAATGTTTTAATTTTTTGAGTGTGTGTCCAAATATTAAGCATAGATGTAACAATGGGGCTAGAGGTATGTTGGGATGGGGGTGATGGTAAAGGAGCACAAACAAGAGCACAAAGGGAATATGAGCAGGAGTCAGCCTATTCATATTCATATCTGGTTGATGCAGCCAAAAACTCTTTTTGAACTCTGGTACACAGGCAACAGGGTCAGTGACATATAATCAAAGGCTGTCTACATATAAGGACAAACGATGTTCAACACCTCAACAATGAATTAACAAAAAGGAAGCTTTCAGAGCTATGGAGAGCTCAACGGCTATGGTTAATAAAAGAGGGGATAGAGGGCATCCCTGATGAGTTCCTTGTGAGGGGGAAATATGGGGAACAATATTATATAACTTTTTTTTTAACCGGCAGATAAATATCCCTATTCCATCCTGTAGGATGCCTTTTCTCCATTAAATGTGCTAAGTTCTTCTGCAGTATCCGATGGAGATGCAGATGAAAAAACATTTAGGAGCTGACGTACATTAGAAAAGGAATGGCGGCCCTTCATTAAACCTGTCCTCTGAAATGATATCCACCATTTCCATTTGCCATGCTTGCATCTTGGTCAGTATTTTAACATGCATGTTCAAAAGCGAAATTAGACAATAGGAGGTACGGTTTACAGGCTCCTTGTCAGATTTTAACAAAAATGAGTTTGATGCTTGGATCAGCGTTGGAAGTAGAGAGCCATACGTAAATAGCGCCACGGTCATGCCATGCCAGCTCACCCAAAATCCAGAACAATTGTTCACGTCATGGATTTTCTCAAAAAAAAATAATATTGAAACTTCCATTTAATTCATAAGACCTTTCAAAATCCTATAGTTGTCCTCCAAATACTTGATGTTATGATTTTTTAAAGTTTGGCCCTCTGAGCAAAATTTCAGCATTTCTGTGATTCCCTGTATGCGTATTCTAAACCTCACTAATTGCTCATTTTTTAATGGATTGGGTTGAAATTTGTCCTGAACATTCAAAAGGCCCTATGGAATCTTGGCAACATGTTTTCATTTAAATAGTTGTTCCTGAATGGTTACAGTAATCAAATTAATAACAGAAAGTCATTTTTTCCAGAACCCAATGAAAAACAGGCTATCAGACGGATAAAAAACCTTCAAGTCAACACAGTACAAATGTCTACTGATGAAAAAACCCACTAAATGTGATATTACAGCCAGTGAAAAGTGCAAACAATTAGCCAATTTCATTATAAACGATGGAGTCATACAACATGTTTGCATTTTCATTGGCCATGTTGTAGTTCCCTTTGATCAGCCATTTTGTTTGTAGTTTTTCTTTGTCCATGCCGTGCAGCCCTAGCCACCATTTGCCTGGTTCTTCCAAACACACACACACATGCATACACACACACACACACACACACACACACACACACACATACGAAAACACACACAAACACACATTCTCTTAATACTTCACAGTACAGTCTTGCAGGTTGTGTGTGACGTGTTAAAGCTGAATAAAAATATAATTTAATTAACTCATCAAATTTAAATTACAACAGTCTTTCCTCAGGATTCCAGTGTTTGTGTCTGATTATTCTTAGTCTTCAGCTTGTATTCAGTAGCTCTCATTAGCATGTCTGAGGCGCAGCTAAAGTAGGATTATTAAATGACCAAGAAGAGAGAGGTTTAATGAGAAAGGCATTGGTGTTATCTGTTGAAGGGGGATCGGCTCTGCTGAAGCTGTCCTGACTTTAGTTTGATAATAAGTCTCTTATGCAACTATTACACTGAACTTAGCATGTATACGTGTTTTTTGGTTTGTTTGTTTTTTAAGGCATGTTAACCAGCTAAAAATAGGTGATTGACTACTTTCACATGGCCCGTGGAAGAGTAGAAAGTAGCAGATCATATGCTTCACAAGACCACATCCAGAAGACTTTAAATAACATTCTGACACGTTTTGTTTTTTTTATAGCTGACATGAAAGATGATAAGGAGTACGACATCTTGCTTCTTTCCTCATCTTTGTTGACAGTTGTAACGTGCTGTAACAATCAGGCAGCTGACAGGCACAGAAGCCACTCCGGTGGTCACTTTTTTAATATCCTTTACTTTAGTCTCTCTTTCAAAAAGTATCTGGTGCTCACCAGAAACATTCAAGTTTTTTTTCTTCGCCCCAAATTATGTGCGACAATCAATGGTATCCCTCAGCCTGCGATATCGTTTGAAAATGGAAGTTTGATACGTGAACACTATTTATTCATTGAAGTGTAGTTACGTGAACTCAGCCTGCATCAAGATTAGGACTCACAATGAGGATATGGAGTGTAACGGTTGTGTGAGAGCTGTCACTGACTTTATTTACAGGCTTTCATAAATCATACAATCCATATTCACAGGTGGTGAGGATGATCCAGATGAGCTGACTGGAGAAGGCAGTGTGTGTGTGCGGAGACTGCACTGTCACCGAGTGCACCTGACAGTCGTGTCCACTGCAGCGATTTCACACACAAACTACATGAAAACTAAAATCGTATTTGGTGAAACATGCACAGTAGGCTATTCATTCTTTAATGCTTTATGATTTAATCTTGGATTTCTACCATCGATTATGATTACTGGATCAGTTAGTTACCAAAGAGTCCGGCCCTCTCCGCTGCGCTCCAGGGCAGGGAATGATGGCACAGCGCTCAATGGGGAAATACTGATGTAACATTTGTGTTGGCTGATATTTTTACAACTGAAAGGTGTTTATGGAATAATTATTACACTTCACTATAAGCCCAAATACGGAAGTGCAAGTATGCAAGTAACACTGCTGGTTTGAATGTTTATGAAAACGCGCTCAAGAAACTCACTATAAGCGTAAATACGAGGCTATTACAAATATGAACCTCTTCATCATGGGATGTGCTAAAGTTCACAGTATAGAGAATACATGTCATGGTATGATGGTCAAAGATGTCAGCTGATGTAATGTATAGAGACAGACGTCCACTAGGGGGCTTGTTGATGAGACCAGCTGCAGTTGAGAATAAAGAGCAGGGTGATAATTCATCACTGGGGTGGCTGGACTGAAATTCTGGTCTGAAAAAGACAAAGGTGTGGCAGGGCAGTTAGTTTAGTTCAAACACATTGTGTTTACAGTGCAGACAGTGATGTGATCAGGCTCAGATACAGTGTGAACACTTCAGTGTTTTGAATTTTTTTTGTAAAGCCCTCTGTACATGTAAGATATGATAAGTAGGATCTTTAATTTTATTATTACAGACAGGATTTATTTATTATTTCACTCTGATGATGTCAGTACTCATAATACATACATCACAGTGCCATCTGCCCTCTTTCAGGAAGAAAGTAAGGAACAGCTGTGTACAAAACTAACAATCTTGGTAATGTCATACAGCAGAAACATGGACTGCAGAGAAAAATTGTGTTCATCAGACACTCACATGGTTTTCACAGGGCACACGGTTTACAATGTACAAATAAGTGAGATCTTCAGCCACTTTAGACTTACTTGTCATTGTCTCTCGGTCCAGTACTTGATACAGCATGCAGCATCTTCTGGCTCTGCAGGCCTGGTCATTTCTTCATTGGGGTAGAAGCCAGAGTTGCTCCTTGTTCTTCCTGGAGCAAGAATTTCATCATCAATCAATTTCATAGTACACAATATCTAACAGGGTCACTGCTACAGTGAGACACGAGTAATAAACCTTGTAAAGTCCTCAAAAATGTATATATCGAAGTTAAATAACAGTCTCATAACCGTAATGCCAAGTCGTTACAGTATGATAAATTGATTGACAATATTTGGTCTACTACAGGGTCCATACAATCGCAGTTTACAGTCAGCTGTTATAAATAAAGCAACTAATAACTGACAGCAGAGCAAGAATATAGCCGGTCAAAATAAGACTGCTAGCTGATGATCTTCTTGTGTAGCATTTGATTATACAGTACGTTCACAGCTCACTTAGCTCAGCTTTTGCAACGCCACAGTGCCTAGAAAACAGTCACATCACGCTGACTGTTACAGTTTGTGTTGTCGTTAGTTAACTAAAGATATGTTTCAGTAAACAGATTACATTAGATGTTACTTACCGGTCTAAAGAAATGTTGCCAGTTCAGCTCTTTATTCGTGTGTCCTGGTAGCAGCAGTGCCCGTCAGACATTGGCCCAGTTCTTAATGTCTACTGTAATGGTGCAGTCAAAATGGCTTGCGAGAGCGACAAGAAAATGCCTGGGTATTACATAAACTGGGGGAATAACTGTGTCTAGTAGACTGGATAACATCCCACACATTAAAAAGCATATATTTTATTCAAACATTTCAGTCACTACACTGCAGCCAATCACCATCAAACATCATCTGCTGCATGTACTTTTAATAAATAAATGATCAATATTTCCTGAATGATGGATGTGATATTATATGCCTTGTTCACCTAATTGTAAGAGTCACCAGAGGCTCTCATATGTATGATTAGGGCAAGTATCTGAGTGCAGAAGGTCTCTAAACACTGTATGAAAGAGCACTTTGTGACAATACAATCCACCCCGAGGACAGCTACTATGCTCTCTCTAAAACACAAAGAGCTTGAAGTGGGGAAAAAAATAAGTGCCAGTTCTCCCCATACATATTGACCTGTTGGTGTTTGAATTAGCTGGCATTAGCAAATCATTAAGTATTACATTCTGAATTTCTACAGTAAAAAATGATGCTGATGTTCACAATATAAATTGATTTAATAAGGGGACAACCATTTCTTTTATTGGACTAAAAAATAAATGACTATATATACCTGCATTACCAGCTAAATCTTTGTATACTTTCTCTCAACTTTTAGTCTGTCACACAAACAAAGCAACTTTGCAGCAATGGTTAGGCTTTCAAAGCTCAGTTGTGTCTGACTCTGCTTATGACTGCTTCAGCTGATATTTTGTTATAAGCTAGCAGTATTTAAAACAGGACCCACAATGCAGACACCGGAGACAGGAGTTAGAAGAAAACTATTTTTAATGAAAAAATCAAAGAGTTCAAAAATGAGGCAGCAGCAGTTCCCAGAAAGTCCAAAACTGAAAGTCTAGAGCAGGGGTTCCGCCGAGACAACAGGCGAGGCTGGGCGTGACTGGACGGGCAGGTGAGTGTGGCAGGTCTGCAGCAGAGAGGGAAAAAAAGGCAAGTTTTAGGCAGGCAAAAAAACAGAGCTGAATTGCAAAAAATATACTCAGAGCGAGGCCTAGGTGTTACCGTGGATGGTTTCACAACAAACTGGCGAAGACTGGAGGGGAAAGACCGGCTTAAGGCAGGTAACTGTTGATCAGTGTAGTTGGACCGCAGGTGTGTGAAGCAGCAGGAGAGAGGATTCTGGCTGATGAGCAGAATGTAGGTCAGTCACGCCCAGCCTGAGACAAACACTGACAGACAGAGGGAGACAAACATACAACAAGAAGGGAGGGGGAAAAACACAGGAGAAACAAGGGGAAATAGACAAAGCTCTGCAGATCCTAACATATTTAACTTCAACAGCTCTTATGTGAACTAAAATAAATGACCTAAAGATGTGTAACTATTTATTTTTCAGTCTGCATTGTGTATACCCACTTCTAAATGAAACGGTAAACATTATGTAATGTGAATACTGTAGAGTGCAGAATCAGGCTACATTGTAAATACTGATCAGATCCCTTGTATTCAGCACAGTATGCAAGGCTCTTGCTCTCAGTGTGACAATGCCCCTTGTGGGGGCTGGAGAACTGTTGGACGACAGCCCATTAAATGAACAAAAAGGTCCACTATAATGACAATTAGTACTGTAGTCACAGTAGCCCTCCTGGCCTGGCCCTACACACACACAGAATGTGAAGAAATAAAACAGGTAATTGTATTTGACCGTCTCCCTGTACCAGGAAACAGATCGAGGGGAAAACCTTCTCCCCTATTTACTACATTTCACAAGCTCAAACAATTCTTAGTTTTATTCTTAGTTTTGCATTATGTCTTTGATTCTTATTCTATTTTTACATGTTGAGATATAAAGGACATTGAAATCTTGAAACAGTTTACATTGTAAGAAATGTTCTATTTAATTGGAGCAGGAGGAGCACTGCAATGCGTCTGTGCGTGTGTGTGTGTAGTGCGCAGAGCTCAGTCCTCTGATTGGACAGGACAGGTCATAAGAACTATCATTCTCATTATTAGGAGGTGGGTGAAATAATTCATCCTTAATGAGGAACACATTACGCACACAGAGACGCACCACAGCGCTCCTCCTCCCCCAGTTAAATACAGCATTTGGCTCTTATACTGTCAAATGGAGTTTTTAATTATTGATCACCATCAGTATCTCAATACTACTATCGCTGTGCTGATCAATGATAAGAGGGCAAAATTCTGGCACACGGATTGTGAATCCGTACATGGATAAAATAAAAGCCCCCCTTTCCGCTGCGGTAATGGCACATGAGTGTTTTTCTATAAGCTGATGTCGAAATTATGTTGGGAAAGTGAACATAGTGTCCAGTTTTTAGAATGTTTTAAAGCTCCTCTCCACTCTTATCAGTTGAGTCTTGCACTCTGGTTGTCAACATTCTGTCCCATACACCAATCTCAAAATGATGAATGAATGACATGAAAAAAAATTCAAGTTAATCAATCAAAAATTGATTAATATGAGAAAGTCCTAATCTTTGTGTTCCAACGTTTGAATGGAGTTTCTATGCGAATGTATGAAGAACTGGGGAGAGTTTGAAAATTAGTGGGTTTGAAGTGTTTTCTAATTGACTTCCATTATAACTAAGCTAAGACTAAGCTTTAAAGAAAGTTGAATATCCTGAAAAGTTTTGATGGGATTTGAAAGTTGAATGATAGCTTAAATGTTGACAAAATGTGGACTATTTCAAAGTTTGAATGGTGTCTGTGACTGAAAGCATGAATGAGTAGTGTGAAAAAGTGGGATTTTATAACATTCCGTCCATTTATTTGAATGGGAAAAATGCAATATCCGTGATGATCTGAATGATAGCAATAATGTCCTAATTCAAATGAATATTTAAAAATTTTAATTTAGTTAATATGTTTAAAAATGTGAAATGAGTTAGGTGGCAATAAAACACTATGGAAGAGTAATAAGGAATTCCTGCTCCAGAAAGAATTCACAAAGTGAAATTAAGTGTTGGAGAAACATCATTATAAAACATGGTTTCAATTCAACACCTCATCATCTGCGTCATCAATGTCCCCTGTCTCCAAAATGTTTATATGGATGGGTCAAAGTTTACATAAATTAAGATATACCTCCTTGTCCATTTTTTTGATAATGAATTCCAATTCATGCTTGAAAAGTGGCGTATGCACATATCAAGCCCCTTTCATGTGTGTAAACAACTGTTATATAACAGGCCGGATCCCTCCCAGTGACACATTTAAAAATAAAAGCAGGTCATAATCAGATTGATTGGCTTTGCCTTTACCAATTTGCGTTTATACTGAGCATATATGTTTTTCTATTTTTTTATTTTTTGTCAAGTTCTCCTCCAGTTCAATTTCCAAAGGACACAGGGACAACTCAAATTTCTGACTCAATCTTTTATTTTCCTTTTGGCTTTGTCAGTCGATTGGTCTTTTCAGTTAATTAGGTTGTAAACCTTTAAAGACAGAAACAAAAGTTAACATTTTAATTAAACATTTTAATTAAACATTTTTAATGAATTTTAGATGAATTCAAACAATTAAATATTTTAAATGAATTCAAACATTTTAAATGTATTCAAACATTTAATTAAACATTTTAAATGAATCCAAACATTTAACTAAACATTTCAAATGAACTTAAATATTCAATTAAGCATTTTAAATGAATTTCCCAAATTTTTAGTAAAGTTTTAACATTTAACAGAATTTTAACATTTTTAACTCTGTATTATCCTTTTGTACCTTATACTAATTTTCCAAACTCAAAATGATATATTGTTTTAGCACAAACTCATTTACCACAAAATCAATGAAGTCACTGCTGCAATGTGTTCCTTAACCAATCTACAGTTAACATAAACTTGAACATATTGAGCAGCATTTCAAACACCATGAAATTAAATAAATATTTCACCGACCATTGGCGTCTTTAGACTGAACCTTTGAGTGAACTTGGCGCTTCTTCTCTCTGAAGTTTGTTTCTCTGAATGACTGAGATCCTCCATGTCATCACAGGTGCTCCAAATCAGTCACAATGACTGATCAAGTAACCAGCAGCCAGTTTGCTGCTGCTGGTGCACTCTGGGAAGTGTAGTTGACCCATTCCTGAGATTCAGCTCAACAATTACGTGTTTTCTACACACAGGCATTTCTAAATTAATGTCTTCTGCGCATTTCATCCTGTAGGAGAAGGATGTTTTTGAGTTTTCGATATTAAGCAACGTCGTGGAACTGTTGTACCTTAAAATAACAGCTTCAAAATCCTTGGTACAGTGTCCTGTAATAGAGTGAAAGGTGTCTCTGTCTCAGCCATCTGCCACCCCCATATCACTTGTTTCTGCAGTACGTAACTTCAGCGACAAGGTAGGACACAGCATTACACGACTTCATGATACACATTTTCATGTCCAAAATTTTTATGATGTGATGAGCTTTGTTTGTAGTTAGCACCTACATATCATCTGGCAAATTGTTACAGACCTGGGATTTCTATTTACAACAGGGGTGTTGCACTCACAGAAGCTGTGGGGGGCACCAAATCCTGAAAAATGCCAATTGTTCGTAATGTTGCTTTTAATACATGTAACAGCACATATGCAAGTGTCCAAAAACAAATAGTATTAGTTCTTAATTTGGATTTCACATGGTATTATGTTTAATTAATTAAGTAATTATAATGTTTATGATGTTTATTTTGTTGACTGGTGACTCTTAAGCTAAGTACCCTGGTCTACTCTTCATTCACTGCCAGATTGTTGCCGAAACCACACCGTGGTTGTTTAACCTTCGAGCGTTGATCTGAAGGTTTTTGCCTAGTTGCTACGTCACACATTTCTTTATGTTGCAACTGTACATTTGTTTTGGTTGAATTTTCTATTTCTTTCTTGTCACAGTGCTGTGCTTCTGCTGTGGTTAGGTTTAAGCACAAAAACCACTTGGCTAGGGTTAGAAAAAAAAAAATTTTGTTTGTTAAAAAAAAATCTGATTAATTACAAGTTTTGAGATTGATTAATTGAAAGTAATCGCATACGCCAATATTTGCCTTAAGCATTTAAAAATATTTCAATGCAAATGGATTTTGGTAGATGAGTGAATCAATTAATAAATGGACATTCTAACCTTTAATAGTAGTTGATATTTTAAGCTTGAAGTTCTCCGATGGCCAGAAAATTCCTTGCTGCATAAGTTGCACAAAACAGTGTCTAGGGAACTTGTAGGACTTCTATGGACGTTCAAAACAGGTTTGGTATCTGAACGTCGGACCAGGACCCCTCTTGGACATTTGTGAAGGTGCAACACGGGTCAAATATGTGAACGTCTGGCTTGGGACCCTCATGGATGCCTATGGACGTGCACAACAGGTTAAATATTTGAACATCTGACTGGGACCCCTTTTGGACATCTGTTTATGTGCAAAGCAGGTTAAATATTTGAACATCAAGCCAGGCCTCTTTATGGATGTTGGATGGATGGATGGATGTGGACGTGCAAAAAAGCTAAATATCTTGACATCTCTCCAGGACCTGTTTTGGACGTCTACCGACATCTAACACATCTTATTTCCATTATTGTAAACTAAAAAATGTTTGACAAATAGTAATGTGAAATACATGTTAAATAAAGATAAATAATAAAAAAATATTGAAAATGGCAGATTAGCACTGGTGACACTGAGGAATTCAGTCATTACCATTATAGAACAAACCCATAAAAACTAGCTAGATAGCTCACATGGTAAAGCACCTGCCTTCTAAGCAGAATCATTAATGTTAATGTTTAATTGTTATAATGTTTAAGTTGATTGCAGGGAGAGAGGGAGAGAGAGCAAGCGAGAGAGAGAGAGAGATTGATTGCTGGATGAGCTAGATTGACTTTTAACAAAAGAGAGGGCGGTGCACTACACAGTCAATTCACAAGTTTGTCTTAATAGAAATGGTCTATAGATGCTTACAAGGCAACATAGGGACAATGAAGTTGAGCAGGAGTACTCAGCTCTACCTCCGGTCTTGCCTACATTGTTTTCTAAGTTCCTCTCTCTCTTTTTCAGAAAAGTGATCAAAGCCATCATCTAAAGTAGACATAAAAAATAACTATGTTTGCGAGAGAGTGTATGAAAAGCCCCAAAAGAAGAGGAAGAATGATGCAGGACTACAGTAGAGTGGAGGCAAGAGGAGCCAGCCTGACAGGGGGCAAATGTCAATAAAGTGGAAGGTCTGCCACACCGTTGAGTGGAATTTGAAGGCTTATTTCTTCTTCTTGGTGCCTGTTTCATCCATTTTCAGTAGCAAAGGGGAGGCCTTGAGCAAGCGTAGGGATGAGTGACTCACATGAGGCACAAGGAGGTTTACCAGATACCATGACATACATTCCTGGTCATTTAGGGTGGGCCAGTTGCATGGCACCTCCTGTTAATCACCTGAGCTGAGGGAGGAGGACTGATACTGACTGATATCTGTGTTCTTCATTCTTTTGAAACTTTACTCAGAATTTTGATTTCAGGAATACAATTGTGGGATTGCATGCAGGGAAGCTGCTGCAATAACACTATGGCATTCTATGTCTTTACTGTTAGTGTGAATGCTGACTCAGCATTGACACTAATAATAAAGAGTAATAATAACCAGCTGTCCAAGTGTACCAAATTTCATGCTTCTACGAAAAAGTGAACGATTTTTTCACATACCACCTGGACTGCCTAGTTTCCTTATCACAATGTACTGTACCTGAATTCACCATTAACTGTTAATCTGAAAAATGTATGATATAGTATTCGGTATCATTGTAATCCGTGTGAAAACTATCTATCTGTTGTTGTTTTATGCAACATTAATAGGGAAATTGGGTGAAATGTGGCTATCAATAATGATGATTATCAGGGATAATTATTAATTATGATAAATAATAAGATCTTATTTACATTAGATTGCCTCGGGAGCACCAACCTTGAAGAGGGGAAATGATAGCCAATTAATTAGGTCAGTCTCATAAAAAGGTACTAAACCTTCAGTTTGTAACTCTGCTTAATAATTAACTCAAAAACTACAACCAAAATGACCATAACAACTAGTAATGGTTGAAGGATTTCGGAGTCCTTAACAGAGCAGAGGTTGGAAACATTCACGCTCGTACAATATTAAATAGACAGCATGTAGGCCTTTTATGTAACACAAACACACAATCTAACTAACATGCACAATGTGTGTGTGTGTGTGTGTGTGTGTGCATGCGCGTGTGTGCACACGTGTGTTTGTTGTTGTGTGTGTGTGTGTGTGTGTGTGTGTGTGTGTGTGTGTGTGTGTGTGTGTGTGTGTGTGTATCCACTTTCAGGCATACACTCAACTTCTCCAATTCTGTAGTCTGTACTTTGGCCTAAAGTGGTCCATGGTCAGGCCCCCCTGGGAAATGCTGCACCTGGGCTACTGCATATTCAGTTATCTCAGTGTGGGCCCGCTGAAGGTGTCGCTCAATAATTTACCGAAGAAAGATTTCTTAGAAGCTCTTTGCACTTAGTTAGTTCTGTTATTTTGTACATTCTTTAAAGTTTCAAACTAATGCCACTAATGACATTTGGCATATTACTAATACTGTTTTGTTTTTTTTTGTTTTTCTCTCCAGTCATTTAGAGGAGGTGGTGTTTGCCTGTGGCTGTGAGATCCGCTGGCTGCAGCTATGGCAACAGAAAGGAGGTGCAGGGCTAAGCAGTCAACAGTTATACTGCGCTGATGGCTACAAGAAGATACTGCTACAGGATATGAACATTAGCAGTTGTGGTAAGTTAAGACTGTGAAAATTAGCATTCAAATATGATATGCACACTTGGACCTTAATGACTATGAATTCTGACTGCTGATATTTATTTTTGTATTAATACTAGAGCTGGGTTTATGTGACTTCCATGAAACTGGATTGGCTCAGCATCATACCTTAATTGTTTCAGCGTTTTTTTCAATATTTTTCATGGATTTGTGGAAACTAAAAAAATATTGAACATCTCCAGCCTTATACTTAGTATCCCAGTGAGCAAAAAGTGGTCTAGATAGTGGTCTAAAAGACGTCCTCTGGGGAGCCAGAATGAAAGTTTTTTATCCGTCTTTTCTGGACATTGTATAGACGTTTATATGTCGTTTGTTGACTATTTCCGGCTGTCAGTGGACGTCCAGATCATAGCCTGTATGAACGTCTATTGTCAACTAATTCTGGATGTCAGTGGATGTCTAGATTATGGCCTGACTGGACGTCTTTTCTCAACGTCATTTATCGACTAATTCTGGCTGTCAATGGACGTCCAGATCATGGCCTGGCCCGACGGACATGATATCAACCTGTTTTGGACGTCCACAGACATTGCCTGCTCAGTGGGATACTATACTAGATTTAATGCATTAAACCAGTATTCAGTAAAGTAAAACTAAAACTAAAGTGTGTGTGTGTGTGTGTGTGTGTGTGTGTGTGTGTGTGTGTGTGTGTGTGTGTGTGTGTGTGTGTGTGTGTGTGTGTGTGCGTTTGTGTTACGCCCCTTGACTACATTTGTTTTCGTGTGAGGTCAGACCCATGATTACTGACGGTACTGTAATAGTGCAATTATGACTACTAACTACTCCTATGAGTTGGTCATCATGTTGACAGGCCTCGCAACTGTTGTGATCTCATTGCATTGATCTCATGGTCCCTTGTTTCAGCTGCATCCCAATTCTGCTGCACAGACTACTTCTAAGCAAGTTTTAAGTGTGTAGTTGGGGAATTGAAAATTGGGGAAACTGAAGAAGTTAGTACACAGACCAAAAGTTGCTTGATTTTTTTTTTTTTAGGGTGCTATTGATTGACACTATTATTCCACATTGCAATGTACAAAAAAGCAGACTAGATTCTCTCAGCTACAGAATCTAAATAGATTGCAGATTTAGATGAGATTGCTAAACCCACATTTGAAGGTGAAAGTATGTGAAATGGTATTTAAATGAATAAATCGAAAGTAATTGTGACCCACAAATTGCTTATTGGGATTAGTTCAGCCTGGCAGAGCTGGCCCTGACCAATTTGTTGCCCTAGGCAAGATTTTAACTGGTGAAGAGAGGAGTGTATGTGACCACTGGGTGTTACATTATGTTAATAAATAAAGCTGCTGATGGTGAAACCCAGTATATTATAGCACCTAAGCCAAATTTTAGCCAGTGGTGGAAGAAGTATTCACATCCTTCAATTAAGTAAAAGTACCTCAGTATCCATAGCAAAATGTAGCTAAAGTATTAAAGTAAAAGAACTGGTTTGGCCTCTCTGACTGATGTATTGTTATATATGACATAATTAGATTATTAATACTGAAGCATCAATGTGTAAGCAGCATTATACCGTTGTTGCTGCCGGAGGTGGAGCTAGTTTTAACTACTTTATATACAGTTTTATATACAGGGACGTCAGATAAAACTGAGGCGTCAAAAGATGAATGTCTGCACCGCAGCGCTCCTCCTGCTCCAGTTAAATAGAGCATTTTGCTCATATACAGTCAAACAGAGTTGCTGTCATTATCTTTATTGATTATTGATCACTATCAAAGGCAAACTCCAAGATCAGTTTATCACGAGTGGAGACACTGTGCCAGGAGAGGGCAGCACATAAACATCTTGATGTTTTCTATTATATTATTCTTACAGCACTAGGTTGATGTGCAGCAACAGCTTAATGTAGCAGTTTACTTCATAAAGTTTTTTTTTTTTTCAGATTTATATGCAGTATAGCAAGATGCTACTAAATAAAACTTAGAAATACTGACTGACATGTGATGTGTATTGTTACTGGAAATACAGTATGATTCATGATTTATTGTCTCTAGAAGTGCAACTGGTTAGAAATTAAATTACTTTTTTTGTTATTACAGGGGGATTAAAGTAATGAAAACAGATACAGTTGGATACCGGTATCGGAACTGGTATCGGTTCAAATGTGAAAGGAATCCAATCCTAGATGTGGTTGAAGATTTATATATACTTGTAAAGAACATGCATATCATAGCAGTCTTGAGTTCCAATGATTTCTACAACTCTCATTTTCTGCTGACAGAGGTTCAAATTAATTTACTTTCCAGATTAAATGTGATTCTTTTATAGTTAAATGGGAGGTAGGCTTGATGTGGTGCGACTTTACCATAATTTAAGTGAGCATCATTTTAATTAAAATTTTAATAATTTCCGTAAGAAATTGGTTGAGTTTCTTGATATGAACAAAAACAGGATACTGTGAAGATCAGTAAATAACACTGTACATTCTGTATAATCATGCTGTGTTAAATTGGAACAGTGTTTTTAAAGGGAGTTCACTGACTGGGCCAGTTTCTGTGGAAACACTGTTTGTCTCTAGAACTTAAAAATTGTTATTGTTGCAAGATCAAAATATCAAGTATTAATATGGTGCTAATAAAAGTTATTAAGCAACCCATCCACTGAGATAACATCCTATAGCCCACTCAATAATACCAATAAACCACTCTTGTTGTAATGTCAAGAATAGGCCTATTACCACACATATTATTTTAGGGGAAATAGTTAATTGTAATTTAAGTAAAGCATGAGCAAAATCGGGATATGTTCAGTGACCAAACTGTACAATGTACAGAAACCACAAAGACTATAGACTTTATAGTCAGCAGATTTGTCTATAAAGTAACATTTATTCACTAATCCCCAGACAAAGACGTGACAACATCAGTGCACAGACTGAAGTACAGTGACTAGACACTAAACAAAAAGAAAGAGGTTTGGGGTTTTGGACGAGGTAGATGTAAACAGAGCTTTGTTCAGCAACACAACAGAAGTCTGAATCGAGGAACTTTAAATAAGGGTGCTCCGATCAGGGTGTGTCGATCACGATCACTGGAAGCAGTATCAGCAGATACGGAGCATCAATCAGAAGGATGTTTCTTCACTTTATTGTCATCTTTATTTGTTAATTATTAGTGGCATAGTAAAATGTTGAGGAAATGAATAATTATATTTATTTTATATTTGTGGTGGAAATTCTTATAATTTCCTGGTGAGAGAAGAAAACTTGCTCAATTGACCAAGCTTTGGATATTTCAATGTAAGGAAATCATAGAACATTACATTACAAATTATACTAAGCAATAGACAACGTCAGTAAACAAAATCAGCAAAATTAGACAGCAAGCCAGAGTCACATCAACTATTTAGCTGAATAGGGACAGAGCTCTTTCCCCCAAGTGGGTTAGAGAAGTCTGACAATTTCTCTGTGTTAAAGCACAGGCTTTATGCATCAGGTTTACATAAGTTGAAGGTCTCTAGCTACGCAGTTCTCTTGTTTGTTGTTTGCCAGGAGTCGGACCTTGTACTTCCTGTTGGTATAGCATGAGGCTGTTAAGACAGTTCATATGGGGTCGTTCTCCTCTCCTGGACAGAAAAACAAGCAGACATCAGCATTTATACAGGAAGGAATTACTTTAGGTTATTCAGTTCACGTCATTCAGTGCATTCAGTTCAGATTTCCCCTACAAAGAAATTCAAAGAAATAGGTTCAGACCTGGTACCTGGTTACTTCACATTGACAGAATGTTTACTGATGTAGGATGTCTGTTTTACCTACAAACTGTACTCAGCTAAAGTACTTCAGTACATTTATTTTGTGTAAACTTGTTGTGTTGTCACATTTAACTGCAGTTAACAGAAACTCTCAGTTCTCTCTGTCAGCTGTAAGCTGTCAGCTCAGTCAGCTCTTAGCTCCATTTGTTGTTTTTACCATCTCTCTCCACAGCACTTTGTCAGCACTAGTTATAATCACTGGCTGGCCTCTCAGCGCGAGACCTATCATTAGAGTTGATCCATGGTACTGGTCCATCTATCCCCTTAGTCACAAACAGCTTTCTGGCATGACCTCGCTAATATATTGCACTGGTTAAACCAAAATCCTTATTGATATTGACAGGAGGATAGCTAGTGAGCTGTTAGCAGCAGGCAAGAGAGTCCTGTGCTGTGTGTGGCATGTTAGCGAGCATATACAAATTGTCACGTGTGTTTATCTTATTTGCCCTACTGATCAGGCTCCATAGAGACCACTGATAAAACTTTTAACAATGCATATCAGCCGATAATGATCAGTGCTCGATCAGTTGGAGCACCCTTAACTTTAAAATAGACTGTGCTTGCATCTCATTCAGAGCTGAGAATAGTGAGAGTGAAGAAATCAGGAAATCTAAGTTTGAACTTAGTACTTAGTTTCCCTATCATAGCCGACACATATTGAATCTGTAAACCATCAACCATATTATTCAACCCTTGAAAAGTTTGTTATACCAGGAGACGTGTCGATCCTCCAGTTGGCCTTTGTTGTTGAGTTCTCTCTCTCTCTCCCTCTCTCTCTCTCTCCCTGCAATCAACTTAAACATTATAACAATTAAACGTTAACATTAATGATGCACCTGGAGGAAACCAATGTAAGCAGAAAGTGAACATGCAATCTGTTAGCCTTTTGTGACAACCATTATTTGATTTACATGAAATTTTCATGGTGTTGTCTACATTTAACACAACATATTAACATATACAGTGAGTGGTGGATGCGCTCTAGTGCCACATAGTGGATACAGGAAGTGACATTGAAGTTGTTTGATGCACCCATTAGACTCAGCCACAAACACTACAATGGGAAAGTCTAAAGAGCTCAGCATTGATCTGAAAGAGCTCATTATTGATTTGAACAAGTCAGTAAAGTCACTATGAGCCGTTTCAAAGCAGTTACAGGTCTCAAGATCAACTGTACAAACAATTGTTTGTAAGTATATAGTGCATGGCACAGTTGTGTCTCTGCCACCATCAAGAAGAAAACACAATCTATCAACTGCTGCTGAGAGAAAACTGGTCAGGATGATCAAGAGTCAACCAAAAACCACCAAGTCAAAGTCTGCAATGAATTAGAAGCTGCTGGAAGACAGGTGTCAGTGTCCACAGTCAAGTGTGATTTACATCAACATGAGCTGAGAGGCTGCTGTGAAAGAAAGAAGCCCTTGATCCAGACGCAACAACTTAAAGCTCGACTGAAGTTTGCTGCTGATCACATGGACAAAGAAAAAACTTTCTAGAGGAAAACTGTGGTCAGATGAAACAAAAAAATGAGTCATTTCTTACCACAATGACCAGCAATATGTTTGGAGGTGAGAAGGTGAGGCCTTTAACCCAAGAACACCATCCCTACTGTCAAGCATGGTGCTGGTAGTATTACGCTGTGGGACTGTTTTGCTGCCAGTGGATCTGCTGTTTTAAAGAAAGTACATGGAATAATGAAGAAGGAGGATTATCTCCAAATTCTTCAGGAAAACCTAAACTCACCAGTCAGAAGATTGGGTCTTGGGTGAAGTTGGGTGTTCCAACAGGACAATGATACCAAACACACATCAAAAGTGGTAAAGGAATGGATCAATCAGGCTAGAATTGAGGTTTTTGAATGGCCTTCACAAAGTCCTGACTTGAACCCCACCAGAACATGTGGACTGTGCTGAAGAAACAAGTCTGTGCCAGGAAGCCAACAAACTTCACCGATTCTTCCAAGAGGAGTGGTTAAACATTCAGCCAAAGGACTACCAGAAGCTTGTGGATGGCTATCAAAGTGAAAATGGCCGAATATAACCACATATTAGAATAACTGTGTGTATACTTTTGATTCAGCAGATTTGGTCATATTTTCAGAAGACTTTTAATAAATTCATCACTGAACCAAACTTCATGAATGTTTTTGTGACAATATTCATGTTCTTTACAACTTTTGAGGATGACTGTATGGGGCCACTTGAAGAATGAGAAAGACAAGCATTGTGTGACATTACAAGAAGTTCTTTAGAACGCTATGTAATCATGCTGGGACATCATTAGTCATCAGACGCATGGACCTCATAAGAGTCCGAGTGTGTGCCGTCATTACATTACAGCAAAAGGGGGGGACATACCAAATAAGATATTCTGAAATTCATGGGCATTTTTCAAAGTTTCATCTTTTTACTTAAACTGTTAAGCTGATATTATCATTAGTGATGAAAAAATAGTATTACATTCAAAATAAATGCAAAATAGATATATTTTGATTTGTGGTGTGAGACTTTTGGACCCCACTGTGTGTGTGTGTGTGTGTGTGTGTGTGTTACTTATTATATTCTATCTCTCTTTGTCTTAGACCTGCCAGATATCAGCGTCAGCCACAGCAACCTCACGGTTATTGAGGGTGATCGAGTAACAGCAATCTGTAACGGCTCTGGATCCCCGTTACCAGAGGTGGACTGGCCTGTCAACAGCTTGCACTCCAACACTGAACATGGGGTAGGGAGGACACAAACACACAAAGCACACCCTTACTCACATCAAGGAAAACACAAAACAGCTAGACATGTGAGTGTTGTGTAACTAATTAGCGATGATAAGTGAATTACAGTATAATAACAAGTTAGATTAGTAATAAGACAACGGCTAGAATCAGAAGAACCCAGATTCGTTGGGAGCCATGTAGATGAGCAGCAATAATGAATCAGACACAGGGATAACTGTTGAGTAGCCACTCTTATATTGTTACAGTAAATAAAGAAAAATGGCCAATTTATACAAAAATATACATGAATGACCCAAAATACCAGAAAGAAAAGATTGTTCGTTGGGGCCCTTATGAACTGGGAATTGTTGCAGGTAATTGCAAGGAATTGCAGGGAATTGCAGGAATTTGCAGGCATAGCAGGTAGCTGCCGTCACTCCCGTGGCAGAGAGCAGAATGAACCGGAAAAACAACAGGCCTGCACTTCACCTTCGAGGTGACAGGCTGAACGTGGTCTGCGTAGCCTCTGATTGGCTGTTGAGGGTTAGGTTCCCCCACGTGGGGTCATGTGAACTGAGTGGTGCATTCAAATGCAAATGGGATATTTGAACTTCGCCGATGTAAATAAATAAAATTAAAGAAAATGAATAATCTCTCTCCTCTTCTATTGGTCTCATTTAATGGTGTGGTTTTCCACCTGGGCTACACCCTCCCCTCCTGAACTCATGCACGTCCCTGTGCATGGTAGACAGTTAAATGATAATTACTCGAGGGAACAAGACAGGGGATTGAACAGACTCCTCACCATCATTTATAACATCAGCTCAGGCTGTGGACAGTCCTTGAAAAAATGATTTCACTGCTGTGATCAAGGGATTGCCTAACTCAGTATGATCAAGCCATCGTGGCGGCTGGCGGTTTCTCTCAGATCTCCTGACAGAATTACCTGCATCCATTTTTTCCTCTGTCTCCTCTGTATCCATTGGGACTGTTCCATCCTTTCCTTCCATTGCACCTGTTTCCTCCTTTCTTTCCTCAGGTTCTGCACTTCTAATGCCATCCTCCTCCTCATCATTGTCTGACATATCTGAAGGAACTAGAAGTTGCTCTCCTCGGATGTCTGGATGAGCATCAGGTGGGTCATTTTGAACCAAGGCTGTTTCATCAGCTTGTTCGGTTGGTGTGACTATCGGTGGGTAAGTACTCAGTGTCACTCTGATGAAATTTAGACTCAATGAGCATCAAAGGACCATCTGAAGTACTATTGAACATATCAGGTAGGTTGTCAAAATCAGATTGGTTGTCAAGGACGGTTGAATTGTCAATATCAGGTGGATTGTCAAAATCAGGTGGGTTGTCAATATTGGATGGGTTGTCAATATCGGGTGGATTGTCAATATCAGGAGTACTATCAAGACTTTGAGCACTTACAGGACTCTCAACAGGAAGAATGCCTGGAGGCTCAGTATGCTGAGTATCTTGGACATTGGTCATAGGTAGATCAGGCTGGACAGGATTCTCACAGACGGTGGGGGCAGGAGGACTTAAATAAACTGGAACGAGTACATCATCTCCTTCATCTGAGGAATGCCCTTCCTCTACTGCAGGGTTTGCACGGGTTCCTGGCCTGCGTGTTACTGGTTTTTGTACAGGCTCACTGCTTTCCTCCACAGGTAGGTACCCACATGGGAGTAACCATCCCTGTTTTCAGGTTTAACCGTGTATACTGGGAGGGTGCCTGCTCTTCTCACCACTACATGGACAGTGGGTTCCCATTTGTCTGAAATCTTATGTTTTCCCCAGATGCGAACATTTCTGACCAGTACCCGATCTCCAGCTTCCAAGTCTGAGGCAGTTACATGTCTATCATACCTTGTCTTGTTCTTGTGAGCTATCTTTGCAGCCTTGTCCATAGCTATCTTGTAGCTTTCTTTGAGACGTGACTTGAGGTTTTGCACATACTCAGAGTGAGATGAATGTTGACCCTCTTGTACTGGCAACTTGAAGGCAAGATCAACTGGCAGGCGGGGTTGGCGCCCGAACATCAGTTCGTATGGGGTGAAGCCAGTCACCTCATTCCTGGTGCAATTATAGGCGTGGACCAGGGGTCCTACATGGTCATGCCAACAGGACTTATCTTGATCTTGGAGAGTGCCCAACATGTCAAGCAGGGTGTGATTAAATCGTTCCACAGGGTTGCCCCGAGGGTGGTATGGGGTCGTGCTAACCTTGTGGATACCAGCCACCTGACAGAGTTCCCTGATTGTGCGGGACCCAAAATCTGGACCCTGGTCACTATGTAGATTTTCTGGGATACCGTAGTGTGCCATAAAGTTCTCCCACAGACACTTTGCTACTGTGCGGGCCTTTTGATTGGGTGTTGGGATGGCAACCGCAAATTTAGTGAAGTGATCTGTGATCACCAGTATATCCTTGGTCCCACTTTTGTCAGCTTCAAGGGACAGGAAGTCAATGCAGAGGAGTTCAAGGGGTCGAGTAGTACTAATGTTGACCAAGGGGGCAGCTCTTTCAGGCCGTGCTTTCCTCCGCACACACCTGCCACATGTCCTCACTTTCCTTTCCACCTCCATAGCCATCTTTGGCCAATAGAATCTGGTTCTTACAAGGTCCAGTGTACGGTCGACTCCCATATGACCCATATGGTCATGCAGGCTGGTGAGGACTGTGTTGCGAAGCTCAGCTGGGAGTACAAGCTGGTAAGTTGTCTGGGACCCCACTTGGCGTCGCCTGTAAAGGATGTTGTTATGGAGCTCGAGACGGTTTAGTTCTCGGAGGAGGAGTGGGAGGTCCGGAAGTTGGATGCGCAACGTGGGGGGTGGTGTGTCCCCATGTTCAATCTGGGAGATAACATGCTGTATACATTGATCGGCTCTTTGCTCATCTGCTAGCTCTACTTCAGTTAGATGAGGGATGGTTGGCAGACCTCCGAACTGTTCTTCTTGCCCATAACTGTCGGGCACAGCCCTAGGGGACATGGCAAGAACCTCCACTAAGACAACATGATCTGTACCTCCCTCTCTCTCATCATCAGGACTGACGCTGTAGGTGAGCTGTCTCTCACAGATTGCTTTCACAACAGACTGATCTACTGCATCGATGTTCTTTGGATCAGAGAGGTGTTGAATGCGTTCTCTCTCTTTTTGTGATTTCTGATCATCTGCTAGCACCCCATGTGGTCTGCGGGATAATCCATCCGCATCTCCGTTCTGCCTTCCTGGATGATAGAGGAGTTTGAATGAGAAGGTGGACAGTGCTGCTAGCCACCTATGGCTGGTCGCGTCAAGTTTGCTGAGGTCAGAATGTACGTCAGTGGATTGCTATCAGTTACAACAGTGAAGTGGTTGCCGTAAAGATAGTCGCTGAACTTTTCTGTTACTGACCACTTGAGTGCCAAAAACTCTAACTTGTGCGCTGGATTGCGGCTCTCGCTTTGTGACAGCCCTCTACTTGCATAGCCTATAACTCTAAGTTGGCCCTCTTGCTCCTGATACAGCACAGCACCGAGCCCGGTGGTACTGGCGTCGGTGTGCAGTATATAGGGTTTCTGGGGGTCAGCAAAGGCTAATACAGGGGCTGTAGTGAGGCTTTGGATGACTGTCTTGAAGGCTTGCTGGCAAGCTGGCATCCAGCGACCTCCGAAGGGCTCTTTTGGGTCATGGTATTGATTCATTTTCTGTCCTATGTTTGCTGGTTTTGCTTTTGATTTCTTGTGGAGAGGTGGGTAGCCGGAGGTTAAGTTGTGGAGAGGTTTTACGATGCTGGAGTAGCCCTTAACAAACCTCTTATAGTACCCAGCGAAACCAAGGGACGATTTTAACTCTCGTAGGGTCTGGGGGACAGGCCATGTTTTAAGAGCTGCAATCTTCTCGGGATCAGTCTCAACGCCATTTCTGGAGACTACATGACCCAGATAATGAACTGATGCCTGGAAGAAGACACATTTTTCTGGGGATAACTTCAACCCAAACTCTTTGAGACGAGTGAGCAAGTCTTTCTTCGTGCTCCTCAAGGGTTCTGGAGAATACTATCATGTCATCAAGAAAGACCAACGCATCTTTCAAATGCATATCCCCCATGCACCTTTCCATTAATCTTTGGAATGTGCTGGGGGCATTAGTCACACCTTGAGGCATTCTATTGAACTCCCAGAACCCGAGAGGGCACACAAAAGCCGTCTTCGGTCTGTCTGCTTCTTCAACCTCAATCTGGTAGTACCCTGACTTTAGGTCGAGAACAGAGAACCACTGATACCCATTGAGGGCTGAGAATGTGTCCTCCAGCTTCGGAAGATTGTATGCATCTTTTATAGTCTGGAGGTTTAGACGCCTATAATCAATGCACAACCAGACTTGGCTGTTCTTTTTCCGGACTACCACTATAGGTGATGCAAATGGTGACTCTGACTCCCTGATAACTCCTGCGTCAAGGAGCTCTTGAATGTGCCTACAGACAGCTTCAATGTCCTGTGGGTGTATTGGTCGGGCACGCAGTTTGAAAGGAGTTTCATCTGAGAGTTTTATGTGGTGTCTTACTTTATCCGTCTGGCCAAAGTCCAGGTCATGATGTGCAAACACATCAGACATGTTGTTGAGCTGCTGAGTGATGCGTTGCTTCCATTCGAATGGGATTGGGGAATCACCAAAATTGAAATTTAAGGTGGGTTCTTGGGGTGACTGGGTCTCTGAAGGTCTCTTGAGGGGTTCTGATTGCTTGGCTATACTATGTTCTTTTAATAAAATAGTTTGGTAAGCACTAATTTCTGCAATAGTGCACTTGGCAGGGATGACAATGTCGTGGTCAGACTCATTGCTTATGATGACTGGCAGCTTATGGGGCCGTAGCTGAGGGAAATCAACTAGACCAGCTTTTACTAGCAGGCCACCTGGCAAGGGGGATGACGATGGATACTCAATGACAACTGATTTCTCATCTTGAAGGCCACTGACAAGGGCAACTCTCAGTCAAGTCAGTCTCTGAGTAGATGTCAAACAGTACATCTAGGGTGTTCGTGCCTATGAGCACAAGGGACTGTGAAGTGTCAGGGACAACCAAGGCAAGTGTGTTTACATCTATTGGAACCCCTATAAAGTCCCTTGGAAAGGTTATGGTCATTTCTATATAGCCAAAGTAAGGCACTAGCTGGCCATTTGCACCTTCCACTTCTAAAAGGTCATGCAGGGGATTAATCTTCTGCTCTGAAAGGTGCTGCTTGTAAAATGACTCAAGTACGGTTGTAACTTGTGAGCCTGAGTCAAGAAGGCAGTTGACTTCTTCACCTCTCACAGTCACTTGAGCTGTACTCTTGATGCCAACCAACCATTCGAGGAGTCGAAAAGGTTGGTTCTGCTTTGAATGCTGTAGGCTGGAACATGTTTGAGCTCTGACGTTCTCTGCAGGTGTACTGACTTTGTTAATCTCAGCGGGGGTTTTGTCTTCATTGTTTACGTCTGAGGGATGTTGTTGACTCTCCTCAGCCCCTGTTTGTCCCACAACAGGAACTTTGAACCATTTTGTGCTTCCCACTTGTGCTGTTTTTCCTCCAACTGCTTCTTCTTTCTGCCACTAGGTTGGGGTTTGCGGGATCGGTGCAGCATGGGGCAATGTGCCCATCTTCGCCGCAGTTAAAACAGTACCAGGGCTTGGGTTTGTAGGTCTGTTTTTGTTTAGTCTGTCTTTGAACGGCTATATCTGGGTCGTCTGGCTTTGACATTCTGCCCTACAGCTTCCCTGCAGAGCCCTTGCTGCTAACTCCTTTTATCTTTTTCTGTGACATGAATGTAGTAAGTTGGCTTTGCAGACTTGCCACCTGCTTTCTCAGATCCTCAATAGCACTGATACTACTCTCATGTTTCTCCTCTGGTTCACAAACATATGCACCCTGGAACTGCAACTGAGCTCTTTGCTTTGTGGTGCCAATATGTTTTTTCATCCGACTGGTTTTTGCTTGTTGTCGGTCTTCTTCCGAGCGAATCATTAGCAAGAGGTCTGAGAATTGGGGTGGGCTGCTCTTCTTTTGTTCGAGTTGCAGGACACTGAGCAGGGTGTTATCCCAACATCCCCTGCAGAACTGCTTAAGGAGATGATTGTCTGCCTCTTCACATGTAACTCCCCCCCTTTTCGTGGCTTGGTTTAATGCTAGCTGGACCCGATGAAGGTAAGTGGATGGTTTCTCACCTGGATCCTGGAGGGTGTTCAGGAATTGAGCGAAAAGTTCCTCCCCATCTTCCACAGTGCCAAAGGCCGAGTCTAGGAGCTGTAGGTAGGCTGCAGGCAGTGACTCAGGCCGTAAGCCCTTGACTACATCAGCTGCTGGTGGGAGCAAGCTCTCAAGGATCTTTCTGGATATTTGCAGGGGGGACATGCTAGGATCATTTTGGAGCGGCTCAATGTGTGTGCACCATGTGTCATAATCGGTTTCATTATTAGGTCTGGGAGTCTTTCCGGAGAAGGAATGGAGTCTCACCTGGGATTGTATGTGTGGGACAATATCTTGACTCCGGACAATGTGCTAGACCACGACCTTCTGAATGTCAGGTGGGTTCATGTCACTTACTGAAAGGGACGGTGCTGTCTTTCCACTAGTGAGGAGGACATGGTCAGTGGCACCATTGTTGGTTGGTGTGACATCTGAGAATGGGGTGTGAGGGTGTTGCTCTTTAGGAGCGGGAGGAGATAAGACAGTGGTCTCGACAGGTGTGGGGGAGGATTCTTCAGTTGTGGGTAGCATGGCTTCAACATCTTCCCCAATCTGAGACATCATCTCTTTCAACACCTCACTATAGTCTTTGCCACTCAGCTTGGCTAGTCCCTTGAGCTCAGCTAAATATGTCTTAGTGACGTTACTTCCAACCTTGGTAGCGTACGTGCTACTGAGTGCCTTAACTTCATAGACAATGGTGGAGTCACCTTTTGCTGTGCATGTGTACGGTAAGTGAGGTTCTAAACCTTCTAAGGCTGAACCACTGGAATATTCAACGATCAGGTTTTGGTAGAACTCAGACAGTGAATCATCAACAGAAAGGATTCTCTCAATTTTACCATACTCTAAAATCAATCACCTGTTCATCTTGCTCAGCTACCTGAGTTACCCCACTGACAATAACTGCGTTTGGAATTTTGACACCAGACTTTTGTATGAAATCCATACTCCATACATTTCAATATTGGTGCTCAAATCAAATGGCTCCTGGCTAGCTCGCCACTTCTGTAACCAATTTAGCAATGATAAAGTGAATTACAGTATAATAACAAGTTAGATTAGTAATAAGACAAAGGCTAGAATCAGAAGAACCCAGATTCGTTGGGAGCCATGTAGATGAGCAGCAATAATGAATCAGACACAGGGATAACTGTTGAGTAGCCACTCTTATATTGTTACAGTAAATAAAGAAAAATGGCCAATGGCCAGTTGCATTTTATTAGATGGAATTCACCCAAATATCCCTTGCTGAAGACTGCTTGGTGCTGATCTACATTTTGCTAATGGATTCCCACAGCAAAACAGGAATGCACAGACAAGTGTGGAATACAGAGGCAGACAGAGGAGTTGGCCTTAATTATCACCATATATTATCATCATCATCATATGTATTGATAATTATCAATACATATGATGACATGATTTTCCTTTATCCCTGTTTGCAAGTATGAGAAATATGGAGGAGAAAAGAGAGGGAGGGAGGGAGAGAAAGAAAGAGTGTACAGAAAAAAAACTGACCTTCGCTTTTACCATCTTCATGTTTGTGACATATTCTACAGATACAAACACCAAAACTGTAGTGAAGCACTGGTATGATGTCGATATGACTATCTGGTTTGATCAGCATCAGGAAGAACAAGGAGACTGGTGGGTCTGTCGGATGGCAGATGGATGAGATTCATGCTCTTTTTTTTAGAGATGGATTCGAGAGGTATTAGTTGCTTGGACCCTGCAGTCCTCAGTTGTTACTGAAAGGGCACACCAAGTCGGACCAATGAGGGACACCACCAGCCACCCAGAACACTAATAATTAAGTTTCTTAACTACAAGGACAATTCTAAGTGCTATATTGTAGGTAACTGGTCTTTCTAACCCTAACCCTACATCTGAAGGAGAAAAATCATTCCTTTGAGGACAACAATGTAAACATCTTGGTCAGAGAAGAGAGATGGTTTGAAAGAGTAGTAAAAGAATCCATCTGTGTCAAACTGGAACGACTGTCTTTGAACAGAGGAGGTGGCCTAAGACATTACTTATCACCCACCTACAATGCTGTACTGAGTTCCCTCCCCAGACAGCTTAACAGCCATTCACACCTGGGCTCACCTAGCCCTAGTAAACTAATGAGGGGATGAGGTGCAGGTGGAGAGGGGAATGAATGGAGGAAACAAGAGAGCAGGAATGGAGCTGATAAGCAGGAAAAATAGAGATAGGGCTAATGAGGCTTTTGTGAGAAACGGGAGGGAAAGTGTTGTGGCAATTTGTTTATCCAACAACAAGCTGAAAAATTTTACTTCAACAGCAACTACCTTTTAAGATTTTATTCTTAAAACAGTTGGCCAAAGTACAGAACAGTCAGAAAAACATATGCAAAAGCATTCACTCCCACAGAAGGAATGAGCAACAAGTCAAAAATTTGGGTGTATATACTCTTCCTGTTTCATTGCACAACCAAAGTGATACCAAAGCAGTTTATTGCAGTCAAACAGAGTTGTTGATGGGACAAATGATTGTGAAATGGTGGGGCAGAGGGTCCAGCAGCCGAGGATAACATCCCTGTCCCTCACTGAAGACAAGTGTCACTGGTTAATATGTGCCATGCCCTGGCACACCTGGCTCTTAAAGGGAATGGGTGCCGCGTGCTGCACTTTGCACCCAGATTAACTGCTGTTTAGCTAGCCAAATGGACTTGGACACGCCCTAAATGCACTAGCGTGCTGCGCTTTAGACCATGCGCTATATACCGTCTTAATAGGGCCCAAGAACACATTCTATCACAGTAGTTCAGCCAGATAACACTACCTGTTTGAGTATTTTAATGGAGTGCCTAACTGCAAATAAATAATGGATTATGTGCAAATTTTTACAACTAAATTTAAACAAGACAGAAGTAATCATCTTTGGCCCTAAACATCTAACCAGCAAATTAAAATCATTCCTTGGTCCCTTGTCAATCAATGAAAAATCTACAGCCAGAAATCTTGGTGTCATAATTGATTCCCAACTGAACTTTGAATCATATGTCAATAATCTCATAAAATCATGTTACTTCCATCTAAGAAACATTAATACAATTAAATCAGCTCTGTCCTTTTCAAATTTGGATTAATTCATGCATTTGTTTTTTTCACGGTTCGACTATTGCAAATGCATTCATTACTGAATTATTGATTCCCTATGCTCCAAGTTGCAAACTAAAGTCATTCAATCTACCCTTGTGTTATGGCTTGTTCTTATTTAGTATTTTAAAGTTTGCCATCTTAACAGGGCTCCACTTCTGGACTCGCACATTAAAAACAGTCCAAATCACAACACTGCAGTCGCTGATTCTGTTGCCTTCATTTGACTGATTTATTGACACTTTGAAACAAAACAAAAAACGTTCTTAGTCTAATGTGAGGTCAAAGACTGTACCAACCCCGTTCTCCACCCTTGCTTGCTGAAGAGCCCAAAGACTCCGTTCCAACCCCTCTTTCACAGCTGATCATCATCTGAGTAATCACATTGATCCGGTGTCACTTCATGGATCAAAGGAAAATTCTACATGGACTAAGCAATCCATGACAATATTAATTTTAACATTAAAATGGCTCTAACACCTTGCTAGAAGTACCTAGTGACTAAGGGTGAACAGACTTTGCCATCTGGGCTCCAAGGCTCTGGAATTCCCTGCCCGAGGAGATTAGGCTTGCAAACAATTTTTTTTTAAGTCATTACTTAAAATATACTTTTACAGGAACGCCTTTTTGATGGCTGGTCTTTAAATTCTACACTAGTGTGTTTTACCTTGTATTTGTTCTCATGTGTAACTATGGTGGCATGTGTTCTCATCTTTGTTTTATTCTTATGTATTTATTCAGTGTAGCACTTTTGACTAGCCAATGTTCGTCATTTTGCTTTATTTTAATATATTTTATGAAGCACTTTTAACCTGTCAATGTTCTTAGTTTTCATTTTACTGTCATGTTATTCTGTGAAGCTTTTTTTAACCTGTATTTTATGTGAAGCACTTGTTTAAATAAGTGCTATATAAAGTAGGGGTGTAACGATACATGTATTTGTATTGAAGCTTTTCGGTACAGGATGTTCGGTCCGGTACAGGGCTGTGCACGGGTGAGTTCCCAGAACGGAAGTTATGTGTGTTTATTTTCTGCCTGCAGCTACACGTGCAGCCCGTTTACGTCATTGCTAGTGCTAGTGAGAAACCAGAGCTTGAAGACCCTCCCTTGTCGCTAAAGTCCCCTGCTTGGGAACACTTTGGCCTTCTGGTTAAATATTGCAACGGAGAAAGACAAGTGGATAAAAGGAGGGCAGTGTGCCGACATTGTTCAGCTGAGATCGGGTATGATTCCGGCAACACAACAAACATGCTAACTCATTTGAAACGGCACCACCCGAGTGTGAATATCACTGCTACAAGAAAAAAAACAACCTTAGTGAAAACGCAGCTGACTTCGGCATTCAAGCAGCCTCTCCCTAGCAATTCAGATTGGCCCAAAGCTATAACAACTGCCATCGGAGTTTTTATAGCAGCGGATCTAAGATCGTATTCAGTTGTTGAAAATGCTAGTTTTAAACACATGCTAAAGGTGATTGAGCCCCGGTATGAAGTACCCACTCGTCTGCACTTCAGTCAGAAAATAATACCAGGCCTTTATGAACAAGATAAATCTGCTGCTGTCCAAGACTTGTCAAAGGCATGTGCAGTAGCACTAATGACTGATGGATGGAGATCCAGAGCTAATGAGAGCTACATAACTGTGACTGCCCATCACATCACCCCTGAGTGGAACATGGTGAGCCATGTTCTGCAAACTCGGCCCATGTATGAACAACACACCAGCGCAAACCTGGCATAGGGACTTAAAGAGACAGTGAGAATAATTTATTTAACTTATTACCAGGCAGCACTCTACAACAGTATTCTATTTTTTTATTTTATTTTCATATTTTGTATAATGTGACAATAAATTGTTGGTTTACAAAAGTTCCGAATAAACAACAAGCAAATTTATGGTTTGCATTTTGTTCCCATACTGTACCGAAAATGAACCGAACTGTGACCTCAAAACCGAGGTACGTATCAAACCGTGATTTTTGTGTATCGTTACACCCCTAGTTATTAGTATTATAAAACAGTGGCTTTCCAATAAATTAGATATAGAACGTATTTGTATATCTATTTGCTTGCTTTTGTTTTATTGTCTTTTAAATGCAATTTAAAAAATATTCTTAATGTCTAATTCTTTAATGTGTTTATACTGTATGCCTCTGTAAAGCACTTTATATTACCTTTTGTCTGAATGGTGTTAAATAAAATTGTCTCACCTTATTAGAACCTCTTGACTTCTATACATTGCTAGATTCTCTAAAGTTGGAAGCTCCTCACAGTGTTGCATGCAGGCCTCAGTGAAGAAATAGACAATCATTATTAGAATTCTGAATATTTTTGCAAATTTCTTACAAAGCCAGTGTCCATATTAAATAGAAACAGTTCCAATTCAACTGGCATAAACAGTTTTAAGCAAAGTGCTTCAAAGATGTCTTAGGCCTGGGCGATATGGCTGGAAAGTCTACCAAGATAGTGAAGTTTCATATTGGTGGATATCGTAAATTATTATCATTTTTAAAGACCAGGCGAAAAAAGGTTGAATTTAATCTCTTTGTTTTTTATTTACCGACTTCATCAAGGCACACAGGTTAAAATTATGTTAACACAACAAGGAAAAACACATAAATAAAATCACATAAATAAGTAAAAAATACTGTCATACCAGTGAGCTGACCTGTCCTGTCCTTTTTTATTCACAATTTTCTCTCTGGCTGCACTCATTTTCTCACTCTGGTGGTAATGGATCTGCTTATGTTTTTTCGCAGTTAGTTTGTAAAACACTTGTCCAGTGGTGGAGCTGGTGCGGTGGATGATGAGCCATAGTTGCCCCAGTGGTCGCACAGATCATTTTGGCTGTCACAGCTGACATTTCTCTGGGCTTGTTGGTAGAGCAAAGGCCAGTCTGTCAGTATTGAAATGGTTGTATCTAGCTGATATACTTTATATGACCTTAGAACTCCATACAATACAATTTCTCAGCCTGTAGTTGAAATTAAAATTTGAGTATCAGAGTCAGGATAACCAAATGTGAACACTCCAAAGTCATAACAACTTCAGGGTTTTATTTTCTTACTGTTCGACCAAGATTTTGAGAATACAGCATAATGACACTGCATTTACTAAATGAGCCTGCTGAATGGTTAGATACCTATATCCTTGGTGAGCCTGGTCCTACACCACACTCTGTCCTGATATTTTCAGACGTCATTTACTCATGCCTGTTCTCTTATTTCATCCCACTCTCCCTCCAGGACAGTGTCTACGACAACGGTACCATTCATTCTATCAACATAACTTTGTTCAATGTGAGCAGAGAGGACAACAATTTCCTGCTAACCTGCACCGCCACCAACATAGTGGGCATGACCAGTGCTTCTGTCCAGCTAACTGTTCACTGTAAGTACAGACACACATATACGCTCTTATATTGGCCAGCCATTTTTTGTTTTAATTATAACTCTAGTAAAGTACTTATTAGAGTTTTCATGGTGCTAAACAGGCCTATCCGTCATACAGTGCATTCAGACCCCTTCACTATTTTCAAATAAAATATTTTCCTCATCAATCTACACTCAATACACCATAATGACAAAGCA
The DNA here is from genome assembly GCF_040436345.1 of Pagrus major. Classification (NCBI taxonomy): domain Eukaryota; kingdom Metazoa; phylum Chordata; class Actinopteri; order Spariformes; family Sparidae; genus Pagrus; species Pagrus major. The sequence goes on along the minus strand of NC_133222.1, from coordinate 26,253,630 downwards.
GAAACAGAATTTTAGACATTTTTGCTAAATTATTAAAAAGGAAAAACTGAAATATCACATTGATATAACTTAAGAAAGGTTCTATCTGGGTCTTGAAGTAAAACAAGTGCATCATCTGCAAATAACCGAAGGATGTGTTCCTGTGTTCCTATACGAATACCGGTCAAATTTTTGCTCTGTCTGATCATCTGTGCCATGCCCCTGCTTATATGAAAACTGAAAAGGATCTAAAAGTACATGAACTTCGAAGACATTTGATAATAATGGATGTCAATACAACAGGCCTAAAATAATTGTTAACCTGTGGTGAAGGCTTATTAGGGACAGGTATAATCACTGATTTCTTCCAGAGTTTGGGGGTGGTGTGCGAGTCCACAGACTTTTGGAAGATAGGGCACCATGCAGGTGTAAGCTCCTCTGCACATGTTTTCAGGTAGAATGCAGAGATGCCATCTGGCCCCATGGCCATCTTAGTGCATGTGTGTTTAAAAAGTGAATGGACCTTATGGGGGTCTATCACCAGCCTTGCATCCTGCTCAATAAAAGAAACTGTCTCTAAAACATCCCTACCTTCAGAAGAAAAGTCCTGAGTTTCAAATCTCAGATAAAAGTCATTTAGTTTGTGTGCTTTTTGCAGGTCATCAGAGGTACTGAGACATTTTTAGCTGGAGTCATGTTGGTGCCTTCATAGTGTCCCACAGTTTTTGGAGTTCATTGCAGTGAAGCTCTGTCCAGTGATCTCCTTATGTCTCATCCTGGCTTCTTTGAGCATGGGATTAAGCTCCTTTTGCACAGTTTTCAGTTGTGCTCTGTCTCGGTTCTTAAAAGCCAATTTCTTCTTGTTGATACAGTCTTTAACCTCTTTAGTTATATATGTTTTGTTGTTAGGATACACAGTTATTTCTTTCTGAGGTATCACATCATCCACGCAGAATTGTATATAGTCAGTAACTTTTCTCAGTCGCATTGTTCACATCCATCTCATGAAAGATGCTCCCATCAGTGGAGAGAAAACATCCTTTGAGGGATTCTATGCTGTCACTATTGAAGACCTTTACAATCTTGGTTTGAGGTTTGCTGCATTTGAGAACAGTTCTGTAGGTGGGGATCAGGTGCACAGTATTGTGGTCATTTGACAGCAGGGTTTGGCTCCAGTCACACAAGCATTGTTCACATTACCATGGCATTTATCTAAGATTCTGTCATCTCTTGTCTCCCATTTGATGTATTGTTGGAAACATCGTGTGTGACAGTTAAAGTTTGTAGTGACTGATGTCCCCTAAAATGAAAATTGGGGCCTCAGGAGTGTGTAATGACGCCAGATGAACACAGTCAGTGATGTGAGCAGCTGCACTCAGCTGGGACGTAGATGGACGAGACGGTGATGTCTCCTGCCTCTGTCTTTCCCCCAGGAAATCAAATTCAGTACAGATTCTAGTAACTAAAAGAGAAGGAAGATGCAAAATTTGGAGGTTGAATTGCTGTCAATAAAATTATTATTATTATATTATTTTGACATCAACCCAGTCAGCAATTGAGAAGATGGTTTGTGCCTACGTTGAGCTGCAAAGGCTGGGCAGGAATTGACTTTGGTAGGAACTGGATGTGGTGGACGGAAACCTCTTCACAGCGGACTCTGTGGTCCGGGGTGGTGTTGACCCTGAGATGAAGCGTGGTTACCGGCCAATGGGTTCTACCGGGTCTCTTCTGTAGTGATTCTGCGATGGAAGTCTGTCAGTAGGAGAAAAAGAAACAACAAAACAACAAAAGAGACGAAGCAAAAAGAAGCTAACAAAAAAGACAGAAGCAAGAAAAGAGCACAAGAAAAAAAGCATGAAACACATGTTTCCAGACGTTTTTATCTTTGGAGGAAACGGGGTGTGTTTATGGTTGGTCAACCAATTAGGAGTCTCTCCTTTCCTTTCATTGTTTGAGATGGTAACGCTCAAATAAATTATTATTATTGTTTTAAATGATTAAAACATAGAGTTTTGCATGCTGAAAACATATATGTCATCCAGCATGACCCATTAAAATATCAAAAATAAGCTAAATGTGAACTAGTGCTACTACAACAAAAAAAACATTTACATGAGTGAATTCCTCTTTAAGACAATTTATCATGAAGAGGTTAACTTCATGCAAATAACTGTTAAACAAAGAGTAAATAATTCCTGACTATATTGCTAAATAAATCGGGATTCCATAACATTTCCTTCCCTAATTGGAATAAGATACGTCCTTGTTACATAGTCTATATCTGTATTAATGTAGAAGCAATTACCCATACATGATCGGTAGATGGCAATATTGCCACAAGTTAGAAATGCAATGAATATCTTAAATGAATAACTCAGGCTTGGAAAGTGTTAGAACAATGGAATTTTCTTTACCTTGAACAAGATTTTTGACTGAATGTGATGAGCGTATTGGCAAATGAATAAAACACTTACTTTGTACTGATATTAAAAGGTGCTGCAAAGGTAGAAGCATTTAATGTTCAGTCAACTTTATATGCAAGGGGATTTACAATCACTGTTGTTATCTGACAGGCTCCCCAGTTGAAAAAGGGGGTTTTCAAAATCCATGCGTGTGTCAGGGCTGTTATAGATTAGGTCTGATTATTCCCATTGTAGAACAGACCCCATCTCCATCCTGTGGTAGTGCCATTTATCCTTTTGGCCCTGCTAATCTCACCAGGCCCCTATTGTAAACCAGTTTGAGGTGTTACGCTTGTCCTTCCTTGGGAGTGGGCAAACTGTCCAGTCTGGATGGCATCATACTGATAGTTTTGTGGCTGTTAAGTGGAAAGCAATCTTTTTTTTTTACCTAAGTTAACCTTGTTGTGGAATGTAACTTTGTTGAGCTGTGTCCGCTACACAGGTGTAGAAATCTGTGTACACACAAAACAGGAAAAATGCATACTCAGTCTTTGCGTCAGATTTGTAAAATCCCACATGTCTGTTGCGACAAGGCTTTTTGTCTTAACTCAATTGATCTGAAATTGTATGCACCCCTAATTACCCCGTTTAATATGTAGAATTTAGTTTAGTTTTGAGGAGAGTGGCTAAACTAACTAAGAAGTAGTTGAAAAAGAAGAGGCTTAATTTTAAAGACTGTGAACTTGAAGTAATGATTGATCAAACTGACAGACAAAAAAGCAAATTATTTAGAGGCTTAAGTTCTGGCATTTGCAACAAAATGAAGCACTTGAAATGGCAGAAAGTGTGTGAGCTCCTGGAGGAGGAAAAGGGAGTCCCTGCGCTCCCTCCACTTCATGAATGGTCATCACTATGGGCAGAACATCAGTATGGTCTCTGAAAATTTGCTCTCGCTTAAATTGCATAATGGCTATGTCCTCCAGCAACGCCAAACCAGCTATTGTATTATACGACACACCCATTAGGCATGGCTACAACCTTTATATAGAGCCCTTTAAAGGACCTGATAATAGGTCACACCTGAAGGTATTCTTACTCCCCAATAATACAGGAAAATAATATTTATTTATACAAGGATCATTATCGTTATAACTACCACAATGCATACTGACATACTTTTTGCCCACTCTTGTTGTGTTTATAACACATACGTATAACTGTGATGCACATGCATCCATTGGAATTCCCGAATAAGACAGCAGAGATGTTCACATTCAATGTTCCTATTTTTTTCCTACATTCCTACATTTTGTTCCTACAGTTTTCATGTTTTTATGTGAAACTGCTCTTTTTTTAATTGATTTAAGTGGTCTGGTTTTGTGTGGGTAACTGCTCTAAAAGAAGCACAGAGGAGCATTTAGGACTGCAGCACTGCCTCCTGGTCTAACTTTATTCCATTGGTGTCTCTCAGGATATTTTACTTTGGTTTAATTCATGTCTTCATATTAGATGCCACTGTGTCAGTCTCGGTGGAATCAATCTGATTATAAAATTGTTGAGAAGGGATCATCATGTCATCACATCATGGCAGTCTTGAGCTCCGCTTGAACTCTCATCTTTCTGTGATGGAATGAATGGAACATAATGCTACTTTATCACAAAAAACATTCAATTTATTATAGGTCTTTTGAAAATGTGACCAAATCTGCTGGATCAAAAATATACATACAGTAACTTGAACAATCAATTCTGGTGATTATAGAAAGTTGTGTGAATCAAATGTTCTTTGTAGCATGGCCTCTTAACTTCTTCTGACTGATTCTGATTGATAACAGCTGGTGACTTTTCTGGGCCCATTTTAATAGGGCTTGTTTGATACACCCATTAGACTCAGCCACAAGCACTACAATGGGAAAGTCTAAAGAGCTCAGCATTGATCTGAAAGAGCTCATTATTGATTTGACAATGATCCCAAACACACATCAAAAGTGGTAAAGGAATGGTTAAATCCTGACTTGAACCCCATCGAGAAGATGTGGACTGTGCTGAAGAAACAAGTCTCGATTCACCGATTCTGTCAAGAGGAGTGGTTAAAATTCAGCCAGAGGACTACCAGAAGCTTGTGGATGGCTATCAAAAGCACCAAATGGAGTTGAAAATGACTAAGGGACATTTAATCAAATATTAGAATTACTGTGTGTATATTTTTGATCCAGCAGATTTGGTCATATTTTCAGAAGAGCTATGATAAATTCATTATTGAACCAAACTTCATGAATGTTTTTGTAACAAAGTATTATGTGTTCCTCTCACTACATCACAGAAAAATGAGAACTATAGAAATCATTGGAACTCAAGACTGCCATGATATACGTGTTTTTTACAAGTGTATGTAAACTTTTGACCTTACCTGTAGGTCTATACCTATGCCTATATGTATGCATCTAAAGCTTGTGTGTGGACATTTGAATGAATACATTTAATTTGTGGTGGAATGGCTAATAACAGTCATCACCCTTCTCTGGTGCTGGTTTGTATTTCAGTTGTGGTAAAACAATGACATTGTAGTAGCAAACGGCAAATTGTGGACACAATTTTGTAATGCCTCATTCAAATCACATCAGTCCTCCTATTCATTTCAGAAAGTGTGCAGAAAGTTGAAAAGAATCGACTTTTGGAGAAAAGCAACCCAACGTCACACTGTGGTGGCCAATCTCATTAGCTGGCAATCAGAACGGCTGCCTGACAGTGTTGGTGTTTAAGTTGTTTACACAAAATGTATGTCATAACACTATAAATATAGTGCACCACTCTAATATTTATGTGGAAGTTTTTTGTGTTTTTTGTATAAGCATTGGTTGAAAAAACATGTTCTGTGTCAAGGTGAAACAGATATCGTCATATGGACCAAAGAAAGACACATGCAGGAACATTTAGAGGTCCACCAAATTGCTCAAATTGAGTTTCTTTTTTGTTGCTTGGTGTCTAAACATCATGCGGCCAGGATACTGCACCAGCAGGGGAGGACAAATACTCTGTTGCTCCCAAGCCAGGAGTCGGAAATCAGGGGCTGTGAAGGTGGAGTTCACAGAGCAAACGATGTTACACACCCAGTTGTGTCCTCCCATACCACATCACAACCCCTCACTTAACAGAGGGAAACACTTACAGGAGCACAAATGCTCACACTGCCCAAATTGATTGGAACAGACTGTGATGAGACCAGCAAAAATAACAGTCTTCCTCTGTTTCAGTTACAAAGTGAACATTGCTCATCTGTCCTGTTCTCTTTTGTGTCTTCAGTTCCTCCTTCCATCGTGAAGCTGAAGGAGCCAGAGCGACGCCATGACACATGTATCGAGTTCACTGTCCGAGGTTCACCACATCCAACCTTACGCTGGTTCTATAAAGATAAGGTACTTTTCACTAATCCAGCAGTGTCACTCTCAAGTACAACTTAGATTTTGGAGTTATGCTGTGCTTAAGTGTCATTCATTTCTCTGTGTAAAATAAAAATTCTGTCCATGAAATACACCATGGAGAAAAGTGAAAATAGTTTTTAAAAATTATTCGCAATTCTAAGGCTACAGGAAAACTGATAGGGTTATAGATTCTAATGAGCTCAAGTTTTGAGATAACTGTTTAGTGGTTAAAGTTTAACTTCCATTGAAAAAACACAAAAAGAAAACTTCACTGGCAATGTTTTACCATTGCAGTGGTCTCCAGACTGGGTAACTGTGTCCCCCTAACAGGTTTGCCACACTGGATGCTTGTGTAGTGCATGGCGGCTCTGTTTCTGAGCTGCTGCTGCTCACTCACCTGTTTGTGTTCACATAGACAGCATTGTGGTGCAGTTCCTGCCTGCCCTATTTGTTTACATGGAGTTTGTCTTTGATAATTATCAATAAATATGATGATGTGATTTCCCTTTATCCCCATTGAAAGAGCAAGAAAGTGGGATGGGGAAAAAGAGGCAGGGAGGAAGAGAAAAAAAAAGAATGCACAGGTTAAAAAGCTGCCCTTCACCTGATGTATGTACTCTCTTCGTGTCTGTGACATATTCTACAGAGAGACATTAAGACTGGTATGATGTTGATATGACTGTTTACAGGTTGTTGACACACACACATGCTGCTCACCCATCAAGTTAGGCCTGTTTGATAGCAATTGTGCCAAAAGTCTAAATGTTTTTAGCACTTTTTCAATTTTAGGGAATATTTGTTTATAATGGACTGTTATGGTAGACATCATTTTTTATAGGTTATTTTTATATTTGATGGATTGCTGCCAAACAAAGTTTTGTTGCATTTTAATATGCAATGACAATACAATATCCACCCACCCCGCCATTCCACCCACCCACTCATCCATCCATCCATCCATCCATCCACCCATCCATCCACCAAATGTAAGCCACGCGCTAGAAGAGCAGCTGCAGCTTCAGTCCTATGTCTGTGTCTGTATAGGATGCTTGTCATGCACAATATAGGGGTCAAGATTACCCAAGTTGCAACATCTGTGACAAGCACTAGTGGATGAAATATTTAGATAATTCTTGTTAGTGGTAGTAGTAATAATACAACAATATAAAACACTGTTACAAATAAAAGTATAATAAGTAAAGAAGTATAACCAGTGAATTGTAGTTAAGGTATCACAGATGTTAAGGTATCGAAGGTAAAAGTACCTATAATGCTGAATGACCCTTTCTATGTCATTCATTTCATATGATTATTATTACTGATTAATTAATGTGTAAGAGCAGTTTTAATATTTCTTACATTGGAGGTAATCTTAAGTACACTGCTCAAACAAATTAAGGGAACAGTTTAATCACACATCAGATCTTGATGAACAAATTGTTCAAGTTTAAAATCCTTTCTGGTGTACATTGTCTAATTTGTTGAGAAAAAAATTATCTAACAATGGTCAACGGAAACCAAAAGTATCAACCCATTGAGGGTTGGATTCAAAATCACATCGAAAATCAAGGTAAAAAATTTAAATCACAGGGTGATCCAACTTGACTATAGTCTGAATTATAGTCTGAATTATCAGTGGCCACCACTGAATTATCAGTGGCCACCACTATCAGTGGCCACCATTTCCTTTTTGGGGGTTGTCTTGCTTTTGTCTGTCCATTGCACCTGTCGTCACTTTAATTTGCACCAAAGCAGGTGAAATTGATTTACAATCATCTATGCTTCTTAAATGGATAGATATCCCAGAAGTTAAACTGACTTGGTGTTATACTGTGACGTGTTCCCTTAATGTTTCTGAGCAGTTCCCCCTTTTTTTTCATTAACTTGTTTAACAGGATGAAAACAGGTGCGAATATGCTTACTTCACTGGAAGATTTTGTTACTTTTGTTTTAAGAACGTACAACTCTAATGACTTAATTACAGACTTAAGATTGCTTGAGAAGAGAAAGATTTTTTTAAAATCTATTATATATTTTTTTTTAATTATGATGTATAAAAAATTATCTGCAAAATTACTAGTGACATTTGCTATTAGATAAATGTAGTGGAGTAAAAATGACAGTATTTGTCTCTGAAATTAGGTGGGTGAGAAGTATAAAGTGGCAGAGAATATAGTAAGTAATCAAGTAAAGTACATATATCTTATAACTGTACTGTAGGTAAATCTCATCACAGTTTACAAATGGATAAGCTTTCACTTTATTTTGCATGAGGTAGAGGAGTGAGTTGCCTGACATTTTTCAGCTTTTAAAAGGACTGACACAAAAGGTTTGATAACCCTCAGGTCTAGGGTGATATTTTGATGACATGTTACTATCTTGAAGTGTGATACTTATCAGTTGGGTCAAAGGATTTCCTGTTAAATAACTTTGATGTCACTGTTCACAGTTTGTTGCTCTTCTATCATTCCCTAATCAGGAAATTACCCACACTGAGTATGTTCGCCCTGATATGGATATTTATCAGGACTACGTAGAGGGCTGCCTTACCTTTAAAAACCCAACACACCACAACAACGGCAACTATACTTTGGAGGCCACCAACTATCTGGGTGAAGCCATCAGTTCTGTGTACGGACACTTCCTTGACAAGCCCTTTGAAGGTGAGTTGGGACTTTAATGGGGCATGTTGAGTTGATGTAATATTTACTACTACTAAAGTACCATATATAATATGCTACATACATGAAAATACTTGAGCAACAGTGCATTTCATCTGTAGCGATTACCTGCAAATGATAACAGCAAAATGAAAACATATCATTCCATTTGTGATAACTGGCCTGAGCATTCTTATATGCCACTGCTTATAGTGTGGGTTTGTGTTTGACCTTTGTATGCTTGATTCACATGATCAATGTATCTTTATGCTGATGATACAGTCCTGTACTGCTGTGCTAAAACTGCACATAAAGCCATTACAATTCTCCAGCAAGCTTTTGACAAACTGCAAGATTCTCTTTTTAACCTGAAATTAGTCCTCAATGCAAACAAAAACAAATTCATGACATTCTCAAGAGCCAGAGATATCACAGACATTGGTCTGCATGTTACCACTCAGTATTCAAAGGGTTTTTGAATACAAATATTTGGGTATCTGGTTGGATCAGAAACTCACATTTAAATTTCATACACACTTGTCAGCAAGCTAAGACAAAAAATGGGTTATTTAGAAACAGAACTACTTTCCCCATGTTCTGTAGGAAACGGATCATTGAAGCTGTCTTTTTATCTGTCCTGGATTATGGTGATGTTATCAATAGACAGGCCTCTGTCTCCACTCTTACTCCAGTAGACTCAGTTTATCACTCCGTCCTCAGATTTATTACTGGTGATTGTTATTCCACTCATCATTGCATTCTACATGAAAAAGTTGGATGGGCATCTTTGAGAGAAAGACATGGAGGCCATTGGTTTCTGTTTCAACATGCCACCATATATCAGCTCTTTATTAAACTGGTCACAGAGTCACTATTCAACACACTCTAGTGATTGTATAATGCTGCTATTTATCGTTTATGCATCTCTGTTTTATGTTTTGTCATGTTCATTTGCTTGCAGTTTGTTATCATTTTCAGCACTTTTATATTGGTATTCTGTCATATTGCTTCTTATCTGTTATCATTTTTATTTACCCATTCTGTGATTATGTTCGTTGTTTCTGTTTGTTATCACATTTTTGCACCTATTCTGTTGTTTTTTTTATTTGTGCTCTCGACATCATTGAAAATGAGGGCTTACCCTCAATGATTTTTCGAGATTTAAATAAAGGTTGAATGAATGAACGAATTAATTAATTAATTATAAAGTGAGAATTAGTCAAGTTATAGTCTGGAGGCTGCCGTTGGTGACTCTGACGGTGCTCTGTGAAGCAATGATTGCTTTCCATTTTTTTCTGAAATGTTTAGATCTGTATAAGGCTTACATGTCACTGCTGTGAAATGTACCAACCCCCACCTTTCCCCCAGACTCTTTCACATTTCACACTGTTAGAATATGGAACAATAAAGCATTTCATCTCATTTGAAGTCACCAGCTGTCTCCACAGAATACATAATTGATTGATTGGCCTTTGTGTACCTGAGATGTATCACATGATTTGGGAACAAATGTAGCCTTTTTCAACTGCAGGGACTTAAGGGCACTCAAAGTAACACCATTAAACTTTTCTCTGATCATTTTGGGAAGAAGGTGCTGGAACTACAGTAATGTTCAAAATTGACATAGACTTGTAAAGAAAATGTATATCACGCCAGTTTTAAGTTCCAATGATTTCTACAGCTCTCATTTTTCTAATAATTTTTCTTTAATGAGAGGAATACATACTACTTTGTCACAAAAAACATTCATGAAGTTTGGTTCAGTAATGAATTTATTATTGGTCTTCTGAAAATATGACCAAATCTGTTTTTTACCACTCATCTTGACAAAAACTGTTCAACCAATTGTGTTGGCTTCCTGGCACTGACTTCTTCAGCAGGGTTCAATTCAGGACTTGGGAAAGCCACTCCAAAACCTAAATTCTAGCCTGATTTAGCCATTCCTTTACCACACTCCTTTACACACACTCGACTGTGGACACTGTCACCTGTCTTCCATCAGCTTCTAATTCATTGCAGACCTGCTTTATGGTGGTTTTTGGTTGACTCTTCAGAATCAGAATCAGAATTCCTTTATTTGTCCCGCAAACGGGGGAATTTGTGATTTGTGCGTCAAAGGATAGTTCAATATAACAATAAACAATAATAATAGTAAAAAATACACAATATACTAAAAAGGTAAGAAATAGAAATAGACTCGTATAAACATAATATGTACAAATATAAACAGTGTAATTCTAAACAGTGTGGGCAGTGTATTGTTATTAATAAATAATAAATATGGGTATGAAAATTGCCCAGTTAGTGCTTGACCATCCTGACCAGTTTTCTCTCAGCAGCAGTTGATAGATTGTGTTTTCTTCCTGATGGGACCTGTAACTGCTTTGAAATGGCTCCAAGGGACTTTCCTGACTTGTTCAAATCAGTAATGTGCTCTTTCAGATCAATGCTGAGCTCTTTAGACTTTCCCATTGTAGTGTTTGTGGCTGAGTCTTATGGGTGTATCAAACAAGCAAAATGGGCCCAGAATCATCAATCATGGGGCGGCTGTAGCTCAGGAGGTAGAGCGGGTCGTCGGAAGGTCACTGGTTCGAATCCCGGATCCCCCTAGCTGTATGCCAAAGTGTCCTTGAGCAAAATACTGAACCCCAAATTGCTCCTGATGAGCAGTTGGCACCTTGCATTGCTCCTCCACCATCAGTGTATGAATGTGTGTGTGAATGGGTGAATCTGACAAGTGTTGTAAAGCGCTTTGAGCGGTCAGTAGACTGTTAGTAGCGGAAAAATGCTATAGAAATGCAAGTCCATTTACCATCATAATCACTCAGATGAAGCTAAGAGGCCATGCTACAAGGAAAATTTGATTCAAGTAACTTTATACATCACAGACTCAGACTCACAGGTCATTCAATTTGTTGTAGATCTGGTCACATTTTCAGAAGAACCATAATACATTCAGATTTGAAGCAAACTTCATGAATGTTTTCCATCACAAAATGGAAAATGAGAGTAGTAGAAATCATTGGAACTGAAGACTGCCATGATATACATACTACATACTACTACTCTTATTGATACTCCTTATCAGTTCCGTTCTTCATTGGTATTCTTATCAGTTGTTTTTCATTACAAAATAATTGCTTTTTAACATTACTGTAAAATTGACTGTACTGTTTCTAGAGCAGCAACAGTCATATTTACAGCAACAAAATCCCTATGAACTCAATAATATCTCAATGGAAACATTAATAAAGTGTAAATAAAATAATATCCCTGTCCAAAACTCAGTGAAGTTTAGAAAGAATGAAGAACACAGACACTAGTCAGTGGTATCAGTATCAGTTCTCCCACTGCTGCTCACTTCCTACAGGTACTGCTGGTAGAGAGAGGAGGGGCTGGTTTGTCTCAGCCAGCAGCAAAGTTTACAAGAGTTTGCGAATTCGAAAATACTGGTACGTGACACACTAAGCTAAATGGTTACTACAAACTCACAGCTTTCGTTTGAGCGTACCGCTACGCTAGTTGTAACATTTCGCTTTTAGCTGAGTTAGCAAGCTGCTTGTGTAAAACCACTGCAGTGGAGGAAAGACTGCGGACAGAGCAGATTAAATTTCGCTTTCTATATGTTTACTCATTTATGCTTGATGAACAGGTGTGATGATAAGTATTGGCATTTTACCTGCCAAGGATTTTTTTTGCACTTACAGTAATGAGTGTTGTCACTGTCCACACGAGTAAACTTCAGTAATCATCATTTGTTTCACTTCATTGTCTCTACTGCTGCCTCTCTGCTCTGCTGTTCATTGACATTGCTCTGTGTGTGTATATGTCAAGGAGCTCAGCAGAGGAAAGGCTGCAACAACATGATAACAAATAACAAAAAAATGTTAAAAAGTGCTAGTAAAAGAACCGTTAATGTCGGAGCCTATCAATAATACGATATTTAATAATTTAGACCCAGGGCTCGTTTAATACCAGCTTTTAGTACCCATGCCTCTCTGGAGATGATACTTAAAGGAACTTGGGGCAGGACTTGTGAAAAAATAAACATGCATTTTAAGTTTTTTAATGCTAATGGGTGATGAAGCATTCAGAACCAAAAAGAATGAGCCCACCCACATATCTCTCCATTGCCTTGAACAGGCTGTGTGCTGCATAATGTACTGCAATTCGGTGTCCGAATTTCCTGTGCAGTCTTGCAGACGTGACGTCAGATGACGCTGAATGTGTGTCCTTGGATATGGGAAGAAGACAAGCGCGGTGGACCCAAACTAGTGTTTGGGTAGTAATGGATTCTGCTACGGCCAGCAAACAACCCACTACCACACAAAGTCCACTAAAAAGTCATACTAAGAAGAAAACGAAGGTTTTATCAGCGGCATGTCGTGAGTTGAAACGAAATTACGACCAAAGCCGGGCTGGCACCCGAATACACATCAGATACGCGTTCGACTCATGGAGGCAGCTTCAACTTGAATTGGGACTGAAAACAGATGCTGACATGGCTCATTTCCTGGTAACCAGGTCATGTTTAGAGCTGGATTTGAAAATCATATGAGATCACTGAGGACTCGGAGTGACCTAACGTACAAAGTAGCGTTAGCTGCAAACATGTAACTTAGTCCACCGCTGTGTAACACTGAGTAGTTACAGACTGCGCATTTTCCACGGTACACTACCCTAACGGCCGCAACGGCCATCGTGTCACTATTGAGTCTTATTTCTTGATCCTGCCCCAAGTTCCTTTAATACAAGTTCCAGCGACTTTCAAGAGCTGTGCCAGTGATACTGTCCATTACAATTGGTCAAGAAGATGAATCATCACATCACAGTGAGGACCACAACAAAAAACACAGTGGCAAGCTTTTGACAGAAATGTAGATAGAAAACACAGCCAAACAGAACACAGAAAAATAAAAAAGAATGACACAAGAACATAGAAAATTAAAGAATCACAATATGCACATTGGAGCAAACAAAAAGTTCTCACGGATCACTGGAAGCCATTTGGGGCCACTGATGGGCTTGCACTGTCTCTAATAGTGCCCTTTATTCTTTACCAGCATATAAACTTGTATCTAAATTAATTACAATACACACTCAAGTTCATATATTGTGTGTCCCACAACCACTTACTTCACTTGCACACCAAACAGCACACATAATGACAATCAATTCTGCTGATGCATAAATAGAGATGCACGATATCGGGCCTATATTGGGAAATTTGTGTTTTTGGCTGTTTCCCTGGTGGTGAAATTAAAGCTAATTAATACAGATGACAATATGAAAGATGGATATAACAAGCACGGCATGTACAAACTCTGATACAGTAGGTAGCAGTATGCACCTGTATACTGCTGTATGTTTAGCAGAGGAGAAGAAAAGTCCCATGAGTTTTAAAACAACTAATCTTAATAGAGATAATGGATATTAAATCATATACTCTAGCTTTCCTCACTACATCTCAGTATTTCTTGCCCTCAGGTGTGAATAATCTGCAAATTAGGAGGTTCTTTTTAAAACAACAAAATGTGAATTTACCTGTAATCTCATCAGTATTGGATGAAAAAATCCATATTGTACCCCCCTGTGCATAATAAATGTGTAATATGCATATATATCTGAAATGTCAGGGTTTGCATAATACAGTGGAAATGCAAGGGAGAACCAAGTAGGAAATAAAGGTTTCAAAGTAAGATTATGGACGTCCTTAGGTTACAAGTAAAAACTACACTGGACACAAACAGCTAGATATTCTGACCTAAAACAATGTTTTTGATAAGTACCAACCAGATGAAGGACATCAGAATCGGGCTTCCATTTGGCAAGCAGTAAAGAATTGTAGGCTGACAGAACACTCTCCCACTACTCGGGTAATCCTACTCAGATTATCTCCCCAGATTACATTTTTTCACCACAACAGGAATTTGTTGTAATATTGAAAGGTACATTTTCAGAAGATTCAAACGTGAAGTCACCACAATATCAGACAAAAAACGTTAAACACTGAGAGAGGACATGGAGAAGGAGTTGACTGAATTCAGAAACGAGATGAAGTAGTTCCTGGAGATGGATGAGGAGCAGCGAGTGACCGATATAGAGGAGCACAATCTCGGACTTGAAGAGGCACTCCGACAAATGACACAGGCATATGAATCCATGCAAACAAAGAGGACTCAAGCAAACTCCAAAACAGCATTATACAGTTTATGAGAATATAGGAGACAAGCGTTAGCAGCAAGCGTCCTATCCAGAGCAGATACAACAGAAACTGCACTGGGCAGCCCACCTGATCTCACCACTGATGGGGGTGTGGGGATTTGACTCCATACAGCTACAACAGTTGTTTGATAATGTGGAAATGTTCTGGTGTAGCTTTTATCCTCTTTCCCCTTTTTTGAATGGACATATTGACTATCCTTCAGCTCAAGCCAAGATGTTAACATGAGACAGGACAATTGGAACTGTAGAAAAACTGTCATTGTAGGGCCGAATGTTATTTGCTGCAGTTTAAGGAGCAATAGTACTCCTTCCTCCAAAGAGTGGCCTTTCCCCAGATGAAGTCTTCCCCTCAGATTTAAGGAGCACGCTTGTTCTTCAGGTGTTGAAGTAAGTATTTTTATAGCTGTTTATACCCAAGGTTACAGGTAATATGTTACAGTTTTAATGGGCCATCTTAGAAAGAAAAAATATAGGATATTAACACTCAATGTGAATGGGTTACATAATCCAGTGAAAAGAGGCATAGTTATTGCTAAAATGAAAAGGGAAAACATACAAGTGATTTTTGGTAAGAGACACATCTGTCTAACTCAGAACATAAAAAATTAGAAAAGATGGGGTTTACGAATACGTTTTACTCCTCCCACTAATCAGGGCATAAGAGGAGAGTGGCGATATTACTCCCTACCAAAATAAAGTTTAAACTAACTGCTCAAATTAAAGATAAAGAAGGTTGCTGTATTCTAGTTAAGCCAAGATAGACCACAAAGATGTTACTTTATCATACATCTATATGCCGCCAGCTCAATCTGGCACGATAGATGTATATATAACCTACACCCCACATAAAATGCAATTCACTTACTATTCTTCTAAACACAGGGAACACTCTTGGTTGGATTTTTTTATTTTATCGCTATCCCTGAAGACACAAGATAGACACAGGATAAGTAAATGCAAGATAGGCGTCAGAGATGCCACTCAAGAGTTTGTCTTACAATGCACCTACATAATAAAAAGGAGAATACACTATGGAGACTCAACAACAGTTCATTGAAAAATAGATTTTGTGAAGACTTTATAAAGAAAGAATTGAAAGAGTACTTGCAAAATAATTATATGGAACACGGTCAAAAAAAACAAACCTAACTTTTGAGAGGACAACGACATGAAAATTCCAACTCCTGCTTATATAAGCTCATAGTTTAACTCAAGCAGTGATTCAGTCCATTACCTGATAGCAGAGATGGGGACTCGAGTTGCACTTAAGTCACCACACACAGACCTGAGACTTGAAGTCTGACGAGTCATTCCCTCTCCCTCGCCTCTCTGATTGTAAAAATGGTCAGGTCAATTTAACAGTCCACATTCTGCTGCCACCAAGTCGGTAAGTAGGTACTCAATACTGTCAGGTTGAAACAAAAAGGGACCCCAATGCAAGACACACAGGTGGGCAACTGAACAAACAGCTAGCTTAATTAATATAAAGCTGCAAACTCAAACAATTCAAAATCCAAGAGTCAAAATTCAAGAAACAAAAAGGCATGTGGCAACAAACACAAGAAGCAGGCAGGGGCAGTCAGAGAACTAAAGAACTACAAAAATACAAAAACTAAATAAAGTACAAACCAAAAGAACAGTGGGAATACAGACAGGAACACGACACATGACGAAAACAGACAAACAGACAAAGAGTAAAGGAAAACACAGGCATAGATAGATGGGAACTAATCAACAAATGAAACACAGGTGAACGGGAGAAACAGAGAGAAAAGCACAAAGGGAGGTAGTGAAAAGCAAAACATGAGGAGAGAACTTACAACATTAAACAGGACATAACTAAACCAAAAAACTCAAACCATGACAACTTACTATATATTGTAGCTGTTTGTTCATGTTACAAGACAAAATAGAGTCATGAACTCTAAAGGAAAGTGTTCATTCTGTGTTTTTTCATATTGAAATGCAATAAGCCTGTTTGAAGTGATCATATACAAAAAAACTGATCAATGCTGATACTGTATACTAGTAAATCAAGGAGTGATAATAACAGAGTACATGCTCTGAATTCCTTAGATATAGTTATTCTGTGTTCTAAGTAGACCGGCTGGCATACAGCAAATGTTAGAACGTTCATTACAGCCATAAGACACTTAAGACTTAAGACTTGACTGGGAATTGCACATCAGAGACTTGAGACTTGACTGAACTTATGAAAGACAACTTTCATCAGTTAACAGTGGAAAAAATCAATCAATCAAAAAAAAAATTCCAAATTGAGCAGGTCTAGACCATACTCCTTTATTAATTTATTTACAGAGGCCCAACATTTCCCCCATGAACAAGCACTTAGCAAAAGTGGAGAGAAAAAACTGCCTTCTAACAGGCAGAAACCTCAGAGCAGAGGCAATCTGCCTAGACCAGTTGGGTTGAGCGAGGGATAGAGAGAGAGAGAGAGAGAGAGAGAGAGAGAGAGAGAGAGAGAGAGAGGGATATAGGGAGAAGAAACAGTGGGAGAGATGGGGACGGGGGATACAGAGGCCACAACATTAATAACAGCTTTACTAATTGAGATATGAATATTAATAGTACTAAAAGTATAATAATAATAATAATTATTATTATTATTATAATTATAATTATAATTATAATAAGAATAATAAATAAACATATGTTTACGTACTGTATATGTATATCATCAATATATCTTTGTCCACTATGTGGTACTAGAAAACATACAAATTACACATTACATTTACAGAACACAGCATTACAACACACAGCTGATGCAGAGAGCCCTCCTCCCCCTTGTCAAAGGCAGACCACACTGTATAGTTTGCATTGGAGACGCCTGGACAACTCTACATGAGACAAACTTTCAACAGCGATAGCTAAATGTGTGGCTACAGCTTGCAGGCCGATTAACATTGTTTAGTTAACCTTTACATGTGTAAAGTTGGACATTACATTGTGTTAGTATTACTAAGGAATGTTACATTCAGGTCAGGTCTGTTGTTGCTTGTTGGGCTTGAGTCTGCCATGTTATGCTTTCAGCATATTTTTGGAGCATGCAGTACCTTTGAGGTTATTCTGGAGAATATTCTGGACAGTATTTGTCATTGTTTTGGATTGTTGCAATAATAATAAACATACATTTGCATAAAGCAAGCAGATTTGTCCACTCCCATGTTGATAAGAGTGTTAAAAACGTGAAGAAATATCCCTTTATCTATATATATACATATATGTATGTAGAAGTGTTTCAGGTGGGAAATTTTGGAAAGATTGGACCATTTACACACAAGTTCTGACAACTCCTGTTTAATTGAAGAAAATTCCTTGTTACTGCCTCAGTGTCTAATTAAAACTCAGAATCTTCACCATTTTCTATAAAAACATGTTTTTTCCTGTTTCCACTAGCTGCCGCTATGACCTTAACTGAATATCTGCAATGTAAATGTGTTCAGGCATGAACTCTTATCAAACATATGATGTATTGTGCAGATTCACCTATGCACTGTAAAAACTGTTACTTAGATCTGACTAAAAAAAATGAGCCAACATTTTCCAACCACTTTTATAAATTTATTGAACTTCTTGTTTATTTGATTTAGAAAAACTCAGTAATGTGCATTTTACTGTAAGCTAAAAAATTAAGTAGATTCTTCAAAAAAATTGTATTTGGATGAATTTATGAGCTCAATTTTATTGATTTAGATTAACTATTACTCTCTTTTTTTCTGGATAATAGACACTAAAAGACACAAAAAAGACATCCCTGTGGGGGGTTTCTACTGAATTGCACTTCATAAGCTGAGGTCAAAAGTTCTTTGTTCTGAAGCTGTAATGTTAAAATGTTTCTTAGGGAAAATTTGCCATATTGAGCCTTCTTATTATTCAGAACTACTGTAGCTGGCAAACAAACTGTGAAAACACTAGCCTGCTGAGGAGTCACAAGTGCTGGTCATTCGTAATGACATTGAGCAACCTTAGTTTCCTTCCAACAGAACAATAAGTTAATGCATAATTCTAGAGACATATTTGCGCCATCCCTTCCTGTCTGCTAACTATCCCACCTTTGTCTGGAAGTACACTGAAAAAAATAACTCATAAGATTTACTTAAAAAAATTATTGTAAGTATTTGCACGCAAATGATTTAAGTAAAATGTAATGCTGCAATATCAAGTAACACTCACTTGCCAGTATCAAGTAAATTTTACTTACCATAAAACATAACAGTTGTGAAGATATTAAGTAACAGTTACTTAATTACATCCAAGTTTTAAGTTATATTTATTTAAACAAATTAAGTAAAGTCTACTTGTTTTTCATAGGCAGGAACATCATTTTACTCAAAATTTTAAGTAAATTTTATATATCTGTAGTATTTGCTGTTATGAAGTAATTTAGTAGATTTTAATTATTTTCTTGTGCTTGACATTTTAATTTACTTGGTTGCATTACATTACATTACTCACTAAAATTAGGTAATCATTGCCAGTTTTCTTTTGATAAATGTTACCAAATAAATTTAACCAATACTCTATGCATTTAATATATATGTATCACATATCACACAACTAAATTACAATGCAATTAAACAGTTTATTTTTAATTTTAAACAGTTTAACAAACAAGAACTGTCAAAGTAAATCCACTACTATTGTGGATTGAATTGCCCAATCTTTTATGGGGCAGCCATAAATTTAACATTGGCATGACTGACATAAAAAGAACAAACAGACAGTATTACACAGTATACACTGCATCCAATTTACACTATTGGGTTGTACTGGAAATAAATATCGCATTAGATTGTGTAGGTGTCCCAATACTTTTGTACATGCAGTACAGATCTGGAATAGTGCTTTTCAAATATACAGTGAAAACCTTACAACCCTCTGAAACAGAGTTTCTACATTCATTACAGAAATATAATACTCAGATATTCAAGAATGTTTAACACACACAAACATGCTCAAAACAACTTCTGGGAGAGGGTCAGGACAGAAACCGCCTCTTAAACTTTGAGCAGTGGTGTATGGATTATGTATACCCCTATTTAAATGGGGGAAAAAACAGAATGTACTGTACAAGTACTGTGTTAATAGTAAAAGTGCATTATATTGTACTGCATTAGAATTTGTACTAACAGTAAATTAAAGATGTATCTCCAGCAAAAGGTATTTAAAGTAAGACTAAGTATATTTTTTAAAGAAAATATCCAAAGGTTGGTATGACTGGTAAACAACAAATACACAGTATTACACATTATACACCACATCCAACATAGATCTGGTAACATAGTCACTTCTCAAATATGCAATTAAAATCTTACAAACCTACACACTGAAACAGTGCAATTTCAACATTTAAACCAGTCCTCTGACTAGTGCACTTTTAAGAATGCAATTAAAACATTAATGAAATAAAATCAACAGAATCAACTAAAAATAAACAGCTTAAGGTGTCTAACCATTCTTGATGAAGAATACAATCTTTGCTGTAATTAACAGATACCTTATTTTACAAAAAATGAAAAACATTTATGACAGGCAACCCACTAGTAAACCAAGATGAACTGGAACTCAGTGCTAATTCTTGGCATTTCTTCACAAGAGTCCATGCATGATGCTACGTCCTCAACAAGGGTCCATGAATGATGTAATTTTCCTCCTCTAGGATGACAAAGTCATGACATGCATTTAGGAAAGCAACTTCAACTTCAAGGTGTTTACTTTTGGGGACAGTTTGAATCCATCCAGCTCCAGCAAGAGTTTTTGGAAGACTTCAAAAGTGTAGCGCAAAGTGGGAGGGTATGCCAAGTTCAGGGCATAAATCAGTCCCATGAGCAGTGAGCAAGCTTTCGCAGTACTGTTGCACCCTGGCAAAATCTCATGGCCTAACTTGTGACAAGGATTGCAAAATAGGTATATACTGAAAGGTCTTTCCTTCTTTCGCATCTAGTATATACTCAACAGGTTCAACAATAGAGAAATGTTCTTTTAAATAACTATTTCTCTTGTATGCCGTGCCAAGAGGGCCTTCTTCACTAAAGGCTACACTAAGAGGATTTAACTGGCAAAGGCTTTTTACTAAATCTGTGATCACCACTTCTTCAACAGTGCAGTTATGGTTTTGTAATGTACTATGGACAACTATCGTGCTTTTTCAGATAAGTCCCGAGGTGTTCAAAATATTGCTTCTCTGTGTTAAAACTACATGAATTACATACAAGACACGAAAATGAAACTATCTGCCCTAACTGTTGAGTCTGTGTATGATTTCTAGACAAATGTGCATGAAGTGCCCCCCAACTTTTAAATAAACAGGGACAATCTGAGTACAAGCAGGGTAGTGATCGGCCTTGACTAGTGTGTGGATGCTTCAACCTATAATGTTTTATGAGCTCTAAACGTTTTGATGACCTAAAATTGCATCGTTTGCACGACCATCTCATACCACAAGAGGCCTACTCTTTCTCCCTGATGAATTTCTCTTCGACCTCCTCTTCCTAGCCCTCAACTCCAACTGTCCACAAAGTCCACTGGCTCCTCCAAAGGGCACCCTGAAAATGAAGAGACACAATTTGTGGTATTAAAACAATGGTCTAAAATATTCAGCCACAATTTTAATATTACGTTATGATGGATGAATAAGGGAAAATAACAAAGCAATATATGCATACATTATTTTCTACTTGCCTGAATTATGAGAATAATGTTCTGTTCTGATTTGCTTCCTGTTGATGGAAACATATTTTAATAAGAAATAAACTACATCATAAACATTAATGAACATTTTGTCTTGTCTAGCTAAATAAAACAATTAACACATGACAGATTTATTTGCGAGTAGAAGTTGTAATGAACAATCCATTCTTTCATTGAATTACAAAAACATGAATCCCCCCCCCCCCCCCACACACACACACACACACTAGCTATACCTGCAGTGAGCTGTGCTGTGTGCATGTGTGTGCATACAGACGGGCA
Source organism: Pagrus major (assembly GCF_040436345.1). Lineage (NCBI taxonomy): Eukaryota > Metazoa > Chordata > Actinopteri > Spariformes > Sparidae > Pagrus > Pagrus major. Next base: position 26,231,946 of record NC_133222.1, on the reverse strand, counting down.
CATACAGTATGCAACTTTAGTTGCCTCAGTTGCGGAAGCAGACAACCGGAAAATAGGTCCTATAACTAGAGAAATAACTGTCTACTGTGACAAAAAAAAGTTGTTAACCCAGATTAGTGCAGACTGGTGAAAATATAGACAATTTATTAAGAGTATCGACACTAAAACGGACACATTTGGTATCGAAAGTATCGGTCCGCACATCACGAAGTTGCTGTGGGCTTCACACCGATAACTAAGTTAGCTTCTTGTCCAAAAAAAGAAAAGAAAGAAAACTGCCAGCGAAGTCTCTTTGTATTCCCAAGCTGATGCTCTCAAAGACCTCTGGCGCTTCTGTCAGTAAACGTGTGTTTTAAAAACCTATTCTGGGGCATTTCTCCCAAACATTCAGCAGTATCGCCCCCTCATTCCCAAAGCACAACATTAATTCACTAACGTTAACGTTAGCCTACTTCAGTGTCGCCGCCAAAAGTTTTACAGAGAACAAAACCATGTTCTACTATGTTGACGTCATTGATAAACGTTATACCGTTAGGTTGGTGCTTTTTTAATATCCTCCTAACTTTAGTTAACTTTAGTTTTTATCAGGAAAAACTGCAGCCCTCCCACTACAGGCCAGCACGGACCAATGTAGCGTTATGCTAACTTTAAATTAACTTATGAACAGTGACATATCTTGCGTCAAACATGCAGACGTATATTATCACAAATTTAAAACAGAACGTAATAACTTACCTGTGGAATGACTTGCGCGCGCTACACCTTGCAGTGCTCTGTGCTGTGATCCTGTTCGTAACGTCCGGAGCAGAGCCAGTCGGCCAGAGCCTGTTGTGCTGTGCGCATGCGTCGTTTCAAAACACTAGATTTTCAGAGTAAAGTTTATGTAATATTTTTAGGTTTATGTACGTACAACTATTAAACATTTAAATAGTATGGGGAAACGTAAGTAAAACTTACTCTTCCCCCATAATTCATGTATTACGTTAATAAAATGTTTAATTTTACTTAAGAAACTCTAGTTCTTACTGAATCTTAAAAATACAAGGTATAAATTATGACAGTTACTCTAATAGAGTTTACAGCACCAAAAAGTCACTTTTTTCAGTGTATGCAGAATATTCTGACAAAGGAGGTTCAAATAAAGGGACTAGTGCAACACAGCTAATCGGTCAAGCCATGTCAGCAATGTCAGGATTGTTTCCTATTGGTCAGTGGTGCAAATTCTCAAATCAAAGTTTATCAAAGCTGAACTGAGCAAAGAATCTGCATAGGTTTACTTATCCCCTGCAAGCAAATCCACTAATTACAGCATTTCCAGTTTAATAAACTGGTTTTGCTATGCACTGTCTCAATTAATCACCTGTATTAATGTGAAATAAATACACATTATATTTATTACTACTACTACCATTAATGGTTTGCCATGTTAAAAAAGTGATAATACAGACACTGGCCCCTTCAGTTTGGGTTAAAACCACCATGGCTGACCAGTTTGAAAAAGCTGTAGCTGAACATGCCCATAGGCATATTAATGACACTTTGCCACCTTTTCTTTCAACAGGAATACAATTGAAATAGTATTGTCATGCAAATACTCTGGTCAGCTTTGTATTGTCCCCTTGAAAATTGAGGTTTTTATTCCTTAATTAAAGCAGAGTGCACGCTGAGTATGTTCAACGGTGTTGCACATTTGTGTGGCTGGGCTAGACATAGTCATTTGTGTAACTTAAACAGGTGGGGGCATGCCAATGTTCAGTACCAAGTATGAACAGGAAGTAGTGTGTTCTCGATGAAGCAAGTTGCAAAGCAAGCATGTGGAGGTAGGAGTTGTGGTTTGGCATGTAGTGCATACAGTGTTACAGAAGCATCCAATATCAAATTTCTGTTAAGCAATTGGATTCATCAGTCGACTCCTCCTATAAGTCGACTTATATTAAGTCTACAGTAAATGTAAATGTGGTGTGAAGAATAACGAAGAGCTAGCCTATGTTTCAGGTGATGATCTTGTTAGCAGTGTTATTTCTGGTGTTTTGTTTTTTTCCCACACCCTATAATCTTACATTTGCTCTCTTTTTAAAAAAAAAAAATGTTCTTGGTTTTGGCCAGTTTTGCTTTCTTATCCTGTCATCCCTTTCCCACGTACTCATGTCCTCTACCTGCCCTTACAGTATGTCTTATAGTATCTTTTCTATCTCTCCTACTTCTCTTTCTTGTTTCACAGGTCCAGAAACAGATTATGATTATGGTAAGTGTTTTTTTATTTTTTTTAGTTTCAATAAGAATCTCATTATAGTATTGTGGTTTTGATTCTCAGGGTTGTGATTTATTAATCAAAATTAATCGCACATACCAGTATTTATTGTAAGCATTTAAAAATATTTCAAGTGGTAGATGATGTCCTCCTCAGCTCCACTGATGTGGACAGGGGTGTATGTCTTTGCATACTTTTTTTCTTAAATCAACAATCAGCTGATTTGTTTTGCTGGCGTTATTTTCTGTGCACAAGTCTCAAAGATTGTTGATTTTTTTCCCAGATATTAACCCTCTAGTTGTAATGCAGCTGGTGATGATGGTGTTGTCCACATACTTCGCAATACAGTTCTCTCGATTTCTGAGAGTGCATTAATGGGTGTGCAGTGTGAACAGGAGGGGGCGGAGCACACATGAGAATGAGATCTTAAAAATGTCAGTAATAACATCAGCTAGCTGATTGGCATTTTTTAGTATACGGCCAGGTATATTATGTAGACCAGCAGCCTTATTCATGGCAGGATTTTTTCTCACATTTGCTGTGGCTACTGACATGGATTACTGACAGTAGACTTTTTAAGGATTACCCTTTTTTGAGGAGATCAAAGCAAACATAAAATGTCTTAAGCCAGGGGTCACCAACATGTTGCCCATAAGCGCCTGGTTGCCTGTGGGTTCCAGGTTGCCCACAATGAACATGTAAGTCGCCAGTAGCGCACCTTAAACCAAGACTGTCTCCTACGTGGAACCTATAAAATGTATAACAGTGTCACACACACATCAAATTTACTTGGGAGGGCCCAAGGATATTAGGCAACCTGTTTCAGCATTTTATAGTTTTATTATTATTATTTTTTTAATTCATCCAAGAGAACACCATTGCGAGCGATTAACTAGTGGATAGTACCGAAACTTGGTAGATGGGTACCAATGATGTTCTCAGCAGTATCACCAGCTGCAGAGCCTTCCTGCCCTGGGCCTAGAGCAAAAACGATGCCAGATTGTAATGTTTCCAGTCAGGATATTTTCTATTGCTCCTCGGTAAAAGTTGACTTGCTTGCTTTAGTTTGTTTTGTTTTGGGGTTTTTTTTTTACCAGGGAGGTGAACTACATTGACCATGATAGCTTCTCTGTGATGTTGAATCCTAGGAATTTCAAAGTATTCACCTTCTCCACCTCAGCTCCACTAGTGTAGACAGGGGTGTAGGTTTTTGCCTCCTTTTTTCTAAAATCAGCCCCCCTCCAGCATGTGCTCTAGGCGACTGCCTATATGGCCTATGCCAAGAGGCATATAAGGGTTAAAACTGTCCCTGTTGTCATGGTGATCTCTTGCTATAGGGTTTGTTCTTTGGCCTCCAGGATTTTGATTGTGATCTGAAAAACAAATGATCCAGTCATTAAAGTGCACTTTTTCCAGAGGGGTAAAAAGACTGACCACACTAACTCTACAATAAGACCCAGTTCTCAGTAAAATTCTTGTAATGATACCGACAATTACACAATTTGCAAACAGCCTATCAGTACAGATTAGTGCAATATCTACTCACCCTGTTTTTTGTTTCAATTTCCTGTGCAAAGTCATGCAAAATTCTACTGTTCTTATTGTAGCATTTAAGTTGCATTTATTTATGCTGGTAACCATTGTGAGTTATTACACATTGCATCAATACTCCTTTAATATCTACACTGTAGTTATAGTGTATTACAAGGCACATATTGTTTCATCTCTATTTCCATTGGTGCCTCTACTTCAAGAGATGTATACATAAAAAAATCCATGTTGAAAATTCTATTAAATTCATGGTACCTTGTAAAATCATAAAGCTGTACTTCAAATACTTTTTAAGTTTAGATTTTTTTAAGATTGGTCCTCTGAGCTAAATTTCAGCATTTTTGTGATTCATTGTATGTGTATTCTAAACCTCACCAACCCCTATTAAGCCTGTTTTTCACTGGGTTAAGGAAATTTGCAAGTTACAGCTTGAAATGGTTTGATTAGTTGCATATAGACATTGTCATCCTGTTCTGTGTGTGTCTGGACAATATATTAATCTTAGTTTCTTAGCTCAATACACATTTTATTTCACAGTTTCAAACTCTCTGAACAAATTTTCTGACATCAACAACTCAGCCAAACTTAAAAAATAAAATCAACTTCTACATAGGCTTGCTTGTTCTAGGATTTTCACATCAAAATGCTTAATAATGGAGTAAATTATGATTGCTCTTTTTACATAATTCTGGTTATGCTGCAGTCCATTTTGCAGTAATCCACCCAAATCTGTTTCAGGTGGGATTATCCCAGACTTTCTGTATTGTTTCAATGCACCTTGATTATATCAGAAATTAGCTCATAGAGTTTGACATTGTGATATAATATGTGTTTTGAGCTAAGGAACTAAATATTTTGTCCAGACACACAGAACAGGATGACACCACCTGTATGCAATATAGGTGATATCAAGCAAGCAATTACAAGCTTTAACTTGCAGATTTCCATAACCCAATGAAAAATTCAGTAGGTATCAGACAGATAGAAAACCCTGAAGTCAACACAGTACAAATATCTACTGATAAATTACAGCCAGTAAAAAGTGTGAAAATAGCTAATTTAAAAAAATCATAAACGATGAAGGAGTAATATAACATCTTTGAATTTTGTATATATATGCAATTAACACTTTCACATGCTAAAGTTTCAAGGAAATTAAAATAATCCTTTTTAGGAAAATCTACAGTCAAAATAACCAAAAAGTGTGTTTTTCAGCTCTGAAGCTATATTTAACAAGATTTTTGGCAGTCGATGTTTCTTTCAGGACCAAATAAGTTCTGGATGTGAGAGAACTACATTAATACTGCACAGAACCAAATCTCTTGGATGATGTTCAGGACAAATTCCAACCCAATCCAGTGAAAAATAAGCGACTGGTGAGGTTTAGAACAAGGAATCACAAATTGCTGAAATTTAGCTCAGAGGGCCTACAGTACAGCAGGAGTACAGCTGTAGGATTCAATAGAAGTTTCAACATAACATTTTTGAAGAAAATCCATGACATGAACTGGGATACCCCAGGTGAGTTGGCATGGAATGACCGAAATATGTATACAAAGTTGTCACATATAGTTTTAATGTACATATTTGTTTACAGTTATTTTGCATTTTACTACTTTTATATTTCAGTACTTTATATATTTTATTCTTAGTTACTCTTGTTGAATTATCTTTCTCGATGTAAATCTTGATTAAATACAGTGTGATATTTTCTATTCTTGAACGAACAGCTGAAATGTACGCAATTTTCCCCACAGGATCAGTAAAGTATTTCAGTACTGACTTTACTTTACTTCAGTATTATTTCTTATCCACTAATAATATCTATGATGGTTTAAAAAGCTTTCACTGGCCTCGTAGCTAGATGCTTTTAAAAGATCTCAAAAAGAGTTACTGCTGTAGACCCCCCATCCCAGGTAAGCAATTTGAGTTGAACAGCACAAATAATGTGAACATTTTATTTTACAAATCTGTCATTTCTTATTTCTTTCCTACAAAGAATGATGTGCTTTGGGACAAATTATAAGGAAATTAGAAACAGGGTTTAGACAACTCAAATTGATTAATTTCAATTCATTGCTGACTATTCAAGATAATCTTGAATTTAGAAAAACTTTAGGACTGCTAAACTGAATTGTAAAGATGATGTTGTGTCAATCCTAATCTTAAATCTATTAATTGATCTATGTCAATATAATTGATTGACCTCCTTGGGTCTCCAGCTCATTTTGTGTTTTCATTATTGACTTGAGTCGTCCCTTTTATTTTGTGAGGACTTCAGACAGTCTATGTGAGGTTTATATGCAGAGACAGCAGAGCAGTGAACTTGTATTTTTCAAAGCAAGTCTGTATTTTCTTGTGTTTTTCTACCAGTAACCCCGACTGCAGAGACACGCAAACCTGAGGAAGATGCTTTTGGGGTGAGTAACTGAAATATTAAACATGTTGAGTGTTCGGTTGAGATATATTCTTAAGTGTCCTGCATTTGCGCTTATCACCGAAGGGGAAAACAAAGCCCATATAGACATATCACAGCTAGGGTTGTAGAATCTCTTATTCAATTCTTTATACTAATGTGATAAAAAAGTGAATACATTTGACATTAATTGTTATCAATTATCTCAAAGCCTGTGTTGTTGTTCTACATCATATTAATCAAGATTTGAGCCAAGATTACATACATATCACATATTTATGTTTTTCTATTTCAATTCTAGATCAAAATAAACAGATAAAATGACTAAGTAAAATACTATTGAAGTCCTGCATGGTTGTGTTTTCAAACAAGTCAAAGAAAACTGAAACAAAATAATAGTAACTAGTATATACTAGTAAACTATGTAAAAAATAATCACTAAGTTATGTTCCTCTGTGGTGATTTTAATATAGACCTGCTAAATTCTAAAGAACACAAAATGACTGAAGATGAATTTATGGACACAATGTACAGTATGAGTTTATATCCAGTGATCACCAAACCCAGCAGAATAACAATGCACTGTGCCACTCTGATTGACAACATTTTTACTAATTATATGGAAAACATTTTAATGAGTGGACTGATGATAAATGATATCAGTGATCATTTGCCTGCCTTGTGATTCATGACTGTGACTGTGGAAAAGAGAAAGAGGAAAACAAAATCAATTACAGGAGACTGAGAACAGAAGATTCCATAAATGCATTCAGAGTATTTAAAAGTATTTAAATCATAATGACAAAAACTGTCCAATAAAGCAATATAATATGAAGCTCATAAATTATACAAACAGGCCATGGACCACAAAGGGATTTCAAAATGCCTGCAATAAAAGAATACTCTATACATATAATTTATAAAATATAGAATTAAAGAGGCCGATCAAAAATATAAGAAATACAAAAATAAACTAACTAATATCATGATGTCATGCAAGAGGATTATTATACTAAAATATTAGAGGATAACAAAAACAATATTGAGGGCATATGGAATATATTAAACAATATTAATAGGAGCAGTTCAACTAACAAAAGTTATCCTGAATGTTTTATTGATGACAATAGGTCCTTAAATAATATATATGATGTGGGGGGGGTTAATGATTTTTTTGTAAATGGTGGACCAAAGTTTGCTGAAAAAATCTGGGACAAACATCTGAAAGATGGGGAGGCTGCTGAAAACTACACAGCAAGAAATTCAAGCTCAATCTTTCTCAGCGAAACAAAAGAAATCATAGACATAGTAAAGACACGTAAGAATAAAACATCTACTGACTGGAACGGAATCTATATGACGTTAGTCAAGAAAGTCACTGACAGTATTACAAACCCACTAACTATCTGTAACTTATCATTCACAACCGGTACATTTCCACAAAAAATTAAAACTTAATTTATTCTATTACATAAAGCTTGGGACAAACAACATTTCACCAACTACTGGCCTGTATCATTACTTTGCCAGTTCTCTAAAATACCGGAAAAACTGTTAATTAGAAGGTTGGACAGTTTCACTGAAGTTTTTAAAGATTTTTTAAAAAAGCATTTGATACCATAAATGATGACATTTGTTACGCTGTGTGGTGCGGGGCAGGACCCAAAAGCGGACAGCGAGGCAGGAGTAGATTGCAGGCAGATTTATTCAGATTTCAACAAGGGAATATGCAGGGGCAAGGTGTAGCAAAAACTCCGGCTGGAGAGTCCGTCGGAGAGGGGAGAGATGTTGGAGGAGAGGTTGCTCACTGTGGCGCTGGTGGACCAGGTGGCTTGTGGAGGCTCGGGTTGAGCTCGAGGCAAGGGTGCCGGCTGCAGAGGTGCTGAGAGCTGGGTTGCGGGGTGCGGAGCCACTGGTAGTTGGGATGTAGGTGAACGCTTGAGGTAGAACAAAAAGATAATCAGGTTTCCAATTAGACATAATACACAGACAAGAGGCTTAGTGAAGCGACTAGCTGAAGCCTTATACCACGTCGATGTGGCAAAATCATCTGGCAGCAGGTAGCATGGAGAACAAGGCTTTCAAGCAGGCACTGATTGCCAACCTGCCGCAGGTGTGCGTGTGTGTCCGCAGCTCCATGAGGTGAAACTCTGCCCAGCATCTCACTGCACCTCTGCAAGCACAACAAACATCAAAAAGTCCACCACAGAAATTGACAGGCTGTAACAATATTCTTAAAAAAATTGGAATGACATGGTATAAGAGGGGTTCGGCTGGATTAGGTAAAAAGCTATAGGTAGGTAACAGGTAGCAGTTTGTGCAAATGGTTGGGGTCCCACAGTAGAAGTAGGTCCAAAACTTTGTATGCTATGCATACACGTTTGGTTATTAGAAATTAATTTACACAGTGCCATAAACTTAATAGACGTTTCAAGATGTGTCAAGAAAATCCATAACATGAACAGGGAAAAGTTCTGTCTTTTTCTTTCTCTCCCTCCCTCTCTCTCTCCTTCCTGCTTTCTCTTTCTTTAAACAAGGCTAAAGGAAAGTCACATCATCATTTTATCGATAATTATCAAAAATAAACTCCATGTAAAAAAATAGGGCTGGCAGTAGCAGTGCAGCTGCTACTGCCAGCAAAAGTAAAACGTTCTCCTAAGCCCTGAAACCATAACTGCAGTTGGCTGAATACTCTACCCACTCTCGATCACTCAATAAACAGATGGTGTATGTTTTCTGTCTGTGAGCAGAAAGGACAGCCATTCCCTGTGCCAGGATTGAGGTGCACCAGATACCTATTTGCAGCTATGGCCCCATATACAATCCTCCACTGGAGGTCACCTGTGCGGGGCTTTGTACAGGGACCACCAACAGCCCCCCTGGTACGATCACATGCCAGCAAACTCTGTTTGCAAACTCTGTTTCTCTGAGCAGAAGTCTGTTAGTCTGCACTTCAGTTAAAAGAGGGATAGAAGTCTGCATAAGAGGACCCAAACAGACAGAGTGGTAAAAAGGCATCGAACCAGTTAAGTGCATGGACAGGGCTAACGCAGGAGTAAATGTTTGTGTCCAAACAAAGTGTCCAGCCCTCCCTAAGCAGCAAACAGGCAGTGTCTTTTCATGGCAGACCCAAGCTGTAAAGCAGTCTAAAGCAGCTGTAGAGCTGTCTGCAACTTGAAGGCTGTGATACATTATGCAATGTCCACCTCTACCAGAAATCCACAGCTACTCTTTGAATTCCTTCAATCAGAGCCCTTGGTGGAGGCAAGACAGTTTTTGCCAAAGGGTCGAGGCAACCAAGTTATTGATGTATCTCCATGACACCCTCCTAGTTCTTCCTCTGAAACTCTGCTGTTTCCAGAAACGACTGTGGTGGTTACATTAACGCATTCAACTACTACACCTTTTTTAAAATTAAATACTTTGTTTACCAGTTCACTTTAACAACAATCGTTACAGAAATGTACTAAAGGTTAAACTTACAACATTCACAGCCAGTAGCGTAAAAAAAACAGCATCTGAACACACACTGCTCACCAAACTCAGATGACACTGAAAAGGCAGTGCTGATCAAATATCAAGATTTTGATACTGCGTAGCCTTGCTATCCTGCATTTGTCGCTTCAGATGTTTTTGAATCATATTTTAGTGTACTGTTTAGCTGTAAAAACAAAATGTTTATGACCAGATGGCCACTTTGGGTGCTTTGTAACTTTCTTGGGTGTGTTGTTCTAGGCAGATTATATAAATGTGGGTTGTAACATGCTACTGGCTAAACTATCAAAATGAACTGACTTGGCAAATGATCAAAAACTAGAGGGTTAACAACTTCACTGACACAGCCAAACTTCATACAAGTTCAACAACACAAGATATATAAAGCAGCAAGTCAGCTATTATTACTTACTATTAGACAGCAACAAGTCCAGCTCAGTGGCCGGCGTGCAGCCATTTACTTAGTGAAGCTGTCCCCGATGAATAAAAACCAGTCCAAGATTAACTTGTCTCTTGCGTAATAAAGGCTCATTTTCTCTTATTAGCTCCTTTATTCAATGTCCACTTTGGTCTCTTCACCTCTGTCATTATGTCCGCAGAGGCTGCTGAGCCCAGTTCCGTTTGCCTGTTTGCCTGACTCTGATTCTGGTGCCCATTATGGCTAATGACCCTCTAACACACTACAGTACAGTATGTTTTCAGGAAGCTCTATAAATCACATCTATAGATTCAAGGAATTGAGGCGGAGCAGCTGGAGGACATCAGAGAATAAACAGTAACCATTTTCTCCAGAAAATATGATCCAGTTTCACGAAAATCAGTGACAGTTGGTGCTGTGCAATTATTACTTAAGATTAGGCTTCCTTGGGGGAATACTAATATTCACAGTACATTCCCTGGAAATCTGGTGTATAGCTGTAGAAATATCTTAATCTGGACCAAAGGGGTCCAGAACAACCAAGATTACCATCCTTGAGGCCTACTGAAGTCATAGTTGTTGCAAAAAAGAAAAAAAGAATCCTGTGTGAAACCTAGTAGAATCAAAGATTCCTTATTTTCTATAAAGATAAACAATATCATTTAAAATTTAATAATTTTATTTACCTGCTTTCAGGTTCACCAAACTATGCTTAATTGAAGTTATTTGGGTGATTTAGGTGCCTGTCAAGTTTATTTCATTGTTATTGGTCGAATCATTCAGTAATTAAGTGCTATAGGAGGGAGGAAGCAAGTCCCACCCTCTTTCAGGTAGCAAGTGCGGTTGTACGCGCAGACACACCGGAGCAGCGAAAGAAACACGCACATGCGAATGAGTGAGAAAGGACAGATAAATCTCTGTCGGTTTTTATGCACACAATTTGGTTGTAACCATTTAAAAGTGTTTGAAAGTGATACCAGAGGTGACTGAGATGACCCGAAGCCCGTGGATGTGGGTTTTACTGTATGCGGACCGTCTTGGTGAGTCAGTTTTAGTGAAGCTAATGTTGCTAATGACGGTAACCTGTGTCGCTCCGTCATGCTGCGTAATTGTGTGTGTGTGTGTGTGTGTGTGTGTGTGTGTGTGTGTGTCTGTGTGTGTGTGTGTCAGCTTTCTAGCTAATGTGCTACATGTAAAACGTGATGGTTACTGCGTGATTTGTTAAAAGCTATATGTTTCATTAAAGGGCTCATATTTCAGTGTTAATATGAAGGAAATGAATGTGAACTGCAGCTCTTTTGTTTAAATTGTAAATGATTTGGTATTTTTGAGTACATTTAATATCTTAAGTATCCTGTAAAAAGGGGTTGGTTAAAATTAGAGTTCATTAAGAGTATGAGAAAAGGTTAAAAGGTGTTAAAACTATGGCCTTAAGCAAGATTTAAAGGTTTTAGAAATGTTATATGGATTTGTATTCCATTTCATGATGTAAAAACAAGCACATAAATAAATTCATGGATAACATTAGTAATCATAATTTCATGGTTAAAAGCTAAAAACAATTCATTATTCATATAGTATGCAGGGTTTCCCCCAGAAAACTTGCCACCCACTAAGAAAATGTATACCTACATAAACTGCTAGCAGAGAAGTGAAAACAAAATAATCACAGTGTATTACCCTGTTCATGGCCGAGAAGTCTCTTTCACAGTTCACACTTGACACTGGAATTGTTAGTGCAATGGCAGAGAGTTGAGGCAGATTTGGGTAGAGGAGCTTTAGTTCGTCAAAGTCAGAAGCCAGGTCCTGCATCACCTCCAACTGTGACTTCTCCTAGTAGGATTATGGAAATGTTTTAAAGAGTAAAATTTTTCAGGAAAACTGAAGATCATTTTTAAGAAAAAAATTGACATTTTGCTTCTACTGCTCACCTTAAACATGCCCTGGTCAACATGCACCTTGAAACTGGTCCGTTCCTGGAGTAATGCTCCTTCATTCACAATGGGGAAATTTTCTGGCCAGCAGTATTAAGTTTCCTTCAAAGTCATCATCTTCTCTCTCCACTGCTGTGGGTTGAGTATGCTGAATGCAGCAAGGATGTTCATCTCTGGGAATCTCCTTTCCAGTTGCTCAATCAGATGGTCCAAGTATGGCTCCATTACCTTTTGAAAAGATTATTTAAAAAATACAGGTTATGTCTTTTATTATCCTCATGGAATTTAATGGTATAAATCAATCACAAACTTTTTCAGATCCTGTTTTTCTTGTTTGTAACTTGAAACTTTGAATATTCAATACCTGAGTGCGAAAACGGGTCCAAAAAGAGGTCAGGTCAAAATCACCGCTGTGGCGGCTCCTCTCCTCCTCTGCCTGTATGTTTAGGCTTTTCACGCCATCTTCCAACCCACTGAGAAATGACCCTGGAGACTGCGCATCGCCTGCCTCCTTGATTTGTCGAATGGCCTCAATTGTTACAGGCAGTAGGCGATTTGAGGGGGGATGCTGTCCCCCTTGTTAGCAAAATTACCAAAAAGCATCCCCCTTGTTAACCTGCCATCACTCTCCATCCGCTAGTAGCAGAAAGTGTGTTACAAATCACAAGCGGCCGCGATCGACGGCGCACAGTGGAGTCAAGCCGTGCACGACTGCATTGCGTTCCGGCTGCCTGGTCGATTTTTGACGGAAGCTGCAACAAGCTGCACAGAGCAGATCGCGCCGGCAGGAAGTCAGAGACACAGGAACGGCATAGAGCATCCGGTCAATTTTCAAAATTAAACACATAGGTCGCAGGATCGGGATCGGGGCCGATATGGGCATTTTTTCACTGATCGGGATCGGCAATTTTGAACGTGGACCCAAGCCCGATTATTTTTACGTCAGCTGTCGTCAACGGAGCACAATTTGTGGCAGAATGCAGTCGTGCTCGCAACGTTAGTCTGGAGAACCTGTGGATAAAATGTCTGCAGTGTGGAAATAGTTCAAATTAGAAAGCGAAAGCGGTCCAACGGCAACACGTAACATCTGCAATACGACCGTTTCGCAAGCTGGTAACAAAAGAGCTGCATTTAATACTACAAATTTGATACGGCACATAAACAAAAACATGAGTTCACTCAAGCAATACAGGCAAAGGCACCGAAGCAACAAACACTCGTGGATACTTTCAAAAGGAAAGAGAAATATCCTCGAGTCAGCGACATGGCCACAAATATTACAGAGAAGGTCATTGAATTCATCGCTCTGGATAACCAGCCCATCTCCGTGGTAGAGGATCAGGGTTTAGTTACTGACTTTGTTTACTTGGTTGTTTTTGTTAAAAAAAAAACAAAAAAAAACTAATGAAAACCAATGTTGCAATAGGATATGCAGAATAAGAAAGAGCCATATGAAAGTATTTACTTTTTTTTCAACAAAATAAAAAAAGCTATTAAGAACAGCTTGGATGCAGGTGATTTTTTTCTTAATGCAGCTGTATTATCTAAGAAAATATTAGTTAGGGCTAAGTATCGGATCCGGGACTTGGTATCGGCAGATACTAAATATTAAATGACTCAGATCGGGATCGGGGTAAAAAAAACCTGATCGGGACATCCCTAAAAACACCCTGTGCAGACTCCCGATTGTATAAAAACAAAAAATGACCAGATCAACAAAATCTGAGCAAGTCAACAAAATCGGGCAGACAAAAGGCTTGGTTCTTAAACGTTCCCACGGGGTTCTCTTTATACATTCATGGTATGATGCCATGCGGAGGGCGGAACAAAACCTGGAGCAGACACAACGTCATAGAGCAGCTTCTGGTGGATTCCCAGCGCGTCTCTCGTGTAGAGGAGGAGCACAACAAGTTTGCTTGTTCTAAAACTAAAATGAACTTTTTGTAAGTGCCTGTTCAGAACATGGTGGCTTATGTTATGTTGGTAATTGTCATTTTTGTGCTGGTTTATAGTTTAACCATTAGTGAGGTAGCTGTTACATTTCCTGACACCAGCTGTTTTATTAGTTGAAGCGCACTCTGCTGGACAAACTATGTCATTACACCAATTTTAAATAACCCCAAGCATGTTTTTCTGCATTATAGTTTTTAAATATAAGGTTTTCATAACGGTGCATATCGGACAATACATACACCGATACAGATATATCTCTGATAGGCTAATATCGGCCGATAAAATCGGCCTACCGATGAATCGGTGATGCTCTACTATTTTGCACAATGTTCATTATGTGTCCTTCAAGGAATTTAGATGGTAAAAAATTCCAAGGGGTCATGTGGGTCATGTAACTTAAAATGACCCTGCTTGTAGTGTATTGTGAGAAACATGAGAAAACCCTGCCTGAATAAACTCAGTCCACTGCATGCAATTTAAAGGCGTATTTACTCATTACTTTAATACAGTTATGAAAAGACAATTGTAGTAGGGAGAGAAGGAAGATAACTGGATAAAATGGAATTGTAAAATTAGAAATGTCACAGTTATGGTTAAGGCGTCAACAATGTCCTTGGGAGGTGTACCTAGGTGTGTCGGGGCAGGGTGGTGCTCCTATTGAGCCATCCCCCCTGTTAAAAATTAACAAATCACCTACTGGTTACAGGCACCTAAAATATAAAGAACATATTAAAAGTACATTGTATAAAATGCTTTTCATAATTTTCCATAAACAAGTGTTTATCTAATCATTCAAAGTCAGCTTACATGTTTCTTGATAGCCAAAAAATTGACTTCTTCCTTTTGGAATAGCTTTGAAAGTCGTGTCAGGTGGGGAAGAACATCTGCCTGGAGGTGGATAGCAGCCACAAACCTGTATGTAGCACAGTATGTATAAAGGCCCCTTGCTACTGGGTCCTTGTTCTCTGCCTCCTCAGCAAGAGCTGCCAGTACAGCAGCCAGATTCCTCTGAAGGGTTGAAATGGCTGTGTCTTGGGACAGCCATCTTGTGTCCTTCACCTCCTATCAAGCAAAGGACACATAAAGACGACACACAAAACAGTCAGACAGTGTGGAAAATTATCTTTAAAAAATATTGAAAATGATTACAGTTACTTTCAGGCTGTCCAGTCCCAGAACATTGGAGGCTGCTTTCAGCACAGCTGTGCGATTGGCACTGTTTCTAAAGTAAATGTGCAGGTCCTGGAGGTGCCCTCGGTACGTTTGCATGAATGGCACATTATCTGCAGCATCTTTACATGCAAGAGCAAGGCGGTGTGCTGCACAGTGCACATACACTAGCTGTGGCCAGGAGTCTGTCAGCTGTTTGGCCACACCATTATGGCGTCCTTAACGATAGATATTACAATAATCACTATTTATTTAGAGATAAATAGAACTATACATAAAATTAAACTTATTTAGTTCTTACCTGTCATCACAGCAGCACCATCTGTCCCCAAACCAAAAATCCGATCTGTTGGTATGGCTTTGATTGCGATTACCTCACAGATGGCCTCTGCAATGGTATCTGCCCTCCCATCATTTAATGGCACCATGTTCAGGAACTGACAAAAAAACAATGTAAAATTAGTACCTTATGTGTATATCCAACTGCCTGGTCAGGGACATATCCGTGGACTCATCCACCTCAAGGCCAATGGCATGAGAGAGGCGGATGGCCTCTAGAATTGGTTGCTCCACAACCATGGCCAGGATCTCCAACATTTCGTCAACTATTTTATGGGACCTATAATTGGTCCTCTTGTCAATCTAAAAAAGGGAGTAATATGACACATAACATTTATAGTATTTTGAAAACTTTGTCAACATCACAAAATGTACGTTATTTACCTGAAGTAACCAAGTAGCTTGGCAAGATCCAGCAAGGCTCCATAATTTGTATGGTGGGCAATTTCATGCTTTAGGAGCCAGTAAAGACATTAAAAACCACCAATTATGGCTTCATGCTCCATATTAATCACTGGCTCGAATGCTGCAGCGATTGACAAGCCTACAACATGAAAACAGTGCAAGCTAACTATTGGATATTTCATAATAGATATCTCATTATAATCAGTGACATATTTACATTTGAAACAATGTGGCATTGTTTACATTTGCTTCTGCTTGCTGCCATATTGATGCTGGTGCCATGGTGGAGAGACCCAACATGAGCGTTTAGCACATCTTGCCTATAAGTAGTGCACGGAGCTTCAATAAAAGCTCTGGTCGAGGATCCCTGCGTTGCCTGCTGGCGGTGGCTGCGACAGACTTGGCAAACATACCTAAAACCGAAACTTTGACTTTATTAAATCAGCTACCGCCATAGCTTATCTAACGCTGAATTTAATAGCAGCGTTTTACTACTAAACTACTGTGAAATTAGCTCACTTAATATTAATATTTTCATGTAGTACAAAACAAACTAAATAAAACTTATCATAATCAGGTACAGCCACCCACTGAATTTCGGGTCCACCAACCAATTTTTGATTAAATCCGCTGGTTCTATGTTTCCCATCGCGGCATGGCAGCAGACGACGAGCTAACATCCATGCTAGCTGCCTCATTGACCCGTGGGTCAGCCAACGTCGCGCCGCTGCACTCCTGGTCAACAGGTGAGCCAGTGGGTTCAACGTGTCCGCCTTTGTTCGTCCGACTTCAGGAGAAAAAGTCCAGTGTTTTTTGGCCTTTGTGACATCCCATTATGTTCAATCACAAGTAGCCTAGTTTGCGTGTAGTGACAGTAGCAGTGGTTTGTGGGGTGTGGGGTGTTAGGTGATGAAAAAGACACCTGACCTCAGACCCGCCATGTGTTCACGTGTTGACCATAAGATGTCACCATTGCGCTTTCAACTTTGTTACTGATGTATACAAACCTATTTTGAATAAATAAATAAACGATGCTTATCCTGGCGGTGGGAAATTTAAGCCTGGTGGGCCGCCAGGCTTATAATACACTGGGGGAAACCCTGGTATGGATTAAATACATTCCATAAAATGATGTGGGTTGAAGCTACTATTATCACAGAACTATATGATAAAGATAGTTACTACTTTGTTTTCTGAGATTTTTGTGTTCTTAGATTTAATCTGAGATATGGCCATAAATGATTATAATTTTATAACTGTATACATGAGGTTTTATATTGTTATACAGGCTAGGTTTTTGATACCACTGGAAACTCCCTTGGATTTTGGATTTTCTCCCTGACGAGGGAGATGGTGAGCTACTGGGAAATCTGACTGCTTTATCCATCAGACAGGGGACCCATACATTCCTTCTTCAAAGTACAAAGTCACCGGTGTGGTAGGATTTGTCACAACTCATCCTGATGCTGACTTATTACAAATAGGGTACACCCAGAAGAACAAAAAGACACTTTCAGAAACTTGAATTAACTCTTTTACTAGGACGACTATAAGACTTGACTGAAAGACACTGCGCAGAACTATAAACTGTTGGAATTGAAATCTGAGTTGGAAAATTGAACTTTTGTTAAAGAGAACTGATGAATGTGTTTTTTTTATAGATATGCCAGCTGCTACGTTGTAAACATTAACTTTTTTTTTTTCTATGGTCTTTCTAAAAGGTATTCAAATACAAGGTGTTTAACTAAAGCTCATCTCCTGGTCTGTGTTACTTCTCTGTGACTATTGCACAGCACAGCATTTGCCTCCACGAACCTAGACACTAGTCCACAGTCCAGTGCAACTGAGTCTTACCTCACTGAGCTTAAACAGCTAGCTAAACTGAGTGGGAGGGATTATGCTGGTGCTCTTAAGGACATGATGTCCCACATTAGTGAGTCCATTACAGGTCTTTCAGCTGCTTCCCCAGAGGAAGAAGAGTTAAATGATAACCCACCTGATTTACTTGTAGCCGAACAGCAGCCTTCTGCAGCGGCATTTCCTGTTAAAGGCACCCCATTGAAAGTTGATGAGCCACCCCGTGTCGCACAAGGTAGTAGAGCTCAAAGTATCCCAGCTCTCACAGCACAGGATTTAAGTCCCCCAGAAGTGCAACGTGTGGTGGTGGAGCATATTGTGAAAAGGGACGACAGTTCACTGCAGACACAGTCTTCTCTGAGACTCCGTGCTTTCTCAGGAAAAGTCCCTCGACCTTCACATGAACCCGACTATGATACCTGGCATTCTAGTGTTGATGACTGATCATGAATGATCCTTCCATATCAGACCTCCATCAATCTAGGAGGATCCTTGAAAGCATCTTACCGCCAGCAGCTGATGTGGTGAGACACTTGAGTCCCAATAGCTTACCAGCTGATTACCTCCACTTGTTAGATTCTGCTTATGGAGCAGTCCAAGATGGCGACGAGCTGTACGCAAAGTTCCTTGACACATTCCAGGATGCAGGTGAGAAACCCTCTGCATACTTGCAGCGCCTTCAAGTGGCCCTGAATCTAGCTGTGAAAGAGGCAGAGCCTCAAGTGATGAGATTGACAAACATCTTCTCACACAATTCTGCAGGGGATGTTGGGATAATTCTCTCCTTACTGAGCTCCAGTTAAGGCAAAAGAGATCAAATCCACCCTCTTTTCCTCAGTTGCTATTGCTACTACGCACAGAGGAAGATCAACATGCATCAAAAGCAATGCGCATGAGACAACACCTTTGCACAATACAGAAAGTGACATCACATGTACAGTCCGTTCATAGCCATGAAGAAGGAAAAGATATGCTGCCTTAAGTACAGTCACCCAAGAACTCACATTTACATTTAGGGCATTTAGCATTTTTTGTCTAAAGCGACTTATGGTAATTCATACATTCATACACTGATGGCAGAGGCTTCCATGCAAGGTGCTGATCAGCACATCAGGAGCAGTTTGGGGTTCAGTATCTTGCCCAAGACACTTCAACATGCAGACCAGGGGAGTCGAACCAGCGACCTTCCGATAACAAGACGCTGGCTCTACCCCTGAGCCACAGCAACCCCACCCCACTACATTCAAAGACAGTTAGCGACACTAACTGCAAAGCATCAAAAAAAGAGAGCCCCCAATGCAAAGGGACCTTTTTAGTAACAAACCAAGAGAGAACCAGAAATCAGAAAAACAGGCAAAGGGGCCTGTAGACCAGATAAACAAAAATCCAAGCTCCAAACTATGGTACTGTTTTCGTTGTGGAGAAGATGGTCACATTAAGCCTGACTGTGAAAATGATGCAAACCCAGCTCTTGTCTCAGAGAAAAGGAAACTTCAAAGAGAAGCTAAGCAAATGGGAGTTGGAAAACCCCACAGCTGCAACTGAACAGTTAAACTAGAGACAGTCTCGGTTATGGGGCGAGTGGGGACTGTAGCCGGTCAATCATGTCCCGCTAAAAATAAGCACAAACAGCGTGCTAATCGTAAAAAGTCCTTCAACAGAGAAACAACCTACAAACTGCCTAAAGGCTTAGTAGGCTCCAAATGTACGGCTTCCATCAGAATAGCTGGTTCTGATTGCAACTGTATTTTAGATAGTGGTTCACAACTAACTACAGTCTCAGAGTCATTTTACAGACACAACTTTCCTGATCAAGACATCAAATCACTTCATGATCTTTTAGAGGTAGACGGTGCAGCTGGTCAGTCTGTCCCTTACCTGGGTTATATAGAGATGCTTGTGACATTCCCAAAGGACTTTCTTGAAGTTGACATCAAGATACCAACCCTTGCTCTTGTGGTTCCAGATGTTCACCCTGATAACCAAACTCCCGTGTTGATCAGAACCAACACACTTGATGTCCTCTATGAGCAATATATAGGCCTCAAAAGCCCAAACTACCTACCTGGTCCTTACGGGTTGAGAGCCGTACTGAACACACACACACATAACTGAGACACAAACAGAACAAAGATGGCAAGGCAGGCTTAGTCACCTTGCTGGACAAGACTGCAGCCGTCTTCCCAACCTGTCACACTGTTGTTCTTGAAGGTGCGGCCAAGGCTCATCACCCTTCAGCAGACAAATGTGCTTTTATTGAGCACCCTACCCAGTCCTCCTTACCTGGTGGCCTCTGTGTCAAGAGTTGCTTGATCACCCTTCCTGCCCGTGCACCATACAAGGTTCCTGTTGTCATCACCAATGAGTCAGAGCAGGACGTTACCATTCCACCTACCTGTGTCATTGCAGAGCTTGGAGCCTTCCACTTTGTTTTGTCTCAACACAGTGTGATTAGTGCCAGTGACTCAGACAAACCCCAAACATCCACATTGAACTTGAACTTTGGCAACTCTCCCATACCAGCGGAGTGGAAAGAGTGAATCTCCAAAAAGCTAAATGACATCCCTGAGGTTTTCACACACCATGACCTAGATTTTGGTTGCACGGACAAGGTGAAGCACCAAATTAAACTCCATGATGAGACTCCCTTTAAACATTGAGCCAGGCCGATACATCCTCAAGACCTGGAGGTGGTGAGGAAACACCTCAAAGAGTTGCTGGCTGCAGGTGTGATAAGGGAGTCTGTCTTCTTTTTCATCACCAATTGTAGTTGTAAGGAAATGAAACAATGACGTGTGCTTATGCATAGACTTCCAGAAACTTAATCTCCAAACAATAAAGGATATATATGCACTACCTAATCTAGAGGAGACCTTTTCAGCGCTAACTGGATCCAAGTGGTTCACAGTGCTCGATCTCAAATCTGGGTATTACCAGATTGAGGTTGATGAAGCAGACAAAGCAAAGACAGCATTTGTTGCTCCTCTTGGGTTCTGGGAGTTCAACCGCATGCCGCAAGGCATAGCAAATGCGCCAAGTACATTCCAGAGATTCATGGAGAAATGTGTTGGAGACATGCACTTAAAAGACGTCTTAGTCTTCTTAGATGTTCTAATAATCTTCTCAGAGACTCTGGAAGAACATGAAAACTGGCTGATGCGAGTACTAACTAGACTCAAAGACTATGGTCTCAAGCTGTCTCCTGAAAAATGTAAATTCTTTCAGACAACTGTTCGCTACCTTGGACACATCGTATCTGAAAATGGAGTAGAGACAGATCCAGAAAAGATAAAAGCCTTAAAAACCTGGCTAAGACCCAAGGATCTGAAGGAGCTTAGATCTTTCTTAGGCTTCTCAGGCTATTGTCGCCGCTTCATTAAGGGCTATTCAGTCATATTGCGGCCACTCAATGAACTGACCCGTGGATACCCACCACTGCGCAAAAGTGCAAAGGTCAAAGTGAGACCTCATGAGTATTTTGACTCCAGACAGCCAGAGGAACGATGGACACCTCACTGTCAGAAAGCCTTTGAGACCATCATCGATAAGCTTACCTCAGCCCCTGTTCTCAGGTTCGCAGATCCAAAGCAGCCATACATCCTGCATATGGATGCCAGCACTACTGGTTTACGAGCAGCTTTATACCAAGAACAGGAGGGACAACTTTGAGCCATTGCTTTTGCTAGTCGAGGTTTGTCATGAAGTGAGTCACGGTACCCAGCCCACAAACTGGAGTTTCTTGCTTTAAAATGGTCTGTGACAGAGAAGTTCCACGACTATTTATATAGCAGCCAGTTCACTGTTGTAACAGACAGTAACCCTTTAACTTACATACTCACCTCTGCTAAGTTAGACACCAACAACTACCGATTGCTTGCAGTGCTGTCTAACTACTTGTTTACACTCCAGTACAGGGCAGGTAAACAAAATCAGGATGCGGACGGTCTTTCCAGACGACCTCATGGGGAGCTGCTAAATGATGCTCAGTCAAGGAAGGAGCAAGAGGCTGCCAGAACCAGCTTATTAAAATCCCTGACTCCTGTTCAGATGATTCTGGTATTACTCTTGTTGAGTCTCTGGCAGTCTCTGCCGATGCTGTTCCTGAAAGTTATGCGTCAGAGAACCACCATGGCTTACCAACCATCCCTTCTTTGTCCCATGCTGAGCTTAAGGACAAACAAAGAATTGATCCAACAATCAGAGAAGTGATAGCTCAAGTGGAATTTGGAGAGACACCTCCTCCTACTGTGCTTAAGGAACTCCCTGATCTTCCACTTCTGTTAAGGGAGCTAAATCGCTTGGAGTTACATGATGAGGTGTTATACCAGAAAAGACAAGATGCTGACAAAGTCACATATCAGTTAGTTCTTCCTGAAGAGCTCAGAGCCGCAGTGCTACACAGTTTGCACAACGATATGGGGCATATGGGCATTGACAGAACTCTAGATCTTGTCAGAACTAGTTTCTATTGGCCGAGAATGTCTTCTAATGTGGAACAAAAAATGAAAACGTGATCGCTGCACACACCGAAAGACTCTACCTGAAAAGGCAGCCACCCTTGTAAACATCAAGACTTCCAGACCATTAGAACTAGTATGCATGGATTTCCTGAGTCTGGAACCTGATAGCAGTAACACCAAAGACATTCTTGTAATGACTGACCATTTTACCAAATATGCAATCGCCATGCCCACACCCAATCAGAAAGCTAAAACTGTCGCAAAATGTTTGTGGGACAACTTCCTGATCCATCATGGCATACCAGAATGGCTACATGGTGACCAAGTTCCTGACTTTGAGTCTAAGCTGATCAAGGAGCTGTGTGAAGTTTCAGGGATCCAGAAAATCAGAACCACCCCCTACCACCCAAGGGGGGTAACCCTGTGGAGAGATTCAACAGAACATTGCTGAGCATGTTAGGTACTCTAGAGAACAAGCAAAAGGCACATTGGCGAGACTTTGTGAAACCTTTATTACACACTTATAATTGCACTCGCAATGATGTTACAGGGTTCACTCCCTATGAGCTAATGTTCGGACGCAAGCCCAGATTGCCTGTAGATCTAGCTTTTGGACTACCCTTGAAGGGAGACCAGCAAAAGTCTCATTTACAGTATGTGCAGAATCCCAAATCCTGCTTGGAAGAAAGCTACAAATTAGCTTCCAGAAATGCACAGAAAGTTGCTGACAAAAACAAGGCCCGACTTGACAAAAAAGTGACAGTCTCTGATCTTGAACCTGGGGATAGGATCTTTGTAAAAAAAATGTGCGACTACGTGGAAAGCATAAACTTGCAGAGAAGTGGGATACTGACATCCATGTTGTGATCGAACTTGCTGGAGACTTAACAGTCTACACTGTAAAACCCGAAGGCAAAGATGGCCCTACCCGCACATTGCATAGAGATCTCTTGCTTCCCTGTAACTTCCTTCCTCCTAACAGTGAGGAAAAGCCATCTACACCCAAACCTGTCTGTCGGCCTCGAACACGCCAAACAGCAGCTGTTAAGAACACAGATTCAACTGATTCAGGTGATGCTGAGGAAGAGTTTTTAGTCTCTTGGATTGAGGAGCCCCCATCCTAGAGTAATGCTAGATTGACTACTGTCTTGAAGTATCCTACACCTGCAAAAGAGAATGATACCAATGCTTAACCTAAGTCTGATCCTGTTCCGTTTGATCCTGACTTCTTGTTGGAGCAACCTTCAGTTGATCAGTCGGTATAAGAACCTCACTTAACTGAAACTGCAGACACCATAAAACCTGACTCAGCCGATGTTTCTGATGTTGACACTACAGCCACTTACCTTCAGACAAGCAATCAGTGGACATGCTATGTCAACTGAGACTGTGGATAGAGATCCACCACAGACCGGTGACAATCCTGATAACTCAAACACTCTGCCAGAGAGTCCAACTCAGTCCTCTGATTCTTCTGGAAAGGGAAAGGGAACCCAGATCTTTGAGCAACCTGAAGTTCTATGAGACGATGAACCCATTACATCTCAACCTCTGAGGAGGTCAGAGAGAAACCGACAACCATCACAGAGACTTGACTATCAAGATCTTGGAAACCCCTTAATCACTGTAGTGAAGTCCTTGTTCCATGGCTTAAGTACAGCCTTTGACCCTTTGAGTAATAATAATAGCGCTTTTGTGACATCACTCCCACTACAAACACATGCAACGGGACGTGCATGATGTCTAAAGGGGAAGGGTGTAACCTTGTAGAATCGAAGATTCCTTATTTTCTATAAAGATAAATATCATTTAAAATTTTATAATTTTATTTTCCTGCTACTTTCAGGTTCACCAAACTATGCTTAATTGAAGTTATTTGGTTGATTTAGGTGCCTGTCAAGTTTATTTCATTGTTATTGGCCAAATCATGCAGTAATTAAGTGCTATAGGAGGGAGGAAGCAAGTCCCACCCTCTTTCAGGTAGCAAGTGCGGTTGTACGCGCAGACACACCGGAGCAGCGAAAGAAACACGCACATGCGAATGAGTGAGAAAGGACAGATAATTCTCTGTCGGTTTTTATGCACACAATTTGGTTGTAACCATTTAAAAGTGTTTGAAAGTGATACCAGAGGTGACTGAGATGACCCGAAGCCTGTGGATGTGGGTTTTACTGTATGCGGACAGTCTTGTGAGTCAGTTTTAGCAAAGCTAATGTTGCTAAT
This sequence comes from Pagrus major, assembly GCF_040436345.1. Lineage (NCBI taxonomy): Eukaryota > Metazoa > Chordata > Actinopteri > Spariformes > Sparidae > Pagrus > Pagrus major. The sequence goes on along the minus strand of NC_133222.1, from coordinate 26,207,474 downwards.
GACGGTAACCTGTGTCGCTCTGTCATGCTGCATAATAGTGTGTGTGTGTGTGTGTGTGTGTGTGTGTGTGTGTGTGTGTGTGTGTGTGTCAGCTTTCTAGCTAATGTGCTACATGTAAAACGTGATGGTTACTGCGTGATTTGTTAAAAGCTTTTTTTCATTAAAGGGCTCATATTTCAGTGTTAATATGAAGGAAATGAATGTGAACCGCAGCTCTTTTGTTTAAATTGTAAATGATTTGGTATTTTTGAGTACATTTAATATCTTAAGTATCCTGTAAAAAGGGGTTGGTTAAAAATAGAGTTCATTAAGAGTATGAGAAAAGGTTAAAAGGTGTTAAGGTAAAACTATGACCTTAAGCAAGATTTAAAGGCTTTAGAAATGTTATGTTGAATTGTATTTCATTTCATGATGTAAAAACAAGCACATAAAGAAATTCATGGTTAGCATTAGTAATCATAATTTCATGGTTAAAAGCTAAAAACAATTCATTATTCATATAGTATGGATTAAATACATTCCATAAAATAATGTGGGTTGAAGCTACTATTATCACAGAACTATATGATAAAGATAGTTACTACTGTGTTTTCTGAGATTTTTGTGTTCTTAGATTTAATCCAAGATATGGCCATAAGTGATTATAATTTTATAACTGTATACAATAAGGTTTTATATTGTTATAGAGGCTAGGTTTTTGATACCACTGGAAACCGGAAAACTTGGATTTGGGAAACCGGACACTGGATTTTCTCCCTGACGAGGGAGATGGTGAGCTACTGGGAAATCTGACTGCTTTATCCATCAGAGAGGCGACCCATACATTCCTTCTTCAAAGTACAAAGTCACCAGTGTGGTAGGATTTGTCACGACTCATCCTGATGCTGACTTATTACAAATAGGGTGCACCCAGAAGAACAAAAAGACACTTTCAGAAACTTGAATTAACTCTTTTACTAGGACGACTATAAGACTTGACTGAAAGACACTGCGCAGAACTATAAACTGTTGGAATTGAAATCTGAGTTGAAAAATTGAACTTTTGTTAAAGAGAACTGATGAATGTATTTTTTTTATAGATATGCCAGCTGCTAAGTTGTAAACATTAACTTTTTTTTCTATGTTCTTTCTAAAAGGTATTCAAATACAAGGTGTTTAACTAAAGCTCATCTCCTGGTCTGTGTTACTACTCTCTGACTATTGCACAGCACAGCATTTGCCTCCACGAACCTAGACACTGGTCCACAGTCCAGCTAACTGATTAGAGGTTACCTTGGGTCCTTAACCCTTACAGTCTGGTTAGCGGGGTTACATGTGCATCTGTGATGACTTGTGTAACATTTTTTTCCTTTTGTCTTCTTTCCCCTTTTTGTCAGTAGATCTCCATAGCAGTAGGCCTGGCAGGGTGTGCCTGTTTGATGCTGGTGGTTCTCTTCCTACTCATCAACAAGTATGGACGACACTCTAAGTTTGGAATGAAGGGTAAGCAGCCAGTGTATCTATTTCTTGTCTTTCTGAAGATTTGTCATGTCCTCCTTATTCCTGCTGAAAATGCAGCGTAAATGATAAAAATGCCCCTAGCTGGAACTGCAGAAATTGCCTCATACTGCCTTGCGAAAAGTAAGGATTCAAACCCAGTGATCTTGTGGTCCAATATTTTAACATGTCTAAGCCCTGCAGTGTCTGTCAAACTGGCAAAGAGAGTCTGACAGTTTCTTGCACTCCAGTCCTGTGGTTCTAGTGGTTAAGACATGGCTACAGGTGTCATCAATCATCCAATCAACCATGTGTATGCATGTGTGAAGGGAATACTTTTTTGACATTTTTCCTAAAGTGAGGAGATGAGGAATCAAACTTCTGACCATGGGATCATGAGCCATGTGCTTTACCCCTCTGTCACAGTATAGTCTGCATTCACACATAGAGATTTAGACAATACAATGCGCATAGGTCCCAAAAAGCATATGCACGAAAAATCACAGCAAACTGCTCTGTACAATGTGATAGAATTTACGTTTCTTTTTTTTTTTTTAGTATTTACATAGTGAGTTTCAAACTGATATTGATTGAACTTAAATATAGAGACTCAGTAAAATCACAATAAAAGTCCAAGTCCATTCCAGTCCAGCGAATTCTGTGCTATGTACCGATTCTTGGCCTCCGTGGCTCCAATGTCACTCCCAGGTCAGCTGCCAGGGCGCTCCGTCACCATCTAAAGATGATTTTGCTGACCAACTGCCGGTGGCAGACACCTACTGCTGCACACGAAAACTCCCCCCTTACTGCTGGTAGCTGGTGCTGCACTGTATTTTGCGGTGACTCTCTAACGGTCATAGCAGTTCAGTCTGTCCATTTATGATTAAATACACACAAATCCATGAAAGTGTAGCCGGGGATTATGAAGGGCACCTATACTTTAAGGAGAATATAAAACAAGTGTCCTGAAGACATAGATGACTGACTGACTGAGAGGTTTTGCACGCAAATCCGGTTGTATCCACATCATTGAGTCATCTACTGCATTTGGTGATTAATCTACTTACAATCATGGAGTATGAATAACTACTACTATTACTTATTTCTCATCTTGTTGACTTCTAAATAAAAAATTCTACGGAAATTATATGAATATGAACAAAAGGATAAAAAGGTGGAAGAAAATTACTTGAAAAAGAAATTAATACATTTCCTCAGCCTTAGGCTTTTGTTTCACCTACTTTGTGTTCTACTCTGACAGTTAAGAGGTATTTATCCAGTCTTTATTCTCTCTCTCACTGTCTTTCTAGGACCAGTAGCAGTGATAAGCGGCGAGGAGGACTCTGCCAGCCCCCTTCATCATGTGAATCATGGGATTATCAGCCCCTGTACGCTGGATGCTGGGTCAGATGCTGTGGTGATTGGGATGACCAGGATCCCCGTCATAGAGAATCCACAATACTTCAGACATGGACACAACTGTAACAAACCCAACACCTGTAAGACCAGACATCCAGATGGACAAACACACTGTACAGATGATCTAATTTGTAGCATAATTATAGAGATCATTCTCAGTTTTCACAGATTTTTTTTATTTATTATATCTGTCAACCTGATTTTACCCATAGTTTATGTCATCATTGCTGAAAAAGTAGAGATTCCTGCTTCAAGATGACACTGATAACATCCTCCTCAGGACAGGGGAAGCATGCTAGCATTTGTGTTATCCACAAAAGACTATTTTGAATAGGATTCTGTCCACTAGTGTACTTTTTCTTCCATGTAAGCACAGCAAAGCTCACAGTAAGTGCTATGTCACATCTTTTTGGTTTGGCTCAGTTAAACTGTTTGTTGGCTGGTGTGAATGCTGCCATTCAAACTCAGCAGGTGAACAAAGAAGAAAAGATTGGTCTAGATCTGCATCTGGTGCAGTTTGTCATACAAACACATATTGGATCAACCACAAAACTGAGACAGTATATGATGTATGTTACATTAGTCTGTCTTCAAATGCTACATTACTATTAAATTTATACAGACCATCTAGAAATTGCAGTAACTGCAATGAAAGCTGCTTGCCAACATACATTTACTGTATGTGCGTGTGTTACAACCCCCTTAGGAGGTAGACCAAAAGAGGGCTAACATAAAACAACCAAGCAAGTTGCAGTTTAAAGGAAGATACATTCATTAATCGAACAAAACCCAAATAAAGGGAAAAATCCCTAAACAATCAAACAAACAAACAAACTGATGGGCCAACCAAAATAAACAAAAGAAGGGCAGCCTCCCAGACTAACCCACCAGGGCCGTCAGAGCTGGGGGCTGACCCTCTACCCTAACACAAGGAAACAACTAAACCTAACTGAAACAAAGCCATGAAAACTAGACTACCGCACCCATCAGATAAACATAAAAACAAAACATAATTCCACAGCCAGCCTCCAGGCTGACTGACTCAGGTGGAATGGAGAGAGCCAGAGCCTAGTGCCCTACCCCCTCTTATTGGTTATTCGTAATCAGCCAGACAGCCATCACCTGGAAAGGCAGGTCATTCAAGATTTTTTTCTGACCACATTTCTTCCTTGAAGATGATGGTTCACCACTATCCTTCCAGGTTTTAATGATGCGTTGGACAGTCCTTAACCCAATTTTAGTAGTTTCAGCAATCTCCTTAGTTGTTTTCTTGATGCAGGCCGATAATTTGACCCTTCTAAACAGAGTAACATTTACACGACCACAGGATATGTATTCCCACATGGTTGTTTAAGAAATGATAAGCTACTCGCTGCACCAGTCAGGGTTCAATAAGTTGTCGCCGAAACATATTAATCACTGCAGTAATTATCCAAAGGAAGGCTCTGACCTATTTGCTTAGTTAAATCCAGGTGGCGACTTTTTTTGGCCAGGCAGTGTATCCATAGTGGTATCTTAACTATTTGTTTATTTGTCCAGGTTTCAAGATGTCAGTGATATTTCTGCCTCCACCCCTATACAGTGGAGGTGAATTTAATTGTCACTCAGAGCATTTTTTATGACAGTTAAAAAATTAAATTACAAGATGTCTTTTCGGATACAATGTCCAGGTTACTTCAGATTATCCAGACCTCACTGTCAACAGTTTTCTGTTTCTGTAGCTGAAAGTAGTTGACAGGTGAAACTCGAAAAATTAGAATATCGTGCAAAAGTTCATTTATTTCAGTAATTCAACTTAAAAGGTGAAACTAATATATTATATAGACTCATTACATGCAAAGCGAGATATTTCAAGCCTTTATTTGTTATAATTTTGATGATTATGGCTTACAGCTTATGAAAACCCCACATTCAAAATCTCAGCAAATTAGAATATTACATGAAATTAATAAAAAAAGGATTTTAAATAAAGAAATGTCGGCCCTCTGAAAAGTATAATCATGCATATGTACTCAGTACTTGGTTTGGGCCTCTTTTGCATGAATTACTGCCTCAATGCGGCGTGGCATGGATGCTATCAGCCTGTGGCACTGCTGAGGTGTTATGGAAGACCAAGATGCTTCAATAGCAGCCTTCAGCTCTACTGCATTGTTCGGTCTCATGTCTCTCATCTTTCTCTTGGCAATGCCCCATAGATTCTCTATGGGTTCAGGTCAGGCGAGTTTGCTGGCCAATCAAGCACAGTAATCCCATGGTCATTGAACCAGGTTTTGGTACTTTTGGCAGTGTGGGCAGGTGCCAAGTCCTGCTGGAAAATGAAGTCAGCATCTCCATAAAGCTTGTCTGCTGAAGGAAGCATGAAGTGCTCTAAAATGTCCTGGTAGACGGTTGCGTTGACTCTGGACTCAATAAAGCACAGTGGACCAACACCAGCAGATGACATGGCTCCCCAAATCAACACAGACTGTGGAAACTTCCCACTGGACTTCAAGCATCTTGGATTGTGTGTCTCTCCATTCTTCCTCCAGACTCTGGGACCTTGGTTTCCAAATGAGATGCAAAATTGAGGACTTTGGACCACTGAGCAACAGACCAGTTCTTTTTTTCTTTAGCCCAGGTAAGACGCTTCTGATGTTGTTTGTTGTTCAGGAGCAGCTTGACAAGAGGAATACGACATTTGAAGCCCATGTCCAGGATCTGTCTGTGTGTGGTGGCTCATGATGCAGTAACTTCAGCCTCAGTCCACTCCTTTTGAAGCTCCCCCACACTTTTGAATGGCCTTTTCCTGACAATCTTCTCCAGGCTGCAGTCATCCCTGCTGCTTATGCACCTTTTTCTTCCACACTTTTCCCTTCCACTTAACTTTCTATTAATGTGCTTTGATACAGCGATTTGAGAACATCCAACTTCTTTTGCAATTACCTTTTGAGGCTTTCCCTCCTTGTGGAGGGTGTCAGTGATGGTTTTCTGCACTGTCAGGTCAGCAGTCTTCCCCATGATTGTGAATTCTACTGAACCAGACTGAGAGAACATTTAAAGGCTCAGCAACCCATTGCAGGTGTTTTGGATTAATTGGCTGATTAGAGTGTGACACTTTGAGCCTACAATATTGAACCTTTTCACAATATTCTAATTTTCTGAGATTTTGAATTTGGGGTTTTCATAAGCTGTAAGCCATAATAATCAAAATTATAACAAATAAAGGCTTGAAATATCTCACTTTGCATGTAATGAGTCTATAATATATTAGTTTCACCTTTTAAGTTGAATTACTGAAATAAATGAACTTTTGCACCATATTTTATATATCTCTATATATATATATATATATATATATATATATATATATATATATATATATATATATATATATATATATATAATATGGTGCAAAAGTGAAAGTATATATTGTGAATGAATATATATATATATATATATATATATATATATATATATATATATATATATATATATATATATATATATATAAATAATATGGTGCAAAAGTGAAAGTATATATTGTGAATGAATATATATATATATATATATATATATATATATATATATATATATATATATATATATATATATATATATATATATAAATAAATAAATAAATAAATAAAAGCTTTTAATTGCAGTGGAAGGATTCCTGGGAATTAAAGGTAACAGGCTTCACCAGACTGCAGAACTACAGCAGGGATAATGCAAGCACTGTGAATGAATATTAGGAAGGTTTTTTAAGTGGCTGAGTGCTAGCATGTGATTTATAATGGGTGTAAAAGTTGCCCCTCTGTGTCTGTCTCTCAGATGTTCAGCATATTAAAAGGAGAGAAATTATTTTGAAGAGGGAGCTCGGAGAGGGAGCCTTTGGCAAGGTCTTCCTTGCTGAATGTTACAACCTGAGCCCCAACAAGGACAAGATGCTGGTAGCTGTAAAGGTAAGAGATACGTTGGTCAACAGGGCAAAATGTATTAGTTTCACAATAACGCCTCTTAAATTGTGAGATGTCTGCAATTTTTTTTGGCCTATTCTTTTCTATTGCCTGCGTCCACATCACGTGACAAAAAACATGGCTGCCATTCCTTTTATTTCTAGTGATAAATGCAATATTTTAAGATAGGTATTACATTAAAATGTGTTTTGATGACATTTTTATTGAGAAATATGCACTTTATTTTTATAATCCTCGCTCAGTGAATGTATGTGGTCTTTAGTTATCTCTTTCACCTCATACTTGATCTCCATTTACAGTTAAAAGAGCTACAATTGGAGGATAGTAAAAGGACAAATTCTAAAATTAAAATGGGAGAAAAAAAATAGTATTAGTAACAGTAAAAAAAGTATTATGAAATAGGAGGCAAATTAGCTAAATATCTAGCGTACAAACTATGCAAACAGCAAGGGTAAAACACAATCTACAAAATAAAAGATCCCAGAACAAAAAATATAGAATACAAAAAGGGGAAAATTAAATAGAGTTTTGAAACATACTATCTCACCCTATTTTCGCAACCCTGAACTGGATCTTCCCTCACTAAAAAGTCAACAAAACGAAAATTTCTAATTTAAAGACAGGTAAGTCAACAGGCTCAGATGGGTTTACCACAGAGCTATAAGCTCAATATATCGAAAACCCAAGTGATGACTTTAAACTTCACAGTCACAAAGAATCTGCATGCCAAATATAATGTCCGGTGTCACTATCATCGAAGATAAAATCAGACAAGCATTGATGGAACCATATCCCCTATTTAAGTTTGAATTCAAGGATAGCAGCAATAAATGAATATCCTCCCTAGACTTCTATACATATTTAGGAACTTACCAGTGGAGGTGAAAGATATCCAATCTAGGGAGTGGGACAATTGGATCTTGCGCTTTATTTGGCAAGAACAGAGACAAAGAATGCAATTCATTACTTTAAAATTAGAAAAAGAAAGAGGAGGAATGGCTCTTCTGCTCCTGATTAAGAAACTATTTATTTGCTTCATAACTAACCCTTTTGCTATTTTGATATTATATTATATCAGGAATATAAAGCCAGATGTAAAGGATGAGAAGCGGGATTGACAACTAACTTTCCTATTAAAAAACACAATAGCGGATAGAGGCCTAGCAGCCCAACTAGAAGAGAGAAATAACTAAGAATATGGCAAAAGGTGGTTAAGTTGTGTGGAATCCATAAAATGAATTTGTTCCCAACAGAGGAGATACAAGATTTGAATCCTGGATAGAGAAAGGACGTACAACTTATTTTTCATTTACACACAAAAATATATTACAAAGTTTTCAATCCTTGAAAGATAAGCATGACTTAGAACAGAAGGGTTTTTTCAGGTACCCTCAAGTAGGGCTGCCCGATAAATCGAATTTTCATCGTCATCGCGATATGAACATGTACGATAAACACATCGCAAAAGACTGCCTGACACGCTATGAATAAGAAAAAGCATTTTGTTTACATGCGCCATGCATGCACCGTGAGCATGCCAACATTTAGCCTATCAGACAGAGCCCTGGATACAAGGGCCAATCAGATGAAGCCCCAGCTAGCCGTTAGCTACCCTGACAAAATTAATCGGCATCAGTTTGGTGGTGATTGCCAGGTTATGATGGCTGAGGGAGGAGAAAAAAGCGATGAAAATGTGGTCGACAAAGACCTTGTGGTGAAAAGAAACGGCACTTCTGCTATATGAACTTATTTTGGATTCAGGAGAGACGACGTTGTAACGTGGGCTGGTGAAGGGGAAGGTGATGGTCCACTTTAGTGCAGTTGCTCTGGTTACTCAAGAGACGGCAGGCAACATGTGGGGGTTTCCGCACGGTTTGCCACACTGACCATACCATGCCAGGTCTCTACGGCACTAATGTTACAGGCATACATGCAAATGAACACAGGCTGAGGTTCTTCTACCAACACTTCACAAAATAAAGACAAAATAAAAAGGGAAGTCTTCGCTCTGTTAGCGGTATCCTTTCTCATGAGGAGCGGAAGTACACCTGCTCTTCTTCATCGTACAGGTTACATTACCCACTAAACAAAAGGAGGCGCCACCTAGTGCCGCTACATTAAATAACTGACTGTCACAACGTGTTACAATGACAGGTACTGTGTGAGCACATCAGCACATCTGGGAATGTGGTAACAACCTAACAAAGTTAACATGCTGGTTTTCTTGGCCAAGAACTTGTGTTAAGGGAATAACTAAGGTTGTAACTTGCCCTAACGGGTAGATATTTTTTCCTGATTTTATTTTCTCTTGATTTAGTGGGCTGGCCCTACTCTATTTCGGTTTTGTTCCTCATACTATAGATCTCTGCACCTTGTTAGGCAGAGTCAAGGGCCTTGATGATTGTGATGAGACATTACAGTTAATTTAAAGTGCCATGTTTTAATTTATATTTATTTAATTATTTAAGTTGTTTCCCCCTGGATGTTTTATTTATTTCAACTCTGCATGGTAAGAGATGTTTTGGTTGAGTTTGCAAGAAAATAGTTTAAAGGGAGCAGGGGAAATTAAACTTTAATTTCATATAGGTATAATGTCTTATTTAAATTAACGTTCTGCTTAATTGGTTGGGTATTCATGTGCAGTTTGTTCAATAAAAGCATGTTCGAAATAATTTATTTCATTCTTTATTCAGTGGACATTGGCTATTCAATGTTTGGGGTCTATGTTAGCAGTGTACCTATTAATGCGGAAACACTATTATTAACTGTATAGTTAATAATATGCAAACTTCAATATTTGTTTACTTATCGCAAGTTATATCGTCATTGCAATATTGAACAGTGTTATCGCACATCGCAGATTTTCGTCATATCGTGCAGGCCTACCCTCAAGTAAGACATTACTTAAATGAGAAGTGCAGACAGACAGACTTTACAACTGCAGAATCTGACTTCTATAATATCCTGAATTCAGCAACTAATTCAACACCAACTAAACCAATCTCCTTACTGTATCATGCTCTGATGAATGCTAGAAATGTAAACACTGGATATATCAAAGAAAAGTGGGAAAAAGAGGCAGGAATAGAACTCTTGGGGGAGGGTTGGGTAGAAATGTGCAGCTTTCAATCGTCCTCAACTCTAGGTCCTTTAGATTGGAGAGAACACTACTGAAAGAATATTCTGATATATTTTAAGACCCCACACCAAGAAAAATTAAAGAATACAAACCTGAAGTGTTGGACTGTAAATCCAGTGCGACTTCCGCACCACGAGGTGTCGCTGTACCGCTACCTCACGGCAAGGCGTTTGCACTCTTCTTCTTCTCTTTTTTTTCCCGGCGGTTGCAGTAAGGAAGTGGAGCCGGGGAAAAAAAACAAGCAAGCATGGCAGGTAACGTTAAACTAGAGACGCCCTCAAACTTTAAGGCAGATGTTTGGAGGTACTTTGGATTCCAAAGGAAAGGAGAAACTAACACAAATGAGCTGGACAAAGAGTATGCGCTTTGCAAACGCTGTTTCGCTACCATTAGATATTCGGGTAACACAACAAACTTGCGAACTCATTTAGCACGACACCACCCCGACATATTAGCAGAGCCACAGCCGCCGAAACCTGCCAATCCGAAGCAGACTACAGTACTGGACAGTGCCAAAGTCCTCCCTTCTACTTCAACTCGAGCCCGGAGGATCACGGAGGCGATGGTGCATTTCCTTTGTAAGGATTTGCGTCCCTACAACGTTGTGGAGAACGTCGGCTTAAGGTGGATGGTGCATACTTTGGAGCCGCGCTATGCAACATAAGTACATGGCTAACGTAGCTGTGCCAAAAATGTATGAAGAGGTGAAAGAGATCGTAAAAACAGCTCTTAGCTCTGCTCCGAGAGTCGCATTGTCCTTTGACGGTTGGACATCACGAGCCACCGAGTCGTATGTTACAATAACGGCGCACCACATTAATGACGAATGGGAGCTGGTAACACAGGTGTTGCAGACGAGGGTGATGTATGAGAGCCACACTGGCAGCAACATCGCGGCTCTACTGAGAAGTGCAGTGGAGGAATGGGGCTTACAAGATAGATAGATAGATCATGCTGCTGTATCAAACTCCATATTTCTTTGCTCTTTGTAGATTATACTGGCCTTTTTCTCCCAAATAGAGACCTAACAAGTTTCTTTGAGAACTAAATCATTAAGTACTGAATTTGGTTTCATACAAATAAGTTGTTACTAAATGTCAAAAGTCTCATTTCATGTTTGTTGTAGGAAAATAAGAAGCATGACAATGAGCAATGAGCAAGAAATAATCAAAGTTAATTATTTCTTAGTTAATAATAATCATAATCATGATAATAATAAATATCTTGTGGAATTAAAATTGGTATTTATTGGATGCTTCCACGTGACAAAAAGAGACCTTGAAATGCTTTGCTGTCAAAATAATTTGATTTGGAACATTAATGTTCACGCTTAAAAACTGATGTTCATATGACAATTTATCTATATGTTAACTCTATATTTATATTGGGACATTTTGTGAATTCTAGTATTTAAAATGTATTGATGTTTGATTGTTTGACCATCCATCCATCCATCGTCATCCCCTTATCTTGGGTCAGGTCACAGTGCCAACAGGCTCAGTAGGGTATTCTAGACGTCCCTCTCCCCAGCAACGCTTTCAAGATCCTTCTGGGGGATCCCAAAGCTTTCCCAGGCCAGACGAAATATATATTCTCTCCAGCAAGTTTTTGGTCTCCTCCCAGTTGGTCATGCTCGGAAAACCTCCAAAGGGAGGCACCCAAGAGGCATCCCAGTCAGATGCCCAAACCACCTCACCTGGCTCCTCTAAGGCTGAGTCCAGCCACCCTACAGGAGGAAACTCATTTTGCGCACTTCTTTCGGTCACTACCCACAGTTCATGACCATAGTTGAGGGTTGGAACATAGATGGACTGGTAAATTGAAAGCTGTGCCTTCCGGCTCAGCTCCCTCTTCACCACAACGGTCCATCAAACCGCCTGTCCATTTCATGCTCCACTTTTCTATCCCTAATGAACAAGATCCCAAGATACTTAAACTCCTTTGCTTGGGGCATGGGCACTCCTCCATTTTCCGGCAGAGAACCATGGCCTTAGGCTTAGAGGTGCTGATCCTCATACCGACCACTTCACACTTGGCTGCAAACCACCCCAGTGCCTGCTGGAGATCACGGACTGAAGAAGCAAGCGCCACGTCATCAGCAAATAGCAGAGACAACTACAATTCTGAAACCCGACAATCCTAACCATGGCTGCGCCTTGAGACGCTGTCCATGAATATCATGAAAGGACTGGGGACAAGGGAGAACTCTGGCAGTGTCCAACACCCACTGGAAACGTGTTCGACTTTGTGCCGAGTAGACGTACACAGCTCTCACTTTGGTTATTCAGCTGGACAGACTCATTCATGTTCAGAATCAGAATCAGAAATCCTTTATTTGTCCCGCAAATGGGGAAATTCCTTAGTCACAGCAGCCAAAGGACAGTATCACACTTAAACAATAATAAAAAGTAAAAAATAAACAATATAATAAGAGATAAGAAATAGAATTAACTCGTATATACATAGTATTTACAATATGAACTTGGTATTTACAATATGACATAGTATTTATAATATGAACAGTGTAAGTATAAACAGTTTGGTATTTTTATTTACAAACAATAAATAATAAATATGGGTATTAAAAATTGTCCAATTAGTGCAAACCAGAAAGTGTGTGGATATGTGTAGAGTTTTGTATTGCACAGTGCACATGTGAGGTCTACTGGGAGCAATGCTGGTTGTACAGTCTAACAGCAGCAGGAAGGAAGGACCTGCGATACCTCTCCTTCACACACTTGGGATGTATCAACCTGTCGCTGAAGGAGCTGACCAGTGCGGTGATAGTGACCTGCAGGGGGTGGGACTCCTTCACCAGCAGCGATGACAGCTTGTCCATCATCCTGCTCTTTGCCACCACCTGCACTGGGTCAAGAGGGCATCCCAGGATGGAGCTGGCCTTCTTGATAAGTTTATCAAGTCTCTTCCTATCTGCTGCCGAGATGCTGCTGCTCCAGCAGACTACTCCATAGAAAATGGCTGATGTCACCACAGAGTCATAGAAAGTTGTCAGGAGTGCCCCCTGCACTCCAAAGGACCTGAGCTTCCTCAGCAGATGGAGTCTGCTCTGACCTTTCTTGTATGTTGCTGCAGTGTGATCAGTCCAGTCCAGTTTATTGTTCAGGTGAACTCCCAGGTGCTTGTAAGACGTCACCATCTCAATGTCCGTTCCCAGGATGTGCACCTGTGTGCAGGGTTTTTGCGCCTGCGGAAATCCACCACCAGCTCTTTGGTCTTCCCGGCGTTGAGCTGGAGGTGGTTCCACTGGCACCAGTCCACAAAGTCCTGAATAAGTTCTCTGTAGGCTCTGTCGTCCCCGTCCCTGATGAGGCCGACAATAGCAGAGTCGTCAGAGAAATTTGTAGATGGCTGTGGGGTGTTTGGTGGGAGAAATCAGCAGTGTACAGGGTGAACAGAAAAGGGGCCAGGACTGTTCCCTGTGGGGCCCCCGTACTGCAGACGACTGTGTCCGACACACAGTCCCGAGTCCTCACATACTGTGGCCGGTTGGTGAGGTAATCGAGGATCCAGGTCGTGAGGTGTTGGTCCACCCCCCGTGAGCTCCAGCTTGTCCCCCAAAAGTGCAGGCTGTATGGTGTTGAAATCACTGGAGAAATCAAAGAACACGAACCTCACAGTGCTTCCAGGCTTATCCAGGTGAGACAGTGATCTGTCCAGGAGGAAGATGATGGCGTCGTTCACTCCGATGCCAGGCTGGTAGGCAAACTGGAGTGGGTCCATAAAAGGACCCACCAGAGGGCGGAGATGGACAAGGACCAGCCGCTCCAGGGTCTTCATCAGGTGTGAAGTGAGAGCAACTGGTCTGTAGTTGTTGAAGTCCTTAGGGTAGGGATCTTTGGTACTGGTACCACGCAGGAGGTTTTCCAGAGCAGTGGCACTTTTCCCAGCTTCAGGCTCATGTTGAAGATGTACTCCACAATCCTGCACAGCTGGTCTGCACAGGACTTGAGGAGCCTGGAGCTGATCCCGTCTGGACCCGTGGCCTTCTTCCCCTTCATCTTCCTCAGTTCATTCCTCACCTGGATAGTGGAGAGGGACAGATTGGAGCAGGGGGGCTGAGTGTCGGGTGGGGGAGGTGGGTGAGTGTCAGGGGGGGCAGTGGGGGGTGTCTGCAGGCTGAAAGCAGTGGAGAGGGAGGTAGAGGTGAGAATGGGACAGGAAACAGGGGGGATGGAAGAGGTGGTGGGGGGCAGCAGAGATGACTGGGCCGGTGTCTGGTCAAACCTATTGAAGAATAGGTTCAGGTCGTTCACCCACGTCTGATCCCCGGCAGACTGAGAGTCTGGTTTCCTCAGCCCTGAGATGGTTTTAAGGCTTTTCCAGACTCCACTGATGTTAGTCTGCTGCAGCTGGACCTCCATCTTCCTCCTGTAGCTGTTCTTCCCCTTTCTGATCTTCTTCCTCAGCTCCCTCTGCACAGCCTTCAGCTCCTCCTTGTTTCCTGACCTAAAGGCCCTCTTTTTCTCCTTAAGGAGAGCCTTTATTTCAGAATTAATCCAGGGTTTGCTGTTAGAAAAACACCGCACAGTCCTGGTGGGTACAGTGTTTTCAACACAGAAGTTTATGTAGTCCGTTATGCAGCCTGTTAAGCTGTCGATGTCCTCCCCATGAGAAACACACAGTTCTTCCCACACAGTTGAGTCAAAGCAGTCCCTCAGAGCCTCTTCAGACTCCTCAGTCCATGTCTTAACTGTGCGGGTCTCCACTGGTTGCCTGTTTACGAGGGGCATGTACATAGGCAGGAGATGAACCAGGTTGTGGTCAGATCTTCCCAGGGGAGGTAGGGAGGATGAGTTGTATGCCTCCTTGCTGTTGGCATAACATAAGTCCAGTGTTTTATTGTCCCTGGTGTGGCAGGTGACATATTGTGTGAATGTGGGCAGGGTGGAGGACAGAGAGGCATGATTGAAATCCCCAGAGATGAGGAAGAGGGCCTGTGGGTGCTGTGTCTGCAGTGAGCTTCAGCAGTGAGCGTCAGCATTCTTCCAACTGGAAGCACAAAACCAGTCTGTCCCATATGCTCAGAGACCGTGGCACTCATAAAAAGTGTCAATGTGAAACGCCACTATGAGACAAGGCACCAAGTTTTAATAAATTATATTTAAAATAATACATATCTACAATATCATATCTTTATAATTAAATGTTAAGTGACAATAAATATTGTCTAAATGTTTTTGAATTGTTTATTTGACAGTCCTTGATTACATGCAGACGTTGATACAACTACTAGGCTACTTCAGTATATATCACACTTAATCATAACGCAAGTTAGACATTATGATGTTCCAGACCTTTGCTTGAGGAAATTGTCTCTAACTGGACCTATTTGAATTTTAGTTGAATACCCCTGATCTAGAGATTAGGATTTGTACCAACACACACACGTGGTTCTCCGCAAAAATAGACCTGAGAACGACCTGAAGACAGTCATATGGGCATCATACCAGCACTTCACTGCAGGTTTAATGTCTTTATCTGGAAAGTTTCTCTCTCTTTCTTTTCCCAGACTCTGAAGGACCCCACTCTTGCAGCCAGGAAGGATTTCCAGCGTGAGGCTGAATTGCTGACCAACCTTCAGCATGAGCACATAGTTAAGTTCTATGGAGTGTGTGTGGATGGAGACCCTCTCATCATGGTCTTTGAGTACATGAAGCACGGAGATCTCAATAAATTTCTCAGGTAAGTTTAGAAGACAACAGGTGGATGAGGAGATGTCTTATGAGTGGATCTGCTGTGAGTGACGACAGTTATGTCCTTTAATCAACAGAGACTTTGGACTTTGGTCGTAGAGTGCCCAAATAGGGACCCAGGAAATGAAAAAGCAACTATTCAAAGCCATCTAGTATTTTCTCCATCCTTAAACAAAATACTTACGCTTTTTCTTCAGGTGAAAAATGCTATTTTGTTAATGTTTGAGTGTCAAACCAGAGGGTGGAATCTAAAATGACACAGAGATAATGGACTTTAGCAGAGGAAGTGATAAAACCAGGGATAGACAAGTTTAAATTAGAGAAGCTTGGTATGGTAAAGAAAAAGGATCGGTGAGGCAGAGTGGTAAAACAGGGAGAGGGGCAGAGATTTATAGAGATATGAAAATGCTACACTATTTAACTCTACCTAACAACAGCTACCGTGATGAGGCATATTTTGCTTCGGTCCATTCCCTCCTTCTTTCTGAACACCTTCATTAACTGGTCAGAGTAGTGATCCAGTTGGGATATGAATGTGGACAGCAGCGGAACAGTGGTGATGTGGGTGAATCCTGCATTTACCTGAAACACACTGAGTGATACCTAATAAAATTTCAAGCTGAAAAGTAGTGTTATGCAGAACACCACATGTGATGCAAAAAGGGGAATTAATTATTTTCACTATAATTCCCCTTAGAAAGAATGTATGACTTTTTTAGTCATGGATTTCATAAACTTTCTGGAATAAAACATCTTAAATCAGATGGGAGAACCTGGGCCAAAAATCTTATTTTAGTTTAGGGCATCTGTGACATGAATTTATGCCGATTCAAGATAAACACTTGGAAGCCCATGTTGTCAAATTTTTCAGTCAGGTTGGGTATATCTGTATCGTCTTTTTTTGTCTCAGTGAAGCATATGTTTTTTGCACATTTCAATGAAATCCGGAATATCTAACACTTCACCATCCCACTCCTCCTTGGTACCGTTGATGTTTTCTGACATTTTCCTTTTGGCTGTACTGCATGAGCTCATCCTCTTTGTACTTACATTCCAGGATGTTGTTGTTGATCTTTCTCTGATCAGCGAACAGATCCAGTTGCTTCTGCGCAGTCTTGACAATAGCCGGTACCGCTGCTTTGATGGTAATCAGCACTATTTTAGTTAGGTCCTCCATACCAAAGTCAGCCAGAATTGAATCCGTTTCAGCCTCAACTGCTTCCATTACGTCTGTATACATAGTGTCCTCTTTACTTCCACCTCTCATGCTCTCACAATTATAGTTGCAGAGTTGATTCTATGTTATAAAAACTTAATCATGCTCTGGAAAGCAGAAAATGTCTATGCATGGAAACAATGTGGAAAATAAAGACTTGTATCGCCTACTCTTTTTTGTCAGGGGGAAGCATCAGCTACCAGAGCTTCATGACTATAAATTCATGTCCAGTCAGAGCTCTGAAGCAAATGCCTGGTGCAAAACAAAAAGTTGTTGGTTTTTTTTAATGTTATTTTTAAACTAAAAGTAAAAAATTGTTACTGGCACAAACAGAAATCTTGAAAATGATATAATAAAAACAAACTAAGTGGTTATGAATGGAGTGAATGTGGAGGTTGCAGGGCTCCAGACTAACTTTTTTTACTAGGAGCACCGTGGTCCCTAACTGAAAATTTTAGGAGCACAATGACAAAATTTAGGGGCACACACCGTAAATCAACATGCAAAGCAAATATTCACATTTCCTCTCATTTTTACTGATAAATACTTTGATAATAAATGCAGAAATTACAATGTCTTGTTTTAAATTCTCTGTCACATTTTATTGTGAACTTTTGAAGAAGCAACATAAGAGAAATAAGGTATACAGACAGTACCATTACTGTCATTACAGTACAATATTAACGAACATACATTCAGAAATCATAAATGCAAAGCTATGTTCAGAAATTTAAACAAAGTATGTGCTCAGTAACCTTCCTGTCCTTTCACAGTACACAGACCACAACTTAACAGAACACTACAGAACAAGTAGGCCTAAACAACTTGTGCCTTTATTCACTCTCCCTTAGAGCAGAGCCCCCTGTGGTCCAAGAGGCTCAGAATGCCAGCCCTTGTAATTTGGCCTTCTAGACCTTTTACCCTGACTGAACCACATTTGTACAGCCTCCTTGGCATCAAACTCTTCTAAGATGGGTCCCTCCATGCTAATTCAAATCAAGTCCTCCACAGTGTCTGCATGCAGAGACCCCCTGACATCAGATTTAATCCTCTTCTGAGCAGAAAATCCCCTTTCACACACAGCAGAGGAGACCGGGACGACCAGCATGATGTGCACAAGATGTAGGATGTTCAACAAAGAATATAACATTAGTTTAGGCTTTATTTAATAAGAAAGTCATAATTGCCAACTAAATTAATGAGGACATGTTAGTACCTTGTAATCAGAGCAGAATGGCAACTTTGTTACCATCATCTCCCATAGGGCATGGTTAGACTTGTCCATGTAGTTCCTGAAGATGAATGTCTTCATGGATTGATATTCTTCTCTAGCCAGATTGGCATCACAACCATTTCTGAAAAGAGTGAAGGGAAAAGCTGACCAAACAATCTTAGTTAAGAATCGAGACAGATGTTTGAAATGTTGTTCTGTGATACACTTTTTATATCTTGTCATGATAGTTTAAAAAAGGATCACTAACCTTGTTAAGACAGAGGAGAAGTGGTCCAGTGGGAAGTCCAGCTCCTCTGTGCCATAGTCTGTCAGCTGATCTCTTTGCTCTGGCCAGGAATCATGACAGAATATCTTGAATGACCTCACTGCATTTGCTGATGCTGATGTGGACCCCTAATCTATCAAGGAATAGAAAGACAGAGTTAAGAGAAAGAGAAAGATTAAATGTGTCATAATGATAGCTTATCTTCACAGAAAAAATGTTACCATTGTGTGCTTTCACTTGCCAAGTAGACTACTGAATCTTTGCTTCAAGTGCAGCACAGTGCAGTCAACGGTTGCTTTCATTGCTTGTTGCAGCTTTGGTGTGCTTGCGATGGAGACTCCATCCTTAACCAGCCCGGCGGCTTCTCCTTTGATGGTGACCCCCTGAGTTCACACAACATTCAACATTAAGACAAGGATTTCAAAACTCAACTCAGAAACTAAAATTGATCAAATAACTGCTCACCTGATACTTGTACAAAGGGCGAGTCTCACCATCACCCTCTTGTTGTCTTCTCTGGGCCTGAAGGTCTGCCAGTAATTCTGCTAGCCTACCACCTGGTTTGCATCTCACTGACATGGCCTCAACAGTTGCAATGAGATTCTCAATCCCATTCACAGCCTGTAAAACATTTTCCTTAGACATGTGAAAAACATAAAGGGGAAAAACTACATATGACTAGATTAAAATTATTTGTACTCTGATTTAATTAGGTTAAACAATATTCTTATTAACATGTCAACAATACCTGAGGCAAAATAACATTTCTTTGGAGAAGAAGGCTGAATTTGCGGATGGTCTCAAACAAGTCAGCCAAGAAGTGACAGAAACCCATAAAGCTTCCATCTTCCATCATCTTCTTGACCTGCAAGACATAACCAATCAGTAACCACTAACCGCCAACATCAGTAATTTGTTTGTATCCCAAATATAAAATCATCTTGAAATTAATTATAGGCCTTCTTTGCTCTTCCAGCAATGTCAGCATTGGTTGATGATGCAGACAAATGTTCCATGTGGAAGTAAACTGCTGTAAACTGGCCGGGACTCTGCAGGTTTCTGTCCTTTCCTCCAGGTTTCAGTAGGGTTTGCAGGGCCCGGTTTACATGTGGAAGCCAGCGTGTCCCACTGACACTACCTGGTACATTGACACGCACACCCAGCTCCTCTCCAAGTGCTCGCAGTTCTCTCATAGACTTGCTGCTAAAGTGGTACGTCTTCCAAACCGTGTTGAGGAGATTATAGACATGATCCACCATGGGGATATTCCTTTGTACGGACAGCATTGCCAGCTCCAGTCTATAATTACAATGAATTCGACTAAAATTAACATGCATTACTTGCCACCCTAACCTCAGCCTAAAGGTTCACATAACCTACCTATGTGGCATGCAATGAAATGGCACCATCAGCCCCCATTGCAACTATGTTCCCTAGCCACCCTTTTTCTGTCCCTAGATGCTGGAAGGCTGCTTTGGTGGCATCATATACACCTAAAATAAAATCACATGTCATGACTATTGTGTACAATTATATTTCTTATATTCACTGGACAAAAACCACCAGTTCCCTGAACAGTTTATTTCCCTGTCATCACACTTAAAGAGTAACTAAACCCCTAGGTTTTGGCTGAGGTGCATCTAGGCTGGAAATTCAAAAAATGCCTTGATTCTGGGCGGGGCTCCAGGAGCAGTTAAGACACGTCCAGTCACTCTGTGCAGCCTCCAACTATTTGTAGAAATATCGGTGTCCCCATCGATCATGATAGATAAGGAGCGTCCTTAATCTTCTCGTAGGTCTTTCGTTTCATTGTATCTGCGATTGTTCCAATAAATTGTGCGCATGCTGTGTCATTATTATATGTTGAGTTCAGTTTCACGCCATTCTTTCTTTGCAGGTCGAGTTGGCCTTTATATTTGGTAAAGGGTAGTTCTTCCTTGGCAATTAAAAAGGCCGTGTTAAACTTAATATTAAACGAAATATTAATTCGGCCTCCTCAGCGCACTTATTAACAGCCTCTTGCCTTCTACATGCAACTGACAGTGGAGTTGCATTTTCATTGGAGTACAGGTCACGGCATATTTTATGCCTTAGACTAGCACTGTGTTTGACCAATGTGTTATGTTTGTGTAGTGCCAGCATTACCTGCAAATTTCGTGTTCCCCGCATGTTGCGGGTATCGACTGCAAAATTTGCAGTTCATGGGATTCGTCTCTCTGAGATATCATAACCAGTCAAATTCACACAGCACGAAAACAGTATTTTCTGCCCTTTTTCGCCACACTTATGTCTTCAGACTCAGACTCATCCTCTGAATTAGAATTTGACTCTGGCACACTACTAGGCTTATCGGGGAGAAAATAAGCGTCAAGAGTTTGTTTCGCCCTTGTTCGCTGAAAGTAAAACCTTCTCCTTCCGCGCTCAGAACAACTTTAGGACCCTCCCCCTCCACACATTAGCCACTTACAGTCCCATTCCCCATTCCCTCCCCCTCTCACACACATTGGCCTGCCACCTGTAATTCCAGATTCCAGATTCTTTGATTTGCCCCTTCCACGTACCAGTGTAAAAAATTAAAAAATAAATAAAACACTGGCAAATTCACGCACATGCGCGACTAAATGTAAAATTTTGTCGCACTGTCTCAAATTTTGGTTGCAAAATGCGACTATTTGGTCGCAGTCTGGAGCCCTGGGTTGGCCGGATTGATATTAGATTGCTGGCCCAAATTGGTATCCCAGTCCGTCCCTGGCTGTCTGAAGGAAGGAAATCATCAGAAAACTTTTTTGTTTTGGAAAATGGTTACAAGTGTAATATTTCTGAGCTTCTTACTGACTCTCCAACTTCCTCTTCAGAGCCCACGGGCCAGACGCCATGATCCTGGTAGATGGACAGCCTCTGCAGACCAATGGAGAGCTTGGTCTTTCCCAGATGCTTCACATAGCCAGCCAGATTGCAGCTGGGATGATATATTTGGCGTCTCAACACTTTGTTCACCGTGATCTGGCAACCAGGAACTGCCTTGTGGGGAATGGCCTTCTGGTGAAAATAGGAGACTTTGGCATGTCCAGAGACATTTACAGCACAGATTATTACAGGGTAAGAACGTTTTGTTGAATGTTTGTTTCATGAAAAACTCTACTTTTATTTCTCAATATATTTACCTAAAATGGAAAATGTAGGTGTACGTGGGAAGAACCAAACAAAATGGTGGCTAGGCTGAGTGGCCATGCTGCATGGCATGAACAAAGTAAAGTACAAACAAAATGACTGAAAAAAGTAACTTCAACATGGCTGATGAAGGATTGACTCAGGTCCAAGATTTCAGCGGACCACATGTTTCTTTGAACGAAAAAATGGTGGTGCTCAAATGTGCTAACTGATATCACACGTAGTGTAGGTGTGATATGGCCTATGCAAAAGCAAAAATGTGTGTGAAATAAAGGGGCCGGTTGCACCAACAGGGCTTATGCCTTATTAAAAACAGCTGCACGCCACGACTCAAGCAGTCCCATTGTAACGTGTTGCTAGAAGCATCAGCTTCATCTGTGCAGCTGTTAATCAAGGGGAGCAACCAAACATTTGGATTTTAACCTTCACCTAGGTCGCAGTTAGGCCTGTCACAATAACAAATTTTGCTGGACGATAAATTGTCCTAGAAATTATTGCGATAAACGATAATATTGTCGCTTTGAGACCATTTTTCAACTAATATAATGATAATGGCATAATAATGCAAGTACACCCTTTCAAAGATCAATAAACCTTTATTTCTAAAGAATATTTAACATTGGAATGTGAAAAAGACATTTTAAATATCCAAAATAAATAAAGATGGAGGCTGTGGCCAAAGCAATTGAGCCATGGCCAGCCACGGTTCCTTATTGCAGCAACAATGTTAGCACCATTGTCTGTAGTGATGCGGAGGCGTGACGGTACACGTGATGATGATGATGACGTATGTGGTTTTTTTCAAGGTGTTTCCCCGGTGTCCTCCTGTTAATCTAAACATGTACCAGCTGTCTGTTTATAATCATATGGATGCTGTTATAATGTGTTGTAATTGAGATCCTGACACACCATACATCCTGGAAAGTGACAAAGTTACGTTTTTCTATAATTTACATAATTACATAATCGCCATCAGTAAACTGGACGCTGTCTGACTATTTCACTCTCGGGGTTCACTAAGTTCACTGAGTCTTGTCGGGAGGGCTGACCGTCACCATGACAACAGTAACTGACTGTCGCGCGACAAACACTTGGTGAGTTAAAGTATTTTGCCGGGGACAGACGCTGTTTTTCGGGCAGAAATGTGACGAAGAGTCGGTCAGACCGACAGGCTGACAGACACTTCTTCACGAATAACTGCGGTATTTTTTTCCTCACATAAGTTGCCAAAGACACGACCAGTTACTACGTTCCTGTTGTTTGGTCCTGTAACGTTGCTTTGTGGGACATTTATTTTTATTTTGTTGAGTGAAGGATCTGTAGAGTTATCAGACACCAACACCATCAGATCAACACGCCCTCGCTCCGTGCCGCCGGCTCGGTTCGCCTCTGATACTACCTCCGGAGGCGCAGCGAAATTTCACCCCTCACCGCATCTGAAACGTTCACACAAAGGCAGATGCGGAGAATTGGCGCAGTATCCCCGCATGCAAACGGCTGCGTGAATGGGGCTAGTGACTGACAAGAGGGTTCTAGTGAGAGACACGAGGAAAACAAACAAGCATGCAAATGGAAATTATCGAGGCCGGCAAAATTATCGAGCTCATTTTAATTTATCGTATGATTAATTGATTTATTGATTATCATGACAGGCCTAGTCGCAGTCTTTTACCTCGCTGGATGAGTCAACACTGCCCTGTGTTTACCAAGCACGTTCTGGATCCAGAAGAGAGCTGTGCAACCCAGCCTCTCTCGTCCCTGCAGAAGTGAAACTTCCCCTCAGCATGAAGCAGCGCTCTTTGCCCCGTTTTCTTCACTCACTTCGACTCTGTTGTTTCCAGGTTCCTGGTTTCTGAGCTGGATTGAGGAGGCAGACGGACACACGCTAACCGTCACCAGTGCGGTCACAAGTTAGGCTTATTTAGTGTCGGGGCAGATACTAGAAATTAGTGTGTATCATATGCTTTTAAGCTATGTGTAGTTGTGAGTTTTTGTGGACCGCCTAGTTTTTTTTGCTTCTAGTTTTACACTGTAAAACACCGTGCTTGCTGCTTGTTTTTCTTTGTGCTCATCACAACTGATTTGAGCCTCTCCACTCTGTGGAGCTAAAATGTTAGCTTTGCCACCTTGTAAACGTACAATAAGCCGCGTCACTGCTTTCCTTTCCTTCTGGTGTTTGTGTGGGACAAAAGTCTCTGCATCAGCATTCAAAAGTTCAACAGTTTTCCCTTGTTTATCAAAATACAATTCCATGCCATTAGTCTGTCATGAAGTAGCACTGCCAACACCAGATCCAGTGCAGATAAGCTTGTAGAAACATTTGATCTTGACCTGTGTTTTCTGCTGCTTATACAGTCAGGTCCATAAATATTGGGACATCGACACAATTCTCTTCTTTTTGACTCTATACACCACTACAATGGATTTGAAATGAAACGAACAAGATGTTTTGACTTTAACTGCAGACTTTCAGCTTTAATTTGAGGGTATTTACATCCAAATCAGGTGAACGGTGCAGGAACAGTTTCTATATTTGATTCCCACCAGGGCTGGACTGGGACCAAAAAATGGCCCGGGCATTTTGGTCCCTGGCGGCCCACCATGGTTATTTACATGATATATGGATGGCGTGTGCTGGCGTGTGCTTACATATGTAAGCACACGCCATACCAGAGGATGTATGTGCACATTGTGAAGTTTCAAAAATGAAAATAAAGTGCAGTAGCCTACATGGAAGAGAGTAACCATGTTAAAAAAAATTGATACGCTCTTTCACTACTCACAGAGACCTTTTTCTTGGGGGAGATGGCCACAGTGCCACAATTCCCATCTTGAAGTCAAAGTGGTTGTCAAAGAAACACTGCTAGAGATGTCTTTTCAGTGTTTAATTAAACATACAATTTACACAAGACAATTAGGCCTACAGTAAGAAAGAGAGAGAGGGAAATGCAGAGACAGGCAGACATAGGAAAGAAAGAGAGCAGGGATCAGTTGGTATTATAATCTTTAGCTGAACAAAGAAATAATATCTTATTTTAACTTACATATGCTGAGAGACAAAAGGCTCCATGGACCTTGGTGCTGAGAGAGACAGAAAGCAGAGGTGAGGTCAGATATGCTAGATTGATCTGATACTGTCTCTTCTAGAATTAAAAAAAAGATATTACTGTAAGTAAACTCACAATGAAAAAACAAAAACAAATGGGAACTCCACATCAGGGAAAGGATTATCTTCACTCCAATATGCCCTTTTGGGAGAAAAAGAGAGGCCAGGTGGGTCAAGATAACAGTGAGAATGAGACTGTTTCAAAAGAAATACATTGACAGTATTGGTGTCTTTAAAATAATGCAATAATTGATCGTTGCATTTATTACAGTCACTCTGTAAAACTAATAGGCTTTATGACCATCCCAGTGCATGTCAGCAAGAACACAATAACATAACAACATTATACAGTATAGTAAACTTACAAATGTGATGAATGCCTGTGAAGTCCACACCAATGAAAGACACATCCCTGGAACATCTCAGGGAGACAGGGCAGCCTCAAAGAGAAAGAGTTGGACAGACAAAAAAGTGAGTCATACACACCAATTGCATTATAACAGGACTGATGACTAAAATAAAGAAATAGTTAGACAACAGTCTGATATACATACTGGTTAAGAAAATGTTGAATGGCCCTCCGATAATCCTCAAGAACGAATACAAGGCAATGAAATTGGAAGATTATGAACTGGAGCAACTGAAAGCAGCAAGGGCACTCTGAGAGAGGAGGAGAGGAGCGAACAGAGAGCAAAGCAATAAACAGATTACTCTGACAAAAAGTGTAATTAAATCCACAAATTTAACACAAATGTATTTATTTAACATAAATCTCCTTACCTTACAAAAGCAGTCTCCTCAGTAATTCACTGTTGTCTGCAACTCTGTCAATGACTGTGTCAGTATCAAGGGACACAAGGACATCCTTTTCTGTGGCCATCAACATGAAGGCTTCCAGTTTGCTGGCAGACAGGCAACTCCTCAGTCTGTTTTTGATGTAGCGGAGGGTTGAAAATGACCGCTCACAGGCTACCTGAGTTATTGACAGGGTCAGCAAAAACTTGTATGCAAACCCAAGTAGGGGGTATGCGTGAGTCAGCATGTTAAATCTGAGAAGGATTTTGTAGCAGCACACGGGGCATGCTTTGCAAGACACACAGGTTTTGCTTGTTATGTCCACCTCTTCTTGATCATCTGATCTGACCTCTTCAACTGCTCTAGTTGAGTAGTCATCCAAGGGTGATTGTACCAGCCTGTCCCATTGCTGTGCCAAGTTTTTCAGTTCAATTTGTAGATTGGCAACAGTTGCCCTGCTGTCATACACAACTAGGCATTTGCTGAGTTCCGCAAGTGCAGATTCGGGGAGAGCACTGGTGTGGATGAGGTGGAAGTTTTTAGGATGTAGGAGGGATAAATCTGAGTACAGCGTGCCATGGGTGAGGAATCTTTTGTGAAGGGCCTCGGCAGCTGTATCAAGAATCTGGTGGTGAACATTGACCTCATAGGCTTTTTCTGAATCACTGAGGCTTTCATCCTGGGCCATCTCTCCTGGCGAGACTTTCTTCTTCCTCACCCTTTTCTGAGGCAGAGCAGCCTCCACTTCCAAATCTAGTTCTTCCTGCTCCTCTAACTTTTCATTTGCCCAATGGACAAAACAGTCGGCTGCATCTTTGACAGCAGAGAAATCTCTTGTTATCTTTTTCAGTGAATCTTGTGTTGTGGTCACCATTCTGTGTGCTGAGAGGATGTCCAATCCTTCGGTCTGTAGGTATTTTGATAGCGGTGAGGTGAGCTCAAAAATGCGGAGGAATAACTGAGCTGTTAGCACAGTTTCATATCGGAGTAAACCGTCTCGGTATCCTCTGGCTTTGTTTCGTGCATTTGATGCAAGTGTCTTCAGATTCATTATGGCAGAGAGTGTGGACACCACTTCAACAAAAAGGCCGTCATCAGGTCTGCCATAGTTTCCGAAAACCTTCCTCAAGGCATCATGTTTGGCCCACCATCTCGTCTCTCCAATCGGTGAAATGCGTTTGTGCCTCTTGCCCTGGCTCTCGGTCTCCCACACATTCACTCTTGTGTATGATTCCCTGATGAAAACAGCAATGTCGTTCAGCAGGCCAAAAAGTGATCCACTTTCAATGACACAATGGGTGGTATCAGACAACACAAGGTTCAGGACATGTGCATAGCACCACACATGCTGATGGGTGGGGTTTTTGGATGCCATTAATGCAGAGAAACCTCTGTACTGACCCTGCATATTAGAGGCTCCATCTGTGGAGTTGCTGATGCACTGGCCTATGTCCAATTTCAGATGCTCAAGGACTTCAGTTAACAGAGTCACAAACGACTGTCCGGTAGTTGTGCTGCATGGTACGACTGCAACCAGCCTTTCATGTACTGCATCAGTGACGTACCTCAGAATTACTGAACACTGGTCTTTTCCAGTAATGTCTTGGGTTGTGTCAAGTTGCACGGAAAAAAATCCTGCTTTCTTAATTTCTGCAGAGATGTTCTCTTTAATTAAATGCTTGATAGCATCAATTACAGCATTTACAGTTGTCTTTGACAGGAGAGTTACCAGCGAACCTCTGCCTTGTGTGCCTGAAGCATGGCTCTGCTTGCTTTTTTCAATTACACTGCTGAGGTGCTCTTTTAAGCACACATCATATTTCCCCAACAATATAATTAGCTCTAAGAAATTGCCATGGTCGAGACTGTCGACGTCCAAGGTGTACGCAGCTTCATTGTGCTCGTGCCTGTAGCTCAAGCCTCTCTTTCCTATGACTTTGACAACCTCCACTACACGTTCCAACACCTGACGTCTCTTCTTAACCTGCTCACGGTGTCCTGTCAGCTGTCTTCCCTCAAGAAGGTGACCAATGCTTGCTCTGGAGCAGTTTAAAAAATATGCCTCAGCACACTGTCTATGTGTCATGCCTCTCTCATGCTCCTCTACTCTTTGGTGCACATGCCTCCAGTCTGTCATGCCTCTAATGAAAACACTTGGATCATTGGGCTTGCTAAAAGCAAGGCAAACAAAACAAAATAAAGCATGACGTTGATCACAATAAGTCAGCCATTTCCATGCCATGCCGTCTGTTCTAACAAAGAGCCTCTGGACGACAGGGTTTGTGGACTCCTGTTGAGGATGAAACTTAAAAAAATCATCCCTCTGTGTGGAAGAAGGGCGACTAAAATAGTCTACAACTGTCTCCTCCACTCCCATTTCAACAGCATGGCTTGACTAAACACAGAGAAAGAGAGAGAGGCAGAGATGTGTCACTAGTGTTTCTTCTCTG
Organism: Pagrus major; assembly: GCF_040436345.1. Taxonomy (NCBI): domain Eukaryota; kingdom Metazoa; phylum Chordata; class Actinopteri; order Spariformes; family Sparidae; genus Pagrus; species Pagrus major. The sequence goes on along the minus strand of NC_133222.1, from coordinate 26,179,533 downwards.
TTTACCAATGATTAATCATCCATTTCAGCAAAGAAATGTTTCACTAATATTATGTGATAACAATAGGCCTAATTGTAACCTGCAACACCTGCAAACTATAACTTTATGGCAAGCTAAAATAAATAACACTGTAAGTTGGACACCAAATCTACTCAAAGCATTATTTGACAACAAAGGCTATAAAGGCAGTATACATAAACACACACACACACACACACACACACACACACACACACACACACTCTCACACACACACACACACCTAATCACACACACACACACACCTAAACACACACACACACACACACGTATGTTTTAAGACTGACTTAATAAAATTAATATATTATATATTATTATATATGTATATAATTTCCTAGGTTGACCATTTGCATATAAGCCTACAAATTCCCCAGATACTGTTTAGTGTACACCATGGTTTCCGTTGTCCGGTAATTACCGGACTTTGACCGTTAAAATTTGCCGAAGTCCGGTATTTTCAAACCCCGCCGGTCAAAATGACCGGTGAAAATATTCCCTCATAAAAAAAATATATATATATATATATATATATATATATATATATATATATATATATATATATATATATATATATATACACATAAAAATAATAATAATAACAATAATAAAAACAGACAGACACACACACACACACACACACACACACACACACGAAGTGCCCGCGATGTGTGGAACGAACATTTTTCTATTTTCATGCGGAACAAAATTTGTAGCACTTGTTTATTCAGTCTTGCAAAGCGCGCAGTACCTACAATAAAAACAACAACGTGAGCGGGAAAACGAGAGGGACAGGAGAAATGTCGAAGCAGGCTAACTTAAAAAACTATTTTCTGAAACAAAACGTTCGTTCAAAGGAGACGGATGAGGCTGAAATCACGGAGGCGGCGGCAGGTGATGAGCCTCCCGCTGAGAAGAAAAAAAAATCTCGATTGTTCCGGCCTGAATGGAGAGAGAAATATCCCTGGCTGAGGTATGAAGTTGTGGATGGAAATGAAACAATGTTTTGCTCACAATGCGAGAAGTCAGGCAAGAAGAATGGATTTACGAGAGGATCAACAAATATGAGAAATTCATCTCTCGTTGAGCACAGTCAGTGCAATGATCACATCGTTGCGGTCAGCTTATTGTCACAGCAAAAAACAATGGAAGCACAATGTGAGAAGGCTGTGGAAAAAAATAACAAGAAGCTGTGCTCTCAGCTACAAGTTGTCTTTTATATGGCCAAAAATGACGTCGCGTGTCACCAGTATGAGGGATTGACTCAGCTACTGGGAGCGGTTAAGGCTCCAGATTTTGTCACGCGTGATGGCATTTACCGGCACAGCGACTCCGTGGATGACATGGAAAAGGCACTAGAAAGTGTTGTGATGAAGCAGTTGGATGAAAAGCTAAAGGGGAGTGACTTCATTGGAGTTATTATTGACGAGACGGTAAATATTACCGTGGACAAGAAACTGATTATTTATGTCAAACTGGAAGAAAAAGGGAAGGTTGAAACACGTTTGCTGGGGAATTATGATGTGCACTCCGGGGACGCACAGTGCATATTCAACAAACTGGTTGAGGTGCTGCGCGAGAGGGATGTGGAACTGTCCCGTGTCATCGGCCTGGGCTCAGACGGAGCTAGTGTAATGATGGGGAAACGTGCTGGAGTCGGTGCTCTTCTGAGGAGAGAGAGCGCGTTTTCCATTCAGGTGCACTGTGTTGCGCACCGAGTGGCACTGGCCGCGCAAGATGCTGCAAAGTCTGTGGACCAGATAGGGGCCTACAAGCGCACAGTTTCGTCTGTGTAGACGGCACTCAATAAAATGAATTCCAAATTGTCATGCTTTGTTATCATTATTTTATAGACAAATGTATACATATATATAAAATGCATATCATTTATCACTTTAAGATCAATAAATTCTGATTGACCGGAATTTCAAACATTTGTCCGGTAAATTGAAACCCTGCCGGTCACGTTGACCGGTACGAATTTTTTCTAGCGGAAACGCTGGTGTACACATCCAATAACATTTTCATTGTTGATGCCACGTTGATTCTCCTAACATTTCAGTGGCCTCTCTGACCTCAATCTGTCCCTGCTGCTGCTGGGTCACGTCTCTCTCGTCATCATCATCCTCCTCCTCTCCCTCCTTCTCCTCCTCCGCTACCTCTCCGTCAACCACCTGTGCGCTCGCCCCCGGCGCCGGGTCTGGGACTGCTGGACCCGACCGGGCCGACCCGACGACAACCGCCGAGCTTGTGGTAGCAAACATGTTTGTAATTTTCGCACATTTTGCTGCGTCCTCTTTCAGTATTTTTTTTTTTTTTTCCCTTAGCTTTTCTGCTCCCCCCTTTCGTTTTTGTTTTTTTTCCGTCCATCTCGACATCCACCACACTCCTTCCACCTCCAGTCAGGACAAATGATCAAGAGGGAGGGGAGGGGCGGGCCAACGAGAGCTGAGAGATTTCATTGGACTAGCCCAATGTCCTTCAAGAAAATCAACCAATGGGCCACGTTTAGTGTCTCAGATACCGTTGCGGTCGATAAAAAACTATATCCTTTTTTTTTTTTTTTTTTTTTAATTATGACAGTACTGGGCCGGCCCAAATATGTGCATCGGCCCACCGGGCATTGCCCGGTATGCCAGATGGCCAGTCCAGCCCTGATTCCCACTTTTTAAGGAACCAAAAGTAATGGGACAAACTAAACAATCATAAATCAAACTTTCAATGTTTAATACTTGGTTGCAAATCCTTTGCAGTCAATTACAGCCTGAAGTCTGGAAGGCATAGACATCACCAGACGCTGGGTTTCATCCCTGGTGATGCTCTGCCAGGCCTCTACTGCAACGGTCTTCAGTTCCTGCTTGTTCTTGGGGCGGTTTCCCTTCAGTTTGGTCTTCAGCAAGTGAAATGCATGCTCAATCGGATTCAGGTCAGATGATTGACTTGGCCATTGCATAACATTCCACTTATTTGCCTTAAAAAACTCTTTGGTTGCTTTTGCAGTATACTTTGGGTCATTGTCCATCTGCACTGTGAAGCGGCGTCCAATGAGTTCTGAAGCATGTGGCTGAATATGAGCAGATAATATTGCTCGAAACACTTCAGAATTCATCCTGCTGCTTTTGTTAGCAGTTACATCATCAATAAATACAAGGGAACCAGTTCCAGCCATACATGCCCACGTCATGACACTACCACCACCATGCTTCACTGATGTGGTGGTATGTTTTGTATCATGAGCAGTTCCTTTCCTTCTCCACACTCTTCTCTTCCCATCACTGTGGTACAAGTTGATCTTGGTCTCATCTGTCCATAGGATGTTCTTCCAGAACTGTAAAGGCTTTTTTAGGTGTTGTTTGGCAAATTCTAATCTGGTCTTCCTGCTTTTGAGGCTCACCAATGGTTTACATCTTGTGGTGAACCCTCTGTATTCACTCTGGTGAAGTCTTCTTTTGATTGTTGACTTTGAAACACATACACCTAACTCCTGGAGAGTGTTGTTGATCTGGCCAACTGTTGTGAAGGGGTTTTTCTTCACCAGGGAAAGAATTCTTCTGTCGTCCACCACAGTTGTTTTCCGTGGTCTTCCAGGTCTTTTGGTGTTGCTGAGCTCACCGGTGCATTCTTTCTTTTTAAGAATGTTCCAAACAGTTGATTTGGCCACACCTAATGTTTTTGCTATTTCTCTGATGGGTTTGTTTTGATTTTTCAGCCTAATGATGGCTTGCTTCACTCACAGTGACAGCTCCTTGGATCTCATATTGAGAGGTAACAGCAACAGATTCCAAATGCAAATGTCACACCCGGAATCAACTCCAGACCTTATACCTGCTTAATTGATGATGACATAACGAGGGAATAGCTAGGGCTGGACGATTATGGAAAAAATAATAATCACGATTATTTTGATTGATATTGAAATCACGATTAATAAACACGATTATTCATTGATTTAAAAAAAAGTGTTTATTGAGCCACCAAACCTCAACTTTAAATATAACTTTTAGAAAAACAACCAGAAATAAATTAGTAACAAGTAAAACATATATATAAATAATAATAAAAATAATAGCAATAAAAAAACAATAAATAAAAATAAATACCCAGTCTACATGCACTCAGACCGTTCTCCCTGCAGTTTGCTTCCTACAAACTGAGGTCTTTGGCAGGAACACCAGTCTTTTCACTTCAGGCTTCTTCTGGCTTCAGTGATCGAATAATAGCAATACCAATGTAAAAACAATAAATAAAAATAAATAACCACAATCTACATGCACAGCACTCAAACTTGCAACATGGAAAAAACACTAATAACACAGCCAAAAAACAAAACCCAAACTACTCTTTAACGTCTTTTCAAAACAGTTTTTAAAAACAAAAAAGGATTGGCCCCATACTCCCTGCAATTTACTTCCTACAGGTTTTTGGCAAGGAAAACCAGCCTGTTCACTTGGTCTGGCTTCAGTGATGAACGAAGGCATCTCTCACTGTCGCCGGGAGCCGGTGGGATATGGAGCGGCATTGTAAAGATTGTCCTCAATGGAGGACTGTGTTGCGGTGGCGGTGGCTGAAGTTGACGCTCTTGCACTTTTTTGGGTCTTCTGCTCCGTCAATACTTTGTCATAGAACACTTTATAGCTGAACTTTAAATGGTTAAATAAATTTGTCGTGTTGCCCTGGGGTGCAGACACGACGGTGTGGCAAACTTTGCAAACAATCTCTTTCTGCTCCACGTCCGACGATTTGAAGCCAAAATGTCTCCAAATGACCGAACTTGTCCTACCTTTCTTTTCAACTAAAGGCTCAGGCTGCTTTTCTGCCATGTTGTCAATCGCTCGTTCCACAATTGATCCACAAACTCACTGCTGCAGCTGCAGGCGACACAGGTGCGTTCACTGTGCTTTTACAGCGCAGTAATTTGCATACACGCTGCGCGGCGGCACATTAATCGTTTTTCTTCGATTACAGTGTTTTCATGATCGTGAGAAGTCGAAATCGTGATCAAAATTCGATTAATCGTCCAGCCCTAGGAATAGCCCACACCTGTCCATGACATAGCTTTTGAGTCAATTGTCCCATTACTTTTGGTCCCCTAAAAAGTGGGAGGCACATATAGAAACTGTTGTAATTCCTACACCGTTCACCTGATTTGGATGTAAATACCCTCAAATTAAAGCTGAAAGTCTGCAGTTAAAGCACATCTTATTCGTTTCATTTCAAATCCATTGTAGTGGTGTATAGAGCCAAAAAGAAGAGAATTATGTCGATGTCCCAATATTTATGGACCTGAATGTATTTGATACACTGTCACATGGCAACATTCCATCCTGTTCATCCTGTTCAAGTGTTAAGGGCTCTTTTCCCACAGTCGCATCCTCATTAGGTCTGGCTCCCTCCAATGGCAGAGGTTCTTGGGGCAATTCAACATTATGAACTGGCACTGACAGGCCTGTTTTGTGACCTGCCAGTTTCTGTAAGCCACACTTAAACATCATCAATAAACCCTTGGTTGCATTCATTAATGCTTTAAACCATGAGTTTTGTCTTTCATGTTCGTCAGGTTGGATTAAAGGCAAAATATGTATGTGTATGCAAAGGCATTTTTAGATAATTGCAACAAAACATCCAACTGTGCTTTAACTTGTGAAACCTTGTTATCTCTCATGAGCTCTTTGAGACACAATATTTGACCCTTTATTTTATTCACTTCCTTTTTTGTTATTTCTGTACTGACTAAATTTAGCATTTTCAGTCAGTGATTATTCTTTTTTCGATTTCAGGTTTTCCACCAGTTGAACCAGCATTTGATCCACTCATTTTGAACACACATAGAAATGACCGTCGCTTAAAAAATCCAATATCAAGCCAGCAACAATGATAGCCACAGCGTACAATGCAGGAACGGCATTCACATCCAACGAGCCCAAACCACAAACACATCCAGGCCTTCCGCTTTTCATACACATGAAAACCCACATGGCAGCAACCCAACACCCAAAGTAACAACACACAACTTACGACACCAATTCAAACTGCGTTTCAAACAAGCCACAACACACGTTACATACCACAGTTGTGAGTGGGAACTGTGTCTGGACTCAATAATGGATGATCCAATATCAGTGTTTGTCTCTGCATTGAATGGCATAGCTCCGTTCCAGTAATCTGTAGATTTTTGCTTACAAATATAGGCACTATCAGGATTGTAAAGTTAGTCGCCTAGAGGCTGAACAGAGGTACACTCCTGCCGGACGTGCTGGCTGTCATAAATTGAAAACGGATCTGATGACTGCGTTTTGAAAATGTATCGTAGAAAGATTCATCCAGACCGTAAGACAAGTGTTGAAAACAAACAAGCAAATCAAAACAGTGATCCCAAGTACTAACAAAAATCATCAGAGCGTCAAGTGGTAAGCAAAAATGAGGGCTTCCCCTGTCGCCCCTCTCGTTCCATTCATTGACGGAGGTAACTGACAGCGTTGATATCCGTATTTCCACACCATGTGACCCAATCACTGCATGTGTCAAAATAAAGGTGTACACTAATAACAACAAAAGTCATAACCTGGCACTTACACCCTGGTTCATCTTTTATATATTTTTTTCCTTGGTCTGTATTTGTGTATTCAGGTGGGTGGTCACACCATGCTCCCTATTCGCTGGATGCCCCCAGAGAGCATCATGTACAGGAAGTTCACCACAGAGAGTGATGTGTGGAGCTTCGGGGTCATTCTATGGGAGATTTTCACTTACGGCAAACAGCCATGGTTCCAGCTCTCCAATAATGAGGTACACTATCAGTAACATATGTTTATGTATGATATAAGTCTGTACTAAGTAATTGACTTTTCTTTATTATCAGCAACCAACAAGGTTGAAGGGTTGAGGTTCATTTATTTACAATTATACAACACTAGGGTTGCAAAACGAAACAAAGTTTGAGTCCCTTTTTGCTACATTACATAAACAAGAAAAACAAAACAGAAAAAAATGTATTTATAGAGTGGAGTGTAAAGGATGAACTGAGGAGTGTCACAGACTGAGGAATGAAACTGGTTTATAGGCTTAAGATATTTCTGTATCTTTTGCCAGATGGCGCCAGGGTTACAGGGTCACTTCACCAATATCACTGATGCTCTATAGATGGGTACCAGTGATGTTCTGGGCAGGTTTAATCACCCACTGTAAAGCCTTCCTGTCCTGGGCCGTACACAAATCATGCCAGTTTGTGATGTTGACCGATGTACGGTCAGGATGCTTTCTATTGCTCCTCCGTAAAAGCTGCCATTCAGCTCCCTCCAGAATTTAGCCTTCTTAAGTTTCCTTAGCAAGTAGAGCCTTTTCTGTTTATTGCTTAAACTGTTCACCTGCTCCACCTCAGCCTCACTGACATAGACAAGGGTATGTGTCTTTGCCCCCTTTTTTCTAAAATCAACAATCAGCTCTTTGGTTTTGCTGACATTTAGCAGTAGATTGTTCTTTGTGCATCACTCTGCAAGATTGTTGATTTACTGCTGAAATTAACTCTCATTGTTGCTTGTAATGCAGTGTGTTGCATTGTTGTTTGTAATGTCTTCCTGGCTTATATTTCCCCATGCTATTCCTGGTTTGTACTTTGCTTTTGATTCGTACTTGGTATTTGGGTTGACCTTTTTTTAGATTGTTTCCTGGTTTTCTCCTGATTTGTTTTTTGCCTTTGCCTGCCTTGTGTTGTTGCCTTATTTGGGGGTTTTGGATTTCATGGACTTTGGGTTTCAGCTTTGTTTAATAAAGCTCGCTTTTTGTTCCTTATCTGGCTGCTTGTGTGTCCCACCTTTGGGTCTTTTTTTTTTTTTCGTACTGTCAGGATTCAACATTAAAAGGACCCAAACGTGAGACACACGAGCAGGAAGATAAGGAACAAAAAGCGAGCTTAATTAAACAGAACAACAGGGTGGAACAGAAAACCCCAGGCAGGAAACACTGATAAAGGTGGGAAATGGAAAGTGAGACATGACACAGGAGGATGTAACTTCAAAATAAAACAGGAAATAACAAAACCACAAACTCAAACTATGACAAGGTGAGACTACCTAATCGAACTGTCTGGGGTCTGCTTGTGAGGAAGTCCAATTTCCAATTGCAGATTGCGGTAGTCACGCCAGACTGTGAAGTTTTCTAATGTTGAATGCTGAGCTGATGTCAACAAACAGCATTCTGATGTAGCTGTTGTTATTTTCAAGGTGTGTGAAGACTGAGTGGGGGGCAGTGAATATGGCATCCTCAGTAGATCTGTTGGTTCTGAATGCATACTGGTGAGGGTCCAGACTGGCAGGGATGTTGTCTTTGATGTGCTGGAGAACTAGTTTCTCAAAACACAGGAACGATGGTGGACTAGATTAAAAGAAAATTCCAGATTATTAAAACAGATTATTAAAAAAATCCATATTATTAATACTTTCCAGACCCTTAAAACTTTTTTAAGGTTTTAAACCTTAATAATAGGGGTGTGCGATATGACGATATTAGATCGTGAAGGATTAGAATGTGTAGACGATCTGCCAAAGTGCAGAGATCGTAGGGATCGACTCTAGGGCACATTCTAAAAATTGTAGTTCTATGCTGATGCACCGACGCACCAAACGTATTACGTCATCAACCTGACCGACCAATCATAGCGAATTACAGGCAGTGACGCGCTTTCTTACCCGCCAACCGCTCAAAACATTTCATCACCAATTGTGATGAAGTGTTTTGAGCGGCATGTCAAACCACACATCACAGCCAGCCTCCCTGCATCACATGACCCACACCAGTTTGTGTATCGTCCCAACCACTCCACAGAGGATGCAATATCCACCACTTTGCACTCAGTCATCACCCATCTGGACCAGAAAGACACCTACGCCAGAATCCTGTACACTGATTTCACCTCAGCATTTAATACCATCATCCCCCAGAGACTAATGGAGAAACTCCTCCTACTCGGCCTGAACACTGCCACATGTCTCTGGATCCGGGACTTTCTGACGGAGAGACCTCAGTCTGTCCGTGTCGGAAATAACACGTCCAACTCCATCACGCTGAGCACTGGATCTCCTCAAGGCTGTGTACTCCTGTGTACTTTACACTGCTAACACACGATTGTGCATCCAGACACGAGGGGAACCAGATCATCAAGTTTGTGGACGACACCACAGTGGTGGGACTCATTCATAGAAATGAGGAATCAATGTACAGAGAAGAAGTTAAACACCTAGAGCATAGGTCACCAACAAGCGGCCTGCGGTCCGAGTCCGGATCCAGACGCCGTCCTATACGGACCTGGACCTATAGTCAATAAATTATTTAAGTATTTTAAATTTTGACGGGGTGCTTCTATTTTGACCAGCGGAGCTTTTCTAGACTTTACGGTACTGGTTTAGTGGATCAGGAATTCCACTGACCAATTGCATGCGAGTTAAGCCATCCCATGTGATGTGATCAAATCTGTGCATTCCAGGCGATAAACATTGCGACTCTGAATACAGACAGATGAAAGAGGTGAGAAGTGAGTGACAGACGGAAAGACGAGTGAGCGATACAAAGAGAGAAGACAGAGAGACAAGTGAGCCGGAGACAACAGAGAAAAATACCCACACATGGCGCTCTCTAAGAAGAGAAAAGTGGACAGCGAAAACAGAGCTTTCAACCCAGAATGGACAGACTCATTCATGTTCATTCTTCCCAGTGGAAGCACAAAACCAGTCTGTCTCGTATGCTCAGAGACCGTGGCACTCATAAAGTGTCAATGTGAAACGGCACGATGAGACAAAGCAAAGTTTTTGACCAAACATGCCCACTCAAGTCTGAACTGAGGTCACAGAAAATAAGCAGTGTCAGAGCCCAATATGAACAATCCACCCGGATCCTGACCCATTCATTCACTGCCCAACAGCGTGCTAATGAATGTTCCCTCAGAGTCGCTTGGATTTTGGGTCAATACAAAAAGCCATTTTCTGATGGAGGGGTTTTCAAGGAGTGCATGAGTGCAGTAGCTGAAACCTTACTTGAGGGGAAACAGAAAGAAGAGCGTTGTGACAAAATAAAGCAAATACCTATGTCAGCATTATCGGCCACAAAGAAGTGAAATGTTAACCCAGGATATGCTAGCCCAGCTGGATGAAGCCATTCAAAAGGCACCATGTGTAGGCTTAGCTGTAGACAAGTCCACTGATGTGTCTGACAATGCTCAGCTGTTAATTTATGTAAGGTTCTTCAACAAAGACAAGAAAGAGTTCTGTGAAGACCTGTTAGGTGTAACTCTCCTTCAGACCAGTACAAGAGGAGAGGACATCTACCTGGCCATTAAGGAGATGTTAACAATGCGAAGAATAGAGTCAAAACAAGTGGTTTCAATAACCACAGATGGAGCCCCTGCCATGATAGGGAGAGAGAAAGGAGCTGTGGCAAGAATGAAAAAGGACAATCCTGAGCTCATCTCTTACCACTGTATAATTCATCAATCTGTCCTGTGCTCCACCCTGTCAGAAGAGCATACTGAGGTGATGAACACGATGATGAAAATGATAAATTTTCTCAGGACATCCTCTTCCTATCAGCATAGCATGCTTAGGGAATTCCTCAGAGAAGTTGATGCAAATGCTGATGATCTTTCGCTGCACAACAATGCGAGATGGCTCAGCAAAGGCAGGGTGTTGGAGCGCTTTTGGTCCATCAGGAGGGAAGTAGCAGCTTTCTTGGCAGAGCTGAGAAATCAGAAGGCAAAAGATGGATAATGTGGCCTTTTTGGTTGATATCACTTCACACCTGAATGAACTGAATTTGAAGCTACAGGGCAAGGACAACTCAATTTGTGAACTGATGACAGCTGTCCGCTCCTTTCAGAGGAAGCTTGAAGTGTTCAAGGAAGACCTGCAGGGAGACTGTGCACACTTCCCAGTAGGGGTGGGCAATATGGGCAAAAAATAATATCTCTATTTTTTGGGATTTTGCCGATAACGATAATCAGTCTATATCCTTTAAAATGTGATTGGAATTGTCTGAGTTAGGGCTTGTGTCCACCAAATGCATTTTTAGCGCTGAGAGCGCTCAAAAACTCATTTTCCGAGCGCCCAGCGGTGTTAAAAGTTGAACAGATTTCAACTTGAAGCACTCTGAGCGCTGCACTAAAAAAACGTCTCCACTGACGTCTTTTTACCGCTGAAGGCACTTGCGCTCTGAACGCTGAAGCTCATAGGATTTGTATTCAAAATAGGTGCTGCTAGCACTAAAAACGTGTTTGGTGGACACAGACCCTTATACCTATTTAAAGATTACAATAATGGGCACAATGTTTAAGGAAAACACTTATTTATTTTCTTTTAAACTTTAGTACAAATAAAACAAAGACTCTCCATTTTTGAACTTTTGAACTCAATAATTGAACTACAATGTAGGAGTATTGAATTCTGTAAACATTCAGATGCTCTGCTGTCAGGTAAATTGTGCTGCAGTGCAGACAAACGAGCATATAATAAAACAGTGGCATTTGTAACAAAGTGCTCCATGCATATTTTGAGAACTATTGCGCATCATCATCAAGTCTATCTTATGGCCTTATTAAACAAATGACTAACTTCAAGTTCTGTCCAGGATTCTACAACAACAACAAAAAAACACAAAAAAAGACATTTGCTAAAAAGGTTCACTAGGGGTTTTCTCAAATATTGTACAAAAATATAGAGATTTGTAAACAAATGACATTAATGTTGAAAAAAATTCCACAATTCTCAGATAGAAAAAATACCCAGTAGTATTACAGCTATGGACAGATGCCAGAAACTTTGCAGAACTTTGAACATTTTAACATTCTAGGCTAACGGTTCACTGATTACATTAACAGGCTACTTCAGATTATGAGCCAAAAACACCAGTCTGTCCACATTGTCTGGCTTGAGTGAAGCCCGATGACATGTCACAACATTTCCCCCTGTGCTAAATGCTCTCTCTGAAGGGCTGCTTGAGGCAGGGATGCAGAGATATTTTTTAGCCAGTTTCCCCAGTCTGGGGAAATTCACCTCCTGTGTCTTCCACCATTCCAGTGGATTCACATCACTGTCCACCTCTGGTATCATCAGGTAGCTCTTGAGCTCCTTTTCGATGCCAACAGCCAGTGACTCCCCTCTGGCTGGTTTCTTAAAATAGCTGCCAAAAGACTTCTTCATCTTTTTGGCTGGCTCAATGGTGTCTCCTCAACCTGCTCCACTTTCTGCTGAGGCAGTTGACGGACCTGAAGAATCGCTCTCTTCCTGCGTCGCTATAGACAAAAGCTCAGAGGAAATTGTGGACACTATGACCTGGTCATCCTCATTGGAATGTTTTTTAAACCGTGGGTCTAATGTAGATGCCACACTTACTAGGCCATCCACATCGTCATCTCTGTACTTGGTGTTAAGGTATTCCAGTTTCTTTGATTTTCTTTGTGAGCTCTGTGTCATCACCAGGCCTGGAATTTCATCATTTTAGGGGCAAGGCCACTTGGCCTTTCGTGTTGTCAATTAATTGAGGGCACAAAGGCCAAAAGCCAGGGCAGCAAGGCCATAAAATAAAACAATGATTTTAAGTCCACGTCCATAATGAATTTAATTTAAGGACTAAGAATGTATAAATATATGTGAAATGAATACATAAAACAAGCTCAGGCGAGAACTTTTCAACTTTCAACTATTTATTAATTCATAAATGCATTTATTTTTATTTTATATTTATTTTCAACATATACTACAAAGTAACTAGCATTTATGCCCGGTTATGTGATTAATCAGTCAATATCTTCTCAGCAAGCTAGCAAGCGTTTGTTGATAAAAATGTTACAGGCTGAGGCTACGGTCGGCACGTTAAACACTGGGTCAACGTTGTAGCGATATACTGTACAAGCAACGCGTATTGCGTAAATTTAATGTTAACTTTAGATCGAACATTTTTTTCGCTAATTTATCACACTGTCTTACCTCAGACCCGGCAACTTTTTCCTCCTCCTCGGACCCAACGTCTCGGTCATGCAGACATTGGGGGTGCATTTGATGAAGTCTCCTGGTTAGCCAGCGATAGATTGCTGTCAAACTGTCGTTGTAGCCCGCCCGAGCGGTTCATGCCAGGCTCGAATCGAACCTACCACTGGTGATGTACGCATCGTCTCATTTGATGTTGCCAGAATGTCATAAAAAGACGCATTTTTTTTCGGCAAAAGATGCCGGTGTTCAAAGCCATGTTGACAGGGAAGAGGCAGAGGAGAAAATTGCAAAATCAACTAGGGCAGTGCGGGCGGGGCATCAAGGCCACTGTGGCCTAAGGGCAGATATTTTTTTCAGGGGCACAAGGTCAGGTAGGAGATGGTCACTACCTGCTCACCTGAAAGAGCATCCGTAAACTCTAGCAGGGAACTAAGTGCTTTGCTCACTGATTCTAGCACATCAACATCTTGCCATGTTGAGATAAGATGTCTGCACCCAGCACATGACGAATGGTCTTTTCTTGCTCAACAAATCTCTCAATCATGTGCTGTCTTGAGCCCAATCTTGTTGGTGATTCTGTGATGAGTTTATGCTCTGGGAGCTTCAGCAGATCTTGAGCATCACCCAGTGCTTTCTTCAATTTCCAGCTGTTGGAAAAGGCTCCAACTACCTTCTTGCACACTCCAATGGCTCGGTCTATCCTAGAATCACTCATGCTCCTCTCTGGAAAATATTTTAAATAGACAGAACAACATTCATTATTAGCCAATTTCACAGTGTAATGATGCAACATCACTACCATGTATCTAGGCCGTATACTACTATGCATTGCAGTTTAAAATAGCAGTTAATTTCATATAAGCCTAGTAGGGTATTTGTTAAACTGTCAAATAATAAAACACCTATTTATTTTCACTTTTATCTTAACATGGTCGACACTCAAATAAAAAATAGCTATTTCATATCAACTGCATTAAATAAGAATATTCAAATGAAAGAACTCACCGATTACAATATGAAGCCGGTGCCCAAAAGCACGGCAGTCTTTTTCCAGTTGTTACTTCTGAGTGCACTGACGACGTTTGCACCGCTGTCGGTGGTCATGCAGACCATGCCCTCTTCACTCAACGACCATGATGCGAGGGCATCTTTCAGACCAAGGGCAATGATGTCTCCTGTGTGGTCATCTGGGAAATAGGACGTTTGCAAACAGTAGCTCTGAAGTAGCCAAGATTCATCAATGAAATGCACGGTCAAAGAGAGATATGGCTCCGATGTTCTGCTCGACCATAAATCGGTTGTTGTTGTGAAGTGTGTCACCTTTTGCACTTTATCCATCACAGCTTTGCGAGTTGAATCATATGGCTGGGGAGAGAAGTTTCACTGAAATATTTCCGACTAGGCACTGTGTATCGCGCGTCTAGGACATTCACAAGTTCTTTAAAGCCTTCTCTCTCCACCAACTGCATCGGCAACATCTCTTTGGCTATGAACTTGGTGATAGCATTTGTTATGTCTTGCCATCGTTGGCTTTTTCTCTCATACGGCACTTTTCTGCTGAATGATTCAGCAAGGGTTTGTTGAGTGTGCTGACCAGGTACAGGTCGACTCTGTTTTTCCTGAGCAGCAGTTGAGTCGCGAAGTTTCTCGTATTCTTTGTACTCTTTGCTATGGTTGGTTCTGAGGTGATGAAACAGGTTCATTGTGGAGCTCTGTTTCATGGTGATAGATCTTCGACAAATCTTGCATAAAACCGTCTTTTGGCCCACATCAGTATTTTCGAAACTAAACCATTTCCATGCCAGAGAGGTAGACCCACGTCTCGGCACTAAATCATCTGAAGTACCGGTAGCTTCAGGGACTGGAGGTGCCTGCATTTTCTCTCTACCATCACCACGCGCTGCTAAACTGTTGCAAGGAGGATGCTAGCGAGAGGTCATGTGATCACGTCATGTGATCACGTAGGCCCACTAGTCGTGTGACTGAGGCCCCGTCCACAAGGACGAAAACGATCTATTTTTCCTCCGTCTTCCTCGGTATCATTTCAAGAATATTTGCGTCCAGACCGATCCACTGAAAATGACTGAAAACGCTGTAGTTCGTATTCCAGGCCTATAGGTGGTGCTTGAAATTCACCAAAAACGGAGAAGAAGAGACGGAGCATGCGCAAAAAGCTTGCGCGCTGTAAACAGACAGTAGACGGAGAAACCGAACACAACAAGAAGAAGACGAAAATGGCTAGTGCAAGGAAACCAGAATCGTTTGTGTGGACTGATAATGAGGTCGAACTGCTGCTGCGACTCACACTCGACTACAAGGCGAGTAAGTTGCAAGAAACACGAACACAAGCATGTAGTCCGCCGTTGTTGTTGTTGTTGTTGTTATGAGACGTCGCGGGGTTCAGAGGTCGAAGGCAAGAGGTCGAGGGGTGGGGCGAATCCTGCCATGCTGTAAAGAGCGTTGCTGCACCGTGTATTAAGTGGATGTGAGGAGTTTCCGCGTGCGTTTCAATATTTTTGGCGAAGTAATTTAAATACTCGATAATGGAAATTTGCACATCGTCAAAACAACAATGACGATATTATCGCAAATTATATATATCGCCCCACCCCTACTTCCCAGCAGTGCAGGAACAGGTTCAGGGACAGAGAGATGTGTCTTCTTTTGTTGACTTTGTTGATAAGCTGATTGTAAACTTCCGCAAACGTTTTGACAGCTTCAGCTTCAGACAGCAGCTCACCATGTTCATTCAGAACCAATTTCTCATCACAGATGTCAGTGGGTTCTCAAAAGAAGTCACACTGCACTTAAAGTGGGCAAATGCTGGGCCTCTCCAGATGCAACTGATTGATCTCCAAGCAGATGTTGCCCTGAAAGAGCAGTTTAGAAGAACTGACCCCGCCACTTTCTGGCTCCAAATGGTCTCTGAGACAGCTTTCCCAGGTCTGAGGAAAGTAGCCCTGTACATCTTGACTATGTTTGGCTCCACATACAGCTGCGAGGCAGCTTTCTCCACAATGAACATAATTAAAACGAAATATTGTTAAAAGCTCACCAATGAACACCTGCATATGTGTATGCGAATGGCCCTGACACCATTCCAGCCCAGATTCAAAATCCTTGCAGGACAAGCTAGAGCTCAATTCTCTCACTGAACAATTGTTCAGTGAGAGAATTGAGAAGAACTGAGAGAACTGTTCAATTGTTAAGATGTGTTGATTTATCTGTTATAAAATTGGTTGACTGTTAAGATGTCAAGCAATTACAAGGAAAAGGGAAACTCAAGCTGCTGCTACACTTTATTTTTCAAAAATTAAGTACTTTATTTTAAGATGCACAATTTTTAAAAAGCTATTTTATTTTCACTATTTTATTTATTTTCGCTAATTTATTTTTAAATGCAGCCCTTCTTTAACTTAGAGAAAAGAAAATATCTACAGTATTATATATCTGTATAATTAAATGTTAATGACAATAAATATTGTCAATGTTTTTGAATTGTTCTTTCTTTATTTGATTTGACAGTCAGTTGTTGATTACATGCAGATGTTGATACAACTACAAGGCTACTTCAATATATATCACACTAAATCATAACGCAAGTTAGACATTATGATGTTCCAGACCTTTGCTTGAGGAAATTTTCTCTAACTGGATCTATTTGACTTTTAGTTGAATACCCCTGACCTAGAAGGTTGGTGCAGAGAAAATAATCTGGTGCTCAATGCGACAAAACGAAGGAGATGTTTCACAGTCACAGCCCGAGCACGCTCCTCTCAGCATCAGTGGCCACACAGTGGAGAGAGTGGAGAACATCAAGTTCCTTGGAGTGCAGATCTCGCAGGACCTAAGCTGGAATAAGAACACCTCAGGGATCACGAAAAGGGGCCCAGCAGAGACTGTACGTCCTGAGGAAGCTGAAACAAGCCTCTCTCCCCATCAACATGCTCAGGACCTTCTATAGTGGTGTGCAGGGCTTAAAGTATTCCGGCGCCGTGCCGGATTTCTGGCGTGCGGCGTTTGGCTGCGGGAAAAAAAAAAAGTCCTATATTTAAAAAAAAACGTCTTTATCACTTTCGAGTTCATGAGTTCGTCTGTCAATGATATGAGAGGAACACAACTCTCCCTCTCTCAAACTAACATTATTAGCCAATCAGAAGTAGAATGGGGCGGGTCTTGGAAAAATGTGCTTCAACTGAGTCCTATGCTGCATCGATGACCGAGCAGAGACCTCACGTAGGAGAGTAGGATGGAGAGTAAGTTCATGAAGCCTGGGGAAGATGCCCTCCTAATTGATAATGGATTAAAAAATAAATGGCGCTGCACGTGGATAGAAGATCAGAATGGAGTAAAAACTCAACACCTGGCGAGCAGGAAAATGAATATAGCCAATGCCTCAGCACTTACGTACAGAGTCCCCTCCCTTCTTCCAGTATGATCTAAAAATATTGATAATTTTTAGCCTTATGTGCGTTCATACATGCATGTAGTATTCTTTGTGATGTTGTCATAAGAATAGCTTTCCCCCACTTAAATAATCCCCACTACACCACTGATTGTCGCCTTGTGATTGTTGACACCTTGTGACACACACACACACACACACACACACACACACACACAAAAAGTTCAGGCTCAGGATTTTTGTTTGCTTTAACCCCTGGGTGTGGTGGAGCGTGTTCTGACATATTGTATCTCAACATGGTACTCCAGCTATTCCAAATTATAATCCACAGTTGCTTAGTAAAAATGGTTAATCCTCCTTTTGCTTAGTTTTATTCAGTCTATGGCAGTATTGAACAAGAAGCTGTTATATGAAGAGCAGCAGGCAACAGGATGTAGCAGAATCAGCTTATAACTAAAAATGACTAAGCGAGACTGTTAATTCCATTCAGACGTCCTTTAGTGAGTAAAGAAGGGGCAAAGAAAAACATACATATAGCGTGTGCTAACTAAACAAGAGGTACAGCATAACTTCCTGCCTCAAAACTGACATCATCACGTCACGTTCACCTTTTGCTCCTAGAACATCCTGGGTAATAAAGTCTGTTTTTAATGTAACTCCAAATCAAATGAAATGAAATGCAGTTCTCCATTTAACATATTAACAGTTTTTATGAATATGAATGTTAACTTATATTTTAACTTATTAATTCTTGCAAATAATATGTTCTTTCAAATAAATTCTCAACACAGGATGAACACCTCCAACTTATCTGTGAGGTAACAACTCCTTTTCCCTTATTAACATTATCAGGGTCTCTATTATCACTGAGTTTAAATCTGTCATTTTGCCAAACAGGCGCTTTTGCCTTTGCCTTTGACAACATATCACCCGCCATTGTCTTGTCAGTTAGCTCTTAAAGGGATAGTTCGGATTTTTTGACATGAAGTTGTATGACATCCTCACCATCAGTGTCGTGCATCAGCAGTGACTTTTCCCCCACTGTGTCCTGTGAGCCGAGGTCTGTCCCGCTGTTGTTGCTGAAGAAAGTAGAGCATGTTGATGGGGAGAGAGTGTAGTGCACACTTCAGCAAGGACGATTATGTTCCTACACGCCCAGGAAAGAGGAAGAAACATGTTTTGAAGAGCGCTGCTGTGCCACGACCCCAGGTAAGAACAACTATCTACAAGCTAAAGACGGTGCCTTTTTATATGATGGCTGTTATTATTATTGTCAGCAACTATGTACTGTCTGTACAGGTCCAACTTCAGCTTGGACCGCTTCTCTGTCTCTCTCCTCTCTCTCTGCCCGTTCTAACTCCATTTGACGAAGCTCGGTGTCTGTGTATTCGGGTTCATAAAGATATCCCTTTGGCTCTGTGGTAAAAGGAATGTCTTCATCACTCGTTTCGTAGTCAGACATATTTACGTTTACCATCCGAGCATGTAAACACCGTGAAACAGCTGATGGAGCAGTGCGGTGTGTCAACAGGCGGAAGCGCGCAGTGATACGAAGGGAGGGAAAATAGTGCCAGGTGATCGTGAGGTCTGACTTTTTTGTCGTAAACGATTTTGTGATGCAAATGTTTTACTCTTTTGAACGGATATTGTTTTTTGAAGCAAAACGCTTTATCTTCGTGACCCCGCAAACTAGCAGTAACTACTTTCTTTAGCAACAACAGCGGGACAGACCTCGGCTCACAGGACGCAGTGGGGGAAAAGTCACTGCTGATGCACGACACTGATGGTGAGGATGTCATACAACTTCATGTCAAAAAATCCGAACTATCCCTTTAAATCTCTGCACACTACAGCTACGCTACTAAATGTGACTCCTGCTACTCTGTGCTGGGACTCTGCTGCACGGAGTAGATGCCTCGGCAGTTTGTAAACATAGCTTCTGTCATCAGACTATTGTTTTTTTAAAAAGTAAAATGAGTATGCCCTACCACCGTGTAACACCGGAAACGCCAACTACTGCAGCAAGCCTAGTGCAAGGTTTAAAAATAAGTTATTTATAAGGAAAAAAATATGGCAATGTTAAAAACCAATGTGCATACAGATGCATTTTTTTTGGTAAACATGGAAATATGAGCTGAAGTACTGCCAGGTGTCTGGCAACAAAATAAAGTAGAAATGTATTTTGTCTATTAGTTACATGCAAAGTTTCAATCAGTTGTTGAAGAGTAAGGAAAAAAAGATTTGCACTACTTGTTAAAAACTAATCATATACAAATATTTATAAACTGCTGTTTGCATATTTGTATTATTATGTTAATAATGGAAATAAAAACAAAATTTCAGAAATATTGCGCTTTGATGTAGTACTTGAATGCTAAAATGGCCTTCCTACAAGATCATACCAGCAGTGGCCCCAAGCTAATTTGACTTGAAGACCCCCGTTTGAAAATAACAGAACTCCAAATTCACTCTCAAATTCATGCCTAACAATAAATCAACAGGACCAGGTGGCTTCCCTGCTGAATTCTACAAAAACTTCTGGAATACTCCCCTATGTCCCCAGTTTTCAACTGACTAACAGATGATATCTAACAAAAATTGAATCTAGATAAACATGAACACCGCTATAATCACTCTTTTATTTAAACCTGATAAAGACCCCATCTCCCTATCAAGCTATTGCCCCATATCTCTCATCAACACAGACGCAAAAACCATTAGCAAAGCTCTCGCACTATGAATTGAAACAGTCACTCCATCCATCATCTATTCCGGCCATACTGACTTTATTAAAGGAAGACACTCATCTAACACACTCATCTAACAATCTGCTCAGACTATTCAACTTAATCCATTACACACCCCACACAAACTCACCAACAGCCATCGTCTCATTAGATGCAGAAAAGGCATATGATAAAGCTGCAGAGCAGTGTGGCTCCCAGCATCAGCTGTGAAGATTTTAACTTTTTTTTTTTTTTTAAACTAAGCTCCCTGTCTTCAGCTGAATCTCATGATGCAGAACTGCAAACTGCCCCTAGGTGGTGAGTCCAATCTGCATGAAATTTTGCATGCAAAATCTATGGTTCCTTGTAACAAAAAATTATCAGAAGAATTTTGATAGTACAAAAAATCTTCAAGTTAGGCAGCAACACAGCAAGTGTTGTCTAACCTTGGTAACAGTAACTCTGCTTAACATGCCACTCAAGGATATCAAAGGACTCAGTGACTGAGGCATAAAGACAGGATTATTACAGGATTAAGCCTCCACTACTATCTGATAAACTGTTCCCAAAAACACATCTTGAGAAATGGCCCAGAGTTCACCATGAAGTGTCAACTGTTCTAACAATGGAAAAGATCATGGCACCTCGGACCCATCGGGTGCCTTGGCCTGTGTAAATGGGCTGTTAATCTACACGCCTGTCTTGTGTGTTGATTCTAATTATCTGTTTTGTTTTATTGTGCCCTGTAAATATACCAATGTATTGAAACATGGTGTGAAGACATTGTCACAGGTTGATGACAGCACATGGTGAAGATGACACTCAGTAAAACTCTCACAAATGTCCACTCTCTCACACATTGTTTCTCCCGACTATGGTGGTGAGTGCAGGCGCAAGATACCACGTTTAACTAGGTCAGAGGTGATCTTGCTTTATTAATGAAATTGCGTGGGTTTATTAAAGGTATTTGACTGGGAAGTGGTGAATCCTATGATAACTAATATTTGTTTAATGTAAGCATGGTAGTTAAGTTGTATAATTGTGTAAAATGGAAGGTGTTAGTTGGTACACTAGGATGCTGTTGAGTGTGCCCTTTCACTGACGTCATGAGCCTGTGAGAGGTGTACAAGTGTGCATGTGCAGAAATAACGTTTGGCATCTCCTCTCTATTCCAGCAACACTTATGTTGAGCATGTGTGTTATTCCTACATGTAGAGCCTTAAGTATAATTAACCAGCATTCCAGTCCTTTAAGATGACAGCGCCAACAGGTTATGGGCCCAAGAAGGAACTTGGAAGCCAATGGCACCAATTATATTTCAACGGAGATGTGAAAAACTACAAGTTATGGGAGACTCGGGCACCTATGTCTGCATGGGCTAAAAGCTACCATATTAAAAGAGCCCGACGAGGACCCAGAGGAAGTTGAAGAAGGCACCAAGAAAAATGAGGAAGTCTACTCTGATTTAATACAAGTTTTGGATGATAAAAGTATTTTCCTCATGATGTGAGACGCAGCGGATGACGTTGAAAATATTGAGGGAGCATTATGTAGGTAAGGGGAAGCCCCGTGTGATCAGCTTGTACACAGTGCTAACATCTCTCCAGAAAGCGGCTAATGAGAGTGTCACAGATTATATTATCTGTGCTGAGACAGCTATGACAGCGCTAAAGAATGCTTAAGAGACTCTTAGTGACGGTTTGTTTATTACAATGATTCTGAAAGACTTGCATGAATCATTCGAGCCGTTTTCCATCCACATAACACAGAGTGACACAAAGATAACATTTGCTGAGTTTAAAGCCAAGTGTTACAAGAGTACAGAAAAGTTTAACAACCATTCAACTGATGACGTGATGAAAACAAGTGAGTGCATGAAAGGCAGAGAAAAAGACAACTCTGATACAACATTAACTGCTACAACTGCGTCCAGAAGGGACATAAGGTCCATGAATGCAGTGGTGAGCGTAAAGAGCAGAAACAGTGGTGCAGTATTTGCAAGAGCTCCACATATAAAAACACAAACTGCAGATGAAAAAGGAAAGACAAAGTGAAACAAACAGCGGATGATGACGACCACACATTTGCATTCAAAGTAAGCCAAGTATGTGAATGCCAGGTTCGTGAGCTGAAACAGAAAAGGCTAATGGGCAACACGAGCAACATCACACATAGTCACAGACATTGGCAAGTTTAACGATTTTGACGAAACCTTCATGCCGATAAAGCATGTCCTGGAGTTGGCTGACGGAGTGAGGACCACTGACATCGCGCTGAGGAAGGGGTGCTGCTGAGGTCCGCCTGAGAATCAGCGCGGGTCATGAGGTGAAAGCAACGCAGAATGAGGTGCTGTCTGTCCCGTTGTTTCCTCAGGACATTTTCTCAGTCAAAGCAGTGGACAGGAGCTAGTCATCTTTTAAAGAAGGATGTAACAAACTCGTGGACAAGGATGGTACCACATTTTACATTAAAGTGTATAATAGACTCTTCTATCTTAACACTGTTACTGATGAAAATGTTGAATGTCATGGCTGTCATGATATTCAAATGTGGCACGAAATTCTTGGTCACTGTAATGCTGAAGATGTGTCAAATTTGACCCTCTTCATGGTGCCGGATCCTGAGGGAGGCTGTGATGCGGTGCTCCGGTGCTCTTCCTCACACCAAGCCAGCTATCGATACCTCTCCTAGGTACGTAGCTGCTGCCCTCACCTGCTCCAAGTACTGAAAGCCCACAGCCATCGTCTCCTCGTCCCCTCTTTGCTCCTACCACACTCATCGTAGGAGACTCAATTATCAGGAACACTCGCTTTTTCAACGCAGCCACACACTGCTTTCCTGGAGCCACGGTGCCGGTTATCCTGGATAAGCTCCGCGACCTGCTGTGCTCTCTCCCATCATCCATTAACGGGGTCCTAGTTCATGTAGGAACCAATGACATGGCTTGTCGGCAGCTGGAGCTGACTGAAAAACAGCTGTGGAAAAAACAGCTGTGGAAAGGATGTCTCTCCCTTCCCCATCCTCTAATACCGACGTCGCCACGCGCATCTCGGAATGTCTGGCAGACATCTCCGCTTGGACAACTGCACATCATCTCAAGCTCAGCCTCAGTAAAACTGAACTCCTCTTCATCCCGGGGAAAGGCTGCCCTCACATGGACCTGTTGGTCACTGTCGAGGACGTCACGGTATCGCCTTCATCGACTGTGAGGAACCTGGGCGTAATCCTCGACGACGGACTATCCTGCACCCCCAACATCACTGCGGTGGCCCAATCCTGCAGATTTGCCCTCTACAACATCTGCAGGATCGGGTCTTTCCTCACAAAGGACACGATGCAACTCCTGGTCCGATCGCTGGTCATTTCCCGCCTGGACTACTGCAACTCGCTCTTGGCTGGACTCGCAGCCTCTGCGACTTAACCGTTGCAACATATCCAGAACGCTGCAGCGCGCCTTGTTTTCAATCTACCCAAATTCTCCCATGTGACCCCCCTCCTCCGTGACCTCCACTGGATTCCTGTTGCGGCCCGCATCAGATTCAAAACCATGGTGCTGGCCTTCAAGGCCGTCAACGGAACTGCACCCATCTACCTCCAAACACTGGTCAGACCACACGCCCCAGCGCGAGCACTTCGCTCTACTACATCAGCTGGCCAGCTGGTACCACCATCGCTAAGCGCAAACAAAACCTGCTCAGCGAAGTCGCGACTCTTCTCTGGTGACCCAGTGGTGGAACGAACTCCCCACCGATGTCAGGACAGCAGAATCACTCACCATCTTCCTCAAAAGACTCAAGACTCACTTGTTCAGACTTCACCTCGACCCCACAGAGCATGACTCCCTCCCAACCCCCCCACCCCAAAAAAAAACAAAAAAACAAAAACATAATTTATATGCACTTGTATGTTCTTACGCTTAGCACTTACATCATAGCACTTTTGACTTTTGGTATCCTTGATAAATAGCTGCTACTTTGCTCAGATGAGGGCTTGAAAATTGTTTCTATCTTTTCTTTTCTACATTATTGACGGTGATATGTTGTGGTTTCTTTCTTGTGACAAATGTACTTATTGTAAGTCACTTTGGACAAAAGCGTCTGCTAAATGCCCTAAATGTAAATGTCTGGCTCAGCGGACCTTTGCCAACTCACGCCCGTGGAGCTGGGCATTTCTCCAGAATCCTCAGTCTGAACACCTGGCAGAGTATTAGCAGCTAACATCCAGCATGCTGTTCAGACCGCTGCTCTGCGTGATTGACTGCTGACCTGCCACGCCCCCCTCCTGGAGCCTTCTTCTTCTCCGCCTACTCTGGCAGCACACAGTACTGTGTCTCTCACAAGCTCCCCCTGGCGACCAACCCAGGTACTGACACTTTCCCTGGTTCAACACCCTGACCGTGGTCCACTGTCTCCTACTGGCTGTCATAAAGCTACTTCCACTGCTGTGATTAACTGGTTGCCAATTCCTGTTGTTATTTCATATCGCAAATCAATGCACAGACACAGGTGTAGACGAACTGTCAATCATAGTGTGCTAGTTAATCCAGCCAGGTCAGCTAACACCAAACCTCACATCAGCAATCTAACCTTTGGGTTATTTAACATCCGTTCGCTGACCAACAAGGGACCTCTGCTCTATGATCTACTGAATGACCGTAAATTTTATTTCTTTTGCTTGACTGAGACATGGCAGCAGCCTAATGACTTTTCACACCTTAATCAAACTATTCCTCCTGGGTTTGTCTACACATCACAACCCTGTACTTCTGGCAGAGGGGGTGGCCTGGCGATACTATACAGTGAAAATTGGAAAGTGTCCTCCATTACAGTACCTGGGTACCCTTCATTTGAGTCCATTGCTCTGCAAATCCTATCTTTGCCACTATTTATCGACCCCCCAAGCCGAATAATGCCTTCCTGCAGGAATTCTTAACAACCTTATATTGTGTCCCAAAATGTACTATTGCTGGGTGATTTTAATATCCACTTGGATAGCATCAACAATGCTTTTACAAGGGACTTTACTTCATGCCTTGACACCTTTGGACTACAGCAATGTATTGACTTTCCAACAAACTCCAAAGGACACATTCTTGACCTAATCTGCTGTTCTGGTGTAACCCCTCAAAACTGTTGTGCCTCAGATCTGCCTATCTCAGACCACACGTTAATATCCTTCAATGTCAATCTAAGATTACCTAAGACTAATATGCTTCGCTCCATCTCATTCCGAAACATCAAGAATATTGACTTGTTGGCCCTCTCTAATGGAATTGATGACTTTCCTAGCAGAGACAATTTATCCATCACAGATGCACTGGTATCTCAATACAATTGTGGACTTCATGGACTGCTAAATACTCTTGCACCTCTGAAAACCAGGTCTGTTTCTTTAACCCACTCTGCTCCTTGGTTTACACAAGCACTACGCCAGCTCAAAACTAAAGGCCGTTGTTTGGAGCGCCTTTATGTCAAAACTGGCCTAGCAGTTCACAAAGAAATGTATCATAATCACATACTTCAATACAAGGATGCTTTTTCTTCAGCCAAGACAACATACTACTCAACCTTAATCAGGACAGCTGATGGGAACACTAGAGCCCTATTCTCAACAGCCCTGATGCTCTACCACCTCACTTACTCACAGTTACACAGTAACTTCATGACCTTCAATGCCAAAATTGAAAATATCCACCAGACACTGACTGCTTCAAATAACTCTGCATCCTCTCTGCACTCTTTGCCTACATTTTCCTTCAGCTTGCCAGCTTCAAACTGCCAACTGTCTCTGAAATAACTGGACTCATCCATAAATCTAAATCATCAACCTGCCAGTTAGACCCCCTACCGACCCACCTGGTAAAAGTCTGCCTGCCTGCCATGTCCTCTTTAATAACTGACATCATTCATTCCTCACTGACTACTGGTGTGGTTCTGTCATCACTAAAGACTACTGCAATAACTCCAAGAAACCTGGCACAGATCCAAATGATTTGAACAACTTTTGTCCAATCTCAAACTTGCCATTTCTCTCCAAAATACTAAAAAGAACTGTTGCAGCTCAGGTAAACACTCATCTATCTGACTACAATCTCTATGAAAAAGTTCAGTCTGGTTGTCGTCCCCTCCACAGCACTGGGACAGCCCTGGTGAAAATCACCAATGACCTCCTGATGGCATCTGACTCTGGTCGACTCTCCATTCTCCTCGACCTGAGCGCAGCCTTTGACACTGTCTCTCATGACATCCTCCTGGACAGGTTAGCCTCCATTGGAATCACTGACATCTCTCTGGCTTGGTTCAGATCATATCTCTCTGGTCGCACACAGTCTGTTCAACTCAAGAACCTAAGATCTGGCTCCTCTCCAGTCTCCAGTGGTGTTCCCCAGGGCTCTGTCCTTGGCCCCCTCCTGTTCATTATTTATCTTCTGCCTCTTGGTCACATTCTCAGGAAATGTCATCTTCCATCTACGCAACATCAATCGTCTCCATCCCTCACTTACACCAACCTGCACTGCTATCTTTGTAAACACCCTAATTAGTCAGACATCCCGTCTGGACTATTGTAATTCTCTCCTCTTTGGTCTTCCTCGGAAATCTCTTCATAAACTCCAGCTGGTCCAGAACGCAGCAGCTCATATCACCACCAGAACTCCCTCTATTGAGCACATCACTCCTGCCCTGCAGCAAATTCATTGGCTCCCTATCAAATCCTGCATTGATTTTAAGATTCTACTCCTCACTTTCAAGATCCTTCACAACCTGGCACCATCGTATCTCTCTGAACTTATTCACATCTACACACCACACACTCTCCAATCCTCTTCTGCCATCCAGATCTTTGCCCCATCTTCTAACTTAACTACCATGGGGTCAAGAGCTTTCAGCCGATCTGCCCTCCGCCTTTGGAACTCTCTCCCACCAGACATTCGCACTTCCGACACTGGCTGTGTCCAAATTCAGGGGCTGCAGCCCTCGAAGGGCGCATTTGAAGGCCAATTACGTCACAACGCCGCGCGAATGCTGTCCAAATTCAAAGGCTCCTTCAAATGCAGCCTGCACTTCCCTCTTTTTGGAGGACACACCACTACTATCCTTCACGGCCTGCTATATCCCAAGATCCTTTGCGCACCGCTGCTCAGTCCCGAAACAGAAGAGGAAGCAAGAGAAAATGGCGACATCAAGTGGCGCAGACATGATATTCAAATTTAAGTAATGGATTTATACTCGGTTTTTAGTCATTTGAACATCCAACGCCAGATATGTTACACTTCAAGGGACTATAAAACCTCCAAATTTCAACTTTCAGTTAAAATACGTGACGCTGGTACTGCTATGGTAAATATAGTTGTTATTCACCAATGGGTTAATGTTTATTTTGTAATGTTGATAATTCAGTTTAGATTTGACACATTGTACACACACAGATAAATGTACACGTTTGATAGATTTGAACCAAAACAGACTTTAATGCATGAACACCTGGTGACGCAACCAGGAAATACTCCGAAGGCTAGACCGTCCCATTTAACAACGGCGGACGCGGCCTTCAAGGTCTCTCCGAAGGACCCAGCCTTCGTGGGCCGCAAAGGCCGCGTCCTTGAAGGATGCAGCCCCTGAATTTAGACACAGCCACAGTCTCCACCTTTAAATCCCGCCTGAAAACACACTTATTCTGAGTGGCATACTCTGTCTCACACTAACTATGTAATCACATTCTTGTCTATTTACTGTACTATTGCACTATGTAGTCACATTCATATTTATTTATTTATCTTTGCAAAACTTCTACATCAATGTTACCTGATTTATATTGTTTGATGTACTGTTGTGTTGTGTGTGTGTGTTGTAAGGTATCCTTGAGTGCTTTGAAAGTCTCCTTTAAATAAAATGCATTATTATTATTATATTTGCATAATTTAATTTACTCTGTGTGGGCTCCTGCTAGCATAACATACCTGAGGTAGATGGGGAAACGAGTGAGACTTTTTGAATGTTTGGCTCTCTCTGTCACTCGGAGCAGGGTGTCCAGTCTCTGTCTGTGCCAGCGTGTGTGAGAGTGATGGACAGACAATGGGAACCTGCCCTGTCCCCTGCACAGGACAGGCTCCCACACAGATCTCTGTTCAGGCTTGGGAATAGTGAAATCCATCATAGAAGAATGCCTTAATTTTTTCAATGCTGTTAGCATAACCGATAACATCAGAGCTTATTGATACCATGGTCTTTCGAAAATTTAGCCCAGGGCCCATTTAATACCGGGTTTCGGTACCCATTCCTAGACAGTCATACAGTCGTGGTCAAAAGTTTACGTACTCTTGACTATACTCTGCTACAACTCAACAATTTTTCTGTGATGGAATGAGTGGAACACATACTACTTAGTCCCAAAAAACATTCATGAAGTATGCTTCAATTCTGAATTTATTATGGTTCTTCTGAAATTGTGGATCAAAAGTACATATACAAATTGAATGACCAATTTCAAACTGGGGAAAGTTGCGTGAATCAAATTTTCTTAGCAAGGCCTCAAAGTCTTCTAAGTGATTATGATTGATAACAGCTGGTGACTTTTCTGGGCCCATTTCAATAGGGCTGGTTTGATACACCGACTAGACTCGGCCACAAACAATGGGAAAATCTAAAGAGCACATTATTGATTTGAACAAGTCAGGAAAGTCACTTGGAGCCATTTCAAAGCAGTAACAGGTCTCAAGGTCAACTGTACAAACAACAGTTTGTAAGTATAAAGTGCATGGCACAGTTGTCACTGCCATCATCAGGAAGAAAATGCAAACTATCACTGCTGCTGAGAGAAAACTGGTCGGGATGGTCAAGAGTCAACCAAAAACCACCAAAAAGCAAGTCTGCAATGAATGAGTTGCTGGAAGACAGGTGTCAGTGTCCATAGTCAAGCTTGCATCGCCATAGGCTGAGAAGCTAGTGTCCATAGTCAAGCTTGCATCGCCATAGGCTAGAAAGGAGTCCTCTCTCCAGATGCGGCACCTTAAGACCTTTAGTTTGCTGCTAATCAGGTAGACAAAGAAAAAGCCTTCTGGAGGAAAACTCTGAGGTCAGATGAAACAAAAAATGAGTTGTTTGGCCACAATGACCAGCAATATGTTTGAAGGCAAGAAGGTGAACCCTTCTCTCATTTAGCTATCTGTGTGTTAACTTTTTCAAGATCTCCGTTGCTACAGGGGATTTAGCACTACATTGTTTTACGTATGCGCTTTTACCTCTTTTACCCATCCTGACTTTTAGTATTCGGCTGGCTGGATAAGTTACAGGCATCAGTTTCCATCACGGAAGTCTAGGCCATTTGCCCAATCTCTCCACTTCCACTTCCTATTCCACTTTTTATTCATTGAAATCCCCTGCGTAAATCCGATCTCAATCGTTTTTTATTGTTTTAAATTTGTTCAACTGGACTACCAGCTTCCTGACACCAGCTGCAGAGATGATTGCATTATACTGTTACATGCTGTTACACACCAGTTTCCCGGTGCCACAGCCCCTGTCATTAAAAGCAAGCTCCAGGACTGTTTACGTCTCTCTCGTACCCACCTGAAAGCCCCTCCTCTTCTTCTATGGTTCCTAACCATTCTACTGACCTGCATGTTGGCGCCCCCTGCCATCATCCCCTATCCCCTACACCAGGGCTATTCAACTTCAATAGCAAGTGGGCCAAATATGAAAATCACTGGGGGTTCGTGGGCCACACAGAATATTTGTCAACTAATGGCTAAAAAATAACTCTTGATGATAATAGATATTATATTAGTATGAACGAATGACACATATCCATTTTCTTTAAATTTAATACTTTCACGAGGGGCGCTAGAGAGCCAGCGATGTAGTAGGTTGTGTTTTCCATCAGCTCCTCCACTACAACTTGATATAAGTATTTAACTCTCCTTTTCTGCACTTTTTGACGGTGAAATCCGTTTCTAACATCTCGAAGAATGGTTAAAACCAGGAAACCGACTCCAAAAACACCAGAGTCTCTCTCAGAGACTGAAGACAATCCGTCGATCGAGCCTGCTAATGCTAACGCTAGCTCACCTGGCTCCACCAGCCCTGTGCATGCTATAACAGATGCACTAGACGAGGAGCCCTCTCTGTCGCCCATCCTGGGGGCCATTAGACGGATGGAAAACTCGATGAACGCGAGGTTTGACAACTTGGAGACAACTCTCGCTGGGCTTAAAACTGCCGTCGCCTCCAACACCTCCCGCATTATAAACCTGGAAGACTGGCACGGTGAGTTTGATGGACGCCTGGCCGACCTGGAAAAAAGCCAGGATGACCTGTGTGCACAAAACAAACTCCTGAAAGCCAAAGTGAACGATCTAGAGGGCCGCTCGAGGAGACAAAATATTAAAATTGTGGGTCTGCCAGAGAAAATTGAGAGAGGCTCCCCAACTACGTTTGTGTCTGACTTGCTGCCTAAACTCCTCGGAGCCGCGCATTTCCCCCAGGGGATTAAAGTGGACCGTGCCCACCGCATCGGCGCTCCAAGCAACCGACCACGCATTATGATCGCCAGGATACATCACGACACCGTGAAAGAGAAGATAATCCGAGTGGCTCGCAACGATGGTCCGCTAAACTACGAGGGGCAGCGCATTAGCATCTTTCCAGACCTCACAGCAGAAGTGATGAAGGACCGCAAGGAGTTTGATGCAGTTCGACTGAAACTTAAGGAGGCCGGTATCCGCCATGGGTTCCTGTTTCCTGCACGCCTGATTTTTACTCATGCTGGTCAAACCAAGATATTTGAATCAGCAAAAGAGGCAGCCACCTACGCTGACAGACACATACAGCCTTCAGCAGCTGGCAACGCCGAGTGACCGGATGCCGCCAGTGCGACTGGATCAAGAGCCAGGCTTACCTGCACAGGTGTGGATATTCTCACTATGGATGGACAAAATGAACGGTGAGGCAAAAGCCAACGTGTTTTTGCAATAATTGCGCTACTCAGACTTTACGTTCACATAGTTTGCCTTAACATTATGACGTATGTGTAAGGTCACTTTTGGTTATTGCTGTCAGTTCTACTATGATTGGCTCATATCTTAGACATTATGCGCTTTTGAGGAAAACAAAAAAAAGAAGAAAAAAAGGGGAAAAAGGCAGTCTTTAAAATTTGCTTTGTTACTTACATTTGTTACTCTTGTCTCTTGTTCTTAATTTTTTTTTTTTTGAAAATAGGTTTCAAAATGCATATTACCTGATTTATAAGGAGGGTTTATAATTCACTTACAGGAGAGTGGCAAGGAGTTGATATGGGGGATAATGTTAGTTTGCTTTGTTAGGTGCTTTACCGCATGTACAGGCTCCTTTCTCAGCAGCTCCGCTGCCATGTGGGGTTTATATTACCCTTTTTTTTTGGGGAGGGGGGGGCAAAGTAGGGAGTTCGAAGGGTATGTTCTATCAGTTTGGTTCACGTTGTACTCATTTTTTTTGTTTGAATACAATGGCATCTTCCTTTTTTATGTGGTAGCGGTGTCATGAGTGGCCCAACGAATGATCATAGGAATAACATTGTTAATCTAACTTCTTGGAATGTCAGAGGTTTAAACAACCCATCAAAGAGAGCCAAGGTATTTTCTCATTTACGTGACTTGAATGCTGATATCTTATTTCTGCAAGAGACACATATTAGACACACAGAGGCCTCAAAACTTAGGTGTAGCTGGATAGGACAAATATTTCAGTCAACCTTTTCAGCCAAGGCACGTGGTGTGGCAGTTTTAATCAAAAAGAATATTCCCTTCCAACACATTTCAACTAAATCAGATCCAAATGGTCGTTTCATAATTGTGACTGGCAAAATTTTGTCTGTTCACGTTACCCTCCTTAACTTATATGCACCAAACTTTGACAACCCTGGGTTTTTTCGAGGTGTTTTCCGGCTGATACCTGACCTAGCAACAACCAACTTGATTGCAGGTGGTGATTTCAACTGCGTCTTAGACACCATTTTAGACAGGTCCTCACTTCGCCCAGTTAATCCTTCGGACTCCACAAATATGCTGAATAATCTAATGAAGTCGCTTAATCTGCTTGATATCTGGAGGATTCACAATCCCACAGGGAAAGAATATTCCTTTTTCTCACAAGTTCACAATACATACACAAGGATTGATTACTTCTTAATTGATTCTAAGTTGACAGCATTTATTAAGTCATCTAAATATCACAATATCTTAATTTCAGACCACAGCCCAGTTTCTGTAGGCATGGACTTCGGATGGAAAAAACCACACTATAATTGGCGATTCAATCCAAGTCTTCTTAATGACAAAATATTTTTGGAAAAATGCTCGCTTTCGATAAAGGACTATTTAGCTTTTAATGATACAGTTGATGTTTCAGATTCAACACTGTGGGAGGCCTTTAAGGTTGTGATAAGAGGTTTTGTCATATCCTATGAAACTGCACAAAAAAAACAGAGGAGACAGAGATTATCAGTTATAGATCCACAGCTTACCCTCCTTGAAAAACAGTATAGAGAGGCTCCATCCTCACCTTTATTGAAGGAAATCGTTAAGTTAAAGCATGAATATAACTGTATTCTCTCTCAACAAATTAATACTTTGTTGTTGAAAGTGAGGCACAAACATTTTGAATTGGGAGATAAACCTGGCCCTCTTCTTTCACGCCAGCTACGAGGAGCACAAGCTAGCAGGGCTATTCACGAAATTAAAAGTCAGACAAGCTCTATTGTTACAGACCCTGTTGAAATTAATAAGTGCTTCAGGGACTTTTATGAAAATTTATATAAATCCCAAACCTCCGCAACAGAAGGGGATACTCTTCAATTCTTGCGCTCCCTTTCGCTTCCTAAAATAGACTGTGATGCACAAAATGAACTCAATGCGGAAATTACTTTACAGGAGGTTATGACGGCTATAAAGGATTTTCCGAGTGGAAAGTCACCTGGTCCTGATGGCCTGGGCATTGACTTTTATAAAGCATTTATTGATGATGTGGCCCCTCTATTATTGAGAATGTTTAAAGAATCGATAAGGAATAAAAAACTACCAGACTCATTATATACGTCAAACATCTCTTTAATATTGAAAAAAGATAAAGATCAGACTGATCCATCGTCTTATCGGCCTATTGCTCTTCTCGGGAGTGACCTCAAAGTCTTTTCCAAAATCCTAGCTAATAGATTGAATAAACATGTTGCAACTATTATACACCCAGACCAGGTGGGGTTTATTCCCAGGAGATTTTCTTTTTTTAATGTCCGTAGATTACTGAATATTGTATATAGCAAACAAAACAAGTCAAAATCTGCAATACTTACACTTGACGCGCACAAGGCATTTGATCAGGTAGATTGGAAATATATGCTTTTAACAATCAGAGAATTTGGCCTGGGTGAAAGTTTTAGCTCATGGGTAGAGATGCTTTATGCGTATCCAACTGCATCAATCCTTACCAACTCAGACAGATCTCACCCTTTCAACCTGCACCGTGGTGTTAGACAGGGTTGCCCCCTAAGCCCTCTGTTGTTTGCTTTGTGTATTGAGCCCCTTGCAATAAGTATTAGATGTAATCCAAAAATTATCCCTATACATCTGGGTAAATTAGATCATTATATAGCGTTGTACGCTGATGACGTGATCCTGTTCTTGTCGCAGCCTGAAAAATCTTTTCCAGCTTTATTGGATCAAATTAAAACCTTTGGTAAGCTATCAGGATATACTGTAAACTGGCAGAAATGTGAATTTATGCCTCTGAGTGAGGACTTAAATCCCAACTTTCTCAGAAATCTACCCGTAAAGGAGACCACCCATGTTAAATATCTTGGCACTACAATCCCCAAACAATTTGATCAGCTCTATACACTGAACTACAAGGCTCTGATTGATAAACTTAAAACTGATATTGAACTTTGGCGAACACTGCCCATGTCAATGATCGGCAGAATTAATGCTATAAAAATGGTGACCTTACCTAGATTCCTATACATATTTCAGAATGTACCCATCTTTCTGTCTAAAAAATTTTTTAAAACATTGGACTCAATCACTATGCCTTTCGTTTGGGGATACAAACCACATCGAATAAGTAAGAAGCACCTCTGTAAGCCAAAGGAACTGGGTGGACTGACGCTCCCTTTATTTCAACATTATTATTGGGCAGCTAATGCACGAGCACTTGTGTATTGGCAGCAAGCTTATCCGACAGAACTTAATGCTACTACACCATCATGGCTTGCCATAGAACAGGACGTCACTGGTACCTCCCTCCCAGCACTACTCAATACAGCAAAGAGAAGGCCTGGACCATTTAAAGGGATTGGGGTTATAGTAGAACATTCATTAAAGGTGTGGTACCAGATTAAAAAAACATTTAATTTAACTAACACTTCTATTTTTGCCCCCATTTGTCACAATCATGCATTTCGCCCCTCTCAGTCAGATTCTGTTTTCTCTTCCTGGAGAGGGAAAGGTCTGGTTACTCTGAAAGATTTGTATATTGACAATGTTTTTGCCTCATTTGACCAACTTAAAAGAAAATTTGATTTACAAGCATCTCACTTTTTCAGATACTTGCAAATCAGGAACTATACTAGAGCAAACATCTCAAACTTTGAAACCTATAACTCGCCAGATGAAATCTACTCTCTTATAACAAAGAAACCTGAGACCAAAAAGCTGGTGTCCATGTTTGTAAATGTGTTTGCAGTTCAAACTGCTCCAAGTACGCAATATCTGAGAGAGTCCTGGGAGAAGGATATAGGTACCACCATTTCAGAAGATGCATGGCGTAAATGTCTTCATAGCATACATACATGTTCAGTTAATTCAAGACATCAGCTAATACAGTATAAGGTTATACATAGACTCCATTATTCACGTGTTAAACTGCATTCATTCTATGCATCCACTTCACCATTATGTGTAAAATGTAAACAGACTGATGGTACACTGGCACACATGTTCTGGTTTTGTAACAAACTTGGTAGATTTTGGCATGATGTTTTCCATTTCTACTCTGAGGTTTACGGATATGATCTCACGCCAGACCCAGAGACAGGTATCTTTGGCTGGTCTCACCAGCTTGATACTCTTAGTCGCTGGAAAGCCTTATCAATACAGTATGGAATGGTTGTTGCAAAGAAAATTATTCTTAAAGTCTGGAACAAAGAAACATCCCCATGTTTTGAAGCCTGGCTCACTGAGTTCTCAAATATTTTATATATGGAAAAAATTCGATTTGAGTTATTAGGAAAATCAGACAGATTCCATCAAATATGGCAACCATTTCTTGATCACATCACACAGCTGAGAGGACCCTCATGACACCTTGATTTCTTGATTATGTTTGAGTATTTATTTGTCCATAATTTACACAAATGTATATAATTGTATACAGTCATGGATGGCCATAGAAACTGTAATACAGTATAGTACAACTTTCACCCCTTTTTTTTTTTCTTTCTTTCTTTCTTTCTTCTTTTTTTTTTCCTTTTATCTGTCTTTTTTCTTTCTTTTTCTCCCTAACCTACTTTGGGGGAGGGGGGTGGGAAAGAAGGGGTAATTGTTTGGGTTGTTATGTACCTGGATGTTTTGAAAATGAATAAATAAAGTACTTAAAAAAAAAATTTAATACTTTCACATAAGGAGCTTTTTAACCAAGGTCCATATTTATATTTTGCTACATTCAAGATGAACAAAACAAAGCCATCGGACCAAAATTAAAGGGAGCGTTCACAACATAACAGGTCCATACCCACAGTCAAATGTATTAGAGCTGAACAGTAAAACAGACAAACAAAATAATTAACATAAAACATAACTGTTGTCACAGAGACAGCATCACATGCCTCATGTGATGTAAAAGTATCATACATCACACTGCTGTCATTTTGAGCCTATTCAAGTTAATGGGAAAAATTACACTGCCTTGACTTTGCTATTTCAACATAGTTTGGCTCATAGGTAGTAAGGGCAATCCTAAGACACTCATGCAACTTCTCATTGGTCTTGGAGCAACGTGCCTTTGTTTTGATGGCATTCATATGAGAAAAGCTAGACTCACACGTATAAGTGGACCCAAACATTGTCAGTATTAGCAAGGCCACTTTCCTTGTTGTGGGGTACTGATATTGGTTAACATAGTTAGACCAAAAGTTCTCTGCACCCTCAGACTGCAAGTGCTGTTTTAAAGCAAAGGAGGATTGCATATCAACCATTTCCATCTGAAAGATGCTCTCATCAATAGAAGACATTACCTCTTTTGCTTTTGCACAGAAGTCTGCTTCAGGTTTGATAGAAAAGGGGTCACGAGCAAAGTGCAATACTTCAATGGGAATGTTGAACCCTTGGAATCTCTCCGTAAAGTTCTCAGTCAGTTTTGTCATGAAATCTGTCATGACGGGTGTTATCCGTGCCTCAGGTGCTGTGTTCATGAATGCACGCAGTCGTGGAAAGTGCAGCAATCCTGTTGCAGTTAGGTCTGTTGTGAAAATTGTTAGCTTTGTCTTGAAAGCACAAAGCTTCTCAACCAAATCAGCAATAGACTTTTCTCGTCCTTGCAGTTCAAGATTCAGAGTGTTCAAGTGTCTAAAAATGTCACACAGAAAGTACACGTCTGCCATGAACTGTTCATCAAGCATGCGCTCCAGGAGGTCTGCTGCCCGTTTGTGTTTACACACACGAAGGAAAGACACAATCTCCTGGTGGAGCTCACAGAAATGGTCCAGAACATTTCCCTTGCTTAGCCAACTGACATCGTTATGAACAAGCAAGTCCGTGTGTTCCGCAAACATGTCGGCAAGCATCATATGGAAAAGGCGGTTTTGTAGGCTGGAGGTTGAGCGGATGAAATTCACAATGTTCATGACGGTGTCCATGGTGTTTTTCAGATCACCACTCAGCTTTGCACACAACACAGACTGATGAATGATGCAGTGTAAAAACTGCATATGTGGGGCTACGGTTGATAGCCTCACCACCAGCCCTTGTAATCTACCGATCATGGCTGGAGCGCCATCGGTAACCAAAAGGCAAACCTTCTGTAAATCCAGCTCATGCTCGTTAAAAAATGCGACAATCTTTTGAAACATCACCTCACCTGTGGTGTGTCCCTCCAACGGAATAAGCCCCAAAAGTTCTTCTCTAAAGCGCACTCCGTCGTGAAATCTGACATAGATGCATAGCTGAGCCATGTCAGTACAGTTGGTTGATTCATCCACAGCGATAGACATAACATCAGCTTTTTTGAGGTTTTCCAAAAGCTTCCTTGAGACATCCTTTGCGAGTAATTCCACTCTGCGAAGAGTTGATGTGTCCGAGAGAGGCACTTTTTTAATGGATGAGGTGACGCTTTCCTTTATTTTTTCATCAACAACCACTTCATCAATGACAGCAAGCATACAGTCTTTAACCGTCTCCGCCTCGGTAAAAGGCCTCTTCTGTCTGGTGAGTGTCCAGGCTACACGAAGGGATGCTATCATAGCCCTCTCTTGTTCCGTGCAAAAGCAACCGAGGGTGACTTGACACTGTTGAAAAGACGCTAGTAGACGCTGTACTTTGCCTCTCCGTTCCTCCGAGCCCTCTGGAAAACTGGCAGAAAACGAGCCGTGATTTGACTTGTAGTGCCTCTTCACGTTGTATTCTTTCATGACAGATATGCATTCGTTGCACAGTAAACAGACCAGTTTATTACTCGTCGCGGCAGGCAAAACAAATAAATATTTGTCCGTCCATTCGCTCTTGAACTGGCGGTTTTCCAAATCAAGTTTTCGTTTTTTGGGTTTTGAGAGCGACATGTTGCAAAGCAGTGTTAGCTTAGCTTAGCTGACTCTGACCTCTTCACCTCTCACCCGTGAGCTGAGTGCAAGTGCAGAGCGAGTGTAGCAACCAATCACAGCACATGCCTGTCCGGCACGTAGGTGCATAGTGTTACGTGACATAGATATTTTCGAGTCAGATCGGAACCGTTGTTGAAGTAGCTCAGAGCTACCGGTATACCATAATTTTATTATATCACACGAATCACGCACTGTGATTTACTGGCAGTCTTGCGGGCCATAAAAAAAATCAAAAGGGCCGTATCCGGCCGCTAGTCGAATAGGTCTGCCCTACACTTTCACTAAGCTCTCCCTTGTGGAATGGCCACACTGCTGTCCAACCTCTCTCTCTGCCTGTTCTCAAAACCAGCAGGCATGATTACTCTAACTGGTCACATCGCTGTCCCCCTGCAAAAGCAAAAAACTCAAGTGGTGGGGTAAATTATGCAAATCTCGATCCATTACAAAAATCCTCTGGAATTACAAATTCTAATCATGCTTCTGATTAGCTGCACCCTCTTTAAATATACGGTCTCTGGTCAATAAAACGTTTAATCTTTAAATGATTTCATCTCAAACAGTACAACAGACTTCCTGTTTCTAAATGAAAGATGGCTTAGAACTGGCGAATTGAATGTTTTTTCCTGAACTATGCCCTCCCAACTAAACATTTTTTAACTCCCCCAGACTGAGTGGTAGGGGAGAGGGACTTGCAAGTAGTGTTGTTCAAAATCACTCTTGATATCCCTGTGTGCTTTATTATTGTCTATTGCCCTCTGTAACCAAGTAGTAGTTTTTTATCTGAATTTTCTGATTTAATCCATTAATCCATGTCAACAACCCAACCCTCCTTTGCATCATATTGTTTAACTACATGTGAATCTTTTAATCTGAAACTTTGCAGGATTATGTTTCGGACCATAAAATGGTTCTGTTTTCATTTAAACTGTATCTATGCCACTCCATGTCCAAACCGTTTACATGTGTGTTTTAAACAGCAACTCAGCTGCAGACTTTGCTGCTGCTTTCACCGCGCATAGTTGCATTGCCCAGTGCAACAATGTAAATTTCATGGTTAAGCAGTTCAATACTATGTGCTTAAAAACCTTGGACCAAATAGCACCCATAAAAGCTAGGCCATGCCGCACCTCCATCCAAAGACCCTAGATAAATGGAAACATTAGAAAACTAAAAAGAGAATGTAGAAGAGCTGAACATGGATGAAAAAACACAAAACTCAAAGTTCACAGAATACAGATGAGGGAATTATTATCTCTATTTAATTCACTGGTAAAGAACGAGGGATTCTCTTACTTCTCTAATTTAGTTGACTCAAAAAAGCATAACCCAAGATTTGTATTTAATGCCATTAACTGCCTAGTAAATCCCACCCCAGCTGAAATCCTCTATTACTCCTGCCGGTTCACCTTAACCATCAGCTGAGCTCCCACCCTCCACCACACTGTTGGATAAGTTCACACCCATAACCCCTAAAGAATTGGCTGACTGGATACAATTATCCAGTATTAATATCACCAACTGCAAACTAGACATTCTTCCTTCCACCCTGTTCAAAGAGACTTTTTCGCCCCCTGGCTTCTGAACATTGTAAATGCATCGCTTTTATCTAGCTTGGTCCCAGACTATTTTAAACAGGTCTGTATCCAGCCTCTCCTTAAGAAACCTGACCTCCTGAACCTGAACTCTACAAGACCCAACACTCCCCCATAACTACCGTCCCATTTCTAAACTGCCTTTACTCTCAAAAATCATTGAAAAAGCAACTCTTAATTATGGTTGGAAAAAAAAAAATTGACAAATTCAAATCTGCTTTTAAAAAGAACCGCAGTACAAAAACAGCCTTACTTAGGGTGAAAAATGATTTATTAATGAGCACAGACTCTGGAAATACCACTGTCGTTATTTTGCTGGATTAGAGCTCAGCTTTTGATACGGTCAATCATTCAATCCTTCCAAACACACTCAGAAAATGGATTGGCCTAGGTGGGACTGCTCTTAACTAGTTGCTGCTAGCTAACTAGCAATAAGTTACAACATCAAAATACACTTTCAGTTTCTGAATGCTAACAAGCTAGCTTGACAGCTATCAGTAATAGCAATGGCTATATGATGATATTAGGTGTTTACTTACAGGTGAATGAGACATGAGGTAGTTACTTGTAGTTAGATGTTGTGATGAAAACGATGCACCGATACACTCTCCTCCGCACCGCTCTTGAGGACTCAGACTCCGTTGTGGTATTCAGCAGTTGTCGGACAGCGCTCGTTCATGGTTTGGGGGGAGTGGCTTTGGAGAGAGGCCTGAGTGCAGGGGGCGGGGTTTACTGGCCTGATACTTTCAAAAATTTTGCCTGGGCTTGAAAGTTTTTCCATCTTACCAACCCCAGCTTTAATGTCAATGGCCTGCTGTACACTGCACAATATGGCAATAAGACATGTCACATGACATCACTTTCTTTTGATCCCAGTAACTGTGCGTCCCTCTGCTGACATGGCATTCATAGCATCACAGATGTTTTACCATTGCTGTGTTTTTGACATTCCTGTAACGCAAGTGCTGACGCTGTGGAAGATCACATGTTTACGTTGTTTTATTTTATTTAACAATACCTCAAGTTCATTGCTGCTGAAAGTCTTCTCCTTACTCCCCTTTTTTGGTGGCATCTCTCCAATCGCTGCGCCAGTGTCGGCTATTTGCACACGGCACAACACCTGCCCTTATATGGTGTTTAGTGGACATCACCTATGCTAATTACAAACAATCGGACATGCGCCTCCAAGTTATGATCAAGTGGGATTCATCACTCAGCACACCTTGGTTAGAGCAGATTTGGATGGTTAGAACTTTTTGTGTAAGTGTGATCAGTGTTTCCAATCATAACTGATATCCAACAGGGGGGCGTATCGGCCAGCAAAAAGACTTCCATGAAGGCTGTTGTCATGTATCCTTGCTCAGCGGTCCTCAGGATCCCTCCAATATACTCGCTCCTCAGAGCTAAAAAAAGGATTGCTTTGGGATAGCCTGCAAGAGGCAGACCCGAGCAACTTCTGGGTCAAGCAAGGGTCAAGGAGTAAGGATATGACAGATAAGGGAATTGGGATGCACAGAGTTTGTCAGGATCTGTTACAGTCTTGTGTTATTTCCCAGCATCGATGTGTCTCATCTCTACAGAAAAGCAGCAGTTTTATCACATTCCCTTCCTAAATTGGCACATCCCGATAACTGCACTGTGACTCTCTCTGTATAACACTTCCAGCATCTGTTACATGTGCCCATCAAATTACACTGCACAGCCAATGTCTGTGGCACTTTGCATGTGATGTAGGCTTGCATGACCAAAGCTTTCTCAAACAAGGCAACTCGTATATCTTCTTTAATCATATGTCTGTCTGTCTGTCTTCCCAGGTGATAGAGTGCATTACTCAAGGCAGGGTACTGGAGTGTCCCAGGCTCTGTCCCAGGGAAGTCTACGATATTATGCTTGGCTGTTGGCAGAGGGAGCCACAACAGCGCCTCAACATTAAGGACATTCAGAAGATGCTGTTTACTCTGATGAAAGCCACACCAGTTTATCTGGACATACTGGGATAGAAATAGATATGAGCATAAAGGAATGGAATGTATTTGAATCGTCACTGAAGTGGAAATAAGATGACTGGATCAGAAGGAAATGGATCACCTTAGAGTGAGAGTCTAGCCCGGACTCACAGAGTTGTCTGTGATGAAACCATATGAATTGAGATTAGGCATAGCGCTTCCCTTTATCCAACTGCCTGACACATAAGAATTGAAATGAACTAACCAAAGTGCAGTTATGTGTATTTAACTGGATTTGAATAAGCTTGATTACAGTGTATAATATCACATTATAATCAAATGAAATGTTTTGGACCTTACCTAATGGTAGGGTCTGGGCTTGTGTTATCCAGACTAGCTTATTTTTTTAATGAACTCGTGACTTAACTATTAAGTATGGATCGTGTCAAACCGGTCTGAACTGGATTAACCTGATTGTACTGGTCTGGTATGGTTTGTTTTTCTTATCCTATTAATTTAGGTACTATCATTTCCTAGCCTATGCATTTCACCCTGTCCGAATCAGTCCAGCTTTGGTTCTGCCCAAGTCTTGATAAAACCTTACCTAGCCTGGTAGAGTCTGGCTCAACTTGGCTATATTTAAAATATCATTTTCTATATTATATTGATCTCACCATATGTGTTATTATCTGTGTTCAGTGATGAGTGAGGCATGGGTTGGTTTGGCTTAACTCAGTTTCACAATTTTCAATTAGAGCGATCTTAGTATGCCTTATATAGCTAGTATTTTTCTTTGGTCATCAAACTGTTTACCATCCTCAACTTCCACGGTATAATGTCGAAGTTTAGAAAGAGGACTTGCACAGAGTGATCACAAGAAATCTCTTTGCCTTTTAAAAACATTGTATGCTCCATTTGCCTATAAATTTATGTGTCTTGGATTGATGGCCCTCAGGTCAAACTTCAAAGTGTAGCTAACATTTTGGAACATCTTCGTAATGTTATCATGATGACTCCATGCCATCTAAAGACATGACTAAACATGTGCGGTGGTTAAAATTCTATTTCTTCTAATGACCCACTTTTTGGCAGTGAAAAAGATGTCTGCATCTGATGGATTTTTTTTGTGCAAGTGATGATCCTAGTCTTTGATAATGGCGTGTGGCGTTAACAATGGGCACAGACCAAAATACTTCTGGGCACAATTGGATAGATCTACATCCATGCAGGGGAAACAGGATGATGAGGAGCTGAGTAACATTCAAGTTGGGGTGGTTCTTGTTCTGTTTTCAAAAGGGAAAAAAGTGTCAGCTTAGTCACTAACCTTCTCAAATACACTATTCAGTAACAGAACCTAGATTCATATTTGATCAGCACTGCCAAATTTGTGAAAAGTGATACTCCTTTGTCTGTTAATGTGTCAAACCTGCCCCATATTATATATATTATATAAATGGTTGTAATCGGCCCAACATGGCCCATGTTGGGTGGAAATCTGTCTGAAGAAGAGGAGGTCCAGATGCATCTGCCAGAGCTAATAATGCATGAGCCTGACAAGTAAAACCATGAAGAAAGAAACTGAACTGCCACATCATTTAATTGTAGAACACGGAATGGCAGGATTACTTCATAAGTTAAACAGGTCATGTACAGCAGCCATTTTGTTGTAAGTACTAGACCAATCTCAGCACACATGAACATTTACATCTGCCAAGCATTCATAAATACACCCTCTGGTCCTGGCTTCATGTTGGCCCACTTAGCCCACTTAGCTGCCAACAACCCAACCAGACCATCTAATTCTGAGCCTGCAAGCATGGCATGAGTGACTGTCGCCATAGAGATGGACCAAAGTGCCTCTTACTTCTTTCTAAACACTGGGAACTCAGAAAAAATAGTCTTTCAAATTAAGAGCACTTTTACGTTTTGTTTACCTGCTTAAAAATGTACACTAGCTGTAAACTGTTCTTGTTTTTATTACAATGTATTGCAAAAAAAAACAATCAAAAAACCCCCCTCAAAATAATGATAAAAACAATTAGTCCCATTTTTTGTACCCATTGCAGTTTAAATACTCAAGGTGAAGTTGAATTTTCTGTATTTAAGAAAAATACATATTATATATTTCACGATATATTTCGTATTCATTTTTATATAAAATCAAAAACTGGATCTTTGTCATTCTCTATAGCCGTTGGAATATTCAGCCACTGGATAGGAAAACACTGATTATTAAAACACAAAACGACAGACTCAGAAGCAGTCTTTAATGATTTTTGAAAAATTTGCATTTTTTAAGTGAGATATAACTGGATCTTACCTGACATCAGATCCTGGACATGATCTAGCAACAGACGCTTTATAGCAGCAGAAAGTCTTGACTTAGAGCTGAATTGTGTTACCTTTAAAAATAATGTATATACTGTAAATCTCTACATCTTGAGACATTATTTCCATTTCTCATATGATTATTTTTAGCTTCTTCTAGTTGTATTGTTACATGGTTCAGTGTAAGCAAGTAAGAGTAATGAGAGTCGGGAGAATCTAAGATGTAAAGTTACCTAGCCAGTGCTGTACACAGACAAATTCGTTTTTGCTTCCATTTTTCTCGAGTACAACTAAAAGATTTGGGGAATGAAATGTTGCATTAACGCTGATGAAATATTTGTTTGAGATTTGCATTGGCTTTTATCCTTTTCAATTGAAATATGTTTATGAAATAATTTTACTTCTTTACAAGCTCAAGTACAACTGACACTGCTGGGGCCAGATATATAAAACTGTGTATATTCCGGTGTAGAAATCTATGTACACATAAAACGGGAAATATACATATGCAGTCTTTGTGTCAGATGTATAAAACCCCACGTACGTCTGTTCCCACGTGTCTTTTCCTCATACATCTCAATCATCCTGAAATTCTATGTAGGAGCACGAGCTGTCTGACCATCCCCACAATTCACTATAAATGGCTCTAAACACGCTCCAAATTACCTGGTTTGGGCCAGAATTTGGTTAAGTGTTGAGGAGAAGCATAATTTTGCGGACCGTGAACTTGATGTAATGATTGAGAAAAAGAGTATAATTTGGGGGCTTCAGTTCTGGCTTCAGAAACGAAAATGAAGCAAGTGAAATGGCAAAGTGGCAGAAGCGGTGAACGCTGCGAGTTCAGAGTGGTCTGATTTCAAGCGAGAGGCCGAGAGACGCATCTATGCGCACAGTGAGAGTATGCGAGCTACTGTAAGAGGAGAGGGCTCTCTCCGCTTAATGAGCGGTCATCACTATGGGCCAGAACAGTCCTTGAAAACACGCTCTAGCCTAAATTGCGCATTGGCAATGTCCTCTCGTAACACCAAAGCAGCTATTGTATCATGTGGCACGGCCATTACACACGGCTACAGCCCTTATAATGCCGATTACACCTGAAGGATTGTTACT
Organism: Pagrus major; assembly: GCF_040436345.1. NCBI lineage: Eukaryota > Metazoa > Chordata > Actinopteri > Spariformes > Sparidae > Pagrus > Pagrus major. The sequence goes on along the minus strand of NC_133222.1, from coordinate 26,134,581 downwards.
CCCCTATTGTACAGGAAAATAATCTTTATTTACGTATATCAAGATTATGTATTTATTTATTTACATAAGGTTCATTATCGTTATAATTATCATCATGCATACTGACAAACACATTTACAGAAGACAGTAAAAGCGAGGGTAACAACTCGTGCATCACTGTTTAATCATAGTGAAGGGTTTTTTAAACTATAGATGTAATCCTTACACAATTTAGTGAGGAAAAAAAACAGCTCTAAATAAAATGTCACCCTAAGACACACTTTTCATATTATTTTGCCAACTTGCAACATCACAATAATCAGACTGAAAAGACTGTGTGCATGGTACACATGGTGTTAAAGATATGTACCAGTACGCACATTCTCACCATCTTTCAATTTTTATACATTCAGAAATCTGTTAACATGCATCTATAATTAATATTTGATATGAAGTCATATCAATTGTGAGATACATCATCATACGTAGAATAATGCCTCTCACCTTTAACCTCTACAATCTGGCTTCAATTTACCACCTCACAATTTGCGTCACCAATCCCCCTTGCCTCTAGAATGTTCCTACGCTTGGGTCAGAATTTACTTACAGGTTCACACATTCTCTTGTCAAGTTTGTTTTAATAGATTACAACTTTTGTGTGGGGGGAAGTGGCATATGCCTCTTTCAGGCCCCATTTTGTGTGCAGGCAATGTTTATGAAAGTCCCCAGGTACTAATTGCCCTATGTAGTGAAATGAACAGTTCAAGGGCAACAGCTTTGGTGGACATTCCTGCAGCCAGGATGCCAATTGCACACTCCATCAAAACTTGCGACATCTGTTACATATCTTCGTGTGATAAAACGGCACAGAGTGGCCTTTTATCATGACCAGCTGAAGGCACACCTGTGCAATAATAGTCATATGCCACACCTGTCAGGGATGGATTATCTTGGTAAAGGAGAAGAGCTCATTAACACAGATTTTAAGTTAGTGATCAAAATTTGAGAGAAATAAGCATTTTATGTGCACAGAAAAATGTTGTGGTGTTGACTGTATTAACCTCTGAGTGTATTGTACTGTTCTAGGATCAAAGTCATTCTTTTATCTTGAAGGAAAGGTTTCAGATTTTGGGATTTATTTTTTGTTGGCCATTAACCACTCAGAGACAGATAAATACAACTGTGTGTTTACCTGAACTTAGCGTAAAGATAAGAAGCAGGGAAAAACTGCTTGTCTAGCTCACATAAACAAGTGAAAAAGTATACTGTCAAACAATTCTGAAAATGTCTTCTCCACTTTGCATGTTTTTTTTAGTTTTTTTTTCACAAGCTGGCAAAATTTCGAAAAATGTCAAACTGTTCCATAAATAATATTCAGCATGCATCTTTTATTTTGCTAATTTTGGGATCCTTTCTTTAAATGTCTTCATTTTACACTCTACATTGTTCACGTCATTGTTCAGATCCATGGAAGCCCCACTTCGCAAAGTGCCAGTATTTGATGAACTCCGAGTGAGACTCAAAAATCAACAAGCCTGTCTTTTTCCAAATCACTTGATAACGTTTTCCTACATAGTGTTGCTTTAATTGTCCACGTTAATGCACTCACTCTCGGCAGTTTCAATAACTACTGTATTATACAGTACAATGGCTGTTTTCTGATTTAACTGAAACCACATTAGGTAGTTATATTCCACAAATGTGACTATTTGTGAAGATGGAGTTTTAGCAGGCACAGGTAATATCTTCAGTAGCTCTTCAGTCCTATGGGCAACTCCCAACTTCATGTCTTTCAGACTACTAAAAAGGTCCGTCATGCATATAAGGGGAAAAGACAAGAATGAAAAAAACATACACCTTGCAGATCAGTACTTTGTGTCATATCTGTGACATTGCATTTTTCTGTCACTATGAATGTTTTTTTTCTGAATGTCCTCCAGAAAGTCATGTTTTTAATCAGTCTAATAGGTGCTCAAGAGGAACAGCTTTATTAGAAGTTGCTCTGCTGTTATAGGTTGATGCACCCATGTGTAGCACTTTCCATGGACATGGCGTAGAAAAGGTTTATGCACTATGTTTGTGGCACAGAGCCCTAAAGGCCCTGCATAACGGTAGTTAAGTGCTTGCTCACACAGTGTGTTGGTTGCACAAATATATTTCCGATATGTTATATACTTTTGCGCTTATGATGTGTTCCAACTGAACATATCACAAAAATGTGCCCTGCATTATTCACTATTAATTGACCACTATTAAATGAAGGCTAGCTAGCCTTTAGGTATGACATTTAGATTTTTTTTTCTCCAGATTTTGGCTGATGAATTTTGTCTTATAAGTATTCCTGTAAACAATGTTTCAAACCCCACTCTTTTTCAAGTCAGTTTCATTTAAAGCAACATTATGTAGAAATTGCCATTTTGTGCAATTAGGTGCCACTTTTGACAACACTATTGTGAATACAAATCCCAGGTCTGTAACAATTTGTCAGACGTAAGGTAGGTGCTAACTACAAACAAAACCCATTACGTCATAACAATTTTATGTCTTACATGTTTACTTCATGTGTCTTGAAGTAAACATGTATGTAACACTATGATCCTACCTACACACTGAAGTAACATATTGTGGAGACAAGTGGGGCTGTGACAGAGACACCATTCACCCTATTACAAGACACTGTACCATCAAAATGATTTTGAAACTTTAGTTTTGAGCTAAAAAAGTTACCTAATGTTGCATTAACAGACATATTGTGTGTTGGTGATCTACAAACATCAAATACATTTATTTTGTTATTATAGTAATAGATTTCATTATACAGCTTGCTGTATATTTGTTGAATATTAGGTCTTTTAGCCGCAGGTTTAATTGACAACATTAGCATCACAATGTAAAATCATCTTGTACACATACAACATACACACATTAATAAACACTGGTAATAAAAGGCAAATTAAATGTAACAAGGATTTTGTTCAAGTCTGAAAACATTTCCCATTGATTTTTCAACAGCCTTAATATGTGCTGAAAATATTCTCCATGAGGGATTCTCACTTTAATTCATGATTGGACTTATTCTGATGCTTATGCCAAAAATATATATTGACAGGAATTCCTACAGTCGTTACCATATTTTTGTATTATTTCTCACAGACTCAAGTGTTTAACATTAAAGCTGCACAAAACACAACTGCAATGTAAAATCCCAACTGTGTTATCAGTCTCAGTCACACGGTGAGGCTGCAACATAGTGTCCTATCCTCAATGAGTTAGAACACTTTCCTTTCTAAAAACAAATTGAACAGTCAGCTGTTGGTGGCAGAATTTTTTTCTCTAGACTAGAAGTGAAAATCTTCAAGTTAAGACTGAAAACAGATCTGTGAAACTGTTCACTGTTCATACTCACTTATGTTGCTGTATAATTCCTGTAAAACCTTTGGTAAACATGATTTGCAGGATGCTGGTCAGAGACCTCACATAACACAATTTTGTAGGTACTGAAGTGGCTCTGTGCAGCTTTAAACAAAGCTAAGTTTGGGCCTACTCTGACAGCACAGACTTTGTAGACTTGGATAGGCCAGTCATATTGCTCTGCTTTATTTTGAGAATCCAACAGACTTTGTAGACTTGGATAGGCCAGTCATATTGCTCTGCTTTATTTTGAGAATCCAACATTCTATAGTGCTGGAAGCATTCTTTCAATGAGATAGTTGGCTAGCACTGCTGATGATAAGAAGACCAATTACAAATCAGTGTGTAAGTGAGGGTGTGGAGAGAAGGGTGGTGGATCAACGTGTAGCACATGTCCTGCCAAGTCAAGTCAAGGGGGTGGAATTTGTATCTCGTCAATGGTATTTAATGATGAAGTTTACTTAATTCTTACAAGCTTACGAGGTATCAGGGTAAATTTATTGTCATTTTTTAAACAATAAGGGTTTGAAAAACAAATTGTAGAACAAAGTGTAGATGATGAAAGAGTCTCACAGCCTGGGGAATGAAGCTGCTCAGAGTCAAGCCCAGAGTGTTAAGTTTTTAAATCGGCTTCATGGGTGAGATTGTGTTGAATGTTGATCTAAAATCAACAAACAGCATTCTGATGTAGCTGTTTTTATTCTCCAGGTGCCTGAAAACTGACTCTTACCACAACCAAGATATTTTGCTCATGTTACACCAAACCAAAGTTCCCATTCGCAGGCATACTACTTAAAGACACACATTGCACTGAAAGTATGTTGGTATTGAAAGTAAGCCAGGGTTTTGCAAAATCATTCAATATCAATTTTCTGTATAGTGGTTGGATTCAAATTCCGTGTAAATATAATGGACACCACCATCACTAAATCTACAAAACACCAGTCTTGACTATAGACGATCTAGGTTTGGCACGCTAAGCCAGCTAGCCTTCAGGATCAGAACAACTATTGACAGCTTGGCCAGTTTTTTTTGTTTGTTTGTTTGTTTTTGTATTTCTCCTTTCTACAGCAGACCTAACACAGTTCTGGCTACTCTGAACACTTTTGTAAAGCACTATAAGCATGTTGTACATGCAAGTTTCCTGGAGGACTAGATCAGTATGCAACACAGCAAACTCACAAATTAAAGAAGCTAAACATGCTGCTTACTGTGTCATGCAATACTCAGTCGTAGACTGTAGTACTTCTAATGCCACGAGAGTGAACAACATTGTTTTTCTTTTTTTGGCTCATGACATTTATACTTTGTTTTGTTTCTCAGCAGCATCATTGTTCCTTCTGACTAAATAGCATGAGAGAAAAAGTGTCCAGGTGATGACAGACTGGCTCATATATACCTTCATTCTCCCTTCTTTTTCACAAGTGCTTTCTCTGATGTTTCCCATATAACATATTTAAATTGAATATGTTAAAACCATCATTACTCAATAATAAGTCTTTTTTTTCTGATCTCTCTCTCTGTTCCTCTGTCTCTCTCTCTCTGGGTAACGTGTTGTATATCATGTATATCTGTCTCCATACTGTCATTTATAACTCTGTGTATTAGAACAATTTGACAACTTATATAATGTCTTTTTAAAAACTGAGATGTGACTTACTTCTAAGGTGGCTCTGTGTATGATTAACTCATTAAAAGTTGCTTCATCTTTGAATGGCTGTGTTCTTTCTGATTCTTTGTTTTTTGTTTAACCAGAACCCTTCAGGAAAAGTTTGAAAATGTATTCAGAGAATGTATTTATAACTGAATAAGGATTATTCTTGTCAAAGTTTAATTATATTTATCCATAATTGATAACTCTAATGTACAAATCATATGAATACTTTAAACATTGAATTGAACAGCACTGAATTTCTCACTTTACCATTACTATTAGTAACTATTTAATAGTTGTTTTAATTTACAAGCTAAGTGCGTCAGGTCTGTCAATCCAATTTTAAACATAATGATGATGACAATTTAATCAAAAAGCAATGAGCACTACACCCCTAGGATGTACCAGTACATTTATTTGTCTTGACACGACAGGGTATGGACGCCATGGTCTGGTGCATGCAGTCGTACAAAGAATGCGTCTGTCTGTCACACAATGGCCAGAGCATATTTCAATGGCCAAGGACATAACTATTTTGATCCACACTCCAATTCAGTAAGTGGCAGTATAGCGCCTAACTTCTGGTTCCCAACTGCCATTCCAATTTGTAAGAAAGTTGATTTTTGAGTCTCATTCCCAACCCATTAACTTTAAACACCAAAAACAGAAGATGAAGATGAAGAAGAAGAAAAAGACAACATGGTGCACTATGGCAAGTTAGAAATGTGGCACCAGAGCTAGAGGACCTGCCTGCTTCTTTCAAATCCGTGGTGTGGCAACATTTCAGACAGCGAGTGGTGGATCAGACGAGGGTGATGCGTCGGTGTTGCTCAACAGTTGTAGGCCTAAGTGAGAGGAAACATGTTAAACACATATTAGACGGACTCACCCCGATGTGTCAATCACTTAATCAACCAATCACACAATCAATCAATCAAGCAATCAATCTTTATTTGTATAGCAGCAATTCATAACAAAAGTAATTCCATGACACTTTCCAAATTGAGCAGGTCTAGACCATACCCCTTGATTGATTGATTTACAGAGACCCAGCGTTACCGCCATGAGCAAGCACTTGGTGACAGCAGCGAGACAAAACTGCCTTTTAACAGGCTTTAATCAGTAAAAACAATTACTTATCCTCATTTTTAAGCAGCCTCTAGATTTGAAAGTAGACAGATCACAATTACATTTGATTTTCATTAGACCTGCATAAAATCATCATCATTAGTTAAATGTCCCTGTAGGCTATTTTCAGTTACTTTCCCTTTTCCTGATTCTGCTTGGTGGTCTTTGTTAATTTAGTAATATTCTTCCATATCCTTTTACTATTTCCTTTTGCCTCTTTAATAATATAAAGTTGGCCTTTGTGTTTCTCAATTCATTACTTTTATTTCAATTCACTACTTTATTATGAAGGCTGAAAGCTTGAAAAATATGTCTATCATTACTTGATTTGGACTTCAGCGCTCTTTAAAAAACAAAGTCCCATACACTGTCAAAAAGAATTTGCTGGTTCAACTTAAAATAATTTGTAACCTGGCTGACTTAACATTTTGAGCTTGGTAAGCTAAGAAACTTCAGTTGTTTGCACGTATATCTGAGTTCTTCAAGTACATAGTTGAGGTGACACGACACACTAAAGGTAAGGAATGGCAGACACGAAAATTCCAAACATTACAGGCACGTCAAAGCAACTCGCATAGAACAGAAGCTCTTACCTGGAGAAATAAGACAGCACATTCGAAAAACTTGTCCAACAGAGAGCTCACCCAACCGGAAAAGAATGTTGTTGCCAAAGGATTGAACTTTGCAGTAACTCCAGAACAGATACCGGTAGTAGATCTCATCACAGCAACAGAGTCAGCCATCAGAAACAACAAGCTGGCAGACACAGAGGCAGAACAGCTACGGTTGAAGGTACTGAGAAATTGAATGGGACAATACAGAGGTATAATTTGTTTTCAATACTGGAATGAGTTGTACCTCTCTCAATATAACATTGAGTTGCTGTTGCTAGCACAGCAGCTTTATTATGCACATGAATGTGATTTCTGCATTTTCAGGTCCCTGAACAAAATGGTGGCTGATCATTACAAGCAGTGGGACCAGTACCTGCAGTCGACCATGTTCGCCCTGCGTACGAAAAAGCAACTGACTATGCAGTACAGCTGGTACTTCTTGATGTTTGGGAGGGAGGCGAGGTACCCCTCAGAGATGCCACAACACTATGAAGTAAGATTGTTAAATGTTCTCACCATTAACTGTGTGTGTGTAACTATTACACATGATTTGTTGCAGGTCACAGAAGACAGGGTCACCAGCCTGCTTAAGGTGGAGGAACCATGTGATGGCCTTCAGAGGCAGGACGATGTGTACAAGGAAGTTCTAGGAAACATCAGGAAAAGTCAGGACAAGGTTCGCAAACGAAAAGAGGACCGAGGCCAGGAGGACAATTTCAGTGTGGGTGAGCTTGTCCTCCGAAAAAATGTTAGGCAGGAGCAAAGCAAAGGGGGCAAGCTGGAGGTCAATTTGCTTGGCCGCCTGGAAATTGTGAGAATCGAGGGGAAAAGTGCAAACCTGGTGTCCCAGAAAGGAAAGAAGAAAATAAACATAAACATTGACCAGCTCACACATTATGTCCAGCCAGAGGAGAAGGCCCATGCCAAACTAAGAAAGGAGGGATCACAAAGGGAATATAAAAGAGTGAGTACAATGTCTACCATTTCCTATGTAGTGACATTTTATACACTGAGATGTTTGTGTGTAAAATGTGTCTTTTGTTTTTAGCTGGATCTTGTAAACCATGATGTGGCAGCTGGAGCTGTATGCCACCAGGGACGCTGGACTCTTATTGTGAGTAATTGTTCACTGAGTAGATACAAATCATGTCACTATCTGGTGTACAAGAGGTTGGCTGTAATCATCAAATGCATTCTTTGTATGTGGACCCATTTGGGGCCACAAAAGAGCAGCTTGACCACTGCAGGGATGTCACAAAGTGAGTGAAGTGTCAACTCTAATGATAATGTATTCCTGCACCTTGGATGATATTGTGGCAGCAACACAACACATTACATCATTCCCTGTGTGACCACTGTTTAACTTAGCTACCATGAGCTTGTCCTTGTAAAGTTGTTTTAACATCAGTTAACTGACATTGAATTGGTGAAGATCTTAAATGGGCTGAGGTTAGAAATAATGAGCTGTGATCAATATTTGTCTGTGTAGAGCACTGGTCCGTAGACATTCTCTTGTGGGGAGGAGAGCTCAGGGGCTGATGTGGATGAGTGGGTAAGACAGTGAATTTTAATGTTGACTGATGTTAAGATGGAAGATTGGGATCCACCCTGGATAGGTTACCTCCACATCACTGGGTGAACGCTCACTATCACATGGCTATTGAAAATGCAGTTTCATTATACTCACTTGCATGTCTTTGCACCCGATATATCTTGAGTAATGATACACAGGATTGATGTGCACAGTGTTAAGACTACTTCATTCATTGTACACATCCTTCTCTGACTGTGAGGCTTACCTGTTTGCCAAAATCTGACATCTGTTTTTCTGTTTCCCTTTCAGATTGAGTGGACCACATGCAGCATGTGGTATCATACCACATGTGTTGGTCGTCCCTCTACTGAGGGGGACTCCTTTTGTAAAGGCTGTGACAACTAAAATAAAGTTCTACATTACTGACTATAGGGCTTGCATTGCATCTTGAATGTAATATTGTCCACCACGTTGACATATGTTGGATTTGTTTTCTGCTGTAACACAGGCTGGTGTGTTGCCCATGGTTTGATTTGGTGGGTGTAAATGATGACAAGTGGGGAATACAGCCAGTAATTCAGGAATATTTTGTTAGGCTTTATATCATGCTGCTACTATCAGGACACAATTATCTTACATTTTACATGCAGGAGGCTTTGCTCTTGTAAAGCGTTGACAGGGTGACTGTCACAGGATTTGCACTGTCTAGTCACTGTCCAACCTAGGCCACACAAATTTGGCATTTTACCCTAACTCAGGGCTCTGCAACCTGCGGCTCTGGAGCTGCATGCAGCTCTTTTGCCCCTCTGCAGCAGCTCTCTGTGTTACATTTCACATGAAAATGAATAATATACATATATTTTTTTTATCATCATCATCACTGCTTTAGGCCGACAGTGATTCTTACATTCTCCGACAGTAAAAATGTGCAGCCTACACACAGAATTGTATCTGTTCTATCAAGTTGTGATTAATTGAATGATCCTGAGTTAATATCATTGTGTTTTATGCTCAAGCCCGAGGGTTGTGATTGCTGTATGTGGCCGAGGATAAAACAAGGTTTAACTCACACTGAAATGGACTAAAATAAAAATTTAAACTGTCCTGTGTTTTGTTTTGTTTTTTTGTTTTTTCCTTTTACTGTTTTTAAATCTAGGCTGCCGCTATGTGTTTTATTTATTATTAAATGAGGCTACTTTTATTTTGTACATTTTCACAAACACAGGGAGGACTTAAGTAGGTCTGCATATATAGTTCTGTATTGCTCCTCTATTTCTATTTATTGTAGGCTTGTTCTTTTATTTCATTAATGCACCAAAACACGGCATCATTGAAATGGAAATGCAAAGTTCAAGTTCTTTATACTGTAAGCATAACTAGCCCACTGCAGAGTTGCCACATCATGTGAAAATATAACTGAATGCTCATTTAGGCCTATTAATAATCTTGATAGGCTAAGTTAGACTTCTAGGCTGCGTTACCTTCATTCTAAGACACAAATGTGTTTTGCGGCTCCAGACAGATTTTTTTGGCGAGGGACAGGGGGGCAAGAATGGCTCTTTTGATAGTAAAGGTTGCTGACCCCTCCCCTAACTTCTGGTAAGAAGTCACCCTCTCCCTTCTGATATTCATCTTAACACCATGAGCAGTGTGAGATACACGTCTGGACTTTGCTATGAACCATGATCGACGGTCAATACAGATGTTTGTATCACAAGTTGGTCTGGGCGTCTCACGCTTTGCCACAGTTAATAATAATAATAATAATAATAATAATAATAATACATTTTATTTGTACAGCGCTTTTAAAAACTCTCAAAGACACTTTACAAGAATGGAATACATACAAGAATACATAAAATCAAGTGCGTGGTGCATAAACTCAAGTGCATAGTGCGATAGAGGAGAAATATGTAGTAAAAAGAACAGTGTATGAGGATATGGATCTGTGTAGGTTTTTGGGAGAACAGGTTGAGTACAGCAAACTGCTACAGGTGCAGATGAAAAGCGAGTTTGAAGAGGTGGGTTTTGAGTAATGACTTGAAGGTGGATGAGTCTGGGCAGTCACGGATGTGTTTGGGGAGGGAGTTCCAGAGGGAGGGGGCAGCAATGGAGAAGGCTCTATCCCCCCAGGTACGGTGCTTGGTCCTGAGGGGGGGTGAGAGAAGGTTAGCGTCTGAGGATCTGAGGTTTCGAGAAGGAGTGTGGTGGTGGAGCATGTCCATGAGGTAGGGAGGGGCCTGGTTGTGGAGGGCTTTATGGGTGAGTAGGAGGAGCTTGAAGTTGATTCGGTGAGGGACAGGGAGCCAGTGAAGGTTTTGGAGTACGGGGGTGATATGTTCACGGGAGCGGGTGTGGGTGAGGAGGCGGGCAGCAGAGTTTTGGATGTATTGAAGTTTATTGAGGACTTTGGAAGATGAGCCATAGAGGATGCTGTTGCAGTAGTCCAGTCTTGAAGTGATAAATGCGTGGATGAGAGTCTCAGCTGCAGAGAAGGAGAGTAGTGGGCGGAGGCGGGCAATGTTTTTTAGATGGAAGAAAGCAGTTTGGGTGAGGCGGCTGATGTGCTGTTCGAATGAAAGAGTACTGTCCATGATGATGCCAAGGTTACGGATGGAGGGAGAGGGAGACAGGTTGATGTTGTCAAAGCTGAGGGTGAAGTTCTGGGTCGATGTGGTGAGATGTTTTGGGCCAATGAGTATGATTTCAGATTTGTCACTGTTGAGTTTGAGAAAGTTTTTTTGCAGCCAAGATTGTAGTTCTGACAGGCAGTTTGTGAGGGTAGAGTGGGTGGCAGGGGTGATGGATTTAGTGGAGATGTGGAGTTGGATGTCGTCGGCATAGCAGTGAAAACGGAGACCATGCCGACGGATGATGGAGCCAAGGGGTAGTAGATAGATGATGAAGAGGAGTGGACCGAGCACTGAGCCCTGGGGGACGCCTTGAAGCAGGGGGGCAGTGGAGGAGGAGCAGTTGTTGACATGGATGAACTGTTGTCTGTCTGAGAGGTAGGATTTGAGCCAGGAGAGAGCGGAGCCAGTGATGTTGAGAAATGTTTGTAGGCGGGACAGGAGGATGGAGTGGTTGATGGTGTCGAAGGCTGCAGTGAGGTCAAGGAGGATGAGTATACTGAGGTGGCCGGAGTCTGAAGAGAGGAGGAGGTCATTGGTAATTTTCAGGAGAGCGGTTTCGGTGCTGTGTTTGGGGCGAAATCCAGATTGAAAAGGTTCGTATAGTTCATGAGAGTGGAGGTGGGTTCGGATTTGTGAGGCGACAACACGTTCCAGAATCTTTGACAGGAAAGGGAGGTTTGAGATGGGACGGAAGTTTGAGATGATGTCAGGATCCAGGCCGGGTTTTTTGAGGATGGGGGTGACAGCGGCCAGTTTGAGGGATTCGGGGACAGAGCCAGAGGAGAGGGAGGAGTTAATAATGATGGCGATTAATGGGGAGATTGTAGGGAGGCAGGATTTCACGATGGAGGATGGGATAGGGTCCAGAACAGAAGTCGAGTTTTTTATCTTGGTGATAATGGGGAGGAGTTCCAGGGGAGAGACAGGGGTAAACTGTGACAGAGGTTGAGTAGTGGTGGTGGTGGTGGGGGGGGTGAGAGGTGGAGAGGCTGACATGGGGGGGGGAGTGCTTAGTTGGTTGTAGATAGTGTCAATCTTAGACTGAAAGGATGACAGGAAGGAGTTGCATTTGTTGACTGTGAAGGAGGTGAGGGTGTTGTCGCAGGGTTTGAGGAGTTTGTTGATGGTGGAGAAGAGAGTCTTGGGGTTGTTGGAGCCAGAGTGAATAAGCTGAGAGTAGTAGGTGGACCGTGCAGCAGTGAGGGCGTTTTTGTAGTCTGAGAGGTGGTCTGTGTAAATGTTGAGATGGACTGTGAGACCGGTTTTCTTGTAGAGTCTTTCAAGCTGGCGTTTACGGATTTTCATTTGACGGAGTTGGGGAGTGTACCAGGGAGCTGAGTGGGTGAAAGAGACTGATTTGGTTTTGAGGGGGGCCAGGTTATTGAGGCAGAGGGACAGTGTGTCATTGTAATGGTTGACCAGGTCCGTAGGGTTAAAAGTTAAAGGGGGGGTGGACAGTGTGTTGGCCAGCAAGTCAGAAAAAGCTGAGGGGGAGATGGATTTAATGTTCCTGAAGGTAATGTTGCGTTTGAGTTTTGGGGGACGCAGGGGGGTGATGAAATCCATGATGATGGCCAGGTGATCAGAGATCTGTAGGTTGAGGCTGGAGAGTTTATGAAGGGTGAGACCGGCAGAGCAGACTAGGTCCAGGATGTGGCCGCGACAGTGGGTGGGGAAGTTGACATGCTGAGTGAATTGAAGGCAATGAAGCAGTTCCAGGAGGTCTGTTGCACTTTTGGAGTTAGGGTCATCGATATGGATATTGAAATCACCCAGCAGCAGAATTGAGGGGGATATGGCGGATAGCTGGGTGAGGAATTCGGCGAGGTCTGAGAGGAAGGAGTGGTTTGGTTTGGGGGGACGGTAGATGATGGTGATGACCAGGGGGGGTGGGACCAGGCAGTTTGAGGGCAATATGTTCGAAAGACTGAGCAGGAGGGATGGAGATAGTGGATGCAAGGAAATTTTTCTTGAAGATGGCAGCAACGCCACCACCCCGTCCGTCAGGGCGTGGTTTGTCAATGTAGGTGTAGCCAGTGGGTGTGGTCTGATTTAGGGAGAGGTAATCGAGAGGTTTGTGCCAGGTTTCGGTTAGACAGAGGAGGTCGAGTTTATTTTCAGTGATTAGTTCATGTAGTATGGCACTTTTGTTGGTCAGAGAGCGGGTGTTGAGTAGGACCAGTTTGAGGTGTTTTTGGATCTGAGTCGAGGAGGGGGTGGCAGGAGTGCAGTGTATGGGGAGCAAGTTGTTGTTTTTCTTCATAGTCCTGGATGTACAGCATGGGCGGGGTGGTCTCTGTGTTATGATGGATTGTATGGGGAATGTTTCAGGTGGGAGGGATAATGACTGGTTGGGTCGTACGGGGGCGCTAGTGAGCTGGACAGTGGTCTGTGCCTCTGCTGGCGAGGGATGAGGAAGAGTGTCGGTGAAGGGGGTGTGTGGTGTAAATAGTCAGTCTCGTGGAGCAAAATGTACAGTGTGTTGTATGTTGGCTGCAAGCATGCGACTGCCAGTGGTGTTTGGGTGAAGGCCGTCGGGCTTGTAGAAGGAGGGGCGGTTCCAAAACAGATTAAAATTGTCCGCGAAGTTGAAACCTCGAGCGTAGCAGGCATGCTTGAGCCAGGAGTCCAGCTGGAGCAATCTGGAGAAGCGCGCGTCCCCGCGACCAATTGTGGGAATGGGACCGGAGATGAATACGGACTTTCCACACGTGCCCAAGAAGTCCAGGAGGGAGGTAAAATCCCTTTTGGTGAGCTCGGAGGCGCCCCGGGCCAAGTCGTTGGTCCCTACGTGCACCACTATGCGCGTTATGGAGGATGGGAGTGACTGAAGCAGCCCAGGAAGTTTTTCCAGAATTTTTGGGGCTGTGGCGCCGGGGAAACAGCAGGTGGTGGCATTGAAGAATCGGATATTCCTAGTGATGGAGTCACCGATGATCAGGGTGGTAGGTGGGAAAAGTGGGCGAGGATGAGGTCTGGCCGGGCGGGATGGTGACGAGCCACCGTCCGGGCCGTGTGTCGTCCGCAGGATCGGTGGCAGGGCCCGGCCGGACAGGTGTTGCGGTGGGTCGTCCGTTTCGGCCACAGGAGGAGGAGAGTCTGCCTGCAGCGTGTGATGGCGGAGGCCACCGGAGCGTCGGAGAACGGCTTCCTTCAGGAACTTGCGGCGAGAGGCAGGGTCAGTCGTTCGGAAAGAGAGCCGGTGGCCCGGGGCCGAAGCACGGCGGCACCGGGCGCCGGCGGGCGCCGGCGGAGAGGAAGGCTCTGCGTCATCAACGGGCGCCGGGGAGCACGCGGCGGGGCCTCCCGGCACCGGGCGAAGATCTGGGTTGTCGGCCAGGGCCTCGAAGCGGTTGGAGAGGCTCAGGCGGGGAGAAGCAGTCCCATCCTGGATTCTCTTTCTGTCACGGATAACAATTTCGGCCCGGGATGACTGAAGGCTGGGTGTTGAGGAGGTGAAAGGCCGCGGACAGGTGGAGGTATCCCATGGGACAGTATCCTGGAGGGCTGCTTTGAGCGAGGCAATGTGCATTGATTGTTCGTGTGCAAGGTCCAAACAGGAGGTCAGCATGGTCTGTTTGTCCTGCAGTTCCTCGGAGAGTCGACGGATGTCCTCCTTAAGGTCGGTGATTTGTTTGTTAGCCATGTTAGCCAAGTTAGCCATGGCTGTTGCTTTTTGCGTGTGCACACACGATCCTTGTGTGCACTGCATGTTAACAGTGTCTTTAGTAGAGCAGAAATATGATTGTCTTTAGTAGAGCAGGAGTATGATTGTCTTTAGTAGAGCAGGAATATGATTGTTTTTAGTAGAGCAGGAATATGATTGTCTTTGGTAGAGCAGGGATATGATTTTCAGACGGTTAGCAGGCTAGGTTGACACAGCTAGCAGGCCGGAGCCGCTGGGCTGCTGGGCTGCTGGGCCGCTGGGCTGCTGGGCTGCTGGTCCGCTGGGCTGCTGGGCTGCTGGTCCGCTGGGCTGCTGGGCTGTTGGTCCGCTGGTCCGCTGGGCTGCTGGGCTGCTGGGCTGCTGGTCCGTTGGGCTGCTGGGCTGCTGGGCTGTTGGTCCGCTGGGCTGCTGGGCTGTTGGTCCGCTGGGCTGCTGGGCCGCTGGGCTGCTGGTCCGGTGGGCTGCTGGTCCGCTCTGCTCTGCTGCTGCTCTGCTCTGCTGCTGCTCTGCTCTGCTGCTGCTCTGCTCTGCTGCTGCTCTGCTCTGCTGCTGCTCTGCTCTGCTCTGCTGAAAAAACCCCAGTTGACTGACCTCACGCTGAGTTCGGGCTGGATGTCAACATACTCTGCAGACTGTTTCATGAGCAGGCTGTATGACTGTGTACACAGTTTTGACATCGACTTGGCATCAGCTTAATAGCAATATACACAGCTGGGAATGATGACTTTAAGTAACCATTTGAACAGAGTGTGGAATGAAAGAAATAATCGATGATAACAAGAGTCACAAGTTAACCTGGATGCTGCGCACTCAACGCCACAGCTAACAGCGATCTCCACCCTGCGCTCGAGCCGCTCGGCGTGAACAAATGCCTAAGACTGTTTCACCCATCAGCTGTATGTGAGTACAGACAAAGATATAAGGCCGATGACATGCACTTTTGGACGATTTATTGACAGTTGCGTTTTTTTTGGACATCGACACACCTACACTGTCATTATGTGCTCTGTAGCGTTCGTTGTGAAGTGGTTTGCAGGTCGCAGACCCCAGCATCTCTGTGTGGAATAGTGGTGTACAAACCACGTCAAACTTAATATACATATACAGTGCATCCGGAAAGTATTCACAGTGCTTCACTTTTTCCACATTTTGTTATGTTACAGCATTATTCCAAAATGGATTACATTCATTATTTTCCTCAAAATTCTACAAAAAATACCCCATAATGTCAACGTGAAAGAAGTTTGTTTGAAATCTTTGCAAATTTATTAAAAATAAAAAAAAGCGAAAAAATCACACTTTGTCATTATGGGGTATTGTTTGTAGAATTTTGAGGAAAAAATTAATCTAGTCCATTTTGGAATAAGGCTGTAACACAACAAAATGTGGAAAGTGAAGCGCTGTGAATACTTTCTGGATGCACCGTATATGACTTGGATCGATGAGCAGGGTGATCGGTGATTAGCGGACAGGGCCGAGGACCCTTCTCAAGAAGGGATTCTCAAACCACGCCTCCAGCCCATCTGGGACCCTCACCAGTTAAAATGAACACCAGTTAAACTGTCACACTGGCTCCTGGTCACAAGCTAGCTCCACAGCCGGACAATGCCATTGCTATGCTCCACCTCCGACCTCCATGCCCTCAACCTAGA
Organism: Pagrus major; assembly: GCF_040436345.1. Taxonomy (NCBI): domain Eukaryota; kingdom Metazoa; phylum Chordata; class Actinopteri; order Spariformes; family Sparidae; genus Pagrus; species Pagrus major. Next base: position 26,118,309 of record NC_133222.1, on the reverse strand, counting down.
CCTCCACCCGGACTGCATGGACACTCTCACTGAAACCGGACTACTTCGCAGCGGCTGCCCTCTACACAGAGGTTCTGGCCATATATTCACCTACAACTTCTCATCTGCAAACTCTATCCCATCCATCTTGTCCTGCTGCACCGCCACTTCCTCATTACGTCATCACAACAACAAACGACATGTGAACCCATCAAAAGTCCTCTCAACCTGTCATAAAGCAACGTCACCTGAAGCTGGTTTTATCACTCAGAGATAAAAGCCACATTCTACATGAATTCATAACCTGGACTTATTCTGCATGACTGAAACCTGGCAGAAACCCGTGGACTGCTTCTCCCTTAACCAGACCACCAGACCATTGACTCCTCTGGTCAATGCCATCATCTAATCCCCCCCAGCCAAATCCCTCCTTTATCTCCGACTTCTCAGATTTCCTGACCCACCTATCTGCCATCTCTCCTTCTATTCTCCTCCTGGGTGATTTCAACATCCACATTGACACAGATCTCACTATACATCACCCCTCCGGTCTCAACCTCAACATCACCGACAACCTTGCAATCCCCATGAACATGGACATCCCTCTCCCCACCCCAAAAGATAAATGCAAAATATCCTACAGAAACCTCAAATCCCCCCATACTCTCCTCCTGCCTCGATCAGCTGGCTCCCATTAAAACCAAAACAGTCTCATTCAGTCACTCTGCTCCCTGTTACATTCCTGAACTAAAAAAATCAATCAATGAAGATCTCCCAAAGACTACATAGTGCACCTTTAACACTTGTATTGTCTCTTAAAACATATCCCAGAGTTCTTGGCTATCCCATGAACTGCACGGTAAACACACCCAGAGCTGTATCTGCTCTCTTGTTACAGTAGCAGTTAATTAGGTTGGTCAGGAGGGAGCTTTATTGATCGTTTCAGTTAATTGGTCATTTAACTGTCCAATCCCACAGGCCCATTTACCATCACAGCTACTGTTTCAGGTAGTGTGTGTTTGTATGAGGCATTAAGGCTATGCACAAAAACCGCAGGACCCACAATACACTTTCTGCTCTAACAGCCTGATACTTCCAGTTATAATTATTTTTGCAATGCTGTGGTAGAAATTGGAAAAACAGACACATTTACAACAATTTAACAACACTTCAAAGACATCAGAAAATGTCAGTGGGTTTTAAAAACCAACAACAACAAGGGGGAAAAAGTCAAATAGTAAAAAAAATTCAATAGTATAAACTACTTAATTAATTCTTGTATCTTTAATGGATAGACATCACACTGGTGGAAGAACAAGCAGTTGGAGGAAAACTCAAGCTAATTCGTTGGTGTATGTTGAGGGGACTCTGCACATAATCAGGGCCTGGTAATGTGATACCCCGGTGTCTGCAGGGTAAGACACAGAGACAGCAGACAGAGGGACACAGGGGCAGACTGGTAGATGGCAGCTCCTCAGAAGCACAATATCCCCTATATTGGGTTTAGAACAAAAAAATTAAACTGGAGCATGTGGTATGAAATCTGTACTATTATTTGTGATTAGTGAATTATTTAGTAGTCTGAAAGCCCCTTTACCTACGGTAAGACCTATTGCCAAGGGGCATAGTGAGTCATGTAAATGTAATACTGCCTATCCCCAGTGACAGAGACATCAGATATGTCGACAGTTATGAGGTCATATGTAGAGTGGTTCTCAAGTCAAGTCTCACCCCTCAGAAAGACACCAAGATTTTCTGAATAGTATTTTTTCATCGTATGTCATCATATGACATTCGTCAACTTTTTGGGTTTAAGGGGCAATTTGTAAGATATGTACATAATTTAGTAATTAGTTTTTCAAACAGTTTCAAAGAATGAACATTATCAACAGAATGTGAAGAAGCAAATATGTTGATGTTTTATCAAAGTTGTCTATGAATTGTGTTGCAGAGACTAACACCAACTTGTCCTGTCGCATCAGTGTTTCCCACAGGATTTCATTAGACTGCAGGGGGGTCTGGGGGCATGCTTCCTCGAATGAAAATGTTGTACATTTTGAAGTTAAATGCGTCAATCTGGTGCACTTTGAGAGAAGAATTAAGAGGCTATATTGTAAATAACATGAACATACATTAGAAGTTGTAGAACATTTTAAATGTAGAAAATACTAAAATATAACTCCAAGCTTTGGCTATGCTGCCTGGTAATTAGTTAGGTAATTATCACAATTCACTATACAATACAGCTTTGGCTAAATACTAATAACACAAGCAGTGGTGTAGTATAGTTTATTGCAGTGGGTATACTGTGATGATTCCTTCCCAGCCTCATACACACCCATCCCGGACCGACACCCCATAAGCACCACCGCACTCACTAATGCATACAGTAGGCTACATGCATCCACACATAAATGAAAGCATTCTGAAAGACTGGGTATGTATTATCAACAATTCATTATAAGCAACACAATACTTTAACAGCATATGACATTTACAGCTGGAGAGATTTAAATGCTTTGGACTGATTTTCTACTGTTTTAGTGTTAATCACCATCCCTGGTGATTTCACATGGCTGGAGGAGACAGTCAGTCACTGCTTTGACAGTCAATGGTGCGCTTCACATGGGGGTTCATCACAGATCTTTGGGCTTTTTAATTGTGGTCTGGATGAGAGTGAGAAAAAAATACAGTCCTCTTTGTATTTTTTTTCTCACTCTCATCCAGACCACAATTAGGAGAGGAATTAAAACAGTATATTCACTTATCTTATCTTCAATGGAAAAATACTCCATTACAAGGAAAAATCCTGCATTCAAAAACTTACTCAAGTAACAGTACATAAGTATTATCATCTAAATATACTCACAGTTTTAAAGGTAAAAGTACTCATATTGCAGAAACATTGCCACTGTGAGTGTTACATCATTATGCATCATATAATTGGATTATTAATTCTGATGCATTAATGTGTAAGTAGCATTTTACTATTGTAGTTAGTCAAGGTGGAGCCAATAAACTGATCACATGTTTTCTATATAAAATCTTAATCTGAGAAGTAACTAGTAACAAAAGCTGTTAAATCAATGTAGTGGACTAAAAAGTACAATATTTCCCTCTGAAATGTAGTGGAGTAGAAGTATAAAGTAGCATAAAATGTAAATACTCAAGTAAACAACAAGTACCTCAAAATTGTAATTTAGTACAGTGCTAGTGAGTTAGCTAGATTTCACGGTAAAACTATTAAACACTGACCGACATTAAGAACATCGCTCGCAGCTAGCTAACTTCAGTTACACTAGATTTGGCACAGCAGTAAATATAAATCAATACGCGCACCAACAATCCCCTGCTGTTACAATAATATCTGCTAACTTGTATTTGACTTTCACGTACCAGGTGTAACATTAGCATCAGGCTCCTTTTCTGTAACGTTAGTTTCTGCAGTGTCATCCGAAGTGGCAGCAGCAGCTTCAGGGCCAGGCTTACGAAAACACTCAAACAGTGTAGTTTCGTTTCATATCTCCTTTGGTGGTATATGCTACAATAATACAGAAAAGTGATTCTACATTATGTTAGCTAATTTTAAACTCGCAACGCTGAGAGCTACTGTCTAGCCGGGGAAATGACCATCAAGCAACTGTGTTCGTGGGTAGGTGACGTCAGGTATAGATCACGGACTCACGGCCAAACTCAAGCCACAGACAAAGAGCACACAGGGTGAATTTTGTGAATGGAAGTGAAAAGAGGAGATGCATTCCCCTGCAAAATTTATTTTATTGCAGTTATTTACCCGGTATTTGAGAAACAAAATCACTGAAGTTAAAGTTCTGTCACAAAACTATATTGTTATGGATCCTAAGTGGGTATACGGAAATCCTGGAGCTTTCTTAGTGGTATACGGTGTATACCTGCGTATCACGTAGACTACACCACTGAACACAAGCCTATAGGCAATTGTCATTATCAATCCAATGTTACTGAACTATATTGTAACGCAACCTTGGCTGAGACTATCATTGTCTTGTTTTTAATTACGTCCGCCTGTGAGGAAACACATCTTGCCTTGTCTGATCTGACTCATTGAGGTGCTGCTTGAAAACACGAGTTTCATTTCGTGCACACGTGTTCACGCACTACACGGTTATTTTTTTGCAAGCTGCAGTTCATAAACACTGTTACCCTAAGTGCTATCAAAATTAATTCATGAGTTGTATTTAGTCTCACGTTTCTCAGGTAAAAAGTCACAAAACAGCTCTGGAAGAGGCTAATAAATAAAACAACAGACCAAGCAATTTAATTACCAGCTAACATTAGCTAGGTTAACAAGACAGACAGACAGACTTGAGATGGATAGACTGCAAGCTAATACATGAACTTTACATTACTGTTATTTGAAAGTATTTGAAACGACCTGATACAGTTACAGCCTCCTCGATTTTCAATTTCCACCTTTAGTTAGTTTATTTAGCATTAGACCTACGGGTTACTTTACTTACATAATTCATATTTTATATCAATAATGTAAAGTTGTAGCTAGGTTATGTTATTATAGGTTAAACCACCCAGCAATATATACAGTTATTAAAATCAGTTCATCCTTTACCTGCTGCAGCCCTAAAGTTAAGAACACATTAATGCATCAATAGTTATAATTAAGAATATACTTTACATATATTATTCTGAAATGGACCATTTGTTCATTCAGTCATGAAAATTAAGACCGTGTGTTTATTTAATGTTTTCAAGCACATGAAATCAGTCAATGAAGATCTTTCTGTTCTGATTAATATGTCTCTTGTTGATGCACCCCAGTAGCTCAGTTGGTAGAGCGTGCAACGCATATACAGACACCCTGCAGAGTCCCAGGGTTTGTGTCCGAACCGTGGTCTCTTGTTGCGTGTCATCACCCTGCCTCCCGTCATCTCTCAAACCACTCTAACAAGAGAAGTGAAACATGTCTCCCCCCACCGACTTGTTTTACAGTTTCATCAGAGTTTTTTTAGCCTTCGCTTTCATAGCACATGACTACATTCTCTGGAGTCGGAACTGGACAAGATATGGCAATGTCCAGGACAACACTCTGAAACACCTGATGGTGGGTTTTGCCATTCTTGAAAGACTTTTTAACATGGACATTTAACATTGAAATCACTATTGTATCCACCACATAGCATAGCAACATGTTCAATCTGTTTTTTTTTTTTACTTTGTGAACCTTCAAGAATTCAGCAGTTAAACAGTAGCCAAAGTAGTAATAAGATTATCACCCACACATGCATTCAGAATGAAGAATGCAAGAAATATACTATGCTACTTTTCAAATACTATGCAATAAATCATATTTTACACTAATATTAGCAAATAATAACTACAAATAACACGAATAATAACTATAATGGGAGCAGAGGTGTCAAGTAACGAAGTACAAATACTTTGTTACCTTACTTAAGTAGAGATTTTGGGTATCTATACTTTACTGGAGTAATTATTTTTAAGCCAACTTTTTACTTCTACTCCTTACATTTTCACACAATTATCTGTACTTTCTACTCCTTACATTTTAAAAATAGCCTAGTTACTCGTGAAATTTTGCTGCACCTCTGATGCGCCTCCGGAGAGGCACAGTATTGGCGAACCGAATCAGTGTGAACGGATAAGCCGGCAGCGCGGAGCGGGGGCGTGTCGGTCTGGTGTTCACTGTCTGATAACTGTACAGATCCTTCACTCAACAAAATATAGATACAAAGCAACGTTACATGACCATACAACAGTAACGTAGTAACTGGTTGTGTCTTTGGCAACTTATATGAGGAAAAAAATACCGCAGTTATTCGTGGAGAAGTCCGACCGACTCTTCGTCACATTTCTGCCCGAAAAACAGCGTCCCCGGCAAAAAACTTTAACTCGCCAAATGTTTGTTGCGGTGAAGACTTCAGTGAACTTTCCCCCATAAACAGCCTCCCTCCCCGCAAGTGATAGAGTCAGACAGCATCCTGTTTACTGATGGCGATTATGTAATTAAGAAAAAAACGTAACTTTGTCATTTTACAGGATGTTTGGTGGGTCAGGATCCCAATCACAGCACATTATAACAGCATCCATATGATTATAAACAGTCAGCGGATACATGTTTAGATTAACAGGAGGACACCGGGGAAAACACATTGAAAAAAACACACACGTCATCATCATGACGTGTACCGTCACGCCTCTTTTGGAGCTGCGGCGCCGACTTTCTGTGTGAATTACACTCTTTTACACTCTTTTTTGTATGTACTTTAAAAAAACTGTATTCTAATGTAACATTAACTTGATATTGACATTAAAAAATGTTTTAATACATAATCCATGTCTTATTATAAATTAGGTTGTTATGGTATCAATCTGAAAGGTAAAACCATGGAATTTTACTCAATGGCCTTTGTGCCCTGTCATGTGGCCTTGGTGCCCCTAAAATGACGAAATTCCAACCCTGTCCGACACCCTATTGGTTTGTACGCGATCCATCGCCCCATAACATTATAGTCATTATGGCCTTTAGAAAAATGTTTTTTTGGGGAGGTGGGGTAGTGCACTATAGGCCCCTGTGGCGCAGCCTAAGCTTTTGTCCTTAATGGCATTTTTTCCCCTTACATTACTTTTACTTTTATACTTTAAGTAGTTTTGAAACCAGTACTTTTACACTTTTACTTGAGTAAAAAGCTTGAGTTGATACTTCAACTTCTACAGAAGTATTTTTAAACCCTAGTATCTATACTTCTACCTGAGTAATGAATGTGAATACTTTTGACACCTCTGAATGGGAGACATTTTATCAGTTACTAAAGAAAAGTTTGGCATTCCCCCGTGGTAGTTGAGTTCATATTTGACAAGTAAATATGCATTTTATGTTTGGAATTTATATTTACTTTAGAACATATCAAACTCCACACTCATCCAGCATAGAAATATTGTTTTCACGTAATGGACATGCTGCATTGCAGAAGTCATAGAACATTAGGTTTAATTTGTAATGATGTACTGTATAATTGTTAAATGTTAATGTGTATAGCATTAATAGTGTAGTAATAGTATCAGTAGATTTGGCATTATTGGTGGACAAGATATAAATGCATAAAGATAACCTGGCTCATAAAGTGATCACTGATATTGTTATTGTTATTAAAAGCATTCTTTATTCTGTGTTAGACAAACAAAATATGTAACTACAGCTGTCTCAACATTGGCACTTTTTTTGCAACTTGGATGGCCTGTAAGGTCACAGGAAAGTCAACAGTGAGCAAAATGAAAAGTGACAGTCATGAACAGTCAGGGTTTACACATGTGGTTTGAGAAGTCCGCCAGAAGCTGTCTTAAATTGACTTTTTATCCCGTTTAAAGCTACATTTTTACGATACACTTTTTAGATATCGGTGGTTTTTAACTTTATATTTTAACCGGATGAAGGATTTTAGTCATTGGACGTCTGGATCTTAAGTTATCAGAGAGAAGCTGAGCAACCGGCTTGTTCTTAGCCTGGTAGCTAATTAGCCAATGGAGACTAGCAGCCAATACCACCGCTGCCTCACGCCGTCTCCACCAATGCTACCACCATTACAATCCGGGAAGTGACCAACCCTGCTTGCCGAAGGCTGATCCACCTCAGCAGGCCCAGTGTTTGGGCCTGTGTCACAACCACCACCAGTCCATAAAAGAAATGCCTCCACTCACCTCACGATCCGGATGTGACAGCTGTCTCCGATATTTAAGTCAGCTTGTCTCCTTCCTAAATAATGGTCCATTTACTCTCCATCTTATGCAGTTCGGCTTCAGGGCCCATCACTCCGCGGAAACAGCTAGCTGCTTCTTCTTAGAGAAGGGCCGAGAAATGGTCGACAAGGGAGGTGTGTTTGGTGCTGTGTTTTTAGACCTTCATAAGGCTTTTGACACAGTCAATCATCACATCCTAATCGCCAAACTGTCTGCTTTTAACTTCACCCCACTGACACTCAAATGGATAGAGTCATACTTGGGTATGAAGTCAGTAAACCTGAACAGTACTACTAACTCAAAAGTATTGTGAAAACAGCAATCAAAATCCACTATCAAGTCAACCCAACTTTAAGTTACTAAGTGTTCCAAACGAGGAATGTAGTTATAATTTCATGCTACTTAAATTGTCTGAGTGATCATCACTATCTTACTCAAAACCTTTGAATGCACGGAGGCATGCAACGTAATGATGTCAGTGCGTCATTGTCATATGTTTTATCTATTTGAATAATCCGGAGGTAATTCATCAAATTCGACTAAACAAGGTTAACTTGTATCAATTCTAATCAATTTCAGATCAATTTATTCAATCTCATAAATGAAGCAGTGATTTCTACACAGTTTCCATCGGTTCTCCACATTAAAAACAAACCTGCACAGACAACGACATACGGTTAAATATGTTTATTTACTAGATAAATCAGGGTGAATAAATGAAAGGGTGATTTAAACAAATAACAATGATAACAGAAAATGTGGAGACTATGATTAAGGTAATGGGATTATATGAACATGAGCGGATGGTAAAGTTGCGAGTCTGGAAAACATTCAAATATTACGGGAGTAATTTTGACACTAACGAGACCCTAACCGGATTTCTCTTAATAAAAGATTATTATGAATGATAAGTCAAGAGACACCAACTCAGTACATGCGTGTGAATCCAGCAGTGTGCAAGGTGCTTAGCCTACTTTGTCTGGAGAGTTGGGACGTCCACCACTTTGAGTCTTTCCGCCGGAGTTGGTGGCTCGACTGCGGGCTTGCAGTGCCGGTCCAAGAGCCAGAGGGAAGTCGCGGTTCGTCCGATCTCACAGTGGGTGGCTCTCTCGTCCAGGTGTCGGAGGGAGAGCGCAACTCGTCCAGTACTCAGCAAGATGGTCCCGGTCCGCTGCCCAGCGGGGTGGCACCGCTTGTGAGCGTTGGAGGCAGGCCGGTCTCGGCTTGGCACAAAGTCTTTCTTTCGTTGCAAACAGCTTGAATGGTTTGTTGAAGCAGGCAGTTACTGCACGTCTTTATTAATGGTGTTGGTCTTAATAAAGATCTTCTTCTTCTTGCATGGAGTGGTGGCTCTTAACTTCTGATTGAACTAATTCAACTTTCTTGACGAAAATAACTAGAGAATAACGCTGGCCGGGCGAGTCCTCAGTTATTACTCAATACAAGACGAATTAAGTTAAATTCACTTCCACTGAATAAAATAGTGATACTTAACAAAAACTATCAAAGCAGAACTTTGTTCTGTTAGCATTTAACAAAAACGAAAGCACTTAAAGCAAGTGTGTCCACACCTCGAAATTATAAAAATGAGGTAAAATCGCACGTGGTCAATTTTGCAGAGATTTCTGCCTAAGAGTGTGTCGCAAAAGTAGAGAGTAAAGTGAAGGGTTGAAAAATTTAAAAGGAAGAGAGCGAGAGAGAGCTATCTCTCGGTTTTGTAGTCCCGAGTGGCAGGTGGGAACCGAGGGGCGGGCTGACGATGTTCACACTGTAGACCATATCATAAGCCTACACTCACGAAACTTAATTGAATTTAAACTATCGATTTAATGTTTCGAGATCGTGCTTCGCCTTTCTCAGAACTTTACCATGGCAAAATAAATGGACTTTGTCTAACAATGAAATAATATGACCTGATTAAAATCACTGAACATTTAAAAGAAGTTAACACTGGATCAAAACATAAAAACACACTTAAAGATACAGTAGAACTGATAGAACTGATCACTTATACACATTTCTTCTAGTTCTAGCTTAATACTTGTAAACAAAAACAAATTAGAGACTTTTACTGGTAATCAAGAAAAACGTAACGTACAAAAGATCTCCCGACAGTCTAATCCAATCGTAACAGGACTCACCACTAGAGGGTACTGTGGTTCCACCAAACCCAAGACACGTTTAAACATTAAACTTGATTTTAGTCAAATTTCATCACAGAGAAAGGGGAAAAAGAACAGTTTTATGAACTTCTTTTACTGACTCTTAATTTGTTAGAATTAAGAGGGTGAGATCCTGACTTAATGGTTAATTAGAAATGGTCTGAAATCTGGAGGAATACAGAGACCATTTGGGTGTAATGTCCCACAGATAGTGAGACCAGATGTGTCGTAAATAACAGACATGGGAGGGTCACAATAACAAGTGAGAAAGGTTTCCAGTGTCCTTTCACTCTCTAATGTGTGGATTAGAAATTAGAGGGAAAGAGAGAGACAGAGGGAGAGAGAGCCATCAGACGTGTTACTTAATTTGCAAATGTAAAGACATTGGTATTAACACTTTCTCTCAGGTGACTCCATGCTCACTCAAACTGACCTGTGAGGGAAGAATTTATCTGTTTGGAGGGGAAAGAAAGTTCAAAATGGGAGTTTAGGTTGTAAATTAATTAAAAGTGTCCTCATCTGAAGATTTTATGGTCAAGGAAAACACTGTCCTCTCTGCCAGGAGATAAGGTGGCAGACTGGAAGGTGCCTTCTTCCTGTGAATAGTCTTCATCCAGATGAAAAGAGTTAACAAGAATAAACAGGGCCTCAGCAGCCAAGAGTCAGAGGCAACAGGCATGTGTTCCTACAGCAGGACCGAACGAGGCATAATCAAACCAACATGGTGGTCGTGAAGCGAGGGGAGTGCATCAGTTGCTGAAGTTAAGAAAACTTGTAAGTATAAGGGTAAAGTCTTCTAAAACTCACCTGCATGTTGTTTAATTGCATAAATGCAACAACGAAATCGTACTTTTTAGTTTGTCTGCGCTTTTTTACACATTCAGCAAAACACGCGGTCACAGTTACCGGTCTTTGGTGAGGACGTGTTGCATGAACTGAGTGCAACAATCATAATGACAATAATTATTTTCAGTCGACGGTATTGTTATTCTTTATAAATGTGTTTCTGCTGGTAATGTTAACATTAGGTTGAAAATAAGCTGATATGGTCCAGTAAAGCTGCCTCCCCCTCCACCTCGAAGTAAGAAGAAGGTGGGGGGTGGCTGCTTGTTTGTGTATAATTGGAGCAGACGAATATTAAGCTGTTCAGGCTATTTACATCCCACAAAACTGCATTTTTTTTTCAGATAACGTCAGGTGGCTATTCAAACATGAACCGAAGGGTTTACTTCAAGAAAGCCGACATGTTTGTAAACGTAGCTGGAATACCAAGTCTCGCAGAGCTCGCGCGAGAGTCAAGTTGATGCGCTCACTATGTTTACAGGCAGAGTAAACAGCCAGATTTACTCTTACTGCTATGTAAACGCCGTGCCTCCATGTTGATATTCCTTTGTTGATAAAACAAACAGGAGCCTCAGACGACCTGTAAACATACCGAGCGTCAACTGTACTTTCTATTTCAGCTCCGTTTCCAAACATGTCCGCTTTCTTGAAGTAAACAAACCCCCTTGGTGTATGTTTGAAGCCATCCGACGTTGTCTATGAAAAAAAAATGTGGTTTTGTGGGATGGAAATAGCCTAAGATCTCCCATTATATGCTGCAGTGGCGATGCGGGGACAGATATAACTACTGCATAAGACCTAAAATATTAGTAAACTATAGCCCCAGGTTGAATTTGCCTGGAATTGTCCTTTAATGACACACTTCTTCTACTTCCATACCAATTAATTGTCTTTCCCTGTAGGCTGAAGTTGGTACCCAGCACAAGGCATCCTTGGCAAACAAGGTAATGTTTATGTTCATTTTTAATGTAAGATGTATCCATTAAATTTAACGTTTGGGCAGGAATGTTGATGATAATTGTTTTTGCTTTTAACTGTATTTTTTGGTGAGCCAGATAATGCAGTTTTCTATGTTTAAAGGGATAAAAGAAATAACTATAAAGGCAAATGTCATCCCCAATTGTTAAGACATTAGATTAACTATAATAAAGGCTAGGCTATATATGTTGCACAGTTGTTTAGTTTTTTTCGAAAAATAGCTTAGACCACAGCATTTAACAAAGATTGAAAAGGCAGTGAATGGCACAGAACCTCTATGGTAAACATTGATCTTGAAACAAAGACACTGATGGTGACTTTTGTTTGAGTAATCGAGTGGAAGTGCAAGTTGTGTACTGTGTCTGCAGACACCCGGGCACAGTTATTCCAGCACTATCGCTTGAAACACAGCCATTATTCTAGAGTTAGCCCTCTACCATGTCTACATGACTCTTGTATTTGTACATTTCTGTCCTTTAATGCCTTGAAAATTAATTTGTCACGGTTTCACAGAGATGTGTGTAGGCCCAGTGCAAGTGATGGAGCACAAGCAGAAAGGGCAGCTTTTACCTGTTGTGTGTGTAACTCAGTGGTTCTCAAACTTTTTTCGTCATTCCCCACTTTGAACAAGTGGGGATTTTCAAGCCCCACTTCCCCCCGTCGCCCCAACAAAGATCTTGACAAATTACTTCAAATTATTTCAAATTTATTGAAATTACTAGCACCAAGTATATCAGTCATATTTGATACTGAATCAAAATCAAAAACAACAAATAACACGTTCAAAAAGAGAAAATAAAATGCAGTTGTGCTATCATAACTTCATTTGCAATCTGTGCAAAAAACAAGAGAACTTTCCCTGCATTAGTGGCTGCAGTGTGCCTGTTTTACACTGCACAAAGTTCAAAAAGAGAAAATAAAAGTGCAGTTGTGCCATTATAACTTCATTTGCAATCTGTGCAAAAAACAAAAACATAAACAAGGTGCTCTGGCACAACTCAAGTGAACTTTCCCTGCATTAGTGGCTGCAGTGTGCCTGTTTTGCACTGCACATCCTTTCAAAACGGGGTTGCAGGCTGGAAACTGCCACTCTCAAGTCATGCTCAATGTTGAGCTGAGATCTGTACTTCGTTTTCAGAGAAGCAACAGCTGAAAAGCCTATCTCACAGAGATATGATGTGGCAAAGGGAAGAAGGATGTACAAAGCTCTCTGCCCGATGAGGGGATATTCCCTCTCCACTCCAATCCAGAACTCACTAAGAGTGTGAGCTGTAAACCTCAGCCTCAGGGTGGAGTCAGAGGTCATGTCAATGAATTGGTCCTCTTCAGCCTGGCTCAAATCAGCAGGCACTGCAGATAGAATAAAAATAGGATTACTTTATTTGTCATTGCATAATAAACATGAAAAAATCTGTTGAATAAAAATATATTTCAGTATACAACATAAATAAAATATATGATTATGATCAATAAAATCTACCTGCTGCACTGAATGGATCCATAACCCAGGCATACTGAGCACTGTTGTTCGGGAAGTATTTCTGAAACATTTCTCTCAGAGAAGAGATGTGCTGCTTTATACACGGGATCACTGTGGTGGCTCCAGTATGAATGGTTTCAGCAACTTCACTCAGGTTCTCAAAGACATCTACATTTTGTTGATCGAGGCGTCTGCCCCATGCCTCGAGTTTTCGGGAGAATGCAGTGATCTTGTCTGCCAGGTGAGGTAGGTGCTTGTCTTTGCCTTGAAGCTGAAGATTTAATTCATTCAGCTTGCCAAACACGTCGCTGAGATAGGCCAGCTTCAACAGAAATTGTTCATCGCTGAATTTGCTTGCAGCCTCGTACATGCGCTCCTCCTCCAAAAAAAGCCGAATCTCCACTCTCAGCTCAAAGACGCGCGACAACACTTTGCCCCTGGAGAGCCACCTTGCTTCGCTGTGAAACAGCACAGATGTGTGATCAGCTCCCATCTCCTCACAAAGTGCAGCGAGCAGTCGCGCTTTCAGGGGTCGAGTTTTGATGAAGTTTACAATGCCCACAACCTCTGTTAAAACTTCGTTTAGTTCGGGGCTGAGCTGTCTTGACGCGAGCGCTTCCCTATGAATGACACAGTGCGTCCAGTGCGCATCTGGAGCAACCTTCTTGATAAGTGCCTGCAGCCCGTTTCTTTTCCCTGCCATGGTCTGTGCGCCATCAGAGCAAAAGCCCACACAATTTTCCCATTTAAGATCGTGTTCTTTTAAGTAACTGTCCATGATCTTAAATAGTTCATCAGCCGTGGCTCTCTTTTTTATGTATTTGCAAAACAGCAAATCCTCACACATTGACTCGCTGTTCACAAAGCGGACATATGAAATAAACAAGCTGTCTTTATTGCTGTCGGTAGCCTCATCCACTTGCAATGCAAAACGTGTTTCTTTTATTTTTTGAATGAGTTGATCTTCAAGATCATTTGAAATGTCACATATGCGCCTCGCAATTGTGTCATTTGAAAGAGGGATAGTTTTCAATTTGGCTGCGCTTTTCTCATCCATCATAGCTGTCACCATGTCAAGAGCAGCGGGCAAAATCAGCTGCTCAGCAATTGTATGTGGCTTTTTGCATTGCGCGATTCTGTATGCAACTTTGTATGAGGCAATTTGTGCTTGACAGTTAACTGATGCAGCCTTTACCATGCGTTGCTCCTGCTGTCGATATTCTGCCAATTTTCTTTTAAAGAAATCCAGTGGCTTGGTAGCGTGACTGGGGTGTGTTGTCTCCAGGTGCCTCCGTAATTTGTTTGGTCTCATGCTGTCCGCTGCTAACGGCTTCAGACACAGAACACACATTGGTCTCTCCTCTGCACCGACCACTGAAACCGTAAATCCGAGACCAATATAGCTTTCGTCATATTTTCTTTTTGGTTGGATTTTTGGTTGACTTGGCCCCTCTGTCTGGTCTTGTGTGTGTGATGGTGGCGCTGGCTCTTTTGTGGTCCGTGTCACAAATTTATCCATGTTTCTCACAGTTACCGGCTACTTTGTTGTCCCGCTCATGGATGTATTATATTAACGGTCCCGCTGCAAATATTGGCCCGCTGCAATTAACATTCCGACGTCAATCATTGTTTTTGCACTTTAGTTCCAGGTTACATTTTTCTCCGGTCTCCTAATGTTTTTTAATAATTGTAGCTATTAATTATTAGGCTATTACTTTGTTTGTGTGTGTGTGTGTGTGTGTGTTTTGTTTAGAGTGAATTATCTTTATTGTCAATAGCATTTACAGTAAGATAGGCGTGAAATTGAAAATTTCCTCCCGTTTGTCGCGCCCCACCTGTCATGTCTCCGTTCCCCACCAGTGGGGCGCGCCCCACACTTTGAGAAGCACTGGTGTAACTTGAAACAGCCCTTCTCACAAGAAACATTGTTCACTCATTTAAGGGGCCATTTAAAAAAAACGTGAGACAATAACATGCCCATTTAAAAACTGTAACTACAGCACAAATGTGTATTCTTCTTTTAATACACACAAAAGTAGGATACATGCAAATAGTTCAGACTTTCGTGATGAGATAGTTTCAACAGAAAATGCTACTGTAAATGCTGCTGACCTTGATTATGAAGATAACACATAACCATACAAACATGTTTTTATATAATGTATGTGTGGATGTATATATGTTTACAGTTGTAGATATGCAAGGTTTCCTCCAACCAAACGGGTTGTTTACATTTTCAGATTGTGTATTTGTTGGCCTGTCTTTACAAATAGTATAGACTTGAAGTCTTTATTTTTTGGTATCCTTATTGTTTAATCAAAATTCAAATCTTTTATAGCGTCATTTGGAAGTTGGATGGCCATGGATAAACAATTTTAAGATGCCATACATTTTGATATTGAGCACTGAAGATCCTGGTGCTCTTGTTCTTATCTGTAATACACGTTTGCAGAGATTTATGCACACACCCATACAGATGTGTGTATGTGTTGTTTGTATGCTTACAGTTCTGTTGCTGTGTCCTAAGTGGTTTGGAGAAAAAGACATCTAAATAAAAACACTGAAATATTCTACATTTGTTGTGTGAAGAAGTTTATTTGAGTATTCTGAACTTAAAAAAAAATAGTAGTTTATGAGTTGCGTAAAATTATCTTTTTGGTTACTAACCAGTATATTTTTTGAGTTTAAAGATGTTGATCAATTGCAAAGTACCATTGCATCAGAACAAATCATTACTAAGAAATTTAAAAAAATATACAAATTAAAACAAATGTTTTAAGTACAGTACACTTTCAAATTAAAAAAAAGTACTATTTGAGTAAAAATGATTAAAAAAATTTAAGTACTCCAAACTTAAATATTCTAACTTACTCAAAAACTTTGAGGTAATTGGTTTCCACAAAAGTTTTGAGTATTCTGAACTTATTCGGGTTTACAGTGCATGGTAAAAGTCAACATGTTTCTGTGAACAATCATCGTTCACCAACTCTCAACCTATGCACTGGTGTTCCACAAGGATCAATACTTGGCCCGCTTCTGTTTAGTTTATATATTAATGATCTGCCATCGGTTTGCCCGGAAATCAATACACAAATGTGTGCGGACGACACAGTAGTATATGTGCATGCCAGTACAAAACATTTGGCTGCTGCCAAACTCACCACAGCAATGGATCAAATCACCAACTGGCTAAATCGCTCCTGCCTCCAACTTAATCTCAATGAAACTGTAGGAATGTTCTTCACAAAAAGTCAATGTAACATCGTCTCGAACATCACAATCTCCGGTAAAATCATTAGTATTGTGCCACAATTCAAATATCTGGGTAGTACCATCGACTCCAATCTCTCTTTTAAAGCACACATTAAAAAAGTGTGCAATAGGGTCAAGTTTAATTTGGCCAATTTTAAATATATCAGAAATGCACTTTTAACTTTCAATGCTGTAAAATTGTTTATGGATGCCATGATCATGTCACATCTCACATACTGTTTGACAAGCTGGGGACAAACTAACAGCTTGTCATTACAACCATTAGCAACCCTCTAAAAAAAAAAAAATCAAAGTATTGGATCAAAAGCCTAACAGTTCACATCACTGCATCAGTTTAAAAAAACAAACTACTGAGCTGGGAAGATATAATCAAATGTAAAAACATCTACCTGGTCTTCAAAGTCCTGCATAACATCACTCCTCCCCCTCTTAACTCATTTATAATCCAACGTAACAGCAGTCACACCACTAGAAGCACATGAAGTGACCTTATAACCCCATTCGGGAAAGGCACATTCGGTCAATTATCATTCTCAGTTAGAGCAATACAAAACTGGAATTCAATGCTTGCCATTATCAAAGACATAAATACATACTCCACCTTCACTAAACACCTCAAAACATGGCTATCGGATAACTACAAACATTAACCCCCGTCAGAAGTAATATGTGACATAGTAATTTTTTGTTGCCGCTCCATGCCGTGTATGTACCTTTTTTTTTTATCCTTCGCATTCGATCTTTTTATCCCTTGCTTTCTCCTTGTAATGTAAGCTACTCACATTGAAATTCGTTTATGTAATGTATCCTAGATTTCCTACTCTGATAACCGTCCGGGGACTACAGCCGGAAATTAGCCGTAAAGGCTAAAGCTGCTCCTTTGACTGTAAAGTTTATTAAAGGGGACTGTCCACGTCAAAGAAAGAAAGAAAGAAAGAAAGAGATATACAGTATGTGCTTCTTGTATCTTTATCCCTAAGTTACCAGCCTTTTCAAACCAGGAAATCAGATTTATGATTCTATTAAGATTCACACAAATTCAGACAAAGTGGTTTAAATTAGACAAATTAATTACAAACAAAGCAATGGAGGCAGAGAGGCCATGATAACTGTGGGATCTGTGTGTTCTCAGTAAGTAAACTTTTGTAGATTTAACAGTAGCTTTTATCAAGTCAAAACCCCATGATAAAAAGAAATAACTGTCAGGGCTGGTATGCTGAGCAACAGGGGTTAGACTCAAACGCAGAAGACAGGCAAGCCAGCAGGGTCACTTTAGTGATTTATCAAAGAAAGCTTACGTGGAGATCAGTGGGCAGACAGGCAGGGGTAAATGGACAGGCTGGCAGGTTCACAAGAAAAGGTGTGGAGAACAGAAATACAAGTACTACAAAGCACTTGCTGGTTGACTCTCATCACCCACTGGAGCACAAGCTGGGGCTCATCAGAACCCTAAACCATCGGGCTGAGACCGTGCCCACTAAGTCAGAGGGGAAGGAGAAGGAACAGAAGCACATCAGGGGAGCATTTAAAACCTGTGGCGACCCAAACTGGACCTTTGTCAAAACCTGTAAAAGATCCAGAGCAGACAGAGAGGAGGAGACAAGAAAACATAACAACATCGTCATTCCTTATGTCGCAGGAACATCTGAGAAACTCAGTAGGATCTTTAATAAACATCATATACTGGTTCAACCTACCAACACGAGACTCTGGTGTCCACTTACATCTGAAGGAGAAACATCATTCCTTTGAGGACAACAATGTAAACATCTTGGCTAGAGAAGACAGATGGTTTAAAAGAGGAGTTAAAGAATCCATCTATGTCAAACTGGAACAACCGTCTTTGAACAGAGGAGGTGGCCTAAGACATTACTTATCACCCACCTACAATGCAGTACTGAGTTCCCTCCCCAGACAGCTTAACAACCATTCACACCTAGGCTCACCTAGCCCAAACAATCCACATGAAGGCTGGTTGGGTCAGCGACCCACAAGTAGCCCTAACGACTCTGAAACTCAGAGCTCACGTGACCTAAACAACTCTGTAAGGACACTCCCACACAGAGTTTAAAGCCAGCCAACTTCTCTCCAGTTTGTTAGAACTGAAGAAGCCTCTTGGATGAGAGGTGAAACATCTTCAAGAAACTGAAACAAGCCCAGTTGCCTAGGATACAGCACTTGGAACAAGGATTGAACTGGAAGAGTCCTAGTGGGAATGAGCTGCCTGAGTATCTGACTGATGAGGGAGAGTGGAAACAGGTGAGAGTGGATGGATAGGGCAGATTGGTGTCTGGATGTGGGGGCAGTTAGGTGATATAGAAAGGAAGGAAAGTCAGAGGGCATCTGGTGGATTAGGGGCACATTTCAGTGAAGAGCCTTGGAGAAACATGTGGCTGGAGGAGTTAGGGAGACTGTGACACAACCAGTGTTGAACTGTACAGAGACAGAATGCTGCTGAGATGACCAAAGGCCTGAGTGTTCAGGTCAGATATATTAAACTCTTTGATTAAAGCCAATGTGTATTCAGAGAGAATTCAGACTTGTGTTTTTTTTGTTTCATTCACACAGAATGTCCTACTCACAAAAGAAAACCTCCAAAAACTACACAATGAGGAGAGCAGGATTCAGCTCCAGGAAAAAAAAAAGTGAGACTCCAACTGTCATTGCTTGGCCTGAGGAAAAAAAAGGCCTGCATGTTTCAGTGGGTACCAGACACAAGAGGTTTTACAGAAGAAGCCAAAACAACAATTTTCAGCATATTTGTAATGATACATGCCATGTTTTTGTTACAAAAGCAGAGCATAATTAAGGTCTGTACAGTTTTAAGGTAATACTAGCCAAATAAGTGGATAGACCATTTCGGTTCGTCTTGTAGAACACTACACAGTCGAGTAAAAAACTTGGAGTGTAAACCCTGTGGAAGATGGATCCACTTTTAAATGCGCAGTTGTGCATGGAGACTGAACCACCAAAGACTCCCTATGCGGCTGTCATCGAGACCTTAGTACATATCTGTAAGTATAGGACGCATGCTCCTGTTCTATTCAATAAACTCATTCAAAATAAGAAATTCTGATAAATCTCAGAATTTGCTTTAATTAAACCCATCTCTGTTGTTACATTAAATGACAGTCCATTTTTTGAACAGTGATTTTTTTTTTTTTTTATAGTTCTAGTGGTACTGTACTGTAGCAAGCTGGATCCAACAAATTCCACTGTTTTTAAAGTGCTTTATTTTAGCTCAAAAGTCAGTGTTTGCTGTTACTGTTTTGTTACTGGTGGATCCAGAAGCAGAGACACAAGGTTTGGTGTTGAGTTAAAAGGTTTATTTCCACAATGAGTGGATAGACAAAGCTGGTAGCTGGTAGTCTCGCTGGGGTTCGGGGAAGGTGCATGACACACAGGTGAGCAGGTGATTGCAATGGAGCTGATTGCTGAGCAGAGAGACGCTGGAGAGATCTGCACAAGAGCCAAGCAGAAAAGTAGCGTCACACAAAGACAGGAAAAAAATAAAATAAAATCACACACAAGATCAAAACCATGAGATAGGATACTTGATATAATGCTGATATAACTCGCGAGTCACTGGATAAGACGGAACAAATCTGGCACCGGAGTGAAGAAAAGACCAGGGGCCTCATGTACTAAGACTTGCATGGATTTCCTACTGAAACATGGCGTAGGCTAGAATCCAGAAACTGTCGTACGCACAAAAAAAATCAGATGTATCAAAATGTGCGTACGCATGGATCCAAGCACTTTTCCTTTGTACATCCCAATCAACATGGAATTGAGCGCACATGTATAAGTGCTAAACTCCTCTCTGTCCACGCCCCCATTTAAATATGCAAATTGATTTAAATAGGGCCTGCACCGGGGATTCCCCTCTCTGCACCATCAGATTTACGGCATGAGTAAAGGGAAGAAGCGCAACTTCACCGAGTCTGAGCTCGAAATGCTATTAAATGAAGTTGAGACAAGAAGACCTGTATTATTTGGTAGCCTCTCGTCAGGGATAAACACACAAAAAAAGAAATGTGAGTGAGAGCGTGTGTGTGAGGCAGTGAACGCTGTGGGGTCGGAGCAGCGCACACTCACTGAAATAAAAAAAAAAATGGGCTGACGTGGAGGTGAAGCGGAGGACACAGCTCTAACCGGAGTTGTGGGGGCCCATGAAGGCGACACAGATCATCCCCAAGGTAAATGTGTTAAACTCAGAAATGTTGTCATTATACTGGTCGTACAATAGGCTGCTCACATTACACATGCTCGTGCGTAAAGTTGCCAGGATATAACCACATTGACTCATGTTTAATTACTTCATTTTTTTTTTATTATCATCATTTATGAATAGACTATGAGCCAGGAGAGGGCACCTCCACCGGCACCGCGCGCCCTGGCGTCTCCACCGGCTCCACCAGCACCTCCACCAGCACCATGCTCCCCGGTGTCTCCACCGGCTCCACCAGCACCTCCACCAGCACCATGCTCCCCGGCGTCTCCACCGGCTCCACCAGCACCTTCACCAGCACCATGCTACCCGGGGTCTCCACCGGCTCCACCAGCACCACGTGCCCCGGCGACTCCACGCCAGCTGCTGACGTCCGCCCGACTGGCCGTGTCCTCACACAAGCTGTGCTGGAATCACAGGAGGAAATTGTTAGAGCAATCCGTGGCGTCAGTGATCGTCTAGATCAAATTACCAATGTCCTTGGAGATATTTGCAACGCAATAAATGCACTTAAAAAGTAAATTGTGTCCTTGCCTCTTTACATTGTTGAAATCAGATGCTGCCGGGCCCGTATCGCTTCCCGGGGTGGGTCGAGGTTGACGGGTCCGGCATCCGGTTCCTCTGGTGGGTGGATGTGTTCAGGCAGTGGTATGCCATGGCGGTGTGCCACGTTGTGCAGGACACCACAGGCCAGCACAATGCGGCACACCTTCTCCGTTGTGTACAGCAGCAACCCCCCCGACCTGTCCAGACAGTGCCAGCGCCCCTTCAGTTGGCCAATTGCCCTCTTCACCACTGCCCGAGTTCGGGAATGGAGGTCGTTGTACCTCCTCTCTTGTTCTGTGCCGGGGTTAGTGAGAGGGGTCAACAGCCACAGTCCCCTGGAGTCAAATGAAGGAAGTATACAACATGTGAAATAGATTTAGTTTCCTTTGTTCATGCACCACTTGATTGAATCACTAATATATATATATATATATATATATATATATATATATATATATATATATATATATATATATATATATAAAATGTGCTACCGTTAGTGGGAAACAAACAGGACAAAACAACTTCATTACAAGGATTGACAAGACTGATCGCACTTATATTGATGACTGCAGAAGTGCGCCGTGGCTACTGCAGTGTGACATTTCCAACTTTACGTACGCGTTTATTGACACAAATACTGAACACAAGGATACAATAAAGGGCTTGTTAGATAGCTCTGCCGCTCTATTTTCACCAGGGAAAAACAAATGCACATATTTGAATGCACGTGCCCAAATGGGCATTGTGCTGGTTTACATTCGGGGAGCAATTAAACAGATACATTATTTACTCACCGAGAAGCCACCCATCGCGCACCGTGCCAGCCTCCAGCCTGTTACCAACCATGCTATTGGTAAGAATGAACGAGTCATGCGTTGAACCAGGCCACCTTGCCACGATGTTGGTGAGCTGCATTTGCGCATCACATATTATTTGAACATTAATTGAATGAAAATGTTTCCTGTTCACAAAAACAAATTCATCCTGTGATGGCACTTTTATAGCAACATGTGTCTTCTGCCCTAACCATGTGTTGGAATGAGAGCATGGTGTAGACAGTGAGCTTAACAATTTTCCAGTAAAAACACGAAGATGGGAATCCAGCGTTAGGTATTTTTATGGAAGTCTTTTTGTAAAACTGCATACAAACAGAAACACAGAATCAATGTACAGTATGTACAGCATCAAATTATACAGACGAAATAACACACTCATGTAGGCTAATAGTCTTCATCTAAGAATATTCAACAACTCCATGGTAAGTATTTGAAGAGAGTTAACTGGTGAAAAATTATATATGAATAATCTACATAACAAACAGTAACACGTATAACTGTGTAAATGTACTTACAGATTGTGCCTGATCGTGTCAAAAGAAAGAGGGTGGATGTAGATGTGATTACAACTCTCCACTGCTAACTTCAAAATGGCTGCCCTGCTAAATCTTGAGTGGTTTTAACTACCTCCACCACTAGGGGGCACTGCACACTGCATTCTAATGTAATTACTGGGGGCAGAATACTCCCCGCCTGGCATCTATGAGATGGCAACCCAACAAACCAACAGGAATAACAACAAACATCATCAAAGGGTAGGTCTCAGTGTCTTATTCTCTATGTAGTGTCCTTGGAAACCAGGAGAATGACCTCTGACACTGGTCTCAGAAATAGTCTCTGTTCACCTTTCCGGATGATCTTCACCTCAATCTTTCTGACAAACCCGTCTTCACCAGCAAAGGCCCTAGTAACCAGCCCAACCGGCCAGTCGTTCCTCTTTACTTGGGCATCTTTCAAAAGAACAACATCGCCTTCTTGTAGGTTAGGCCTCTTGGTTCTCCATATACGGCGTCCTTGAAGCCCACTTATGTACTCTTTTTTCCACCGATCCCAGAATATGTTAGCCAGGCTCTGGACCCGCCGCCACTGACTTCTCATCAGGTCACTGCTGTCGAATTGGCCGGGTGGTACAGGAGGAGTGCCAACCTTCTGGGTGAGGAGCATGGCTGGGGTGAGTATGACAGGTTGATCTGGATCTGTGGAGACTGAAGTGAGTGGCCTCGCATTCACAATTGCAGTGACTTCAGCCATGAAAGTTACCAGAACTTCGTGTGTAAGCCTGGCATGGCCGTGTTCCAGGAGCATAGCATCCAGGATGCGGCGTGCGACACCAATCATTCTTTCCCAGATCCCACCCATATGTGAACCATGTGGGGGATTGAACTTCCACTGGCACCCCTGGTCTGTGAGGTAACTGTCGAGTTTCGTGTTGTGGCAACCCTTCTTGTCGATCTGAAGCTCCCTGCAGGCACTCACAAAGTTGGTACCACAATCAGATCTGAACTGTTTCACAGGGCCTCTGATGGCAAAGAAGCGCCTGAGAGAATTGATGAAGCATGATGTATCCATGGATTCCAGCACCTCAATGTGGATCGCCCGCGTACTCATGCAAGTAAAGATGACTGCCCATCTCTTCGCATTGGCTTGACCACCTCGAGTTCTCCGTGACATGACGAACCAGGGACCAAACACATCCAGTCCTACATATGTAAAAGGAGGATCTGTGTGTAATCGGTCAGCAGGTAAGTCAGCCATGATCTGCTTCTCCTGTTTGCCTCGCAACTTGCGACAACTGACGCAGTTGAAGATGATGCTACTGATCGATCTCTTTCCCCCAACGATCCAGTAACCGGCTGCTCTTACAGCTCCTTCCGTAAAATGTCTGCCTTGGTGACAAACTTTCTCGTGGAAGTGCCGGATGAGTAGTAGAGCGACGTGATGTTTGCCTGGCATGAGTATGGGGTGCAACTCATCTGATGTAAGATGGGCTCTTGCTAACCGACCTCCGACTCGAAGAATACGATCTGAGTCGATGAAGGGACAAAGCTTGCTGAGTGGGCTTGACTTAGGGACAGGCCGCCCTTCTTGGAGACATTTGATGTCCTCTGCATACACTTCTCTCTGGACAGTGCGAATGATTGTAGCTTTGGCCCGATTGAGCTGCTCTTCATCAAGATGTTTGTTGCACTTATGCCAGCCGTGACAAGTATTGTCCTTGTTATCCTTGATAAAGGACTTGGCAATGTGTCCAAGCCGGGCAACAGCCTTCAAGAGAGGACTCCAAGAAGAGAACCTTCCAAAGCGTGCACTGCCAAGCTTACTGTGTGACTGACTGGTGACACAAGTAGTAACGTCTGACCGTAACTCTGCGTCTGACTCGGGGTTGACAAGGCTGAAACCCTTGTCAGATGCTTGAGTCTGACTTTCATCGGTGAGGAAAGCAGGTCCCGTTAGCCACGAAGAGAAGACCAGCTGGTCAGCTGGTAGCGACCGGGTAGCATGATCAGCTGGGTTGTGGTCGGTGGACACATAGTTCCACTGACTTGCCGTTGTGGACCGTCTGATTCGCTGCACGCGATTGTGGACATAAACATAAAACCGCCTTGACTCATTGAAGATGTAGCCAAGCACCACCTTGCTATCGGTAAAGAACTTGACATCATCCAGCTTCATGTCCAACTCTTCTTGGAGCAGTTCGGCTATCTCCACGGCCAATACGGCGGCGCAGAGCTCAAGTCGTGGAACCGTGATCTCTGGCTTTGGGGCAAGTTTTGCTTTGCCGAAGATGAACCCCACTTCGCTGTGACCTCTGTCATCTGTCACCTTAAGGTAAGCAACAGCGCTTACTGCTTTGATGGATGCGTCACAGAAAATGCACATTTCTCTTCTCTGAGCTGCAGACAATGGGAGTGACGTATACATTCTCGGAATTTTCAACTCTTGTAGGTCCTGCAAGGAATCTCTCCATCTTTGCCACTTCTCATGACTCTCCTTTGGGAGTGGTGCATCCCAGTCACTGGCATCGGAGGTAATGTCTCTTAGTATTGAACGACCCTGGATGCTGACAGGTGCAGCAAAACCAAGAGGGTCGTACAAACTATTGATAGTGGACAGCACACCACGTTTTGTGAAGGGTTTCTCACTGATAGCCACTCGAAAGTGGAATGTGTCTGTGGACAGGTCCCACCCAAGTCCTAGACTGCGCTGCATGGGTGTGAAATCCTGCCCAAACTCGAGGCCTTGCAATTCTTTAGCAAGGTCATCACCTGGAAAGGCTCTCATGACGTCTGGGCTGTTAGATGCAATTTTGTGCAATCGGAGATTGGACTGTGCGAGCATGTGTTGTGCTCTCTTCAGCACATCAACGGCTTCCTCCACACTGGAGAACGACTTCAGTCCATCGTCGACATAAAAATGGCGGTCGACAAAGAGTCTTACATCAGTTCCGTACTCCTCTTCTCCTTCCATGGCCGTCCTCTTAATGCCGTAGATGGCAACGGCTGGGGACGGGCAATTCCCAAACACATGCACCTTCATACGAAATTCCACGATGTCCCCATCAAGCTGGTGGTCTTGAAACCACAGAAAGCGCAAGTAGTTACGATGCTCGTCCTTGACCAAGAAGCTGTGGAACATCTGTTGAACATCAGCCATTACTGCAAAAGGTTCGGACCTGAAGCGGACAAGCACACCGATCAGGCTGTTATTTAGATCCGGGCCTCTGAGTAACACATCGTTAAGAGATACATTGTTGTACTGGGCACTTGAGTCAAATACGACCCTGATCTGCCCAGGCTTCTGCGGATGATAGACGCCAAAGCTTGGCAGATACCAGCACTCTTCATCATGTTTCAGAGGGGGAGCTGGTTCTGCGTGTCCACAACAGAAGATCTTTTCCATGAACTCTACATAGTGATCTCTCATCTCCGGCTTCTTCTTCAAAGTACGCCGAAGAGACAGGAGACGGTTGAGGGCTTGATCCCTGTTGTTCGGCAAGCGCTGCCTTGGAAACCGGAATGGGAGGGGGGCCACCCAACCGTTGGAGTCGTCCTTTGAGAACTCTTCATTCATGATTTGGAGGAAGATCTCGTCTTCAACCGACAGTGCCAGTTTATCATCCTCGACGGTGTGACTGAAGATCTGCTTGCCAAGACCATCTTGAACTGGCTTCAGAGGAGGTTGTTTAGGGTGCTCTCCTGTAAACCTCTCTTTAACATATATGCTGCTCTCACAGGGTCTGAAGAAACTAACTCGACCATTCTCCAGGATACTCGTCCTGAAAGTGTTCACAATGGGTTTGTGGGCTCCCCTGAGGCACACGTCTCCTATAATTACCCATCCTAAATCGAGGCGTTGGGCATATGGCGCATTGTGTGGCCCATTACACTGACTGCGAACCTTGTGAACCCGGATGATATCTCTTCCAAGCAACAGAAGGATTTCAGCTGAGGGGTCAAGAGGTGGTATCTTGGTGGCGATGGTTTCGAGATGACGGTGATGTGTAGCAGCTTCTGGAGTAGGAATTTCCTCTCTGTTATTAGGTATCAGATTGCACTCAATGAGTGTTGGCAGTGCCATCGATACTCCGCCATCTATAGCCTCTATGATGAAGTTCGTGGCTCTTCTTCCACTGGTCTCTGTTATGCCAGAACATGTTTTCAATGTATAAGGAGAGACCATTCCCTGAATGTTAAACATGTCGAAGAAGGCAGATTTGGCGAGTGACAAATTACTCTGGTCGTCCAGCATTACATACATTTTCTTTCTCTGTTCAGGATATTCTTTGGGATATACAGTGACCAGACATATTTTGGAACACGACTTTCCGAGCGAGCCCTCCCCACAAACTTCTGTGCAGCTGGATGTAGTTACAGGGGAGTTCTCCTCAGCTTGCTCCCCGCCATCTCCCTCTGGTGAAGTCACAGGCTCTCTTGCCATCCAGGGAGGTGGACCATCATGAAGAGCTGAGACGTGACGTTCGCTGTCACACTCTGAACAGCGAATTACAGTCTTACAGTCTTTGGCTCTATGGTTTGTGGACATACAGCATTTGAAGCAAATGTAATGCTCTTTAAAGAAACTCTTCCTCTCTTCTAAACTCTTCATTCTGAAACCCCTACACTTCCTGAGAGAGTGTGGTTTCTTATGAATCGGACAATGTCTCTCTGGATCTATAGGACACTTGTCACTGTCTGAAGAGTTGGAGGCTTTAACCTCAGTTTTATTAGCAGAGATGGGAGTCCTGGCCTTCCACTGCCTGGTGGGAGGTTTCTCATCTTTGTAGGGTGCTGTGCTAGAGCCTTGAAGGGCAAAACTGGGATCCACCTTCATTTCTGCGTGACTGTTCACAAACTCAACGAAAAAAGAGAAGGGTGGATAATGAACAAAGTTCTCTCTCCTGTATCTGGTCCCTTGAGTAACCCATGTGTCCTGGAGGTTGTATGGAAGCTTCTCTACAATTGAATTTATGCCTCTAGCTGAGTCGAGGAAACTGAGGCCAGGCAGGTAACCTTCGTTCTTTGCAGCTTCTACCTCCAGAAGAAGGTCTGCAAGCTCTTGGAGACGTTGGTTGTCTTTGGGAGAGATTTTAGGTACATTCTCAAGACGTTTGAATAGTGAAGCCTCAATAACTTCTGGAGAACCGTAAGTCTTTTCCAACCGTCGCCATAACCTGTTGAGTCCAGCCGCTGGATCGTTGACATGGACTGCTCTGATCCGCAGGGCATGCTGAAGTGACTCCCCACCAAGCCACCTGGTAAGTAAGTCTAGCTCCTCACTGGGTTTGAGATCCAAGCCGTCTATGGCGTTACAGAAGGTGGATCTCCACGACATATAGTTCTCAGGCCGATTATCAAACACCTTGAACCCTGCTGTGAGAAGGTCACGACGAGCGAGAAAAGCAGCAAGGTCAGAGACATCTGTGGACCTGGGTGTAAGCCTGTCACTGACTTTATGTGGAGAACTTGCTGCGTTGTTGCCCTGTGGTGTGTAGGGACTGAAAGCATTGACGCTGGCATGAGGGAAGACTGGCCGCTGTGTGGCCTGGGGTGGCTCAAAACGCTGGGTTGTATGAGATGCTACAGGCCGCAACATGCTGTGGGTATTATGTGAAGTGGCTTTGTATTGGGGCTGTGGAATGTATATTGACTTCCCTTTGATATCGCCTTTATCATCTTTTTGGGGGCTGAAGTGTGCATCAATGTAGTCATTAATTCGTTGTTTTGATACAGCCGGCGATAAAGGGGGGCCAATGGCCAAGTCAGCTTTACCACTTTCACTTTCTGCAGCAGCTTCGAGCACCTTTGCTGCAGCCAGTGCAGCTTCAGCTTCACTCTCTTCTTTAAGAGCATTCAATGTTGCATCAATACGGGTTCGTTCAACTTCCATGTCAATTTTAAGTTTTGCATATTCAGCTCTTTTGCGTGCGGCTTCCGCCTTTGCCCGTGCCGTTGCTGCAATCTGGCTCGACTTTGACTTGGAAGAGCGTTTTGAAGATGATGACTGGCTAGCATTTGAAGTTCCACACTCTGACCTGACCTCCAGGTTGGACACTTCCTTGTTATCTGACATTTTGCTCTTGGAGGAGATATAATGTGTATCCAATCCACAGTTATGCTTTTGACGTATAGGTAATCTTTTTACTCTTCTGCCCTAACCATGTGTTGGAATGAGAGCATGGTGTAGACAGTGAGCTTAACAATTTTCCAGTAAAAACACGAAGATGGGAATCCAGCGTTAGGTATTTTTATGGAAGTCTTTTTGTAAAACTGCATACAAACAGAAACACAGAATCAATGTACAGTATGTACAGCATCAAATTATACAGACGAAATAACACACTCATGTAGGCTAATAGTCTTCATCTAAGAATATTCAACAACTCCATGGTAAGTATTTGAAGAGAGTTAACTGGTGAAAAATTATATATGAATAATCTACATAACAAACAGTAACACGTATAACTGTGTAAATGTACTTACAGATTGTGCCTGATCGTGTCAAAAGAAAGAGGGTGGATGTAGATGTGATTACAACTCTCCACTGCTAACTTCAAAATGGCTGCCCTGCTAAATCTTGAGTGGTTTTAACTACCTCCACCACTAGGGGGCACTGCACACTGCATTCTAATGTAATTACTGGGGGCAGAATAATGTGTGCAGTCAATAGCTCCGATTACATTAGGGAAACCGGCTCTTGCTGCAAATTGCGCTTTAATGTTGGCCTGTTCAACAGCATTGTATGGGAATTTGATGTACCTGGATGACATTCTTATGATCCCGTCCCACACAGCTGGCCTGGCTCGGCTCAGAGTGGACTGGTGCACTCCTGACCGGTCGGCCAGTTCCCTCTGGAAGGCTCCTGTTGCCAGAAACCCCAGAGTGGTCAGCACCTGTGTGGGCACGGACAACCCCTGGCTCCTGGCTGTGTTTCGTTCTAGGGCCGGCCGCAGCTCTGCGCACAGCTCCAGTAACACTGGCCTCAGCAACCTAAAACGACTCATGAGCCAGTTGTCGTCATTCGCCAACAGATCTTCCCGTTCTCTAAACACCCTCTCACGTCTGACATTGCCATTTGCGATGTCTTCTAACAAGGCTAAGGCTGCCATTGTTAATGCCATTTTTTCATCACTTTGCGCATGCTTTTATATCCATCCATATGATTGCAAACACGTGTGTGTTAATTGTCCATTAATGTGTCTCTGATGTGCACATTACTCTGAGGACTAATTGTTTTCACATAATTAACAGTTTCCCAGCATCACCTCAAAGTGTCGCCAAAGGAACAATAGCTGTAGAAACGTGCGTATGCCAGCCATGAAGCTGGCGTGGGGCACAGCACATTTCCACGGTCATTTCACTTTTGATACATCTGACCGTTGGCGTGGAAAATGACATACGCCACGTTTTTGTGCGTATGCAACATTGATACATGAGGCCCCAGGCCTATGTAGTGGCAGTTGAAGAGTAGATGAATTACAGGTGTGTCTCTCTGCTGCAGCGGCAAAACCACGCCCACAAGCACACACACTGGGAATGAGCAGGTGAGGGGGAAAAAGGAGGGCAGACACAGGTAGGAAAACAAGCCCACAAGCAAACACACAACAGGTAAGCAACACAACAAAACTGACACGGCACACACCCTGACAGTTTTCTCTGATAAAATGTATTGTATTACAATTACTAGCTGACCACATAGTTTATGCTTTTACTTCTTGCAGGCATATAGATAGTCTGGAATCCACCCAGGCAGACAGCATTTTGGCTAACAAAGTGTAAGACAAATTCTCCTTGTTGAGGTAGAGAGTTGCTAAATCCCTGAAGAATTTTAGACTCAGTGTGACGAATCAGATCTCTTTGATACATGCAGCATGGAGAGAAGACCCACAGTGTTCTCTGCAGTCTTATGCACAACAGAACAGTGGTTACATACTTGTACTCCTTCCCTCCCCTGATGTTTGTGTTGATCCAGGGCAGTGACCCGTTGATGTTTTATTGGACAATAAATGTCATCCTATCTACCATCCTGTTAACACCTTAGGTAAAGAGAATTGCCTCTTACAATTTGTAAGTGTAGTAGGGACAACAAGGCAGGAAGTAGAGCAGTAAGGAAATTTATTGAGGCTTCACAGGGAGTATGCAGGTATGAGTAGTGACAGGCTCTGGCTGGAGAATCTGTCGGAGAGGAGGAGAGGTACCTCATGGTGGTGCTGGTGGATAGCGTGGAGTGTGGAGCTCAGGGGAACTCAGGGCAAGGCTGGTGGCTGCAGAGGTGCTGAAGGCTGGGTAACTGGAAATGGTGCTGCTGGAAGATGAAACGAGGTAGATCACTGAAGGCAGAAGAAGTTAGATCTCTTAGTTGAAACCACAGGGAAAAACACGAGAAAACAAGAGATTAGCACAAGCGTGAATGTACCACGCAGTACTGACAAAATCATCTGGCAGCAGGTAGAGTGGAGACCAGGGGCCCGTTTCAGAAAGCAGGTTTAGTGAAAACCCTGACTTAGTCAACCCTGAGATGAGGGAAACTCTGGTTTTTCGGTTTCATAGAGCCAGTTCAGTGTAACTCTGAGTCAGTTACCCGGGCAACATACTCCGTGAAACAAACCTGCTCGCTGGCAGGTTTGCTTCAACTAACCCTGAGTTTCCCCTGCTCTTAAGTTGAAGCCTGCAGACTGAAGGCAGTGGCAGACATGGCGTGTCCGTTTCTCGAGGAGCCAGTTGATGTCGAAGCGCAAATACTCCGCAGAAATCTCCGTCGGGAGAGGATTATCAGACCCCGATTGGATGTTTTATCATTATCAGCGGTCTGATGATCCAGACAATAATCCTAACCCCCGTGCTGATGCACGAGATGGAAGAGCTGTTAGAGACATGATATGCTTCAACCATTTCTAACTGACCCATCACCTCCCCAGTGTCAAAGAAAGACAATATGCCTCTTATTTTATGAGGTCTTCTTTATTTCCTGGAAGTACAAATGTTGTACAGTTAATCTTTTGTTGTTGAAACAATTGAAAATCATCCACCTGTGGGCACATCACCCACCCTTAACTGATGATCCAGTAGTTGTATTTCCATTTGTGTCTTTTTAATCTGCAGCCTTATGTGATCCATTTCCAGATTTGACTTATTGATTTGTGTCTGCAAGTTCACCTTGTACAGTTGTTTCACAGGGAGCTATAGGAACACAAATGACGTTGAATTTCACAGTGCCATGTCTACTTAGTATTATAGTAAGTTGTGGGTCAATGCTGAACAACATCTTACTGAGGTAAGCTGTGCTGTGGAGGTTGATGGACCCTCTTCCTCATTGTAATTTCCAGCATTGCTCTGTTAGAGAGAAAGAAGCTGCAAGTTGCATTGTGGAACAACACTCATTAACTGAAACCAAAGTTATTTTAAAGAGGTGTGAACCACAACAGGCCTTTCTGCAACTTCCCTCTCTGTGGCGGCAGATAGGGTGTCTTCATCATCCTCCCGTAATAAAAAGAAATTATTGTGTTATATTCTACCCATCATGACAACTCTGTGGAATATTAAGAGTACTTACAACATCATGGAGGTCTCTTATAGCAGAAGGCTCCACGAGACAGATTACACCATCAGTAACTGGTAGAAGAAGATTAGTCAGTTGATGATTACCCAGAAAAGTGCCCCACCTAATGTACATTTCTTTTTTTTCTTTTTTTTACAATAGTGGGCAGGTCCCATCACAATTTTTCAGACTCCGAGTCACCTTGAAATAGATTGATATCTGAGAGCAACAGCAGTCAATAACAGAACTGTAGCCTACTGCTACAAGAACAATCAGTGTGCCAAGTTGTGTCTATGATGAATGGATGGCCATTACTGAGCTAACAGTAGAAAAAGGATGAATGTAAATATGCCATTCATTTGAATAACTTACCTCTTATGTAGGCCCTTGTGTCCTGGGGCGTGGCTGGCTCTGATGAGCTCCCCCCAGAGATGCCCTCAGCAATAGGTCACCCACTGTTCTGACTGAGGGCATCTCTTCAGCCTCTGTGAGTGGTGGTGGTGGTGGACCACCATCTGTTTTGCGGGCCTCAGCCTTTTTTCTGTTGGCTATACTGGAGGTCAAATTTGAACATATCCAAAAAACACAAATTTGGAGACATGCATGTACAACAGGGATTTAGGTGTGGCTTTCATATAGACAATATTAAATACTGGCAGTGATGGGATGGCTGAAGATTTGGCTTCTTCTTTGTTTAGGGGATTTTCCTAATTACTTAAATATCGCTATCACATGTTGAATGTAGCCACTGAATGCTGTTTAATGAGAGCAGGCTATAACAACACCACAATTGCTTGTAATTAAATTATACCTTACCTGTTTGGACTATATTTTTATATTTCATCTTTAGTTGCTGCCCGTTGCAGTCCGTTTTGTGCCTGTTGGGTTGCACCTGTGCGCTCAAACACACATAGAATATAAATGTTGAATGAGTGGAACACTCAAGACGAAACATTTCTTTTTTTTCTCCAATTAATACTCACGCATTGACTCGGTCAGCAATTTTCTGCCACACAAGCTCTCGCTATTTTGCTGCTGCCCCAGTATTGCTTTTTCTTTTGAAAATATGCTCATTTTCTGCATATGCAGTCATTAATATTTCCAACTCCACTGGGGAGAAGTAGGAGGATCGAGGCTTTTTTCACCTGTTGCCATGGTGGATCATGTTATCTGCATTCCACTGATGAGGGCTTTTTATATCCTCATGCACGAGCTTCACTCAGGGTAACCTTGACTCAGAGTTGATTGAACTAATTGTTAACACCTGTTCTGAAACTGAAAACTCTGAATTTGACAGCTCAGAGTTGGTCAACCTAGAGTTCAGGTTTTGACTCAGAGTTTGTTAAACTTGCTTCCTGAAACAGGCCCCAGGGCTTTTCAGCAGGCGTCGATTGCCAATCTGCTGCAGGTGTGTGTGTGTGTGTGTGTGTATGTGTGTGTGTGTCAGCAGCTCTGGTGAGAGGAAACCCTGCCCAGCCTCTCAGTGCACCTCTGAAAAGCACAACAAGCACAGGAACAACAACACCACAGCACAACACAGACTGACTGATTGGGACATTGCCCCTCATATGACTTCCTGACCTGTTCTAACCCTGACAACTCCCCACACCTGAGTTGAAGGGGAATCTCCCCTCCTCTCACATCCTGACAGAATATACCTTTTCAGAAATGAAGGATATGACCCAACACTTAAAGCACACTATGCCGACCACCTGTTTGTTCTTAATGACATAAAGGTTTTGCATGCATTTTGTGCTAAATGTTAACCCCTATGTTACCCAGTAAAAAGTTCATGGTGTCACTACATATGAAATACCTAAAGGCAAACATTATTTTAGACAGGAGAACTCATTGCAAGACTGGAAGAGCTTGTTGCCCGTCAAGTTATTTTTCCAGAGGTATGTAGAACATACACTTTAGTGTCCGATTTAGACAATAAAAAGTTCAGTGTTTCTTGCCCGTGGATTTAAATCAATTAAATAAACAATAACAAACAAACAAAAACAGTGTATTGTTTGTCCAGGGGTCCGTTCCATAAAGCAAGCTCAGAAAAGCGGCGCTTGAATAAGCCTAACAAATGAGATGAGGCTAAAGCGGTTCCATAAAGGCCAAGCCACGTCTACGCAATCAGACTAATTCAAGACAGGCTCAGCAAGCCAGACTAATTGCGTGTGCACGCCATTCATAAGCAGCCCATAAGGTCGAACACAGATCAACCGGATTCACAATGGCGAAATGTCATAAAGATCGAGCGGCAATATTCACTGCCTCGGAGCAGTCACTGATAATGGAGGCTTATGAGGAATTTAAACCTCTAATAACTAAGAAAGGTAATACAGCAGCAATAAATAAAGCCAGAGAGAAAGGCTGGCAGGAAATTGCTGATCGATTAAATGCGTAAGTAAATTCACATTAAATAAATACCAAATAAATACGATTCTGATTAAAAGCTTGACCATAATTATGAGAACGTATTGTTTAAAGATCTTGCCCGAGTAGAGGCTATATAACAAAACCTACAGGCTGTAAATGTAACATTAAACCTTTTTTACTTTTAAACAGACTTGGATATCATCTATTCTGTTGTGATTTTTTTTTTTTTTTTTCACAGCAGCAAAAAAAAAAAACGACATAACCGGCACGGGGGGAGGGCCACCACCTGCACAATTTACGCCAGCGGAGGAGCTGGCTCTGCAATTGAATAAAGGGTGTCCGGTTATTGAGGGGATTGAAGGGGGGACATCCTCTCAAACTATGCCCCCCAGTACAAGGGCTGACTACATAAAAGGTAAAGATTCTTACAATTTAAAAATTTGGTAGATACAAAAACCCTTCTAACAGCTTTTCCCCCATAGTGGTGGGAGACACCGTGCGCCTGTTGGAGCCCCCGGGAATCAGTGTGGATCCTGTAAGTATCCTATGTTTCTACTCATTGTATTTCATTTTGAATATGACAGTTTGATCTGAAATGAGCTTTAGTTTTTGTTAAGGTCGTTGTAAAGTGATTTAACAGTTGACGCTTTTAGGGTGAAGGCACATCAGCACTCAGGGAGGAGGATGAAGAGACTGTGTCCGTCTGTTCAAGGAGGCCAGAGGTAATAATTGCACATCAAATACCATTCGTGTGCAGTTGGGTGCTCCGGTATTAATCATGAATTTGACTCTCCACCTCAACAATTAGACGCAGTACAGTGAGACTCTTCCCTCTCAGCCTGGGACTACAGCTGACAGAGTGAGTGTAAAATGAGAAGAGCACAATGTCGAGCACAATGCCAAGAACATTCAAAAGTGACTTAAACTTCCCACAGGAAAATGTCAAAGCTGTCTACAAACGCTTCTTAAACAAGAAGATTGAAGCACTTGATGTAGAAATGGAGTATAAAAGGCTGAAAATTAGAAAGCTGAAGCTGGAAATGCAACAATTGGAGAAAGATGTAAGGGCATAATATAATCACATGACACTGTCGCATTTTGAATTGTGTTTAATTGTGTGTCACGCTCTCTCAACAGGCTAATTGCGACTGAAATAAAACACTGAAATAATGACTTGTGTAAGTGTGTGGTGTGGGGGGGTGGGGCGTGCAACAAAAACAACATGAGGACTTAACTAAAAAAATTGTTTGCATAGGAGTCTCTGACTGCTCTACCCGTGTCGTCATCGTGAATTTGTTCGAGTGCCAGCAGGTCCTCCTCCACAGCCATTCTTGGGGGCCTCTCTCGTCTCAGGCAGGCGATGTTGTGAAGCACCACACATGCGACTATGATGTCACACGCCCTGTGTGGTGTCACCCGAAGGTGCTTCAGGCACTGAAATCTTGCCTTTATCAGGCCAAATGCCATCTCAATCCGGGCCCTGGTGCGACTGTGTGCCACATTGAACTCTCGCTCTGCGTCTGTCTGGGGGTCCTGATAGGGCGTGAGGAGATGGGGCAGGCAGGGGTAGCCCTTGTCTCCCAACAACACTCCGGAATATAGGCCTGGACAAAATTAAGAGCCAAATTGACGAGGGTCTGTTTAGGATTTAACATCAGGCTGTATTTTATAGTAGGCCTACAAGCTTACCTTGTGAAAGCTGCTGAGAAATTGAAGAGGCCCGAAATATCCGTGAGTCGTGCACAGAGCCGGGCCACTTGGCTTCCAAATTGGTTATTACGCACTCTGCATCACAGATCATCTGGGGAAAAAAGAATATACATCATTGGAGACGTAAACGTCTTAACGGAAGGATGAGGGCAGCTTGAAACAACCGATAATTAAACTGAAACATTTCACTCTTGAGCCACAATTTTAATCATAAATGTACGATTAATTGCTGGGATAGCACTCTTGCAACCATGATATTTGGCGCAATTCATTTCGTAGTAGGCAGTGGGACTTACCTGCACATTAATGCTGTGCTGTGATTTTCGATTGACAAAATTGGCCTCATGCGGACCGGACGGACACTTGATGCGCACGTGAGTGCAGTCCAAGGCTCCGATGATGTTTGGAAAAGCTAGAAAAGTAAAATGACACAGGTTTGTCCCAGGATTGTCGCCTAACATGAAAAGTTAAAATATTTAATTTTATAATTAATGCTTGAACTTACCTGCGACTCCATAAAATGCCTCTTTAGTGGCACGAATTCCCCTGTGGCCGGGAAAAGTTATAAATATATTCAACAAGCTCTTTAAAGCCACGTAGACCATGCGCACAGCGCGGCACACTGTGGCTTTGCCAATATTTTCTGCATCCCCGACTGTGTACAAAAATGTGCCACTGGCGAAAAAACGAAGCGCCACGCACACAGTCTGTGGGACTGTAAGCGCACGATTACGCCGTGTGGTGTGCGCAAGGAGAGGGCCGATCAGTTGGCAAAGATAACGGATACCCTCTCTGGAGAACCTATATCTTTCATTTAAATGGTGGTCCGGAAGAGCCAACGGATCAGCCCGATCTCTAAAGATGCGCTCCCGTCGCAGTGCCCTGCGTATTAGAGCAGCGCCCTCGTCCACAACCTCTTCTATTAGGGGACATGCCATGACTGCCAGACAAATGGCGTGGATTGGGGTAGTTTATATAGGCTGGAACTTAATTAGTTACAAAAAAAGGGGAACACCCCCTAGAACTGTCTTAGTTTACTTTTTCAGGCATTTTTCTAATTGTAATATTTAATATTTTAAATGTAACCAACACACAGCCTTTAAAAGAGCGTTTCATGATGTATTTTATTTAATATTTTATTGATGGTGATTAATGGAGTCATAAAATATAGTTAATCATGTATTTTCTTTCAGATAAGTGTCATGGTTAAGCGGCAACTCAGGCTAAGCCTGACATTTAGCCTGGTCCAGACCAGGCTAGTTTGCCAGCATAAGTTGCCATGGTAATTTAGTTTGAACTATGCTGAGCTCACTTTATGGAACCGAATCCACAGGAAAATAAGCCAGGCTTACCAAATAAGCCTGGCTTATTTGGTAAGCCTGCTTTATGGAACGGACCCCAGGTTCTCTTACTGTTGAAGCATCACATACATATTTAAATGCAATGATTCTCCCACATCTTTTCTATTACATGACAAGTTGGTCTCAGGCATGTAAAACAACCTAAAAACCACTTGAATCAATATATAAAAGTGCCCTTAAGATTTACGACAAAAAAACACGTCAGTATCATCACTGTCATATACTCACCAAATACAGTATTTTAAATCTTGAAAATCTAATAATGCACACAAATGTATGCCTACTGTTTAAAATCATTCATAATGCTACTGCTCCTCCTTTTGAAAAAAATGGTTACACTTTGCTCAGAATAAACAACAAGAGCTACCCGATCAGTTACTAGGGGAGAGTGCAGTATTCCTAAACACAGGACTTCATTTGGTAAATCATCAACAAATCAATGGAACACACTTCCAACAGAGCTGATTACATGTGCGGATTTTAAAACATTTTCATGTCACACAAAACGTTTCGTGTGTGTGTGTGCGTGTGTGTGTGTGTGTGTGTGTGTGGGTGGATGTATGTGTGTGTGTGTATTTGATGGGGGGGCATATTTATTTATAAAAGTTGGCGGGAGGGGGGTAAATTGTTTTAAATTGTTTTGATGATGTGGGAATGTGTGTATTCATAGCTTTGTAATTGAAATTTTGCACAACTGTGAATGAAGTAACTGTTTTTAATTTATTGTATGTTCCATCTACCTGCCCAGGGACTACAGGTGGAAAATAGCAACTTGCTAAAACCCGGTGCAATGCATCTCTCCTTGTTATATACAGGGTTAATGTTTTATTGTGCACTGTCTCTGTTCAAATAAAAGAAATAATAATAATAAAAGGTTAACACTGATCGGCTGTCACAGAGCTTCAGCATGTACCGGTCCTTTTCCATTTTGTCTAAATGGTGTCTAGTGGGTGGTAGAGCATAAACTAGACTTAATCTAGTCTGTTCTGTTTTTACCTGTTTATATTAGTCAAATCAGTGAATATTTGATCAAATCAGTATTCAATTTGATCAAATTACTACTTTTTTGTATAAATAGATTTACTGTGTAAAAGTGTCAACATTTTTTAAACAATAGAACATCTTAAAATGGCACAAAACTACACAAAGCACAAAAGAAAGGAAAAAAAATATGAATTTCTAACAGAAGCAATTTTAAAGAAAATAAAGCCTGTGTAATTTCTAATAGATTTAGCAATGACATTATTGCAGTATTAAATATGCAGCCGTCAGGTGTCACAAATCAGTACAAGTGAGCAACAGTGTGCATGTTTTGATTTTCCACAAATAATGAAAAAGTAAAATGTCTGTGGTTACACAGTCAAGTTCCATAAAATAAGCAGAGATCTTTTGATCATGTGGGATTTCTCATGTATTTTTGTGACATTATTTCCCTGCTTGGCTCTCGTGCAGATAGCTCTGGTATCTCTCTGCTCAGCAATCCGCTCCATTGCCTTCACCTGTGAGTCCTGCACCTTTCTGGAAACCCAGTGAGACCACTCTACCCTGACTCTCGTCTCAACCAGCTCACCCGCCTGCCCTCGTCTTCGTCAAATTCCCTCATTGTGAAAATAAACCTTTTTACTCAACACCTAACCTCATGTCTCTGCTTCTAGGTCCGCCAGCCACCAAACATAACACAGACGGTATGAAGCACAGCAAAGCGGATCTTTGTTTATATCCCTGAGTTAAAGTCAGTGGAAGAATACCATTTGTGAATGCTTCATTATGCTTCAATTATAATAGGGGCATTAGAACATTTTTCAAGAACATTTTTATAACATCTTTCTAAAACTCAGCCAAATATCCTCAACTTTTCCCGGTTTGGAGAGATTGGACAGCACTAGACAACTCTTCAACAGTAATGGGTTGTTCTAATTTTTCAACTTGATCATAGCTAACGAAAGGCACTGCAAGTGACTGGAAAAAAATCATCCAACTCCAAAGCATCCATTTCATTTTCAGAAGTATATAAGGATTGGTAAAATCTCTTGAACTCGTCATTAATCTCCCTGTGGTCTATTGACGTCCCAGATGAATTTTAGTAATCTGGCGTAGTGATGATAACTGGCGTAACGTAACCTAATAGTTTACCAGCCTTATCTCCTTGTTCATAATAAATGCTCCTGGATTTAATGAGTAGTTCAGTAACCTTATCTGTTAATAGTGAGTCAATTTCTGTTAGAAGAGTTAAGCACTCTATAAATATGTGGAGATGCTGATGCAGCACAAATTTCATCTAACTGGGGAAAAAACGTGTTATTGCGAAAAATTGTTAAAGTTTGTTCTCATGTACACTGTAGGAAATAATTTCACCTGTATATAAACCCACAGGGCCTCCCAGATTATGGATGCAGGCATGTTTGGAGTCGAATTTGTGTTTATAAAAAATTCAGTTTGATCCAAACTGAAAGTGACAGACTTTTGTTGCTAAGTCGTTGAGTGTTTAGTCCCCAGACGGTCGCAAGTTCTCGACAGTTTGAAAGGTCACCTCCATAGTAACAGATGCGTGATCAGACATAACAGTTGGGATTAAGCAAAATTAAAGAAATGGAATGAGTATAATCTACAAGTAAACAATCTATATGCGTTAAAGTGTGGTGGACACAGGAAAAAAAGAATAAACCTCACCAGATGGGTCAAATTCTCCAAGGATCCGAAACAGCGAATTCAGACATAAACGTATGGACAGTCCCAGCAGAAGATGGCACGGTACGATCAGTGGAGGATCATCCAGATGTGGATCTAACCAACAATTAAAATCACCACTTAAGATTAACATATAGGTAAATATATCAGGAACGATGGAAAAAACAGATGTAAAGAAGCCACCATTGTATTTAACATTTGTATTTAACAGTTTACCACCAACAATTGGCAATCACCTCAGCACACGTAAAAGTTACAGATCTATGGAATAAAATAGCCACCCCTCTGGCCTTACTTTGAAATGAAGAATGGAAAACCTGACCCACCCATCTGCACTTGAGTGTTGTGATACTTTAAGGTGAGTTTCTTGAAGACTTCTTGACTGCTGCTTTTCCACCGAAATTAGCGGGTCGACACAGGTTTTTCAATGTTTGTGAGCAAGTGCACGTACTTGGAGAACAGATTTGAAAGAGAATGTAACAAAGGAGGAATGGTCAGAGCCTTGCTCCTTAGCTCAAGTCCAAACAGTAAACAAACACTCCAAATTACTACAGTATAAATGGTGAAGCAGACAGTACATTACTCCAGCACCACTGCACCACTTTAACCCAAATATCCCTGTCACATGCATTACATGTAATCACCAGAAGGGGTCTCTGTTTCATTGTATGTGGGAGTGTCCTCAAATAATCTGTTTTTGGAAAAAGGTGCTGAACCTGATTAGTCAGATTATTGGCAAAGAGGTGCCTCTTAATCCTAAACTTTGTGTTCTTAATATTTACCCAGATAATTTTGTAACCTCACATAATGTAAGGCTGCCTGCATAATGTTTTGTCTTTTAGAGGCCAAAGGGTGCAATGACTGTTCATGGAAGAAACAAACAAGTGTGGAATTTCTCAGTGGCTGAGGGGAATGACTTTTTACCTTTTTAAGAATAAGTTGTTTTACAAAAAATAAAATGGATACGTTTTGGAACATTTTGTATTTATTTACACAATTTCCTGGAACACAATGACATACAAAATGATGGACTGAATGATGAACTGACCTGACTGCTAATAGGGATGTGCTTCTTTATTTTATTTATTTATTTATTTATTCATTATTTTACATTTACCTTTCATTTCTATTCTGTTTTTTTAGGTTTCTGTTAACTTTGTGGCTTTAAGTTACCCAACAGATAGGCCTCAAGTAATATGTCAGACACATACATGAAATATTTCCATATGACACAATAGTGCAGCCATAAAAACATTAAATCTTGAATTTGAATACTTCACTTAGTGTTACAGCATATATCGACCAGTGCTAGATGATAAGGTGATAAAGAACGGACCAAGACAGGACAGCCATCCGAAATATTTTTTTTGTGAATGACAAAGAAAACATGACTGATGTTGTCAAAAAATTCAATGAATTCTTTGTTAATGTGGGACCTGAGTTAGTGGACAAAATTCCTGATCAAATAACTCCTGATGGATGGAAGAACAATTTTATGGATAGGAATCTAAGTTCAATGTTTATTACAGCAGTAAAAGAAAAAGAAGTAGTAGATACTGTCAATGGATGTAAAAACAAAAAATCAACAGACTGTGATGACATCAACATGACTGAAGTAAAAAGTGTAATTGAGGGTATTTCAAAACCATTAACATACATTTGCAACTTATCATTTAAAACCGGTATATTTCCTAATAAAATGAAAATCGCAAAAGTCATACCTTTATACAAATCTGGGAACATACAAACAAACTCTACAAATTATAGACCTGTCTCTGCTTCCACAATTCTCCAAAATTCTTGAAAAACTTTTCACAAAACAGCTGGACAACTTCATGGACAAACACAAACTTCTCACCGACAGTCAGTATGGATTCAGGGCAAACAGATCAACGGCATTGGCACTAATGGATTCAGTAGAGGAAATAATAAATTCTATAGATCAAAAACAGCATAAACTAGGAATATTTGTCGATTTAAAGAAAGCATTTGATACAATTAACCATAAAATATTATTCAATAAATTAGAATGGTATGGAATCAGGGGTTTAAGTTTACAGTGGATGAAAAGCTATTTGGATGACAGAAAGCAATTTGTAAAACTGTATATTAAAACTGTAAAAAAAACTGTAAACTGGGTGATTTTTGTTCCCAATCCTTGCAAATTACTTGTGGTGTCCCCCAGGGGTCAGTGTTGTGACCCAAATTATTTATACTTTATATTAATGATTTATGCCATGTGTCTAAAATATTAAAACCTGTACTATTTTCGGATGATACAAATTTGTTTTGCTCTGAAAATGATTTACAACAATTAATGCTTAATGTCACCACAGAATTGGATAAACTAAAATTATGGTTTAATAAAAATAAATTATCATTAAACTTGAACAAAACAAAGATAATGCATTTTGGTAGTTGGAGGAATAATATACAGATAAAAGTTTTATTAGATGGTGTTGTGATTGAAAGGGTAAATGAAATTAAATTTCTTGGGGTGACAGTAGATGAAAAAATAAATGGAAATCCCACATCAAGCACGTACAACAAAAAGTCTCAAAGACCACTGCAGTTTTAAACAGAGCAAGACGGCTTTTGGATCATAAAGCACTTCACACTTTATACTGTTCCCTAGTCCTTCCATATATCACCTACTGTGCTGAAATCTGGGGCAATAACTACAAACGCAGGTTACACTCACTGTTCATACTTCGAAAGAGAGCAATACGATACATTCATAAAGCTGGATATCGGGATCATACTAACTCACTATTCCTACAGTCAAAACTACTAAAATTTATAGACCAAGTGGCATTTCAAACAGCACAAGTAATATTTAAGGCAAAACATCATCTATTACCGGAAAAACTTCAAAAACTATTCACGGAAAGGGAAGGGGGTTATAATTTAAGAGGAAAATATAATTTCAAAACTTTGAGGGTGCGCACCACAATGAGAAGTTTTTGTGTTTGTGTTGCTGGAGTAAGATTATGGAACAGTATGAATGTGGAGTTAAAAGAATGCAGGACCATAAAACAGTTCAAAAAGAAATATAAGGAAAAGATGTTTATACAATATAGGAGTGAGGAAGGTGTTTAAATATCACCAGCTGTTCATTGTTTATTCATCGAATTTATTTGTTACGGATTTTTATGTTACCTCTGTACATGGAAGTATGTTCATGTATGGGTGAATCATGTGTGTATGTAGGCGTATATATATATGTGTGTGTGTGTATTTATGTTTGTATACGTGTGTTGTATGTGGGTATGTATGTGTGCGTGGATGTATTCTTCAATGTTAAATTTTGCACTGAGAAAAAAAACAAACATTATGGGGATTTCACTGGTTGCAATTGTCTTTGTTTTCTTGTTGGTAGGTTACTCCCCAGATGCACATGATGAATAGGGAAGCACTTTGATATGGGTATTTAATGTGGGTGAGAGGGGGTAGGAGTAAATAAGTTTTACACTTCTTCCTACTCCTTTTTGGACATGTAATTTCATTTCATTTCAGCATTATTATTATTTTGGGTATTAGGATGTGTGTATCATGACTGCCATAATTATGTCTAAAAATTGGGATGATGAAGGGGAATGGAGGAATCAAGTTTTTGTTTTGTTTCCTTTTCTCGCTTTTCCTTCATTCCTTTATTTTTTTCTTTGATTGGTGAATGTCTTTTTATTTTGTTTGATAATGCTTTTTTTTTTATTTCTTTTATTTACATGTTCGAAATAAACTAACTAACTAACTAACTAACTAGAGAATGATCCACTGTGCACTGCACCACAATACAGCAATTCATAAAATAAAGATGACATGTATTTTATATTTTTTGTACTTGTTGACTGTTGAGGTGGCTGGATATTACTGTAATAGTACTGTAGTGCTATAGCCATCTCTAGTATCAGTGAAGATAAAAAAGAACTCAGCACACACACAGCTGAAACATATTCACAGACAATTTATTTTTCATTGAAATTATTTCACATCATAGTTGTTATTTTTCCTGTTGAAGATCTTTTGTATTTTTATTACAACAGCCACAGAGCAGCAGCAGCAGCAATAATAATAATAACCCAGCAGGAGAAGCAGATCAATGCGGAGAAAGACTGAAAAATAGAGTGAAACATGGTGGGCGCCCCTTTTCCAGCTGCCAAAAAAGATTTTACTACAAGGAATTATGGGATATAGAGTTGTTTTTTATCTTCAGTCTGTCAGATTTCTCAGGCTGTGCCACATCTGACCCCATTCCTTCCATAACAACTTTTAAGACTCGAGCACAGCTGTACAGGATTTGGACATGGTAGAAACTCTTAACAGTTTGTGTAGAATAAAAAA
This sequence comes from Pagrus major, assembly GCF_040436345.1. Classification (NCBI taxonomy): domain Eukaryota; kingdom Metazoa; phylum Chordata; class Actinopteri; order Spariformes; family Sparidae; genus Pagrus; species Pagrus major. The sequence goes on along the minus strand of NC_133222.1, from coordinate 26,073,718 downwards.
ACATCAGAGATCATAGACAAGAAGGAGGAATCAGGATGGGAATGGAAAGCAACAAAGCACAGTGAGCTCCACAGGATACGGAGACATGACAGAACAGAAGAGAAGTGTCAGTTCAACCATTGCATGTACTACAGTAATACAAAAACCTTACATTATAACCTCAACATGCTGGCACCCAGGCTGGGCATGTGGCAGCTCATAATGGCCTAAGAACCGTGGGATGAGTTCAGTGACAGGATTTCCTCGAGACTGTCCACTTCTTTAAAGGAATAGTTTGACATTTTGAGAAATATGCTTATTCGCTTACATGCAGGGTTACATGAGTGGATTGATACCACTCTCATGGCTGTACGTTGTATGAAGCTACAGTCAGTTAGCTTAGCATAAAGGCAGGAAAACAGGGGGGAAATAGCCCAGCTCTGTCCAAAGGTAACACAATCTACCTACCAGCACCTGCAATAGCTAAGCAAACAAAACAAACAAAACCACATTGTGGATTTAGGAGTTCTATGTGCCTGACTATAGGACTGTGTTTTAGGAATCATTCTGCAGGAAAATAAGTTAGCATTTTTGCATTTCCCTCACCTCTAAACTAGTGGGATTTTTGAATGGGTTTTCAGTTGCCTAAAATAAGATCTGTGTTTAATATAAGCTTGAGACATTTTTGTGTTTTGTTCTATGACATAAAATACATCATTAGACAACCCACATGTGAATTGTAAATGATAATGAGAGTTCAGGAGTTCTATTTGGAGGAGTGAGTGGTGCACAGAGAACAATCTACGGTCAAGGTCAGCAGAACCGAGGAGCTGATTGTTGATTTTAGCAAAGACACACACTACATTGGTCGAGCTGGAGGGGAGCAGGTCAACAATTACAGGTTCCTGGGTATCACCAACACTGAGAACCTATCTTGGTGATCACACATCACCACCCTGGTTAAAAAAGTGCAGAAAAGGCTCTACTTCATACAAAAACCCAGGAAGGCTAAATTATGGAGCCAGATTCTGGTCAACTTTTACAGAGAAACATTACAAAGCATCCTGACTGAAAACATCACAAACCAGCATTGTTCGTGCACAGCCCAGGACAGGAAGGCTTTACAACGGGTGATAAAAAATTGTGTTTGACACATATATTATTTTCTGCATTTATCTAAACTCTAATTGGAAAATCATTTAGGCTTTTTGAGGAAGGAACCAGGGCAATACTAACTTCCAGATTAGCCTACAAAAATATGTTGTCCGTGCTGCTCTCAAATCCTTGACTGGGCGCAGTGACTTCCTGCATTCATGTTATCACTGTGACGTTGCCAGGCAACCAGGAAAGACTTTATCCACTTTGATTTTCTTAAATAAAAGAGATATAATATGGACATAGCCAGGACAGTTTCCCCAAGTTTCCAATCTTTATGGTCAACTAAGCTAACTGACTAGCTTCTTATTATATGGATTGACATGGCATTGATGTCAATCTTTTCATCCTTCTTTCATCCAAAAAGCAAGTAAACCTTTGTTCCAACATGTCAAACTATTCCTTTCAAACATTCAGACAACATATTTGGGATAAAACAAATCTACAGTAATGTTACACTGACTTATCAGTTACTATGTGTGGAACCCACAACTTTATTTAAACTTGATTATGGCCAGTCATTGTGGTCCACCTCTGATATGATTATCTGGCAGGATTAGAACAAAATTCTGTGGGAACAAGAAATATGAACATTTTTTGATATGATAATGGTCAAACTTAAACTCATCAGGCAGCTTCAGTCCAAAAGTACCAGTATTGGTATTGGCTTTTTAGAAAATCAATATTAATCAAACCCTAACTGCCTTGACCAATAGGATCTGTCAAGGCTCAACAACCACTCAAACAGTTAGACTGGATCTCTCCATTTCAGTCCTTAACCTCGGTGAATAGTGATCAGACCCTTTATCATATTTCAAACCTTTATAAAACAAAATTACAAAATAAAAATATAAGATGATACAGCAACATGTACATGCAAAAAAACATAATAAACTAAACCACAAGAACACAGGAAACAAATGTTTGATTAAAGTGATCAAATCAAAGACGCTGAAAACTTAAAAGATATTATGAAAACATAATTTGTTAGATTACAGTGCACTTTGTGTGAAAAAACAACCACACACACATTAAGATGAAGGCAACACCAGCCTGCCGATGAAGGGAGGCCAAGAGAAAAAGAAAACAGAATGGGATTTAAAAATGGTTCAGAGAGGAAGGTAAGAGACGACTATATACACTCGTATATACATCATACAGGCTATGAAAGAGAGCACAAGGTCCTAAAGCCAGACCCAAAGATGGCCGTACACAAACTGAGTCTACAGGCCAAACAGAAATCTGTCATGGCACCCAATAAATAGGAAACAAATGATCTCATAGCGGACGGCATCCTGTCCTCTGCTGCAGCTTCTGCCTTGATTCAACAAACATCCGGAGCACTCTGGAGGTCGACACAAATAAATAAAATGGATGGATGCAGTCAGAGCTAGGCTGACTGGAAAAGGGGTTGAAACCTGACTCGTCTTCTCGTGTTCTAGGGTCACTGACAGAAGACAAATCAATATAAAGAGAGGAAAAAGAGATTCTGACAGACTTGCAGTGTGTCAGGGCAGTTACCACATCGTATGAAATGTTGCCACAATAAAACAGCAACATTTAGAAGGAATGTAGATGGGCAAATATGGCTTAAATGTGCCTTTTTCCAATCTTTTGTCCCTTATAGCCCATTGGGATGGAATATGTACATCAACTTTATCACCATCCTTGGATGAGAATCTCCATACAGCCTAAAAATGTCACCCATGTATTATGACGGAATATAAATACAGCAACAGTTCAAAACAGGTGGTGTGACAGATAAAAAGATAACAATAGGCAACTCATCAACAGCTCCACTAGAGGCACTGCGACTCTCCACCCTGACCTCAACAGGTCAGCGGCGGTGTCACTGTCTCTCCACAGACAGGTCATGACAGGTTCCACTCGAAACCCTGATCAGTACTGAAACCACACTCACGTTGGCCTGATGACACACGTGCACAAAACAAAAACTACGTTTGATGAAGATGTTTGGCAAGTGTCCTTTCTTCTTTTCAAAACAGTCTCAAACAGAGCCAAAAAATAGCAGAGGATATGAAAATATACAACTCTCAGCTGGTGATGAGTCTTGTTTACAGGTCCACTTTACAGGTCTACATTACCACCATGGCATGGTACAGAGAGATCCATGTACAGGCACCCTCTTGTTGGCTTCTTGTGTTATATGTTGCAAAAAAAAAAAAGACAACTGGGCCTGTGTACTTCATTACTGTCCGGACAGAATCCAGGAGAGGCAGAGTAAAGGAGGTTTGAAAGACACAACTTATAAATATTAGGCAGTCCCAGACCACCCAGCTACTGCTACACAACTGCCCTATTAAATAGTAATGGGAGATCATCAGTATATACACTGAGGACAAAAGAAAAAGAACAAATCGTAATTGTAAAACACCATTGGCGTTTAAGTTTGCCGCAGAGCTCCTGAAATGGTTCTGAAATGTCATCACTGTGGGTTATGTTCATATATAGAATTATATAGAAACACACACAACATATGAAAGCACAGATGTCTGGAAAAATATGTTGATAAAAACCGTTTTCTTTTTTGTGTGTAAATGAGGAGTAGGCACAGTCTTGCAACTCTGCTTTTCTCTGAGGTAGCACCTCATTTTCCCAATGAAATACTTGAAAAGACAAATTTGAACCTGACAACTGGAGCCAAAGATCGCAAGAGTGAGGACTGCATGATTAACAGTTCAACACATCTGTTTGGAGAGCAACATTGTGGATCAGATTGGAGACGAACTGGAATGTGAGCTGCTGTATCCAGCCTTCTTCGCATGGATGGCAGGAGAGAGAAAAAGAGAGGAAGGCTCTGAGGGGGGAGGGTCAATTCAGGTTGATCTCATGACATGGATGCACAGCTGGAGAGCTGGAGTTAGACTGAATATGAAAACTGAGAGACCACATCTAAAAGACAGGGCAAAGGATAAAGACGGAGAGAAAAGTGTCTCTTATGTCACAATATAGCGGGTCCTCCTCTGATCGTGTCAGTAAGAACAAGGTCCTTGAAACATCGGTGACAGCAGTAAGGGGAGCGGCAAGGTCAATAATGATTTCTCATTTAGAAAAAAGGTAATCCTGATGCTGACTAGACAGTTCCTTCCTGGTGATGGCATCACTACAGGGGTGGGTGATGATGTGTGAAGCTGATGAAGGCTCCTCCTCTGGTTACATCAGGTGATCCTCACGCTGGGATGATGTCAGAGCCTAACGATGGCGGCGATGGAGACGACATCACCACACAATTTTCATGGTGTGTATCTGAGCCTGTGTGCAGTGTGTGAGTATGTTTATGTGTGTGTCCGGTTATGTATGGGGGGGTGTGAGCATGGCTAATCACCAGGCCTCTGTGTACCGGACATCAACGTCTTTCAGGTTGGGCAGTTTGGCCTGCAGAGAGACACAGACAGATGGACACTGCCTCAATACCTTCAAACATTCTCACTATCAAGAATATATTGTTCAAATAAAAATATTGATGAGTGCATCTTGAGGTCATCAATCATTCATTTATAGTTGGAAATGTTATACTAATCTTAATTTGGAATTGTACACTTTAACAGTCCGGGTGATATGCGAAAAAATCGTTCACTTTTTCATTAAAGCATGAAACTTGGTACAGCTCTACAGTTTGGGGCCCTGAACATTTTCACATATGGAGCCACCGCAAAAACACCTCATGGCGGACATTTTCCTTTCCGCCATAACTGAATTAGGAATTATGACAATACATATGTGATTTTAGCCTGCTTTTAAAAGCTAAAGTAGGCCTTCTAATAAATCCATCTGCTGAGAAAGCTATCTTACGACCAATCTGTAGCCTATAGGCCGTGCATTTATGTAAAATCATCACTCCCTGATTAACAGGTCAAAGCTGTTAAAACTGCTGTGCTGTGTCATACTCAGTGTACTTTCAGTCCATTAATTGATGTGTGACAGTGTAAAAAGCCTCCCGATCATTACTGATATGTGTGATGTTGATTAGCAGTCTACTAATGCTAATAATTTTCATTGTGACACGATTTCTTTGTGACACAAAAGAACATAAATACACATCAGAAGTGCTGCAGAAACTGCCATGCCTTAATGATGCAGGATGACAATCGGCAAAACTGTTGAATCAATGTGTTACCTAACCCTAACCTGTCTGTATGACTTAATGTTAACTCCTCTAGGTTCATTTGTAAAAAGTCACAGTGAACAGGAACCGGACCAGAACTAAATTGCAACAAAGCTTAAGTTTCTTTCCTTGGTCCAGAAAAACATGACCCTGAAATACTCTGGTTTACATTCTCAGTTAATTAGAATAAACCAACTGGAAATGTAACATTTCTTTCTCTCTAATGAGTAATAAATTACACAGATAGTTCTTTTCAGGAACAAAATGTTTGTGAATTCGACCCATGACAGGTTGTAGGTCTTTGATAAACAGACAGGACCTGCTGTGTATTTAGACCTTTTCTACAATACAGATTACAGTGAAAAGATTGAGCCCATGTAAATTCATTTGACAACATAAACTTAAATACAAATTAGAAAATATAGAAATGTGTATTGCATAATTTTTTAAAGGTGCACTTTGGAAAATATGGCCAGAATTCGAACATAGATCAAAAAATACATGGGGCAGCATATCACCAAGGTAACTGACAAAGATGCTCCTGCTAAATATCCTTAGCTGTGGCGGGCTACAGTTAGCTAATTAGCTCATGGCTCATTTAGTTCAGATGGTGTATGGTTGTACTTTCTGTCTGTTTAGTGTGGAGAATAGATGTATTTCCTTTTTATTAACATTTTGTGAAAAAGATAATTTCAGTATCTATTTCTATATTTATACTGTGAATGAACCAATTGTATTTGACATGAGCTGTCTGGTAATATTACCTTGAGGTCCTCATACGTGTCAGCTGTGAGCTTGGTGCTGTTCATATTCAGACTGCACAGACTTTTCATAGCTAGAAAAGACAAACAGTTATTATCAGCCACAAATTATTGTTAACATGTTAACTCTGAGCATGTCCTTGTATTCTGGATTATTTAGTTACTGTGACATTTCTAGCCATTCTTGACACTGCTTTCTATAAAATACAGTCACATGACTCATTTTGTGTGTGTTTTCTTACAACTGAGAGCCAGCAGACCAGCATCAGTGACAGGAGTCTCACAAAGGTTCAAAACCTGAAGACAGGCCAGATGCTCAGATAGCAACCTCAACCCTGCGTCCCCAAACTGAAGGAAGGCATAAGAGATAAAGACAGGACATACATTAGACACCGAATCATTAGTGATTACTAGTGTGTGTGTTAACAGTTGTTTTTCCTGTGTGTTCACCTGTGTGGACCAGAGGTTGAGCTGTTTGAGTGAAGGCAGCTTGATGAGCTGCTCGGCACAGGCACTGGTGACGTTGGTGAAGGCCAGGCTCAGGTTTTCCAAGTTCCCAAAAGAACCTGAACTCAACAGGCGGGCCAGGTCCGCATCCTAAACAGTGTTGAGGAAAAAAAACATTGAGCCTTTTATAAATAAAAGCAAGTATTTTGAATGCACTGACATCAGCCAGGACAGAACAGGTTAAAACTCTTTTGTGTGCAGCAGTGATGAATCAGTATAATCTCACCGTGGACTTGGAGGGTAGAGTCAGCCGGGTGGGGCCGCCTTTCCTTTGCTGTGAAGAAAGACAGAAAAAAAAAGATGGCGTCTGAGCTGAGGGCCTTGCAGGAACCTTGTCAGACAGTAGATGGTGTGTGTGAGCAGGTTTGCACGCATGCTGCATTCATATCATATTGAGGAGCTGGGACATGAATACTGTTCACCTAATTTTAAAAATATAATTATCCCATTTTTAAATGGTGTTATTAGTATTGACTGTATTTGTTAGAGTTCCTTGCCAGAGGATATCTGCAATGCACCAGTGATAAAATGTAATGACGTACATTTACTCAAGTACTGTCCTTTAGGACAATTTTGACGTACTTGTACTTTCCTCGAGTATTTCCATTTTCTGGTACTTTGTACTCACACTCCACTATATTTTCGACGCAAATATTGTCCTTTTTTTCTACACTACAACTATTTGATTCATTTATTTACTGGTTACTTTGCAGATTGCTGCAAAACAGCCAAAGTAGCACATTTTTTAATTATTTTTTTAATTAGCAAATCGTACAAAACAAACTGATTCCATAAACAGGAAAATACTGAATATGGGATCAAACAGTCAGTCGATGCAAAGTATAGAATAAATACAAATATATGTATAATTCACTTTTACTTGTACTTTTGATACTTTCATTAGTTCATTTATCAGATACTTCAAGATTTTGACTCAAATACTATTTAAATGGGTGACATTCATTCAAGTTATATTTTAACACAACAATTTTACATTTACTCAAGTATGACTTGAAGATTTACAACACTGCACTGCACTGCACAGACAAAATAAACCATTTATTTAACCATGAAGTACAGTCTCATCAAGACTTTAGCTGGTTGGTTATTGCAAGTTTTGCACAGTGCCTGATTTTGTAAGTAGTGCCCCTAAATCAAGATGAATCTGAGTAGTCTAGAACATAAATACTGTAATGGACATACTGGATACGATACATAGCATACTTAATAATGTACACAGTATGTATGAGCTCTATTTGTTTATGCTGAAGTGTGCACAAAGTGCACAGTGGACCACCTCCACATATAAATGGAAGCTCAGTTGTGCAGACAGAGTCAAGTGGCTATGACTCAGTGTGTGAAGTATCCAGACTGAGCTAAGAGGGCCGGTTACTGTTACTGCTCTGGGGTCTCATTTATAAAACTCAGCAGAGAATCCACACTAAACGTTTGCGTACATACAAATGAGGAAATGCACGTACACCAAAAAATATTCTGACTTATAAAACCTGGCTTACGCCCAACAGTGCACATTTTCCTTTTATAAATCCCAAATCAACTTGGAAATGTGTGCACATGGATCCGCCTCATATACCGCCCGCTCCAAACACATTCAACAATAAATGGTCAATGCAAAGTTCCTCATGAATGTTAATGCATGGAAATGAGCCGCTGCATGATGGTTCTTTACGGTGAATCAAAGACGAACAAAATACACATTCCTGGCACAGGGAACGAGGTGTTCGTTGGTGAGGTGGAGGTTACAAAGAACATACTGTATACATTCATTCATTTTGTCCTCTAGTACTGTGAGGACAGTGACAGTCTGTGCAGTCCATGCAGCGTTTCGCACTAGTGGCACCACAGTATTTATATGTTTACAGCGATCGGACTGACTGTTCCACTTGACAAAACAATCACGAGGATCGGTGTTATCCCCGACCCTCGGATATCATTTGAAAGTGGAAGTCTGATACGTGAACAATAATTATTTATTTAAGTTTAGTTACGGTGACCGCGGCCTGCATTATGATTAAGACTCATAATGAGGATGTAGAGTGTAATGATTGTACGAGAGCTGTCACTGACTTTATTTACACATGTTCTTAATTTACACAATCCATATGTACTGGTTCTGAAGCTATACCAGGTGAGCTGACTAGAGAAGGCAGTGTGTGTGTGTGTGTGTGTGTGTGTGTGTGTGTGTGTGTGTGTGTGTGTGTGTGTGTGTGTGTGTTTGTGTGTGTGTGTGTGTGTGGCAGCCACAATTGGCTGTGCGATTTCTACAACCGATGATAATATTTTCATAACATAACAACATCTGTGTTGCCAATTGCCCTTGTCTCCAAAATGTTTGTATGCATGGGTGACAGTTTACTTACAGGTGCGCACATTCTCCCGTCAACTTTGTTTTTATAGATCACAACTTTTGGAAAAGTGGCGTACGCCTCTTTCAGACCCCATTTTGTGATGTACACAATGTTTATAATTGAGACCCCTGATCTTTACTTGCATTTTAGACCCAGACGAGCTACATTAATTTACACACTCCAGTGCTGATGTTTACTGAGAGGTGTCTTAAAATGAAGAATTATCCAGTTAGTGTGTGCCTGCTGGATGAGAGTACAAGAGATGTGAAGGACATCTGTACAATTTGATGAACTACAGCAGTGGGTGAAGCGAAGAGAGCACATGATTTGGAATTTTGGAATTCTTGAATATAACCTTTTTTATGAAGGTTATTTTCAAGGCTTAATTTTATTATATTTAAAATATCTGTACCGACATTCAGCCATATATCTGTGCATACCTAGTCTTGTCTTCATCTAGGCCTAACCATACAATAGACGATGGAGCTGTTCATACATGAAACATAATTCTCCTAAATGAATCTTGTGTCCTCCATTTGTTTATATTAACAGCTGCCCAGGTATACCTGCCGACCAATTTTAACAATTTTTACTCTTATTCTTCTATCAGTCCATATGTAATTCACTAGTGGACAATCTGCCCTCGGTCTATCCCTCCCGTCTACTGAAAATTTCACAAGTTCTTCAGAGAAATCGAGAGAGAGCAAGATAGAGAGTTATTCTTTACTGTAGGCCTACGTATACTGTTGTTCCTTAAATGCTTGTAAGTGGTTGGTGCCATGTCATTTGGTACCACAATGGTTTTGTACAGTTTGAATAGGCTCCCTCATTAACAACAAACACGCGCCTCACCCACTGTTATGATAAAGGTGAGTTCACTGGGCGACCTCATGAAAGATTCTGCTGATGAAGACAGTTTATAGAGCAGACACATGCTGGGAGGGAGAAACGGGAAGGCTCATTCTGTGGGAAACACTGGTGCATGCTTATTGCTGAACTTCTGGGGCCTATTACAGTCGCTGTCAGAATTGTGGATTGACAAGTAAGTCACATGCGTCACTGAGGACACAAGAATGCGTATGTAATGAGAAACTGGTGACTGGATTTTCCTGCAGAGGCCTCACTCCACTGAGCTGGAGCCAACAGAAATGTGGGATGAGTTGGACAAGATGTTCTGAGTTCAGATCTACAAGAATTGCAGGCTGCCGAAGAGAACAGCACTGTGTTAACTTCAGGCCTCAGTGTACCTTATAAAGTAATGACGTGAGGTGACGCGCGCGTGCGTGTGTGTGTGTGTGTGTGTGTGTGTGATGGTGCAGTAACTCACCAGTTCTTTGAGCTCTCTCTGTCGGTCGCAGAGCTGCTCGTACATCCGCAGGCCCACCTGGGTGCTCTCCAGGGTGGAGATAATCTGCAGCTGGGTGTCTTTGTTCTCAATGATGTTGTACTCGAGCATGAGACACAGGATCTGGACACACATGGAAACACATACACACTGTAAGAGGTAAAGGGGCACTCCACAGATTTTACATGTGACAAACAGTTTACTTGTTATGCAGAGTACAGCTCAGCCTGAGGGAATATTTGTGCAACCCCACGTGCTGGGGTGTGAGGAGCTTCGTCAACCATATAAATGTGTTCGGAACAGGACTCTTATCAACCGTGTGAAGTTTGGTGCAGATTAAGTCATGTACAGTCGAGTTATACTTTTGTCTTTTATGGCAAATCATTGATATCCACTGCGATGCCACCACGGCCACGCCATTCAAGGAAAACTCAAGCTTTTAATAACTTTTCATCACATGCCAAGGGGTGCCAGGGCCGCTTCATCACTGCTTGCTATTGCTGTTTTTCCACTAGCACTTTTTGCCGCTCCTAGTCAAACCGCAGCGCGCTGATTTGCTTTTCCATCACCTATTTTACTGCACCAAGTTCAGCTACACCTACAACGACTCACGACTACAGCCAACCCGTAAGCAAGCACCCGTCTCCCCCTAAAATTAATACTGAACTCATTTCTGTGCGGAAAACCTGAGAGAAAGACGTTTTTAAAAGTCTGTCGTAAGCTCTCAATACACTTGTAGCTTCTAATTGAATCTCTTCAGTCCTGTCCTTGTCCTGCTTATACTTTCAGAGATCTGCTGTGTTTTACTGTTTCATCGTGTTTGCTTTCAGCCGTTTCAGGAGTCATCTTTAGTGACTGCTGGTGAAAACACAACATTTCCTGTAATGTTGCTTCATAATAAAGGCTTTTAAATGACTAAATAACGGGGGCTTTTATTGTGAAGTAGTTATAGTAAATGAAAGTTGTTTGTAACTGAATTAGCGGAGCCACTTTGTCAGCGGTGATCCTTCGATAGTACTGCAAGGATTGGGACAAGTGGTTTAAGACACACCATCAAGCAGGTAGCCCAGTTGTGATGTAAATGAAAAACCTCAGCCGCGGCCAGGCTTCCGGCGCCGAGTCAAACCAAGTAGAGCCAGGCTGGCAGATGTAATGGAAAAACAGCATACGTATACTTGTACTATACTATGTATGTGTAACTTCCTGTATCCACTATTTGGCACTAGAGAAAACTGAGTAATTACATGTTGGGTTTAAGCATCGTCAAGGACAGACCACACCTTGAAAAATTGGTGTAAATGAAATGATTGTCAGACAAGGCTTATTTCCAGTTGCCAGTAGGTGGGGCAATGACTATACCTCCTAATAGGCATGTAGAAGTGTTTTGGGCGGGATATTGTTCAAACATGTGAAATTTGGGAAAGACTGGACGATGTACACTCATGTTTCAACGACTTCCCGTTTCAAGGTGACTAACACATTGCCACATCATCAGAATCCAATGAGAAGTCACAGTGTTCACAAACACAGAAGTCACAAACACACCATCATCACAGCCTTAAGGATTTTCCGAGCAAATGTAGATAGCAAATGTAGGTGGATCTGGTCAACCTGTTAATTATAAAGAGTACATAGAGGTATAGAAAAATGTCCTGTTGCCACCAGAGGCGCCATCACTTCAACTTAATATTTGCATGTTTATGTCTTCAGGCTGGGTAAAGTTCCAGCAACTTCCTCTTTCATGGCTGCTGTATAAAGTATAGAAAAATGTAATTTCCTATTGGTACTAGGTGGTGCTCTGTAACTGGATATTAGCAGGTACTTGAGTTCAGGCCAGGACTCATATCAAAAATGAGACGTTTGACGCAGATAAGACCATGGACAGTGGAGTTACAACAACTTCCTGTTTTATGGCAAAACTCACAATGTTCACAATACAGCGTCATCAAGGTCTTGAGTGTTCTCTCACCATGCTTGAGGCAGACTAGGTCATCTGAGTACATCACAACATGTCAGGGACTCTTACCAAATGTGTGAAGTTTGGTGCAGATTCGACCATGTACAGTGGCTTTTCAGGCACTTCCTGTTTCATGGTGAATCATCAAAAAAAAGCCACGCTGGCCCACTGCCATGGCCATGGCCTTCAATGAAAGTTAAAACCTTTGATAACTTTTCATCCCAAAGGTGTTAAATATGTAGGAGGAGTTTGTTAAAGTACAACACGTGCACATCGGCAAAAAAACCTAATTCTTTAGGAGGAAAAAGATTTTGATTTTGATTTTTTTCGGGCAATTTTAAATAATAACTCTCAATAGATCGTTTCAATATAGTCCTCGCACTGGTTGGTGCTTTGGCCCTAATTAATCAATTAATTAAAAGGAATCCTATGTTACAAACTAGGGATGCATCACTTCATTCGAGCAACAACCCTATCAGATAATATTTTTACTCAAATACTATTTATTAGTTACTTTCACTTTTACCAAAGTAATATTTTAACACAAAATTAGTACGACTTTTGTGACTCTTTTTTTTTACAACACTGCACTGCAGAGACAAATATTAAACATTAACTGTATTTAACCCCTTAGTACGTACTCATCAAGAAAATAGATAATAAATGAGCTTTTATGAGAGAATAGTTTTTTTCAGTGAAGTCATTACAGCAAATGCCAGAGGACACATCCAATCATATCATTACTACCACATTCAGTTTTAATTAAAATTTCTGTCCCACAGATGGACACATTGCTCTTAGCTATTTTGTTATAGTTTTGCACATTGCACGATTTTCTAAGCACTGCCCCCTAAATTCCAACTTTTTCTCCCAGATGAATTTGTGTACAGGGTAGAAAATAAATACTACACTGGCCATACTGATACAATACATCCCATACCAGCTAGGGATATAATGAAAAATTCTATTGGTTGCATTATGGGAAATGTATGACCTAGCATTTGTAAAGATCGACCCATACTAAGCACAAGTATTTTGACATTGGCTGCTTTGATTTAGACCATTTAAAAAAAATTGTCTGTCTCCCCTTGCAATACTAAATCACTGAAATATCCCTTTAATTCAGTCACTGTAACCTTCCTTTAATTAGCTGTGTTACTAGAACTAAAAAACTAGAGCTGAAACAATTACTAGTCAACCAACAGAAAATGTATCAGCAAATATTTTGATAGAACTGAGTAGTAAAGAAAAAGATGCCAAACAGGTGTCCAGTCTCTATATGTGAATAGTTGTTTGTTTTCTACGATAGTAAGCTTCAAATGAAGCTTTATAGTCTGTAAAATGTCAGAAAATAGTGAACTATGTCAACACAAGTTATCAAACAAATAATTATCAATTCAGAGTAGAATCATCATATGAATCAATAATGAAATACAGTAAATGTTAGTACAGTGTTAATTGCAACCATTACTACTTAAACTGTTACTACTTGTACTACTACGCCCCAGTGAGCATTTCCCTTTTGTAAAGACATTTAAAAAACAGCTATGGTCACAGGTGAAAGTTTTTTTTCACTTATCTGAAGACGTTGACTAAACGTTTACATTGAGACCATATGTCACCAGGATTTGCAACCTGGATTTGGTTTCTTAGTCAGGCAATGAAATGATGACTATTTGCAAATTATAGAAGATGAAAAATGACTATAACAAATCTTGAAATAGCCTACCCTCCTTTCATGCCATTTGACCAAAGGGTTTGGGGACCAAACCTCCAACCTTCTGACTGATGGATGGCTGCTCTACCCTCTGAGCTACAAGTGCACCTTGTACTCCCTAGATGTGAAGCCACTAATTGGACAAGTCAAAGCTGTAATGCTTTATGGTACGGTACAGTGAATCCAATGTCTTATTGTACATAACTGTATAAAACTGCTCCCATTACGATGTCCTGGAAATCTCTTGTTTGCTGCTCACAGCCTAAATAGTTCCATATTTATGACATATTATATGAAACCTTAAATGTGTTGAAATTACGCTTTCATGTGGACCATATGTCTCTGACCAGTGCAATATGTCAATATGATAGAAATACATCCACACTCATCGATATCATCTGTCTTTCAACCTACAAATGAACAATTATCAAAATGATCACACAAATGTTTTGTGACAGGTTGATGTTGTAACCACATTTTAGCTGGTTGAAAGGAGGTGTCAGACGTTCAGACCAAATAGCACCCAGTTTTCAAATGGAAATCAACTTTGAAATCCTGGTCAGTGCTCGCTGGGATCAAATATATACCAGTACAACAACACTTGATTCTCCAAATAATAAACTTGTTGGAAAATGTGATTCCAATTGATTCACATAAAACAAGAAAACAATGACACTAAATGGTAAATAAACTAAACTACATGTTAATGCACCAATAGAACATGAAATTATTATAATTAAGAATAAATCAGGGCAATAAATACAATTATTTATTGAAGAATTCATAGAAACACAAGCATGGATGTACCTCCACCATGGTCTGGTTTCCACGCAGGGCCAGCAGCATGCAGGGCCCCAGCTTGTTTTCAGCCAGAGAGAGCAGGAACTTCTTGGTCTTATAGCAGGAGCCCATCAGGATATGAACCTGGAGGAGAGGAATGGGGGGGCAGTTGTTAGCAACCACAACCACCAATATATAGTTCAGGTTGACTATGGGTGTGTGTGTGTGTGTGTGTGTGTGTGTTTGTGTGTGTGTGTGTCCATACACTCACCATACTGGCAAAGAGCTCTCCATCATCATCACATGCCACACCTCCTGGACTGTAGAGCTGAAACCAGCCGTCTTTACCTGAACGTACACTCAGCAGGCACGAATGGACCTGGAACACAAACACACATGATTATTTTTCCGGGCCGTATCAAGAAACATCTCACCCAAAACACCCTTCTTTCAGCTCTAGAGCTGCTCCAAAGCTGAAACATTGGAAAACATGCACAAACACACACTCACCTCCTGCCTCGGGTCCTCCGCAAACCTCTGAATAACATATTTCAGTTCCCTATTTAGACAGAGAAACATTGAGACACAAATGTCAGATTGTTTTTTAAACTAGAATGACTCAATCTGTTTATGATGTCAGAGTTACTTACTTTGTGAATTTGGCATGTGCAAGGGCCCTGGAGAGAGGGAGGACAGAGAGAAATGTGAAATATTACAGCCCAAAATACTTACGAACTGAGAAACATGACAAAGCAAACTTTTTCTGTTTGGAAACATTAATTTAATGCATGCTTGTCTGGCAAGGTCGCTTAGACTTGATGTTTACAATGCATACAATCATATTTAGAGGTCAGTTTAATAATAATAATAATAATAAATTTTATTTGGAAGGCGCCTTTCTGGACACTCAAGGACACCGTACACAAAGGAGATAAAAGAATACATCTAGAATAAACATCAATATCAATAAATGAAAAAATAAATAAAAAACACACAAAATAAGAACAATTCCAATAGATTCAAGGGATGGGACAGGGCAAGTGGCATCAGAGGGAATAGGCAGTTTTAAACAGGTGTGTTTTGAGTTGTGATTTGAAGTTGGGGAGTGAATCAATGTTTCTGAGTTGGGGTGGAAGTGAGTTCCAGAGGCGGGGGGCAGAGCGGCTGAATGCTCTGCTCCCCATGGTGGTGAGACGGGCGGAGGGGACAGACAGGTGTATGGAGGAGGAGGATCTGAGGGAGCGGGAGGGAGTGGGGACATGGAGGAGGTCTGACAGATATGGGGGGGCGAGGTTGTGAATGGCCTTGAATGTTACCAGGAGGACTTTGTATTGGATACGGAAATGAACCGGGAGCCAGTGGAGCTGCTGAAGGACAGGGGTGATGTGGTGGATAGAGGGGGTTCTTGTTATGATGCGGGCAGCTGAATTCTGGACCAGTTGAAGTTTATGGAGTGATTTGTGAGGGAGGCCAAAGAGGAGAGAGTTGCAGTAGTCCAGGCGGGAGGTGACAAGGCTGTGGACAAGGATGGCGGCAGTGTGGGGGGTGAGGGAGGGGCGGAGGCGGTTGATGTTTAACATGTGTTGCTTGTGCTACCTCTTACGGTGATGTTGAGCTGATGACACAGTAGCACAATGTTACTTTATAATGGTGGATGGAGTCAACATGCAGTTTCAGGGGGAGTGCAGAGCTCATTATGACATTTTCAGCACATGTGCACATATGAGCATGTGCAGTTCCAGGGATTGTTTGTTACTTTAGATGATATTTTAATGATCCCAGTGGGGAATCACTACAATTATGTTTTAGCAGCTGTGAGAGGTTAACTGTGGTGACAGTGGCTATAAATCACATCAGACAAATAGAGTTACATTCTGAACTGACAAAATCCTGGTAGATTAAATAATTTTAATTTAATGACATTATGTTTTTAAGGTTGTACTGATTCACTAAAGGTGAACCTTCAAATGTGTAGTTCATCATTTTACACGTGAACATGTAGCTAAACCTGCTAATTTTGGTATCTCATCCATTTACATCCTGCTGTGAGTTTCAAAGTTTCAAATCACTAGTGCAGGCAGATCCCTCTTGTGTTTGCGTGTCGCTCGGTCGCTCACAGCTGGATGTAAATATCGATGTAAATATGATCTTGTCTGGCGCGGCTTCCGTAGTGCAAGCGGCTGTGAGGGAGACTCGCGTGCACGCGCAAGGGTGCCTCCAGGCAGATATAGCATAGTGACTGTTTAGGCTAGAAAAATGTACTAAATGACGTCGTTTCGAGTAAACTCTGGATGTCGCCTCTTCAGGACACTTGGATTGCAGCGGACGAGCAGTATGGAGGAATATTACAAAGTTTTTGTGTAGTTTTATGGACCTTTTTGTCTCGGGCACATTGACGCCCGTTATATGGATTTTTGCTGCAGGAAGGTACCCCCGCGGGTCTCCAGCTGCACTTTGAGGAATAAGAAACTACACCGGACTTCTCATCAGCATGAGGGTGAGTTGATAATGATTGAATTTCGTTCTAGAGTGAACTATTCCTTTAAACTTTCCATACTGAAATGTCATCTTTTCCTGGTGTCGACATTACCCACAATGCAACTTAACCACTGAGTGACATCACCGGAGGCAATTTAAGTAGCAGATTAAGTGCAGCTTCCTCTGGAGCCACAAAAGGCTTTATACTACTTTTTTCACATGTGCAGTCATACTCCCCAGACCTGTAAATACACTTTAATGTGTTAAATTGGTGGTTACTCTTTAAAGGGGCAGGGAGAGATAAATACACATTCAGCTGCATGGCAGATCTAATTCATGACATTTAGAAAAAAAATTAAAATTCATCAGTTTATTTATTAAGGGACTAGTTTGAAAAAATAACTTATTCAGCGTCTTGCCAAGACTTGGATTAGAAGATTGATGGATTTTTTTATAACTGTATGGTAAATATGATGCTGCAGTCAGCAGCCAGTTAAATTAGCTTAGCATAGCATAAAGGAGGCTGAAAACAGTAGCCTGTTTCTGTAAGGTCACAAAATAACACAACTATATCTCCATAGAAAATCCATAGAAAACAAGGGTGCAAATAGAATTTGCTTTTCTACTTGAATTATACGTTGGACTTTTTCTTTCCTGGAAGCAGTTCCTGGTGTGTCCACTAGTTGTGGAGTAACTTCTCCGGGCAAAGAAATAGACCCGCAAATAACCCCCCTATAAAACTACAATGTGTGTTTCCAGACTTCAGCTTTAATGTGGATGAAGCAAAGAAGATATAGTGCATTAATTAGTCAACTTTAGAGGTGGTGAATCTAGTTACATGTTTTCTGCACATGAGTGCATGAACTCATCTGAGCACATCACTGTGAGTGTGTGCGCTGGTGTGACTCATTATATCCTTAGTTACAGTGTGCTGGGGAAAATTGTTCCCTTTCCTAATGACGCCTGCAGCCATCTACCAGGTAACAGTGGCGCAGGTAAGCAACAGGTGCGTCAACACTAATGAAGCTCTAAGTCAGCCACCAATTACAAATAAGGCTCGGGGCTGCTTATAGCCAATTAAAGAAGTTCTCTGGAGAGAGAAAAGCTACCCCTCCAGTTTAGGACCCCCCGGAGGCATGGTGAGATACCCCATCCACGTCAGCAGCCGGGCCCCATCAGGACCCTGCTGGAGACATGTATACATCCCCAGAGACTGATGTGAGAAAGTGGAAGGTAGGAGACAGGAGGGAAGGTAGTGCAGGGTGGTGGTGTGCAGCACTGGGCCGGCACTGATGATTACAGTGTGATTATGGTTATGGCTGCACTGGTGTTGTTGGAGTCTATTCTATATTTTTCTGAAACACAATTAGACTGCACTGAAACACAGTATGCTAAGACAACTACTGCTAGTACTACTTATACCGTTTCAACCACTAATATGACAACTTCTTCTTATAGCAGAGTCACTGACATACTTCAGATTTCCCTCTATCAAATGTAAGAAATCCTGTGATTTACTTTCTTTTCCCTCTTAGCACTATCTATTTTCTTGTATTTTAAATGTGTAACTACAGTGATGTAGTAGGGTGGGCTGTGCGGTGCTGAAACACAACCTCAATATCATATATGGAGGACTGAAGCCACTGCTACTTTCACCACACAGGCTGTGTAGACGCTGTGTACATTGAAACGATTGCATTTGATGATCACAGGAAAATTAAAAGTCAAGCTGAGGCCTCAACACTTGAATCCACATGTACACAGGTAGTTATGAAAACAGGCTTTTAAAGCAAAAACTATCTTTGTCCAGATGAGTGTTTTAGCACTGTTTCAAACATCATCTCCGTCCACACTAACACACTTGAAAACGTCACATGACCATTCACGTTCACTGGGCATGTGTGTGCCGTGTAAACAGGAAGACTGTATACTCTGTGGTTGGTTGCTTAGTTGCAGAAAATACTATGAACGATCTTTACTTTTACTTACTCCTTACTTACTTACTTTTACTTTCTACATGTATATATGTTACAGGTACCAGGGCTGGTACCAATAAGGCAATTCTTCCTGGAAACGGGACAAAAATGACGAGGCAGTGAAACATGACTGCTCTTCACAGAATCCTCCTGGATAATGCTATTTTTGATAAAATATTGTAAACAGCTGATTTTTGTCTCTCTTTTCCATCTTTGTCTTTCAATTGCCATTTGTCTCTTTAAATATAGACAATATAACATCCATTCCATCAATATACAAACTCACATACTCCACAATATCAGAAAACATAATCCAAGCTCACATTTTGCCAGTGATGCTACATATACTGACAAAACC
Source organism: Pagrus major (assembly GCF_040436345.1). Lineage (NCBI taxonomy): Eukaryota > Metazoa > Chordata > Actinopteri > Spariformes > Sparidae > Pagrus > Pagrus major. The sequence continues at coordinate 26,054,210 of NC_133222.1, read as the reverse complement.
TGGTGAGGAAGTGACCTGTGTGTTTGCTTCATGTTTCTGTCCCAGGGAATGTTGTTTCACTTTTCCACTTGCTTATATAGTTTAATTCTGAAGTACTTAAATATTTACAATAGTATATATGTGTAAACAACATTAAAATGAGGCCATTAAAATACAGTAAGGCATCAGTATTCTTTTTTGGAGAATATGAATTTATTGAAGTTTGGTAAGGTAAGTCCCTTGTGTGACAGAATACTAGATAAATGAATAAAATGCATTTGATGCCTACAGTGAAAGTGTGAGCTGAGCTATGTATGTGTGAGTACTCACTCTTTAGGGAAGGGGATGGGCTGCAGCAGGCTGGCCAGAGCAGGTCTCCAGTCATCATAGTCCGACCTGACAGAGATAGACAGACGGAAAAGGAAAAAAGACAGAAATGAAGAGAGTGACCTCAATGATATAAAGACAAGGGTTAAGTCTGGAGGAGTGGGGCTGAGGCACTAAAGGACTGACCAGTAGTTGAAATATGAGCAGTGTTGCGATGACGCAGAGCTACGGTGTTGTTTTAACAGAAACTAGAGCTGCATCGAATTACTGTGAGTTAAGTAACACTGTACTTGTACAAACGATACAAACGCATAGACACTATCACTTTTCAGGCCATCCCGTTTGGTTACCACACCTACAGCCCGACAGAAGGACACACACACACACACACACACACACACACACACACACACACGTAACTGCTGCTCCACTTTCACACTGTGTAACCAGCACTGCCACTAATACATTCATTCATTCAGGGCTGTTTAACCCATTTACACTGATCAGCTCTTCAGGCATACACACACACTCACAAAATGTCACTTTTACTAACTAGGACACTTCCTGGGTTATTGACATTTAACATCTATAATATGAAATTGGTTTGAAGTTATGTAAGTTTAAAGTAGCTTCATCAAGACACAAGTTTTGTTAATAGGCCTTACAAAAGCGCTGTTCACAAATCTGTTCACACGTCACAATTAGGTGAGACTGTGTGTGCCTTATATCTAATGACTAATGCTTTTGTTAATCTGTGCCACTTTTCATCTTAGTACAGGGGAATGGCTACGATTAGGTTTGTTTGTCACTGGCCATGTGGACAGTTAAAATCTTGACACGGAAGTAGATTTGACAAAAGTGAGCTGAATATGCAGTAATTATTTCTACGTTATCTCTTTATTGTGAGCAAAAGAGCATAGAATATATATCCAAGACACAAAGCTGAAAAAGCTTCTTCCAGTGTGTCGCACTTTCCTCTGACAGGTGAGCTGACACTTTACTGTGTATTATGGAAGCTAACTGTATAATCTGTAGATGGGCAACTTCACTATGACTTGCATGCACATGCTGGGAGTAGACAACAAACCTAAATGACTGAAAGCTTATGGCAAGATTAATGTATGGAGTTGTATGAATCACAAAACTATTCCATAGAAAATATTTAATATCTTGAATGTAAAATCTCTTGTCACTAACCGATGTGAGTAGCTAATACTCCCTGCCAGCTAACAAGAAATACTTTGCTACTGCAAACACTGGAAGTTGTGTTTACAGTGATATTCTGGGGAGGGAAATTATATTTTTCCCAGGATGGGGTAGCCGTGCCCCCTTGTCCCCCTGCAATTTATGCCTATGTGATTCGACAAACAAGCTATTATTTTATGTGTGAACCCCAACACCCACTGCCTGACCGTTTACATCAACTGAGTGTTAGCTAAAGGCTAGCTAGCTGTCACTAATTCATTCTTCCAATTTTGTCTAAATAAAGGTTAATAGGCTGTCTCTGAGGGAATCTGTCGATTGTCACTGATTGACAGCTGTCGTGTCACGGTGCCCCTCACTCACATCAAGGCCTCCAGGATGAGGAAAATGTGGGTTCATGTGGAATACCTACTGTTTCAACTTGGATCTTCCAAATGTTGTTTATTTCACAAATAAGTGTATACTTGTGTATAGAATGATAATCATGAATCAATGTTCATAGTTCCTTGCTTCAATGCTGAAATCTACCTGATGATTGTTGTTATAATCATCGAGCTGACATGTTCAGGTAAGTGCTTCCTCATGTATATGCTTAATGCTTTACTCATATGTGTGGGACTTGTTCTGGATATGAAGCGCCAGTCTCGTGAGAAAAATACAACTTAAGTTTTAAAAGTTATAAGACAGAGTCCTTGAAATTGCACCACATCACGTTAGGCTTTGAATTTTTGAGAAAATAGACAAACAGGTTTAGAATCTCTTTGTATTTTGGTCTAAACATAGCCATCATTCCCATGATCCACTGTTGCTGAAAAATAATGCTAACATCCTGTAGTCTGTCATCATGTTGTCATGTAGTAAAACACTTTGGGAATGGGAGGGCTACAAACAGTTTTAGCTCTACGAAGACTTTTTTTTAAGCTTGTTTCCAGCAAAGCGATATCAGTTTAAGTCCATCATAATTCAAGGGGTGGTAATGTTGTGCCAAAGAATCAGTGTACTTGCAAAGATACTCTGCAATAACCTGTTTAAAAGACTGGATGCAGAGGGAAACTGCTAGTCTGTGGTTGGATTCTGTATGGTACTTAAAGTTAAAACTGATGCTAGTCTCACCTCATCAACTCAATGAAAACAACTGAAACCAAAAGTGTGGACTGTTACATTAATACTGAGCAGCAGTGACAGATTTCTGTGTAAACTCACAGCATCTTGAGGATAAGAGCGAAGCAGCCCAGCACTCGGTCGGCCTGAGCTGGCAGCTGGATGGACAGAGTGTTGACAGCCGGGCTGACCAGCAGACAGTCGATGAGGTTCGGTTCACTGTCACCCCCTGATGGCCCGCCCTTTCGTCTGGCATTGGCCGAGTTGTTGTTTCGCTCCAGCTCCACCAGGATCTCACTGGAGTTAACGACAGATGGAGGAGGGGAAAGGGGCAGGGAAGGAGTTGGGGAGGAAATGGGAATGGACAGGGCAGGGTTTGTGGGAACGGGAGGAGGTGGCTGAGGAGGACTGGGGTTGGTGGAGAGGGGGAGGAGGGTGGCAGGAGGCGTAGGAGGCTCAGGGCGCAGTAGGCGGAGTGGCATTGGGGGCTTGCGATCGTTCTGTTGCTGGCATCCATTTCTGATCTCTTTTAGGCTGGGAGAGTTGTCCCGACTGCAGGGAGAGGAAAAGTGATAGGAGCATATATGAAACCTATACTCAGTAAAGGGACATCAAAAGAACAGTTCACCCAAAAACAGAAAATTCAGTCATTATCTACACTTCCCCATGCCAACGGAAAGTCGGATAAAGTGTCGTAGTCCACAAAACATTTCTGGAGCTTCAGAAATGTTTTGTGGACTACGAAACTTCACCATTGGCATGGAGGTGAGTAGATACTGAATGAATTTTCATTTTTGGGTGAACTGTTCCTTCAAGTGTCGAAGAACAGCAATGTCCATGAAAGACTAGCAAGAAGCTTAAAAATAACAAAGTGCAATTACAGTTGGGAGATAAAAGAGAGAGCGATACAGAGCCACGAGAGATGGCTACCAGAGTGATGGTTCCCTTGTGTGCATTGAGTTTCGGAAAACTTAGCTAACACTTTCCCTCCCTGTGGCAAAGGAAGCTAAGGAGATGACGCTAATTAGTTAAGATAGCCTAAGTCACACATCTGCAGTCAACAAAAACCCCTATGGAACACAACAGATACAAATAAGATTAAATGTACATCACTGGAATGAGGCCAATAAGAAAGATTTTCTTTCAACTATGGAAAAGTGCTCTATGTCTTGGAAATAGTTTGCTCTGTTGTACCATTATGCAAAAAATGGAATCCCAGATGTTGTGCAAAGAAAATTCTACCTTTTAACAAGTTTAGTGTAGGGTTGGTACACAGAGTGGATTGCAACTGCTTTTCATTCCCATGAATTTATATATTTGAAGATGAGATTGAATTAAATACCAACCACATTCAATAATTCTGCCAAGATTAAATATAAAGTTCATAGCAGCAAATTTTGTAAAATAGCTATTGAAGGCTTCGGTGTGTTTCGTCACTTGTGATACTGTGTATAGTCCAAAGAATGAAGAGGTCAGTTATCGGCCAAGACAAACCACTACAACAACCAGGCCTTATATGCAACGTCAGGGAAACATAATCATGTCATGATTTGAATGATTTTCTATTTAATGTTTGTATTTTAAATTATTGTTGATGTATCGTTATTGTACTGTAGAGGTATTCTTTCTTTACATGAACATGTTGGGACATTGCTAATTAGTTTAGGCTATAAATGGAACAACGTGGTCTGATGACATTATGGTAACTGACCTGCACTCTGGTAACATCTCCAATGTACTGTTCATACTGTTTCCTTCATATTAATATTAATAATATATAATATTCATATTAATTGATCAATGAACCAATGGACTGAGGTAAACAAAAGACTGAGCCTCCTGCCACACCAGCCGGATAAACAGGTAATAGATAATAGGAATTTTCAACCTTAACAGTGGCAAAGCTTTTCTCTCACACCAGTAATAAGATTCTAATCAGATTGTGACTGGCTGTATATCTCTCTTTATAACAGAGGTGTTACAGAGAATGTACAGTATCAGATGGTATGGGTTAGGGGATTATAGCTGCAACAATTTGCTCATTTCTGATCAAAATTGAAAAAATTCCACAACATGTGATTACAGTACTTGACTTACAGAACCTACAATTGTAAGGTTTATACGAGCACATCAGCACTGTCTGTAAATAAACGACAATGCAGTGAGCTATCTCTGGTGTAAAGACAATATAAAATCAGCTTTTAGGCATGTTTCATGTTGGGTAGGCTATTTTTGTCAGGATGTTCGTACATTGTCATTAAACGTGTAAAATGTAAGAAATGGCCAGAATTTGAAGGTAGCTCCAAAACTACAGGGGACAGCATTAACTCTGACTGACAACACTGAGACTCACTGCAGGCAACAGGGCTCAGCTAACCAGACACCAGACTGAGACTGAACATAGCTTCAGCTTCCTACTCTGTAGAAGAGAGAAACTTGAATTTGGAGGGTGTATGGTTTTATTTTTCTATTTAATATGGAAAAAAGGTGTAAAATGTTTCCTTTCTGGACATTTTGTGAGTTAAGTAGAGAACTTGCCACTCTTACATCTCTCAGCTGGAACTACGGGGGCGATCAGACTATCACATCTTTAGGTACAAAGTGGTATTAGGAGACAGGACGAATCCGTGTATCATTCGTTCATTCGTTTTTCAAAATAAAACGAAAAAACAATTCCTTTTCTCAGTATTCGTTTCCTAAACTAAAATGAAAAAACGGATAACGACTCGTTTTTTTCAGTTTTCGATTTTATGCTCAAATGAATAATGGAAAAAACGGATAACGAGCGTTTCCCGTTTCATGTTGCAAGCATTTGGTACCTACACCGGAAATTACCGTCACCCGGAAGTGGCCTGGAGCAAAGCTAACGTTAGCAGAGCCAGTCAATTCTCTGACGTTACCAGAGCGTGGTAGAAATCTCGGCATGCGTTTTACCATCCTCAAAAAGCTGTCCAATTATATCTGCATGATCCTCAAGTCCTGCCATTATTTTTGTTTTGCGCGCCCTCGCAGTACAGAGACAGAGACGGTCACTTCCGCTTCCGGCTCATTGAACTTTTTTCAGATCAAAATGGGATAAAACATGAAACGGGAAATTATTATTCATTTGAGCATAAAATCGAAAACTGAAAAAAACGAGTCGTTATCCGTTTTTTCATTTTAGTTTAGGAAACGAATACTGAGAAAAGGAATTGTTTTTTCGTTTTCTTATTTTTGGTTTTATTTTGAAAAACGAATGAACGAATGATACACGGATTAGGACGGACCGGCGCTAGCTGGTTAGCATGCTAATTTCAGGAGACATCTGTGCAACACAGTACACAGACATCTACAAGTCAACACTGTTGTTTCTTCACACTCTGTCGATAATGTTCATTTTTTTGAATGTTTTAAAGTAAAATTCAGCCATATCTTACAAATAGTCCCTTTAAGTAATGTAGAGTGCACTCAGGTAGCCTTTTTACGGCCCCAGGGTAGTTGTACCTTGTCTAGTCTTCCATGTTGCTGACCTTCAGGCCCGACAGATCTGAGCTGCTCAAACTACAGCAGTCAGATAAACAAGATGTCCTGACATGAGTGGAAAGGTAAGTGTATAAGCTGAGGGGGAGTTGAAAAACTGACAGGGTCAAAAAGAGTTTACAAACTCTGGAAAAAAGATGGGAATCGACCACATGTGTGTGTCCATCCATATAGCGAATACTGACCTGTTGATAAACTCCTCATAACAGGAATAAATGGCAGCGAGACACACTGCCACCAGGTTTGGCAGGACCCGTGGGTGAGGGCACTGCCCTGTTGGCCCGTGCATGCTGCAACACACAGAGGTCCAGGTTGGATACCATGGAAACCATTAACATAAATCCAAATCTTAAAATATTCATACTGAAATATATAATTATGTATTATCTATATATATTGACACATACATAATCTAATCAGACAGGGCATGTTCTCACATTCTACTGTGCAATTCATTTATTACGTATTACTTATAATGAATAAATAAAAAAAACTATTTGTGTATTTGCATTAAAGTTTCTTACCTGTGGACAAACTTCTTGACGACCTCCATCCCAGCATTCAGTTCGTTGAGAGCCAAGATGTACTCCTGAGTGAAGAGACGCAGTCGAGGACACTTTCCAAAATCCTGCCAAAAACAAGCACAGTGTTAAAAATACATAAACTAAATCAAAGTGCAAAAACAGAAAAACAGAACCTGAGGATTATGTGTATATAATTACCACAACTTTCTTTGGAAAGAACTTGTCTAAAACAGAGCGTGTGAAGACTTAACATCTGAATTCTGCTTGTGTGATCATTACAAACACATTTATCGAGTTTAACCTTGAATACTAAGGGATTATTAACCATAGGCATTGTTCTCACTTTATATCTGGGAGCTGAAAAAAGCATAGTGTTAATTAGTTCTTAGTTAACTGCTAATAAATGCAAAGTAAAGTCGGTATTAATCTTTATAAAGCAACAAAAAAGCAGAGTAAAGGTTTAACAGTGACATAACAGGTAAGTTAGTTAAACTCATTATCTGTGTCTGTCATGCTGTATGTTTGATGCTTTCATATCTCATTAATGACAACACTTTAACTGATGATAGGTTGGTAACCTTGTTCACCTATTGGGCCACAGACTAAAGAGAATGAGTTTATCCCAAACTATGAGATTTTGCTTTAAGGTAGATCTCAAAGACACTAGCAAAGCAGCACACTACATGAAATAAGCACTGCAGAGACATCAGAAAGCCGTACAACCATATTTTAGCATATATGTTTAAAATGGCTTGTTTTCTTCCCAGAGGTGACGACTTCATGCTGATTTGGTCTCAAGGGGCCTTATTACCTACTGAATAACTCTTATTACAAAAGACCTTAATTTAACAGAAGCATTTTCACATAATGACCAAAATCATTATATGCATGTAATTAACAGGCATTAAAAGAGGACTGGGCAGCGAAGAACCAGTACTAAATGACAACTGACATGTCTAAGTGCCAGCCCTACTACTGAGGGCTCCGGGCAGCTCCTGACAGAGGAGTTCTCACCATGTTATGTTTGAGGATTCTCTGGACCACAGGAGTGAACACTTCAATCACAACCATCGACCGCGGCCGCTCCCGACAGTGCTGCAACACAAGGGAATGACAGGAAGCACTTTAAATGCTTCAATCTGTTTAACTTTATTAAAGTAGCTGTAAGTTTGCTGTTGGTGCAGTTTGAGAAGCACGGGACCTCACCTTACAGAAGAACTCACACAGGTCAGGTGGTGGGTGGTTGTTTTCCAGAAGAGGAGCAATGGCCTGAACACAAACCAACACACGCGCACACACACACACACACACACACACACACACACACACACACACACACACACACACACACACAGATAGATGAATATTTCCATATCCTATCTCTTATTTACCCTGGCTGGGAGCCAGCAGTACAGATCTGGGCTGTCAGGTGCAGCAGCCTTGTAAAAACAGCCCACAGGTGAGCTACACAAACATCACGACCTCTCTCAGCATCAAACTCTTCTGTTCTGCCCAGATACCGCCATATGGGCATCGACAGCAACAATCGAAAACACACAAAAACACAAGTGTAACATGAACAAACACATGATGAGAATCAATATTTTTCTTCAGTTTAAAGACCGAAACAACAAGAGGTCGGACTCAAGGGTGTTAATTATTAACTTGAGCCTGACATCAGATATCAGTTTGTGGTGACAGTGAACTTCATACTCACCACAATGATGTTCTCATGATCCTGAGTGCTGAGATTAGAGTTCTGTGGGGAAGAAGAAGAATAAAGAACATCAGTATGTGTGTATGTACAATCAAATATCCTCACAAGCAAAGAATAAAGGGGAACTCTATTAGGAATTATACATTAGGATTTAGGGTTTATGGTCAAATAAGGATTGGTGTCACGTTTAGGTATGAGCCGGGACTGGTTTAAGGTGTGGTTGAGATTCCTGTTTTATATTATATGGCACTGTGTCATGCGACGTCAAGACTATCCAAACAGCTTCCCTGGAAAATTTTGCCTTAGAGGATATGACAGCAACATCAGAGAAAATAGACAAATCCCAACATGACAATGAGAGAGATTAGTCAGATCATGCAGTGCATTTACATGAGGCAATCATCTCTTAGGGCACACTCACACAAGGCAATCCGTACCATGCCCAAGCACGTTTGACCCCCAAAGTGCAGTTTGTTTGACTAGTGTGAGCGCTCCGTACCGTGTTCAAGCACAGTACACTTTCTTGGCCCTGGCATGTTTGGAAGAGGTGTGCTTCGGCACGGTACGGTTGCTCATGCACAAGCACAAGTACTGGTGCGCAATGTGGACATGAAGTATAATCATGCGTATGACGCCGCCTTGCATTATTGAGAAATCCAGGAATGTGAGAGGGCTATCTATGACCGAAACAACACTAAATAAGCCACAAAAAAGTCAATGAAGTCATGTTCTCTGTGTTGTGTTCTCTCTCTCTCGATTGTGCTGCAAATTGATAAAACTGTGTAATAAACTTGACGCTCCTACCAGCAGCTGGTTAGCTTAGCTGGTTAGCTTAGCACAAAGACGTGAAGCAAAAAACACTTGCATGGCTTGGTTTGTTTGAAATAAACACAACCTGACCAATCAGCACTGCTAATCATCATAGCTTTGTGAGTGATGTTCTGTATGAAAAATCTCAACATGTAAAGTATATAATAATATAATGTAGTATAATATATCTTCTGATTAGTAGTGGAGTAGAAGTATTAAGTAGCACTACAAGAATATGAAGCCCTAAAGTGAGTGTTCAATATGAAATGAATATAACCATATTTAAAATAATTGTAAATGTATATATATATATATATATATATATATATATATATATATATATATATATATATATATATATATATATATATATATATTTTATTATTTATTTTATTTTATAAAAATTCAGCTCTTCTTATTTCACCATTCTTATTATCATATAAATCATTTTACTAGAGTTCATTAATCATCCTTAACCCTTTTTCAAAAGTATTTTTTAACAATGAAAAAAACTTTTTTTTTTAAAAATTGATTATTTATTTAACAATGTCTTTTTTATTTTGAGGCTCCATACTATACTTAAGTAAATTGGTTAATAAGTGGGGCAAATTTTTACTTAAGTACAGTAGTGTAATTCTAAGTGCAGTACGGTAGGCAACTGGACGTTTCACCTCTCATCCAAGAGGCTTCTTCAGTTCTGAGCTGAGGAAGCCTCTTGGATGAGAGGTGAAATGTCAACAGGAAACTGAAACAGGTCCAGCTGCTTACCATGACCTGGATGACTGAGAACCTTCATCAACAAGTAGTGTAATTAGTTACTTTCCACAACTGAAGTTTATTTATTTTTTTGTTATTGGGATCATTTATCAAGTAAAGAAAATAAGAAAAACAATTAAGATTAGCTTTAGCTACAAGACTAATAAAAGACAAGTATGCACGCATATGTGTGTGCATGTTGCTACCTCAGCCAGCAGGGTGGAGATGATGTGCAGTGGAGCCTGGTGGATGGACTCATCCTGCAGCGGTGAAGTGAGAGCCATATCCACCAGCGCTCTGATCTCCTTCAGCACCACGTCCCAGCGACTTGGGTTGTTCAGGACCTTACGGTACTTGTAGATCTTTTTCTGTCAGAAACATGATATAATATGACTACACAGCAAGCATTAAGAATATCATTTCGTTTTCTGTAGCTGCTGACTGCATTGTTCTGTGAAACCAGCACATCAACACATCTGATACAAAGAATGATTATTTCCTATTTTTCACCTTTGGGTAATTTGAGTTTAGGCCTCTTTCATGTCACTACCTCTCAAATGCTTGTTGGTTTGGCACAGGAGATTGTAGTTCAAAATGGTGCAGTGAAAACACACAAACAGGAAATGTTTGTTAAGCCTACATATGATGGTCCCTTTGTGTATATGGGCAGTGCTTTCTATGTGACAGCTTTTGATTAGTGTCTGAGAAACAGTGCTGAGTGTGTCGGAAATTAAACAGAAAAAAATTAAAACTATAGGAAGTAACTGTGAGCTCTACCATTGTGAACTACCTCAGGCATACTTCCTTGTATAGCTTTATTTAGCTCAGTGAGCACACCATGGCTCTTGTACTGACAGATTTAGAGTCTTGATCCTCATAAAGGTCTGCAAAGTGCCATAAAATGGTTTGAAAGACTGAAAATTTGTAATACAGCAAGAACCCATTTTTTGGACTTCAACATGATCAATCAACATCAAGTTTAATGCGTGTGGTCATCCTAATAAAGTCTAAAACATATGGAACAATAAAGATGAGAGGGGGTTAAAGGCCTCAACATGACGCTGTGATGAAAAAAATGACAAAATAAATAGTTAAAGACAGTAACCTTACCTTCCACTGTAGGGAGTGAAACCACTGGTCCCTCAAGTAGCTGTTTGCAGCCTGTAGCAACGCGCACACACATAAATACACACACAGACACACACGCCAATACAGAGAGACACAATAAATTTGTTAAATGTGATCTCAGGTAATAGAAAGCAAACCCACAGACAATGAATTCATAACATTGGCTCTTAGTCCTGAAAGAGGCAAAACAGAAATGTCGGCATCTGTGTAAAAGGTTCACAATAAGTCAACAAGTACTGCAGTCATTTTCTACAGTCTGTCAAAACACAGTTTTTTTTTCAAGACCTAATCCAATTTTGAAGCCTTCACATTTACAGGTTTGACTCACAAGAGTGTGACCTAAATTAATATTTCTGCTGTAAAAAAATACCTTTGTATCAAATTAACTATTTATTTACTTTCCCCTTTAATTTATTCATTCATTCATTTTAAAATGTATTTATTTATTTTGTCCTTTCCCATGTAACATTTTAACATAATATATTATTTTATGCCTACATTTATTTCATACATTGTTTTTGGTGCATTTAAATGCATATTAATCAATTTATCGAGACATTTATTTATTTTATTTATTATTTCAATGCTTTCAGTCCTCCATACAAATGCTGTCCCATCCCTATATGTTCTGTTATGCACAGGGTGTTGATTTCACTTTTAAATCAGCTCCGTGAGTGTCTGCTGTGAAGACTTAATATTAGTCATGAATATAAGAACATGTGCGTGTGAAACTGGTTGTACCCAATCATAACGAATTGTACCGAATCGGTCCATAATACAAAGTATGATCCCTGAATTGTACCGTAGCCCATGTATCTAGATACAAATCGGATCATCTTATAAGGGAGAGATGCACACCCCTACAAACAAGCTATTATTTTATGTATGACCCCTATCACCCACTGCATGACCGTTTACATTAACTGGGTGTTAGCTAGAGGTTAGCTAGCTGTCACTACAACATTCTAGAGTTGTTCCGATTCTGATACCGGTATCAGGAATGCTGTCGAAAATGCAGGTATCGGTATTGGCGGGTCTCTACAACGATCCGATACCACATCATTTAGAAATGGGACCCTGCTACATCCCACTTAGCTCTGTCACCTCTGCTTAAACTGGAAATCAATTCTTCTGCGTTGCTCTAAAAGCCAAACCGGAAATTGCGTTTGTTGCCCCTGGCAACTACTGTTTTTAGAGCAGCGAAGAAGAAGTTGATTTCACGTGAGTCAGACGGAGCTCGCAACATGTCAGCTATTTGGCAATATGTTACTCTGGATAACCCCACCAGTAAAACAGCCACATGTTCAGTATGCAAGGCTGTCATTTGGAGGAGTGGCACGAGTGCTGCCAATTTCAACACCAGCAGAGAGCACGACAAACTGCTCTCCCCAAACTGTATGAGACAGTGAGGAAACACATATCATGTAGGCTGAAAGACGTGCAGGCAATCAGCTTTACTACTGACATTTGGACCTCTGATGTGTCCACCATGTCTTTGCTGAGTGTGCACACTGGGTGGACACTGTATAGCCGTCAACATTTGTCCTTCCAAGTGCGGTGCTGCAAGGAAGTGAGTTCTGTTTTAAGGGAATTATTTATTCTAAGAAGAATGTTGTATGGCAGTGATTCTTTGCAAGGTTTTACCTGAGCCAGGCCATACAACAATGATAGCAATCATATCATATCCATACAGGGTTGGTAGTATATGCAGCTGTTCAAAGAAAAAAATCTTCTTCTTTTGTTTTTTATTAACACCCACTGGTATTTGTTCGGTCCTCGGTATCAGCCGATACCCAAAGCCCAGGTATCGGAATCGGAAAAGATTTTATTGTAAAATCTCTAATTCATTCTTCCAATTATTAATTCTTAACTGTCCTTTTTTTCTAAAATGAATTTACATCACCAGTGCTGTTTTATCAAACAATGTTAATATGCTTACATTTAATGACATTTCAGGGATAAAATAACTTCAATTTATGACGGTCTTTTAGGAATTCTGTCTAAATTATGGTTAATAGGCTGTCTCTGAGGAAATTTGTGGACTGCCGTTGATTGACAGCTGTCGTGTCACAGTGCCCCTCGCTCACAGCAAGAGGCCTATGATGAGGAAAATGTCGGCTCATGTCAAATACCTACGATATTAACTAGGATCTTGCAAAGTATTTACTTGTGTATTCATATCAAAAATAATACATAATAAAACGTTAAAGATGCAACACAGCCCTCTCCTCTCCTCTCCTCCCCTCCTCCTCTCTCCTCCTCTCCCCTTCCCTCCCCTCCCCTCCCCTCCCCTCCTCTCCCCTCCCCTCCCCTCCTCTCCAACCAATGAGTAATGTGTTGCCATAGCCCTAGCCAGTATGTTGGCAGATTGGGATTTCAGTGTCCACTCTCTTTAGAGTTTTCAGGTTGACTTACTATCTTGATCTCTAAACGTTTACCCTCCTCAGTTTTCCATGACAATTAAATCTTTTTCAAATTTTCAAAGGTTCTTTCCATAGCCAGAAAACCATGTCTTGGGTTGTGGATGGAAACCAGCACATATTTTCCTTTGAGGCACAAACTGAATTGCCCTGGCAGTGGTCCAAACAGCTGGCAGCAGGCATTGGCAAACACAGCTGAAGACATGGATATACACGGTTGACCCCCATAATGGATTGAATTGTGTATCTGAGGCAATTGGGCTAATGGGTAACAGTACCAAATGTGCTCACTCAATGGCTCTGGTTAAAGTGGATACAACATTTTCTCAGGAATTCAGAGAAGTCTCTCAGAGCTCAGAAAGCACATGGTGTAAGGTGTTCAGTACGGTTCCAGTACTGTACTGAGTCTAAAGCATTACTCTCGCACTTTTTTGATCATAATAGTATCACCAACCAAATCCACCACAAATCTACTACTAAAAATAGATACCAATGGGGAGTAATCAGGACCCAAGTTCCCACTATAGGGTTATCTTTAAAATAGCATTCTAATCAATTATCACAGGCCACTGACCAAACAGTGGTCAGTAATCAGGCAGGCCTCTGCCTTGTCCCCAGATATTCAATCTGTTTATACAAGTGGGTTTTGTGATACATGATAGTGGATACAATGACCTTGCGAAAGTTTATACTTTAATGAACTGGTGCCCCAGAATTAATGCCAGATTACACTGGCAGTTTCAGGCAGGGATCATGTGTTCGTATCCTTTTTGCTGCACTGCTGATATACCCAGGACTCAGCGTGACAAAATAATTATTTTAATTAGTAACCCCAAACATGCATGATGTGATATTTTTTTTATTACCAATGAATGGAATGCCCTGTGTAATGCGAAAGGGCCGCTTATGGCACCAAACACACAGAATGAACACCCAACTCTTTAACATGCAGCCGCAGCCAAAAGCTTTTAAGGCTAAAGACTTCAAGCCATCATTTACTAAAAGTTTATCAACAGTACAGATGTGTCTCACAACTTATAATAATACTTATATGCAACCATTTTCCGAATATTAAGTTGAGTATTACCAGTATATTATTAAACAGCAGAGGAGAAGGCAAATGACTAGCTTGCAAAGAAAGCTGAACATATTGACAACTATTTTCAGGGGTTGGTGTTGACTGTGTACCTGTGTTTTGGTGTTTCTCTGCCACCTAGGGCCAAAAATGGAACTGGTTTTATATAGTTTATGTTGTAAACTAGCAACTAAAAGGGTCAAACCAACCAAAAACTTTACTCAGTGTACAAAGGACTGTGCAGTTAGGCTAAACACACAGGTGTATTTAATCGAGGAGCTGAGCTAATTAGCCACTTTAATTTTTTCACTTAGCCTATCATGAGATCGCATTTATTTTTCCACAATCTTAGACTGTTCTTTTTGTATTACTAAATTGAACAATATTACATGAGAGGGTGTGCTTTTCTGTGTCACCACAGTGATGCATGAACACCAGACTCAATACTGTAGTGCTCGGCAGAAAAAGCTTTCAAGGCTAAAAACTTTAAACTGCTATTAACTGCTATGCTAAAAATGTTTTGGTTTTTCAATTGTACATTTATCTCACAACTCTAATCTTATAATCATATTAATAGGCAGCTATTTCCAGAAAGTACTTTGAGAAAATAAGCTAATTTACCTGTCCAGTACCAGCAGAGAGCAGAAGTGAATGACTAGCTTGCAGAGAAAGATGAGCATTTAAGTTAGCAACTATTTTCAGGGGTTGGAGACCAAAACAGAGTTAAAAGAAGATTGAATATTGGACTTACATTTATCAGTGGATACAACATGACTCTAGTGGGATACTAATGTGGCAGATATAAAGGCAAACATTGTTTGCTTACATGTTAGCCAAAAAGCATTATCTGGTGATATGGTGCTGAATGTCTATCTGTTGGCCTGTTTTGATATCTTCTGCCACCCAGGGCCAAAAATGACGGCCTGTGTGGTTTTATATGGTTTACAATAGCAACTGAAAGCGTCAAACTATGATTTATGTTACTTTACTTTAAAGGACAGTGCAGTTAGGCTTAAAACACAGGTACATTATATTTAATCAAGTAACGTTAGCTGAGCTAATAAACAACATTCTTACCAGGAGAGTGCATTTAGGTAAACAAAGGCTTCTTTATTTTACTAAAGTCTCAGACTCGGTGTGTCTAAATTGGGATTTGTAAATAGCCAATATTCAGCCTATTTTACCTGTGACAATATAAACTGAGTTTGATTGGTTGAATACTAGAATTGATACATTCCTTTGCTTGGTATATGTAAAAAATCTGTCTACAAAAACTTTGTTTAAAAAAATAACATTGAACAGAATGGCCATAGGGAACTTATGTAACTTGTTAAGCCCAAGTAGAGCCAAACTTGGTAACATATAAGTGAAAAATATAGTTTGGTACCGGAGAAATTTTAATTGGCACAGATAGTGCCAAAATGTGGCAAAATGACACATTTGGAGATTCTGCCTGAGTACTCTAGACTAAAACCTCTCTAATTTTGCTCTGATTCACTTTATTAGCATAAAAGTTGGCAGAGGTAATGTTGAGATGTTTTGCTATGGTATGCTAGAGATTGCGAGCTTGTTGTGTGTCCACTTCATTTACTCAGACCCAGTGACATATATACTTATACTTACACATCTGACCAAATATTTCAAGTGTTCCCTTTATTATGATACCTTGATAATTCGAGCTTGTAGTTCCAGAGATACACTGTTAATTGTGGGCATGTAATTTTCGAGCAGACCCAAAATAGAGGCTAGTTCTCAACAGCTCAAGAATAATTCATACTCTAGTATGCATTTATAAACAGTTAACTATGCGATGACCAGGGCCATAAAAATATTTCAGCGTAACTGACACGTTACTCTTTCCTAACTGTGTGTTCAGTGGTTGTTGGGTGGTAATGGCATTGTGTTTCTCTCGCAGTTGGTTTGTAAAAACAAACAGCCAGCGGCTGAGCTGATGCAGTGGATTGTGAGCCGTAGTTTCCCCCGCTGGTAAACACACCGCCTGGCTGTCGCAGCTGCAGTGTCTTTGGGCTCATTAGGTGAAGCAGACAGGACAGGTGGCGGAGCAGCGGTACGGCAGCCCACCCTACATACCATCAGCCTGCTCGCTCCACCTAACGAGCCTAGAGTCACTCTGGTAGCGAAAAGTGTGTCCGGAGAATGAGTGAAGAGGTCCGAGTGTTACTACAACTCAAACACTGCCAAAAACAGACATCTGTGTAAGCTAGCAGTTTGAGTCACGCATTGAGAACGAAGCCAACCAATCAGAGGTGGAGTAGGGCGGGTCTTATGAGAATGAGTCTGACTTTTGAGAAATATGACTGCATCCTCTGTTGTCCAAACACAACAATACAATGACAAGGAGCAATAGTAGAATGCATTCATACTGATTTCCCTTTGTTAGATCCATGAACTTTACAAGCAAAATAACCACATGATAGGTTGGTCGATATCACACTCCCACGACAGTATTGCGGCATTTTTTTAATTGCAGTATCACTAAATTCTGTATATCGCTGCATCCCTACTAATTACAAGGACCTTAATATAAAGTGTACTAAACAAGCAAAAAGCAGACTGTAGACACATGCATTACCTGCAGCAGGACAGTGCCACCAGGGAAGCTGAGCTGGACACAGTACTTTGGAGCATTGTCCCATGAGAGGAGCTGCAGGTCTTCTATGGAGCTGTAGGACAATGACGTCTCCATGTAACCAGTGGGCTGGAGAGGAGAGAGAAAGCAAGAGGATATTAGTCTGCCACTGTCTAACATTTACAGTACATATTGTAAATTTAAACAGAGCCAGAGGAGTGAAAGGCATTCATTTTACTGGCAGTCTGCTGGAAAGACAAAAAGAAACATATCCTGAGCTAACCTGCCCTGGGTAAACACAAGGCCAAACAAAACCTCCAAACACTGCATGGCAAATGCTGTTATACAGTACACAGAGTAGTCTTTATCAGCTGTGGTGACATTTGACGTAGTTCCAAGTGAACAGTCATTGAATGCTGAAACAAAGTGGAAAATCAATTTAGCAAAAGCATTAATCACACAAACATACAAACATCACCTACAAAGACATTGTTCATGTAGCTTTAAGTCAACACACACATGCACGCACGCACGCACGCACGCACACAAACACACACACAAACACACACGCGCACACACACACGCACACGCACACACACACACACACACACACACACACACACACAACCCAGTGTGATACAGAGCTCTGATCCCAGTCTCACCACTGTGAGAGCTGAAAGCAGATGCAACTGAGTGACAGGCCACAACCTGTTTGCTAGTCTCAAAATGATTACAGAAATGCTGACAAATGACCACAAGTTTCCGGACTTAGGAACAGAGGAGTCTTTAGAGCGAAAAAAAAGAACCTAAACAGATAAAAATAACGAGGCTGACTGAAAGCCACAAGGAAACCGAGCTTGTATATCTTCTAACCCCCAGGAGAAGTTTGAAGAGAAATGTTTAATGCCACAGTATGTCTATAATAAGACGTGTCTGTCAGTAATGCAGAAATGGCAGTAAATGAATCACCAGTTAATTTCCCAGACATGAGCGTCACTACATGACTTAGTACTAATTATTGTTGTTGGGAGACCAACTGTATATATCCACACAAATGGGCCCTGCAGCTGTCATCTGCAGTGGCTTTTGCACCCTAATCAGACAGCAATGCTTTCTGGCATTTATCAGCAGCATTTTTTCTTTTACTTTTCATTTTTCTGAGGCCATTTATATTAAGAAAGCTTGAGATACTCAGAGTGTTCTGAGAATGCTCTGGTTGATATTTTCTCTATCTCTCTGACTTTTAATAGAAGAGAAGAGTCAGCTCTCTGCAGCTGAGTGAAAGTAGAAGGTTTCAGCTGGATATGGCCATCAGGTCCTTACAGACCGCAGCAATGTAGTCACAAACCTTTGTGCAACTTATTTCAGAAAATGATTGTCTTACATACATGGATTCTATTCTGTGTTGTCAGTGGAGAAACAGATTTTAAAGTGTGATTGACCGTTCTCGAGTGCGTCACCTAGTGACAGATAAAGACAACAGCGAAGATAATGGAAGAAGTGTATACAACTCCATTTTATGGGTCCAGAAACTTCATCCCAAATTACCACAATTATTATCTCAAAATGTAAGGAAAATTTACCTTAGCCATATTTAATAGTAACATGCTGCTATTTTCCAATAAGCAGTCAATAAATAGCTGGTAATGTCTTTAATACATTTCCAGGAAACCTCTGGCTGGTTTCCGCTTAATTTCTGCTGATCATGACATTTATTTTCTGCCTAACTTCCCCTCAGCAGGCCACTGAATTGAAGTGAATTGCTGCAGATTCATTTCCAGCTAGTTTATGTCCAACTTCTGCAAGTCAGTAAACTGTAGTACATTCTCACCAATTAAACAGAAACTAGATAGAAATTAAAATGACATGATCGACAGAAGTAAAGTAGAAACTAGCTGGAAGTTTCCTGGAAAAAAGATTTTTACCAGCTTCTTATTAACTGCTTATTGTAAAACAGCAGATAAAACGTAATCGGGGTAATTTTCAATAAATGTTGAGGTAATTATTGTGGTAACTTCAAAGAAAAACTGAAATCTTTGAAATGCCATGAATTTTGCAGACCTGTACAATGAAGTGTTACCTAAACAACAGCATATCTCAGTGGATCTCCAAGACATTTCATTTAAAAGACAGTAAAACCAAAACTGTAGTTTTTATGGGAACTGGATGAGGACACAGCAGGTTTCCATCAGGTGAAAAGTAAAAAGGAAGCTCAAAACAAAAAAGTGAATTAAGTGTTGTTGACTGTGTCTTGGAAATGGCTGATTCAGTATGAAACTGGCAAAGAATATCAAGTTGAGTGCCTTCTGTCTGATTTAGCCATTTTAAGCAAAGCAATATACAGTTCACATGTGCACATCCTTAATATTTAGTGTCCAGTTTGTACTCTTAAATCAGGCATTGCATGGGTTTGCTTTTAAAGTAATTATGTACAAATAATTTTGGGAAATACTCTTATTAGTTTTCTTGCTAAGAGTTAGAGAAGATGATGATTGGTTAGGCATAAAGACTGGAAACAAGAAGGAAAAGCTAGCTTGTGTCTAAAAAAAAAAAAAAAGAAAAAAGAAAAAGAAAAAAATCCTACCAGCACCTTTAAAGCTAACTTATAAACACATTGTATGTAATTTGATTGTGCATAAAACATTTTGAGGGATAACGGTTAAGTAAGATATACAGGACTGTGGACTTTTTCCCCATCTCTTACACTGAAATTACTTTTTAGAGGATCTCCTTGCAGTCTGTATAGCTACATGTTTATTTTTAGTTCCCTCAGGGGTTTTTAAAGTATTTATTAGGGTATAGATTTTGCCTCTGTATTAGGAAGCAAATGGGTACGACTAAAGGATATAGTAAATTAAAAACTCATTCATTACTTGTTGTATAGTTGTATTTTTCAATAATAATCTATGGTAACAAATTCCCAAGGCACACCAGGACTTGCCTCACGGCACACCAGTGTGCCTCGCCACACCATTTGGGAACCACTGCTCTACAGTATCATGTGTGAGTGTGTGCTCTGTTATGACTCATGACATCATGGGTGTGAGTTTGAGGCCAAAAAAGGCATTCTAAGGCCTTGACTTGTCTTGTTTAACTGAGGCCAATATTTACAGATATTCAAAATGTAAATATACAACCATTTATTCCAATATCGAATTCTTGTCAGAGAGGGAAAGGCTCAAATTTAGAAATAATAACACTGTAGAATGAAGAAAATAATAAATGAATGGTGTAATTAATAAGAAATGGCCAGAATCCTAAGGTAGCTAAACTATAGGGGGCAGCCTAACTGCTTGCTGTGGCTCACTATACTCTTAGGCTGTAGCACCTAGCTGCAGTTAGCAAGTAGCTCAGTTAGCAGTGGAGCTAAATGGCCCTATGGGGAGTCTGTCCGCACTGAAACCTCAGCTCACAGTAAACAGGGCTAAGGTCAGGACTATGACTCTGACCAGATGAGAGGACACAACAGGCGTGAAGCAGCAGAGGAGCGACAGAGAGTTGGACGTCAACAGCAGGTGAAAACAATGTGCAGAGCTGCAATTATTTTATATCTTATTCTGTGAGTCGAGGATTTATTTTGATGATTTGGTGATTGTGGAAATACAAAGACTGTTTTGATGAGTTTCCGTTGAGTTTGAATAAAGTGTGTTTTATGCTGAGTTAACAAGGGAACGAAGCTCATCTTATTTTTTGTCCTTTCATGGCTTTAATTTACAGGACAGTGACAATTAATTGTGACAGTAATTGACAGGAAGTGGGATGGGTCGCTGCAGTGAGGACACAGCCTCTACCAAACGAGCTACCAGGGCGCCCCATTCATTTCTTTTATTTTCTTGACATTTTGTTGATCATTGTGTTTACTTATTAGCATAAGTAGTGAACTCACACACATCTCCCAACTGAAACTACGAGGCCTATCAGTTATCACCTCTTGAGGTACAAAGTGGTCTTAGGAGACAGGACAGGGTTAGCTAGGGGACATCTCTGCAACACAGTACATATGCAACAGTACAGTACTGTTGTTTCTTCACATGCTGTTGATAATGGGAGTTATTTTATCTTGTGTTTTTAGCTAAAGATCTGGCCAAACTGCCCCTGAATTAATTATTTGGACTTGAGTCTGATTGTCGCATTTGAACTGGTTGAGAAATATGTTGCTCATATACATGATACATATATACATGTCAATATACAGCACAGTGTCCATCTCATCAGAGGTAAACATCCAAATAATTACTTTCATTATGATATGAATAAACTGGTACTGTCAAGCTACAGTCAGTGTTTCAGTAAACAGTCCTCCGCTGCCTCCCTTCTTTTTCTTCTTCTGCTGCTGCTGCTGCTCTCAGACAGATAAACAGCCTGTCTCTGGCCTCCTCCACACACACTGTCACGGCTCTGCTCAACACAAACACATCTGAGTAGTTACATGGAACGCCTGCTTTTGCCAGAGCGTCTCTCTGCAGTTTAGTCCAGCAGACAGGTGGTTCTCTGTATTTGCCTCCATCTCACTCTCTATAGAGCAAACAGGCAACCCACCCCTCCCCCCCACCCAACCAACAAACACGCTATTCCTTTATTTACACCTCCCTCCGCCGCTGATTGAGCAAGCTGGCTTTTCTGTCTCACCCCCTCCTCACACACAAAATCCCTATTGTGAAATTGCACACTTACAGGATTTTCATTACAGACGACGTCCACAGCAAATATTGGGTCTGGGCGTGATGTCTCATTTCCTTGGAAGAGTAAACGTCAGCCCCTGCCTCTGTCCATCTGACTGTCTGCGTGTCTGCGTGTCTGCTGTTTTTGAACGAGTTTTCTTGCTTGAGTTGGACACAAACACCACACTTACACGACAAAACTGCCAAATAGCAAAATATGCAATTATGTGCTGAAAGAGATAAATAGTGTTTTAAGGCAGAGGCAGAGCAGAATGGAGACAAACAGAAGGAGCTTCAATTTTCTGATAACCAGCTGAGGTTACCATAGATACTCCATCCTGCACAAGAGCATGCAGTGATTGCCTGCCTCCCTTTACCCTACTCTCTCTCTCTCCCTCTATGACTCTGTCTGTCTGTCTGTCTGTCTGTCTGTTTTCAAATTGAATGTTTTCCTGCTCACAGTTGTCTCTCTTTCTTTTCTCATTCTGTCTCTTTCTGTTCTGCTTTCCATCGTGGAGGAGGGTTGGAGAAGGCTACAGCTCCTCTTGTCTCCTCTCCTCACTACTGTGTTGCCATAGAAACAAGAGGATGGAGATGTATGTTATGTTTTTTTCTGTTTCCAGAAGCAGACAGGCGGCAATGTTGGAAGGAAAAATGAAAGAAAGGAGGGAGGGTAAAGACAGATGGAAAGAAAGCACAATCTATGCACTGTATTTTCAAAAATATGTAAGACACCAACTCTGATCCCAACACATCACTCCGAGGGGGACATGAACAACTATGTCTCACTGTTGGGTGACAACCTTCTATCAAATGTCACCTTTGTAGAGTTGAAATTTGTTTCAGGGTTTCATCCTTCAGCTGACGTCAAAACATAACGTTTGTATAAATTTGTGGGCTACAAGAATGTTACTGTAATATTTCCCCCATAGTAAAGGATCAGTAAGTTTGTATGACTTATACCATTTACTGCACATTGTGTTTACTATCACATATCATTAAAACAATCTCGCAAAGTGCAAAGGTGTTTAAATGTGTATTTTCTGACATTTCAGGCAGCCATTAGCCTGCATACATTTCACTACAGAGGGTAAGTAAGCAAACATGATGACCTAAATAAAGCAAGTCCTTTGTCTGCAGGTTCACTTTCATACTGTGCAGATAAGAATGGAAACCAGTGGTAAGACTGTAGGGTGTGAAAACATACAATGTTTTTAAAAACCTGCGAGCAAACAACACCGATATAGTAGTACTGTAGTCCTTTGAATAGTACTGAACACAATGTTGAAATGTTAAAAGATGGGACTAAAGGTAGTCAGTAAATGCCAGGATAAGACCCGGTCTATCCAAAGCCTGCTACATCTTCTTCCTCTGTGCCGTGGAGCTCCACAGAGCCCAACACGATTAGAAACACACCAGTGAGCCACACAGTGGTACTGGCTAACGTGTTCCTTCATTACCATGAACTGTTGTTTATTTTGACTCAATCCCGCATTCACTATCCTGCTGCCAGAAATACTCACTAAAGCACAATACATGTGTATTATTTCAACACTGAACATAGTCCCCTATAAATGTACAATTTCCTCCTGTTTGACTAACATTTTCTAAAAACTACAATACCCAGCTGTTTTAGAAAAGTACTGACCTTTTTTATTTATTTATTTATTTTTACATTTCGACAATTTGCTTCGTACGTCTTTAGTCGAAACAAATGGGTTTGGGGTTGTGTGCCACAGACAGGACAGGGAAGGCTCAAGTCGAAATCAAAATATAGAAAATATAGAAAAACAACAGCCTTCTCCTTTAACCTTCAGGTGTGCTGTTGGAAGGAGTGTCAGCATGTGTAAAGTTGAGTTGAGTCACTGCCTATCAGCTCCTGATATGTTATGTTCACTGAGCACTGCAGGGCCAGGAAACTTTCTAATTGGGCCTTTGATGAGTCAGAGCAGGAAACACATGAGTGGAAGACAGAGACAGAAGAAAGAGGATGTATAGTGAGGAGACGGAGGAAGACTGAGGAGCGAAACAGCTGACTGAATCAGTCTGAGCTGCAGAGGAGGCAGCAGGTATCAGGTGTTTAGCTCCTGCTGACTGCGTCAGTTCACTGAAGAGGTGGAGCAGGCACTTTAAAGATCAGTTCACTACATACATACCTGGAACAATAGACACTGTAGTAGTGTTAGCATGTTGAGACTGGAGTAAGGTTTATTATTTCTCGTTTCATATTGAGAGTTGCTTATATAGAAGGAATTTAAAAGGTCCTCCCTATCTTCCTTTTCTCATCCCGCCATATTCTTTACGATCGTTTTCTTCCTTCCCTCTTCTTCTTTTACTCTTGTACTGCTACTCTGTTTCATTTGGTTTCCCTCTTTCCTTCTGTACTTTTTTCCTTCCTTCTCTGGTCCCTCCTTTCCTTCTTTCTCAACCATTTCTTGCCATTCTTGTCTCCTCCTCATCTCTTCCCTCTTTTCCATCTCACCTCTTCTCTTTCTCCCTTCCTTCACTCTCTGTCCCCTTTTCCTTCTCTTCTTTCCTTTGCTATCTCGTTTTTCTCCTGTACCTATATTCTCCTACACTCCTCTTCTCCTTCTATTCCTCCTTTCACCCTTCCTTTGCTGTCTCCGTTTCTTCTTTTTATTCCCTTTCTCTTATTTTCCCTTTTCATTCCTTTCTCACCATTCATGCTTTTTCTTCTCCAAACTCCAAATAATCCTTCTATCCTGGTCTGCTTTTACTCCACATCCCTTCTTCTGTCGTCCTCTCACCCACTTCTTTTACTCCGCTGCTCCCTCTTTCCCTGGCCTATTTCTTACTCGTTTACTTCTGTTCTCCAAACTTTTTTTAAACCTTTATTTCCCTTCCCTTCTAAACTTTTTTAGTCTTGGTAACCTTGGTCCATCATTGCTGTTTATCCTAATAATAATAAACGACTAATCACATTGTAAAAAAAGAACTCTGGTTTTGATAAAGCAGCAAAGTTACAAATTATAACATATCTGTATCCATAAGCTGTTACACATTAAGTATGTAAGCACATCGAGCGAGACAAAGACATTGTGGACACTGGTTAAAGTTTGGTTTGCAGGAAGTCTCCGTGGTCTTTTGCAGCCACTCTGTTTGCATCACACAGAGCGACAACAACCCTCCTGCTGATGGCAGATAGCAGTCAACAAGAGGGCATCTGAGTGCACATTTCTTCCTGTTCCTATCATTAAACAAGCGTTATCATTTCACATCCTGTCTCATATTTAACAATAATCACACAACAGAAGTTTCAAAACAAAAGGACATTTAGCAGTGACCCAGATTTGAAGGGTGTCCGAGGTTATGTGATCTTTTTGTTCAAAGACCTTTGCTGTGGACAACACATTGATCACACACAAACAGAAAAATGTCTGTTCAGGGTATTAGCCACACCACTGAATTTGTCTGTGATGTTGTCGGGCATTAAGGAGTCAGATCCCTGAACCATAAGCTGCTCTACTTCTCGCTTTGGGAAGGAACAACAAAACTGCTGCCCGTAAACTTGGAGGACAAAAACACAGCTGAGCTGCATCATCGTCAGCTTGCGTGTAGGCCTGCACAGAGTGGATGATAGAGAGCATTTCTGTTGAGTTAGCTGTTTGGTGACGCAGATCTGTGGTTTGACACTGCTACTTTCTGTGAAAACACAGTTACAAGAAACATCTAGAGCCAAAGAATTATATGTCTAAGTCTTGACTCCCTAAATAAAGAAATTAATGACAGCTTCTACAAATTACAGCCATGTCTGTTATCAAGAAGTAAGACTGCATGTCCATAAAAACAATGAAGCAATACAGTCCTATGAGACCCTACCTCAGTACTACAAAATGGTGAGTTGGTTATACGATCGTCAACAGTTTCACAATTGTTCAATCTATTTTTCAAGTAAAAATTTGCTGTTTTGTGCTTCTAAACTGTAATAATTTGATGCTTGTTGGGGATTTGAATTTGGGGACTTGTTCGGCATGTGTGGAGGTGAGCCAAACTAGCATTAACATGGTTACATTCCTACAAAAGAAAAGGTCAGAGCTGTAAGCTTGTTTAGGTTGGTATCATTAACAACAGGCTAGTGTGTAGCATGTAGGCTGCTAACTTGGAAGGTGCCGTTTCCCACAGGCAAGGGGGATTATGAAATTGTATCTTGGTAGTTGGCCATTGGCAGGCTTATATCAACAGTCTATGTCCGGTGAGTCAGTTGGTGGTGAGAATGTGCCAAGAAATGTAGCCATGCACACACATTTTAAAGTTAATGTCAACACAGCTGTTAGTTTACAAAAAACCCTCCACAGTTTATTTACAGAATATTAGTAGACATCACCAAAAAAATTGCAAATAATCAAATTACCACACATTATATGAATCATATAGGGCCAGGGGCCCTGGAGGTCCCAGGGGAGTTTCCCAAATTGCAAACTACAGAAGCAGTCTGTCGCCTCGTGAGGTACAAAATGGTCGAGGCTAGCTGGTTACCTTCAGTAGGTGTCTCTGCAACAGTTCATAGCTGTCTTCGATATAATGTCAACTCTGTTGTTTCTTCACATTCTGCTGGTAATGTTAGAGAGGACCTGTGTGTTTTACAGGTGCAATATTTAAGCATTTTTGTTGAACATTAAAAAGACATCTAAAATTATCAACAAAATGTGAAAAAAAATACCAGTTTCAACATTACGTCATCTATGTATTGTGTTGCAGAGAAATCTCCAGAAGTCTTTAACAAGTTCTGGTGCTCTGAGCTCAGTCTGGATGGAATGCATGGCTAACCAGGCTAACTAACTCAATACATGCCTTCAAAAGTTTGATAAGCTGACTATCATAGACTTTCAACTAAAACATGAAGAGATCTTGCAATGTGGCCGAAGTTAATATTTAGCAACTGCACAGAATGACGTCAATATCAACTAAACACACAACATCTGTGACAACCCACCACAACAACAAAACAACAACAACCAGCCTAAAAATAAAACAGAAACAACCACAACAACTAAAACAACAGCAGTAACAGTCAAACAGAGACCGCTACAACAATCGCTACAATAAACAAAAATCACATGAAAAAAATTAGCCCACCGTCAACAAAACCAGCAGGACAATAATTATGGGAGTAACTTCAGCTCAGCCCACCACTTACACAGCAAATGGGAGTGTAAGAGCTTAGATCCAAATATAACGCCAGCCCAAACAGAACTGTAAATCAGACTGAAGAACCGTGCATCTGCGGGTCTACTTATCAAGGAAGGATACAGTGGAAAATAAGCCTACAAACTGTAGCAGCAGGCCAACATTCACTATTGTGCATGAGCATAGGAAGCATTAAAAATGGCGGTGGGACAAAATTACTGGAGGTTTCAGGGTTTTACCCTACAATTTTTGTGCATTTGTATGAAGTGTATTTGTCATGTCATGTATTGTGGTGAATTTAAACAGATGGACTGATACTTTATTTGGATATAGTTGCATGACAAAAATGATCAGTAGGCCTGCATTTTACAATTTCATCCAGAGGAAGTGCCGCAGCTCACATATTTGAATATATATTAAAAAGCGTGTAAACTGATTCAGTGATTAATTTATAATAAAAATGGTGGTGAGTTGAACAGCAAGGCACTAAAGTAAATGCTCTCCGAATTGAAATGTACTCAGAATGATGTTATGATCGCAGTATATCAGCTTAAATGATGCAATACTTTATTTGCATCAAATTATAATTGTAATTAAAAAGTAAGTGTAAATTGATCAATATTTCATACAACACAACATCAACCCATTAACACCACACTGAATATACAGTTAGGAAATAGCCTGATGAAAACTAATTCTTCTCTATTGTAGTCTGATTAAACAGTAAATTCATTGTGGCTCACTCTGCCCCCTCCCTCTCTCAGTCACCCAGGGCGGTGTGGACACAGGAGGACAGCTGAGAACAGGCACTCAGCCGTGGGTCCCACTAATCTCCCTCCCTCTTTTCCAGTGGACTACCTGGACAACGAAAATCTCTGTCAGCGTAAGTGACACGTTATTATTTCCTAACTGTTTGTTCAGTGGCTGTGTGGTGTCAATGCCCCGTGCTTTGTGTGTGTTTTTCTCGCGGTTGCTTAAATCAAACAGCCAGCAGTGCAGCTAATGCAGAGGACTGTGAGCCAAACACACCACCAAGACTGGCTGTCGCAGCTGCAGTGTCTCTGGGTCAGGTGGCAGGGAAGCCGAACGGCAGTACGCCTGTCTGCTCTACCCAGCAGAAAAGTGGGGGTGTCCAAACTAGGGCTGCACAACATGGTCAAAAAGTGATATTGCAATTATCTTTGACAGATATTGCGATATAATTCATGATTATTATGGATGATTATATTTTACATCACAATTTTCATTGTCATTGAAAAACTAGTAAAATCATGATGATGAGACATTTCTCCCGGTCTCTCTCTGCCAAACAAACATGTTATATTACATCTGGAGAACAGGCTTTGTAGGCCAGAGCATCTCTGCAGCAGTACAACATTTCATTACAAAAGTATTGTGACACATTTTACCTGTAGAAAATATTTGCAGTTCTTGTGATTTTCGATTATTTTGCGACTAATTGTGCAGCCCTAGTCCAAACTACTAATTTGAAAAAATGGGTGGGAGGTGCAACGCCCCTGGGTATTGTGACACATGGCAGATGTGTGCACAAACACACAGTTCCATCAGCAAGTCAACGGGCCTAAATATCTTTCTACTGCTCAGTTATTTACATAAAAATGCAACACTGCTAGTTCTCAATATATAAAACTATATGTATAATGTATTGTTCACAGACACACAGTCAATCTGTACCTCCATGTAATAAACTGGAGCGCAAAAGAGCTCACACTACCAGATGGAAGAAAAAAGTAACTTGTCAGAGCAAGATGTTAAAAGAACAGTGAAAAGAAAATAGTCATAGTCATTATCTGCTCACCCCCATGCCAACGGAAAGTCGGGTGAAGTTTCATAGTCCACAGAACATTCCTGGAGCTTCACAGCAGAGCAGTGTTGTAGCATTCTTCAAACAAACTGAAGTAGGTGGGGGTAAACAACAGAAGAGTCTCCATACAACTCATACAGCATAATACAAGTCTAAAGAGTCCTGAGATCCTAAATTGATTTGAAAAGACGTTATTTGCACCCTTTACTGGATGATGAAATTTTCACTGGAGCTGCAAAGCTAAAAGCATTACCTGTCTGAACTGGGTGCACAAGATTACCATGCACCGGGGGTGGCAATAATAAATCATTTCAACTAAATTGGGATTTCGGAGCTTCCAGATACTTGGATTGCACAGGACGAGCTGTATGGAGCCATTTGGTGTTTGTTGGTGTTTTTTTCTGTTGTTTTACTCATCTACTTCAGTTGTTAAGGAGAATGTTTCAATGCTGCTCTGCTGTGAACCCCCCAAAATGTTTTGTAGACTACAAACCTTCACCTTACTTTCCATTGGTGAAAGGGTGAGTAGATAATGACTGCTTCTTCCCTTAAAGTGCAAAGATACTGTGGAGTAACTGCAAAACTGTTCCACATGTAATTAGTGCAGACTGACGAAGGTAATCTTGCAATTTAACAGTTGAGGCTCAGTTTGACTGACAGGTCGAGGAACTCTCTCATGTTTAAATGACTTCTTCACACTTTAAAGTAACAAAAATAGAACAACAGATGAAAACTTTGACTGCATTAGATACAACGTAATGTCAGCTTAGGAATGTGGCTTACAGAAACAGAAACTTAAAGAAAGTCATTTTTTTGAAATGATGGTCTGAATTAGCCAGTCTGACATTTAAAGGGAAGCTGCTCAGAGTTATGACACAGTTTCACATCTCATTGTGGTGTAGCAAGGCCACAGATGAATGACCCGAGGACGTCATTTCAAGTAGGCTGGAGAATCTATAACTGACAGTTCTCTTTTTCAATCAGACATCTGATAATGAAACACCTGATTAAACATACTTCACCATTTCCAGGCTGAAAAAAAGCATAAAAAACAGCCACAAACTGTTATCTGTACACATCTGAAGCCACCAATATAGGCCATGCAGCTGGTATATCTTTCATAATGGTGGAAGCATTAAATCATCAGGCCTGTATTTGAAATAGATGTAAATTAGGCCTTTAACACCAATTTGTAAAGAAGTCTACACACCTTAATCTCTTAATAGTCGAGTATATAGTGGAACCTTTGAACTGTGAACATGGTCATAAGTATCAAAGCCTCCACCAAAGGAAACTACATACTTTTTTCAAGGGCAGCCAATAAGAGGAGACCAGTGTTGACTTCATGTGTCTTCATTTTATAGCATTTTAAATGTATCACATATGATGAATTGTGGGTTCACACAGTACACCAGGCTGCCTTTTGTTCATAACCCAACCCTTTACCCTGCTTTCTCTTTATCTTTTTAACTGGTCTATTACCTACAGATATTATATTATATAATATTCTTTCACAACAGCTTGTTGGATTATCTGGGGAATCATGAAGGAACTAAAAACATGACTTGAACTTCGACCCGTCTTAATGTGAAATGCTTGTTTCATGACCTTGTCATATCCTGTCTGTGTATATGCTTGTTATTATCTTTGACGCTTTTTTAAAAAAACTCTTCTCTTCATCCCCTTGTCGGCTCTCATGCAGAACAGTCCACAGCTAGTGCTCCTGCTGAGGATGAAAAACTAACATTTTAACACATTGCAGTGTGTTTTCAACATAAAATACTCTTCTAAGCATATTCTGTGCTTTGTTTTGCTTTCATTTGAATTTAGTTCCTTATTTTAACATCTTCTGAATTCACTTTGAGGCTCATGTCACTTGCAAACTATTAAATGAGCAAGTAGAAAGAAATTAAACTTATGAATCACAATTTTGAATATAAATTCATAAGTTTATTAATCAAGGAATAGTTTCATCAAATGTGGGCCAGGGCCATAAAGTGTGGAGGCCATGGGCCCCTTTCTTATGTCCCTAGATCGCCCTGCTTGTTCGGACCACACCCATCTTCAGACTGGGTCTTCATTTTAGTCTCAACTACACATCTGTGAAGTTTTGTGACTGTATCTTGCATGGCTGTCACATTGACAGACAGACAGATAGACAGACATATATACACCTGGCAAAATTACTCAAAACCTCTTCTGTTTTAGTTCACCATACAATAGGCGTCACCAGGACCACATATTGCCATAATGTCTCTCTCTCTCTCTCTCTCTCCCTCTCCCTCTCTCTCTCTCTCTCTCAGCCAATGCTGTTGCAGCTGCTAATCATGCAAACTAGAAGGCAAAGTGTCACAGTGTGACATCAATGAACATTCAAATGCAAAGAAGGTTATGGGAGATGTAAATTAGAAGCAGGCTGTCAAGACACAAGAGATAAAGTTTCATAGTGCCCAGTCTTAGAAGAGGTGGTGTGTGTCACTTGTCACTGGATCTGGCTGGTATTGTGGTTAAAAACAACTCAGAGTTTCCCTGAAAGACATGACTAAAAACAGCCACACACACAGAATGACCACTGCAGGCCTGCAGTCTCCATTCCATGTCAAGCTCCTTGCATACTCTCTTGTTTGGATTCCTGCACTATCCATCAGTCACACACTCTTAACAAGGCAGAACGAGGTCCAATTCCAATCTATTCTAAATATCATAAATCAATATGGCTGAAAGCACTATCATTCCAAACTATAACTAAAGTTCTACTGGCTGCAGTGTTCAAACAAAACTGGTAGGATCAGCTATTTGAATATGAACATGTATTGCAGCTTGTCCTAAAGGACTGTCCACAGCCTTTAAAGCCGTGTGTGTGTGTGTGTGTGTGTGTGTGTGTGTGTGTGTGTGTGTCTGTGTGTGTGTGTGTGTGTGTGTGTGTGTGTGTGTGTGTGTGTGTGTGTGTGTGTGTGTGTGTGTGAGCTCACAGATTGTACTCACCACATGTCGTTTCTCTTCCTTTATTTTGTATTAAAACAATGCCACCAGCAGGGTCTGGCAGCCCAGTTATGTTATGCTGCTTCTGCTTTGAGGAGCAGTGTGACGTGCTCTGTGATCAGCTGATCTGGATGTGTACTTTATTTACATCATCATCTGGTTATGCTTTAAGACACACACTCTCTTCGTTGTTCTGAAGCTTTATCATATACATGTCCTGTTCCACTATGTCTGTCCCACATTGAAGATTCCACAGAGTAAACTTTAGTTTATTTTTAAAAGACAATCCAACAGTTAGCATTTAGACTTGCAGTTCAAGTCCAAATGTAGGTTTGATTGAGTACATGTGCCATTAGATTAAATAACAAATTGTTCTGTTTAGTTTCAAGATGGCTGAGATTAGGATTAGGGTCATGCTTGGTTGGGGTTGAGGCCTACTTAAAGGGAACATCCAACCTCATCAGGAAGTTGAGTTGTGTACGTGTGTGTGTGTATGTATACACACACACACACACACACACACACACATATATAAACATATACATGTATATGTACCTAAAATTGAGTAATAAAACACACTCTTGTTGATGTCAATACATTCTCCCATACTCAGTCTGGTATGACCAGTAGCTTATGGTGGCTAATGTTGGCAAAATGTAGATATAGCAATTTGCTTGCTTTACTCTCAACTTCTGCTATTGTTATGTTATATCTGAGCTTCTATTATTCCCCTGTTAATGTCCCTTGTGGCCTCTTATCCAATTGTTCTACAAACCTTAAGCAGTCCGACTTTAATTTACATACTAGGTCTGCATGATATGCTAAAAAACAAATCATACTGTGATTCTTTTGGCAGATATTACAATTTCGATATGATTCACAATTAGTGGGAGTGATAATTTTTGCATCACAATTTTTATTTTTACTGTAAAAAAACAAACAGTTAAAATCATGATGATATGACATCTGTTGGGGTCTGTACCAAACAAACATGTTTTCTTACATCTGGAGACCAGGACTTGTAGGCCAGGACATCTCTGCAGCTCTGCAGTACTCCATTATAATGCTGTTTGTCACACATTTTATCTTTACAAAAAATTTAAGCTTGTTCTTGGATATTGCTCTTGACCATACTGTGATTTGATTATATTTGATTAATTGTGCAGCCTTATTATATACTCAGGTCTGATTAGGCCGTTTGGATGTTGCCACTATCCACATACATGACAAAGTAATTCATTACCCCCTCTGTATTTACCTTACATTTACATTTGTTTAAAGCTCCTTTACACAGTGGAGCAGAGTGGAAGACGGCTCTGTGCCCTCTCCTGTGGGAATTAAGCACGTGCTTTTGCTTGTGGCTTTCATACATCGTAAAGGTGAAACTTTTCACCTCCCACACAATCTTGGGGCGTGTCGCCAGCATGTACATTGAGCTTCAGACATTTGTTCTGATAGTGTGCATTTTTTCTGAATTTATAGAGCAGGAGTGCCTAAACCTTTTCCCCTCAGGGGGCGAGAGCTGAAACTTTGTGGTGGACTACCAGCCAAAAACAGGCACCTATGTATTGTTAAGATGCAAAATAGTACTATAAGAAAAATACATTCTGCATTTTTTTCCTCCTGTTTATGACATTAACCCTGTATGAAAATCTTTCTAAGTTCCTTAAATTTCTTTTTTCTCACTTGCCTGTCAGGGCTTCTGTAGTACTAGAATCCCAAGTTCCCTTAATTGACTGACACAAAGTGACAAACTGCTCGCTGTGCTCAGATTATGAAAAGTAATAATAGCTCGGGGTCCTACATATTTAACAAGCATTTTTACCTCAAAAAATAAAACAGCCTAATAGTGATTAACATAAATTATTTTTTAATTAATTTAATCTTTTTATTTGTGCTAGAAACAACTGGCTGGCCAACTTTGAGAACTTATAGAGTCATCAGAGAAAGATTTTTCATTAACAGCAAAAAGCAGTCAAGGTGTCATGTCAAATGGTGTGTTCCCCCAATAAAGGAAGTGGCTGTGGTTTGCTTTTGTTTTGGCTAAACTGGAACTGCAACACTGTAGACATGGAAAAAAGGGGAACATCTTTCTTATTGTCCACTGTGTGCTTACACACACCCAAACACATATACAACAGGTGCACTTCTATATATATGTTATGGCCTCTGTATTTTATTATTGTTTTCTAATTGAACACCAAAAAGAATCAGCAATGACGATCACACCAATCCTAAAAAAAAGTAGGAAAAAACAGCTGGGTGATGTGATGGTACCAGAAAACACTCAGGTCTAACTGACTGAGTTCTAAAAAGATCCACTGTCGCGCCTTGCTAGAAATAATGAGCCTTTCTTTTCATCTCAGGGCTTTTGTGAGCGAGGCGCAACACAGGAAGTGCTTGCTTGCACTAGTGCCCTTCTTACGTAAATATAATGTATGTTGGGTTTCTTTATAGATGCGGCAGGCAGGTCTGTGGAGTGGAAAGACAATTGAGTCACAACTCTCACTTGTTGCCCAGTGAGATTTCTCTCTAGCTTTGTACATTAAGGAAAACACAATTCATGGAGAATGAAGCATTGTCCAATAAACATTAAAGAATTTAACAACTACATTTAACACTGACACAATGTAATGTTCTATATAACTTCTCAAAATGAGAAAAAGTTATTTGGCAGGATTTAAGCTTTGGGGAAATGGAGATTGCTTTAACATTTGCTGCAACTTTTGTTACTGAAACTAATAAAAGCCTCTTGGCAGCCATACTCACTTTCACAAAGCTCTTTTCTCACAATCATCTCAATTATTTACAGTGTGTGGGGATGTTGTTGGAGACGCAGAGTCAACGCTCTTTGCCTCTTTGTTAGAAGTAGTCTCTCTGTGAGAAAGCAGAGCAAATGGGTCAGCATTGTTCTTCTGCCCACATAACCACTCTGTTCAACACCGAGCACAACAACTCTACTCAGGAAATGCACATTCATGCTTCGCCCTGAACAAAACCCTCTTCCTCATATTTCAGCCTTTGCAGAGCGAAGAATATGTGACATCGTTGACAAACCAACTCACAGACACATGACTGCTGTATAGAGGCCGTCACCATCTACACACATAAAAAAAAAAGTTGAGAGAGTTTCTGGATAAATTATCCACATGACTACAAAACAGACTTGTTCCACTATACCACCACTTGTTCCACTATACCACCACCATACCACTACACCATTTTGAGTAATAAACATATTTTCTACGATGTGCTAAATGTGCTAAAATCACTTTGTCCCCTTACAGCATAACAACATTTCCATTCGTCTCGGGGGGTGTACAGGGTCAATTATGACAGTTAGCATTTGGCTCTTTAAAGCAAGAACAATAAAGCATTTACTATAAGAATGTGAGGTCCCTGGAAAGATACTGCTTGAAAAGGACTATATGGTTGACATAGTAGCATGAGGCATCAAAAGTACAATTTACATAATGTCTTTTAAGCTAGACTCTCATATACAGCAACAACTATTTTCACTATCAATTAATCTACCAATTATTTTCAAGATTAATCTTTAAGTCTAGAAAATGCCAAACAATTGTGGAAAAACTAAAAAATTGCTTCTTTTGCCCAAATAACATTCCAAAATACAAAGACTCTCCATTTACTGTCATTCAAGACAAAGAAAAGCAGCAAATGCTCACATTTAAGAAGCTGAACATTTTTGTTTGAAAGATGACTGAAACATTGATTATCAAAATAGCTGGCAGCTAATTTTCTTTTGATCAACTAATTGATTGATCTTCTAATTGCTACAACTCTGAATAACATTGAGTTTGGTTTTTTTTATTTGTCTAACTACAGTTTTTATAGTTATAGAATTAACTTTCATGCTGAAGCACACCCAGAAAAACAGACAAAGATGTCAGTATTAGAGAAGCAGAGGCTATCCTGCATCACAGTTACTGCACACTGCTGTGGATATGTGCTTTGTGCTAACTGGGTTAGCTTTCCAGCCGCTCACTCATTTTTTCGGAGGCTTTGTGCTATTGAGTTAGCTAGCTGGTAAACAACAAGGCTCATGGGCTGTGTACTGTGAGCATAGGACATTGTTGTCATCACTAAACATATCCAACTAGCATTACCTCATGTCTCACAAACACCTAACATTATCATAATGAATTTAAACAATGAACATGGTTATTGTTAGTTTTCAAATGGAAGAATTGAATGGGCTTTTTACAGGCCTGTGATTTACTAAAGATACTGGATTTTTTTCTTCTTCTTTTTTCTCAGAGTATTCTATTTATTATTTGCTGCCAGGATGTTAAGAGATTTTCTACAAACATAAAAAAAGTGTTCCTGGAATAACTAACCGACCCTAACCTCAAAATGTCTGACAACAATTCCAATGATCCAACGCTACTTACATGTTTTGTTGTAATTGAAAGACCCTTATGGCAGAAATGACATACTGTCACAACGTTGTACTGACATACTGCTTTCCGGTTGGTGGTTGGTTTGAAAAATAGGCTTATATATATTCCCTTCATTTTCTGAGTGACGAGAAATTCCTGGCAAGTGTCATTACAAGAACACCACAGCACTGAGTGCACAAGGCCAACAAATGCAAGACACTTTCCATGAATTCTGACTTAAGATATGTAGAAATATGTTTTGCCTGATTTCTTCTCCCACAGAGCAGATTCCCAGCTGTTTACTGGCCAAAGTTCGAAGGCTGCCCATGTTTCACGTCGCTGCCACAATCAATAGCGACTCACTTATATGCAGTGGAGCTCACAGCAAACTATTTCAACCCAGATCTGGGAGATGTGATCAGAGCAATCCAAAAAGCCACCAAACTAGTTATTTCACTGGATGTTAATTGCAACTGTGAATTCTTACCAGTATAATACAATAAAATATAACTGACCCACACATACCTGACCTGTCAAACTAATGTTCGCTGAAGTGTTTGCGTGGCTCTTCTTATCACTCAACCAAGAAGCCTTGTCTCTGCCACAAGTGACTCAACTGACTAAGTGCACATAAGACATCATGGGGTTCATACTGTCAGACTCATTACGAATGTTAAACTTTCAAAACATACAGTAGATGTATGGTCTCTTCTGTCCCTGATAATGAATTGTTCTCAGGGTAAACAGGGCAGCTTCTTCTTCTGCTAAACAGGCAACAGCTGCCTATTCCTTGTCTCTGCTGCACCATGTACTGTAGGCACGCCAGTATTATTCTACTCACCAACCAACATGGTCAGTTGGACTTTGCAAGTATTATATGTATATAGATATATATATATATATATATATATATATATATATATATGCACACACACATATATATATATACATATATATGTGTGTGTATATATGTATATATATACATATACATATATGTGTATATGTATATGTATATATATACATATATATACACATATATATATATACACATATACATATATATATATATACATATATATATATATTCTATATTCTAATTGTTTGATTATAGGAACAAGTGTTTTTATTTTTGAGGATTAAACAAATACATTAAATAATCGATTACTTTGGCTCCGATGCAGTAATCTGTAAAGTAACTAGTAACTAAAGTTATAATATAAATGTAGTGGAGTGGAAGTTTTAAGCAGGATGGATATAATTAAGTCCCTCAGCATTGTATTTAAACACAATAGTAAACATTCCATTTTATTCTATTTAACCTTTACTATTAAGAATCTTTTCTACAAGGGAGTCCTGGCCAAGACAGTAGCACATAAAAGGAACAAACAACAATTAAACAAACATCATAAAAATGTTTAGATAAAAGACACACTGGACTGGAAACAATCAGCAAACTGCATCAAGACAATGACTTCACCAGTGTTAAGTAACAGAGCATGTGCAATCAGTGCTCAAATGGTCCTTAATCCCATTTTTATAATCTTCTATACTTATCAACTAAGCAAGTTTAAGGTGTCTCTGTAGCTCACACTAGGATGAAGAATATAATGAATATAAAGTTAAACCTTAGATATGCCCAAATATAAGCCCTGTTCTAATGGGGAGGACATACACAATAGATTTCTTTAATGCTCTTAAATGGCATATGAGCTGCTGAACGGGCCAAACAAATGTACTCAAGTCACTAGCATGTTTTTTTCTATCCGCCCATTATGCAGGTAATTGAAGAACTTATTTGATGCAAGTAACAACCGATCGTTTGATTTGTAACTGCAATGTGATTACTGAGTTGAGGAAATCTAACATTACTTTGAGTTGCATTACCCCCAACACTGGTTAATAGCCGCAAACAGCATCCCATTAGCCAAAAGCTAATCAGCAGGCTATATTACATGGAAGTGTGCTTTAATGTTGATGCCAAAAAGTCAAAGGTTGCACAGAGCTTGTAATGTGTGTTAACAAACAGGAACAACACACAAGGAACTAAGCCATCAGTTTTATCATCATAGCCAGTGTATGCTAACGACGGAAAGAAGCCTCCATTACATAATGCATAACGATCAAGTGTTATCTACCCAAACATTTTTCATGGATTCATTGATTCATAATACCCTTTCAGTGCGTCACTAACTTATATCATCAAGTTACACCCTCGCCAACAAGCTAATGCATATAAGCAATCAACAAGTAATCAGTGTTGATGAGAAAAAATGAAAAGGCAAAACTAATCAGAATGACAGATCAACCAACCATCCATCAATTTAGTTGTTCAAGGATTTTCCATTAAAGGCCTATATCCTTTGATCACTTAAATGTTTTATTGTGATAAATGATGGAGATTTATTGTGTGGTGACTTTAAAAATGCATAAATCCCCTTCAAACAAGCACATAAACTGAGTTCAGGTGTGTTCAGCCTGAGCTACATCCACAAGTCTTTTCTGCAATGATAACAGCACACCGCAGTAAACAATTCAGCAAACTCCTGTAGCATGGTTGTGATAGGCAAACCTAGCCTCTAACGAGGTGTGATGATAAAACAATGGGCCTGGCTTTATGGAAAATGTCAGATGTGTTGATAACAACAGAAGGGGAAATAAAGGCTTTTGTTATTTTGGCATTATACTGCTTAATAACTAACAATTACCACTGATAACCACCGACATGACTCCTGTTGTGGTTACCAACAACACAGTGTCTATGATTTCTCCAGGCTTTTGTGCTTGTAAACTTCATGTGTTTAGATTAGTAAAGTATAGAAAAGAAAACAGTGAGGATATTTTATGTTAATGAAAATAATAAATCCAGAGTTTCTGAAAACATATATCATTTTGCTGCTGTCTAGAGATCTCTCAATTACACTCTTCTCACACACCTTTTCATTTATCACTTCACCATTGGGTATTAAAATAGCCATGCATAGTAATATCTAGGGATGCAACAATATTCAATATTTTATCGAACCGTTCAATACGCCCTGTTAGGTTCAATACACAAAGGCAAACAACACAATACAATACAGTACAATACAATACTACAATAATGTTTGCTGTTTAACTTGATTGGATACTGCATATGTTTTTTATGGAAGGCAATTAAGATAAGTGTTACATTGTTATAATAAGGTTTGTGGTTTGACTATATCTGCTTTTAATTATTTTTACATGCAATATTGCCTTTGCTAGTGTGAGTAGTTTTATATTAAGATATCGAAACCGTACCGTTACCGTGGCCCAAAAACTGTGATGCATATTGAACCGTGGGAAAACTCTACCGTTGCATCCCTAGTAATATCCATGCATATTTCAATACAATATCTAGAACAAACATTGGCAATTTACGTTTCTGCTCTGATTAACCTTCTTAATTGACTAATTAATTAATTGACTAGTCATTGCAGCGCTAGCCATCTCTGGCTTAGCAACCATCTCGCCCAGCTGTCACGCCACCACCATCCTGTCCACCTCTTGACATGAATATGAACGTGATATGACTGAATTGTAGAAATGTCAATATGATACATATGACAGGTACACATTTGAACATATCAGTGGTTTACAGAAAAACAAAATGCCATATTTTATTCTGGTGACTGGAGGAATATTTATGATGACATACTGTACACGCCTGTTGACATTGAAGTGATTAGGCTGAGAATAGGCCTGGCAGCTATTCAGCAGAACATATAGATTGCCATATCAGCAACTCTATGTATTCCCTAATGCTAAAGCGGCTTGTAAGGTTGTTATAATAACAATAATACTAATATAACTGAAGATGGCACATTATTAGAGCATCATCCTGTCTCTCCATTCTGCAATCCTTCCATAAGACGGTCAGAATGCAAAACATAAACAGCAGTTTGTTATGGGGATGCAGGCTGCTGCAGGAGAGGATCTCAGCTGGTTTCATGACAGGCGTACACAACAGGCCCCTCTGACCCCCTGCTGATGGTTTTTATTTCCTGGGACTAAGATCTTTTGTTGAATTATTTAAATCAATCCTCTAAAAAGCATCCTGGGGACAATGACCCATAAGAGACACATATAGACACACAAACAGACCCCTAAAACACACATCCACAGGTGTCTGACACCTCCACTTGAGGGGGACCTGTGCGTCCCCTGCACCCCGGTGTGAGAACCAGATGAGGTCACAGGTACAGTAAAGTGTTGCACGCGGAAGTGATGGAGAGCAGTGGATGTAGGCCGCAGCAACAGTGTTGCCGATATTATCAACAGACCGGCCGATGGAGGCAGTGCCACGCTGCCTTCTTGTAAACTGCGTCAACAACAGACAGTGCGTAATCTCGGTGTGCGACTGCTGCGTCCAGACAAGAAAAGACAAACACCAAAGCTGCCTGTGGAATGTGAAACGCAGCATATTATCACACACACACACACACACACACACACACACACACACACACACACACACACACACAAGAAAGCAACTCACGGTGGCCGAGGTCAGGCTGCTTTCTGTGAGCGTGAGATGGTGCGGCTCCCATCTCCGCAAGAATTTGGAGGTGAGGATCTTGCTGAGGAAGGTGCGGGGGTGTTTGACCACGCACACTTGGATGTCCCCCTCGTGGAGTAGCTTGTATCGCATCCCGCTGCTGCTGCAGTGGTGCAGGGTTCTCTTGCACGGCCCTGCGCCGAGCTTGGTGTTATTATTACCTTCCGACATCTCCCCCAGCAGAGGCTTGTTCTCCTCACACTGATAGAACTGGTTGTTGTGCAGCTCGTTGCCCCCGCCGCCGCCACCGCTGCCGCTGTTGAAATCCATGGTTCAATAATCCAGCAGTTTATTGTTTCCAAATGTTCCTC
This sequence comes from Pagrus major, assembly GCF_040436345.1. Classification (NCBI taxonomy): domain Eukaryota; kingdom Metazoa; phylum Chordata; class Actinopteri; order Spariformes; family Sparidae; genus Pagrus; species Pagrus major. Next base: position 26,013,158 of record NC_133222.1, on the reverse strand, counting down.
TCAGGCAGGGGAGGGTGAACGCGTCGCGACCAAACAACAATCCTACATGTATATAAAAAATAGAAATGGATAAGGTCGTTGGGATCGAGCTCGAGGGGGGGGTACCTACCTACCGACCGCTTTAACAAGACCTCAGTAGCTGTAGACACGGCGGAGACAGGCGCAGAAATGCCACCAAAGTGTCTTATGGCAGGATATCAAGACGGACTAAGGTTTTTATGATACAGTGCAAATAATCCACCATTTTCCTCCCCGTACAATGCCCCATGAATTGTCTCCACGGTGCGCGTCTTGCCTCCCCCTTACCACCAACGAGCTATTCAATATGTTAGGGCCATGGCCTTATCCATTCCGTCCGCCCCGGTGCCAAACACAATAATCCACAGCAAGGAACGCATGGGAGTAACGACCAAACGACAGAAATATCCAAAGGCGGCGAGTCTCGTCTCCTCCGTTAGGTTTTGTAGTCATTACAGGCTCCCTGGCTCGGTTTCCTTTTATTCAGTCTTTTCCCCTATCTTGGTGTAAAGGAGCCAGCACTCTCCGGCAGCGCCGCGCCGATTGGTCCCTCCTCGTTCATGTGATACCGGACTGACGTCAATGGGGAGGCGAGCGGATGAGCCGTGTGTCTTTTGCGCTTGACTGTCTGCCGAGGGCGCACGCTCACCTCACCCCCTCCTCCTCCTCGTCCTCCTCCCTCTCTTCCTCCCTCTCCTCCGCCACCTCACCCCCGCCCCGCACCGCCCCACCCCCCTGCGCACAAAAAATGGAGGAGGGCGCACGGAGTTCCAGTGAATCCACCTCTTTTCCTTTCACTGGAAATGATGCAGCGTCGACATCAGAGATGAGAGTCAGTGATTGTGTATAAACGAAGCAGCAATACCACAGAAAATACATACTAGGTCACAAGTAAAAGTCATGTATTCAAATTTGTACTTCAGTAAAATACCAAAGTTTTGGCATCAAAATATATTTAAAGTAGCAAAAGTAAAAGTACACATTATTTATAATAATGTATTATTATCTATTATATTGTTGGATTACAATTATTCTGTTGGGTAGTTTGTGAATTTTCCCTCAGGGATGAATACATTTGTATCTTAACCTATAATTTTACCTACATAACAATTATTATTATTATTATTATTATTATTATTATTATTATTATTATTATTATTATTATTATTATTATATTTTGTATTATTAATCTGAATCTGCAAACTACAACATTTGCCTCTTAAATGTAGTAGAAGGGAGGTATAAAGTAGCACAAAATGGAAATACTCAAGTAAACTCTAAAAACTGTATTCAAGTACAGTAGCTACTTGAGGAAGCTGCCCCACCACTAGTCGACATCAACATCCTTTTTCCAGGGAAGGAGGACAGAGGTGATTGACAAGGTGCTGACACATCAACATGTGGGTTATTTGAAGGGAAGAACCAGGACATGATGTCACTCAGCTTCAGTTTTAACACCCTAAGGGCTGATATAAATCTGAAAACATGAAAAACTGTGTTTCCTGGGTTCTATTATGAGTCATTTTTCCTTATAATTACAAACTGGTCATGGTTGAAAGTACTTTTTCATTTATCAATACAACACTCTGCGCCGGATACAATATAAAGTATTTAACTGTTCCCTCAAGACTAATCATTCAAAATTGCATTTGTCCTTCAGGGCCATAGCTCAGATTCTGGAATAACTAATGTCTCATGTCTCCTACACTATTCAATTAGACTTATACTGTTAAAGGAGCAATGTGAAACTAAGACATAGCCAGAATCTTAGTTTAAAACATTAAAAAAAGAACTAACATTATCAACAGAATGTGAAGAAACAACAGAGTTGACGTTATGTCAAATAGATCGGTCACATAGATCTCCTATGTATTGTGTTGCAGAGATATCTACATACTTTTTATCCTCCCCCACTGCATGGCTACAGTATCTTCTCATCCCCCGAGTCTTAGTCCCGGTCAGAGCTGCTGTAAATCACCTCCATACTGTATCCCCTGTGTTCAAACTGACCTCTATTGGTTTTGGAGGCTGTGTTCAGTTCCAGTTTGGTATCAAGCCATATTCAGGCTACTAAACCCAGTTAAGCAGAGACAAGTTGCCTGGAGTCTCCCTCTGTGATCCAAGGTCCCAGTCCAGGCAAACTCTGGGGCCACTGGCTCCACAGCTAACTGTGCCAATAGCTAATTAGCTAACTAACTAATTGTCCTTAGCAAAGAGCAGCAGTTGTTGGTTACTCGAGTGATATGCTGTCCTCTATATTTTTTGAGCTATCCTTTGAATTTGGCTATATTTTACAAATAAGACCTTTAAAGCTAAACTAATTATCATAGCTTGTGCCTAAATCTAGTCAAATTGAAACATTTACGTCTATTTATATTGAATGAGCTTATAAAATACTCACCAAATGTTTTTCCATTATCTTTGTATGTAATTGCACTGAGTCTAAAACTGTTTCACATTCTGTCTGAACACACCTTTTAGGATGACTATTCCTCTTGCATCATCATGTGGCCAACATTTCCTCTTGTACATCATTTTAGCTAAATTAACTGTACAGATTCCTGTGAAAAAGCACATTCATGCTCCGCAGACTATGAACCCTTTTTATTTTGGACAATCCAGTAGTTTACCCAATATGGTCCATAAGGTGAGATTTGGTGAGACTATGATCCATTCTGCAGTACCACCTTGAAGTTAAACGTGACATGTTAGCACTCCAAGCAGCAAGAATAACAGGAGCATCAGCATGTTATTTGTTCTCTCAGAATATAAATATCATAGTGTGTAATGAATATTGCAGCCTCTAGGGGCCATTAGCTGACTTTATCAGTCTCACTACGCCCAGTGATAAATTCCACCATGTCAAGTTTGGAGTTTGAGTTACAGCCTTGCCACACGTAGGCAGAGATTTATCATCTTTGTTATGTACACTCCAGCTGGGCAGAAGGCCCTGAAGTCATGCCTTCCACTGTAAGAACCATCCCTAACCCTAACACTCAGTCACTTATGAATCAGTCAATGCTCATGTTTCCATGCACTCAAAAACAAGTTCTCCTTCTGTACTATCAGTCCTAATGGTTTCATACTCTCGTCACTGGCTGATTAATAAGGTTGCGTCAGCAGTTGAGCAGTTTTTTTTCACCTTGTGTCTGTCTGTGTATCTGTATCTGTGTTTAATCATGACACATTGCGGTCTTGGAGACACCTATTATAGTGGGAACTACCACAGAAGCAGTTTTGAGTTCTTGGTCGTCAGGTGTGTATATGTGTGTCTGTCCGTCCGTCTGTCTGTCTGTCTGTCTGTCTGTCTGTCTGTGCATAGATTTTGTCACTGCAATAGTGCCATAAAGGTGTACGATGCAGTCACAAAACTTTACAGGTGTGTAGTTGAGATCAAAATGAAGGCCAAGTTCAAAGATTGGTGTGGTCTGGTCTCTAGTTCAATTATTGAGTATTATTTTTTGCTGTCATCATTTGAACAGCATAATTTGTAAATCCTATAGTCCGGTCAACAGAAAATTTCACCTTTATTTCAATCAAGTCTAATCCAGTATCAAATTCTATAGCCCTGCATCACTCTAAATTTCAAACCACCAACAACTAATTTAAGCTTGCCAGATCTGCATCAAATTGTACTCACTCATAAACACCAGCCACCTAAATATCCCTGATTTTTTCATCAAGATTCATGCATTATTCCCTGAGAAACTAATCTCACAATATTGAAGAGAGTGAGAAAAGAACTCCTGGATCTGTGCCTTTATCTAGATCCGCACCAAAAGTTAATGGGGTCTATTCTGGCTGAGACCCATCCTCCACCCAAGTTTGGTAGAAATCCATTCAGTAGTTTTTGTGTAATCCTGCTGAAAAAAACAACCAACCAACCGAGAACCAACAAACAAACAATGGTGAAGACATAACCTCCTTGGTGGAGGTAATAGAATAAAAAACATGTTTACAGAGAAAGTCAACCACGGCAGAAGGGGTTGATAATGTCTTTCCTGTGTAATCTCCCTCTGCTGTAGTGTCATCTCTTCTGAAGCATTCCAGCAACCACCTTAACAGTCACACCTGATCATATCACATTAAAAGGGCATCTACAAGAAAAAAATAGACAGTAGGAACATTCTATCTGTACTGTCACTCTTCACTTTTCTAACAGTTCCCATGTGCATCAAACTCCAACAAAAACTGTCTTCTCTTATTCCCAAATGTCCAGTAGATCCATTTCAGTAACATATTTAGTCCAAAACACAGTTTTCATGATTAAATGGTGACAAAATGGCAAAAAACTAACTATCTGTAAAAAGACTCATTTCACAGCAGACACCATTTTCCCTCTACGCCAGAGATCCTGAGATAGACGTTTGATTGACAGCTCATTTGATCAGATAAGGGCTTCTAAGCCCACCCTAGAGCCTAAAACAGCCAATGAGTGATCGTGTAGACATGTGAATCACTATCTCTTCTTTCTCCCCACTCCTGAGCCACGTACATGCCAGCCTCCGGATGACTGATGCATCATATAGTCAATGTGATTTCAAATCCAGTAATATATAGTTTAGATCAGTTTTTAAAGCCATAAACTTGAAAATCATGCAAGTTTATGTCATTTTATGTTTGCTCTTTGCATAGGCTGTTTTCCCACCTCAGCACTTGTTTTTTACTATGTTATACGCATAAAGTAAATGTACATAAGGAAAAAAAAAACTATAATGAGTTTTTGCCCCTGTTATTCTCAGGAAGAGGTATTTTGAGGTCATAAAATTGCATTTTTTGTCAGGTGCCTAGATATTTCCTCAGAAAAACAAATGTTAAGTGTCCATTTTCAGTAATGTTGTTATTGAATTTGAACCTGTACCATGTAAGACTATATGATGTGGACCCACTGTGTTTTCCATCAAATGCGGGCAGGTATCTGCAGGCATTAAAAAATGCAGGTGAGAAAAATAAATAAATTATTCCGTGTGTTCAGACTCCTATAGATTGAGATTAATAGCTTGGGGAAAAGAAATCAGCGTATATCCTTTTAAAACCATGCCTGTAGTCCAAACAGTTTAACAACAGATTTGAATTTACTTTGTGCTAGACTGGGATAGGTGTTTTAGGATAGTTTGACATAAGTTCCCAAGAAAAAGAACAGGTTAAGTTCAATTAACCATGAATTTAGTTTATTCATATTATTTATTTCATAATTCCTTTATCATTTATATAAAATTGAACACTCTAGGGGTCCATAAAACCGGACTGTTTGAGGTTAGCAAATGTAATGTTTGACCAGTTGGTTAAGCGTTGCAATTTCCAGCCCAAAAATGTGCTCTTTTCTGAGACCTTTCTCTACAATGTCTCTGCTGAGTGCTCATATCTTTACATATACTGTATAACCTGAACACATAGAAAATTGCCATTTTTATCGCCCAAATCAAACTGAAAAGTGCACTTCAGGTTGAATGTACTGTTGCTTCTATTTCACACATGAAGGGATGATATCATATGTCAAATGCAGGTGGAAAAAAATCTGGCTTGATGACGTCACATCACTGTTCTGAAACTCACAAAGGAATGAGCCCAAGGGAACAAGGCTTTTAAAACGCTGGTGAGTGTTAAGGCTGAGCAGCGAGGTGCAACAGTCTGTATACTACTGCTCTCTCAGAGCCGACTGAGCCATGTTCAACTGCTGTTCACATAGAAATCTTCTCCATTTCGGCCTTCAAAGTTCTAGTTGAATATTTGCTACTACCGCCAAGATTTGCTTGACTGAGACTTGGAATCAGCTCCCTATCTCAAGGGTCTGACTCACAACAACAACCACCTCAGTGTTACTTCTGAGGTTTCCACATGTTCCCACCGGGCTGCCTTGCACTTCCCCTCAAGCCTCATTTTCTTTCTGTTCCACCCCCAGTCCCCCATCAGTGGAGTCTCTCCTGCTGCAACACCACTGTGACTCCAGCCAGTATTGTTCTGGAGATGGGTTACAACATGTCAGCAGCCTGTCTGCTGTTTTGACAACAGTCAATGGAAACCAAAGGGGGAAGAAAACAATGCAGTAAGAATGTAATGTGTCATTGAGCCATACTGATGTACTGATTTGGCAATAATGGAAATGACTTGATATCTGAGGACATTCAAAATTAGTGCTGGAAATCCATAATGAACATCGTTAAACAGAACTATTAAATTTGTGAATATAAGATGTCAGCATTTGAAATGTCATTCTCTGGTACAGCTCAGCACAGTATCAGTGGACCTGATACAATTTAATTACATGCTGTATTTTGTTGCTGAACCGATCAATACAACGCTGGTTGTCTCTGGGAAGGAAGCCCTTAAACTGAAATGCTTTCAAAGAGACACTTCATGAAATGAAAATGATTCACAATGAAATAAGATTGAATGAAATCTTTTTTCCTATTATAGGTTTGACTTCAGAGAAAAGAAACTATTGTGGATGGACACCAATGCTTTGCAGTTAACTTATTAATTTGTTATTCTGTATCTGCTGTTCGTTCAGATTCTCAATGGTCTCTTTGTCCAATGTTCAGGTCCAGTGAAGAACCTTCATAACATGACTGATTTCTGTACTGTACCACACAGTTGACTGATTCAAAGCATTTGATCTGTCTAACACTCAGTTATCTCAATCAATGGTGCAGCATTGATCAGTCTTAGCCATTATAAGCCATGCAGTATCTTACTGTAAACCTGATAATGTACCTGATTCTTAAGTGCCATGTCAGCAACCCCTCCCCCACCCCACATCAGTCACAGGACCTAGTCCTGGGAGTGGTCACGAGAGCTGCTCACTTAAATTGAATTACCTCCATCCTGGTCCTGCTACGTAATCCTGTTAATCCCTTGTCTAGACTTTTCCTGATCAACACACATACATTGTATACTGCTGATACTGATAAACTTGGCTAGACACTCAATTTACACTAAGCACATTGTTACCTTGTTCCAATTTAGGAAGAACACATAAAGCATTATCTGTTAATTTACACCTACATTCAAAGTAATCAGGAGAAATTTTGTGTGGAACACAACCTGCTGAAGAGAGCGTTATTTAAACCCTTACCAAGGGAAACGAGAACATTGAGAGTTACCAAAGTACTGAACTGCTGAAATGAACAGAGGAGGCATTCTAGTCTTCCCAGTGGCAGAGTGAAATGACAGCTTCTAAGTGGGACCAACCAGCTATGAATCCATCTCATGCAGAACAAGATATTCCAACAACTATCGGCCACATCGAGAGGAAATTTATAATGGACACTCACGGTCCACAGATGATCCCTAATGATTTTGTTGACCTCTCAGCCAGAACCACTGTCAGGTCAGTTTCACTTTGGTCCATGACAAATTAGCTTGATGCCACCAGATTTTTTCAAATTTCCACTTGTTCAAAAGAAGTATCAATATATAAACAGATAGACAGATTAGCCTAAACATTTAGAGAGCAGAATTTATGCTTCACTTTTGCAGCGCCATCTTCATGTTAGAGGTGTAATTTGTAATAAATTGCCAGAATTAGAAGGTAGCTGCAAATATTTAGGGGGCAGCATAACCACTTTCTGCTGCTCATAAAACTGGACTTGCTGCCCTTTGCTGTAGCTATCTTTGGTTGTAGCAACTAACTAGCAGCCTGAGACTGACAGATGCCAGTTTGAGAACAGGGGCTACAATACAGAGGTGATTTACAGTGGCTCTGACCAGGAGCCAGGTGGACGAGAAGACTCGGCAGGTGGGAACAGGAGAGGTGTGAAGCAGCAGTGGAGTGTGAGAGAGTTGGGCATCAGCAGCGGGCGAAGTGACAGTTCAGGTCTTTTGATGTGGGGTTATGTGAGGTACTTATCCCTAGTCATGTATTACCTGCAGTAGTCATCTCGCTGCCGGAGTGGAGAAGCAGCGCCAGATGTTGTACTGTTGAGGGAATGTAGTGCCAAAGGAAAAGGCTGTTTAACGGTAAAGTTGTTTGTTTTATTCAAATTTTATGACTTTGAATAAGGACATTAATAAGGAATAAGAAATTTTATGAACTTTAGCCTCACTTCTGGTAAAATCTTCAAATCTTCAATCCTAACATTGACCACAGAAATCAAAGCTACAGTAAAATAAAAAATATTTTTATTGAGTAGAGAACATTATTAATGGCAGTCACTCAGCTTTTGGTACATCATAGAGTATAAAAGGGGCAGTAAGAGGATGATTTTAACAGATTATACTTACTTATACTTGTGAAATAGTTGTGTGATCAAAGTCTAGCTCTCATAAAAAATATTGGCATCTGGTGTTTGGTTGCATACAAACAAAAAATAGGAATAAATGGGATGAGAGATATTGTTGACCACTTTGGTGTTTAATTCCTTTGACGTAGATGAATGACACACATGTAACAAATTTTTAGCATTCATCAGTTACAAAAGCACAAACTGAAACGGGAGTTTAACTCCCCATCTTTCACAACATGACTCAGTTTAGACTGCTATTATTTTCCCTTATGGTGTGTTCCAGTGTATCACAACACAGACAGTCATACAGTTCTAACATGTGAGAACAAGCTTTGTTTACGATACAGAGCAGCTCGGAAATGGAGTGTATTTACTGTAAATGATGAGACTATGGAATGTTAAGTGTCATTGCAAAAATAAGGAAGCATGATATTCTCAGTCGGGCCTCAGCAGACTTGTCTTGCTGCTTTGTAGAGCTCCAGGAAACACCTTTTTTAGCTGGTGTGTCATATCAGTGTGAAGATACTGTACAATACTGTTCTTTTTCTGACATGGATGTTTGACCTAGGGTGGGACACTGTAGCAACAGAGACCCTTTCATTTATCTAACATAATATTCAAAAAGATCTTTGATATAGCTTTCTAAGTTGATCATCATTGACGATCAAAGCCTGTTTTCCGGCTGTGTATACAACATTACTGAAGGCAATAAACCATTTACAGCAGAAAATACCTGCAACAGGGAACCTCGAACTGTTAAGAAGCTGACCTCAGCAGAATCTGATTTCTGGCACAGTGTTGTTACTATTTATGAGTACATGAGCACATGTGTGATACAGCCATCTTCACCTCAGTAAAAACAAAAGAACACCAAAGTAAAACAGTCGACAAATGATATTTGAATATCTGATGAGGTGATGTTACAAAGACAAACTATTGGAAGTCTTTTACTTTCTGTTGCTAATAGTTTCTCATATTACTCTCATTTATATTTTGATGACAGTTCACCTAATGAAGCTGTAGACCGAAGTAAAAATGGTGGCAAAGTGAACTAAGTGGCGAGTTTACTGTAGTTACAAGGTTACAACAGTTAATGTTGAAGATGAGCACCACACTCAGCTGGTGCTCCTCTGTCAGTTTAAGATATATAGAATTCTGTGTTTTAAATTTTGGTGGTGTTTTTTTTTTCTATTTAGATTCCCATTGTTCAAAAATGTTCAAATATTTTTTAAAAATTACTGGCTTACAAGATTATTATAGAAGTGATATACAACTCTGACTCCAACTGATTCTAATGCCACAGTTTTCTTAGTTTTGCACATTGAACACATCATTGCACAGTATTTGTTTAAAACTTACAGGGTTATCTTACATTTTTGTATTGCAGAATTACTTAGAATTTTAAGTGAGCTTGTATTAACACTCCACTGAGTGTGTATCTACTTTGTTTGTGCTGCCCCTGAGCTGTGGACAGACAGCAGCAGCTGTAACTCACACAGAACAAATGCCGTCAAGGGATGCCAAAACTGTACTGACTGGAAAGCCAGGTCAGAGGTCGTGAAGGCAGCAACACATCCAGCAACTCAAGAGTGTCACCCGCAGCGACGTTCTGAGCAGGCTGGGCCCACACAGCTCAGTCAAAGATAAACACTGACTGTAAAATTTCTTTTAACCTTTATCATCTACTATTTAAATGATTTTTACACTGTTGGTGATTAATTTGCCGCATCACAGCAGAGCAAAGGTTTACAGTGACAATCATGGCACTAAAGGTCCTTATACACTATGTGATTTTGGGATGTCCAGGATGAAACATTGTAGACTGATGGCCAATTTACAGGTTTGGCAACCCAAGACAGTCAAAAAGTCCTCCAAATTAAACAATATATGTCCTTTGCAACATCCAGACCAACATGTACATGTATTTTGCGATGCCCCTATCAACAGGAGGACATAATTTGTCTGTGCCTCTCAAAACTGTTTTCTATCTGATAGTTAAGATTTAATTGAACATCTTGGTTAGGGTCAGGTAAAGATTATGCTTTGGGTTAAAATTGCTGCTTAGGTAAGATTAGGAAACCTTTGCCACCATGATTACAATGAAAAGTCCTTTGTTAATGTTGGGAAATGGTTCAAATAAAACATCGACTGTCGCCAGAAAACATACTCCCAAAATCTCCCATGTTAAAGTCTGACCTATCTATCCACACTAGCCTCTCCTCCTCCCTCCGCAGACTTTGTGCTTCAATAAAAATGTCATACTACTTCCCCCCTCTCTTCTGATGGACAACAGAAATGATTCCTACAGATGGGGGGGGGGGGGGGGGGGGGGGGCTTTGTCACTAGAATGTGAACAAATGATTTTTTGGCAAGTCAAAAACACAAATTCTATCAGGACCACTTTGTGCATAAAGCTACAACAGTGCCCACACCATGTCCACAGCTTGGTTTTGTTTTGCTGCATTTCAAAACTAGAAAGTAACACGTATGAATGGCATGAGTTAATGTGAGTTGAGCTTTTGATTTTTTTCAACTTACATCGTAGCACTTCAATTCACCAGGCATTCATCATCACACAGTCTGACAAGTCCCAAAACTGATACTGTATAGGCTGACACAGATTGCAACACACAGACTTTACAGAGAGCGACGTGCACTGGACCCACAAGGTCATTATTATAGTACAGTGTGTAGGGGCCATTACTCAAAATGGCTTGTTTTGTGGTTACAATGCATTCTGGTCTATACCGTGTAAGTAGCAGGAGTGAAAGGTAGTTAGGTATTTGCTTTCGACACTGGATTTCTCCCAATGTGACGGCTTGCTCTCCAATTCCACTTAAGTCTCACTTCCCATTCAAGATTTAGATAACTAAAACAATCCCTACCCTCAAACCCCTCTGTACCTGCCGCAAATATCAAATCATATTAAACCAATTATCATTTTGCCTACATTTGGCCCATACTACTTCCCCCCTCTATACAACACCAATACAACACCAAACAACATAATAGATCCTAAAATGCAAATTGCAACACAACAGTACTTTTAAAATGTGTAACATAATCCCTCAAATGATAATGTGGTAGTTAATTTGTCAAATGTTGCTTAAAGTTTAAATCTCTCACCAGAGTAACCGATCACCTGTAAACATTATAAATGAGGAATGTCCTTTAAAAAGAAAGGAAAAAAAAGAAGTAGGCCCAAATCCAATCCCATGATAAAAAGAATAAAATATTTATAATTATTTAAAAAATGCCATAAAACCTATAATGTCAAAAATGTGTTTGGATGAGCTTTTGTCCCCTCAAGTCATACAGGAAAAGGGTCCGAGTACGAAACCCCAGAGCAGAGAGTCACAATCTTCAACATCTATAATACTTTAGTGTTCATAAAATCCCTTAACCCAGACCTAGAGCAGGTAGAAAATACCAGTGTGCAACAGTGGACTCAGACTCGGATTCGGAACATGCCCTGGCTCCACTGAAGGCGGAACAGTCGACAGTTGGCGATGCGCAGGGCGGCGCAGGCTGTTTTGGAGAGGTCACTGGGTAACATGGGCTTAGTGCGATGCCATGTCCCGGTACTGCGGCGAAACTCTCGGATGTAGTCAAAGCTTGTTCCTGTACAGAAAGAAAACACCAGTGTTTCACATTCAAATACATACGTTCCTGTAACCCCATCTGAACTGTGTTGTTGTCTTACTGACCTGTGTCCAGGTCTCCCACTACATAAATGCTGGCTCCGATGGGCACAGCACCGTAAACAAAGGATGAGCTGGTCTGTATACACAGGTTCTGGTCATCCAGAAACATCCACCTGCATCCATCATACAACAACAGATATGGGTATCAACAAAAATGACAATCATTCTGTAATCTTATTGACATTTTCCTGGATTAGTTTCTTGATTTTCTATAATAACAAAAAAGTTTTCTCTCATTTTCCAGGTTGCTAAGAATCCTATTTTAAACTCAATATTTATACTAGATATTTAGTAAAAGTTTTCAATTGTTTTTAAACAAATTCGTCAGAAGCAGCATTTCCATATACTGACCTCCTCATCTCGTCATGGTAGAACTCAGACTTGCAGGTCATCATGTGTCTTTGATCGGGGTTGTCATTCTCTTGACTTCTAACTCCACCGAACACGTAGAGCTCCTGGCCAACTCCACACGCCACTGAACCAAACCTGACAAGGAAAATTACAGGGCATGTAAGAGAGCAGCTATTGAATGTAACTAAGTACGTTTAATCAAGTACTGTACTTAGGTGCAATTTTGAGGTACTTGGAGTTTGAGTAGTTCCATTTTTTGCTACTTTTCACTTCCACTCAACTACATTTTGGAGGCAAATATTGTACCTATTACTCCACTACATTTGTCTGATAATGACACTACTAGTTACCTTGCAGACTGCTGCATCAGAGCCAAAGTAGTGCATTTCTTAATTAATTTATCTTATCTGCAATCGATTAAAAAAACAAAAAAACAACATGGATGATATCCATACATATAAATATATGTATAATGTTTGTAGTTTGGACACTTACGTACAGATACTGTACAAAACTTTTATAGAAGTACTATATGCATATGAATGATTTCCACTTTTACCAAAGTAATACTTTAACATAATATTTTTACTTTTACTCAAGTATGACATTACTTTTTACAACACTGGATAGGAGTGAGCAATATGGATCATATCTTCTGTCTGGATATACACTGCTGCTCAAAAGTTTGGAATCTTACAATTGGTGGTGCAGAGAGGACATTATTTTTAAAAAGGTCTTTCATGCTTTTAGGTTGTAGAAAGTCATCTTTCCAAATAGATGTCATTGGTAAAAAGTGATTGCAAAAAGAAGGAATGTTTTGTACATTAAGAACAAATGCTGTACAATGACTCAACCAGAATGACAACTGACAGGCCAGAAAGATGAGACACAGCAGAACAGCTCAATAAGAACATAAGAAATCACTGCTCATTGTTTTTTTTTTAATTATACGTTTGTATAAAATAGACTTAGCCATTAGTGTGCAAAAGATTACAAAAACATCAGGTGTTGGGATCCACAGATGAAGTCGTTCATTGTGGGTTTCAAAATGGACTCTGAATGAACTCAGTCCCCCAGAATTCCCCAGGCCTTCACACCTAGCTGCAAAGACTGCCCAGACACCCAGATGTGAGCTACTTATTGGTCAGGGTGACCCAAAAGCTGCTGCAGAGCTGCCAGCTGCAGGTCCAGCAGGCCCACATGACTTCTCTCCACAGCAGCGCCATGACGTCCTGCTAGTACCCTAGCTCAGTTAGCATCAACGAAAGGAGCAACTGGTTCCCCCAAGTTTCATGGAACGCTGCACATCAAGGACAGCACTGTTCCAACATTAGGATTACAATGTTGTCCTGCTTGGCTCATCGGCTAAGGAACCACCAGCACCCCTTTAATGTAATGCACATGTGCTGAATCTATGCGGTTTTTCACTGTTCGGGTGTTATTGTAGGTATTGGTAGTTGGCTCTACCACACGGCTAAGTTGATGTTAGTTAAATTATGCTTCACACAGACTAAGGATCCTGCATGCAACTAACCATCTTTTCACAACCTGGCACCACATCACACACTCACTTCTTCAGCCTCGACCATATCACACCTACATGTGATGAGAGCCAGCACATGGTGTGAGCACCACCATTGTTTCTTTGTTTCTCTCCTGTCAGAGAAACATGTGGTGAGCCGCCATCTTGGACCTTTGTCCACCCTTCATCAGCCATGTCGTAGTTCCCTTCAGTCAGTCATTTTGTTTGTAGTTTTTCTAACCCTAAACACCATTTTGTTCGGTTCTTCCAGACACACACACACACACCTGTATATAGTACATTTTGGTTAGATTGTGTGTTTTCATAGTTTGTGTTAAATAAAAGGCTTTTGAACCTACATGCTGTCTAATATTGTACAAGAGTGAATGTCGCCAACCTCTTCTGTGTTAAGAACTCCAAAATCTTTCGACTCTTAAGTGCGTAAGCTGTAATTTTGGTTGTAGTTATTAAGTCAATTATTAATCAGAGTTCCAAACTGACAGTTTAGTACCTTTATTGAGACTGAATTGGCTATCATTTCCCTTCTTCAAGGGTGGTCCTCCTGAGGCAATCTAATGTAAATTAGATTTCAATATTATTATAATTAATAATTATCTCTGATTATCATTATTATTGATTGCCAAATTAAACAAATTCCCCTATAAATGTTGCGTAATGCCCCAACACAGGTGAATCTAAACTTCTGATTTCAGAAAACTTCTGAAACTGATGATTTTATTTTGCCATTTTTATCTGCACATTTAATTCCTAACAAATGCAGATATAGTCATTTATCAAAATGAAGCAAAAATCACAAATTACAACCCTGTCATAAAACAGTCCTGCTTCAGAACATTGCTCACAGTGACCTAATACAACCAAAGATATTGGAGAGACGCTGCTGTATAGCAAGAATTCTCTGTTGACAAATTATATTGTCATGCTGTATATATTGTCACATCGCCAACCCCTATTTAGAGATATAATGCTGAGCCTATTAGGCCAACAGTTGAATGGGGCTGTTCAACTGTCAAAGAATCGTGGCACACAAGCGATTAACTAACCATCAAGAGGCCAGTATTGACAGGGTGAGGGACGGGCCTACTTATCATCAAAGGTTTCACAGCACAGTGACTAATCCAGGAATCACAAGGCAATATGAGTCTACACAAACATGATCAGACAAAAGCTAAATAAATTCTTTCCAAACCAAGAAAAAGAAAAAACTGACTTCAGCTATTATTTACTGCTATAAGTAAAGTTATAAATCAGTTCCTTACAGTGCTGTTTCAAGTTGACATTTGGGTTGAAATTGGTGACAATACAAAAGGAAACTCTCCAAGGCAGGGCGTCACACACCTCCTTAAGGATTCAGTGTATACATTAGGCTTGATTGTCTCTGGAAGTCTAAATACATAGATGGTACAACCAATCAAGAGAGATGCAAACCCAAAGACTGAATGTTGTGTGTTTCTTTCTTCACACCTTAAGATCACAGGTTGTGCTACTACTACAAAATGTACATGGTATGACTCAACAGCCTCAGTCATAGCTACTTCATCTTCTTGAGTAACATTTTGACAGTCATAATGAATGTCAATGTCAAACTGAAACTAAAACCGTCAGTTCTGGGAGAGCATCATTGACCACGCAGCCATGTTTCATTTCCTGTTGTGCAATACAGGCTGAAGTTAAATGTATTATACAACAAGCAAGTGCAAACATGTGACAAAAAGAGAAGATAACAAGACAATAACATGACAAGAAGAAAAGAGATGCTGACTTTAAACTGCCTGTATGTTAACACAATCAGAGTTCGTTTTACCTTCTCTCTTTCAGAGGACAGAGGCCCGTCCATTGTTGGTTTTTGGGGTCAAAGCATTCGACAGAGTCAAACAGCTTCCCGTAGGAGCCCCCACCCATGGCATAGATCTTCTTGTTCATGGAGGCGTAGCAGCCGACCTGAAACAGAAGTCAGACAAGGCTGTACAAGTCAGAATTTATAAAAAGGTTCACTGTGGAAAATGAATATCTTGATCTCAGTTCTGTCTAATTTCCACAATTGCATTGCAATTTTTAACTGGTCATTTTAGTGACATTGTTAGGTGTGTCTGATACATGGTCATGACAAAGATAACAATCTGGTGTGAGAGACCAAAAACAGGCAACAACTGAATAAGAGTAGATGAGATAAGATGAGAGTTTTGCAAACATTTTCAAAGAAATATTTTCCTGGCATTTTCTGCCTTAGTCTTACCTGTTGACCAGTAAACTGTGAGTTTAAAAGTTAATGTTAATTTTGAGCTACAGCTTTTCAGAATTTTGTTTAGCAGCAGTTATGCAGCGGTAGGCTGACAAGCTACCAATAACTTAAGCACTGGGGCTGTTAAGAGTCTTTGCTGTGCTCCCTAGCCTCAGGCTGGAGGCTGAAGGAGGTTGTTACTGACACTGCAGTCCATTGTTCAAGTGTATGTTAAATTAATGTCACTCCATAACCTAAAACATACCATTAATAGAATGAAATAACAGGTCATTCAAGTCTTATTTGGATCCATTTGTGATAGGAAATATTTTGATAGTGGCAACAAATTTGAAATACTGTTTCTTAGTTTGATTTCCCTTCTTCAGCAAACAAATACTTGTGTCTTAGTGAAAATGTTAAATACATTTGCCTCCATGATTTTCTGTTCATTTTCAGTACAAAGACATTTTTGGTAATATTGCCCAGCTCTCCTACACGTCTGATATTATTTATAAATAGCACTGACAACATAACATTATATCCCCGCTTACTTGTTAGATGTAAAGTACTGTGTTGTGCCATTGTTATGCCTATTCTTTGAAATGTGACATTTGTCTGCATGTTGTTACCTTACGGATCATGGTCATACTGGTTTGCATTTTCCAGGTATTGAAGTGAGGGTCGAACACTTCAACAGTGATCAGCTCCGTTTCTTGATTCTCTCCTCCAAGAACATAGATCAGACCGTCCAGTTCCACCACACCAAAGTTCTGACGAGCCTATGTACATCAGTGACATGACAGTCAAAGCATAGCAATGTCCCACACATTCAACTACACACAAACTCTTTGGGGTCTAATGCTCCATTGAAATCACACATAAGCACAGGTATTACACCATTCCATTTCTGACCACATACAGTCTGGGGTTTGTAAAACAATTTTTATCAACAATTCCAAAATGTACATTGCTGACAAATCGTAATGAGGTTCCAAATCTTTGGACTTACCTTACATTATGTGATATGTGACAGCAGTATGTGATAATTTGCTAATTCTTTTTGAAAGATTCTAAATTGAAATCAGTACAAAGACAATATATTTGATGTTTTATCTCATCAACATCATTGAATTTTAGGTAAAAATATAAGCTTATTCTGAATTAGATCGCAGCAAATGTTTCAAACAAGTTGGGACAGGGGCAACAAAAGAATGGGTAAGTTGTGGAATGCTCCAAAACACCTTCACTCAGGTAAACAGGTTCATTGGTAACAGGTGATAGTATCATGATTGGGTATGAAACGGACATTGTTGAAAGGCTCAGTCGTTCACAAGAAAGGATGGGGTGAGGTTCACCACTTTGTAAAACACATGATTGTATAAAGGATATTACTACATGGGCTCAGGAACACTTTGTAAAACTATTGTTAGTAAACACAGTTCATTTAAAAATGATTGCATTCTGAGTTTATTTACATTTTACACAACGTCCCAACAGTTTTAGAATTCGGGTCATATACTGAAATATAATTTTGACACATAACTACTGTTTAGAGTGTTCAACAATATATAATCAATACGAATGACTCACTTTTACCAATGAAATTTAAGGAGAGGATTGGGGTAGTTTAGTCCACGTCAAATCTGCCTGTTCTGCCAGCATGGTTTAAACTGAACCTGTTTTGCAGCAATGCTGACACCCAGTGGTCATAAAGTTAAATAAACAAGTCAGCAAAAATATTCTGTCATCTTTAATGTAACATGGCTGCAAAAACATGGTTTGGATGATGGACAAATAATTTATCCTGCTTAAACAAATTGAACAGCAGCAAATTCAAACTTACAAACAAAATACACATTTTCAAACCTTTTCAATATAAGAAAAAGGGACAGAAACTCTACTTCAAAGTTCATTCTCAGCTGTTAATCTACATTTAATGGAGGGATAATTCTAACTCCTGAAACCTCACCAAAAGTGAGGTCAGACAACGGGCTGAGTATACCTGTAGCATTGTTGGTATGGGGCTCCAGGTGTTGGATTCTGGGTCATATTTTTCTCCACTGTCCAGGACAGTGTTGTTTTCATCTCTTCCTCCCATCACAAACAGAAAACCCTCTAAAAGACACAAAACATGGACTTAACATGGACTTTCATATTTACTGAACCTGCTAGTTGCACTGTTCTATTAAAACCCTAATTCTGATGAAAGAATCATTAATTGAAGGAAATCATCATAACCAGTGTTTGGCAAGTTACTTTCAAAATGTAATGTATTACCTATTACTACTTACTTTGATTTGCAAGTTACTTTAAAATATTACGGTCTGTGTAGAGTAATGTGCTAGTGATTACACTACTTTTGCTTTACTTTCACCAAAATAACCACAGAAGTATAACAAGGCATTATAAAATGTAAGAGGGTAATATTGCCTCACCGCAGGAAAACTTCTGCTGTCACATTGTAAAGAGTTCCCAATACAAAGACTGCACTTGATTATTACATTTTTGCCCTGTTCTCAGATAAACTCTAAGTAATGAGAGTATATCCATTTAGAGTCTGACTCTACAGCCATTTTTGCATTCCTTTAGCAGGATTCTTTCGGGTGGCAACATGTTGCCTCAGATTGTAACTGAACCTGTATGTTAATGAAGTAATATATAACTGTTATGTGTTACTTCTGTAGTGTGTTACCCTCAACACTGTTCATGACATGGGGCACACATATTTTATCTGCATCACTTCCGTGATGATGGATTTTCCTGGCCTAAGCCCAGCACTGACCGGCAGCTACCACCCCGTGGCCGAGGCGGGCTATGCTCATTGGCTGCAGCTCGATCCAGGCCTGTCTGTTGGTGTCGTAGAGTGGACACATGCAACGCGTCACAGCAGTCGCCTTCCTGTTTCTGTACAAGACAAAACCACCAGACCGAACAGGATGTGAGCAGACAGCGTGATCTGGGTGAACTAAGCACTACTTTAATCTCTTCAACATTTTACTCTAATAAACCATTATTCTATCTGTCATTGAGACATGTCATTATGTGTCTTGGACATCATTCACACATGACAGAAAATGGCTGCATACCAACTACAATTCAAGACTGTTCACAAGGCAACTTTAGATTGTTCTATTTGAATAAAATGACTTTGAATTTACATATTTTCATGCCAAAGAAATTCTGAAGATTTGAATTGCTTAGTGTTTTCCCTCAAAATTTGGTGAAATATATTCAAGAGGCTTCTTTGTAGGCCAGGATTGGACAGAATGTGTCATCATGTTGATAAATAATTACATGTCCAAACAGAATATAAATGATAAAATAAAGATGGTGGACAGTGACTCACTTGCGATCCTCCCCCCCTGCGACAACGATACACTCAGAGTAACCTCTGGGTTTGAACGCAGCGAGCAGAGCCTCACCCTGCAGCTGACCCTCTGTCAGCACCGGCTGACAGTGCTCTCTGATCACCTCCCTCATCAGCGGCTCTCCCAAGGCCTGATGGGATACCATGTTGTTATACTACTGGTAATACTATGAGGTATACAGTTAAATCTGGGCAACACTTTAGTGTTTCCTTACCTGCTCTCTCAGGTAGCCTATGTCCAGGCCATGCAGCCATACTGCAGACATCACTTCCTTCATGTGTACCTGCAAATACAGATAGAATAAGACTCACTTTGTGGTTTATGGAACAAACAATGGCATTTATACCGTGATCTGGGTGAATACTGGATTCTGATTGGCTTGAGGGTGTCAATTAACTTTTGATATACAGATACCTCTGGAACTCAAGTAGCTCCAGTAACCTGAATCTAAAATTAGTGGCATTGGCATCAGCTGGCTGCAGACTCCTCAACATTTGACATAAATTAAATGATTAAAAAAAATATGAATATTTTATTTACAACACTGTGTAGTCCTTCAGTGCATCATCCTCTGAACAACACAGGGTGGCACGTGTAACACACAAGCTGCATGAAGCAGCCCATACATAAAAAGGTGAGTAAACCCTGGTTGATTTAATAAAGCTGGTTAAACTGACTTTGTGTGTGTTTACTCACCACTACAGCTGCTACACTGTCCCTCTGAGCTCACTGGTAACAAGCGTCCCTCCCACATCACATTCACTATTCAAGTAAGCATTTCAATCAATCAATCTTTATTTGTATAGCGCCAATTAACAACAAAAGTCATCTCATGACACTTTCCAAATTGAGCAGGTCTAGACCATATTCCCCGATTAAGCAAGCACTTTGTCGACAGTGGCAAAAAAATAAAACTGCATTTTAACAGGCAGAAACCCCGGAGAACAACCGGACTCAATGGTGGGCTGCCATCTTCCTCGACTGGTTGGGTTGAGAGTGAAACAGACGGAGGGAGAGGGAGAGGGAGAGAGCAGGGGTGAGAAACAGTGAGAGAGAAGGGAAGAGGGGGGCTACAGCAGCCACAGCAATAATAACAGCCTTACTAATTGAGATATGAGTATCAATAATACTAAAAGTACAATGATGATGATAATATCAACAATAATAATAATAATAATAATAATAATGATAATAATAATAATAATAATAATAGGACTCAAGCAGGACCACCATCTATGGGAACCTGCGAGACGAGAGCACACAGACACTCTGGGGAAGAAGCCAGTCAGTAAAATTAATTAATGATACATGAATGTGCAGCCCTAATTATAAGCTTTAAGTTTTAAGTCTACTCTTAAACGTAGAGAGGGTGTCTCCCTCCCAAACCAACATTGGAAGATGGTTCAACAGGAGTTGATAGCTGAAGGCTCTGCCTCCCATTCTACTTTTGGAGACTCTAGGAACCACAAGAAACCCTGCATCCTGAGAGCGCAGCGTATGAGTGGGGTAATATGGTACTTTAGAAGATATGCCAGTGCCTAGCCATTAAGGGCTTTGTATGTGAGGAGGAGGATTTTAAATTCAATTCTGGATTTTGCAAGAAGCTAGTGCAGAGAAGCGAATATGGGAGAAATATGTTCTCTAATATGAGTTCCTGTCAGAACAGCCGCAGCAGCATTCTGGATCAGCTGGAGAGACTATAGAGACTTATTGGGGCAGTCTGATAAAAGAGAATTACAATAATCCATCATTTGGGTAACAAAAGAGTGGACTAATTTCTCTGCATCTTTTTGAGACAGGATGTTCCTGATTTTTACAATGTTCCGTAGGTGGAAGAAGGCAGTCCTTAAAATTTGCTTCATGTGGGAGTTAAAGGACAAATCCTGATCAAAGATAACTCCCAGATTCCTTTCGGTGATGCTGGAGGCCAGAGAAATAACGTCCAGAGTAGCTATATCTATGTCTCCTGGCTGTTCCAAAGTCGAGGCTTAAATCTAAAGGCGACCGAGCTTTCTCTGTCACAGCCCCTCGACTTTGGAACGACCTACCTGAGGAGATAAGGCTTGCAGAATCAGTAACTTCTTTTAAATCACTTCTTAAAACCCACTTTTATAGACTTGCCTTTTTGTGATGTCGTCTCCTCTTTTACTTTTTAATTTTTAAGTTTCATTTTATCACTTCTTATTTATTTATTTTTATCTTCCCAGTTTTGTTTGTATTCTCTGTATTTTACCCTATATAATTACTTAATGATCTACCAATTCTTATATGTTTCCATTGCTCTTATATGAAATGTTTTTATTGCACTTTATTGCTCTGTTTGTCTTAATTGTTCCTGAGTATCCTGCTTCTGCTTTCTTTGTCAAAGCACTTTGTAAACCCTGTTTTTAAAGGTGCTATATAAATAAAGTTATTATTATTATTATTATATCATTAGATAGTGTGCCTCTAAGATGTTTAGGGCTCAGCACAATAACCTCTGTTCTGTCTGAGTTTAGAAGCAGAAAATTGCAGGTCATCCATGTCCTTCAGACATGCCTGACGTTTAGCTAACTGATTAGTGTCATCTGTCTTAATGGATAAGTATAATTGTGTATCATGAGGAGTTTTACACGAAAAAATAAATAGGAATTGCAGAGACAGGCCCTTGAAAGCAGTCTAAGGACACACAACCTACAAAAGATATTGAAAAAGGGCTGGGCGACATAGCCTTAAAATAGTATCTCCACATTTTAGGCTAAACCGTGACACACAATTTATTTCTCAATCCCTTGAAATCTGCTCAAAAGCATTTTTATAAATGCTAAGACTGGGCGTCAAAATCTAAACTCACGATTGTTTTGACCAAATACCCCGATATAGATATCGAGACAGTATTGTATGGCTAAATATTGGTGCTTTGACAAAATATTAACACAATAAGGTTTTTGATAAATAATCATCAGTAATGTGGATATAAGGATTAAGTGGGCAAAGGCAAGTATTAGAACAAGTAGAACAGTCTGGTTAGTTCAGAAAGTGACATCACTTTACTGTAATGCTACCTTTTAAACCGGGAAAAGTCAACACTTCTGCCATATCACAATATGATATCCAAAGTCTAAGACCATACATGGTGTCATATCACAATAATGATAAAATATCTATATATTACCCAGCCCTACACTGAAATGATGGACTACTTTAGACTAACTGAAAGGAAGATAACCATTATTTAAGGTTTTAATAGAATTGTTTGTCCTGTATTGGCCTATTGTTTCAGGTAGCCATTTGTTTTCATCCTTATAAAAATCAACTCTTAAGACTAGTTTGAGTTGTGTTATCAACTCTACATTTATCTTAGTCAGTGTTCATCATAGCAGTAAAGCAGTTTAAGTGCAAATAGATTTGAAACGTTTGTACTGCATTACAGACTATATGATTTTCATGATTTAACTCAAAATCTGGGTTAAATACTGTGGTTATATTATTTTTACTAAATGGATTAAAACATGAAGAAACCCTGATATGATCCAGTAAGAGGTTATCCCCAAATACCTCCTAAACCCTCATGTTTATTTAAGGCCAAAGCAAAGTGACTTCTACTGCCATGTCACAAATATCTGAGGCTAGAAAACTCATTTATTGTATAACTTACTAATCAGAGAAAGATCATAAACCAACTTATCAAATAAACCTTTTGGTTCAGAAAACTCTTGCAATGAATTAGCTGAGTAGGTATCAGAGAGAAGGTAAATGTCTTGATCTAATCTTAATACGAACTTCATTCTTATTTATTATAAAGCTTCCCTCATTAACCAATTTGACCATATAACTGTAGTTAAAACTTGAAACTTTTTTTTTCAATCAATCACTAAAATGTATTAGTATTTTTCAAATCAGCAGTTCCTAGTTGCAAAAGAGTTGCAGGTCTACATTTTTCATAGCCTCTTATCTTTACACTGAACCTGAAGTGCTCATCACCCACCCTGCGACCCTCGGGGTCATGTGCGAACCATCGCACCACAGCCTCCAGCACGTGCTTTTCGTTGCCTATGTTCAACTTCTCCATGGCCAGCACTTCGCAGAGCCGATTCGGGGGCAGCTCCCTGAATTCCTCAGAGACAGCCACATCTGCAAAATGTGTCTGCAGGAACTCGGTGGCGATGTAGTGGACATGGTGAAGGCAGTAGTGCAGAGAGAAGAGCCTGATGCCTATGCAGTTCTCTGCAGTAATGCAGCTCTCCAAGAACTGGCAGCACAGGAACTTGAGGTCAGTCATGAGGAGCAGGTCAGATGCCTGCACCATGTCCTGGATGGTCTCTTCACTCAAAGTGATCTGTGTATGAAGGACAGACATGCAGGTGTTGAGACAAAGACGAAGGTGGGGACGCAAACAATAACCTATGCTTACCAGACCAAAAAAACAGTGCGTGTGTCATTTTGCTTTTTAAAAGTCTCCACACTCACTTCACCACTGAAGATGTAGTCCAGGATCTGTTTCATGATGGACATGGAGACTCCTTGCAGCTCAATCCTGTATGTAGACCCATCTTCCTTTGGAGGATTGTAGTTCAGCTTGGTCCTAACAGGAAACCATTAACACAACTTAATGTCAATTATGACAATAAAACCTGTTGTACATGTATCATTCTTGGCAGCACCATTGTCCTTGTGAAAGTGGACACACCCATGTTACAAAAGATAACTAATGCATGACCATATTAGGGCTGGTGTAACTGAGTCAGCGCTGAAAGATCAGGGCACATGTTCTGACCTGATATAAGGGCTTGCAGCAGCCAAGATGTTTTTCTGGACGGGAAGCTCCTCTCCATCAACCACCAGGAGCGCGTCGTGAAAACTTTGCTCATGCCAGAAGACGCGAAGCACTCGGAGGAGTTTCTGGGAATGTTGAGGGTCCGAAACCGTCGAACCGGGTTCAGAATGGGGCATGGCTACACCTGACTTCAAACAAATTAACAGGAGACAGTCTTCAGTGCGGTTTGCACAAAAAGACAACACACAACACTGACATTAAAAATGGCTTTACAATGCGTTTGCAGGCTACTCCCTTAGTTAGTCATCTGCCACAACACAACACAACATAACACAACACGGTGGGCAGCAGCGAGCTGTGCTTAACATTTCAACGTTACAAGGTAACTGAAATACTGCGCAGCTAGGAGGTTTTGTTGATTACTGTGGAAAAACACAACTGTCTCTTTCACTAACAGGTTTCTAGATTAAGTTTGGCGAAGGTGCTGGAGAAAATGGTGCGTATGGGCTATGCTAGTAGCAAAACAACCGTCAACAAACAACAGTTCATATGTCGAAGACGATAAAATGTCGCTAGCCATGGTATTCATAATTCAGTAGCAGAGGAGGTGACTTAGCCGACAGTCAATGAGCCAAATAATTGGCAAATGGGTAAAGCTACAAACACATAAACATAGTCTGCAGCCCTGCATTGTACGTTTAAAATGGTTCAAAGTTGTTATGTCAGTCCTTTCATTTTAGCAATTCAAGTTTACTCTTCCTAGGTGTCTTACCTTAATACTACGACACGTTTTTTTCTTTTATGGGCATACGCTGTACCTAACTACAGTCAGGACAACATAAATCTCTCCATGCGAAAATGTTCCAAGTGGACGTGAAGACATGTATTATGCTGCGTTCGCTGCAAAAGGAAATATGGGAAATACGCCTCCACCATGTTGATATGTATTTGTGTGTATGAGAAACAAATTGTATTGGCTATATATCCAATAAAAGTTAAACGATAAAAAAAATATATATATTCCCATACGACAGTATTGTGTAATCAAAGCTCTCATAAAATCTAAGACGTTTACAATCACAGCCATTCCATGCTAGAATTCATCTGGCACCTGAATGCACCATCAGCTAGGTGGAAACCGTGTAGATAAACAACGTCCCAATACTTTGGGAGGAACCTTTATAGGAAGAGGATTTTACTTCTGTAACGTCTGTAACAGATATTAGTTAAGTTGTACCGATGACTTCGCGTAATTTGTTTTATAAACTAAGACAACTAAGACGGTGTTGCGTGTTTATTCTCTAGATGTCGAAATGATTGTAAGCAGTGAGTTTCAAAAAGAAGCGGAACGGAGCCCCAAAACCACTTTGACAACATAAAGCCGTCAAAATTGTATTTCCGGTGTGAGTAAAATCTAAAACCCAACTCGTATTGTGTGGGTATACTTAAGCGTATAATTTAGTAATAAAAAATTAATGAATACGCAAATCTTATTTTCATCGTAAATATTCATGGCCATAAGTTACGGGTCTGTGCAAGAGTACATAGACCTAACATTTGCGCTTTTAATTTGAAGGAAAACCTGTCGTCACTCTGGCCGCTGTTACCTCTGGGTAATATGAAAACAAACGTCGACGCCATTACTTTGGACAAACGTAAATATTATCACGCTTTACGCATGATTATATAAAGGTAATAGTGTCGACTACTTGTGTAGGCTAGTATATTGTACTGTGCTAGCTAAGAGCATCGTGCAACATTACTGTAAAACTACAGTGGAGACGCACTAATGTGCAAAATCTGCAACGCTTAGATTCAATGATATCTTTTTCCCGCGATTTAATAATGTGTCCCGTTAAACCAGCAAATTGGTGTTTTATACGGTAATGTCTTTCTTTTCTAGCTCCCGTGGTGATGCTGTGGTGGAGGAACTACTGTGCATCGTAAATATTCTGACGGAACGTAACTGGCGACACACAGGTTGACACTACAAACATGCCTCGACCTGCTCGGAGCAGGCTGTCTCCATGGATAGAGAGTCTGATCCTGAGTTATGGCACCCAGGAGGAGAGCAGCGGGTGGCTGAAGGCTCATGTCATCGGGGTGGGTGCGATGCCTCAGGACCAGGCTCAGGGCTCTGACACCCCCACAGGGCTGCTCTTCCTGTCCGACGGGATGCTCCAGATCCCTGCCATCCTCACCGCCTCCGCCTGGGAGCATCTTCAGGAGAAGGAGGACCGCGAGACTTTCACCAGTCTGGTCAACACAACAGTGTGCATTCAGGACTACCGGCTGCAGTTTTTCATGGCCCACGAACAGACTAAATGCAGGTTCTTCTTATCAGTTGGAGAGCTGGCTACCACTGCAGCCGGTCCAGTGAAAGACAACACCCCTTGCTGCACGACACTGCCCTCCGTCAGACAGGAGATCTTTAAGACATGGAGGGCCATGCTGGGTCAGGAGGTGCAGGATTCTCAGGCAAGCCAGTGTGGGTTTGATCTGTCAGAGCTGCTGGGGGAGTGGCAGCATGACTGTATGCAGGCTCTTCTGGAGGATGTTAAGGAGAGGCTGATGACAGCGAGCAGCCATCCTGTGAACCCGCAGCCCTCAACCTCAATTTACACCCCACTGTCAACCCAAGCGGACACAGCCACAGCCACGAGCTGGGACGTTGAAAGGGTCGGATATAAAAGAGTGAAATGTTTTAGAGTCCCTATAAAGTATCTTCTCCTCCCAGAGGAACATACTATGCAGCTGCCAACACCACCAAATGTTGGAAGCAGTTCAGCAAGTGGGCTCCCTGCTACTACGGGGGACAGAAAGCAAGATTTGCCTCAGGTCTCCAAGCCATCAGAGACCACACAGCCTTCTGTTGATCATGCAGAGTGGAGAATAGCCAAGCCAGCAGTTCTGGTGACAGGCCACAACACCATTGAGCCCTCATCTCTTCTGGTGGAGGACAGCATGCTACATGGGGTCATGATTGCAGGGATGACTGACAGAAGCATCAGATCCTCATCAAACCCCTGGGATATGTTTCCTCCACCATGTGACACCTCCTCATCCTCTAATCCATCCCCAGACGCAACACCAACCCACTCACCACACAATCCTACTGCTGCTGAGGCCAAGCCCGATTGTGCTGTCATCTTAACCAGCACGCAACTTCCTGTCCACAGCTCGAAGGAATCCCAGCACACATCAGAGCACAGCAAGGGAGAACACAGCTACCTCCCGCCGTACCAGAAACTACAACACTTATCTAGCCTCCCCACCACTGCTGGCTCTTCAACTTCTGTGGCGCCACCAGAACCCTCTATCAACCTGCTGTCTGCCACAGATGAACACTGCACCAACACAGCACAACAAAATCCTCTGACTTTGGACCAAGAAAGACAGATGTTGGAGCAGGACATGGAGGAGACTGTTGAGAGAAAATGCAGAAAGGCAAAGAGAAAGAGAAGTGAGCCCACACCAGAAGCACTTACTGCCGTAGTGGATGAGGAAGAGGCAGAAGCTCAGATTGGTGGGAGTCCTCCGTCTTGGCTCTTTGACACTCAGACAGGCTCCACAGAGGGCAGCAGTTACCAACAGGGTCAAACTGCAAGGACTGTTAGGAGAACGACGCCCACTGTTCACAGTGATGGTCAGCTGTTCTCTTACTCTTACCGAGTGTCGGGACAGAATCTGCAGGACTTCAGTCAGTTCAAAGTAGCTAAGTCCTGGCTGCACTGGGCTGTCAAGTATCTTGTTGTTCCAAAACAGAGAGATAATCCACACAACACGTCAGGAACCTCCAATCAGACGTCATCTGAAAGGCCCGAGGTTACCTCACTTTAACTTCCAAATGTTGATGAAGATGAAGCTCTGTTGTTGTTTCAGTAGTTGTTTTCAGCATGTTCGACATTACAATCTCCGATATTGTATATTTTATGTTAATGTTCCAGAGCAGCTTTGTATAGTTGAGTGTACATGAGTTGGTAAAAAAATCTTGGTACATGCTAAATTTTTAACGTGTTCGGTGAAAATAAATAAAAACACATTTTGCAACAAAGTTGCTTTGTTTCAACATGACCCAAGGCTCACTTGCCAGCTTTTCCCCCCTTAACTTTCAACCACATCTTGAAGAAATATTCGTAGGAAGTTTGATCATGTTGTAACATTACACTCAGCTGTCCACTGAACTTGACAAAAAAAAAAAGTATTAATGCTTAATACTCCATTAATCATCTTGGCAACGTTAGGGTATAAACATCAGATATACACTTTTGACACATAAGGGCCTTTTGAAAAGAACATTTCACATAAAAATTATTATTATGTCATTATCTACTCACCCTCAAGCCGATGGAAATTAGGATTAAGTTTTGTAGTTCAAAAAACTAGGAGCTTAACAGAAAACCGGGGTTGCATCATTCTCCTAAACAACTGAAGTAGATGTGGACTTGTTTTAAAGCGCATAAAAAGCGACTGAATAAGCCCTCAGCCTCCATCACACAAAAGGCCTCTCTTAGTGTAAGTGTGGATAAGGTTTCACATTCTTACACACTCAGTTGTGTAAATTGTTTCCACACTAGTTTTGATGTCACAGCATTATGCTCATCCGTGTGTGACCTGTGTGGTGTGTCATCTACCTGAATGAATCTTCTCAGGCAGCAGGTTTATTTCACATCTGTATTTTATAACAAAGGACAAAAGAGTAGGGAGCTCTGTTTTGCAGCAAATCCTCCTTTTTTGGATTAAGATATGTTATTACATAGGACTCTGTACAATGCATAGTGATCATATAGTGGATTTAAATTCACGTAAATAAAATAAATGACAACAAAGATTGTTTCTTAAATTTACAAGGAGAAATTAGCCTTTTACTGCACTGTATACAATTACATATGGTAACATACCTGCATTTTGTAAAGGACAAAAGGGTCGGTAGACTTGTCATCTCTTGTGGACAAACAGCAGATGAATATCAAAAATATTAACTTTCTGTATTGATTTCTTTACTTTAGTGGTTAAATTAATAAAAATGTTGCAAACTTAATGTAGGACAAATAATATAAGTACAACCAGCTCAACTTCAATGTGCTTTTCTAGTTAATTTACATTATTTTTGTCCACAGACATGTTACCTTGCATCAAATCCTCCATTTGCTCCACTTCTAATACAGGTAAAATTTACAACAGCAGGTGGCGTAGTTGTCCCGTTTAGTGGTGTTTAACATCAACCTTTTTAACTATGTTATACTGGGTGATCAGAACATCATCCGTACCCATCTACAGAGCATCAGTGACATCAGTGAGGTGAGATGTCTGCACAGAGCCCAAAGATACTAAAAGACAACAGCCACCCAGCCACAGTCTGTTCACCCTGCTGCCATCTGACAACAGATACAGAAGTATCTGCTGCTGTACCACCAGACCACAGAGCAGTTCACCCTCAACACTCCATCATGAACTTTTCATTTTTATGCTTTAATTATTATTAATTAATGTGTCTATATTTATCTTGAATGTGTGAAACTGAGATTTGAGATGAGCCAAGAGAAACTTTTCTTTCTGCAATGGATGAAATCTTAAAATCTGTATCATATTTTTACATGTTAAAACATGTCCAAGGGGCAACTTCAAGTAGCTACAAGGAATAGCCTACCTTGTGGATATAATGAAGAGTGAGTTACGTATTTTAGGGTAATGTTTGTTTACTAAACTTAGAAAAGGCAAAGAAAATAATATCTTTGACATTACTCTTTGCCATTAGCGTCGTCAGTTTAGGAAGAAATGTATAACATTTTTCCTCTCAAGTATTGCATTTTTAAAATTCTGGGTGGTAAACACTGCCAATGTGGGCCTTTGTTGAGGTGCGACCCC
Organism: Pagrus major; assembly: GCF_040436345.1. Taxonomy (NCBI): domain Eukaryota; kingdom Metazoa; phylum Chordata; class Actinopteri; order Spariformes; family Sparidae; genus Pagrus; species Pagrus major. The sequence continues at coordinate 25,983,104 of NC_133222.1, read as the reverse complement.
ATCAGCATGTGGGTGAGTAGATAATAACTGAATTGTCATTTTTGGGTGAACTGGTCCTATAGCATTACGACTGTGATAAGTGGTTAATAGCCTTCTTAAATACTCCAACTGCTCTCATCATTGGCTCATATGTGTAGAGCACTGGCTGATATCTAAATGCTGTCTGTTGCATCAATATAAATTATTAAATGTCTTTTCTGCCATATGGATAGAAGGAACTTCCCAGCAGATGTCCTTTGAAAATGTCAAATCCTGTTTGCTGTGGTTTGTACATGTCTAATATTGCATGTTAGTTTAGTTTTATTTGCTAATGAATCACCGTCTGCTGAGAGAGAAACAGAGAAAAGAGCAACTTCTGCGTTTATCCAATGAAAGCTCAAAAAAACCCTAATGTAAGCAGGAGCCAGCTGTGCGCACTTGTAAAGTTGTTATAATCCTCCTTTGACCTATAAACAGGAAAATACATAATATAAAGCATCATGCTCACATCTACAAATAATACACTGTCTATGTTGTCCTTGTAAGGCAATACAGCCCCACGAGCCTGCGTGCAGCTTCTCACAGGAAAATTAAAAGTCCATGTTTCAAAGTTCAGCTTTGATACAAACAAAGCCTGTTACTGTATCTAATGAGCAGAGGCACCATCAAGTAGATATGGCTCTGTCCAAGTCACTTACAGGTTTAGGTATCATTTAGTGTGATGTATGTGTAATGTAAAAAGTAAATGTATTACTTGACGAAAATGAAGATATTGTGTTAAATATGTTACTCTGGTAAAAGAGAAAATCATCCATGCAAATCACTTGAGAAACAAAAGCTCCTCAGCTCCAGACTGACTTTACTTTGACTGGTTCTGCTTTGTAAGAAATGTTCTTGTTTCTTGTTTGTTTGGCTCATTGTTTTTTTTAATTGTGAACTTAAACAGGGGCTGCAGATGAAAATGAGTTTAAATCTAACTTTTGGACCATACATCAAATGGTTGTATTTTGAGTGTAATATCGTACATGGTCTCTTTACAAATGAAATAGAAAAACGTGTGTACATCAAACAGTAAACATGAAGTACACTGAGACAAACACGATCAGAAATACAGAGAGAAGGTGGTGGATATGGAAACTGCACTAAAAGGAATGGAAACAAGTGGTGAGCACGGTGTCCTGTGTCACAGTTCTAATAGTAACGACATAAATGACGTATTTGAACCATATAGGAACTACAGAGATGGTTTAAGTCTACCAGAATAGTTTGCGGGGAAAAAATAAAATAAAAATAAAGAAGTAACTCCCAGTAACTGACAGTGTTTTAGTCTATTTGCTCTAAAAACCTGGAACCAAATAACTAAAAAAAATTAAATATGAAAAAAAAAAAATCAAGAATGTGAATTTTTACAAAGGTATTGTTGTTGTTGTTGTTGTTGTTGTGTGTGATATCTGTATTGGTGTTTAGGATAATCATGCTTTCATGCATACTTATCTTTCACACATGCATGCTGTGTATGGAGCAGCTGTAGCTGTAGTCGTTACTGAGATCATTCAGCTGACATGTTGTCAGTCAGCCAGCAGTCACTGTCCTCACATGTTCTGTGAATCAAAGCTCTGTGCTGTTTGCTATAGAATCAGTTCCGCCGCATAAACAGCCCCTCGGTGTCCGTTCTGTCGGACTGGAGGAAGGTCTGACAAGAGTCAAAGAAACTGTTCCAGTTATTTTCCCTTTTAGACACTTTGTTTTCATTTGAGCGAACCCACAGCAACTCCCAGAAAGGACTCGGCAATGTTTGCTTGTTCTCTCTGTGTGAGCAACTCTCAGCGTCAGCGGTGGACGTGATATTTCAAACAGCACATCAGTGCGTTTATGTATTGGGTGCCCGGAAATTTTTCCAAATAAACACAGCTTGATTCAACCTGGGTGGGCAGACTTATCAAGCGACTAATTCTATAAACAGATGAGGGAATAACCCGGCACCTCATTGGTTGTGAGGCAGACGGGGGGAACATGAGGGAGTTTCAGCGCAATGAAATTTTAATTAATGTGGGTGGGCTGAGAACACCACCGACTGTTTATGATGGACAATTTATTTCCCAGTACAAAGTCAACATAACACAGCAAACGCACAACAATTATTAACATTTTCTGGGGCCCCATGAGGTTGAGGAGTCAGTCAGTGGAGGAGAGGAGCTCCGGGAGCAGCCTCAACTTTCACCGGGACACACTTCGGCGTCATGACTCTCTACCACGGCCGCCTGTCGTCGCTCGGAGTGCCGTCCTCGGCTCTGAGCCTCTCCGGTCCCCCATTGATCTATCTGTACGGAGGGGACAGCGGAGGGGTCGTACCAGCTGGTTTGAGCTTCGTACCGGCCCACCAGGAGCCTCCGCAGAAGCCGCCCTACAGTTACATCGCGCTCATCGCCATGGCAATCAAGAGCGCACCGGAGCAGCGCGCAACGCTCAGCGGTATCTACCAGTTCATCATGGACCGGTTCCCCTTTTATCACGACAACAAGCAGGGCTGGCAGAACTCCATCCGCCACAACCTCTCCCTCAATGACTGCTTCATCAAGGTGCCCAGAGAGAAGGGCCGGCCCGGTAAAGGCAGCTACTGGACGCTGGACACCAAGTGCCTGGATATGTTTGAGAACGGCAACTACCGGCGGAGGAAGAGAAAGGCAAGGAGCCAGCAGGAGGTTGTGGACGCCAAATCCGCTGGACACAAGCGCACCAAGGGCCCGGGGCCCTACAGGGACCCTCAATCCTCTCTGAAACACCACACCGGCTCCGGGATGACAGAGGTACCATCGAGGCAGGATACAGGGAGGATGGAGACGCAACCAGACTCAAAAGCCGTTCTTGTCGAATTTAACCACGCGGAACAGACACAAAATCCCCCCATACAGAGACTGAAAGTGGCCACTAACCAGGACACCGTGGCGTCCACCGGGAGGAGGCTTGACGCACTCCAAACTGAGCCTTGTCCCGCTCCGAGACACGCTCCGTTCTGGACTGACGGTGCGCATCTCCTCGGCGCGTCGCTCCGCCGGGAGCCAGGGGAGAGAAGGTCCATGTTCAGCGGAAGAGAAAGAGAGAAGGGTCCGCTCTGCGCCGTCAGATGCGCAGGGAACACAAACTTTGCTGCACTTGCACAGGACAGACCGAAAGGAAACGTTCAGAGCAGGGATAAATCGAAAGGGTTTAGCATCGAGAGTATCTTATCGAAAAGTGAAGACGAAATGCGCAGCAACCTCGTCGGTCTGTCAGCAGAGACATGCGCAGAGCGCCAAGGTCCTGCTCTCAGCTCGCCTGTGGTCCTCGGTGGTCGACCGCATCAGTTGTACCAGATGGGATTCCCCTTCTGCTCTTACATGTCACTCACCTACCCCGACAAAGTACTACATTTTAAATGAGTACAGCTATGACTCAAGACTCCAATGTATTTTACACACGGATCAGTAAACATGTAAAGTGTGTGATGAGCTTTGCATGATGATTTACTCTGAGACAGTTTACTGTTCTGCTCTTTTCAGAATCTCTGCCTTCATCATCTACTGCAATGTTCAGAAATTGACAAAGCAGCAGGGAGGCTTTCACTTTTACGCATGCGCAATTGTCAGGTTTATGGCTTTCGCTGTTTCCCAAACTGTTGCTCCTCGAAGTGTACGGAAACCTACTGCTCAATTCAACTAAAAAGGTCAAAGTGTATAAGGATGTCATGGTCACATGATCATTTAGGGAAAGATATATTGAGCATTTCTCTCTTATTTCATGATGATAAGACTCCTTGAAGTAAATATGTTTTCCTAATTCAAAGAAGAATCTTGAATGTCATGGCTGAGCCTGTGTGGCCTATACAGTATATTGGAACTCTGGAGATACTGTACAATATGAAAATAAAGTTTAGTACTCATTAATGTCATCAAATTTACTCGACTCTGCTCTGAATTTCATGTGCAAAATAGTTTAGTTTGTTCATAAAATGATAGCGTCATTAATTCAACTTGTGAGTCACAATAGAGATACTGCTGGAAGACGGGGCTGGTGTTATTTGAATGACATGTCACCTGCAGTTGTTCCTGTTTGTGATCAAAAGTAGATTTGCACTAACATGAAACAGACAGATAACATGCTCATTTGTGTATTTTCTTTGCAGTTGTGAAATATAAATCTTATGACACTCTGAGGATAGCCGGGCCTCAACTTTCTGTTTTTAGTATCTTGACTTCTTCTGGTAATCACTCAGGTGAAATAATATGAAACAGGAAAATCATTCATGATCACATCACCCTTAAATGTGTCTGTTTTTGTGTTGGTAAAACCTAAAATGACAGACTTCACTGTATTTAAGTTCTCATAGTTCTATTAGTGCTACTAATGATGAATGGTGTGTGAGGATATTATCACAATAACTAGTTTATTTAAATGCAAAAATTCAACAGTAAAATAAAACTGGACATTAAAGGAACACTCCCCTAATAATTGAATTATCCACTCACCACCATGCCGTTGAAAAGTCGGGTGAAGTTTCGTAGTCCACAAAAACATTTCTGGAGCTTCACAGCAAAAAAGTGATGCAGCATCCTCCTGAACAACTGAAGTAGATGGGGACGTGCTTTAGAACGTGAAAAAACAACCATACACCTCGCCTGGTAGTCCAGGTCTCTGGAAGCCTGAGAGACAAGATCCCAAATTGATTGATTAAAATGTTATTTGCAACCTTTTATAAGCTGAAATCTTCACTATAGCTGCTAAGCTAAAAGCATTAGTGTGTACCGCTTCTTGTGTAAATGATGTCTTTTCAAATCAGTTTGGGACCTTTCAGAGACTTGGAATATGCCAGATGAAGTGTATGGAGTCATTTTCTGTATTTTTTTAGTTGTTAAACAAGTTGTTTCAGAGAATATGGCAACACAGTTTTGCTGCAAAGTTCCAGAAATGTTTTGTAGACTACGAAACTGTTCCTTTAATACTGCCACTGGATCACTTCAAGTGTAGCAGCATTCTTTGAAATAAGAGCCCTGGTTGACTGAATGACTTCATCCTTTAGAGTTTTCCTAGAGTTTAGTAAACTTGACAAAAAAAAGCTTAACTCAAGGACCAGTGTCTAGCCACACCTCATGGTCTTCCTTAGCAGATTAAGTTTGCTCAGTTGTCATGCATAGAATTTAATTACTCAGCAAACTCCATCTGCCGAGGTGGAACTGAGAAGCAGAGTGAGGGTTTCTGGAACAATACTGTCAAGGTGCATGGGGAAGAGAAAAAAGTCTAAAGAGGACAAAACTCCAGCAACACTCGTAGTATCAGTCGACCGTAAGACACAAGAGTCTCTTCTGTCAAACAATCGTTTCCAATTTCAATAACTTTTAAGATTCAAGATTAATGTGTCATTATGTAACGCAAGATTACACAAGGACATGTATGCTTGTAATTCCCTGAGCTACATACAAACACAAAACAAAAGCTATACAGACTAATAAATATATAATAATCAAAAATAAATTATTCATGGTTGAGTTGTCATATAGTATCCTTTGGGCTCTGTGCAGATGTCTCACTTCACTGATGTCGCTGATGCTCTGTAGATGGAACCAGTGAGGAGGTGCTGTTAATCACCCACTGTGGAGCCTTCCTGTGCTGGGCCGTGATGAACTATGCCGGTTTGTAATGTTTCCAGTCAGGATGCTTTCTATTGCTCCTGTGACTAGGCCGACGAGAACTCAGCACCAGAACTTTTAGAAGTAGATCATTTTCTGTGCTTTTTTTAAAATGATTTTTCAGCAGGATGGTGATGAGTGACGACCCCGTGTTCACTGTGATTTTTGATTCCCAGGAACCTAAAGAAGAATCAGTATCCCTCTGGTTCCCCTGATAAAGGCTGTGGACCATGGGTCATAAAACACCCATTCCTGAAAACTACAGTTTAAATGACAAGTGAGAGAGTCACTCTAAATTACTCTCCCACTACATGGTCCTTTTTTAAAAACCTATGTACATTTCCAGTAAGGCTCCATCTCGCAGTAGAATGACACCTGCATGAAATCAAAGAGCTCTGCTGACAGCATCATTACAAACAGAGCAGGCATGTCTAAATATAGGCCTACACACTCATCTGAAAAAGCTTGACTGTGCGAGTCCGGCGCTGTGCAAATCAGGAATGTTTGTTGAAATAAATAAACTTCCCCACATTTGAGGAAAGGAACTCACAATCACAAGCATTTCCTGTGTATAGGATTCTTTTGGTCAGACGTGTAAATAAAACATGATGAAAACCTCAGAAGGGAGAGAATGGAGGAGAGGAAAGAACAGAAATGAGAAAGATAGGCTAAAGTGAAAGCTTTGCACTTTGTCTCTGGGATTTGGGTACATTTCGTACCAACACATGAACCACTGCAACTGGCTCTTCACCCTCAGGTGAACAAGGTCTTACTAGGGAATCAATAGATGACAGTTTTCTGATGGTCTGAGTGTTTGAACAGTAACAAATCCTCATGAGAAAGCAGCACAGACTAAAGGGAAATCCTCTCAGTTTTATTTGTGATCTGAGAAAACAAACTGTGGCTGATGGCTTGTGGTTGGACACTCTAACCTACAGTACATTGAGCATTAGCACCAGTCTGAACTCTCTGGCTGGGACTTCTATGATTTTGGTGCTTTTCTCTCAGCAAACAGCCTACTGGATACAGATCCTGGATTATTTGTATTATTAGGATTAGTTTAGTAATCAGACCAACACTTCTGTTTTTTCTAAATGTAGTTTATCATAATCTGCACCTGTTTGTGAAAGGCATCCTCCAATCCAAGTTTCTTTAGCTGCTATTTGTCCTAAATGCATTTACTTACTTACTTAAAGTCTGTTTAGATGAAACTCGTCCATACACTCTTTTTTCCTCAGTTTCCTGAAGAAAGATGTGCTTTCAATTTGAAAGCAAGCTGTTAACAGTATCTCATGTTAATATACCACAATTGTAGTTTGAAAGCTAGGAAGTAGTTGGATAGAGCTTGTAAAGTTACCTTGAAGTAAGACTATATGAATGGCTTTAATGACTCCTGGGAGTCAACAAATGTTTCAGCAGGCTGGAGGCCAGCGAGCTCAAGGAAAGTCTGAGTGGGGGCCTGCCAGCCGTTGGCTAGCTGGCACAGGTGTTAGGGAGAGGCTAGCGGCCTGGTGGCTAGGTGTCACTGGAGCTTGAGCTGCCAGAGGCTAGCAGGCTCACCAACCCGAACCTAATTGAACAAGAGGTGCAGAGGTCCAGTCTGGAAGCTGGAAACCTGGGGCTGAGGCGTGGGCTGGTAGCTGGGAACCTCACACCACAGACTCAGTGAGCTGCCATCAGCCTTATGGCCAGAGCATAAATCCTCATCAGGGACGGACCGGAAAAACTAAATTATTGACTCACCATCAGAGTCGTTAGGATGGATGAGAGGCTGGAAGACAGGTAGGGATGTCTCTGCTGGGTCCATGGCTGGTCGAGCCACACTGTCACAATGAGAGCAGAGGTGGACTAAAATGCAGTAGATGGCAGGAGGATGGTTGGATGAAGTTTAATTCAGGCAAACACGACAGCAGAACCAGGGAAACTCAACAGATGACTCGACAGAGACAACTAAAAACTGGACTTAAATACAAACTAAATTAACGAGGTGATGAGGTGCAGGTGGAGAGAGGTGGAGAACCACAGGTGAGGGTAATAAGTGGAAAAACAGTAGGAACAGGGAAGGAGCTGATAGGTAGGAAAACACAGGTAACAGGGCTGGACTAACTAGACGGATACAAGACAGGTGTGGCAGGAAAATCTTGCTGGTGAGGAGCACAAGGGAAAACAGAAACAGGGCAAAAGACACCACAAAAACCTAGAAAACACATAAAACACACAGAAAATGAAACTTAAATTATAGGACCATGACATGTTAGTTGCTGTTTGCGGCTGTGATGTACATGTTGCAGTGTTAACGTAAGGTGACTGTAGTGTAGCAGTTTAGGAGCGTATACAAATATCACTGGACTTTCTTTATCATAAATTAACTTGGCTTGTAATGACATCACTGCAGCAATGCTAAGACTGGATTTGTCACACAAACTATTCGATGTAAGGAAGTGTGTTTTCAGTTTTGTATTTCCACACTAATGACTGCAGGTTTGAACTTATCATTTGATGCTTGAGGTAAAAAAAACTTGCTATCCTAAGCGAGAAGGTTTTATTTTTCCGACACCAGTCTGTGATTTGGACAAATGCCTCAAGAGTTTAAAGAACACAGCACCATCCTTTTTGAAGCATGCATTTGTTGCTTCAAAAAGGATGGTGCTGGTGTTTGTGCCACCTATTCTCAGTGTATTTCTAATAGTGCATCAAACAATGGATAAAAAGTACATGAGCCATTTATAAAGCCAATAGTTACATTCTATATATCTTTCATAAAAGGTGTCTTATTGTAGAGTGGTACTGTGTTTTTGTCACACTATTCCCAAGGTCAAGAATGGACTGTCACAGGCTTCCCCCTTTCCCTCATGGGCCTTTGTGGCCATCACTGCTCAAACTGGGTTCTTCTCCTATTGAATCCAAACAAACCAGAAACAGAAAACACATCACTTCCTGTTTGACAGAGGAAAAGACCTACCAGACAGTATGTGTTTAGAGCACTGAATGTAAAAGCTTTCATCAGGTTGAGTCACTGCTCTGTTGTAGTTATCGGTCATAGAGAGCAGCAATATGGACAAGTATTTATATGAAGATGTTGTGAATTATTACTGCAAACTAAATTTAGTCTCCAAACTGGCTGGGGAAGATGTCGAGGGAAAGCTAATGCAGAACACGTTCGATAACACGTGTTAAAAGACTGTCAACTACCAGTCCATATATTTTACTGCAAAAATGTTTAGCCAGGGCACATGTTCACAATTTGATCCAAAGACATTTGGTTCACACACTCATGCAGGCCGTGTTCAAACCAACTTAGCTCTAAAAATGTAGCTTCTTGTTTATGTCAGTGAGGCCAGTCTGGCAATGGTGTTGGGTGCCAACAATCAGGACCTTGGCATAGAAGACAACATGAAAGCTCAAAGAATGAACTAGTTCAGGTTCATTTCTTGCATATTCATCTGACTTTTAGCAGCAACAAAGTTATATAGGGCATTACTCATAAGATTTAGTCTGGTATCTAGTTTATTACATTTACAGTGTCAACTAACACATTACGACCCAACCTCATTGTCTGGGGTCCATAATGTCATATACTATATCAACATGTGTTGTATATGACAAACTAAATATCTCTGGAAAGCTGCATGTTAGTGACTTAATCTGCTTTTTGCCCAGAAGGACACCGGCATGCTAACAAGGCCTCTGGTGTGATCGTTTCCCTTTGAGCAGCTTTGTAATCCAGCCTGAACTGCAGTGTCTTTTTGGTGACTTTGTGAAATAAATCAGTAATGATAAATCCATCACTGAATGTCCTCTCTTATTATTTATCTCCCTTCTTGAAAACAGTTTTTGGTGTTGTTAGCATGATTGTTAGACCACCACTTGCAATCCCATGAAGCTTTGGGTTGCGTTTATTGATGAATCAGAGGCCGTGTTCATGACTTGTTAATCAATCAGAGGCCATGTTCAGTGGGATCCATAATAATGCTGCTTTGTATGTAACATTAACCTATTCCACTTATTCCATGCGCACCTTTAATCTCTCGCTGGAGTTAGCTTCGCTCATATTCATTAGTTGAAAATGGATACTTTCAATGAACACGCTCTTTTAGTGTACTCATGCACAACTGACTTTGGGCTTCCTTGACCTTTTTATAACTTGTTGGGTCAGCTAGGTGGACTGGTACTGTAGCCAAAGTACATGACTTCAGGAACATGGTTTAACTCATTTATATTAATGATATATTACTATAATTTGCAAAAACAGATTGGTGACAAATTAAAGATCAAGACAAACTAAAGTGTGTTAAGGCGTTGTTCCACCTCCAGAAACTTGATGTCTCCTGTCACTGCAGGGATAAGCTGCGAAAATATACAAAATTGTGTAATTCCGTGCATAATTCAATGCACAAACTCCAGCCTCACAAACAACCACAGGGTCTCTCTGACACACTTGACACATTACAGAGTTAAGATGCATTGCAGGTCTGTTGTGTTTAATTTCATTCATTGTACAGGTGTACTGTATATCCACATGCATACATGGTCTCTCTGTATGTGTGTGTTTGTGTCCAGGTTGTAAACAGCATCAGTCCTGATCTGGAGGACATCTGAGGCACATCATGATGTATAGAGTTCTCTGCCAAGAAACCTAACTTGATTAGCAGCTAATGTGGCCTGAACCAAGTCCATCAATCTTCATCATGGCCCCGCCCTCCCCTGGTGCTGAGTGTGTATTTGAACAAGTGGAGCTGGTTTATGTAGAGAGTGAAAAAATATAATAAACACTGGGATTAGGAGCCCTTTTGAACCAGCGAGCTTTAAACTCTGTGATTTAGCACTGAGCTGCACATGAAACAGAGGTGACACTTTTTAGAGTAAAAGTAATATTTATCTCTCTCTGTTACTATGGAGACTTGTCAGCTATGCCTTAAAATGAGACATGAAGAAGATATTTAAAGTCAGCTCAAACTTTCTGAACTAATCTGCCCCACACACAGAATGTACAAACCTACTTACACTGTCTGCCCCCTTAAATAGAACAGAAAAACAAAACACATCTCTGCACAGTAGAAACGGGTTCTCTAACTTTTCTTGTGAAACACTGGATGGTTTTACCCCCTTGTGTCTGAAAAATCAAACAAATCTGTAAAGGTAAAATTCAGTCTTTGATTGAATTGGTCATAGTCATATTAGCAGACAACACATGGTTTAAAAGGGTCGCAAGCCAAACAGGTAGAGACAGTCATTTAGTTTTCTTCCCTCCACTATTCCCAAGGCTTTGAATTATAAAGGTTTGTTTAGTTTTTATACAGTAACACAATCCTGGATGATGAAAGTGATACCTGCATGTTGTCCAACCATCATTATCAAATCCCTTCAAAATGAATCTGGTCATATTTCGGTCCACATATCTTTTCATCAAATAGTTTACAAATGTATGTCTTATACAATACACATAGTTATCCTTCACTTTTTCTGTCAATATATTAAATGTTCATATCAGATGTGACACCGGGTGTTTATGGGTCATTATGTCTTACATAATGCATTAATTCTATAGAGGCCTATTCAGTCCCAGTGTATTTATAATATAGCACCTGTAAGCAGTCCAAACAACACATAACATTTCAAAATGCTAATTATTACAGCTGCTTATAAGGATGACATGTTTATGTATCCAATATCATAATGCATTAAAGCCTAATGTGGAAGTATGATAAAGCCCCAACACACTTCCATCACATCTGTAACTTAATGAGTTTTCATTACTGTGAACATGGACACAATCATACTCTTATTTGAATCTTTATTATTGTTGTTTTGATTCCACGTTTTTTTTGGCCCCTTTCAACTCCTGCATGCTTTCAGCTCCAGAAACCATTCAAATATCACAATGTCCAGCTCCTTCAGGAATGGTGTGCTTGTATTCAACTTTTTTATACCTGCCATACTTCTAATAATATTTAGCTCCTCTCAACAAAATCTTGCCGTAGAAAATGAACGGGGGCACATGACCACAAGGTTGCTGGTTCCAATCCCGCCTCCAGCTACTACTACAACCTTTATCATGACTACTGCAACTACCACTCTGTATGCACATGGCTGACTGGATGATTGATTACACCTTTAGTAGTGTCTGAATGTTTCAAGTAGAACAGCAAGTAGAGCCCCTCTCCTTTATCAATGTTAAATGTGCCAGTATTATTACTTAGAGTACAGGTCAAGAGTCAACCACCGGAAAAACTATGAAACTGTGTCAGAATCTCTTTGCGAGTTTGACAGACACTATATATGAAAATATACCACAAGTTGTGCCATAGTAGTAATATTATTAGAGCTTGTGCCCCATGTGTCCTCAACACAGTGGGCCAGGGTTTGAATCAAGCCCTTTACTGCATGTCATCCCCTCTCATTTCCATTTCCATTTCCTTTCACTCTTTCTTGTTCTGTCACGAATAAAAATCAAAAACAAATTCCACATCCCTCATGTGTTATGACTTTTATGCACACAAACGGACATAAACATGTCTGTCTGGAGCTGTGGTTGAGAGGTTTGAGCATAGAACTCAGGGCCATGCACTGGACCACAAGATCACTGATTTGAATCCTGACTTTTGGTGAGGCAGTGTGAGGCAATTTCTGCATTTCCAGCAATGGGCATTTTAGCATTCACACTGCATTTTCAGCAGGGAATACATTTTCTAGTGTTTAGTCATCCAAAATCACTCAGTGCACTGCTCACAGTAAGCATACATGCTTCTCTAGTTTCATCTCATCACTGATTTTTGTGACTTTAAGTCCTTAAACCTACACTGCTGAGATCAATCATCAAGTATTTACATTTACAGTATGTTCAGCCCTCTTTGGCATTCATACTAGCTGGTTGGTTTACTAAAACTCTGTAAAACTTTGGTTATTTTTCTCCACCTGTTGGATATTCAACCCAAACAATGAGATTATTTCTTGATATTCAATACACACATACATCGCAGTAGTGTAACACACAGAAAAAAAATATTTATTTAATGTTTAACATCAGTGTGTTGTGGTGAAAGCAGCATTCCCCAAAAACTGAAAATCCTAAAGACAAAACATTTCCAGTCCTGCAGACGATGGCATCATGTAGGCCTTACTAATGAGGCGGCTGGCCAGTGAAATACTGCTCTCATCAAAACTTTTCAACATCTCTGCAGCTTTGCTTTCACGTACTGTAAATAAATATCCACAGTCTCATGAGGCTTGTGTGTGTGTGTGTGTGTGTGTGTGTGTGTGTGTGTGTATGAACACTGGCAGGAGGACTTGTACACAGCAGCAGGATTACCACCCCCAGACTGGGACCACCCTGACTTTAACACTTAATCCAGGAGGAAGTGGAGCTGCATCACAGGCTCACTTAGGGCCACCACCCCCTACACACACACACACACACACACACACACACACACACACACACACACACACGCATACACGCATACACGCATGCATGCACATACCCACACAGACACAGACAAGTCTATGCAAAGAGTAGGAATTGTGTTGCAATGGAGTTCGGAGTTTGTGTCCTCACGTACACACATATGCAAACATACACACATCTAATTTGAGCACTTCAGCTCCAACAAAACAGTTCAGATTTACACTGCACAGCTGCTGTTGTACTAGTCCAATATGTTTGCGAATGTGTTATTGTCAGAGTCACTATTGATGCATCATAGTTATGTTTCTATGGGCAGAGTGTTGTCAGAGTGTCAGTGTGTGTCTGCTGTAAAATACATTAGTGAACCGTATATGTGTTTTTCAGATGTCTGTGTGTGTGTGTGTGTGTGTGCGTGCGTGCGTATCATGAAGAAGAAAGAGTTGTGGAGTCACCTGATGTGAGATCACTTTGATTATCCTTAAACTGAGTCAGATTCAGATTGATATTAGATATGATTGTGTGATAATGTTTGGATTAGAGATTATTTATAATAGAAAAATCACAGCCAAATAGGCTCCTATTACAACAGCAAAATGTTATATAAAAAATAGAAAATGCAATAAAGAAAACAGAAAGATACATGACTTACAGAATATCATGCATAAAGGCTATGAGGAAACAGAAGTGCCTTAAACTTTGAACCTCTACTCAGCCAGCACCACACAATTACCTGGGTAATAGTAGAGTAATATGAGGTTTATATCTTTCCATATTTCAATTTATATCTGTTTACTTATTTCTAACTATCTATTCCCTGTTTGATATATTCCTTATTTTTGCTTATTATTATTATTATTATTATTTTTAACTGTGTATCGTCAGGTCATGCAGTAGTATCAGTCACCCATGAAAAACACAGGAGGAAATTGTCAGCATAGACGCTCACTGTGATGTTTGGGCCTCACAAAAGGTCTTTAAAGAAGAAGATTTGAATGTAAACCCTGAGATGTAAATGAAAGCTAATGAGTGGACTTCTCAGCTTTGATTATTTTGTAATACAGGAACACAAGAACTTGTACTGTATTTTGGAAATGTTCACAAACTCTAGAACTTTTCCTGCATTTTGCTATATTGGAGAGGATCTTGCAGCACTGACCTTTATTGTTTTTTCAAACACTTTTGTTTTACAAAGCCATTTTGCAGATAGAAAAGACCTAGGCTGAAACAAAGGTGGACATCTAAATGCTAGATGTCCAGACATGCATTGAAGAAATTGGATGAAATGTATAATTTTACACATGAACATACAGGATGTGCAGATGTTATTAAGACTTGTTTACCCCTTCAAAACCTCTGATGGAGGACCCACATGTAGAGACAAAGTGACGAAAGGTGTCTTGCATTGTGCTATGTAGGTTAAGTTCTGGTATTAATTATATGGAGGAGGGTGTTCATGGTGTGACATTGCTGACTGGCCTTTCACAGCTCATTATATGGTGTCCAATCAGAACACAGTCAGGGTAACTACTGTTTATTTATACAAAGAGCTGGAAATGGCAGAGAGGAGGCTGAGAACACTGGAACACTCCTGCACATTGTACTGCTACAGAGGGTCCCGGTCAACAGCTTACTCTTATTTACACAAGCTCTTCGATCAATAAAGTCTCATTGCTTTATAAATATTTATATAGTAGAATTACATTTTATGTTAACTTTAAAAAAAAAAAAGTTATGGTCTTTCAGAGGCTTCTCCATCAACAGGGAAATATAACTGTCAAAGTGGTCAAATGTGCAACATATCACAAAATGTGTTGTTAGAAGCTTCAGCTAAAAGTATTATTGGTCTTGAGTACTCTGGTGAAATGCTGCCCCCTGTATTTTTGGAGCTTCCTTCGAAATCTGGCTATATTTCACTAAGTACACCTTCAACAACTGCTGCTCTTTCCTACCTATCCTTGGTTGTAGCTAGCTACCGTTACCTAATTACAGTAGACATGTCTTTAACACAGTACATAGACATCTTCACCATAACGTCAACACTGTTGTTTTTTTCACACTTCACTCTGTTGAAAATGTTAGTTCATTTTATAAATGTTTTGTCACATCTTACATATTCCCCCTTTGATTGTCACGTATTTACTTACAGGTTAAGGAAAAGCACGTCACACAGATCCAAGAAGAGTTCACAAATTAAACATCAAAAATACATTTATTATAGTACCAGCAACTTGAATCAACATTATGACATGTCCAAGCAAAGCAAAGAGTTAAAAAAAAAAAGTAAGCATAAGACGGTAAAATAGCTAACATCTCTGTTCAGCATGTTCAGAGACAGCAGATAACACATGGAGCTGTCATGCTGAAGATTCTTCCAGGTTTTATCAGTCAACTCTGTAGTCGGCTAATGACAACATTGATATTAACTTTGTGTCCCCAGTATATAATGGGCTCCATGTTAGCTAACATTATAGCATACTGGTTAACCTTTGCATGACAGCTAACACATGATTTCCCAAATGGATGGATGCTTTCAGTTGTTCCCTAGGCAACATTCATGTTTTCAGCTGTAATGTTTCAATATCTCGATATAGCAAATCTATATATAGCTCAACGCTTTTTGCTGTGGTGGTTGGCTAGAATTGTTAGGATGATAAGCTAACATTTTTATACCTCTTAAGTCCCACTGTGGTAATAAAATTGATGATGCCAGCACTATTTCAATGGGAAGAAAATGAAAACTTGTAGCCGCTCTAAAGCAATGTAAATGGTAGGTGGAATCACATTATGGCCACAAAATTCTAAACAGTTTATCCTTGAGTCATATTGGTATTTTGTCCCAAATTTGAAGAAACTCCCTCAAGGCGTTATTAAGATATCAGCCTTACAAGAATGGGGCCCCATGATGAACATGATGTCACAATGACCTTGACCTTTGGCCACCAAAATGTAATCAGATTATCCTCGAGTCTACGCTAACACAAGAACGGGACGGACAGACAGACGGACGGACAAACGGGCAGCCTCCCGCCACGGCCGACGCCGGCACGGAGGCAAAAAAAAGGCTAAAAGTCTTTTATTTTGTTTTGAATAAGTCCAATGATTATTCATCAACATTAGTTTAGTTAGTTTAACATAATTCAGCACCATGTGTTTAATGTTTTGATTTAATTGCCAAATTCGTGGCCCTTCAACTTACATTTTGTAAGCAAGTATGGCCCTCTGGAAAAAAAAATGTTGCCCACCCTAGCACTAGCATCACATTATTTAGAATAAAATTTTCTATGTTGTGATGATGATGATGTTATTTCAAAGCATATACGTCTCATTCATCAAAAATGCATGTTTATTGCTTTAATATCTTGGTGATAACAACGCTTTCACCCATATTCGATTTGAGACCAAATTTACCTGTTAGACCACAGGCTACGTTTGAGTTTACCCCAAACTAAATAAATTCTGCAATGCAAATCAACCACCAGTTGTATACCCAGAAGTGACTGTGATTGTTAGCGCAACGTCGTGGTGATTTGGTCTATAAGTACTTTCTTATTGTACAGCTCTTTGAGGAATGCTGGTTAGTAGCTATCACTCAACCTAGCATATGCTAGAATATTAGCATGGATATCAGCAACTGGGGACACATGGATTTGGAGACCACATTCTCACCAAAACATGAGTTAATCAACAGGTCAGTCCCACCAAAACTTAATGTACTCCTTTAATGTTCCATTTCACTTGGGTGCTACTAAATACAAAGTTAGTAAGGTTTCAAACTGTCTTTTCATCCAGGAAACAAGACAATCTACTGTCAACATTTCACCAAAAATACGCTTGATTAAAAGAGAGCGTGCACTGGCCATTCAGAGCAAATACAAAAGGCACTGATGTAACATTATTCAGAGGAAGATGTGTAGTGTGAATGTGGAGATGATGAGACTAAATGTAGTGGAAATGGCTCAATGCCGAGAAAACAAGTACAATATACAGGTCGACACTTACACCAAGCTAGAAGGGCGTACAAAGCATTAAAGCTGCAACTTGGTCAAAGGTCACATCAGGAAAAACACAATGGCAGGGAATGTTTAGCCATTCCACCATAGTCTAAGTACGTTTTAAAGGTTTACAAATGGACTCAGAGTACATGCAAAGGGACACTTGGCAGAATTAACAGGGTCAATTAAAAACAGTATACAGAGGTTTGCAAAGCTTCAGATATAATTTGTATGATTCTACTGCATGTGGCTCAAAACATATCACTCAGCTGTGAAGGAATGATTACATTTACATTGGAGATTACTGCACAACACCATATGCAAATACTTTGAATGTCCATGTCAAACGAGGGCGCACTGAAGGGTCAACTACAGTTAGACACTTGTGTTTCTGATAGAAACAATGGTCACAATGTACTATTACACCTACTGTTTATACATTTACAATTAAAGACACAGAAATCACAAACAGCAGCACTTGATCAATTCTTACAACATACAGAGAAACATGTACAGTATTTACAAAATGGCTTCATCGACACAATAGATTGAAATACATAATCAATCTGAAATGGAATTCAACCTACCAGAAAGTCCTTCAAATGTAGATAACCAATTTTCATTATTTAAAAAGCACACTGATATATTATTGAAACAACTAAGAAGAATTTTATTCAGGAATCTCTCACTGAGAAGTGACATAAAGGAAGACACAATGCTACCCTGCAGTGGCAGGATGAAGTAATACAATTAGGAAATGTCCCATCAGAGTCACTCATTTTACATTAACTGGATGGTGTTTGCATGTGCTACTGTAGATAGCTTTACAGGTAGATACACATGCAGCACGACAGTACAGAGTGTGTGCAGTGGGCCAGGCGACATGCTTAGCTATGCTGTGGGCATTACAGTTCAACCAAATTAAACTACTACTTAGGTCCATCACAGAAAACACAGATAGCAATACAACAAAATGTATTTGCATGCAAAGAAGAATGATCAAGAGTGATCATCACAGGCTCTGCAATAGTGTTTGGTTGGGCGATCGAGGGTAGCGTCAAAGGAGAAAGACAAGGACATTAAGTTTGATGGAAGGCACTTTGGATGGATAAGCAGTCTCTAATGCTCCTAAGGGTATAATAAAGTTTCTAAATGAAAACATAACATTTATACCACTATATAATAAATATGTAACATACTAAAAGTCACAAAAATGTGTCGAAACATTTCTCTGAGTAACTTGTCATTATCTACTCACCCCCATGCCGATGAAAAGTCCGGTGAAGTTTCGTAGTCCAAAAAACATTTCAGGAGCTTCACAGCAAAACAGCGTAGAAGCATTTTCCTAAACAACTTAAGTAGATGGTGACTTGTTTTAAAATATAAAAAAAAGTCTCCATAAAGCTCATCTGCTGTATGCAAAATGTATAGATGGCCCGCAATGCCAAGTTAGCTTAACTTCAGATAGGGGGGTGTGCTAACGCTTTTTAGCTTAGCAGCTACAGTGAATATTTGAGCTTAAAAGGGGTGTAAACAACGTCTTTTAAATTCATGTCTGGAACTCAAGCTTCCAGAGAGTTGGATTACGCCTGACGAACTCTACGGAGCTATTTTAGGTTGTTGTTTTCTGGTTGTTTCTTTATGTTTAAAAACAAGTCCCCAGCTACCTACTTCAGTTGTTTAGGAGAATGCTGCAAAGCTGTTTCGTTGTAAAGCTCTAGAAATGTTTTGTAGACTATGAAACTTTACCCGACTTCCTATCAGCATGGTGGTGAGTAGATAATTACTGAATTTTCATTTTTAGTCCATATGAAACCTGTAAAAATGACAAGTCATGGTTTTGCCAAGACACTAATCCTAAACCCAAATATGTGTTAATTAGGGAGCTTTAGAGGTGCTGGTAGGCTATTTTTTTTTAACCTTTAGACAGAGCCAGGCTAGCAGTTACACCGGTTTCCAGGCTATATGCTAAGATAAGATTTTTCCAACTTGCTGTAGATATATGTAACATGAGAGTGGTATAATTGTCGTGTCAATTCTGCAAGGCAGTGAATAATTCTCAAAACGTTTCTTTGAAAAGAAGGCATGGGGGGGATATTGTGTCTGCCATTTTAAAAACAGCGATCAATGTTAAATGTTACATACTGTATGTTAAAGCTGCCAATAGGATACTACAGCGTTAAGGAACTCACAGACGAGCATAAGAGAGTATTCAGTAACTAACTCTAACTAACTTTGTGATTCAAAACTGACCTGATGCCACCTGAACAGCAGATTAAAGCACTTTGAGTTATTATTGCCATGTCCTACTACACCCAGGTCTGCTTTGAACTGTATGCAGACATTTACATTAAATGAAACAAGGCAGGAGGATATATAGTGCAGATGTAGTTAGATTTATTACACTAACATGTAATAAATATGGCTGCCAAGGAAACACAGAATAAAACAGCATAGAGGATAATATTATCTACACACCATGTGTATAATGTATAAATCCAGAGAGTCTGACATCATACTGAGGCTGTTTAGGTTTTATACTGGATGGTTTCTCTTCATGCTTCTAATCTTTGTAAAGCAGTTCACAAGCACAGGTGTTAGAGATATTTAAATATGCACCAGCTGATGATGTTGTGTTATTGCTGATACAGAACAGGGTGCACATGAGCACTACCAAGTTGGATAAACAGGGTTTGCTACAATACGGCACAGTTCAGCACAGCAGGTTATGATTTTCAGCAGTGTCCCACACAAATGCAACAACAGTCAAACGGAGAGTTGGTCACTGTGACGTTGAGTTAAAGAAATTGCTGATGTGTGCGTGCTGTCAGTCTGTTATGTGGAGACTTTGAAATGCAGCCTGATGTCCTTGAACTCATTCTGCCGCCATTTTCTCTATGTGGTCAGTCAGCAACTTGTACTGTTCTGCAAATGGGTAAAACACAGACACATTTGTTTTGAATCTGAGGACTGATAGCCGATTTCCACCTGGTATTAACATGCAATTTGTATCTGGATGCAATGAGATCAGATTTCAATATGCAAATTAGGTAGATGGTGCTGGCAGACTTTATGAATATGGTGCACCTAAGGTTAAGAAACGCAATGCAGGAGACTCTGTAACCTGCAGGGCTGAGACATCCATATGTTGGCTGTGGCTCAGGGGTAGAGCCCGCGTCTCGTTATCGGAAGGTCGCTGGTTTGATACCCCTGGTCTGCATGTCGATGTGTCCTTGGGCAAGATACTGAACCCCAAACTGCTCCTGATGTGCTGGTCGGCACCTTGCATGGCAGCCACCGCCATCAGTGTATGAATGTATGACTTACTGTAAGTCACTTTGGACAAAAGTAAATGTAATCCATATGATAGTTTTACTAAGCCAGGATTCAGACCAAACTAATGCTGCCTTCCAGACAACTTGCAACTGGGAAATTTCCAACCTCCTTTAACAAAAAAGTACCATGGGAATGACACTCAAAGTTGTAATTCCTATGTGTGAGCTTGGGGCACATCCACCTACCTCGACTTGTCTGACATCACGCAACAATGGCAGCACCAATGGGAAGGGGGTGGGATGTTTGTATTAGGCTACTGAATGGAAATTTCAGGTAGGTTTCTAAGTTAAGTGCCATAAAATAAAATGTATAATGGCTTCTGTTACCTCATGCGTCGTTTTTCCACCTCTTCTTCGTTTTTATATATGTACAGAGGCTGCACTATGGAGGCTGCACTGCTGAGGGTTCAAGGGTGCACATTTGCCAAAGGAACAAAAGTTTGTTGCGGCCAACAAGGTTTTTGTCTTTACATTTGGCGCTGTGCACCTGGAACACTTAGAGGTTGGAAATACAAACTCGGAAATTCTGACCTCCAACTTTGAGTGGAAGAAAGTATAAGACCTGTGCTAAAGCAGTACAGGGACGGACTGGCTGACACATATTTAACTTTTTGAACTTTCATTCACTTTCGTTCACTTGTTTGCACCCGGCAGGCCCAGGGCAACATTATTATTTACACTAGCTAGGCTTTATACGCATCCAGGGAAGAGATCCAGACACAGAACATATGTTAATAGCAGGTGTAAAGACTGAGTTGCACTAACCAACATTACATTTTTCTGGTCATTTTAGCACTCTATAAAACACTAAAAACATGTCATGATGGGTAAAGTGAGTCTTTGAGACTTTATAGGATTTCTGGGTATTGCAGTGAAATTGAAAGTATCCAGTTTTGTTTTTAAATGGTAAATTACACAAAAGCTCATTCCAAGCAGGTCATTGCCTGCAGATGGCAAATGTTTTTAGATTGCAGCAAATTTGACTTCCTTTGCCAGTAGGAGGCAGCATTGACATGTCTTCTAGGGGTGTAAAGATTCACCGATATGAAGAGGAAATCAGTTTTTAACATAAGAGATGCGAGTACATCAAGTACATCATATTGCAATGACACTTCCCTGTTGATAGTGCCCCCCTGGCAAGAAAATGCACCAGACCACAAAAACTGCTCAGGACAACTCGAGGAACATGGCAAAGAGCTAGAGGTGCATACCTGGCCTCCAAACTTCTCGGATCTCAACAGATCATCTGTAGGACAAACCGGAACAAGTCTGATCTATGGAGGTCCCACCTTGCAAATTACAGGACTCAAGGGATCCGCTGCCAATGTCATGATGCCAAATACTACAGGATGCCCCCAGAGGTCCTGTGTCCATACCTCTAAGGGTCAGAGCCAAGTCTGGCCCAATGTGGGGCCTCCATGGATTGGACTCCATCATGTCACCAGGATGTTTGATCGGATTGGGCTCTGGTGAATTTGGGGGCCAGGTCGACGTCTTGAGCTCTTTGCCACTACCTCAGACTGATCCTGAGCAGTTTTCGCGTTGCGGCAGGGGAGTGCTGTAGCCAAGAGGAAGTATATTTGGTCTGCAACAGTGTTCTTCAAAATGATTAATATTATTCACTTCACCTGGCAGTGCTTTTAATGTTGTGGCTGATTGATAAAGAAATGACTTGACAGTGATTGAACAGCTCTCCCTGGTGGAGAACCTGCAGCTTGACAAACATAAGTGCGTTAGGGAGCTTGCTTGTGGTTGTGAGCTATGACTTAATTCCATTAGGTGATTTATATCTAATAATTCCAAATAAGTAAACAGTCGAAATGAGCAGAGGCCGTTCTTGTGTTTAGGTTATATTTATCCTTTAGTGTTTTACCTTCATTCAGGTTCCCAATGACTGCCTGCTTCTTCAGGAAGTCATTACAGAGCTTCCTACTGAGCCCAAACGCCAGCATGTTATGAGTGAATGTCCTGAAAATACACATAGTACCAAACTCATCTCAGTACAAATGGAAATTATGGCAAACACAATATATGTTATTCAGCATTTACAAACAAAGTGTTATCTTCATACAAAAGAAACATATTGGATGTTATTCTATATATTTAGTATTTGATAAGACTTACATATTGACTCTGGTGTGATTCTCCTTCATGTTCTATCTATTCATATATGATGAACCTTTATAAGCACAGATATAATAGTTGTATTAAAGCTGACATCACCTACAGTCCTCAGAAGACACGGACATACCATTCTTCTAACATCTTCCTTCTTCAGCATATGTTTTAGTGTTAGATTTCTGATCCGGACCATGTGTGATAAAAAAAAATGTCATACCTTTACATCAGCATTTCCAGGAAGAAAAACAGATTTCTTACAAAGTAATTTCAGTTAATTAAAATTATATAATGTATAATAAGTCATTGCATGAGTATTCACTGATTCACTGCCTTTTAAAGTGACTGACCTAATTCAATAGCCAATTGGTGCTAGTAGTCTCACAATTAGTGAAATGGAGTGCAGTGAATGTGTCTCAAGTGACTGTAGAATAAAGACACCTTTGTCTGAAGGTCTAGTCACTGGTTAATCAGTATTCACAATGAAGACAAAACAACACTCCAAGAAACTCTGTGAAAAGGTTATTAAAAAGTATAAGTCAGGGGATGGATACAAAAACATTTCCAAGTCACTGAACATCCCCCAGAGTTCAGTTAAATCCATCATTAAGAAATGGAAGGAATATGGCACATGTGTAAATCTGCTTAGAGCAGGTCGTCCTCACAAACTGAGTGACTGTGCAAGAAGGAGACTAGCAGGTGTGGCCACCAAGACCAGCTCTGCTCTGAAGGAGTTAAAAGTTACAGCAGCTGAGATGGGAAAGACTCTGTATACAACAACTGTTGCCCGGGTTCTTCATCAGTCAAAGCTTTATTGAAGAAGGTTTTTTGGTCTGATGAGACCAAAATGGAGCTTTTTGGCCATCAGACTAGATGTTATGTTTGGCGGACACCAAACACTGCACATCACCACAAACACACCATCCCCACCGTGAAGCATGGTGGTGGCAGCATCAGCCATTCACGCCTGATCCCTGTGCAACCTGACCGAGCTTGAGCAGTTTTTGCAAAGAAGAATGGATTAAAATTGCAGTGTCCAGATGTGAAAGCCTCACTGAGACCTATCCACACAGACTCAGTGCTGTGATTGAGGGGGTGATTACTTCTATACTTATTGTCATTACTTTGTAGAAATCTGTTTTCATCTGGACATTAAAGGAACTTGGGGCAGGATTTGTGAAAAAATAAACATGCATTTTAAGTTTTTAATGCTAATGGGTGATGAAGTGTTCAAAACCAAAAAGAATGAGCCCACCCACGTATCTCTCCATTGCCTTGAACAGGCTGTGTGCTGCATAATGTACTGCAATTTGGGCCCGAATTTCCCGCGCAGTCTTGCGGACGTGACGTCAGATGACGCTGAATGCGCATCCTTGGATACGGGAAGAAGATAAGCGTGGTGGACCCAAACTAGTGTTTGGGTAGTAATGGAATCTGCTATGGCCAGCAAACAACCCACCACCACACAAAGTCCACTAAAAAGTCATACTAAGAACAAACAAAGGTTTTATCAGCAGCATGTCGTGAGTCGAAACGAAATTACGACCAAAGCCGGGCTGGCACCTGAATAAACATCGGATACGCGTTCGACTCATGGAGGCAGCTTCAACTTGAATTGGGACTGAAAACAGATGCTGACATGGCTCATTTCCTAGTAACCAGGTAAGAAAACATTACAGGTCATGTTTAGAGCTTGATTTGAAAATCATATGAGATCACCGAGATCACTCGGAGTGACCTAACGTGCAAAGTAGCGTTAGTAAAGCGCTGTGTAACACTGAATACTTACAGACTGCGCATTTTCCACGGTCCTTTAGTCTGAAACCAAATAGTTAGAAATATGTCCCTTTATATATGGGACCGAAAGCCCAACCTGTTATCCGGGAGGTGACGTTAGCAGCTGGCTGTAGCCACAGGCTAACGGTTTGTTTGTGTCTGTGTAGTAACATTAGCCGCTTACACACAGCAATCCCGTATCAGAGATGATATTTCTGTCCCCCAATATGCTGTCTTTGCTTTCGCCTGTGCCTTTCAGACTGTAACGGTAAATCGCCGTGCTTGTCTGTCGCTACACGGGATCATCCCTATGTTCCCCGGGTCCTATGTTCCCTGGGTCCTATGTTCCCCGCTTTGTATGTGACCGGGGAACATAAGACCCTTTTTTAGAAAAAGGGTCCTATGTTCCCCGCTTTCCCCCAAAAGGGTTAGGGTTAGGGTTAGTTACTTAGGACCCTTTCTTAGAAAAAAGGTCCTATGTTCCCCGGCAACAGTGGGGAACATAGGACCCGGGGAACATAGGTACACTCCCCACTACACACAGCGAGCCGGCTTCCCGGCTGCTTCATGTGTGTAGGGGATAAGGCATCAGCTGCACTGCTGTGAAGAGTTCATGCACGCTCCCGCACCGGCTTGGCTGATGGCTGCAGTTACCCTAACGGCCGCAACGGCCATCGTGTCACTATTGAGTCTTATTTCTTGATCCTGCCCCAAGTTCCTTTAAAGAGTTGGGGGTTTTTTTCATTTTGTTGTTTTGTGTTTTTTTTTGCATATTGACCATGATTCCATTTATAAAAGCAATAAAAGAGGAAAACATTTAAGGGGGTGAATATTTTTTTATAGGCACTGTATGGGATATAATATTGCTATTATTGAGACCAGTAACACTTTAACCACGAGGAAGTCTCTCTGCTGAATCTCCTCTTTGTGGCTTATTCAATGGAATTAGTTCAAAGACAATACTATGGCAGCTTCCTCACCCCAGTTGACCAAAGGCAATGTTCTCATCGATTTTGGAGCTGTCGTCCCTCTCCTCCTGAGTCATATGACACCACTTCTCCCTGCAGCACAGAGACAGTCAGAGTCAGTCTTTAATTCCATACTCTCCATTTGACCTTCAGCTTCTCTAAAGAAACAGGTTAGGGGTGGGTGTCAAACAATGTTACCCTTTTAATGTGATGCTGACTATTTGTAGCGATGCTACAGACAGGACTGGTCTAGAATATTAGCTCTTTAACTTTTCACTAATTTGGGAACTTTTTAAGGTTAAAAACATCTCTATATTCCACAATGACATCCATCCCTGTGCCTTCTCATTGTGTAACGGGATGCAAAAAGAGACACACATTAAACACATTAAAAAATATCAAAAGGGCACATTAACCAGCCAGCAGCAAAACAATAAAAACAACAAATGATTCATTCACGAGAACCATCATCATTAACAAGCAGATGAGAAGTGCAGATTTGCACTGTAAAACAAATATTTAGTAACCCTGAACACCACTAAAGTCACATGGATTGTCAAAATAAACCGGGTAAAGACAGGATGAGGACTGACAACAGGCAGGATGTGATGTGATTTGTTTTGTGTGTCCTGAATGGTAACAAAAATACAGATTACATATAGTGGTGTTATTGATGCTAGATGATCATTTGATCAAAAACCTTAATGCACAGCTTGCCATCTTGTACAATGGGTTGCTACTTGCAATTTGCTACCAAATGCTACTTCATGTTTGGTACTGCAGGTCAATGACAACAAATGCTTTGAAAACAGTCAAAAAAACACGTATTCTTGGAGTCATGAAGTAAGAAGACAGTAATTACTATTATCGCTTTCTTACTTAGTCCAGTGAATTGTCTTTAAAATTAACTAGCCCAATCAATAGTAAGGGTGTCATGATTCTCCATGATTTGATCTGACTTTTGATTTTAAATTTAGTTTGACACACATCTGGACTTGTAAAGATGCCCTGACTGTTATTTACATTTTCATAGTCTTCTTTAAAAAGATAGTGGCATTTTACAACAACAGCTTGACTTTTTCCCGGTGGCTTTTTGTATGTTACAGTTAGGCAAGTTCAAATAACCTAATCTTCACCAGAAATAAATATTCCAACAAAAAATACCACCCTGCGGGTCTATCATGTAAACCCTCTTCCCAAACAAATCATAAAAGAAAAAAGAAAATGAAGCCAACATTGGCAGAGCTGTCGGCGTTAACTTCAGTACCAGTCAGTTAATCGTCTTTGTGCTCACGGGATAAGTGTCTGGAAGCGCAGCAGCAGGCTACTGGTAAGCTAGCTGTGTCATCTTTTTTTTCTTTTATCCCATCTGCATTCTCTACTTTTACTTTTTGGCTAGAATACTTCCCAGAATACTCTTCAAAAACCCTTGAGGTTTGTTTAATATTAAAGCTGCACTAATCAATATTTACATACTAAAATTGGGTCAATTTACGTATAATGTGAAAGGGGTCATTGATAGTGGTGAGGAATTACCGCACCAGTGTTTCCCACAGAATCAGATTATAACTGTGGCGGTGGCTGTCCGGCAGGGGGCATAGAGTGTGCGCACTTGAGACTTCCGCTGACTGAGCCGGCTAACTTCCGGTTTATCGCCATTTAAAATGATTTAATCTTGCGGCTCTTCTAGACATTACAGATTTCATTGGACTGAATGGCTCAAATTCTGACAGTAAAATGAGTCATTTCATGAGGGTTGTGACACTCAAAAAAATGTATCCATGGTTTTACAGACGTGTCTTTCACAATGTTGGCTTATGGGAAAAAGTCTTTTTGGGCCCCTGTGCATCACATGATGATGTAATTACCAGTTTGGCCACTACGAAAACTGGCTTCAAGGCCTGGCACTCTTCCTGGCGGCTTGATCTCAACGATGAGGCCAGCCGTCTTCTTTGCAAAGGAAGTTCCGGTCAAGCCAACAGCTTTAAATACTCCTCCTCTTCTTCGTTGGTTTTACCAGCGGACTAAAAACCACTCCACTTCCACTGTATGTGAGTATATAACATCATGCTATTCACTGACAGGTGCACTTTCTTGAGTGAGTAAGAACGGGATGCGCTGCTCCAAGAATAGAAAATCAATATGTAGCGGCTAATGTTGATATTGTTGCGGACCGCCACAAATAAATAAATGTGTTTGCTGAAGTAAACTGCTGATGACAGAGCTGATGTATGCTGCGTGATGCATGCGTGTGTGAAGAGGTGGGTGGGGCCGGAGGGCAGATGGTCTATGTGCGCTGTAAAATTACATTGGGGATTGGAAAAAAGTAGAATTGGGATTTTATCTTCCTGGGCGGGTATCAATTTACCTGGGCGGGCAGGCCAAGTACAGCCTATGTATGGGTAACACTGCACACAAAACAACAACTCCAGTGTTCTTTTTTTAGCTCATTGCTCCTCTCTCATCAAATTTATTTGAGATTATTATCTCTAATAAACCTACAGTAAACTACCTGTCCAGAACCAAATGGCAGACAGACAAAATTAACTACTAGCAGCTGAAAAAAGTCAGATTTTGCAGGTAACGAGCCAAAACAGAGCTAAAAACTAAGCAAATATTCGATTCATATTCATCAGGTGGACATAAACAGTACTCTAAATGAATGAGGATGTTACTCTCTGTCTGTGAGTAAACAGCATGAATCTACTATTTAGACCGGTGCCAATCCACCTTGCTTCCACTCGTAATGACTATTATTATTATTTGACTTTTGACATTATCTTGATATGATATAAGGTCTATGTGCAGAGCAGGAACTCGTAGACGTAGCCAGCAGGAGAAACAATACTGCACATATTCAATATGCCACATAACCAGGAAATAAACCTGGAAACTTTTTTAGTCAATGTGCCAGGGCCCAGGTGAGCAATTTTCACTGGATTGAAAAGTACCATCTTCACAGTTGGTATGGTAAGTAAGTAGAAGAATTGATCACTTTTGACCATTTCTTCCAACAACAAGAGAGAAAACTTATTTATACATTTGAAATTAACTATAGACAAAACGGTTATTTTAGACAGCTGTGTTGACTGTTTTACAAAGAATATAACTGACTGTTTTTCATATCACCTATAACTTGGGTCTCCAATGGGGGGATCTGCAACCCCTAGAGGGTCCACTGAGTTACTGCAGGTGAGCAAGCTAACCTACAATAAGTCACTGGGCAGTACCTACCCATAACAGTGAACTAGTTAGCTATTAGCTAACTCAGGCTGGTCTAATTACCAGGTCGCCAAAACAGATGTTTTGTCATGTCCCATGAGGCTTTCTGTCAATACGGCGTTCATGTCACACACAGATGCATCACAACATTTGTGCATCTGTATGAGATACCAAAGGACGTGACAAAGGGGCGTTGGTTTTTGATGACCTTTGGATTAGAACTTGTGGCTAACTATGAATTATTGAAACATATTGGCCAGTTAGCTACACATTATTAGGACCAGTAACATAATTTTATACAATATATGTAGTAGGGGTCCTTGCTCCATATCTCAATCAGCTAAGGGGTCCTTGGCTTGAAAAGTGTTGAAAATCCCTGATCTATAATATTTACTCTGTAAGATATTGTCAGGAATGAAAAGAACACATCGCCAAAATTTAAACTGACTAAAAATGCAGTGTTGTACATTAGCAGCTGCTGTGTTCAATTGTTTTAAGGTGGATATGTATATTTATGGCATGTACAGCATACCCCTGCAATCAGTCTGCAGTGGAAACATAGGAGCGTGCAGATGGTAAAAAAGAGACTGCAGATGGAGGGAGAGAAAAAAATCTATCACATGCAGGGAGGTCAAAGGTGAAAACATGCAGTGAGCTGTGCAGATGCACTTAACACCTTGAGACTGCACTGATCTACTGCCTCTGTCTCCTGCTTCGGATATAAATACCAGCCCAGATATCATACACACTCTCACTGCACCTTCAGGATATTAACTGACTGTGATACTTTTACTCATCAAAGATGGCACAAAATCATTTCAACAGCAGCATGACAGAACACAGATGCCTTCAGAAGCCAAATGAAGAAAGATGAACAAAAACATAGAAATATTGAGACAGAACTCACATAAAGCTAAACAACCAAATGGGGTACACTCTAATGTGGACATTATTGTCCTGCTGTGATTAAGTAAATTATATATTTTAATCTCTACAAAACACAGTCTAGATTCACACCACGTCCCTGTTGTCCAGTCTAAGTATTTACCATTTGAGATTCTCCTATTACTGTTAACTAGAGCGTGTCTGTGACTTCCAGACCCTTCAGCCGCACCATTCACCTCAGGGCTAAACACTGAGCTGCTCTCACATCAACCCTGTTTCTGTCATCTATCAGATGTCTCACACTATCTGCCTCAGCTTTTTATGCTTTTCACTTCCCTTCTTTGATTCTCAATTCTTAGTCTGACATGCATCAGAGCTGATAAGGAGATTGTGGCGAGCAGTCAGGAGTGTCCCACTGGACTGTTTACTTCTTTAATTATAATCACTTAATACATTGATACATTTTAAATGCTACAAATTGATGAATCAAATTTAATATACTCAAACAGTACATAAAAAAGAAAATATTTAAATAACATAATCAAATCTGCTCATTGTTACTTCTGTTTCCTGATTCTGTCCACAAAAATCTGAACTAATGATCTGAATGGTGATTGAGTTTTATTTTTAATATTATAATACCCTGATTGCTTTCAAACTTTTAATCACTTTGTTTCTTGCTCTAAGAGCCCTGTTGGCCATTGTCAGGGGCAACGGTGAGCATCTCTTGCTGTGTTTTTATTGTGTGTCCAGCAAGCGAATCAGTGCACGAGAAATGAAAAAAGAAAGGGAAAGCCAATTAAACCTATCGTTGTAATATCCATGAATTCACCCAGTTTAGTTTTCGTCTCTGTCGCCTTTGTTGCTGCTAATTCTTCGATGTGTAGGGTGTCTGGGGCCAAATATTTACAGCTTCCATTTGTGATTGCTTTAATTAAATCAAATTTCATTCAATTTATATTAAATTTAATTAATTAATTAATTTTAACCTTGGCTGATGGCTCAGCTCAACCACGCTAAACAGGCCAGTGAAAACAGCTAGACACCAGACTGGACCTGCGCACAGCATGAGACTGACAGAAGCCTGCTTGAAGACAGAGAGTACAGTACAGCAGTGATTTACAGCAGCTCTGGTCAAAATAAATCCACAACTATTATAGTCCAGCTCTACATGCCGTTTACACCCACTGCTCGGGCCCGACTCTCTCTTGCTTCTCCAATTTATTTTGACCAAACTAGAGGTAATTGTGGAAAGACAAACCAAGACTGTTTTGTGATTTAGTTTCTGTCAAGTCTTAATTAAGTATGTTTTATGATGAGATATCGAGTCCAGCTGGTCTTGGTTTGGTTTGTGAGTTTATTTTGTTTACTTATTAGACTAAGTAGCGAACTCATCACTTTTACATCTCCAAGCTGAAACTATGGGGCTATCAGACTGTCACCTCTTGTGGTACAATGTAGTATAACGAGACAGGATGTGTTGGGGCTAGCTGGTTAGCATGCTAACTTCAGTAGACAGCCCTGCAACACAGTACATAGACATCATTGACATTACATTAACATTATCGTTTCTTCACATCAAGTGTTGATAATGTATGTTTTAAACTTAAATTCTGGCCAGATCTCACGTACATAATGCCTCTTTAACGTGTTAGCTCTGTTAATCACCTTTATGTTCTTTACGTACCAAAGGGCCTCAAGCATACTTTTTTCATAACAATCTGAGAATTAACTTCATTTTGAATGTTTTAGACACACACCACAAACATCATTGTCCTCTAAGCCTGGAGGCTAGTTAGCCCTCAAACTCAAAGAGCTCCCTAAAAATTCTAAGTACAGCTCTTCGTGTTCAGACTGTGACAAAAAATGGAAACCAAATATCTAGCTTGAAAACACGCTGGTTTTTTTAAGCTAGCTCCCTTCAGATTTCTCCATTAGTCCAAAACAACCACTATGCTCAACCTCCATGACAGTACCAGATACTGGTTCAGGAAGTGATGCAATTTCCCTTCTTCTCCTTTCCACCTTGATTAATCTTTGCTTTTTCCTTTAGTCTGACTATTTTAAAATATTTTTAGGGCTGCGGACAAATAGATGACAGACCTCTCATGTTTCTCTTCATCCTGCGTTCCCCTGCCCGGCAGCAAGGCACAAGGAGACAAAGGGTTGAAGTCAACATGCAGAAAGAAGGGGAACAACAACAGCTTGTAAACAAGAGGAGAGGAGAGGAGAGGAGAGGAGAGGAGAGGAGAGGAGAGGAGAGGAGAGGAGAGGAGAGGAGAGGAGAGGAGAGGAGAGGAGAGGAGAGGAGAGGAGAGGAGAGGAGAGAGGAAAGGAGATGTGGGGCATCAGGAGATTATCAGCAGCAGTATTTTAGGCTGAAGCATACTCAACAGCTCTGTATGATTTGTCCTTAGATACAGGATATAGGTCTTTACTAAAGCCAGTAGTGCATCGCTACAGGATTTCCAACCTTTCTTTAAACTTCATCAGACAGAGACACTGACACAGGCACATCTACATGTTCCCCACAATCCATACTATTTCGTAATATACTGTATTATGTAACTGAATGGTTTCATTCATCTGTGTAGGTTGCCATGCACACTCACCTTGTGGTTGGTGATCTTTTCTTCCGCTCACAATGAACAGCATCAAAAAATGCAGCATTCCAAAATCTTAGTGTATGCCTGACAGAGAGAAGGGATCACATTTAAAAGGTTTCCTGCCTGATCTCTTTCACTTCACATTTGGATTAAACGGAGAGAAGTTGATCATGCTGCAGAGAGGTTTACATGGAGAGTTTTTAGGTTTTTTATGGACAGTATAATATCTGGTACTATGCAGGATTTTCCTATAGATTCACATAAATCGAATCCATCTCAGTCATCCCTTATGAGTGGCGGTGTCTGTATTTGTGGAGAGCCTGCCCTCCACCTTTATTTTATTATTTTCTTAGTCATTCGCTGCATAAAGGATGTTTCTGGGTGTCAACCTTTGGGCAGTGGCGTCTAGTCCAGTGTGCGATTTGAGGGCAGCACTTTGTATAAACAAAGTGTTAAAACCAAGAGCAGGGCTGAGCTACACACACACAGCAGAGAGGCAAACAGTGGACAGGATGAAGCATGCGCTTCACAAAATCTGGCTATGCAGCACCTTCCCACAGGGTTGTCAGGAGGTGTGTGTTTATGTGTGCTTTAGAACATAACTGCGGTGAAACAATCAGAAAATAATGTTTTATTTCTCTCTTGTCATTTTTTGACAGAATGTTCTGATTCATTGCTTTGTTTCGCTAACGCCACTCCATCTCTTCATTGACGCTCTAGCTCACTTGACCACCGCAGCTCTCTCTCTCTGGGGGGAGCTAACTTTGAATGCTGTGTTAACAAACAGCAACCAACAAGTCCTGCATAGTATGCCTTTAAGGACAATACATGTTGAATTTCCAGAGCTCCTGTATCGGTTCTTTGTGGCCAGAGTTCCCTTAACTTACCAGATGGGCTGCTGCTTCAGGTGGGTGTACAGGTACACCTTCTCTTTTTTTTCCTCTGGAGACTCAGACACTGCGGTGGAAGAAAAAACATGGCAGGCACTAGCACAGCTCATTCAATATCTAAATCAGAATTTATGAAAACTTACAGAGTAGTGGAGCAGGAGAAACTACTGTACTGCTAATTGCACTGCAATGTAGTTAAAGTAATTTTTGGTGCACTATACCTGGTGATATGGGCTTTGTCTCAACTGAGCTCCCTCCCTCTCTAGAAATGAGAATGCAGTAGAGTAAGGAATAAAGACTATACATATGCATTCAAATAATTCAGAGGAGAAGCATTTGCTCACTCAGTCTTTGGAGCCACTGAGCTCCTCAGCTTGCTCTCCAGGCCTCCAAAGAAGCCTTTGACGTCAGTCTTGGATGTGTTTTTGAGGAGGCGCTCGGCAGCATCCTTCTTCCCAGTCAGCCAGGAGTTGGCTTTGTTGAGGTATGAGTCCAAGCCAGCTGGAGGACCACCACGATCCAGCAGCTCTGAGGGAGATGGCTGGGACTTCCCTTAATGAGAAGAAGCAGAGGGTTCAAAATGATGACATCTGTTTTATGTGTTTCAAAGCCCTACAAGGCACATTTGTTTAAAGATAAATGTGTCCTGTATTCTTGCCCTGAGACATGATGGACTGGTGAGGCTGATAAACAGAGTACAGATTACAAATTATACAGATGACACCTTACTCTTGAGCCTCTGAGTCAAGGTTAATCTAACAGGTGTTAGAATTACCGCCTTGCAGTTGTATGCCTCCCCGTGCCAGTCAAGTTGCAGTTTACATCCATATTTGTCCAGATTCATATAATATAGACTTTAAAGGAATTTACTCAAATGTATTAAATGTAGTTCTTGGTGAATTGGACATTATCACTGTACTGACCAGTGAATAATTTCCAGTGAAAAACACATCACTTAGAGACTATGTTTTACTGAGGGGTACAGAGGACTGATGGCTTCATCACATGGTGCAACGACAATCACCTGAAGCTTAAAAGAAGAAAGACCAATGAGCTTGTGTGGGACTGCTGCTTTATGTCTGTTAGTGTGGAAGGCCATTGAGAGAAACAAAGAACTGTCAAAATCCTTGTATGTGTGCATGTTTGGTCAATAAAGCTAATTCTGATAGAACATCAAGAAGTGATTAATAGTAAAACATGCTGCTTTTGATTCAAATATCAAGATTATAATGTAAATATTGCAGCTTTACTTTATGTGTTTATGTAAATTTATAGCAGACCTGACAGCAGACAGATGTTGATGCACTGTACCACAGTGGTACACTAATCACTCATAACTTCCTGCTTGCATGAGAACAAACAGTACTGTCATGCAGCCCTCAAAGTCACTGCATATGTTTGCGTTGTTGTGTCAAGAGAAGCCAAAGGGCAATCCTGGTAACACTCTCTGAATGAGCACCGAGGAGTGACGCTCACTGAAACATGCACAGCTCTGAACTCAACACCATGCTGCGTTCATGTCCAACCAGGAACATCTCTAGCAGTCGATAAAAGAGTAATAAACATAACGTATATGTGTGAAGAGGAGAGGGAGATTGAATGTGACCTTACCAATGTAGTAGTATGTGAAGCACATAGTCATGAGGTTCTTGGCTGGGCTGTAGTCATCCATTTGGTAACATCTGTGAACACACTATTTCTTTAGAGATGATCCTGTCATGAGCTCACTGCGACAACTTATGTAACTTACTGGAGCCATTTCACTAAAAGGATAAGTGGCTGACGCTTTACATTTTTCATGTTGTCAAGGAATCTCATGAAAAGACCCAAACCACAATTAGTTGATCCTACTAATAAAAAGCACAGAGTTTCCTCCTGTTTGAGTAACATTTGCTAAAAACTACAAAACCCAGTGGTTTTAGAAATGTAATCAGCCTTTTAATTCATAATTTTACAGGTTTACGTCTTCAGTAGGAACCACAGGCTGAGTGCCACAGACGGGGTCAAATCAGAAAATATTGAGAGATTTTTGTCTTGTCGTGGCACTATCTGATAACTTTTCATATTATCACCAGCCATATCCTTGACAGTCAAATAGCATTGTTCTCTAACAAAATTAAAGGCATAAAGACTCACTCAAACAGCACAACAGCAAAAGACTGCACCAGTCTGTAGAAGGTGGCTTCAGTCACACATTTAGAGTGGCAGCGCTGTGAATACAGTATGACAAAGCTTATTAAGTAAAGGTAAAAAGACAAAATCTCGGCTCATCAGCTATGTTGCACAAATACACTTCATAGATACTTATTTCATCAGATATTTTGGTTTTATTTCCTGTATTCAAGTAGGTATTTTTGCACTAGAATGTGCGACATTTACTTTAAAGTTAATAAAAGTAATCAAAAAAATGAACTGTATGCTTCAGGGGCCATCAAGAACCAGTATTTTTGTTGGCCAGTGCAATTGGAATATTGGAGTTATTTTTTTTATTAAAAGGTTCCCTTATCATGTCTGATGAGTTAGCATTTCATCATTTCCCCATATTCACCTGTGCGCTGACGTATTTGGCAAACCACTCCCTGCCTTTGCCATTCTCTCCACTGCACAGCTCTCCAAAACGAGCCTTCTCTTCCTGGTCAAAGTCCTCCCTGTGAAAACATGGTCCAAAAACTCATTAATTTAGAGGCCATGCAAAAACACAGTCTCTTCACAGCTGGT
This sequence comes from Pagrus major, assembly GCF_040436345.1. Taxonomy (NCBI): domain Eukaryota; kingdom Metazoa; phylum Chordata; class Actinopteri; order Spariformes; family Sparidae; genus Pagrus; species Pagrus major. Next base: position 25,947,547 of record NC_133222.1, on the reverse strand, counting down.
TTTGATTACTTTACGATTTATCAGCTTGATTGTACAAATTAGAAAAGTAAAGTGTGTTAAACTCAACGCAGGAAATTTCAGTATCTAACAGCTTTGCATGGACAATAAGTCTATGGAACAAAAAAATTAAACATGCATCATTGAGCTGTTTATAAGTTTGTATTGATTGAAAATGTACAATAAAGGTATGATAGATAGATTTGATGACTTGATTAAAAGCGTGAAGCTGTGAACAAATTGTGAGCGCTTTTCTATCTCTATCAGATAAATGGAAAAAGGCATTGTGATAATACCAGGATTGCCACAGTAACACAAGAAAAATCTCTACAGTTGAAGGGGAGTTTTTACCCACTACCTCGTGTAGCTGTGTTCTGAGGGGCAAGGGGGCACGCAAGGGGATATGGCTAAAAATTGGAAATGGCATTAACTAAGATAGAGGTTACAGCAGGGGTTTCAAATTGCCAGTCCTCAGGTCATTTCCAGACCTCCCTCCCCCTCCCTCTTGCCCACATTATGATGTAAAAAATATAATAAAATCCGGCCAGCAAAATTATCCAGGCTAGTATGGATCCCACCGCAGTTCTCACAAGACCAGCTGTGCTCTGCCTGTAAAACTGTTAACTCACACAGTAGCTCTGGAAAAGTCTGTGGTCTGATACGGCGGCCTACGAGTCGCAGCCCTGCCAGCAACACACCGACCCCTTCGACCTCTGTCCTACAAGACACTGCAGCTGCGACAAAAAAAAACTCATCAATAATTATCGATATTGACTGATATGAAACGTCGTGACACACTTTTCGGCCATATTGCTCAGGCCTAGTACATTATGTTACCCAACTGGCCATCTCACACAATAAAGACAGTTAACGAAGATCTGGAAGAACTACAAGTGTACGAAAAGCCACACAGTGGTGAACAGCAGCATCATCCTGTCAAAATATATGTGGCTCTTCATCTTTGTATCCCTTTCATCAGGGTATAGAGATGGGATAGAGACTATCAGTAATCTACTAGCAGGGTCCATTCATGAAAGACTTTTCTAAAGAAGTTAAGAGGGTCGTCTGCACTACACACTTCTAATGAGTTCTAACGCATGAAACAATTTCTTTCAGACAAGATAGATTATTACATCACAGAGGAGGTTAATGTGTCATTTTTCAAATTACCTGACAGAGATACAAAATTAACCAAGGTCAGAAAAGATCAGGCCTGCAGCAAAAATGCCAGAAAGGTTTTTAAAAATGTCTGTGAAATTAAATAAAAAGGTGCCCTGATATTTAGAAGCAACCTTTTAACATTTCAACCTGTTCACATTTGATTTCTTTTCATGTATTCCACATGGGTCTCTGCTGGTGACCCATGAGAATCTCTGACCGGGAATGAAACAGTGTTGATGTGAATATTAGCAAATACACAGCCTGCAACAAGATAAACTCTCTGCACAACTCAGTCAGGAAAAATGGGTGGAAAAAATGCAAGATGCAATGCAAGTGAAACACCCAGCAGTTCACTGTTGTGTGCTGAGGAGCGAGCCACCATCTAGATTATTGATGCCAGAGGGTTAAACAAATTGTCTGACAGTCACATTGCTAAGCCTGGACTTCCATCAGGTTCCTTTTTAGACAACACCTAGCACTCTGAGGTGACCTGATGCAACTGAGGGGCACCTTCAGCATTCAGCACTTCTACTGCACCAATGATGCATGGCAGCCACACAACACTTACAGCTACAGCTACCCCAGCATCACTCAGGGCAGAGCGTCTGCAGTGTCTCTATGAGCTACTATGGATTGTCTCTATACTGTTTGTTCCTGTGCTGCTTTGTAGTGTTGTCAGAAATATCCAAATATTGAAACATATTGATTCTGAATATTTGAAAAGATGTCAATGCTAATGCTTTTCTTTTGCTCTTTGCTCCGACAGCAAGTTGACACATTTATTTTTATGTATTGTTTATTAGCAGGGATGAAGCACAATACATGTATTGTACCAAATGTAGCTAAAAGCTCATTTCCATTTGCAGTCCCTGGGTGGCTACCGCCACTGCTGTACAGGTAACAGAAAATAAGGATCAATTATAGTAAACCAATAACCTTACAGTTAATACCATCAATAAAACAAACCAATAAGACAATAAGACAAACCAAAAGAACAATATGAAATCTAAACAATGATACAACTGCCCTGACACATAACAATAATAATAATCATAATAATAATAATAATAATAAAGTTGGCTTGATTTTGACTTTATGCTTATTTTTGCGTGTGTACTTGAACAAATTCTTCCTTCAGCTTTAACCTGAATAACATCAAATTTTGAAAGGGGTCAATGTTAACACGTTTTTGATGAAACATTATTGAAAGCTTGAGTCTTCTTTGAAGGGCATGACTGTGGTAGCGCAGGGAATACTGATGATTTGCCATGAAACAGAAAGTTGCTGTAACCCGGCTGTACATGGTCGAATCTGCACCAAACTTCACACGTTTTTTAAGAGTCCTGGCCTGAACACATTTACACGCCATAGTGCCCCCTAGTGGCAGCACGCAATTTTTATAAACTGTGAGGTACTTCTCCGAGCCACATGACCATATCTGCCTCGCCATGTTGAGAAAACACTTGAACACCTTGATGATGCCGTACTGTAAAGATCATGAGTGTTTGTTGGTGCTGTCTAGTCCTGGTATCCTTCAACCTAAAATGTAATTACTGAGTGTTCTCTAGTGCCACATAGTGGACACAGGAAGTCACACTGACCTCTTTCATCTGCAGCTAGAATGGCACTCAGTAGAGCACATACCTCCACCAAGGCCCAACAGTCAGCTTTAATTCAATCAAGCCTAATCCAATAATAAATAAAACATATTGAAATCCACTAGATCCAGATTTTTATTTGGATTCTCATCAAACTGTATTCACTTAAAGATGCCAGCCACCTAAATACGCCTCATTTTTTTCATCCAGGTCCATGCATTATTCCCTGAGAAATTAATGAAAAACAGTCTATCTCGCAATGATACAGAAAGTGAGAAAAAATGCCTGGCAGAGGTAATTATGATGTTATCATGAGAATGGTTGACGGTGGACAGTGACTACTGGTTACTTTACTACACTGATTAAACTTTGCACTCCACAACATTACCAGAGTCACAAAGGACAGTTTTTCAAAAAAAGGTAACAAAAATAGATGTTTGAAAACCAGTTTAAACAAGGAGTTGTTCTTCCTTGTCAAAACCATGTGCCTACATTACCTACAATGCAGCTCACCACTGAAAGCTCATTTGGAGATTTGGGTATGTTATACTACTAGCAGCTACTGAACCCCAAACCCCCAGGAAGAGTGTCAGGCTTTGAAGCACATTTGACATTGTGGGCATACCGTGTAATTTTAAAGTCACATGGCACACTGGCTCAAAAGGCCTTCTTCCCATAAGCTTACATTATTAAAGACCAAGCTATAAAACAGTGGGTAAATCTTTTAAAGCATCACAGCTCCTGCAAAATGAATTCACTAAAATAATTTGATTTATTTGGTCAGATAACAATTTAAAAGTCTTGAAGAACTGCTTGATTAAATCATGATATCCCCATTTAAGTTGGCAAAGGGCTTAACAGGAAGTTAGTGGACTTGGCTGGTGGAAGTCTCTCCATGTAATGCAGTGTCTAAGAACAGCCCTGTGTGACAGAAGTTTTCCAACTAAATTCACCTTTGGTTTGACCTCATATTGGTTCATAACATAACACAGAAAGGACAAGAAACTGTTTTTCCTTACTTTCCATGAAACACCTTCTTCACATAAGCCTTCATGAATTGCCTCCTCTCCACCGTCTCAGCTTCAGCTTCCTCTCCACTGTGAGCAGACGAAGATGAAGACCTCCTCAGTTCCCACATATGAGAGGGCGGGTCCATGTCATTTTCACTGTCTGCTGACTCTGTAGCATCGCTGTCATTGTCTCCTTCCTCTTGGTTGTGGTAGTGGTGAAAACTGGGTTTGCTTGGTGCCATGGGCTCTGGCAGGAGGGGCTGTTGGTGGATTCCCATGGAAGACTTGGGCTCTGGGGAGAAAATGTCTGTATGGTCTTGGTGTTGCCCTCCATCCACACTAATAGTTGTGGCCTCTGAGGGCAGGTCAAAGTCATTTGGGTTGTCCACTGCTATGCCCTCCATGTTAGAAGTTCCTTCCTTTTAGCTGTGAAACAGTATTTTTGAATGAGCTGCTTATTGCTCTACAATAACATGAGGATGGTCACAGATGTGGGTGCTAGTTGAAGGTTTTAACTGAGGTCACTGTTGTTATTGAGTTTTGATCTTGCAGACCCTCCCACCCCTTGAGGGTGCTATCAAGTGAATTCACAAAGCCAGTGCATCTGTGAACAAAGAAAAGAGAAAATTAGCATTGTGGTCATCTTTTACATATCATAAGGTCATATGGAGGATTAAAAGTCAGAACGGATTATTACACATCATCCTGAGGAGAACATGAATGTCAATTCATTCAGTAATTGTCCAGATATTTCAGCCTGCTCCATAGTGGCGGGCGGATCATCTGAACGATATACAGTAGAAATCCTTACACCACTTACACTTAATATCTTCTTCAGTTTATTCTGATAGTCTATTTTATTCTATCTGACTTGTTTTGTGTCTGTGTAACTAACATGCTGACTTGTTTGTGTCTGTGTAATTAACGTGCTGACTTGTGTACTTAACATACTGACTTGTGTACTTAACGTGCTGACTTGTGTACTTAACGTGCTGACTTGTGTACTTAACGTGCTGACTTGTGTACTTAATGTGCTGACTTGTTTGTGTCTGTGTACAACTACTCCACGTGCCTTTAATTGCCCCCAAAATAAAGTTTTTTTAATTTAATTGAATTGAACACTGCTAACATGCATAACATGTAAGAACTAGGAATGCACAATTTTTTTCAGCTGATACTGATAACCAATCATAATTTCACATTTTTGTATTTTTAAAATCAGTCCATAACCTGTAGTTTATGCACCCCCGAGGGTAAAAGGGCTAAGATATAGCGGGCAAAGATGGATGATTTATTATTCATAGCACTAATAAGATTTATTGTGTTAAACTCATAGACCTTTTCCCTCCTCTACAAATACTTGCAGAACACCTATTGCATGTTGTGTTGTCTTCTGAACTTGAAAACCAAGTGTGGCTCTCGTCTACATTGCGTTGCTGTACACAGGTGCCGCAGCTCTACGTCATGAACGCAACAATAGCATTGTTGTTGATCTTCTTTTTGTCTGTGTTTCCTGGCGGCTGGCAAACCAACTTTAAAAGGTGCATACTGCCACATACTGTGTGTAAATGCTGCACTTGTCCAGTCACCTAAAGCAATTTGGCTTTGTATTATCGGTTCCATTTATTGACTATAATTTCATTATCTGCCAATAACAGATAATGTAATTTTTTCCATTATGGGGTTGATCATTTATCAGTTAATCGTGCATCCCTTGTAAGAACTAACACCCAAATCTTTGGTAAAGGGCACACAGCAAGTCTTTACCGAACGAGAGGAAATGTATCTAACAGCGAGTCCAGTTTTCTCTGCACACAGCTGCTCACTGATGTTTAGCAGACAATTTGGATTTCACTCTTAGATTTTAATTTGTCATTTATCAGAAGATAGAGTGCTTTGCCTGTCACCATCCCGAAGTGTGTTCAATTTGTCCTTCGTACTAAGTGTTTCATCTCCTCTCTCACTAGAACATGTTGCCTACCAGGAAGTGACTTAGAAGAAGGAGGATGTTTGTTTTTAATGAAAAAATACTCTATACTGGGCCTTTTTCACAGCCGGCATTTTGATCTACCACAGAAAGACAATCACATAATAACATTAATAATGGCTATAGCCAAGTTTCGGTACCTGAGATAGCATGATTACTGTGACGTTATAGAAAGAAAGACAAGGACATCTCCCCAAAAGTCAGCCACTGACTCGAAAATTCCTGACCAATATGCTGTTTAGTTTACTAAAATAGTATGTTTATTAGTATGAAACCAATAGTATGTGACAGACAATAGACATTATTTCAAGGTTAGCATTGCGACTGCGATAAAAGTAGATTTACAAACGACACGCTTTAATTCACATACATCACATAAAGCATGTGTGCTTGTATTTACAGGCATGTGCAGTATTTCATATGCTCTGCAAATGAAATTATAACTTCCGACTTCACATTGTTAGCTAACTCAATCTGCTATTCTGTAGCTTCAACACTGACCAGCGAGGCGTCAAGATGCGTCTTAAAAATACAGCCACCACTAGTGGAGAGGGCAGCACATATACATCTTGATGTTTTCTATTGTAATTTAGTCTTATAGCACCAGGTTGATGAGCAGGAACATTTAAATGTAGCAGTTCACTTCATAAAGTGTATATTTTATTCATTCTATTATCATTTTAAAAGGACAGTTTTCAAGTTCTATGTGAAAAATGTTAAAAGGCTCACATTCTTGCTGTGTGCAGTTTTCTATTTATTTAGGCCTAACATCTTATTTTATTTGTTATTTTATTAATGCAGCAGGAACAGCTAAATGTAGCAGTTTACTTCATTAAGTGTTTTAATTACCAGATTTATATGTAGTATAACAAGATGCTACTGAAATAAAAACCTAGAAACTGACATGTGATGTGCATTGTTACTGGAAATATGACTCATGATATATTGACTCAAGAAATGAATAATTTAACTGGTTAGGACTGAAATAAAATTTTTTGTTATTATAGAAAGAGTAATCTACTGAAAAAAGGTACCGTTGGTATCTAATTACAGGTACCGGTATCGGTTCAAATACGAACAGTACCCAACCCTAAAAACATCTTAAACATGCAGGGTATTTGGAGATGTTGGCAGTGAAAGTCTGGACCGTGGCTACTTCTCTTGCCATGATAACATGTAAATGTCTGTGTAAAGTGCTATTTTAGATGATGTTATGGTAGAACCACTTTATATCCAAGAGAGTTACAAAAGATTAAAAAAAATAAATAAATCAAAGATACGGTTATTTAAATTATTCTTTTATTGTTACTTGTATTTTAATTTGAAAAAGCATAAAATACCAAGTAATAAAGCAACAAGTGCGGGGTATAAACCAACAAAAAAAATGTGTTAAAAGTTTTCATCACACATAAAAATGTAATGTTTATTTAAATTACATAGGTGTGAAAATGCATGTGTGGTTATTTCTTGTGGTTGTTATTCAGCTATGAAGGATGTGAGCTGCAGAGAGCAGGTTTGTGGCCTGATAGTAAAAACAAAACTTCCTGACAGTACTCTTGTGTTTGCTTGATCAGAGTTTCCTGGAAGAGACTAAACATGATAGGCCTACGTGCTCAGTTCACAAATGAAAAGGGAGTGGGACAAATAATGAGGAAACATTTTGAAGAGATTAGAACACATTCCATCTGATCAAATACAGAGACTCTGCAGCTTCTCAGTTAAACCTGTAAGTTGTACCCTTTGCTTGTGTTTTATGAAATTTCTAATGACTACTGGAGGAAGGAAAAAGCTTTCTAACTAGTTCCTTTTTGTACATCAGCATTCATATCATGCAAATAACAGGAAGTTGAAATCATTGATTGAAAACCACGGAGACAGGAAACTCAAATCTTAAACTTCATATCTGATCTGGTCAAACAATTTCCTACAGTCACAAACTGTACATCTATTGCGTAAGTCAAACAGCACTGTACTCACCACTGCTCTGATTTTAAATAATGACCCCATCATAGCACAGTACATAACAGTGACTCCCACCCAGGGATTCCCAGGACTCTTCACCCTGGCCCCATTCACTCTGAGGAGGAACAGTGCAACGGCTGCCCCTTCATACACACATATCCTACACTCCGCCCTTGAGCTAATCTGCTGTAGCTCCTCTATCATAGGGTACTGTTTGGTCTTCTGACTGAACATACAGTGCTTTTAATACCGTTAGCCTCACACACACCCAAGCACACCCACACACAAGCCAGGCTACGTGCCCTGGGGCCTATTGTATGTTTGGGCTGTAGCTCTGAAGATGGAGTGGTTATATAATGCAGTATTTGGTGAGTAAGACTCTGGGTGACACATTCAGACACACACATACACACACAAACACACACACACACACACACACACACACACACACACACACACACACACAGACTCAGACTCAGACTCAGACTCAGACCCTCAAAGTGAAAACAATACCAATCCCAATATTCAGCTTTCTGGTGGAGTTCAGATTTTGACGGCTTTACATTGAGTTACTGATAAAGGTGTCTCACAAGGATCTATAATAACATTGCATGTTTATTTTTTCTTTTCCTCATAGAACCATATTGTATCCCATTGGCTCTACCGCAAACCAAGCCCTCTCTGCACTGGTTGTTCTTTTATATATTTAAATGTCTAAAACAGTATTTTCTTAATTAGCTTCCTCTTTGCACAACAGGATGTGACACGAACGCAACATACTTTTGCCAAAGTTAGAACAATTTTGGTTATTGAACATGAAAGATTTCTGTATTTGTGTTCTTGTCTCTGCTCTTCTCACTGTTTAAAGGTTGTGGGACAAGGGTGTTGTCATATATTTACCTGCACCAATAAGGATTTAGCATCATTTGAATCAGAGCATGATAACAGTTATTGGGTTGTTTGGTCATTGTCAAATAAATCTGAAGAAGCCGCACCCATACAGCCCCGATGGAGCAGATCAGCAGAGTTTGGCTGTTAAATTTAAAATAATAACTTAAAGGACCGATTTGTAAATTCCAGCCACCTGCTTCAAACAAATAGGGGGCAGTATTTCCCCCCTTCTCAATGTTTAGTTCAAACCCTTTTGTGATTTTTCTTTTATATTTCATTTGTTTCTATGCAAATAAATTATTGCAAATTGTTAAAATAAAAATAAAGTCTGAAATAATTACTTCTATGTATATATGTATTTACCCTATATTCACCATTGCCCAGTTGCACTGTTGCATTTTTTTGTTACACAAAAAGTGCAAAACGTTTTCTTTTCTCTTTCTACTGACTTCCTGCCATGGCATAAAATTGCTATCTCGATCCATACTGTCACCCATGATAGTTAGATTCACAATACAGTATTGCTCATCCACCAATACTTTGCTCACTCCTTCTCTCTCTCTCAACACCAACTCCAAACTGCTCCTCCTTCCTGTCCATTCCAGCGCAGTAGTTCCCTCCGGCCGGCTCGACTTTTTTCATCCTCTCCTGCGTCACACAGTGACTCACTATTGCCTCTCAGGCCAGGAGGACTTATTACAGAATGTATTACAGAAGGGATGGCCCGTCCTAGCTGCTTTGGGTAGCTAAGCAGTGGCTATCTTTGCAATAAGATACATAGGCATTCTGTGACATAACGCCAGAACTGTTACTTCTTCACACCCTGTTGATAGGGTTAGTTCATTTTCGATTTTTAAAAAATAAAAATGTATTTAATTATTGAAATTATTTTTAAAAGATTATTTAAGTTATGTTCTCTTTTAAAACTCTGATTAAGCTTATTCTATACTCCAAGCAGATAGAATGTATGAATTTCACAAAAGCACATATCTCTGAAGTTTCTACTCGATCACAATCTCTTCAGCGCACATTGAACAGCTTGCTCAAAATATAAATAATCAAATGTGTCTTTCTTCTACCCGAACAAAGGTTATTTCTACTTGAACAACAGGGAAAAAAACCCAAACCAATACAAACCACACTATTTATCTACACAAGATTATGTAGATATTCTTTATGTTGATGCTGCTGCCACTGCCCTTAAACCACGAGAAGCCCTTTGCTACAGTGCCATTCAATTCAGTTTGTTTGTCAGGTCCATCTTGACGCAGAAATCTTCCGGAAAAAATACAGACTACCTGTCTGTCTTTCATGTTAGAGAGGCAAAGCAAGACCCTACCAGGAAAACTAAACATATGGCACACAGTTTATCAGTCTTACTGGTGTTACAGGAGTTGTGAAATGTCACCTGTCACATCTTTCCCTCACAGCTTTTATCTGGAGGCCTGAGCTGAACTGAGCGAGCAGCAGAGCCCCTCAGTCAGTCATGATTCCCTGCCGGAGATAGAGGGCAGCGGTACAATCACCTGCAGGCCAAAACTGTTTTTTTTAAATGTGTCCTGTCCTGTCCTCCTGTCACACACACACACACACACACACACACACACACACACACACACACACACACACACACACACACACACACACACATACTGGGGGGGACTCATGTTCATTCATTCAGACTGTAAAGTCTGCAGTATTTCTGCTTCCATGAGCAGGAAGGGGACCCCCCATTAAACACCTTCCACCCTACTCCAACCAAGGGCGTAGGTTTGGTCTCAGCTTTGGTAGTGACATTACCAACCTCACCCCACCCGCTTCTTGAATAGGAAATCGAAACGGTAATACCACGCATTTCATTACCACTAAGTGGTCAGTAGATGGCGACTGTGCACCGCAAATAACAGGCAAAACATTAACGGTATCCAAGATCATAATGGATAGGCCTATGGATATTTAGACCAGCACAGCAGCCCCAGTACTACAAACAAAATGACTACACATTAAAATATCCAGAGACTCATGGCAATGCATATAGTTCAAAGAGATGAGAAACTGTCAATTCAATGGGTTCATTTGACAACATTATGTTAAGTCATTTTGAGAATTTAAGTCTGATCTGATCATCTGAGACATTTTTAAAAGCCAAATAACTGCACAATGTATGCTGGAGGGGGGAAAATAATGATGTGAAGACTGTTGGTGTTATTGAGTTAAAACACAGTAGGCCTAGTACAAACACTATGTCCATGCTTACCTGCTGCCGAGCTTACATGTTGCCATGGTGTATTTAGGGCTGATGAAACGAAACCTGCTATAAGGCCAAACCGGGCAAGAAGAATTCTTCTATACAAAAAACATATTCTTAACCTGCACATGGCTTGCATCTGTCTTCTCTGTTATCTAAAGCTCACGCACAGAGCTTTCATTAGGTGTCCGTTTCCGTTATTAACGGGTTATTAACGGAGGGTATAAAAGAGCCTTTACACGAGGGTGGGAAACGGGGAAGACACACTTAGCTAAACATCGCACTCTGAATGCTATTCGTTTTTTTACGTGATTCTGTGCACACTATACTTACAGCCGCGGTAGTGAAATACGTTCGAATGTCCCTTTTCTTTTTTGGAGGTGGCATTGTCTCCGGAGCTTAGCCTACTGCATTGAAGTAGGAGTCCCCAGTCCCGATTGACAGATGCGGGGCGTTTTAATTTCAGCACATGGACGTTTGTTGTTCTTCTGAGTCGCATGTGGGGCCGCGGGGTTACCTGACTGACACCAGATCAGCAGTGGCCCACTAACCATCACTCTGTCGCAGCCAATAAAAACAGCGGATATGGGTCGTCATAGCACAGAATCAATGTCGGAACGTGGCAAAAAAACAAAACGTGAACAAATGTAAAATAGTTTTTATTAATGCTACCATATGTGTACTATATTGAAAATTTGAAATAGTATTTCAACATTGTCAATGAATGTAGATTTTTCCTATATAAAATTAAAATGACAAATATTGGTAGTGACTATTCTGCAATCCTCGAACATTGGTTGTGACATGTCACGACCATCTATATAGAAACCTACGCCCATGACTCCAACACACACATGCACAAAGAAACACAGAGTGTCAACCCGCACAATCCATATACCTTGAGCTTATGTCCACAGAGGGAGATGCCTGATAGTATCTTTTACCCTCTCAGGTAGCTGGATTCACGAGACCATATGATCATGTGAGGTCGCAAATCCATCTTGTTGTGCTCTTGTGGCCGAATACACAGGCACTGAATTAATAGCATCCTTTGAGGAACTACTAGTACCTCAGTCGGATACTTAAAAAGAACAGAGCCAATGATAATTGTTATTAGTAAAGCCAAGCGGCAACTTCCAAGGTTGAAAATTGAAGGCAACACAAATGTGCTGCAGTTCCTTGAATGACCACTTCAGGCTCCAAAAGCTGTCACTTACCATAAGAGCCCATGTTAAAATGCCCAACTTTACAGCAGGAATAGACATGTTTACAGCCTGGCATAAAAAAAAAACTGTTTTGGTCTCTAAAGCTAACTTCCTCACTCATGACAACTGTATGGCGCTCCTAGTAACAGCTAGACATTAGCTGTCTAGCTATCCGTCAGCAAGGGCCTTCATTCCGCTCACCTCAGCTCCACCCACACTCCACCTATTTTTTGATTAGCCTGTAGTTAGATGGACTCAGGCACTGCAAACGTGGCAATGGCTGGAGCTACAACAATGAGCTTCACAATAGCTCTTCAGAAACCTATAGGTGACATCAAAAGGACATGTTTGATACAGTCTATGAGTAAAACATGTGCTTTTCCTACTATGATAATAACTCAATCTTTCTGCTGTGAAAAAAGCGTAAATTTGAGATCTGGGAACATGGGGACATTGCTTCAACAAAGACGCCTGACAAGTGCTTACTGCAGGAAGTAAGCACTACAGCAAGCACTGCAGGACAAAGTTGAACTAGCAGTTCTGTAATCTCTGATGGATGTTTCCAATAGACAGTTGGACAGTTGTGTCTCACCTGGGGGTAAGTTTACAGGAGAGGGAAGGGGATTGCTTACGGCAGCTTTAATATTTTGTGAAAGTACCAATAGTCATCCTTACAATATTGGTGCAATATTGATATTGAAGTATTTGGTAAAAAATATTGTGATTTTTGATTATTTGTCTCCCAGTCCTGGTACTTATGAAGGGCTTTTGTGGAGATTTCAATATATTGAGATTTATATTATGGAACACCATATAGCCTTAAAATATTGCGATATTATTTTAGACCATATGAGGGCTATGAAAATATAACAGAGATTGTCATAAACCAGAGTTATGTCAGCTGCTTGAGTAAATGTAGAGTTATTTCCACGACTGACAAAAACCAAGACAGACTCCAGACATTAACAGGCAGGAGGGAGTGAGTGAAGTGTTCTAGCTGCAGAAATGTTGAGGCTTAGATGGACTCTGATGGCCCCAGCCTCCTCTAGAGAAGCTTTGACACTGTGGGGCCAAACAAGACTGGACTATATCAGAAAGAAGTGTTTGTGTGTTACCTGATTGGAGGCGTTAAAGTCAGTCATAACTTTTATCAGCTTCTGTCACCAACAAGTAGGAACTACTGACAGCAATAATAAAGTCACATATTTACAACACAGCTTGAAAGCCATAAATCCCATCACACCTAGCAGAATAATAACTGATTTACTATCACTTATGATACAGTAATTTTGTTTTATGGAACACAACGTCCTCATACGTATACATTTAAAGCCAAGTTTGTGTACACAGTGTTACAGCTGAACTGCTCGACCACACATCACACACTGCAATAGATGTGTGACAAGCAGAAGTGGCTGACGGTAGATAAGTTAGGTGTAGAATCTCAGCTGAGGTTAGCCAATGTAACAGCTGAGGGGACTGCACTTACAGATGTAATCTGCACATTACGGCAAACACTCCAAACACAACAACACTAAGTTGGAGGTTGGAGGTTCTCCTCCATGTGCACTCCCAGATAACTACAAGCACAGTCTATTAACCCAAAGAACTAGCGCCCCAGTAATATTTAGTCAGGTTAGCCTTTTTCTTAATTGGCAAATCTCTATATAATGGAACAAGATAAGTAGTGTTAATGCTGATTTAAAATTGTAGTATGGATATATGTGATTAAAGGGTAATTCCATTAATTTTGTCACATTAAAGTGTATTTAAAGGTGTTGGGGAGTACTACTGCATATGTGAAGAGGGTAGTATAAAGCTCTTTGTTTCTCCAGAGGAAGCTGCATGTAACCTGATAAATCGGCTCTGTGGAGTCAGTCAGTGGCTAAGTTGCATTGTGGGTAATGTAGGCTCCAGGTTTTGAGAAGCAGTGGTACACTGGTACAGCGTTGCACTCCTATAACACTGTGGGACTCATTATGGACAGTTTAAAAACAAATGGTCAACACTGATACAGCATAACCAGAGATACTGCCTTTCTTATTCCACGAAAAACCTGGTGCCTACGTTACACTGAAGAAGCTTAGGAGTGGACGAATTACAACAGCTGAGGTCACCTATGAATACAATGTGCTGAGTTCTGCACCTGCTGAACATAAATGTGCCAATTCACAAAAAGCTTTGTGTGCTATTTCACTTGCAATAAATCTTGGTCAATGACAAACTGAATGAGGTTTGGTTAACCTTTCTCCGTAACAGCCAGAATCTGTTGTGAATAAATAAAATAGGAAGAGTTAAAAACATACGAATGAAACAGGTGCTTGGACTCCCACAGTGAGAAGCATATTTTATAAACTGACACCGACGCTGACCTGCGGGGAGAAGTTGGCGGACTGGGCGCACATGACAGCTGAGATAGGAAGCAGCACTGAGTAAACACAGCTAAAGGCTGACATTTCCTGGAGCGTTACTCTGGTATTTTCAGACAAACAGGGACACCCCACGTCAGTCATGGACGTATATCCATACGTGAAAGCAAACACGCATCGAATACACTCTAATTAAACGACTGCGGCCAAAATAGGATGACAAGAGGAGAATTAACCCTCCGCTTTGATCCCAATAATATACAAATCGACAGAAATGTTAGCAAAATGGCGTTTACAAGTCGTTAAAGAACAAGTCTCGAATGCCTTAATTGACATTTTCATTGACATTGACATAAGTAACAGCTGTACTTACATGAAATGTCCCGTGCTGACAGGAGAACAGAGCTGCTCCTCAATGTTGTTAGTACGTCGCAGGTTTTGGTCGCGGAAGAGCGCATGCGCAGAGAGGAGCGCGCATGATGAACGGGGAACCCAATGACGTCGACGAGTAGCACAGCCAATGAGCGCAAACCAAGCAGCCGTCGTGCTGTGTCAAGTCAGCACGAATATTACCGAAAATGTCTTCTACATTTTTTTCAAAATAAAAGGCTGGACTATTTCATTGCATTAACAAAGCTGCGCTTAAACTAAGATTACATGACATTTGTTTATGTTCTTGTCAAATATTTTCAAAAACACAATAATGCTTTTTATAATGGAATACTATAGTTTCAGTGTACACTGCTCAACATTGCTCTGTTGCAGCGCTATAGTTTTGTTTTAATTATCTGCCCGGAAATGTGCCTAGCCTTCGTCTACCTTAACTGGACGAGGGGCAAACCCAGCTATACTAACTGTGCAGAATAACGATATCCCTAAGCACATGATGATGTATGCCTATGTTTCTCCATGATGAATTTGAACAAGTTTGGGGTTACTTTCATTATTTTTTTTAAGAAAAACGCGATTTTATTGAATAAAATATCATTTAATTGATACCGTCTCGACGTTATTAATGTGTTTAAAGACAATTATAGCTGGAAATTGATACATCTTGAATGGAATATCTAGCCTACATGCACAGAGGACACAGCTATCATTCCTGTGGTCCACTGTGTCAGCTAATCCAAACTGATCATGATAAAACCATGGGTGAAAATAAGTACATCTACTCAAATTACTGGAAATAAGTCATTTTCTTGAGTACTTGCACTTTTATAGTATTATTTCAAGTATAATAGGGTATGTATTAATTCTGCATTAAAATGGCGAAAAGCCCTTTGTTATATATTTTGTTAAGTTGTGTACTTACATCATGCAAAATGTTAACGAGTTTGATGTCAGGACCATTTGTCTTTATTTGTGTTACTCATGCAGTGTTTCTCTGCCCCACACAGCCAGTATACTGTGTGCCACATGGATATGTGTGTGTGTCGGAATTGTCTTGGACTTCAGTACCGCTACTCACCAGACACTGGTCCTCTCTCCTCTCTCTGATGTAGTTAATTTCCCCTCCAGCTCCAGTCAGCAGTCAACATTACAGAACACAGATACCCGAGGACAGAGCAGCTCATACATATCGCTGCAGCAGCAGGTTGATCAACACAAGTAACGATAAATCCACTTTTTAATCCCTAAACTTTAAAATTAATCTCCGATCTTCCCTCCCGTAGATAAAGAGTTCCGGATCAGAGCAGAATCCGAAGTGGCTTCAGATGTTTATTCTCCAGAGGTCCTGGCTGTTCAGAATCCAGAATCTCTAGCCGGCTCTAAGCAGCAGAGTAGCGGTTCCTGCCCCCCGGTCCGCTCCGCAAGCATCTTTTGTTTTGACAGAGAGCCCCCTAGCGGCAGAAGTTACATATTGCACGTCTAAGTATGCAATACACCATAGTCTGCTTGGTTATTTTTAAATCATAAGGAGCACTGAGTACGCCTCTAAGGTCCTCAACTGGTAGCTTCATTTACTTCGTCAACAGTGAAGAGGTGACTCTGGTGTGCTGGCCTCAGCCATATCTGAGACTGACCAATTCAAGAAAAGGTTTCAAATGGGCAAAAGAACACAAACATTGGACAGAGGAAGACTGGACAAACGTATTTTGAACAGAGGAACTGAGGTTTGAGGTGTTTGGATCTCAAGAACTTGAGATGCAGAACAAATGAAAAGATGCTGGAGGAATGCTGACGCCATCTATCAAACATGGTGGAGGAAATGTGATGGTCTTGGGTGCTTTGGAACTGTACAGTGGGGAATTTATACAGAGTCAAAGGCATCTTGAATAAGGAAGGCTTTCACTGTATTTTCCAACACAGTGCCATCACCTGTGGGCGGCACTTGATTGGGATCAACTTCATCCTACAACAGGATCATAACCCAAAGCAGCAGCACAGCTCCAAACTATGCAAGACAATTTTATGGAAGAAGCAGTCAGCTGGTACTCTGTCTATAATTGAGGGATCTCAACCCCATTCATTTTTTGGTGACCCCAAACTTTTGAGTGATAGAGTATATGGGAAAATTAATTTAATTTCCAAATTTATGGGAAATGTCACTCTCATTCACTCACCCACATGATCTCTGTAAAACTCCCTTTGAACTGCATCTACAAACTAAGCCATCAGGGTGTTTTAACCACAGACACATTTCCTTTCTTTGCAATAAAATGATTTATTTTAATTACAGCTATGTTAAACAGTACATGTCAAAAACAGACACATGGTAAAGAAGCACAGTAAATCCATTCTAAAACAGAGAAGAATTAACATTAGTTTTGGTGAATAGGTATATAAATGTTTAAACCAATAAAACAATAGGACAAATAGCAGAGATCACTTTCCAGGTTTGGCTGCCACTGCTGCTGCTAACTGTTCCAGCTTCTGAGGGAGAGTGACCGCAAAATGGACCCTGTCCTTCTTCAGTTTCTGTCTCACAATCTGTGTCAGGCCCAGCTCCATATACTCCTGCTTCTGCATGTCATACTGAGGCCAGTTGACCAGACCAGGACTGTTGGGAGAGCTGAGGAGGTATACAGACATGGCAGCTACAGGCATTACGGCAGTCTGTATGTAGCAAAGAAAATCTTCTACAAATGTCTCCTACTGATTTCATATGATCAGCCTTTAGAATGAAAGTTTGTTCCCCCTCTCTATATGTTTTTTTTTGTCTAAACCTCATCGCCTAGAATAGGATGTTAATTTCAGATATCTTGTGTACTAGAAATTAATTTATCTTTTTTCATTTGTTATGTAAATTGAAAATTGAAAATGTTTCCATCAATCTGATTAACTTTCCCATCGCTCTGTACTCCATATGTTCATATTGATACAGTATATTCATTTCTTTGTCTCTGCATGCTTATAACTTCAACCTTGTACATGTAATGTAAAGCATATATGTCACACTTTTGTTGCAGCCTGCAGGGGTTTTTTTATTTGCTGCTGCACCATCCAGTTTGGATGAAAAAAACATATTACATATGTGGGAATCTAGGTTGTGAGTGTACACGGGTAGTGATTAAAAGTTTGCTTGGCTCACTAGAGAGCCCTCTGATTTGCTGGGCGCACCTTGTTGTGGTGGAATCTCTGTGTTGTACAGAGTGATCACCAGAGGAAAGCTTTCCCAAACTGTACCTTCTGCGTGTATACTGTGTATATTTTTTGGATATATAGTTTTTGACCCCACCTTCCTACATGTGGATAGTGAATTCTATTTCCTCACATCCTAGCATATATCTATCCCATGCCTCCTATTTCAATTGGGATTTTAATATATATATATATATATATATATATATATATATATATATATATATATATATATATATATATATATATATATATATATATATGTATCTGTGATGTTATAATGACATAAATCTTAATAAAACTTGATTTATTTTCCATACAGTATATGTCTCTTGCTAATTGTTCCTCTTTGAGGAAGCCATAGTTTATGTCACACTAATATCTTTACTAAGGGTTTAAGGGTTCCTCCTGCCCCTTAGCAGTTACGTACAGATGTTTTCTGTTCCTGGTACTACACATACTGTATGTAACTTAACTTTTGTGTACATGTCGTAACTTAACTACATTAGTAAGTCAAAATAACTCACGGTCGACTTTCGCTTTCACACTGGACATGAACGGTGGCCTCCTGTAAAGTCTGTGCTTGTTTGACCCAACCATTCATCCTCTAACATTTTCGCTCTTTATACTACTTCAATCTCACTTCCTCATTTGCCGCCGTAATAATTACTATGGCCACTAAAGGTTGCTGTCTATCAAGAAACGTAAGTATGTGACATCATATGATGCTTTCACAGTCAACCAATAGGGTGGGGATGGAACATGTTGGTAAACAGTTGCCTGTTTACACACCCAGTAGACACCGAGCAACATTTGCATTCATAAAGCAGTGAGACTAATAAAATAAATAAAGTCCTGGCCATAAACCAAAACAATAAGCTGAAAGATATCAGATTCAGGTGATAATTTTCTGTGGGTTTGTCCCTGCAAGTGACCCCTTTCATATTCCTTTCATCTGTTTTTCTGGATTTAGCAAATATTGATTAGTGCAGATTTAATAACATGTTTTTCTCAGTGATTACTTACCCAGTACGGGCAAAATTGGCCCAGTACGTCATCATGGTCCTACAGAGTCTTTCATCCTCCTTGGTAATGTTGCCTGAAGATGGGATAGGAGGAGACCATGAACCAAATACTGATACCCATTAACCATAATCTGAAGGGACCGCAGTGTTTTGTGTTGTATCCATGTGGTCTACCATCTGTTCATCCCTTCATTTATTTCACCAAGTCCCACAACTTGCTAGATATTCAATTCATGCTTACTGAGCCCTAACAAGTAATGAGAAAAGATAGGAGCAGTGAAGCCAGTCTAATCAAAAAATCTATATTGTGGGCAGCACATTACATTTAACTTACCAATGATGTTTATATGTCCATCCCAGAAACATCCACCAAACATGAAGCCAACATCATCTGCATGATCTGCCTTCACAAAGCTGGGTCTGTTGTGTCTGTATATCTCAGCATGGTATACAAACTCATACATGTAAACTGGAACACCCGCATCTAAATATACCAAGGAGAGAGAAGGTGAGAGGGGTGTTACTGGGCTGAGATGAAGATTAAAGATCAGGAGCAAGTAGATAATCCCTGCAGGTAATCAATACAGGCTGGTGCATGTACTCTTTTAGGTGCAGCTTTGCTTTTACCAGGTTGACCTGAGATTAAAGGAGCATCGTGTAATCATCATCAGGTCACCAGCATATTACACCAACACTGACAAAATGATTAATCAGTCCTCTGTACATGATACAGACAGGTCACATCTGTTTCTCTTCATTCACAGTGCTGTTAGAGGATCTTTCTGTGCTTTGCCTCTTCTAACCTGAGTGGTATCCGGCCACCTTGACGACAGGCAGCGTCATCAGCAGGTCCCCCATGATTTCAGTGAATCCGTCCCTGATCTCCTCTGGGGTTTTGGCATCTTTCAGGTATTCATCTGCAATGAGGCTGTTGGCAGAGGAGGCCTGGAATAGGGAGGAAGGTTGGACCATCATAAGTCACTGTGAGGCAGTGATGTTTTTCTACAGGACTTTTTTGAGTCAGTCAACAAGAAGGATGATGTCCTGACCTTATCAGCCACTGATCATGTATCTGAAGAAAAGTGGTGCAGCTGGAAGATGGGCCTGACTCATTTAATATTCAGCTGAAATGTGTGTCAATATACACATCTAATGTGATGAATACAGTGTGAGATCACTGTTTGTTTTTTTCTGATGACATCTGTGTAGGTCAAAATGTTGCAGCAAGAAAACTGACCGATATATAGGTTGGCTGATGCTAACGACAGATATTGGCCTTTCACAGATTTATCAGTATTGGTGTATATGTTGTCTGATATGTGGTGATATGAAAACTGAAAAATAATTCAGAATGATTTTTGTAGATGAATTACAAACTGTAAAATATCCTGCCTCCATTACATATCTTTGTCACAAGTGTTTGACAATATATCATATTCATATCATATTTGATGGAATATTACAAAAGAAACTGTATATATTGGCCAATATGTCGATATTGGATTTTTTTATTTTCTAATATCAGGCTCTAAAATTCCAAAGTTCATTGTGCTGGCTTTCAACAATGATGATTTATAATGCTTATCATATTTAAATAACTCTACTTTGACGCTACTTTTTCCTAAATATTAAATGTGGGAAATAATCTTGCATTTTTCTGTACTCAAATGTAATTTAAGCTGATTCCACTGTTGTGTTTTTTACCTTATACACATAATTGTTAGTTATTTATATATATTTGCAGTAGATAAAAATGATTATTTCCATAAGTAATGTTATATATTAAGTAAAATCTTTCATTGTCAGTGATGTGAGATATGATCATATATAAAAACTAACTAATAATGTCCCCCAAAATATCAACAGTCTTCAAGCTATGTGTGAAATTGTCCAGAACTAAAAATACTCCCTTCAAATACTTGTTTGTTCACAGATTTAGATACAGTGGACATACAGCTGCATTGGGGAAAAGGCATATTAGTGAAGTAAAATGTAGAATACTGAATGTTTTATGGCTCTTTTTCAGTTTTCAACGCGTTGTTAACCTCAGCTCTCACATTATTGGAAAAACAGCTCTTACACGTGTGTTGTGGAAACTAGAATACCAATATTTGCATGTTCATAGATTCTGGATTTTTCACTGAGTGAGAAGGAGAAGACTTTTTAAGGTAATTTAACTTTTCTTGCAGAAAACAATATTCCAAAAAGGGCAGTTTTATATGTGTTAGAACTTGTCTTATACTTTCAGCACTTTTTAAAGAAATATTTCTTTGCAGTATTGGCCACAGCTATTAACCTGTGCAACCATTTTTAAAATCATCAGATTGTGTATTTTTGGAGTGTGTGTGATGAGTGTGAATGACTTGTTTGTGTCTATTTGTGTCCGCTTGTCTCAAAATGCCCCACTTAGCATCCTGACTGGAAACATCATAGATTGGATTGTTTCATGCATGACCTAGGACAGGAAAGCCTTAAAGCTGGTAATAAAAACTCCCCAGAACATCATTGGTGCCCATCTACACAGCATCAGTGATATTGGTGAAGTGAGATGTCTGCACAGAGCCCAAAGGATATTAAAAGTCAACACCAACCCAGCCACAGTCTGTTTACACTGTTGCTGTCTGGAAAAAGATACAGAAGTATCTGCTGCCATACCACCAGACTACGGAGGGTTTTTTCTTTTGTAGTATAAAGGGACGACAACTTACATTTTGTTGTACAAGCCTGTATTGTAAAATGACAGTTAAATGACCCATTAAACCTTTTAACCTTGAGGGACAAATTCAGTTTTTAAAATTGAATTAAAATGTTATAATACTACCATCAGGTTTTCAGGTAAACAACTCTCAAGCTTTAAATACAATCAATCAATCAATCAATCAATCAATCAATCAATCACATTATCATCAACAAGCAGTAACAGCTATCATGGAGCTCACCCCTGCAGGATTGAACATGTTCACCACTGCCAGCACAGACTCCCTGTTCATACCGTGCTCCCAGCCAGGAGGCGCAAAGCTCTGAGATCAACATGAGACAGTGCTTTAAATGTATACAAATCCTTCAAGAAAAAGAAAACTCTGTCACTGTCAGTCAAGAACACTGACTGTCACTCACATAAATAATAGGAAGTACTGAGTTGTCAGAGAGGCTGGGTAAAGTATAATATGTATGAGCATTAGGAATGAAAGCATAGTGAAAATGTGTGACCTGAGGTAGGATCCATCCAAACTCATGGTTGGTGATTCCCATCATCACTGGAACCTTCATCACTTCTTTCCTCTTTAGAAGCTCCTCTGCTGTATCTGTCAAAAACACGCCATCCACCACGGCTCCCAGGTAAATCTTCATCTAAACACAAAACAGAACTTACTCTAATTGAAAATCAGTGCAGTATGGACCAAGGGGATGAAGGGAAACCAATCTTACAGATGCATGTTTAGCAGCCAAGAGTGTTTACAGGCTGCCATTTTGTGGGTAATGGTAAATCCTTTGAGGTTCTATGATATACTAAAACACCTCCAAATAGATAGCTGTTGTCTGGATTACAGTGATCATCTAGCATTTTTTACTTTTGGTCTTGGTTAATCCAGTGTTCTTCCATCTGTGAATAAAATCAGGACATTCTACTGTTGGAAGTTTTGGTCTCCTAATTTAACTTGAACTACACCCTAAAGACAAAAGGATCCAGAAAATGTGAGATAGAATAAAACACAAAGTTAGCACGATCAAATTAAACTCAATTAATCTATAACATCTGTTTGTATATCTTCAAAAGACCATATACCTTTTTGGTTGCATCAACCAGCTCATCTATACTCTTTCCCCTCATGCACTGGACCAGTTCCTCTGTACTGCTGCGCTCACATCCAGTAATGTTGGCAACAATCTATGGGAGAGATTAAAGGAAATCACAAATGCATACTAAGTGAATGTACTCTAATACAAGGGACAGATAATCTGTGCTTATTCTACTCTAATATATATGAAAGCTGCTATAAATAGTTACTTTTTGACCACTTCACAAGAGGGCCACAGTATCCTGAATCTAGTGTTTGATAGTTGTAACGCTGATCAGTAGCATTTAAAAACTCAAATTTTTTTTTTGGGGTACACCCTGGATAAGTCGCCAGTTTATCACAGGGAAATAATATCATATTATATATAGTTCATGGCTTTATTCAGACAGGACAGCTGTAGAGTGACAGGAAATAGAATGAGAGAGAGGGGGGTGAAATGCAGCAAAGGACCACAGGTTTCAGATTCAAGCTCTGGTCAGCTGAGCTACTGAGCCACTGGGGCACCCCATTTTGAAATGTTGTTGTGACGGTTGGTGGGTTTTTTGCAGGACCCAATAGTGGACAACAGACTGGGCAAGGTTTAAAGGAATTTATTGTCAAAAGGGGTCAGGTAATAGTGTAGGTGAATAGCTAGCAGGAGCTGAGTGCAGGGAGGCTTCATGAGCAGAGGGGTTACTTGAGGTCGAGCACGGGTGGCTGGCTTGAGTGGAGCTCGGCCATAAACACAGAAAATCCAGCCAAAAACTCCAAATCATGGAATTATTATAACTAAGGTTCAAGAACTGGACCATGCCACTCCTCCTCGCTGATCTGCCACCCAGGCCCAACCAATCAAACCACCTGCATCTCATCAATCCAACCACCTGCGTCTCATCAACCTAACCACCTGTGCCTCATTAACTCATCCACCTATGTCGCCCTGATTCAATCACCTGTGAAATCTATACAGGCAAGCCTAACCATTTCTTTCCCGTTCGTCTCAAGTTCTTATAACCCTCCCCCCCAGACCCTCTCCTTCTCAACTATCGTCTCTCACAGGGTCACCGGCAGCCCAGCCTTCGACATCGCCATCCCATGGCAAGAAGATCCTCTAGAACAGAAACCCAGGCCATTCCAGCACAGGAATCACAGAGGGGATGACGAAGCCACGCCGACCAAGACGTGTGCCCATCGAGACGTACCCCCATTCTGAGTCTCAACCTCCCTGGTTCCTAGACAGTCCAGCCAATCTGTAACCCTACTCAAACCCCCCTCTTCATCCACCAACCTCGAACCCCCTTTCCTTCATCCACCAACCTCGACCCCTCCCTTTCTTCATCCACCAACCTCGACCCCCCCTTTTCCTTCATCCACCAACCTCGACCCCTTTCCCTCATCCAACAACCTCGACCCCCTTTTCCTATCCTTTCCAAAATTTTCTACCAATTTAAATAAACTACCTTAACGTTAAACTGTGGTCAGTTGTTGTGTGTTCTGAGATGTGTTTCTGAAAAGTTGATGGGTTTTGTGAAATGTTATATCTTTAAGGGGCTACAGATTACTGTTAGGAGTGATAGGGGATTATAATTTCTCTTTTTCTTCAGCGATACCGACCTTCTACAGAAGGACTTTTGTGGAAAACCAGCTTTGTTTATTTTCGGGGATCCGACCACCAAACCTGACCTGAACTTCCAGACACGAAGGGGCACACTGCTCACAGGAGTAAAGACCAGTGCTGTTGAGGCTTTTGATGATGGAGCTGTTAACATGCTAGCTGCCCCTCACAGGTGAGCTAACTCAGTTGTTTCTCCAGTCTTGGAAACCAGTTCCTGCTAATTATATTTCTTTCCTCGTTTTCACCCATTTCTACACATTCCAGGTTAGGACTAGTATTAATGTTAAATGATTACTGAACCTTCACCCTAGACTTGAGTAGTTGGTAACATTACTGTAAAGTGGTACTAATGAAAGTGGTTATAGTAACAGTAGATCACGTGTAATTTACACAGAGAATCATCACCAAACTCTGCAGTTCCCTTAAGCATTATGGAACTTTTGGTATGGAACTTCTATTTTGGATCATTATTTTGGTTTTCTGGCATTAAACTCTGCTCTCATTAACCTATTTTCCAGCAGCTGTAGGAAGCTATTTTCACTTTAAAGATTAATAAACCCTCTACACAATACATGCCAAGCACCAAACAAGTTAGCAGCAAGCCAGTGAACATAATGAAGCATAATATTGTCAGGCAATTAATGCGGTTTTATGTATTACTATTCTATAAGCACATGCTGAAATCAATGAGCATGTGTTTCAGAGATTCTTTTTCTAAATCCATGCTAACCCAGTTTACATATTACAGTACCTTTGCATGACCCAAAGGATGGCTTGTAGTGTAGGTCCCAAGAGTAGCTACTCCACTTTGAAAAATTGCCCTCTGAAATAGTCCTTTTGCTTGTGGAGACAGAGTCTGTTCATGAAGCAAGATACATATGCAATTACTTAACAAATGGAAATAATGAATAATAAACCAAAGATGCACTCAAAAATAAATTACAGCTATTATTAGCACTGAGGTTCTCATAAAACACTCTTAAAATGTGTAAATGTGTGTTTAGCATGTTTTCCTCCAGGGATTAGTTTTATTACCAGTATGGATGCACTGATGCCTCCTGCAGACTCTCCAGCAACTGTGACGGTTTGTGGATCGCCACCAAAGGCCTCAATATTTCCCTGCACCCATCTCAGAGCTGCTAGCTGATCCATGAAACCCCAGTTGCCCTGAGCGTGTTCATCTCCAGTGCTTTGGAACAGGAAAAGTCAAGAAACTTGCTTTGGATTGTCAGAAATTATTTCACTAAGAAAAGTCTGCAAAAATGGTTACTGTGATACTGTGGATGGTTTCAGTTTGTGTCTTCAAAACCTGTGATAGAAATGTGATGAGCAACACAGTTCCTTACCTCAGGAATCCCAGAATGCCAAGGCGATACTGAATAATAACCATCACTATGTTTTCATAAGCAGCTAATGGAGCGCCATCATACTGAGAAGCTGCACCCATTGCCAGACCTCCTCCATGGATCCACACCATCACCTGACATAAAGCACAAGACAGCAGCCTACTGGTAAAAACTGACCTCTTCACACAGTATAGTTTAAGTTACTTTAAAACATTCACTGTGATGCATAACAAACACAAGATTACACATTTTAAACTAGATTGTTTGTTTAAAAAACTGTACTGTTTACATTCACTTAAGGTGTTCACAACAATTCAGAACAGAGATGAGAGAGAAGTGAGATGTCTCACTCCTTATTAACTTCTATCATCAGCTCTGGAAAAAAATGATATGTCTTATTCTGAATGTTAGGCCGGTTGTGTTACATATCACGCCTCTTTTGGTTCTGCAATCACAAACATTATGTTTGGCTCAGTACAAAAACAAACCTGGTGTAATGAAATGTTTTTGTTGCAGTGGGATCTCTGTAACAAGGGATACAGCGATTACAGCATTTTAAATGTTAGCATATATGTGACACTGAAAGCAATGGAAGTGTCAGTTAAACTGGCAAGAGACAACTTTTTTGCTTCAACTCATTCTGAAGTAAATTCTGATTGCACAGTTTAATAGCTGTGGAAAAATGACACCATCCATGTACAGATTCCCCATTATTATGTCTTGTGCGAGAGAGAGATAAAGCACCTGTGCTCCAGTGTCTACTATCCTAGTGCTAATGGAGCCATCGAGAGATTCAACAGGGTATTGAAAGAGTGTATACAGACTACTGACAGAATGCACAAACCATGGAAACAAGCAGTAACAGAGTTCATGCATACACCCGATGCTCATTCAGCAATGACAATGAGACTGTACTTGATGGACTTACTGTGCCAGAGAACATGCTGTTCCTATATGTGAAAACAGAAGGGATTTCATTCTGTTATCTATCGCTAATAATGTTATATGGTACTAAGAAAAGAGTTACAGAAAATAAAAGCTCATTAACATAAGTTCATTTCCAGAGTGTTTGACCACTCAACTCCAGATCCAGATGCCGCTAGGGCCTTGATGAACCTTTGCCGAGGTAAACAGTGGGACTATCACCATGAACTATCTGAATCACTGAAGGATCAACTCATTGCCCTAGATCGTCCGGACGACCTAGACTCCTTCATTGCCCTGACTATTAAAATTGATCACTGCCTGAGGGAATGTCAGAAGGAGAGGGTCCGGCCTTTCTTCTCCCCCACTTTCCGGAGGGATCCCCCGAGGGCGAAGGGCTTCTTCCCCAGCATTCTCCACATCTGCGCTCTCCCTTGCCTGAGAGGACAGCTCCCCTTGCTGGGAGGGAGGAACCCATGCAATTGGGCCGTGCCAAACTGACCCCTGAGAAGCGACATCAACGTCTACAGCAGGGGAGGTGCATCTACTGTGGCCAGAAGGGTCATTACCTGAGCTCCTGCCCCTTAAAAGACCAGGCTCGCCGGTGAAAAGGAGAACACTGGTGAGCTAAACATCTTCTCTGACCTTCAGAATGCAAGCTCTTACAGACATTGAACTTTGTACACCTGTTGTTTCTGAAAAGATAAAAGGGCTTATAGACTCTGGGGCTGATGAAAGCTTTATGGACTGGAAACTTGTCAATCAGTTAAAGTTAACTGTGTGTGCTCTCCCTTAACCCCTAGAGGCCAGTGCGTTTGATTGAAGGCTGTTCTACAGGATCACCCATCGCACCAAGCCCATCCAGATTATCACAACCCAGGGACAATCTGAGTAGCTAAGTTTTCATCTGTTCCGCTCTCTACTACACCCCCTAGTTATCCCTGGCTGACAAAACATAATCTCCACATAAACTCGTCTACTGGGGTTGTCACTGAGGGGGGAGAGGGATGTTATAAGGACTGTTTTCCCTTCTGTTCCCCCCAGATCTCCTTAGAACAAGTCAACTCTGTCAGCCCTGTGCCTCCTGTCACCACTGAGACTTATTCACCTGCTACTCCTGCCTCCGAGTCAGATTACCCGGATCTCTCAAAGGTTCCACCATGCTATCACAACGTTAAAGAGATATTCAACAAGGTCTGAACCACCTCGCTTCCTCCACACAGAGACTACAACTGCGCCATTGACCTTCTGTATGAAGCCTCCCTGCCTAAGGACTGGTTCTACTCCCTGTCCGCGCCAGAACGGGAGGCCATGAATCAGTACATCACTGCCTCACTCTAGGCTGGGATCATCCGACCCTCCTCCTGTCTGCCTGGCGCCGGCTTCTTTTTCTTTGATAAGAAAGACAAGTCTCTACATCCCTGCATTGACTACCAAGGCCTCAGTGACATCACCATCAAGAACAGGTACCCCTTCCCTCTCATTCCATCCGCTTTTGAACTATGACAAGGTATTAAGACTTTCACTAAACTCGACCTCAGAAATGCTCACCACATAGTAAGGATAAGGAAGGGGGCTGAATACAACACTGCCTTTAACACCCCTAGTGGCCATTATGAATATTGGGTCATGCCGCTTGGTCTCACAAATGCACCTGCTGCCTTCCGACCCTGGTGAATGATGTACTTTGGGACATGTTCAATGACTTTGTTTTTGTATACTGCGATGAAATCCTGATTTTCTCCACTGACCAGACAACCCATCAACTCATTAGAAGTTTCAGTACTATTAGTGCTCCCCTCCATAACCTCACCTGCTGCTGAGTTTGTTTGGACTCCCCAGGCTGAGCTCTCCTTCCAGAAGCTAAAATGCAGTTTCACCATGGCTCCCATCCTACTCTCCCAGACCCAGCATTCCAATTTGTGTTAGAAGTGGACACCTCTGATGTTGGAGTTGGGGCCGTTCTGTCCCAGCATTCTCCCAGCGACAACAAATTCCACCTGTGTGCCTTCCTCCCCTGCAAACTATCCCCTGCTGAGAGGAACTACAACGTTGGTAAGCGGGAGCAGTTACGAGCAGTTAAAGTGGCATTGGGGAAGTGGAGACTATAGTTGAAGGGGGGCAAACAGCAATTCATTATCTGGACCGACCACAAGAATCTGGAGTACATCCGTTCAGCGAAGAGGCTGAACTTCGGGCAGGTGAGGTGGGCTTTATTTTTTAAACAATTCAACTTCACTCTATCCTATCATTCTGGCTCGAGGAATGTCAAACCTGATACTCCGTTTGACCCTGAGTCAGTTAATCAAGAACCCTTATATCTTCCTCCGGTTGTGTTGGGGCTGTTACTTGGGGAATTGAGGAGCTGGTTAGAAATGCTAATCAGGATGTCCCTGTTACTGAGTGTTGCCCCCCAAACAGGCTGTTTTTTCTCTCTGTTGTCCGCTCTCAGGTTGTCCATTGGGCCCATACCTCTCTATTTGCCTGTCACCCAGGGGTTAGCCAGACTTTCTACATAATCAAGCAGTGGTTCTGGTGGCCAGCTATGGATAGGGAGGTGGGAGAGTACGTGGCAACCTGCGCCTGGAACAAGTCTTCCTCCCAAGTTCCTGCTGGTCTCCTCAATCCTCTGCCTTTCCCACGCTGAGGGACGGTCAGATGTCTTCCTGGACATAATCACTGGGTTACCACTCCAGAAGGTAACACCACTTTTTGATCAGTGGTGGACAGATTCTCCAAGATTCCTCATTTAATTCCTCTACCCAAGTTGTCCTCAGCCAAGGTGACGCCTGAGTATCTGTGTCTTCGGATACCAACTGCCTATTTCCTGGGATAGAGGTGGTGATGGTCTGCCGCCCAGTCTGGACAAAGGATTTGGCTCTCTGCTTGGGATGTACCTCTCAGAGTGGAGTCCTGGAAGCTGGCTCCCCGGTTTGTCAGCCCATTCTCCATCTCCAAGGTGGTAAACCCAAAAGCTGTCCAGCTCAAGCTTCCTAGGACCTGGAGGATCCATCCTAATTTCTACATCTCCCATGTCAAACCAGTCAAGGAAAGTCCTCTGGACCATGCCCACAAAGACAGAGGGGAAGGAGAAGGAAGAGAAGCACACCAGGAAATCTTAAAACCTGTGGCTACCCTAACTGGGCCTTTGTCAAAACCTCTAAAAGATCCAGAGCAGACAGAGAAGAAGCGATGGAAAAACGTAACAACATTGTCATTCCTTATGTTGCAGGATTATCTGAGAAACTCGGGAGGATCTTCAATAAACATCATATCCCAGTTCACTTCAAACCAAGCAACACATCGAGGCAGAAACTTGTCAACCTTAAGGACAAAACACCAAGGCATAAGCAGAGTAATGTAGTTTATGCTGTTTAATGCAGCCAGGACTGCACCGATTTGTACATTGGGGTAACAAAACAACCTCTCCATAAACAAATGGCACAACACAGGAGGGCCAACTCCTCAGGTCAAGACTCTGCTGTCCACTTACATCAGAAGGAGGAAAATCATTCCTTTGAGGACAACAATGTAAACATCCTTGCCAGAGAAGACAGATGTTTGAAAGAATCATAAAAGAATCCATCTATGTCAAACTGGAACAACCGTCTTTGAACAGAGGAGATGGCCTATGACACTACATATCACCCACCTACAATGCTGTACTGAGTTCCCTCCCCAGACAGCTTAACAACCATTCACACCTGGGCTCACCTAGCCCAAACAAACCACATGAAGGCCAGTTGGGTCAACGACTCACATGTTGCCCTAACGACTCTGAAACTCAGAGTTCACATGTGACCTTAATGACTCCCTCCCTTTATAATATGTAAGGACACACCCACACAAGGTTTAAAGATTGCATTTCCACTACAGTTAGTTACAACTGAAGAAGCCTCTTGGATGAGAGGTGAAATGTCTTCAAGAAACTGAAACAAGTCCAGTTGCCTTTGACATAGTACATAGCACTTGCAAAACAGGGCCCTATTTAAAAGATCTATAGTACTTGGTCTAAAGTGCATGACGCAAATGAGTTTAGGGCATGTCCAAGTCAATTTTGCTTATTAAACTGCAGATAATCTGGCCGAAGAGTATTATGCATGGCACAAAGGGATTATATTTATGCTCATTATTAGTCATGGGTTTGTTTTGCGTGGGTTCTCTCCGGGTACTCCGGCTTCCTTCAGCAATCCAAAGACATGCAAAAAGTTAGGTTAATCAGTTACTCTAAAGCCCCATTCACACTGCCCTTCAGTGTAGGACTCATACGCAGATTCTCTGCATTGCTGTTTGTGTGAAAGTTACAGATGTGGGAATCATGTGCCGAGTCAATGCATCGCTGGCTGTGTGAAAGTTACAGATGCGGAGGTAGTATCAGAGCCGCATCACAGGCGCGATGGCATCTGTGTGAATGGGAAAGCCAGAGGCACAGATCAGGGGGTGATTACAGTTCTGATGGTGTTCACAGTCTGACAGCTAAACAGATTCTTCACTCATCAAATAAAAGAGAAATGTCCCACACTTCAACCAACAAAGCAACATTACAGGACCAAACAACAGTAATGTGGTAACTGGTTGTGTCTTTGGCAACTTATATTAGGAAAAAAATAAGGCAGTTATACATGGAAAAGTGTCTGTCATGCTGTCTGTCCTACCGACTCTTCATCACATTTCTGCCCGAGGAAACAATATCTGTACCCGCAGTTCAATGGCGGTGATTATGTGACGTGATTTTGAGCAAAAAACTTTAACTCACTATGTCTTTGTCTCCTTCCATTATTGTGTTGTTGTAGTTACTGTCTCTGGGAACTTGTATTGAAAAAAATCACTATGACAGTCAGCCCTCCAGACCAAGACTTCAGTGAACTTTCCCCCAAAAAACAGCTGTTTTTTTGTGGCAAAGCCCAACAGGGTCAGCTGTTTACTGATGGCAATTATGAAATTATGTAATTTAGAGCAAAAAAGGTAACTTTGTCACTTTCCACGATGCATGGTGGGTCAGGATCTCAATCATAACACATTATAACTGCATCCATATCATTATAAACAGTCGGTGGCTACATGTTAAGATTAACAGGTGGACACAGAAAACACATTAAAAAAAAACACATGGATGTCAATGACATGATGTGTAGCATCACGTCTCTTTTGGTTCCGCAGCACCTGCATGCTGTATGAAATGCCACACTTTACGCTTATGATTCAGTGAGAACAAACAAAGGCGGAGAAAAGATGAGCCTTTACTGTGTCAATAATGCAGAGTCTCTGTGTGAAAAGGGCTTAAATTGTTCGTAGGTGTGAATATGAGCGTGAATGGTTGTTTGTCCCTACAGTGGCTTGCAAAAGTATTCATACCCCTATGAACTTTTCCACATTTTGTCACATTACAACCACAAACGTAAATGTATTTTATTGGGATTTTATGTGATAGACCAACACAAAGTGGCGCATAATTGTGAAGTGGAAGGAAAATGATACATGGCTTTCAAATTTTTTTACAAATAAAAAACAGAAAAGTGAGGCGTGCAAAAGTATTCAGCCCCCCTGAGTCAATACTTTGTAGAACCACCTTTCGCTGCAATGACAGCTGCAAGTCTTTTGGGGTATGTGCTCTACCAGCTTTGCACATCTAGAGACTGAAATTTTTGTCCATTCTTCCTTGCAAAATAGCTCAAGCTCAGTCAGATTGGATGGAGACCATCTGTGAACGTCAATTTTCAAGTCTTGCCAGAGATTCTCAATGAGATTTAGGTTTGGACTTTGACTGGGCCATTCTAACACATGAAAATGCTTTGATCTAAACCATTCCATTGTAGCTCTGGCTGTATGTTTAGGGTCGTTGTCCTGCTGGAAGGTGAACCTCTGCCCATGTCTCAGGCTTTCTTCCAAGATTACCTTGTATTTGGCTCCATCCATCTTCCCATCAACTCTGACCAGCTTCCCTGTCCCTGCTGAAGAAAAGCTTCCCCACAGCATGATGCTGCCACCACCATGTTTCCCGGTGGGGATGGTGTGTTCAGGGTGATGTGCAGTGTTAGTTTTCCGCCTCACATTGCGTTTTGCATTTAGGCCAAAAACTTCAATTTTGGTCTCATCTGACCAGAGCACCTTCCTCCACATGTTTGCTGTGTCCCCCACATGGCTTGTGGCAAACTGTAAACGGGACTTCTTATGGCTTTGTTTCAACAATGGCTTTCTTCTTTCCACTCTTCCATAAAGGCCCGATTTGTGGAGTGCACGACTAATAGTTGTCCTGTGGACAGATTCTCCCACCTAAGCTGTGGATCTCTGCAGCTCCTCCAGAGTTACCATGGGCCTCTGGGCTGCTTCTCTGATCAATGCTCTCCGTACCCGGCCTGTCAGTTTAGGTGGACTGCCATGTCTTGGTAGGTTTGCAGTTGTGCCATACTCTTTCCATTTTCAGATGATGGATTCAACAGTGCTCCGTGAGATGTTCAAAGCTTGGGATATTTTTTCATAACCTAAACCTGCTCTACTCTGGTGTGTTCCTTGGGCTTCATGATGCTGTTTGTTCACTAATGTTCTCTAACAAACCTCTGAGGCCCTCACAGAACAGCTGTACTGAGATTAGACTGGACTCCATTTACTAATTAGGTGACTTCTGAAGGCAATTGGTTGCACTGGATTTTATTTAGGTGTATCAGAGTAAAGGGGGCTGAATACTTATGCACGGCACACTTTTCAGTTTTTTTATTTGTAAAAAATTTTGAAAACCATCCACTCCACAATTATGCGCCACTTTGTGTTGGTCTATCACATAAAATACTAATAAAATACATTTACATTTGTGGTTGTAACGTGACAAAATGTGGAAAAGTTCAAGGGGTATGAATACTTTTGCAGGCCACTGTATATGTCGGCCCTGTGGTGAACTGGCGACTTATCCAGGGTGTACCCCACTGCTCGCCCAATGTCAGCTGGGATCGGCTCCAGCCCCCCAGTGATGGATGGATGGATGTTTGTTTAATGGCTATAAACATGTAACATTGTAATTCATGTTTCAGCATGAATCTCTATCTGCCACAGAACACATGAAACTTTGTAGACCCCCCTTTTCCCTTTACAGAGGAGCTTAGGCAGATAATAACCAAGATCATAAATCTGCCTGCATTCCAGACTGATTTGAATGTTAAATGCTTCTACCTTTGCAGCAACCTTTAAAATCAGTGTAGCGCTCCCCTCAGTAGTCATATTGATGAGGGCAGGGCTTTTGGGTTCTTTTAAGATATTTATCAAATATTGTTAACCCTGATTAACTCAGTTTTAATTATTATCTTGGATTTCTTGTTAAAGTACACACGTGAAATGTTTTTTAACCTACCTATGAATTCACCTTTCTTAAGTTCTAGTTTTAATAAAGATTTTTAACCAAATGGGTCTGGATAGGTCTCTCTTAGAATGAAATGATAACTTCTTTCCAGGTAAGTAATAAAGTAACACACACAAGGTTTTAGAAAAATATGTCTCAATTATTTACTTAAATGAAAAATCACTAGTTCCAATGAAATAAAATTATGACTGTTCTTTTCTTAAACCTTCAAAATAAAATGTATGGATTACTTCCAAAACCCTCAATTTACCAACTTCAAAGTCACTTAAACACAATTAGTGGGCCCACACACACACCTTAATGCGCTATCTAAAGCCAGCAATTAAAAGTATTATAAAACCAAAATGAAGTAGCAGGCCCGATGCGGTGCTCGTGTTCGTTGAGGCCCAAACTTAATGGCCGATGGATGATACCTGAGGTAATGTTCCTGTCCCTTCCTTACTCCAACAGTCACAGGTCAGCATCTCAACACGGACTCCGTCGGTTTCTCTTTTCTCCTTCCACATTGCCAAGAAAACTCACGGGCAAAGTCCTGGTTGCTCCAAGCTCTGTCTTCAGGTCGAAAACAGCGGATAAACCTCTCAATCTGGTCGACTGAGGGAATCAACTTGAACTGTCAGTTCACTTGTAATGAACTAACTCAGTCCTATACTTCCAGGTGGCTAAGCGTTAGCTTTAGCATTAGCAGTAGCACAAAACGTAAACAGTCTCGGAAGTTCGTGTAGAAATTCCTCCCATTTCTCAATATGCAGCTTGTCACTCTTCTCACTGGTTGTCGTGCAGACAATCATAAGACACAAGTTACACACTGGTTTGTGCACTTCTAACTCACAACGTAACCCAGAAAATCTCTGGGTCCCGCTCACTCCTTAGCTACATCTTGCCCGCTCTCTC
The DNA here is from genome assembly GCF_040436345.1 of Pagrus major. NCBI lineage: Eukaryota > Metazoa > Chordata > Actinopteri > Spariformes > Sparidae > Pagrus > Pagrus major. The sequence goes on along the minus strand of NC_133222.1, from coordinate 25,912,603 downwards.
CTGGCCTGTGCCCCCCCCGTCCGTGCTGAAACACCTGAGACCTGACGCTCTGGCCAATCGCTATTATCCCCATAAATGCTGGTTTTGACAGTTTTCAGGAATACATCATCTTTTAAATAAAACAATAAACATATAACATTTTTTAAACTGCTTTTAACATTGTTATAATAACTTCTTAAATGCTTTGATTATTAAATGACACTCCCAGCATCACTTATTACCTCATACTTTTTAACCGGGTTACATCAGTATGAGAAGTTTTATTCATTTATCATTATGCTCATCACATTCAATAAAAAATCTTGTTCAAGATAAAGGAAATCCCAGTGTTTTAACACCTTCCATGCCCAAGTTATTACTTTAAGGGTTTCGTTGCATTTCTAACATGTGACAATACATGGAATTATTATAACTAAGGTTCAGGAACTGGACCATGCCACTCCTCCTCACTGATCTGCCACCCAGGCCCAACCAATCAAACCACCTGCATCTCATCAATCCAACCACCTGCGTCTCGTCAGCCTAACCACCTGTGCCGCATTAACCCGATCACCTATGTCACCCTGATTCAATCTCCTGCGAAATCTATATATGCAAGCCTAACCATTTCTCTCCCGTTCGTCTCAAGTTCTTACAACCCTCTCACCCAGACCCTCTCCTTTCTCCACTATCATCTCTCACAGGATCACCGGCAGCCCAGCCTTCGACATCGCCATCCCATGGCAAGAAGATCCTCCAGAACAGGGACCCAGGCCATTCCAGCACAGGAACCACTGTGACAATGAAGGCCATGCCGACTAAGATGCGCGCCCATTGAGACGTACCCCCATTCTGAGTCTCAACCTCCCCGGTTCCTAGACAGTCCAGCCAATCTGTAACCCTACTCAAACCTCCCTTCCTTCATCCATCAACCTCAAACCCCCCTTCCTTCATCCAACAACCACGACCCCCCTTCCTTCATCCAACAACCCCGACGCCGCTTTTCCTATCCTCCCAAAGTCTTCTACCAATTCAAATAAACTACCATAACGTTAAAATGTGGCCTGGTCTTGTTAGTGAATGACAATATCTACTGACCATGTATGGATGATTATTTCAATTAGTAAAGGAAATGTTGTAGATTCCCGATTTTGTTTAGTCATACAGTTAGGAACTATTTACTCTTTGTTTAAACAGTTAGTTACACAACGTTAACGTTCTTCACGATAATTTACCTAAAAGAGGAATTCACTCATATAAATGTTTTGTTTCTTTGTTTCTCTCCCTTGTTTATATACTCCTGGTTCACATATTACTTGTTCTTTATATTCTAATGGATCATGGTGTACGACATATATATGTATTTTCAGCACACAAAACTCCATGTTTTAATAATCTAGAATTTCGAGAATTACGGTGTCAAACAATGAAAGGACAGAAACGAGTCCTGATTGGTTGATCGACCGGAAACCATACCCGTATCCTCCAAACACAAAACTGCTGGAGACAGAGGTTTTTGGCCTCTTATTTTTCTTTCTCTCTTAGTTTTAGTCATTTATACTCTTGATCTTCATCCTCTTGTTACCCGTGTTTTTGTTTTGCGTGCTAGTTTCGATTTTTCTTAATTTGATAATCCAGTTTCAATGCCAACTGAGTTTGTTTTTTATAATCTTGCTACCAGTATATACAACCTTCTTTCCTCCACCATTCTCCACTTCCTCATTCAATTCATTATCATCATTTTGACTGCTTGTATTTGGTAAATATTCATGTCTGATAATCATTTCATTTAAAATCATTTGTGTTAGTATCTACTTAATAAACATTTTCATTTAGACACAGTCGTGGTTCTGTTTATTCCTTTGAAGTGAAGAACGGAGATCAATGTAATCAAGAAGTCACACTTTTAGATATTTGACTGATAACTTAAGAAATTATTGATTTGATTTCAATTTTCCTCTTCGGAGGTGGTGCCTCTAAAACAATTGCACAAGGATTGAGATTTTGCTACAAAGTGTAACTATTTTAAACAGTTGAAGTGGGGAAGTTGCCGGCTTTTCATGATCACAGTGCTTAGCTTCAGTATATCTTGCTCACATGAAACCGCAATAAAATATTTAAAAATAATAAGCAGAATCCTCTGTCTTAGAAGATAAACAGACAATATATCTTCATCTGAACAATAAACAGAGGCAGCATCACATGTTTGCATCAACAAGCTAACCAAGCTGATACCAATGTGATACTATTTACCAACAGTTTACCAACAGTGTTGCCCATGAATGGTAAAATCAAACATACACTGAAGCCTGAAGTTTGAACAAAGTTAATGAGCAGCCAACACACTTGACATTACACAATGAGCAGCTCTATACTCAGCATAAATACAGGGGGTGGACAAAATAACATGAACACCTTACATTTGAATTCAGTCCAGTACAACATCCTGATAAGCTAGTCCCTCCGATCACAAAGTGTTTAATGCAGGGCTTTTCTACTGGATTGCATTTAAACTGTAAGAAGATTCTGTTTTGTTGTCCACACCAGTAAACACAAGCTGTCTCTTGAACCCACCGGAAGTTTGGCCCCTTTTGTTGCCTCAGCTGGAGTGTATACATTCAGATACAGACAGTCCTCTGAAAGCTCTGGTGGGGTGTATTGCATTGACATGGTCCTAGAAACATTCACAACTATCTCTGGATCCTGGATACACCTGAAATAGAAAGAGAGACGAAGAGGAAGTGTGTGTTATTCAGAGAGAAAAAGTCAAATCTTGCCATGTTCTGTGGCCTTTGGTGAACCCAGGTCACCCAGTCTTACATGGGGGGCTGTTGCGTGCCATCTCTCTCCCCCTCCCAGGGCTCTGCATCCTGGGGAGCAGCCAAGCGGAGGGGCCCCACAGGGGGGCGGGCAAAGGGGATTCCGAGGTATTGCTTCACCCTCCTCTCTGTGCCTTTCACTATCCCGTATTCCCCTCTGATTCGGCCATGTTTCAAAGAGACCACAGGGTCGATGATCTCTGCTGAAGATACAGGTGGGTGTTTTATGTGTTAACGGACCATACCAGTGTTACTGCAAGGACACAATTAATGTATATTATCACTTTCACTTTCCAAGGCTTGTTTTACCCTTTTTAATTTTTTTTCAGTGTGCTGAACATCAACATTATCTTGCAGAGACTTGAAACTTGAGCTAAAGTCAAATCTTTTGAATCAATACACATAACCGATAATGACCTGCCTCTTGCAGCCAATAACCGATAAAAAAACGCTAATTTTTTGTTTACATTTTTGTAAGAACTTGTATACACCTGGCCTGTCCACTCTATCCAGCCCAGAGACACTGTTTTTCTGTTGAAAGTACAGCTGGCAATCTGCTGTGTGACCCACTGCTGGCTGTTTGTATTGCCACAAAACACAAGCACAACCAGAGAATATTTGATTTGCGCGAGAGCAATCAGATACCGAAATCATCCACGCTGAAATCTCTGTCAGAAACTCTTTAATGCTGCTGTGATTAGGTATTTCACTGTAAGTTACTGATGAGGTAACAACCAATCGTAGCAGAGCGAACAGCAGTGTCCCTTCCCCCTCCCTCCGGCCCATCCATTCTAGCATCAAGCATTCTATTCCCCCTCCCCCCTCTTCTTCATCTTCTCTGTGTTAGTGGCCAATAGCAAACTAACATTTAAGCAGCATAGTGCCACCTACTGTATCGGGGGAAATTATCGGCTATAATTTCATTATCAGAATAAAAGATAATAATTAAAATTTCCTGTTATCTGGCTGATAATTTATCGGCCTGATAATTATCGTACATCCCTAATATATGTCAAAAGGGACAGCTCACCCCAAAATTAAAACATTTGAGCCCCACATGTGCCATCGAGTTCCATTATACTGGAAAGAAGGATTCTCTACGGCTGATATCTCCCAAACTTGGCAACTCACACTCAAACAATCTAGATGGATAAATAGCACTACAGGTGGGAAGAAAAATATGTACTTCTGATTTTGGGATGGATCTGTCCCTTTTAAAACACATTTTGCTTTACATACAAAGTTTTGTTGGCAGTGACCTTCCAGAGTCACAGTTTGATTGCCTCAGCATTGAGTCTTGGATCTCTCCTGTTAGTACTAAACTGTAAATGAAAGGAAAAACTAAGTGCTACAGAACGCTACTGTGTCAAATATTTAATCTGATGGACCAAAACCTTCTCAAAAATCTATAACAGTACGCTTTAAAGAATGTGAAAACACATTCAGACAGATTATTTATTTAGTTTTTTCATCAGTTGGTTAAACTCAAAACTGAACTGTAATGTTAATCCATGGATTATGTGGGTGTGGAAAATTCCTTAATCCACTTATTGCTTCATGAAACCCTTTAAAAAATCCTTGAATAGACAGCGGTCAAGCTCAAACAATTTTTTGCTCCTGAGAAGTTGACAAGGTGAAGGGTTTCTTTGAGTCAAACAGCCATGCTTCAGCCTGTGTAATTATTTATTTAATTTGTATTGTTCTTGACACCAGAAGATATTTGAGAATTGTATAACAAACTACACGGCAGTGTCTGGTGCATCAAAATGTCCTTCCTTGTGTGAGGTAAAATAAAGTGTTCTCTTACCTGGTGTTGCCTGTGCTATTGCTGTCAGCACAGGAAGAAGATAAACAATGAAAAGTGCTGTTCTCATCCTTACCAGGCTCAAAGAAAGGCAGAGAAAATTACAGTGTACTTTCAGAGAAATAGCTTTCTGCCCCTGTCCTGGCCCTCTAGTACCACCCCTCCTACACTACACTCCTACTACTACTACACACACACACACACACACACACACATACATGTCACAAACAAGCTCATTATGTCGCAATCACAGCTCAGCATAAATACCAATAATCTTCATTGATTTAACCGCCAATGCACCGCAAGCAGAACTCTGACCGGTCAGTCAAAATGGAGAAATCTTGCTCTTTGACCACTACAGCTCAATGCTGCAAACCATCAACTCTATACAACTTACTGAACATATAATGTTCTCTTACTTTTAAAAGGGGACTGATTAAGATTTGATTTAAGGGTATAAAAAGTTTAGACCAAGTCTTATTAAACTATAAAACTCAACTTTTTTCTTTTTTATGTTTACACATAAATTGTGTGGATTCTGTGCAACAGGAGTACATTTTCAGCAAAAATACTATTGTTGTTTGTTGTAAGATTTTTAAATTGCTGACTCGTGCTGTTGTATGAAGCTAAGAGTTGGTCCAAGATATTTTGACAGCTGGATGACATTCTAGAGAAGAGAAGAGAAGAGAAGAGAAGAGAAGAGAAGAGAAGAGAAGAGAAGAGAAGAGAAGAGAAGAGAAGAGAAGATTAAATATCCAGTGTAGGAATTTGTGGCACAAAAGTCCCTCTCTTTAGTGAATGTATATGCACACTAACACACACACACACGCACACACACAACACACACATGCCTCCTTCATTACCATGAACACAAACACTGTTGTTCATTGAAAGACAAATGCATATTTTCTGCTGTTTGAGCCTTTTAGAAACTCACTATTTCTCTCTTGATTGTTTTAAGCTTCTCCTCACTCAACAGTTCTTTAAATTCTGCAATCTTTTAAGGGAGTCTCGGAATACTGTGGTTATTAGTTCAGCAGTTAGATCAGTTGAAACAAACAGTGTGTTTACAAACATCTGCTGCAAACACTGGCAAATTAAGAGAACCAAAATATGTAATTTGCTTACAGTGAACCAAGTAGAAATCAGAAAACAGTATACAACAACAATTGTTGTTGTGGCTTCTCTTTCTTCTTGTTTCACAGACGACGTCACTTGAGAAGGTGATCCTTCAATGTGGCCCCTTTGAATGTGGTCTGAGGTTGGATGCATGGTCCGTGCATGAAGTATAATTAATTTGCACTTGTTCATGTTGTATAACAGAAAATGCCAGTTTAGGGGGTGTTTCCTCATTTCATTGTCCCACTTTTGCTATTATAATTGTATTTTGACACATATGAGCTCGTTCATCAATAGCTGATGTTGTCGAAGCGCGATTAACACTTTACCTTTGTCAATATCGCATTAAAACAATTAAACACCATTCGTTTCAATGGACCAGAATGTCAACTTGTCCCATTAACCGACTTGTACAATGAAAATTGTACACACAAGGTCGAGAGCCGGAAATGGAGACAGGTCGCCCTCAAGTAAAAGTGGTTAATCTAAACTACAAAATTAATAAAAAGCCCAAACAATGTGTATAGTTTATACCCGTTAAACAATTAGATAAGAGATAAGATTAGGATTTTTAAGATATGATTCTTTCAGTAGATAATTATGCCACTGAGCTATCCAATGAGAAAAAGTGTATTTATTCGCTCTCTTAATCATCTTCATCTTCATCCGCTTTGTCCGGGGTCGGGTCGCGGTGGCAGCAGGCTCAGTAGGGAGCTCCAGACCTCCTTCTCCCCAGCGACACTTTCCAGCTCCTCCGGGAGGATCCCGAGGCATTCCCAGGCCAGATGAGAAATGTAGTCTCTCCAGCAAGTTCTGGGTCTGCCCCGGGGTCACCTCCCAGTTGGACATGCCCGGAAAACCTCCATGGGGAAGCACCCAGGAGGCATCCTGATCAGATGCCCGAACCACCTCAACTGGCTCCTCTCGATGCGAAGGAGCAGCGGCTCTACTCTGAACTCCCTCACTCCGGATGTCTGAGCTCCTCACCCTATCCCTAAGGCTGAGCCCTGCCACCCTACAGAGGAAACTTATTTCAGCCGCTTTTATCCGCGATCTTGTTCTTTCGGTCACTACCCACAGCTCGTGGCCATAGGTGAGGGTTGGAACATAGATGGACCGGTAAATCGAGAGCTGAGCCTTACGGCTCAGCTCCTTCTTCACCACGACGGCCCAGTACAACGCCCGCAATACTGCAGACGCTGCACCAAGCCGTCTGTCCACCTCATGCTCCATTCTCCCATCACTCGTGAACAAGACCCCGAGATACTTAAACTCCTTTGCTTGGGTCAGGAGCTCACTCCCCAACCGGAGGGGGCAATCCACCGTTTTCCGGCAGAGAACCATGGCCTCAGACTTAGAGGTGCTGACCCTCATCCTGACCGCTTCACACTCGGCTGCGAACCGCCCCAATGCCTGCTGGAGGTCACGGGCTGAGGAAGCCAACAGAACCACGTCATCCGCAAAAAGCAAAGACACAATTCTGAGGTCCCCATACCGGACACTCTCCTCACCACGGCTGTGCCTTGAGATCCTGTCCATGAATATCACAAACAGGATCGGAGACAAGGGGCAGCCCTGGCGGAGTCCAACACCCACTGGAAACATATTCGACTTTGTGCCAAGTATACGGACACAACTCTCACTTTGGTCGTACAAGGACTGGATAGCTCATACCAACGGCCCCAGTACCCTATACTCCCTCAGTACCCCCCACAGTACTCCCCGGGAGACCCGGTTGTGTAGGCCTTCTCCTAGTCTACAAAACACATGAAGACTGGATGGGCAAACTCCCATGACCCCCCCAGCAAGCCTGCAAGGGTAAAGAGCTGATCCACTGTTCTGCGGCCAGGGCGGAATCCGCATTGTTCCTCCTGAATCAGAGGTTCGACGATTGGACGGACCCTCCTTTGTAGCACCCTGGAATAAACTTTCCCAGGGAGGCTGAGCAGTGTGATACCCCAATAATTGGAACACACCCTCCGGTCCCCCTTTTTGAAAATGGGGACCACCACCCCGGTCTGCCACTCCAAAGGTACCGTCCCTGACCTCCACGTGACACTAAAAAGACGTGTCAGCCATGACAGCCCAACAATGTCCAGAGCCTTCAGCATCTCGGGGCGAATCTCATCCACCCCTGGCGCCTTGCCACTGGGGAGCTTCTTGACTACCTCAGTGACCTCTGCCAGGGATATGGACGAGTCTTCCCCCGAGTCTTCAGGCTCTGCCTCAGTTTCAGGGGACGTGTTAGCCGGGTTCAGGAGGTCCTCAAAGTGTTCCTTCCACTGCCCCACGATATCCCTAGTCCGGTTCAGCAGGTCCCCTCCCTGTCACTCTGTGTGCGATATATATATATATATATATATATATATATATATATATATATATATATATATATATATATATGACATAATTATGATATAAAAAGTCAGAATTATTAGTTAGAAAGTCAAAGTTATGAGTTAAATGTTGACATTTAAACCCATTCTTGTGACTTTTGACTCTTGATGTCATATTTATTATTTTTTACCTCATAATTTCGACTTTTTTATCTCATAATTTATACCTTTTATGTTATGATTATGTCTTTTTCTCTCATGGTTATGACACACCATGGGAACACTTCTTTAATCAAACACAGTTTTCATAACCTATCCTAACCTTTTCTTGGGTTAGGACTGGCTGAAATGGACTTCCATATTTATCACCATGAACCTCGTGCAAAGTCTGGCACTAGACACTTTTGGAGTAGGTGATAACAGACAGTGTGACTGCAGCAAGGTACGCTGATTGTTATTCAAAGCTGCTGCTGTGCACTGTAACTTTTGTTGTAATGTTTTTCCCACTGTGAATATTTTTGCCGCTGAAAATATAAGAGCAGAGACTCCCCAATAGGGCCTAGACATGTCCCGTTTTAAATTTATATACAGTAGGTTAATAGTTTGTTGGCTCGGGTCGTAAACGCAGATGCTGCTTATGTTCCTGTGCTGTGACTCTTAGTGTCACACCGCGGCGAGGGGTGTCTCCTCCTGGGATTTTTTGTCTTGTGAATTTCATGTTTTATTTTGAAAAGTAACTCTCCTCTCGTTTCAGGTCACTTGCCCTTCCTCTTGTGTCACCTGTCTGACGTCTCCCCTGATCCCTGATTGTTTCCACCTGTTTCCCATTACCCTCATGTGTCTTATAGTCCGCGTCTCCTTATGTCCTGTGCCAGAGTATTTCGTTTGTGCGTGTACCTCCAGCCCCATGACCACAGCCCTTGTCCTGATCTTGTCCAGAGCTTCCATGTTGGTATTTCTGATTCCTTGTTTTCCTCTTAAGAAGAGTGATTTTTTGTTTTCTCAGCTCAGTTTTTGAAGTTTAAGTTTAATTCCATAGCCTTCTTGTCCTCCCTCTGTTGGAGTCATTTTTTGTTCATAATTTTTCACAGCTCAGTCGTGTAGTGTAGTTTAATTTTATAGCCTCTGCTTTTTTCCCTCCTTTGGAGCACTTTCATTTGGTAAATTTGTTATAGTCATTCCTCGCTAGAGTAGATTAGTTTCAGCCTTTTCCTTTTTCTTCCTCCCTTTTGGAGCGATTTTCTGTTGTTTGGTTTTGCCTTTTTGTGTTTTGTCCTTGTGTATGTTTTTAGATTAGCCTAGATTACAGTAAGGTTTATAGCCAGTTCTGTTATCACTCTGCCTTAAGAGTAAAAAGAGAAATTTTCAGAATAAAAGCCTGCTTGATCTGTGAAACCTCTGCATCTGAGTCCTCCTTCTAGTCCAGGTCTGACACTTAGTTACTTGTTTTCAGTGTGTAGGTCAGGTGAAATGCAGTCCCTCAGCCCTCGCACACAGAGTGACAGACAGGAGGATACTGTATGTATCCAACTCATTACACATAGCCCAGCTCACATAATGTAACGAGATGCACATGCAGAGCTGTTCAGGTTTGCTGTAGAGAAGATGCCGACCTTTGTTCAAAACATGCCATACAACAAAGTAGTATCAGCAAATCATCACTTTCACATTTTAACATTCAACCACATTATATGAGCTGTGAACATTTTATTATACAAGTAGTCTTCTACGTATAAGTCCAAGTCAAGTCATAAGTCTCTGTCTGTGGCGACTTAAGTACGACTTGAGTACAAGTGGCAGACTTGAGTCCCCATCTCTAGTATCTTCAAGTAAAGTGACTTGACTCATTAATTACTAATTATTTAACCATTAGTTACTCTTTTTGTGCGCCTTCAAGTAAAGTGAAACATCATACTTAGAAGTTACCCAATAGACTCATTGATTACTAATTATTTAATCATTTGTTAATCTTTTTGTGTACCTTCACGGAAAGTGAAAAATAATATTGAGTAATTTCCAATAGACTCATTAAATACAAATTACTTAATTATTCAGTAATGCGGTATGTTTCACTCGTGTTACTCGAGGGTGCATGAAAATGGTAATGAGTGAGTAATTATTATTTAATAAATCTATTGGCTTACTACTCAGTACTATGTTTCACTTTACTCGAAGGTAACTTATGATTCCGTAATTATTAGGGGTGTCACAATCTCGATTGTGAGTCGGTTATCGATCGAAATGACGTCACGATCTCAACCTTCGAAATCAAAGGTGGAATCAAGGGTTCAGTCATGCCACTAGTGTCATGTCCATGAGGCATGCTAAGAGGGGGAAAAAACACGCACAGCACGCTGTAGAGCGGCAAGTTAACGTTACCTCCTCTAACCTGAAGCTGCAGCCAACTAAAAGACACCATGGCAACTGCTGCTATAGTAGACACATCAACCTAACTTGAACCCCGTCCTGCTTCTCTGAAATCACTGGTTTGGAAATATTTTGCATTCCTGGTGAGTTATGTCAACAAAGTTTGCTTTGTCGACAAGAAAACCAAAGTTTTTAAGCTATGCTATGCGTGTGTAGCATACGCTTCCACAGGCAACATGACAAATATGGCAGGACATCTCCGCAGGCATCATAAAGAAATAGACTTAACTGATAAAACTGTTACAATTATGTAGGTGTCGTAGGACCCAGAAGCGGACAACAAGGCAGGGAGTAGTGGATTAACGCTAGCCCTGAGGTCACTGGTGGGACCTGGTTTAAGTTGTGAGACATGAAATGTGGGATGTACCGGTAGGGATGCAGGCAGCCTGAGACAGACGGCAGTAGGGTTGATGATCAGGTCCACCTCGAATGGACCAACAAAGCGCGGAGCCAGCTTGTGTGACTCCACCTGAAGAGGAAGGTCATAGGAGGTAAGCCAAACCCTTTGTCCTGGTTGGTATTGGGGGGCTGGAAGCCAATGACAGTCCACCAAATGTTGACTTCGTTGGGAGGGACAAGTGAGGGCATCACGAGTAGCTTTCCAAATTCAATGGGTGACATGAGCTTGGACGGAGGGAACTGCGACCTCACCCTCCTGGGCGGATAGAAGAGGTGGTTGGAAACTGTAGGCGGCCATGCATGGGGTCATTCCTGTAGCAGAGCTGGTGAGGGAATTATGAGAATACTCCTCCCAAGGGAGAAAAGAGGACCCGGAGGTGGGATGACGGGCTGTTATGCAGTGAAGAGCGGTCTCCAGATCCTGGTTAGCTCTTTCCATCTGTCCATTGGATTTAGGATGGTATCCAGAAGTGAGACTGCCAAGCGCTTTACAAAAAGCCTGCCGCACCTATGATGTGAACTGGGGTCAACGATCTGAAATGATGTCCGAGGGAAGGCCATGGAGCCGGATAACATGGAGAGTGAGAAGGTCAGCGGCCTCAGAGACAGATGGAATCCTGACCAGGGGAATGAAGTGGGGAGACCTGTAACAAAATCTACCGCAATATGAGACCAGGGACGACTGGTAACAGGCAGGGGTTGGAGAAGGCCAGCGGGAGGATGATGAGACGCCTTAATCTGGGCGCACACAGCACAGGCCGCCACAAACTCACTCACATCCTTGGACTGGCTAGGCCCCCAGAAGTGCTGGCGAAGAAACTGAAACGTCGGCTGAACTCCAGGGTGACAGGTAAGTTTGGACAAATGGCCCCACTGTAGCACCTGAATCTGGACCTCCTCCAGCACGAGCCTGGTTGGTATAAGAGTGTAGTTAAAGCGACTCAGGAATAAGGACCAGCGAGCCTGGCGGGAGTTGAGCCTTCCGGCAGATTATTGGGGATTTCAATATCAACTTAAATAAGCCTTCTGACCCTCTAAGTAAAGCTTTTCTGGGACTTCTTGATATTTCTGACTTCATTCAGCTTGTTCATGAACCTACTCATTCCAGTGGCATCCTTCTAGATTTGATCCATTTCCATGAATTAGATGTGTCAACCCTTAATGTTGCTTCTGTCTCTTCTGCTGTGTCGGACCACTTTCTTATTACATTTGAAGTATCATTAGCCTGTGCTTGGACTGGTGACACAAATGTTTTTACTTCTCGTAATATCAGCCCGGCAATCATGGCAATACTCAGTGAAAAATTGCCTGGGGTCTTGGCTCCTTTTGCAATAGTGACAGAACCTGTGGAAAAATTCACTAATGAAGTTAACGCAGTACTTGTTTCTCTCTTTGATTCTGTAGCACCTTTCTCCACCAAGACAAGACAACCAAAGAAATCTACTCTTGGTTTATCGATGAAACCCGAAACTCAAGCAGGCCTGCAGGAAAATGGAACGTGCATGGCGAAAATCTAAATTGGAAGTTTTTTATCGTGCATGGCGTGATAGTGTACTCAATTATAAGCGTGATCTTAATGCTGCTAGAACAGCATATTTCTCTGGCCTAATAAACAATAATAAACATAATCCTAGATTTCTCTTTGACACTGTGGCTAAACCACAGTCTGTGAGCTGTGCACCCATAATGGGATCGATTTCTTAGACTTCTTTTGCAATAAAATAGATGAGATTAGAATCAAAAGTATCTCTTCATCTCTGGCTTCCTCTGCAAAGTTGATTGTAAAACATCCTTCCGCTGATTCACAGTTCATCTCAGCTCTTAACATTTTTGAAAGTATCTCTCTTGAGACATTGTCTAAACTAGTCTCAACCTCAAAACCAACTACCTGCGTCCTGGACCCCCTTCTGGCAAAACTGTTTAAGGATCTATGGCCAGCACTGGGACCTACAATGTTAAATATTGTTAATTTATCACTCGTGACCATTGTTGTCCCTGCTAGTTTTAAGTCTGTTGGGGTTAAGCCTCTACTTAAGAAACCAGATCGTGACCCAGGATCTCTAAAAAAATTATGGACCAGTGTCCAACCTTCCCTTCTTCTCTAAAGTCTTGGAAAGAGTTGTGTCCTAACAACTTTCAGGCTACCAACTTAATAATAATCTTCTGGAACCTTTCATCAGCTTTCAGAGCCTGTCATTCCACCAAAACTGCACTTACTATAGTGGTAAATGACATTCTATTTACTTTGGACTCAAACTCTACCTCAGTGCCTCTGTTACTGGATCTCAGTGCTGCATTTGATACCATAGATCATGGCATACTGTCAGGCTGACTTAAAAGTCAATTTGGCATCTCTGGTCTGGCTCTCGCTTGACTAAAGTCTTACCTATCAGAAAGAATACAATTTGTTTCTTATAATACCACTACTTCAGAATTTACTGATGTGAAGTATGGAGTTCCTCAGGGCTCTGTTCTTGGCCCTTTGCTCTTCTCTTTATATATTTCACCTCGAGTTATGGAATACATTTCCACTGCTATGTGGACGATACTTGTTGTGGAAATTCGTGTGGCCATTCAGGAGAGATGAAGAAAACTCGGGAGACGCCGATGACTTATGATGACGTAGTTAATATAACTTGATCAAGGAGGAACAACATAACATTACAACTGTGTGCACAGTGTAATGCCAAGTCAATTCCTCCTGAACCTCCCCAATGTTCAGGTTTATCCCATCGGCTCAGGAGGCACCTTTCCCATACATACAGGAAAAACAACTGTAGAGCTTCTCACCTCTGACTTAGTGAGGAGTAGAGAACAAATGTCTGCTACCGCAGATAGGTCGAAGGCGATCCTATGATTTACAAAACAACATCCTTGGTTTGTCAGAGATCCGTTTGTAAGCATATCTGCAGCTGCTTCGAACTACTAAGTTTACACCGATCATGAATGATATACACTCACAGATCAAGAGGTCACTGTGCCCTCATCCATACATTATCGGGCCTGGTCTCCTAACCTTGATACAGGGCACATAATGAATGGGGAACTGTATGCACCCATAAAAGATGATAAATCTCAAAATCACAAAATTAGAGACCTGCTTGTACGCAGTGAATAAATGGATGTCAGAAAACATCCTACTCCTGAATTCAGATAAAACTAAGACGCAGATTATTGGCCCTGCTCAACAAGTGACGGTAACTCTTGACAACTCAAAGTTCAATTGTCAAGAATCTCGGTGTTACATTTGATTGTACCCTCTCTTTCAATCAGCACATCAAAGAAATTACCGAGATCGCATTTTACCACCTGTGCAACATAGCTAAAATTAGGTCCTTCTTCTCCACGGCTGATGCAGAGATCCTGATTCATGCCATTGTTTCATCTAGGCTGGATTATTGCAATGCCTTATTTTCGGCTCTGCCGCGTGAGAGCGCTAAAAGTCTTCAGATGGTTCAGAATGCTGCAGCTAGAGTCTTAACACGCACAAGAAACTTTTATCATATTACACCAATCCTAGCCTCACTGCATTGGCTTCCAATTCATAGAAGATCAGACTTTAAGGTGCTGCTGATGACATACAAAACTGTACACAGCCTTGCCCCATCATACATGTCAGATCTCATTATGCCATATATTCCACCTTGTGCGTTACGCTCTCAAAATTCAGGGCTCCTGACTGTTCCCAGGGTTAAGAAGAAGCCATCTGGCTGCAGGGCTTTTCCTAACGTGCCCCCTTCCTCTGGAATAACCTCCCAGCTGACATCAGACAATCTGGCTCTATTGATGCCTTTAAATCTCAACTCAAAACTTACTTCTTTGACTTAGCCTTTAATTAGTCCTTGACTATGATTGCTAGCTTTGTCAGTGGGTCGGTCTCAGTCCGCATTTCTGTTTTTGTTTTCTGTTCCCACAAGCTGCAAGATGTGTCACTCTGTCACTCTCCTCTCTCTCTCTCTAGCTTCCTCCTCCTCCTCTCTTTTCATTTAGGCTCCCTTAAGTTGGACCACGGGCCCCTGGGACCATCTACCTCTCCTGGCTCCTGTTGCCTCAAATATTGATGCATATGAATCGTCATACCCTGAGCTCCGCTGGATCAGTGCTCTCCTCTGTTTTGCTGTCTCCTTATATCTGTATTTCTGTAAAATATTTGATGCCTCTTCACTCTGATGTTCTCTGTTTGTTTTTGTTTTTTTATTTTCTTGTGTTCTATTCTGTACATGCAACATTTTTTTTGCATGTCTGTCCATCCTGGGAGAGAGACCCCTCCTCTGTGGCTCTTCCTGAGGTTTCCTCCATCAGTTTATTCTCCAGGAGTCTCTAAAGCACAAACCTGGCTTGCTCAATGTGTTCGTTCTGGGTTCTGGAGAAGATCAGTATGTCATCCAAGTAGACAAAAACAAAATGGATCTACATGTCATGACGTATGCCGTTGATGAGGGCTTGAAAAACTGCTGGGTCGTTTGTAGGGTCGAAAGGCATCACCTGATACTCGAAGTGGCCAAGAGGGGTGTTGAAGGCCATCGTCCACTTGTTGCCCTCCTGAATGCTGAATAGATGATTGCGGTTGTGAAGATCCAGTTTTGTGAAGGTCCTAGCATGACACAGTGGCTTGAAGGAGGGAGCAATCAGAGGAAGGGGGTACTTATTTTTCACTGTGATGTCATTGAGGCCTCGGTAATTAATGCAGGGGCGAAGCGTCCCATCCTTTTTGCCATGAAGAAGTAGCCAGCGCCGAGGGGGGAAGAGGAGGGCCTGATCAAGCCAGTAGCCAGGGAGTTGTTGATGTACTCCTCCATAGATTCTCTCTCAGGGCATGACAGGTTGTACAGGTGGGCGGTGAGGTGGCAGAGACAGAGCTACCAATGGCTGGAGGAACTCTCATTTCCAGAGATGGTTAATGTGATGGGTAATGTGCGATGCGTTACTGTAGCCAAACGCTGTCCATCTAGGGCATTTACCATTTTAGGGGCATCAAGGGCTTCAATTGGGATTAGTGCTTGCTCAACCAGGGCAGAGTCAATGAAGCTGTCGTCAGCGCTGGAATCCAAAAAGACATGAATGGGAAGAGACTCACGTTGTCACTGGGGGGATGCTCCAGGACTGCAGAGGGAGCTCTGGGGATCCAGGAGGGACGTAGAGGAGTTTGAAAAGCTCCTTGGACAGGGGAGAAGGAGGTTGGGCAGAGTTCACAACAGATAGATTACTCACAGTAGATGGTGTAGCTGAGGGGGGTGCAGGTTGTTGGGAGGTAAGCTGGTTGAGTTGGAGGCTGAGCTGAGTAACGTTGGAGCATAAAGTTTGAAAAAGACTCCATTACCTCCCGGAGCATGTGCTAATGCATGCCAACGAAGATTCCTTTTGCGTTGTGTGCCTGGTGGAAGGATACCCGATCTGCTGGGTCCATTCTTGGCCAGATGATTCTGTTACAATATGTAGGTGTAGACCCAGAAGTGGACAACAAGGCAGGAAGTAGAGGAGTAAGGAAATGTATTGGTGCTTCACAGGTAGTATGCAGGTATGAGTAGTGATAGGCTCTGGCTGGAGAATCCGCCGGAGAGGAGGAGGAAGAGAGGTACCTCATGGTGGTGCTGGTGGATAGCGTGGAGTGTGGAGCGCAGGGGAACTCAGGGCAAGGCTGTTGGCTGCAGAGGTGCTGAAGGCTGGGTAACTGGAAACGGAGCTGCTGGTAGATGAAATGAGGTAGATCACTGAAGGCAGAAGAGCAAAAACGAAGTTAGATCTCTTAGTAAAATTCACAGAGAAAAACACAAAAAATCTCTTAAAGAGATTAGCACTAGCAGGGGCCATGTACCACACGGTACTGACGAAATCATCTGGCAGCAGGTAGAGTGAAGACCAAGGCTTATCAGCAGGCGCTGATTGCCAATCTGCTGCAGGTGTGTGTGTGTCAGCAGCTCTGGTGAAGGGAAACCCCACCCAGCCTCTCAGTGCACCTCTGAAAGCAGAACAAGCACAGAAAAAACAACACCACAACACAAATATAGGGGTATTTGTAACATCAGACATGCAACCTTATTCGGTGGTGGAAAACCCTGGATTTAAGCATTTAATTAGTGTACTGGAACCACGCTAAGAAATGCCAAGCAGGTCGCATCTTACCACAAAAGTGTTGCCCTCCATGTATGATAATGTGAAG
Organism: Pagrus major; assembly: GCF_040436345.1. NCBI lineage: Eukaryota > Metazoa > Chordata > Actinopteri > Spariformes > Sparidae > Pagrus > Pagrus major. The sequence goes on along the minus strand of NC_133222.1, from coordinate 25,895,560 downwards.
GGAAAAAGTTATTGGAAGTCTGAGCAGTGCAGATTTAGTGGCCTTCTAGAGCAACACAGAGCAATATGACCTTCACAGCACACTACATTAAGAGTGCACACTGCAGTTACAACAAAGAGTCACTAGTTTGCAAGTACCCTCTATGACCTTTCTTCTTTTATTTACAGTTAGTTTCCAGTTGACTGGTGAAACAAGTTATTGTTACATTTTTGTTGTTAATAAATTATTTACATTTGACAATAAGGCCTTAGTGTGGTACATTGCAAATGAATAATGGAGATTATCATGTAGACCACACCATGTAGAAGTTTCATGGCATAAAACCAATGATTCTAGACTAGACTAGTCTCAAAATGACATAGCTATCTGTGTTAAAAGAAAAAAAGAAAAGAGAATCTAACTGAATTGTGACCTTAAAATCAAAAATGACATACGATCTAATAATTAGTGATTAATGAATCGTTATTAGTTTGTGCCACTCAACTGCTGTTTCATAGTTAATCAGGAAGTAAGTGGTCAGTATGTAGATTCACAGATACTTATGAACTAATCATTACCTAATGATTCATTAATACAGTATCTCCCAATCTGTTCTCTAGTAAGTCAGCATTATCTACTACATAGTCCTTGAGTCACAGTTATTTAGGAATTATTCATTAATAATTCATTAACTATCAGTAATTTCTGATTAATTTCTTACTCGCTCCTCAGTAACTACTCACATTTCTGTGTACTTTATTGTAAAGTTGTACCAAAAATGCATACTATGGATAAGATTCCTAATTTCCATAAATAAAAGTCTCCCAAAAGAGATCTGAAAATAGGCTTTATTTTTTTGTGTTTTTTTCACCTGTTTGCACATCATACTTTAAGATGCAACAAATCTATAATTTTTCATGGGACAATGTAAACATTATCTAATTTCCTAACTTCCTAGGAACATAATGGAAACAGATGCATGACAGAAGAAACAAGCAAACAATTAATTAAAATCAAGATTTCTGCAAGATTAGAAAACACTGTACTTGCCATGGTAGCAATTGTTTGATTTACTGAACTCACATTTAGCAAGTTTCAGATTGGAAATGGAACTCAGCAAGCAAAGAAACAATACAGCAAGTAAATGACCATTAAAACAACTTCATCATCAAGTGCACTTCGAAATCATCCACTTATAACAGCACATCACAATTTGTACATCACACAAATCCCATGACAGTACACTACAAGAGACTGAAGTTACAAACAGGGATGTCAAAAGCTCTAGGTGTTTTTAACCTGCTTGTCAATAATCTTTTGGCAACCCTAATATAATCAAACGGTCAACAAATCCTAGCCTGTCAATTCAATCTTCCACCCCAGAGTTCAGGTTTGGTAACACTGTTTATCTTTCTATGATCAGTAGAGAAACAAGGTGTTCTATCTGGCCGAACAAACATGGTGAGCTCCATGAACTTGAGGGGGGAGCAGCAAGGCAGTGTTGTTGTAAATATTCAACCGCTACAGCTTGTAGCCTACTGCTGCAGGGTGAATCCACTCCATAGGCACTCTGCTTATTAGGAAGCTGCTCTGCAACATGTTGCAGAACAGTGGTTTAGTGAAGGGGTGTGAGTGTTGTACAATGGATATCAATAGACCTTTTCACAGCAGACATTTTGACTTGTCACCGCAATTAATATAAATGATACAAAACACTTAATCTAGCATGCACCAACATAATTGGCCACTAAGTCAAGCCCGCTCAGAAGATGCACCACTGCAGCCTAGTATACACCCTAAGCTTATACACCTTATGTGAGCAGTTGCATAATGACACTCTTGGGGCAGGGATGGAAAATGAAAGTGTTCAATTTAACTATCACAGTCCATCACAGAGTGGCAGCTGAGCCAACCAAGTTGAAGAATGAGAGTCTACAGTTATGCTAATTGCTCTGTGAAGCTGTACTCATGTAGAGTAGTGCTTTGAGCTAAATGCTGCTGTCAACATGAACTGATGTCTACCAAGTTCACCATCTTGGTTTATGTCACATCTCCAGCCAGCTCATGACATTCATCAAGTTGTTTTGCTCTTTCTCCTCAACACACTTGCCTCGTCATTCCAGCCATTTCCTCCTTTTCCCACCATTTCCCTCAACTGGCCTCCCCTACCCATTCACTTACCAGCCCCTCATAGCAGCTTAGCCGTATTTATACTGGCCTATGTCCACTTGTTCCCTGCCAGATTGTCTAGTTTGCTCATGCCTTGTTCAGCCCTTTTACCCGCTCACCTGGCCTATTTATATCTTTGCCTGATCTTTGGACCTTGGATTACCTGCCTGCTTTTTATTGGATAAGTTTGCCTTTTCTGCCTGATTACCTGGTTTTGATCCTGCCTGCCTAATTCTGAGCTGTTACAGTACAGTCTGGCCAGAATTAACCCAGCTGATGCAGACCCAGAAAAAAGTGAGCTCTTATCACAAGCCAGCGTCATTAAGCAGTACCAAAAGTATGTCTTTCCCCAAAGTGGTATTCCAGAACTCCTGGTGCCTGTTGCCTCTTCCTCACTCAGTGCTCCCTTATGTCCTAGCTCCAGCCTTCCTCCTTCCCTTCAGAAAGTGTTCAATCACACTACTTCAGGAAGAGAGGTGGCTTGGTATTTCATTCCGTCTGAAGTCATTCAGAACTTGATTCCCTCACCATTCTCACCACCTTTGCCCCCACCATTTGACAGCCATCTCCAGGAGTGTGGCCCTGTCACCCAGTCCCAGAGGTTTGCTGTACCAACCCAGTTGTCTGCTGGCTCCTACTCTTGGAGCCCCTAGTGCCTTTCTTGGTTGCAAGCTTTTATCCCCAGAAAGGAGCTATGACATCGGGAATCGGAAGCTCCTAGAGTTTGTCCAGTGGACTGATCTGTTTTGCCAAATGACTAAACTCCTGTCAAGCCAGGTATGTGCTTTTGTTTGATTGGTTCAACTTTTCTCCCACCTATTCCAGATCCAAGAACCCAGCTGTCTACAAGGGCAGAACACCTGTTTTGCAGTACCCAGCAATACATCAAAAGAGTGTTAGAAGGTAGTTATAGAAGTAGCCGTTGTAAGAATTAAATGTTGCTTTGTGATATTCGTATTCCACTACTATGGAAACCCGCTGGAATGTTTGTTGACCACCATAGCTCACCCTCTACACTCACTACTTAAAGTCCCTATTGTGCCCAGGGCCTAAAATCATCTATTATTTCTAGAATGAGTTTTGCAGTCTCCTGGGAGCCCTATCAACCAGTCCTCCAGAGTCCAACCCCAGTCCAATGACCAGACCAACTGCATGAATCATGAAATGGAGGCAGCTCTGCATGACATACCTTCTGTAATTCCATCCTGCTTTTGGTCCAAACAGCTTCTTTGGTTCAAATATGCCCACAACACTCTTCCTAGTCCTATCACTGGTCTCCTCCACTTCCACACTATGATTTTACTTGCCTGTCTTGATTCAGAGTTTCTGCCAGTCTGATTCTGAGCCATTAGAGTTTGGTGTGTTAGCATGCTAGCATTTGCTAATTAGAACTAAACACTTTTTACACTTTTACAAAATTTAAAGCTGTGGCTGATGGGAGATTCATTGATTTTGAAGTTACAGTATGTAAAGTTATAAGTAGTAGCATGTCTAAATCAAAGTGTGGAAGTGTCGGGCTCTCAATCTTTTTGGCTTATGGACTCTCAATGGGCAGTACATATTTCTGATGCCTCATGATTAAAGTTGTAAGCATTTGAAAGATTTTTAGCAGTCTGAAGAGGTGAAAATATGCAGTATTTCATGATAAAAAATGAAAAACAAATCCAAAAACAAGAAATAAAAATGTATTATTGATTTCCTATTTCTTATAGGTGTGTAGGATTTTGGGGGGGATTTATGGGGATCTATTGGCAGAAAATTTAAAGCGACATTATGTAGCTTTTTTACCTTAAAATAACAGCTTCAAAATCATTTTGATGGCACAGTGTCTTGTAATAGAATAAATGCTGTCACAGCCACCTGGCCCCCATCACTTGTTTCTGTACTGCATGTAAATTCAGTGAGAGGTGGGATCACAGCATTACATGTATGTTTACTTCAAGATACAAGTTTCAAGACATAACATTGTTATAATGTTATGAGTTTTGTTTGAAGTTAGCACCTATATTAAATCTGACAAATAGTTACAGACCTGGCATTTATAATTACAAAAAATGGATTCCACTCAGAAACTGTAAGGGGCGCCAAATCGCACAAAATGCCAATTTCTACATAATGTTGCTTTAATATTCCTAATCATGTTTTCATTAGTTTCATGTGAAACTAAGAACAGTTGTGTTTTTGTTACCTTAGAATGGCCCCTTTGTGTCCACAGAGGGAGTGGGGCCCCTACTACTGAGTCCACCATTTGCACCACCATGGTTCTACAGTAGGCCAGAACAGACACTGGCTCTGGAGGGGGCCTCTCATGTTCTTTGCTTTAATATTGCAACCGCAGGGGAGGATGGGATGAGGGGTATTTTGTTGGCTGCAACAAGCAACCTCACCGCTAGATGACACTAACTCCTACACACTGGACATTATGAACCATTGCTTTAAGGCATAGTCCTGGGTACATAACATTTTCTGTTGAGGACACTGTTGCTAGGGTCGCTGCTTTTACCAATGTTAAACTTCCATTACTTCTAGAACCTGAGGAATAGTTGATGACCAGATATTTTTGCATTGTGAAACAAAGATGATCCAACACTGCTGACCATTTATCTGTGTTGTTTACAAGGTTTTTGATACAAAACAATACGTTTCTTTCCCTTATTTGTTGTTTCATTACAAAAAATATGTTTATGTTGTAGTTTGCATCCCTTCACTTGCAACAACAGAATTTTATGTTCTCAAAATGAAAGTCTCTTGCTGTGTTGCCCTTGGAAAGCAGACAGAAGTGATCTCCAAAATACTGCCAACTGTTGGATACATTGAAAGTGGATAGAAGAAGCACTGAAAGTGTTCTGAAGGTTTGTGGTTTGTGAACAACACTAGGTTTGGTTTTCTTCTGTACATGCATGGGTGCGTAGTTGCTATTGTCATTAATTAAAGCCATATAGCTTCACAAGATGAATCTTCTCCCAGCCTCAAAATTGCAATCCAAAGTAGATGCAAATAGTAGCAAACCTGCCAGAATGGCAAGTCACCATGCTACTGCAGTACAGAGTATAAAGAATGTGATGTGTTTCTCAGCTCTCCACACTCAAAGCTTTTACTGAGGTACTCTTGTGATTTGAAAGATGGCCACTAGGTGGCACAAGTGAATTTGGCTGGTAAGAAGCCACCTCCAGCTCCCTTTCCATAATCATGTTGAAAGGCAGTATATTTGTGAAAAAAGTGTGTGACCCAGGGGTTGTAAGTTCAAATCCCTAGATGGAATGATACCTTATGGTATTAACAAGTGGCTGGGGTTTATCATTATCATCAGTATTTTTAAGTTCACTGACTTGTTGAAAATTTGAGGTTTTCAGTTGTGTAGTGTTATATGTGTTGTGGGTGTATACAAACCTTAAAACAAACTTAAAATTTCTCATCTTATGAATTCTGGAAATTAATGGGAAAACCTGTCATTCTTAAATAGGTGGTATGTATACATTTCCCAATGAATGTAATGTGTCTTTGCAATATACAAATAAAGATATTCAAAAGCGTAATCAGTATTATGACAGGATCTCAGATGAAACAGTGGGAATACTCAACCCTAAACCCTCAGCTGCTGTTATTAGTCAAGTGTTTCATGGATAAATCCATTCACATGTGTCCCTAAACCTTCCATATGCCTATATCGTAGTCTAAAACTGCTATTGTACATTGTACAGTAGATACCTTTTGTAAGGTGATAACTTAAATGTGAGTCATCCGTGCAGGAAACAAAAGCAGTCTGTCGTCAGCCCAAAATTAAATCCTGGCTAATCTCATGTTTGTATCACAATTACAGACTAATCAAAGAACAGAGCAATGAAAGCACTCAACAATACCATGTACTACACGCTTGATACGTATGGAATCTAGTGCATGATATCAAGTTAATTGTGGGGACACACTGCTATGGAAAAATCATAATTTAGACAAAAGTAAAATATTTTGAGAATTTCATTGGAACCTCAGAAGTTCATCAGCCTCCCATTAGAAGACTATGCAATGTAGAACATGTGAAAGTTTACAACATTGGTACAAACAAAAAAATTAACTTCTCGAAAATGTGTTATTGATTTATACATCTTTTTTATGTAGCCTATTTGTAGTTATTGAATAATCACGCAGTTGAAATGTGAAGCATAATATGTATTTTATTTTCTATTTCTTTATTTCTTTAAAAACAAATGCTTGCTTTACATGGGAGAAGGGTAAACCAATAGGAGACGAGTGCGGTGCCATACGTCAGACGTAAGGGGCGTTCCATAGGCGCGTTGTCTCCTCAGTAGTAAGCAGAGTTGACTGTAGCGCTCGAGCTCCATTGAAAGTGTCTGGGTCCCCGCTTCAGAGGCAGTGCGAGCGGACAAGGGGGCGGACCGGCGAAAGGAAACTTGACAGAAAATAATAGCTGTCACTCCGCTGACCTCCATACAACTGTTAATAGTTTTCAGTGTTAGTATTTCTGAGGACAGGCAACTGTGCTCGCTGAAGACGCGCTAGCGGCTGTGGTGGAGGCGCGCCCAGCGAAGGAATAACGTTAACAGGCAAACGGAGAGAAAGGTGAGGTCAAGGCACCTTTGGGAAGAACAGACGGAGGGCAGTAACAAGTCAGCGCGCTCAGCTACAGGTAGCTCTGCGTTAGCTGTCGTGGCAGAAGATATCAAAGTACAGGCGGGTCATGCGGATTTCTCCGGTCGCTGATCGGAGCGCAGCGTCGCAGCAATAAACGGTGTGGAAAGAGAAAAGAAGAGGAAAACAGAAGAACCAGACCGCTTCTATCACTCCGTCCAAGCGGGCTCCTGGTCACAGGGAAGAGCAGCCATGTCCCGGAGAAAGCAGAGCAAACCCCGGCAGATAAAGCGTAAGACTGCACTACTTGATTACTTGATGTTCTGTGTTGTCAGTAGTGTGGGAAGCCACGCGCGCTCTGGGAGACGCCGCATGTTGTGTGCGGCGCCTGTCTGAGCTCAGCGTCCCTGTAAAGTTAATAAGGAGTACACGAGCCAACTGTACTGCCCGACTGTCTCGGCAGTAGTTTTATGACACCATTTTATGGGCAAATATCACCTAAAACACAACCGAGACTTTAAGTAGGCTACTTTGAGTTCAGCTACAGTATTTTGTCAGACAGTGTGAGTGATGTAGTCTGCACTTTTTCTTCAACCGTTTTTTGTAAATGACTAAAGTGCCACTTTGGCGGCCTTGCTATCTAGACTGTGTACGAATATGAAAAAGTTTTATTTTATTAGCCTGTAAAGAAAGCTTTGTCCATTGGCAGCTAAACTGTAGCCGTGGCTTCCTGTTTAATTCTGTTGTGGAGACGTCAGTGTTCTCTGAAAAAGCCGATGTGAACAGAGATAAAGCAGCGATCCGATGTGAGCCCAGATAAAGATTAAAATTGGATCTTTTTTATTTGTTTTCTGTCTGAGGCAGCGCCGAGGCCGCCGTTGCATTTTCCCCCTGGCTTTTCACTTCTCTTTTCCAGAGATGGGGCGTCAGATAGGCCGCCTTGCTGATCTCTCTGGCTGATAGCTGCTTACAATTGGATCTTTTTTTCATCTATCCTTTTAACTCAATAATGCATCTTAGGTCCGCTTGAAAGGCCCTTTTCTTGGTCTGGCGCTTGGCTGGTCTCCGTGCTTGACGAGTTCTTCCTGTTTATAAAACGTGTGAGGTTTATCACTGGTGACTGATGTTCAAGTTGATACAAAAGCATATTAATGATGTTGTCATTAACTCGTGCTTGTGCTTTGTGAGGCTAAAGGGAAGGCCCTTTGCAGTCTGAGCTGTTGAAGAGTCTCAGTCTGTAATGTCACTATACTGGAGATGGAAGATTAAAGAAAACGTGCATGTATTTGTTTTGAGGCTGTGGCTGGAATGGAAACAATGACATCAGCAGAATAGTTTGTTTGGTAAGTTATCACATTGTGCAAATAATGATACCTTGTCATCAGTGATTGTGTCTACGTGTTCCCAGAAACATGGTGTCTTAGCAACATTTTGGAGTTTAGGCTGTATTATATACAATTATACAGTTTCACATATAATACTACTACTACTACTACTACTACTACTACTACTACTAATAATAATAATAAGTCCATCTATCTATCAATCTATCTATCAATCTATCTATCAATCTATCTATCTATCCAAGACATTTTTGATCAAAACAACCTGATTAAGTACTCTGGCTCTGGTGACGTGATGTTATCTTAGGAAAATGCATCTAATGGCAGCGATCTACTTTTTTTCATGGTTTTATGCAAACCTTACTTGTGAGTGATGTTTGTATGTTAAGGTCAAGAGGTCAAAGGGAGCAAGGAGCGTGACACTAAGTTGCTCACAAGTGCAACATGCTAACAAGGACTGAACAATTAATTTTTTATTGTATAAAAAAAAGATTACATTTTGAAAAACTTTTTAAAAAAAAATAAAAGTGTCTTAGGAGGTGAAAGGATTCAGTCAGTTGTCAGCTAAAGTTGCTGTCACCGCCCCAAAATTTACTCAAAAGTTAATTCTGTTGCTGACAATATATTTCTTGGTTGTTTTCTGGTTATTGGATCTCTGTATACTGGTTTCTGTACTATTATTGCTTGGCCAAAGATGGATTTAACTGAAGAAGACACTTTACTACGTGTGACAAAAGTGTTGGCTGTGTCCTTCTGCTGCTCAAAAACTAACAGAGTGATGGCTCTAGCTCTCCCTGAATGATCCTCACTTCAATATAAGGCAGACAGCTAGCAAGTGGGCTAGCTTGGTATTTGTTGAGTGTAAATGGCTGACAGCTTTCACACACATATTGTTGTTTAAGATTGTCACCCTTAAAGCTCTATTTTGTACCTCCAGGATCCGAAATTGTACGGGTATTTCCTGTCAGTCTGTGAAGCTAATATTAGCATAAGCAGCTAAAGCACAGAACTGTCAAAAATATTATCATGGGTCATCAGGCTGGTATCAAACATTGTCAGACGTGACATACACAACATACACATAATACACTTCATTAGAATAATGAATAAGAAGCAAACCATTTAGTTGTTGCTAATGGATGAAATGTCACTTTTCAACATGATGATCATTGGACATTATTGAGTAGTGTAATGTTTGTATAATGTAAACGCTTAAAGGAGCTATATGTAACAAAAAATGTTGAAAAAAACTGAACTTAAACTAAAATCATCTGCAGAATAGTGTAGCGTTGTAAGCACCAACACTCCCCCGGTGCTCCAAGCTTAGTGCTGTACGGAACGCTAACTGCACAGATAACTGAGTTAACTAGCTAACGGTAAAAAAGAAAAACAGCTATTTTTTTATGTTGGAGTGTTGAGGATGATTGAACAGTCTCATAGCCTTAGGAAAGAAGCCTGAAGTCTGGTGGTACGTAGCGGATACTTCTGTATGTTTTGCCAGACGGCAGCAGACTTTCTTCCATAGGTTGCCCCTGCTAGCATTGATCTGATTGATCTATCGTGATCGAGCATTTCCGCCGGGCTGACATAATGGATTTCTCTTGCCACTGCAAGTAGTCTACATAGTCTGTCACTTCCTGTTTTTTCCTCTGTTTCCATAGAGAGGCCTATCAGCTGTGAACTCCTAGCAGGAACCTACAGTAAAGCCTGGAGATGTATTCCAGACCCTGAGGCTGATAAACCCAGACTAGAATTGGCATGTATGAGAGAGAGAGAGAGTGTGTATGTGTACATGTGTGTGTCTCAGGGGTGTCATGGCCGTCTTTATCAGTGCTTCTGGTCCACTATGCTTCCCTGTGCACCAGGCCCCGGTTGTGGTCGAGGCCAGCCAGGCTCTCAGCCCCGTGACTCTCTTGTGATTTGGCAGACATTTTGATAGGAAAGAGTGAGGAGTGATAAGGACTTTGTTCAGCTGGGGTGTGCAGGGGATTCAGCAGAGATGGGGCTGTTAGTGTTACCACCACCACTACTATTATTACTGCTAAGGCAGTGTGTCCACCATGTTGTTTTGAGCATGCTGCTCACTGTTACTCATATGACCAATTCCAGCCAGGTCACTGTTGTCGGATTGAGTTTTATTATTATTGAAAACACTGTTTGCATTCATTGTGATCTATAGCAGCTAGTTGTTGGGTCAGAATATGTGGAAATACTTTTGACTCCACACCATAGTTGGAACAATCATGGATAAAGGTAACATAGATGTGCTGTGAGTAAAGCTTCAGCTGTGCTTAGGCAGAGATGCTCGTAAACAACTTTGTAAACCTACACAGAGGGTTTTATGGGCAATGATGCTCAACACCTGAAATCTTAATAATGTGTTGTGCAAAGCTGAGCATCAAGCAAGCCGATTGAGGAAAAGAAGTTCAAATGTAACATCTACCCAGAGGTCTCTCAACACTTGCTTTCATGCAGCCTGGAGAAGCACGTTTCAGCCTTAACTATTAACTACTATTAATCATTACCAGTCAACAGGAGTCACCTGTTGAAGTCACCAAGTGAGACAGCGGAGGCACTGTGAATGAAACAAGCACTGTTTGTTTTACAGTGTATTGTATGATTAGCCTGTGTGTGCTGGCCCTGAATTCATTTGAACAGATTATATTAGTCATTCCAACTTCATCTTTCTAAAGTGAAGGCTACAGGTGCTTCCTGCAATTTTGGCAAACCTCCATAATCAAAGTAAACAAGTGACAAGGGCTGGGTATTTACCAAAATGTGTCTGAACCTGCAGATATCAGAAACTGCCAAGTACTGAAGGTTGGCTTGAATGTCTCGCCAAATTGTTGACTTCTTCTATAAGAAGATCCATTTTACAATTTTATTTAGGCAAAGTAGGGTATCGTTTTAATATCAGGCCAATATTGTGTCAACACTTTCTGTAGTGTGCAGCTGTAACGGAGAGAAGCTTTTCTCCCTGATTCACTGACCTGAAGTAACTTTTGAAAAACCACGAGAAAAGCAACATTTGACAACAACACCGCCCTCCTCCTTCACACACGCGCGCACACACACACACACACACACACACACACACAACACACGCACACCTAACAGAGCGGTACATTAAGACAACATGGCATGGATATCTTTTTCCATTTTTTCCCCAACAACAATGGATTAAGTCCAGGGCTTTCTGGAGGCCCATAGTTGAGGAGGAAAAGCGGCTGTTTGTGTAGCAGATAGATATTTGTCTGTGTCTCTTTGTGCGTCATCCTCCCCAACGGTTGGTGATCTTTCAGCCTGATAAGACTTCTCTCCTTGATGGAGAGATAGGAGGCAGGCAGGCAGCCCATTGAGGCTGGATCCCTGGGCTTATATTTTGGCGATTGAGATGGGAGACACGATAAAACTTGGCGGCGATCGCTGCTGCTGATATCGCAGAAAGTAAAAGAGAGAGGGAGAGAAAGATGGGAGGTTGGGAAGATGGAAGGAGAGAAGGAGGATGGAGGGCACATTGTAATTACATCTGGCTGTTGCATGCCATTTTCCCAGCATTGTTGCGTTGTTGTCATTGGTTTTGTTTGCGATTGACTGGAGGTGGATCTCTAGATAATTAAAGGAACAGAAAAGCAGAGGGAGAGTGGGGAAAAAAGTGCGGTGATAAGAGGGAGGAAAAGAGGAGGTGTGGAGGTAGATAGTGGGAAGAAAGAGATAGAGAAGGAGTGAAAAGTGTGTGGAATACTTAGCTGGTAGATGAATGTGTTGTGGTGTGTTTTTAATGGCAGCCCAGCCAGCTCTGCCGCTCCCCCACCCCTCTCTGAAAGATGTTTGGGGCTGATAAGGAGGCCTGCTGATGGTAGATAGATAACACCCTGCAGATCCACACTGCTGATTGTGTGTGTGTGTGTGTGTCTGTGTCTGTGTGTGTGTGTGTGTGTGTGTGTGTGTGTGTGTCTGTGTGTGTGTGTATCTGTCTGTGAGAAAGCTTCCTATGACATCAGTGTTATAGCTCAGAGGTCAGCATGAATAATATGCTGCCTCCCACAGCTTAAAGCAAACCAGGACGCCGGCAGAGGCCAAACAAGGAAATCACCATGCTGACCTCCTCCTCCTTTTCGTCTTCTCTTTTTTTCTCTCCATTAAACAGTGGTTAAACTTCTTTAAAGCTTAAAGAAGAGGTGTTTTTAGATTTTTAAGACCGGTTCCAGTTGAGTGTTGCAGCTGTGTGAAAGAAATGTGTCTGTTGTTCTTTTATCAGTAGCCTGACAAGGCATGGGTCATGTGATTGTTATATGGACGCACAATTGAGAGATTAATTCATTCTTTGTGAGCCAAAGTGAAATAAAACACAAGCATGTCTAAATTCCAAGCATACACACACACACACACACACACACACACACACACACACACACACACACACACACACACACAAACCCAGAACACTCATGCAGCGCCTTGGTGGCTTTCCCTTGTGTGTTTTTTCTCCTTCTTTGTTCTGCTTTTAGCTTGATGTGAACTTTCGATAAGCCGCGGGGCCTGATCTCCGGTGCAGATAGAGATCGCCAAGTGTGATTAGAGTTGTTATCAGGCTGCAGCAGGCAGGAGCCGAGGCTCCACAGCAATAACAACAGGCCCAGGCAGGAGCAGCCGGGGTCCGGACCCTGGCAATCAGTTCCAGCCCTAATGGGATTAATGTTGTTGTATAATTAGATGATAGGTGTGAATGCATTTCTTTTCTCCCTCAGTCTTTTCTCACCCATTCAAGCACCCCCCCTCCGTCTTTCCACCCCTCGTGTCTCCTCTCTTTCTCTCCTCCCTAACAAGCATTGTCATTGATTAATTTAATTAAAATTAATACCACGTATTACTCATTCTAGATTCTGTATAAGATAGCACAGACATGTTGGGAAATTTTGGTGTTCATCGATGATTATCTCCAGGGTGATTTTTCTTTTTCCTATTTAAACATTCTTTCCGTTTAAGGCGTAAAACTTGAAGAGCGTACAGTAAGCGGGAGGGGAAGAAAAAGAGGAAAGTAACAGCATCAGCAGGATGACTCGCATTGGGTTGATTCTACTTACAGATATTAAACTAGCTATAGATGGTGACTGATTGTATATCAGACGCCAACGTTTCTCATGCTCACCATGAGATGGCTTGGTGTGAGCGCTGCATATTACTGCAATCAGTCATAGCAGCATATGCATGCACATATAGTGTCAAAACAGTTCTGTTCAAGCTGTTCTATGGAAGTTGAAGAAGCTGAAAATCCCCCTTTCCATAACTGTCTTCTTCTTCAAAAAAAAAATAAGCATGTATATGCATGTTTTTTAAAGGTTGTTATAGCCTTTAAATGTGTCTGCAAGATTACACAAAAACTACTGAAAGGATTTCTGCAAAACTTTGATGGATGGGGCTCAGAATAGATCCCATTAGCTTTTTGTCCAGATCTGGATAAACAGACGGATCCAGGAATGTTTCTCACTATGTTTAACATTGTGAGACAGGGCTGTTTTCCAAATTTTCCTTAATTTCTTAGAGATTAATGTGCTGATCTTGATGAAAAAAATCCAGCGTATTAAAGTGGCTGGTATATATGAGTGAGTTCAAAGGGGACTGTTAAGTAAATGTCTGTCTTACTCATTCATATTAAAGACAAAAGCCAGGTTTTCATGAGTGTTAGTGGGTTTTTTGTCCAGTGTGAAGGGGCTACAAAATGCCTTGTGCATTTGCCTGTTTTCTCTCTGCTCTTGTTAAATCTTTTAGCTTTTTTTCATTGATTTGTGTGTTTGCATTGTTACTTTCCGAGCAGCGATGATGGAGAGTGTGTGTGTGCACGGTCAGATACACCAAAGGGGGAAGTTGGCAGGGTTACAGAGGAAACACCGTTTGTGTTCGGTTTGTGGATGAGTTATTACCCTTTCCTGCTATTTACCCACGGGACAGCCTCGTGGTGAATTATGGTTCCCCAACTCAGTGCGGTTGTAAACGGTTTCACCCTTGACCCTGCCACTGACGCGCTGTAGACGGGGGGGTGGGGGGTGGTAGCAACAGTAGCATAATCTATATCCAAACTGTTTGCTCTAGCAGTAATTACCACTCTGCCTGCTCTTCCCAGGGAGCTTTGTGAGCGCTTAACTCACGGCTGGCATGCTCTGTATTTGAGATGGTGGATGTTTAAGCAGAGTAACCAAAGAATCCCAGCCGGCTTCTCAAGCTGATGTCCGATCGATGCATGAAAACACAGGTTTGAAGACACATGATGGTGCAGTGATGGAGAAGAGTAACAGCATCACAGAATTTCCACTTCATGAAAGTAGACCAAATGGAGGTCACTTGTTTCAGGTGTGTGTGTGTGTGTGTGTGTGTGTGTGTGTGTGTGGTTGCTGGCTGTAGAAGTTGTAATTGTGGCTGGGATAACTGTGGGGCAGGTTGCGCTCATCTCTGGTCACAATGACACTCAATGGGCAGTGTGTGGGCGTGGATGTGTGTGAAAGAGAGGGAGAGCCAGTGTTATGACAAGGCCCCCCCAGCAGCAGTGACAAGAAAGACCATTTACTTCTACTGTGCTTAGCACTCTTTTCCAGGGTGTTAAGGCAACCTGGGCAAACAAAACTGCCTGCTTTTACAGCCACACGCACTGACCGACTGACTGACTGACCAACAACAATAAATGCAACTGTAGCTTAAAGTTGCCAAGCTTGAATTCCCAGATCGCCAATATCAAGATGTCAAAGGTCAAAGGTCAATACTCAACCAGCCCTACACACACCATGCAGTGCATGCAGTGCTGACCCAGTGTGCACCTGCTCCCTGTTCAGTCAGCCATCAAGTGAACTGAATCCTCTTCATGTCATAATGTCAATGTTGGATAAAAATCTAGCTGTAAGTTTTAGTATATCATATTTTCCCCAGGATGGGAGGCCTTGCCTCAACCAATGGATGTCAGCTAGAGGGTAGCTAGCTGGCACTTATTCATCCTTCCAATTATTAAATCTTAACGTAAGCGGTAAGAGTAAAGTTGCTAATTTATATTCTGAATGCTTCACTCACAGCTGGGTGAATTGGTCTGGATATGAAGCGTTGGTAGCGAGAAAAAACACATAATGTTAGTTTCTAAAGTTATGAGACAAACTCCTCTCCGTTTCTAAGCTTCACTGACAAATGTGTGAAAGCACAAAATAATATAACGTTAGTTTAGTTAGTTGGCTGCTTATATGCTTTACTCGCTGGTGTGTTAATTGGCCTAGATATGAAATGTCCATTGCTCAAAATATTACAACTTTAAAGATACAAAAACACAACCCTCTCTACTCCTTCTCCCCCTCTCCACTCCTCATTCTCCTCTCCTCTCCTTCTCCTCTCCATTCCTCCTTCTCCCCCTCTCCTCTCCTCTCCTCCTTCTCCTCTCCTCTCCTCTCCACTCCTCCTTCTCCCCCTCTCCTCTCCTCCTTCTCCTCTCCATTCCTCCTTCTCCCCCTCTCCTCTCCTCTCCTCTCCTCCTTCTCCTCTCCACTCCTCCTTCTCCCCCTCTCCTCCCCTCCTTCTCCTCTCCACTCCTCAGCAGCGACGGCCAAATTTCAGCAGCAGAGATGCACCACTGTTATTTTAATATAGGGGAACCACTGGGTATCTAGTAGTTGATTGCTGTGCACTTGATTTGTTTAGTTTTTCTTCAGATACATTAATACATTTAATTAGAAAAAATCTTTGAAGAGATGATGTGATGAAAACATGTGTAGTTAATGTGTGTGTTCTGGTTTTATCAGAGGTCCACATCCTTATTCTGTCTGTGTTTTCTGGTTAGAAAACTGAAATAATTAAATGGAAGGCAGAGAAGAATAGAGTGGGAGAAGAGGAGAGAGAATACAACCACAAAGACTGGATAGAAAAGTTGAGCAGCCACCATATGAACAGTAATGCAGAGGTGAGAAAGAAGAAGATGAAGAGAAGGGGACAATGAGGGGATGAGGAAGCACACAAGGATTAGAAGGAGGAACTGGGTAGTATAGGACACGAGGAGGTGATAAGGGCGATTTTGCCTCCGAGACAATGTGAGGAGAAAGGGGAGATGCTGGAGGAGACTCCTGGGAGCTACCTTAACAGAGGAGGTCTAGACTAGCGGCTCCTCTTGCTGTCTGCCCACAGACACACAGACACACACACACACACACACACAGACACACACACACACACACACACACACACACACACACACACACACACACACACACACACACACATCTGGTTTAATGAAAACATCATAAACACACACCTTTAGTACCACAACATAAGTGTCACTTAGATTGACATTAGTGATGACCTGAGCAGGTGTTAACTTTCCAGGTTTAGGAACTCACTGCTCTGCTAATCAGCCTGTTTACTCCTCTGTGTTGCAAATATGCAACTTTTTTTTCTCCGCTGTCAGAAGCTGAGCCGTTTGTTGTTGCAGTTCCCTCTGACTGCCAACAGAGGAGGATAAAAGTCATAAATAACTTGTTTTCAGTTGAAATGTACTGTTGATGTATTTGATCACATTAATAAATGTAAAGCTGATCAGGGTCATGTCTGTGAGCAAAGCATAACGCACCCCCTCTCTCATTCCCTTCTGTCTGTCTCTTATATCTCTCTCTCTCATGTCTCATGTCTCAATGTGTACATTATGAGTCATGTGAGCCAGTAGTGTTGCAGTGATCCGGGCCTGTGGATTGCTTTGTGCTTGTGTAAACCATGGTGCTCTAGCTCCCCGACTGATAAGTGAGCTGCCAATCAACCGGCTGTGTGTGTGTATTTGTGTGAATAGTGGGACGGGAGGTGTGTGTGTGTGTCTGGCCTTACAGTATACTCATAGACTGTATGGTATGTGCCACAGGTGAAGAGACATCATATTAAGAGCATTTAATATCAATTGTTTGTTTTTAAAACAAGACTTTAAAGATGGATTCACTGTAAATGTACATAGATCTTTTTATTGTAGTTATTATGCTGGAGCTATTGGTGCTAAAGATGATCTTTTTTATCTTAATTATACAGCACTGTGCTATTGTAGACTATATTGTCTTTATTTTGAATGATAAAAACAAACAGTGAGGGCTTGTGCTTGTTAAAACCATGCAGCAGTCAGACAACATGTGGACCAGTGGTTCCCTAGCTCGTATAGAAAACCCCCAAGGAATTGCAAGATAATTAACATGACCGGAAATAACTATTTTTAACTATGTTTTAAACTGCTGATTGTTTTAATTGAATTGTATTAATCAATGTATGATAAATCAGAATGCACATTGTGATTTTCCAGAGTCCAATGTGACATTATTAAATGTCTCACTTTGTCTGACCAGCTGTCCAAAAGAGATATTTCAGGTTAAAATAAGCTGGATATAGGGCAATTTTGCTTAAAATGAAGTACTGATTTTAGTGCTCATTTTCTGCCAGATGGCTTCCCAATCATTCAAACTCTCTAGCTTGTAGCTGTAACCACTACAAGTCAAAAAGTTTGGCAACAGCCTCTGTGATTTCGACATTTAAAGTAGAGCTAGACTGGTATATCCATTAGCTGATATTATCTGCCAATATTGGGCTGTTTATAGATATATCGGTAATGGCATATATGTAGTATGATATGCACCGATTATGATTTAAAAAAAAAAAAATTACGAACATAATGCAGAAAAAATGCTTGGGGTAATTATTGAATTTGCAGTAAAGTTCATGGTTTCAATGGACTGATGACATTTTGGACTGTAAAGTTTACTGTTAAACTATAAAATATTCTGCCCCCATTAAATATCTTTGTACCAAGTGGTTCATTTGAGGGATCAATAAAAACAAATGTGTACATCAGCTGATATTTAGCGATATCAGAATTTTTTATTCTCTGCGTATTGGTGGGGCTCAAGTTTAAAGATGCAGTGTGTAAGTTTGTTGGTTTTCACTCTCAGGTCATCACAAAACAACGCTTTGTGTCAGTGGCCGGCCCGAACCACCAACACAAAGTGCTTGTATTGATCAGCTATCCTTCTCCTGAATTGCATATAGCAACTTTTAATTGTTATATGCTTCTGTATTTAGACATGTAAACTGCAGGATTTAAAATGAAATATTTGAAAAATAAATATGAAAATTTGAGATATTAAGCTTCAGAAGAGTTTTATATATGTAAATATTAGGGGTGTAACGGTACACAAAAGTCACGGTTCGGTATGTGCCTCGGTATGGGGGTCACAGTTCGGTACGGGTTCGGTACAACGGGAAAAAAAAAATAAATCACATGTAAAAGACAAGCTTTTTTTCATTTATTTTGAACAGACACCAACTGACTGCAAAATAAAAAAACATCTCCTGTTATAAAAGTAAAAAATAAATAGAATAAAACATAAAACAAATGTATTCGAAGGGTTCTCATGATGCGCTGATGTGCGCACGGGATGGGACACTGTAGCGTGGCTCAAGCACCTATAATGAAGCCGGGCTCCTCTACTACATCATATGGCCGCATAGATGTTGATATGTAGCTATATGCTGGGGTGATGCCGTCTTATGTGGGTTAGCATGTTTGAGGTGTTGCCAGCGACATACCGCACCTCCGTGAAACATCGCCGGCAGGCAGCCTTTGTCCGGTCCTCCACACGCGTGCCATCACCATTATATTGTACTGGGAAGCCAAAGTGCTCCCAAACAGCTGATTTAAATGAAGCCGGCGGCTCCTCCAACTCCACACTTTCACTTTCATCACTTTCCTTCTTCGTCCTTTTTTGTAACTACTTCTTCTTCTTCTGTAATGACTGTTTCTGGCAGCTTTTAGGCTTATTACCGCCACCTGTAGTAAAGTGAGGACTTGAATTTTTTTTTAACTCACTCAGACGTATTCGTCGTATGACTGCATGCACCGAACCGTGACGCCCGTACCGTGACGGGTCGGGACGAATACAAATACCGTTACACCCCTAGTAAATATATAGTTTTGGTGTAAATTTTAGTCCAAATCTTGGAATGTTTCTTCTCTGTGAGTGCATATTGATACAGTGCCACTTTGTGGAATATACTGATACTGAATACTACTCCGGAGAAGCTTTCCAAAGTCTGAGAAAATAACTTCAGTATGGGCTTGAAGCCATAAAAGGAGGATCTTAACTTCATTGTGAAGTGCTATACTAAATGGCTGGAGTACCCCTTTACATATGTAATACAACATGTATTTAATTTCAGAGGCTGCTGGAATCTCACAATGGTAAAATCCTGCTGGGAACAGATTAATTTTAAGGCTGAAATGTTGTGTCATGATATTGCCAAATTCTAACATGGTCTGCAATTACATTTGCTACAACAAGGTTTTTGGTATCTGCAATGAAACATCCAGATCAAACTCACCAAAATAAAACAACACTGCTCTGTTTCCATCCTGTCTTTATAATGCTTTGCTGAAGACTGTTGGGGAAAACACATTTGTGCAATTTCTTGACACATTGTTTCATCTTCTCTCTCGATAGAGACACAGATAATGCTTGAGTGAGCTATAGAACTAACTTTATGCAATCTCTCAGATTAATGAAGCCCTGCTTTAACATCATTTATTATGGGTGTGTTGACCCAATATAACTTAACAGCCAGGGGAGACAGGAACTCAGAGCGTAAACACTCCTCCACTGTGTAGACGCAACAACAGGGCGCAACACAATGTCTCTGTGATATCAGGTTAAATAACAAGCCAAATGATTTTTTTTTAAGTTTGTTAGGATTTTTGGACCCTTTCACCTCCACCTTCAGATATTCCAACAATTCATCCTTGTTTTCTCCTTATTTAAATAATCTCCTCCCTCTTTCGTCTCAACGTCCACTGTGTTTTTTTTTTAAGCGCTACTCCCTCTATTGTTACCCTTCCACCTCCACTTCTCTATCACCCCTTCTTTCATTCTATCTATCTGCCCCCACCCTCTCTCTCTCTGTCTCCAGCCAGACCCCTAGCCTTGGCGAACCAGGTCTTGGCGGTATGATAATGTGGAAAGTTGAACTGGCCCCATTACAGCGAGGCTGATGGTAGGGCAGATAAAGCTGTTGATAATGGGTGCAGATAGCGCTGACACAGCGGTCCAATAGCCTAGCCCTGCCCCCCCTCCTTCCCCCCTCACCCCCTCAACCCCCCCATTATCATTCCTGCCTACCGATGGGCTCCCAGAACGCTATCTCCTCTCCATTTCCACTCCTGCGACAGATAAGAATGGAAATACTGACTTCATAGCCTAATGATTAAAGTGTCTGCCTTTCTTGATAATACACAGATAAATTATGTTCTTCTTCTTCTTCTTCTTCTTCTTCTTTTTCTTCTTCTTCCTCTTCCTCTTCCTCCTCTTCTATCTAGAAAAAGGGTGGGGTACAGCAGAAAGAAGAAAAACCCTCTCTTTTCATTTCTCTTTTCTTTTGTGGAGTGTTTTTTTCTTTTAGAGAAGGAGGGAGATGAAGTGCAAAGAGGAAAGGGGGGGTGAGAGATTCTGTAGTGGTCATATGATTGGAAGAAGAGTATCAAGATGTGGAAGTGTATTATATTTGGAGATCCTGTGGGCTGTATTTAGATGTATGAAAACTGCATGGGCACAAAGATCATCGCAGAATGGCCATCAGTACCAGCTGGAGTACAAAGAAAACTTGTACTACTGGCTTTTCGAGTCATTATAAAGGCAACAAGAGTGTTTGGAGGGAGGGAGGGAGGGGGGCATAGACAGAGATGGAGTGATAGAGAAAGAGTAGGGGCAGACAGGCCTATTTGCAGCCCAGTGAACTCCCACTGCAGCTACAGCCGTTTCCAGGTTGACTTTTTATCACTGATCGCTCCAGTTTGATACCAGGAAAGATCCCTGATGGATATGCTCCCTGCATCCAAATCCTCTAACCCATTTTCTTTTTATCCCCCCTTCGCACCCCCCTATACACACCCAGTAACCTCTATCTCTCTCCCCTCTCTTATCTTTAGCACTCCAGCTCTCTGTCTGTCCAACTGAACTTCTGTCCTCCCTCCTCTGCTCACCTCTTCCTTCCTCCTTCCCATCACTCCTCCTCCTCCTCCTTGATCAGGATGGTGATGATGATGGTGTCTGCTATCTGTAAATAGCTGGGTTTACATTCAAGTTGTTGGACATGAGTTCTGACTAGGGGTGTCATGATTTCAATTTTAAATAGACAATCATTAAAAATCGATCACCGTAATCAAAAGCAGGATTGCCGATCAGTACACCTCTGCCAGCTAGTGACTCTTCTTTTTGTTTTTGTGTTCAACAGTTTTTTTTCAAATTGACCTATGAAATATATCAATATCATTACATTCCAAATAAATTATTGTACTAACATGTAACCGCGTGGCCTTAGTGTGCTACCTTAAAAATATACGGTGGTTATATCACACTTGATAGCACGTATCTTTTTAAAGAAGAAGAAGAAGAATTTGAAAATGTAAATGTCATTGCATGAAAACAACTGTTGATCTTTATGAATCAGACTTGATGGTAAAACATTGGCATAGCCATCAGTCCTGGAAAATAATGTCTAAATTGAAAATCGAATCAAATCCTAACCAATAAATTGACAGACATAGCAAATCGTGGACTTGAAGAATAATGACACCCCTAGTTTTGAAATACTGTGTTTACAGAGATGAATGTTGATGGTGAACTTAGTTTAGGCTTCCACCATATTGTGGGGATACACCGACACCATAAATTAAAAAAAAAAGAACAAAACAACATACATACAGTATAACACACAACAAATGACATGACATACAATTGTTTAATCAAATTAAATTAACTGTAATCATTTCAACAATGTTTCTGCAAAATTTTTGGGTAAATGCGTCACATAGAAAGCAATACCCCAGACAGTAAAAGCAGTAGTTTTTATTTTTGTCTTTTCTGTTCTACGTTTTACTCATAAACTGAACCTCTACTCTCTAGTCTCTGGCCTATGGTGGCAGTATGTGAGGAGGATATAATTGTAGGGCTAACCATAGACTGCACAACAGTCCACACTGTGGCCACTTTGGCCTTTTAACTCACAGGATCATTTGGTAATTGAGGGTCCATGAGCAACATGGTGCAGCCTTGTAGCTGACTGTCACCTGTGACCTGTGACTAGGGTGTGGAGGGTGGAACAGGTTGGATGAACGCAACACAGTTTCAAGAAAAAATGTAATGTTTTATAGATTATGTTTTTAGCCTTTTGTCTTCATTAGATATTCAGTGGAGTGTTAGGCAGGAAACCCTGTTAGAGACTGCGAGGGAAGGTTCTGACATGCAATAAAGGTCCCCAGGTGGAAAAGAACTGGTGATGTTATTGTATTGTATGGTTCAAAACTGCTAGGCCACTGGAAATTTAAAAACTTTGAAGGGTTTGTTTCCACTGCTGTCATATTTGTATCCACTGTACACAGTTCTAATTATTTTACACTTGGGGTGTCACAATTTCAATCCTAAATCGAAAATTGATCAAAATGAGCTTTCGATTTCAATTATCTTAATCAAAAGCAGGATCGGCGATTCTCCCAATACTTTTTTCTCTCCACCCACGGGCATACTGGCCCAAAGAAAAAAAACACTTCAAAGACAACACAGCTAGCTTATCGTTAGCCTGCAGCTGCACTTCCAGACACTTATCCTGTGAACACAAAGACGATCAACTGACTGGTACCAGAGGAAACTCTGACAGCGCTGCAGATGTTGGTTTTACTTTCTTTTTTGAGATCCTTTTATTAATTTGTTTCAGGGTTTACTCTGGATAGATTTGAGAAAACTAACTTTGTGACAGGCTTAATTTCAATCTTTTTTTGTTTATTGTTGAATCAGTGAAGGGTGGTGCTTTTGTTTAACTTTGGAATTTCTATTTTCGGTGAATATTATTTGAACTTGTCTAACCCTTACCTGCAAAAAGACACAAGGATAAAGTCAGGCTGTTGTTGTTGTAGGGCTATCATTGAAAAAAATGATGACTATTCCTTAAGGTAGCCAACAGAGTGTACAGGGTGTATGCAGGGTCTTAAAAAGTCTTAAATGCTTAAATGCATAAATGCAGTCTTAAAGGTATTACATTTTATGGCTTGTTTTCAACATGTATATTTATCAAAATAGGGAAAGTTTGCCTGAATTTAATCATTGCGTGACCATGAGTTTTGGCCAGACATTTCCCCTCTTAACTCGTCATATGGTTTAATTTTATGGCTCTTGGTGGTTAAACTCTGAAATATTTCACAAAAAAAGCCAAGATTAGACTAAAGTTCTGGAAAAATAATACAAATTTGTGTAGCAGAACGTTTTTCCTTATTTTCCCCCCCATTAACAATCTCAGCACCCCTCTGATTTATCTTGTGAACCTTTGGAGGGGCCCGGCCCCTAGGTTGAGAACCACTGGATGAAACTGCCTAATAGTATATAAAGTAATTGCAGCTACAACAGAATTGATACAATATTAATAATCTAATGATAAATGATCTAATAATATATCAGTCACAGGACCAATTTCCTACAGAATGAGTTTTTCTTTTGATACTTTTAGCTGATAATACTGTACTTTTACTTAAAGGAATAGTTCACTCTAGAACGAAATTCAGTCATTATCGACTCACCCTCATGCTGATGAGAAGTCCGGTGTAGTTTCTTATTCCTCAAAGTGCAGCTGGAGACCTGCGGGGGTACCCTCCTGCAGCAAAAATCCATATAACGGGCCTAAATGTTGTCCGAGATGAAAAGGTCCATAAAACTACACAAAAACTTTGTAATATTCCTCCATACTGCTCGTCCGCTGCAATCCAAGTGTCCTGAAGTGGCGACATCCAGGGTTTACTCGAAACGACGTCATTTAGTACATTTTTCTAGCCTAAACAGTCATTATGCTATATCTGCCTGGAGGCACGCTCCCACGTGCACGCGAGTCTCCCTCACAGCTGCTTGCACTACGGAAGCCGAGCCAGACAAGATCAACAGAACTCGCGATAGATACACACCGGTATTTACATCCTGCTGTGAGCGACCGAGCGACATGCAAACACAAGAGGGATCTGCCTGCACTAGTGATTTGAAACTTTGAAACTCACAGCTGGATGTAAATACCAGTGTGTATCTATCGCGATCCTTGAATTGGGTAGTCCTTCAGTTCATTCTCTTGCGCTTTGTTCCCACCCTGCCTATTTAAATTATGTTGTATTGATAAGGAGTTACCACAAACTAAGACTGTTTAGTTGTACAATCAAAATATAGTAAATATAATTTCAAGTGTGTCGCTGATGTAACCGGTTAGAACTCAACGCAATGAGGTCTTAAAATGTTTGGAAAGGCTCTTAAAAAAGGTCTTAAAAGGTATTCAATTCAACTTCAGGATTCCTGCATATACCCTGGTGTATTATGAACCAAACTGTAATATGTTTTGGACTGCTGAATACTATCACTGAGCTAAAGTCACAACGCCAATTTAGTGGTATCATGTGTGAGCACAGTGTAAAATTATCAGCATGTCTGTCAGTTAAAGCGATGATGGAAGTTTCTATTAACTTTTTTTTTCAAAATGAACCTTTATTTGTCTCACTGAGGTCCGAGTATTTCTCATGCAGGGAGACCAGTAAAATCCAACAACCTTTTTTGATTCAAGCTAAGATTCATATCATAAAGTCGTATTCTGTCCATGATCCCATTTGATTGTAGTTTATTTTCTTAATTTTCAGCTATCAAAAAGCACAACAGCTCTACAAATGTTAATAAGAGTAATCAAACAGATTCCATCTACATCTTAAAATACTAAAACACACACTAGAGCTTGGTTCAGTAAAAAAGTGAAGGGTACTGTACTAGGATTTCAAATGATACCAATCGTGTTTTTAGCCTCAGATCAATTCATTACAATACAGAAGTACATTTCTTATTAGTCAATTAGTAGCAGGTGGGTCAGTCAGTCATCTCTCCCTCCAGTGATCTAGTCAGATGTTGTTCTCCAGCAGGGAGCAGTGGGATGGAACAACGTGCTGTTTGCTGGGGCCACACTAGCTGACCTTGATAGATTAGACCCAGAGAGGCTTTTCTGTCTGACACAGAGCAATGATAAGTCTGTGTGTGAAATAGTTTTTCCTCTTCTCAGAAATATGGCTGCAGTGTAGGCTGGGACAAGATTGTGTGTGTGTGTGTGTGTGTGTGTGTGTGTGTGTGTGTGTGTGTGTGTGTGTGTGTGTGTGTGTGTGTGTGTGTGCGCGCTTCTACCAACCAATCTTCCTGTCTGTGTCTGCTAATAAGCAACTCCCCTCCCAGTTCACTAGATCACATATCTAAACATATTTTCTTTTCCAGCCCACAGTCTGCTTTCTTATATTGTATGTGACCAGTTCAATGTCTTGAACAGCGTGCACTCTCCTGCTGCTACGTTTTATACATGAACCATATTGAAGATGCAGAAAATTAATTTGATACCAAACCTGACATTAGTTTTTAAGAGCAGTCCTCTGTTTTTTGTCCGGTGAGTCGACAAAGGAGAGTGGAAGGGTTAGAAAGAAAGAAAGAAAGAAAGAAAGAAAGAAAGAAAGAAAGAAAGAAACGAAACTGTGATAAAAAGCCCAGATAAGAGAGTGACTGTGTTGTGTAGGAGTTGATATCACTGTTATCTATCTGTCTTTTTTTTTTTTTTCGCTCTGCGAGCCCTTCTGTTGTTTTTTAAGCCCTTATCTTGCTGCACCAAAATGCCAGGAACAAAAAGGGAAGAAACAAAGAAATTACCGTGCCGATTATTCATGGGGGTTGGCTGATAAAATGTTGACGGCGAAAATAAGACAGATACACAGTTTTTTTGCTCTCTGAGTGTTTTTCATGATGGTATTTGTGTTATTTCTAATGTGCGTAAAGGTTTTTGCATTGTATGCAAGCTGTGTGGTAATTTCTTGCCGTTGCTTGCTATTAGCAGATTAGACCATATTTAACTCTTTATGCCCTCCCTGACACCAATTCATTAAATGCACACCCTCTGTCTCTACGCACACACACACACACACACACACACACACACACACACACACACATATACACTGTGTATACACACACATCCTGGTGGGCCCAGATAAGCTCTGTCCTCAATCGGTTGCTAATAAAGAGGCACAGACCAGCAGCGGACAGGTTTGAGTTTCCACAATGACGGTCCCAAACATCTCTGTCGACAACGGTGGCAGGAATAAGCGGCTTTGATTGGCCGCTTTGTGGCATGGAGCAGTGCGGTGGCGTCCCAACAGAACACATGAAGGCAGGCAGGTCAGCAGCTTGACCCTACTTTACATCTGAATCCCTAATTGCCCCTGTGCTTAATACAATAGCTCTGAATTCCCAGCTGACTAAATGTGTGTGTGTGTGTGTGTGTGTGTGTGTGTGTGTGTGTGTGTGTTCATCCTCTCATGGGTACCGTGTTTAGTATAATTTATCATAGTAATGCCCATTGGTACCAAAATTGCTTTTATCTATTCAACGTGCCCTACACTTATTTTAATGATAGAAAGCCTCCGTATCTATCAGACTCAATCACAGTCTGATAATGAGTGCCGTAGAAAAGCTGGTAACACTCTATGATAACCATCATTTATAAATGTTTAATTTATATTAAATTTAGTGAATAGTTATATGACTGAACGGACAATAAAATGTTTTATGAACAATTTATGAAGCAATTGTTGATTGTTAAGTTGCAGCTGATGTTCATATTACTTTGTAAATGGTCAAAAAATACTTTGTGGTTCATCTATAAACATTTTTTGGATGGCCATTATAAAGTTGCTACTGATGTTTATAAACCTTTACAATTGCATAATGAATGTTGTATAAAGCATTTCAGTGTCAACAATGAATAACTATTAACTAAAGTTTAATTATCCATAAATTTACTATTTATTAATTATGGTTATCATAAAGTGTTATTAAAAGCTGTCCCATTTGTATTAACTGAGGTGCTGAATAGTTGAATAAATAGTTTTTTTCTTTCTTCTTCTTTCATCCATTTGTGGTTTTGGAGTATATTGTGTGCTGGAACTATATCCTGGCAATACAAATATTTCACAAAATGTTGAACTATTCCTTTAATCATTGAGTAATCTTTAAGACTTTCGAGCCCAAATATCAGATGGTACACATTTTAGTTTAAAATGATGGCAAATCAGCAATGTTTACTTGGAAATGATTTACAGATCCAAGGCACGTTGCAAATCTGCTACTTCATGTAAAAAGATGAAAAGGGTGTTTCTATACTAATGGATCATTGGTTTTTGATTGAGTGATCTGTATCAACAGGTAATACGTAACATCAAGGAAGCAGTGATAAAATGTCACCTTTTTAAAGTGTAAGACTACTCTCAAATTCTGCCAGGACCAACCATCCAGTAATTTGAAAAATATATTGGAGGAGTGGAAGATATACATCTGGATATACATGGACTGTGGCCAACTGGTGTGTGATAACACAACAAATGACCATTCAGTTTATGGATAGCAACGTCTGTGGCTGTAATGCAGGTCATCAGCAACCATGATCCGCTACTGTCATACTCTCCGTTTCTACACTGGAAAGACAAGGACAACATTTACGCCCCTTGGAGAGAGTTTCTGTGAGGTTCCCTGAGTTGTAGTCGGTCCCATGTCACTCCTACAGGAGACTCTCCCACCACGGGGGAGTGTCAGAACATGATTTGTAGCTTGGAGTGTCGTAGCCCTGCTGTTATAGTGGTTAAGCTGACATTACTGTTGGTCAGGTCTGAATATCTAGTGAGGCTTAATATAGTACAGTTACCCACAGGCCTGTGTGTTGTAGGATAAACTCAGATGAACTGTCCTGCTCAAACTCTAAACCTCAAAATTGAAAGTGCATTATAATCTTTCAAAATGATTGGGCACGGCTTCATCAATCTGCTTTCATACGGCTGAATGGCTCGTGCCTGTTTCATCCCTTGATTGGTGCATTGAGCCTGATTTAAAACAAATTCCATGTAAATTACTGATGACAAAATTATTGAAATTGTTTTATTTTATGTGCTCAATAGAAGTTTCCCCGGGTGTAATTATTTTAAATATACATTTTTATTGTATAGATAGGAAAAATGACAACTACAAACAAACTTAAAAACATTCACAGACAACAAAAAGTGAAGACAAAAAAGCAGACAATTTTCTGTAAATTGACAGATTATCTGCTCATCTCCCCCTGCCTCAGGTGAGAATAGATAAAGATGCTAGTCACCTAAGAAATGCATTTTTCAGATATTCCTTAATTAAATTATTGAGCCAGAAAGATAAACCACCAAGTCTTACATATGTGGCAAAAAGGAAGTTTCATAGATTTTGTAATGTTTTTGCATTTATTTTTTGTTTTCAAAACTGTTCACAAAACAACATCTTGCTGCTTACAATTCTAATTCTAACTCTGTGTAAAATAAACATATGCATGTTTAAACAAGACAACTTTGGAGCTGCTGGAAAGCATCTACTGTTTGTGCTAAGCTAGGCTAAGTACATCTTAGACTCATGTTTGTACAGGATGTACAATGGTGACATTAATACCAATCTTATGTCTGACTCTGGGTGAGATGTGTGACTGTTCACAAATTAAACAGTTGCCTGTTGCTTTCATGTGGGTGAAGCCTTAACTCCAAAAGTCATTGCTCATTTGCTTGAGCAGTATTAGATATTTTATAGTACACCTGTAGAAATAGGCTGCGAAAATCCATCCACTGATCCATCCACTGAAATGAGAAAATACTGTAATAAGATTAATGAAATGAATATGAATGATTAACCGTTAATTTAATGTCTCTGGAAATATATTTTATTAGGTTATATATCTTATTTTCTAAGGTGAGGTTTTTCCATCTGGGATTAGTACCGCTTATAGAGAGAGAGGTTTTATTACGCAGTAAACCGTCGATCTGGGCAGAAAGAGAGAGAGTTTGAGAGTGGCTGAGATGGAGAGACAAAATGGTCCTTATGTTTCAAACTTGACCCTGTTTTTTACCATAGGTCACCTGGTGCACTATCCTCTGTCCCCCCCCAACCCCTCCTGCTAGCTCAGATTACCCCTGCAGGTGTGTGTATGTGTGTACACGCATTTTTTAGAAATCAATATTTAATTTATTTAAATCAGTATTGAAATGGTTCATTTTTTTTCATTTGGTCCATGTCGAACTTGTGTGCTACACAAACAAGTTTCCAAATTTGTGAGCCTGTATTTTCACAAATGATTGCAAAGGCAAGATGAGGAAATATCGGACATTGGCTGTAATTTCCTCCAGCTCATCGCGGTTTCCTTGCCCTTACCTCTTTGTGCCTCTTTGCCCCCTTCCCTCAACACTCCCCTCTTTCACCAGCAAGTCCTCTTCTCTGTGTATTAGTATTAGCAGCAGCAGCAGCAGTGTCCCCTGAAGTAAAACAATCTGCTGTAATCTATCAGCGTGTTATCGGCCCTATCTGAGAGCTGAGAAAGCCAGGGCCGGGGCAGTGGCGCCGCTCTCTGGAGCTGATAAAGTTTCAGAGTTCAGTGATGATGAATGTTAAGAAACTACACCCTCGTTACCGACGATGTGGACTTGGCAAAGTGGAGTGATATGGAGGGTGTGTGGAGGTGGAAAATTGAGAGAAAGGGAAGAAGAGGAGGGTGGCAGTGGTGATGTGGGGGGGGGGAGTCGGAGAGGAAAGAGAGGTCCTCTTAGCATCAGTCAAGAGTTGAGGGGTCAGGCCCTGGTGGGTCTTCTTTTTCAGATGCAGACACCAAGTCTATTCTTTTCTAGGATTTCTCTGCTCCTGAACAAGCCTCGCTTTCTTCTTTTTTTTCCCACCTTTTAATAGTCGGGGTTCAGTGTCAATCATGATAATTTAACCTTCTCACCTCTGACCTTCTCTTTACATGTATCCTTATTTTTTCCAATCTCTCTAAAAATATGCGGTTTACTGTCCTTTATGTGCTTGTGCCAAAACTTCATTAAGGTATACAGCAATGCAAAATTATTAAATATATAATGTTTTTATGGATGCAGATGAAAATATTCCAGCTCCTGTGCATCATTTTATCCCAAATTCAGCTCGACTGTTGTTTGGAAACTTGTGGATCTCAACTGGAATTCGAAATTTAAAATGTTTTAATAAAGGCTTGGCTATGCAACATCCATTGTAGTTACAGCTGAAATGATTTATTAACCATGTGATTAGTCAATCAAGAGAAAATTAATCAGCAACTTATTTGATCATCAACTATGTAGGCATTTTTTAAGCGAAGAGGATCCTGCTTCTCAAATGTAATCATATCAAATTAGGTTATTTACTATATTTTGGTTTTGCAAAGTTGGTAGGTCAAAACAAGCATTTGTGATTGTTTTAATGGCCATTTTTCAAACTGTTTTTGACATTCTAGAAATAAGAGTTAATGGATTCATCATTGGTTAAATCCTTTCTTGTAGTGGACACACCAGTGACTCTAAGATAGGTGATAAAGTGTAGGAAACATTATCACAAGGAGAAAATAGTGTTTCACGTTTTGTCTTTCCTCTTTGTTCTAGAAAAAAACCTTGTTACTAAAAAAGATAATGAAAATGTCCTTTCAAAATAACTAAAAGCAAGCTTGACTTACTTGTTTCAGAGCAATAATTGGTTTATTTGTTTCCCAACAAGAACGTTTCTCAGACTGTATCTTTGGACAATTTGAAACATTATCATTATCACCTGGCAAGGTAAAATGCTGCCCAACACCTGCACTATTTTTCAAATTGTCACTAACACTTTATTACAATAACTACAACTCCTGACCCGTGGATAAAAATATAGCTACCTGCCCTCACTCCTACCTCCCTCCTTCATGCTTCAGAGTAACCCTATTGTATTGCATTGGTATCAAAGTTCTCATTGGCCGCCAACTCCACGGTCCATCCGTTCTATGAACACATCGACAACTTCTATCTCATAGCCATCAACTGTCAGGCCTCAAAGTCCCGCCGATTACGATGCAAATGATAAGAGCGGAGATTCACAAAAGCAATGGTACAAATGACTGATAAGGCATTAGGTAGTTAGTCAACTGATGATTAGTGGGCCAGTTCAAATGGGCCATATCTCTTACACTCTTGCTATTTTTCAAAGCATGATAGGCATTTATCTGAAGGTGGTGTGCATTTGAAAAAAATAAAAACATAAACAAATGCTGTTGGCTTCTAGGACTCAAACTGGATGGTTGCAAGAAGAGTCATCTCCCCGGCCAATGTGAACAAAAGGCTGCTGCAGTGGATCTGTTTAATGACCAACATTCTTAACTGTGCCATACTATATCTTGAGTTTCAAGCTCAAGATGTCAAGGTTCATCACCAAGGTTGCACCATGTTGAAGACCAGGAACTGTCAGAGTAACATAAATACTCTTAATGGCACAATGGATAAGTAATGTCTGTGAAATTTGAGGCAAACCACCAGAATTTCCAGAGCATCGTGTCAAAAAAGTTGAAGGCCATATTAAAGCATGCAAAAGTGGTGAGCGCGATGGACGAGTTATATTAATAGACATCCTGCTTAAAAGATAAGCCAGGCAATATTCAAATTATTTCCGAGCAAATTTCATAAAAAGTTCCGTTTATTTGCATATCAGAGCATTCCAAACCAGTTGTGTTTGTATTTCAATAAATTCAGATTGTTTTAACCAATACATACATATAGCTAACAAATGTATCATTTGATTTTGAAACAAAGCTCAGTAATTCCCTAAAACAGATGGAAAAACGTTATTTAAACAAGAGGAAGTAGTGTATTTGTTGGTGACAAGACAACTGTTGGGTGCAGTTGTGAGTATTTGTGGCAGCAGGTCAGTGTATGTGGGATTGAGTAAAAATAAACTACAGTGTGTATGGTCATGGTAATGAAGCCACTGCAACCCAGTGCAACAGTGTGGCTCCCTCAGTTTTTAATAGTCATGGACAACAATGGAGCTCTGTGGCACAGAGTAAGAGGATATATCAGGCTGGGAAACACCAACAGTATTGACAGGGATACATTCACTATTGCTTTTGCTCTATTGATGGATTAAATGTCAGTAAGAAAAAGTGGGGAATATCACCAAACTTTTAAATGAAAAAGCTGATTTATTGCTTATTGATGCACCTGATATTTTGGACACAGTGTAAGACTGTGGTTGTACTGGAAAGATTCCACTGAATGTGAAGCAGAATGTTGATAGGGAAAAAAACAAAAAAACATTCCCTTAAAGAAACTTATTTTTCTGACCACTGTATTTTTTGTATATGCATCATCATCCTCTATATCCAATCTTTCACTCTGACACACACACACACATGCAGAGACACACAAAGGAAGAGTGGTATGATTCTCAGTTCTTAAGCGCACAAAAGGAGACTAAAAATGTGCAAAAGGGAGAATGGGGGAACCATTGTGATTGTGACAAAGTTCATGAGCATATAATAGCAGTTAATGTGTGGCTGGGCGCGGGCAGCTTTGTTCGCCAAAGTGCCGAGCTCTTAATAGAATCTGATAGATAGACGCCTGTCTCCTCAGGCCTGTTAGGGGGGCGTTGGTTTGGGTTCCACTCATCAAGCTAATAGTCTCTCTCCCCCTCTCTCTCTCTCAGTCCTCTCCTTGTCTTACTGTCGTTCTATGAAGGAATAATTTGTCAATAATTGGCCGTGTCATTCTCGTCAGACGGTTTGATAAAGTGGTGACTCTTCGGGGGCCGAGCCGGAGAATATCTCAAAAAAATAGGGGAAGCGGGGAAAAGGCAGCATGTGGCAGCAGATCTGAGGCAGCGATAGGGCCATTAAGCGCTTTAGAAGTATTTTAGCTGAATTCACACAAAGCAAAAATAGATAAATAAATAATGAAAGAGGAAAAAGTGGAACGTCAACTGTCAGGGAAGTGATACAGACTTTAAGAAATCATTTGGGAGGGTGAAAGATAAAAGATTATCCCTCTTTTCTGCCAACTTATTGCCTCCTCAGCCATCGCTGAGGCTAATTCGCTTACTCAAGCAATCATGTGGACATACTGTGTGTGTGTGTGCTGTGCGTGTGTATATACCACAGCCACATTGCCTTCAAAGTGCTGCTGGGAAGTGCTTATACCAGCAGCACTATGTATAAACTTGTGTGTGTGCGGTGTATGTTGCTTGTGTGAATCTGATCCTGCCTCCGTCCACATCACTCAGCAGTGTACCGCATCCATTATCTGCTCCACTATAAGGAGCAGGAATTTTCCAGAGATATCCCTGAATGCTTATTATCTCTAAAATATCTCTGGATGGCTGACACTCATCTGATTGGCTAAATCTGCCTTCCCAGGCACATTCCTCTGACCCCCCCCAACCCCAATGACTGCAATGTTAGGAGACCTGTCCTTATTCTGGAGCTTAGGCCCGTGTGAGAAATGGAATATAATATCATAATAGTAACTGTGCTAATCCGGTCATCCCCAGAGAAACAAATTGTGAAAAAATATTAACAGTAACAGTACACGAGACAAAAAAAAATCTATATAGCATCAGAAATGGGGTCAATTTACACGCATGCATAAAAAGGTATCTATTGGAAAGCAATGGGTGTGAATCGACTGTGTTGAAGTTGGCAGACTTGACTTACAGTATGATCAAAAACTATCATGTTGATGACTTTGCTAACACAGCCAAACATCTAGCAAGTGCACCAACACAACACATATAACTTAATCTTAGCAAGCCAGCTATTTACTATTCAACAGCAACAAGTCTAGCTTAGTCTGCAGCCTTTTATTTAGCAAAGCTGTCGCCAGCAACAACAGTCTGAGATATACTCTTCTCTGACCTCTCGCTTGGTCACTGTCTGTTCTCTTCTTACCTACCGATCCCTTAACCGCTGTCATGATGTCCGTAGAGACTGCTGAGCCCAGTTCCGCCTCCAGCTCTGGTGTCCATTCCGGCCCCAGACCTATAAACCTTCTCCTCCCAGCAGTCTAAACTGACCGATAACAGTAGGCTGGGTTCTGCCTTGCTTTTTTGGCTGTCTGGCCTCAGCAAACCCACACTGACCTTACAGTCAACTGGTGCCACTTTGCATACCTACTCTCCTTTTCCCTGACATGCAAATGTAGGGAGATACAGAGCAGGCTTCCTTGGACTGGGGAAGGCCTCACTCTGAGCTCAGTGACTGCTGAGGAGGAAGAGGAAGATATTAAAGGCTCCATGGGCAAGCACTGTTGGAAGAGGGATAATTAACTGAATTGTGGAACATGACATTAAGTTTAGAGTCTGGTATTGTTACTATACCATATGTTTCTTTTGCGCC
Organism: Pagrus major; assembly: GCF_040436345.1. Lineage (NCBI taxonomy): Eukaryota > Metazoa > Chordata > Actinopteri > Spariformes > Sparidae > Pagrus > Pagrus major. The sequence goes on along the minus strand of NC_133222.1, from coordinate 25,861,184 downwards.
AGCAGGGATCAGACTTGGGCCAGCCTCATGCCAAAGCGTGTAATAGACCTGCTGTCTTGTGTATTGACACAGGACAGCATGTGAGTGTCAGTTTTCCTTGCCAAGGCATGAAAAGTATGCGCATGTATGAAGGTGCAGTACCAGCAGGGGGCGATTATGAAGGGAACATAGGACAAACATATTTTAAAAAGCCCTTAACATACAGGACAGGACTTGCATTTGAATATTGTATGAAGACAAAAGTCTATGGTGATTGTATAATGGAATTGGTTCAGTGAAACCATGGTCGTTCCCTCAACCTAAGCAAGTGGTTTTGGTGCCTTTATTTTGAAAGTGTAATCAGACATTTCATATTCGTTATTGCTAACTTGACCATGGAATGAGACCGTGTTGTTTTCATGGATAGGCAAGGCCAAACGCAACAGTAAAGGTGACAGCAACTCAGATCTGTCTTTTAGCTTGTGAATACTTCATTTCCTTCAGTAGCTTGTTACTCACTTGCTAGTGATGAGGGGTCAACCCATAACCCTTGGGACCGGTAACTGCCTGTGGCTCAGGCTGGTTTGGGTCAGTTTTGAAACAGAGTATCGCAGGTTTGGGTGGGTTTGGGTCAATGACTGAGAAAGCAGTGTTCAGAAAAAGTTAAAAAATGTACAGAAACAAATTGTGTGCAATAGCCCGCTTTCCACTTATTTTTCCATCTTTCTGCCACTCTCTGTCTATCTTTAACAGACACAGACACACACATGTCCTCAAATACCCTCAAATACTCTCTCCCCTCCATGCTGGCTTGAGTGGTACTGTGTGCAGTCTAGCCACAAGTGCATTCTATGAGTGTGCTTTCAGCTCAGCTGGCTCTGTGCTCCAAGCACGTCAAAATAGGTTAAATCCTAGAACGATATATACCACTGTTTGGAACCATTATTTATTTCTTTTCATGTACTTTATTTATTTAGTCAAGATCTTCACTCTACTGTGAATGGGGAAGAAAGAGAAAAAGAGAAAAGAGAGTGTGCTCTGTACCGGAGTCCTCTGCTCCCGTTACTGGGATATTTTACTGCTATTCTATATTGATAATTGCCAAGAGTGGTCTAAAACAGCTTGTTGAATCTAACTTTGTCCTGAGCATCACTTAATTTACTGCTAATCAGGTGAATACAGTGTTTAGAAAGCGTTGAGTCATATTCCTCAAAGTGCCCACATTTCCTGAAGGAAACATAATTGGGGAAGGGCCTGAGCCTTCTTTATCATGCTGTCACTCACAATCCCACGCCCCTCTCGGTTGATGCCACGCCCCCACACCAGATCAAGGCCTGAATTCTGAAACATGAAAAAAATAGGATCTGAAAGTGAAAAACAAATCTGAAACCAAAAAAATATATATTTGAATGCGAAAAAAATAAGTTCTTAATCTGAAAACATAAAATCTGCAACTGGAAAAAATAAGACCTCAAATATGAAATTGTATATAAGTAAAAAATAAAAATAAATAATTTATTAGAAAGAATATCAGAATTAAACCAAAATTATATTTACATTGAAATTAACCTTTTCCTGCACTTATTTTTATTTTGAAAATGTTTTAGTTTTTTTTATAATTCAAGATCAAAACTTTGTTTCAAATTTTAATTTTTCAATCAACATTTTTTTTTCTAAATTAACAAACCTTTTGGCCTTGATCTGGCTCCATAGACCCTGGTATCATTTTAATTCTGATTTAAGATAAGGATTATAAGATGTATATTTTTGTGTTATTTTAAGTGTTTCATCAAAACACACCTGAATGTATCTTACGCTTACACTTCATTCTCCACTATGACTGTGTGATTTTTTTCCATTAAGGGAAAGTTTGTCACGGACATCGATCAAGTTTCTCATTTCAAGAGTCTTTGATCGACAGTTTAGTCCTCCTGGCCACCACTCTAAAACCACAGTGTGGCATTTAAAAGTGAGGAGAAGGTAACCCTGGAATCCAGCATTCATTATTCATCAACAGATAGCACTTCCACAACATGGCCCCTCAGAATGTAAGGGCCACGGTGGGAAAAAGCTGAGTGTGTGTGGGAGAGGGTAATGTTAATATTCCCTACCCTCAGAGAGAGGCTCTCGGAAAAGGGACATCTATCGCTCTCATCCCTCTGCTTTTATTTCACTTTCAGCTCATCTTAAATTTCCATTATTCACCACAAAAAGCCAAGCCAAGCCTTTTCACACTGACTGTTTGACACTGATGGGCCCCTCCTCCTCAACACACACACACACTCACACACGCATGCATGCATGCATGCACACACACACACACACACACACACACACACACACACACCTCAGAGGACCATGTGGAGGACTATTATTAATCATGCTCCTATCATCTCCTCACATCTTTGGCGCTATTTGCTGTTTAATCACTAAAATAATATGAAGGGGAGGGCGGTGGTGCCGGGGTGGGGATGTCAGGTTGCTATGGTGACCAAATGGAAAAGGTCAGACGTAGTTTATCTTATCAGTGATAGGGAATGGTTACTAATTACAGATAGGTACTACCAGCGCTCGGTCCACCGGGCCCTGCCTTAAAACACTATCAGCAATCCACACCGGCCTGATATTAAAATTATCTCTTAAGTCATCCGCACACACACACACACACACACACACATACACACATACATACACACATATATACACACACACGCAACTTGGTAAGGATAGGCTTCACGAATCGAAAACCCAAGAAGACATCAGACTAGACAGGGCAGGACCAGCAGGCAGCAAGAAAGACAAGACATGATGCTATCATGGGTGTCACCTAATAACCAGATACTGAGTCCACCACCAATTAATTTATTGGACACAGTCATCCTTGGACTGGATGATGAAGGTTCAAACCTAATAGCTTGTAGAAGTGGCTTTCAGCAAGACCCCGAACCAGATCCATAATAGCTGTTGTGTAGCTGACAAGACCTGTGTCCCCTGTTTCACAGTGCAAGAGAGCATAAGGGTACATTCACATGAAATTGCTTGTGCAGCGGTGGGGGGGTGTCACTCTGTGGTCCGTGTGTGTGACATGTTGGAAAGCCTTGCTGATCAGTTTGCCGAAAGACGAAGCTGCTATGTTGTTATGCTACTCGCATACTGGTCCTACTTGGGATCGTTTGTCCTCATCGACGGATTAAAAATAACAGTAAACAACCAGGATATGAGGCAGATCATTACTGTGTGTTTTAAACTGGGGCACAGAACCAAACCAAGAGATCACAAGTGAAACATCGCCCTACACAGGGAAATGTCTGTTTTGTTCCCTCTGGAGCATTTAGCCATGCTAAATAACATGACCCGCTACTGACCCTTTCTGCTCTGCCTCTGATCTGCTGTCATAACTCTGCCACAGTAGGTTAGGCATGCTGGTCCTGCAGTGATCTTGTTTTAAAGTGATGCACAATGACACATGACACATGATGTTACAATCCACTGTGGTTTCAGTCATTCATGCTGCGAGTTTGATCGCTAGCTTATGTGATTGGCCACCGCAATGTGATGTCGGGCTGCATTTCTCCAAAAGTTGAGTCGGGTTCAGCTTTTTTGCCGCAGCCTACTGCGTTTTTTTTCTGGGGCCCCTTGCGTCCTGCACTGCCTCAGCCAAAAACGGACTGCCCCCATTAAAATGAATGGGAAGACCTGCACTTTCACCGCACTGCCTGATTCAATGTGAATCCAGCCTAAAGAGTCATTTTGCCATCATGGTGCATTCAAGGTTGCTGTGACATGAGGTTTCAAAGTCAGTCACTCAAAAGCATCACAATTAGCAGATGTGTAGTCAGAAATAAAATCTTAAACATACAGTAAGTAAACAGGGATTATTAAACTCACTGGGCTGTCACCGGGTCAGATTCTGACTAATTTCTGTAAATCATAAAATTAAACTATTATTTTTATGGGGTGTTGAGGATAAATTGATGAGTCTCACAGCCTGCAGAAAGACGCTGCTCTGTAGTCTGGTGGTACGGCACTTAAACAAAGTTTACTTTGTTTCACGGTCATCATATTACAGTTATTAATCTTACATAGCCACATATAGATAAATTAGCTCGTCGTCATGCATCCTGCAAACAGGTGTGTTTGAAAAATAGAATAAAATACGTTTTAAAAATGAGTTGATTCTTTCTTTGACTTGCTTTCAAAACAAACACACACTTTAGCCAGATCAAGATCTTTATGACAGAAGACTGTGCTGCTCTTAGAATTATTAAGAAAAATGATTAGAATAATGATAGATAAATAGAAGGTATAGAAAACAGGTCTCTATAAATTACTTTTCAAAGCATAAAGAAATAAACTGACACGCATGGTCATAGAAGGTACAATGCTTTGGAAAATGAGTGGCCTCAATGTCATGTGTTGTGATTTGTATTTTAGTGTATATTTGGGCATACTGGCTCCAAATTGGATGCTTGTGAAAGTTGTAATAAACACCTGCTCGAACAGTAACAGCCTGTCTTTTTTTAGTAGCCAGCATGTCATTATAATTTTAGCAAATAAACCTCTCCCATGAACAATTGCTCGGGTCCAAAGATTGTTTACATGGCAGGTGATAAATTGAAGCTTGCAGAAGCCATATAATATCACCTCTGCACACTGCTGACAGTTGGATTATTTGATGTAGAAAATGGGGAACACATACATTAGTATCTGTATGTAACATATTAAAGTCAGTTGTCTTTGATTGACAGCTGTCCCGTGCAAAGTACGGCCTCCAGGATGAAGGAAACAATTGGTTCACTTGGAATACCAACATCTTTGTATAAACATGGATCTTCCAAATGTTGTTTATTTCATGGATAAGTGTTTACTTGCGTGACATTATTCCTATCAAATTGTTGTGTTTGCTGCAATGTTACTGTAGGATGCTCACGTGAAGTTGCCGGACAGTTTTTTTCAAGAATGACAATCACGAATCCGTGTTCAGCATTGCTTGCTTCAGTGTTGACATCTACCCGATGCTTGTTGTTATAATCGTTAAGCTGCCATATTAAGGTAAGTGCAAAGTTCCTTGTTTATATGCTTCATTCTTTATGTGTGTGAATTGACATGAATATGAAGCGTCAGTAGCGAAAAAAACGAAAAAACAATTAAAGTTATAAAATTGAGTTAATATATTGAGTTAATAATATGACATTAATTTCTTAAATTATAAGAAAGCGTCCTCTCCTCTCTGTTAATACGCTTTACTTGCAGGGGTGTTAATTGACCTAGATATGAAATATCCATAGCGCAAAATCATATAAAACTCAGCCATCTCCTCCTCCTTCTCTCCTGTCTCCTGTCCTTTTCCTCCCCTCCTCTCCTAAATGAATTCAGCAGCGGAGGTGCGCCACTCCTAGGTGTATACAGGGGAAACACTGGTATGAGTTAAGGAACTCACTGCACTACTGTCACTGATATATTGGATTGTGGATGTGGTTGAATTCTGCACTTAATGACCATACCTTTGACCAGACTACTGAGAATGTGTATGGACTAAGTATGATTATAATTTGTTTCCTACATTTTGTAGGACTGCAACTAATAATTATTTTCATTCATCAAAGTAACATTTCTGGTTTTATGTCTAAGATGCCTATGTACTGTATTGCAGAGATATCCACTGCTAAGCAGTCAGGTACGGGCCGTCCCTTCTTGTAATAATACCTCCTGGCCTGAAGGGCGATAGGCGATAGTGAGTCACTGTAACCTCTAGTGTGCCGCAGGAGAGTATGAAGAAGTTGAGCTGGCCGGAGGGAATGGCTACCGCAGAGAGGTTTACAGCCTCAGGTAGTTATTCAGTAAACACAAAGATGCAGAAGCTCCAGATAAAATGACTTTTATTATCATCTCAAACAAACTGTCCCTGAAAAGAAAACACGTCTGTGACAGAGAAAAGAAGCGACGTAAAAAAAGGCTAAATAAGAGTACATTTTGCCGGGGCTTTCCAACGCTGGAGACAGCTGTGGAAGAGTCAAAAGCTGAACTCGCAAGATTTCTTTAGACCGGTAAGTAACATATAATGTTGTCTGTTTACCGAAGCATATCTTTAGTGTAACTATTGACAGCGTAATGTGACTGTTTTCTTGTTACTGTAGCATTGCTTTCACTAGGCTTAGTAAGCTATAATGTAAACTTGTACACAAACGCCACACATTAAGGTTATAAGATCAAAGTTTAATTTTGACCGGCTGTTGGAGGTTTGGTCGAGTTTTGCGTATTCTTGCTCTGCTGTCAGTTATTAGCTGTCTTTATTTATAACAGATGTACGTGCAATTACCATTACCATTACAATGTTTATTATGCATACCTTACTGCAGCAATGACACCGTTAGATATTGTGTATAGCTACTAAATCATGAAATTCTTGCTCCAGGAATGAACAAGGAGCAACTCTGGCTTCTACCCCAATGAAGAAATGACCAGGCCTGCAGAGCTGGAAGATCCTGCTGCATTAAGCATTAGACTGAGTGACAGTGACAAGTAAGTCTAAAGTGACAGGAGATCTCAGTTAGTTGTACTTTGTAAACCGTGTGCCCTGTGAAAACCATGCGAGTGTCTGATGATCACATCATTTTTTCAGTCCATGTTTCTGCTGTATGACATTACCAAGATTGTTAGTTTTGTACACAGCTGTTCCTTACTTTCTTCCTGAAAGAGGGCAGATGGCACTGTGATGTATGTATTATGAGTACTGACATCATCAGAGTGAAATAATAAATAAATCCTGTCTGTAATAATAAAATTAAAGATCCTACTTATCATATCTCACATGTACAGAGGGCTTTACAAAAACATTCAAAACACTGCAGTGTTCACACTGTATATATCTGAGCCTGATCACATCACTGTCTGCACTGTATAATAAACACAATGCTAACATGTTCTAATAAAAACAATGTGTCTGAACCAAACTAAATGACTGCCACACCTTTGTCTTTTTCAGACCAGAATTTCAGTCCAGCCACCCCCAGTGATGAATTACCACCCTGCTCTTTATTCTCATCTGCAGCTGGTCTCATCAACAAGCCCCCCAGTGGACGTCTGTCTCTATACATTACATCAGCTGACATCTTTGACCATCATCCCATGACACATATTCTCTATACTGTAAACTTTTCACACATCACATCTTGAAAACGTTTGCACAAAACTGTGTAGCTTCATGAGTCTATAACATACATAGTTGCTATATTATTTGTTGTAGTGTTTTCTTATAATTTTATTGTAATTTTTGTGTTCTATATTTGTGTTCTTGACTGTTGCAGTCTATAGCCTTCATTTATTATGCACCAGACACCAAGGCAACCTTCCTCTAAAAAAGGAGTGACATTTTAGCGTTCACTATTGCACTGATATGTTTTTGTACATTTTGTAAGCTTTGTAATAAAGGGCAAAACATGAAAGGCTTTTTGTGTTGACAATAACTGAAATGAAATGTTCCAACCTGCTGGAAAGGCTTCTGTGCTAGCTTTACTCAAATGTGGGTTACAAAGGTTCTTCAGTATGCCTACTGACAAAGACCTGTTCTCAGAATTTAGTATCAATATATACTGCCAAACAAAAAATTGTTTTGCGCTGACATTGAGAAGTGGGGAAATACTGCCCCCTATTCATTTGAAGCAGGTGGCTGGAAATTACAAATGGGTCCTTTTTAAGGAGACACTGATCAACATTTTTCACCATTTAGTCAAATCAACAAAATAATTTACATTAAAAATAATTGTTAGTCGTTTAGTGTATAGAATATATAAAAATAGTGAAAATTCAGTCAAAATGTTCCATTCGCCTAACTGACACCTGACCAGTAGTCCAAAACATTGATATTCAGTTGATATTCAAAACCTGACTAGATGGAGCATTTTTCGCCATTTTCCGACACATTTGTTTTTTTGTTCTCAGGGAATGACGCATGGATCTTGACTTATAAAAAATCAGGCACATTTAGGTGGCTGAGAGAGTAAAAGGGGACTAATGGACATCCTCAATCCGTCCATTTATCTGGATCCACCCTAAAAGTTAATGGGGTCTTTTCTGGTATTCAGTATTTTCTGTGTAATCCTGCTGACAAACTAACCAACCAACAAATGGACACAGGTGAAAACAAAACCTCCTTGGCAGGTGTAAAAATAGACCAGCAAGATCAACTGATAATGAGTATAACTGTTGCAGTCCAAGGTGTAATGCATACTGTACATATGCAGGAAGTTTGAAAACAAAACAAACAAACAAAAAAAAAAAATAAATAAAATAAACACTGAGATAAATATGACTGTTTTCAAGATCTAGACATCAAGCTGAATTGAACTTTGCACACTGGGCAATTTTTTTGAGGAGTGCTGTCTTTATTACAGATTAGTTGAAAACTGGATGTCAGCTCTAATAGATTCTTTAAACGTGAATGTGACAGTTGCAGCCCTGGTGTGTGCGTGTGTATTTGCATGTGTGCTTTTTATGAGTGAGGAAGAGAGTATTTCTCTGTGTCCTGCCTGCCTGTGTTGAGTTTGTGTGTGTGATCTTGTCTCTGCACCCTTCCATTTATCATCTTTGACATTTGGCTGTACTCCCCCTCTATCTGACCATCATCTGAGGAAAGCACATTTTTCCCATCAGAAATCCCGTTGTGACTTTTTGCGTTGGAGGAGGGGGCGCTGATACTTCCTTTGGTGAGGCAGAGAGATACATAGATGTGAGCGAACACATCTTTTCTTGGCCCGGCTCCTTCTGTGCTTGTGTGTGTGTGTTTGTGTGGATTTTCTTCTCCATCACTGTGTTAAAGCAATTGTGTATGTCTGGGCTTGCACTTTTGTGCATGTGTGTGTTCGATCAGTAGAGTAGTTATGGATATGTCTTTTACACACACACACACACACACACACACACACACACACACACACACACACACACACACACACACACACACACACTCTTAACATGGATGTTATCTGGGCAGTGAGGGCTCCAGTGATGCCCTGCCTCTTGAAAATACCCCCTTTCTTTGCTGCTGCCAGCCATGCAGCGGGTTATATTTAACCAGCTATCTCCTTTACATCCCCTCTCCATGCTCCACAGGGCTATCGCACCAACACTGCTGCCACCATCTCACTTTATTTTTATTTTTATTTTAAGCCTTGTGACAGGAGGTGGAGATAGCAGATGCAAAGGCAAGTTGTGAGTGGCATCCCCCCCTTCTCTATTTCTGCTCTTCCTCCAACAAAAAGACCGCCCCCCTTTTCTTTCCATCTCTCTTTTCCCTTGTTTTTTTCTTTGCTTTGCTTGTCTGTCTATTTATCTTTATCACTTCTCTGGCCTTTTACCCCCCACCCCCATGGTATTTGTCTTTACTTCTCAGACAGGGTTTCTTAGATGCTTCCTCTTCTTGGCAGGGGGAAAGGCATATGTACAGTAGGCAGCTGGAGATCACACAGATGTATATCACTGGGGTTTTGTCATGTGGAAGCATGGCATATTGCATTTTTTTTTTTTTTTGCTTGATCAGTGCTTATTTACATTTCCAGCTTATGTGACACTTGACTGCAAGTGCAATGTGTGCATTCAAAACCCTTTTAAACCTATTAGAAAACAGGATGATAGGTAAGTTAGGAAATACCATTGCTGGTAACCATTTATTAGAGCAAGACTGATAAATCGGCTGGGTCAATATATCATTCATTGACTGTGCCATTTGTCTGTGTTTGTCTGAGTCATGTGCAGGTATCCAGTGGAAAGAATGAGACACAGAGCATGGCTCAGCTGTTGCATTAACATGGCAAGCTAATGACTATTAATGAAAAAAAAGCAAAAGTTGAACTTGTTTGATATATAAAAATTTAACCTGTGTCATGCCCTCAAAATATCAGAGTCAGAGTATCAAGTTTTAGTCTGGCAGAAAAATTCTAAATAAAATATGAATAACTGATTATGCCCTATATTTTTTTGTGTGACAAAAATGCTCTTTAAATGTGTAGGATCCCTAATTATCCCTAATCTGACACTTTGTGTTGGAAGTGAGTCAATTCAGGGAACTTGAGATCCGTGTACTGTGGAATCCCTGAGAGGCAAGTGAGAGAAAAAAAAAGACAAGAAAAAAGATTATCTTGACTTTTATTTTCACCCGTATTTAAATGAAACACAGGAGAGAAACCAATTTAGATCAGACTTAGAAAATGGATCACCAGATTGCCTCTCAGAGCTTCTGTATAGTACCATTTTGCATCTTAACAATGCCAGTTTCAGTTGTGGCTCTCCATGTGAAAAAGTTTGGGCAGCCCTGATTTAGACAATACCAGGACACTTCACCTATCTGCAGGAAGATAATAGTTAGAGGTCTTGGCATGGGATGATTTCTAATACAGATTGATATGAATGATACTGACTGAGACAAATGCCATTAACCCTCGTCCAGCCCCTATGTGCATAACGCATGCACGCACGCATGCACGCATGCATGCACGCACACCCAGAAAAACATACACACACACCATCCCCCGGGACAGTTCTTGTTGCATTCTCGGTCATGTTTTTGTCTCTGTTTGCTAGAGCTGTTTTCTCTCCCTCCCTCAGTGTGTTTAGTCTCTGAGAACAGCAGAAACATCTGCCTGTGTGTGTGTGTGTGTGTGTGTGTGTGTGTGTGTGTGTGTGTGTGTGTGTGTGTGTGTGTGTGTGTGTGGCCCCTCCCGTAGCCGCACAGTTGAGGTTTCAGGGTTGCCACTTGGATAAAAAGCAAGAACGAAGGCCATGGTACTTGAGAGTGTGAGCAGGAGGAGGATGAGGAAAAATGAAGATGAGCAAGAGATACTAGGCAGAGAAAGGAAGAAAAAGTAAATGAAAGTGAAAAGGAAGAGAGAAGCCAGGGTGTAAGATTAGGAAAAGGTGGATGATGGAAGAAATCCAGAATGAGAAGTGAGAAACCACTGGAAAGGTTGTTATTTTTTAACAACAAATGATTGTAGGCATTTTCATGACAATAAATCGATCAGAAAGCCTCACTTTGGATGATTTTCGTCTTCCAAATTTCAACACCTCATCAATTGAAGATTTTTGTTTTCTCTAGTGCTAACAACAGCTTATCTCTTCAAAAGCCGCTCCATTGCATTGACATGAACACAAAGCTGGTTCATGTCAAGATGTGGCATTTTGGGGTGCTCTCCGGAGGACCACAGCAGAGGGAGTCTCTCTCTTTTTCCTCCTGCATACCATGCCTCATATCGTTATTCAGGGTTGAGATCAAGAAGAAGGGATTGCATTCAGGCTCCTACTGTATATCATGCACAAACACATGCAGCGTGGAATGGACAGCCTGAGAGACCAAAATGGAGGAAGCTAGTGTAGCAACATCCATTTTAATCTAACATTTAAATGGCTCCATGGAAAAGCAGTCATTTGTGGAGTATTTTGAGACGAGCGTCGATGGTTTTACAATTTTGAATAAGCTGTGTGAACTTATTGTCCCGTTAGCAGCCAAGCTAAGCTAACAATTGAGACTAGTGATATGTACAATGGTGAATACAATGCCAAGTGGGAGTAAACACATAAGAGAAACGTAAAATAAAATAGAATGAAGCTCTTAGAACTATTGTGGCTAACTAGTGCTATCCTCGCTGGCCCTGTGTGTAGTCACAACTAAGATGCACGGATTACTTTAGCTGTGACCCTTTCTGGTGCCTTTATACTATTGATTAAATTCTCTATATAGAGTGTATATCAGAAAAATATAAAGGTCCTGCTTCAAAAAACATTTCTTGTGTTCCCTAATAGAGTAGAGTAACAGAAATTAGCTTCAAACATGGCAACTTCTTGTAAAAAAAAAAAAAATGAAGAAAAATTAACTTTGTATTTCAAGAGAGTTTGACAGTTTTCTAAACTTGGGAGTGTCCAGCAAATATTGGAAGAACTGCTTTGATTTTTTTTTTCTTCTGGCCATTGGCACTTTTGACTTCAACTGAATGCTAATTCAGCTAATGGCAATTGTGCTAGTTTAGGGGTCTACCAGTGTGTTTAAAAAAAATCAAAATTGATTATGACTATGTTCCTTTTTTTTACTCACTGCTCCTAACTAAATTGCTATAAAGAACTAAGCAGAGCTATAGACTGCTGTAGTAATGAGTCCTAAAACACAGAAATCAGTAAGTATTTTTGCACTTCTGGGTTTTTTGAATGGGTTTTCGGTTAAATGCCCCAAATAAGGTCTCTATATTTACGGGTGAACTTTACTTGCAAACTATTCTACTTTTAACTTTACAACTTGTAGATTGATCAATTTATAGAAAACATGTATAGTAATTGTGAAGTAAGATGCTTAGTGGTAGTGACATTTAAGTCATGCGACTGCAGGTGTAGTCTGTTTATAGCCTAACATTAGCTTTTTACTTCTAAAACCCAAAAGTCTCTTGCTGTATCTTGCTGAACAAAACAAGTAAGTATCATAAACTTGTGTTTACAACAGACAATGGATAGTGAAAATCTGGAGGGACATCAGGCCATATTTCAAGGCAAAATAACATATGATAATGATCAGATGAGGTAAGCCGAAGATCCAGTAACATCCAGTGAGTTTCATTTGTAGCCTTGAATGAATTGCCCAAGATGTACTTGGGAAAAGATGTGAATTAATTTTAAATTATCTATCGTATTGTGTAACACAGTCAAACAGTTACTAGGAAGTGGTTGAATGCTAACATGTCTTAGGAAAGCTAAAGTTATCAAATTTGATGTTTACCTTGAAATAGGGCCTGACGTCCCTCCAGATTTTATTTGTCATTGTCTTTGCAGTTGCTGATCAACCAGGAAGTATTGAAATAATAGCAATTTGTCAGATTCCCTCCGTTTACTAGAACATAGCTGTACGACATTTTAGCTTTCCACCCTGAACATGATGTCCGAAGAAAATGGCTGCTGTGTGAATAAGGTCTTTAGACAATTTTTGAGGCCCTTACACATCCAGTAGCCTTATTTATAGTGTGACTTTTCTTCTCACCATAAGGTGGTAGAGTTATTTCAATCCACAAAGAGACATAAAAAACCCCAGTTGAAGTTCAACTTAAAAATAATCCTGAATATATAGGGTACAAAATACACTCACTGTATGTGGTTTTCACGTTTGTCTTCATTAGTGTATTTTAGCATATGGCATATAGGCAAGTTGCACCTGTGTTGTTTAATAAGAATCTGCCCATGACAATCATACAAGTGCCAAAGTGTCCTTGTGAATAAATCCCATCAATTTCACAGCCAAAACCATGTTGGATACGGGAATGACCTTATTCCACCAAACTGTGTGTGTGTGTATGTGTATGTGTTTTTGTGAGTGTGCGAAAATTCTCACCATTTTACTCAAGGCCAAGTCTCTTTATATCAACGGAAAGGAGATATGGAAAGAAACACTGTCTGTGATATGATTTAAGGATGGAGCGATGATGGTTAGACTTCAAATACTGTGTGACCTTGTGTTTGTGAGTGTGTGTCTACAAAAAGAAACCAGTTTTCAGGACTTCTCTTCGACCTCTCTATGAAACCCTTTGGCAATTTTAACCTTAAAATTCTTAAAATTAAAGTTTAAAAATGTAATTATGTGTGTGTGTTTGTGTGTGTCTGTGTGATTGTGTGATCATTTTCCGTGTGAGTTTGCTTCAGTTCATTAGTAGAATTGTTCTGCTATGGGAAAGCTGTTGTCTGTCTGTCTGTGTCTGTCTGTGTGTGTGTGTGTGTGTGTGTGTGTGTGTGTGTGTGTGTGTGTGTGTGTGTGTGTGTGTGTGTGTGTGTGTGTGTGTGTGTGTATCAACCTTGTATCCATGCTCCACTTTTGGCCTTGCATGGCTGTTGGTTTTTGGAGGGGGTGGCGGATGGTAGTGGTTGTAGATAGGAAAGGATTCAATAAGTAGTTGAATCAACCCCTCCTCCCCCTGTGGATCTTAGGACGGTGGGAAAGTTCAAATCTGCTGCTATTTTCTATCTTTTATCAGTTGGGCTTATCGGCTGGCTTTCTCGTCTGCATGCCTGGCTTCAATAGTCCAGGGTCTCAGCTCAGGCTGCATGGTAACTGCTCTCTGTATCCCTCCCTCCAAAGTCCTCCCCTCTTTTCTTCTTTTCTGCTTTTTAAAACACCACCTGTTCTTAGCCCATTTTCTCCTACATTTTATCATTACCAGTCTGATGAAAAGACAAAGAGAACATTTTTTTAGTGGCTGTTGGTCATATAAGCTGTTAGGTGAAGCAGGTACAGGTAAGTTTATACTATGGATCATACAATCAGATTAGTGGCTGCAAGTCCTGAAGAGGTCATACCATGTGTGACATTTTTTGTATTTATGGCCTTGAATCAGAATTTCTTAGTCATGGGGTCATTCAACTCCAGTCTTTCATCTCAAGTTGCTAATCAGACTGTAAACAATGACCTGCATATGGAAGAGAAAGTGGCCTGGATTGCCACTACCCAGATATCCACCGGCTAAACCTAAAGCCCTAAACATTGGTTGTTGCTCCAAGAGGCTAAATCGTTGTTGGATGATAGCCAATGCTTTCAGAGATTGGACTAATAATAAATAACCTCTCATTAAATTGAATCGAATCAAATCAAATCAAAACATCCTTTTACCTTAGACCCTGGATTCAAGTGAGGGAAAACTTGCCATAATGAGAATAAAAAGGGGAAAAGAAAAAGAGGGAAGAAACTTCAAGAAGAGCCACAGAGGAGGGATCCCTCTCCCAGGACAGACAGACATGCAATAGATGTCGCATGTACAGAAAAGAACAACAAAATCACAAATTCTATTGACAGAATTTGTGACACAAGTAATTTATATAAAATATATGTGCCCGAGTCACACAACTTCCTCTCCACCCTGGTGACCTGCAAGAGGACAGGCCATGCAAAAAAATTAGCAATAAATAAAACATCAGAATGAGAAGGCATCAGATTTTACAGAAGTACAGATGTAAGGAGATAGTTAAACAGAGGAGAGCAATGATCCTGCAGAGCCCAGGGTTTGACGATCCAGATCCGTCAATATGTGAGACAGCGGGAGCCAGGAGAGAGAGATGTTCCCAAGGGCCCGTGGTCCATCAGAAAGGAGCCTGAATGACCAACATCTTAGTTTAATCTGAATTTAGGAGCAGGAAGTTTTCTGACATCCATTTTGGATGTACTTTTTCCAGTTTTAAATAGAGTATTGCCATTTCATTCGCCACTATACCACTGAAGCGTCTCATATGTTTCTTGCATACTGTGCAGAGTGGAGAAACCTGGTGATGTGTTGGATCAAGTCTTTCCTCTGGTATTCTATTTCACAACCGTTTCTTCTCTGGCAGTACTTCAGACGCACTCAGCCCAACAGACTGTCTTTCATGTTCCTCAAGGACGCCTCACTCCCACATACATCACAGAGGAACAGCAGTCTACAGTTTGAATACAGTGAAAATGAGTGGTGTGTTCCTCTGAAAATCTAATGAAAAGTGCACATGTGTGTATTATGATAAGAACAGAAGAGAACGACTCGTAGTCTTTAAAGGAAAACTAACAACTTTCAAGTCCGGGACGTAAATCTGATCAAACTTTTAATTTTTCCATTTCCCATGTAATGTTATACCAAATGTATGCAGTGTGATTAGTCAAATGCAGTATAATTACATCTTGCCACTTGTGGATCATAACATTTAAAGGTGGAAGCTTCAGGAGAGCTTTTGGCAAGACCATGCTGGAAAAATCCCTGGGATGGCAAACAGAACGAAGACCCTGTCAGATCCCTCTCTGTTTAAAAGCATTATTTAAAGAAAGAAAGAAAAGTATTAAGGTACTAAAGCATTAAGACTTGAGAAGACTTTTACAAGTCTTGTGGTTCATGGTTGGTGCTCTATCCTTACCCAGGGCATTATTCAGATTTTTTTTATGGAACACAAACAACCCTCAAAAAATAAAACTACTACTACCAAAGATCAGAATCCCCTGTATTAGTATCAGGAATGAGGTACTCATGGCTGTTTTTTATACGAACCAACTGCAAACGATTAATCGCACATTTTTTATCTGTTCTAAATGTACCTTAAATATATTTTAATATATTTTTCACATTTTTAACACTCTTATCAAAATGGGAGTGGACAAATCTGCTTGCTTTATGCAAATGTATGTTTATTATTATTGCAACAATCCAAAACAATGACAAATACTGTCCAGAATATTCTCCAGAATAACCTCAAAGGTGCTGCATGCTCCAAAAATATGCTGAAAGCATAACATGGCAGACTCAAGCCCAACAAGCAACAACAGATGGAATAAACTACACGCTTGGAACGTTTTTTTTTATCGGTTATCAGTTTAAGCAGCCAGGCTAATATACAGTATTTGACAATATTTAGGGATGCACTGATCCAGTGCACTGGATTGGTATCTATCTTGTAAATGGATCAAGTATTGGCCATGAAGTGACTGATCGGTATTACATGCTGTAGAGTTTTTCAGTGTTTCCAATCAGTTACTTTCAGTCAGTCACTGTGGGCTGCCAGTACAGAAATGACAATTATATGTTTAAGATTATTTAGAAACATTGACTGTATTACACTGGTTGTCCTGCAGATTGCAGATTTCAAAAGAAGAAAAAGAAGAAAATTGGTCAATAGATTTTCAGGTTTTGTTACCTGGTCTTTTCAAGGATTAGAAATAAAATGATGTTTTAATTTCAAGTAAAACACACTAGCATATTGTCATTTTTTAAGAATTTGAGAATATTGTAAATACTTGTTAGCACTCCACGTGTGTTGATCCACCACTGAAAATAGTCTCACAAATGTCCCTCTGTTTGAGGGACATTTGAACATTTGAATTGTAAAAAACTGGAGTGACCAAATGTTATAGGAAGTTACTGAGCCTTTTGGGAAAACTACTCTTTGAAGAATTGTGTCTTCAGTAGCCAGGGGGCTTAGCTGAGAGT
Organism: Pagrus major; assembly: GCF_040436345.1. Classification (NCBI taxonomy): domain Eukaryota; kingdom Metazoa; phylum Chordata; class Actinopteri; order Spariformes; family Sparidae; genus Pagrus; species Pagrus major. The sequence goes on along the minus strand of NC_133222.1, from coordinate 25,844,241 downwards.
CATAGACAGGGTGGGGAATCAGAAAGTATGTAGAGATAGACTACCACTTTATTTTGTTTTTTGACAATAAGATGTAGAAAACAAACAAACAATTGGTATTGGTAACATTTCAGCAGTAGTTCCAACAGATTGCATGTTTTTTGCTACTAAATAAAAGGAACACCTTTCACCAGCACAGAATACTTTGACAAAAGTGTGTGTGTCTGGTCAACTGTATGTGTGAGTGTGTACAGTATTCATGGGGCTGCAGCTGTAACATGGTGGGACTGCTATCAGGTCTGAAGCAACACGGTGTTCCAACATGGAAAGCAGCAGCAGGGAGATTTATTTCAGTGGACGGTCTGCTGAATAGTCCTCCTGAGAGGCGCTGGACTATCAGATAGGCCTGCTGTGAAGAGGCTGCTGATCCTCTCCTCCAGGGCTAGTTTTTCTCTCTGGGGGGCATGAAGGATACCTCGCCACTGGACCATCCATCATGGCCAGTGCTGATGCAAGGCACTGTGGCGCTAAAGTGGCGGTATCACTATCTGTCTACCTGCCCTCCTCATGCCCTAGAAGCAAATATCTCTTTAGAAGAGGAAGAGGGAAACTAATTGTTACCCCTGCATGGTGTCAAGTCTCTCTCTTTCTGTTTCGATTACATTCTAGCCCTCCATCTGCTGGCCAGCTCAATCACTGTCTATCTTTCCTTCTCTGTCTCTATGTCTCTCTACCAAGGTTCTGCCAGTGTCCCACCCCGCCGTCTCCCTAGGACCTTTATCAGGGAGACGGCTCTGCTCATTAAGGAGTTAATTTTCTCACTCCTATCTCTGATTAGTATAGTCAACCTAAAGCACTGTGAATTCTTTAAATTTTCTTTCTTATTATCAAAAAGGGAGAGGGAAGAAGAAAAGATGGAAATGGGGGATATTTAATCTGCTAAGCAGTCTTCCTGGGGAACTAGATTTCTCTCTCTCCCTCTTTTTTTTCTCTTCCCAGCAATGTAAAGAAATCTCAGTAAAAGCCGGCCCAGCTCAGTAATTCAGTTTTTAAAGCATGAGGATGGAGGGAAGGCGAAGGAGGGAGGTGGTGGTGGAGGAGGGGTGAGGGGGTGGCAGTGGTGGTGGTGGTGGTGGCAGGAGAGGGAGGGAAGAGAGAAGGAGAGAAAAAAAACGACTTGATGAAATTCCGCTATCAGCTCCGAACCAATATGCAAAATATCTCGCTGGAAATCAAATAGCTATTATGTTTTCATTTCCACGTCGGCGTATTTGCTTAATGAAGAGGAGACAGATCAGACCGGCAGAGAGAGTCTGCAGGAGCCGATAACCGCCAACGGCTCCCAGCTATCCGCACAGAGTGACGCTCCCAGTCACTACGCTTTTTCAGAGAAAAAAAAAGAAAAGGGGATGGAAGGGAGGGAGAGAAAGAGGGAGAGGGAGGGAAGGTGATGGAGTATAAGGGATAGAGAGAGAGCATGAGTGATATTGAAAGGGGACGGAGAAGAAGAAAGAGAGGTGGTGGTGGTGATGGCAGCGGTGGTGGTGGTGTTGTGGGAGGGGGATAAGAGGGGATGAGGAATGGAGAGATAATGATAGAAAGAGAGGAAGAAGCAAGAATATAAGGGAGGGACTGCAGGTTGGAATGGAAAGAGATGAAAGAGGAGACAGAGACTGAGAGAATTTATTTTTTTCATTGTACAGAGCTGAGAAAAAAGGGTCCTAAAAGTATGAAAATGCCTTGAATTCTATTTTAACTTAAAAGTTCAGTTTAAGAATGACTTTTAAAGGTCTTCGATATGTTGCAGTTTGTCAGTATGTAATGTTCAAAACGTCAACATGGTGGTTCATCCTGTTAAAACAAGCTGTACTGTTCTATGTTTACACTGTGTTCATGCATCTTCAGGCCTTTAATGTTTGGAGTCCTGCTGCATTCAGGTGCATCAGCTCAGTCCTTTATCATTACAGGGTAATCAGGCATTATCATTAGCCTTACAGTATGTTTTTACTGGTGCCTGTGATAGATATGTTTTGTTTTTTTCCTTTTATTTCTCCATATTTCTTTCTTTCATCAATTCATCCGTTTCTTCGCACTGTCATTTTCTATTTCTTGTGGCCATGGCAGCATTCCATGGCCACAGCAAACCTGCTGTGGCCATGGAATTACAATCTTCTTCTATGATGCATAAAAATGACCTGGGCCCTTCTTTGTGCTGTTGCTGTCATCACATTAAAACACTTCAACACAATATTTGGAGGTTTTATTATTTATCAGGTGACTGCTAGCTGAATTTGAATTGATGCTGTCAATTGCCAAATTTGTTGATATACAAATAATAATGTAGTTAAATATCTTATTTTTCAGGTATTCTCTACATATGTACAGCTTTCTTCATACACTCCTAATGCAGCACAGTGCTTAAACGAGAGGTGGAGTATAGTTGAAGATTCTTTCCCAGACACTGGCCTTCCACAGTGTGGTCCTACTTCTGCTCTGTCAAGTGAAATATGATCACACTGTCTCATTAGAATCAATTCAAGCCAAGTGCCTCCTATTGACAGGAGTTGATCAGTTGATCGTTCCTATATTATAAATGAATCATCAATCAAACTGCAACGGATTTATCATGATAAAGGTGGATGAAACTGACTGGACTCTGTGTTTTTCTTTTTCAAGAGAATTTGTTCAGTTCAAGCTTTCTTTCACATTTCCATGTATTTGACATGGATGTTTTCTGTTATTATTCTGTTGATTAGCAATGTTCTCAGTAAATCAGTCTGTTGTTTAGTCTTTAAAAAGACTGAAAACAGTGGAAAATGTCAATCAGTGTTTCTTAAAACCTCAGATAACGTCTTCAAAAGCCTTGTTTTGTCCACAACCCAAAGATATTCAGCGTACTGTCATAGGGGGGGAAAGATACCAGAAACTGGTCACGTTTAAGCAGCTTGAATCAAAGAATTTTGACTTTTTCTGTTAAAGAATTAGTTAAACTGATTAATCAATTATCAAAATTCTTGGTAAATAATTTTCAAAAATAACTTAATTTTTGCTGTTAAGCTATCATATATAATAGGGCTGCAGTTATTGATTACTTAATTGTCAATCAAGTCTTTTCTCCTCAATTAATCTTTTGGTCCATAAAATGTGAGATAATGGTGTAAAATGCCCACTGCAGCAAATCCTTATAATTGAGGGACTGGAACAAGGAAATATTCGGCTTGGTGTAAGTGACTAAAATGATTAATGCATTATCGAAATAGTAGATTCAATAGATTCAATTGATTGGATACTTGTGTTACCTCTAATATGAAACCCAAGTATAATGCAATGCAAAGTGAAAATAAATGTTAAATAACTTTTATCTCTTTTTATTTTTAACCAGGACAGTTTTAAGTTTCCACATCTTTCTCTGTCTCACAGTTGTAAGGTAGTAGTTCAGGGTTGCAGCGGTAATGGAAACAATCACTGCACACACAGTTCTTCTACAGGAGAAACGACCACCAGGCCCAGCTGCTCTGGGTGTTGGTTGTCACTTTTATTTTGAAAATCTACTGCAGGTCAACATTTCTGTATTATTGTTGGATTAATTGAACAGCAGATTAATAGAAGGTGTGCAAATAACAGTTTTGATCATTGATTAATTGTTCAAGTAATTTATTGAAAAACCTTGTCTCTGTTTACTATCACTCGGAATATCTTTGAGTTTAAATGGGTCTGACAAAGCAAGTCCTTTGTGGAGTCATGTTTGTGGTCCTGGAACTAATGGGTATGTTTCAGTATTTTCTGACACTTTATAGACAAATGGGTAACACTTTATGATGACCATCATTATTAAATGGTAAATGTATAGTTTATCAAACTTGAGTTAATAGTTAATTCACTGTTCACAAACAATTAAATGCTTCATTTATCAAGGAGTTATTTATTAAGAAAAGTTGAAACTGATGTTTATAAATCTTTACAATTGCTCAATAAATGGTTTATAAAGCATTTACTTGTTTGTCAACAGTGAATTAACTTTTAACTCAAGTTTAATTAATTATACATTTACCATTCATTAACGATGGTTATTATATTTGTTACCACAAATGATTTAGGGATAAATCAAGAAAATTGACACAATGAAAATGGTTAGTTACAGTGTGTGCTTCTGTGATATTAAGAATAATAAATAGACCTGTGTAGATCTGCTCAATCTGGGATTTAAAACAAAAGATGCCTCAGTGAATTATGACAGTTACTCCTTGTTGTTTCAGATTTTCAATAGAAACATACTGTATGTCCATTTGTCATTTGATTTTATGAGGATAATATGTATCTATATCAACCAAATCCCCATTTTGTAACTCCTGTTCTGATTTGATTCACATTGCAGGTTTTACTGAGACAAATTAGTTTTGTAACATCAGATGTTGCAAATGATTGACAGAGGTTGATCAACCTGCAGGCCTTAAAAGCTGAGCCTTACCCTCACACAGACAACCATTACGTGTCACCTGTCGCACCCCACTGCAATCTGGAAACTTTATCATCATCACATTAGATGTGAAGATGTGTGGAACAGTCAATAAGTCCCGGGGATTTCAGATCTGTCGAAAAAATCTATTGCTTTGCGTGAGTTTGTCATCCCCAGAGTAATCAATGTGTGGTCCAGATCCTAAAGGCTGAGGAGAAAAAGCTGATTTTTATTGAAGCTGAATATAATGGATCAATATCGTGGGCTGTGTGGATGGTTCTTATTGTGTGAGGGCTGATGGTAGGGAACGGTGGCCATGAAGCTGTGATAAGAGCCTATGTAGCACTGGAGAAATGTTTAAAGTGCAAAGTTGATTAAAAGTATTTCCTCAGTGGTGGGTAATTCTCCTCACTCTGATCAATAAGTGGTCCCTCTCCAATGCGTGACTCTGTGTCAGGTACCTTAGTTTCTCTCGAGAGCTGGCACATCCTCTTCTCCTTCCCATTCACTCCTCCTTTCTTTCTCTAAATATCCTCTTTTAATGCTTCTCTTCACAAGTCTGTGATTTTCTGATACAAGTGCCCACCCCCCACCCCCCCGCTTTCAGGTCTAATATATTTTTTGTGCGGCGGGTTATTAGCGTGAGAGCGGCAAGGCTTGCGTCTGTTTAATCAGGCTTGTTGAGCATGCAGGTTTGATGTGTGTTGTCTCTGTGTTTAATCAGCGAGCTGCTCGCTGCAGGTTTGATGTGGACGGAGAGTTAATAAAGCAGTATCTTTGGTGCCTTCATCAGCTGCAGCACTTTGTTCTGCCTCTCCTCGCGCCTCCAAGACAGACAGCTGCAGTCTCTGTGCTGGAGCTCAAGTGGTCCTGTACTTCCACATCTGTCTCGCCTCATCTGGGTGCTGGAGGTTTTCTTCAGTCAACATGGACTTGAATTTTATTTCAAGGCCAGCCATCTATCATCTATATATTAAGGTTTTCACAATATCAGAATTTTAAATTATATACAAGTATATATATACAAGTCTAAAACAATGATGCTCAATACCTTTTTTCGATACCCTAACAAAAAGAAAAAACAACACAAAATTATGTTTTTCATTACTTTAATGAACAACCTGCACACAGTGCTGGTACAGAATAAGTCACTGAAAACATACCAACACATTTGTGATGATGTGTTTTTACGTGTTCTCTGTCTATAAATGACTCCATAAAGGTTTGCGTATTGTAGAGAAAATCCATCACAGACATCCGTCTCTGCCCAAGAACTTAAGTTAAGCATTTCCTGAATTTAATCTCTCAGTATTTCAAGTGTTATTTGCCCGTGAAGTAAGTCGTGAAGTTTAGAAATTAAAGTAAATGTGGGCTTTAGGCTTTTTTCATGGACAAGATACTCCTTTAGTTCATAACCTAGAAAGTTCAGTGGTGCTGTTGGATAAGTCTCAACTTAATTGATGTCCCTCCTACAGAGATACACATGCGGGCTATGTCTTTTTATTATTTCTCCATCTCTTCAATAAGTTCAGTTCAATTTTCCTGTGGATATCACGCTGTAACAATTAATAAGGCTTTAACTTTTAAACTGGTAAATGAAGTAGAATGTGCTGCACTTATCACATGGGCCCCGCTATCCTTTCTGCCAACTATCCGCGAAAGGAAGAGAAGTGGAAAGAGAGAATATTTCTCCTTGGATAAAAGAGGGGAGAAAGTGGAGCTGAAACTTTTCCGCACCATTTGATGTCTGAAAGCAGTGATGCAGCGATTGATTCATTAAACCAGAGCTGTAATGAGGAAAGAAATCATAATTCAAACTTACATTTTAAACAGGAAATATAATTGGAATTTTATACAGAGAAGTCCCTTTGTACAATTATGATTAAAGGAAAATTAATTGTATGAAAATGTCCTTATAGATACAGAAAATTAGATCTAGCAAAGCTCAGGCGACATCATTCTAAAAATATTGTGTACAGGATCGATCGTTTCCTTCTCCTCTGCTCTTTTTTTTGTTAAGGTCCAAATCTAGCTGTGTTAATTTTATCTGAAATTAGAGTGAACCATGCAGGCGTGGAAGTTGAAATTAGCCTAAAGATGTTTCATTTACAAAGACAGAAACACTTTGTCAGCCGACGATTGTTTCCCAGCATTATCTCTGCCTGCTTTTAATTGCTTTGGAAGTGAAATTAACAGAATTAGAAAAATTGCCTCTCCCTTTTTCTACAAGCTTCTTTATTATGGGTATTGTTGTGTGCTTTGTATAGATTATAGACTCCTTTTGTTCCAGTATTGTAAATATATACGCCCCCAGTCACGGCTTTAGCTCCGAAACAATCCCTCGGTTCGTTCAACACAACCTAATGAAAATTAATTTACAACCTGTCTGGATTGGGGGTGAAAGGCGGGAAAGAAAACTGTTTTTCTCTCAGTATCAATTTCACTCTGATTTAGTTATTTAAAAACAATGTGCCCACCCTCCTTGACTTTCCAATACATCATTATTATGTATTTGAGTTGTTTTCTCCCTCGGCGGTCTGTGCCATATTAACCATTTCTGCTTCCCTCTAGCACTAATCCTCTTAAAAGAAATGGTAGCCTGAATTAATAAATCTATCATGGTATCCTCCCAGGAACTAAGAATGAAGGATGTCATCCGATTTAGATGAACATAATAGAAAGTGCCTTTTATAATCAGCAAGCCATGAAACACTTATAACTATAACTCATTCTTTAGATACAGAAAACAGCCAGTAAATATGACAGTGTATTCCAAGATTCAGAGCTCTTAATGCACCATTAAAGCAGCCTGCTGTATTCATCTTATAGGAGTGTTATTAATGAAGCAATTTAAAAAGTCACATTAAAGCCATATTAACTGACTCCATTTTTTGGGGATGTAATCTTCAAACAGGCTAAAATAGATCAAAAGTACTGTATAATTACTATGGTCAGCAGGGATTACGAAACTGTAATTGATACAGATCAGCCCTACACTAATCACTCTTTTAGCTACAATTTTAGGTATACTGTAATTTGGCTTTAAGGTCCCCCTTGGCTTCGTGCTATTAATCTTCTGGATTAGACCGTTCAGCGTGTCCAATTCTTGAAACCTTTTTTTGAATGAGTCCAGTTAAAAAATGGATCAGAGTGTTTAGGGTATTTTCCTCCCTTCTACAGTGCACACAATCATAAGTAGCTTGTTTAACAATCTCACTTCCTTTTATTTTTCACCTCCTCTGCACCACTCTGTTTAGACTCGAGGCCCACAGGAAGATGATTAAACTCAAATCCGTCTCCTTCTGCAGACCTGAAGTGTAATATTGTTCTGTGATGGTGTCAGAGACAGAGTCGTTGAGACTTCTGTACTTTATGGAGGCCGATTTTTGGCAATTCTCTTAGTATTCATGTGTGTGATGTGTTGAGACCACCTGATCAAGTTGGTTTATTTAAACAAAAAAAAGGCCATTTGGCTCTAATCAGCTATTGTCTACTTTAATGAACCCTGTTTTTCCTAATACTGTTTAATAAATGTATTAATCGATTATAAATATAATATCAATAAAAATCATTATAAATATAAATATTCTTCCTTTTTATTTTTTCTTTATTAATATGTCATTGGAATCTAAGTTATCCTCAAGGTAGCAGAATACAGTAGCTCTTACTGATATAAGTACACCTCTTCCTCCTGCAGGTTCCCTTGGCGATCTCGACGGCGGTGAGGAAAACACACCGGACAACCTCAGCCTATCAGGAGAGGATGGAGGAGCCTCAGACCCAGATGATTCAGCAGAAGGTGACAGTTCCAGCCCCCTGCCATACACGCCACTGTACAATGAAGGTGAGAAGAGGAAGAATGCCAGAATTAGTATTTAGATTTAGATTTAGATTCCTAGAGTCAAAAATGTAACTCCAACAGAAAATGTAAAGACAGAAATCAATTTGAAAAAGAATCTAAATAACGAAATAAGGGATAGTTGTAGGCCTACAGTCTGTTCCTGAAGGTCGATGTTTTAATATATTTAATATGTCTTTTCCTGTAGATGTGTTTTGCACGGTCTCAAATTAAAACCCGCCAAACAACAAATGCAAGTCGATTTTTGTTTGGCAAGTAAATCTTAAAGGGCTTTATCTTTATTTATCCAAACAGTCATGTAATAAGAAACTACACTGAGTCTGCACCGCATTTTGGTGTCATTAATGTTTGCACTGCTTCTGTCCTCTCTGCTGTCAGTCTGTGTTGTATTTTCACACACAGTGCAGGGAAAAGGCTTCATGGTGCATTCGGGTGCACCTAACAAACTCAAACATCTATATCCCAGTGCCACAAACGAAAAGAAGAGTCTGTTTTTTTTCCATATTTTCCTTTGTTGGAATATATAGGCCTATGTCTGCCATTAGGTTCTTGTTCTTTGACTACAGCATTGTTAGCATCGATGCTAACTCCATAACAATATAATATTTCTGAATAATGCTCTGGGTTAAATGGTTCCTTGTACAATTTACAGCATTGGTTCTTGCTGAATCTCTTTCATATCTAAGCAAACCCTTATAGTAGAAATATCCCTAACCGAATCAAATCGAATCAGGACCCTCTGAATTGGAATTAATTGATTAATTACCACTGGCAATATCCAGCATTTGTTTAAAACTGGTTCAGCAAAAAAAGATAACTACTTCTACAATGTGACTGCTGACTGGGAAATGGGATACTCCACTACTTAAAGCTTTTACATTTTACACTAAACGTGATTTCCCAACCATTCATTAAATTATTGATTATTCTACCTAGTATTCTCTTGATTAATCAATTCATCATTTGGTCTATGAAATGTCACATCATTACTTTTCTTCTAATGTGTGACATATAGTCCGAGACCCAAAAATAACTGGTTTACCATGAAAAAAAAAACAGAGCAGGATCCAGTGAGTTTTTGGCATTTTACTTCAAATTCACTTTGATTATTATCATTGAAAAATTATCGCTAGTTATTATTTTCTTTATATCAATCAACTAACCATTCATCTCTGTTTGTGGCATGGTCTGTAGTCTTGATGCAGAAGTAGAGTGAAGAAATACATTTAGTTGAATTTACTGTGCTAATTTAATGAGAGCTACAGTGTGTCACCAAGCTTCATGCAGCAGCCATTTCCCAAGGAAAATGATAAATGATTGTTTGCTGTATCCCTTTCTAAATTTTCTGTGCACTTATACTCCACAGATCTTTACTGAGAACAGTTTTCACTGGAACTACTTATACCAGGGGAATGGTCCCTATGAGAAATGTTTTTGGTTGGGGGGTAAACTGACCAAATATGACCCAGTAACATCTGCTCACTCTCACGCTTTTATAAAAAAATCGGGAAAACGTCAAAATGGTTCTCCACCCTTTTTTTTGTTGTTTTAGTTTTATTACACTTTATCACAGTGATTATAATGGCAGCCATGCACTGACAACATGCAACACTAAGCACCTCTAGCTAAATGAATGTGGCAGTATTACTAGTGTTATTACCAGATTTATCTCCTCATCAAGACTTGAAGTCTTTCTTTCATCGACTGATGTCTTCCTGTTATCAGTCGGGAGATATTTAACGTTACCCAGAGACACCTAAAAAACACTGAGGAGCCATTATGAGGTTGCAGCCTTCCACATGTATCGCTCTTTTGATCTCCATTGTGTCTAAAGGAATAAAAGAAATAGAAATTCTGCGGGTTCAATCTTGGCTCCAGTGAATCTGCTCCCTCATGCACCTCTTATCCCAAGCCTCCCCCTTGTACCGTGTGATAGCAGAGTTTTCAGTCATATTCTTTTGACTTATTCAAGATTTCACTAGCTGTGTTTTTTTAATCTCAAAAATTCCTGCTCTTGTGAAATTTTGGGGCTGGAAGTGATAAGAGTCTGTTGGTTGGCTTGGTTTGATAAACCCATGGAAATTCTGTCAGGTGCTAATCGAGACGAGATTAGAGATTAGCTATAGTGTGTGTGTGTGTGTGTGTGTGTGTGTGTGTGTGTGTGTGTGTGTGTGTGTGTGTGTGTGTGTGTGTGAGGGTGTGTGACTGTGTGTGTGTGGTGTGTGTGCTTGAGGTGAGGACTAGGTTACGTGTGTATTAGATTGTATAAGAAGAAGAAGATGAGAAAACTCAGGCAGACTGACCACCCCAGCACACAGACACACCCCTCCCCATCACGCTGTTGATTTACTCCTCTCTCTCCCTCTAGCCCCATTCACACTGCCTTTTCAAGGCGTGAATCTTGCGCTGATATTCGTCCTCGCCGTCTGTGTGAAAATTACAGAGGCGGAATGGGGGTACAGTTTTGTTCCGCCTCTGATCCGCCAGTGGAGGTAGTAACAGAGCCACAACAGAGGCGAGACGACATATGTGTTTAAGGGTAAGCCAGCAGCGTGGGACAGGACTGTGACAGTCTGATGACATTCACAGTCTGACAACAAAGAAATGTCCCACACTTCAACCCACAAAGCAAAGTTGCAAAACCAAACAAAAGTAATATTGTAGCAGCTAGTGTCTTTAGCATCTTATATGAGGAAAAAAATACATAATTTATATGTGGAAAAATGGCCGTCATCCTATCCTACTGACTCTTCGTCACACTTCCGCCTGAAAAACAGCTTCTGTTCCCGGCAGCAAAAGCCTGGTGGCTCCCGCAGTTGATGATTATGTGACCTGATTTCGAGCAAAAAACTTTAACTCACAATGTCTTTGTCGCCTTCCACTATTGCGTTGTTGTAGTTACTGTCTTTGGCAACTTATACAGAAAAAAAAGCAAATTTAAGTCACTGCGACCCAGTCAGCCCTCCTGACCGAGTCTTCATTGAACAACCCCCCCCCCCCTGGAAAACAGCATCACTCTCCCTCTACTCTCTCCTCTCCTCTCCCCTACTCTCCCCTCCCCTCCTCTCCCTTCCTCTCCCCTCTCCTCTCCTCGGGTTCCTCGGTGGCCCAGCGCTGCCATTATCAGTTCTCTGTAAATCTGCCATGTTTGACGAACCTGCTCTTTCAACCTGGGATCAATACCAGGTCTTTATCTGGCCAGCTCTGGCTAATAAAGGCAAGGCCTCTTATCCACCATCTGGAAGAGAGAGAGAGACACACACACACACACACACTCACACAGACAGACGCTGGCGATAACCGGTCTGATAACTTTAGCAAGAAAAACACATTCTACCAGTAACAGGACCCACTGACAGAGAGAGCCAGTGTATTAATGCTGATACAGTGGATTGACACACACATGCACACACAGACAACTTTATTGAGGAAGACTCGAACATCTGTTGAGTACGTCTCTCTCTGTTGTGGTGTATTTTTTTGCTCTGTCTTCTCAGAATTTCTTGACAGTTGCAGCGATGCACACAAACATGTGAAGGTCCTTTTTTTCATAACAAGGCAATCATACTTACATCACAGGAAACCTGATAAAATCCCCTTCTGGGCTGATTAGTGAGTATGTTACCTCCTGTTGACCTCTAATCGTTTGGACCAATCAGAATGATTTTTGCAAACCAACACTTTTTTTCCCTTTAGAATCTGATCAGTGGGGATAGAATTAGTGTGTGTGATGCATGAAGTGACAAATGACAGAGGTCATAATCTCTTCTGGTATCATCATGATGGACTGAGTGTTTGCAGTGGTGTTGAAATGATGAGTTGATTGGTCCATGTGTCAGTTTACAGAAAATTTTAAACAGAGCAACTGATAAAATAATGACTCAATGAAGAGCAACAAATATTTGCTATTGCTATTACAGCCTTTCCAGTGTGAACATTTTCAGTTTTTCTTTGTTTCATGCAGTGTTAATAATACCCAAAAGTCATATGAGTAAAAGTAAAGATATCATGAAATTGTACAGTACTTGAGTAAATGTACTTAGTTACATTCCATCACTGGTTCCTATATGGTCCGGTCTGAGCTCCCATTAAAGTAGTAAAATCGCACATCTGTGGGGGTCTCTAATACATACCAACCATTATTTTAATCACAAATAATGATTTCTTCAATGTAATGAGTATGTTTTCCAGCGGAACCAAGCGCCATATTCTCTCCTGAATTACAGTGACAATGACCATGTAAGTCTCTCTCTCTGAGGTGTGCGCTGTCATACCTTTTCATATTTAAATTAGAAAACTGTTAGTGTGATCTACTTGACACAATTGTTGCAAGAAGTGGGTTGCTGTGTATGTGTGTAAATTCATGGATGTAACAGCGATATCCCAGGCTCCCATACAAATACTGTGATTTTAAGAGATGTTGCATGAGGAGAAACTTAATCAACTTTGTGAGACGGCTACGACAAATTTGAACTCATTGGTGCCTTATTGTAAATCAGGCATTAAGTACAATACATTAAGATGTATCTTTTCTTGTACAAATGTTCTATTTGTCATGGCATCACTGTAAAAAAAAATGCTTGACTTTGAAACTTGTTGTGTCACGTGGAACTGTTGGAAGTGTTTACGAAACAGTCTCGTCATTCCTCTGATGATTATAAATGACCTGTAACAGCAAACGAGACCATCAGCAAAGAGACTGCTATTTTTATATAGTTATTATTAATGCCTGTGCTTGGGTCCGATCACATATATCATATATCAGCGATCCATCCTGCAGTCTCTTTGTCACTTGCTTCCAAAACAAAGCTAGCAAATATCATTACGACAGCAGGCGCTGGTGTCGTACCGCTTTTGTCAAAAGGGGCTGCCAGAATCAACAAAAACTGAAAGTTCCTTGTGGTCACTTTAAGAAACACTGTCTACAACACATTCTTAACAATTTATTTGGCCTACTTGTTCATTTGACAAACATCAGACATATATATTATATATATATTTCTTTCTTTGTGTAAAAAACGTTAACCGTTTGTTGTAATCTCCCTTTCTCTCTCTTTGTCTCTCTCTCTTTGTCTCTCTCTCTCTCTATCTCTCTCTCTGTCTCTCTCTGTCTCTCTCTCTTTGTCTCTCTCTCCCTCTCTCTCTCTGTCTCTCCCTCTTTCTCTGTCTCTGTCTCTCTCTCTCTCTGTCTCTCTCTGTCTCTCTCTCTTTGTCTCTCTCTCCCTCTCTCTCTGTCTCTCCCTCTTTCTCTGTCTCTGTCTCTCTCTCTCTCTCTCTCTCTCTCTCTGTGTCTGTCACATGTTATATCACGTTCACCTTGGGCTCTAGGAGTCTTTTTTTAAATAGAGGAATCCTTAAATTGGTACATCAAAAAAGTAACCACCAGATGAATTATTTACAACTGTAGTGTGGAGGCGTAAGGTTCTAAATTCTGGGGCCCTGCCCAATAGGGTTAGGCCAGTGGACGATGCCATGGGCCTGTACCATCGTGACATCATGATTTAAAAAGGCCCCCAAGCAGAGAGCAAAAAAGTATGTGTCTCTTCAGAGTTGCCATTCGTTTCTTTCAGTTGTGCTGTTGTCATTTGTTTTCTTAGCTTTCTCAGTACAGCAAGTTAAAAACAAACATATTGGGCTATTTTAGCTCCATTAGCAGCACTGCTAATAGGCTTGTTTTAGTCATCAGTCTCATTCCCATTTGACAGAATAGATGCACAATAACTTTCTCCCTTATTGGGTGACCCAAAATGTATTTTCTTACTTACTCTACAGTATGTGCGTCACTACGCTGATTGTGTAATGGGCTGTGAAGTTTGTCGAAGTGCTTGTCAGTGTGCAGCAGCACTGTGGCTGAATGAATGCATTGCTGAATGTCCTGCCATCTGTAGTCGGTGTGTGTGAGGTGAAAGACTTGAAGTTCCATGGTTTGGTTTTATCCAGTTCCTCTGAGCTTTATCTGTACCACCAAACTGACCAACATAGAGACTCTAGCAGCTCGTTTGTTGACCAGGAACATATGTAAAGAAAAGACTTAAAACACAAAAGGCATTATTAAAATCAGAAAGAAGAGAAAGAGACATGTATAGAGGGTTTTAGAAGTTAGGAGGCAAGATTGTTGGGTGACTTTGCCCTGCAGGTGTGACAGGGGAGGTTCAGCTTATCAGATTGATGGAGACTGTCTCGCTATGGGGGGGAGGGAAGGTGGTGGAGAGGGAGGAGGGGATTTGGCAGAAAAGTGTCTGTCGACTCCTCCTGATACCTGCCTCCCTGTCTGAGATGATATGGGAGATAATATTGATAATATTAAACGCAATAACTGTGTCTCCAGCTCCCCTCCCTCGCTTCAGCCCCTGCAGGATAAAATCAATGTGCCATTCAATGTGATTTATAGCTGAAAATAATGGCACTGTTTAGGCACGGGGGAGGTGTGTGTCTGTGTGCGTGTTCGTGTATGTCTGCTTGCTTTAGTGTGTGTACAGTATGTTGCTGTGTATGAGTGTTTGTGTGTGGATGAGGTTGAAAGGTGGACGTGACATGAAGATGGATGGTCTGTGTATGTGTGCATCTGCTTCTCTTTTTTTGTGTGTGTTGATTTATTTGACGATGCAGATCCAATCTCTCAACTGTTACATTAATAAGAGCCGAGTGTGAGGGCGTCACGTGGCTGTGGGACGTTTATGGCCCGTATCGATCGGGCCCTATCGCTGTTTATCGGAGCGGGAATGCAAGGGTAAACACAGGCTTTGTGCAGACAGCCCAGGTGTTATCGGGGTGGAGGCTGAAGATGGGGTGGGATGGAAGGGGGAGGGAGAGCACAAAAGAGGAGCTGGGAAGGAGGAAGTAAAGAGAAGAGCAAAAGTTAGGAGGAGGAGGAGGAGGACAGGGATTTGAATAAAGGACAGAAGACATGAGGAGAGAAGGTGGAGTTTATTATAATAATAGAAACCTAGAATTTTCTTCAGTAACACTTCCTTTACACCATAATTTTAAGTGTATTTTTAGCCACACACAGAACAGACAGAAGTAGTAAATATCTTCATATTATTGCTTAGTCTTAGCCTAGTTGGTGGTATCAATTACACAGCATTCATACCACCCTAACAGTATACTAGGGACTGCTTTTGATTGCTTTTAATAAAATATTTTCCATTTTTTATTGAGGTTCTGGCACCAGTTCCTTGTTTTTCCAGTTCCAAATATGTACAGCAACATTGACAACATTCTAATAACAAGGATATGAGTTTAAAAAATATGTTTGTGTATTGGTACTGGTATTCTTAGACAAGTCCAAAGTAGGAGAGTTTACAGTTTTACTTAAGTGCTCTCTGGTGAGCAAACTGCGTGATGAAGACAATGTGTCTACCTCAAAAACATCTTTTGCATTTTTCTACTTATTAGCCAACACATACACCACTACTTATTATCTGTGATGAGCTAATATCCTTCCTGCTGGAGCCGAAAAAGGTAGCTATTAATTACTTTGACCTACCAAGTTCACATATTTTAAACAAGAATGCAGCAACAGGTGGGAAGTGAAGAGAAATGGGCTAATTTTCCAAGAATACAGTGTTCCATTTGGGGGAACGGGGCTTGACATTAACTTTTCGCCCAAGGGGCTTTATGTGCTCCTAAGGTGAACAATTTAGTAGCACATAAAGAAATGTTGGGGCTCAATGAAAATGTGTGAAATTACGTGTTTTTTTGTAAGAAAGGCATACAAGGAGATATTTATAAGCAAAACAATATTTTTTAATTTATTTGAATACAAAGCATGCACTAGTTTTTAAAAATGTCTGATTCATTCTTCAAACTGAATTCAGTTATTATGTAATTATTTATAATTTAAACTTTTGGTCCGTACATATTTTCAATGGTAAATTCAAGCACTTTTCAAGCACGTTCAAAGTGCATTTCCAAGCTTTTCCAGTACCTTATAGCTCTGGCAAGTTGCATATAATATACAGACAAAATGATAATTTGACTTCCATCACATTCGATCAGATGTTATTGTGCTGTAAACAACCTAAATTAGGTTTTGAGATAGCAGTTCAACAGAGGGGTGACGTATTTAAGGAAAATAAAAAAGTTCCATGTTTCTAAATGTATCACCTGTCTGTAAGTAGACTTGGCATCCTAAAGAACCTGACCAAACCTCCAGTGTAAAATAGTCAGTCAAATAAAGGATTTATAATGAAAGAAATGATGTTGCTATTTCAAGCAGTTTAAACATTTTCTGTCTAGCTGCCTGACTCTGGCTCAGAGCGCAAGGCGTGTTTTGATCTATTCTCCTTTAGCCTTTTTTTTCCCCTTAACTTATTTGTGGAACTTCACGCTGATGAGTGGATCCAGTGACTTAATCAATGGACATTATTGGTTCTTCTTCTCCTAGTTTTGTGGCAGATTGGTCAGCATTGGTCCAGCAGTTATTGTTGTTGTGTAAAAAAAAGTAGTGGCTGCTTGAGCTGAATTTTCTATTCTCACACATGTTCCTAATTACTATTTACAGTTCGCACTCACCCACTGAGCAGGCAACGTCTGTGGACGTCCAAAACAGGTTGATATCATGTCCGTCGGGCCAGGCCATGATCTGGACATCCATTAACAGCCAGAATTAGTCGATAAATGACGTTGAGAAAAGACGTCCAGTTAGGCTATAATCTAGACATCCACTGACATCCAGAATTAGTTGAGAATAGACGTTCATACTGGCTATGATCTGGACATCCACAGACAGCCGGAATTAGTCGACAAACGACATATAAACGTCTATACAACGTCCAGAAAAGACGTATAAAAAACTTTCATTCTGGCTCCCCAGAGGACGTCTTTTAGACATCTTGGATGTCCATAAATGACATCTAAAAGACATGATCTAGACCACTTTTTGCTCACTGGGCATTGTCAAGCGCTACTTCATTATGATACAGACAATCTCTGACAAAGTGCTTTTCCATTCTGCAACAAGTTAGTTTGGGGAGGTACTTTTAAACATCATATCCATACTACCCGATAACTGCTTAACTGCATTTGCAAGTACCAGAATTAAATGATTTACACAAGTGCATTCAGAAACAATTCTCAGTGTTTTAAATAGTTCCCTCATCTATCAACCTAAACGTCTACCTTAAAGAACTGGCTCGCTTTATTTTGTTGTAACTACAGTTAACATTTTTATAGAGATTAATAGTGTTTGAGATCCGTTTCCATACAATCAGCTTTTGACTCACCCTAACCCTTGGCCCGATGATGATGCAAGACCAGAACAAGAAGACAGAGATCTTCAGCTCAGATAGCCTGAGGTGCTGTGATGTAACTATTAATCTAATCTAACTAATCATGAGTCCCGCTAATAGGGAGGGATCCAGCGGTGTGATGAACCAGCTGATAACAGCTGCACAGGCAAAGTTCAGGGTTCACATATATGCATGCTGGATAATTACACACACACACACACACACACACACACACACACACACACACACACACACACACATATAGACATTCAGATTCACACACACACATACGGTCCAGCCACGTGCAGGACCACATACAGATCTCTTTGATCAGCGAGCAGGAGGCTGTGTAATCAGCTTGATCAATAGTAGGGGTATCAATGCTGATTAGAGGAACACAGAGACAGCCTCAGTCTCTGCTGAAGGTGACAGGCCAAGGGGATGGAGGGGGAGCGGATGGAAAGGTAGAGCAGAAGAGAAAACCGGAGGAAAAGACAAGCACAGTGAGTTCTACCTACATTCACTGACGAAGAAAGAATGACAAACTGTTGGAAGACGGACGGAAAGAGCTAACAAAAAGACCAAACTAAAGGGAGAGCGTGAAGACATAGTTTCTGATGACTCTTTGATTCTCCAGAGTTGTAATAAGAATCAAAGGTTACATCTCTGCATGGCGAGGTGTAGTGTTACACAGCTTAGGCAGTCATTTCAAAACTGCCTTTGATCAACGGACAGGAACAGCCACAGCCCAGATGTACATATGATACACAGACACATAAGCATTTAGACACACAGGTTTCAATCGATGAGGAAGCCTGTTTTGAAGGCCGATACTGAAGCTTGGGACTGAAGCTGCCTAGAGCTGATACATTATTTTTGTGTTTTTAAATGTAACTGTTTGTGTTGCATATGCAGAGCCCAGGATGCAGGACTCTCAAGGAGGCCCTGATAATGAAGATGAGGATGGGGCGGAGCAAGGTTTAACACACAGCAGCAGAGAGGAGCAAGAGGAGGGGACGGAAGAGGAAGAGGTGTTACCATGGAGGGGTCCAGGTCAGTATGCTCACAGGGGTTCTCTTCAGACAATAACCATATTCATTTAGCATTTGGAACTAATTGTAATGAAACAAAATGAAAGTGATCCATGAATTTAAGTCAGAGGGGAACAAATCATTCCAATATTTGGTTTTACTCAAGGGATTGTGAAAACTTTGTACTTAACACAGGAGGCACTGATGATGAAATCATGAGGTGTTCACCTTTTTGTGTTAACCGAAAGGAAATTAAACAGTACATAATTTTACAGCAAGCATTCATATGAAAAGTGTTATTTTATTTAAAAAATATATTATTATTAATAATACATGGCACAAATTGGGCTCCAGTGTTTCCCATAGCTAACAGCTGTATCAGCAAGAGAGCTGCCAGAGCTTAAGCCATGATTTGACCTCCCGTCAGCTGCAGCGCTTCTAGCATCCTCACCAATGTTTAATACCAGTATTTTTGTTGCCTAAACCTAACCAGTTGTTTTTGTTGTTTACACCTCACCGAGTATTTTTGTTGCCTTAACCTACCCAAGACTTTTTGTTCCCTAAACCTAACCAAAACCAAAAAGTTGAAGAAATAAAAAAAAGGGAAAGGGGTGTGCTGCTCGCACATACAGCCATTTCAGCTCTTAATATGCGCTCACGTAGCACTGGCTGAAAAGTCACGATAGTGAAGTTTCATATCGGTTGATAACAATAATTATTGGTGGAGCTGGTGCGGTGGATTGTGAGCCATGGTGGTCGCTCCAACCACTATGGCTGTTGCAGCTGCAGTGTCTCTGGGCTCATAGACAGCAAACAGGCTGGGTGGCTCTTTTTGTTTGCTCTACCTAAGGAGCCCGGAGACACTCCTGCAGCGAAGAGCGGCTCTGGAGGATGCGTGACACTGATAGATAGATAGAGGCCAAAGAGGTCGTTGTGTTTGCTGGCGGGGCTGCAGCTTGTAGGCCACTGTATAGGACCACAAGAAAAGCAGACATTACCACAGCCAGTGTGTGACCTAATAGTCTTACAAGCGGTCTTACTGCGATGGGATCTATAACGCCTCACTCCACACTCGTCTGTTGTTGTCAATCACATGGCGATGGTGCAACCGAACTACACACCTGTTAAATGATTGGCTGTTTTTGTGTCACACGTAGCACCCAGTGTTTTGATAGGTTGTTTAAATGAGCCAGGGAGAGAGCACACGTGGGATTTGTCTGTTAAATGATCGGCTGTTCGTGTGTCACTCGTAGCTCGCACCATTATCAAGGGTTATGACAGGCTGTTTATGTGCTGGGGCATATTCTTACAGTCTTTCCATTGGTTTGCATGTAATGTATACATGTAAAACTACATTTTATTGAACTATCTTCTTTTTGCGAACAATGACGTGTCTATTGCAGATACATTTTGCTATTGTTTTATTGCCCAGGCTTACTCTCAAGTGGATCTACCAGCCCTATATGGCTATGTCTATGTCTCGGAGATGTTGTTCTGTGTTGTCTCTTCCGAGTGTCTTTGAGGGTCTGTCGTGTTGTCCTACTGTTCCCCTAAACATGAGATGTGAATGTGACAGGCTGGGAGAAAATGTATTCAAGACGTTACAAAAACACACACACACACACACACACACACACTAGAAGATAAGAAGTAAATCGCCATAATTTTATTATTTATTTCCTCTCTTATCGAGGTTTGTTTGGTTATTTATTTCTCTCTGTCTGTTGTCTTCAATGAGTTAAACAATGCAAGAAGATTACCGCAGTATCTTGCATTATTTCCTTTTCAAGCTGCACACGTTTAATGTACGTTTGTGCATGTGTCTACCCAGAGTCGAGCGTGTGTGTGTGTGTGTGTACGTTCACAAGTGTTTATGTGTGTGCGTGCACGTGCGTTTTAATTCCTCTGGTGGGGAAGAGAGGATGTGTTCATTATCGTCCTGTCCCAGCCTTGTCCCTTTAACAGTAATTGGAGCGATATTAATTGCTGCGCCGTGGCTGGTTGATGGTAGCACCATGATGCTGCACTGATAGGGCCCCTTCGTTTTTTCTTCCTTCTCTCCTCCTCACAAACTAACTGCTGGGTGAGCGAGGCGGAGGGATGGGGGAGGGGGGACGGAGGAGGGGGGAGAGAGAGTAAGGGAGAGAGATAGCCCCTCTATCAGCTCCGGAGCAGGCGCTGTCTTTATCAGGAGCACGATTGGCAAAAAGGAAACTTTGACCGGTCTGAATTTTTCTCTTATCGTCAAGCCCCCCCTCTTCCACCTCCCATTCCTCCCTCCCTCCCTCCCTCCATCCATCCACCTTCTCCTCCTCTGGTCTCTCCATCACCCACTAACAACCCCACTAACAGCCCCCCTCCTCTCCCTCCTCTCCACCCTCCAGCCCCCTTAGAGCATACATCTCTCCCTCTCTTTCTCTATCTTTTTATTGTTTCTTCTTTCTTCTCCTTCGTCCTGCATGTCACAGTGGGGCTGGAGTCACTGGCTAATGTGTTCATGTTCACACAAAATGTTCACCATGTATCAGACATTTCCCATAAACAGATGAGAAGGAAGCGTGTGTATTAGCAGGGATGGAAGTAAACAGGGTTTTATCTCCTCTGGGAGTGTTGGCATTCCACACGTTTCTCACTGTTTTTGCCTTTAGACACTTCTGCTCCTGGGACCACAAGTTTCGAACTCTTACGAACGTCATATAGGCTTTGGTTGCTTTAAGGACAGTCATGCCAGTGGTCCAGTATTGTCACCCTTATGCATAACGCCTGGTTTATATTTATTTGAGGATATTAATAGTATTATAGTAGTTATTCTTGTCATTTTCCAAAATTCTCAAATTTTTTGTCTTTGGATGTCCAGGTCCCATGTAAGATTGTTTTCCTTCATTTGTTCATCTGTTTTGACCACCACAAACATGCCGTGGGATGTCGCGCTTTGATTCGCTACTTTTCTCTGTTCTCTGTTTTATATATTTGCACATGTGTGAGCTTTCAATTGTGGCAAAATGGGCAAATTTAAGTCATCTTGGGCTTTGGGAACTTCTAATTGGCATTTTTCATCATATTCTGACCTTCTAGACCAGAGGTCACCAATTGACGCCGTTCTATCCGGACCCGGAAGTATAACCAATAAATGATTGAGAATTATTACATCTTGATGGAGCATTACTATATTAACTGCCACTTTTCCAGCCTTTACAGTACTGGTTTAGCGGCCCATGGAAGCCCACAGGCTAAATGCATGTGCTGTAAATCATCTCACGTGACACAACTTAGCCAATCAAATCAGCGTATTCGGGCAAGCAGGGCCACTCGAGTGCAAAAACATACACAGACAGGAAATGCGAGTCAGAGAAGAGGTATTTCACATGTTGTGCTGTGAAAAGAGCAAAGTTGGCAATGAAAACACAACTTTTAATCGAGAATGGACTATAACATGTTGAATTTTCCCACAGGCAGTTTAAAACCAGTACGTCTCATATGTTCTGATACCGTGGCGATTATTAAAAGCAGAGAGAGTGGGCTCTATCTTCTGCATGGTGCAAAGAGGCACGCAAGTCTCACTGCAAGTGTCAGACCAATGTAGTCGCCCACGTTGTGTAAATAGCAAATGTACTTGTGCCCACTTGTGCGCCCATGGGCATGTTGGTCGTAAAGTGAGGTGTGGTCAGGCACACTGATGGTGGATTGCTATCTTGAAGAAACAGAAAGCGACAGCACCATAGACCAGCAAAAAGCTGGTCAAAAGTCAAAAGTGCAGTCTGAATAACACGTCCTTTAAATAGCAGAAAACAAATAGTAAGATGCGCCTACACAGGTGGGTTCACACCATGCATATACACTCTGATTTCATGATTTGAGAGGCTGCTTGCCATTATTTTAAACATTTCCATGCATGCAGTAATGTCACTGTAACAAATATTGTGGCATGTTTAATCAGCTAAACTAAAAGCTGTAGTTATAAACTCTCCAAAGGGAACAGAATTAAACTTTTAGCTTCTAAAATAAATATGTTTAGACAGGATGTCAGGATTTATCAGGACAGCTGCTTCACTCCAAACTATTTTCCTGTATGAATCTGGACTGTGTGTGACCTTTCTATGTGTAGAAGACCACAGAACATAAATTAACATGAAATACTAACCGATTCTGTCGGCGAGTCAGGAGTTTTAAACAATCAATGAAATTAATCAGCTGTTCCTCATGCACAAATGCACATGTTAATGTAGAAATACACATATGGCTTCTGCTGCTGGACCCTCTAGCAGCCAAAGACCACATTCCTGTCCTTTTAGATAAGACGAGTGTCACTGTTAAATATGTGCCACGTCCTGGCGCACCTCATGCAATATCATATATATAGAAAGACTAAATTCACTGAATATTAATCTAATTATATTTCAAAAGTGTCAAAAATGTGATTTATTCTATTTTGAATACAATCATTTCTCGATATGATTTTTTTAATTTCCCTTCCCGTTCACAGTTTATGTTCTGTCCGTCTGATAATAATCTCTAATTTATTTAAATGATTTGTTCAAATAATTCTTTTTCCCAGTCATTACTGTTGTTCAGACAGCCTGATATTTACATGAAACAGAGAAAACAACAACAGAACATTTTAATTCCTCCTCTCTGCCAGCTGCTAAAAGATAATACAATTCATTAATGGAGACAACATTTTCCAATCGACATGTTTGACACTGTCTCTTCAGTGTGTAATGAGTTGTTTATGTGTCAATCTGAATAAATTCCTTAGTCATAGCCGATAGTCGAGGCGATTCTTTTTGTGTTTAGTGGGGTTTTTTTTCTTCTCTTTTTTTCAGCCAGCAGCGCCTAACCAAACATTGGCTTTGTGGCTCCTGTTGATATGAAAAAAAGGAAAACATCCAAATTAAAGAGGTGATAAACTTGGAATAGATTAGAGGCTTTGGCAATTTTCAGTTTCTTTTCTCCAATGTGTAGTTTGTCTTAAAACAATCATGAATGTGTGTATGTGTTCGTGTGTGTGTGTGTGTGTGTGTGTGTGTGTGTGTGTGTGTGTATGTGCGAGTGTGCATGCGTGTGCATGTGTGTGTGTGCGTGTGTGTGTGTGTCAGTTTGATGAGGGTGTGGTGGTGGCATGGTGTCTAGGAGAAGTCTAGGTGGGAGCTGGTCCCTATCAGGGATGGTGTGATATGCTAAAGCCGCCTTTTTAATCTACAGTGTGTCCATAGTGCATGATATGCAAAATAAATTATGAAGAGAAGGAAAAAAAACTATCTTTTGGTTGACCTTGCAGGCTGGAGGGTTCGATATTTTCTCCCTTGCTGCTTAAAATTCTTGATATGCAAATGGGTGTCACTCTAATCCCTTGTCATTTGCTAGCTGGCTGGCTGGCTGGCTGGCTGGCTGGCTGGCTGGCTGGCTGGCTGGTGATCCCCACACATTCTCTCCTTCCTCAATGCTGGAGAAATCCATTGTCAGTAGCCATCACTCAACATTGAAAGTGTTTTATATCCAAGCTGGTGGACAAAATAACTGAAACATTTACCAATTTCTGAATATGAATTTGCAACTAATATAGATGCAAGAGCTATCTTCAAGAAGGAAAACCTCATGAGAAAGGTTCAATGGTGTTAAATCCTCTGACTGGGGATGATAGAGGAGCGTGTGTGATAGCAATATCTTCTGGGAAACCTCATGACAGTACAGTATGGGAAAGCTCATGACAGGACAGTACATGCACCCTAGTGCTCATGTTCCTGTGAAAGAGGGTCAAACTTAGAGCTGCAGTCTTTTAAGGGATTAGTTGTCAACTCTCAAATTATTGCCAGCTATTTCTATAATCAATTAATCAATTTGAGTAACTTTTAAGAAACAAAGTCAATTCTGATTCCAGCTTCTTGAATGCAAATATTTTCTGCTTTCTTTACTCATCTCATCTCATCTCAGATGAGCTTTCTTTACTCCTCTATGATAATTAACTGAATGTCTTCGGGTTGTGGACAAACAGATGTTTGAGGACTTTATTTTAAACTGTTTTCTGACATTTTATAGACCAAACAACTAATTGATTATGGAGAAACAATTGACAGATTAATCAACAATGAGAATAATTGTTAGTTGCAGACTGAGTTACATTAATTAATATGCATATTTGCTTCCTCCCTCTATTAGACAAACTGTCACCAATCGACATCACAGTATAATATCAGTATAAAGTGAATGTGCTTTGAGAGTATTGTGCTCATAATGAGTCAATCAATCAATTACATAGTAAACAGAAAATTAAGTTGCAACTATTTGATCAATAAATCAAATCACTTTTCTCAGATGTAAGTATTATTCTTTGTCTTATGTGGTAGTAAATTTATAATTTTTAGAGTTTGGTTGGACAAAATAAGCTATTCAAAGAACTGGGCTGAACCGATTGGTCGACCCGGTCATCATTGCATTTTGTGTTGTATTCCTGGTCTGGCCGAATTTGTTACCATTTGCCCAAAGGTTTTAGAATCTATTCCACGGCTGCAGCGACAAATTTGGCTTTTTTAATTGATTTGTTCTAAATTCAGCAAACAGCATTTGTTGTAGAATATGTTGTGTTGCATTACAGGAGATGTATTATGCTTATTTTCAGGTTCATAATTTTATTTTTGGATTACTACCAGAATAGGTTTGGTGCTCAAAAAACACAGCAGTGATTTCTGTGTGAGAGAGGACCTTCTGTTTGTGTGGACTTTTTAAATCTTTTTTCTTTTGGATCTTTTACATTCACAAGAGCATATAAAAAATGGAAAAGCATAATAGGTCGCCTGTAAGATTTTAATTTTGGAACTGAAAAGAGTAATTATGTGTTATCGTATACTATTTTCAAAAAGTAGTCATGCTTCTCAGCAGAAGTAATAAAAACACTGTACAAAGTATAGTAGTGTAGCACCATTAAAGATTGCATTGGTCCTTCCTCCTTCTAGCCTTCTAGTGTGACATAGATGGTGAAGAAGGTCCTCTTGGGACTGTCCAATCACACCCCCCGAAAACTTGTGTACTCCAGTGTTTTCCTGCTTGCCCAGCACTCCTCGCTCCTTATCCTCCCCAACAGAGTTATTTAAATTAGCTCAAATAAAGCATTATAATGGCAGGCGTAATAATGGTTACTATTATTTACCAGGCAGTGTGTGTGTGTGTGTGTGTGTGTGTGTGTGTGTGTGTGTGTGTGTGTGTGTGTGTATTGTGGGTGGGTGTTGGGTTATCATACAGTAGTTAATTATAATGGAGCATGGAGGCACACTATATGCATATTATCACAGCTGAGAGTCTTATTTATTTGGGTTGAGGATGCATTTGCTTATTGTGCATGGCAACCATTCCCCCATTGCAGTCATCACAAATGGCACAAGGTGCACCCTCATCACTTTGTCCACATGTGATAAGACCTTTGTTTCGCACTTTGATCCATCTAGTCACAGATGGCTGAATGTAGCAACTGGAGGATAAGATGTTTGTGTAAAAGCTTCCAGTTTTCTGCACTGCTGCTGCCTTGCTCATCTCTTTGTGGAGCCATTCATACAAATCCTAGACCTCCCAAAACCTAATATTTCTAAAATGTTACCATTCCAGAGATACAGGAAACTGCTTTGTTTCCCCTATTTTTCTTTGTTAATTTTTTCTTGGCAACCAGTTTATTTGATAGGTTTTAAAAGGTTTTATAGTAATCAGCATCTATAGTAGATTAATTCAAACATACACTTTTATACCGTATTATTATATCAAAAGCAAAGTACCTTATATATATAAAGAAATAAGGTTTCGCATTTGAATGAACTACTGATTAAAAGAATCTCCTCACACTAAGGTAAAATTTGTTTTCTGACACAGGCACAGTGTAAAAGCTTGAATATCTGTGCGTGTTGTGTCTCTGTGTGTGTTATCTGTTAAACCAGGAGCATAGACGGTTAACTCCCAGTGTTGAGTCAAGATGTCATCTTTAGACTGGTTGAGGTTAAAGGGGGTGAACTTATGATAGAGGGACTTAAGGTTAGAGAAAAAAAGGGAGGAAGGGAAAAAATAATGGGACAGGTGACAAGAAGGTGAAAGGAAGGAACACCAAGAAAATTGGTTTGGAATAAAGAAGTACAATATTGAGTTTGGAGTGCAGAGATAGCTAATAAAGGGTGAAAGAGGGGTTAAGGTTTAAGGATCAATGAGAGCGATGAGGGGTGAGAGATTTTAAAAGGTGCAGTTCTGATAGTGAAATTAGAGGTGAGGGGATGGGAAGCGGGAAGGTGAAGACGTAGAGGGATGAGGGAGATACAAAATGAAGAACTGACGGTCGGGCTATCCGGTTGGGGTAACTCTTTATAATAACCATCATTAATAAAAAGTACATTATTAGTTAATTAAACATTAATTTGTTAATTTACTGTTACATACACACACACACACACACACACACACACACACACACACACACACACACACACACACACACACACACACACCTGGGAGTAGTATGTGTTCCACTCATTCCATCACAGAAAAATGAGATCATGTTCTCTACATGTTCTTTGTTGTGTATGTAATCTTTTGACCTCAACTGTAAATTCCTGAGTTTGGTGTCTTGTGACTGCTTTCTCTCTTAAACTAGCTCATAGCTCATATATAATGAGAGCAACCAAAACAAAACAGGCATGCATAGGAACATGCTTGCAGTGAAAAATTGTAACTTATATCTTTGGGAGAAGGGCTCATAAGGAGCACTTTAGGCCAGCATCGCCCTGTGCTTCCATCACCCACTCTTGATCTCCACCAGATATTCTGACTGACACACACACTCTCCTCCAGCATCTCCTCCCTTCCAGCCTGTCTGTGATGTGTCACTCCCCTCCTCCATCCCTGATGATTGATAGGCGCGAGGCCCTAATCTAAAGGAACATTTCTCCACGCTGTCCGGCTGCTATCAGCCTAGCAGCTCCCATATACCCAGTGTGTGAGCCCATGGCAGGCCTGGCGCTGGTAGCAGGACTGGACATTGGCACGCTGATTACCAGCCTATCAGATTCCTGGCTTCTCCTGCAGCCAGTGCACCACATCATGCATACCTTCCTCTCACACAAAAATACACTTGAAGATCTTTGTGTTTAATTTGTCAGTGAGCTCCATTGCCTAAATCCATTCCCCCAACCCTTTATTATAATGGTAAAAAAGCAGCTGCTGAAATAACCTGTTGTGTTTGGTCTGGATACAATTGGAACCTAAAATTTCATCTGGCAGTGAGCAGCATTCATCCAGAGAATGCTAGACTACAAAGTCACAAAGTCTTTCACGGTTTTAAGGTAATGTAATGTCTATTTAACACTGAGAAGTGTGTGCTGGTCCACACTAGATCATGGATACCTGACAGTAAATTAAATAACTGTAGTGTAAAGATAAGTGACCAGTGGTAAAATGGGTTATATACTGGACTTTCCCTCTGGAAAATGGACTGTGCTTTATGTTTGTGACCAAGATTTAAGAGCAATTTTTTTTAACTTATGTTATGTAAGTTAGTTAACGTACATGAATGACACAACTTCTGTCACTTACGTTATGTGAGTAACATAGTTGCATCACTTGCGTTACGTTATGTACGCAAGCTAGGTGATTTCCCTCATGATTTTAAACCTCACCAAAGCGCGAATGTTCGACAAAGTTAACAATTGTCCAAAAGTCGTTGTATGAATATTTGAACTGTTTGTCAGCAGGCTTTCTTTGAAAGTCTTTGAAAGCATCTAATGTTTTATTGCTAACTTGACCGCTAGAGGAGTAGGTAGAGCGTAGGGCTGGGCAATATGGCCAAAACTGTTTTCACGATATGTTTTTTTATATTGATCGATGTCGATAATTATCTAGATAAACAGTATATTTAACAATAATAATGTTGAATTGACAGTTTAATACACTTGAATGCCTCCTGTTCTGTAAGACCTGATGTGGTTTGGACGTGCGACCAGACCACATATCAGCGGTGCTCCTCCAACTTTACCCTACACTCTGCGTAGAGCTGATTTTTCAACCGTGCTTATAGGCATCATATCTTTAGCGATACAGTACGTAACTGACTTGCGACTTGTGTCGCGGCTTGTGTCGCTTTGGCTCCTTCTCATATGGGGTAATGGCTGAAAAAGCAGCAGCAACTGTTGGTTGTTGACCTGAAGTTTGACTAGTAGAAGCAGTGGGGCTGGGCTGTTGGCTACTTGAGAGGAGGCTGATGCTAGCATGATAGCACTAACTCATACTTTCAAAGTACTGTTTGGGACGGTACCTTTTGAGATGATGGAAGAGATTGGTGGTGTTTCCAGTTCCGCTGAGGACTGGTCGCCGACACATTTTGCATCTAATGCTGGTCTGTCCTTTGTCAGACTTCAGGTAGCCGGACTATTTCCAAATAACCGAATTGGTATGACCTTTCTTCAGTACAATTTCTTTGTCTTTCGCAGTTTCCTCGCACTCGGTTTCGAGTGGACACACAGGTGGTCACCGTCATTCTGAGTAGTTGTGAGTGGGAGGGGCCGGAAACATGTATCAACCACATGCATCTGTTTCTCTGCTGTGCGATTGGCTGTTGGTGTAGTGTTTTCTAGGTAGAGGAAAACAGACTCAAAAATAACTATCGAAAATGTCATAAATTTATCATCGTTATTGTGGAAAATTTTATCATGAAAGTGATCGCCAAGCCCTAGTAGAGCGTCATTGTTTGAAACTGACCAAGCTGCTGTATTTGAGTTGGAAGTGAGAACGTGTTTCTCCGTTTCGTGGAGAACCTCTGGAAAGGACACTAAGTCAATCAATCAATCAATCAAAATGTATTTATAAAATATGTATTTTTATCGATGGAAAGTCCTTGCAAGAATACATATGTTAAGCTCTCTTTGAAGTGCTAAAGCCTTTCAATATGACTTAAGTCCCTATAGTATAGGAGAATTATACAGAGCCTGAAATGATAAAGAAAGTGAAGTGATGCTTAATGCTTCGTTACTTGTTAATAGTGTTTCCCAATGACATGCTTTTATTTTTTAATGCATTTCTGCTGAATTTCACACATCTCCTGTTGCCTTAATGAAATACAGTGGAATATTCAATAACAAATTGGAAGTTATGGCTTGTCATTTATATTCTCACAGAATTTGAGCATGGTGTAGCTAAACTTAACACAAAACTTAGTGACATTCACTGAAACTAGATATCACACTAGCGCACCAGCATCTCAGACTTGTGTATGCTTCTTTGTTGAGTGTGCTTCAAGTTCAAGTTTAACAGTGATGAGGTCCATGACACCAGCAGTTGAGATATCTGGTGAACTGTCACAGGTTATTATATTAAATTAACCACACCTTTTCAGTCTTTTCACTACCAGCTTCGTGGACTTTAGACCAGCATGTTCTGACCCACACCTCTGTGAAACTAGAGGCCTTACTCTTTTTCCCTTTTGTTGTTCTGGCCATACATCAATATGTCAAACAGCAGTGGGGTTGGTAAACAAATGCATGCATGTGTGCGTTTTACTGACAACATCGTCAACAATTTAAAGCTATTAAATGAAATATATGAGATTTTGAACATTAATATAGCAACAAAGAGCTAATTGCTAAGTAAAGATATAGTGGAGAAATGGCACCGTGAGCAGAGATTGCAGTCATACTCCCTCTGTGTGTGTTGTGATGTGAGCTTTGTCAGCAGTGTATGTTCAGATGTTTTTGTTATTGAGTAGATGAAGTGCAAATTTCTTTTGGTCTGAGATGCTGATGCTCTAGTGCAATATCTAGTGTCGGTGAATGTCACTATGTTTTGTGTGAAGTTTAGCTACACCACGCTTAAGATAAGATAAGATAGATAAGATATACCTTTGTTGATCTCCCGTAGGAGAAATTCAATTTGGCACAGGAACAAACAGCGTGCAAATAATACAATACAAAAAGTAGCAGTGCGTGGTAGGAGTTGACCAAGAGAAATATATATTGGAACAAATTAGAAATAAACCCAATTAAATAGAGTACAATAGAATAGAGATACTATATACACAAAATGCATCTATGTGCCTATGCCTAAGCAATGTTCATGTAAATGTACAATGTTGATGATGTGAGGCTCACAGGCTGGCCGCATTGGCTGCGTGAGCACCGTCTGTGCGTGGTGCTATGTCTTGCTTTTCATTTCAACGTCCATGTTAACAGGTTAGAACAGCCATACTGGCTGCGTGAGTTTTCAGGCGTGTGTCAAACAAGGCGACAGCGGGGCTTCATCTGGAGGTCCGGAGTCTCGCATCCTTTGACCGCGACATGCGCGCGTTTTTCAGCAAAAATAGACCTGAAAATGACCTGTCGACAGTCATATAGACATCATATCACCGTTTCACTACAGTTTTAATGTCTGTATCTGTAGAATATGTCACAGACATGAAGAGAATACACACAACAGGTGAAGGGCAGCTTTTTTCCTGTGCACTTTTTATTTCTTTCCCTCCCTCCCTCTCTTTCCTCCTCCCACTTTCTTGCTCTTTCATGGGGGGTAAATACAGTAGTATACCGATATTAGGGGAAAAAATTCTGATATCTATATATCGGCTGATACACAAACAATTTTTGCAATGATCCCTCAAATTTGGTTAAACACTTGTGACAAAGAAATGTAACATAGGCAGGATATTTTACAATTTAACAATAAACATTTTTATTTAAAACATAGGGCTGTCAAGCAATTTAAAAAAAACAACTAATTAATCACAAGCTTTGTAATTATTTAATAGAAATGAATCGCTCATAGCAATATTTGCCAGCATTTAAGAGCATTTCAGTGCAAATGGATTTGGGAGATGAGTGAATCAATGAATAAATTGACATTCTCAACTGTGAAAGGCGGTTATATTTCAAGCATGAAGATCTCCGATGGTACGAAAATTCTTTGCTGCCTAAATTGCACAAAATGGTCCTCTTTCCATCTTCCCCACTCTAATGTGTTTTGGTTGTATTAGGTTGCAATAGTAAGCTGTATTTTTTAAAGTGAAAAATTAAGCTGAAGAATAGGGCAGTTGTAGTGGAGAGCAACGGTCAGTGGCTGAGCTCAGAGCACACTGCTGTTACAGTGTAGCCATGGGAATGTTACGCAGTGAGTTTGTCAAGAGGCAGTAGGCTACATGTACAGTACAGTTTGCCCATGAATAGTCTCTGCAGCTCCTCAATACACAAGAAGACCTCATGTTTGAGTGACAGCTATCGCTATCACTGCTAATATCCATCCTATTTGTATCCGTGCTAATATCCATGCTATTTTTTCAATTCAGTTCAATTCAATTCAATTCAATTCAAAGGGGGCTTTATTGGCATGAACGTTTTAACAACAATGTTGCCAAAGCATCTGTCCAAACACTCGGACAGAACACAACAAATAACAACATGAACACCAACACAACACCAATAGCTTTTGCTATCCATGCTAAAGATGTTAATCATGCTAAAACGGCAGTCTGGTGGCCCTGGTGTAATGTTCTGCTATTAACCGCACACCATTCTCGGTTTAAGAAAGAATGTAAACCGTTAGGCAGGAGGAAACACTGACTGGAGTGGTCAGTAGTGTTTAGTCATCTGCCCCCATCATGTTTACAAAGCTACTGTAGAACCTGTTCAGTGACTTAAGGTCAAGGGAACACGATTAATTTGCATGCAGCGGAATTTAATAATTATACCTCACCTCAGGCATCTTTTTTCTATTTTGATGAAAATCAAATTTTTTATTATGATGTGATATTTTTATTATGATGTCAAAAAAAAAGTCTTATCTGCGCATGTCAGCCAGCATATATGCCAATATATTGGTCAGGTTTGAAGTCTTAACCCTAAATTCAAGCTCCGACCCTAAACTGATTCATGGTAGCAGTAAGACCCAACAAAATCTAGAGCATTTTCCTCATGTTTCTATGCTTTTGAGGATGCTTGCACCATGTAAGAAGAAGTATAATAGAAGTATCACAGGAAAAAGCCCTCACACATACAGTATATCCCCTGCGTTATGCTCATTTCCCTCATCCTCATGATATCTAATTCTTATCATGTTCTGTCTTTCTCTCTCTATGTCTTCTACGCTATCTCTCCCTCACCAGTTTCCTTCCTTTATTAGACAATAATCACTTGTTTACCAAAGTCTTGAGAGAGTTTGTTTTTCTACAGCAGCACCAGAAATAAACGTGAACAATGTAATTTTGGCTATAATGTCAACTGTGTGCTCTATGGTCATCTTAATGGGTTTAATCCCACTTTATCTGGTCAGGAACTTTGACTCTAAATGAACATTTCAGCATTGCAAACTGTCTGAAGAGAAAAGGAATTGGCTTGCAGCAGGTGTGTAAAGTCTAAAACTGATGATATTTCTTGATGACTGTGCAGATATATGCAGTATTTTGATAATTATTCAGAAAACCATTGCTCCCTTTGGTTAACTTTATTGAATACAGCAGCAGGGAATATAAATCCAAATGGGAAAGAAAAGAAAGAGCCTGAATCCTAAATCTTGTCAATTTTCCTTGGCAGAGCTTCTTTTTCCCTCCAGTCGTTTCCATAAATGCATTACAGTAGGAGGCTTCAGAGAACAGTATTTGTGTACTCTTTCTGGATATGGACACTAACTAGAAAGTGAAAAAATCTCTGTGTTTTACAGCTTCTGTTTGTTCGCACTCACTGCTCTCTTCTTGCTCTTGTCTGTTTAATTGGTGAACCTTTAAATGACCCTGAGTGAGTCGAGCAAGTCTATCATTCTTTAACTTTTCCATGTCTCCTCTCCCAGCCCACATTGCCGATACCAGCCTGATTGAAATGTCCTTTTCCGCGGGATCCAGAAGGAGTTGTTAAAGCAGACATGAATTAATGATTGAATTAATTATCGAAGTCACATACCGTACAATTAATTTTGTGGCTTTGCCTCAGTCTTTTTTCCTCTCCCCGTCTGTGTGTAGAGAATGTCAAGAAACATTTTCTAATTAATTTATGTGTGATTATCAGGGATAGTTTCTGGAAGGTCTCCACTTTCAATTTGTGACAGGCTACAGCAGAGGAGAGAGGGGAGGCTGGGAGAGATGGAGATGGGAGTGTGAATGAGGGAGCGGCTGTGCTCGTGAAGTATGTGCCCTCTCACACACACACACACATACACTTACTCAGATGCGCACACTAATGGACTTTCGTTTTCTTTTTCTCTGTCACACAGTTTCATGTTAGGATCACTCCCAAGAAATCCCTCTTTCTCCCCGAGTCATGACTATCCAGTCAGTGTCATTTTGCTTTGAAACTGAATATTGTTGAATTTGTAGTCTGTTTCCTCTAAATATAAAGACAAAGGACACAGACTTAAGTTTCTATAAGTGTGTTTGTTTTAAAATTGGTTAAACGCTTTCTTGACAGATAGGTTTGGACTTTTTTTAAGGTAATATTTACATGCTATATATTAAAAGAGTTGATGGTTGCTGTTATCATTCTCTCTCTACATTTTAGCTGTAATATGCAACTACATGGCAACGAATAGTTGCCCTGAAGGTGGCCAAAAACGTTCATGGGGTCAATGCAAAGGGCAAAGTGGGCAAGTGCCCCTGGGCCCAATGACACCCATGACTCAGATCTCTAAATACCACCCACATCTTGCTGCTAGCATTTGTTCAGCAATTTAAATACCGTAGGTCTGTTGCTGTGCTGATTGAACAGACAAACTTAAAGATTTTTGCATTTATTAAGGCATGGTGAGAAAAGATGAACAGAGACACTGACCATGCACTTTTCATGTCACACATGTAGCAGATGATTATTTTTTTTACATTGGGAGGAAAACTCACAGCCTGCCCTTCTTCTACACCAGGACTGCTGCTGACCCATTGTGGTCACAAATGCTCTGTAAAGCCTCCAGTCCGTAGTTATTCAATACCCTCTCAGCACCCGAATAGTGAGAGGGGTCTATTACAGGTGGTCTACATGTGATTATTGACAGTGTTGTGTTTTAATTACTAATATAATGGTAGACTGCCCTCCGTGCTATTATTTGTCAAACTGACAGACAGCCTTCAGATTTTTCTGTCATTGTTAAAAAAATTCAGTCCGTGACAGAAAATATTCAGTTGATGCGACCTCTGGTCTCTACATGGCTAGCTAAATAACTACATACATCTAAAACATGTATGTTGTTGTTAAGTCATCTTAAAGAAATAACTGCTCTTATTAAAACATATGTCACTAGTTAATTTCTCTAACCACTACCACATCTTCTCTGTTGAATGTGAAAGGCATCCGTAATAACTGTACTGACTGGCTGGGGTAAAACAAAATCAACTAACAAGAAGAGGACTTTCAGCGGGTTCTACTTTATTACTCGGTCCAGTAAACCCTGTCTTGAAGATGGTCCCTCTGTAAAAAGTGGACTAAGACATTTGTTATTTTAGAGTTATGCATACATGATGCACAATCCTAAATAAATATGCTAATTTGGGTTCAGGTAGTATTTTAACATAAAAAAAACTGCACTACGCAGAGACTGGGACAAATGGGGAGCTAATAGGGGCCCAGCAGCTCATTGGTCTGCTGCCCTGTGGTTAACCACACTTCCAACTATGCATGGGGTCATGAGCAGAAAATAAGTGTATCCTCTTGGGACAATGCTCAAAACATTTCATGCCCTTCTGCATACTTGATTAGATCATGAGATATTGTTAGTTAACGTTTACATTTGACGTGAGCATGGTATTAGAAATCTTAATCAGCCTGTGGAGAGCATAAATGTGCCCAGCAAATTTCATAACAATCAGCATTGTTTGCAGCTTTGTTTCTTGCACCAACAGTTGGACCTGGAACAAAATCACAGAACACACATTTAGCATTGCACCATTTCGTACACTGACTGATGAAACTGGTTTACATTATTTTAAAAATGATTTCCCCTCATCTGTCTTGTGACTGGTTGGATAATGTTGGACTCTTTCTCACACACTTGCATACAGCGTTACATTTTTTTTTTTTGTCCGCATCAATAAAACTCTGTGCCAGCAGTCAGCTGATTGAACTCCAAAATGAAGTTTTTGCATGTGAATGTCAGTATTCTTTGTATTTGTTTGTGTTCAGTGAAAAGGAGGAGGGGGAGGAGGGCTCATCTCATCAGCAGTAGCCCTGTCACTTGTTCTGTTTTCACACCCTGTCCTCTGAACAGAAAAAAATGCCTCTAGTTTTTTCCCCCCTCATTTTATCTTTCTTCGCATATTTGTGAATTTGCATGTTTGCTTCTTGCTCTTTTCTGGTGGTGTATGTATTTTGTAGATAAAAGTTCAGCAGTGCAGTTAAGAGAAATTAGTTGGGTAAACAGTGGTAAATGTCAATGATAAAGTTCTGTTGAAGCTCATCTGATTAGTGGAGCTACGCAGGTGTCTTATCTTGCCTGTGCAACAGAGGGTAAAATGGAAATGATTGCGTGGTCCTGAGCAGTAGATGCCTATCCCAGAAATGTCTATCTGCTGCCGAGCTGAGCCTGCTGGACTCCGGGGACCCAGGGGTGCTGCATGGAAGATCATGGAGAGAGAGACAAGAAAGGAAAAAGGAGGTGCAATCAGGTCTTGCTTGTTGTTAGATTGAGGGCTTTCATCAACCAGCATTATAAATGATGTGTGGTCATTAATGTGAAATGGTGAAGAATTCATGAGTCCAAATTTTAGATTTACTAAAATGAACAAAGGGGAAAAGATTTAAACATTTCTGATTGAACATTGATAATCAAAATTATAAGCCTATAAATTGGCAAGGCAGAAACAAATTGATTATATAGTGTTATTAATTAAGCCAATGAGATGCATAGAATTTTTTAGTATACACACTGAGACCTGCCATTGCCTTGTGAAAAAGAATCCTGCTACTGTAGGAAATACAATTACTGCATACACTTTTAATGAGTCTTTGCAGACTTTGCTGATACTTGATACAAAATAAAGTGTATGGTTTAGAAAGACATGTCTTAAAATCTCTAATTGATGAAATATATAATGAAAACATCTGTGTCAAATCACAAAGATTCCACTTAAAGCAGAATTAATTAATATTTTTTATGCTGACATTGAATCAAATGATTTAGTAATGTAAAAGGCGTCGCCTTACACCTGTAAAACATCCAAAACATTTTAACTTTAGTAGAGGCATTGTGTTCATGTAGGATCCCATCCTGTGCTGAAGTTTTAATGCACCCAGTAGCTCACCTGATAGAGCATGCACCATGTTCCATGGTAGATTCTATAGCAGCCCGGGTTGAATTCCAATATGGTTCCTTTGATGCATGTCATCCCTTCTCTCTCACCTACCATCCAGTCTTCGCCTGTCGTCACTATCAACAAAATAAAGGCATTAAAATCTTAATTATTTATTTAAGAAATAAAAAGGTTTTCATGGCCTTTAAGAAGCACACATTATTTATTTGCGATCATATTCAGTAAACAAAATACAAATGTATACACATAAATGACCAAAAATGTTGCCTTGTGTATGCATAATGGGTATTGGCTCATCATATAGAAGCAATTGAGACTGTCGGCAAAAACTGTCTTACTTATATCCTTACTTATAAGCCTTTGTATATTTGGCAGATGTAATTGCATTTAATGTTTAAACGTAGAACACAACCTTATCTTTTCTACCATTAACAGAACTACACTATTTGTCCTGTTTCCTATGAGGACTGGAGAGAATAGGACTGGGAGGCGTTGGGATTTGTCATTCAGCAGAGGTTAAACCCCACCTATTAGTGTGGGGTCGGAGTAGCACGTAGATAAAGATTTCCTGTTGTGTGGTGTCAAAAAATCAATAGCTCTGCCGCGATGTGCTCATTTGATATCAACAATAGTCTTTTTAAAAATCAATTAGGCCGGATACAGGAGAACATCAGTGTTCTTTTTTTCCTGTTTATTTTTCACTGATATTCAATCAGCCCAGCTCTTTTTTGAGGGTGTTCCTATTTGATGACCAGCTACAATTACATTATGCATGTTTTTTGCATATGTGGTTCCTTGCAAACCAAGCTCAGGTGACTTTCTCAGTGTTGGAACTTTAGACACAAAAATCTACAGACTGACACCAGAAATTATCAGCATACCCCAAATACGACCATCTCTGGAGACAACCATTTTTGGATTTGGTGCCAGTTGGTTTATAAAGCACTGAATGATAAAGACCCAAAATAGATTTCTGATCTACAGACTACATAATGAATCGTCCAGACCTCTCAGATCTGGGACTGGTCTGCTCCCTGCCTTTAATTAAAACAAATTTGAGACTGTGATCTCATATCGTGCACTGTAAGTTTTATTTTTTCATTATTATCTCATTTGACACCCCAATCATTTATACTGTTGAACTGTTGAGGCTTTTGTGAGATAATCCCTATAACTACGGAAAGAATGTTTTTTGCTAAATTAACATTTTTAATTTTCTTTTTCTCACAGCACTTACAGTAGATTATCCTTAATCTTTATTTTGTTATCTACAACACAGAAGAAGGATTAGTCATTCAAACAAAAGTGGACCCAAGCTAGTACGATGTGGAACTCCACAGACTGTAATCTCTTTTTGTCAACATATTTTGTGTACTTTTTAAACACTCAATAGCCAATGTTGCCATATCAAACTAAGAAAGAAATGGAATTGAAACAAACTTACAAAAAGAACTGAAGTGCTAATCACTTCCAGCTTCCTCACAAGCCCACAGTTGGAAAAAGAAAAATCTGCTTTTCCATCTTTGGGTCTTTGAGTGTTCTGTTTTTGGATTATTCCCAAAGTTTTGGACAGTTACCACTAAGCTTTCCACTAATTAATAATATGACATATCAGTTAAGATAACAACTCAGCTGCAGGTTTAATTATTTTCCCTCCAAGTTGACTATATGGAAATTAATCATCTCAAAACACAACAATCAATCTACCCGATTAAGTGTAGTGTTAACACTTTTGTCCCCCATATTATTCCCAGCAGGGTTGCATGTTGATTAAACAGATCAAGTCATTCCTTTTATGTGTGTGTGTGTGTGTGTGTGTGTGTGTGTGTGTGTGTGTGTGTGTGTGTGTGTGTAACTTTGACTGTTTTTTCCTTGATTCCTTTATTTTCCTCCAAGATCTTGTATTGATGATGGGAGAATCGGGCCGCTGCGTAAAGTCTTCTCCAGCACATCCCAAAGATTCTCAATGGGGTTAAGGTCTGGACTCTGTGGTGGCCAATCCAAGTGTGAAAATGAAGTCACGTGCTCCCTGAACCACAATTTGAGTCCGATGAATTGTGGCATTGTCATCTTGGAATATGCCTGTGTCATCAGGGAAGAAAAAAAGGAAAAACCTGGTCATTCAGTATATTCAGGTGACATCATTTTTTGGCTAATAACATTGCTGAACCTGGACCTGACCAACTGAAGCAATCCCAGATAATAACACTGCCCCCACAGGCTTGTACGGTGGGCACTAGGCATGATGGGTGCAGCACATCATCCGCCTCTCTTCTTACCCTAATGTGCCCATCACTCTGGAACAGGGTAAATCTGGACTCATCAGACCACACAACCTTTTTCCATCACTCCAGAGTCCAATCTTTATGCTTCCTAACAAAAAAGCCTTTTTTTGCTTCACTGATAAGTGGTTTACTTAAGTCTACACAGTTGTTTAGTCTCCGACGACATTTCTTCCTTGAAGATGATGGTTCATCACTATCCTTCCAGGTTTTAATAATGCGTTGGACAGTTCTTAACCCAATTTTAGTA
Source organism: Pagrus major (assembly GCF_040436345.1). NCBI lineage: Eukaryota > Metazoa > Chordata > Actinopteri > Spariformes > Sparidae > Pagrus > Pagrus major. The sequence continues at coordinate 25,804,919 of NC_133222.1, read as the reverse complement.
GTTTCAGCAATCTCCTTAGTTGTTTTCTTTGCTTGATGCAGGCCAATAATTCGACCCTTCTGAACCAGAGTAGCAATTCCACGACCACAGGATATGTATTCACACATGGTTGTTCAAAAAATAAGGAGCTACTCACTGCACCAGTCAGGGTTAAATAAGTTGTTGCCAGCTGAAACATATTAATCACTGCAGTAATTATCCAATGGAAGGCACTGACCTATTTGCTTAGTTAAATCCAATTGAGGACTTTTTTTTTGGCCAGGCAGTGTATAAATACTCTCCACAGTGGTCAACAAAAGGTTGTGGAACACTGAGGACAAACATACTTAAATTAAGTCCTTTAGTGTTGTTGCTTTATTATCTCATACATGGCCACTCCAGAGATCAAAGGACAACTTTTGTGAGTCTGACAAAGATGGTGGGAATCGACCTATTGTATTGACCAATATGCTAGTTCACTATAGCAACTAATGCAGCAATATCAGCAACTTTGTGTGTGAATGAAACATACTCTTCCTCTTAAATTGTATCCATCTTTAAAATCGTTGATGATTATTTTTTTTTATTTTATGTCTGTATTTTTATACATCAGCATCACAGTCAAAAACAAAGTAATTCTTCAGGAATGGATTTGATTCTGTTGAACTTAATATCTTTGCTTTGTGTAATTTCCAGTGCCCGAACTCACTCTTTTAAACAACTGAACAGTTGGTAGACTAAGACTGGCAAAACAAAACACACACACACACACACACACACACACACACACACACTCAAAACACACACACACACAAAAAAACAGCACTGATCAAATAAATTCTCTTACAGCATCAACACCATCCTGGTCTCTTCTAACAGCTGTCTGCTACCTTCAGCTCTACCCCCCTTCCACCTCGCCCTCCACTCATTGGTTAATTGTGTCTGACTGTTTTATTGTGTTGGCTCGTCAAAGAGGCCTGGACGCCCCAGTGGCTGCTGAAGAGTCCGTATTGATAAGCCTTTGTGAGTATGTGTATGTGTGCAGCTGATGACAGGGGGTGTATACTGTTGTGATGGTGTGTGCATTAGAGAGAGATTGTAAGTTAGTGCGTGTGTCAATGTGGATACTGTGGAACTGGTTGATATTGATAACAAGCCCATCCAGCCTTGTGTTTTTAGGATGGGTCATCCAACACTGACAGAAAGAATGATGATGTGCGTGAGTGTGTGCACGTGCAGGCACTGCATGTACAGTACTGTATACAGCTGTGAAGAGGGTAGTATCATACAGAGCAGTGAGGGTAGTAGTAGCCAGTGCAGCCATGTTGATAAGGAGCACTGGGTTATTCTCACGGTCTATGGTGGGCAGGAGGCGTAATTAACAGGGATTAGTATTATTGGAGGCGTCATGTTACCCCAGTGAACATAGCTAACCTGCTGGGATTAGCAAGCAAACTCATTAGTGGAGGTGCACCGATAGTACCTTCTTTCTACCAGTATGAAATGACAGTGTTTCATAAAAGTGACGCCCTGACTACGTAATCTACAGTCATTTATGCTGCCCATAATTAATCAGTTAAACTCTATCATTTGCATTTGCAGTATATATACATTTAATTTGTCAATTGATTAAATGGTAATAATGATGTAAAAGTGATAGTTCATATCTTTTGATGTCGGGTTGTATCAGGTACTTATCCTTAGTTAGTGTATTACCTCGGAGCTCGGAGCACTGACAGGGAAGCAGAGCATTGTACTGCCAAACGGGACCGAGAGCAGGACATATTTTAGCCACCTAGAAGAAGGCACACCTAAAAAATATATATATCCATTTAAATGTACCCTATATTTTGAACATTTTTGGCATTTTACATTGCTGTCACTGCACATGGCTAAGGTGGAAAAGGATCAAAAGGGATAAAACAGAAACTGATTTTAATTAAATAGATCTTGACATTGCAGTATCTACTTCAAACGTTCATGTTATGTTGCCACTCACCGTGAAACGCTGTCACTCCACTAGAGTGACTCAAATTTATGCTATAAAGAATAGGGAGTCAGGGACATACAGAACCAAAATGTCAACAGTTTCAGTTCAGACTCAGTCAGTTCTAACCTGACAAACTAACGCTTCTGTTTGCCTTGTTTATAGGTGAATATCTGTGTTGGCTCACTGAGGTCAAATCCTCGCACCATTTCACAATGAGGGTCAATTGAGCTGGTCAGGCTGATAAAAGGCCCATGTGGTGAGGTTTGACCAATGGCACAGAGGCAGACTGGACATTGATGGAATGCTTTGATAAGGAGGGTCGGAGTGGCCAAACTGAGGCCCCATAGGACGATAGGAGATAGGATACTGGCTGGACAGACTCTGGACTTCAGACTCTGCAGCCAGCAGGTTAGACTGTCTGAGGAGTCATGTTTGGGTTGACACATGACCTGGGACTGAAATGTGACGCTGACCCAACTTGAACATGGAACATTTGGGTCCAAAGCCCAACAGAACCAGACAACCATCACCTGTCAGGAGACCAGACCCCAACAACCTGGATGTTTCCTTTTTAATTTAGTCTCATCTGACAAAGAAATTGTTTTTCAGAATTGATTTGTGAAATCGAGCTCTACCCAAAACCTGAGTCATTCAATGAAAAATTCAGCCCAGCCTGACCCGAGCACAACAGGTCAGGTCAGCTCTTGTTGCGTCTGGCATCGATGTCACTCTCCCATGTGCACCAGGGCAAGAGAACTAAAAAGTAGGCCTGGTTACAGTGCAACATATACTATGACCTGTAGACAAAGTGTGTCAGCACCTGTTTGAAAAACTGTTTAAAAGTGCCCGCACTGATTAAAGTAGGCTACATGAAGTCATTTTTTCCAGTGCACCAAGTTGGTTAGCTTAATGTTGATCCTATTAAAACAGATATAATCAGGTCAACTAGTGCCATAAGATTTTATCCCTGTGTGACCTGTGTGTTATCATACTGTGTCATTGCAACTTTGAGCAACAAGTTAAGAGAAACATGCCAATTCCTGTGTTACTTTGCCACAACAGTCCGTGAAACAATATTTTCAACCACTATTTGGCATTTAAGGACTCATTTTACTAAACAAACGTATATTTCTCACCGCCCCTCCTACTTTCTTCCCTCAAACCACACTCCTTCCTGCTCCCTCCCTCCCTCCCCTTCCATAACCCCACCATCACCACCTCCTCCACACCCCACCGGCTGTGGGAAAGCCATTTTATCAGCGTCTGTCTGTTGTTCTCTGGTGGGGATAGATACAGAGAAGATAGATGAGTGTTTTGACATGGAGAGTGTTAGACAAACACTCTTATCAGGCCCGCCACTTTAGACCGACCCCCCGAAACAGTCGCCTGAACCATGGATGAGATGAGGAGGGGAGGAGGGTGTGAGGCACAGTGGGGAGGCAGATTTTAAATGTGTTTTGATCAGAGAGAGAGTTGGATGGATGGTCATGACGTGAAAGCTTCTCCAGAAGTAGACCCTGAGGCTGCTCATGTAACTGAAACAGTTGGCATTAATCCCATCCAGTCAGTCGCAGCAGTTTCCACTGCAACACTCACCAGTGTTGCTCAGACTTGTTCATTTATCCTCTGATGTGCAGAGACTTCTCTAAACTACTGACTGCTGCTCCTCCTGCACTTTTAGGTTTTAAATAGATGGATCAGTCCTCCATGCCTCTGGGCTAACTGGCTCCATCTGGGCTGCAGCTTGCTCAGACCACAGCCATCACTGCCATCCTTCTACAGTTATCACTTTCTGAAGTACACGAGAAGTTTCCCCTGTGTGGAGCAGCCAGGACAGAAAGTGCTCAGCTTGTATCAAACTCCCCCCTGCTGTTGAGCTGCAGACGGTTTATGCTGGATGGTCTGAGCTGCTGCAAAGGGTCATGTCAAGTCTAGGCCACATGCTGCTTTTGCCAGTTCATGTTTTTTTCCCCTTTCAAGCCTGTCATGTGATCCCTGCAAAAAATGGTGGGTCATGTTTCAACCAGTTGGACTTTTAAAGGCTGAAACCAATATTTTGATCAGCTACTATATTTTCTATCAATTAACAGTATCTTTAAGTGTTTCCCTATTGATTCAATAAACAGTCTCAAAATGGAAAAAAAGAGTAGTTAGTAACGTTCCATCAATGGTTATTCTAAATTTTGACACTAAGGTTCTCATTTTTACTGCAAATGTATATCGGTAATCAGTCTCCTTGATTATAAATAATCTGTTTCAGTATTGCCCCTAAACAAACCATATTGGTTGATCCCTAATAGAGACTGTAGGAATGTTTTTTTCTCTTTTCTCTCCTTCCTCCAGATGACCTGGAGTTGAGTAAAGAGGGCTGTGACAGCAGGGTGGTGGCTGGCAGGGACCTCCATCCAGACACAACTTGGGGCCCCTATCAAGGAATCCTCCAATCAGAGGGCAGCACAGATGATCAGGAGGCAGAGGTAATCTTTTTTTTTATTATTCACCATAATAAATCCAGTTATTGTTTGCTGTTGTCAGAACCACAAAACATGTTGTGACACTGTTGAAGAGCTTGAAGTTCAGTCCAGTTTTATCATCTCAAACTTAATGTAGCAACAGGTGATGATAGCACACACACAGGAGCTGACCATGTATGGTGATTGTCTATGCATTGCAAATGGCATCAGTACGGCTGTTTTGTCATTTTTGGGTTAATTAGACAGGAATTCGTTATTAAGGGTTTTTTTGTTTTTTTTAACTCAAAGCTTGAAAATAATTACTGCATGCAGCAGCAAGACAAACCAGTGAATATGATAAGAGTGAAATATTGTGGCTTTTTAAATGCTATATCTTACATATTGCAAACCATGTTGTTAGTTAGCTACAGCAGGCTGAAGAGGGAACTCCAACTGACTGAAGTGGTTCAATTGGAAAAGTAAAAGGGTCAGAGGTCAGATGGTTCACTAACAAAGAGAGACGATAATTAAACAACTTATCAAATATGTGTGTGACAGACAACTGAAAACAGCTGTGTGTATCTTTGCGTGTGTGTGTTCATTGGAAAGAGTGTGTGGGACCGGATGGAGCCCTATCAGAGGCTGGGTTTTTGCATCATGTGCAAGTCCATCTAATCATATGATACTGATGTTGGGAGAGGCTTCCTGGCATGGAGCGCAACTCAAGCAAACACACACACACACACACACACACACACACACACACACACACACACGCTGGGTCATTTACACACACACAAACACTTAACCCAACGTCATTTTTGCATTCATCTATGTTGCTATACCTGGTTCACTTGTCTTACCTTGAATTATTTTCAGCTCCAGGTATTGAATGTAGCTCAACACATTTTAGTCCAACCCAGTTTAACCAGTCCACATCTGGGTTCAAACCACTTCATATCCGATTCAAAAAAAAAACTCTGAGTTCAAATAATGTCAGATGGACTTTATACTGCACATTCATGCCTTTCCCCATCAGTACTCTCTCCTCTCCTCTCCTCCCAGCCCTCTCCAGACTCCCGCTCCATCCTCTCCCCTCCTCTCCTCTCCTCCTCTCCTGTCCTCCCAGCCCTCCCCAGACGTCCGCCAGTCTTTTATCTCCATATGGCGCCATCCTCCTGGACAACAACCCCCAGTGATTGATTCCTGCTTGATAGGCTCTCATTTCTAAGATTTTGTTTATCATCAGTGAGGTTCTGAGTGTACAGATAGATGTCTATGCATGTGCGTGTGTGTGCGTGTGTGTGTGTGTGTGTGTGTGTATGTGTGTGTGCACAAGCACTCACTCACACATTCCCTCACCCATCACCTTTTGTTCTTTCCCTCCCTTCCACTGCCCATACAATTTTATTCCTCCTTTAAACTGAAGCTCCGTTTCTGCTTTTCTTTTTTTTAGGGCTTTGCGTTCGTGTGGAATGCATCTTGTTCTGACTCTTAATACCCGTTTTCTTTCTTCTTCCACATTTTCTGTCCCCGTCCTCTTCCTCTCCTATTTGTGGACTGAAGAGGCGAGGAGACGGACCTTCAGTATCTGCTGGAGATAGTGGCTATAATCTCACATTCCTCCTGTGTTTCTCCTCCTGTCACTCCACATCCTCCCCCTCCTCTATCCATCCCTCCATCACTCCCTGCCTCCCTCCCATGTGGGTCAGCAGGGGTCAGGACTATCCTCTTCAGTGTGTTGGAGAGGAGAAATCTGCTCATTCCTGCGGCCCGAGCCATCACACTGCATTCCTTGATTGGTTTTTAGAAGAGTGGATGTAAAGGATAAGCTCACCTACATACCTTTTCTGTGACGAGGAGAATACATTTCAGTGTCTAAAAGCACTGTTTTCATGAAGAAACTGATGAAGAAGATAATTCTAAGAAGAGTTACAGAAATTAAGTTGGACAGTTCACACCTGTAAAAGTCTCATTTCAACCACAGTCTTATCTACTGCTCTGTCCCAATTTCCTACTGCATACCAACTGTATATAGTTTAACTAGTCAGTCAACCCTATCGCCATGTATGGATTTTTCTTCTTAACCTACTTTGGAATGGTTAAAGTTAGGTAAGGTAAGGTCAGGTGTGTAAAGGGACATGAACGCCAGCCTTTTTAAATATCCCAGTTTCGGGTTGCATGCATAACACACTGTCAAAACCTTGCACCCCTGCCCGTCCTGCCTGCTCAGGCTTTTTACACAGGCTACAAGTCGTTTCTGTCACTACCTCCACTGCCAGCTCAGACATGGAACAACAATGATCTCCCATTCTTTCTTCATACTTTTTTATACAGAATGGCAAGGCATTGCAATACAGATGCAACAGTCCTGCACTGAGCAGGCTGTGTGAAAGGGGCTATAGATAAATCTGTTTTGAAATAAACAATGGCCTCAAACATTATCATGATGTTGAATCGGCATGTCTCTGATGGTGCCTCGACAAATATCAGATATCATATTACATGTATTGCAAGTCTATTGAACTGCGCTACCTATCATTTTGTTCATTTCAAATCTAGTGCAGACAAGCACAACCAAAGTATTCCAGAGTATCAGTCAAAGTGAAGGAGCCTTAGCTTGCAAAGAGTAAGATTCCTTTTTAATGATATAGACGGTACAAATAAACTTAAACTCTTATACCCAACCATAACTCCACTCTCTAATGTTTCTTGTTTTCTGAAATGGAAGATATGAAGAATTAATAAATTAAAGAATTTAATCAATTAACATAAAACACACAGCCAGATCAATAAGGGAGTGCTGCAAAGTCAAAAGGGAAACAATAAATTCTAAAGTCAGGGGTTATCATTTTGAATGGTGTGCTGTCTGTTTTTCATTTTTATTAACATATATTTAGTTTTTCAGATTTTTTTTTCTAGTATTAAAGTGGAACAAAAAACTTAAAAATAGAGTGATGTTTATACTTTCAGTATTAATTTTATCCTTGTAGAATGACTTTTCTTTTGGCTTTATATGGGTTGTCCTTTGTCGATTTCCCTCCACCGTTCATCTCCCTGCTTTGGACATGTTTCCACCATATGCTCACTTCTACATACTGTGTGTGCATTTTTTCCTCACCAGATCTTTCCAAGTTGTCTCTCTTCACCTCTATCTTCCTTATACCACCTGTCTTAGTCAGTCCTCAGCCTCACTAGGTTCTGTGAAGCCCCCAGGCTTCGCCCCGTTCTCTGGGTGAGATTGGCATGACTCATTCAGCAGTCCTGCCCCTTCCAGCATTGTCCTCTATCTCTCAACTTCTCTCTCAAAAAAATTTCTTCTGCTTCTTATTTGGCCTGGACAGATAAGCTATCTTTAATACGTGGCCTACCCAGAAACACAACTACAGTCATGGTAAAAAGTTTACATATGTCTTTAAAGAACATATATCATGCCAGTCATGAGTTCCAATTTCTACAACTTTCATTTTCAAGTGCAATAATGAATTTATTATAGGTCTTTCAAAAATATGGCCAAATCAGCTGGGTCAAAAAAAAGGCATACGGTAATTCTAATATTTGGTCCCTTGGCCTTTTTCACTTCAATTAGGTGCTTTTGATAGCCATCCACAAGCTTCTGGTAGTCCTCTTGACAGAATCGGTGAAGTTCAACTAAATTTGTTGGCTTCCTGGAACTGACTTGTTTCTTCAGCACAGTCCAGATGGGGGTTCAAGTAGGGCTGGGCGATATGGCCAAAACTGTTACCACGATATGTTTTTTTATATTGATCGATGTCGATAATTATCACAATATGCAGTATATTTAACAATAATAATGTTGAATTGACAGTTTTAAGAATATTTTCCTTAGGACAGAACCCAAAACAAACCAGAAGATTAATTATGGTTTTAAAATACAATTATTTATTGTCAGAATGAATAGGTGGCAAACATTCAACAGAACCAACCAACCAAATGGCTTTATGTTAAACATTGAATGAATAAAATGATGAATATGTACAACAAATTACTTGTTTCAAATGTGTCTCAAACATTTTAGAGGTAGTATACTGAACTGAACATTGATTAAAGAAAATAAAATAAAGAGGTAAATGTTGAGGATGATTATGCTACTGTATTCTTTGAATATTGCACATCCTTGAGCTTGCAGGTAGTTGTTCAGTTCAGCTTTAATACCTCCTGTTCTGTAAGACCTGATGTGGTTCGGACGTGCGACCAGACCACATATCAACGGTGACATCTCTGAGCTGCTCCTCCAACTTTACCCTACACTCTGCGTAGAGCTGATTTTTCAACCGTGCTTATAGGCATCATATCTTTATCGATACAGTACGTAACTGCGCTGGTTCTGTCTTTGTGTCGCTTCGGTTTCTTTTCATATGGGGTAATGGCTGAAAAAGCAGTGGCAACTTTTGACTAGTAGAAGCAGTGGGGCTGGGCTGTTGGCTACTTGAGGGAAGGCTGACACAAGCATGATAGCGCTAACTCATGCTTTCGGAGTACTGTTTGGGACCGTACCTTTTGAGATGATGGAAGAGGTTGGTGGTGTTTCCAGTTCTGCTGAGGACTGGTCGCCGACCCATTTTGCACCTAATGGTGGTCTGTCCTTTGTCAGACTTCAGGTAGCCGAACTATTTCCAAATAACCAAAGTGGTATGACCTTTCTTCGGTACAATTTCTTCGTCTTTGTCAGTTTCCCCGCACTCGGTTTCACTAGTCGGACCGCTCATTGTCTTGTGTCAGCTAGACACACAGGTAGTCACCGTCATTCTGAGTAGTTGTGAGTGGGAGGGGCCGGAAACATGTATCAACCACATGCATTTGTTTCTCTGCTGTGCGATTTGCTGTTGATGTAGTGTTTTCTAGGTAAAGGAAAACGGACTCAAAAATAACTATCGAAAATAAATGTCATAAATTTATCATCGTTATCGTGGAAAATTTTATCATGAAAATTATCGAGATCGTTTTATCGCCCAGCCCTAGGTTCAAGTCAGGACTTTGGGAAGGACATTCCCAAACCTCAATTCTAGCCTGATTCAGCCATTCCTTTAACACTTTTGATGTGTGTTTGGGATCATTGTCCTGTTGGAACACCCAACTGCACCCAAGACCCAATCTTCTGTCTGAGTTTAGGTTTTCCTGAAGAATTTGGAGATAATCCTCCTTCTTCATTATTAATGGAATAATGAAGAAGGAGGATTATCTCCAAATTCTTTCAAATTCTACTTTCTTTAGAGCAGCAGATCCACTGGCAGTAAAACAACCCCACAGCATAATACTACCAGTACCATGCTTGACAGTGGGTCTGGTGTTCTTGGGGTTAAAGCCCCACCTTCTCGCCTTCAAACATATAGCTGGTCATTGCAGCCAAAAAACTAAATTTTTGTTTCATCTGACCACAGAGTTTTCCTTCATAGGTTTTTCTGTGTCCATGTGATCAGCAGCAAACTTTGAGCATTAAGATGCCATGTCTGTCACCTGTCTTCCAGCAGCTTTGAATTCATTGCAGACTTGCTTTTTGGTGGTTTTTGGTCTTGATCATCCTGACCAGTTTTCTCTCAGCAGCAGTTGATAGTTTATGTTTTCTTCATGATCATGGCAGTGACACAACTGTGCCATGCACTTCATACTTACAAACAGTTGTTTGCCCAGTTGATCTTGGGACCTGTAACTGCTTTGAAATGGCTCCAAGTTACTTTCCTGACTTGTTCAAATCAATAATGAGCTCTTTCAGATCAATGCTGAGCTCTTTAGACTTTCCCATTGTAGTGTTTGTGGCTGAGTCTAGTGGGTGTATCAAACAAGCCCTATTAAAATGGGCCCAGAAAAGTCAGCAGCTGTTATCAGAATCAGTCAGAAGAAGTTAAGAGGCCATGCTACAAAGAACATTTGATTCACACATCTTTCTATAATCACCAGAATTTAATCATTCAAGTTACTGTATGTATATTTATAAAGACTGATACAAAATTCATTACTGAACCAAACTTCATGAATGTTTTTGTGACAAAGTAGTATGTGTTCCACTCATTCTATCACACAAAAATGTGAGTTGTAGAAATCATTGGAACTGAAGACTGCCATGATATACATGTTCTTTAAGTGTGTGTAAACTTTTGACTATGACTGAACATCAGGAAGTATTTTTCATGTGCATTTCACACACAACACATACACATGTGCACAAAGGGAAGTATTTACATTTACATTTAGGGCATTTAGCAGACGCTTTTGTCCAAAGCGACTTACAATAATTACATTTGTTACAAGAAAGAAACCACAACATATTACTGTTGATAAAGTAGAAAAAGATAGAATCAATTTTCAAGCCCTCATCTGAGCAAAGTCGGTTTATCAAGGATACCATAAGTACAAAAGTGCTATGATGTAAGTGCTAAGGGTAAGAACATACAAGTGCATATAAATTATTATTTTTTTATTTTTATTTTTTTTTGGGGGGGTGGGGGGTTGGGGAGGGAGTCATGCTATGCGGGGTCGAGGTGAAGTCTGAACAAGTGAGTCTTGAGTCTTTTGAGGAAGATGGCGAGTGACTCTGCTGTCCTGACATTGGTCGGGAGTTCATTCCACCACTGGGATGCCAGAGCAGAGAAGAGTCGTGACTTCGCTGAGCGGCCTTTGTTTGCTCTCAGTGACGGCGGTACCAGCCGGCCAGCTGATGTAGTAGAGCGAAGTGCTCGTGTTGGGCTGTGTGGTCTGACCAGTGTTTGGAGGTAGATGGGTGCAGTTCCGTTGACGGCCTTGAAGGCCAGCACCATGGTCTTGAATCTGATGCGGGCCGCAACAGGAAGCGAGTGGAGGTCATGGAGGAGGGGGGTCACATGGGAGAATTTGGGTAGATTACAAACAAGGCGCGCTGCAGTGTTCTGGATACGTTGCAACGTTTTAGTCGCAGAGGATGGGAGTCCCGCCAAGAGCGAGTTGCAGTAGTCCAGGCGGGAAATGACCAGCGATTGGACCAGGAGTTGCGTTGTGTCCTTGGTGAGGAAAGACCAGATCTTGTGGATGTTGTAGAGGGCAAATCTACAGGATCGGGCCATCGCGGTGATGTTGGGGGTACAGGATAGTCCGTCGTTGAGGATCCAGCCCAGGTTCAACGCAGTCGATGAAGGCGATACCGTGACATCCTCGACAGTGACTGCCAGGTCCACGTAGCAATGTATGAAGCATGAAGTATCAAGTGCAATGGCTTTATTTTTTGATTTGAGACAATATCCAATTATTCTATGTCTTTGATGTTGATGTTTATAGCTTGTGTTAGTGTTATCGTATGTTTATCGGTGTAGGTGAGTATGTCAGTTCTGAGAGATCAGAGTGGAGCAGAGAGAGCAGGGGAGGCAAAGAGAAGCAGATGAGATCCAGTCCTCACTCTCCCTCCAACAGATCTCCTTCAGTAGATTAGTGGCGTGTTAACTGGCCTGTGTCATATGGAAATCCTTCCATTTGCATCTCTTGAGAAAGAGGCGTAAAACCATTTATCTATTTAAATATATTCTGGCTGATATGGCTGTTGGTCTTTAGAACAGGTTATAATAATGTTTACTGATCATCTGATCAGCTAGGCTGCTGATTCCTCACACTTTTTGGTTGAGTGAACAACCAGGTCCTCCTCAGCGAGCCTCCCATGACAACCCAGGAGCAAGCACGCCACTGCTTCTATTCTGATTGGATCGCACAAAACAAATCTGATATTATATCTCTTCTCCTTCTGATTGGATCCTGCTTTAATTAACTGATAGTGCAAGTGCATGTTATTGGACCAAAGTTGCAGAAATGTTGAGAAATTTCAGCTGAAATGAAAATGAAAGAGTGGTGATATTTAAGTGGACACAAACCTAGAGTTTGTTGCATCTGTTGCATCTGTTCAAAGGACAAATGTCCAAAGTGAATTCTCCACACTTACACCACAGGAGATGTTTTCCCTCCTTCAGCAGCTCACCCCACCCCAATCGTGTCTTTCGTAGAAAGACAGCCTGAAGGCACGATCCTAGAAGGAGCAGAGTAGGGGAGTTCAAAGCGTTATCACGCGCCGAACGTCTTTTCATCATGTTTTAGAAACAAGCGTTCGCACTAATCCCCCAATAATCTCTCCAGGAGAACTGGGGCGATAAGGCGCGCCACCCACGGCTTTTCAAACACTTTTTGGGTAGTCTCCTCTCACTCTCTATCTCTCCTCCCCTCTACCTCCTCTAGTCTCTTCTCCACTTCCTCCTTCCCTCACTCCCCTGGAAGGACAAGTGAAGGTGATCACCGACTCCTCCTTATTTTCTCTCGAGCTGTTTTCTCTTCCCTTTTTTTTGCATTGAATCTGAGCTGGTTTGTTTACATCCTGATTCTGATCTTTGCATTTTATCTGGACTAATCAACAGTGTTTCTCTGCCTCTCTGTTTCTCTCTCTCCTCCGCCCATCAAATTAGAATGTTAATTAAAATGGTGCTCCTTCAGAAGATGACAAATCAATGATTATGGTGAGTGTTGAGACACCTCCTGCGATGCCCCCCAGAAGAACTTGATACATAAGGAACATTCTCAAAATGGAACTAGAGATTTGGAGTTTCTATGTTTTAAGAAAAACATTCTTATAAAGTGTCATTGCATTTTTAGTATATGAATAACAAAGTCATACTCCATCTTCCTTCAAAATGTTGAAAGGTTTTTTATAACTTGTCCTACACCCTGAGGTATGACCATAAAAGTTCAAATTTGATTTGGGTAGGAGGTTTATGTTTGAATATCATTTGGCAAAACCTTGTTTACATTGCTAAAAGTGCATGTTTCCAATTGAATCAACTTCTTCCTTGTCCTTACCCTTCTTTTTAAAGAATGCAGAGAAGTGGGGAAAGAGGCGACAATGGCAGAGCCAAATTGTAACCAGTGGGTGGCATGGCTGTACCCCACTGGCCATCACATACCTGCGTTTCTGGACACTTGTGTTTAACCATTCTTGTACTTGATGGTTTTTGCATCTACATACGCCCTCCCAATGTTATCGTAGTAACCTTGATCAAATTCTAACCTCTGCTGAATTATGATACAGCATCAGAATTTGTTTTGGTTTTTTTTGTTTTTTTAAGCAAAATCCTATTTTTTGTCCTTTTGACGATTGACATTTTGACTTGTCACAGTAGGTAAAGCAGGTACGATAATACAATTATTCTGAATTTCAGGTAGCTGTTTCAGTTTTAGGCTCCTGGTGTTGTTCATGTGGGGTCACTGTCACACTGTCATGGATTCTTGGGACATTTGAATAGTACAGAGACCTTGTTGATGTTAACAGCTGAGCTTTACCGCTATGACAAGTTAAAGTGCTTTGAAAAAGCCCTATTGCTTAGGGTTGTACTTGTAAGCTTGGTAGTCTGTCAGCAGTCACTGTTGCTTTACTGAGTAAGTGACCTGAAATACAGTAGTGAGTATTTAGTATATGGCAGCACATTACACAAACAAGACACCAATATCTGTGTGAAAAGTGAAAACTGGGAGTTGAACAGTCCTCTACAACTGCACAGTGGTGTCTTCATGAAGGAATTATTAAGACTTGGAGATGGCAGCATTGATTCCAATTTTGCCCAGTGGCCAGTGCGCCATAGAGCACCATTATAAAAACGGTGTTGATGGCACACCTCAAACTACAAAAAAGGTCAATTATGACTCTCTCTATTATGACTTTTTGATCCATGGTTTTATATTTGTAAAACTTTCCTTGAGCCAAGAAAAGTGATTAGAAAATATGTGACATCTTCACAAAGATGTAACATGTAAAGTCTATGGGCACAGCGAGAGCTCACAGGAAGAGCCACTAACACTTCTGTGCATAGTCGGCCACATAACCAGGAAGTAAACCCGGAAGCCAGGAAACTTTTTGGCATATGTGCCATCTTTGCATTCAATATCAGGTTCTACCTATAAATCCATGTTCTGCTTTCAACCTCCATGTCAGCTAATGAATTGATTTAATCAAATCAAATCAAATCAAGTCCCTGAAAGAGTTTATTCAGTCCCTCTTTTAAATTGTCTGCACCCACAATTCCTTGCTGTAGCAACATTTGAAGCAATGCACCATCATCTGCTGTCACATAAAAACGTAGCCCAGTGAAAGAGCTGTCCAATTCTCTCAGCATCGTGGTTGTCTTTTTCTAATTCCTTGTGAATTCTTCTTCACATCTTTCCTTGATTACATAAACTGTTCCATTGCAATCAAGGAAGGATGTTGAGAAAAAAGGATGTATTGCCTCAAAATGTTAATTGTGGGCCATAAGGAGAGCTAGTTTTGACTGTGGTGATAAAGGCTATTGTCGCCTTGCTTGCCCACATCATGACAGTAGATGTCTGTCTCTCAGTCTGTCAACCTGACCCTGAGAAGAGCCTATCACCCTGAGAAAGGTAGAGAGGAGGAGTGATTTGAGGGAGGGGAGAGAAAAATGCCAAATAAGATAGAATACATACATAGAGAGAGAGAGAGAGAGAAGCGGTGGAAGAGGAGGGTTAAATGAGACAAAGGGAGGAGGTGTTCATCAGTCAGTGGCAATGACTGGCTGGTATCTGCATCTCGCTGTCATCTGCACCGGCTTCTGCTACCGGCTGGAGGAGGAAGGAAAGAGGAGGAGGTGTAAGAGAGGAGAAGAGGAGAGGGAAAACCTCTATCCTCTCTATCTCTGAGCCTCATCTCCGGCAGTTCAGGAGCCTGCTTTCCAAGAGTGCCTCATTTTCAAATCTCTTATCTCGGCCCCCGTTTTAAGTATCGCAGTTTTATATTTTTACATATCATTTGCATGCAGCTCATCAAACCTGGCAACCTCATTTTTTTCTCCTTTTTTTTCTGCTTCTCGGAGGTGTGCGCCGATATGAGCATGCCTGCACAAGGGAATGAGCTTTCATTCCACTGCTGAGCCTTAGCCGTGTACTGTATTGACGATATTTGTACCTCGTGAGTGGAATGTACAGTGTAAAGAAGTATCTTGTGTCTCTTGATCGTTAGTGAAATGCTTTGCATGAGTGCAGCAGAGGTAAAGTGTGTGTTTGTATGAGAGAGGCGGATGTGAGGAGGTTTCTGATTTTTATCTGCCTTCCTTTTCTTCTTTGTATTTTTGGAGGATTCACACAGTGACCTCTTTGTTTGGGACAGTAAGTACAGCCCTCCAACCCCCTGGATCGGGAAAGAATCCATTTCCTGTAGCCAAGAGATAGAATGAGAGAGAGAGAAAAAGAGGGAGAGATAGGATGGGAAGGAGGGGCAGGCAGACAGAGGGGTAGGAATGAGGGTTGGAGAAAGGAAGAGAATCTGAGATTAAGAAGGAAAGAAAGAGGTGGATAAAAGGAAGGAGGTGGTGCAGGAGGGACAGTGAAAGAGGAGAAAGGAGGACAGTGAATTTGATGATTGAATGAATGATTTTGTGAGAGGAGTGAATGAATGAACGATGGTTGAAAAGGTCAGGAGAGGAGCAGGGTAGCTTATTAAATTCTCAGATAGAGGAGCACAATACCTCGCTTAATTCAGGAGAAGATTTTTAAAGGAAAAAATGCACCTTTTTCGAGTGTGTATGTTAAAATGTCCAGGCTAAAAGGGTTTCAAGGTTAAAGTCCCCATGAAGTCAAAATTGCTAAGTGTTTTTATCATACATGTCTTGTTCCATACCTCAACACGTCAGTATCAGGCCCAACAGTGGCAAAAAAAGTTGTTTTGCAGGTGTTTTAAATGGAATTTTAGAATTTGTAATTTCACGGAAACTGATTAACAATGTTGATGACTCATCCTGCACTAGGGTGTGAATTAATTATTTGTCCAATAAAAGCTTTCTTTATTTTATGATGCTGCCATGGGTGGTCATCAGGGGAACTCAAAAATCAACTTTCTTACAAAGTGGACCTTTTAAATATTAATTACTTCTGATAATGGTGAAAATTCCCACCACATTTTCTCAAATATTAAGGTGATTCAAATAGCTTCTTTGTCCGAACATCATTCCAACATCCAATTGATATACAAAGATAAAGAAAAATCAGCAAACTTGAACAATGAAATGGTTTCTAAACAATTTATTAAACAATTGACAGTTTGTAGATGAACTACACTGTATTTATTAATCATTTACAACCTATTATAAAGATCAGTTACAACAGTTGCTTGATAAATGTTTTATGAAGTATTTTATTGTTTGTTAACAATCAGTTAACTATTAACTGAAGTTTAATCAACTATACATTTACCATTTATTAATGATGGTTATTATAAGTGTTGCTTACCAATTTTTACATTATTCAAATTTTGTCCAGTCTCATTCATATTCTACCTTCAAGCCATGGTCAATCCCTACTGTCTGCTCAGATAGTTGGCCACCCCATCACTCCGGTTTGCTCATTTCTGTCAAGGCTCTTCTGCTTTGGCCTCTCAGTGGTGGAATGGAATTCCCACTGAAGTCAAGACAGGATGAAAACCCACAATGTCAGACTACAACTGCTCAAATTAAAATTAAATCAAATTATTTGTCACAAATGGGTAATCACCTCCGCTTTCGCTTTCACCCGTGTCCATTTATATGTTTGTTGGTTGGTTGGTTGGTTGGTTTGTAACCAGGATTACACAAAAACTACTGAACGGATTTTCACTGAAATTGGATGGAGGATGAGTCTCCACCAATAATAGCCCCCAGTTATTTTTGGTGGGGATCTGGATAAAGTGACGGTTCCAGGAATTTAATTCTCACTTTCTTTAACATTGAATGATGCATGGATCTTGATTAGTACAATTTGATGTGGATTCTAGATCTGGATTCTAGGAAAATTTAAGTTTTGGTTATGGGTTGTTTGTTTTTGATGTTAGATTTGGTTTAATTGAATTAAAGGAGATTGTTGGGCCTTGGCAAATGTAACACAGGATACACAAATGCCCACTCTCTTAGTTGTTTACTTGGGCAGGATACACTTAACAATCTACCTTTTTCTGACAAGCAAGTTCATTTTTCTTCAAAATGTACCACACAGTACATAGTTTAGTCACAGATTAATAGAAAATGTTACGGATCCTAAGAGTGTATTAACTCTCAAGTATATATTGGTATTGACCTAAAAAGTTTCAGTTGGACAAACTATAAAGGAGCAACAGGTTAGGGTTATAAAGACAAACTTTGATTAGAGAAGAACATAGGTACCAAACCTAGAAAAAAAACGCACATAAGAAAAAAGCACATAAAATAATGTTTAAAAAAACATCTTCAAAAAGGCACCCACCATGACCAAATGAATGTAAATGAACACAGAATATCAGAATGACATTGATGAAGAAGTTGTATTTCATGTGGATCAGTCATGGCTACCCAATACAGACAATGTCTTGGCACCCCCAAAAAAAGAAAAAGAAATTGTCAATATGTACAAAAGCCTGTTAAAGTGCTTTCACTGCATAAACCACCTAATGTTTTAATATCACTGCTATCATTGACCAACTAGCAGTGCTATTTAACATTTCTTTTGTGGGGGATTCTTCCCTTTCATTTAAAAAGCTCCCAAAGCATTGTTATATTCTACAAAGCGACCTTCCACCTGAAGCCACGTACTGTATGTAAGCATGCACTAACATGGATTATTAACTTGACATGTTTTACATTTAATGACCATGAGACTACCCTGTTCAGACCATTATAGAGCCGTGTCAACCTCATTAGACAATGTGAAACAGTATACACCATTGAGACATAGATGTGCTAGATGTACCAGTATTGATTTGCATATACAAACATACTTATTCCCCAGTGACAGCAGTTAAACTGTGGCAGTTGACAGCTGTAAAGAGAAATCTTAATCTGTTGATCTGCAGGGATGGGTGGTGGTGGTGGTGGTGGTGTTGGTGAGAGGGGGGGACTCAGTATATTTCTTTCTCTGTTTCCTCCTCTTTAATTGAAGTGTATATAGCACAAGGCGATGTGAGAGGGGGTTACACGTTGGGGTTAGTTCAGGGAAAGTTCTCTGCTTCCCATCCCCATTTCCGTCATCATCATCCTCACCAATGTTTGGCTCCCCAGAGAGAGAGAGGGCGTGAGCCATTCTGATGCTGAACTAGGGAATGGAGGAAGAAAATGAAGAAATGAAATCAGCCTGGCATCATTTGCATTCAAGTTTTATCGGCATAGGAGGAGGGCGTTTTTGGGCCTGATAAGGAGAGGGGGTCGCAGGCTGTGCTTGGGGTGGAGGGCGTGTTGGTGTAGAGAGAGGTGTGTGTGTGTGTGTGTGTGTGTGTGTGTGTGTGTGTGTGTGTGTGTGTGTGTGTGTGTGTGTGTGTGTGTGTGTGTGTGTGTGTGTGTGAATGAATGTGCGTACGAATGTTTTATGTGAACTGACTTTGGCAGAAGAAGGTGGCTCTGGAGTGCAGTTGGTGTGTGTTTGCACTGACACACACATATGTGAATGTTACAGCAGCTACAGTGAGGACAGGGCGTTGGGAGTGGGAATGGTGTGTGTGTGGTGGGGGTGTAGGAGTGGGGGGTTAATATCAGACCAAATAATTAGATTCGCTATCGTCTCGGCGGCAGCAGTGCGGGGATCAGGCA
Organism: Pagrus major; assembly: GCF_040436345.1. Classification (NCBI taxonomy): domain Eukaryota; kingdom Metazoa; phylum Chordata; class Actinopteri; order Spariformes; family Sparidae; genus Pagrus; species Pagrus major. Next base: position 25,785,939 of record NC_133222.1, on the reverse strand, counting down.
GATTAAAGCCGGGCTCGGGGCTGGTTAATATTCATGAGAGGACCGGGGTCCGGGCGAGGGGCTTAGACTGCAGCTCAAAGACTCTCCTCCGGCTGATGGGGCTTAAGGCAGCGCTCTCAACCAAGATGGAGCTCTGCTGTGGAGGCCTGACATCCCACTGATAGATGGAGGGCTGGGCGGATAGTTAGAGTGAGACAAGAGGTTGAGAGGGTGACAAGGTACGGCTAGGTGAGCTGGTGCTTGAGACACCTCCATCTCTGTGGATCTGTAGGTCCTTCTTTGATCTGGTAGTCTTTTTTTTTGTTTTTAATTCAGTGAACCGGACAGTTCTGATGTAAAAAAAAAAAATTACTGACCCATTCCTCTGCTTCTTCTGGTCCTCCCTCTCTCTTCCTCTCCATATTGTCTCTGCTCACTTCATACCATCCTGACACTTTAGTCTCCAAAGACTGTTCCCCTTCTCCTGAGAATTTTTTTGTTAATACTACGCACACAATACATGAATACATTTCTATGTTCCGGTCTAAATATAGGCTCAGGGAACATCTATGATGGAATTAGGACATTTAGCTACTTTTTATGCTTGATCAATCCAGTGACAACTGACAGAGTGACACGTTTCTTCAAACTCAAACACATTTTCAAGAAGTCATTTTCTATTAAAACAGGACATGAGTAGCTTGTTACAAGATGTCTTGCACACTGTCGATCAAAATAAGTTGAGTAATAGTAAATGGTAAATAGTGAGTACAGTAAATCAAAAGTAGTGGGGGGGATTCATTCATTCACACATTCATGACTTATTTATTGCCCTGATATGATCCTTCTATGGAAGCCCATTTCTGCCAGTTAAAGACACAAAAAGTATGAAAACTTAGCCTTGATATAAAAATATATTATATTCGCATGGCATAAGTATGAGGTAAAAAGTCATCAATATGAGATAAAAAAGTCATAATTATGCATTAGAAAGTCAATTATTATGACTCTTGTTTCTCAATTTCAAGTTTTAAATCTCGTAATTATGACTTTAACCCATACCTACTTTTTAATTGTATAATTTCAACTTTTTTTTCCACCTAATTTTGAATTACTATTTCATAATTTTGACTTTCCATCTCATAATGTCTTTTCTACCTTTTACCACATGATTATAGCTTTTCTCTCATGATTATGACATACCATGGGAATATTTTTTCATCAAGCTTAATTTTCATCTTATCCTGTAACTGGCGGAAATGGGCTTGCATTTTTAGCAAAGTGAACCTTGCACAAAGCCTGGCACAGGACACTTTTGGAATAGGTGATAACAGACTGTGTGACTACAGCAGGTAGGCGGATTGTTTATTCAAAGCTGCTGCTGTGCACTGTAACTTTTGTCATAATGTTTTTCCCACTGTGAATATTTTGCCACTGAAAATCTCAGAGCAGAAACTCCTACTTCACTGTGTGCACAAAGCCTGGACATGCCAAATTTAAATTAGTATATGTTAATATTTTGTTGGCTCAGTTGCTGTTTGTGTCCACTTGTTACATATCTATGTCACATATTATAATGAGTTGCGCATGCAGAGCAGTTAAGCTTTGCTGACGAGAAGATGCCAGCCTTTGTTGGTGCCATTTGAGATCATGGATCTCTTTTACAAGAGTATGGCAAGAATTAAAATTGTTCAGTGGTGCAATATTCTCAAGTGTAATATCTGTAGAAGGTCTGTAGATTGTTCCATGCAGTTTGTGCAGAAAACCTAAAAGCTTTCTTTCCCAATTTGGTTCGGACTTTGGGACCAACAAATTTCAAAATGTGCAGAGGATGAAGACATTGTCATTTCTGCATTTTAAAAAAGAGAAGATAACTAAAAAGGGAGTTTGCCAATATTGGTAACAGTGAGTGACATACATACATACATACATATAGTTCATTCTCATGTAAGTAGTGTTTTCATCACTTTCCAGAACAGTGTAGGTTGACTCTTTGTGGGTCCAGACACGTTCCTCGGCTGACTGTTGGCCATTTGAGTCAGTGAGATCAGCGTCAGACCAAGAGAAGTGAAAAAGGTTCTGATACCATCCGGTGGCCTCTCTGTTCTCCTTAACTCACCCCACATCTCTGGCATCTGCTGTCTCTACTGGCCTGGTTAATTACACACACACACACACACACACACAGACAAAGTGACATCTGGCCCTGTGCCTCTCTGATTCTCATTATCTCATGTGAAGCTGTGTTGTGTGCGCATTTGTGGCTGTAAAGTGTGTAAAGTTGAATGTTTCCTTGTTGCAAGTTGCCGTTAATACTACGTGATCTAATACCACTTCTGTAATGGATGTTTGATTGTTTTGTTTTAGTTCTATGAATCCTCAACTTCTGCTCTCTGAGAGTAACTCCAGTAGCATCTGCAGGAAAAAAATATCCATATCTACTTTAAATCCAGCTGTGGTAATTTTAAAGACATTATGACTAAATGACACGATTTTCAAGTGATCTCAGAGTTTTCACAGCCTGTAAATACAGTGATAGTGCATGTATTTGCACACTGCTGTAGCTCCTGTAGGGTTTCCTGAATCTCAATGTGTCCACAGGCGTGCCCCCTAAATAAAAACATTTTCCTCCAGTTCTTTAGGCTTCCTGCCTTCACATCTGATCCTGAGCTACATTTGGCTGCAAGGTCTCTTTCTACTTGACACTGCTTGGTTACAGAAGCAGTGATGTGGGATTAGGAAGGTTTTTGGAATGAAAGTACATCTTAAAAATAGTTGAAAATGTTGAGGTTTTTGAAAATATTTTCCGGATGGAAGATGTTTTTAAAAAAAACATTTTGCAGCCATGGAGAATGATTTCTCCAGTCAGACAGAAGATATGAAAATAAAGGGAAATTCCATGTGATGTTTTCCAACAGCTATGATGTTACATAACTATGGATCAATGTATATAATATGTATGTTTATGTTATGTAGAAGACGTAAAAGTAAAAATCTGACTTTATCATTACTGAAAACATGTTGATGTAGCTGTGGCCAGAGAGGAAACTCCATTAGAGAGGAAGTGGACAGCACTGACTTTTGATAAAAATGTTATTAATTCTCGAATAAGAAAAGATGGAAGAGTATCACACTCACAATGATTCCTAATAAATAATTACTTGATATTTTAGATATTTGAAGAAGCAGCCTGTGTCTTGCTTTGTATGTGTTGTGTGTGTGTTTTCTTCACTTGCGCCCTCAGAGCTCTCCCTATTGCCCTATCATGGTGAATTCCAAAGCTGTGGCCGTGATGAATTAGTCTGAAACAAATTAGCAGTACTTACAGCTCAGACGGCTCCAGCATTGGGTTACAAATTAAAACAAAAGCAGCCGTATCTCCACATCAGCGCTAGTTCCCCATGAAATCCAATACGCTCTGCCTCAATCTTCACCGTACAATAGACTGAGAGGCTTCCTTCCTTCTGTCCTTCCCTTCTGTCTTCCCGAGCTGCCCCGCAGCCAACGTCCATCTTCTTCAAGTGTTTCAAGATTTACCACTGGCTGTCTGATCATACTATACAATGATGAAGTAAAGTTTGTAGTCTTGTCTCGAAACTGGAATTTCTAACTTCAATACAATATTTAGAAAAACACTGATATTGATACCATTTTTCTTACCACGGGGAAAAAGTTTAAATATCTATAAAAAATGTATACAAAATGTATGTGTTAGTTCAAATATTGAGGGCGTAAAAATTTTAGATTTTTATTAAAATGTTAGACATGGCAACTTTTCTTTTCTTGGCAAGTAGCAGAGAACAGTAGAAAGACTGCATTAAATAGGACACTTTATTAGAAACATTTGCTCCTTTCTCTCTAGATAAGACCTTTAAAAACAGTGTAAACATACATACGCAGAGTACGTATGTATTTGACAACACTAGAAGGTTGTCACCCGAGGTAAACAGTAGGACACAGATTAGTGACTATTGTAACATTATGGATCAATGCACAGTTTTCCCCATTTGTGTGTTTATTGTTATTTAGCAAAATATCTAAAGGAATATTAACTGTTTTTGTCATTAAATTTAGTGGGAAGTTTGACCATTTGAAACCATATTAATGGTTATGCATGTTGTTGCCCATTCATTTTCATTTTTAAACTATTTTGCTTGTGACGCTTTCATAGCAAAGAAATGTGTACTAACAACTACAGCCCAACTAATATATCGGTTGTATATGACCTATAACAGATATATCAATATTGGTGTATGTGTTGTCTGATATGTGCCAATATGGAACCTGTTTTTTAGATTACAATGCAGTGCAAGATGCCTGGGTAACTTATTGTTAACTTCCTAGTGAAGTTTAATGCTCCAGTGCACTGGTGTCATTTTAGACAGTTAAGTTTGCTGTTAAAATGTAAAATATCCTGCCTCCATTACATATCTTGTGTTTGATCCACATTTGAGGGATCACTGCAAAAAATGTGTGTGTATCAGCTGATATATCAATGTTGGAATTTTCAAAAATGTTCCCAAAAATTAAGTTTCAGTCGGGCTCTACTAGCACCACACTTTTTCTATGAGCTGTGAACAGGTAACTACAGAGTGATGTTCCCATTTTAAATTGATGCAATTTAATTTATTATTGTTTTTAAGAGTTCCAAAGTGGTAAGACACTTGGAAACCACCGTTTCACCTCATTTACTACAATTCTTCTGTTTTTCTTCATGCTAGGCAGCCATTGGTTTCCATTAGATTCTATGTGAATAAGAAAATAATGACTGTCTGGAACCATTAACAGATTCATATATGTCCAAAAACTTTTAACGGTGTGTGTTCTAATAAACTACTGCAGTCACAAGTAGGGCTACAGCTGTATACACTACTTGTTTTAAGGTTTACCATGTTATGAAACTAATTATCACACTATGTACATTTGCTTGTCTAAGGTATTGGATTCTAAAATATATTTCAGTTCATTTCTAGTTTCATGTCTGTCAGAACATAGAATGTTGTGAAATTATAATATAGAGTTTGTTCAAGCAATAATAACTGAAAATAATCATTGTGTAAAATCATTTATCTCAATAATATGAAAATCTCATAACATTGCAACACTATAGTCATAAGCCACTGCAATAATTTACACTTCTGAACCTATACAGATACAGATTAAATATTTAAACAAATTTTTTATTAATATAATAAATGTAGAAGAAAGTATACATTGTCTGTGTGCATTGTAGTTGTCTTATGAAGGGCATTTAGGGAAGAACTGACTGGAGTGTAACCAGGTTTTTGGCCATTTATTACAGATGAAAAGAAGGGAGGTCGGATATGTGCAATGTGTATACTCATCAGTTGGGAATCGTTTTTCAGCCAAATTCATGAATTGTGCCAGTTTGTATGAAACACTGTTCCTGTTCTGGGCTCTCCGTGACTGTCCACCACATCATAATGTCAACTGCTAAGCTTTCTTCTGATAGATCCCTTCATGTCTCACTTAAAGATTCATTTTTGCCAGTTTTTAAATGCAGCAGTATTGATAACACAAAGGAAAAATAATCAGTGTCACTTGGAATCACTGGGAATTAGGATCTGATGACAGTACTTACTAGCTTTTAAATATTTTTTTAAAGACTCCCAATAGCCTTTTCTAGAATATTTAATTTGCAATTTTTGTTTCCAGACTGGGAATGTACATTGTTTTACATATCGGCTTAGTTGAAGTGTGAGAAACAGGCCTTAAAAAATGTGCAATAACAAAAAAAATAAATAAAAGAAAAGATAACGGGAATAGAAGATACATTTAGGTCGGAAAGCACTCTTACTGTAGCTCACTTTAATTTGAAACTTGAAAAAGTCATAATGTAACTGTAGGGCCACAGTGGGAGACTTGGTTGCAAAGCTAACTTTTAACTGTGACAGAAAAAATACAAGCAGGATTTGATCATGTCAAATGTGACCATCATCAACAGTAACTGCTCTGTCAGTCTGGTGAAAGGACTCTCAGGTCCAATGGTGAGTGAATGCTACCTGCTAGTGGACAATGAACAACACTGCATGAAAGGTTTGCTGAACAATACTGTGCTGCTCTCACACAATGAGTTTGAGGGAAAAGAGATTCAGCCATTGCATGGACTTGATATGCATAACAGAGAAAAAGTGTTTTATTGCCTTTTAAAATTTTGAATTAGTTGTATTTTGTATTAGTTACACCAAAAATGGAAAAACAACATAACTGCTGAGCCATCGCTTATCACATTTTATTGTCTTGGCATTTAGAAGTTAGAGCAACAGAGGCACAAACATACAGTACAGTACCGGATAAAGTACCTCTTTGATAGATGTTGTCCTCTTCACAGCCATCGCTGTTAAAGCCTGGTGAAATCCACTTTCCCATGTTTTTATCTGCAGGACAGGCAGGTGGAACCTTTCCTCCAGCAGTGTTGGCATTTACAGTGCATCTGTTAAAATGACGAACATTTGGACTGCTGTTTCCTGTATAGTCATAGAATGCAAATTTATAATGAGCTTGCATATAGTACAGTAGAACGGTCCCTGCAACACAGACATCACACCAGTTCACCTAGAAACTTTGCTAATTAGGATATTATTGGACCAGGTAATGTCTAATGGTGTTTACTCAACATGATTAGATGTTTAAAGATTACATTTTACACAATTTTGCAGTAAAAATCATTTGCTCTGGGGCAGAATTTGGTATCGAAAAAAGTGTATCTGTTTGTCTTTCTGTGTGTGTGTGGTGTGTGTGGTGTGTGTGTGTGTGTGAGAGAGAGAGAGAGAGAGAGAGAGAGAGAGACATGGGATAAGCCTGTCCTGGGAGTGATTGTCAGAGGGAATGCTCCTGGTGCCTCATATGAACAAAGACAAGATTGTCCACAGGATGCACAGGTGTGCGTGTGTGTGTGTGTGTGTGTGTGTGTGTGTGTGTGTGTGTGTGTGTGTGTGTGTGTGTGTGTGTGTGTGTGTGTGTGTGTGTGTGTGTGTGTGTGTGTGTGTGTGTGTCTCATACCTCCACACATGCGAGCACTGGATGTTGACTCTCCACTCTTTGTCCAGTGTATCCACTGTGGATCTTATTATTGCAGCCTGAATGGCAGCCTTTCGACCTCATCAGATCTTCTCTCTCTTCCTTTCCCTCTCCCTCTCTATCCCAGAGTCTCTTCTCTTCCTCTTTTATTCCTCTTCTCCTCTTTTCTTCTCTCTCCTCCTTTATTTTCATGCAGCTTTGTTCAGCCCATGCTCCCCTCGTTTCCTCATTTCCTTCTTGGGTTATAATCACCCTCTGCTCGCTGGCGTTCTCCTTATAAACGGGTGTTTACCACTGGCCACACACTGGACAGTATCATGTGACTGTGTATTCCCAACTGACAGCAATCAATGCTTGGTTTTCTGTGATTACCTCATGGTCTGCATATTATAAAGCAGCACAGTGAAATAAGAAGAGAGAATGAACACTTCAAAGTGACAATGGCATTTATTTTTTGAGTATATGTCCTATTTGATTTGATTTGATTTGTTTCCTTTTGATAGAATGATGGGGATGTAAAGGGAGGGGTGAGAGATACATGTGAACCTACAGGATCACACTTAAGGAGAGTAAATAGAAGTGTAGAAAGTTGTAAGCTCCAAGATGATAAACACTACACTGTATGAACTTTCACAAATACTATGAAAAGTTTTGTGAATATAAACATGTATTGTATGTAACATCAGGTTAGTGTTTTGGCTTTTTGGCCACTGTAGTCATTTTCACAGACACAAAATGCACAGCAGAATATTATTTTGTGCATTATTTGTTCAAAGCCAATTTTTTTAGATTAAGGCATGGGTTGTTTAATATCAAGAAATAGTGAAAATGCTATCAGTTTGTCAGAGACAGAAATGCAGCAAATCATCTTATTGAGAAGGTGGAACCAACATTTTTTATAAATCTTTTCTTGAAAAATAACTAAAAGGAACAGTTCACCAAAAAATGAAAATTCAGTCATCTACTGACTCACATGCTGATAGAAAGTCGGGTGAAGTCCACAAAACATTTCTGGAGCTTCACAGCAAAACCACGTTGCCGAATTCTCCTTAACAACTGAAGCAGCTGGTAATATATACAAAAATCAACCAAAAACAAAAAGGTAGAATGGCTCAATACAGCTTGTAAAGCATAATTCAGGTCTCTGGATGCCTCAAGATCCCAAATTGATTTGAAAAGGTGCTAAAGTGGGTTATTTATTGAACTCATGCACCAGCTTTAGACTGAGATAATGACTGAATTTCATTTTGGGGTAAACTGTTCCTTTAATGACAAATTTGATAATTGATTAATCGTTAATAAAAATCATTAATAGATTAACTAGTTAATTGTTTCAGCACTACTAATCACAAAACAAGACCAACATTTCTGGCATACTTGACATTATCATGTAAAATGAAAAAAGCTGAAAAAATTATTGACAATTATAGTAAAAATTGAGCAACGACTTTAATCTCACTCTATGTATTGCACACATTTACAGTCATGGTAAAAAGTTTACATACTTTTGAAAAGAACATTAATATCATGGCAATTTTCAGTTCCAATCATTTATACAGCTCTCATGTTTCTTTAAGGAAATGAGTGTAACACAAACTCCTTTGTCACAAAAACATTCATGAAGTCTCTCAGCCATTTTCACCTAAATTAGGTGCTTTTGATAGCCATCCACAAGCTTCTGGCTGAATTTTTAACCACTCCCTTTTGACAAAATTGGTGAAGTTCAGCTGTGCCATGCACATTTATACTTACAAACAGTTGGTTGTACAGTTGATCTTGGGACCTGTAACTGCTTTGACATGGCTCCAAGTGACTTTCCTGACTTGTTCAAAATCAGTAATGAGCTCTTTCAGATCAATGCTGAACTCCTTAGACTTTCCCATTGTAGTGTTTGTGGCTGAGTCTAATGGGTGCATCAAACAAGCCCTATTAAAATGGGCCCAGAAAAGTCAGCAGCTGTTATTAATCAGAATCAGTCAGAAGAAGTTAAGAGGCCATGCTACACAGAACATTTGATTCACACAGCTTTCGATAATCACCAGACTTGATTGTTCAAGTTACTGTATGTATATTTTTGATCCAGCAGATTTGGTCACATATTCAGAAGACCTATAATAAATTCACAATTGAACCAAACTCTATGAATGTTTTTTTGTGACATAGTATTATGTGTTCCATTCATTCCATCACAGAAAAATGAGAGCTGTAGAAATCATTGGAACTGAAAACTGCCATGATATACACTTTTTTTTACAAGTGATGTAAACTTTTGACCACGACTGTATATGAGGAAACACCCTCTGTTTTCAGCAGTGATGAGTCTGACCGGTGAAAAGTTTATGCTCATTCCTCATCCCCCTCTTCTTTTGTGTGTGTTTGTTTGCAGACCTCTCGGCTGACTCTGGTGTGTGAAGATCCAGATTGTTGGATCAGTCTCCTCCCTCTGACCTCTGACACCTCAGCATCCAACTGTATCATCTACAGCCAAGGTAACAACCAAGAGCACACCAAGCATCATGTCCACATGGCTCATTGAAATGGACATTACATTCAGCCTAGAATGTCTGAATATATTCAATAGCCTCTCCATTGCCCAGTACGACCCCAGTCTGACAGTGATTTTAAACAGCTCCAACAACAAAATATTACTTTTGTAAAAGTGAAAGTCACCCATATCAATAGTTCTTGAGTAAAAGTCTTAAAGTATCTGATATTAAAGGTCCTCTTTGGAAAAAAAAAGAAAAAAAAAAGATTTTTGAATGAGACTCAAAAATCTACTTTCTTACAAAAACCTTTAAATGTACTTCATAATCAAAACTACAAGTTAAAATAAAATTATGCATATATTTACATGTATGTATATACTGTATACTATGTGTCGACTGATTATTAGCCTGGCTAAGTAGGCCTATAGTATAGTATTCAGCTTTTGGTAATAGTCAATAAAACTTTAGTTAATAGTTATTTCACTTTTAACAAAAAATATATTGCTTTATAAACCATTTATTAAGCAGTTGTTTATAGTAATATTGCATGGTTAATAAATGCTGTGAAGCTTATCTACAAACATTTGTATAGCATTAAAAAGTTGAAACTGATGTTTATAAACCTTTACAATTGCTTAATAAATGGTTTATAAAACATTTCATTGTTTAACAGTAAAATAACTGTCAACTAAAATTTGATGAATTTATTAATGTACCATCAAGTATTAATGATGGTTATTATAAAGTGTTACCTGTGCTACTTTGCCTCTGATGCATAATGCAATCTTCAAAATAGCTTATGATGTGCCTCCACAATGTAGTGGAGTGGAAGTATAAAGTAGCCGAAAATGGAAATACTCAAGTAAAGTACCTCGAATTTACCTCAGTTGTATTAAATTAGTAGTATAGTATTTGATGATGTAGTACTTCAATCTAGAGTTGTTCCGATTCCGATTCCAGTAGCCTATTGGAAATGCCTCCGATACTGCCGAGAATGCTGGCATTGGTATCGGCGAGTACTGGAGTCCAGACACGGATCCGATACCACGTAATTTATTAGAAATAGGAATCTGTTTACCGGTTAGCTCCGTTAGCTCTGAGATTCCACTGGATACTGTCCGCTGCGTTACGGCTCCGGTACGGTTTTGCTCCGTCGTCCTCGGGCAACCCCCACCAGCTGCGTTTTGAGTCCGCCACAGCGCAGCTCCGCCGAACAGCTGGAGTTAGGAAACCGAGGAATTCCCGCGATAATTACATAATCACGCACGACCGCAGTTATGTGTTATAAACACAACAACACGAAGTGTTCCCGACTGAAGGATTAGAAGAAGAGCGAGTATTTGTCTCTTATTTGAGGTTTTTGTGCTTGTATCGACAAGGTGTTTTACTTTGAAAATTAACCGGATGTCATGTTGTTGTTTCGTGTCTGACTTCCTGTCTACTCTGTGCTGAATTCGGCTGAATTGCTGCGTTGTGCTGCGGCATCCGCCAGAAATAGAGGTCCTGCCTATCTGCTCCGCTTCTTCGCTGCTCTTAAAACAGTAACGCTGTGCTGCCATCGGCAGCTGCTGTTTTAGAGGTGTGAAGAAGAATTGATCACCTGACACCTGTAGAGAAGGAGCTAATTGTGGCTGCACTTTATTTTTAAAAAAAATAATTATTCCTAGATTTATTTAGTTAAGTTGCACTACTATTTTATACTGTTCTATTTAAAAATAAATTTAAAAATAAATGGCTTTCATTTGCTGTATTCATTCATGTTTTACAAAGGGTTTAACCTGAGCCAGGCCTTACCACAATGATAATCATATCACAGTCATGCAGGCGTAGTATGATATATATATATTTTTATAACACGCTGGTATCGGTATTGGTACTCGGTATCGGCTGAGACCCACAGCATAAGTATCCGAATCAGTATCGGGAGGGAAAAAATGGTATCGGAACATCTCTACTTCAATCAACGTACTAACATTCAATCACTAGTATATTATAAATAATTTGTCGTTGTTAATGTTTATATACTATGTAGAAATGCTTAATATAGGGTTTAAAGTAAAGTGAAACCAGCATTATGGCAAAGACATTTTGACATGTCATAGCAGCAAAATAGTGTAATTATTCACTAATGATGGCTTCAGTCCATTCAGGTGTGTCAGTTCCAGGGCTTTGCTGTTGCGGACTTACTTGGGGACATAAATGCATTGGAACTACCATCCATATTAGTTCCACCTTTTTGTTTCCTGCTATGACACATCGACAATCTATGAGCAGCCACCGCCCCAAAAACATTTCAATTCAGCATATTAACTGATATAAAGAGGAAAAGCCAGTTGTTATCATATCTTACCAAGCTTGGGATGAAAATTTTATTTTTCCTATCCAGAAGAAAGTTCTGTTATTAATGATGGTTAATAAGAGTCTTCATCTTTTCAGGTGATGAGTTGTTCTGTAAGGTGACCAGAGAGCTCGTGGCTGGTGAAAGGCTCTTGGCTTCACTCTTGCCACCTCAGGGCTCCTCCTCCTCCCCGCTGGCTCAGCCTTCTCCCCCACTCAGCCTCGTCACCCAGAAACAACCTGGGGTGAAGGAGGAGCCGCTGTACCCAGCTGTGCTGCGCTCGGACATTCAGCTCCTCCCACAACAAGCTGGCATGGCCGCCATCTTGGCTACTGCAGTTGTAAATAGTGAGTACTGAATTTGAGGCATGACAGTTTTTTTTTTAATTTGTTGGCAATATAGCTGCTTCTTTGCTTATACAATTAAGTACACACTTTTAAAATTTAAGAGCATATAAAAAGCTTCTAATATGGTGAGTAAGTTAGCATTTAGAATTGGATGGATTGGAATTCAAATAATAATAACCTTTGATACCACTTATACATATATAGGTGGTTTCACAGTGGTTTTAGAAACACAAACAATATAATAGAAATGCAAACAAGAAGATAATTCCTTATAAATATGTATTCTTAATTAGAAAAAACTACTGCTCTTTTTTTTGCCATTATCATCCACTGCAATTTACCATTAGTCTTAAAGTTGCAATATTCTCTTTTGCCACAAGATGACACTGCAGCTTTTTAATAGACAGCATCATTGCTCAACTGCAAATATTTCCCCTCCTGCCACTGCTAAGCCTTAAAGTTTCCTATTGGCTATGTGCTGATGTCTGTGACTGATTCCCACATACAAACACATTTGCTGTGACTTTTGGCCATCATCCTAGATGATTAAACATTCCTGAAAATAGCAGAACATAATTGGATGTTGTTAAAAATTAACCCAGATGATAAGACATATGATAATTATAACATCAGTCCTGTTGCCTTGGATACTCATAGCAAAGGAATTTGTGTGTGTGTGTGTGTGTGTGTGTGTGTGTGTGTGTGTGTGTGTGTGTGTGTGTGTGTGTGTGTGTGTGTGAGAGAGAGTGTGTTTGTGTTGTGGGGTTGAGTGCTCACTCAATCTATTACAGCTACAGACTGACCTCTGAATAATGGTTTCTGTGATATTAGCACCCTGATATTCTCAAAATTTATGTTGTGGCTCTCAGAGGACATCTTCCCATGCAAGGACTGTGGGATTTGGTATCGCAGTGAGAGGAACCTGCAGGCACACCTTATGTACTACTGTGCCAGCCGTCAGAAGCAGCCGGCTGCAGCCTCGTCCCCGCCACAAGACAAACCCAAGGAGTCCTACCCCAATGAACGCATATGCCCCTTTCCACAATGCAACAAGAGCTGCCCCAGTGCCAGCTCACTGGAGATCCATATGCGCACACACAGTGGTGAGAGAAAGATCTATATGTATGCCAAACTGACAAAAGGTCAACCACATTGTGGCCTAACTTGAAGAAACGTGATCAGTGTGCCTTCGTCAACCCTTTCATTAGGTTGTTTGGGAGATAAGTTCACTGTTTGTCCTTCCAACTTATTGTCCCTCTCTGTCCTTCCACAGGTGAGCGTCCATTTGTCTGTCTCATCTGTCTGTCAGCCTTCACCACTAAAGCAAACTGTGAGCGCCACCTTAAGGTACACACAGACACATTGAACGGGGTGTGTCATGGCTGTGGCTTCGTCTCCACCACTAGGGACATCCTCTACAGCCATCTGGTCACCAGCCACATGGTTTGCCAGCCTGGATCTCGCAGTGAGGTCTACTCCCCTGGGCCAGGACTTCCCAAGCTGCCTCTTTCCACTGGTAAGTCTAACCAGGATTGTGACCTCTGATTTTCAACATCAGACTGAGTTTTTATTACTTGGATGAGACTGTACAGAATATGTTGTAGTGTGTCTGGGTTCAAGATTTTTGATCAAGTCAAGATTCACATTTCTGCAACAGACACATTGTTCTGAACCTTGTGAAGCTACATTCACTGAAATGTAAGCTACTATCATAGATCACTAATATTGACTCTCTTGATCAGGTCTTAGTCCAGGAGACTCTGGTGTGGTGCTGAAGTGTCAAGTGTGCGGCCACAACTCTGACTCGCCGGCCCAGCTTCAGCAGCATGTAAGAACCCACCTAGAGGTTAGGGTCCCGGCAGAAAGGAGCCCCACCCCACGCCAAAGTACCCCATCATCAGTTGACCACCCCCAGATCCAGCTCTCTTCCCAGGAGAGGGAGCCCCTAGCTTGTGTCCCGAAGCCAGACTCATCTAGCCCGGGCGCAAACGGCGGCTCAGCCACGCCTCGAGACTATAGTCCAACTGATGCCCCAACCACTGATCTAAAGATCAAAGAGGAGCCTCATTCAGATACTGAGACAGAAGAACAGAAATTGAAGATTAAGGAAAATGGCGAGGAGGAGGAGGAAGTTGGTGGAGAGGAGGGGGACCAAGAAGCAGGAAGGAAGACAAAAGATGTGCAAACCGCCACCTCCTCAGGTCAGACATCGAACTCTCCGAAAAGTCCAGCCACCACAACTGTGAAGGCAGAACCAACTAGTCCCACCCCTGGCTCTAGCCCGGCCCATGTGGGAGGCACAGTGTCAGTTCTTCCAGAAGGAGCAATGTTCTTGTCTCAGTACATGTTTAACCCTGAGGCAGCCATTTTGCCTCAGGCCTCGGAGATACTGGCGAAAATGTCAGAGATGGTCCACAGCCGTCTGAAACAGGGCCAGACAGTTCCTCCAAACAACCCAGCCTTCTTCCCCTCTGGACCAACTGCACCAACAGCCACAGCCACTCCGCCCCACAAAGGAGCCACCTGCTATGAGTGTGATATCACATTCAACAACATTAACAATTTTTATGCACATAAGAGGCTGTACTGCTCCAGCAGGCACCATGGAGAAGGTGCAACCTCAGCTTCAGGCCTTGGATCAACAAGGGATGCAGCCCCAGCCACGGTGCCTTCCAGCGGGGCACATGGCTCGACTACGTCTCCTCAGGGTGGAGCAGCAAGTAGAGCAGCCTCTGCCTCTCCCACTGATTCTGACCCTCCTGCAGGGAGTGGAGCAACAGAATGTAGGAGGGTGGTCGAAGTGAAGACAGAAATTCCTGTGGTGAGAGAGGGAATATCATCTTCTTCTGAAGGGGAAGGCGGAGGTGGAAGTGTTAGCGGAGGAGGTGGAGAAGGAAGAGCAAGCGAAGGCAGCCAGAGTCCTGCTAGTGGTTCTGTAGAGGACCTAGAAGACGATCCCAATAGAACCTTCTGCGAGGCCTGCAACATCCGTTTCAGCCGCCATGATAACTATACTGTTCACAAACGCTTTTACTGTGCATCCCGCCATGACCCATCTAACCAGCGATCCTCTCACATGACCAAGGCAACCACCTCAGCAGCCTTTCTTCCACAGCCCATCCGCACACGCAAGAGGAAGAAGATGTACGAGATTCACATGGCCAGAACAGAGGCCCTAGCCAATGCTGCAGCCGCGGCTGCAGCTGCGGCTGCCGCCACTGCTGCTGCCTCTGCCCCATCCCCCTCCGTTCTGGGCTTGGCAGTAAAGCAAGAAGTTTCTCCCAGCGGAGTAGGCAGCTCCAGCCCCGAAGGAGATGGCCCAATTGACCTGAGCAAGAGGCCTCGTCTAAGAGAGGTTCCACGGCAGAGCGGTAGCAGTATTCTCCCTGCCCTGCCTCTTAGTGACTACCACAAGTGCACCGCCTGCAGTATCAGCTTCAACAGCATTGAGAATTATCTTGCTCATAAAACGTACTATTGCCCTGCCACCACCCTCCAGCCCCACACCTTGGAACAGCTTCATAGGCTCAAGAGATCAGCCTCTACCTCTCCCAAAAGCAGACCTCAGCAGGAGCGCTCAGATCTTCTGCACCCAATGGAGGCTAAAGCTCTCCCTGCTGAATGGGTTATCCAGGCTCAAGGCACATCATCCAGTCCTCACCCCTCTGCCTTACCAGCCTCTAATACCACATCTCCACCCCATACGACCACCACGCTTGCAGCAACCCCAGGAGCTGGAGCCAAAGGTGTAGGCGCTAGTTCGCCTCAGGTGATCTGCCCCTACTGCCCTAACAGGCTTCAAGCCTGTGACCTGATGGAACACTTCAAGACTACCCACGGCCTAGTTGTAACTATTCAGCCACCACAGGAGGCCCTGCCCCAGCCTGGCAGCACAGTCAGCCGCAGCCCCAGCCTTAGTCCTAGGGATGGAGCTACTGCAACCTCCTCCTCCACCCCAACCTGCATGCCCAGACCGGTCTCCCGAGTGCACAGAGATAGCATCAACGGACAGGCAAGGAGCGGTACAACTTCTCCTGTGTCCCCACTGGTAAACGGCAGCCCTTCAGCTGGGGATGGATCACCCTCGAACGGCTCACCTTCAGCCGGCTCACCTCTGCCCATGTCTCCCCCAAGGGCTCCCTCTCTGACTCTGTCACCTGTGCCTGAGATCCTGCAGGAGGCAGTGGAGTCATCCCATCTTCCAAACAAGGCCGACCCAACCATGGCCTCCCATCCTGTCCCCACACCCCAACCTTCCCCTATCCCCGGTCCTAAAACCACAATGATCTCCCCTGTCCAGAACGGTAACTCCCGCTTCTGTCGGCTGTGCAACATCAAGTTCAGCAGCCTCTCTACATTCATAGCTCATAAGAAATACTACTGCTCTTCCCACAGTGCTGAACACGTCAAATGAGCCAAGTCTTTCCCTTTTTCCTCTTCCTACTTCATTTCCTTTATCTCTCTGAGTGGAGGCTTTCCTTCCCTAAGTTTTCAAAAGCTCAGATGTCCCTGTCCCATGTGGGTGCCAAAATGGCACTTAGCTGGCATGACCATGAATGACAATGAATGACTGTTACACACCTGGCAGGGCCTGATGTCCAACTGCTCCAGAGCAGAGTTTGCAGGTGGTGTTACTTACATATATTAACTGATATTCCTCCTCCTATGGGTCAAGGTTTGTAGTATACTAAGAGCTGAGATGGATGCTACCTGCACACACTGGTGTGCCCTCGTCCTCTAGATCACTCTGTCTTAGTACCCCAGTCCCCAATTAAACATCTACCACTCCCAGGCCTCACAGTCTGTTTGCATTATGGGAAGTTAAGATCTATGACAACAACCTCTGTTCTGTCTCTGTTGAACTTAGTTCAAAATGGCAGTAATTAGATTCTGATTGATGGAGGCATTTCTGACTGATGATGATTCAGTAATGATGAAGCTGATAAGATAGATCTCCAGTCTTTTCCTGAGCTCTTCATGTTCCAGACCTAAATGGAGGAATCATTTCTGTTGTGTGGAAAAGACTTGATTGTTGTTAATGTTTTTATTATCTGTGCATAGTATATGATGTCTGAAAAAAAGAATTCTATAATGCTTTTGGTTTCAACACTGGCCCTTTTTGCTTACTAGAGAAGTGAAGGTGTTTTTAACTGAAAAAGAAATATGCGGTATCACAATGTTACTAATTGCTGAAGGATAATATTTCACAATGGACCGTTTTTCTTTTCTTACATACACACAATTTTTTATTTTCTCTTTAAAATACAAGGGAGAAAAATGTGAAATATTTATCTTCTATCTTTTAGTCCTCACTGATTTCATGTCAACAGAAGACTACCTAGTGGTGTCTGGTGTCAGAGAGTATTTGTATTTTTTATTTGTATATTTTTCATACTGTTGGAAGGAACTATTTGGATCTGGGTGTGTTGAAGTGTATTTTCTAAGTGTAGATATGTAATATCTTCTCACAGTAATCACTGGGATCACACTGAACTTTATTATCATGTTAGCATTTGGTGTTCTGTTTATGTAGTCTTTAATTGATGGTAAGGGTAAGGTCTGAAAACCAGCGCTGTGTTTATTTTCATCCTCTCTTGTACCTTGGAGATTAGCAACATGATTAGATCAGAACAGCTTCCTCACTCACAGTTTATCACATCAGAAAGCTAAGAGAGTGCTTCTGATACTGCTGCATTTATACTTTGGTGAGAATAATATAGTCTCCAAGATTTTAGGTTATCCAACATCCAAATTTCCAATAAAAGTCTATCTTTAGTTACGAGACTCCATACCATGCAAAGTATGACTTTTAAGGATACACAGCTTTACATGTATACCATTTCAGACTTTTACTGAGGAGTACACAATACACATCAATTCTTTTATGTCTACTACACATCTTTCAAGATGTTTTATTTTATTTTTTTTAATGACTGTATTTCTGTCCGGTAATGAAGGCATAGCAAGGAATAGTCACATCTTAGTATAACACCTCACACAGTAGAGTAAGCACATATGTAAAAACCACTTATTGTGGCCTGTGGTGTGTGTGTGAGAGAGAGCTGTACTCTTCCTCTTTCACTTTATTGCTCAGTCACTCATTCACACACAGTTTATGCCAAGTTCCCATGCTGCTGTTTGCATTTGCATTCCAGCATTTGTTAGAACTGTGAAATACTTTTTTCCCCCAATAGTGATGCAAACTTATGAAAAGAGGGCTTATCTTAAAGTTTTTAAGGCCCAGACTTCATTTGGAATTGAAGCTGCCAAAAGCCAATTTTGCAACCAGGTGCTTAACTTGTTTCAAATTTGTTATTTTTTGCCACCAAATTTTACAATAAACAAACATTTTCCTCATTGTGCAAGAGCTGAGGCCAATCCTCACATACTGAAAGGGAGAAGGGGAGCACGTGGACCAGCTGCTATTGGACATTTCTGATTAAAATCTAATATCAGTCTAACTGTAAACATACACACACAGGACCTCTGTGTTTGTCTGCTCCCAAAACTGGAAACTAAATGTGTAAAAAGTGAAGGATTCTTAACATAATTCAAAACATCTGTTTGATTTTCTACTCTGATGTGTGTTGGAGCAGCACTGCACCAGACAGATCTTACTACTAAGTGTTTACAATTGTGCTGGTCTATCTCTCAGTTCTTAAAAGGAGAGAGAAGATATAGAAAAAAGTCACAGAGCCATGTTAACTGGTCGCAAATTGAGAAACTGAGCTCTGGAAAGTCATCCTTTAAACATACCCCCATTTAATTGCACTGTGTTGTTTAAAATGTGCTGAATGTTTTAGTTTTAGGGACTTTTTTGTCATGTATTTATGTCATGCAGAACTTTTCTCCGTCCAAAATGTGTTTACCGTTCTACCTTGAAGGACTCTGAAAGATTTAATCCCTCACAGACAACTTCTTTTTCTTAGTTGCAAACATGTTTTGCTAATAATTCCTCTGATGTCCTGTCCATAATGGAGAAAATCACAATGAATGTCAAATTTTTTATTTCCATATTTTCAATTTCATTTCAGTTTCACTACACTCTTGTCCAAACTATGCATGGGAAATAAAAAAGTTCTGAGAGACACTGATGAAGAGTGTGACTGTACTTCTTTCTAGTGGCTGCTATCTTTTTTGTGTTAACGCCTTACGAACTCTCATCACAAACCTGAGTGGGAGACCTTGACTTTTGGAGATGCTTGATTCACTGTTGCTTATGTTTAGTCCCTCATAAATCACTTCCTTTCATAAGAAAGTTTCAAGTGTTCTGTTTTTGTTTGATGCTGGCTCATGAAGAAAGACTGAATGAATCATCAGCTTTCCTTTTAAAACAAAATACATGAGTAATACTACCTAAAAGAAAAAAAGCTTTCTATGCTCAATCAGAGCTCCAAGGATGCTCTAATCAATGGCAAATTGCACCCACAATGACAGTTTCCTTTAGCTTGCATGCAGACAAAAGGAATTGACACATATTTTAAACAGACTTTTTAACCCAGTGTTTAATTCTTCAGTTACAGGATGTGAATTAATGCCTTGTTGTATTCAGTTAATATACCTGTTTTGTAGGAGCAGTTTCAGCTCACATTCAAAACGTTAGCATCAGCGGAACACTAAAAGTATTCATTTTGATTCGTGACATGCCATGATAACCAAAACCAAACCACAATATTCTTGAGAATGTTGTCAGATTCCATTTAACAAAACTAAATATTTTCTGGAATGAGTTACAACATTAAAGGATGCTGTTTTAATTGCACACATTATACTCTAGCATCATTTTAGTTTTAAAAAAACTCCATAAACAGTTGAAATGCTCTAATAAATTGATTTTGAAACAAGTTTAATAAACTGCTGAAATCAACCAATGAACTAATAACCTTACCCATAGTAGACTACTGTATGTAGATTTTCCCTTTCACGAAAAGTAACTTATTAAATTGAATAGGCACATATAGTATGTGCTGCAGTTGGCTGGACTACCAGGCATAAAGTGTGGAGCAGTCTTGATGAGTGAGTTGTATATACAGTACCAGTCAAAAGTTTGGACACACCTTCTCATTCAATGGTTTTTCTTTATTTTTATTATTTTCTACATTGTAGATCAATACTGAAGACATAAAACTATGAAGGAACACATATGGAATTATGTAGTAAACAAGAAAGTGTTAAACAAACCAGAATATGTTTTATATTTTATATTCTTCAAAGTAGCCACTTTTGCTTTGATGACAGTTTTGCACACTTCTGGCATTCTCTCAATCAGATTCATGAGGTAGTCACCTGGAATGGTTTTCAACAGTCTTGAAGGAGTTCCCAGAGGACTGAGCAGTTGTTGGCTGCTTTGCCTTCACTCTTCGGTCCAATTCATCCCAAACCATCTCAATTGGGTTTAGGTTGGGTGATTGTGGAGGCCAGGTCATCTGATGCAGCACTCCATCACTCTCCTTCTGGGTCAGATAGCCATTACAAAGCCTGGAGGTGTGTTTGGGGTCATTGTCCTGTTGAAAAGCAAATGATGGTCCCACTAAGGGCAAACCAGATGGGATGGCATGTCGCTGCAGAATGCTGTGGTAGCCATGCTGGTTAAGTGTGCCTTGAATTTTGAATAAACTACCAACAGTGTCATCAGCAAAGCACCCCCTCACCATCACACCTCCTCCTCCATGCTTCACGGTGGGAACCACACATGTAGAAACCATCCGCTCACCTTTTCTGCGTCTCACAAAGACACGGCGGGTGGAACCAAAACTCTCAAATTTGGACACATCAGACCAAAGTGTTTCCACTGGTCTAATGTCCATTCCTTGTGTTTCTTGGCCCAAACACCTCTCTTCTTCTTCTTGTTCTTCCTCAGTAGTGGCTTCAATTCGACCATGAGGGCCTGATTCACACAGTCTCCTCTGAACAGTTGATTTTGAGATGCGTCTGCTACTTGAACTCTGTGAAGCATTTATGTGGGCTCTAATCTGAGGTGCTGTTAATTTGTGGTTTCTGAGTCTGGTAACTCTAATGAACTTATCTTCTGCAGCAGAGGTAGCTCTTGGTCTTGCTTTCCTGGGGCGGTACTCATGAGCGCCACTTTCATCATGTGTTTGATGGTTTGCGACAGCACTTGAGGATACATTCAAAGTTCTTGATATTTTCCGGATTGACTGACCTTCATGTCTTAAAGTAATGATGGACTGTCGTTTCTCTTTACTTAGTGGTTCTTGCCATACTATGGATTAGAACAGTAGTCGAATAGGGCTATTCACTGTATTGAACTGTGAACCAACCCTATCTCTGCACAACACAACTGATGGTCTTAAACACATTAAGAAGGCAAGAAGTTACACAAATTAACTCATGACAAGGCAGTATATGTATATATATATGTATATATATGTATGTATATATATATGTATATATATGTATGTATATATATGTATATATATATATATGTATATATATATGTATATATGTCTCAGATGTCACCTTCTCTGTGAACACCATGGCAAGACTGACACTACCCAGCCAAATGGCCCTCTCTTAAAACAAAAAGCCCCTCCCCTGGGCGTATCCATTTTTACAGAATTAATCCATTTAATGATTTTAATGGGCAGAGGAAACATCTACAAGCTGTTTAAACATGAGTGTATTTTACACACTCATTTTACCCTGTCATCCAAACATGTCCCCATAAACAAAACAAGTGATTTGGCCACACAATCACCATGAAAATAATAAAACATTTTTATAGATGGTCACCTGACCCTGGAGATGCGTGTCCCACTCTTTTTAAGGGGGGAAATGGTTTCGCTTCCATTTTGCCTGCTAATCGAGGACAAGGTGAGTGTGTACTGATTGTGTGAGTATGTGTGTATCCCGGAAATAGTAGGACGAACTTTATCCAGGAAGTGAGAACAAAGTAACAGAATAGCTCGTTCTGCCAGCTTTCAGTAATGATCAGTCACTCCAGCATACAGCTTGTTTTGAGTTGCATCGTCGGTACGTATTAATGTTTGTGTTTTTTATTGTCATGTGCTGATGTTTTAAGTGGCAAATTTTCCATTGTATGCTCATTAGAAACGTATTTCACCTGAAATTTCCTTCTAGCATACTATGTCTGTTAGCCACGCTAGTTTTTGGTTGATATGGTACACAGATAAGATGTAGAATTGTTTATTTTATGGTTTATGCATCTGAAGAAATGTAATATTCATAATTTTAAGATTATTTTGTTTATTTTCCTTTTAGTTTCAACTTTGCTTCAGCAATAAACCTGGCAAAAATGATACCCAGAGTCTTGTTTGGAGTAGAGTGTTTAGCTGCCTGTCAACACCTGCATGGGACGCATTGAGGACAAAACTATAATATATATATATATATATATATATATATATATATATATATATATATATATATATGTGTGTGTGTGTGTGTGTGTGTGTGTATATATATATACATATATACATATATATATATATATATATATATATATATATATATATACACATATATATATACACATATACATATACATACACACACACACACACACATACATATCATACATATATACACTCTTGATAAGTAGGTATTACCTTTACTGAAGCTAACTTAAAAACAAAAGATGTGTCTGACGTTTTTATTCGGTTCCACAACTCAAAAGATCCAAAAACACATTTACAGTTATAACAGGACAGCGTTTTGTTCCTCGCAGTCGAATCTTGTTTGTCAGTGCACCCACAATATTGGTACTTAGCAGTCACACCTTTTGACATGCTGGTACAACCCTAAACTTATTTACCTTTCAATTGTCCAGTATAGTTTAACAGTACTCATCTTCTATATACATTTACAACTGTGCTTTTTGGCAGCACCTTTGGTGACCCCTTCAGGAAATGCTCTTGAGAAATTTTTCTGTTTATTCTCCCCCCAAGAGTGAAGTGAAATATCTGCCCTTGGAAAAGTAATTGGTAAATGTACTGTATTTACATAGCACATTTCTAGTCTTACCAACAACTCAAGGATCTAAGGAAAAGTAGGATACACTGGACCTGTCATGATTGGGACTTTTGTTGTGGCTGTTTTTGTGCTTTTGTGTTTTCAGAGGTGTTCTGCTGAGGCTGGGAGTGGCTTTCCTGATGGCTGGAGCTGCCTCCTCGCACAAACTTGCAGCACGTTTCATCATCAGCACCAGCTCAGATACTCTGGTCTTCTCTCTACTCGCTGCCAGATTATTTTGTCTCCCTGATGGGGTGCATGGCCTCTCAGCTAGTGGAACAACCTGTGATTCTTGTGTCTTGTGTCATTGTGTTTGCAACCTCGCTAACCTTGTTTCTCCTAGACCTCTCCAGTGATCGACTTACCTTCAAGTTCCAGCTCCATTGCCACCCAGCCTCCAGCATCTCTGCTACTTGCCCTCACTAAACCTTGGATCATTGGAATTTCACTGTCCAGAGCCTCCACCAAAGCCTCAGGCGACGCCACTGTGAGTCTCTGCCACTACACCTGCAGAGGCACCTGCTGAACCACCTGCCTGAGCCTAAGCCTGAGCCACTTCCACTGCCTTTTACCAGAGCATTTAAATTCCTTTAACCATCTCCCTGTCTTGGTGCCTGCTTTTGGGTCCTACAACCTAGTACAAATAGAGTAAAACAGTAAATCATCAATCAGTTATCCTTTTGCTACATTTGTTTGTGAACTGCAGAAGGTTTTTGACCACCCAGTGCAGGACCAAGGGGCAGTTTATCGCCTGATAGCTCTTCGTCAGGGATCCCAGTCAGGTGCATTCTACTCCACTAGTGATGGTATACTTGATTCCTTTTACTGACTCGAGTTTGTATGAGTCACTCACTAAAGTGAATCGGGTTTTCGAGTCACTTGAGTCACTTGAGTCAGTCACCCAGAGTGTGCGCCACGGAATGTGAGTTTCTCAGGTAAGGGACGGGCTCTACGAGCTGGGATGGAGAGCGAGTTAGCTGTGAGCTGCCTGTGAACTGCGAGTCTGAGATGCTGAGTCCTGAACGGTGCGGAGCAACGAGTTTCACGGGTAAGGGAGGGGCTCTACGAGCTGGGAGGGAGAGCGAGTTAGCTGTGAGCTATGAGTTGCAGCTACCGAGTCCTGAACGGTGTGGAGCAACGAGTTTCACAGGTAAGGGAGGGGCTTTACGAGCTGGGAAGGAGAGCGAGTGAGCTGTGAGCTAGCTTGATACATTTACGCAATTGCAGTTAGAATAACAGTTGTGTGGCATGTCTCCTCTTTGCAGTTAGCTGGCGGTAGCAGCGGTGAGTCAGTGAACGAGTTAATGGAGACAATGACTCGTAACTCCCGAGTCAGTAAAAAGAATCTCGAGTTTTGAACGATTTGTTCATGACTCGCACATCACTATACTCCACTGATTTCCGCATTTTAGCTGCAGAGAGTGGGTGGAATGAGCGAGCGCTCCTCAGTAAATTTAATAAGGGGTTATCAGACGACCTGCAGGATGAGTTAGCCACTCATAGCTCTTAGCCAAGGCTACAACTCCACTCTTCCCATGAACAACATCTCACTGTATGCTCTGCCATGAATTCCGGAGCTCCCCCTGCTGCCTTGGAGGAACCCATGCAGCTTGGACGGACTTGCTTATCCCCAGTTGAATGAGGACGACAATTCCTAAATAAACTCTGCATCTACTGTGGCCAACCGGGACACTTCCTTGCCTCCTGTCTCTCCATGCCAAAAGATCAGACCTTTTCCCCCTCCAGCTCTTCTAACCAGATCAACCTCCCAGCCTCTCTCCTGTGGTCACATGAGTCACTTCCCGTTAACATTCTGATAGACTCTGGTGCTGATGACACTTTTATTGACGTTGCTATTATAGAACAAGCTAACATCCTTGACAGCAAGCTTCTCTACTCCTGTTTACACGACAGCACACTCACCCACAGGTGCAGTCAGATTCTCTTGTCACAGCACTTGTCTTTTCCTGAATGCTTTTGAAATCGCCTTTCTCCTTTCCTTTACCTCATGACATTTTCATCACGGTTTAGGAAAAGTGGTTAGGAAAGGAATTTGACTGCACCCTAGGTGTTTGTGTACAAAGAGGTGTAGTCCCTCCCCTTCCGGTGGACCACTATGGGACCTTATTTCAGAAAAAAAATATCAACAGAAAAGGGCAAGAAACATTTTTTATCCTGTTTGAAGTGTGCCATGCATTACACATATGATGTTTGTCAATTTAAGCTTATTTTTTTGTGTTTGTTACAGAACTCATCAAGTATAAGACTATAAACATACTGGGTCATGTAATGCTTAGGTCAATGCTTAGGTAGGTGATGACAACACAACAACTGAGCCAACGCCATGACAAATGAGATATGGTTAAATTACCCCTAACAAGCTAGTATTCTAATTATAGTAGTACACCAATTATAAATGGATATGTGTTCCGCTTGTTATGGCAATCTGCCTGTGAGATTATTAGATAGCTTCTGAGCAAAGTTGACATTGCGTCACTCAGGAAAAAATGTTCACCAAAAAAATGATGGAAAGTCTCGATATGCAACTTAAGTATTTAATGTAACATTTCTGCATTAAAACGTCAAAAAAGACTAGACCTTTGTTATATATTTTGTCAAGTTGTGTACTGAGTTTATCCCAAATGTTTCCAACAAGTTTACTCAAGGTGCGTTTAATTTCGTTGCCGGCAAAACATGTGACACATTTTTTTTTAATGCATTACCTTGTCTCTGAACATTTCTACCTGAATCACATCAGATAGATTTTCATCTGCCATTGTTGTTGGTAGCATAGCGAGTTTGACCGAAGGACGCCCCAACACCGACATAACAGTACATAAACACCTAACGATGGAGGTCATCTCTGTGGATGGCTGCTGCAGACAGCTTGATAAACGGTTTTGAAGTCAAATCCACTTTTAAATCCCAAAAGTGAAAAAGTAATCTCTGAGCTCTCCTATTGTAGATAAACGGCTTTGGAGCAGAACAAAATTTGGTGAGACTCTGGGTGTTTATTCCTTGCGAGGGTCTCACTAGCTGGGACCTTTAACAACAACAGCCATGAAAACCCCAATTCAAATCAATGAATACTTGGTATGTGATGATTAACTACCTCCGCCAATGTAATGTTTCATGTCCATATGGATATGGACACAGGGGAATGGGGATGAAAGAAATCAGGTGTTTTTAGGTGGCTGGTATCTATGAGTGAGTACAATTTTGAGTTTTTTATATGGCTGCAGTTGTGTGCTCTAATGAGAACAGGCTAAAGTAAGTCAACATGTGTGTATATTTCTGTCTTTAAATCTACACAACAACTGGCCACTGGTCTTTAAAGGTTATCTTCAAGGGCCTTTGCAGGCTTTTCATGCACAGCGTGGCCTTTTCCATCTCTATTTCATCCCTCAAATGAGCAAACAGTTGTCTGCTCCAAGTCTCTGAACACTGTGTCCTCTGCAGTACAGCGTGTCTCTGATGTGGAGAAATGAAAAAGTGTTAGGGGGAGTAAGTGGTCAGGAAAATACACATTCATAGATTACAACACTACCTACAATTGAATAGGAAAAAAAGGATAACTTACCTGTATTTATTGGTCTTCTTCATGTACTGTGTTTTTTCTTTAAAAATAAGGTCAGGTGCTTGTTGGTGAAACCTGTGACTTCAGTTCATCAGTATCACCCATTTGATCCTTTGACATGAAAGACAGATTGCTCTCATCTGTTTACTACTAGGGATGGGCATTTCAAGCAAAAGTGCCATTCAATAGCCACCGGGAACTATTCGACGATTATTGAAGATCAAATCAAATACATTTTATTTATATAGCCCAAAATCACAATCACATTGCCTCAGTGGGCTTTACAATCTGTGAACAACATCCTCTGTCCTTAGACCCTCGATTCGAGTGCGGGGGGAGGCAGGTGGTTGGCTAAACCAGGTAAAGACCAGTTCAGACAATGTATCAAATCCGCTGATTGTATGTATGTCTTTCATAAATTATTAGAGCTTTTTTCCTCAAACTACTGCGATTTCACTGACATAAATCATCAATGTGACTCTAATACTCCAAGTATATGCTGATAGTTTGGTGACATAAAAGTCGAGGAGGAAGGAGAAGGCTACAGCCTTTGTCACTGTCTGACTTTAAAGTGCGAGCATATGACTATTTTCTATAAAGGCAGTATGTACCCAGACCTGATACACATCATGAGAAATCGAAAAGAATCAGCAGATAAATATTGTACGTCCATTTTTGCACTATTTGTGGGGAATCTGTAGGGGAAAAGAGGGTAAGATGAACCACTTTTTACATTTGATTATTATATTGCAAAATAACACAAACTTCCATATACAGGTCTTCAAACAGATAAGTGAAAAAGAAAAGAGAGGTGAACAGAGACGTGGCTTCAAGTGCAATTGTACAAAAATGTATTTAAAATATAATATTAATTCATTACCACTTTCTTGTTGAAATTAACAAAGCTGATAAGCTTAGTCAACAGTCAACAGTCAACAGTTTTAAAATAGCAATGGTATGATCCTAACATGCCATGCTGGCTCTGAGCATTCATTGAATAGAAATAGAAAGATAACATATCACTAAAATCTGCAGAAAAAGGTCAAAAGATATAATTAAACAAACAGACTAACTGTAAAAGGGCTAGCCCGCTACCCAGTTTTGTTTCCCCATTAATGATGCATGCACACACAATCAAAGCAACATCCCTATGTCGCAGGAACATCTGAGAAACTCAGGAGGATCTTAAATAAGCATCATATACTGGTTCACTTCAAACCTACCAACACGCTGAGGCAGAAACTTGTCCATCCTAAGGACAAAACAACCAGGCATAAACAGAGTAATGTAGTTTATGCTGTTCAATGCAGCCAGGAATGCACAGATTTGTACATTGGGGAGACAAAACAACCTCTCCATAAATAAATGGCACAACACAGGAGGGCCAACTCCTCAGGTCAAGACTCTGCTGTCCACTTACATCTGAAGGAGAAACATCATTCCTTTGAGGACAACAATGTAAACATCTTGGCCAGAGAAGACGGATGGTTTGAAAGAGGAGTAAAAGAATCCATCTATGTCAAACTGGAACGACTGTCTTTGAACAGAGGAGGTGGCCTAAGACATTACTTATCACCCACCTACAATGCTGTACTGAGTTCCCTCCCCAGACAGCTTAACAACCATTCACATCTGGGCTCACCTAGCCTTAGAAACCCACATGAAGGCCAGTTGGGTCAATGACCCACAAGTGGCCCTAACGACTCTGAAACTCAGTTCACACGTGTCCTTAATGACTCTGTAAGGACACTCCCACACAGAGTTTAAAAGTCTGCAGCTCCTCTCCAGTTAGTTAGAACTGAAGAAGCCTCTTGGATGAGAGGTGAAACGTCTTCAAGAAACTGAAACAAGTCCAGTTGCCTAGGATACAGCACTTAGAATTACCATGACCTGGATGACTGAGAACCTTCATTAACAACATCCCTAAGGGTACATTCATTTTTGTTGTCATTGTCGGATTAAAAATAACAGTAAACAACCAGGATTAACAGGGAAGATAATTAGTGTGGACAATTTTGCACCCATTATCAATGCTCTCAGGCCCCTGTCCTCAAATTCCCATGCAAAAAAACTTGGTGCCTTTTTTGATTCTAGTTAGAAATCTGATTAACAAATCAACTCAGTTGTCAGCAAAAACTTCTTCAATCTCCC
The DNA here is from genome assembly GCF_040436345.1 of Pagrus major. Classification (NCBI taxonomy): domain Eukaryota; kingdom Metazoa; phylum Chordata; class Actinopteri; order Spariformes; family Sparidae; genus Pagrus; species Pagrus major. The sequence goes on along the minus strand of NC_133222.1, from coordinate 25,757,028 downwards.
ATCTATTTACAAATTAAAATCATTCCTGTCTCTGAAAACTTTGGTTCATGCTACATAGAAATCAGTCAGTCAGCCCTATCACTCCTGCAGCTGGTTCAAAATGCAGCAGCTAGACTGGTACCAGGACATGAGACCATATCTCCCCTGTTCTGGCCTCCTTTCGCTGGCGACCAGTGAAGTACAGGATTGATTTTAAGGTTCTTTTATTTGTTTTTAAAGCACTGCATGGACTGGCACCAGGTTACATTTCAGAGCTGCTCCACCCTACAGATCTGCTGAACAGTTGTTGCTTTCTATTCCACACACCCAACCAAAACCCAGAGGTGATAAACTGCGGAACAGTGTACCACAGTGTACCACAACCAATTAGATTCCCCCCCCCCCCCCCGCACTGATACATTCAAAACCTGTCTAAAAACTCATCTATTTTCCTTAGCCTACAATTTCTCATAGTTGACTAATCACTCTTTGGTATTTATTGTCGTTGTATTTTATTTTGTTATTTTATGTAATGCTGTTTGTGTTGTGTTTTTGATCTATTCCTGTGTTTTACTTGAATTATTGTGTTCTTCTTTGTAATTTCCTGTTTTATGTAGTCTCCTCCTAATCTCCTTGTCTTTTTGTGCCATAAGTCAACCTTCATTTTCCAGACAACCCAATCGACAGGCTCGACTTACCCGTTCTCTCCTAAGCCTGAAACATTGCATGATATAATTCTAACAAGTAGTGTGTCTGGAAAAAACATTCTGTGACAGAAATCAGTTGACTATTATACCATTTAGCATTAATATCCCACTTCGATGATAGTTTTTTGACAAAATTACATTTAATTAACACACTGACCAGATAGGGGAGAACGGGGTCAATTGAGCCAGTGGGTAAAATGACCCATCTCTGTGTAACCATAAACAGAAGTAGTCATGTGACCACAAACTGAGGAAGTATACTACTCATTACTACTGAACTGAAGCACATAGAGAGAGTGGTAAGCAAACCAGAGCAAAAAAAAAAAAAAAAAAAAAAAAATTTAAATAGCACTGTCTTGCCAAGTAAATTCATCATGGTTCTAAATTTATCAATCCTGTATCTTAAATAAAATAGGCATGTTTTGGGCATTTAAGTCAGTGTAAGCTACAAAAGTCATAAACTTAACATAATTGTGGAACTGGTTGTGGGGTAAAATTTGCCAGTGATGTTGGAGCAAGTTGAGCCAATAGCTCATCTCTCTCTCTCTCACATACACACACGATGAGTTTGATGTTTGATTGGTCATGTTCTGAAACCATTACAATTACTTAACTTGTTTTAATTTCCATGGGTACACAATAACCTGAGATATACTGTATATAGTAACTATTATCTGAAACAAACACACTTTTATTTTGCAGTAAAATAATCAAATGTAAAAACTTGCTCATCTTACCCCATTCTCAGTGCCGGCCCTGACCAATTTGGTGCCCTAGGCAAGATTTTGGCTGGTGCCCCCTTGCATCACAGTCAATTTCACAATCAATTTTCATACACTCACACAGAAACTACATGTATGTATTCAAGATTTTATTTCTTTTAAGTCAAAAATATCACACCAAATAAAAACTGAAGAAAGAAACAAGTGATAAATTAAAAATACAATATAAATAAGGTATTGCACAAACATATTAAAGAATATTCTATTTACATACAAAATAAAAACAGTCTGTATTCTTTGGGAGGAAACCTTTTGCAGCAGAAGCAGTGCAAGCTATCATTCTTTTTTGAGTACACCAGCCAGCTTCTTTTGATTTTTTCCCCACTGACTAAGACTATGGTAAAAAAGTCATGTGGACACTTTCTCCCATCTTTGTTTTTGGGAAATGTGTAACTGTTTATTTGAAATGGTCCTGTAAGGGAAATTCTCCTTGTTGAGATAGAGAGTTGCTAATTCTCTGAAGAATTTCAGAATCAGTATCATGAATCAGATCTCTTTAATACATGCTGCATGGAGAGAAGTGTTCTCTCCAGTCTTCCAAATGTTTCTGCCTTAAATACAATGGTTGCATACTTTACGACAGTCATGAATTACTTCTTCCGAAAACAATCCCTGGTGTTTGTTTTGATCATGTCTTTCCCAGGGCAGTGACCATTTGCTGTTTTATTGAAATGTAAATGTCATCTTATCATCCTTCTTGTAAACACCTCAGGCAGAGAGAATTGCCCTTCACATGACTTTATGACCCTTACACCTAAGGAGGATTATCCCCTCCTCCTCTCACATCCTGATATGGTCTTTACAGTACATTGATTACTGAATGGAAAACTATTTAATTTCTCACAGTCCTCTGTGAACTAACTCCTTTCTTACTTTGTCAGTTAGAAGAGATGGCCAGTCAGCAGGGTCTATTGGTGTAGCCTTTAGTCCTGATGCTGTGTCACTCTGGTGTGCTGAGGTAGAGGGGACAGGAGCACCTGATGCTGTGTCACTGGCGGTGGTGGTGAAATATTTTTAAAGTGCATCTGAAGAGAGAAGAGAAGTATATGTGACCACTGGATGTTACATTTTAATAAAAAAACAGATGCTTGGTGTGTGCTATACATAAGACTAATATAGACTAATAATGAAAATACGATGAGATTCATTCAACTTTATCGTCATTGCAATGCAATTCAGTCTAACCAGAGTGCAAAAAGCAGTAAAGTGCAGTGAAATTTATATATATATATATATATATGAATGATATGGGAAAGCTAAGGTATGGAGTATTAACAGTAATTAACTACACTTTAATTGCACTTTAACACTGATGTAAACTTTAACAAACATAAACTGTGACACAGTTAACCAAAGACTTACAACTGCCCTATTACTTATAAAGTGGATGGAAAACTAATAGCATTTTAACTGACATACAAGCAGGAAAATACAGCCAACAGGTTAAAATAACACCTGAACAGGCCTAACGTTAACTTTCCAAATGTCCCTGATGAATTTAAGGTGGAGTAACATTAACTTATGTCGACTCAGCTATTTACTGATTATTAAACAATGCTACTATTGTCCGAAGTAAGCTAGCAAGCTAACACTCTGCTCCAACAAGGTAACTACGATGCATTAAACTATTAATTTCATTCACTTCATCACATTGACATTACTGTACCTCTTTCTTTTTCACGTGTTTCTTCCTCTACTTTCCTTCTTTTCCTCTCCTGGGCGCCAGATGGTTTCAGTCTTTTGGACATTGTGGTTCCGCTACAGCAGTAATTCCCAAAGTGTGGGCCGCGGCCCCCTGGTGGGCCGCGAAGGTACTGCAGGTGGGCCGCGAGAGGTCATTTTCTATTTTGTAATTAAGTTTTAAGTTACCATTAAATATTTATGGGTACATATTTTAATTTAAATAAGTAATCACAACTAATAAAACAAAAACATGTGATTTAAATTACGTGTTATTCTTCATTTATCTGACCTATTTTTGAGCCGGAACGTATCTTACATTTCATTATTGACGGGGGAATTGTAATTGAGGGAATACCTTATCACTGGCGGGAAAGAGTAACAATGGATTGGTGGCTGTAAGGAGTCAAAAGGAAAGCTGTTAATGAGTCAATCTCAACAAGTGAAGAGGGTCAAAATGAAAAAAAAAAAAAGAGAGGCTCGTCGAAAGTGCTCAAGTGAGTACCTATCGCTTGGATTTACGAGTGTCGGACCAGAAGACAACCCGCTGCTGATTTTCAGCACTTGTGGCTTTAAAGACAAAGTACAGGAATAAACTGGATGTTGAACCTGATCTCCACATAAAGCTGACGTCTATTCAGCCAGACATCAAGACTTTGACAGCTGCTATGCTGCAGCATCACCCCTCTCATTAGGTGAGTTGCAGTCGACACAATGTAACGTTACCCAAAGTGTGACTCAGAACCAGTATATCGAGATAAACTGCGGGTGGTTTCACAGAGACTGGACGAAGTCTTGGGTTAATGTCAAGATGGACTTGTGTGTGAAATAGCACTTTGTTTTGCGCCGTTAAACGGCCCAGCTATGATGGATTGTACGTCTGATTCAACGTTCAATGTTTCCTACATTAGGTGAGATGCAGGTGACATAATGTGGTTCATATCCAGTGTATCCAGATACTGTTTGCAGGTGGTCTCACAGAGACTTCAGTAAATCTTGTTAATGTTAATTAATATTCTGAGAGAGAGAGAGAGAGAGAGAGAGAGAGAGCGAGAGAGCTTTTGTGCCGTTGAACGCCTCACAATATTACACGGCAGCCCAGCTGTGATGGATTGTAGTAACTGCATCAGACTGCATGTGTTGAAAAAGTGCAAGTGTTGGCCTGATTCAACATTCAACGATAATTTCTGCCTGTTTTCTTCATATTGATATTGGGTTGGATATTGTGAAATTTTATGTAAGTATTTTATTGGTCAGTGGTGAAACAGCCAGGATACGGGCTTAATAATTTCTTACATTGGTTACTGTACAAATCGTTACGTGCATGTAGATGGATTATTAATGTCTTGTGTGTTGATCAGAGTTGTTGGGTGGGCCGCGAGAGATTTTCAGATTTTAAAGTGGACCATGGCACTCTGAAGTTTGGGAACCCCTGCGCTACAGTATCAATAAATGTCTCTCTTGGTCTTTGGGTCACGGTCCGGTCAGATTCAAGCAGCTCGCCTCTCGACCCCGCCCCCCACCCTCACAGAGGGCAGCTACAGTGCAACGAGCCAGCCAGGAACATAGAAAAAAGGCCTCTCCATTATTTAATAGGCTTTGCTATGAAGTTATGTTGCTGTGGGCTTATATAATATTTCGAAATAATATTAGTAATAGCGCTGGTAAAAAATAGTAATTTTTTTTTTCTCTCCCTGTTTGCAGCGCCCCCCGTGGATGACGGCGCCCTTACCATTCGCCTATACTGCCTATGCCCAGGGCTGGCCCTGCCCATTCTCTCCTAAAGGTCATTAGTATTCTTTCAATTTGTTCACACATACAGTGGTGGCCAAAATTATTAGAACACCTGACAGATCTGAAAATTCCGGCCTTTTTTTTGCCTCCAAAACATGATTTCATTTCATTATGACCATGAAACATGCAGATGGTTGCTCTGAGCACAACAAATATCAGATGAAGTGAGTCCTACTGTTTTTATCCACTTTTAACTTTAATATTTGGTATGTCCACCTTTTGCAGCAATTACAGCAGCACATCTCTTTGGCATAGTGTCAATATATTTCCTGAGAACTTCAACACTAATGTTATCCCATGCCTTTTGCAACTCCAGCTAAAGGCTTTCGTTTGAATGTACAATAGATCTGTCCAGTTTATTTTCCAACTCGGCCCAAATTTGCTTGATGGGGTTGAGGTCTGGATTTTGAGGGGGCCAGTCCATCATTTTCAATGTTCCAGCAGATTCCTTCTGTTGCAGGTTTTTCCGGCAATAGTTAGAAGAATGTTTAGGGTCATTGTCCCTTTTGGAAAATAAATCCAGGCCCAATAAGACGACTCCCAGATGGTACTCCGTGCCTCACCAGAATGTTGTGGTGTACTTTCTTATCCATGATGACATTTTCACCAAGTCACCTGTTCCAGAAATGGCACCCCACACCATAATACTACCCCCTCCGTGTTTAACTGTTGGCAAGAGACACTCATTTTTATATCTCCCCCTCCCTCCGTCGAACATACACTCTTCGCTTGTTCAAATTTGGACTCATCAGTCCACAACACTTTATACCAATCTTCCTTTGTCCATTTCTTGTGTTCTTTTGCAAATTTCATTTTCACGCCATTTTTCTCTTTCAGTAATGGTTTTCTTTGCTCCTATTCTGCCAACAAGTCTTCTCCCAGTTTCCGACGCACAGTTCTTGAAGACACTGTTGCACCATTAGTCATTGTGGTGTTGATCTCGTCACGCAGTTCTCGTGAGGTCTTTCTTCGGTCCTTAAGACTGAGAATTTTGAGATGCTTCACTTCTCTGTCTGAAAGTTTATTTTTTCTACCTCTCCCCTTTCGGTTCTGGTGTGAATTGGTGGCATCATGGTGGTCTAAAGTGTACTTTACAGTGCTTGGACTGCATCTCAAGTCCTTGGCTATGCGGCGGTAACTCCAGCCAGCATCAAAAAGGGCCTTTATTCGAACCCGTTGCTCACTCATTAGCTCCTTCTTCACCTTATCCATGTTCAAAGAGCAACATGTGCTTCAAGACTACTTCTAGAGGCTTTGAATTTATACCAATTGGTGGTGTGGCCTCAGTGAAAAAACCCTGATGTTACCAATCACTTAATGAGCAGGATAGGCCTTGTACATTCAAAAGAATCACACAGCTGTGTCCTAAGACTCTTGCATCACCATCAATTTAACCACGATCACACCTGACAATGATTACACAAGTGATTGAGATGATTGTGTGACATTGACAGTGAAATAGGCCTAGTTTGTTTTTTGTAAATGACCTAAATTTCCTTATGATGGCTCTATTCTGTGGTTTATAGAACATAATGATGACTTTGTAGATATTTCATTTGTTTTATGGGTATTTTAATGGCCAATTCAACAAACAACTTAAATATGCCAAGTGTTCTAATAATTTTGGCCACCACTGTATATTAAGTAAATAAAAGAAAAGAAAGAAAAGAGACAGCTTTTCAACTTCCCCCATCGTAACGTTTCCCTGTGGTGTTACTGTTGATGCCGCTGTCACAAAGACAGCGTTAGCAACATGGCTAACGCTAGCAGTCTAGCCATCTCTATCTATCTTCTATCACTCTCCCTCTTCACCTTGCCTCCTACATTAACAGGGTTCTTTTTCTTTTGCAGTGTAGTTTCCATAGTTATTCCAATTGTTTTCCAACGTTATGAGGGGATTGATACAATTACACTGTGCAATCTATATATACTTCAGAATGATTAAGTTAAAAAGAACAAGTTGTCTCTTGCAAGTTTAAGCAGCTTTATGATGTCTTTTAAAGGGCCTTTGCTTGAGATATCTGATAAAATGATGTGGGACATCAAACCTCAAGCATACAGACTATATGATACAGATGCACTAAAAACAGACATCAAGTAAAATCCCTCCCACTCCCTTTATATTTCAGTCCAGCTTTTGCAAACTGGAGTCCTGCAAGCTGTGTCTGAAGTGGCTGCTAGTCATGGAATAATGGCAGCATACAGTAATAATCCATCTTGGCCTGAAGCTATCAGAGAGCCCTGATGACTCTAAATGGAAAAGACTGAATTCCTCCCTACTGTTTCACCAAACAGAACTTAATGAAAAAAGGTTTTTTTCTTAGTACTTCTCAATATTTGCTCTTTTCTCTTCTCTCCTGTGGCACACTTAACAAAGCTGATTAGGGATGCAGTGTGTGGCTGGTTTTAGTATACGCCCTGCCTACACTTCAGGAAGAAAACGGCAGATAGTAGATGGTTGTCATGATTGTTTCCTGATTAATTCATCTGCGGTGGAAGTGTGCACAATTGAGGACCTCTATCATTGTCAGATATGGCCTATGAATGAGAAATACATTTTTATCAGACAAATCCTATGCAGACAGAGACACTTCCATACTTGATTAGAGAGCTGGATTAATAGTTTATTTAGATTCATAGGAAAGAGGTTTGCCTTGCATAAAAGAAAATCCTGAAAATGTAATGTACATCATCATTAATATAATTACCTGAAGGTATTTGTGTAGAAACAAGCACGTTTGTAACCTATTGCTTGAGTCCTTTTATCTGGTGGGTAAAGCAAACTAAGAAAACTTCCCTCAGCAGCTACTGTCCACCAAGTTGTCAAAAACAAATCCACAAAAAATTATGCTTTTAAAACAAAAACATTATATGTGTAGCCAGGTGAACAAGAGACCAAGACTGTTTTCAGACTGTTAAGACAGTGTTTTATTATTTTGTAGGGAATTATTACTGTTAGCAGTTTCTTTTTGTTTAGGTAACACTGTCACTTTAAGAGTGGCACAGTGGCAGGTTGCGCGAGATTGCGGGAGATCATGGGAGATCACAGAGTTCCCGTGCAGAGTTAGTTACACGGAAGTAGCAGTATCGGGAGTGAAAGATGGACTGCTGAGGTGTGTATTTTTAAGTTGCATGTGATAAATATCCCTATTAACATCGATAAAGCACAAGAATGGTTATGAGTATCAGCAAATAAGATGATGATTAAGCTAACCAACTAAGGTTCATAAAGGATGTTTATGTATTTTTGCCGATTCCTGTAGATCGGTAACACAAGTAAGGTGTGTGATAACTCCGACACGCTGTGGACAAAACTGAACAGCGGGGTCAGCGTGAGTGGCAATTAGGTACATTTATGAACAATATCATCACTGTGTATGTTGTTTACATAACTGTTTGCATAAACTGTGTCCATTTTTATGTGTTTGATGAATGTAGAGGGGAGGTAGAGCGCATTTGAGGTCAAGGTGTGTGACTTGGCACACAAGCTGCACACAGGAGTGAGAGTGAGTTTAAGACTATTCACAAAATGTGTTTTAAGCTCATGCAAGAATGTTTACTTGAAAATGTATTTTGTTCATGAGTATAATTTACAGTATGTTTTCTGTGAACTAAAGAATATGCTGTAATGTGACTATGAGTTATGTGGCTGGGAAAATGTATTTATTTGTTTTTCTGTTTTTATTTTATTTATTCAGAAAGAGCCACTACTGTTGTCTAGTCAAGTCTAGAGTGTCTAGTCAAGTCTAGAGTGTCTAATCAAGTCTAGGGTGTCTAGTCTAGTTTGAAGTGACTTGTAACCAGTGATGGGGAGTAACGGAATACATGTACCAGCGTTACATATTCAGAATACAAATTATAACTGAGTAACTGTATTCCGTTACAGTTACAATTTAGATAGATGGTATTCAGAATACAGTTACATTGTTGAAATCAATGGATTACATGAAGGTACTTCTCTGTTTCACGAGTTTATTCACTCTCTTAAATTAAGGCAACTTGATGCATTTCCCAGAAGCCCCAACATGAAAACGAATGAAAATGAGCTAGCACTATTTGTGTGATCAGTCACAATGGAGTCAGAAGAGGAGCAGGAGCTAGAGGTAGAGCTGGAGCCAGAGCCGGCACAACAGAGCCAGGGCAGGAATGCGTTTCTATCTTGGAAATTCAAACAGCATTTCACATTAAAGAAAGAGAAGGGAGAACGAAATATAACTGTGCAGTGCAACCTCTGCTTGCCAACAACCAACTTCCTTTCAGCGTCCAAAGACTCCACCTCCAACCTGAAGAAGCACCTTGAAGTAAGTTATTTTTTTAATTAACCAGGGGTAGTTGTCTGCTGTAGTTTTACTGGTCACCTTGCTATTTTATAGTTGTCAGGTAGCTACCTGCCTAGTTGATTTACTTTACAATCTCATTCTCATGCTAACTTTAGCTAATGTTAGCTAGCATGTCAAATAGTAGCCCTATTTGACATGCTAGCTAACGTTAGCTAAAATTAGCACGCGTTAGCTTAGACTGCATATGAGTATGCGTAATGATTACTGTGAAGTGTAATGACACCATCAGCACCTCCAGGATGTTGTATTTAGCCTAGAGAGTAACCACCTGTATAGGCCTACAATAGTCCTCTTTATTCTTCCCAGCATAAAACAATTTCAGTGTTATTAATTTGTGCTCTTTCTGTCTTTCTTTATTTTAGAGGAAGCATTCTAGTGTCTTGCAAAGAGCAGAAATGCCATCAGATGATGGTGGTGAATGAAGTGCCATGTCCACCACACCTCCTCTCAAACAAGCAACACTCAGCACCTCAGTAATCACCCAAAGGAAAGTAAACTCCTTGGTTCTTGAGTTCATAATTGCAGATGCCCTTTTCATTAGTGGAGAATGCCCCATTCCGTAAGATGATTAAAGGAATTAGTGGGGGTAGGACACCCATGTGCAGAAAAACATTGATGCTGCGCATTGAAAGGGGATCTCAAAATATGAAGGAGGCACTTACTGAAACTCTTCAGGATGTTCAAACTGTGTGCACAACAGCAGATATATGGATGGCTCATCATAAGAGTTTCATGGGAATCTCGTGTCACTAGATTGAACCAGAGACATTAGATCGAAAGTCTGCTGCGTTGGCATGTGAAAGGATAAGGGGTCGCCACACCTATGATGTCATTGCTGCCAAAATTAGTCAGGTTCATGCAGAATTCCGGATCCAAGGCAAAGTCAGTGCCACAGTCACTGACAATGGTAGCAATTTTGTTAACCCTCCTGTTATGTTGCGGGTCAAATTGACCCATTTTAAAGTAAAAAAATAAAAAATAAATAGTTAAAAGTATTTTTTAGGTATGAAACTTCTTCTGCTTGGCTTAATAAGTGAAATCAACATATAAAATGAAAGTGGTTCATTTCACACCCCCCTGCATGTTTATATTACATAGATACTGTTCGGGTCAATTTGACCCGGCAGTCAAAATGAAGGCTAAAAGGGGTCAGAAGTGTCAAATACTATTTGTTTCTTTGCAACTGTGAGACATATTTCACCCCAATCTCTCTCTCTCGCTCTCTCTCTCTCTCTCTCTCTCTCTCTCTCTCTCTCTCACACACACACACACACACACACACACACACACCCTCTCCCTATTCTCTTGACCTCATCTGTAAAGTGCGAGAATGCAGGTGTTGTTATGACTTGTGACGGGAACCTTTTCCGTTCCCGTGGACAAACTCCACCCACATTGAGTGGACACTCAGCAGGGGAGGGGCAAAACATGTAAAGATTCTCTGCAAAGGAGTCCTACCAACATTACACTCTGCAGCTACATTTGATATACTCTCCGTCAGAGCTTTACAAAATGAGCAGCAGAAGTAAACAGATGACAGCCCCGGTGGCTCTGGAACTCATCTTTGACCATGACAGTGAAATAGAGGAGGATGTTTCTGAAGATGAAGACCATCTTGAGGGCAATTCTGAGTCTGATGATTCTGATTATGAACCAAATGAGGAAACTTCTATTCATATACCTCCAAGCAAGACATTCACATCAAAAAATGGTGAAATACAGTGGTCTTCATCCCCAAATATATGTCAGGCAAAACTGTCTGCAGAAAACATAATAAAGACAGTGCCAGGGGTGGGCCCTGGCACTGTCTTTATTATGTTATAGGATGGCAATGACTCGTGTGACAGACATCAAGTCAGCTTTTGAGCTGGTCATGCCCAACTCAATACAGAAAATCATTCTCGAAATGACAAATCTAGAAGGAAGACGTGTTTTGGGGGAGAAGTGGAAGGAGCTGGATAAAATGCATTTACATGCATATTTGGGGGTCCTCATCCTGGCTGGTGTTCATAAGTCAAAGGATGAATCAACAGCCAGTCTGTGGGATGCAGAGACAGGCAGGGCTATATTTCGCGCCACAATGTCTCTGGAGACTTTTCATATTTTCTCCAGAGTAATCCGATTTGATAATCGAGAGACAAGGGCTGTCAGACGGGAGACAGACAAGCTGGCAGCTATTAGGACAGTGTGGGACAAGTGGGTAGAACAACTTCCACTACTCTATAACCAGGGGTGAAAGTAAGCTGGTACGGTCCGGTACTGCGTACCACTAAAAGATTCAGTGGTGGTACGCAGTACCAGGAAGAGGGGGGAGAGCGACTGCCTGCTGAAGCCCTCATTCAGAACCAGTCACGGCCGCACTTTGGGTCAGAAAATAGATCCGCTAGCAATATGCAGTCTTGAACACTACTATGTCTGTTTATAAATTGCTTTTAACTCATTCCGAATTGTTTCTGAACTATCCGTGCTGAGTTTTGGTCCATGCTGGACGGAGCCTTGGCCGGACATCTCCCTCTCTTCCTCACGGCTCTTGCCCTGCTTCTCTCCCCCTCCCCTCGGAGAGAGCCCGTTGGGCTCCTCTGCGCCCAGCCTTCGAAACGTGCACTATGTTTAATGTCTTTCCGTTCGTTGTAAAATGTCTCAATTAAAATCAGTAGGAGAGTAAACAGTTGTGTTTCATGTTATTATATTCAATTTCAACGACAAAAAAAAAACTGCTTATGAGCTAACGACCAGAAATTTCGCTCAGCAGTACGTGAATGCGCATGCGCGTCTACTTCCGAAACAGAGCGGTTGCTATGGGGATGGGTGTGTTTGATTTAATGCACTGGGACGTTTTCCACAACTGGTCCACAGACGTCAAGAAATGCCGCTTGCGCTGGGACAGGACGAACAATAAATTACACCAACGAAATTCGACACATTCTTGTGGTTGGCTGAAACATTTTCAATAAGATTTAAATATCTGTCAGTTATCAAATACAGATATAAACCGGAGAGAAACACAACAGTCTAATTTTTTTTTGGTCAAACTAAAATTTGGAACAATGCAGAGAAAAATAACTCCTCTATTCAAAAGAAAAGACAGGGACACCGAAGATGGGTTACCACCACAGAAAATGAGAAAATCACCCAGTGATGAAGATTTTAACCAAGCTGAGGGTCAGGGTGAAGAGGAGGCACAATGTCAGGAAAAAGAAGCGGCTGTAGGACCCCCAGAAAAAAGCACAGATGATGATGCTAGGCCTCCTGCTTATCCTTCCATTTGGACAAAGGACCAATATGAACAATTTAAAAGTAAAAATGAATGGTTGTATGCCCAACATGGTAAACTGGGATGCACTCCATGCCACGATGTTAAGAGTCTAGGTCTCATGGCATCCCGTGGTGTCAGTATTGCCAGCCAGTGGGCTGAGGGAAAGATAGCCCCATTCGGTAATTCAAGAGATGTCCAGCTTTTATCGCTGCGCAAAAAAATTCATGAGCACCGAAACTCCCAAGCACACAATAAAGCAGTTAAGATTCTTCAGACAGCAAAGAAAGACATTCTTCAGAACATGAACGCCACCAGTCAGGAGTCTGCATTTGAGTCCACTGCCAGGGTATTCAGGACAGCATATTATGTGGCCAAAAACAATAAGCCATTCACTGACTTTGAGAGTCTGATTGAACTGCAGCAAGCTAATTCTGCTGATTTAGGTCGTGTTTTGCCCAGCAAAACTGTCTGTGTTGACATAATTGATCATGTGTCATCACAGATGAAGAAGGAACTCCTGAGGAAAATTATAGAAAATAGGTGTAAAATTATGTACTAGCTGATGAGTCAACCACTGAGGGGCACAAGTCAACATTAATTGTGTTTTTAAAAGCCAGTGTTGATGGAGAGATGGAGCCCATTGCTTTTCCATTGGACCTTATTGAGCTGGATAGCCTGTCTGCTGCTCATATCAAAGAACAGCTTATGAACTGCTTGCTCAAGAGTGGCTTCACCACTGAATTGCTGCAGGAAGTTTTCATTGGATTTTGCAGTGATGGGGCCAATGTGATGCTGGGAGTGAAGTCAGGTGTTGGGAAGCTGCTCCAGGATGACTTTCCAGGCATTGTACTGTGGCACTGCCTCAATCACAGACTGGAGCTGGCTGTGGACCAGGCACTGGAGGCAACAGGGGGAACAAAAGACTTCCAGGTCTTCCTTGACAGCTAAGTGAATGTGCTCACAATTTACACATCACACTCAGAAGAATTGGAAGAGTGTTCAGTGTTCGCTGGGTTGCTTCTTCATACAGGGCAGTCACTGCAGTTTGGCACTCTTATCCAGCACTGGCACAACATTTCCGTGAGGCATCAGAGGATGAGACAAGGGACAGCAGAGAGAGGGCTAAATTCAAAGGTCTGCTGTCTAAGCTGTGCTCTGTAAACTTCCTGGAAAGTCTTGCACCGATGGCAGATGTCCTGACTGAACTGAAGAACTTGTCAGAGTTTCTTCAGAACAGTAAGACCACACTCCCAAAGGCCCATGAGATCATGACGATGTATGTCAAACGCATTGAAAGCCTTACTTCATACCCAGGGCAACATGCACTTGAAGCTAGCCAGGCAGAGGAAGAGATGAAATTTAAGGGAGAACAGTTAAGAGTTGGCAAGTCTCCCATCATTGACTCTGCACGGTTTATTCAAGCAGTGGCAGAGAGTATGAAAGACAGACTCTTCACCACCACAGCTAACAGAGCACAGGCCAGTGTCACAGCCAACAGAAAAGAGACTTACAATAGGCTTCTAAATCAAATAACAGTCCTTAACCCTGACAAGTGGGACCATGACAATCCTCGATATGGAGAAGATGAGGTGAGGGCTTTGTGCCATGTCCTACATCTGAATGAACAAGAGGCACACCTTGGATTCATTGAGTACAAGGCCAATGGAGGAAGAAGCATTCCTGACAAGATGAGGAAGTTGCTTGTGGCAGTGGATACATTGTCAGCAAGTAATGCAGACTGTGAGCGGGGGTTCAGTACCATGAACAACATCATCACTGAGTACAGGAGCAAACTGACAGCAAGGAATGTTGCAAACCTCCTCTTTGTCAGCTCAGTTGGACCACCATGCATGCAGTGGGACCCAATGCCTTATGCGAAGACCTGGCTGGGCAAAGGAAGAAGAGCAGCTCACACACAAGTGGCATGGCTCGCCATCACTCAGAGGAGGATAACTACTTTAGGCCTCTGTGGAAAATCTTTTAGGTGATGTATTTTGATGAGGGGTAGATCCACTTTGAGTTTTTGCTCATGACCATCTGTTCTTAATCATTTATGTGATACTTAGTATGTCAGAAAGTCCAAAGACAGAGACTTGTTAACTGTTCAGGTATGAAATGAGGATGTTGAAAATATTTTAAGTTATGAAATTTTCACATAAGCCTGTTAAAAGAGACACTTTAAAATGTTCCAATTTTTATGTTTTTTGAATATCAGTCGTGTTCACGGCAGAAAGTATTCTGGATGTTTATCAATGTTTCATACATGCCAGCACCTTAATAATTAAAAGAAATATTTTATCATATTGTCAAGTGTTTCTAATTTCTGCCTACTCCACACAGGTAGCCTACAGTAAAATATTGAAATGTTTTTATTTGTTTGGGTTTTGACTTTGCTTTTTTAAAAATGCATGAAGCGAGAGAGAGAACAATATGAGGCAATGAAGGTTTTGGTAATAGTACCGGCAAAAATTTTAATCTACTTTCACCCCTGTCTATAACCCAGGCCCTAATGTCACAGTGGATGAAAGGCTAGTGGCATTCAGAGGTCGCTGCCCATTTAGGCAATATATGCCTTCCAAACCAGCTAAATATGGCATTAAAATCTGGGCAGCATGAGATGCAAACACCAGCTATGCATTGAACATGCAGGTTTACACTGGAAAGCCGGTTGGAGGAGCCCCAGAGAAGAATCAGGGTACGAGGGTCGTGCTTGATATGGCACATGGTCTCAGGGGGCACAACATAACCTGTGATATTTTTTTCACAAGCTACAACTTGGGTCAGGAGCTTCTAAAGAGGAAGCTCACGATGGTCGGAACGGTCCGAAAGAACAGGGCTGAACTCCCTGCTGAACTGCTGGCAACCAAGAACAGGGCCCCTCAGTCTTCCATGTTTGCCTTCACAGACACCACAGCCCTAGTGTCTTACTGCCCCGAAAAGGGCAAAAATGTTGTGCTCATGAGCACTTTGCACAAAAATGCTGAAATCAGCACACGAGAGGACCAGAAACCAAGTGTGATCCTAGACTACAATGCCAGCAAGGAGGGAGTGGACAACTTGGACAAAGTCACGGAATCCTACAGCACCAAGCGAATGACTGCACGCTGGCTGCTGGTCATCTTTTACAACATGATTGATGTATCAGCCTACAACGCATTTGTCATTTGGACGGAGATCTTTCCTGAGTGGAATGTGTCAAAGCTGTACAAGAGGTGCATCTTCCTTCAGGAGCTGGGGAAGGCGCTTGTGGTACCGCATATACAACGGAGGCAGCACATGCCAAGGACCCCAGCCACTGCAGCTACAGTGAGGGAGATCCAGGAGAGGACTTCACCTGGTACACCAGTGCGTGAGGTAAGTAAGTGGGTGTGTGTGTGTGTGTCTGTGTGAGAACATGTTGTGTGTGTCTTGGGATCAGCAAAAAAACATAGTAATCATTGTCCTCTTCTTTCTAGGTTGCTGCTGGGGGAAAAAGGAAGAGGAAGAGGTGCCAGGTCTGCAAGCCATCTGATGATGTCAAGACGAGCATGACCTGTGTGAAATGTGCAAAATTCATTTGCACAAAGCACACTGTGATGACATGTCCCTCGTGTGCTGTGTAGATGCACACACATGCACATTGTTCATTTCCACCTATTAATTTGTGTGTATTTCTGGTTCTAAACATTGCATAGTGTTTACTATCACAACGTGATGACATGTCACTTGTGTGCTGTGGAGACTCACAGACACACATACACACGCACCGTGTTCATATTGCTAATTTATTATTTTGTTGTTTTGTTATTTTGTTCATTATTGGTTCAAAAACAGTGCTTAAATAAAGTTTACTTTCAATACAGATCCTCATGACTCATTTGTCTTGATTTTAAGTCAGCGGGTCAATTTGACCCTGAACGGAAGAGGTGTCTTGTGTTAATTTATCAACATCACTCCATAAAAAGAAAACATTTCAAAATGTAAAATACATTCTTTTAAAAATCAATGTCGTATAAAACTGTTGTATTTTATATGTAGGTCTTTCCAATGTACATTAAAAAAAGTTTTAACATGCATTTTTTATGAAAAACGAGTGACTTTTCCTCATTGAACCATGATCTGTGAGAGGTAAAGAACACCATTGCACTAAATATTGATTAAAATGGTTAGTAATGGAGTTAATAATGAGATATAAACAATGTTTATTGGGATTTTTTGGTTTCTGACACTTTTGGATAATTAAACATGCCCCGGGTCAAATTGACCCAGGAACATCATGACTGTTCCTGAGAAATGAACATAACAGGAGGGTTAAGGCATTCAATGAATATGGAGGGTGTGAAATGGATGATGAGATGGATAGCACTGATGATGTGCAGTTTGCTGATGTCTCTGCAGTTCTTCAGGAGGAGCAAGAGGAAGAGGAACTAAACTTTTTTTTTGCCACCTCACCATCTTTGTGCCACGCATACTTTGAATTTTGTTGCCACGACTGATCTTGACAAAGTTGCCTCACAGGGTGTTTCTCGAAAATTATACAGAAGTGCAATGTCAAAATGTGCTGCAATCTGGAATAAGGCTCATCACTCATCAGGAGCTGCTGATGCAATTGAGGAAATTACCCAAATGAGATGTGTGGTACCTTCAGTGACTAGGTGGAGCTCAGAGTATCATGCAATCGAGAAGTTAATGAGTCTCACTGAGAGTCAGCTCAATGGAATCTGTGACCATCTGAAAGTGGCCAAACTGCATCTTCAAGAGACAATGTTTCTAAAAGAGTACACAGCCGTTCTGAAACCTCTTGCCTACTCAATCAACCTGTTCCAGGGAGAAAAGAATTGTTACTTTGGATACATAGTTCCCACCATTCTCAGCCTAAAAGCCAAGTTAGCTGAAAAGTTGAGACAAGTGCAGTTCTCAATTCACATCCTCTCAGCTGTTATCACAGCCATTGACACTCGATTTGGACAGCTGTTGGCCTCCCATGAGGCAAGGATGGTGGCTTCCACCATCCCAAAGTTTCGACTGTGGTGGCTTGCTGATGAAGAGAGGGAAGCCATAAAAAGAGCAATGGTCCAAGAGACTCATCTTCTTCACACAGAGCCTTCTGAGGATGCCGGCACCACTGGAAATGCCGCAGTTGGAGATGATCCAGAAGATGATGACAACTTTTTCACTTTTGAGACAGCACAGATGACAAGTTCATCAGCAGAGGAAGAGGTGCAGAGGTATCTCCATTATCCAGACAAGTCATTGGCTTCATTGAAGATGTATCCAATGATCAGAGCCCTCTTCTTAAAGTACAATACTACTCTGCCATCAAGTGCTCCTGTCGAGCGGCTCTTTAGCCAGGGAGGACTTATTTTCACTCCACACCGTAACAAAATGACAAATAAGCACTTTGAGCAGGCTCTCCTGCTGCGATACAACCACCTTTACTGGAGTGTTGACTTGTAGAATAGGTGGGTCAAAACACATTGGTCTTTAGGTTCACAGGCACTCACAGGCAATGCATACATTGACAACCCCATTATTCTTGTATAACCAACTGTTGTCTTTTTTCATCTGACATTCATATAAAAGCAACATCTTACATGCCTACTGTAAATGTTTTTTGTTTTGATGTTTTTCAACCAAGGTTTTGTGCAACGTTGACATTTTGGATAGGTTTTTGCTGCTAGCCTTTGTTGTTACATTACAGAGAAGTAATGTTGGTTTTTTGATATAACATTGTTTCATGTGGGTAAAATGATATTTGGTGGCATAGTTTAAAAAAAGAATATTATTTTGCCATCATCACATTCAGTTTGAGTTTCTGTTTTGTATTGAAAGACCATTATTAGTGTGTCATTCTTAATGAAGAACATTAATGTGAATATAGTCAGCTGTAACAATCTTTTTTATGGAATGTTTCATATCATCCTTTTATGTTTTTATCCTGTAAAATCAGGAAAAGGGTCAGGGAAAATGCAGGTTTTCTTCTGGTGCTTTTTATTTTAAGATGATAAGTTGTAACACCTATGCACTTAGTCGCTCAGTGAAAAAAAATGCTAGATGTAACTATTCTGTACAGAAACAGAATATTTTATGCTTGTCCATTTTCCCACTTTTGACAGCTGAGTAAATAAAGAAACTGAAAAGGGAAAATTGGTCAATTCTTCTCCTTTTTTAACCAAGCAAAACATCTTTTTCATTAACATACCCATATAGTCTTTGTTCCTCTAAAGCAAATTATATATATGTAAAATATATTGCACTTTCAGGGAGACTTGGGCCTAACACATTCAGCCAGTTGGAACAGAAGAACAAACCAGGATAGGCCTGTTTAGTAAGCAGGATTTGATTGCTGCATTCCTACATTTATAAAATGCAATTCAATGTGGAAGTAATCCAAGTATTCAGAATACGTTACTCAGATTGAGTAATGTAACGGAATATGTTACAGATTACATTTTTGAGCATGTATTCTATATTCTGTAACGGAATACGTTTTGAAAGTATCCTTCCCAACACTGCTTGTAACTAGAGCAAATGTCTAGGACACAGAAATAAGTGTTTGAAGTTCATAAGCTAACTGAGGTTTACCGTCAGTGTGACGTACAGTGAGGAAAAATATTTTGTTTGTTTTATACTGATTACCTCAAATCCTCAAAATTGCAGTGTTAATGCTGTTTCTTTTATAAATTGCAGTCGGGGAATAAAAGACCCACAATAATTATTCTACTGTGTCCGGTCTCCTCACTCTCCTGTGAGTGCTAAGTTTAATGATTATCCTGAATGCAAACACCCTCTGCATGCTGTTGCTTGCTATCTTAAGGCTAATGTGCAGTAATCTGGCTGTTTGGGGCTAACAAACACTCCTTTGAGTTACGCAAGTAATCACAAATGATCCTGCGGTCAAACTTATGGCTCGTGAATGCACCATTAAACAATTACCAATCAAATGAAAATCTGATGTGACTCAGGCACAAATGGTCAGTATTTTATTCATGTTGCATTTAGTGTGGAAGCCCTGATGGGCAACGGAGATTTTTTTTTTCCATTCATTCTAAAAACTTTTTTTCATGTGTGAAACAGAGTGAAAAAAAACATTTTTTTTCACAAGAAAAAACTTTTTTTCATATGTGGAGCTGAGAGAAAACATTTTTTTTCAAGAGGAAAGTAAGGCTCAAGTGTTTGTTTCTGTAATACTCCTTTTGACCACAAGAGGCTGAAGTGCACCACTACTCATGTCCTAAATGAAATGAAAAGCATCCATGTTCCTCCAGGGAAGTTTTAGTTTCTCTGCACTCTAAACACAAGATGTGTCTTTTATGTGTTAGCAGGTTACGTAACATGACTGTCATGTTTTTCTTTTGACGAGGAATATGTCATACTTGGCGCTAATCTGCGGTTAGTGTCACAGGTGGAATGTGTATGTGTGTATTAACAGCCTTCTCATCAATGGGTGTCTACAGTGAATAGTGAACCATGGCCACAACCGAGAGGAAGACGAATAAAGTGCATATTTCTGGCACAGAAAACAAGTTGTATTTGTCTGAGGTGGAGGCTGGAAAACACTTCACAATTCTTCAACTCACGTTGTCCTTTAACAGCGCAAGGACAGTCCATGCATCGATCAGCATTACGCATGAGTGCCACTGAGTATTTCTATGTTTACAGCAATCAGCCTGACTGTATCACATGCTGAAATGATGTGCAACAATCAGTGACAACCAGCCTGGGATATCATTTGAACATGGAAGTTTGATACATGAACACTATTTGGGGGGCGGCTGTAGCTCAGGAGGTAGAGCAGGTCGTCCAGTAATCAGAAGGTCACTGGTTCAAATCCCAGCTCCTCCTAGCTGCATCGAAGTGTCCTTGAGCAAGATACTTAACCCCAAATTGCTCCTGATGAGCAGTTGGCACCTTGCATCAGTGTGTGAATGGGTGAATCTGACAAGTGTTGTAAAGCAGTAACAGCGCAACCACCCAAATGAAATGGACTGTTACCTTGAGTAAACTTGTGGATTTCTTCGGCTCTGAACATTGTTGGAAGCATTTGAAATCATGTAAGTACAAAACTCAACAATTTATGGTCTAGGATTTTTTTATACATTTTAATGCAGAATTCTACACAACATATCTTATATCTCTTGATTTAGATGCTTGACAGTATTGTCTCTGCCAACAATGTTAAGTAACACTGATCTTGAAAGGAAAAAAGTTACATATTTATATGAATTTATACAATTAATAAGGCTTTTAATAGCAATAGGTGAGGTCAGCCATCAAAATCGTCCTCTAGATTGAACAGTTTTGCTTTGATTTCATCCAACATTTTAGCTGCTTGTCTTAATCAGACAGTGAACTGCTATCTTGACTGTCCTATGCTTTACAACTGGGCTTACTTCCTTGTATGTCAGGATTACAGCCAAATAAAATACTTAGTACACAACATGACATGTGCAGCCTACTCGCTAACAAACTCCATATTTTAGTTGCTTATATCATCCGCTCGCTGTTATATCTGCTGCTGAACACTGAATTTATCTGTACCACATATCATATAAACTGCTTATATTCACTGTTTTAATGTTATAATGGCCACTGAACACAATGTTTATATGTACCAAATAAACTGCTCATATAAGCTGCTGAACATTATATCATACACTGAACACATTATTTTATATGCAACACATCTTATAACTGCTTCAAGTGGCTGCTTATATCTGCTGCTTCATGTTTACAAATCCCTGAACGCAATATTTATATGCATGAGAACAATAAAAGGTATGGTAAGCTCACTAACATTACGGCATGACACCATTAAGCATTGTTTATGCTCACAGGAGGCTCTCAGTCTACAGCTAGCGTGCTCGACATGCCGATGTTAGCAGCTGAGGCTAGCAGTTGTTAGCTGCCTTATTTTCTGACATTGATGACGTTGTACACATGGCACCACGACTGACGGACAAACTTAACATGAGTGTACAGGGCGTTTGTGCACTTTTCTTACCTGCAAATATAAGAAGACTACTCTTGAATGAGTATAGGCTCTCTGTGCTGCTATCTTGACCTACGCATTACAACTGGGCTTACTTCCTTGTATGTCAGAATTACAGCGCCAGTCACTCACATTGCAAAGCCTATACTGACACATACTGGCAAAAATGGGTATTGCACAACAGTTACTTAAGGTGAAGCAGGTGAGTTTCCCCTGTTTTTAGTAGTGACACAAGGCGTTTTAAATTAGATTAATAAGAAGAATAATGGTGGAGGGACCAAGTTAATTACAAGAACTAATAAAATACTAATTTTGGACATAATCTGAACTAATAAAATGTTCAGGGTGTCACACCCTCCCCTACTTAAGAAAAAAAAAAACATGTTATATTTTGTTTTCAACTCCATAAACACTTATTACTGTACTACTGGTGCCTATTCCTGAATAATCAGTATGGTTACACACACTAATGGCATTTACCTGTTCAATAAAAGCATTCTTCACGCTATGTTAAATTAATTACATTTAAACCCATAATAGAAGTTACTACTGCTTAATTGATACACAATACCAAATCTTGTGCAGGATAACCAATTTTTTTAAGGTCTGTAAACAAGTTCACCCTACTGGGATGTATTCTCTACTGTAACTAGACTCAACAATCGGCTAACACTTTACCCTAGTCTGTTACCACACTCCCCATGTCTACAGTTTGGGGCACCATAACGTGTTTGTCACCATCTAAATTTCAATGTTTTGTACACAAAACAATGCATTTGTTTGCATCAGTTTGCTACTTTAGTCTCTAGCACACTGTCTGTATGTCTGTGGGCACCAGCGGTCTCCAAAGTGTCTGGGAACAAGGTGCTGATGTGCCCACCTCATTGCTGTCCATACCAGCTTGTCTGACAGTAGGTTGTCCCAGTGCATCATACGTCAGCATCCTTGGCTGCCATCGACACCCCAGATCTGTGTCAGAGTCTCTGTCTCCTTGCTGGTGTTGCTCCTCTTCATCAGATGTTTGCTCTTTTTGTTGATCCTGTAGGCAGTAGGTGATTTCTTAATTTTTAACAGGAGGGATGGCCCAATGGGAGCACCACCCTGCCCTGACACACCTATGTACACCACCCAAAGGACATTGTTGCAGGACACCTTAACCATAACTGTGACATTTCTAATTCTACAATTCCATTTTATCCAGTTATCTTCCTTCTCTCCCTACTACAATTGTCTTTTTTATTATTTATTATTATATTAAAGTAATGAGTAAATACAGCTTTAAATTGTATGCAGTGGACTGAGTTTATTCAGGCAGGGTTTTCTCACAGAGTGCGCTTCAATGGGGGATAAAACAGCTGGTGTCAGGAAATGTAACAGCTACCTCACTAACGGTTAAACTATAAACCAGCACAATAATGACAATTACCAACATAACATAGCCACCATGTTCTGAAATGACACACTAACATAAATTGCAAACTTTTGTTGATCTGGTAATTTTTTGGTTTTATACAATCGTCTGCACAGGGTGTTTTATTTTGAAGATCTGACGGATGCTCTATGCCGGTCCTGTGTCTTTGACTGCCTGCTGGCGCAATCTGCTCTGTGCAGCTTGTTGCGGCTTCCGTAAAAAATAGACCAGGCAGCCAGAAGCAAAGCAGCCGTGCACGGCTTGACTCCACTGTGCGCCGGAGCTGATCGCGGCCGCCTGTGATTTGTAACACACTATCTGCTACTAGCGGATGGAGAGTGATGGCAGGTTAACAAGGGGGATGCTTTTTGGTAATTTTGCTAACAAGGGGGACAGCATCCCCCCTCATCCCTCCTCAAATCGCCTACTGCCTATAGGTCATGATGATCCTGTGATGTCTGCAGCTCAAGTTCCTCCTCTTCTCCCACATCCACACCCTCTGGCTCACTGTCTCTTGTCTGCAGTTTTCCCACCTGTTGTTTAGATGCCTCAGTCTCAGGAGTTGGAGCATCAACTCTGCCTTTACGGTTGTGTTGGTGTGAAAATCTCCACACAAGTTCACCTTCATCCTCACTTTCCATGTCTGTGTCCTGGTGTCATGACTGTTGCTGAGATTGCCCTTTGTTTTGTCTCAGGCCCCTCTTTCTTTTGTCCTGTTCTTTTCTCTCTGTTTTTTCCACAGGTAGGCTGCCACACGGAAGCAGCAGATTTCTGTGCACTGTGCGGCTTCTGCCTCCTCTCCCTGGTTTGATTTCATAAACAGGAATGTCAGGGCTCTTTTGACTCACCACCACATACACAGCATCCTCCCAGTGTGAATGAAGCTTGCCAGGCCCTCCTCTTTCAGTAAGATTGTGGAGCAGGACTCTGTTGCCAGGATGAAGTTAAGCTCCGTAGGTCTTTCGGTCTTAGTGTCTTTTACCTCTCAATGCTTCTTTCTGAGCCGCTGTTGATGCGATTTCATAGGCCTCTTTCATTTGTGACTGCCACTTCGCCACATACTCCTCATAGCTTACTTGCTGCTCCTGTGATGGTAAGTTGAACAGGATATCTACAGGGAGTCGGGGTGTGTGGCCGAACAGCAGATAGTATGGAGAAAACCCAGTAGCCTCACTCTGAGTGCAGTTGTAGGCGTGTACTACTTTTGCCAGCGAGTTCTTCCAGTCTGCTTTTTTCAGTGTCAGTCAGTGTCCTCAGCATGGATAGGAGGGTTCTATTGAAACGCTCCACTTGTCCGTTGCCTTGCGGATGGTATGGAGTATTGTGAGAGCCAAGCATACCATAGACCTTTTGCAGCTGGGAAAACATCTGCTTATCGAATTCCCTGCCCATGTCGTGATGAATTCTTACTGGAAAGCCGAAGGTGAGTGCAAAGAGATTGAGGACTTTTTCCACCACTGTTTTCACTGACTTGTTTTTTGTTGCATATGCTTGTGCGAAGCGTGTAAAGAGATCCATTACCACTAAGATGTATTCATACCCATGTTTGCAGGTCTCAAGATGTAAAAAGTCTATGGGCACAAGCTCAAAATGGTAGGTAGTGGTAATGGAGGTCAGTGGGGCTCTGGTGATCTTGCTTCGTCGTTTCCTCTTTAGACATTCACAGGCATGTATCACAAAATGTTCCACATCACTTTGCATTCTGGGCCAGTAGAACCTGTCTCTTATTAGCCCCAGAGTTCTTTCTGCCCCCAAATGTCACATTTCCTTGTCATGGTGCTCTTTGGGGAGCAGGAGCTGATCTCTGCCATTAGCTCTCCTGTAGAGAACTCCATCATCATTTACATGCAATCTGCTCCACTG
Organism: Pagrus major; assembly: GCF_040436345.1. NCBI lineage: Eukaryota > Metazoa > Chordata > Actinopteri > Spariformes > Sparidae > Pagrus > Pagrus major. Next base: position 25,732,245 of record NC_133222.1, on the reverse strand, counting down.
TCTCAGCAGGATTCTGACATCAGGAAGTTCTGCTTTCAGGGCACAACCTTTTGGTCGATAGTCATTGGCTTTGAAGTGCAGAAAACAACCAATCACAGCATTTTTCTCCTGACTCACCCTGATTTCCTCTTGTGAAAGAGACGGCAGACAGTATGACAGTGCAGAGTGGGGTCTTGCACTAGGCTGATGGCACTCTGGTTGACTACTGTGGTCTCACAAAAGGTGTTCTCTCTCTGTAACACTGCACTCTCCACAGCAGCCCTGATTACATCCCTGCTTTACCTCTGCTGTGTACTGGGCCATGAACTGGTTGATGTCAAGAGGTAACCTGGATAGGCTGTCAGCATCTGCATTCTTCTTACCCGGTCAGTGTTTGACCGTGAAGTTGAAGTCACCCATCCACCGATGGCCTGTTGCGTTCAGTTTTGCTGTCGTTAGGACATATGTTAGGGGGTTATTGTCCATGTAGACAACAAAATGTGGGGCATAATAAAGGAAATCTCTGCATAAGCATATGCAATCACCTTCCTCTTGCCTTCTTTCTGCTGGTATAACACAGCCCCCAGGCCCTGTTGTGAGGCATCACAGTGGAGTATGAATGGCTCAGCAAAATCAGTGTAGCATAGTTATGTCTGGAGGCAGGGTCAGCAGCTGGCACAGCGGTTTTGCCACTTTAGAGAAGTCTGGGATGTAGACCCTGTAGTAGGAGAGGAAACCAAGGACTCTGCTCAACTCTCCTACTGTGGACAGTAGTCGGTCTTTGAGGGCTTGAACAGGAACGATCCATGGTATACCCCTCTTCTGATACCATCCGGCTGAGAAAGCGCACTTTCCGCTTGAAGACATCACATTTCTGTGGACTGTTTGACGCCATGTTTTTGGTATCTTTGCAGGACAGCAAGGATGTGGTCAACATGACTGTCAAATGGAGGTGAGTGGACTAGATTGTTGTCTAAGTATGGCTGGCAGATGACATCATGAAGGCCGCTCAGGCAGTCCTCCATACTCCTTTGGATCTCTGCTGGAGCTGAGCTGAAACCAAAGGTTATGTGGATCCATTGGTACAAGCCCCAAGATGTTATTAATGCTGTGAGGGGATGACTGTCAGGGTCCAGGAACCCCTGGTGATATGCTTTGCCCTGATCAAGGACTGAAAAACAGGAGGTGCCATGCAGGGAGTCGAGCATATCCTGGATCCTGGGAATCGGATGCCTGTCTGGTACAGATTTCCTGTTGAGTTCCCTGTAATCACAGCACAGCCTCAATTCACCTGACTTTTTCTGGACGCAGATGATTAGGGAGGAGTAGGGTCACCTTGACTCTGAAATCCACCCACGATTCAGGAGATCTTGGAAGTATTCATTCACCTTATAGTGCAGAGGTTTTGGCACTGATATGTAGGTTTTTCGAACAGGTGTTGCAGTGTCATGCAGTGTGATGTGCATGCTTAAGGTGGGAGTGTTCCCAAGTCCTTGTCATCATAAGCGAAAGCATGACATTCCTCTCATAACAGCTGTTTCACAACCTGTTGCTGGTCCTTGCTGAGATGGTCTAACTTAACTGGTGGATCCCACTGAGAGGGCTTGTGGTTGTGCTATGGGTGGCTAGTTACCTCATTTAGGTGGATGGGATGCTGCACAGTGTTTTGTTCAGCTGTCTCTGGTGTCTTGTCGGATGGGATACACTGCTTTTATTTCTTCCAGGTGTCCCAGAATAGTGCAAAGGATTAAGGTGACGTCAAGCTTGCTGGTATTAGCAATTGGGGTGGACTGTATGCAGACCTTTCCTCCCTGACAGTGACCAGTCCCTCTTGGATGACCAGACCCTCAGGCAGCTGCGATGAAACACTGGCTCTCTCCTGCAAACTGGGCTCCAACATGTGCACGAACGAATGTGGTCATTATCTGTTCAGCAGCTAGGTGTATTCCTCTCTTCCCTGTCTGTACTGTCCCCACACTTTGATTTGGATCCGGCGTCTGTAGTAACTTTAACACTGATTTAGCTGTATTCACTGACACTGAGAAGATTCTGCTGATTTTCTGAATGTTTTGTGATTTTGGCTGCCACTTACCCCATTTACCCACTACTTCTTAAATCACATTAAATCCAATAATGGGTTGTTCTGCAATGTTGGGATCACTGGATACTAGCATGGGGAGTAGAAGTGTCTTTTCACGGTCACAGTCACAGTGTCACAGTCCAAATAAAACTCTAAAAAAAATTCTATCCATCCATTATATGGGATTTCACTCCCATTAGCAGCTAATGCTACCAGTGGTTCTGCCCCCAAAAGCTCAGAAAGTGGCTTGATGGTGCTGTGTGGGAGTTGTTGCTTTCGCCAGTCATTGTTGATGAGGCTTGCCTGAACTCCAGTGTCCCATAGAGCCTCAACTGGTATGTTGTCTCCCAATGAGACTGATGAGCTTGGTTTGGCGTTGTGAGGGAACATAACCACTAGGTGGGTTACTGCTGGGCTGTGGGGTGGCAGGGTGAGTGTCTGTGTGGTCATTTGGTGGCTTTTGTGAAAGTGAGTAGGGGTTTTACAGGGACACAGAATTTACTTGGGACCTGGAGAGTGGGTGGGCTATTGTGGGTCCTGGTTCAGCAGCCCCCTCCTGTTTCCCTGAGTGAACCTGTTCTGCCTGCAGCCACGTGTCACCGACCTGAGTCTCTCTGCATGCCTCGCATCCTCTGACCCATGTTGCAGCTGGTGATGGCTGGGTGGCTGTCCTGGGCCTTGACTTTGTTGCCTCTAATGTCTCATTGAACATTTTCTTCACTTCAAGAACATCAGCCTTGAGACTGTTGTGTAACAACTTTTCTTGAGTCTTGGATGGTCAGAAGGTTTTTCAAAAAGCAGGAGTCAAAAATCATTATTGCCAGCAGTAAGAGCTGAGATCATACACAGACAATGTCCATGAACAACTGATCTGAGCTAATACATTTGATGTCTTCTTTTAAGCCTAAAAACTGGGAGTGTCCTCCCATGGCCTCTTGTTCTCAACCAATCCTTACTCTTCCTCACTTCTGCTGACATGGGTATTTTTCCTCAGAAAGTCCTGAGCTTTCCGAGGCACCTGCCTGTGCCCTGCCGTTCCTGACACCAATAGCTTCTACTCTCTGAGTTTGGCTATTTGAAAAAAAAGCAGGTACTTTCCTCAGAATACACCATTAGCTCTCAGTGACTCTGACTTAGCTTTTTTAAAAACAACTTTCCCTCTGAATATATCCCATTGGCTTAATCACTCTTCTTACTGCATTTTTTTAAAATAATAAAAGTGTGGTATATTTGGTTACATGATTTCACTCTTACATTTGTGGTTACATTTCACTTCAGGTTAACACAATACAGTGGTTCAATCATCAATTCAATCAATAGGTGCATGTTCAATCAAATAGTGCAGAGTAATACATGTTTTAACCATTCATTTATGACTCCTTCACATTTTGATTAGATTCTTTAACATCTCAGTACTTATTACCAGTTGTCATTAACCACTAACTACTTACTTATGGTTATATTAATCTACAAGACCCTCAATCAGCTTAGCCGTCTCTGGATCTGGCCCTTTACTCTGTCCTTTGTGGTGGCTTGTGTTCATCGCAATTCGTCTTGGCTCGTCTTTTGAGAAGGAACTGTGTCTTTGCTGTCCTAACAGTCTTCTCCTCCTGGCTGGTTCGCCAAATTATGTTACACACGTGCACAATGATGACAGTGTCCATCCAGGTGCCAGTGACTTTATTGCACAGAAAAATACTGCAAATACAACAAGAAGGCAGTCTTGAGTGAGTATAGGCTCTCCGTGCTGCTATCTTGACTCTCCTACGCTCTACAACTGGGCTTACTTCCTTGTATGTCAGGATTGCAGCACCAGTCACTCACATTGCAAAGCCTATACTGACACCTACTGGCAAAAATGGGTATTGCCGTACAGTTACTTAAGGTGAAGCAGGTGAGTTTCCCCTGTTTTTAGTAGTGACACAAGGCGTTTTAAATTAGATTAATAAAAAAATAATGGTGGGGGGACCAAGTTAATTACAAGAACTAATAAAATACTAATTCTGGACATAATCTGAACTAATAAAATGTCCACGGTGCCACATAGACTTACATTTTAAGCAACTTAGATGCAAATAACTAACAGTTGAATAGCTGCTGCATTAATACAATACAGCCTGTATCACACCCTTCTTTTCCAAGTAGTAGGGCTAAAATACGTTGGCCCTGAAGGGCAAACGACAGCGACAAAAAGAAAAACACAATGACAAAAAGAAAAACACAACCACAAAAAGAAAAACACAACTACAAAAACAAAAACACAACGACAAAAACAAAAACAAAAACACAACGACATTAACAAAAACACAAGGATATTAACTTCTACTGGAAAAGGTAGGTAGGCTATGACACGGATCATTGCTGATTGGATGAAAGCACGTCCGTATTTTTAACAGGTGGGAAAGGCTGCTTTACGCCACACGAGGTAGTTTACGGCTCGGATATGAACATGGCTACCACCGAAGAAGTTATCAGGGATTATTTTGATGCGGGACATACATATGAGGTAATAGTTGATATGCTGTCCATCTTTCATAGCATAACAAAGCGTGTTCGCACTTTGAAGACACGTTTAAGAGAAGCAGGGTTGTATAGGAGAAAGAATCATTCTCCACTTGCTCAGGTGAGACGAGCCATACTGACAAGAGCTGCGTGGGCCCGGGCAACTGTTCAGTTATCGGACTATGTGGCGAGTACTAAAGCAAAAACACAAGCTACGTGTTAATCGTGGTGTAGTGATGAGATTGTTGAAACAACTTAATCCACAAGGGATGGATTTGAGGACACGCCGGAGGTTTATGAGACGTACATATCACTCCATGGGACCAAACTTCATATGGCATGTAGATGGCTATGATAAGATGAAACCCTTTGGCTTGGCCCTCTCAGGATGTATTGATGGCTTTTCAAGAAGAATCATGTGGCTTGTTTGTGGGGCTAGCAACAACAACCCATCGGTCATCGCTTACAATTATATTCAATGTGCCAAGAGTGTTGGTGTGATCCCAATGAGACTAAGAACTGACTTGGCAATGGCAGCAATACAATGCACCCTCCGCCATGAGCATACCGACTACTATGCAGGCTCGTCAAGCCACAGTTATGGCTCATCAGCAGGGAATCAGCGTATTGAGTTGTGGTGGTCCTTGTTCAGGAAAGGAAGGTTGGTACATTTGTTTTTGATGGATTAAAAATACTGTTTTGTACATCAGGCCTTATAGTTGGCTATACATTGATGAATAATGCACCTATGCTGTTATAAAATGTGGTCTACTTCATAGAACTACAATCTTTTTTCATAGAAAATTGCACAATGCTATCAATAACAAGTCATATGCACTTGTACATTAAGTCCATTGCCCTTCCACGTAGGCCTAAGCATTCACACAATCATTTATTTTACTAATGATGGCAGCCGCATCAATGCTTTCCTGCAGTACTTGTAGTTTTAAGTTATTCAATCATGATGTTCTGCTCTTGTGTAATAAGCAACTTTGTATTTAAATGTATTCCAGGGCTCGATTTTGGATGGACCTATTTGGAGACCTAAGAGACTCTGGACAGTTTAATGGCAGCCATGAACACCAGGACTTACTAAGATTCTGCTTCAGTGATGTTCTGCAGAAAGACCATGATGAATGTACCGACCTCTGGAACAAGCACAGGATTCGACCCTCCAGACTTGCATCATGTCCTTGGGGGATTCCAAACGAACTCTATCTCTTGCCTCACCGGTAATCCATATCAACTCAGAATGAACTGACCATATACATTCCTTTAAAAATGCAAAGTGTTGTATTATAGCACAAAAGTCATGGGAAATACATTTGGATCATTACAGGTGTAGGCAAATTATAACCTTTACTTTACAGGCTAGTTGTATCTGCCCTTTTTTACCTTTGCATTTTTGTCTATGAAGGAACAAAATCAAAGTAAGAATAATAATTTGAAACTGCATTTTCCAAATCTTAGGGACACGTTTTTCATTTTGAATTATATAGTTGTCTCACTGTGCAGGTTTGGTTCAAGGGACTGCAGATTGGCTGTTGAAGATGGGGAACTTCATATGTTTCCTGAGTCATAGTTAATTGCAATTCACCACAACCCAGAAGACAATCTGTTGGTGACTAACTTGTTTATTGCAACTGTTATGCTCCATATGAAACATGATCAATGCAATCGGTGCAATACCTTGCCTTTTCCCCCACTCGCTTTAAACAGTGGAGTGTTGACTAGAAAATGAGGTAAAGTAAACTGATTTTACTTGGACCTCAAAACTTTGGAAAGGAAGATGACACAAAAGACCAAGCCAGGCAGAACTTAGAACTTTCTTGCCTGTTCTACTTGGTAACTTATTCTATCTTCCACACTTTTCAGAGACATCCAAAACCTGGCAAGTTTTGAATACCAAAGCCCATATTTGCTTTGAAAAGATTGTATGTTTGCAAGAGTGGAAGTGTGATTGTGTTGGCGCATGTATTTGCTAAGGGATACATGGACTCCTGTGTAAATGTGATGCATGGACGGGGTGTCATTCTTGCAGGTGGGATTGACTTCAGGCCTGTGGAAAACATGAACAACTCCTCCAGTGACACAGGTCCTTGTTCTGTAAAAGGAGCAGTCATTAGATACATTTCCATTCATGTAAATCGGATTTTATTATTTTTTCAGAACAGTATTTTACTTCACAAACCTTCATAGTCCATGATATAGTCTCCCCAGAAACTGAGTGCCAAGTTTTCTGTTGTCCTCCTGTTGCTCCCTGCTAGGCTGAGCTGTGGCATAAAGAGTTGTTCAAGTTCTGTAGCAGTCAGCCTCTTGTCCATGTGACACAGCACTGGAGCCAGTACACCGGGATGTTGGAAAAGGGCTCAAGAAGGCTGGTTAGTCCTTGTAAAGGATACAGATTAGTGAATTGTTGTAGGCAGTAAAACCCATCGTACATTTTTTTGTTACAACATACAAGGTAATTACTGTAGGCATATTATTTCAGACCATATACATTGTTTGTATTAGCCCTGAAACAAGCTGCATACTGTACTAATTTTCTGAATACTGTCTTTCAATTTTCATTAACAGTTAGAGGCACACCAGAAATGCGTCTCACGCAGGCTGTGTGGCTGCTCTAACCTGTTAACATGGGCACTGAAATGAAAATGATATATGACCAAGACATTATCATTATTATTTTTATTAGACCTACTGTAGAATATAAGTAGTAGCAGCAGCAGTAATAAGGCAGGTGCCCCATTGGATTTTGATGATTTACTTAGCCCCATTCAACACATTCATTCTAAAAACATCTAGCCTTACTTTTCAATTACACTGTAATTTCTGTCGATGATGTACCATTTAAGGTATTCTGCCACAACTGTGTGTCTGTCTTCCATGGAGCTGACATGCCTGAAGCATCCAGCAGTCTGAAGCAAGGAGCTGTGCTTCAGTAATACGTCTTGCAGAGACTCCAAAGAATCTGCCAACTCAATCTGAATGGGAGACAGGGAGGAAGGGAGAGGGAGTGAGAGAGAGAGAGAGAGAGAGACAGACAGACAGACAGACAGACGGGGAAGGAGGGAGACAGAAAGGGAGGGAGAGAGACAGACAGACAGACAGACAGGGAGGGAGGGAGAGAGAGAGAGAGAGAGAGGCAGACAGAGGGAGACCGACAGGGAGGGAGAGGGAGACAGACAGGGAGACAGACAGACCTGAAAATATACATAACATCAGCCAATTCAGATAATTGATATTTTAAGGCCAGGACAAAATAAACATATACCTTTAACATGTAGTTACATAGAGAGGAATGTGGTTTCAATGTTTTTAGTAATGCATACTTAATTTTTGAATATTATAGTTTTTCTGCACAGACATTTGCATAAGGGCTTCTACTGTAAACTCAACTAGAAGTACTGTACTTTTAAGCATTTCAATAAACAATACATTTATGACAATGACCAGTGCAGTCTCTTTGTCATGCCTCATTAAGAGCTCTCCCTATCTCATCATCTGTCACATCCTTCACATTTGCACAGAAACCAGGTTGTCCAACAATATGGTTCACCAGGTCCCTAGAGAGAAAATGTGGGCCTGGTCCTCCATGAACTATGGACACAGCTATCATCTTCCCTGCCAAGAAATACTCACTTGCTGGGGGGATGCACAGGGTGGAAAACAAACTTCATTGAGTCACGTAGCTACAGTACATCACATTACAACAAATATAAATTCAGTAACTAGAGGAATCAGAAAGTAAAGCACTTGAAAATTTGAATCCCGCATTGTTTACTGGCTTACATCCAACTATTCAAGGTCCAGGGCTGACAACAAACCTGTAGCATTGTACACCAAGTACCGACTCTCCGGGGGTCCTTCAAAAATGGGTCGAGACTGCAACTGGCTCATTAGAAGTGTCAGAAATTCTCGTTTTGGACCTCCAGTGTCTATTCCTTCCTCAAAGGAGCCTGCATCATCACTGAAGCAAATCCAATTTTTCAGAGAAGCTTGAGCGTCTGAACCCTCTGAATGCTCCATCCCAAACATTTGAGCGGGTGATATTGAATCTGCTGACAGTTTTGTGGTCAATGGCATCTGCTAATTCCGCAATGATCTCGGCTGCAGATATACCTGAGTCCCTATGACAATAGATAAAGAACAGAATAGAAAAGTATATAAAATACTTGATCACTTCTCATGGATACTATGGAATATGTTTTCATATGTTTTATCAAATTCATTTTTACAATGTACAGAAAAGAGTGGAAAAATGCCTTCCATTATGTTAACACTCTATAATATTTTGCATTTGACCTGGTTTTCCACAAAAAAGATAAATTACCTTGTTAAAAATTAGTCTGAACTTCATGCTGAACTCCTTTACACAAGATGTCTCCTACTTCATTAAAATGTCCATTCTTCAAATTATTTATACTGGTTTAGGTTTTTCAATAGACATGGTTTATAGCAAATAGGCTGCCATGTCCAAAAGCACTGATGTGGTCCTTGTAAAGATCTTCTGTATTTGACTTCACAGTGGTAATAAAAAAGGTTCAGTGATTACCGCTAATAAGACACAAAATTTCAAGTTCACAAGATTGCAGCCAATAATACTTACTTGGCTGTTTTTGCAGGGTCAGTGCTTATGGGTACAACATCACAATCTTGACTGTCGTCCTCAGCATCCTCAATTACAATAGGAGCATACAGCTGTGTGTACTTGCTGCAAATAACAAATATGTGATTAATTATGATTCAGCAGGTGCTCTTATCCGGAGCGACTTATAGTGAACCAACAACAGGGGCAGTCCCCCTGGAGCACCTAAGTTAAGTGCCTTGCTCAGGGATATAATGGCAGCAGCCCATAGGATCAATCTCACAACCTTCCGGTGATCTATTTGAAACCACTACCACCCCATGAAATAAACAAATGGTGAAACAATATATGGTGACATACATGACAGTGAGTGTTTGAAAGTGTGTTGAAACCCTAAAAGAAACACTACCTGTACAATGTGTTTTCCATTGTCTTCACAGCAGTTGCAGTGGCAAGGGCTGCATCTGCAACACTAACCATTGATCATTAATGTAGGGTATCTGCCTAGTGTAAGACCCAATAGCTCTACTCACTACCTTGGAGTAGTCTTCTTTCGTCCTCCAGAGTTGCACTCCAATGGGTCATCAGTGTCCGAAATAAACATCTGATTTGAGATTAACATGTCAGCATTAATATGAAAAAAAAGAAAAATGTGTAAAGCTGTGCTGTAATTGTACATTCCATTACAGTAATATCTAAATGTAATAGTCTGACATTTTTGATTTGATTTGATTTAACCTAATAATCTAATAGCAATGTCTACAGTAATAGTCTAATGTATTAATAGTACTAAACTATGTAATTATAAGAAGGTTTTACATTGATTATAAACAATAAAATCGGCACAACTACCTCTTCCATTACAACCTGATCTGATGCCCCTGAAGAGCTGCTTGAAAACAAACAGAAATTAAAAAGTTAATGCATGAATGTTTGCCATGAATTAAATTGATATGACAATGACATGACTGTGGAAAAGTGATTAGCTTGTTTGGGAGAGGGCTAGATGTGCAGGTGGATCCACTTTGATGTGAAAATTAGCACAACAGAAGGTTGCAAGGATCAAATCACAATATATTGTGGACTTCTCAAAAACTAAAAACATGTATCTAGTAAGAGCAAGTTTCTGGCTCTTTTGGTACAGGGCTGCTTTCATGCTGAAGTTCAAATGGCTGTAGTAAAACAACAAACAATCACACATTACATATGAAAATACAAACAATAATTCATTACAATTCATCACTAATACTAGTGGGAAAGCGATTAATCTGGCATTTTGAGATAATCTGCCGATGCCTCCTCTCATTAGGGCAATAAACAACAAGACCAGGTCAAAACCTAGTATATGATTGAAATGTTGGTCTTTTAATTTGAAATGTATACAGGAAGTAGCAGCATTCGGCTGACCAATGTCTGTCTGTGGGTCTTTTTATGAAAATCTCAGAGTCGGAGTCAGAAATGTCTGGCACTTCTCCAACTGTAAAACACAAAATAATTCAAGCTGTCTGGCACTTCTCCAACTGTAAAACACAAAATAATTCAAGCTGGCATTGATGTCTTAACTGTAGTCATTATTTACAATATAACATCATTTAACAGACACTCTTATCTACAGGGAACCAACTACAGGGACAGTCGTTCTGGAGCAACTTGCAGTTGCCTTGCTCAGGGGCAGAATGGTGGCTGCCCCTTGGATCGAACTCATAACCTTCCAGTGATCCATTTGGAAACCCAGATCCCTAACCACAAAGCCACCACTATTCCACTTTCATTTAATGATAAAGATTTAAAAAGTAGCTAAATCCAGGAGAAAGTGCTGAATGGAAAGCCGCCTTGACACACTGTGTCAGAAGCAGCTGGGTTTGGTTCAAGGTCAGATCTCTGCTTGAGCAATGGCAACATATACCTGCACAACAAGTAAAAATAGCTTTGCACTCAGCAGTTTCTTGGATACTTTGTTTTTTTTATTTCATTAACCAGCTACACTCTCTCTTAGAGAGGTAAAACAACTAGGGAGTTACTGATGGAAAAAACACTTACCTTCTTCACAATCCTTCTTAGAGCAGATGAAAATGTTGATTCGTTGATATGGTTTGCCTAGTTCTGCCTTGTATTCTTTTAGAATAAAAGGTGTTTGTGTCCAAGGGGTATTGATAACTTCAGATACATCTGTGCCGGCCCTGACCAATTTGGTGCCCTAGGCAAGATTTTGGCTGGCGCCCCCTTGCATCACAGTCAATTTTACAATTAATTTTCATACACTCACACAGAAACTACATGTATGTATTCAAGATTTAATTTCTTTTAAGTCAAAAATATCACACCAAATAAAAACTTAAGAAAGAAACAAGTGATAAATTAAAAATACAATATAAATAAGGTATTGCACAAACATATTAAAGAATATTCTATTTACATACAAAATAAAAACAGTCTGTATTCTTTGGGAGGAAACCTTTTGCAGCAGAAGCAGTGCAAGCTATCATTCTTTTTTGAGTACATCAGCCAGCTTCTTTTGATTTTTCCCCACTGACTAAGACTATGGTAAAAAAGTCATGTGGACACTTTCTCCCATCTTTGTTTTTGGGAAATGTGTAACTGTTTTTTATTTGAAATGGTCCTCTGTGAACTAACTCCTTTCTTACTTTGTCAGTTAGAAGAGATGGCCAGTCAGCAGGGTCTATTGGTGCAGCCTTTAGTCCTGATGCTGTGTCACTCTGGTGTGCTGAGGTAGAGGGGACAGGAGCACCTGATGCTGTGTCACTGGGGGTGGTGGTGAAATATTTTAAAAGTGCATCTGAAGAGAGAAGAGAAGTATATGTGACCACTGGATGTTACATTTTAATAAAAAACAGATACTTGGTGTGTGCTATACATAAGACTAATTTAGACTAATAATGAAAACACCTGAACAGGCCTAACGTTAACTTTCCAAATGTCCCTGATGAATTTAAGGTGGAGTAACATTAACTTACGTCGACTCAGCTATTTACTGATTATTAAACAATGCTACTACCATCCGAAGTAAGCTAGCAAGCTAACACTCTGCTCCAACAAGGTAACTATGATGCATTAAACTATTAATTTCATTCACTTCATCACATTGACATTACTGTACCTCTTTCTTTTTCACGTTTTGCTTCCTCTGTTTTCCTTCTTTTCCTTCCCTGGGCGCCGGATGGTTTCAGTCTTTTGGACATAGTGGTTCCGCTACAGTACTGATTTATCTCTCTCTTGGTCTTTGGGTCACGGTCCGGTCAGATTCAGGCAGCTCGCCTCTCGACCCCGCCCCCCACCCTCACAGAGGGCAGGCACAGTGCAACGAGCCAGCCAGGACCCAGAAAAAAGGCCTCTCCATTATTTAATAGGATTTGCTATAAGGTTATGTTGCTGTGGGCTTATATAATATTTCGAAATAATATTAGTAATAGCACTGGTAAAAAATAGTAATTTTTTTTTTTTTCTCCCCCATTTGCGGCGCCCCCCATGGATGACGGCGCCCTTAGCATTTGCCTATACTGCCTATGCCCAGGGCCGGCCCTGATCTGGATAAAGAAGGATGAAGGGTCCTTCATCCAAATCTTTATTGAAGTCCCTCATTTCTTTCACAGCCTGATGAAGAAGACTTTGAGCAGTGCTGTCAGGGTCTGTTGTCAAGGAAATTGTTTTGCCATGTTGTGGCTTTAAACCACATTTCTGAGCAGTCATCAAGCCAAGATTTATCTGTAATAGAAAACATATGTTGATTCTACATCTGGATTAAAGAACAATGCTTAATTCAAAAGTGATTGTTTCGCTGTTACAAGGCTGGCAAATGTTACATTTAGATGCAAAATGGATATTTACTTCAAATTCTAGTAAACAGCAGATTTGGAGGTACTTTTGGAAAACAAAAAACATAATGATCGATCTTGGCCAAATAATTGCTACTTAAAAATAATAATTTAATTTCCACAGTAGCCTACACAACATTTGATATTCATGATCAGAAATCAGTTGGAAAAAAAGGTAAAACAAGAAATTCAATGCTGTTTTGAGAGTTAATTGACTACAACACTGAAGCCTATATATATATATATATATATATATATATATATATATACATATGTATATATATATACATATGTATATGTATATATACATATACATATGTATATGTATATATATATATATATATATATGTATATATTTTAAACATTTATATATTTATACAAATATATTGGTTGTCATTAAATTGACCCTACTATGGGGCTCATGTTTAGAGAGTTGAGATTATGGGAACAACCTTTACTGTTACCTGAACTTTCCTTTTTTCCTTTTTCTTTGTCCCTTATTTTACCAAAGCAAATTTTTTGCCTTTCCTCTGCCTGTTTCTTCCAGTACTCCAGGAAGGTTTTTACCAATGGGGTTGGATTAGATGGAGGATTCTGTGATACTACAGGGAAACAAATGAAAAATGCGTTCTTGTGAATGGCAAAGCGTGCATTACAGGTGCATAAATACAACAATAGTGGTATAAATAAAATGCATGGCTAGACTACACAGGGCTCCCCCTATAACTTTGTTCAGGCCTGGTGGGAGACATGGGCTGTTTTCAGACACAAACTCCTGGCTTGTTTACCACGTTACAAAACTGAAGTTCACACAGGCTTCGCACATTCTCCAGTTTTACGTACTTACGTTAGCTGGCAGGGTGAAGACCGAGTAGACCTAACTTTACTTGAAATTTCCCAACTTCCAGTACAACTGGAGCGCAGCATGGCGCGTTTGGCTGTCAGCGTAGCAGGACAGTACATTTTTAAGTAGAAATGTAATGACATTATACCATTTTAACACATCTAAAAAGAAAAGGTAATGCCATTCCCGCTACCGTCTCTCCCTAGCTCTCTGTTGCTTGGCTCTCTTTTGTCTCGTTTTTTTAAAATTAGCAAGCCTAACGTTACTTTACTTACTACTTCTCAAGTTATCAAACGGAGAGAAATGTCCTCCCTTCCTCCTAGAAACGTTGTTGTACTCTACGATACTCTATATTGCCAGCTATACACTAATAAAGTGCCAGAGTATATCGTTTTCAACATTATTCTTAATTTTTTCGGAACCATGTAGCCTGCGGACCACCAGGTCTGAGGAACCAATTCACTACTTCATTAGCAACATTAACATTACATTAGTTAACTTACCTGATGGCGGTCCGTTGATGGGTTCAACGCCAAGCATGTCTTGAAGCCCCTTGCCACAACCACTGCAAAAGTTAGGCCTTTCGACAAGGTTTTCAGGTACCTTTCTGCCACAATGAGGGCAATACATCTTTGCTATTTTTTCTTAATCTGATGCTAAATGAAGGCCGTCCAAGCCCTAAACTACCTGGTGTGGTGTAAAGCAGCCTTTCCCACCTGTTAAAAAGACAGACGTGCCTTCGTCCAATCAACAATGATCCATGTCATAGCAAGTACTACCTTTTCCGGTAGAAGTTAATGTTGTTGTGTTTTTGTTAATGTCGTTGTGTTTTTGTTAATGTCGTTGTGTTTTTCTTTTTGTCGTTATGTTTTTGTTAATCTCGTGTTTTTGATAATGTGTTTTTGTTAATCTCGTGTTTTTGTTAATGTTGTTGTGTTTTTGTTAATCTTGTTGTGTTTTTGTTAATGTCGTTGTGTTTTCTTTTTGTCGTGTTTTTGTTAATCTCGTTGCATTTTTGTTAATCTCGTGTTTTTGTTAATGTCGTTTTTCTTTTTGTCGTTGTGTTTTGTTAATGTCGTTGTGTTTTTCTTTTTGTCATTGTGTTTTTGTTAATGTCATTGTGTTTTCCTTTTTGTCATTGTGTTTTTGTTAAATCATTGTGTTTTTGTTAATGTAGTTGTGTTTTTCTTTTTGTGGTTGTGTTTTTGTATTTGTGGTTGTGTTTTTGTATTTGTGGTTGTGTTTTTCTTTTTGTCGTTGTGTTTTTCTTTTTGTCATTGTGATTCCCCATTTGTTGTTGTCATTTGCCCTTCAGGCCCACCGTACTAAAAGCATAAACTTTGCACTGACTGTAGTGCTGACGAAAGATTCTTACTGCATCAAGGAGTTTATCCCCTTTATAGCCCTTTAAAGCTACATTAGGTGGAAATTGCCATTTCATGTGATTTGGCGTCCTCACAGTTTGAGAGCAACACCACTGTTGTAAATACAAATTATTTGTATGCCCACATTTGTCAAACTTAATGTAGGTGTATGTTTTGAAAACTTGTATCTTGAAGTAAATATTGAATGTAATGCTGTGACCCTGCCCTCTCACTGAAGTTACATAGTGCAAAAAAAAAGTGTTAAGTGGGCAAAGTGGCTGTAACAAAGACACCATTCACCCTATTACAGGACACTGTACCATCAAAATGATTTTGAGGCTGTATCAGTAGGTCATCAAAATCAGAATGATTTGCCCTTTTAGTTAGGACCATAAATATTCAAAGCAAATTTCCTGGGAATCTGGCCAGTTGTTGTCTAAAGTTTGGAAAGGTCACTCGACTAAAATTTCCTCCAAAAAAGTATCCAACAATGAAAGAACAAGAGGCAAGGCCATGGTTGGTTGTTTTCCTTATATATGAATGCACAGCCACAGTCAACTAAGAAAGTAGTGTCAGATCTACTCTGATTGACAACAAAGTGTTCAAGAAAAATTTGAAATGTGAATGTGCAGCTGAAAGGAGACAAATCCTTATGAAGGAGAGTGGAGCAGACCCCAGACTCTCACCACACAACTGCTAATGCTCAGTACTGAAAGTGCACACCCACAGACTTTCCAATATATCACCTGAGTCCACTCACTCATTTAAGGTCAGGGATTAAAAGGAGAAGACCATCAAATAAAGTTATAAATCACCTTCTACTAAATTAATGTTGGTTTACTTTTATAATGAACAGAAAACATTCTCAGGAGAAATTCCTGAAGGGGACACCAAAGGTGTTGCCAAAGTACTGTTATATTAAATGCATATATAGGAAAATTACCAGGCCTACAATTTAACTATACTGTATAACGACAGATAAGTAACTTCAGGATTGTACCAGCGTGTTAAAAGTACCACTATTTTGGCTTGGATTCAACTGTGAGGTAACAGGCAGAACAAAATGCAGTCATAACTGTAATTATGTTTGTTATTAAGGTAGAAGTAAATTAGTTTCAATGTTTGTAAATGTGACACCCCTGAATATTTTTAAAGACAACCCAGGAAATTGTCTAGCTGTGCTTGTGACAACTGAAACAGGGAGCTATTTTAAGCGAAACACTTTTTCTTTTCTTGTAATTCAAATTTTTTATTGAAATTTTCAAATTTCAAGACAAAACACAAAACAAAATGGACAAGAGATCGATGGTACATGGCATCCACAAACCCCCCATCCCCTCCAATCATGGCACAGACATCACAAGACATGGCATATGAAAAACAAATGACAAAACACCCAAATAAAAAAAAAAAAGTCAGTCAAAATCCAGTTTACAGTGCATGGCATGAAAATAAATAAATAAATAAAATAAAAATATGTTCAGTCACAGGGATCTCAGTCCTTCCTGATTTCAAACCAGGGTCTTCCTCAGTTTTTATGTGTGCCCAAAAGCAGTCCCAGGAGGTGGTCCCATCCTCCAGTTTACCTATTGCCTGTTGCGCATGGACTCATGAGATGCAGTCTCAGCCATTGCGTCCACCCATTCTTTCATATTTGGATGTTTAACTGTTTTCCAATGTCTCAAAGTGATTCTCAATGCAGTGATCAAACCAACCATAATAACAGAAAACGTACCTTTTGAAATGTTAGGTATTTGGGATTTGTCCCCTAATAAACATAATTCAGGGGTCAGAGGTATCGCTGAACCGAGCCAGTCTCTCCACATAATTTACTGTTTAACTATATTGTCATACCTCTTAAAAATGTCAGGCAGTATAGTGATTGGCAGCATCATAACCACATAATTAAATTGAGGGGCAACACTCATTGTTATAACATTAACCTTTCCCCACAGTGTAAGTCTGATCTTTTCTCACTTCTCTACATTAGTTTTAATTTTTCCTAACACTGGGTTAAAATTCAGTAGTGGCAGTTCATCCAGATCTTGGCTGAGTCTAATTCCTAAATACTTCATACCTTTAGGAAACTTAGAATATAATTGAATGGTGTCCATCAGATGTGGTAATGAGCTAAGTGGGTCAGTCACCACAGCCAAAATATCGTCTGCATAAAGCAATAGTTTGTGTTCCTGTCCTCCGACCTCAAATCAATTAATGTTATTATTCATCCTAATACTGACCACTAACGATTCCAAAAAAAATTATGAACAGTAAGGGACTCAGAGAACAGCCTTGACGGGTCCCTCTGGAAAGGCTAAAAAATGGTGACATTATCCCATTAGTTATCACTGCAGCTTTTGGCTCCTTATATAATATCTTAACCCACCTGCAGAAACATGGACCGAACCCAAGATGCGTCGGGGTAGAGAAGAGGAATCCCCGCTCCACCCTATCAAAGGCCTTTTCAGCATCTAAGGAAATTGCAGCTATTGGCGCATTTTTTGACTGGCTCAACCACATTAAATGTAACAATTTTCTCATACTATCTGTAGAGAATCTATTTTTCATAAAACCCGCCTGCTTAGGATGTATAATGTTGGGCAGGACTTGTTGAAAGCATAGGGCCAGTACCTTTGTTAGTATTTTGCAATCCAGATTGAGCAGGCAGATAGGTCTAAAATTAGATGGATCTGTTATATCCCTATCCTTCTTAGGAATTAAAGATTTTAAGGCTTCGTTAAAAGTAGGTGGCACCTGTCCCTTCTCAAAGGCCTCCTGATACACCGTCTGCAGAACTGGAGCAAGAATATCTATATTCTCTTTATAATATTCCACAGGGAAACCGTCAAAACCCGGTGATTTCCCGGTTTTCATTAATGAGACTGCCTTCCTTATTTCACCCTCAGTTATCGGAGACTCTAGTTTCGAGTAATTTAGGCATGTCAATGTTAGAAAAGAACATTTCTTGCTCTTTTTGATCAATACTGCTAAGCGCGGTCGATGTATACAGTTTCTCATAAAATTGTTGAAATACCTTATTTATATCTTTGACTGAGGTAACTAGGGTATCCCCCTGTTTAATGGCTGGGATGGTATTCGAAAAGTCCTTCTTTTTTACTTCTCTGGCTAATATTTTCCCAGTTTTCTCCCCACCCTCATAAAAGTTAGTTTTTAATCTAAACAGAGCATATGCTACTTTTTTATTATAAATTTCGTGCAGCTGGAATTTCAGCTGACAAAGTTCCTGATATTGTGACTCTGAATAATGCTCAGATAATTGATTTTTCTTTAATTTAATTTCCTTCTCCAATTCTTTGATTTTGTTCAAGCTGTCTCTTTTCTTTTGAGAAGCATATGCTATCAACCTCCCCCTTATATAGGCCTTCGACGTTTCCCAAACAGTTTTAATTTCCTCTGTGCTTCAAATATTTATTTCGAAAAAAGATTTTAAATCCTCACCCAACAATGTCTTGAAAGGTTTGTCCTGTATTAATGAGGTGTTCATTCTCCATCTAGGCCTCCCACCTTCACTCCCTCTATTAATGCTTGTACACAAACCATCCGCCCTTCTGCATCTTTAACCTCTTTCAATAACACAAACTGTATATTCCTTTTGACCACAATCATTACACCATTACGTGCACTCAACAGTGAACTGTGAAAAATGTCCTATCCATCTTGTTTTAAATCTGACCTACTCTCCCTCATTTAGGTGAGTTTCCTGTATGAAAATTATATCTGCCTGATTGGTTTTCAAATATGCCAATAACTTACGTCTTTTAACTGGATTTCCACTTCCATTAATATTCCAGGACACATATTTAATACACTTCCCTGTCATATTTACCTACATGTATTGTTGTACCCATGTCTGTTATACTATAAACACTAAAATATATCTGCCTATGATGTCTATCCCTTCCTGAGCTATGATTTGTTAATGCCATGTGCCCCATCAAAACATAAACATAAACACAAATACAAAGTGTGGAAAAAGAACATTTCCAACATTCTGAACACGTAAGGAAACAACAGATTAAACCCAACCAAAGTCCAGCCCGCAAGCTGCCTGACAGTCCCTCTTCTGCTGTCATATCAAACCTGAACTTAAAAAAGTAAAACCTTATCTGGTCCGTGGGTTACCGCTTCTCTCCTCCATCGATGGCAGCTTGATCAGGACCATCTCCCGCGACATTCCACACATCATTCCCATGGCTCATTCAAGTCCAAATATGTGTCCGTTTATCTCTTTTATCTCATAATCAATCTGCACCGTCCTCATGATCATTGTCGCTGGTGAATTTGTCTGCATCTGTCGCTTTGGCGAAACTCACATTTTCCCCTTTCCACTTAAACCTCAGTGTGGCAGGATAGGCCAATGTATACTTCACATTGAATTCCTGAAGTTTGCGCTTCACAGCAGTGAAAGCCTTCCTTCTCTCTGCCAGCTCTTTGGTCATGTCAGGGAACACAGAAAGTTGACATCTTTCCCACTCTACTCCACGCTTTTCTCACCTTTTCCCTCGCTGACTGTCTCAGGAAACGTATAAGTACCGGTCTCGGAGTTCGGTCTGGGTCCGGCATTGGTGCAAGCGCCGGGTGGGCTCTTTCAATCTCAAACCCAGGATCGACACAAACTCAGAGCCCCTCGGTCAAAATCTTCTGAACACAGCTACAGTGTCCCATTGGTGCCAAAAGTCTCTTTCAGGCCAATAAGTCTCACGTTGTTTCGTTTGCTTAGGTTTTCGAGGGTTTGAATGCGGTCCTCTTGCCTTCAACTGCGTCTAGCCACTCCGAGGTCTACTCCAGACGGACGCTACGTGTTTCGGCCTCCTAGAGTATCTCCTGCATGGCCGCCACCGTTGTTTTCAGCTAAGTCGTTGTCTCCTTGATAGTAGAAACGTCTGTTGCTACAGACTTTAGTGTGGCATTCATTTTAGTAATTTCTGCGAACAGACTTTCGAAATGGGGTGGCGGGTCGCCATTGTCATTACCGTGTTCTGGGTGGACACATGGCCAGTGCTTTTGAAATACTTCAACGCTGACATCTGTAATTCAGTCATTTACTCCCCCAAAAGAACTTAGGTCCTTTACTCAATCAAACAGCTCCGAAACTTAAAAGGAATGTGAGCCACTAACTAATAATAATTTACAAATTTACATGTCGGAAGGTGGAGAGCCCCTAACCAGCCACCATCTTGTTCGCCGCACCGACGTGACTCCTCAAACACTGTTTTTCTAACCGAACCAAGCGTCATTTTGTGCTTAAACCTTGAACTTTGTGACAAGAGAAAAATAGCACCTTTCTTTAAAGTTAACTTTTGCAAAATATCTACTTACTATGGGCCACCAGCACCACGCTGAGAGATGCTCCACACACAGGTGTATTAGGTACAGGTTGAACACATAATTTGGCACCTTTAATTAGCAAGTGTTTTATTGCATATTATTATATACATTCAAATTATAGGTTTTCACTGATAAAGGTTATTGAGGGTGACAAATGTCTCTTTTCCCTAGAAAGCTGCATGCTGGCGACTCAAGCATTCTTGGAGAAAAGGACTTTCAGGCCAGAGGCCTGCTACATCTTTGTGTCCTGACCAAAATCGCCTGCACACCTTCACAAAGAGTGCATGAAGCAGAGAGAGACAGAGACAGAGACAGAGAGAGAGATATGCAGGACCCCACACCAACAAAGGCCGATGGGACAATCGACACAAGGCCTCCCTCTTCATCCTCATCAGACTCAGTGGCTGTGTCCGAAATCACTCACTACTCCCTATATAGTGCACTACATAGTGAGTACGCCATTTTATAGTGCTGTCCGAATGTCTAGTGGGAATTATTATACCCTATATCGTGGACTCAAAGTATCCCACAATGCATCGTGAAAAGTAGTGTACAACCGATGGTCACTAACCAAGCAATATTTACCATCATGCATTGCTCTGAGACTTGTATGCAATTTCGAGGTAAATAGGGTCTAACTATAGCTCTTTGATCGCACGGTAAAGGATAAAAGCGATAAAAGAGACAAAGGATGTGGCGATAAAATGGTGTGTGTGTATATATACACATACATGTATATAGTATATATATTTTATATATACAATCGGGATGTACATTAAAATGCTTGTGTTTTGACTCAATATTAATGGTATACTTTTTAAATACTCATTATAATATATATTTAAGTATTTATTATGGATAGTCCACAACTGGCGTTGATGTATGACGTTTCAACTGTGCGACAGCAGTGAATTAACGGCGCCTGAGTAGTGTCCGAAAGTGCTTTTTTCTTTCTGCCGATGAGCTCCCTATATAGTCTACTATGTTGGACTCCCTATGTAGTGACTAGGGAGTAGGGAATGAGTAAGTGATTTCGGACACACCCGGTGTCTCCTCCTTTCCCTGCAGCCTCGTGAGGTAAAACAAACTTTCCAAGAGTTGAATATGATTCATGGTTTGCAGGTTCCACAAGTGTAGGCTATGATAATAGGGCTAAATTGAAACTGAGATTTCCTGCTTTCTTCCCAGTTACTCTCAATAATCTCAGTTTTGAACAATGCAAGCACAGTCTGTTTAATGGGTCCTTCATTCAGAGTTCAATTGTAGTACTTTGGAACAGCTCCATTTACACCTGGTCCCAATCCTTGAACCTCTTTGTTCTTGTTAAAGGGTCTTGTCACCGCATCTTAGTCTGTGTATTGTTGCTGTCATGTCTTTGTCTGTAGGTTAGTAAATAAATGTTTGTCTATAAAAGCGTACATTTTACAGTTCGGTCACTGAACACATTCTGATGTTGTTAATGCTTTACTTAAATTATAATTAATTATTTCATCTAAATTAATATGTGTGTTAGCCCTCATGCAACTGTTGATACATTTTATCATTGTTTTTTTACTTTCATTTCTGGATCATTTTGGCTGTATTAATGCATATTGCATACATTTTGGCAAAGGTGTTTCTTTATTTTTTTTTCCCTTAAAATTTCACTGTCTTAGAAAATGCTTTCTGCACTTAATGATTACATACCCACATAGCATGTGATATAACTCAAGGCAAATCACAACCGCAATACCAAACTCGCAATTGATGCACCCCTTTTACCAATCAATGGACCACAATCAAACACACCTCATAGTCTGCTTATCTCTTAAAAAGGGCTAAATCTTCCTACTTTGTTCTTCTCCTTGTCTTCTTTCTTCTACGTTTCATCTGGTTACATGTTTATAATTTGCTAAAAACTAAACTATAAATAAACTATTATAACACACAGGAACCAAAATGCCAGGATAAACAGCTAAAATTGAACTGACAATGAGAGGTATGGAAAATTAAGATTCTGTTTTGTTTGTGGCATCATGTGAACAAACTGGTATTTAATGGGTTAAATCCTGAAAATGAATGAATATTTGGTAGTTATTATCAGGACTGATGTTGGTGGAAAGTTGAAAATAATTAATATATAGTATTTTTATGGCAGTTTTTGACATGGAACATTTTTTGTACTAAATGTTGTCTGAGTAATTTGAAAAAAAATGTTTTTTATCAGTTGCATTTGGGTTAATAGGCCGATTCTTGACTGTATAACAAGAGTGGTTTATCGATGTTATTAAGTGGACAGCTGTTATCTTGGTGGACAAATAATTAGCTGGTTGCTTAATAACTTTTATTTGCACTATGTAAATAATTCTAATTCTAATCTTACAGTAGGGTTTAGGGAGAAAAGTACTTGCTTAGGTTTAGGAAAACATGGTTTGGTTTAAGGAAGACCCTTTCACAACATTAAACATGTTTAAAAGGATAACTTCTGCCAAAGGCATATTTTTCTGGTCCAAGATGTTAAGCTATGACATTACAAAAACTAGACTTATCAGTTGCAATTTTGGTCCTGGAGCAACATTAATTATGATGTTCCAGTAATAACACCAGCATGGTGATATTATATTGTGTCATGGAGTACAGAGTCAACATATGTTATGCAAATGTTGTTTTACCCCAAAATGAGGACAGCAGCCCCAGCAACTGTCATTATCATTCATTACTTTGCTAATTTACTTACTTCGTCTATTTATCCTATAATACACCACAAAATTTCAACAATTGTTCCCAAAGTGAACATTATCAAGTATGTAGAAGAATTTGACTTAGACTGGGCTTTTTCTCCCCTTTTTAGGGAGTGTGCTTTTTACTTTCCAAACTAAACAAATGGTCATTGTCAATCATGCTTGGGTACATGAATGAAAATGTCTCCCACACAATAAGGGAAAACTTAACAATGCGAATGAAAGAACAGCAAAATAATTTCTGTCGTTTTCAGAAGAAATGTCATTTTTTTACACCAAGGGTACTCTTTGGTCTCTGCTCTGTCATTCACTCAACCTTACACAAATGGAGACACATGTATATAAAGCCCATAAATAAATCCCAAATCTAGTCCAAACTGATCCTCTACGCCTTTTGTATTAATTCTCTCTATGCCTGATCAGAAAAGTGGAACATGAAATTCTTCTTGATTCCATCTTCAAGTCCATCAAGTGTCATGGTCCTGTCATTTTGGTTTCATTGTGTATTTTATGTGTTTTCTAGTTTTATGTTGTCTTTTGCCCTTTTTCCAGTGTTTTCTTGTGGTACTCACCGGCCTGATTTTCCCTCCACACCTGTGTTCAAACTGATTAATTAGCCCGGCCCTGTTACCTAAGTTCTTCCCCAGTCTGCTTTCCTTCATCACCTGAACTACATCTCCCTCATTTGCCTTTCCCTCCTTTCAGTGTTTTCCAGCTTTTCCAGCCTATCAGCCCCTTCCCTGTTTCTAATGTTTTTCTCATTTCCCTCACCTGTGTTTCTCCGCCTCACTACACCTGCACCTCATCCCCTCATTAGGTCTGCTTGTATTTAAGCCTGTGTTGTTCCCTCACTCTTTGTTGGTCTGTCTGTTCAGTTCTCATCATCACGTAACTCCTGTTATCCTGCATTCCTGTGTCTTTTCCCTGGTCCTCCCTGTGTTCACCTTGGATTTATGGTGTGTTCTCTGTTTCTGTTTTACGGTTGTCTGGATTCCCTTCATTTGTCGACCTTCTGTTACCTGCCTGTCTTGTTACTTGCTTATCTTCTTTTGGATTTTGGATTGTTTGGACTGGTGATCAGCTTTCATTAAAGCTCATTTTCTGTCTGCTCCTGTGTCTGCATTTGGGTCCTGTTTTTGTATGTGTGACATCAAGTCCATCCTTTTTAATTTAATTTTGGAGTACATATTGTTTCTTTTTCCATTTTTCTGTTGCATAAACTCATGAAACCACAAACCACAGTGTTTGATCAGATCAGGCATCATAGCAATGCCAGTGCCAGCTGTAAACCAGACAAACCCTGAGTCAATCAAATGGCCTTAACAACTGTTCACCAACACCCACACACTGTGAGTTAGTCACTGCCACCCACATTGTCTGACTAATAGAGACTTCTCAGCCTCTCTCTCTGAAATTCTCACACTGAAACCAGAATAACATTGTACAAGAGAGTTCACATGGCATTCAGATGATTTAGGATTTCTCGTGTTTTGAGGGATGACTGGAGCCTATAGCTTGTGAGGTTCAAGGGAAAGACACTGAACCCCAAAACTACCATAGCTATCCAAGTCTTCAGTGGGTGATGTGTTTTGATGTCTCTTCTTGGCACCTGTTTCATCCATTTTCAATGACAAATTAAGTGGAATGTTTGCTTAAACAAGCGTATTGACGAACAATGCACATCAGGCAAGGTCATTTGCACATGCTCATCTCCGCCTCTTAGGTTGGGTTGCCAGTAACCACGACATATAATCCTTAACAGAAACTGAGACACAGCCATTTAATTGGTATATCTATGAAATAATTGATGGAGGAATTACTAATCCGGAGCACAACGGGAGAAAGATTGATTATTATATGTTTTAACAATTTGTTGAAAGAAGAGCGACTGAACTTAATCATAAAAAAAGCAGTGCCGGCATTGCACTTTCATAGCATATAGCACTATTAACCAGTACCACAACATAATTAATTTTGAATGTTTCTGTCCTGTCTTGTTGTGTATATAACTGATCTCATATTGGAACAATGTCTATAAATTCTCTTCCCAAATTTGCAAGACATTTTCTGTACGGAAAAATTCTCTTTAAAGTGATACTGTATGTTGTTGCATGTTTTATGTCTAAATGAAATAAAAAAAGATAAATGGAAGAGATAATGGAATTATTAAATCAACATAATGGATAGGTTCTAGAATATAGTTCTAAAGTTACTCACCTACTTTATGGAGGAATCATCTGTGTGTGTGTGTGTGTGTGTGTGTGTGTGTGTGTGTGTGTGTGTGTGTGTGTGTGTGTGTGTGTGTGTGCCCTATGATGCATTGCATTTTCAAAAGACCAATTTGGCCACAAGTCTGTCAGTCATTTGTGCACGATGGGGCCACAGTATGATGCCACCACGGCTGAAAACTGGCTCCACCGGAGCACTGGACCCTGATGGAGAGTGAAGGAAGAGCCTTCATGTTCATTGCCCAGAACAAGTGGGCGTTCTGTCCTTCAGATATGTCAAGGTAGTGACTTAGCTGTTGTGCTGGACTGGTCTCAGCATCCTTCTTCTGCCTCTTATGGTATGCGGCAAACAGCCCTCCCCCTTGTTCATGGTCCTGTCGCTCTTCCTCATCAACAAGACACACAGGTTGCTCAGTCTCTGCAGCATCTTGCAGGATCAGTTCTGAAAAAAATATAGCAGAAACACAAAAGCCCTTATTACTATTAGTGTTGGTGATGCAGTGGGTTAAACTGATTAATTATTATTGTTGCAGTCAATTAGATTACATTATGAGAAAAAAAAATTATATTAAACTCAATAATATTTACCTTTCACTTGTTGTGCACCTCTGCCTTGACCTCACGATTGACCAGCAAACACAAACCAGCAAACACATCTTTGAATGTTGTGCTCGTCTGCAGCAGGGCAGGTTTTTTTGCCACAGCAGCATCTACTACTTGCTGATCTTCCAGGGTTAGGTCAAGCCAGAGCTCTGGGTCATCAAGATGATCCTCGTCATGTACTTCAAGTTCTTGTTCAATGGGGAAGCACACCGTGAATGCCTTTCGCATGTTGGTGGCATTGTCACTAATAATTTAGTCCAATTTATCATTAATGTTGTACTCAAATGGCCACAAATTGCTCACAGATTCTTTCAGCTGTGTGTGAGCCTTTGAAACAGTTGCATGCCAAGAGAATGGACTTAAGCTGTAAGTGAGTGTTTCTCTGAGTGTTTCTCTATACAGTGCACAGTGACACCAAGGAACCCCCTCATCTTTCGATCAGACGAAATGTCCATGGTGACTGAAACATGGTCTGTGTTGCTCAACAGAGTTTTCAATTTTGAACGATTCTCTGCAGCAAAGTTCTCTGCTTTTTGATGTCAATGTTCTGGGACACGCTGGGCTTTACTTACTGTCAACTACTGTACAGAAAGTGCAGAAAACTCTTGTTTTCAACAGACAGGGGCAAGTTGCAATCAATAACCAAGTCGGACAGTATTGCATTGATAATAGCTTTTTGCTGTGGATGACTCATGCTGACTCTGGTATTCTTCAAATCTGTAAGAGGTTAGCACATTAAACAGATGTCAGAAAATGCCTTATAGCCCTACATGAATTGCAGATAAAACTACTCTTTAGTACTCATATTATTAATTACATTTTCAACATCTAATTATCAACTCTCTCTCTCTGTGTGGTTACAGTAACAATAACATACACTCAGTTACCAGTTTATTAGAAACAACTGTTGTCTAATACAACAGTCCTGCAATAAATCCTACCTTCATGAAAACATGTTCAGTCTTTGTTGAAACTGTTTGAGACAGGTATTGATTCAACTGTATGGTCATTTTGGTGGATGTAGTTTGTGGTGCTGTTGGACGGCTTTGCCTTATACTAACAGGTGTTTCTATTATTTTTTCCATCACATTTACATCCAGGAAAGGCTAAATAAAAGACACCTCTCAGTATAATACAATACAGTTCAACAGTACCATAAACTACGTTACATCCTCCAAAATGATCATACAGTTGAATCAACACCTCTGTAAAACAATTGCAACACAAACTGAACATTATAACCTTCATGGAGGGAGGATTTGTTGCAGCAGTTGTATTAGACAGCATTAGTTTTAGCTAGGTGCACCTAATATATGAATTGGCAACTGAGTATATCAATGTATATCAACATTTTGGTTTTTTTTGGAGCAGCAGACCAGAGACACCAACAGCATCATCAGCAGCTGTATTTCAATAAAGCACGTACATTTTACATGGCCTCCGGGCATCTTTTCCTGCACTAACATTACACACTCTAATGGTTCAGATGCTGGCACTGTTAGCCATGAAAGGTGCCTCACTTGGTACGGAGGGGAGTCAATCTACGCTCCCCTTCCTCCCCAGCTGGGGATTATATATGATTAGTCTCGTTTATTTAACTAATGTTAGCTAGCTAGCAAAGTTACTTCGCTGTTAAACTAGCATTAACTAAGCATTACCTCACTAGCTATGTTAATATTAGCCTCAACTTACAGTTCTTTGTGCAACTTCAAATGTCGAACAAAGTTAGAAGTTGTTGAGTCTCCGTCTGTAATTCTTGACCCACAAGTTGTACATACTGCAACTCGTTTTTGGTTGACCACCAAGTAGTTTTTGTAGGTGAACAAAATGATCCTTGGCATAATTTTTCCAACTGTTGCTCTTTGGTTCAAACCAAACAAAGTGGATATGGGGAACTGGGAATGAATAGTGTTAATTTTAGCGTTAGTTCATTTAGGAAATGAAGGGAAATAAATTGATTTGCGGCACAATTTTAAATGACATTTTAATCTTTGGGCTTGGTGGAAAATATCAAGTATTTTCAAGTCAATAGGCTCAAGTCCAAGTGAAGTCACGAGTTGTTGGTGTTAAAGTCCAAGTCAAGTTGCAAGTCATCAAATTTGTGACTTGAGTC
The DNA here is from genome assembly GCF_040436345.1 of Pagrus major. NCBI lineage: Eukaryota > Metazoa > Chordata > Actinopteri > Spariformes > Sparidae > Pagrus > Pagrus major. The sequence goes on along the minus strand of NC_133222.1, from coordinate 25,704,042 downwards.
CGACTCGAGTCCAAGTCATGTGACTCATATCCACACCAATGTTTGTCATGCCCCTACTTATTTTAACTATGATCTTTTCCTAAACCTAACCAAGTAGTTTTGGTGCCTTAACATAACCAAGTAGAGTATACTCCTGGACAAATATAACTCCAATACAAGTGACTTGTATCACTTTGTTGTGATGACCAATGACCAAAGTTGTTCAGTCGAATCTTTACCTGAGTAAAAGTACTGGAGCACTTGCTTAAAAATCCTACGGATGCTTGATATTTCCTTTTCCTATTTCTACACAGAAAAAAAAAAAAAATTCTCTTGAAAAAAACAAACATTTTAACAAATTATGTGTGGAGCTGAGTAAAAAAAAAAAATTTCAAGAGGAAAGTAAGACTCATTTTTCAAGTGTTTGCTTCTGTAATACTCATTTTGACCACAAGAAGCTGCATACAAACATTGTGGAGACTTACTAACTAATACCCCTTTTCCACTGGTCAAAAATCCCACTTAAAGATGGACTCTAGGGGGCGTTTGACATGTGAGGCAGCGGGGTCCTGGAGCTCTGCATGCAACTTTTAATCTAATTGTTCATAAGAGTGCTTAATTCCGATAAATATACTAGAACTTTGTCTCAAAGTTATATAACGTCAGTCGGTTTAGTTGGGTGGAAAATATTACGTCTACACGGAGTTGTTTGTGTTTAAAACATGTCTGGTAGTGGCCGCGGGAAGGCTGCTAACTCAGCTGCTAGCAGGAAAGTAGCCAGCTCTCCCACTGAAGCTGATGCATTGCCGTTTTCTCCGGACTCTGTCGGTAAGATTATGGCGGCGATTGAATTGCTAGGCACGAAAATGGACTCTCAGACGGCTGCCCTCCGAGAAGAAATAGTCTCCATTCGTCAGGAGTTGCACACGACTGTCAGCTCTCTGCAGTCCGCTAACGCACAGTGCGCTAAGCGTGTTGATGACCTCGAGCAAGCTACCACCGAGTGGACCTCAACAGTAATGACTCTTGAAACCACAGTGAAGCATCTGCAATCAAAAGTGTGCAACTTGACAGAGAAGTGCTTGGACTTGGAGGGTCGCAGCCGTCGCCAGAATATCCGTCTAATTGGAATAGAGGAGGGCGAGGAAGGGAGAGACCCGCGACAGTTCTGCGCTGATGTGCTGAAGGAGATATTGGACCTCGAGGACACTCCACGTCTGGACCGTGGTCATTGCTCACTGGCACCAAAACCCCGTGAAGGAGAGAGACCCAGACCCTTCATAATCCGCGTACACCATGGGGATGTGAAGGACCACATCCTCCGCATTTCGAGTCGGAAGAAGCAGCTGTTCTACAAGGAGAAGCGAGTGCACATCTTTCCCGACTTCACTCCAGAGGTAGCGAAGAAGCGCGCAGCCTTCACGGAGGCGAGACAGCTCCTTAAAAACACTAAGGATGTCAAATTTGGACTTCGCTTTCCAGCTACATTCCGCATCACTTTCAGAGAGAAGGAGAAATCCTTCACTGACCCGGAACTGGCCGTATCCTACATAAAGGAGAAAATCCTACCGCCGTGATGATCAGGTATTTACTGGTGGACATTAAAGTGTTGAGGTTTCTGGTTCACATTTAGACCAGACTTAGTGTTATGTGCATTATTTTGATCGCTGTTAAAGTTTTAGGCCATTGCCATAATAGGCGATTTTCTTGTGACACTTTCCCCTGACTATACTGAATAATGGGCTATAAATTGGCCTAGAGGCAGTGATAGTTACTGATTTTGAACAGTAGTCAACTTATACAATCTGTAGCTTATCAATAAGGTACAATGTTTTTTTTACGGTAAAGTGGATACTGCTACTGCCTGTTTGTCACTATACACAGTTGTAGTATTTTGCACTGTTAATTTTGTTTTCTTCTGTTCAGTTGCTTATGGAGCTTTGGGTCTAATTAGGTTAGTTAGAGACCCAAGAAAGCGAGTTTTGGCTCTTTGCTGGAGGGTGTATGCACTATGTTTGAGTTAGTGCGGAGGGGGGGTGTCGTTTTTTTTTTTTGTTTGTTTGTTTGTTTGTTCTTTCATCTGAAGGTCTTGTATTGTTTGTTTGTGTTTGGTCCACCCATGGTTGTATTTTATTTCATTTGTGGTCTTTACCAGAGTTCTTATATGCGTCAACACAGAACGCCATGCCGGGTCAATATCACCATTTACACTGTCATGCATGGCTAGTTTAAATACACCTTGCGCTAGGAGTGGGCAGTCAATTAAGTTTACTAACTGGAATGTGAAAGGTCTAAACCATCCCATCAAGCGCTCCAAGGTCCTGGCTCACCTTAAGTTTTTAAAAACTGATATAGCTTTCCTTACTGAAACACATATACGGGGGTCTGGGTGTATTGCTCTGAAGAGAGGTTGGGTGGGACAGGTATATCATTCAACTTTCCAAGGGAAGGCGAGAGGGGCTGGCATTTTAATCAGCAAATCAGTACAATTTATTTCATTTGAAATCATATCAGATCCTAATGGTCGTTTTGTTATTGTGGTGGGCAAACTTTACGATCTGCCTGTAACATTAGCCTGTGTATACGCCCCTAACTGCGATGATTCTGTATTCATGAATAATTTTCTGTCAACTATACCATATTTAGACACTCATCAGCTCATATTAGCAGGCGACTGTAATTGTGTAATTAATCCCTTGTTAGATCTTCCACTTGCGTCATCACTAAATCCAAAACAGCAGAATGCATAGAAAGTTTTTTGCAGTCCTGTGCTTTGACTGACCCATGGAGATTTTTTAACCCCACAAAGAAAGAATACTCCTTTTTTTCACCTGTACATCACACCTATTCACGCATAGATTATTTTTTCATACATAAAACATTACTGTCCTTTGTAAAGTCATGTGACTACAGTAGTATGGTTATATCTGACCACGCTCCTGTGACGCTGGTTTTAAACCTCCCCAACCATAAACCAAACAGATTCAGATGGCGGTTTAACTCTCTTCTTTTGTCAGATGAATGTTTCGTTACTTCTGTTAATACCCATATAGACATATTTTTACAAACTAATTTAAATAATGAAACTTCCCCATCCCTGCTTTGGGAGACCCTAAAGGCCTACTTGAGGGGGCAGATTATTTCCCTTAATGCATCGATTCATAAATTATGAAGGGCTAGACAAACAGAACTTATTGGTCTCATCTCTGATGTTGACAACGCCTATGCTAATGCCCCCTCCCCAGAATTGTATAAACAGCTTGTTTTGTATCAGGCTGAATTTGACATGCTTTCAACTGGCCAGGCTGAACGAGCTATGCTGAAATCTAAACATAGGTTATATGAATACGGAGAGAAACCAAGCAGGGCTCTTGCCTACAGTCTTAAGCATATTATCACTACTCATGTAATAGATCAAACTGAATCTGAGTCAGGACTGCTATCAGACCCAGAGGATGTTAATAAACGGTTTTGTGAGTTTTATTCTAATTTATATACTTCTGAACCTCCCACTGATCTGAGGCTAATGGATAGTTTTTTTGAAGGTCTGGATATTCCTACTGTGGAAGATAAGTTTAGGGAATCCTTAGATAGCCCCATTTCTTTGCAGGAAATTAACCATGCCATTTCATGTATGCAAAGTGGGAAATGTCCAGGTCCAGACGGCTTTCCTAGTGAATTTTAAGAAGTCAAGAAGTTCTCTGGAAAATTAGGCCCCTTGCTCAAAGATGTATTCAATGACAGTTTAAATTCCCAATGTCTCCCACAAACGCTACGCCAGGCATCTATATCTCTTCTCCTAAAAAAAGGCAAAGATCCTCATAGTTGTTCCCCCTACCGCCCTATTAGCCTTCTCAATGTTGATGTGAAGATACTGGCTAAGGTGCTAGCTCTTCGTCTCGAATCTGTCTTGCCCACCCTTATTTCATCGGATCAGACTGGGTTTATAAAAAAACAGACATTTATTTTTCAACATCAGGCGTGTATTCAATATACTTTATACATCATCTTCTTCTCAGTGTCCAGAGGCACTTTTGGCCTTGGACGCTGAGAAAGCGTTTGATCGTGTTGAATGGGATTATTTGTTTTATGTTCTTAAGCGGTTTGGGTTTGGGGATACATTTATTTCCTGGGTCAAATTGTTGTATACTTCCCCTTTGGCTTCTGTTAGAACCAATGACACTTATTCACCATATTTTCCTCTCCAACGTGGGACCAGACAGGGCTGTCCCCTGTCCCCATTGCTTTTTGCCTTGGTGATGGAGCCTTTAGCTGCTACTATGAGACAGTGTACTGATATCAAAGGGATCTTCAGAGACAACCAGGAACATAAAATCTCTTTATATGCAGACGATGTCCTCTTGTATGTAACAGATCCTCTCACATCTATTCCACATGTTCTTAATATCCTTAAAGTTTTTGGTACTTTTTCAGGGTACAAGCTGAATCTTGGCAAGAGTGAGCTTTTGCCCATCACTAAGGTTGCTTGTCAGCTCCCACTTAACTCTCTACCTTTTAAAGTGAAAAAACAATTTAATTATCTTGGTGTGTGCATCACAAAGTTTCACTCCCAACTTCTTGTTGAGAATACCCAGCGGGATCTCACCCGCTGGTCTACTTTGCCTTTATCTTTAGCCGGGCGAATCAGCATAATTAAAATGAATATCCTTCCCAAGTTCCTGTTTTTGTTTCAGTGTATCCCCTATTTCCTTACAAAAACATTTTTTACAAAGCTTGATAGTCTTATTTCGTCTTTTATCTGGAACAATAAGACACCCAGGATCAGGAAATTGTTCTTGCAAAGACCTAAAATAGATGGTGGGATGGCCTTAACAAATTTTCAAATTTATTATTGGGCTGCCAATATAAAAAGCTTATTGTGTTGGCGATGGGACACATCATCCCAAGACCTTCCAGGCTGGTTACAAATTGAATCTAGCTCCTGCCGTCCTGTCTCACTCTCATCTCTCTTGTGCTCCTCTATTCCCCTACTTACACCTCAGGCCTGTCAGGATCCAGTAGTAAGCCATTCCCTTAAAATCTGGTCTCAGTTCCGAAAACATTATGGGCTAGCCTCCATGTCAATTTATTCCCCTGTCACAGCCAACCACTTGTTTCCGGCCTCTCTTCTAGATAAGGCGTTCCATCTATGGCAGAAGAATGGGGTTCATAATATTAAGATGTTATACAGGGATGGTATTTTCATGTCTTTTGATCAGGTCAGAGAAGAATTCTCTTTACCTGCACATAATTTTTTCAGATATTTACAAGTCAGGCATTTCATAAAGAATAATTTTATTCAGTTTCCCTCAATACCACCAAAGTCACCACTTGATTTTATTCTTGAATCTCCACCTGAGGTGAAAGGAACAGTATCACGGCTATACACTTCAATATTTGAAATGGAGGGCCCCTCATTATCAATAATAAAAGATCACTGGGAAAAAGACATGGATACAAATATAACTGAAGAACGATGGTCTGACATACTTCAAAGAATTCAATCTTCCTCCATCTGTGCAAGGCATAGGCTTATTCAATATAAGATTGTACATAGGCTCCATATGTCCAAGGTTAAACTGTCAAAAATCTTTCCTGATGTTAATCCTACTTGTGATAGGTGTAAACAAGCACCTGCCACTCTCTACCACACGTTTTGGTCATGTTCTAGCCTAACGGCATTCTGGTCTTCAATTTTTAATAGTTTATTCAGCAGTTTTTGGAGCTACCATTCACCCATGCCCTTTCATTGGACTCTTTGGTGTATCAATAAACAATATTTCCCTCAGGAAGCCGCAATTGAACTGTATGGCCTACTCCTCCCTTCTGGCACATCGGCTTATTCTTTTAAATTGGAAAAATGACCGCTCCCCTTCGTTTGGCAGATGGATCTGTGATGTTATGTTTTTTTTTTAAATTGAAAAAATGAGATATACACTGAATGGATCAGTGACCAAGTTTGATTTGACATGGCGTCCATTTATTTCCCATGTAGAACGACTAACTATGCATTTTGACTCTGAATAAGATGTTTTGCATCTGTTTTTTGTATGACCACTGTGGACTTTTTGGGTTTGTTTCTTTCGGTTTTTTTTGTTTTGTTGTTGTTGTCTTGTTATTTGGATAATGTGTTTGTTTGTTTTTTTCTTTCCCTTCTTGTATTATTTCCTGTTTTGAGGGTTTGCTGTCTTCTTTCTGTTTAAAAAAAGCTCAATAAATATACATTGACAAAAAAAAAAAAATCCCACTTAAAGCCGCTAAGATCTGGCTTTTGTGTGCAATGGGAATGTGTACACTGAATTTACACCCAGGTCAACTGACTGCAGAAGAGATGGGTTTTTATTACTTCAACTTGGCTCGGTATTGATCTAAACATAAGACCTGGGTGAACACGCTGAATGGTGGAAAAGCGGTTTTACTGATCAAATTCTCATAATTGATGGTAGAAATCCAAGATTAAATCAAATGGCATTAAAGAATGTATACTTTGCATATTTCACCAAGTACAATTTTAGTTTTCATAGTTGTGTGAAATCGCTGCAGTGGACACGACTGTGTTGTCAGTGCGCTCTGCTGCAGAGTGCACTGGAGACGGTGCAGTCTCCGCACACACACTCTGCCTTCTCCAGTAGCTCATCTGGAACATCTTCACCATTTGCGCACATGGATTGTATGATTTATCAAAGCCCGTATTTAAAGTCAGTGACAGCTCTCACACAATCGTTACACTCCATATCCTCAGTCAGAGTCCTGATCATGATGCAGGCCGAGTTCACCGTAACTAGACCTCAATAAACAAATAGTGTTCATGTATCTAAAACCATTTTCAAATGATATCCCAGGTTGAGGGATACCACTGATTGTGTTGCAAAATTTTCAGCACTTGATGCAGTCAGGCTGATTGCTGTAAACATATAAATACTGCTGTGGCACTCGTACGTAATGCTGATAGATGCATGGACTTTCACTGTGCTCACACTGCTAAAGGACAACGTGAATGGAAGAATTAATGTGTATTCCAACCTCTATCTCAGACACATACAACTTGTTTTCTCTGCCAGAAATATAATATAATAGATGCATCTTGTGTTTAGAGTGCAGGGAGAAATACATATATACACAATAGGGAGTATTACAAAATCAAACACTTAAAAAATTAGCCTTATTTTCCTATTGAATTTATTTATTTTTTTTCCACTGGGTTCCACACTCACTTGAAAAAACTTCTGTACCTACCTGATGAGGGTTTGATGACCAAAACACTCTTAAATGAAGACCAAGTGAACGTTAAAAAGACATCTTAAAAAAGATGTCTGAAAAAGTCTGAAAACTTTCATTTTGAAACTTATAAGGAAGTCTTGACTTGTACATCAATAGTGAATGTTAAATAGACATCTAAAAAAGACATAGTAAAACTTGTCATTCCAGCTCTTCAGCGGACGTCTTTTTAACGTTCAACAAAGATGTTAATTGACGTCTTTTGGGCGTGTCTGTGCTCAGTGGGCTGTTGCCACTAGGGGGCGTTTTGACTGTAAGCAAATATTGGAAAAACAATGTGTTCAAGTGGGCACTATTATCAAACATGTAAAGTTATGGGCAGATTCGATCATGTACAGTGGGGTTACAACAATTTCCTGTTTTATGGTGAATCATTCGCCCTTGCTGCAATGGTCACACCATTCAACAAAACCTTTCAGCTTTCAATAACCTTTTCATCACAAAGGTTTTAAGATTGGCCTGTACGGGGAGTTTGTTAAAATACAACATGTGCAAATTGCCAAAAATAAGTGCTAATTTCAAGATGGCCAACTTCCTGTTGGGTTTAGGTCATGGCAATAAGAGACTTTTTTGTATTTAAGTGTGATACACAAGTGTCATATTCATACATGTGACAAGTAGTCCCAGGGGCTGCATTTTAGGGGGCATGCTGAAACCCATAAAATAGTTTCCACCACATTTGAGATTTGTGCAAAGTTTCATGAGTTTTTGAGTATGTTTAGCCCTTCAAAAAAGCTATTTAATTTGGCATTGAAAAAACTGGAACAAAGAATTAACCAGAAAAGAGGAGAACAGAGTCAACAGAAATGATGGATAATAAATAAAAATTGCTATGCGCTGTGTGGCATACGCAAAAAGCAATATTAAACGACAGAAATGAAATAACTGCTGCGAAGGAATTTTCCTTCACAGTTAGTGACCTTCTATGCTGTGTCTGCCAGTTGAGTGCAGCTGCCTTTGATAAGACTGATGTAAACAAACCTCTCTATCAGTCCTTGGATACATTTGTCTCTCATCTCAGGCTAGACTGATTATTCTGTCTGTGTACAGAATGCATGTGCGTCAACCCAAAGATAGCGTTTAGTATATGGTTTGACCCAGGTCACTCTTAAGTAAACATGGACATTCAGTAATAGATTAAATAGACTACTGATCGGAAAGCTCTTCAGAATGGTGGTGGTTGGCACACTGTACCTGTCCCTATTATTCTCCTTGATCAAGCCTGTCAATAAACACTGCTTCTTAAAGGAATAGTTCACTCTAGAACGAAATTCAGTCATTATCAACTCACCCACATGCTGATGAGAAGTCCGGTGTAGTTTCTTATTCCTCAAAGTGCAGCTGGAGACCCGCGGGGGTACCCTCCTGCAGCAAAAATCCATATAACGAGCGTCAATGGCGTCCGAAACGAAAAGGTCCATAAATCTACACAAAAACTTTGTAATATTCCTCCATACTGCTCGTCCGCTGCAATCCAAGTGTCCTGAAGAGGCGACATCCAGAGTTTACTCGAAACGTCATTTAGTAAATTTTTTTAGCCTAAACAGTCACTATACTATATTTGCCTGGAGGCATGCTCCCGTGTTCACGCGAGTCTCCCTCACAGCCGCTTGCACTACGGAAGGCCAGACAAGATCAACGAGAACTCGCGATATATACACACCGGTATTTACATCCAGCTGTGAGCGACCGAGTGACACACAAACACAAGAGGGATCTGCCTGCATTAGTGATTTGAAACTTTGAAACAGCAAGAGTTCAAGGAATCCAAGTGCCACTTCAGGACACTTGGATTGCAGTGGACGAGCAGTATGGAGGAATATTACAAAGTTTTTGTGTAGTTTTATGGACCTTTTCCTCTCTGGCACATTGACGCTCGTTATATGGATTATTGTTGCAGGAGGGTACCCCCGTGGGTCTCCAGCTGCACTTTGAGGAACAAGAAACTACACCGGACTTCTCATCAGCATGAGGGTGAGTCGATAATGACTGAATTTCGTTCTAGAGTGAACTATTCCTTTAAGACATCGGGCCTCCTGCCATTTTTGCCTGCAAAATAAAACATAAAAGCAGACAGCACAGTGATGTATAAATAATATAAACTCCACAGCAGCTACACATATTAAAGTAAAGATAGCTGCACAGTTTTTACACAGTGCAATGCAGTGGTTGTTTATGTGCCCCTCTGTCCTGTGAGTTACATCCATCACACTGTGTGGCATTCTGTGAGCTTTGTGTGCCCACAAACTCCTCCACAATCTGTTCTAGGTTCAACTTCTTCGCTTGGTCATTGTCATTGTTTGACATTTTGAAATGAATGAGGCTCTCTATCCACAAATGTGGCAGAAGTTGTCAAAAACAGCAGACAGGCTACAGACGCCAAACTGAAGGTAAAAGTTCATAAGCAGTGTAGCAAATATAGAAGTCACCACTGTGAGCATTTCTGTATTAAGTAGTTAGCCAGACCCTGCATGCACCTGATAGTTACACAACATCTTGTGTGTGTTTGACTTTGACATTTACATTTAGGGCTTTTAGCGGATGCTTTTTGTCCAAAGCACAGTACAGTAATTCATACATAGATGGTGGTGGCTGCCATGCAAGTGCTGACCAGCACATCAGGAGCAGTTTGGGGTTCAGTATCTTGCCCAAGGACACTTTGACATGCAGACCAGGGGAATTGAACCAGTGACCATCTGATAACAAGACGCTGGCTCTACCCCTGAGCCACAGCCGCCCTACCTGACTTGGGTCACTTAGTGTGCCTGCCAGGTTGTGCAAGTAAGTGATTAAAGTAGATGTAACCTTTTGTAGAACTATGCTAAGGTAAAACAATCCTAACCAAAAGTAAATGCATCATTGTGATTTATTTTACTGTTTACTGACAGCTATGTCCAGCCAGGTTAAGACTGCACCTCTCCCAACCACTGACAGTTGGCCAATTGACAACTTTTTGCTGACAAGTTCACTAATACAACTTTATTACGATATGTCAATGTTGTATTTCTATTCTATTCTAACTATTAAAAAAAAAAAATCAGCTAATGCTTTTAAAGGTTTAAATTCTACATTAAGTAATCTGTGGAGAGATTTCCTTATAGATGACAACCACATGAAAATCTCCAACAAAATACTAATTATTTAACAATCATGGAAAATTGAAGAAACAGCTTCATTAAGATTGAGATTACAAAGATACCCAAAAGTAAAAATGATACCGCCATTCTCAGTTGGCTAATCTGGCTTTATTTTTATAAAGTTTATGTTGTTCAATTCATCCACATGCTACTTTGATTACATTTTTAAACTGTTGTGAATTAGCAAATTAATGACACATACAAGTACAATTGCAAAAAAGCAGAAAAGGGACATCTCTGGAAAAGGATAATGGCAATTATTATTAAATGTGTTTCATTTTAAACAACCCATGACATTGTGAAATGAAGGGGCTCAGGGGCTAACTGGATGAGTGAGCAGCACCTGTGCATGGGGTAACGTCTTGCTTTTCATTTTAGCGTCTATGTTAACAGGTTAGAGTAGCCAAACTGGCTGCGTGAGTCACGCTTCTCACGTGCATATGAAGCAAGGCTGCAGCACGCTTCATCTAGAGATTCAAAGTCTAGTCTATTTTTACTATGACATACGCACAGTTCTCTGCAAAAATAAACCTGAAAATAACCTGAGGAAAGGCATATTGACATCATACCAGTGTTTCACTACAGTTTTAATGTCTGTATGTTACAGACATGAAGATAATTTACACAACAAGTGAAGGGCAGTTTTTTTTCCTGTGCACTCTTTCTTTCTCTCCCTCTCTTCCCCTGCTTTCTCGCTCTTTCAGTGGGGGTAAAGGATCAGGTCATCATGTTTATTGATAATTATCATATGCAAACTCCATGTAAAACAGTCAGAGCATGCAGGAGCCGCATTGCTCCCGCAATGCTGCCTATATGGCCACACACATCAGCAGCTCAGCAACACAGCCGCCATGCACTACACAAGCATCTAGTGTGGCCAGCCTGTAAAGCTTCAATCTAAGCAGGTATAGTTGTATGTGAAGCATGTACAATTTTCAGTTCACATTTAACCACTGACCTCTTTCTCACACTCTACAAAAATAGACAATCACCCATCCCTCCCTCCCAAGCCCACAACTCAGCTCACCCCACCGTCATACTGTTGCCATGGAGAACATTAACAAGTTACTGTTAAAGCCTGATACATTGATTTCCCAGCCCTGTCTTCTGATGTGTTTTTTCACACTCTTTGAGCCAACATTACGTATGTATAATCAGCAGTGTTGCAGCTTCCCATTGCTTTCACCCCCTGCAGGGGCAGAGAGACGTGTTGCTCAGTGTCACTGTGGCCATGCCAACTTAAGCTCACTGATGTTTCATAATGTCAAAACACATCAACACCCACACTGCATGTCTCATATGTGTACATTGTGAAGGCATGTAGTGTATATACTGTGCTGTATACCAGAGGCTGCTATAATGGCATCAAAAGTTTCCACTGTGTTCATCATTCGGCTCAAGGACAGAGGACAGATTCAAGGGAGAATATAGACAATGATGCAAAATCTAGGAAATGAATGTGAAAAAAAAAATATTCTGCAGCTACCTTCTCTTCGATTACATCTAAACGAATCACAGTATTTGTGCAAGTAAAGAATGTTATATCTACACTGGCAACCAAGAGAATCAGTAGATGCCTCCATGAAGTTAAGTATTAAACAAGTCTTTGTCTCTTGGGAGACATAAAACAAAAACGAACTTTGAATATATATAATTCCCATTGCAATACCGAATGAGAAGCAAACAACAATTTCACATTTTCAAGGATACTTTACAATATATTGTATGGTTTATCATTTGTCTCTCTGTTTCCTCAACACCTGCCTTGTATCTGTCTAATTAGCCCAGCCCTGTTCCCTGTGTTCCTACCCTGTCTGTTTCCCTCCACTAGAGTTGCCACCCGTCCCATTTTTCCCAGAATTGTTTTTTTTTTTTTCATCAGCTGTCCAGGAAAATCTAAATCTCTCCCGGAACACAATTTGTCCCGTTTTTTGGGGGAAAATTTAAAACCTTAATTTGGTTTCCTTTGTTCTGTAGTCTAGAAAGGTTCCCATCAAAAATGTCTCTGTTTTCTTCCCGTTTATAGTCTAAGTCTACGTCATGCATCCAATCACATGATGAGGTGCATCGTGCGCGCGCCTCCATCCAATGCTCAAAGAAGTTTTAGCGTCTTCATTTGAAATGGGAGGAGAGACGACGGACGAGGAAGGAGATGAAGCAAATACATGCAAGCCACCAGCGCGAAAAAAACTATATACTATTTACAATCCTGACTGGGCGAAACTTTTGGAGTTTGAATGGATATGGCTGATGCAGGGAGACAATTTTTCCGCCACATGCATATTGTGTCTGGCGAAAATCTCTGTAAAGTATGAAGGAAAAAACGCATTGGAAATCCACGCAAAAACAAAAAATCATCAAGGTGTCGTATCAAACAAACAAAAACACGCAGCCATTGCAACTTTTATGACCAAAAAAGGTTCACCAGAAGAAGACAAGATTGCAGCGGCAGAGCTTACCAGTGTCTACCATGGAGTGAAACACGGCCACAGCTACTTATCAACGGATTGCAGCAATAAAGTAAGTGCAAGGATCTTTAATGATTCTACTATCGCCACTAAAATGTCATGTGGAAGAACAAAAAGCGAGGCTTTAGTTCAAAATGGATAGTGTGATAGTGGACTAGTAATGGAGAATGCTAGTTCACATCCTGGGCATTGCCAAGGTGCCCTTGAGCAAGGCACCGACCCCTAACACTGCTCTTTGGGCGCCATGCATGTGGCAGCCCCTTCACTCATCTCCTCTATACACTGTGTGTGTGTGTGTGTGCATGTGTGTGTAATGTGAGTGAAAAAGAGAATTTCCCCATTGTGGGATTAGAAGGGATTTTAAAATAAAATTTAAAAAAAAAAATTAAAAAAAATGTCCTTGCTCCTTACACTCAGGAGCATTTAGCCACAGAACTACAAGATGCACCATATTTTTCTGTCTGTTCTGATGCATCAAACTTGGACAATGCAAAACTGTATCCATATACAGTTCAATATTTCCACGCAGAGGAGGGCGTTAAATATGGGCTGTTGGAATTTTACGAGGACCCCCTTGAAACCAGCAGTGCTATCTATGAGCAAATTGTGGATATCACAGAAAAAAATGGCCTGCGTGTAAGTCAGATTAGTGCATATGGAACTGACAATGCATCTGTGAATTTTGGCAAGCATAACCCAGTTTTCCAAAAACTGAGAGAAGTCAATCCACACATCACGAAGGGAAACTGCAAATGTCATTTGATCCACAACCCTGAAAAACGCGAACAGAATTCTCAGTGCTGCAGGTTATGATGCTGAAGCTATAGTCTTAAAAATCTACAGCGAATTCTCATGCTCATCCAAAAGAGCAGATTCTCTGAAGGAGTTTTGCAAGTTTACTTCAGTACATTACAAAGAGATACTGTGGCATTTACCAACCCGTTGGCTATCTCTGTTGCCTGCAATTCAGCGGATCTTGGAGTGTTGGCCTGCCCTGAAGTGTTACTTTTTGTCACTGGGAAAGGAGGACTGTCCTGACATTATTTGGAAGGTTATGTGCAAAAGTGATGCTGATGCTGCTGCCAACAGCAGTGATGAGGATGAGGTGACAGTGTCTGAATGTGTCCTGCTGTTCCTGCACAATGTCATGCAAGAGTTTCACTGCACAATTCTGAAGCTGGAAAATGAGAGTGCTACTCTACTGGATGTTCATGAAGTGATTAGTCGACTGCGCAGCCAATTAATCTCGCGCCATGAAGACAAGTTCTATGGTCATAAAACAAAGCAAGCAACCCGAAAACTGAGTGCAAGAGAACAAACAAAGTTCGTAACACTGGCTGACTGCTTCTTTTAAAAGGCTGCTCTGTCCCTTGAGGCTAACTTTGATTTTGATTATCCAGTTTTGTCTCACACTAGCTGTCTCTGGCTAAGTGGTCCAATGAAGTGGGATGCACTCGAGGGATTGGTCAACACACTAGCTCTTGACATAGATGATAATACAAATACATCCAATCATGTTTGCATCTGTATTTTTTAAAATCTGTATTCGATCTAGAAAGGGACAGCAGCAGACAAATGAGTCCAGAGTGAGTGCAGGGTCAAGTGCATCTTTGTCAGGGTCAAGAGCAATCATGTTTTAATCTGTATTTCAAATCTATATTTAATGTACAAGATGGCAGCAGCAGACCAAGGAGCCCATCCAGAATCAATGCAACAGAGTCAAGAACATCTGTGTCAGAGAGACAACCTGTGTCACAACAAAGAGGTAAGCAAAGAAATAGGGAGTCCTTCAACTGTGAACTTAGTATATTTGCACACTGTCAGGGACCGCGTTGGCAGGCACGAGAATACACAGTTTAATTTTCCAAAAAAATGAGTTTTATTAACAAAAAAATGAAAATAATCAATTTAAAAAATATTCAACAAGGTTCTGGCCTCTAAAATAGGTCAACTAAACAGAACTTAACCTAAACTAAATATACCATAGGTCAGGACAGACTAAAAGCTACAACCAACTGAGACAGAAGGGTTCACATATATACTGGCTGATCAGGCCATTTTAGACACACAGGGGGATTAGACAAGGACATAACCATTTAAACAAAACTACAATGACCACAAATCATAACTTTTAATAAGTCTACCTGTTCTTAAAGGGGAATTGCCGTTTTTTACAACCTGGACCTTATTTCTAGCATAAAATATGATCATTTACTCACCCAGATAACTTTGGTGTTATTTGGAGTCGTTCGGACGAAATTAGATCCAGTGGAGCGCCGCGTATATCCATATAATGCGAGTGATTGGGGCACCGAAGCCTACTAACCTCTGACCTGGATGATGTCATCTCTGAGTGCCGCGCGCACCCACGACAGCCGGCTTGTTTACCTGTAGTTTGCTGCTGCTAGTTTTTTGCAACATGGCTGAATATTTTTCCGATTCTGAGGTGGTGGACGATGACTTTGTTTATGATGGACGTCCTTACCGTTTTGAGCCAGAGTACACGGATGAGGAGCTCGTTGAAAGGAGGATGCGGACACAGAGAGAGGAACAGCTGGCCAAAGAACAACAAACGGCTGCGGCTAGGCTAAACGGCTAGGTCAACCTACAGACCCCGGATGTTGATAACAGGCAACCCCGGACTCAGAGGGGAATAGCACTAGCGTATCATAACAAAATATTGGTGAAATGAACTAGTTTCGCAGCAGATAATGCGTTATATAGAGGCTGCGCTTCGGTGCCCCAATCACTCGCATTATATGGATATACGCGGCGCTCCACTGGATCTAATTTCGTCCGAACGACTCCAAATGACACCAAAGTTATCTGGGTGAGTAAATGATCGTATTTTATGCTAGAAATAAGGTCCAGGTTGTAAAAAACGGCAATTCCCCTTTAAGCAGGCTATACAAGTTAATTTTACCAGCCTGGTTTGGCTGCATGCTACCTCTGTTTGTATATTTGGCAGTAAAAGGTCTTCTGTTTAGACTTCATTTTTTTATTTCCATTTGTTCATGTATAGCCGAGCTTACTTTTTTGTCTTAAGTCTGACTGAAATTATTGAGCTGTGTTTCCTATGAAGGCCAATAGGCCTAAGCACTTTCATTCAAAGCACTCTGATTGTTAATTGTGATCCTGAAAAATGTGGCTATCCTCACAGAGCCAATAGCCATAGGTCTAGCTATCAGCTACATTGTTCACATTTCCATATTTGTAACAGATTTTCTGTTTAGACTTGATTTCTCTGCTTCCATTTTTTTCTTCAACAGATATTTCAGTTAAGTAGGTGGTGGAATGGGTTAGATCCCCAGAACCTTAAGCAGGCTATATGTCAATTGTACCAGCCTTGTTTGGCTGCATGCTACCTCTGTATATTTGTTGTCTGAAAGCTGACTGAAATGATTGAACTGTGTTTCCTATGAGGGCTAGTAGGCCTAAGCACTTTAATTTAATTTGAAGCACTTCAGTTCCATGTTTTGTCACTTTGAAATGTGGCTGGGTAACCCCATAAAGCTAATAGTCTAGCTGTAAGTGATCTAAAAGGTTACTTTGTTTGGCCTGTGTTTTTTTTTTTTCTTTTTTTGGTTTTATTGTATCCCTTGAGGCCAAGGACTAATCTTTTTTGATTTTTGATGAAGCATAAACTATGTTTCATTATGCTGTGAACTTGAATTAAAGAGAGTAAAGGGATTGAAATGTAAAAAGGGTTGTGTTGTATCTTGTCATGTCTTTAGGTCTTAGGTTACAATATACAGTAATAGGCTCTAGCTCTTGATTTCAATATGAATATGCCTAAAGTTACAGTATCTCTTATCACAATATGTATTGCGCTATGAGCCATAACTGCGGCCATTATATTATACTGTTGTTAGCCTTAAGCCTAGCCCAGTCATTATGCCATACCACATCACCTCCTACTGGATGTGTAATGAGCTGCATTGAATGCAGTAAGATATATTTAGAACGCCAAATCCATATTTCCAGTTATTTTGGTGAAAGTAACTTAAAAGTAATGCAATAGTAGCGTAATGCCTTACAATGCAAAGACAGTAATATTATAATGTAACAAATTACTTTGAAATGACAGTAACAAGTAATAAATAATGCATTACGTTTTTTAAGTAACTTGCCCATCACTGCTCACGCATAGACTACTTTTTAGTCTCAGCAACACTGGTTTCCAAAATACAGGACTGCTTTTATGGCAGTATATTAATATCAAATCATGGACCGTGCTGTCTGATTTATTTGGATGGGAGTCCTGTAAAATATCCACCTAGATGGAATTTGAATCAGAAATGGCTACTAGATGAAAATTTTGTAAAGTATGTGGGGAAAGAGAAATATAATTATTTTAGGGATAATACAACTCAAACAATGGCAGGTATCAAGTGGGACGCTTTCAAGGCCTTTTTAAGGGGACACATAATTAGTCATACCTCATCCAAATCTAGAGAATCCTGTCAGAAAGGACAGCAGTTAGAATTCAAAATACAAACTCTCCAACAGCAGGCCTTTAGGAATAGAACTCCTGCAATAGAGAAAGAAGTACTGCTCTTAATGGCAGAGTATAATAAATTATCTGCAGCTAGGGCAGCCTCCCATATGTTCAGGCTTAACCAAACATTTTACGAGCAAGGGGAAAAACCCGGCAAGCTTTCAGCCTGGCAGATCAATAAACTTGAAACAAGAAAAACTTATAATTTCAATTAAAAAATACAATAAAAGACCCTATTGAAATAAACAAGGAATTTAGAAAAGTATTATGAGAATTTATATGAATCCCAAGTAATATATGACCCACATGCCCAATATACATTCTTGGACAAAATAGGAAATTTCCACTATTTCAATCAGGAGAGACTCGTAATTTTTTGAGTGAACATGAAGATATATTGCCATGTGTACAATAGAGAATGAGAAAGTCTTTGGTCTCCATCGTGATGAAGTAATATTTGGGGAGGTGATGAAGCCATGTGTAGAATAGGAAACCCCCAAAGAAAGGTGAAGAATCGAAAAGAAGGACGGGACAGAACTTTTAGATGAATATCAATACTACCATTACCGCAGGGACAAATTTCTAGCAGAAGAAGCATAACAGTATTAGATAGAGACAGGCAGGGCTGGGAAGAAAGATGTAAATATTATGATCTGCTCCCCTGATAGATTGCATACAACTTAATGCTTATAACATGATCAGCATGATTAAAGGTTGGCAAGGACCCAACTGAATAAAAAGGTCATATGACCAAACGAAAATAAGGACAATGACAAACAGAAATAACTGCAAATATCATAAATGATGTGAGGTCATCAAGACCATGATATGAACAAATAAACGGTCAAATAAGGACCAAACAGAAACAAAAGTCACAAGACCAAACAGAAAATAAATCCGAATGACAGAAATTAAGGTCCAACGGCCAGTCGGAAATACCATGAATGATGTGTGAGGTGACAAAGACCATGAATATGAATGAACGTTCAATGTAAGGACCAGACAGAAATGAAAGTCGTGACAACAAAAATTAAGGCCAAGAGGCAAACAAGTATTACTAAAAAAAAAAAAAACATTACCAGGATGATGCATGAGTCATGTAAATAATGATACAAAACAAGATAAATAAATGAAGTCATGAAACCCGGACTGAATGTTATTGAGATGACACCCATAAAGAAATCAAAATATGATACTTAGTTATTTAAATATGTGCAGTGAATTTCAGTGAAAGCCAGACAAACCATGATGAACATTTTTAGTGAGTGAATACCGTGAACACCACCACCAGTTGTATGCATGTCTTACCGGAGGATTAGGGCTTCAGCAACCTTTGATTTGAGAGAACATTGTCGATATCGGGGGAAAATGCAGGAGGTGTTAGCAAGCGCCTCCAGACTGAATGTTGAGATGTAGACTAAAGATGACTGGGATGAAAGTTGGATCAGAAAATAAAATATCTGTTTCGATTGAATTACTGATCATGACATCTGATGTTAAATTGAATCCCAGCAACTAACCCACAGATCTAATGTGGTTTAAAATGCTTAACATCCATACAATAGCAAATAAATGCACAGACTGTGTTTGTGGAAACCGGTTTAAGTGGCACAGAAACTTGCAGAGTATTCTAAGCAAAATCATACTTTTTGTCAGGGTAGAAGCTGCTCCACCCTCTCATAGATCTGTGATTCTGAATATCTATGCAGGGGACTTTGACTTAGTACAGAGCTAGAAGATGAAAAGGGGGGACTGGATAGTACTGAGTAGGACTCTGGACAGATGATCCGGAAGGCCTGAAGATTGAAACGGAGTGTGAATCAGCTAGTGTGTTGACGTGACAGGCTGTGATGATGAAGTTGTGAGTGATGGATGACCATGTGATGCTTGTAATGAGGGGCATGATATCATTTGATGCGGAACACCCTCTAATGATGATGCTGATGACCGATGATTATCACAGGTGCGTTTGCATTTCTAATGCTGACCCCACGCGTGGCAAACTACGGCGATGGGATACCTTTGCACATCGCTGAGAATAATTTGAGACAGGAGAAGGTGGCCAGCAACCACTGCCCTTGAAAAAAAACCTAAACCCCATGGATAGAGCAGCATCCATGAAAAACAAAAAAAAAAACATGCAAATATAATATTTTGAATCCCCCTTAATGCCAAAGAGATTCCTCTGGGATGGGTGGATATGAATGATTTGAAAGCATCAGTGATGTCTGTGTTACAATTTTGAGAGAAGGTGAGGACCCAAATGCACAAACACTTGGGAGACAGGCAGGATAAGGAACTAAAGATAAGCTTTTAATGAAAAGCCAAAACCATGAAACACAAAAAATACAAAGTAGCAAACAAAAGCTAAGACAAAGTACCAACTAAGAAAAGCAAAGTACCACTAAGGAAAAACAGAGCAGAAAAATAATGCTAGTGTGGCGGGGTGAGAGTGTAGGTGCTAACAACGCCACCTGGGGATTTCACCCCAGGAAATATCTTAGGAAAAAAAGACCTCATTCACTTGGTAGACAACACAAGTTCGTTTACTGAGACAAGACAGAGACGTGGTCCCAAAATAAAGTCAAATTTATTAATTTCAAGGGAAATAATGAATAAAGAGATATCTGTGGAGAAGGGGATTAATAACACAGGGAAAATGAATCAAATTATGAAAATATAACAAGTTTATTGAGAGATTCTTTTATAAAACAGTAAATGGTTTCTTTTTGAAACACTCCTTCCAAAATTAACAAAAATAGTGGACAGAACTTACCTGCCACGCGTGCTCACTTTAGTTGGCAATCACTGCAAACTGTGTCCCAGTGAACTTTAACACTACAAACAGTGAGGGGAACCACCCTACCGTGCCTAGCCTCCACTATGAGCCGACTAACGCCACTAAAATAAAGGAAAAAAGGGGCAAAAGAAATATTACTACAAATAATAATATATAATATATATAATAATAATAATAATAATAATAATAATAACACACCAGTTGATCCAGACTAAGCATAAGAAATGTACAACAAAATCAAATCAAGGAAGGCAAAACTAGAACAAAGCAAAATAGCAGCTGACAATGACCTTAATAAAAAGATGTACAGGCTAACCCCGCTTAATGCGTCCCCACAACATTGGAGGTGAACTATAAAAGAGAAAAGGTTTGTGAATACCACCACCATCACTTGGACATCATGTGTCAGCCATTTACCACATACCTTCATAGGTAGATGCAGACACCACTAGGACCAGGCAAAAGAGCAGCTCAGAGTCAGGAGCCCACACAATCAACCGGGAAGAGACAAACAGACAGCCGTGAGGCCACAGGTGCCTTAAATGCCCTCAGATTAATCAGGCCTGATTTGGGTAGAGGAGTTGGGAGGGGTTGGCCTGAACACTAGGGTGTGTTCAAGAACCAACAGCCTAATTAACATAAGGAAACACTGGTTTCCCCATCACACTAGGAACAAAAAAACAGAAAACATACCATTGGGAAGAACGGGGAGGCACTGGAGGAAACAGGCTCAGGTGAAACACTGAAACACGGGAAAGACAGGAGAAACACAGGAGACAACAGAACGATCTGACAAAGACAAGAGGGAGCACAAAGACCACACACACACACACACACACACACACACACACACACACACACACACACAGGTGTGTAGGTGGAGTGAGGCGGGGAAAGGACAGGTGAGGGAAAGGAATGGAAAAACACTGGAAGGAGGGAAATCACACAGTGGGAGGAACTGAAAAGCAACACATGACACATGAGGTCACAATTTCAAAATAAAACAGGAAATAACAGAACAACAAAACCAGGATCATGACAGTCTGCTTTGGAAAGCCGCACGCCTTTTGGCTTTATTAATTTAATGGCATTATTGACTGTGACGTAGTGAGAGAGAGAAGGCTTGTGAAATACACTTGAGAAGGCGCTTGAGAAAGCCAGAGCGAGGCGCGGACAGATCGAAAAATTAATCTTTCTTCCCCGAGTTTTTCCTTTAGGCAACAATATTGGACTTGTGGGAAATACCGGCGAGGAGAAGACTGAATTGACTGATATGTTTGGTGACCTCTTTCTCTAATAACTGAAAACTGTATTTGGGTCTTTCACTGCGGACTGTAGATTTCTGCTGTGTATGTAGCTGTGGGGGAAGAGAGGACCCCGACCCAAAATCCCTGAGAAAGGCCAGTAAGGAGGTGATCGACTTACACAGTATCAGGTGAGAAGACGCTTCTGCTGCAAGGCAGTAAACATTTATCGGTTTAGAGGGATGATTGTTTAGAATGTTTTTTGAACCACAGTGGCTCTCCTGCCATGGGTTCCAGGGTGGAATGGTGCACCAGGGGCGAACTGGTGGGCATCTTGCAGTGGCTGCAGATGTGGAGAAAATGCAGTTTTGGTCTAAGCAAACGTTTACATTAAAATTATTGCATATGATACGTTGTTGAAAAGATGCACCTGTGCCATGCTTGTCAGAGACAGACTGAGGGTGGGGTGGGAAAGGAGTCATAGGCTGGATTTCCGCAGGTGTTGCAGGAAATTATAGGATTGCTTCAGGCTATCACAGCCAACAGTTCAGTGTCCAGTATAGACCAGTTTAGGCGGCTGTATATACAGGTAGAATATGTTACTGAATATGTTACAGTGTTCTGGCTGTTTGGGGTGAATAAAGGTGAGGTCAAAATTCGCTTCACGTTTAGTCCGAATAAATACAACTTTATAATACTACCTCAACTATGAACATACTGCCTTAGTCACTTCAGATTTTTGGCAATGGTGATTGATCAATAAAGATAGATAGATACACAATATTTTCCCTCAGTGACCAGCAGTGGCCCCGATTCAGGCGGTTATGACAGGCCCAGTTTACCCACAAAAAGCACATGAACACAATGAAACAGGTGCTCAGCGGCGAACTGACTCTGAAATCATAGCAACCTTTTAAACAAGGGCAGCCCAGATACACCAATTTCCCTTGAAAAAGCACTTGTATCTATTTGAATGGTATCAATGCATAATATACCTGTATGCCTTCTCTTAAAAGTTTCAGCTATCACAATAGCCTAATGTTATGATTATTTAGAACAACATTAGCTAGCTTGCTCGTAAGGGGTTACCTGCTGTGTGCTTGCTGACACATCACTGAGGGAAGCGGCATAGCTGCTGAGGCATGGTCAGGGAAGCCTGTCCATGGACTGGCGAGTGTTTGTAAAAAACCCAAACATACCTAATTTGGGGAGCTTTGATACCTTCTCCTCCTGCTCTTTCTTCTCCTGTCTTTTCTTGTAACCACTTTTATGTTTTAATGGCATGACTGCTCTCTTGCTTGTCGGTCTTGACAGATTTGACGCAGAGTCTTGTCACAAGATCAAATAAAGATTTATGACTGGGCAACAACATACACACATTACCCGGCAAAGTTAATTAGAAAACATTGATTCAATTAAATCATTTGTAATAGTTTATTCATAGTTTTTTTTTTAATAGTAGCCTATGTGTGAAATAAAAAAAAAAGTTTTATACTTAAATGACAAGTACATGTGAATATGCTATGACTCAAACTCTAAAGTGTCAAGACCAATGTTGACAGGTAGTATATTAAAGCCATGATACTCCTGTAAGGGGGGGTTAATGTAAAGGGGAAAGGTGGATTCTCTTTTTATCGGGTGGAGAGCAATACTGAGGAGACCAAAGAACCAAAGTTTAAGGTAAAAACAGTTAAAATTTATTTTACAATTGTTTAAATGCACACAGTTAAGAGTCCAAAAAATATTAAAATCCAGATTAAGAGTCTCTAAAAAACCTGCCATCCTGTGTAGTAGAGGAGAGGTGGCGGCTCGTCAGTCTCCCTCTCGCCACCTACCTGGTACCATCGTCCTTGCTATGCACATCTCTTTGTCTCCCCACACTTGGTACACCACCGTCATGGTTCTGCAGGTCTCTTTGTCTCTCCACACTTGGTACACCACCGTCCCTCCAAGCCTCTGTCTTCTTTTCCCTCTCCATTCTGTGTCAGTCTCCTCATCTTTAACCTTTCGGCCAGGTGTTAGGTCCCACCCATCAAACCATGCCATTGGTCCCTCGTGCCATTCTCAGAAACCCAATTGGTGGTTGCCAGTGCCTGTAACAATATCAAGCAGATCTCCAGGTGCAGGTTATCAAGCAATCAAGTGAGTTAAAGGGGAGTGCATACATCAAGCAGTGACAAGTGCAGACAAACCAATTTGTAACAATAAAACCATGCAATAAAACAAAGTCATGCAAATAAACACAGCACGCAACAATATAAAATACCTAAAAACAGTCACTTCTGCCCGTTGACACTCTGACACATTCACTGATCAGCTAACAAAGGGGCCCGCCGTGGTTGACATAGGGGCCCAGTGACACTACCAACAGTTTATAATACGTTGCCCAAATGGGCTCCCAATGGCCGTGGGCCCTGGTGCATTGCAAGGCTTGCACTGCAGGTAGTCACACCATTGGTGACCAGCCTGTTTCCTTGGCTATTATCCACTGTCTGGCTGCTCTTTACTTGTTCCAGTGTCAGCTAGAAACAAGGTAATGCCTTTAAGCAGTAATGATGTCTTGGCTTAACAAGGTCTGGACAAACAAGCACCCAGACATTGTTATATAGCCTACTTTTAATGGCTGGTTGTCTGTGTACACTTGCAGATAGAGACGAACATAAGCGCATACACACGCACTGTCACTGAAAGGTGACAGTGAGAAGGACAATAATGATTCCCTTGGTGGTTGTGTTCCATATGGTTTAAAGAGAATCTGTCTTCTCATGACACCTCATGCAGAGTTGTTCAGTATGGACACAGAGCACAAGGTAACACACACACAAGTACAAGTTTTTTTTTATTATAGACAAATCATGATATATGCCTTTATTCACGTTCTTTAAAATTGGACCATTTTCTAATAAAAACAATAAAAAATGAAATAGAAAACTTAACAGAATTGTTTCAAACTCATTGACTGCAAAAGTCAGAGCAGCAACAGCTTGCTGTTTTTCTTATTTTATTTTGGATTTGGCCTTTTGGCTGATACAGTATGGTAAACCAGCAGCACAAGATTCCTTAAAAACAGTCTTAGGCTATTTTTGGGACAACTCAGCATGACAGTGTATATCAGGGGTATTCAATTAAAAGTCACCGAGGTCCAGTTACTAAAATTTCCTCCAAGTAAAAGGTCCGAACATTTTCATTTAAACACACATTTTCGTATGGTTTCAATAATATTTATTGTCAATGCAGGAAACCTTTAACAGAGTGAACTTGTATAGTAAACTAGCTCTTTTACCATAAATACAAGTAGTCCTGCAGGCAAATAAATGTAAGGCCTTTTTTCATTCAAGAAAACAGAAACCTCAGAATAAAATAAATAAAAGAGCCTAATAACCATTTTTTCTCTTAAATTAAAGAGGTCCCAGCCTAAAGAAACACACTTCAAGTAAAAAAGTAAACATCTTCAGGAAATAATAAATAAAAAGTGGCTCTTTTAGGGACAAAACAAGAGCAAACAGAGCATTGACTACATTTTTCTTAAATCAAAGAGGTCCCAGCCTAAAAAACTGACAGGTCAACATCTTAAGAAAACAATAAATAAGAAATTGCTCTTTTAGGGGAAAAAAATGAGAACAGAGCTTGGACACCACCTTTCTCTTTTGATTATTCTTTTTCTCTTAATGAGAAAAATGGGCATGTGACTGCCCTGCCAGTGATTTAAATCTGGGTTGGAATGGAGTCAGGGCCATCCTCATGCAGACATGTAAGTGGCTATTGGTCAGCCTAGAACGGTACTTGTTTTTGATGATGTTCATGGTGGAAAAGGCTGACTCACAGCTGTAAGTAGACCCAAACATGGTCAAGGTGTGCAGTGCTACTTTACTGAGACCGGGGAACACACTCTCAGACACAGTCTGAAGCCAGAAGGTAGCAGGGTCAGTTGCCTCAAAATGCTCTTTTAAAGCAACAGCATTTAAGCACTCCTTCACAACTGTCCCATCACTGAATGTTTTTTTGTGTTGCCCCAAAATCCACGATACCTTTAGTGAACATTCGTTTGCACGTTGCTGGGCTGTAAATGTATGCGTGATGAGTCGGGTAGACCTGTCATACTGGGCTTGCAGTTCGGTTATTTTGCGTGCCCTCTGTTCGGACTTCAGGGGAAAACTTTGCTCAAAGGAGCTGTGCTTTGTTTCGTAGTGCCGCTTCACGTTGCCGCTTTTAATTAATGCGACGTTTTCGGAGCATATGAGGCACACTGGTTTTGAACTGCCTGCCGGAAGAATGAACATAAACTTCTCCGTCCATTCATCTTTAAAACAACGGTTTTCCGCATCGACTTTCCTTCTTTTGGAGCAAGCCATGTCTTTTCCTCACTGCTTTGGTGCGCCGGCGACGCAGGGTAAACAAAGGATTTGATTGGCTCAACTGAGTGACGCTATTGCCGTATTAACTCGAGTAGCAGCGCCCGCCGACTATAGTTGCGACCGTCAAAAAAAATGCTCCATGAAAATCGACTATTCTCGTAAATTTATCAGAGATTGGTCACGGCTCACGGGTCCGGACAGAACCATCACTCGGTCCGGGTCCGGACCGAGGTCCGCCATTTGGTGATGCCTGGTGTATATTATATTTAACATGACATGCGATGCGTTTCCAATGGAACCATCTTTTGTTATAAATAAGTGTGTAAGAATGTATATAGAGCTGTTAGATACAGAGATGTCATAAAATGACATATCCCTCTAAGAATGTAAGAACGCAACATTGGTTTTATACTCTTAAGTGACAGAAATACAGTGAAAATTACAACAGTAATTTATTTTCACTGCGACCTGACTATAACAAAAACAAATGGGGGGCAACTAACACAATAAAGTGCTTCAAGAAAATATGAATTGCAGAATTATTGATTACAATACTGCTAAATAATGTCAGAGAACAAATAATATAAAATAAAAACAAATAAAATATTCTGTATATAATACACAATATTAATAAATAATGCTCTACAAACCTGCTACATAAATTGTATAAAATTCTGTTGCATATTAAACTGGGCCTATAGTAACGTGTAGGGTGGCCTATAGTGCCATGTATTAACAAGTTGGCAGCAGTTGTATCATGGCTAACATCGGGCACATTAGCCTCAACCTCCGGTGGTTTCTGAGGTGAAGGGTATGTCAGAATGTCGTGCTTAATACGTTTCAAAATTATCAACTGTGGCTCATAAGAATGTCCATACAAGAATGTCCATCATTTCATGAGTAGACTACCATCAATGTCATTAAATGTTTTTTTATTTGTTTTTTTAACAAATGTATCTCGGAATAGGACAAGGTTGTCCCTTTTCTATTAAGCATTCTGTAGATCTTCTTAATTTACTCCTACACTGCATGTAATCAAACTTAAGATAACCAATAAATTATGTCAGTCATTTAGTCAGTAAGTAAACTTGTTGATGAAGGTTCTCAGTCATCCAGGTCATGGTAATTCTAAGTGCTGTATCGTAGGCAACTGTACTTGTTTCAGTTTCTTGAAGACGTTTCACCTTTCATCCAAGAGGTTTCTTCAGTTCTAACTAACTGGAGAGGAGCTGCAGGCTTTTTCAACCTCTGTGTGGAGGTGTTATACAGAGTTGTTAAGGACACATGTGAACTCTGAGTTTCAGTGACTTTAGGGCCACTTGTGGGTCGTTGACCCAACTGGCCTTCATGTGGGTTGCTAGGGCTAGGTGAGCCCAGGTGTGAATGGTTGTTAAGCTGTCTGGGGAGAGAACTCAGTACTGCATTGTAGGTGGGTGATAAGTAATGTCTTAGGCCACCTCCTCTGTTCAAAGACGGTCGTTCCAGTTTGACATAGATGGATTCTTTTACACCTCTTTCAAACCACCTGTCTTCTCTGGACAACATGTTTACATTGTTGTCCTCAAAGGAATGATTATTTTCCTTCAGATGTACGTGGACAGCAGAGTCTTGCCCTGAGGAGATGGCCATGTTACTCAAAGCATGATTTGACATCAATCAGTGAATCAATGTGAATCAATCAGCACACCTTAAATGTCAATATGATATCTTTGACAATTCCGTAAGTTTTTTTGTTTATTTGAGGCTTTGTGATGAATCTATATGATTTTCAACTGGATGATACAAACTGTGAACATTTCCTCACTGTCTAAAGCTTAGTTTATGCTTCTGTGTCATGTCGACGCCGTACCTACGCCGTCGACATGACGCCGTCGTTGAGCATTCGAAGTTCTGCGTCGAGGGTCCGCGTTGCTCTGCAATTCACCGCCATGCCGCCAGGGGGGTGTGGCTGTGTGGCTGTGTGGTTTCAGGGGTTATAGCCGAACCCTTGCTTTTTCTTCCGGTCACAGTAAACAACAGTAAACAATGGCGACCGAGGTGGAGCAGCTGTATTTGGAGTTGGATCAATATTGAAGAGCAAATGCTTATATTGTAAATGTCAAAGCGCAGGCGACAGAGAAGACGTTTGCGGAGGTGGTCTGTACGACCGGAAAAAGCAACTGCCGGAAATTACGTTCTGAGCGGACCAATCACAGCGCTTGCGGTCCGCGTCAACGCGATGCGTAGTTAGGATTTTTTGGAGGTGCACATCAGGCTACGGCGTAGGGGTCTGCGTCGACGGCGTAGCTACGGCGTAGCTATGGCGTAGGTACGCCGTCGACCTGACGCAGAACCATAAATTAAGCTTAACAGACAGTGGCGGAGCGGCACTGTGGTGTGCTCTGGCAGCTTGTTGTTCATGAAGGAGGTTCAACCTTCTGTGAACATTGTTGTTTTCAAACGAACAGCTGCTTCTCTTGCTGGCCGTCACACCTTGCTGGTTGTCTTGTTGTCTTTAAATCTTGTTTATATCTACAGTGTAATATTTTCTGTTCTGGAAGAAGCAACTGTAACGTATGTAATTTCCTCCATGGGGATCAATAAAGTTTTTCTGATTCTAAACCACACTTGTAGCTGCCAGTAATTTCTCACAGGACACTGATTGGTCCAACTACTGTGTCATTTGCCACAAAGCGCTCAACTTGAAGCCTGGCAAGATGATCACATGCTCATGTGATCTTGAAAAATCCAGTTGGTTCATCTTCAAAAGGCTAACAAAGTCTGTGAGATCATTTTGAAAAGTGTGATTTCATTAACTGCATTGGAAGAAATGCCACTTCAAAAATAAGTATAAGTAAATTAACTGAAGACTTTCCTTGAAGGAAGCTCAAGATCCATTACAAGTAGTGCAGACCCTGCTCTTAAGGCAGGGGATTTCCTATAGTCCCTTTCAGTTGGTGTGTGTGTTTCCATCATTGTGTCAAACTCCTTTACATAAACACAATAAAATTAACTTGTTGCTTCCAACTCTTTGGATGGAGGACATCATTTTCTCTGCTGGGATTGTCATGGGAGATTCGGCAGCAATGTTATTATTAGATTCAATAATTCAGTGATCACCGTTTGTGCTTTGCAGTGGTTCATTAAACTTAGCTGTCACTGAGAAAAATGCTCCAAGTTTCTGCTTTCATAAAGGAGGTTGTGACATACAGACGTAGGCTGCTGTCATATCCAAGCCCCTGTCTTCTCACTCTGTCTCTCACATGTCTCTGTATCTCGTTACCTGTGTCACACACATATGCCCACACGTGTCCATCTCAGTCCTCTGGGCTATTTTCATGTTACATGTTTTTTATTCCAGCAGCACTCTCCAGCCCATTTAGTAAAATTAAATGGAACTGTGTGTCTTTTTTAAAAGCCAGTTCTCCATGTCTGAATCCCTGTGTGTCAAGGTCAAAGCACAAAAATGTATTAAGATGCTGTCAAAAGCTGCTGTCGTTTTTCTGGAGAAAGTCCCTGGAAACCAGAGAGACATTTAGCTACAGATTTCACAAAAATTGTTTCCTAGCAGCAGCAGAGCACTTTTCCAGGCCCTGATCAACCTCAAAATGCTCCCTGGGTTCTCACTGAAAGGTTCAAATGCTGCCTATTTTACTCCAAAAATAATAGGGCAGCAAAATGATTCAGTAATAACTTTATAGATAATGACAAGCAAAGTCCGATCCAGTGTGTCTCATATAGATGAGATAAATTAAGAGGTGGAGACAAATTAAGGACACAAATAAACACTTAAATGAATCATACAACACACTGACATATTATGAACGTATCTTGCAAATAGCACAAATGCTGTTATATCTGAATATTTTATAGTGACAAAAATGGAACTGTTCTACTCACTGTGATCGGTCTGCCCAGCCAGAAGTGTAGACACAATGACGAACTTAGATATTAATGACAGCGTATTAAAAATTTAAAAAATCAGAGCCGAGGGAGGTGAGTGATTTTTCCACAAATAACAGAATTTCCAAGATTGAAGTAATACATTTACAAGAGAAAAACTAGGATATTGAGATTGAGATTATAAAGTCATAAATATGCCAGGAATTTGATAAACCTGCTGCTTGAAGAAATTTTCCATAGATGTAACTAATAATATTCTTTCATCTGTCCATTGCCTTGTAATTCCTGACACTGCACAAAAGTTATCACTCATCCAAATCAGTCTGTCCTTTATTTATGAATAGGCCCAATTCACAGCACAGGCACCAGAATAGAGCATGGTGTATGATTTGCAGATTCTATTATAGTCAGATGTCATTATCCCATGTTAGCAACAGCTTAACCTTTTTTTAAGTTTGAGAACAAAATGATTTAGCAAACAATGTGGCTAATCAAAAATGTCAGGGAATGACTCAGAAAAATAGGAAATATAAAAATGCCAAAATACAGTGGAATGGGACTTATGGCTTACGTCTAACATGCATCTGATGTTACCATCCAAGCATCCCCTTTAAGGACAATGGCCTGGTCCAGCAGGTACCAGCACAATGCCACAGTCACAGAAAAGTGCATGCTTTCATTACTTTGGTCAGTCATAAAATGTGTAGACAAGACAAATGTCCCTGTTCATGAAACAGTGGACTCATTCATCACAGTGCTGTATGTGCTGGCAGAGAACTGAGTATGGAGAATTGCATGATGAACTTTTGAGAGCTGATTAGTAGTGGGTCATAAAGATTTGTCACTATCAGAGAGGATGCAACTTGACAGAGATGTCACCCTCACTAAAGCTATCACAATGTCTAGACAGCCAATGTCATTGTTTGAGGTTCTGTTATGTCCTTGAAGTTCTGCCCTAATGTGTCATGTTTTGCTTTTCATTTCATCCTTTTGTATGATTTCCCGCATTTTTTTCTGTATTCACCTGTGTCCTGTTAGTTAATCAGCCCTTGTGTATATAGTCTGTGGGCTCCCTGCTTTCTTTGTCAGGTCGTCTGTTTTGGCCTGCTAGCCTCCCGTCAGCTCCAGGGCCTGCTAGCCCCCAGCCAAAGACTGTTTCTGAGCTGATGGGCACTCAGACTAGTGACACCTCCGACAGTCTCCTTTCCAGGGAACCAGCCTAGCCTACAAGGGGGCTCCCTCAAGAAAGCAAGTCCCCTGAACACATCCAGACTCCCTGACATCCATCTCCCTGGTCTCATTCTTATTGGACCTTGCTCTGGAGCCCAGTAGTCTCCAGCCAGCTGACCAGGTGGCAAACACTGAACCACCCAGTTCTCCACCAGATCCTTCCCTGGAGCCACCATCTGGGAGGTCCTCCTAAATGAAGCATGGCTTCCACCCAGTAGGTGATTTGTTAATTTTTAACAGGGGGGATGGCCCAATGGGAGCACCACCCTGTTGTTGCAGGACGCCTTAACCATGACTGACATTTCTAATTCTACAATTCCATTTTATCCAGTTATCTTCCTTCTCCCCTTACTACAATTGTCTTTTTTATAACTGTATTAAAGTAACAAGTAAATACACCTTTAAATTGTATGCAGCGGACTGAGTTTATTCAGGCAGGGTTTTCTCATGTTTCTCACAATACACTACAAGCAGGGTCATTTTAAGTTACATGACCCCTTGGAATTTTTTACCATCTAAATTCCTTGAAGGACACACAGTGAACATTGTGCAAAGTAGTAGAGCCCGACCGATTTATCGGTAGGCCGATTTTATCGGCAGATATTAGCCTATCACGATATGCACCGATATGAAAACCTTATATTTAAAAACTATAATGCAGAAAAACATGCTTGGAGTAATTTAAAATTGGTGTAATGACATAGTTTGTCCAGCAGAGTGCGCTTCAACGGGGGATAAAACAGCTGGTGTCAGGAAATGTAACAGCTACCTCACTAATGGTTAAACTATAAACCAGCACAAAAATGACAATTACCAACATAACATAAGCCACCATGTTCTGAACAGGCACACTAAAAACACTTACAAAAAGTCACATTTTAGTTTTAGAACAAGAAAACTTGTTGTGCTCCTCCTCTACACGAGAGACGCCAGGGAATCCACCGGAAGCTGCTCTATGACGTCGCATCTGCTACAGGTTTTGTTCCGCCCTCCGCATGGCATCATACCATGAATGTATAAAGAGAACCCAGCGGGAACGTTTAAGAACCGAGCCTTTGGCCTGACCGATTTTGTTGACTTGCTCAGATTTTGTTGTTCTGGTCATTTTTCGTTTTTATACAATCGAAAGTCTGCACAGGATGTTTTATTTTGAAAATTGACTGGATGCTCTATGCCGTTCCTGTGTTTCTGACTTCCTGCCGGCGCGATCTGCTCTGTGCAGCTTGTTGCGGCTTCCGTCAAAAATCAACCAGGCAGCCGGAACGCAAAGCAGCCGTGCACGGCTTGACTCCACTGTGCGCCGTCGATCACAGCCGCTTGTGATTTGTAACACACTTTCTGCTACTAGCGGATGGAGAGTGATGGCAGGTTAACAAGGGGGATGCTTTTTGGTAATTTTGCTTACAAGGGGGACGGCATCCCCCCTCAAATCACCTACTGCTTCCACCAACGTCATTCTTCTCTGCTGCCCAGCTGCTCATCTTCGCAGCTGCCCAGCGCACTCGAGCCAAGCCTTTCCCATTGCCCCAGAGCCAAGCCTTCCCATTGCCCCAAAGCCAAGCCTGCCCAGCGCCCCAGAGCCAGGCCTTCCCACCACCCCAGAGCCTAGACTTTCTAGCGCCCCAGAGCCAAGCATGTCCAGTGCCCCAGCTGACGTCTTGTCAGTTCCGGCATCAGGGGTCCCAGCCAACATCTCTGCTGTCCATGGGTTGGCTGACACCTCATCTGTCTCTGGGTTGGACAAAACCCTGCCTGCTCCTGAGCCTCTTCCTGGATTGGCCGATGCCCCATCAGCCTCTGGTTCCCAGTCAGTGGCCAGGCTGACATCAGACTCAGTCAAAAGGCTGTAGAGCTTGGTTCATTCTCACAAATTGCTAATAAAATTGCAAACACACATAGCCAGGGTGCAAGTAATAAATTACAGCTACTCAAATGAATGGTTTTAAGGAATTTTGGGGGGGTGCTTCTACTTTTGAGTATATTTTCAATCTGTAATTGTACTTTAAGTATGCCTTATTTAATTTACTTAGTTACTTTTAAGATATTAATTGGTCAATGAAAGCATTTCGACAATAATTTCTCCTTCCTCTTTGTCGTCCCACTATTTTCTCCTCTGCTTAAGAAACTCTTAAGGTTCTGATAGGTCCTCCTTCCTACTCCTAACAGGTTTTAACCTTAGGAGCTCTCTTAAGGGCTAAGATGCTTTTGTGAATACATTTATTTACTGGGATCTAATCTTAATTTTTAAGGAAAAGTTCTTAGAAAACATTGTAATCCTGAGAATTATCTTAACATTTTGACACTAGGAGCAACTCTTAGTACTAGGAGTATTTATCAATACAGCCCCAGTGGTTTTACTTGCGACCAAGTAATATTTTAGTATTGTAACTGTACTCTTACTTTAGTAAAGCTTTACAGTACTCTTTCTACCATTGCATCATTGATAATGATAAAGCATACAGAAGCAGACATTTCTGTACACAAAATAGGATTTATTGGAAAATGAAGTTGAGCATTAAAATTGACATGTGATGAAAACACTTTAACATCAATATGAGAATTCATAAAAAATAAAACTCACCCATGCTTTATTTCCTGAGGGGGCTGGGGTCCTTCTACATCTGTAGTGTCGTGGAAATTCTTTGTTGTTGGTGAAAAATGAAATAGAGACCTGTCGGCCGACGAAGTTTTATTTTCTTTGCAAAGAAAAGGTCAGTCAACACGCGAGTGGTTCAGGATGAAGAAAGACGTTTAATACAAAGAAATCTGAACATTTATATCTTTAGGAAAAGCCCACCTCTTGGGTGTGGCTACACCTTTTGTTTGCTGTGGGGTCAGCCCCTAACTCAGGAAGTCTTTTCACCTTTCACGTGTATTGGCATCAATATCCTGGGGTGTGAATTGAGGGGTCCAGACGATACAATTAACAAATTACATTTAAAAGACTAGTATGTTGGTGAGACAGTAGGAAGTTGGGTAAGATACAAAAGAGGTTGAATTAACAAATGGCAAGGTCTAGACATTAGAATATACAAATGGGTAGCAGGCAAAAGGTGATTTAATATCTTGGGGGAGAGTAGGGTGTGCAGGCATCAAATTTACCACTACACTTTCCCCTTTTGATTATTCATTAATTCACAATTGAAGGCAAAAGAAAAGGAGAGAAATAGAAAAAATAAAAATAAAATAATAATAATAATAATTTAAAAAAAAAGAAAAACGATATATGAAAAATAATAAAAATAATAACCATAGCAAACAAAATTGAAAATGAAAGCAAACAAAAAAAAATTAACCTTAACAACCCGCTGTGACTTAATTATCCGACACATTAATTCACACAGATTTTAAAATGTATCATCATGGCAGTCGTTCAGAAAGGTACGTTTTCAGAGTTAAAAATGGACAATCTTGAAGTAAAAACATTTAAAAAGAAGTGTAAAATAAAAAAATAAAAAAGTAAAATAAAACAAAATAAAAAGAAAGATAATAAACATATCAATAAGAAAAGATGATAATAAAATGTAAAGTACAAATGGTAATAAAGGATAAGTATGAATAATGAAAAGAAAGAAAAAGTTCTTTAAATTGTAAAGAATAAATAATAAGTTTGTTAAATGTCATCGTCAAAGTCAGAGTCAGAGCTGGAGAGATAATCAAGATCAGGAATGTAAAAAGAGGTAGAATTTTGATGGTCATTGTTGACATCAACGTGAACATATGTAGAGGACTGGAGCAGTTTTTTGGTAAATATGTTAGACAGGAATTTCAACATGCAGGGAATTATGGTGCAGAGCAAAAAGAGAGCAATTACAATTGGGGTAATTATTGTTAAGGACCAAGACAACCAACCTTGGCTCCAAGGTTGTAGCCAGGAGAACCATGAGTTATCTACAACTTGTGGGGGTTGAATGGCATCTTGCATGTGTTTGATGATGTCGGTGATGTTCTCATATTCATCAGGGACATAAAAACAACAAGAAACATTAAGCATTTTGCAAATGCCGCCTTTTTCAGCTAGAATGATATCGAGGGCAAGTCTGTGTTGAATAACAGCTGTTCTGATTGCAGACAGTTCAGTATTCACTAGAGTAAAGGCTGCTTCAGTGTGGTTTGCTAAGGAGAGAACAGACCAGGCTATTCCATTAATTTTATTCAATGCTGCGGTTGTTCCACCTCCTAAAAACAGAGACCAGCCAATGGTAGCACCTGGAGAAGTCCAGGGGTTCGCTAACACATAACCATCAAATGTAGAAGGAATACTACTTGTATCTTGGTGAGATTGAGAATGTATGGTAGATTGAATATTAATGGTAGGAGGCTTTTTATATAAGATTTCTGTGGTAGTTGTGACTATAGATGGGTGGCAACAACCAGACCACTGAAATCGAGGTGGCAAATTGTGATAAGCCTTTCCACCACAGGACCACATTATTCCTGGTTGGGATGAAAGTTGTTTAAATGGACAGGTAAATTTAGTTAGAGTGTTGTTAACAGTCCATTTCCACCCTTCTGTGATGGATGGGGTGTCTGAGTATCTGTAAAATTGACATCAGTGTGATTGGTGACTGCAAGTGAATCAGTGGTTGGTGTGATAGGTATGAATATATGAGGACGTTTGGAGTCCAATTTTTTCTCTGCTATGGCCCAGGATTGGGCAATGATCACTGTGGTGACCAATCCAACGATGAAAAACACAGCCATGATCTTCCGACAGTATCCCTTCTCAGCACTCTGAAAGCTAGGTCGTGGTCCTCCCGTCAGCGGCATGTCTCGGAAAAGGCTTGCACTGGGATGCGTGTATCCACGTGTCCCTCTCAGCTATCCGGACGGCAGTGGGTGTTGTCAGCAGCACCTGGTATGGTCCTGTCTACCGGGGTTGACGCCAATGTTTCCTCCTGAGGTCCTTTACCACTAACCAATCGCCAGGCTGGATGTTGTGGAGTTGTACCAACGTAGGCTCAGGAAGGGCAGCTTTCACCTTAGGGAAGATAAGCTTCAAGGCATGGTTAAGTGCACAACAATACCTTATCATATCATCATCCATTCCTGTCAGAGTTAACCTGTTTTGAGGAAACGGTGTGTTAATCATTCTCATAGGACGGCCAGTGAGCACCTCATAAGGAGACAGTCCAGTTGTCTTATGTTGGCGGCCTCTCATAAACATTAATACAAGAGGTAAAACCTCAACCCATGATAAATCTGTTTCTGCTATTAATTTTGTCAGTTTTGTTTTCAGGGTCTGGTTAGCCCGTTCTACTGCACCTCCACTCGCTGGATGGTAGGCACAATGTGTTTTCAGGTTTATCTGCAGGCTTTCAGAGAGGCTTTGAATTACATTATTTACAAAATGAGACCCATTATCGCTTGTTAATTTTGAGGGAAGACCCCAACGGGGAATTATTTCTCTCAACAATGCTTTTGCTACTGAGAGCAAACTGTAGCAACTGTAGCATGTTTACATGGGAAGCACTCAATCCATTTCGGAAACATGTCAACAATACTAAGGCAACTTATATGGAGTAGGTTCAATAAAGTCCATCATTAAATGCTCAATGCTTAAAGGACTTTCAGGTTTAGGATGGGCTGACAGGGGCATTGCTACACCTCTGCCAACATTGTTAGTTGCACAATCACACATTTCTTACAAAACATTTCAGAAAAAGTTCAAAACCCTGGCGCATACCACAATCTATTTACAATATCCAACATCCCCCCTTTTGATCCATGGTCAAGACCATGAGTCAAATTTGCCAAAAAGGGAATATAGCTTTTTTTTTTTTTTTTTTGCAGTACTGTGCCTTCATGCAGCCTTCATGAGGCTAGATGAGGTTTGTTTTTTTTTGTTTTTTTAAAAAAAAAACATCAGCTCCTGTTTGAAACAAAAAGACATCATTAAGGGTGTTAGACAGACAAAGGCATCTGTAGAGTGGGGGAGGCAGGTGACAGAGCAGCTGCCTTTGACACTGGGACAACAGAACCTGTATGAGCTTGACGTTTGCATACCGCTACAGAGACAGGTAGAAGTAATGCAGACAAGAGGTTACTGATGAGACTTCTATGCGCTATAAGTTCGCTGTAGAAGTAAGGAAACCTTGATTCTCCCATAAAGAGTAGAAGTTATGGCACACATTAACTGCATATTTAAAGTCAGTGTAAACTGTGACGTCCTGTCCTGTTCCTAGAATGAAAAAAAACGAGTTATTGCAAAATATTTAGCTGCCTGAGCAGACAGGAAGTTTAGCATTTTCAACTATGGCATTCTCAGTACATATTTTAATAAGACACAAGGGGATCCATCGGTTGGATTTCTCATAGCAGAACCATCTACAAAGAAGACAAAGTTAGGATTAATAAGGGGTGTGTCAAATAATATATCCTGTGGTTTTGACACAGACATGGATGTGGTTCTCCATCTTGAGCTGTAGGGAGCAAAGTTGATGGGTTAAGGCCAGTACAATGTTTTAGGATGACATGAGACATTGTTAGTAGCACATTTGTTAGTGCAATACTGATGCTTTGATTGGGTGAGTAGTTTTTCTCAGTGTTAAAAGAGCAGACAGCATGCAGAACATGAACAGTTAGAGGACAGATAGTGATCAGCTGTGGCCATAACTTCCTTGGTAGCAACTGCTACAGCTCTTACACAATCTTACTATAGCTCTCTCTGTGGTGTAAAGTTATTCCGATTAATGACCTATTAGGCCCTGTTTGCCACCACGGGCTACGTAAGGGTTTTGGCATAACCCACCACATTCAGAAAGAGTAGTAGTTTTTACTTTTTTCAATTTTGTGATCCTTACGCAAATTCTAGGGTTTGGTAGGCCTAAACAAAAAAATATTGCATCAAGCTTGATTTAAGTCAGTAGAGGCTGTCTCTGCCTCAAAAGTCAGTCAAAGTCAGTCTTGGTCAAATGTTTTCACCCATGTGTGATGTCATACAAGGGTTGGGAGATCTCCACAAAATTAAGAATCCATGGACAACAATAGCCTGCTAAATCCAATTAGGCAGTTGTTTTTCTCATTTACAGTTTTGGAACATCCAAGATTGTCTGGATGTGGTCAGGACCCAATTCTCATCCCTCCGGAGTATAATAGCGCATTACATTTTGTGAAATAAGTTGCAACTTCGTCCTTCTAAACTTCAGGACTGTTTTCTGCCAGAAAACAAAGTGGAGACACTGTCTCAGTTCTTGACAATGTCCCTGTATCGTAAAACACATACAAATTATCAATATACTAAAGAAGAGCACTACCACACAATGGCTGCTAATGCAACAAGTTCTCAGCTCCATAGCAAACAGAGTTGGTCTGGTGAAGAAACCCTATGGCATCTTCATCCAAGAATAAAGCTTACCATTGAAAGAGAAAGCAAACCAGAATTGACTTTCTGGATGGACAGGAACGCTGAAGAAAGCATTAGAAATATCCACCACCGAAAAGAATTTTGCATTAGGTGGAACTTGAGACAAGATAGTGTAAGGATTTGGAACATTTAGAGCTCTGGGTTGGACTGCTGCATTAACTGCTTGCAGATCCTGAACAAAACGCCATTCAGTTGGTTGATTTTTATCTCTGATTTTCTTGACAGGAAACAAAGGTGTGCGCACTGGGGAGTCATCACAGGGAATAATTAATCCTGCAGCTTTAAGAGACTCAAACACTGGTGTTATGCCATCGATGGCTTCTTGTTTGAGTGGATATTGAGCCTTGCAAGGTCTAAAATCAGATTTTGGGGTTATGACAACAGGTTCACAATCTTTGATGAGGCCAACATCATATTTGTTGACAGCCCACAGTGTCTTAGGGATTTCCTGTAGGGCTGGAATAGCTAAAACCTGTTCTTCTGACAAAAAAGAAAAAGATTTGGAAGTGCTTTTTGGTACCAGCTGGATTGTTCTTTGAGTGTACACAACGGATTTTAAACGTTTAGAGTAACACTGCAGTGTGGGTGAAAAAAGAATAGATCGATCAGATATTATTTGCCAATCAGTTGCGCGCTGACATGATGTTACAAATGGGCTTAAATCTTCCCAATTATCTGATGTGTGTTTTGCAAGTGTGATGTGTGGAACGGAATCCTCTATGGTATACACATGCAATTGAGCTGGTGTGAGAGAGACTGATATAGCGCATTTATGTTGTGTCCAATAAATGTGTGTTAGTGTTAGTTCATCAGATCTCTCTTCCAACCAACCTTTCTCATATGGTTCGTCAGGTCCTGGTGACACGTGAGAGGTGCAATTCACATCCTCTGGTGGCATGAAGTCACTTGCATCTGTGAAAACTGTCTTTCTAGCTTCTGTAACGAGTCTAGAGGCAGTTAATGGTTGTAATTTCCATTGATATGCATATTGCAGTTCTGGGGAATGGTGAACAAAGGACTGTGAAAAATGTGATTCTAGGTCAGATAGTCTGTGAACTTTTACACCTTCTGGTGTTGATATCAGACAAAGGCCTAATTTGCACATTAAATCTCTACCCATTAGGTTAATGGGGCAGAGTTTTGATAGCAAAAATGCATGTTTGAAACTTGTGTTGAGTTCGTCTTCACATTTAAGTGGGACGGTAATGTTTTCTCTGATTGTTTGACCTGATGAACCAACAGAGTATACATAATTTCCGCTCAGTTTTGGCTTTGTAGCAAGTTCTAAATCTTTTATCACAGAATGTGTAGCTCCTGAATCAACTAAGAATACAACATTTTGTTCTAAAATGGTCAATGTGTGTTGTGGAAATTTCTTGAAATTATCATATGTGTATTGAACATATGTTAAGGCAGTTGTATATCTATTGTCTGAGCTCTCAGTATAATGTTCTTCCAAATGTTCAATATGTGTGTGTGGTGCAGTACCTTCTTTCGACCTCACAAGTTGATTTGGCTTGTCAGCAGGAGTCCATCCCTCTCCGACAACCCTTAACCATTTTCAGTCTGACGTGTTCTCTCTGGTCTTATCCAATGAGGTGTTTTTCGGACAGTTACGTTTCCAATGTCCATGCTGGCCACATATGTGACAAGTATCATTTTGAGGTTTTCTTTCCCAGTGTTTGGATCGGCCACGTCCTCTTCCTTTGTTGTCACGGATTGGCTGTCCACGTTCTCGGATTGTGTTGTACATGGTCATTGCGGCCATGTGAAGCTCTTTCTGTGTTGTTTCTTCTTTCTTCTTTTTCTTAGCGAGTAATTGTTCATGAGCATGTATGGCGTGTCTACGTAGTTCTGATAGGCGTGTGTCATTCCAACCAATGCAGGAGTTTTTAACAGATGAGGCAATTTCTGGTTTTAGTCCATTTAAGAAGGAGCTGCAGAGATGAATTTCTGCCACATCTGGAGTAGTGTTTGATTCATCAGGTAGTTGAAGGCCACTGTAGGTGTTGAATATCTCTGTCAGGCGAGTGAGATATTCATCGGGGTTTTCGCCATCTTTTTGTTTACAGGCGGTGATTTTTTCCATGTTAATTTTTATAGGGAAAGCTTGGATGAATGCATTACAGAGATCACGGACAATATCTCTATAATGAGCATTGTGTTCATTTTCCCATGTGATGTGTTTACAACGGATGTCATTTTGTGGAAATTTTCCTGCAATCTTTTGCCAATCTGTTGGTTTCATTTTGGTGATTAAGAGTCTTTTTAGTTTGTTTGTGGTTGGTTTAAACTCTTGGCAAAATGTTAGGAATTGTTCAGCAAATATTTTACCTGATGCTGTGGGATTGGGCAGGCGTTGAGAAGCTGCTGTGATGTCGGCAGAAGTCCATGCGCGAAAGACCAATGTTGGTCCTTCTGGTCCAGAGACCTCAACCATCGGCATGTTAAATGCTGCATCTTGGTTGGGGTAGCGCAGTCTGTGTGAAATTGGAGAAGGTGGATTGGTTGCACAGCTTTGTGATGAAGTAGACACATCAGAATGGGTCGTTTCTGGAGTTGGTTTTTGATGTGTCACTGTGGAGCCAATCTGTCTTCCTTCATTGGGTTGTTGAGTGTTGTATGGTGGTGGAGGTGTAGGGATGAATGGTGGGTTGTCATCGAGGTCAGGATCCAGTTTCAAAGCCGTCAACTGTGGATACAAAGAAGAATTCTGCGAGACTACTGTTCTTTGTGCATATGAATTTTGTTCAGCATAGTTTTCAACATTTTTACATGGAAAAGGCAGTTGTTTCTGTATTGTTTTTCTATTTCGAATATCTGCTTCCTCTTTCCACATGTGTAAGCATTGCTTTTGACTTTCTATCATTTCAAATTTTCTGAGAGAAATCTTACTTTTCTTTCTCAGTTCTTGTTCTTTTAACTTCAGTTTTTCTTCTAATTTTGATATGTTTTTTAAACTGAGGGATCCCCCTATTGGGAACTCAAAATCAGCTGACCAGATGTTTAAATATTTTACACTTTGATCCCCATGTTTCTTTCTCATGAGATCCACAATCGGTCCCTCCGGAGGCCTCACCTCAACGGAATTTGTACTCCCCATTCTAAATGTGGAGGTTGTGCACAACAATTACAGTGTAGACGTCTCTATAAAGACCGCTTCGTTCAGGCACAAGCGATAAAAAGCACGTCACTTTGTTTATGCTACAAGCGAGAAAAGCAAATCACTTTGTTTTAAGTTGACAAAGTAATTAAAAAAAAACAACCAGTCGTTTCGTTTATACTACAAACGATAAAAGTAAATCATTTTGTTTTAAGGTAACAAAGTGATTAAAAACAACCAGTCGTTTAGTTCATACTACAAACGAAAAAAGTAAATCACTTTCTTTAAGGCTACAAAGTGATTAGAAAGTACCTGACCGCTTCGTTTATGCTACAAGCGACAAAAAAGCAAATCACTAAGTTTAGGTTACAAGTAATTCAAAACCGATCGCATTGTTCATGCTACAATCGACCAAAAAGCAAATCACTTTGTTCAGGCTACAAGTAATTTAAAAGCCGATCGCTTTGTTTATGCTATAAAGCGATCAAAAAGCAGATCTCTTAGTTTGTGCTACAAGTGATCAAAAAGCCGACCGATTATGGATAACATGAGAAATCAAAATGCCTAATTAAACCCAGATTTTTAAAGTAAAAGAATTTAAATGTCAATATTTCAGTGCTCACCAGATGAATTTCGTAGACTTATGTTCTTGGAATCCCAGCGGCAACGATCCGGGGCGTCTGCGGTCAGTCCTCCCTCTCAGAAGAGAATTTTGAGGTTTGGAGGCTGGAAGGCTTTTTCTTCCAGGATTGGCCTGTCGCTGTCCGCTTTCCGTCCCGGACGATTGCACGAGGGATCCCGGACGAGCCCCCAAATTGTCGTGGAAATTCTTTGTTGTTGGTGAAAAATGAAATAGAGACCTGTCGGCCGACGAAGTTTTATTTTCTTTGCAAAGAAAAGGTCAGTCAACACGCGAGTGGTTCAGGATGAAGAAAGACGTTTAATACAAAGAAATCTGAA
Source organism: Pagrus major (assembly GCF_040436345.1). Lineage (NCBI taxonomy): Eukaryota > Metazoa > Chordata > Actinopteri > Spariformes > Sparidae > Pagrus > Pagrus major. The sequence continues at coordinate 25,661,742 of NC_133222.1, read as the reverse complement.
CATTTATATCTTTAGGAAAAGCCCACCTCTTGGGTGTGGCTACACCTTTTGTTTGCTGTGGGGTCAGCCCCTAACTCAGGAAGTCTTTTCACCTTTCACGTGTATTGGCATCAATATCCTGGGGTGTGAATTGAGGGGTCCAGACGATACAATTAACAAATTACATTTAAAAGACTAGTATGTTGGTGAGACAGTAGGAAGTTGGGTAAGATACAAAAGAGGTTGAATTAACAAATGGCAAGGTCTAGACATTAGAATATACAAATGGGTAGCAGGCAAAAGGTGATTTAATATCTTGGGGGAGAGTAGGGTGTGCAGGCATCAAATTTACCACTACAGTAGGAAAGTACTGCATATGTCTCATCAGTCAGTCGTCTGTTCTATTCTGTGTGCTGATAAGGCAGCATTAAGAAGAGGAGAGCTTGCTTTATGGTTGGCACCAACTGTATTCCCTTATGTCTGTGCCAGAGAGGACCCTAAATATCCTCTTGTCCATCATGAAAAATGCCTGTAACCTTCTGCACAGCACATTCACTAGGCAGAGGACTATGCGCAGTGGCAGACTGCTGACTGAGTCCTGCTAAATAGACAGACTGAGGAAGTCTTTTGTCCATCAGGCCATACGGCTATTCATCTCCTCCCATTGATGGGATTGATTGAATGCTTGCCTGCATTCTGTCATTAGGCTGCTGGTCAAATCAAATCAAATCAAATCAATCTTTATTTATATGGCACTTTTCATGCAGTTTTGCAGCACAAAGTGCCTCACAGAGGGTAAAAACAAACAAACAGAGCAAGACAACATCATAAAAAACCCCAAGCCTCCCACACCCATAAACATACACACAGATACACAGTTACATACACACTCACGTACATACATAGACATACTGACATACATACACCCCCACACACACAAACATACACACACCCACAGACATACACTAGTTATTGCTAAGGAGACATGGCTCGGCACAAAGATCAGAGGTGAGGAACAGCTACCTTTGGGGGCCGTGCACACCGAGAGGAATCAAGGTCCATGACTGCAGGGGCGCCACCAAAAGGACCGCCCCAGCCCAGGTAGACAGGAGGCTCCACACCAAGGCGTAAAGCTCTCCCGCCACTCCGGCCAGGGCCGTCCTCGGGACAGCACCCCCAACGGTGGACCAGAAGCAACTCCCGGTGTGGTAGGCCCCCAGGAGGAAACACTGGAGAATCGAGGGGCTAAAACAGTAAAATAAGATAAAAGGTATAGAAGCTAAAACTGAGGGAAATAGAACAATATAATGTATAAAATAGACCATAAATAACGACTAAAACATTGAAATAAAACATTGAGATAAAACAAGTAAGTAATAAAACAGGATTGGCTTAACTAAGAATTAATATAAAATAGAATAATAATAATAAAAAATAAATAAATAAATAAATAAATAATAAAAAATGTCGGTAATTAGAAAGAGTTAAATGAGCTCAATTAAATGCCTGATTAAAAAGATGGGTCTTGAGCCTCTTTTTAAAAACATCAACATTCTCTGCGGCCCTGAGGTTCTCCGGGAGGCTGTTCCACAATCGGGGGCCATAATAACTGAATGCCGCCTCCCCGTGTGTTCTAGTTCTAACTTGTGGTATCGTTAAAAGGCCAGCACCGGAGGACCTCAGGGTCCGCGAGGGTTGATAGGGTAAAAGTAATGCAGATAGATAAGAAGACCCAAGACCGTTAAGACACTTAAAAACAAGTAAAAGAACCTTAAAATTAATCCTGAAGCGCACAGGGAGCCAATGCAGCGATTTTAAAACAGGCGTAATATGCTCCCGCCCTCTGGTCTTCGTCAGCACTCGTGCAGCTGAGTTTTGTAATAATTGTAAGTTATGCAAACTCTTTTTGGGAAGACCAGAGAGCAGGGCATTACAATAATCTAAACGACAAGAGATAAAAGCATGCATCAGCACCTCCGTGCTGGCCTGGGAGAGAAACGGGCGGACTCTGGCTATATTTTTAAGATGGTAAAAACCTATCTTTGTTATGCTTTTGATGTGTGGAATAAAAGTGAGGTCAGAGTCAAAAATCACGCCCAGATTTTTTACTGATTTTGAGGGTTTAAAATCCTGTAGCTTTGGTAAAAGTTTCTCTCTCTGGCCTTCAGGACCAATGACTAAAACCTCTGTTTTGTCCTGGTTGAGCTGTAGGAAGTTTGCTGCCATCCATGACCTAATGTCTAAAATACAGTTAAAAAGGGCATCAATTGGCCCTGTGTCATCAGGAGACGCGGCAATGTACAGTTGTGTATCATCAGCATAACTATGGAAGTTGATGCCATGCCTCCTGATGACGTCCCCAAGGGGAAGCATGTAAAGATTAAAAAGAGTTGGACCTAAAATTGACCCTTGGGGAACCCCACACTTTATCTTATGGGTTCTTGAGGAACATGTATCCATACTAACAAAGAAACTTCGATCAGTGAGGTAGGATGTGAACCAGTTAAAAACAGTACCAGAGAGGCCAACCAGGTTCCTCAGTCTATTTAATAAAATGTGATGGTCTACTGTATCGAAGGCGGCTGTTAGATCCAGTAGTACCAAGACTGTGAGTTTGTTGTTATCTAAATTACACCTGATGTCATTTAAAATCTTTAAAAGTGCTGTCTCTGTACTGTGGTTCATCCTAAAACCAGACTGATGAGACTCTAAAATATGTTTTGAGTTTAAAAATTCATTTACTTGATTAGAAACAAGTTTTTCTAAAATTTTACTTAAAAATGGTAAGTTGGATACAGGCCGGTAGTTGTTTAAAACATTGGGGTCTAAGTCACTCTTCTTCAGAAGGGGCTTCACCACCGCCGTTTTAAAGGAGGTGGGGAAGACACCTGTCTGAAGAGAGCAATTCACCAAATACAGCAGATGTTCCTCAAAGAATCCATAGAGTGTTTTAAAAAACGGTGTGGGAATGGGATCTAAAAGGCAGGTTGTGGGCTTTACCTGGGAGAAAACTCGACCAAGTGTCCTCGCATCAACCAGGGCAAAACTCTCAAGTGTTTCCTCAGGTAAAAGCAATGATCCAGATGTTAAAAGCTGTTGGGATAAAAGACTGGATCTGATGTCATTGATTTTTCTTCTGAAGTGGTCTGCAAAATCCTCGCAGAGGGCGTCATCTGGTATCCTGGAGGATCTTTTAAAAGTTTTGTTTGTTAAAAGATCGATTGTGGAGAATAAGAATTTGGGGTTATTTTTATGGTCATGGATTAGGTTTTGGAAGTGGGAGATTCTTGCTTGTTTGACTGTGTTATTGTAAATTTTGAGGCGTTGACGTAGTATGTCATAGTGAACTGTCAACTTGGATTTCCTCCATCTCCTTTCAGCACTCCTGCATTCCCTTTTTAGTTTTTTGATATCCTCAGTTCTCCACGGGGGTGTAGATCTTGTTTTAACTGTTTTGATAAAAAGTGGAGCCACTGAGTCCAGTGTTGTCTTTATTTTGTTGTTGAAGTTGTCAGTAATAAAATCGCAGGGTGCTGGTAGAATTTCGGCAGGAGTGCTCTGTAAGATCTGGATAAAATTTGCAGCCACTTCAGAAGTTAGGTAGCGTTTCCTCACTGTTCCCACAGGGGCCTCTCGCTGGTTAAAACTGGTGATTGTAAAAAACACACAAAAATGGTCAGACACAGCCAGGTCCACAACAGAGGGCGCACCAATGGACAGACCATAAGATATAACCAGGTCCAAGGTGTGCCCCCTGCTGTGGGTCGGCTGCGTGACATGTTGCTTAAAATCGAGGCAGTGTAAAAGGTTTAAAAATTCTCTAGACAGTAAGTCTGAGGAGATGTCGACGTGTAAATTAAAATCACCGGTTATTAAAATTCTGTTAAAAGAGGTATGAATAATTGATAAAAGCTCTGAAAATTCATTAATAAAAGAAGTGGAATACTGGGGTGGTCGGTAGATAGTTATACAGAGGATAGGCGGGCTGCTACAAACGAAGGCATGATATTCAAATGATGTGTAGCTGTTAAAATTGACTTTGTTTGTATGCATGTTGGTCTTTGCAATCGAAGCAGTACCGCCCCCTCTTCTGCACCCCCTAGTAGAAAATAAAAAGTTAAAATTTGGTGGGGAAGCCTCGGTGAGAACAACAGGTGCGTCAGTGCCCAGCCATGTCTCTGTAAGGAAAAGGATGTCCAGGTTTTTATCTAAAATTATATCATTTATAATAAAAGATTTGTTTAAAAGAGAGCGCACGTTCAGCACAGCCATTTTAACATCTGTGCTGAACGTGCGTTCATCACTTTTTTCAAATGGAATGTTAAGAACACAGTTTGGTCTAAAAACAGTCCTGGGTTTCGTTTGTCTGTGTGATATTATGGTTTCTATTGTGTAGATATTGTCCTGTGCCACTGGGGTCACTGAGGGAGGGGCATGTATGATGTAGGTAGGGGGGGGTGGAGGTGAGTGTGAGTGAGGTGCAGAGGGCCTGTGTATGGGTGCAATGAGTCAGGAGGTGGTTGTGGTGCAGGACCGGACAGTCAGGTTAGTGTTGACTGATAAAAGCCTTGACCCCTCCTGATTCGGGTGTAGGCCGTCTGGTTTAAAAAGGTGGGGTCTGTTTAAAAAAGCGATAAAATTGTCCACATATGGAATACTTTTATCAAGGCAGTATCCCTTCAGCCACAGGTGCAGCTGGCGGAGGCGACTGGTGGTGACGTCACCATAGCGCGGCGGGGGGAGCGGGCCGGAAATAATTAGCCGCTTCCCCGTGTCCAGCAGGCGGTCCATCATGGACCTGAAATCCTGCTTGAGGATCTCGGACTGCTGGTCTCTGAGATCATTAATTCCGGCCTCCAGAACCAGCGTGGTGGCCGAGCTGTGCTGAGCACAAAGCTGGAGGGCAGAGGACTCAACCTCCTTGACGCGGGCTCCAGGGTGGCAGAAGGTCCGGCCGCCATGCACCGTCACGTGCCTGACCATCGAGGTCCCGACGACCAGCACGGAGGGGGTGCGGTGCTCCGCGGGCCGCCTGGAGGTGCGCCGCTGGGGGGATGGGACCCGGAGTTGGTGGCGCCGACCCGCGGTTCCTCCTGGGCGAGATGGGGAGGAGGGGCCAGGCTGGACGCGCGGACCGCGGCTCCTGAGCTGGCGAGAACCAAGACCAGCTGGGTGGACAGGTCCCGGGGGCGAGCTGGGACATGCTCCCATGGGAGGGAAGTCCTGCAGGCTTAGGATGTCGTACCTGTTCTCCAGTGGGAGATCCGGAGGCGGAGCAGGTGGAGATGGACGAGCCCCCGCGCCTCTGGTCACCACTGACCAGGATTCCCTCGGCTTGAGTGGCGTTGAGCTCACCGGTGCTGGAGCCGCCGCTCCATCCTCCCTGACGGAGCACTGCCACTCCGCGGGGCGTAGGCAGGAGGTGGAGGGTGCCGATGACTTGGGCTTGGCTCCCTGGTAGTGCCAGCGGAGCTCGGTGAGTGCTGGTGCCGGAGATCCGGTGGTGATGGAGCCGGTCCACGGCAGGGTGGTGTTGTCCGCGGCCGTCATGCTCCGGTCACCAGCACCGGATGCCTTCAGGTGGGCGATGAGTTTCGACTGGGTCGTGGCGACAGTGGAGAAATCCATGAGGATCTTGTCCCTCTCCTTGAGGTCAGCCTTCAGACCACAGACGCTCTCCCTCAGTTTTGAGAGGGTGGGGAGACAAGACTCACAGACCGCCATCATGCTGTTAGCCTGTGCTGGGGATTCGTCACCACAGTACCACCACAGGGAGGTGAGTTAGATCCCGGCCCAGGTGCCGAAATGTCCAAGGAGATGTTATCAAGCGATAACATTAACGTTAGCTAGCAAGCTAAAATCGTTAGCAAGCAGCTGTTTATGGTCGGTAGGCTACGTTAGCAGCGCGGCTAGCTAGCTCTATGCTAACTTGGATACTCTTTACTGTTGGAGGAACGGTTAAGTTGTATTTATGACAACTTATGTCTCTCTTTCTCAGTCGTAACACATACCTAAGCAGTTGTTGTGAAGTTTCTCGACGAAAGAGCTCCTGTTTCTTCTTAGATAAACTAACAGTAGCTGTGTCTGATGCCTCACCTGCTCACCTGCTGTGTTGCCTTCCAGAAACAGTTTTAAGCCAGTCGGTCAGTCACTTACTGGCTATGTTAGCCCCATGCACTAACTGTTTTTATCTTCAATTTGCATTTTATAATTTCACACAGTAATCATTATTTTTGCAATATTTTTTCTTTTTTTAATCCCTATTTGCCCAACCTCCATTAGCATATACTTTATTATGGTGGTTGGACTATCACTTAATTGCTGTGTTTTTCTTTATTTTCTTATGTGTATTGGTTTTTTGTGTAAGCTACTGGATGCCCAAATTTTAGAGGTAGGCTACAAGGACTCCTAAACAAAATCTCTCTTGTGTGTGTGTGTGTGTGTGTGTGTGTGAAATGCAAGAAAGGAATATTGGGTGTGTTATGTTGACTCTGGTGGAATGAAGTTTGTAGAGAGGCAGATCTTGTTACAATTTGTGGTAAAAGGTAAGGACCCAAATGCAAAACACCAAGGAGGCAGGCAGGATTAAGAACAAAAGGCGAGCTTTATTCCACAAAAGCTGAAAAATCCAAAACACCAAAACATCAAAGTAGCAACACAAAAAGCATAAACAAAGTTCAACCAAAAGCAAAGTATAAATCAGGAAAAACACAAGGAGCAAAAAAACAAACACATACCACAGGGAGACACTGGAGGACACTGGAAGAAGCTCAGGTGAACAACATGGGGAAATCACACAGGATGAACACAGGACGAATAGACAAAGACGTGAGGGAGCCACACAGACTATAAACACACAAGGGTAATTACAAACAAGACACAGGTGGACACAGAAAAAAGGGCGGGAAATCACACAATAGGAGGAAATGAAAAGCAAAACTTCTAAATAAAACAGGAAACCACAGAGGCACAAACAGAATCATTCTCATGTAGCTCTTGTCAATTCGCTAAGAAAAGATGTAACCGTCATTTCCTACGTTTTCTGTCTGCAATCACCATTTTTCAGTCTCTGAGCAATGTACAGCCATAAACATTCTCATCATGAATCTATCATGTTCCCCTTTATCATTCTGCATCATTTTTACTGCAGCAGCTGTCTTGTCAGTACTTAACACAAAACTCACTGAACTTATAGTATCTTAAACGATTAAAAAAAGCAACATGTTTTTAAAAAACATCTTTCAATGGCAGCTTTATCCCCAATGCACAGCTTGTTGACTGAACAAAAACTATATGGACTGTGTTGATGAAGGTTCTCAGTCATCCAGGTCATGGTAATTCTAAGTGCTGTATCGTAGGCAACTGGACTTGTTTCAGTTTCTTGAAGACGTTTCACCTCTCATCCAAGAGGCTTCTTCAGTTCTAACTAACCTCTGTGTGGAGGTGTTATACAGAGTCATTAAGGACACATGTGAACTCTGAGTTTCAGTGACTTTAGGGCCACTTGTGGGTCGTTGACCCAACTGGCCTTCATGTGGGTTGCTAGGGCTAGCCTGAGGTGTGAATGGTTGTTAAGCTGTCTGGGGAGAGAACTCAGTACTGCATTGTAGGTGGGTGATAAGTAATGTCTTAGGCCACCTCCTCTGTTCAAAGACGGTCGTTCCAGTTTGACATAGATGGATTCTTTTACACCTCTTTCAAACCACCTGTCTTCTCTGGACAACATGTTTACATTGTTGTCCTCAAAGGAATGATTATTTTCCTTCAGATGTACGTGGACAGCAGAGTCTTGACCTGAGGAGATGGCCATGTTACTCAAAGCATGATTTGACATTGTGAATCAATCAGCACACCTTAAATGTCAATATGATATCTTTGACAATTCTGTAAGTTTTTTTGTTTATTTGAGGCTTTGTGATGATCCTTTCAGTGCTTAAAATCTATATGATTTTCAACTGGATGATACAAACTGTGAACATTTCCTCACTGTCTAACAGACAGTGGCGGAGCGGCACTGTGGTGTGCTCTGGCAGCTTGTTGTTCATGAAGGAGGTTCAACCTTCTGTGAACAAGTGCAGCACTGGCTGCAGGCATGCTAAAGTCAGCTGTGGCTGCTGCAAGGGACCTGGCTTTCAGGCTATAAAACACAACACAGTCTTTGTCTTTTCGATATATTCTATGTCTGACCAGGTATTTCATCATACAGTTCAAGTTGTTGCAACTTGTTGCCCTGGTCAGCTTTGCATTTTGCATCACAAATACTGCAGCAAGTGTTGCCCTGACTCACTGTGACTTGTTGCAAGATGTCTCTCTCTCTCTCTTTTCTCCATGTCACTCTAAAGATGCACTCTGAGGTTAATGCAAGTCTTTAGTCATCAGTACCAATGTAAAAAAAGACAAGTTCAATACCAAGGCGTAGATTGACATTTGTGGTTTTGTGTGTGTGTGCACGCACATGCATGTGTGTGTGTGTGTGTGTGTGTGTGTGTGTGTGTGTGTGTGTGTGTGTGTGTGTGTGGTCTAAAAAGTAAGGTCAGGGGTTTTCCCCAGGGATTGGTTGTTCATTATAGTCCAAAAGGCTGTGTCAAAATTGAGGTGAAAAGCATTTTCTTGTTATACATTTAATGACTAACTGGAAACTGAGGTGGAAAAAGGTGTGACATGTGAATGTACCTTTTAGGTCGAAGCTCCCCCCAGCGTAAAGCTGTCACAGTTTGGTTAGGTTTAGCGACTGAAATCCTTGGTTAGCTTTAGGAAAGCATGGTTTGGCTAACATAGATCCTTTAAGAAGTCATTGACCTTCTGTAATTTTTAAATGGTGAGTGCTCTGTGTACTCATTTAAAGTCTGCACTAGAACAAAGAGTGGATAGTAAGCAGCCTCCCACTACCTACTGACTGTTTTGCTTTTGAATTATCACTGGTTACTATCAATGTTGGAAACCACTGACATTTAAAAGATAAAAGGCGAACAGGCCGTGTGGGCATCTCCAAGTGCACCTACCATTTTGGTTCATGTGCAGCAGCACAAAGTGCAAAAACCTGGCTGTAGTGGAATATTGGTCGGTGGGTGTACTGATTAATAAATACACTCTCAGCCAGTCACATCACTGGTCTCAAAGCTTTAACCTGCTTTAAAAACCTTAAAAGTTAGGTTTGTGTGCCAAATTAAATGGTCTGTATCTGTAAAAAAAATGTCACAGGCATGAAAAGAATATACACAACAGGTGAAGGGCAATATTTTTCAAGTGCGCTCTTTTTCCTTCTCTCTCTCCCTCAACGAAGGTAAAGGAAAATCACGTCATCATTTTCATGGATAATTATCAAAGGCACATTCCTTGTAGAAAGAGGGCTTGAGCAACACTGTCTGTATGGACAAACAGGCTTGAGCAGTTCAGCTGTCATCACACACTGCAATCGTCTTGTTATGTATATACAGTGCATTCAGAAAGAATTCAGAACCATTCACTTTTTTCACATTTTCTTATGTTGCAGCCTTATGCTAAAATCGTTTAAAACATTTTTTTTCCTCATCAATCTACACTCATTCCACCACAATGACAAGCTTTTTTACATACATTTCTGCTGCATTGAAGGTCCCCAAGAGCACAGTGGCCTCCATAATCCTTAAATGGAAGAAGTTTGGAACAACCAGGACCAAGAACCCAATGGTCACTCTGGCTGAGCTCCAGAGATCCTGTGTGGAGATGGGAGAAACTCTCAGAAGGACAACCATCACTGCAACACCTAAATGTAACAGCAGTTACTGTACACAGTATATCAAGTTCAAGTTACTTTATTAGTACCCAGAGGTAGATTTTGTTTGCAGTAGAGTCCTCATACACACATATGGGAAAAACATAGAGGCACATATCACACATCATCCAACTTAGGACAGTGGAAATTTAAAAAATGCCAAATTAAAAAGTTCTTACAGGTCCAGATCATACTAAGATATTGAAGTGATCTAAAATACTAATAGTAAAAAGCAAATAAAACAAAATGAATGAATCTGCGTATTTAATGATGATCCTGTTGTCCCACCTGCTCTGACACATATTTGTGTACAGGATGTAAAGAGGTGGGAGCACGCATCCTTGTGGGGAGCCGGTTGATGAGCAGACTTTGTCAGAGAGACTGCCATTCACTCTCACTCTTTGTGTCCTGTTTGTTAAAAAGTTAAGGATCCAGCCTACCAGGTTATTGCTCAGGTCAAACTGTTCTAGCAGCCTTGTGGTTAAAATATGAGGTTGGATTGTGTTAAAAGCAGAGGAAAAGTCAACAAATAAAAGTCTGGCATGGGAGCCACTGTTAAGTAAAGTGACTGCGGCATCCTCCACCTCCCTACGGGGTCTATAAGCAAACTGCAGAGGGTCAAGCGAATGCTCAGTTTTCCTTAATATTTCAGACCTCACCAATTTTTCAAATGCTTTCATTACAATTGATGTGAGTTCCACTGGTCTAAAATCATTAAGGGTTTTGGGGGTGTTGGATTTGGGAACAGGGACAACCACAGCATCCTTCCAGACCTCAGGTACTTGTTGTGCCTCTAAAGATTTGTTAAAAATATAATGGAAAGGAGGACTCAATTGCTTTGCACAGGTTTTGAGTGTGCGCCCACAGATGTTGTCTGGACCATGGCTCTTGTTTACTCTTATGGAGAGGAAGGCTTTGTGCACTTCTTTTTGTCTCATGTTAAAGTGTTGAACATCTATGAGCTGGTTACTCAAATTGTAGATCTCATTGCTAAAATCAAAAGGTATCAAAACGATTCTAAAAAGCTCGGTGTCTGAGCTGAAGCCATCCAGGGTGACTGGACTGCTGCTCTTTAGATTCTGGAGGCCTGCTATTGTTTTCATACGGTCCCAGGCTGATCCAAGGTTGTTTGTTGCCATCTTGGTCTCCAGTTTATTTTTATAGTCTCGTTTTGCTTTAAGGATTTCTACTTTTAGATCCTTTTTAGCTATTTGCAGTTCAGCGATGTCACCCTGCTTAAAGCATGACTTTTTTTTCCTATGAGGTATCCTTAACAGTTTTGGTTATCCATGGTTTGTTGTTAGGATAGATTTTTACCCGTTTGCATGGAACAATCATGTCTCTACAGAAAGTAATATATGAGCATGTCACATCAGTCAACTCATTTAGGCCATCACCACAGGACTGCTTAAACATTTCCCAGTCTCCGCAGTCAAAGCAGTCTTGAAAGCATAGTACAGATTCATCAGTCCTGTCATTAATTTCTGTAGTTTGTGCTTTCTGTCTTTTTAAGACAGTTTGGTATGTTGGCAGCAGATGCACACAGTTATGGTCCGCTGAAACCAGCGGTGGTAATGGCAGTGATTTGTTAGCGTCTTTTATAGATCCATAGCAGAGGTCCAGGGTTTTGTCCCATCTGGTAGGACAGAAGACATACTGGTAGAAGTTTGTCAGTGTTTTCTTAAGACATACATGGTTAAAATCACCCAGTATGAAGTTTGGCGCCTCAGGTGAGAGTGACTGCATTTTCTGCACGGTAACAAAGATGGTGTTGGAAGCCGACGCAGCGTTCACCCTTGGGTGAATGTAGACTGTTGTTATAAAAAATTGTGGAAACTCACGGCAGGTGAAAAGGTCATAGCGATACTGATAAAAGTTCAACATCTGGTGTACAGATATGTTCTCTTACAGTCACAGAGGTGCAGTATCGTTTGTTGAAATATAGATAACCCCGCCACCTTGAGATTTCCGTGTTACCTCTGCCTGTCGGTCGAGTCGGAAGGTGCACCAAATCCATCAATCGACAAGTCGGTGTCATTGAAAATAAATCGGAAATAACAAGAGACGGATCCACTTACAGCCAGGGTTCATAAAAAGGAGGACAAATCATATGTCACATATTTAGATATATTATTGGTGGGGGTATCACCATATACTTTGGGGGGGACACGTCAACGAAATATCTAGTATTTAGTTTGTTAGCTCGATGCTAACACATCATGGGAATTACCATTAACGCGGTAACGACTGTTAGCATTGGCGATCGTGATGATATTACCTTAACAAATGTTAATTATCATTAACATAAAACGACATGTGCTCATACTTACAGGCATATAGTAGCTTTTCCCAGCTACCGCGAGTCCTCTCAGAGACCACACACACACACGGATCTGGATTTAAGCCCTTTTTATTGCTCAACCCTCACTCAATGCAATGCTACGATCAGGGGGAACCGAACGCGGCTCATGCGTCTCGTCCTCTCTCTTTTACAGCTTCCCCCTTCTGTTCTCCGCAGCCTCTCCCCGGCATTTCCTCCATCTGAAGTCCAGCTCGCTACTGCATATAAAGGGGAGACAGTGATTACTAATCAAGTGCCAGCCCTGTCAATCACTCACCTGGCACTGCTCTCCTGAGCCCTCCCCACCTCTCGCTCTCCCGTAGCCGCACCTCGACCACTCCCACCTCCACACATATATTTCCTATGCTCTGTGGAAACGAACTTAAAGCTGCTGGTTTCACATAGCTTACTCCATCTGCTACTCTGCTGCTTCAACACTGGCCAGCTACAGCAACCCCAATGGGTCAAAACTCAAACTCAAACTCCCAATGGGTTTAAAAATACAGCCACCACTAGGTGGAGACATTGCGTGCCAGGAGAGGGCAGCACACTGAGTTCTGAGTAAAGGGTCTGAATATACACTATATTGCCAAAAGTATTCACTCACCCATCCAAACAATTGAAATCAGGTGTTCCAAGCACTTCCATGGCCACAGGTGTGTAAAATCAAGCACCAAGGCGTGCAGACTGTTTCTACAAACATTTGTGAAAGAATGGGTCGCTCTCAGGAGCTCAGTGAATTCCAGCGTGATACTGTGATAGGATGCCACCTGTGCAACAACGCCAGTCGTGAAATTTCCTCGCTCCTAAATATTCCACAGTCAACTGTCAGTGGTATTATAACAAAGTGGAAGTGATTGGGAATGACAGCAACTCAGCCACGAAGTGGAAGGCCACGTAAAATGAGCGGGGTCAGCGGATGCTGAGGCGCATAGTGCGCAGAGTCAATCACTACAGACCTCCAAACTTCATGTGGCCTTCAAATTAGCTCAAGAACAGTGTGTAGAGAGCTTCATGGAATGGGTTTCCATGGCCGAGCAGCTGCATCCAAGCCATACATCACCAAGTGCAATGCAAAGGGTTGGATGCAGTGGTGTAAAGCACAGTGCCACTGGACTCTAGAGCAGTGGAGATGCGTTCTCTGGAGTGACGAATCGCGCTTCACCATCTGGCGATCTGATGGACAAGTCTGGGTTTGGTGGTTGCCAGGAGAACGGTACTTGTCTGACTGCATTGTGCCAAGTGTAAAGTTTGGCGGAGGGGGGATTATGGTGTGGGGTTGTTTTTCAGGAGCTGGGCTTGGCCCCTTAGTTCCAGTGAAAGGAACTCTGAATGCTTCAGCATACCAAGAGATTTTGGACAATTCCATGCTCCCAACTTTGTGGGAACAGTTTGGGGATGGCCCCTTCCTGTTCCAACATGACTGTGCACCAGTGCACAAAGCAAGGTCCATAAAGACATGGATGAGAGAGGTTGGTGTGGATGAACTTGACTGGCCTGCACAGAGTCCTGACCTCAACCCGATAGAACACCTTTGGGAAGATTTAGAGTGGAGACTGAGAGCCAGGCCTTCTTGTCCAACATTCCTTTTGTTACATCTCGTTCCTAAGAGACTGTTATTTCGTACCTATAGCACTTGCCAGTAGGGGGCAGACTGAACCTAGGATGATACAGACGGTGTGCATTGTTCACATGTGCAGAAGAAGAGGTTCGGGGGGGTTTGCGGGCTAGAGCTTCTATTGGGACATATATGGAGTTGCTGTGCCTGGTGGAGACTAAATAAATGTTCTTAAACTTACACCACCGTGTCTTATTACAAAGGGTGTAACACTTGCAAAGTTTTTGTTTGTGATATTCCTGTGACATGTGGGAAACTAGTGGTGCCAAATGCAAGACGCTCAGGAGGCAGGCAGGGTTAAGAACAAAAGGTGAGCTTTTAATAACTGTCGGAATCCAAGAACAGAAAAAATACAAAAATACAATGACGAAACACAAACACTAAACAAAGTTAGAACCAAGAAAAGCAAAGTACAAATTAAAAGGCAAAGTTCAAAACAAAAGGTCAGTACAAACTAGGAAAACACAAGGAATAAACGCCAGAAGCAAACCATGGTAGAAGGGACAGAAAGACCCTGGAACAGGCTCAGGGGAACAAAACAGAAAAACCGACAAAGAAAGCAGGGAGCACACAGCTCATATACACAAGGGCTGACTGACTAACAAGACACAGGTGAACACAGAAAAAGGGCGGGAAATCACACAAAAGGAGGAAATGAAAAGCAAAACAAGACACATGAAGGCAGAACTTCTAAATAATACAGCAAATCACAGAACCACAAACTCAAAACATGACAGTTCCATTTAGATGACTTTGAATGCAAGTCTCACAGCGATTTTAGGTGACATCATCACTACTGTCTGTCTATCAACTATTTATCTTAAAAACTGCAATCCATAAAATAATCCAGATAAGCGCTGTCCATGAGGTGCAAGGCCTGTCCATTATATTTTCATGTGAGAGCCAGGTTGTTCAACTTCAACTTCAGCATTAGTCCTGACGGAAAGAGAGGGAGAGGAGCAGGGCCAGCCCTGGGCATAGGCAGTATAGGCGAATGCTAAGGGCGCCGTCATCCACGGGGGGCGCCGCAAACGGGGGAGAAAAAAAAAAAATAATAATAATAATATTTTTTACCAGTGCTATTACTTATATTATTTCGAAATATTATATAAGCCCACAGCAACATAACTTCATAGCAAAGCCTATTAAATAATGGAGAGGCCTTTCTTCTGGGTTCCTGGCTCGTTGCACTGTACCTGCCCTCTGTGAGGGTGGGGGCGGGGTCGAGAGGCGGGCTGCCTGAATCTGACCGGACCGTGACCCAAGACAGACGTTTAATGATACTGTAGCGGAACCACAATGTTCAAAAGACTGAAACCATCCGGAGCCCAGGGAAGGAAAAGAAGAGGAAGAAACACGTGAAAAGGAAAAAGGTACAGTAACATCAATGTGATGAAGTGAATGAAACTAATATGCATCGTAGTTACCGTTGTTGGAGCAGAGTGTTAACTTGCTAGCTTACTTCAGACGATAGTAGCATTGTTTAATAATCAGTAAATAGCTGAGTCGACGTAAGTTAATGTAACTCCACCTTAAATTCATCAGGGACATTTGGAAAGTTAATGTTAGGCCTGTTCAGGTGTTATTTTAACCTGTTCACTGTTTTTTCTCTGCTTGTATGTCAGTTAAAATGCTCTGAGTTTTCCATCCACTTTATAAGTAATAGGGCAGTTGTAAGACTTTGGTTTATTGTGTCACAGTTTATATTTGTTAAAGTTTACATCAGTGTTAAAGTGCAGTTAAAGTGTATTACTGTTAATACTCCATACCTTAGCTTTCCCATATCATTCATAGGCTACATATATATATAGCTATATATAAGTTTCACTGCACTTCACTTTAGTCTATATTAGTCTTATGTATAGCACACACCAAGCATCTGTTTTTTATTAAAATGTAACATCCAGTGGTCACATATACTTCTCTTCTCTCTTCAGATGCACTTTTAAAATATTTCACCACCACCCCCAGTGACACAGCATCAGGTGCTCCTGTCCTCTACCTCAGCACACCAGAGTGACACAGCATCAGGACTAAAGGCTGCACCAGTAGACCTGCTGACTGGCCATCTCTTCTATCTGACAAAGTAAGAAAGGAGTTAGTTCACAGAGGACCATTTCAAATAAAAAACAGTTACACATATCCCAAAAACAAAGATGGGAGAAAGTGTCCACATGACTTTTTTACCAGAGTCTTAGTCAGTGGGGAAAAATCAAAAGAAGCTGGCTGATGTACTCAAAAAAGAATGATAGCTTGCACTGCTTCTGCTGCAAAAGGTTTCCTCCCAAAGAATACAGACTGTTTTTATTTTGTATGTAAATACAATATAAATATAAATATTCTTTAATATGTTTGTGCAATACCTTATTTATATTGTATTTTTAATGTATCACTTGTTTCTTTCTTCAGTTTTTATTTGGTGTGATATTTTTGACTTAAAAGAAATAAAATCTTGAATACATACATGTAGTTTCTGTGTGAGTGTATGAAAATTGATTGTGAAATTGACTGCGATGCAAGGGGGCACCAGCCAAAATCTTGCCTAGGGCACCAAATTGGTCAGGGCCTGCACTGGAGAGGAGGATTGAAAATTAAGGTGAGCAGTAGCCGAGAGGGGAAGATAGAGGCTGATGATCTGTGATGGTGTGTAGCTCAGCAGGAAAGACTCCCATGCGGTGGGACAGACAGACATGGACAGAAACATAGACAATTACTCCCCATCAGACCCAGTTTGTTTGGTTGCAGACAAAGCTTTTTGAAGGTGTGTTTTATGGAC
This sequence comes from Pagrus major, assembly GCF_040436345.1. Classification (NCBI taxonomy): domain Eukaryota; kingdom Metazoa; phylum Chordata; class Actinopteri; order Spariformes; family Sparidae; genus Pagrus; species Pagrus major. The sequence continues at coordinate 25,645,274 of NC_133222.1, read as the reverse complement.
TTAGTCCCTGCTGTCACCTTTTGTAGCTCAATTCATGAAATCAATAATATTCTTTTTTGTCTGCAATGACATTCTGAGTCATGATGTTTTCATTTTTTCTAAAAAGCAATGATTGAGAACAGATAGAGGGTCTAGAGAGGTGAAAGAAGTTAGAGGATGAACAGAACCTTGAACAAAGATTCTAATAAAGATGGCCACTTATGTCTTAAGTGTTTGCGTATTCTTCAAGTAAACAAAGTGCAGAGCAATGACAATCAAGGTCTGTCTGAGTTTTAAAAATGTCCCTGCTTGTCTTGTCTTAAGTGTGCTGGTATGCTGTTATCTGCAGCGGTCAGCTGTGTTGAATAGACATTTTTGGTCACTGTTGAAGAACAACAAGTGATTTAAAGTGTTGCCTGCTGTGCCTGCAGAGAAAACTTACCAGAAACAGTAGTGAGGTTGACAGAGTTGGGAGGATGACTTTAATAATATATTCCAATACAGTTACTACTAAATATTTGTTAAAAAATCCAAGTACCTAGTCCACTGTCACGGTTCTGCTGTGGCAGTCTGGTTGTTTTTGTTCTGTTTGTGTTTTTCCCTTGTCAGCCTTTTCCCCCTCCTTTTCTTTCTCGCCTGCTCCTTCCCTGTGTGTGTGTGTGTGTGTGTGTGTGTGTGTGTGTGTGTTTGTGTGTGTGTGTGTGTGTGTGTGTGTGTGTGTGTGTGTGTGTGTGTAGAAACCTCCAGCGCTTCTCCGCTCTGTTACCTGCTCGCCAGCCCTTCTGTGTTCCTCCACGTCGGCTCCTGGAGACCCAGCCTGCCTGCCTGCCCGTCTTCCGGCCTGCCTACCTGCCAATCTGCCACTCTGGTCATCTCGCCCACATTACCGCCTGAACGCACCATTTCTAATAAACTTTTTGCTCTCTGCATTTGGGTCTACTGAAAACTCAAATATAACATCCACAAATATAACATCCACTCCATTTCTGTTACTTTTTGGTAACTTCAATACCAAATATTCAAATAAAGACAAGAAAATAAATAACTTGCACTGTATTGTGATATTATGATGCTTTCTGCTTAAAAGTGGCAACAGACACTGGGTACTTTTCATTTTCATATTGTTGCGCAGCTGTTGCAAAGACAACTGGATTGTTTCTATTTTCCTCAGAGTCGCAAATAACACCAACACAGGACAAAACGTGAGTTTATTCAATCAATTAGTCTATAATAGAAATGGATTGCCAGTAAACCTTCCCTCCTGGGTAACCATGTGCCCAGTGGCAGAGGTTTATAGGGAACCACCGTAGCATTGTTCAAACAACATTTACTTCATGATGATACGTTGAAGACTCGATGGGACGGATGCAACGGTCTTAGCAAGATCTGCAAGAATCTAAGAGGCTTCAAGAAACTGAAGCAAGTCCAGTTTCCTATGATACAGCACTTTGAATTACCATGATCTGGATGACTGAGAACCTTCATCAACAATCTAAGAGGCCTTAGATTACATCAGGCCAAGTCCAAGTTTATTACATCAAGTCCAAGTGTTGGGGAAGGAGGGACACAAGTACAACGCACAGACCGCATGTCTTCCTGTCAGGAAGCCCCCTACAGCACTGGAGATTTCTCAGCACCTGTGTCACCCAAAGCCCACAGGAATAACATCATGGATGCCATGCCATAGAGCAGGGGTCAGCAACCTTTACGATCAAAAGAGCCATTTTTGCCCCCGTCCCTCGCCAAAAAAATATGTCTGGAGCCGCAAAACATATTTGTGTCTTATAATGAAGGTAACACGGCCTAGAAAGTCTAAATTAGCCTATCAAGATTATTAATCAGCCTCAATGAGCATTCATTTATAATTCCACATGATGTGGCAACTCTGCAGTGGGCTAGTTATGCTTACAGTATAAGGTACTTGAACTTTGCATTTCCATTTCAATGATGCCATGTTTTGGTGCATTTATGAAATAGAAGAACTAGCCTACAATAAATAGAAATAGAGGAGCAATACAGAACTATATATGCAGACCTACTTAAGTCCTCCCTGTGTTTGTGAAAATGTACAAAATAAAAGGTAGCCTCATTTAATAATAAATAAAACACATAGTGGCAGGCAGTAAAAATAAAAAAAGGACAGTTTAAATTTTATTTTAGTCCATTTCAGTGTGATATATATATATATTATTCATTTTCATGCCACAGGGAGTCACTGCAGTGGGGCAAAAGAGCCGCAGGTTGCAGACCCCTGCCATAGACTAAACCCATGAAGAAGAGGATCATATGGCCGAAGATGTCTGACACCACGGATTGGGCCAGCTTTGACGAAGACCTGGATAGAATCCTTGAAGTCACACCAGCGGGAAAGGCAGATCGGAAGGTGAATACTCTCACTATGATCAGGTACAAGGTGAATACTCTCACCATGATCAGGTACATGGTGAATAATCTCACCATGATCAGGTACATGGTGGCAAGGCTATTATTTAATGATCCACTTCATCAGGTTTTAGTGCAGAGTCACAGGTCAGATGTTCACCCCTTGCTGCTGCTGGAAACAAGATTGACGAGAACATTGAGACTGAGACAAAACAGTAGAGTTGTGGGCTAAATATGAGCTGAGTCATTGAAGCCAGTGTTAACATAACAAATATTTATTAGTGCAGCTTTAATTCTGTGAACCAAAAGAAAAAAGACCAGAAGCCCAAAATCTTTATATTTGACAAGCTGTCACCATCTGAACCCCCTGCATCACCCAGTGGGTGTTTTAGTTTTGTTTTTCATCATTAGTATTCAGTCAATCAGGAAGGAAGTGAATTAAACGTTTCACAGTAATGGACTTGTGGAAGAATTGTGCAATTTTCCAAAGAGCACTGCAATGACAAGTATTGATTATCTGAAGACCAGCAGACCTATGAGCCAAAGCTGGTCTACTTGATAGCAAAAGGAGATCTCTCTCTCTCTCTATCTCTATCTCTCAAACTCAAATTAGAATTAAAATAAGCTTTATTGGCCTGAATGTTTACGTCACATTGTTGCCAAAGCTAAATTACATATTATTGAATGACAAGATATCCAAATCAATGATCACAAGATAAGAAATACATTTTAAACATACACACTCTTAATCATTTAGAAAGTCAGTCTGTACATCTCTCTCTCTTACACTCTTACTCTCTCCTCATTAGCAGCTGATAGAGAATACAATCACACACACAACACACACACACACACACACACACACACTCTCTCTCTCTCTCTCGATGTGTATGAACTCAAGGCATTGAGCCTCCACTGTATAACTGACGATTACTAACCAGATACCTGTTACCTCACTTTTTTTTCCATTTGCCATTGGACAACCTGACTATTTATATCCGCTCAGACACTTATTCTGCTCAACTGGTGGCATTTACTGTATCACCTTCATTCACCATTTCCCATCAGGATGATCATGACAACCTAAATTGTATACCCCTTACAGGCTGGACACAATGGATGCCTGTGTGGCAGCTGCATTGTTTAAGTGCTGATGCTCACACGTGTGTTTGTGTTCACAGCAGCTGCGTTGCCGATGCAGCGCAGCTCCTGCCTGACCTATCTGTTTACATGGAGTTTGACTTTGATATTTATCAATAAAATGATGATGCGATTTTCTTTTACTCCCGTTGAAAGAGCGAGAAAGTGAGAGGGAGAAAGAGCGGGAGGGAGGGTGGGAAAATGAAAGAAAAGTGAAAGAAAGATGCACAGGAAAGAAACTGCCCATCACCTGTCTGTGTTCTCTTCATGGCTGTGACATATTCTATACATACAGACATCAAAACTGTATTGAAATGCTGGTATGATGTGGATATGACAGGATGTTTTCAGGTCTATTGGTGCTAAAAACCGTGCATGTGTTGGGGTAGAAATAGGTGAAACTCGAAATCCCTAGATGAAGTGACGCAGCAGCCAAGCTTGACACACGCTTGAGAAGCTGGTCTTACCTGTTAACATGGACACCGAAATGAAAAGTGAGAGGTCACGCCACGCAGCAGCACTGCACATATATCCAGTGTGTCCAGCCGTGCTGTAATGCAAATTCCTTGTAACAGCCTTAATTTTTGACACACGATTTAAGCACGCACCTTATGACCCTTGGCCCGCTCCGTAGTTTGTGAAACCAGGCAGTGATACAGCAGTTATGTTGTGGAAAGGGTAAAGAAAAGGGTCTTTTGAATGGCAAGTTTAGCTTCACAGCCCTGCCAGATGGTTCTCTCAACAAGAACAAAGTTATTTACATTTACTGTTGATGTGGACTGAGTTACCACCAGAGTACGTCCAGTCTCAAATACCACTTGCTGGCCGAGCACACAGCTGATGCAGAGAGCCCTCCTCCTCCTCGTCAAAGTCATTGTCATTGTTTTGGATTATTGTAATAATGATAAACATACGTTTGCATAAAGCAAGCAGATGTGTCTACTCCCATGTTGATAAGAGTATTAAACATTTGAAAAATATCCCTTTAAGGTACATTTAGAACAGATAAAAATGTCTGATTAATTTGTGATTAATCACGAGTTAACTATGGACGATCATGTGATTAATAACGATTGCATATTTTAATCAATTGACAGCCCTAGTTCTGCAATGTCTTTGGTGCAAGTGGAAATGTTGGTGTAAGGTGACAAAGACAAGACTGTAGGACACTAAAACCGATGGAGTTCATCCTCTGGAGACCATTGGCACACCATTAATATCAACAATTTCAACTGAGGTTGAGGGGAAAAGTGAACAAAAGTTCCTCCTCTTAAGCACATGCGCTGTGTGTTCAGCTAGAGTCATGGCCTCATGCAACCACTTACTCACTCACTCATGAATTAACATACATAAATACATGCAATACATTCATCCCGTGGGGGACATAAATGTACCAAATTTCATGAAAATCCATCTAATAGTTGTTAAGACATTTCACCCAGAGCCACAAATGTGAACTTGGGCACTAGAGTAAAACTCAGGGTATCACCAAAGTCAGTAGGATATATCCTTCAGAAATCATGAATGGATGGGTGTCAATCCATCAAATAGATGTTGAGATATTTCAAAGGATAAGTGAAGGAGTATGGTTAAGACCTGCTCAATTTGGAAAGTGTCACGAGATGACTTTTGTCGTCAATTGGCATTATACAAACAAAGATTGATTGATTGATTGATTGATTGATTGATTGATTGATTGATTGAAGTATGAGTGCTACATAAAATGACTCCATACATCAAGGTCAGTGTGCTCATCGTAGAGTATGACTCTGCCTTCAAATCTCCCAGCTAACACCTACATAAATACATATGCATACTGCATAATTTGCAGTAACTCCAACACAGAATGAACTTGCATCCATGTAATATTAATACATATTAAACATACAATAACTTGAATCTCAGTATGTAATATTGTACTGAGAGGGAGAGAAAAAGGCAGCATGATGCTGCTAAAGCTGACCCCAGGAAAACCTTATTGGATCTACAGTTTGGAGTGTTCCACTAGTAATTTAAAGCAACAATATCTTGTCTTCTCCTACTCTGATTTAAAGCATTCCTTTTAAATAAAAGGAACCATCATTTTGATATGTAAGTATCTCAAGGAGGTTGCTGGATAGACACAACCTCCCTGTCCTCCCGGACAGGGAGGGAAAGTGCTGTCACTCAACTTCACACTCATGTCAAAGTATTACAAGTTTATTTTCCATGTTAGCATTTTTCAAAATGATAATATCTACGATTTCTATCCTGGATTGATTTTGCAACACTGGCTCCAGGGTGTCGATTAACTCCTGATATAAAGAAACCTATGGAGCTATTCTCCAGTCTGCTCTAAATGAATGCACCATAGCCTGTATCTACAAATAATGGTAATGGCATCAGCTCAGTTCAGACACCTCAATCTTACAAATAAATTGAATGAAAAAAATGTCAGAATATCTTATTTACAGCATAGAGTGGGTCCTTCAGTGCATCATCCTTTGAACACCGCAGGATGGCACCTGTAACATAAGCTGCAGGGAAGTGAACCTCTGAATTGCATAATAACCTCATGGGATTGTATATTGTTCCAGCTATTAGTCACACACTCGGGTTTTGCCAGGGAAACTAGATATTGGTCTTAACCCTCTATGGTATGATGTTGCCTCGAGGCAACATAACCATTTTTGGCCTTTTACACTCACACAATACATCCCCAGTTATGATGCAATACTTTAAAAAAGAGGCAGGACCATAAGGAACCAAAAGCAGTTTGAATGTGTCACATGACTCTCTGGAGGCCATGCTGAATCCCTTGTTTGCAGACTTTCTCACAAGGATCAGCTCAGTCATTTCTCTCCTGAAATATGGTCTGAAAAAGTCCTTTCCTGGCCTTTATCAGTCAGGAAAAAATATTCACAACAATGACTGATATCTACATATATACACTGTTCAAAAGCATACCAGTCATCATAATTTTCTTTTTATCTCTACAATTCAACCTAGATAAATCTGATGTTAGATGTAGTAAAGTAAAGTTCAGGCTATTACTATCAACTGTAGGCTTTAGACTACTCTTACAGTGAACTTTGTCTTCTTCGCTTATATTTTCCACACATTTTTCCTCCATTACCAGCATGAATGTAACATCATTCTATGCCTCTACCTATGCTTCACTGCTGACAAGAACTGCTTAATGAATTCCCATAAGCAGTGAGCCAAAGATGGCAGCAACACAACAAATGATGGCAAAGCATGTCAGGAAAGACACAGGAGACTGACAGACACTCATGAAACTGAAAACAAGCATTCAAATGAAGCACCAACGATCAAACACTGGAATTTGACATTACTTTATTATTTTGCAGAAGGTTATGATAGTTTTTTTTTGTCTTTTGTTTTTTGTTAAATGGTTCATGTAAAGTTAGATGAAATATGCTTAGACTCATTCATCCAATGGGTTGTTCCACAATGGTACAAAGTTGACTGCAGGCAACATTCAGACATGCAATCCTATGAAAAGAGTTATTTTTTCATGTTTTTACAGTTCAAATGGTATACATTGTAACCTGTTGAGGCTAATGAGTATTTTCTATGTGTTTTTAAATAACTTTTGTTCAAATTTGAAATAATAACTCTCTTCTTTCATTACTGGTAGCCTACAGTGTTGCCTCAAGGCAACACACCCCAAAAAGTGAAAGTGGTGACATCCAGAGTTTACTTGAAACGACGTCATTTAGTACATTTTTCTAGCCTGACAAGATCAACAGAACTCGCGATAGATACACACCGCTATTTACATCCTGCTGTGAGCGACCGAGCGACACGCAAACACAAGAGGGATCTGCCTGCACTAGTGATTTGAAACTTTGACACTCACAGCAGGATGTAAGTAAAATTTGCCTAATCCAGTTGAATGTTAAAATATTAAAGTTTTGAATTGCAAAACCTACATAGCTTTATGGCATTTTTTGAACAAAGGTTGGCACCTTCTCATCAGCAAAGCATAACAGCTCTGCATGGCATCTCATTACATTATGTGACATATATGTAACAAGCTAGGCATGTACAGTATCACCGTGTTATTCACTTCACTAAGAATAGTGTTGAGGACCGGAGCCAACAAACTATTAACCTATAATTATTTAAAATGTGACATGTCAAGGCTTCATGCACAGATTCAATAAGGAGTTTCTTGTCTGAAATTATCAGTGGAAGAAATACTCACAGTGGGAAAAATATTTTGACAAAAGTTACAGTGCACAGCATGTCATGGTCATGTCATTTTTTGTTTCACTGTGTGTGTTTTATAGGTGCTTTCTGGACTTGTGTTGTCTTTTGCCCTTTTTCCAGTGTCCTGTTTTCTTACTGTTTTGTTGTGGGCCTCGCCAGGCTGCTTTCCCTCTACACCTGCTCTGCATCTTCCTCTTTAGCCTTTCCCTCCTTCCAGTATTTTTCTGTTCATTTCCCTCACCTGTGTTTTCTCTGTCTCACTCCACCTGCACCTCATCCCCTCGTCAGTTTTGTTTGTATTCAAGCCTGTGTGCTCCATTCTGTCTTCACCTGAGCCTCTTCTGGTGTCTCCCCGTGGTATGTTCCTAGTTTTTTTTTCCTTATGTTTTTACTAGTTTGTACTTTGCTTTTGGTTGTACTTTGTCTAGCTTTTGATTTGCTACTCTTGGTATTTACACTTCTTGGTTTTTGGATTTTACTTTGTGGATTTTTGGCTTGTGATTAAAACTTGTTTTTTGTTCCTCATCCTGTCTGGAGAGTGTTTCTGCATTTGGGTTCTCACTGTATTTTTGTAAAACATAACACAGCAGATGCTTTGAATAATCAGCCTACCTGCTGCAGTCATGCTGTCTGTTTTCACCCACTCCAAAAGTGTCCCATGACAGGCTTCATGTGAGTTTCACGATGATAAATATGGAAGCCCATTTCTGCCAGTTAAAGAAAAGTATACAATAAAAAATTAAGCTTGACTGAAAATATTCCCATATTCACATTCCCTTAAAAAAAGTTGTTATTGTGAGATAGAAAGTCAAAATATGAGATTAAAAACAGTTGAAATTATGAGATTAAAAAAATGCATAAATATTACATAAAACATCAGAATTATGAGATTAAAAAATCTAAATTATTAGATAAAGTCAAAATTGAGATACAAAAATCATAATTACGACTTTTACCCCATAATTATGTCTTACTATGGGAAAATATTACCATATGTTTTCTTTTTTTCTGATGTTTTCTTCTTTTTTTGTCCTTAACTGGTTGAAAATGGGCTGCCATAAGAGGGATCATAGAAATAAGTCATGTATGCATGAGTGAGAAGTCTCTTCTGGGTCATTATTGTAATTAATTTTTAATGCTGCTCCTTCTAGTCAGTTTATGCATAACCTCAGTATTTATAATATCTTGGCTACAGCATGCAAGAAAATGTTCCACCAAGATGCCAGTAGTCTTTGTGAATTTATTGTTAATTGTTTAAAATAACGTAACCGTGTGCATGCATGCCAGTGTCATCTGTGCGCGTGTACACAAGCATGAACGTGTCTTAGGGACACCCCGGTACTTTAACACTACACCCCTGCCTGTAATAATTAAAACTGATCTGCTGATGACAAATGCTGACAATGACTGCAGTTTTTCTTTGTCAAGCCAATGTTTCACAAGTTGAACGTTTTTTATGATAAGCAGCAGCGTTGGGAAACGTTCAGTTGTACTAGCAGTAAGTTAATATACAGTACCTGTGCTTCAGCTGTTGGAGAGTGAATAATTAAGAGTGAGGCTGATATCAATGGGACACAATTAAAAAAAACTGTAACACTGGATTAAACGTTTCCTGTGAATTGTTTGAGCAAAGGCAATTTGAATCCAGTACTGGAAAGGTGGACTCCACCACTAATGATGGAAATTACTCCATGGATGATAGATGATTTAATGAAAAATGAAAATAATTATAACTTTAAGCATATTTTCATATTATTCATTTCATTGTCATTTTTACAAATCAGTGCTGATTCTGATGGCATGACCAGACTTTGACTGTCTTGACAAAGCTGATCTCTGATCAGATAATCATAAGTAGTATTTTGGTCAATTTCAATACAATTTTATTTATTGTATATGAACCACAATCACAAATCACAGTGCCTCAGTGGACTTAACCTTCAGTAGCACTTAAAACAGTGTACAGTCCAAACAGTCCAAAACAGATGCGACAGAGAGGTGGTTCAGCAAATGTTTTTTTTATTGATTTATCTTAAAATAGTGAAAGAAAGCCACTATACTGCACATGCATACTTTGAAACCACAGACCAGAGGACAATGCAGACTTCTTAAAACAGTAAAACATCATCCTGCTGCAGCAATACAAATAGAGCAAGTTTAAAAAATGAATCAATATGAATTTCTATGATTACAGCACATTTAAAACAACAATACAGCAGCTCTCAAGGGCTAAATCATGACAGAATTAGACACACACACTAGCATGTGTAAGGGAGCTCTACAATGCTACTATCAGCCAATCTGCACAATATAATTATCAAAAATGAAGACAGTATATCTATCATAAGTAATTTCATGGTGAATTTTAAAGTACAGCACAAGTATAGTGTAAGCATAGTACAGAAATAAATGGGTGAGTCACTATGCTTTTAACGTTTCAGACATTTTAAAAATTCTCATTCTACTATTGTTCCTCAAGATGCCAAGACTTCAGTCACCATAAAATTTGGCTGTGGCTAAATTGCATTTCCCTTTTTGTATGTACTCTCCCTTCTGATAGTTCACTCCCTTTAAGCAATGCATGCAGATGCCTGCACATAAATCCAGAGCTATAGCAACAAAGTGAAATAAACATTTTAAAATTACATCAATTAAGCTGTAAATATACACATTAAGGTTAAAAAGAAAATGTTTCTTTAAATCATAATTTATTCATCACCAAATTACTTACTCTACTATTACATAGCAAAAAAGTACAAACAAGAAAATCAAACACATCAGTGACAGGCATGACACAGACCCCTAACATCTGTTCTAATACTGCAGCTGTTTCCACAAAACAAGGTTTTTCCTTTTTGCCTTACCCTTCTGCTATCTAGCTTACCTTCCACTCTCTTGTAGTTTTACAGCATTTGAATCCAAAGAACAATTGTTTGTGCGTACAGGAAATGTAATACAGGAGAGATGAGAGCAAGAAAAGGATGTGTGTAGATGGAGAGCTTTTCATCAAAGAGATGAAAGAATAATACGGTAAGAAAAGAAAAGCAGGTACCTTCCTTCTAATGTGAACTTTAAAGCTGCAATATATTTGTTCTTCCAGGAATGGTGTTTGGCATATTTTAACTAATAACCACAAACTGTGCTTCCATCAACCTTATTTAAAAATGCAGAAGGAAAGTTAACTCTGATAAACTGTACTACTGTACACTACCTGTTCAGAACCCAACAGCAAATAGAAAAAGTCTATAGCTAAGTTAAATAAGTTAAATAGTAAATTCCAGTGAAAGTATTTAAACGCTCAATCCACAGAAAAAAATGCACACAGCCCATATTCAGAAACTGTGCCTCCAAACAAGCTGTCTTCCTTCCAGAGGTTGTGATGTCACAACTATACAGTCCCTTCCCTCAGCCATACATCAGAACGGCACATTCAGGACCTTCAACTTTCAACACGTTCCCACCCCCTTTTGCTGGAAAACAAACCACACTCACCATTTACATAAATGTAAAATAGCAGTATATAACGACACAGTAGAAAACCACTTAAATTAGTTTATAAATGATCCAAAGACACTATGTCAAATTCATATATATTCACTCTGCCCGCCATAGAACATGCTAGATATATTGAAAAGATTCATTTGATCAATCTTCAATCATGTAAATTCAGTTTCCCAGCATCAACCTGGTGCAAAAACCCCACCCAGTGGCCAGATGTGTCCTACCCACACATCTATTTTTATCGTACTGAGTCTCCAGATAAGCAAATTACCAGTGCAATATTTGAATTTTCCATCCTGCTCTCTGAACAGTATGCTAGTTAACAGTAAACAGTGTTAACAGTGATCTTAACAGGCACTAACTGACCATCCTACAGACGTGTTAGCCCACCAGTCAAGCTGCCCTGAGCTCAAAGAGGCAAATGAGCAGCGTAGCGACCCCCACACGAGCATCGCAATTTTTCAATTTGACATAATAATAAAAAAAAGAAGAATTGTGTTCACAGTGTGGTACAACGCAGATACGAGCCAAAAGCCAAAGTTATTATCTTGTAATGCTGGAAACAGAGGTTTCTGTTCCAATGAAAAGATTTGCAAAAACACTGCAGCTTGTGTGTGTTTATAAGCAGCAGGTGGGTGGTAACGATGCTAACTGGTATCTCCTCAGAATGAAGAAAAAATTATCATATCAAAGTTGTTCTGTGTGACAATTTACAACTAGGTAGCTATCTGCAAATAGCATTTAATTGTTAATCAGTCATAGCGTTAGCTACAGTAAGTTAGCCCTTGCCTGATATGAAATGTTTTTCACATATAAAAATATGTGGAGATGCAGGGTTTTTTAGGACATGGCAGGGGAATAAATTGGAGGTCGTATTTTGCACAGAAACTCTTTGGCATGGCGTTATTCATTTAAACTTGGCTTGTTTTATGTGTTTATGTTGTTGTCATCTATTCGGGAAAGAGGATTTTTTTACCCCCCAAATGGGGATTGTGGCGGTGAGAGCCTACTCTGGATTATGTATTGCCAGTCTGACGTATGTCCCCAGCACGGCCGTGGTTGCAAAAACACAGTCAGAGCTGATGTCAAAATATGGTGGGTGGTGCCTGCTCAGGCCTGTGAGAGGTTACCAATCAAAGCAGACTGCACTTTTCGAGAGGGGGGCCTTCAAGAAACATGCACCAAAAGAGTGTTCACACAAAGCAAATTAGATCTGCTGCAGCAATGGACCGTATGAGAATGATCATGTGTTCTTTTAAACATTAAAGCATGTAAACAATTTCTAGTGGACACCCATTATAAAATATCAACCTGAAAATGAGCATAATATGGGACTTTTAATGGAGCTTCAAGTTTTGGTAAGGCTGCAAATGTTTTAGACTATTTTCAGACACATATGCACTTTTTTATGCACATAAAAAGCAAAGATATGTCACTGCCAACTATAGAAAATAAATAAAAAAATAAATATTCCAGCTAATAAGTCTCAAGTCTTATGGAAAAAGTTATTTAGACGTACTTTTTCACATAAAAGTTCGGGTAATGTCACAATGCTATTATCACTATCACAAACATATGTTTGCTAAGGAGCTATGGTATTAGCATGACAAGCCAAGAATCTGCTGGGACACATAAAGAATGGTGTTCTCATCAAATAAAGGATAAGCCGATTTATGGGACAAGTTTATGGAAGGAAATAGTTGCCTTAAATAATTGAATCCAAACGTAACTGAAAGGATCACTGTGAAATTGAATCACTACTGGATATAACTTAATTTATACCACTGAACTATAGAAAATTCACATCCGAAATACTGGTATGGTAATTTGTCCTATTATATTAATTATATCCTGGAAATGCAGTTTTAAAATGGACTTGGATTTAATTATATAAATAGATGGTCTGCAAATAAAAATATTTCATTTCCCAATTGTATTTGCACTTGGTTTTAAGATTCGTAACTTTAAGTTAATTCTTTTCTTACATACAAGTTCCCCCAAACAACACAAAACAAAATAACAATTATTTTTTGAATTATCAAGATTTAAAACATGTTCTCTTACAAAGGCAAACCGCTTATGTGTATTATAAGAAGTCATTACAGCTAATAATACATATACAGATACACACAAGAATTTTCAAGTAACAACAAAACATTTTTTTAAAATAGACACCTTTTCCAGAGTCTCTGGGAAAATTGATATCAATTTAATTTGTGTCCAGTACATAGATATGTCCATAGCTTGCTAAATACAAAGATTGGAAGCAGAGAGAGGTTGCTCTTTTAACATTTTAAATTAAGCATGTATATAAATGTATTTAATGTAAAAAGGAAGGTAGTTGCTCCTATAGCCTCTTTAAGGCTTTTATCCTGATGAGTGCTCCAGCAGCTAGCTAAGGTCAAAAACAAAAGAGTGCACATTAATGTACATCAGAAAATTTTACTCTTACTTAAGCGAAGCAGATTTTTTCTTTACACTTCTCATACTGTCTCTGTCAGTGAGGATAACTCTTGGTGTTCTTCATGCATGAGTGTCTGGGTAGACGTTGTCAAAGGGCAGACTGTCCCACTGGATCAGGGAAGTGATCCAGCAGGCATACACGAGGGGCAGGAGTGCCAGAGCTGCCTTTAGTAAGGCCCCGATCCACCCGCAGAGTTGTGACCTCCTGGGTGCTGTGGAAATGACTTTGTCGACATTCACCCAATTCTACAGACTAAACGTGGCTGCATCCACATTCCCTTTGGGGATATGGTTGTGTGGGATACCCAGGATTAGGTACTGCCTATGGTTCCCCAACGGCTGTCTCTGCTTTGGTAGCTGAGTGGCCCATTCACTCATGTAGTCACTGGCCGTGGCATCTTGCAGGGCCAGGCAAGAGGTAATGTCTCGCACCAAAGCATACAGTGGCAGCAGACAGCGTCTGGCTGTCCTACCGGCTCAGGGGTTTGTACAGTTTGGACATAGTTTGTTTGAAACAAGGGCCTAAGCCCATCGGGTTGTGTGTGGGAAGAGCACCCATGATGGGTTTGGGGTTCTGCGACTGCTTTCATTCTTTGCAAGGTGTCTTACAGAGACCCTATACATATGGAATATGTAGCTGGGTGGAGAGATGGTCTCTTCATTCAGAGAACCAGTTATGGCCCTCTGAAGGGATTTATATTTTCCATACTTCGTAACTTGGATCAAGCAAAGATGCTGTCATTCCTTTCTCTCCGATCACTATGTGCTGGAAATCTTCTAAACAGAAGTGCATTAATCTTCTGCTCATGTTTGAGTCTGTATTTGCTATTGTGCAAAATAAATTGATTCTTTAAAAGCTTTTGTTTCTCTGCCTTTAAAAAAATAAAAATAAATAAACTTTCATAATGTATCTAATGCACTGAATCACAGTTGGGTGGAGGATCATGACTGATTAGAAACATCACAGTCATAGAATCAGTGTTTTAATCAGTACTGCATATGTTAAAAAGATTATGTCTTCCTTTTTATACACAAAAGTGTGTCACATGTTTCTGTGCCAGTCAGTGGAGATGGTGACTGGGACAGATTATTTAAATTAAATTAATTAATAAACAATTCTAGGAATGCATGATCTTGGTTCATTATGAAAACCAGTCCATTGTGTGTTTTTGGAGGGGAAAATGTAGAATAATAATAGCTTTAATTCTATTAAATTTGAGGTTTTAGGACTGAATGACCCAGTTTTAACTGCTGTTCACACGGAACCCTTCTCCTTTCTGCCTTCAAAGTTCTCGTTTGAATATTTGCTACTACCACCAAGATCTGCACCCATATTGGCTGCACCAGGGCCCATGCCCTAGGCTTCCATGCTCACTGCTGCAGGCTCTTGCACTCATTGCAGCATAGCCCTCGTGGCTCCTGTTGCCTTGAACAAACTCTAGTTAATATAAGAGTTCACATTTGACATGTAATGTTGAAAAGATTTTGTGGCCAAAGACATAATTTTTCCATACCACAGTGCAAATTATACCATTTGCCCATCATCTTTCTTCTCTTTGCATGTGACCTCAGTGGTCAAGGCAAAATCTACCACTTACTTATCATGAAATAAATGCAGGTCAAAGATTTTTTCTTTTTCTTCATTACCTTAAGCAGATCCTGACCATGAGTAAATCAGAGCCCTTTTATCACCAGATGGAAACAGCTCAATTGATTATTTTTTTCATTGGATTGCAGTGGTATTTACAAATTCGTAGATAGTCTACAATATAATGATATGGAAATTTTTATATGTTTACATGCTTATTGTTTGTTGTATGTCCGTCTGCAGAATCAACTGTGATATTAGTTGATGAAAGCAAATCATCACCAAAGTTCTCATCACCAGTTGGACATACACCAAAGTTAAAAGTAGCTGGGCAGAGGTTGATGGGATGGTCTGCTTTTTTTCCATTGACTGTTGTTGTCTCCTGATGATCACTTCCAGTCTGATTTGTAGTCATATCAGTGGTCGTATGCAGGATGGCTTTCCTTGCTTTTTCATTCATTCCATTGCTATTGGCCTGGTGGGTTCTCGGTCCTCGGACAGTGGCGAAGCCGGTTTGGATCATCGACAGCGTTCTCTGATTTCCCTCGGCCCGCTTGCAACGGTAAAGCCCTCGGAATGCTGAGCGAAACTTCTGAGACATGGCATTGTATATCACAGGGTTTATAGCACTGTTGGCATAAATGCATGTACGACAAAACAGGAGAAACCAGGCATTCTGATATGGTGTGGACACAAAAGAATTAATTAAAACTAAAGTCCGGTAGGGCATCCACAGCAGTGCGAATAGGATCACCACTACTGCCAGCATCTTTGTCACCTATAGAGAGAAAATGGAGATACAGTTCATTAAAAATCCTTTAAAGCAGTTGTGAATAGGCAAATAGCAGCCCGTGGACAGAATGTGGCCCTCCAGCAAAAATATTTTGCCCCTGATGAAAGTGTAAATTCACACCTTCATAATTTACATCATAACTTTAACACAATTTTTCATAAATATACTGTGGATAACAATGTTAATACGAGGCTCATGTAAATCCTGAACCTATACTGAGGCTACTATGCCTATTATATAAAAATAAAATTACCACATAAATAAAGATAAATTATAAGTACACTTCATTTACATTTTAGAAGTACCACCTAAATTGACCTTAACAACTGTGTCTCACAAACAAAAATAGGTAGCAGTCTAAAATAAATGGCTAGTCCCTTTTGAGTCATTATCAGCAACTTTTAATCAACTATAACAAATAATCTGGCTACTTTTTATTTTGTGTCAATCACATTTCCTGAACTATAGTGCAACATGAAACAGATATTGCATTTATGAATCACGTTTTGTCAAAGGAGTATTACCATAAGCTGCTGTATTACATGATTTAATATTTACAGTATTTTCCAAAATTACGAATAAGAAAATGACATCACAATCACTGTTGTCTCAGTCCTTGATTAAGTGACTATGGGTTGCATACATGATAAGGGAGGGTCTGCTCCATAGTTGCTTTCGTACTACCATAGTCACAATTTTGAAATTCCACACATAGGGGCTTTGAAGTAATTTGGATATCAACAGTTTATCAAATGTCTTCCTGTAATGTGAAATGGTGGCTAGTACTGCCAAACCCACTTGAACACAACACCTTTAGCCTTCTTCCCCCACAAGTACATAAAACTGCACCTCATAAGCTCTCACTAGTCAAATGGATGCTACCTGCCAAATTCCAAATGGCAGGTTTGGAGTGCCTGGTGAATAACATTGGTAAATGGATGGTGCCTGTCAACGTCTAGCAAGATTGGGGAAAAAGCAAGGCATCTTGGAACGGGAAAGTTGAGAATATTTCAACTTCTAAAAAACGCTTCAAAAACTCGATGTATGGAGTAAGAGAGGAGCACACAGCAGGCACAATGCACCATAGGAAAACAATGGTTTTGCTGTTGAGCCAGTTTTAGCAACACGTCTCAGCGTAATCGGCAGCTTATACTGTTTTATTATTTTAGTCCATGTTCAGTTAGCCAGCCTCATAGCCAACTGGTCTTTGAAAGTTGGTTACATGTACTGGGCAAGATCCAACTTTCAACTCATTCAGCGCAAAGAGTGAGATGGGAGCCATTCACTGAGATACGCTGCTGAGGAAAGATGCCTCCCAGTAAATCCTTCCATCTAATACTCATATGAAACTGCTTGTGGAGTGCTAATGGCTTTGCCATAATTACACATTTCCTCAGGCAGCAATGGGGGGTGGGAAAAAGGGGCCATTTACAGTAGCCAATCGCTCTGAAGGTGTGTTATGCTGCCTTGGAGCTAGCAGTCCAGTCTTGGACTGGCAGCTCACAGTAAGCACGGTGGGAATGTAACAAAATGGGACAAAACTGCCTCTGAGAAGACGGAAGGTATTTTGATGACAGGAAATACAGAATGGAGGTTGGATTGCTGGGCTTGGCTCCTGGCACCCCAGGGATGAGTCAGCAAATAGGACTGCTAACTCAGCTGCACAGGTAACAGAGATGACTAACTAATGGCTGCTACTTTTAGTAATACCCCTTCAGTTGCATACGTCTTGCAGATGTTGATGCAAGTTACTTAAGATATAGGAAAGACATAGTATGAGGAGCTGATTGGGAAGACGTTGCAGAGATGTCAGCATTGCCAATGGGAAGACGTTGCCGACAAAATGCAGACATCTTGGCAATGACTTCCCAACAAAAGCTCCCCATAACAAATCTTTCCGACATAACTACTATTTTGTCATGCTGACATCTGCGAGATATATGTATGATATCTGGGCAGTTACCTATCGAGTAGTTAGCGACTACTTTAGCAACAAAGTAACCACTGTTTGTTTATCAGGAAACTCTGGCCTCAATTGTTTTAAAGGCTTTGTAAGGCCACACCCCCACAGGTGTTCAGTGGGAGGCTGCTGGTTAACAGTAACATTAGTTAGCAGTAAGTTTAACATACCAATGTAAAAATACTTACAAAAAGACTTTTTGCTATTGTTGGGCCCGATACTGGTGTATAGTGAGATATGAAGCAAGACACATGATAAAAACACTTAAACATCAGTTTTGACTTCCTGGGTACTTGAGTTTATGTAGTAAAATACATAAAATATTGAGGGTAGAAAACTAACTTATTTAGAGAGAAAGAGTGACACAGAAGCACAAACTAACTATTAACATGTTTACAAGCTCCGTTGCAAAGAAAGTTTCAGAGTGAGAGTGTCACATAACAATAGAAAGTCACTGCAACTGCACACCCACTACTGCAGTAAGCAGCGTCGTCCTGCCTGGCCCACGCGCCATACCTACTGACTTGTGTTGTCACGATATTGGAATTTCTAACTTCAATACAATACCTTGAAAAAGATCAATATTTAATACCATGTTTGATACCACAGGGGAAAAATGACATAACAATGAATACAATATTCTTTAGATTTCTTTAGATGATAAATATAACAAGGCTTGTAGAATAGAATAGAATAGAATAGAATAGAATAGAATTACTTTATTGATCCCAGATTGGGAAATTATTTTGTCACAGCAGCAGTGGGTCCGCAAGAAAAAGAAAAACACTTTGTACATAACATAAATAGAAATCAAGATATATACAATGTATATACACAGTGCAAACTATACTATAAACAATAACAATCTATACAACTATACAAGAAATAAACAATTCCTATGAATGTGCAATAACGGAACCAACATATACTTATGAACGTGCAATAACAGAACCAAAATGTACATATGAGTGTGCAATAATAGAACCACAGGTAATAAAAATAGATAAACCTAAAATGTGCAGATGTAAACATGTTATAAACGGAGTAAAAACAGTAGAGAGATCAGAGATCTCTGTCAGGCAGAGGTGAGAGAGTTATTGTATGAGGTGATGGCTTGTGGCAGGAAAGATTTCCTGTATCTGTTGTTACGACAGCGAAGCTGAAGCGGCCTTTTGGAGAAGGTGCTCCGCTGTCTGACCAGTGTGAGGTGGAGAGGGTGGAGAGGATTATCCATGATGGAAAACAGTTTTTTCAGTGTCCTCCTCTCCACCACAGCCTCCACAGTGTCCTGTTTACAGCCAATCACAGAGCTAGCCTTTTTAATGAGTTTATTGAGTCTATTGGTGTCGCTGGCTCCGATGCTGCCTCCCCAACAAACAACAGCAAAGAAAAGTACACTGGCCACCACAGACTGATAAAAGATCTCCAACATCTTGCTGCACACGTTGAAGGATCTCAACTTCCTCAGGAAGTATAGTCTGCTCATCCCCTTCTTGTAAACAGCTTCAGTGTTAGAACTCCAGTCCAGTCTGTGGTTGATGGTAACACACAGGTCCTCTACCACCTCCACATCCTTTCCCAGAATGCGCAGAGGTTGGGAAGCCATCCTCCTCTTCTTCCTAAAATCAATCACCATCTCTCTGGTCTTGCTGATGTTCAGCCGCAGGTGATTCTGTCCAGTCCACTCCACAAAGTCCACCAGTGCCCTGTACTCCCCCTCCTGTTGTCGAGGTCCTCCCCATGTGGCTCAACGAGAACATCCCAGTCTGTCGACTCAAAGCAGTCCTGTAGTGCATCAGCAGCCTCCTGAGTCCACCTCCTCACACTCCCTGTGTGGACAGGCTGTCGCTTAACAAGAGGGACATACTTAGGGGTCAGCAGGACCAGGTTGTGGTCAGATCTGCCAGAGGGGGGTGCTGTGGGATTGTATGCATCCTTAGCATTTGCATACAAAAGATCCAGTGTTTTATAGTCTCTGGTGGGGCAGTCAACATACTGGTGAAATGTTGGGATTGTTTTGTCCAGTGAAACATGATTAAAATCCCCAGTGATAACTATGAAGGCACTGGGATGCTGTGTCTGTACCTTGGCAACAGAGGAGTGGATGACGTCACAGGCCACCGCTGCATCAGCTGAAGGAGGAATGTACACACCGATAATGATGGCGGACGTGAATTCCCGGGGCAAATAATAGGGCCGCATCCCCACAGTCAGCAGTTCAATGTCCGGGCTACAAAGACGTTCCTTCACGTGAACATGTCCGGGATTACACCACCTCTCACTCACATACAGTGCAATTCCTCCTCCCGTCTTCTTTCCGCTACTTATCATATCCCTGTCCGCCCGAACAGTGCTGAAGCCGGGTACCGCCACGCTGTGGTCCGGGATGTGTGAGTGGAGCCATGTCTCAGTGAAACACAACACACTGCACTCACGATATTCCCTCCGAGTCTTTATCAGCGCGGCAAGCTCGTCCGTCTTATTCCCCAGAGACCTCACGTTCCCCATAACAATCGCTGGTACAGTTGGTCTATGTCTCCTCTTCTTTGCCTTCCGTTTCACTCCGGCTCTGCAGCCCCGGCGTCTCCTCCGCAGCTCCTCCGGGACCTCAGGCCTCGCTCCAGGCAGCAGTGCAGGTTTACACAGCGCAATCAGCTGGTCGCGTGTGTAAACAATGCCCTCACTGATGCACTCCTGACACTCCGTTTGCCACAGAAACAGCATAAAAAGTGCCGCAAAAGTTTTGAAAAAGAAAGTATCCATCTTCTCTCAGTCACTGGAGAAGAGTTGCCAAAATACACAGCAAAAATAAACAGAAATACAAAGAAACTACAAAAAAATTGGGAACACACGGGAGCTGCTGCAACAGGCTGCCACCTAGTACGGCGCCATTTTGCATTTTGTGTACTGAGTGTTAAGCACAACAGCATTTAGGCTGTTTTTTTAGAACAAATCCAGTGGTGCGGCAAAAACGCAGGTTTTCCCATTCATTTTAATGAGGGCAGTCTGTTTTGGCACCACTGCGGTGGTGCTGGCTGCAGGGGGTTCCACAAAAAAATGCAGCAAGCTGCAGCAAAAAAGTTGAGCCAGACTCAACTTTTAGAGAAACACAGTCCGACATCATGTTGCGTTGACCAGTCACATAAGCTGGCAATCAGAAAACAATACAGCAGCCAGTAGCAATCCTTCTGTCATGATCAGTCAGATTCTGTGGTTGATATTTTGTGCTTGGTGTTTGTTTCTTTTTTCTGTTGTGCTTGCAGAGGTGCATTGAGAGGCTGGGTGGATCTTCCCAATCACCGGAGCTGCTGACACACGCTCACCTGCAGCAGGTTGGCAATCTTAGCTGATAAGCCCTGCTCTCCACGCTACCTGCTGCCAGATGATTTCATCAGTTAGATTTGATACATGGCTCCTGTTAGATCGTCGTTTTGTATGACTTCTAGTATTTTTGTGTTTCTCTCTTGGAGATCTAACATTTTTCATGTTCTCTCGTGTTCTTTTCGTGTTCTTTTCGTGTTCTCTCCAGTGCTCACCTGCACTCCAAGTACCAATGTTTCCAGCTCCAGCCGTCCAGCTCTCCGCACCTCTGCAGCCAACAGCCTTAGCCTGTGCTCACCGGAGTCTCAACTCCCACGCTTCCAACCAGCGCTGCCGTGATCTGCCGCACCTCCACCTTCCCATGCCCAGACGTGGACTCCGCCTGGGACTTTCTACACCAAAACCCTTGTGAAGTCAATAAATTACCTTATATCCTACTTCCTGTCTCATTTTCTGCTTTCGGGTCTACACTCCACCAACCAAGAATGAGTGAAGTGCTTGGTGTGTTACTCCAGCTCAAACACCGTCGATAACAGACATTATCAGAGCTTGTGTGGGTTAACAGTTAGTCTGGAATCACATTGGATCTGGGGGTGCAGCGAAAATGCAGGTTTTTGCTTTTATTTTAACGAGGGTAGTCCATTTTGGCTGTGGCGGTGCATGCTGCAGAAAAATGCAGCCGGCTGCTACGGAAAAGTTGGAGCCAACTCAACTTTTGGAGAAAGTCTCAATGTCACAGTGGCCAATCACATAAGCTGGCTATCAGACTATGACTGAAGCCACAGTGGAGTGTAACGTAATGTGTCGTGTGATGATAAATACTACAGAGGGAATACAACGGACATTTCTCTGTAGCATTAAGTTTCACTATCACTTCAGTTTGGCCTTGTGCCCCAGTTTAAAACACACAGTAATGATCTGCCTCATCCTGGTTGTTTACTGTTATTTTTAATCTGTCAATGAGGACAATCACTTGTAGGACCAGTATGCCAGTAGCATAACAACATGGCAGCTTCGCTTTTCTGCAAACTGACCAGCGGGGGTTCCCAACATGTCACACACACGGACCATGGAGTGACACTCCCACACCGCCAAACAAACCTACGGAGGCAGTAGGCAATTTGAGGGGGGATGAGGGGGGATGCCATCCCCCTTGTTAGCAAAATTACCAAAAAGCATCCCCCTTGTTAACCTGCCATCACTCTCCATCCCCTAGGAGCAGAAAGTGTGTTACAAATCACAAGCGGCCGCGATCGACGGCGCACAGTGGAGTCAAGCCGTGCACGACTGCTTTGCGTTCCGGCTGCCTGGTCGATTTTTGACGGAAGCCGCAACAAGCTGCTCAGAGCAGATCGCGCCGACAGGAAGTCAGAGACACAGGCACGGCATAGAGCATCTGGTCCATTTTCAAAATAAAACACCCTGTGCAGACTCCCGATTGTATAAAACCAAAAAATGACCAGATCAACAAAATCTGAGCAAGTCAACAAAATCGGGCAGACAAAAGGCTCTGCTTCTGAAACGTTCCCACTGGGGTTCTCTTTATACATTCATGGTATGATGCCGTGCGGAGGGCGGAACAAAACCTGTAGCAGACGCGACGTCATAGAGCAGCTTCCGGTGGATTCCCAGCGCATCTCTCGTGTAGAGGAGCACAACAAGTTTGCTTGTTCTAAAACTAAAATGTTACTTTTTGTAAGTGTTTTTAGTATGCCTGTTCAGAACATGGTGGCTTATGTTATGTTGGTAATTGTCATTTTTGTGCTGGTTTATAGTTTAACCATTAGTGAGTTAGCTGTTACATTTTCTGACACCAGCTGTTTTATTAATTGAAGCGCACTCTGCTGGACAAACTATGTCATTACACCAATTTTAAATTAGCCCAAGCATGTTTTTCTGCATTATAGTTTTTAAATATAAGGTTTTCATAACGGTGCATATCAGACAATATATACACCGATACCGATATATCTGTGATAGGCTAATATCGGCTGATAAAATCAGCCTACCGATGAATCGGTGAGGCTCTACTTTTGCACAATGTTCATTTTGTGTCCTTCAAGGAATTTAGATGGTAAAAAATTCCAAGGGGTCATGTGGGTCATGTAACTTAAAATGACCCTGCTTGTAGTGTATTGTGAGTGTCAGGCCAGGACCAAATGAGGACTCAGATGCAAGGGAAAATGAAATCAAACTCACTTTATTGAAATCAAAATTTCTTCTTTCAAGAAGTGATTAAATAAACAGGCTATAAAAACACTGTCTATCTGAAAACTTGACTAAGAACAGAATACTAGAATACCTCAACAGGGGGAAAAAACACAACATGGAAGGAATACTAAAAATAGAAATAATCAAAACCGAACACTATGCTAAAACAAAAATACTCTTACAATGAAGAAAACAAAAACTAGATAATAAACAAAAATCGCTCCCTAAGGAGGAAAACCAAATCTAATCTTAAAAGGGCTCAAAAGGAAAAGGCTGACCTCAAAGGCGCTCTATCAAAAAGGGACAAAAGAAAAAGGCTCACCTCAACAGGGGCTCTATAATAACTAAGCTCTCTAAACAAAATTCACTCCGCAAGCGGGAGGAAAAAACGGAAATACAAAACAAGGAAAAATCTCTAAACTTAGAATTTATTAAACAAAAAATCACTCTTAAAAGAGGAAAAAATGACAACAACTTACGTGACCAAACTCTCTCTGTGAATACTTTAGCGGACTATGACAAGGAACAGGGGCTTAGGTGAACGAACAAACGAAATACTTCGGCACAAGACAAAGGGAAGACGCCGACTAAATACACATGAGGGAAATGGGGAACAGGTGGAAACGATTAGGGATCAGGTGAGACAATCAGACCGGTGACACATGAGGAAGGGCAAGTGACCTGAAACGAGAGGAGAATTAGATTTTCAAAATAAAACAGGAAGTAACGAGACAAAAAACCCAAGACGAGACAAACCTCACCGCGGTGTGACAGTGAGAAACATGAGAAAACCCTGCCTGAATAAACTCAGTCCACTGCATACAATTTAAAGGTGTATTTACTCATTACTTTAATACAGTTATAAAAAGACATTTGTAGTAGGGAGAGAAGGAAGATAACTGGATAAAATGGAATTGTAGAATTAGAAATATCACAGTTATGGTTAAGGCGTCAACAATGTCCTTTGGGAGGTGTACATAGGTGTGTCGGGGCAGGGTGGTGCTCCCATTGAGCCATCCCCCCTGTTAAAAATTAACAAATCACCTACTGGTTATATTCTTTTGACATTATTATTTAATCATCCATTTATATAATGTTTGTCATTGAAGGACAACTGCCATTCCAATGTACAATCTACAATCTGTACAAACAACACAAGCAAGGCGGCTAGCCAGCAGAACAAAATGGACAGCAAGGACATTCAACCTCAAATGGCTTAATGTTGCAGTGTCTCATAAAAGGTGTGTGTGCATGCATGTTTCTTTGCGTGTTATACATCCTCAGCAAGCCTTAACTCTCCACCCCAAACCACTACCAGCTGGTGACCATGGTAATGCTTCAGATGTTTCTGAACCACTGTGAGACAGAGTGATAGAACCAGTCAGGCTGTAAGACTCAAGTGATTAGTCTTATCAGTCGCCAATAATGCTACACATCTACCCTCTCCCAGCCTCACACCACCACCCATCCATCTGTGGCCATTTTAAAGTTCATAACTTGCCTTCATTGTGCCGTAACAATCCTACTGAAGCATGACTGCCTTTGAGCCAGCCAGGTTTCTCCACACCACAGCAGAAAAAAATTTGCAAAACAAAGTGTGGCAGGTTGATACCAGGTATCATGCCCATGCCTCCTCTCAGCAAAATGCTATTTGAGATAAGGGTCTGTGTCCATGCCAAGCAGTAAACCAGTGACAGCCACCTCAGCAGCTAGATAAAAAGGAAAAGCTCTGCACAACAAAGCATTTAATTGAACACAAAGGAGGTGGGGAGAAGAGTTTTCTAATTATCTCTGCGCTGCAATAATGAGACAGAATGCATTGGGGTGGCATTTTGAATATACATTTATGACTGTAATTATCTGGTGACTTAACTTGACTCCAGCATTCCAAACACATCTGATTTTTTTCATCATCTTCCCAGACTGAATCCAGTCATGGACAGACATTTGGGCCCACTCAGCCAAAGAATTTGCTTTAGCCTATGATGCTATCGAGTTGCCCTGGGCAACAATGACCAAGCCACCCCATCTGGCTTCCTCCACATTCACTTGAGGAGATCACAGACATGAAGAAATTCCCAGAGATTAAAAATGCAGCAATCTCCCACCACACTGTATTAATCTCCAACCATAAAAGTGCCATTCTTTGACATACACAAGTTTATCAAACGCCTATCAGATTGAGCTGGTCTATCGAATGATGAATGAAAAAGCATGAAGTGCCTATTGAAGAACAGAGAGTAAAATCATCTGCGGTATTAAGCACACTTCAATGTAAATCCTAAATCACATTATGCAAATCTTCTGCTCCTAGATGGAGCCCCTTGAACACATGAGATTAGGATCTTCTCTCTGCTCTCGTATGAGAGTTCAGCCTTTCCGAAGCTTATGTTGCAGAAATCTGCACATTGTGACTCAGAAACAACCTATGCTAAAGGTTGCATGGAAAGATAAGAAATGCAGACCCATCAAATTAAAGGGTTATTGTTGTTGTTTAATCTGTGACAACATGGTTCAAAGTTTATTTAATTGTCATTTTCAAAACAGGGCTGTACAATGAAATGCAAGTTGTAGTCCCTTTTTGCTACACAACAAAATCAATTTTTTTTATGATGGAGTGTTGAGTTCAGGAGTCTGACAGCCTGAAAAAAAGCTGCTCTGTGGTCTGGTGGAACAGCAATGGATACTGTCCTTTAGGCTCTGTGCAGACATCTCACTTCACTGATATCAGTAGCCCCATTCACACTGCCCTTTGAGTGCGGGGATCCTCCTCTGTGTGAAAGTTTCAGATGCAGCGAGGTGTGAAATTTCGCTGCGCCTTTGGAGGTAGTATCAGAGGTGCCGCATTGGCGAACTGAACCTGTGTGAATGGATAAGCCGGCGGCCAGAGATGGGGACTCGAGTTTGCGACTCAGACTCGAGTCGCACTTAAGTCGCACACACAGACACTTCAGACTTGACTTGGACTCGTGCTCAAAAGACCTCAGACTTGACTCGGACTCGTGTTTTGGGACTCGTGAACAATCATTATGTTTTATTTTTTGGCGAATTAATATTGAGGAAACTCTGAAACGTCTGACGAGCTTAATGTGATTCCTTCCTTTTTTTCATGGTAACTATGGTAACCATATTACGCATCGGGTGCGCACCTCGCGGTCTCACGCACTAGTACCTCGGATGACGACTGCTAAATGGTACAGCTACTGCTGTACCATTTGTGATTACATTTGGTTATAAAAACTTTAAACAGGACGGCACCAACAAAAGGAGCGTTGACTGATAGATGAGTGAATGTCAGTTTGCCTGTCGCACTTGTTTGCATTGAGTGGCGTTGACATGACGTAAAAAAAAAAAAAAGTCGGGTAACGTTAATCATCTACGTTCTGCTGCCACCATCTACTGGCTAACGTTAACCGTAGAAAAATACATAGTTATACTGTCGGCTTACAGGCAGGTTACAGGTTAATTGTTGACCACGTAACGTTAATGTTACAGGTTTACCAGGTTACCATTACACTGAGTTTGAGTGAGAGGATAGAGGAATGTGTCATTAGAGACCCAGTGTAATTAAACAATATGGTTGCAGAGTGCAAACTTTTAACTTTTTTGTCCACTGGCAAAATGGCTAGACTAGTGAATGTTGAAATTTTACCAGCCACTCAATAGATTACCATTGTTATTTTGGCTGGTGAATGCAGCATACAGTACCAGCCACTTGCATGATTTACCAGCATCTGAATGGTGTTAATTTTGTGTCCAGCAGATATAGCTAACTATAACTGAGATTGGATGATTAGTTATTATTGCATGACTAATAATGTTAGATTTACAAGATTACAAAATTACTTTATTTGTCACATACAGAAGTCACAGAGTAACATGCAGTGAAATGTCTCCTAGTTACTCCTAAACTGGCCTTATAAATAGAATAAATAAGATAAATATGAATAAAATCAAACTAATATGATGTAAATAATAATAATAAGTATAATAATAATAATAATAATAAGTTGTTTGCATTTAGCTTAAGTGTGATGTTTTGCACTAATTGGAATGATGTTAATTACAATGTCTTTGACTGGGTGAGGTGTAACATTTTCTATATTTGTTCTTATTATGGTCCCACTGAGCCTGCACAATAGGGGTCAAGATATACTGTAACTGTATGTCCATGCTGGAAGAATACAGTTTCCTTTAAAGGAAAGCATTCATTGTGTGTTTTTCTTCATATTGCATTGCAATAGCCTGTTTAAAGTGATCATATAACAAACAACTAATCAGTACTGATACTGTATGCTAATAGATAAAGGAGTGATAATAATACAGTAAATGCTTTGAATTTCTAAGATATAGCTGTGCAGTATTCTTAGTAGACCGGATAGCAGCAGATAACAGAAGACTCATTACAACCAGAAGAGACATAAGACTTTTATTTTTTAGAGACTTAAGACTTGACTTGGACTAATGACCAAAGACTTGAGACTTGATCAAGTCTCGCCCCACAAAGACTTGAGACTTGACTTGGACTCGTGGCCAAAGACTTCAGACTTGACTTGGACTTGCAAAAAAAGACTTGTGAACATCTCTGCCGGCGGCGCAGAGCGGGGGTGTGTCGATCTGACAGTCTGATAACTTCACTCAACAAAATAAAGAGAAATGTCCCACAAAGCAACGTTACAGGACCAAACAACTGGACACTACAAGTAGTAACTGGTAGTGTCTTTGGCAACTTATATGAGGAAAAAAAGACCACAGTTATACGTGGAAAAGTGTCTGTCCTCCTGTCTGTCCTACCGACTTTTCGTCACATTTCTGCCCGAAAAACAGCGTCTGTCCCCGGCATAAAACTTTAACCCACATGTGTTTGTCTCCTTCCACTATTGTGTTGTTGTAGTTACTGTCTTGAAAAAAATCACAGCGATGGTCAGCCCTCCTGACCGAGACTTCAGTGAACTTTCCCCCAGCAAACAGCATCCCTCCCCATGAGTGAGAGAGTCAGACAGCGTCCTGTTTACTGATGGCAATTATGTAATGTAGAGCAAAAAACTTTGTCACTTTCCAGGATGCATGGTGGGTCAGGATCTCAATCACAACACATTATAACAGCATCCATATGATTATAAACAGTCAGCCGATACATGTTCAGATTAACAGGAGGACACCGGGACACACGTTGAAAAAAAACACACTCATCATCATGACGTGTACCGCCACGCCTCTTTTGGATCCGCAGCGTCGGCTTTCTGTGTGAATTACACACGGGTGCGTCTTTACGCTGGAGCTGCTTACTTCTGTATAAACAAACAACGGCGGAGAATTGGCGAACCGCCGCTGCGGCGATAATGCAGCGTCTCTGTGTGAAAAGGGCTACTTTAATAAAATAAAACTGTACCCAAAACATGCCACTTTGTAAAAAAGTTGACGAGTTCTTGGAACTGGAATTTAACCTTCTTAAGATTCCTTAAAGGCTAACCTCACAAATTTTGCACATTAAAGTGTGTTTACAGGTCTTGAGGAGTACTACTGTATATGTAAAAAGTAGTACAAAGCCTTTTGTGGCTCCAGAGAAAGCTGCATGTAATTCAATAAATTGCCTCCAGTGATGTCACTCAGTGGCAAAGTTTCATTGTGAGTAATGTAGACAGCAGGTTTTATTTATAGTTATAAATAAAATAAGTGATAGGTGATGTATTTCCGGCGCAGGGGGAAGAAATTTTTCCCCATTGTTGTAAATTGTACATGTGCAGCTCACTCTTCTTCAATACATGAGATAAGAGCATCCTGTTATGGGATTGTTCTATAGTGGTAGCTCCCCCGTGATATTTGAGAGATATATCTTCGGCAACTGCAAGCAAGACGAAGGGGAACCCATCGATGCATTTGTAACGCGCCTAAGAGAGAAGGCTGTGTCCTGTGAGTACGGAGACCTTAAAGAGGATCTGATAAGAGACAGACTGGTGCTAGGCGTGTGTGATGAGGCTGTGCGCCGTCGCCTGCTCAGAGAGAAAAAGCTCACACTTGCATCAGCCATAGAAATATGCCGGGCGGGAGAACTGACGGATATGAGTTTGAAAGCAATGACACATGACAGACCTCCGGAGACAGTGCATGCAGCAGACAGCCGTCGGCCGCGGGCTGCACCCAGGCAGACCCGCCATGACAGGTCTCAGAATCAGGCGCCTGGCGCGAGCAAAGGCGCAACATGCAGATTTTGTGGCAACATGCACAGGCGCGGACGTGAACTTTGCCCTGCATATGGCAAGAACTGTCGCTATTGTGGAACAGCAAACCACTTTGCAAAAATGTGCATGAAGAGGGGCCAAACCACTAGACGGTTAAACGCAGCAAATACCGAATGCCCGGAGGATATGAGCCCGTCTGACACAGAGGCACACATATATACGGCACAGAGCATTGGGGCAGTGCAGGGATGTGGGAAGAAATGGTTTGTTAATATTAAGATGAATGGGGGATCTCAGAGATGCCAGTTAGATTCAGGAGCGACCTGTGACGTAATGAGCATAAAAGATATGAGGAGACTGGCACCCCAGGCAAAGCTATTACCAAGCCAAACCAGATCGGTTCTATATTCAGGCCAGTCAATAAGATCCATCGGCATATTCAAAACAGAGTGTGTAGTGAGAGGAAAAACACACGAGCTGAGCTTTAAAAAGTGAGGAGCAGTCAGAGACCCCTGCTGTCAGGTGACACCTGCGAGCGTCTAGGTTTGATGCACTTCACCATACCTAAGGAGCTACTTATGGTAGGACACAGCAGCTCAGAGCTTCTAACTAGGCAGCATCTTATCAACACCTATGATGACGTTTTCAATGCACCAGTCGAATCGCTCCCAGGGGAGGTTCATTTTGAGTTAGACAAAGATGTAGCTCCAGTGCAGGCTTCTCCACGTAATGTTCCAGTGGCTCTCAGAGATGCAGTCAAGGTTCAATTAGACAAACATGAGAGATGGACATTTAGCCTCAGTGTCCGAACCAACCGAGTGGATTAGCAACATGGTGATAGTCAGGCAGCCAGAGAAACTGAAGATTTGCATAGACCCCAAGTCACTAAATCTAGCTTTGAAGAGGTCCCACTACATAATGCCAACACTTGAGGATGTTTTATACAAACTGCCCAAGGCCCGTGTTTTCACTCTTGTAGACGCGTGTGATGCCTTTTTACAGTGTAAGCTAGATGAAGAAAGCAGTTACACAACCACATTTTGGACGCCCTGGGGCAGGAAATGCTGGTTAAAGCTGCCTTTCGGGGTATCGGTGGTCCCAGAGATATATCAGCGAAAACAGCATGAGCTACTGGCAGGGCTCAAGGGCGTAGAACCCATTGCGGACGATATACTGGTGGTGGGGTGTGGGGACACAGATGAGGAAGCCACGAAAGACCATGATAGGAAACTGCTAGAGCTCATGGACAGGTGCAGGGAGGTCAAGCTTAGACTGAGTCTAAAGAAACTGCAGTTTAGGGTCAGGGAGGTCAAATTTCATGGACACATTTTGTCAGCAGAGGGGCTCAGGTTGGACCCTGAGAAAGTCAGGGCTGTTCAGGATATGCCTCTCCCCACAGACGCCAAAGCAGTACAGAGACTGATAGGCTTCGTGATCTACCTGGCGAGGTTCACCCCACACCTCTCGGAGGTGTGTGAGCCACTACGTAGGCTGCTGGACAGGGATGTCCCATGGCACTGGCTACCTAAGCATGACGCTGCAGTTGAGGAGATCAAGCGTCTGGTCACAGCGGCCCCGATCCTGAAATACTACGACGTGACCAAGCCAGTCACCATCCAGAGTGATGCAAGTCAGAAAGGACTGGGCTGCTGCCTATTACAGGAGGGGCAGCCAATAGGGTACGCATCACGGGCACTAACTCAGACAGAACAGAATTATGCACAAATCGAAAAAGAGTGCCTGAGTATTGTGTTTGCATGCCAGCGGTTTCACTACTACCTGTACGGGCGGGGGGGAGATCACAGCAGAAACTGATCATAAGCCACTTACCTCAATCTTCAACAAGCCCCTCCTCACTGCCCCCAAGCGTCTCCAGAGCATGCTGCTCACGCTCCAGAGTTACAACCTCAAGGTAATATACAAGCCAGGCCCTGACATGCACATCAGTGACACATTGAGCAGAGCCACGGTTTTACCACAGAGGACTGACACAAGATACACAAAACACAACATCTGTAACCTGTAGCGGGCACAGGAGGACACAGAACAGATAAACCAGGCCGATTACCTGAATGTCACCAGCAAGCGTCTAAGTCAGATCAGACAACACACTGAGGGAGACGAAGCTCTTCAGTTGCTGAAGGCAGCAGTGTTCCAGGGATGGCCAGATCGCTGGCAGGACACCCCTCTGGCCATCAGAGAATACTGGTCAATCAGGGACGAGATCAATGCACGATGGAGTGTTCTTCAAAAGCCAGAGAGTCATAGTCCCAAAATCGCTGCGTGCAGAAATGTTGAAACGCATTCATGCCAGCCATGTAGGAGGAGATGCTTGCTATAGGCAGGCAAGAGACACGCTGTACTGGCCAAACATGCACGGGGAAGTCAAGGACTACGTGAGCCAGTGCTCAGCGTGCAACGAATACTCACATGAGCAGCAGCGTGAAAACATGTTGTCACATGCACTCCCAACACGGCCATGGCAGATTGTGAGTATGGACTTGTTCAGGCAGGCAGGCAAAGACTTTCTGCTTATTGTAGATCATTATTCAGATTTTTGGGAAATAGAATTGCTCCCAGATCTTTCAGCAGAGACCACAGTACTGAGATGCAAGGCCCAGTTTGCAAGGCACGGGCAGCCTGACCAGGTGATAACAGACTGTGGGCCCCAGTTCGACTGTGAAACATTCAAAAGGTTTGCAAAGGAATGGGACTTTGAACACGTTAAGTCCTCACCCAGACATCCGAAATCTAATGGAAAAGCAGAGTCAGCTGTGAAAATAGTGAAGAATCTGTGTAAGAAGGCGGCCTGTGAAGGCAACCACCCGTGGCTGGCTATTCTACAGTGGAGGAACACACCCACGGAGGGCATGTTCAGCAGCCCTGCACAGAGACTGATGTCTCGTAGACTGAGGACCCCGCTCCCAGTGGCTGACACGCTCCTGAAGCCGAGCGTGGTCACTGGGGTTCCAGACAAACTGCGGGTCAAACATCAAACAGCTAAGCTCTGGTACGACAGGTCAGCCAGGGACCTGCCTGAACTGAGCATTGGCCAGGACATTAGAATGAAGCCATTGCCCGGGGACAGGACGGGCAGGTGGAGAAGAGGAGTTTGCATGCAGCAGGTGGGTCCCAGATCGTACCTGGTGGATGTGGAGGGAACACACTACCGGCGAAACCGGACGGACCTGCGACCAGCAGAGGTCGGAGGGACAGGGCGCCACCCCGAGCAGCACGGTGAGCAGCAAAGCAGCCCGCCTGTCGAACAACCCAGTAGTCCACCCCGAAATGCAGTGGACAAGGTCGTAGACTGTGGCACAAGTGCACAGGGAGTCAGGCCGCCAGGGCAGAGTGTACTTCACCAGCCCATGGGTGATTCCCCACCCACACCAGGGCACAGGACAGCCAGCGGCAGGCTGGTGAGGGTGCCAAACAGACTGAACCTATAGACTGGACTTAATGCTTGGACCAATTTTTGTTTTGTTATTGTGTGATGTTGAAAAGAAAAAAAGAAAAAAAAAAGGGGGTAATGTGGAAACAACCTGGAATTTATTTTTATTTGAATTCAAGTTGCAATACAGTTAAACAATTAAGTGCAATAAGGGCTATGTTAAGCTGCTATCTAAAAAAGGGGAGATGTTATGGGATTGTTCTATAGTGGTAGCTCCCCCCCTAGTGTTTACATGAAAATGGTATGGCCCGACTGAAAGCAGGAAGTGCCGTTTGTTTATGTCTCTGGCAGTAGTTCTCAATACAGTTCATGTGATAGACACACTCCATGTCTCCTCTCCATTTATTACACACAAACACATCCCTTACCCAATGGGTGGCATCAGAGAACACTTCATTTGTTTTGGTAACCTGGACCTGACTAGCTGGATATCATGAGAGACTTAGCCAAAACTTCAGCTCCCCTGAATACATGGAGAAGATAAAAACAGCTGCACGCCCGTTTCAAAGCAGTCCCATGGTAACGTGTTGCTGGAAGCATCAGTTTTCCTCTGTGCAGCTGTTACGAAAAGGGAGCACGCAAATGTTTGGATTTCACAGTCTTAACATCTTGCAGTCTTTCATCTCGCTGGACGAGCCAAAACTGCCCTGTGTTTACCAAACACGTTACGGATCCAGAAAAGA
This sequence comes from Pagrus major, assembly GCF_040436345.1. Classification (NCBI taxonomy): domain Eukaryota; kingdom Metazoa; phylum Chordata; class Actinopteri; order Spariformes; family Sparidae; genus Pagrus; species Pagrus major. The sequence continues at coordinate 25,611,405 of NC_133222.1, read as the reverse complement.
CGCTGCGCAACCAGCCTCTCTCATGCCTGCAGAAGGAGGTTTCCCCTCAGAAAACGATGCTTTGACCCCTTTTCTTCAGCCATGTCAACTCTGCTGTTTGAACAGTCACCGCAGGACGCTGCAATGCCTTTAATCCACGCTGAGAAAGCGAGCTGGGTTAAAGAAGACATGCACTACAAGTTAGGGCTGCTCGATTATGGAAAAAATCATAATCACGATTATTTTGGTCAATATTGAAATCACGATTATTTAAACGATTATTTTTGAGTTTGGAAACATGATGCATTTATTCAGCATTTCTCTCAAAGAAATACACAAAATGTTCAAATCGAAAAATACAAAATGTTCAAATCGAAAATAATGTACTATCCAACTGTTCTGCAATTTCTATAAAACATTTAATAAATAAAATAAATATACTTAGAAAATCAAATAAGACAAACGATAGGGTGCATATCTTTAGCTAAAAAGTATCCAATGGCAGCTGTTATTTTCTTGTGCCTGTCCGAATTTGACGGATAAGGAGTCGCATTATACAGTAGCCCCATTCACACTGCCGTTTGCATGCGGGGATCCTGCACCAATTCTCCGCATCCGCCTCTGTGTGAATGTTTCAGATGCGGCGAGGGGTGAAATTTCCCTCCGCCTCTGATGCGCCTTCGGAGGTAGTATCAGAGGTAGTATCAGAGGTAGAGTCAGAGGTAGCATCAGAGGTAGAGTCAGAGGTAGTATCAGAGGTAGAGTCAGAGGTAGTATCAGAGGTAGAGTCAGAGGTAGATCAGAGGTAGAGTCAGAGGTAGTATCAGAGGTAGTATCAGAGGTAGAGTCAGAGGTAGAGTCAGAGGTAGTATCAGAGGTAGTATCAGAGGTAGAGTCAGAGGTAGTATCAGAGGTAGAGTCAGAGGTAGTATCAGAGGTAGTATCAGAGGTAGAGTCAGAGGTAGTATCAGAGGTAGAGTCAGAGGTAGCATCAGAGGTAGAGTCAGAGGTAGTATCAGAGGTAGAGTCAGAGGTAGTATCAGAGGTAGAGTCAGAGGTAGTATCAGAGGTAGAGTCAGAGGTAGCATCAGAGGTAGAGTCAGAGGTAGTATCAGAGGTACAGTCAGAGGTAGTATCAGAGGTAGAGTCAGAGGTAGTATCAGAGGTAGAGTCAGAGGTAGTATCAGAGGTAGTATCAGAGGTAGAGTCAGAGGTAGAGTCAGAGGTAGTATCAGAGGTAGAGTCAGAGGTAGATCAGAGGTAGAGTCAGAGGTAGTATCAGAGGTAGTATCAGAGGTAGCCTAGTATCAGAGGTAGTATCAGAGGTAGCCTAGTATCAGAGGTAGTATCAGAGGCGCATTATTGGCGAACCGAACCAGTGTGAATGGATAAGCCGGCGGCACGGAGCGAGGGCATGTCGATCTGATGGTGTTCACTGTCTGATAACTAAACTGATCCTTCACTTAACAAAATAAAGAGAAATGTCCCACAAAGCAATGTTACAGGACCAAACAACAGTAACGTAGTAACTGGTCGTGTCTTTGGCAACTTATATGAGGAAAAAAAATAGCCTACCGCAATTATACCTGGAGAAGTGTCTGTCAGCCTGGCTCAAGATAGTCCACAGGGTGGAGCCCAAGGTAAATATGTAGCATTTAACTTAAATGTGCAAGTAAAACAAAGAGCACATGGAATACATTGTTGTAAATGTTATGTTTCATGGAAAAACTGATGCAGAACTAACCTATTCTTGGACAAAATCTAAATGGGCTTCTCAGTACCATAGCTCTAGGCGGACAGCTTCACTTTCCCAGGCAAAAAATATTTTTAAACCATTCAAAAGTCAGTGTAAACTGTCCAAATTTCTAAATAGTCTTTTTTACTTTGTTGTTGTCAGCTATTATGGTGTCTTTTATTTTATATTGCTATGAAAACAAACAACAACAACAAATCTTTGAACATTTCACTTTTTTGTATTTAGGCTATTCAAATGTCCCACTAATAACACATTTTACAAGACCACATTGAACACATCATGATAACATAACTGACCTTTGTCTGATGCTCATAATTACTGAGTAGAACTTGAATGCGTCATAATACAATTCAATGCAGCCTCTGAGTGGGCGCATACTGGAGCACTGTCCGACAGTGATATGTTTGAAACACACAGTCCCTGTAGTAGCCCCTAAATTAGTAACGTTCAGTTATAGCTACTCTAGGAACCGTTGCTCTCCAATGAACTGGCGACTTTTTTTTTTTAATGAACTGGCGACATGTCGAGAGTGTAGCGCGGCCAGATGACAGCTAATGTAGGCTCCAGCCTGCGCCCCGTCAAAGGTAATGTTATAGACATTAAATGAATGAACAAGTAGGCTAATTGTTTCAGCCGCCCTCGGTAGTTTTACTCTCACCATTCTTAGAAAAAAAGTTTTTGATGTCCTGGGCCCCTGCTCTGCTGCTCCTACTCCTGGCCTCCTTCTCAACTCTTTTCTGGTGTCCGGACTTGTGCTTTTTGGGGGCCATCCTAACCCTGCTGGAGTTCGCTCGCGCTCACTTAATTCCGATGAGGAAGAACGAACCGCGGTGTGGACCAAACCATTTTTTAAGAAGGGGCCAAGGGGGTTATTGAAATTATTAAAATTAGAATATTGTATGACTTGTGGCTTTGTTTTAATTCGGATTCATTCGTATGAATATATATTAGTTCAGTGTATGCATAATAATTTTGTCATAGAGGCTACTGGGGGCTGTGTGTGGGCCCTAGCGGGCTGTGGGCCCTTAGCATTGTCATCACCTTTCCCCCCTATACGACGGCGCTGTCTGTCCCCGGCAAAAAACTTTAACTCTAACTCTCTAAAAACTCTAACTGTTTGTCGCGATGTCAGCCCTCCACCGAGACTTCAGTGAACTTTCCCCCAGAAAACAGCCTCCCTCCCCGCGAGTGAAAGAGTCAGACAGCCTCCAGTTTACTGATGGCGATTATGTAATTATGTAATTTAGAGCGTAAAACGTAACTTTGTCACTTTCCAGGATGCATGGTGGGTCAGGATCTCAATCACAACACATTATAACAGCATCCATATGATTATAAACAGTCAGCGGGTACATGTTCAGATTAACAGGAGGACACCGGGGGAAACACTTTGAAAAAAACACGTCATCACCATGGTGCGTATCGTCACGCCTCTTTTGAAGCCACGGCGCCGGCTTGCTGTGTGAATTACACTCTGGTTCGTCTTTTACGCCAGAGCTGCTCGGCTCTGTATGAACAACCAACAGCGGAGAATTGGCGAACCGCTGCTTCGGCAATAATGCGGCGTCTCTGTGTGAAAAGGGCTAGTGTGTCTGAGATCGATGTCTGACGCGCAGTATCGGCGAACCGAACCAGTGTGAACGGATAAGCCGGCGGCGCAGAGCGAGGGTGTGTCCATCTGATGGTGTTCACTGTCTGATAACTGAACAGGTCCATCACTCAACAAAATAAAGAGAAATGTCCCACAAAGCAACGTTACAGAACCAAACAACAGTAACGTAGTAACTGATTGTGTCTTTGGCAACTTATATGAGGTAAAAAATACTGCAGTTATGAAGTGTGAAGTGTCTGTCCGACCGACTCTTTGTCACATTTCTGCCCGAAAAACAGCGTCTGTCCCCAGCAAAAAACTTAAACTCACCAAGTGTTTGTCGCGGTGGTCAGCCGTCCCGACCGAGACTTAGTGAACTTCTCCCCAGAAAACAGCATCCCTCTCCGCGAGTGACAGAGTCAGACAGCGTCCTGTTGACTGATGGCGATTATGTAATTATGTAATTTAGAGAAAAACGTAACTTGAGTGAGTGCCAGTCAGCAGGGCCGCGTTGAATGCTTTGGGGGAGGGACTGAATTGCGCATGCGCATCTCTTTCAGAAAATCTCTAGGCTTACTGTACAATGAAAAATGCCAAATAAATCGTTTCAATTCGATTATATTAGTTTGGAGATCGTTTGACCCAAAAATCGAAATCACGATCAAAATTCGATTAATTGCACAGCCCTACTACAAGTGAGGCTTAATTAGTGTCTAGAAATTAGCGTGTATTGTATGCTTTTTAACTACCTTGTTTGTGAGTTTGTGGACCGCCGAGTCCTTTTTATTTGCTGTTAGTTTTACACTATAAAACATTGTTTGTTGCTTGTTTTTCTTTTCGCTCATCACAAGCTGATTCGAGCCTCTTTACTCTGTGGAGCTAAAGTGCTAGCTTTGCTGCCATGTGAGCGTACAATAAGCCGCATTTCTGTCAAGGATCAGCCGAAAGTGATTCCAGCCTGAGTTGGTTCACCGACCGCTGAGTGACGGGAAGGGGAGTATTGTGTCTCCACAGCTGTTTCTCCCTCTTTACTTTGCTTCGAGCATTAGCTCTTTTCTCTCTGTCTCTCTCTCTCTCTTCCTACTAACCCACACGTACACGTACACACATATGTTCGAGTGACAAACGTCACACGTAAGCTGTGTCCAAATTCAGGGGCTGCATCCTTCGAAGGACCCGGCCTTTGCGGCCTCCGAAGGAGGAACTTTCGAAGGCCACGTCAACCGTTGTTAACTAGGACGGTCTAGCCTTCAGAGTATTTCCTGGTTGCGTCACCAGATGTTCCCGCCCTTACCCTTACGTCACGATTTCTGCCGCCCAGGACCGCGAAAGAGAATTGACTGAAAATGTTTGATTTTTTTTTGGCTTTTAAGGCTTTACTTCCAACGGCATAATGCTAATTTATGCCGCATGCTAATGCATTACCAGCGTCACATATTTTAACTGAAAGTTAAAATTTGGAGGGTTTCCAAGTCCCCTGAAGTTTAACATATCTGGCGTTGGATGTTCAAATGAGTAAAAACCGAGTATAAACCCAATACTTACATTTAAATATCAAGTCTGCGCCACTTGATGTCGCCATTTTTCTTGCTTTTCGGGACTGAGCAGCGGCGCACAAAGAATCTTGGGATATGGGAGGCCGCGAAGGATAGTAGCGGTGCGTCCTCCAAAAAGAGGGAAAAGAAGGCTGCATTTGTGGGGTGCATTTGAAGGAGCCTTCGAATTTGGACAGCCTTCGCGCAGCGTTGTGACGTAATTGGCCTTCAAATGCGCCCTTTGAAGGATGCAGCCCCTGAATTTGGACACAGCTATTGTCTTATGAGCGACTTGTCGGAGACTTATGGTTAATGACCTTGCTGTAACATTAGATATGTGTGTCTCGAGGTATAAACACCATTACATTAGATACGGTTGTCCCGTGGTAGCACCGCTACCTTTGTTGAACATTGTCTTGTGTTTATTCAAAAGAGCATGTGAGAGAACGGTGTTCCGTCATGGTTTCTTCAGGGCTCGTACAGGCTTGAACACTCCGTGTCGTCATCTTCCAAGAGATCGTGTCAGCCATCTTGGCTCTCCACCATCTTGGCTCTCTTTCTCTACAACCGCCATCTTGGCTCTCTTTCCTTGTCTCTCTGAAACACACGCACACCGCATGCTTGTTTGTTATTTGTTGCTTGACCCTAACCCTTGCCTTAGTGTTTTAGTTTCATAGTTTAGCTGCTGTAGTTGAATTTTTGTTGATTGAAGTATTATTGATTTGATCAATTTGCTAAAGGTGCGTTCACACCGGACCTTTTATTTTTGTCGCTGGCGACAAGTTTACATATTAAGTCAATGCAAACGAGCAACTGAGCGATTAATCGCTCAGGCGAAATATCGCTGGGGCTCCGAGCAACAGCGACAGAGCGACGGAGCAAAAAAGCGCTCAATCGCTCTGTCGCTCGAGATGAGAAATCCCAAGTCTCTGGCCGTCAGTCGCTTGTCGCTCAGCGCTGATAGGCTGCCGTAATCTATGTGTAACTATGACAACTACTGAAACCATGGAAACGTAATACAACTCCACGGGTCCGGAAGAGCGAAGCCGGCTTTACGTTGACACACACACACGCACACACAGCCACTCGCCGGACACCAACTACAGGCGCTCCTCAGCTGGGATGGAGCGCCTGTAGTTGGTGTCCAACCGGGCAATCCTGCCTCCGATTCTCGCCAACAGCTCGTCAAACTGTCAGCCATGCTGGACCAATACAAACGGGAAGAAATAAGCGCCTCCGAGCGACGTGAAATTCACTGGAATCGCTTGAATGACGTCATCAGAGTGATCTGTTGAATTGTGCTGACGAGCGACTGCAGCTGAGCCACAGAGCGATTTTTTGGAGCGACACGAGCGACAGCGACAAAAATAAAAAGTCCGGTGTGAACGCACCTTAACATTAATAAATTCTATTATATTTTACAGAGCAGTTTTCTGTGATTATTTTGTGCATATGTTTTGTGGTAATCAGTGGTTGTGATGGTCAGTGCTCGGATTCTATTCCTTTACTGTTACATTTAAAGTGAACCCTTCTTTTAAGACTGTTTTTGGTCTGGTTATTGGTCCCTGATTCCAGGTTGGTGCCCCGTTTTAATGATTTGATTATTAATTTTGATTAATTTCATTTTAATAATTACTATCATTAATTATTAATTTCTAATAACCACACCTGCCCTACCTTCAATTCGAACAAAAGGCAATACATTAATTATTAGGCCCTCTCTCCACTGACCCCTTAGTCAACACCTGTGTTTCACTGTGACTCACAGTATAACCAGCCTCGCCATTGTTTTCAGGTAATGTACTCTGGTCATATCAGACACACCTCAGTATGATGCTAAAAAACTCAACACTGTGACCTCTGTAATTGACATATAATTAAATTAACACATACAGGACTGAATATCTGCAAAGCCTGAGCATTGTAAGCTTCATACAGAAAACACAAACTGCCATCTGATGTTGAGAGAAAACTGGTCAGGATGGCCAAGAGTCAACCAAAAACCACTAAAAGGTAAGTCTGCAATGAATTAGAAGCTGCTGGAAGACAGGTGTCAGTGTCCACAGTCAAGTGTGTTTTGCATCAACATGGGCTGAGTGGCTGCCGTGAATGAAAGAAGCTCTTGCTCCAGATGCAGCACCTTAAAGCTCGACTGAAGTTTGCTGCTGATCACATGGACAAAGAAAAAAACCTTCTAGAGGAAAACTCTGTGGTCAGATTAAACAAAAATGTAGTTGTTTGGCCACAATGAACAGCAATATTTTTGTAGGCGAGAAGGTGAGGCCTTTGACCCAAGAACACCATACCTACTGTCAAGCATGGTGCTGGTAGTATCATGCCGTGGGGCTGTTTTGCTGCCAGTAGATCTGCTGCTCTAATGAAAGTAAATGTAATAATGAAGATGGAGGATTATCTCCAAATTCTTCAGGAAAACCTAAACTCAGACAGAAGATTGGGTCTTGGGTGCAGTTGGGTGTTCCAACAGGACAATGATCCCAAACACACATCAAAAGTGTTAAATGAATGGATCAATCAGGCTAGAATTTAGCTTTTGAAATGGCCTTCCTAAGTCCTGACTTGAACCCCATCAAGAACATGTGAACTGTGCTGACAAAACAAGTCTGTGCCAGGAAGCCAACAAATTTAGTTGAATTTCACTGATTCTCTCAAGAGGAGTGATTAAACATTCAGCCAGAGGACGACCAGAAGCTTTTGGATGGCTATCAAAAGCACCTAATTGTGGTGAAAATGGCCGAGAGACATTTAACCAAATATTAGAATAACTGTGTATATTTTTGATCCAGTAGATTTGGTCACATTTTCAGAAGACCTATAATAAATTCATTACTGAACCAAACTTCATGAATGTTTTTGTGACAAAGTATGATGTGTTCCTCTCATTCCAACACAGAAAAATGAGAGCTGTAGAAATCATTGAAACTCAAGACTGCCATGATATACATGTTCTTTACAAGTGCATGTAAACTTTTGGCCGTGACAGTACATACATACTCACGCTCACATATATAGATACTCGACTCACACAGACATACATACTCACTAGGGCTGTCAAAACAAACTTCGCTATTTGAATACAATTCGAATTTTTAAAAAAATGAGAAGATTCAAGTGTGGAAACTGACCCTCAAATCAAAGTCAACATCGTGCATCGTGACGTTCGGCATTGTTATGCTTACAAGATGGCGGGGAGCAGCGCGCCAACAGACGCAGAGCTGGAAAGCATAACTCCTGAAAACTTAAAAAGCGTCGTGTGGAAAAATTTTGGATTTCCATCAAGAAACGGGAAGATTACATCCAGAGAAACCGTCATTTGCAAGTTATGCTGTAAGTCGTTAAAGTACCACTCGACTACAAGCAACATGAGCGCAGACCTCATTGTCTTTTTGAGTTGTCTTTTTGAGACTTAGGATGTGTGTATTTGAATGATTGAACATCAGCTTCTTCATTAAACATCATTGCTTGAATATTTCTGGCATTATATCTTATCTATTTATATATATTTATTATACATTTCTGGCCATATCTATATATGTGTATCTGACCTAATAACATTTCGATTTCCCTTCATGAAGTTTTGTATTGATTTGGTAAAACTTGTTGCAAATGTTACATAACAGATTTGGTTGAAGTGCCCTCTAGTGGACGCGGGACGTAGTCCTAATAATAAGCTGGTATCGGTGTATATAATGATATAATTTTTTTTTTAAAAAACATTAAAACATTTGAATATTATTCGAATATTTAACATAAGAAGCATTAGAAATTCGAATATGATTTGAGAGGAGGATTGACAGCCCTAATACTCACTCTCATATATATAGATACTCCACTTGCAAATATATGCATTCTCACAGGCATAAACACTACTGAAAGTATGCATGTATGTGCAAGTGCTCAGTACCAGTATATATGTATGTGCAAATCAAGTATATATTTTTGGCCTAGACGGCTTCTCATCGTTCCTCGTGTGCAAATGTGCATGTTAATGTAGAGATACACATATCGTTTCTGCTGCCTGAGGATGCAGGCAATTTCATTAATATTTTCCTCATCAAGGACATATTTCTCCCCTCTCATCCCACATGTTATTGATCAGGATGATCCTTTTTTACGGACTGGGATCCACGCACACACAGAGGGGCATGCAGCAGTGCTCCTCCTCCTCAGTTAAATATCAATGTATTTCTTCATATGTCAAACAGAGCTGTTGATGGGACAGATGATTGTGAAACGGCGGGGCAGAGGGTCCAGCAGCCAAGGATCACATTTCTGTCCCTCAGCGAAGACGTGTGCCACTGTTAAATATGTGCCAGGTCCTGGCGCACCTGGCTCTTAAAGGGAATGGGAGACAACACTATTTTTAATTTATGTTCTACCCAAAACAGACCCATGACTAATTCAGAGTCTAAACACAACCCCTTTGCACTGTGCGCCTCACTTTGCGCCCAGATTATCCGCCATTTAACTAGCAAAATGGACTTGGACACACCCTAAATGCACTAGTGCCTTGCGCTTAAGCAAAGTACTATAGACCGTCTAAATAGGGCCCTTTGACTTTAGACCAGCTTTTTGTTGGTCTACAGCCCTGTTGCTTTCTGCTGCCTCAAGATAGCAATCTGCAATCATCACTGCATCTGACCACACCTCCATTTAAGACCAACACACCCAGGGGCGCACAGGTGGGCACAAGTACATTTGCTATTTACAAAACACGGTCACTAGGCGTGAAAATGACAACCGTGTTGGTCTGAAACTAGCAAGGACACTTGCTTTGCAGCAAGCGTAAGATAGAGCCCATTGTGTGTATCCTTGAGGTCATACAAATTTGTTGAAAACATTTCATTCAGTGGAAAACATTTGCAAAGCTGACTTTTACAAAATGTTTCGAAACTTGCTAAACTTCCTTTCTTCTTCCCTGCCTTCAGTGGTGTATTGTGATGTTTCTTGGTGCATTACCACCACCTGAAGTTCAGTGAAACAGTGTGATACCATTGGCAGGAATAGCTATCGTGTGACACACATGCATGTGCATCCTCATAAAACATTGACATTACTTCACACTTGTGAATTGTGTACTTTATACACTTTCTGCTGCCCACCCACATAATCACCATTTTTCCCCTAAAAGTCAGACATGGTTCATGGTTTAGTAGTTAAACAGCTAAAACTGAGAGCATGTAAGCTCTGAGAGGAAATTAAGAGGAATGGTTGGATATCAAAAAGTTCCTAAGAAACCTGTTGTTGTACAACATCAAAGCACAGATACCACCAGAACTCACACTCCTCAATGAGTGACTACCTGCTATAATTGGAAACTGTCTTGTCAGTGCTGCTGTTCTAAAATAGGAAGGAGCTCTGGTAAGATGCAAGTGTGCCCAGTCTTGTGCCAGTGTGCAACGTACACCAAATCACACCTTTTATCAGCCTCTTCCAGGTTTACTACAGAAAAGACACAAAGAAAGTGATCTTTCTCTTCTAAAAATTGGACAGGACAGAAAAATAACCATTAGGTGAATTAATGGTAGATGTCAGACTCTGCATTGAAAGAGTAGCATCAGTCCACACCTACTTTCAAACTGAGGATGGTTAACAATAAGGCCAGTTTTAATGGACTGGATTATGATATTCCAGTTAAGTTTAATTTGTTTCTGGTGATAGCTGGAGAAATTATAAAATATGAAATTAATAGATTTTTCTATCGACAAACTGGCCTATAACAGATATATCGTATTGGCATATATGTTATCTGATAAGTGGCGATATGAAAACTTTTTAAAATTATTATTATGCAGTTTATGAATCACATTTTTGTTTTCTTTCTATTTGTGCAGTAGCTCAGCCCGTGTAAGCTGTTGCACAGTTGGACCAACTACAATGTATTCTACAATTTGTATAACTCTCAAAACCAAATGAAACATAATTATAAAAATTGTTTTTTACTCAGTGTTTTAAAATTTAATTTCTGGAAATATTTAATCAAATTAAGGAGATGAACTAAGTGGTCCCCACCCCAACACTAACGCTCACATGTACACACACACACACAGATACATGAACACGCATACATGCACCACCATTTCTTTTTCTTTTTTTTTCTTTTTCTTTTTTTTTTTTTTTGTTAATTTTCTTTCTTTGAGATCCTCATTTGGGAAATACCAGTTTGCCTCGTATATATGTTTGTCTGTTTTCTTTATGGTTTGTTATTTACTTTGTGAATATATACCTGGAAAAAAAAAATGCAAGGTACAATATCGCAAAGAGAATGAAATGACTGATTATGTTTGTGAAGGTAAGAAGCTTTGCAATAAAGTATTTAAAAAAAAAAAAAAAATTTCAAAGACTAAATTACCACATCCAACAAAACCAGTGTTGAGGGTAATGCATTACAAAAGCAATGCGTTACAGTGATATATTTCTTTTAGCAGTAACAGAGTAATTTAACAAAGACAAACTCCTGCAGTGTCCTGCAGTGTCTTTCTAAACATTAGCTCTGCTGTAAGCTGTTAGCTCCGCTAACGGCTGACAGAGCTAACTAGCTCTCCCCCTGCCAATATCAATACAGATTTTCAGTGCCCTGTCGGTTGTGTGAAATGTATTCACAAGGTCCTGTCTGCAAGCCATTTCTGACTGAGGAGATGGATGGACAGGTACTGGGGAACAATTCTCGTAACGTTAGGTCTCGTCCTGAGTAGCTAGTCAGTGATGCTGTGTCACTGACATAGTACTGTGGAGAGAGAGATAACTATGGTAACAGCATGAGAAGTTAAGATTGTCATGTGTAGCTAACTAACTCTAGCTCGGACCTCAATGCGTGTTTCAGTCCGTTCGTCCATAGCACTTGGAGAACCCCACACGCTGACGAGTAGATCCCATGACCTTTTCAACAAACATTATTTTTTCTGCTTCTTCTGGTTTTGTGGCTGATTGGACAACATATTATCGTCATTGTTGCTGTGTGAAAAATGTAGTGGCTGCCTGGGCTGAATTTTCTATTCACACAAATACTCCTAATTACATGTGAGGCATACTGAAGCATCAGGGGGCCAGTAGCAACACTTAATACCTGCTTTTGTCTAATAATCTTAAGAAAAACAATAATTCAGTCATGACCTCCTTTGGCAAAGTTGAAAGGAATTCAGTAAAATTATAGGCCTCTTTTCTCTGTTTTGTTGTTCAAATATTTGAATATGTTTTATGCAAAACAACCTCTTTTGCTTTTTGTAGAGAACAAAAATCTCTGTAGTATGGCTTTCCAAATGCCAAACAACTTGTGAAAGAACAGAATGCAGACACAAAACTAGTCCCTTCTGGACTAAAAATAATTTTTGGTAACTCTCCTTATTGGATAAAGGCTTATGAAGGTGAATGCTTTCAAGACCAATAAGCCTGAGAGAATTTATTCTACATGTAGGAGCACAGAGACAAAGTAGCAAGGCAGAGTACTACCATGTAATCTAGGAGAGAGAGGCCTTTCTCAGTAAGAAGGCTCTTTGACTGCTCAGCCTGAGGAAAAGAAGCCATTACCAGCACGATTGCCTTCATGGCCATGTAACAGCCAGGACAGAGAGCCGTCAAGAGGGCATTTGTCTGTCGGCAACCGACAGCAGGAACATCATCACTTTGCTGTTAAGAGGGAATCATGGCCTCTATATTCACAGCAGATCACATAAAAAGCCAAGACAAGACCAGGGTCAAATGTGACTAAAGCTATTGCACAGCAATGAATTGATAGATTAAACAAAATGTAACAAGAAGAAAGGGGTTCATTGGAAAGGGGGTAAATGTGGGATGAGGCACAGACCTGTTTCCTGGAGGAGAGCGTGCTCTTTGGACGGCCCTGTCGACCGCCCTTCCCCGTTTCAGAAGCTCCCCGGCAGCTCTGACGCAGCGTCGTGGCACTGGTGTCAGGTTGGTTGGGCAGAGGGCTAGAGGTACATAAGCAGCAAGTTAGAGCATTCATCCCACAGGGGGATTTGATAGGAACTGATTGATTGGGTTGTTTGGTTTCTTGAATAAATGCATTTATTTGGAGGTAGTTGGATTTAACATGTGCTACAGGGTTTCTCTACAGAATCTCCAAATCCTGGAAAAAGACTCAGCTGGTATGGGATTTTGAATGGCAACTACAAAGTATTATTCTTGCAATACAAATACCTTGAACAAACTTAATTTAATCTTTTTTCTTCTGATATGTTGGAGTCCATTCTCACCGCTGCATTACTTTCTGATGTTAAACATAGCTACAAAAAAGAGTACATCATATCCTCATACATAAACAACTGAAAAGGTTGATTGCCAGTGACTCCCAAATCGACATATAACACAGTTCCCAAAACAAAACTGACAGACCTTCACCAAGGTCTGTAGAAACAATAGTTGGTTAGGTTTAGGAAAACCTTGTGGTTTGGCTTACAATAACTATGTTACTTATGTAACTTAAGTTACAAATGTCCCTACATTACATACCTAACTTAAGTTATGTAATGTATGTGACATTACTTCACTACGTTAGTAAGTCAAAATGTGTTTCATACTGGACATGGACAACGGTCTCCTGGGCCTTAAACCCTCCTTTGCTGATGTAATAAGCTGCAATAACAGTAAATAATGACATTTTTCTGATAAGGATGGGCCTGGAAAATTAACTTTGGCCATGTTTTGGTCTCTATCATCTCATGCTAAATGCTCCAGTGTGTTCAACAACTAATAGTTATCTGCTGATTAATGCTTGACAGATTTTTCACTGATAACAGCCGTCTGCTGCTGCTGGAAACAACGTTGATGAAGGCAGTGAGAATAAACAAAACAATAAGCTGAAAGATGTTAAAATGTTTCATAGATATGTGGGGAACTGCACAGTTGGTTATAGTTCTCTGCAGGCTAATTACGATGAGGCACTTCTTTCACATTACACATTTTTTGCAATGTAAATTCAACACCTTGTTAATATTCAACCACTGATTAGTGTAATTTAACAAAAAACATTTACAAAACCCAAAAAATAATTAAGATGCCAGTTGGTCATTAATCCACATCTAAAGATCATTTTCATAGTAGGGTTGAACGAGTACTTTGTTGAACAAGTATATGTTAATGATGAAGGAAAATTCTAATTGGGTAGATGACTGAAGTTTATTCATTCAAGTTTAGAAAAAGGTTCCTTAAATAATTTTGTTACTCCTGTGATCAAAACCATTGATCTGTAGCTCAATTCTGAGGTTGTCCTGTAAATAGTTTTCTGATAAATTATATTAATTTCAATCTTAATTATGTAACAACTTCCCCCTAGATGGTACAGCAGGTACTAGGGGTGTGACGAGATCTCTTGCCTTGTTGTATGTCACTATTGTGACTGACAATGTGCGTAATAGCCTGGAATAGCTTAGACTGGGCAGTGTAGATGTAGCCAGCTATTAGCTCTGTATCACGCTTTAAGAACTCTCTGTTTGCACTTCAAGTTTGAGTGTCAGAAAAGTTGAGATCCCTACACTCCTGCCATTGACCATCTGCAAGTAAAAAGGACATTATACCTAGTCCTAACAGTGAAATATGTAAGAGCTCTGCCATTTGTATTGTATTAATAACCAAATGTGTAATGACTGTCGTCATGACTAAAGTGAAGTTAAAATGAAGTTAAAACTGGATAAGAATAAGAAACAGAATAAATCAAAAGAAGAGATTAATCAAACAAAAGTAATGTACAAGCTGAGTTTGGTAAAAGTTGAGATGTCACAATGAGTATGTAGAAAAAGAAAACATCAGCTGACCATTAGTCATTGAGCTGTGAGCACAGTGGCATGACCTAATGAGGAGACAAAAAAAAGTCACCATCTGAAGCAATAGTATGGACAACATGACCGAATGATACACACTCAATTGTGTCACGTACACACATTTGAAGGATGACTTGCTTAAAGAGTATAAAAGAAGAAGCAACAGGGAGAGACCATGTTGTTCCTCACCTCAAGTAAAGGCCTCTAAGGTGCAGGTCACCCTGGAGCATACCTACTGGGATGAAAATCTATGCTAAAGTGGAAGAAACCCCTTACCTAGTGAGGTGTCGATGACCCGCAGAAACTTTAAAATAGCCAGACACCTTAAGGAACAACTTGCCAACCGGACTATTGAAAAGATGCCATATAGAATATGGAAAGGGGTTGTATGGATGAAAGGCCCGTATGACCCAGTCTCAGAGACCTTAAAGAACTGAACAAATCAAGAAAGCTCCTAAGCCCATGGAGACGACAACCAAGGGCAATGAATTGCCTAAAGAATGGTATAAGGAGGTGGACATCCCAATGGTGACTGAACAAAAAGCAGAAGAAGATGACTTCTCCCCAGCTGGGAAAGAGAAGCTGAAGCAGATGATCGCCAAAGCAAGTGTGGCTCAATTCAAGAATGACTGTGGAGATCTAGGAGCCAACTATGTTCACACCATTGAAAGACGAGATCACCTGCCAGTACGCTAGTATCCATTAAATCCAGGAGCTGTAGAAGAGATGGACGTGATAGTAAGAGATAAGTATCCAAGGGATCATCAGGGAAGAACCCAATCCCATCACAAACAGCCCGATCCAGGCTGTGAAGAAGCCTGAGTCTGCAGGAGGAGGTTGGAGGCCTGTGATCAACTTCAAAGCCCTCAACTGATTGACTATTCCCAACAGAGCCAGCTTGATCAGGCCTCAGGGTGCACTGAAAACATTGCAAGTAAAGAAGTTAAAATCATGCATTGACCTGGCGAATGGAATGGCGAATGGAATGGCGAACCCAAACAATTGCAAGGGAAGATGGCGTTCACCCAGAAAGGCAAGGCATACGTGTGGCAAAGGTTACCCCAAGGATACAAAAACTTGCCTAATGTCTTTCAATCCACGGTGATGGACATTCTGGGTGACCTAGGAGCCACTTTCTACATCAACAATATATTCACTGCTGACGACACCGAGGAAGAACCTTTAGAAGTGTCAGTTCGGACAATTCCAGGTGAACTATTTGAGATTCCAAGTCTCTGCCGACTTGGGGCTCTCAGAAGGTTACCAGGAGAAGGTGAAGCAAATCAGTCTACCAACCTCAGAGAATGACATACAAAAGATATTGGGACTATGCAACTATGTGAGAGACAACATACGCTAGACCACTGTACACCATACAAACACGAGATGGAGAAGGTGGGAAGAAATCCAGCTTGACCCTGATATTGAGATCGGCCAAGCCCAAGCTTCCAGCAAGAAACCACAGAAAGTGGACCAGACGGATGACAAACCTTATGAATGGATCCTCTACACTGTTGGGTCCAGGGAAGGACGTGAAGATGTGGCATACTGGGGTTTCATTCTCAAGCAGAACAGAAAAGAGCGTTTCAGGCAGGGCTGAACCCCCAGTAGTGCTCAAGAGGGAGAAATAACCGCAGTAATGGAAGGATTGCTGGAACTGGGTAAATGAAAGATAAAGATGGCCAAAATAATATTGGACAGTCACTATTGTGCCCAAGCCCTCAAAGGGCAAAATGGTGGCCCACCAGGATTTACAAAAGAAGATAGCCGAGTTGCTGCTAAACATGGATCTAAGTGTGGTGCCAAGTCACTACCAAGGCTCAAAAGGGGTTGGAGGATGCAACATATAAAGGACGTCAGACATAAGGTTAACAGTTAACCCACAAGCTTTATTAAATGATTCAAATTATTCCCAAAAGAAAACCAGGGACAAACAAAAGGGGGCTGAAGATCCCGGCCAAAAGGAACAAAAGATGGGAAGACGCTGGAATAACCACGCAGTGGGCTGTCGTTCCCTACGTCTCCCCCTAAACTACCTCAATGGAAATGAGGTACATGTTGTGCCTTGTGCAGGAACATACCTGAGTCAGCAAAATTTGTGCATAAACAAAAGAACGAGCCAGGATTGGACAAACCATGGTGCCCAGCCCCCGAATTTGTGAATATAAGGAGTATGTTTTGTATTGAGAATTTGGGTCTTATCAGATGAACTTTTGTCTGTATGATCTCATGCTTTAATTGTCGAGAATTAAACATTACTGCACTCAGCAGTAATGGATGGATTATTTTTCCTGCCGGAGGGTACCCCCGCGGGTCTCCAGCTGCACTTTGAGGAATAAGAAACTACACCGGACTTCTCATCAGCATGAGGGTGAGTCGATAATGACTGAATTTCGTTCTAGAGTGAACTATTCCTTTAAGAGAAAAACTTAACTTTGTCACTTTCCAGGATGCATGGTGGGTCAGGATCTCAATCACAACACATTATAACAGCATCCATATGATTATAATCAGTCAGCGGGTACATGTTTAGATTAACAGCTGGACACCGGGGGAAACATGTTGAAAAAAACACACAGACGTCATCATCATGCTGTGTACCGTCACGCCTCTTTTGGAGCCACAGCGCCGGCTTTCTGTGTGAATTACACTCTGGTTCTTCTTTACGCTGGAGCTGTTTGGCTCTGTGTGAACAAACAACAGCGGAGAATTGTCGAACTGCCGCTGCGGCGATAATGTGGTGTCTCTGTGTGAAAAGGGCTCCTGATTACACTCAGGTGTGCTCAGGTAGAGAGGGAAGAGGGTGAAATGAGAAACAGGGAGAGAGCGAGAGAGAGAGAGAATGTTTGTTCTGTCCGAATGTTTGGACAAGTTGTGTTTTGATGCTTTGGCAACATTGTTGTAAAACTTTCATGCCAATAAAGCCCCTTTGAATTGAACTGAAC
This sequence comes from Pagrus major, assembly GCF_040436345.1. Taxonomy (NCBI): domain Eukaryota; kingdom Metazoa; phylum Chordata; class Actinopteri; order Spariformes; family Sparidae; genus Pagrus; species Pagrus major. The sequence continues at coordinate 25,593,805 of NC_133222.1, read as the reverse complement.
TGAATTGAACTGAATTGAATTGAATTGAATTGAGAGAGACAACAGAACACGCACACAGCAGAGGCACACGTAACAGGCAGCAAAGAAAAATAGTCTTTGTCGGGATCGAGAAGTGAGACAAGACACCCCAGGGAAGGGTGGTCCCAAAAGAGTACGTGGAGGGAGTGGTGCAGGTATCCTACCCACATGGAAGGAAATGGAAAAGCAACAACTCTAGGCTCCAGGAGGCCAAGTTTGCCGTGTCCTCAAAGACTGTGAAGTATGTGGTGGCTTGTGACTGTATCTGACTCAAGGACTATTCAAGTCAGTTCCTACACCAGAGGATGCAGGCTGTGAGAAGTAGGCAGTCAGAAGCTAGGCGTGTCTCCTCTCCACCAGCTTAAACAGTCCCTAGTTAAATCAATATTAAAGCAACACCTTGGAGGTTTAGGGACCTGACCCCTTGGACGGAGAGCTGGTCCAGTACCTCCTGGACAGGGGTAAACTCGGGATCTAACAAGAGTACTACTTTGATTATGGTTTGCACTTAAAAAATAAGACTTAGAAAAAGTGGTGTTAGTGTTAGGTTCCAGTAAATATAAACAACCTAAAACAATATGGAATTGTGTTGTCCTTCTAGGTTAGTTTGTTTATTCAGTTTATTCATTCATTGTTTAGGCTTAAAAAAATCAGGCAAAAACTCATAGTTCTTTATATCCTGATTTACACTAACTTTGTGCATCTAAAATAGTCTAAGACAAGTGCTTACATAGAAAAAGAGCCTATTCAAAACACATAAAACTACATAAATTTGCATAATTTCCAAGTTTAGGGCTTTAAAAACTGCAATAAACAATAAAAGCATCAATCATAAGAGAGCTGGCGAGTTAGTGGCTAAAGGGAGAGGAGGAGGAGTAGGTCACTGGTCTACTCAATCACTCATTAGCTGTTTAAGGCTCTGAGACAGGCTTAGAAGCTCTAGAAGCTCTAGAAGCTATATGCTACAATGAGCTGTCAGTCAAATGGCTGCTATCTCAGGATCTCTGATGTAGAGGTGCAATGGTGTATGCTGTGAAATGAGAGGAGTTTTTTGACAGATAAAGGCATGAAAAAGCATCTGTGATCTCAGTTTTTTGCCACTTGTTCCCATTTAATCATGGAATACTGTGTTTTGTTTGTTGATTGCTCCTTGCTAATGTGGTTTTATCTTGAAATGGTTTGCATGAATACTCCACAAGAATCTAAGCTGTCTATATGGCATGACTATATATTTGAATAGAGGCATTTGCCTATTTGCTTAGCTATGTTTGTAAAATTTGGTGAACTAGCTGGACAGCCCATGGGCGGGCTGCTGACTGACAGGATAAAGGGGTACTCCATCAATTTACTAGTGCATTTTCTTAACTCACCAAAGGGAACTCACCAAAGCGATTTTAAAAAGAATGGTCAAAACAAAGCAGGTCAGTTTCCAAAACCATTGCATCCTTCCATAATGAAGCATGAGTCATTCATTTAACCCCCTGCCTGGTAAGTGCCCATGTCTTTCAAACTCTATTCATCAAGTTTGTAACAGCAGGCTTTAATGTAGTGATGATGAATAAACTGATCTGTATGTGTAAAACTGATGGACCGACCCTTGTTAATTAATGAACTGATGTATTAATTTATTAACATGGTCTGAAAGACCTTGGACCTAGACCAGTTGCATTTAATGCCAAGGTAGGCTCACAAAGTCAATAGCAACACATGTAAACAGTTGATGTAGTCCACCATTGTTGTTACGAGCATTGCTGGGAAATCGATGACGTGTACAGTGATGTAATGATGTGACTACAATGACTCTATAGCCTGTCAAGCAAGCAAAATAGGTCCTTAGAAGGTTCACAGGTAAAACAAACTTCGAAAGCAGCACTGGCACCAGCTCAGAAATAGCACTAAGTTTGCATTGCAGGAAAGGCGGTATTAGAGTACCTGAGGTAGAGAATCCGTGCAATCAGGCCATACAGCACAATGGCAAGGAGCAGTGGGATGACATAGAAAATGGCAAAGTCAATGAGGTAGATGGGGAGGTAGAGCTCTCGTTTCTCTTTGTATCCACACTGCACATGGTCGTCCTGGCTCACCTGAATGTCACACAGTAATTACAAGGCGCTGTAATAAAACAGGCTTCAAGATTCACATAATAATCTTTCACATTTCAACATAATAATGCTACTCTCAGAAAAAGCACAGAAGGCTCAAAGAGCTTTTCACATTCCCCTGCAGTTGAGCCAGCAGAACAAAGGAGGTCTTGGTCATCACAGATTTTTTACTCCTCTGTACTTACTGAAACGTTATGCTGTCACGGTGAGAACCATTGTCTTTTCTTTCTTTTTTTTTTTGAGTATGGCCTACAAGAGCATATATACATAGATTAAAAAACATATGTAATTATATATATATATATATATATATGTATGTATATATATATATATATATATATATATATATATATATATATATATATATATATATATATATATATATATATGTATGTATGTATGTATGTATGTATGTATGTATGTATATATATATATATTTGTACTTGCATTTCTACAGTTTTATTTTTTCAGGTTTCATGTTTTTCATATTTACTCTTTCTGACAAAATTGTTGTGACCACAGTACACAAACACTTGTCTATGTCTAATTTTAGTATAAGTAATCAAAGGTTACACTGCTGTGGCCCTCAGCCAGGTAATCAGAAACACACCAAATATTTTACTCTCACCTGAATGTCCACCAGAAAAAACCACTGCATGCAGTACACACAGGTGAAGATCCAAACCCCCGCAATGATTCGCTTGGCTCGGGACACTGTGCACACAGTCTGAGCCTTCATTGGATGACAGATAGCTATGTACCTGCAAGCGAAAAGGAAAAATCAGATTCAAATAAAAGGCAGACTTAACGTGGCTGCTAAATTTAAAGTACCAGAAATCTGTTGGCTTCGGCTACCAGAGTTATTTCTGCAATGATTTCCTCCTGTACTACAAGAGTGACCACGGACAATGGAGCCTCCTCTCTACCTAAACATGAAGGTGGGACTCTGATTTTGGTTCTATGAGATAAGTTTGATTTAGTATTACAGTGATGTTAGAAGGGTAAACAAGGCACATACTGCTCTCTCTCATCCCTGACCAGTCAGTTTAGAATTGAAGGTCATAGAAGTTTTACAAAATAAAATGGATTATGTGCAACAATATAAAGGACCATAGTATATTCCATGTTGTTGCACCACGTTAGCATTTTTAAATGATTTCCAAGCTTAACTAATGATTGCCTGTAAGGTGGTAAAATACATTCATAAATCCAAAACACTACATGCTTTGGGAGATCTTTGCAAAGCTTAACCAATGATTACAAAAAACAGCTCAATATTTTCAAGGTGAATAGAATTTTGGTCCTCAAAACTTTGAAAGAAATACAGTTGAAATGTCCCTAATTACTTTGGATAATACACAGAATATGTCATAATTGTTTTCATAGGAACCATTTATTTTGTAGAGAGTAGTTCCAACCAAAACTACTGACAGTGTGCTCTAAAAATGATCCAGAGTAACTGGGACGGTCTTTCTGATATCGCTGTGTTGGTGTTGTTCCAGAACATCATATTTAATTCTGCTCCAGGGCCATCATTTCAACTTACAAACAGCACAAGTCTACAAGCTGTCATGGCTGAATAGGTTAAGGTAAGGACTCACTCAGTACAGTGTTTGAATGCTGTTTGGAACATATCAACATATTGTTCACTTATTATTTCTATACTAAGTTTACTCATCTTTTGTTCCATTTCTTTTCAGTTTTCTGTCACTCTTAAGTTAGGTTTAAGGAAGAAAAATACTTTGTTAAGAAAACATGGTTTGGGTTAAAATAAAAAAAACACATGTTAGAAAGTATAACTTTGAATTATTCTCCAGTAAAAGTAAAACTAACAACTCTAAACAGTACAAGCCAGCAAAAGACCAGTTGTAGATGTTTGTTTATCCATCCTTACCTCTCTACAGTGAAGGCAGTGATGGAGCAGGAAGACACGTTGATGCCCAGGTACTGAAGGTAGGTGATGCCCAAGCAGCCAGCATGGCCAAAAATCCATGTGCCTGTCAGACTCTCTGTCACGTTTGGCAGCCCTGCTGCCACCAGCACTGTCAGGTCAGCTATGGCCAGACTGACTAAGTAACAGTTGGTGGGTGTCCTCATGTGGCGCGTGGTTAGAACCACAAGGACCACCATGATGTTCCCCACGATGCCCATGCTGCACACCAGCAAGACCAGGAACACTGACACTGTCTTGTACTCCAACGACTCAGAGACGACGACACTGGCACTCAGAGAGATGTTGGTTGGAGTGTCGATTCTGGAGCTCACGTTGTTGGTCATATCTGGCCTTTTTATTCCCCAAGTGTTTGTTAATCAAAAGTTATGTTCATTTGATTAAAGCAAAGTGATGAGAGGCATGACTCTGAAATGTCACCAGATTCTTTCTTCTTGATTTAGAGCATTACCTCTAATTTAAAGGCAGTCCACTTAAGAGTAGCATATTGAATGCTGTGAAGCTTTAACATCTCACAGGTTTGATTGATTTTTGTATTACCAATTATGATTGATAAGATTGAGTTATCACTACCAGCTGTCCATTTACTTGCTATAAGTCTTTGGTCTGAGAAGGGGAAAAAAGCACTCTCCTTGATTTCTCATCTTTAATAGTTGCTTCTGTCATTCCACTTCACTGTCCCCCCTCACTCTTCTCCTTTTAAGTATTGTAGAGTAGTGAGAAAGAAAAATACGTTGAATATAATTATCCCAGGACTTCAAAACACCACTCAGGCCCCCATTGTATCACCTAGAAATAGAAAATGAGTTCAATTAATTAGAAAAGCTGGGAATTGAATTAACAATAACTTTTGGATTGGCTTTGTACTTATGTATATGTCAACATCAACCACATATTAACACATATACAGAATTTCTCTCTGTAATTCCCTCAGCTGTCTGCACTTCTGTCTGGAATCAGTTGATGAATGTTGCTTCGAAGCCAAACTGCACATGTAATCAGATAAAGCATATGGTGATTACAACAAAGGGTGGAGAACAATGCAAGCTGGTGATTCCAAATGGCAGAAATTGTGCAAGGAAAAAAAAATCTGCAGTAAGCAACTTTCTCTTCAGTATTTTTGATATATCTAAGTTGACTTTCCTGAGGGTTGTGCTAAAGAAAACCTAATGGCGTGTCGAAAGTTCTCATCCTCTAATGAGAATGAATGTGCTCAGTAAATACAGTATCATGCTGATCTCACGTTTTTGGCGATCTGATCATTTACTATTTCTTGTGTGTAAATGCAAACATGACAATATGAGGATGCTAAAGGAAAGATCAGCAGGTGACAGATGAATTGTAATGTAAATATCATGTAAATGTTGCCATAGATTAGAGCAGTCATACTTCACTTTCCTGTCGACCGAACGACCACACACCCTTTGGGTGAAATAAAATGATGTAAAAGTGCCAGTGCCAAACAGAAAACAATAGTAGCAAGATGCCTAAAATTAACTTCACCACAGGTTAGTTAATGTTGTTACTGAGTAAATGTGTGCTGATTGTGCCTGTAGATCGAAGTGAATCAAAAAGGAGCCATTGTAAAGTTGTAACTACAGTTTTTACTGTGAAAATCTGTAGTTACAAAAAATACGGCCCAACCATAAAACACCTGCTTTTAGTCAGGCGACTTAGAGCAATTCAAAGATTCCATATGAACCAGCCACAACGGAGCTGCAGCACCTCACCCAGCAAAGCATAACAGAGGCCTCCTTCTGGGAACTCACTAGTGAGTGGCCGAGACTTGACTTCCTGGCCAAGCAGACTGACAAGAAGAATGTGGAATGCCAACTCTCTGATTTGAAAGGAACCAGAGCTGGTGTGCAAGGTAGGGCCGTACCAGCTAGATATATTTGGGTTCAAAGCTACAAAGGGATCGGGTCGTCTCTATGTGACTGTGAGTCATTAAGTGGAAGGCTCATACTGCTTATGCAACACGCAGCAACTCGAAACCCGCCCTTTCTTGAAGTCTCTGAGTAGCATCCTGGAAAGGGTTCCATCTAGGCCAGGGGTCTCAAACTCCCATTCTCGGGCTAATCATGTCCGTTCAACAAAGATGTCTCTCTCCAAACACAAAAGAAAGGTGGATGATGAACTATTTCAAGACAGACGGACAGATTTTGCAGTATTTTTTGTGGAGTTAAGTGGAAATGCTACCTGCCTGATATGCAAGGAAATACTTGCCCTTTTAAAGGAATATAATCTCAAGCATCATTACTCGACTAAACACAGAGAACATTATGAGAAGTACCTGGGAGACGAGGAAAAAATGAGTCATGCAGCTACCATCGTCTCAACAAAGTCTTTTCCAAAAAAGCGAAGGAGACTGATGCTGCACTTGAAGCAAGTTATGTGGTGAGTGAATTAATCGCCAAAGTAGGAAAGCCATTCACCTAAGGGCCGTTTCTGAGGAATTGCATGTTGCAAGTCAATGATCTCCTGTTATGTCCAAAAAAAGAAGAGCTTGATCGAAAATATCTCTAGATCAGCAAACACAGTGGCTTAATGGGCTTAGTGGATTAATGAGTTATCAAGTGATATTTATGAACAGTTATCAGACAAAGCCCAAAGTTTCACTGCATACTCTGTGGCGCTTGACAAAAGCACAGACCCACAATGTTCAGCTCACCATTTTCATCAGGGGTTTTAATGACAAACAGCTAAGGATATATTTCAGCAGCTTTGCAGTGCAATTGAGCAGGCTGATTTGCCATGGAACCAAGGGGCAGAGAGACAGAGTAGGCATTACTACTGATGGAGCCCCATCCATGACAGACAAAAAACACAGACTGGTAGAGCTCATACAAAGAAAGTTAGAGGAGGAAAATGCAGATCCGGCGGATGCTCTGCACTGCATTATACATCAACAGGTACTGTGCCGCAAATGCTTGAAATTTGAACATGTCATGTCTGTTGTCCTGAAATGTATTAATTACATCAGGTCCAGGAGTTAACAGTACCGCCAGCCCTGGGCCTTTTTAGAAGATATCAAGGAAGCATATAGTGATGTACTTTACTGAGGCGCGCTGGCTCAGCAGGGGAACTGTCTTGAAGTGATTTTGTGAGTTAAGAGCAGAGGTGAAAAAAATTCACGGAAAATTACAGAATGGATGTTCCTGAACTTTGGTGACCCAAAATGGATCATGGATCTTGCATTCCTAGTGGACATAACACAGGAACTGAACATCCTTATTCTGAAGCTGCAGGAGACTGGTCAGCTTCAGATAATGGAAAACTCAGTTGTCTGCAAAAAACGTCATTTCACAGCATGCAGGTCTCTTGTGGAAGAGGGCACAGCAATCAGTGGTGATGAATATGCCGGTGCTATTGAAATCCTACAACAGGAGTTTGATGAGTTTGATGACCACTTGCTTGCAGACCCCTTCTCAACTGATGAAGTGTGCTGCAAATGGAACTTATTAACTTGCAGTGCAACAGTGAGCTAAAAACAAAATTCAGAGGCATAGGGAAAAGCAGACATGCCTGGACAATTTCTCAGAGAATTGCCTCCAACCTTCCCAGAGCTGTCCAAAGTGTTCAGTCGAGTAAAGTGCCCTTTTGGAAGCACATATCTGTGTGAGAAACTGTTCTCGACTATGAACTTTAATAAATGCAAGTACAGGCCAGGCTTACTGATGCCCATCTTGAAGCTGTACTTAGGGTTTCAACCGTGACCTCCATCAGGGCAAATGTGGCTCAGCTGTGTGAGCAGAGGTGCTGCCAAGTGTCTGGCAAGAAATAAAGTACAAATTAATACTGGAATTTGATGTGTTAGTTTAGTGCAAGTTTTGCACTAACTGTTTAAAAACTGTGTATAGAATGTATAGACACTGCTGCATTTTTATTTTAAGTATGAAGGAAATATGAGCAGAAATGCAAATTTAATGAAGTACAAATGTATTCAGGGATTGCATTTGCAAAAGATCTGCACTAACTGTTAAAAACTAATGGGTATACAAATGTATACTTTTTTGTTAAATATGAGTAGAGGTGCAGCCAGGTGTGTAAAAGTAATCATATAAAAATGTATACAAACTGGTGTTAACATTTTTGTATTATTATGTTAATAATGGAAATAAAAAACTACATTTTTGAAGCAATATTGCGCTTTTTTATATTACTGGAATGCTGAAGTGGCCCACCTATGACATGACAATACCAGCAGTGGCCCCAAGCTAATTTGGCTTTGAGACCCCTGATCTAGGCACTCTAGAATTTTACTGGGGGACTTCAACACTCATATGAGTAACGATGGAGAAACTTGGAGGTGATTGGGAGAGCTTCCATTGTAGAGGCGGCTGCTCAGGTGGTGTTAGACAGTGCATGTTGTGGCGGCAACCTTGGGAGCCACTGGTGATTACCTGCAGTGAAGGAAGCTGAAGAAGGAGGCTTGGTTTTGCTGAAGAAGTGGGCTTGGTTGACCCAAGGGTTACTTGAAGCAGCAGTACCGTGAGGCCAGAAGTAGTCGCTGAAGCAAAAGCCTGGACATGGGTGGAGAGGCTATGGAGCTGGCAAACCATTTTATGACTCAGGAAGGGAAAGCAGGGCTTGGCTGACCTGGACTGAGGGTATTGCCAGGTGGTAAAAGGAGCACTGTGAGGAGCTCCTGAACCAAACTACTGCGTCCTCTGTGGTGGAGGCTGAGACTTGGGGGAAGACTTGGCCATATCCCTGGCAGGGTTCGCTGAGGTAGTTAAGAAGCTACTCTGCGTCAAGGTGCCAGGTATGGAGGAAATTCGCCTTGAGATGCTGAAGATTGTTGGGCTGTCTTGGTTGACATGCCTCTTTAGCATTTTTGGGAGATGGGGGACAGTACCTGTGAAGTGCCAGACTGGTGTGGTAGTTCCCATTTTCTAAAAGGTGAACCGGGGGGTGTGCTCCAATCAATGAGTTCTCAGAATTGTGTCTCTGCCTTTTGCAGATGACACATGTTGTTGGTTTCATCAGTCTGGGACCTTCAGCATGCACAGTGTTTACACTCCAGTGTAGAGCGGCCGGGATGAGAGTCCATGAGAGGCCATGATTCTCTGCTGGAAAATGAACAATTGTCTCTCTGGGTTATGGGTGAGTTGCAGTTTAAGTATCTTGGGGTCTTGTCCACAAGTGATGGGAAAATGGAGTATGAGATGGACAGCTCATCTGTAGTCATGCAAGCACTACACAAGATGTTGTGGTGAAGAGGGAGCTGAGGGAGTAGATCTACATATGGTCATGAGCTCTGGGTAGTCACTGGAAGAAAGAGATCGCAGAAACTAGCAGCCAAAATGAGAATCCTCCGTGAGGTTAATGGGTGGTGAGAGGGATGTCTGGAATGCCTGCTGTCACCTCGACCCGACCCCGGAAAAGCAGAAGAAAACGGATGGATGAAATGGATGATTTAAGACATCTTGACAGACAAAACTGATTTTATACATTTGAAGGTAGTCAGAGGCTGCTTTGATGTTTTGGAAAAAATGTATGGCAGCCTGATAGAGAGCATCCTTGTTCTTAATAGCCCTGAATGGTATGGGCACTTGACCTTAGTAAATAGAAACAAGCCAACCAGGATTCTTAAGACAGCAGAGAAGATAGCAGGCCACCAATAAAAGCCATTAGATGACCTTTACAGGATGGCAGTACACAGGAAAGATCTGTCAATCATCAATAATAAAACGCATCCCCTCCTCCCTGAGTCTGAGTTGCTCCCCTCAGGGCGATGCAATAGAATACACCTGGCAAATACTAAATACAATGAATGTAATCAACAAACTACAGTAAAATTAAATAAAAGACTAAGTTATACACCATGAGTGTTTTGTAATAAAGAGAACTTTGTTATGTCATGTGATGTTTCTTTTAAATTTTGTGGGCATGTTTGTGTTTATATTTTCCTGGGTGAAACAAAGGACAATTTCAAAGACAACAAAGGTTTTTCGATTTTATTGTAGTCTGTATGGACCTATCCTTTGAAAAAGATTAATAGTTGAATGAGCTACGCTGTCCTAATTTGAAAGTGACATTTCTTAAGATAACTCTTGAGAGGGAAGTATGTTACATTTTGTTACACATAACTGAACACTTGTTTCCTCGAATCAGCTCTCCTTCCATTTTTTTCTTTGCACCTCTGACGCAAGAGCGGCCAATGTGGAATTTAGGGAATCGAAATGTCCCCTTTTTCAAAGACCAAATTGTTGGTCCGGTGCATATTTCTGACCTGATTTTGGGGCTGAAGGAAAGGTCAGTGGGATCACCAGAAACATTAAGAATAATCATTGACATCATCAAGGTCATGGGGGAAGATGTCAGAGGGAGACAGTCTGCCCTTCTTGGACTGTGCTGTACACATTAAAGAAGACAGAGGCCTCAACATTGAGCTGCACAGAAAACCTACACACACAGATCAATAATTGCTGTTCGACTCTCATCACCCACTGGAGCACAAGCTGGGCGTCATCAGAACCCTAAACCATCTGGCTGAGACCGTGCCCACTAAGTCAGAGGGGAAGGAGAAGGAACAGAAGCACATCAGGGGAGCACTTAAAACCTGTGGCGACCCAAACTGGACCTTTGTCAATACTGCTAAAAGATCCAGAGCAGACAGAGAGGAGGAGACGAGAAAACATAACAACATCGTCATTCCTTAATTTCGGGGGAACATCTGAGAAACTCAGGAGGATCTTCAATAAACATCATATCCCGGTTCACTTCAAACCTACCAACATTCTGAGGCAGAAACTTGTCCATCCTAAGGACAAAACACCCAGGCATAAACAGAGTAATGTAGTTCATGCTGTTCAATGCAGCCAGGACTGCACAGATTATACATTGGGGAGACAAAACAACCTCTCCACAAAAGAATGGCACAACACAGGAGGGGAGTTTCGGGCAAGACGCCCTTCCTCAGTGTGTATTATGACAAAATCACATTGAAACTACACAAGTGTGCTTATTATAGGTTATCCAAAACTGCACAACAGGTATACCCCAATAGGAAGAGCTGTATCATTTTAAAGGAGAGCAAAGGATCGCGCAGGGTCTCATACAAACAAAACAAAATCTCACAACAGAATAGCATAAGTTGGCCAAGACACGTGCAGAACTGGACATTCTACACCAGGAAATGTCTCCGGTGAAAAACTGAAGTGCATTATAGAAGACTGCAATAAAAAACTGGAGACATACAAACGAGAATGGAACAACACAAGATGGCCAAATATCGTCGGGATGCTCTGGACTACAGGGATGGCAGAGCATATCCATATAAATCAGGCAGGGCCATGAAGAAACCAAGGCACCCAAGGTCTACTGCAACACCAGCCTCCATCAGCAAGTCGTCAGAGAGCGTCAGCACTGACACCTAATCTTGATTAGAGTATTCTAATCAGCATTTTTTACGATCAAGAAAAAAGTCCACCTCACCGCTGTCACCTCCAAGAGGAAGAGGAGGAAAACTCGGAGGGGTAAGAAAAAGTCTCGAACACGGGACCCCCAAAAGAATGCAATGTGATTCACATTTCCAGCCATGAGTTAATTAATGATCAGTGTAGTTTGTTATCACGTGGCCTATCATTTGTTCCCTCCATCCCTTCACCACAGGAGTGGAATTATTTACGTTTTTCAGAGGTATCAGACTGAAGGTGTTTTACACAAAGGACACTAAAAAAATCCTGTCTCTTATCAAAGCAACAGACAGTCACAACCTGTCCCCACTGGTAAAAAGGTTTTCAAACCTAAAAGTACATTTATACCACAGGTAAATAACCCATCAGTGGAAACTTTTTGCAGACTGGTGGAAAGAGACGTTATGGACTTGTGTACCCAGTCTAAAAGAAAAAAAATTCCTTCTAATCTCTTGGAGTCTGAGAGAAAAGCTCTAGCTGAGTTGATGAAGAATGAGGACATTGTCATATGCCATGCAGATAAAGGTGAGGCCATTGTAGTCCAGGACAAAACTGCATACATTCAAGAAATTTAAACACAATTAACTGACAGAGATGTGTATACTCCTCTACACTCAAAACCTACTTTGAAGTTTGGGGATGAAATCAAGACAGTCTTAACACTGGCCTTACGAGAAGGTCAAATTAGTGATGATGAATATAAAGACATGGTTCAGGACAATCCAGTTAGACCTGTTATAAACACTCTTCCCAAAATCCATAAGGACTTGCTACATCCTCCAGGACAGCCAATTGTATATGGCAATGGATCTCTTACAGAGCCCAGTATGTGGACTCTCACATCAAAGACTTGGTATATACATTACCCTCTTACCTCAAAGACACTACAGACTGTTTGAGTTAGTTGAAAGACTGTCATGTGAACTTCAATTGCACTATGGACGTGTCTAGCCTGTACCCTAGTATACCTCACAAAAATGGGCATGACGCTATGTACTATTTCTTGAATCAAAGAGTGGAATCACATTCCTCAACTGAGTTTTTGTTATCTTTAACTAATAAGGCGTTATTATATGTATTGAGTTGGACTTTATTTACAACAACAATCCCTATAAGTTTATTAAAAGCCATTGGAGGTACATAGACAACTTATTTTTCATTTGGAGTGGAAATACGAAAGATTTAAATGAGTTCAATACTTTCATCAATTTAAGAATGGAGTCCACAAATTTTACAGTGTGTTATGATCCTGAGCATATTTCATTTCTGGATTTTTTGGTGAAAAAAGATGGGAATTGTCTTCAGACTGAAGTGTATAAAAAGGAGACTGACAGAAATACTTTCCTTCAGTTTAGTAGTTATCATCCACCGGCTTTAAAGAGAAGTCTTCTATATAGTCAGATACTAAGATTAAGACACACTTGCAATTCTGATTAATCTTTTGAGCAGTATGCTAAAGATCTTTGTAAACATTTTTAAGATGAGAGGTTATGGTAAAAACCTTTGGAGAACCATCTGAACAGAGTACACCAAGTTCAACAGTTTGATTTACTCAAATCTAGGTCAAGAGACAGTCTTCTCAGGGTCCTACATTTGTATCCACCCACAGTCCTATATCCAAGTTTGTTAAACAAGTAGTGAGTTGACATTGGCATATCTTGAAAAGTGATCCTTACATTGCTAGCTCATTAAATGCTCTGCCTAGATATTTTTATAAACGGTCTTCGAACTTGAAGGACTATTTAGTCTAGTCAGATTTGCCTAAGAGGCCTACTCATCATTTTTTGTCTCAGATCCCCAGTGTTAATTTCCCTTGTCATAACTGTGTACACTGTTATGCTATGAACAAGGGGAATCAATTTAACCAACCAAGGACAGGTGTCGACATTAAGGTCAAGGGGAGAATTACATGTAACACTAAATATGTGGTTTACCTGTTAAAATGTCCATGTAATATGTATTATGTAGGCAAAAAAAAACAGACGCTAAAAACCAGAATCTGTGAGCATAAGTGTTCTATTTGATATTAAATCATCAGTAAGCAGGCACTTTAACAGTTATAACCACAGTTTGAGTGAACTACATTATATGGGCATTGAGACAGTGAGAATGTCACGGAGAGGTGGTAACAGGGACAAAATCCTACTCCAGAGAGAAGCCTATTGGATACACTTCCTTGACAGTCTGATTTCAAATGGACTGAATGAGGAGATTTAATTTACTTGTTTCCTGTGATACAAACACAGAAATATGTGGTTTCTGTGATACAGTTAGGTGCTATTCTGTTCAAAAGGATACAGCTCTTCCTATTGGGGTAAATCTGTTGTGCAGTTTTGGATAACCTATAATTAGCACACCTGTGTAGTTTCACTGTGATTTTGACAGAATATACGCTGAAGAAGGGCGTCCTGCCCGAAATGTCTGTGTGGCAAGAATAAACAGTTTAATGAGATTGCTGTCCTTTTTTCTTCTCTTTATTCACTACAAGAGGGATTCTGCGCTCTGTACTGAAGCCATGTACAGGAGGTGAGCACGTTGTTTATGTTTTGTAACAACACAGGAGGGCCATCTCCTCAGGTCAAGACTCTGCTGTCCACTTACATCTAAAGGAGACAAATCATTCCTTTGAGGACAACTATGTCAACATTTGTTCAGAGAAGACAGGTGGTTTGAAAGAATCCATCTATGTCAAACTGGAACGACCGTCTTTGAACAGAGGAGGTGGCCTAAGACATTACTTATCACCCACCTACAATGCAGTACTGAGTTCTCTCCCCAGACAGCTTAACAACCATTCACACCTCAGGCTAGCCCTAGCAACCCACATGAAGGCCAGTTGGGTCAACGACCCACAAGTGGCCCTAAAGTCACTGAAACTCAGAGTTCACATGTGTCCTTAATGACTCTGTAAGGACACTCCCACACAGAGTTTAAAAGCCTGCAGCTCCTCTCCAGTTAGTTAGAACTGAAGAAGCCTCTTGGATGAGAGGTGAAACGTCTTCAAGAAACTGAAACAAGCCCAGTTGCCTACGATACAGCACTTAGAATTACCATGACCTGGATGACTGAGAACCTTCATCAACAATAATCATTTAGCAACCATGAATAGCAACAACAAATGTCACGGCAATGTGGCTGGTAGTAAAAGAATGTACTGTAAAAAAAAATAGATCTTGCTCTGAATGTAAGTTTTGGACATAGCAATGGATCAATTACACTGTACAGCTTCAAAAAATTCTAGGGGACCTCATGAAGCCCCCTGTTTCCCTCTAGGTCTACAGACCTCAGATTGAGAGCCAGAGCTGAACCATGCCAGCTGAAGCTTCATCAAGATCCAATGTGGATAGTCAATAATATGCAGTATTTAAATCAGCCATTCTGGTGCTGCTGAGGTCCGTGTATCATCTGATCATTCAATTATTCCATTTAATGTGGCAAACAAAAAACGAAAAAAAAGGGTCAATATTTCGTTTTTTCTCTGATTTCAGAGCTTCCCCACTGGACACCCATTTCTCGCAACTTTTCTGAGATCTCATGATACCTCACTCCATTCATAAACATGTCATTAATTAGAGACGTGTATGGCTCGAGTGAGGCCATCAGAACGTGGGACTCCATTGGTCTACTGGGACTGGACCATAGACTGTACACAGTCAATGGACTGGACCGTGGGACTTTTGGCGCTCAGACCGGTGTGTTGTTGCTCACCATGGATACCGAGCGACTATACATTGTGCATGCGCAAAGCGTGGCCACACAGCAGACATGTTGCCTACCGTGGGAAATGGTATAACAATAACGAAAATGTAAATTAGATGTATTATTTCGTTTTGGTTTACTTGTTTATTATATTTTTTGTTTTGGGCTGAAAATAGGAAAACATACACCAGTTTTCAATGTTTGGTGAATACAGAAAAACAGAAAAACCAAATATTGACTCGTTTTTTCGTTTTTCGTTTGCCACATTAAATGGAATAATTGAATGATCAGATGATACATGGACCTGCTGACCATGCAGTGTAACAAATTACCTTAATACTTCAAGAAGTAAACACAGTCTGACTACATTAAGATCATTTAACATGATATTCTGACAATGCACACAAATAAAATCTCCCCTAGTGCATTTCTAGTAAAGTTAAAACCATGCCCCTTAAATCATGTACAGCAGAAGAATTTCTAATGAAAGTCGTTTATGATTCTGTAACTGCTAAAAAGATTTTGAGGTAATTAGAGGACAGTGTGAACCATTTTTTTCTATCTAAAGATTCTTGAGGTTGGTGTTGAGGTGTCACATTCTGCTGAAACCTAATTAACCAGTGTGCAAAACTGTGAAACATTACAAGGCATCTGTTGCTCTTTTCACTTATCTCCCAGCCCAGTCACACACACATATCAGACCTCCCCTCCTGAGGGCTGCCTCTAATAAATTGAGGTGGACATGAAATGAAAAGTAATTTGGCTTTCCTATGCTGCCATCAATCAGACGGCATTCACTCTCTATTCCATTACATCCACTACTCAGTTGAGCTGATCTTCTGCACATTTATGACTATCCACAATGCTTGGCTGAGTGAGGTGCCTCAGGAACACAGATGGAGGGCTTCCTGTTGTACTGCAGTGTACGCACACAGATGCAACCCATCTTTTCAACATGAGAAATGAATAAAGTTAGAGACGCAAATTAAGTTTTTTTTTTAAGAATTTAAGATCTTGCGTCAACATTTAGCTATTGATGGATTTTTGTCTCAGAATAAGCGTATAATCACATTTTGGGAAATACGTGCCATTGCTTTCTTGCTGTGAGCTGATATCAACTAAGTCTGACTTGCTTAAATGAATAGTAAACATTTCTATACATAATGAAGCAGTGACTGACATAAATACTTGCTGGTCACCAAACACCTAAGCACAGAGGGAACGCTGTTTCGGAATTCTTGTTAGATGTGGTTTCTCTGTACAAATCCTTCATCTTTAAGCCCACAGAATTAAATGTGAGCTCACTTTAGCTGAGCTACGCACCACCAACCCGTGTCTATGATCACTCTGGTCTGCTGTTCAAGTTCAAGGGTGGTCATTCAGCTTCAGTCCTCAGTTGCATTCATTCAGTTCAGTCCTCCTTAACATTAAAGATAAGCCTGACTGTCATTAACAGTCTGCTCTATTTCCTGCCCGAGTTGTTTCAAGTGCTACACTGGACAGTGGCCAAAGTCAATGACGATTTGACAAGTGAAGCATTATGAATTTGAGTGGCTGAAACACCAGGAGCTTCGCAGATACAGGCAACTGTTGATAAGAGAAATGGCTTATTTGTCAGGAAATGTATTTGATTGAAAAACTGACCTATGTTTTGATAGTTAAAGGAAATATTTGTGCCAATTGGGAAAAGTGAATAATTTACATTAAAAACAAATTGCCAAACAAGTGACTTAAATGTTAAAATATGAACCGAATGCAGTGAGAGTGGATATGTACCTGTGATACTTTGTCCTGTTATGCTGTATTTGAGCTACTGTCACATTTTGCTCTCTACAGATCTGAGTACAAAAAAGGCAACTATCAAATTATTTATTTATTTCTCTTTTTTTTCCTCTTTCTTTCTGTCATATATTTGTCACACAATACACGTATGAATGGCATTACATTACGGCATGGTTGTAGCTTCAGTAGCCTAAATATGGAAAGCAATAGGGAGACAGACATAACTGTAAACTAAAACAATAATAAGAAGAATAAGAATAAGAAGAATTTACCTTTTGCATCATGTCAGCTTTCTCCAGAATGTTCTTCAAGCTCTATCTCTCTTCACATAATAATATATTGTATTTTATCTGTTTATGTGTTCGGCACCATAGCCATGCTGTAGTCTGTATACTATAGAACACCTTGTTACTCCGCGATGAGATCCGTCACTCACACAGATGTACTGGGGAAGCAAGCACTGGTGCGTTTAAAATAAAAGCACAATACTTATTTTGGACTTTGGCAAAGTCACGATATCAGTTCTAACGATTCAGAATCAACCTTTGTTAGTCCTTAATTTTGTGATGGGCTGAATTTCTGTCCCATTGGCTAATATATTACATTATTGCATTATTTGCAATATTTTTTGTAGTGTTTGCCTCATGCTAATCACTGAATTGATATTATCATTTATATAATTTAATCATGGTTGGTGGCCTAAGATTGGAAAAATGTGTGTGATGTGTGATTAAACAACCTCTATGTCATAGGACAAAATTGTGAATTAAATAATTCCCCATATAATATATTTTTAGGCTATATTATTATATACGTGGATGTTGTGACCATAAATACATATTTACGGGTTTCCTGATGAATTCATCTTGATTTGTTGCTGTGGCTGAAGAGCTTTCTTCATTTCATGTAAGAGTAACATCATCTGACACACGATAGTTTTATTTTGAAATTTCTGAGAGGAAGTCATGCATCGTCTACACAATAACTTGACAATTTGTCGTCAACGCGTCCTTTGGCAGTCTCTGCTTCCCATGCGCTCCGTCCGCCGGTCCTCTGGTCTCATCGGGGTTCGTGTGCGTCTCCTAAACCTCACCCAGCTCAAAATTAAAAATGAAGGCTACACCAACAGCGCTGCAACTGATGTATGGTATCAGACTGACTGCAGTTGACAGTCCGCTGAACATCTTGGTTAAAATTCTTCAGTTGTCTCTCACTGTCAGTTCTTCAACAGTCGTAAACGTATGTGATTTTACAGCATGTAATGGGGAGATTGTATGAGGCCAGAGTAAAAAAATCTGATTTATATTTTGGATACACCTTTAAATTTTAAGGTTACTTGCGTTGTTGTTTTGATGCTCCATACTAAAACCTCAGAGAAACAGAGTTCACAAGAGTCAACTTCAGTCAATCATGACTCATTCTAAGCATCAGGTTTAATTTCAATACATAAGAATATGGATTAAAGTGGAGCAGGGATTAGATTCTATTGTTTTTAATCCATTTTAATTTTAAAACAAACACAAATCATTGATTAGTTGTTTTTAAATCATTCACATATTTCACACAATTAAACTAAAATACCACCACCATAAATCTCCTCCACTAGGGGGAGCCACAGTATCATTACTCTGACAAGTGCAGTAGCTAACTACAAATTTGAAATATTTGATAGGCTATAGCAAATCAGTCCATCTGATGTATTACATTTTGATATTACTGTAGGCGTTATGATGATCAGATCTATCTAATGAACACTAAAAGTTTTCCTGCAGTGTGCTGTTCATCGTGGGTTTAATCAATCTGTAAGTATGAATATGACATAATTTCTGAAGAATTACTGATGCTCCCTGCATACAGTGAAGCAACAAATCAGGAACAATGGGTTTCCCCCTATGTATAGGCTATAAAGTAGGCCTAAACATCAGCAGATTAAGGATACCAGAAAAAAAAATCCCTGACATCTCTGGCCATTCACTGTGCATTTGATGTGAGGTCACTGCTGCCATCTAGTGTAGAAGCTGGAAGTAAGCCTTGGTGTATGTAGGCCTAACTTTAGTGCTGTGCCAACTGTCCTTTGGTGTTATGTCAAAATAGGCCAAGATTAAACAAATGACTATTTCTTACTGTGTAAATTAATTTCATATACAATAGACATCAGGCAGTTTTATTTGGTTTGGCCTAATTTCAGATAAAACATGTTGCCTTTAAAATAAAACATACTGTATAAATGATGGCAAAATCCATGGACAACAATAGCCCACTTAACCCAATAAGGCCATCATCTGATTTTTTCGTTCACAGATTGTCTGGATGTGGTCTAGACCCAATTACCAACCCTGATGATGTGAAGTGATGCTATGGCCAAAATAGCACATTGATTGTAAAATAACTTGCAATTTGTCTTTTGAAACTTTATGGCAGTTTTCTGCCAGAAAACAAAGCAGAGACACTGTGTCAATTTGGCAATCCCCTTTTGTGGGAGAGCACACTAAGAAGTCGACAACATGCTGAACAAGTGTACTGCCACACAATGGCTGCCAGTGTAACAAGTTCTCTCAGGAAACAAAGTTGGACTGGAGGAGAAACCTTGTGGCATTCATGTCCAAGGGTATGGCTTACCATTGAAAGTGAAAGCAACCCAGAACTGGTTATCAGGTACTGTTGAAAGCAATGCTTATTCTTTAGCAGTCAATAAATGTAACTGTGTGTTTGTATTTGTGTGTGTGTGTGCGTGTGTGTGCAGTGTATATATTGTTTCTATGTCATTGTCATTATTTGTGTATAATTGTGCACTTGTGTCTGTGTGCTACTCAATGCTGTGACCTGCCTCCGCTAATCTCCTATGGCTGTGACAATGGAAATCCTGAAAAATGAACAGAATCATTTAGGTTGTAGCCGACATGTGGCCAGGATTCCCTGGATCTCGTCCCTCTCGTTGATTAAGCTCGGGGATAGGACAATCATGTGATTGCATCTGCAGCATCTCAGCCTCCTCTTGTCAGTGCCGTTGCACTCTCCTGGATGCATTGCATGTTGACCCGGTCTCTTTCTCCTCTTGCTGTTCTGGTGAGACTGCCATCTTTGTCCAGGATTCTGTGGCCCACCCACCTCCAGTCTTTTGAGGGTCAGGTTGTTCCCCTGCAACCTACTTTAATTCGTCTGGCTGCCATGGTTTGTATACAGGCACATCTGGATCCCATGGACATGTGCCTGCTCACTTTTTACTCTACACCACCTATATCACCAAATAAAACTGTGAGTTTTGTGCACAGAACGTGAGCTGAGCTGGCATGTGGTTAATGCTTTTTAGTGTCCACATATTTTGGCATATGATCACTGTAAACCACGGTTAATTTAATAATCGCCTCCAGGATGGGCTGATGCCCAGACCAGGGGGCAGTCACATCCCAACTACACCTCCAACTACCCCAGTTATCAGGACCAGCAAGGTAAGACAGCAGCTCTCCAGGACCAGGACTGGACAACATCAACCTGAAGGTGCTCAAGGTGTGTGTGGAGCAGCTGGCAGGAGTGTTCACACACCTTTTTAGCCTCTCCCTGAGGCTGAATAAGGTGCCCAAGATCTGGAGTTTTAGTGTGCATTGGCACATTAGGGCACATTCCTGTTCCCAAAAAGTATGTCCCAGCACCCCCAGTGATTTCAGGCAAGTCACATGTTATGTTAAGACCCTCGATAGGCTGGTTCTACAGCACCTCAGGCCCCTGGTATGCGACTGACTGGACCCGTTGCAGTTTGTGTACCAGGCTGAAATTGATGTGGAGGATGCCATCATCTTCTTGCTTCACCGAGCTTACACCTTGCCTTGAGGCACTGTCAAGATTGTGTTCTTTGACTACTTCAGTGCTTTGAACACTGTCTAGCCACTGCAGCCGTAGCCCCTGGCCACCAGGGGACCCCCAATTGAGAAAAAAAATTCAGGGCCGCCCTGAAGTCCAAGTCGTTGCATGAAGTCACTACCTCAATAAGTCAAAAAGCAAAAGGCTATGAATCTGAACAAATTTAGGTATTGCCCTTCTCCAGCTGGCCATACCAAAAATGCACCAGAATACAGGAAATCACATCTACCAAATTCAGAATTTTCTGGGGGAGAACCCCAAGAACCCCCTTCCCCCATTTGCACCCACTTTCGTACAAATAAGGTAGGGGGGGTCCTTATGCATCTGTGCCCAGGAGGACAGTAGTTCATAATCCATCACTGTATTAATACAATTTATAATGTAACATTATAGTGTGACATTTGTGTCAATAATTGTCAAGCACAGGTGACTCTGCGGTGGTGGGAGGGGGGCCCCAAATCAAATTCTGCTTAGGGCTCCCAAAAGGTTTGGGCCGGCACGGCTGACTACCTGACAGACAGCTACTATCTTGTTGCTGCATTCTTTTGCAGTATGTCAGGCTGCAAGGCTGCTTGTCTGATGTGGAACAAGCAACACTGCCACACCCCAAAGAACTGTACTGTTACAGATTCCATTCACCTTCTACACCTCTGACTTCTGCTTCAACTTGGGAACATGCCACTTGCAGAAGTTCTGGGACAGCTCCTCCATTGTTGGCTGCATCACAGACGATAAGGAGGAGGCCACACGTCACCACTGCCTCTTTGCTACTGTGCCAAATTTAATTTCTCCTACAGGGGACCAATAAAGGTACATCTTATCTAATGTCTTATCTTAGCAAGAATATAAACTGTCAAAAGAAGGCAAATATTATTGACATATGTATAAATGAGGCCAAGCTAAAATTACTGCTGCCCGCCCAAAAGTGAATCCTGGCGCCGTGTCTGTCCTCATCACATTTTTTCCCCATTTGCCTGCCATTATTTTAGCAGGGCCTGTGAGGGGGTCAGATAAAGCTTTTAATTTCCCAGTTTTGTTCCCCATGTTTTTAACTGACTCACTGGGACAGATGTGCTTTAATCTTCAATGGGCTTATCATTCACACTGAATTCACAATTACACTGATCTTCAAGTTTTCTATCTTGCATGGTGTTATAGTGTACTTAATTATAAGCATGCTCTTAATACTGCAAAAACAGCATATATCTCTGGCCTAATACGCAATAATAAACACAATCCTAGATTTCTCTTTAACACGGTAGCTAAACTTACTCAAAAAACACAGTCTACGACCTGTGCACCCTTTACTGCAAATTATTTCCTAGATTTCTTTTGCAATAAATTAATGAGATTCGATTCAAAATGACCTCTTTATCTGTAGCTTCCTTTGCAGATTTGATTGTAAGACATCCTTATTCTGATTCCCAGTTAGACTCAGCTCTTAATATTTTTGTCTCAGCTCTTAGACATTGTCTAAACTAGTCACATCCTCAAAGCCAATCACCTGCCTCCTGGACCCCCTACCGGCAAAACTGTTAAAGGATTTTTGGCCATCATTGGGACCTACAATGCTGATATTGTAAATGTATCAGTCATGACTGGAACTGTTCCTGCTAGTTTTTAGACTGCTGTGGTTAAGCCTCTACTTAAGAAACCTCACCTTGACACAGGGTCTGTAAATAGCTATAGACTGGTATCCAAAATTCCCTTCTTCTCTAAAGTCTTAGAAAGAGTTCTGTCTCAGCAACTTTCAGGCTACCTACTTAATAATAATCTTCTGGAACCTTTCATCAGCTTTCAGAGCCTGTCATTCCACCAAAACTGCACTTACTATAGTGGTAAATGACATTCTATTTACTTTGGACTCAAACTCTACCTCAGTGCCTCTGTTACTGGATCTCAGCACTGCATTTGATACCATAGATCATGGCATACTGTCAGGCTGACTTAAAAGTCAATTTGGCATCTCTGGTCTGGCTCTCACTTGGCTTAAGTCTTACCTATCGGAAAGAACACAATGTGTTTCTTATAATAATATTACTTCAATATTTACTGATGTGAAGTATGGAGTTCCTCAGGGCTCTGTTGTTGGGCTTTGCTCATCTCTTTATTTATTTAACCTCTTGGCCAAATTATTCGCAAATTTGCGATATGGCTACGCAGGCAATACTCAGCTGTCTGTGCCCATAAAAGCAGATGATCAATCTCAAATTACAAATTTAAAGGAAAAAATGGATGTCAGAGAATTTCCTGCTCCTAAATTCAGATAAAACTAAGATGTTGGTCATTGGCCTCGCTTGACACTCTGTCAAGTACACTTTGGTCAAGTGACAGTAACTCTTGACAACTGTGTTATTTCTCAAAGTTCAATTGTCAAAAATCTTGGTGTTACATTTGATTCTACCCTCTCTTTTGATCAGCACATAGCCAAATTAGGTCTTTCCTGTCCATGGCTGATGCAGAGATCCTAATTCATGCCTTTGTTTCATCTGGACTGGATTGTGCCACATGAGAGCACTAAAAGTCTTCAAATAATTCAGAATGCCGCAGCTTGAGTCTTAACAAGAACAAGAAAATGTGATCACATTACACTAACCCTAGCCTCACTGCATTGGCTCCCAATTCATGCCAGAACAGACTTTAACTTTCTGTTAATTTTTGATCAACATTGCATTTCTCTAATTTTTCTTTTCTGTTTCCTCAAGCTGCACGGTTGCACTCTCTCTCTCTCTCTCTCTCTCTCTCTCTCTAGCCTCCTCTTCCTCCTCCTCCTCCTGCTCCTCTCTTTCATTCAGGCTCCTTTCTGCTGGATCATGGCCCCCGGAAGCTCTCTCTCTCCTGGCTCCGGGATCCGTTCTCTGTGGCTCTTCCTGAAGTTTCTTCCATCTTTTTTTCCCCCTGTTAAAACTGTTTAGATTTTTGGTTCCTGTTCAGGTGGCAATAGAACTTTGAATGAAAACCAAGTCACAAACCAAGTATAAAATTAATCAGCACTCAGGCCTAAAATGTTGAGTAAAACTATTGAGAAGGCATTTTTTGTTAAATACAGTGTTTTGGGGATATTAACTTTAGAGGCTTTAAAAAGAATGTGTACTAGCAAGAAATTACATCAGCAATAATTTCAGTGACAGTAGTATCAGGACCAACAACAGGATCCGGCTGTTTAGGCCATCACTATGGGACAGCAGCAGCATTAGGTATGCAGACAAGAAATTGATTTTGAAACTGTGGTTCTGTTTTATGGAGGCCCATAGGGGATCATAGAAACTTGAAAATGACAATGGAATTCTACAATAGTATTGTAATTTTCGATATATGTATGTGTTATTTGAGTAAAAGTTAAAATGGAACTACATATGGAAATATGAAAATGGAAATACAATAATCCAATTTGCATTTAAATAAGCACATACTTGTCAGTCATAAAAATTGCAAAGCTGTTAAGCTTTCATAAGCTAAGCTTCACTATCATAAGCCGATAGTTTTCACAGACTGACTGTTTCATAGACTTTATTTGCTCTACAGTGGACAATATTCAAATGAAATAAACACAACAGTTCTCTCAGTTGGGCCGCTGTCACTGAACACAAATCAGATTCACATACTGATCTCAGATCTGTCCTCATTCGATGCCAGCAGCACCCGCCGGCAGCGCCGAGCAGCGCCTTTCCCTCAGATTGTCGTGTCTTGATGACGTTGAGGTAATGGCCGCTCTCGCTGTGTCGTGCCGAGTGTTTTACTTTCTCCACCATAGCGGTTAAATTAAACCGTATTATCTTTATTGTAGACTGTAAAAAACAATATCAGTGGGAGAGGGCAGTTCGTAACGCTGCAGTGCCGTCTTTGAACAGCTCCGGGTCGGCAAGGTGAATGCAAATGTGTGGTTGTTAGCAGCTAGCCGAGTGTAGCTGCGCTTTTAGCTTAGCCTCAGTGGAGGCTGCATTGTTAATTGAAAGATAGGCAAATGTGCTACATTGTCCACTCATTGCTAAAGCGGCTGTGGTCGCCAGTTATGACTTAAAGCTAACCGACTTATTTGTTCATATTCTTCCCCAAAAAGTTGCTGTTCAGTGAGGGCAGTGTGCTCGTTGGTTAAGCAGCTTCGTGTTGGCAAGTTGTGGGCCTTGTTGAAAACTAGCGCAACCCAGCTATTAGAAGTGTTACCAGTTATGCTACGCTGCAGGTGAACTTGTGTAGTAATTGCAAACTTGGACATGTTGTGTTATAATATACATACGAATAGGTAAATTACACCATTGAAACCCTCACAAGACATATGTTTAATTTTTAAGCTCCTACCATTGGCATATAGTTGTTAGCTAGCTTGCTATAGCTGTTCAGGGTTTGCAGTGCAGTTGAATTAGCGGCACCGGAAGCTGAATTAAGCAACGGTATAACGAGTAGCAAAAGTAAAGGAGTTCTAGTCGTCTTCCCCATTTAGACAGCCAATTTGTTAGCAAGCTAAAGATTTTTTGGGGTTAGCTGTCAACGTTACATTTTGTGTGCTATCTAGTCAAATACATGTTGTGTATTATGTAGAGTGTCATATGCCAAACTGTATTTGAAGGTGTGATAATGCAATTCACCTTTTCTCATATGATCGAAGTATATACGTTATATATAAGTTAAGTATGAGTAAATACTCTTGAATACAGAACACTTGGCTTAACAGAAGTATTAGTACATACTACTAGTAGATAGTAGTTGTGTCTACAAATCCCACAGTATGTTTCCATCAAGACGGACAGGTTGTGGTCGTTTTCAGGTGGAAACTTAAAAATTGGTTTTATTTTAATATTTTCTATGAATGGAACTTTCACTGTAGACAACTTTATTGGCTAGGACTACTGCATGATGTTTTCACGATCCAGTAAAGCATACATTTGCTATCAAAGTTCAGGCTCAATTAGCGTTTTAATGTTGACTATTCCTTACAGACTATTGTGTTTCTTTTTACACCAGAATATTCTCTAATGGATACCCCTGAAAGTCCTACCCAGTCCCCTCAATCCCCCGAAGAGGAGGAGAAGGGCCTTTCAGACAATGAGCTACTGGATTCTCCTGATGAAGAGGAGGACAGGGTCATCTCAGACAGTGAGATAGTCCATGAAGAGGAGAATGAGGTGCTGGATGAGGAGGATGAAGAGGAGATGGAAAGCCGAGGAAGAGGTTCGGAATTAGAGGGGGAAAGGGAAGAAGGGGATGAGGTGGTTCCTGACTTTGTCTCTGATCCAGAGGATGAGGAGCCTGTGGGAGAAATGGAAGGGATGGGACAGGAGGATGAGGCCATTATGCTGATGGAGATGGATGATGACCGTCCAAAGGGGGACCAATTGGATGGGGAAGAGGAGAAGGAAGGAGAGGAGCAAGAGGATAGAGTCATTGACACCCCACAGTCTCCAGACTCTGAACCAGAGCAGGGCAAGAGCTTCATTGCTGAAGAGGATGGAGATGATAGGGAGGAAGTATACAGTGACTACCGAAAGAAAGCCCCAGCAGAGCCTCAGACAGTTAAGGTGGATGAAGAGGAGGAGGAAGACAAAGATAAGGCTGAGGAGGAAGAGGAAGACGAAATGATGAGAGCTGAAGAGAGGAGGAGAGCTGTTGCAGTGAGGGATGACTCGGCGTCTGTTTCCCGGGAGCTGGATGAGCATGAACTGGATTACGATGAGGAGGTCCCAGAGGAACCCAGCATCCCTACTCATGAGGAAGAGGAAGATGATGAAGACACAAAAGCAGAGGGAGAAGTAGAGGAGGAGAGTAAGGAAAAGAGCAGTAAGAAGGAGAAAAAAACAATCCTCCCCCCATCTCCTAAAGACAGTGACATCAAGAGGACAGACGACTCGAAAGGCCCTGAGAGAATGCGTAGAGATTCCTTCAGAGACAAGAAGAAGGATGAAGATGACGGAGAGATTGATGAAGGAGAGATTGATGTAAGTAATCATAGTTTTGCCAGTAGTTGTTTGTTGATCAGTGTGTGGTGATTGGCTGGGTGTAGATAAATGGTGAAAAAATACCTTGCATATTTCAAAGTTTAAAAGCTGTAGTGCTGCATGATATTGGAGAAACACCAATTGCAATTTTCTTGGCCGATCCCACACACACACAGACATTTGTATATTTATAATAAAACATAGACTATTAAATAATTCTTACATTTTCTTCAAAACTGCACCAGGTTACAGGACCTTCTCTCACTCTCACTCAAACAAGTCTCAAAATAAATCTGTTACTGGACAGAGCTTTTTTATGTACAAGTGGCATCCTACTGAAAACGAATTGCAATATATTCCACTTTATCTAACATGTAGTAAGCTATTTATTCAGTGGCCTGTCAGTGAATTGGTCTAAGTTAATTCAATATAGAATCAGATATATCTGGCACCGATCTGCCAGTTGTCAGTCATTGCTGGTCATGCCTAAAACCAGCTGACTCTGGTCCCTGGCCAGTCTATCGGTGCTTCTCAACATAATGAGGTAAATATAATAATATTGTCATTATTTTGACATATTTTTGAACTGCAATATGATTCATCACTAGTGGCAATGAATCTTTTTTGCATCACAATTTTCATTTTCACTGAAAAAGCATGTTAAAAACATGATGTGACATTTGGTGGGGTCTGTACCAAACATGTTCTTATATCTGGAGAACAAGATATGGAGGCCGGGACATCTTTTAGTTATGATTAAAAAGTATAAGAACCTGTTTGTCTTAATTGTGCTCTTCTAATTGACTTGAATGTTTTTGTTGCTATTAATACAACCAAACAAAATATCTGTGGTTGATTATGAGACAACGTAGGGGTGGGCGATATGGCAAAAATATCATATCACGATTTTTTAAAAATAAAATCACGATTTCGATTTTATCACGATCTTAAATCAAAAAAAGAAAAACAGACAATTTAGGCCAAAGAACCTTTCTGAACAGATTTTAATTAAATAGTTGCAGTTTTGCCAACATGTGCAAACAATGTAAACATACTAAAAGGTAAACAACAACACTCTGATAAAGTGCACTCTTGCAACATAAAAGAAACATGAAAGTAAAATATCAATGAAGACATTACTGTTTGTTATATTCAACACAGTCATTTTAACAGGATTTAAGTATATCAAAACACTAAATAGCTTATTGAAAAGGGTCCGTCAGTGGTCGGACTATATGGTTGGACCTATCCATGCGCCCGTGTGTGTGTGAGAGAGGCGGCAGGTGGAGGGGCTAACTGGCAGAGATGAGAGATGGTGAAACGCTGTTTTTTTTAAAAAGCGACCAACTCCTCCGTTTGGCTTTCAGCCATGGCTCTGCATGCGGCTACCGCTACACACATAAACAAGGAGGAGTAATTTATAGACTTTGCCCTAGACGATCCTGCGATCTCTGCACTCTGGCAGATCGTCTACACATTCTAATCCTTCACGATCTAATATCGTCATATCGCACAAGACAACAGACTCTAAGACAACGTAATGCTAATGTTACTTCCGCCGGCCAAAACAATGCAGCCCAGTCCAGTTAAGTTGCTCAGAACCAAATAATTGCCATACTGGTGACTTATACTCCTTTAATACCCCATTCACACTGGACAAAAAAAACCACTAACACCTACTAACATTTGGCTTTTGTCTTTCCTGCAAATGGACACATCTGGCATTTATTCCCGGGACAAATGACCCTTGCAGTTGTCAACACTGTTTATTGTTTCCAGTTCTAATTGGCTTTGATGGAAACACAACATCCTTGTGAACCTTTTTTTTCCCCCCACCCCTTGTCAGGCGCAATGCTATGACATGTGTTAGAATGCTAGTCAGCACTCAGAACATCATGTTTTGAAAGAGAGGCTGAAGTAAAATATATTCAAAAAGTAACAACTGTTAGTGTTTTCTGTGCTGCCTGATTGGTACTGCACAAGTGCAACTTCCAGCAGAGATGAGAAAGAAGCAAGATCACTCCTTCTCCAAAACAAACAAAAATCTAAAAAAAAAAAATGATGTGTCTAATTCAGAATGTTATTGTTAAAGACTTTAAAAAAATTTTTTTTAATGTCTTCTGGATGTAGTGTGATGAGGTTAATGATCTGCTGCTTTCTACTATTACTGTTGATGACGAGCACGACACACAAGAAAAAAAACGGAAAAACAGAAAGCAAACTTGTCTCCTGTAAATGGGAAAGATGTCAGGCACCTATTTTTAGCAGGTTTACCTGCATTTAAAAAACCTGAATATACATGCTTATTTTAATAAAAGTGCTTTTAGTCTCACATGGCCAGACTCCACACTTTGTTTTAGTGCTGTGCCGACCTGTCTGTTTTTATTAACAATTTCCTTACTGTGCTGTTTCTATTGTAACTTGTTGATGGTTCAACTGAGCAGCACACCTGTTAAATGATTGGCTGTTTGCATGTCACTCACCATCAATATATATTATAGGCTGTTAAAAAGTTGCGGTGTATTCATTATGTGCTTTTATTGCAGTTTGCATTCAGTGCATTTAAGTGGAACTACCAAACAAAATGTTTTGTACATTTGCAAAGTGCACCATTTCAATGTGTCTGCTTGCAACAGAGGGACTCATAAGCAAATAAAGTACATTTAAGGTGTGATTAGCCAGTCTTTTAAATTCGTCTGAAATTTTAATCTGCAAGGGCGAAACTCACCTTTGGAGGGGACGACTACATGAAATTTTCTCAAGAGCAAATTGTAACGTGTAACGCAAACACATCGACACCCTGCCAGATAAGAAAAACTACAGTAATACTGCAAACACTGCTGGTTGTGTTTACAGGAATATACTGTGGAGGCAAATCCTATTTTTGCAAAAAGAAAATGTATTTTTGCAAAAATGTTTTTTAAAGCAATTTATGCCCTCAATGTCATGTCAATTTTTTCCCATGGTATCGAATATCAATATTATTCAAGGAATGGTTTCGAAGTTGCAGTATAATGACAACACTAGTCTCTACTCATCCAAAGATAATTTGCCAGGAAAGAGGCTTCACTCTCTAATACCACTGCACAAGTGTAGTGTTTCGGGTGTTCCCAAACCCCAAAAGAGTAAAACAGCTTTTGTTTAGCAAATCGTGTTACTACAGTTTCAGGAGCTGCATTCTCCCAGTTAAACTTTTATTCCAATCATATCAACAATTGGACCTGAAAGTTAATAGTTTTGAAGTAGGGCCTTTTGTACCTTGTGAAAAAAAATGGTGTGACAAACTTGGTTTGTTTACAGTTACAGTTCATATTTAATTACCACTGCATATTTTCTGCTGCTATGTTAATATAAGTATCGTCTCGAACTCTGGTTTTCAAGACACAGACCGTGATCTTGGTTTTGCCAGACTGTTCAGCTGTCACATGTGAGTTTTCTTAAGGGATACGTTCACCCAAAATGGGAATTCAAACATTATCTGCTCATCCCCATGCTGATGGAAAGTAAAGTGAAGTTTCGTAGTCCACAATTTCTGCAATTGCAACTGCAGCATTCTCCTAAACAACTGAATTAGCTGAGGAATTGTTTTATGAGGTAAAAAAACCCACTTGAGGCATGGCACAAACTAACGCTTTTAGTTAAGCAGCCACAGTGATTTCATCGTAATAAAGGATGCAAGTAATGTTTTTTAAAGTCAGTTCGGGATCACAGGGCTTCAGGAGACTGGATTTAGGCCAGACAAGCTGTATGGAGCCATTTTATAGTTTTTTTTGTTTTTTTTTTTAAAACTACTTCAGTTGTTTAGAAGAATGGTGCAACAGTGTTCTGCTGTGAAGCTCCAGAAATGTTTTGTGGTCTACAAAGATTCAACCGACTTTCCATCGGCACTGGGGTCAGTAGATAATGACTGGATTTTTATTTTAGGTTTCTAGTTTCTACTTAGTTCTTTGTTTTGCTCCGGTCCAAACTGTCTTTGTTTCTCATCATGACGAGGTCTTTTGAGTCTTTTTGAAACAATTTTTCAATATACACTGGGATTGAGGGAGCAAATATTCAATGCCAGAGTTAAAGAATTAACATTGTTATTCACTTGCACAAGCAGTCAATATTGACTAGCAGCTATGTACAGTGTGTTAACCTTGATACCCAAGCTGTATTACAGTGTTGTCTTGTAGCTGTCCTTACTAGCTATGCATGTGTGATCATGCTCTGATTCAGAGCGTGGACAGAGAGGAGGGGCACAGGCAGGTCTGTTGTGAATGTGTTTTAGAGAAAGATAGAGAGCGACAGAGATGGATAGAGAGGGAGACAGAGCGTGCTGGGCAAGGAGGGGTTGAGTGAATCACAAACTCCACACCCTGCTTATCCTCACTGTATTTCTCTGCAGATGCTTTCCTCTTTGTGCTACTGTGTTAGCTTGCTGAACTAAAGGTCTGTCATTCGTCCTTTGGAGGTAGACCATTAAATTAGTCAAATAAAATGCCAAATTTGCCATTAAGCAAGCAGCAATAGCCGATATGTTATTTTTATCACTCACACCTAATGTAACCCTGTGTGACAGTGCAGTGTCACATACTGCTGAGATTTTCAGATTAAGGCCCTCACTTTCATTTCTAAAATGTACTTGTTCATTGATAAAATAAACAATGGCAAATTCATACCCCTCAGCTTGTAAATGTGAAACGTAAATTAGATTCTCTTTAAATGCTGTCTATTTAGCATGATTAGTAGGAACGACTCTGAGACACTCTAATGTGCCCTTTGTATGTCTGAGTAGGATGATGACCTGGAGGAGGGCGAGGTCAAAGATCCCTCGGACAGGAAGATCAGACCACGTCCAATCTGCAGGTTCTTCATCAAAGGTAGGTGGTGACAAGAAGATCCTATTCTTTCCCAGACCCATGGCTGCTATTATTGGCTGATATTAGCATATGAGTTTTGACATATATCGGTATGCATGTATGTGTAAGCTGGTCAGTAACAAGTAATTGCAGTGTCACATTGGCAAAGACTTGTTTCAGGTCATTTAGAAAGAGTATGGCAGTTACTTAGCTTGTCTACAAGAAACCACGGACCAGTTTATTTCTCAACAGTAAAATGTCTTGCTAGGAGTTTTCTTCATTTTTGACATTTTTTAGTCAATTTGAAAGTTGTAATGGAATGTTCCAAAATAGGAGGATGGCACAGGACTGTTGTTGCATTCTGTTTCTGAGGATGGCCTTTGTGAAGATACAAGTAAATATAACAAGCTGATACACAAGAGCACAATGACCGATGTTGGGTTGGAGTTTTGGATTAGATAGACAGTGACAAGACATAAGTAGTGACTTCATTTTGATTGAACATAATAACATAACAATCTAACATTGTAATAATATCTGTGATCACGTTGGAGACCATGTGAGAAATGATGCTTTTTGTGTTAACTATTGTTATGCAAGTTGTTTTTCAGCAGGTGGAGCTATTGTACTCAATATACATTTCAGTTCCGTTCTCCACTACCCATAGCAAGACATGTACTCAATAAGGAAGAACGTAAAAAATAGAGTTAAATTGATTGTGTGATTGATTGAATGTCTGTCAGGAACAAATACACAGGTTCACCATTGTTCTATTTAAGACTGATCTTTAAGGATAGATAATCTCCCTAAGTGAATTAATCAAGGATCTTTGTCAATGTTACCATTTCCATTCAGTTGTTCCTCTTCGAGTGAACCCTCTTCTCATTGAAAAAGGTTCTCTGAAATATCTTTGAAGCTGTCAGAATTACCTTTGAACCAGCCAGTTGAATATACAAGTGTCAGCTAATTTATTCGTGGATGTTTACAAGAATGCACATCGATATAATTCAGCAGTATGTGAAAAACGTTTTCAGTGCTTGTCAACTGCCTGCAAATTATTTAAACCATATTATTACATTTTCTTTCTTCCAGGAAACTGTACTTGGGGTATGAACTGTAGGTTCATCCACCCCGGAGTCAATGACAAAGGTAACTATTCTCTCATCAGTAAGCCAGACCCCTTCTCACCAAACGGAGCGCCTCCGGGAGGACCACACCCACTTATACCCAATAATCCCTGGGTACGTCTCTCTCCCACTACTCTGCATTTTTATAGCACTGATATGAAAACTATTATTTTTGAACTTTTGTAACAGTAAAAATACTGTACTGTAATCTGTATGTTTTTGAAGAAGTCTCTGTCTGCCATTCTAACGACACTATCACTGGGTCTCTGTATCTCTCTGTGAGCATATATGCCAATATCGAGAAACTATGAATTTATTTATCACTTTTATAGGCTGGACCTGCAGTGGAGGAGCTCCCTCCACCCCCTCCTCCAGTGGAGCCTCCTGTGGAGAGTGCCTGGGAGAGAGGGCTGAGGCATGCCAAAGAGGTAAACGCTATCTGTTAGCTTAATGACGGTACAAGCAGAAGAGCTTATAATTTGCAGGATTTGCAGTCGATGAAGCATTATTTTCATGCTGGTGTGTGCATGCATGCACTATTTTTGTGTAGTTTATTAAAGTTGAGAGAGTCAAATGTGTCAATTTAGTTATACCAACAAGCTGTTTGTTACCTGTCTGCCCAAAGCCTTAGCTCTAACTATATAATACACTCTGTTGACAGTTTATTAGCCCTAGCTAAAGCTAATGCAGTAGTCCTGCAGTAAATCCCCCTTCATTAATGTAGAAAGTGATCAGTTTCTTTTGTTAAAATTGATTTAGAGGTGGTGCTTGAACTTTAACTTCAGCAGGATGTCTTTTGTGGTGTTGTTGGACTGTACTCAGTACTCACTACAGAAAAGTTTTTCTGTTGTTTAGCTTAACCTTATTGCAGTAATTGTCATGGACAAAATTATAGAACCAGCTGTCAGTACACTGAAATACACAGTTTCAGACTGTTGGACACCTTACCTCTTTTCACGTCATTCTAAGACTTTCAGATTTCTGTGCGGTAGTTACCTTTTGCTGAAGTTTATATGTTTATATATATTTTAAACAAAATGTTCTCTATCCGGTTCTTTGTCCCACAGGTTCTGAAGAAGGCCACCATCCGTAAGGAGCAGGAGCCGGACTTTGAGGAGAAGCGTTTCAACGTGACCATCGGAGAGGATGAGAGAGAATTTGACAAAGAGAACGATTTCTTCAGAGAACGCAGCTACCGTATCATCAGAGAGTATGACCTCCTCCCATTGAAGACTTAACACACTGTTTTAAAGGTCTAAAGCGCGTGACGTGTCCAAGTAAAGCGCATGGCATGTCCAAGTCAATTATGCTAGTTAAACTGCAGATAATCTGGGTGCAAAGTGGTTGTATTTAGACTCTTCATTAGACATGGGTGTGTTTTGGGCGTAACATAAATGGATCTCAGTCCGTGGATTAGGCGGGACCAGTCATAAAAATGATCATTCTGATCTTAAAAGAGGAAAATATTAATGACATTACCTGCAGCAATACCCTCAGCAGCAGAAATATATGTGTATCTTTACATCAACATGCCCATTTGCGCATGAGGAACAGCTGATAAACGTATTTGATTATTTAAAACTCCTGGCTTGCCAACAGGATCGGTTAGTATTTTTAAGTATGTTAAATTATGTTGTCTGTTCTTCTACACGTCAAAAGGTCACAAACACAGTCCAGATTCATACAACAAAATAGTTTGGCTTGAAGCAGCTGTCCTGATAAATCCAGAGATTGGATCTGAAAATATTTGTTGGACAGTTTCCTCTTCAGCTTTTAGTTTTGCTATTTAAATGTGCCACGATATTTGTTACAGTGACATTACTGCGCATGGAAATGTTTAAAAGGCCTCAAGATAGCAGTGTGCCATCAGTGCACCTGACCTGACCTCCCTCTAAGACCAACACACCCAGGAGCGCACAGGTGGGCGCAAGTACATGTGGGGTGGGCACTGGGCTTGAAAATGGCAGCATCAGTCTGAAACTAGCAAGGACTGGCACTTGTGCTGCGCTGTGCACCCCTTTGCGCCAGGCATAAGTTAGAGCCCACAGTGTCATTGATGCCAATCACCGGTCTCGTATAGAACCTCTTATCCAGAGAGTATGGTTCTTGCACACAATCTTGGAGGAGTATGTCTGTGTGTAATATTAATCAGGTTGAAGCTAATATTTCTTGATGAGCTATCATAACTTTTTTCCTGTTCGAACCTGAAAGCTATAATGATTTTACCGCATTGTTACTTAACATGTCCATTTACTACACATCTTATAGGAGCATGCTCTCTGAAAAATGTTGACTTTGTTTTTTATTATTTATAATTTTTTAAAAATTGAATTAACCCCTGGTTAAAATCATTTCAGTAGTTACACCACACCAGTCTCAAATCTCTATATAATTATTTGTACTAAGGGCCATCTTCTCTGTAACAAAAGGCTTTTTTTCTGCTGGCGCAGCCAATCACAGATACGTTTGCCATTTAAGTGAACACACAATTAGTGTAGAGTACACATACCAAATATAATATAATATGATTGATTAGTAGTCATTGATGCTAATATGTTTTTCTCTTTCAGTGAAATGGACTTCAGAGATCCTATATATGGGTAAGTGTAGACTAACATAGACTCATAAAACTCTTAACACCTCACTTAAGCCCCTTTCATATATGAACATTTGCTTGTTAACACATGTAGCACACAACAGAAAATCGTTCAGGTGTGATCGTCAGGTGTGCTCACACATGTTGGAAATACCCCGTACAGTTTAGTCAGGCTTAGGACTAGGGAGCTGGCAGGTTGAAGTCCAGGGCAAATAATGCAGACAATTGTGTTCACACATATAGCTCCTCTGGGTAAAATCTGGATAAATCCAGAGTTACAGTCCATGTGTGAAAAGGGGTTTGGTCAGATCTTTTCTTTATCAGAACCTGAATCTTCACTAGGTCATAGTGTAGACAGTATGCACTTAAGGGGATTGTTTTTTAATCAACTGTTGTATAGAACATTGCTCAACATTTTTGTCATGCTTAAACAGAGCATTAATTATTTATGTGCAGCTTTTTTGTCCAAAGTATTGCTTATCCAAGTGAAATCATTCATGAAACAGTAGTGTTTAATCACTCAGTGATACCTTTCAGTGAAAATTTAAACAGCTAAAACATAATGAACATATGTACACAATTCTGTATCAGTCTGTAATATGACATACGTCAAGAAACAAGAAAATTAATTTATTTTGTTTGCTAAATGAACGTCCAAGTAACCTTTTGTGAGCTATTGTCAATTTCTAAAATATTTCACCCTGCAGTGACCCATATGCTGATCCATACTACGACTATGAAATGGAGGCCCTATGGCGAGGTGGCCAGTATGAAAACTTCAGAGTGCAGTACACAGAAGCTCCTCTTCCTTATCCCTACAGTGTGAGTAGGGATCTTTCTCTTTAACGTCAAAGGTTTTTATTACTAAAGTGAGTCCTTCAGCAACCTAAAATCAAGCTAAAGTGTGTGGAAGTGTGTCCGCTGTTTTCTCCAGACTGTTAGAAACACATCAATAAGCCACACCGTCACTGTGTGACATGGTCCCTGACACACAATGTAGTTAATTCTGACTCAATCCCACATACCCAGGAATTGATCACTCAAGCCCAAAATCTATTGATTATTGATCATGATTATTAATCTGTAGCCAAAAAATAGTCTCCAATATATTCACTCTTTACTTTTGTCAAAAACTACATTTGCCAGGCCCTATCAGTCCCTTCAGGAAGTTGTACAATGTTGCGATGCTTATCCCTGTGAATTCTGCTCAACCTTGCAGTTTTGTCCAAACTAAACAACATTATGATGAGGTACAATTTGCAAAAAAGGCGAGGTGATTGTACAAAAAATTGTTCAAAGCAGTTTTGTTTTGTGTGTGTGTGTGTCTTAGTTCTGAGTTTAGTAGGAATTAATGGGTCAGGGCCATGCCACAAACAGGGAAGGGAAGCCAAAAAGCAGAGATAGACTAACATTGTTGGTTTTGGTCTTTTAAAGAGATTTATTTACTATAAGAAAAAATGTGGAATGTCAGTCTGAGAGCTATCTGTAAATGTGTCAGTAAATAGCATGTTTTTGCTAGAAAACTGAACATATCCACCACAGCAGGATCGTGAACGTGACCGCGACCCTCGGGAGCGAAACCGGGACAGAGAGAGGGAGAGAGATAACCGTGAGAGGGAACGCCGGCAGAGAGAGAGGGAGCGAGAGAGAGAGAGGGAGCGTGAGAAGGAGAGGATGCGGCGGAAAGAAGAATGGGAGAGGGACCGGATCAAGCGGGATGAGAAGGAGAGGCCAAGGATGCGTCCTCCTCGAGATGCCAGAGAGAAGAAGGATGAGGACAAACTGAAACCACGGTCTCCCCTCAGTTTGCCACCCAAGTAAGTCAAATTTCAATTGGCTGGATTGAATTGGCTAAAAAAATAATTGGGGGAAAATAATTGGTCTCACTACTGTACGTCAATTAAATTGGAAACAGTCTTCCTGCCAGGCAGTTACCTAAAGTAATGTCTAAGTGTTGCAGTTCGTGATTTGAAAAGGTACATATTTTTCATGGAACCATGAATAATGGTATCCTCCATTTTGATATTTCCCAAACTCACAAATGAATTTAATAGGGATGCACCAGGGTTCCCACGCATTCTGTAAAACCTGGAAGACCAGGAAAACAGTTGACCAATTTCGAGTCATGGAAAACATGAAACAACACAAAATGAGAGAAAAAAAGCTAAATGTCCCTGAAAATTATTTAGACAATTTCCTATCAAAGCTTCCCAAAATGACCGACATTGTCATCTGAAAGAGTTATGTTAAGGGTTATATTGACGTTCAAGTGGTAACGTTTGTTTATGAACAAGAATATTTTAAATAGGCCTCACACTGTGAACACACCCCTCACATCACACAGTAGCACCTACAGGCTGAATGATATTAACATAATGTTACAACTTAAGTGGCAGAGACTCCAAATAATGTAAGTTACATTATGCTTCAAATGTAAAAAAAAGTCACTGCTGGCTGGTAACTGTTAGTTTTTATGAGAATCATAGATTAACATTGCTTTCTTTCCATCTTACTGAATAATGTTAAAATCATTAGCATGTTTGGTTCAGTTGCTAACATTATCATTCTTCTGGCTTGTATTGCCTGCAAAGGTTTCAGGTTTGTGATTCAACTCTGGCTCGGAGCAATGGTTTCAAATGTGTGTTGGGCATTGTTGAGAGAGTTTGATTTGAATGGGACGCCTGGGTCAAAAATGAATGGCAGCCCAACTGTATGCGAGTCAAACAATACAGGGTAACGTGAGTAAGACTACAGAGTGTAGTAGTATATAATCTTCGATTGTATGTATTATGGCTTATTGTAGTACAGTATATTTTGGTAGTTTACTGTGGTATTGTTAAAGCCATAGACTGCACATCTTTTAAATCAGACTTCCACAGAGAGGAACATATTAGTGTATGGGTGAGATCCCTGTCTGTCATACCATCTAGATATTCACTGAAAATGATCTCTCCAAAAGAGTGGGAACCCTGTGCACCGATTCAGTGCTAACATCAGTATCGGCTGATATTCACCCCGTTGACTGGCACGGGCCTATCGGCAAGATAGATCCCATTCACTGATGTCAGTGACTGATGTTAATTAGTTTTGTGTCATCAATTTTGCATCGTGTACACACGCTGTCCAGCCCCACCTCCCTGCGGATGACAGCCATGACAGCAGTGACTTACTGTTTGCAAAATGAATATCACCCACAGAACAAAAGGGGCACAAACTGACTTGGCAGGGAGATTCTGGAGGAAAATTGACCAAAAAAGGAAAATGGTCACTTATCATTCAGGCTAGATGTGCTACTTTCTGGTAATAAAACCAACGAGATATGAATGAAACGTAAGTCTCCCTCAAAACTTTCAGGCATCTACCCACTTCAACTGTGCCAGAGAGGGTGAAAGTAAATTACACCATTACATCATTGCAAATGTCAAATAGACATTATATGCCTCTGCACTCGCATTAGCCATGGCCAGATGAGACATTATGTTTTCATGTTGTCCATCCGTCCATCCATGTGGAGTAGCCCTCCATTGGAGAAAAATTCTGGCCACAAAAACCCAAATTTGGTGGCCTCTGGCACATTTAAGCGGTACTATACCATCATATACACTGATCTTAATTATTGGACCCCATTTGTAAATATGTAGTGAATTATTGTAAAGGAGAATTAGACTTTTTCAGTTTTTTACTGAAAACAGAAATGCAACAAAAATAAACAAGATTATTTTAGTAGGGAACATATTTCTCATCCCAAGTTGTTATCTAGCCTATGTATTGGTTTTAGATTGTTTTATTTATAAAATAAACCTACTGTATCCCCAGAAATGACTCTAAAATACAAATCAGTTTTCTCAAATAAAAATGAATCTACTGAATGAATGCAACTTCTAAACATCTGCAGGACTTGACATTAAAGCTTGCCCTGTAATATTTCAACAATATTTATTGTCAGTTTTTACACTGAACTGAAGGGATTATAAAGAAATACCTTAATAATAAACAAATGTCTCATTTCAAGTAAAATAAGGGCTGCATTTTAAAATAAAATACAGAAAATGAAATAACAGAGAGCTTTATCCTTGCTCAAAAGACTTTGTCTCCTAGTGGTACTTCACTGTCACTTTCAATAATTGCCAGAGTCTGAAAACATATAAGCCTGTGGGAAGAGTGAACATATTAGACTGTCCATTTTGAATAAACCTCTGTTTTCATTGTCCACTTTTCTCTTTTTAGAGTAAAAATACCTCTTCTCTGACTCACCTATTAATCTGACTCAACTCAACTCAACTTTTATTGATATAAAAACATTGTTACAAAGTGCTTTATAACAAGAAATACAATTTAAAATCATAAAGACCGCTCTCTCTTGTTTGTGTGTGTATCTCACTTGCACTCGAGTCGTAGTCTCTTGTCCAATTAAGCTGAGAAACATTTGCAACAAATGTAATTGGTCTGTGAGTTAAACCAGCTAGATAAACTATGCCAGTTAGAAAAGAAGCAGTCAAGATGTGTCATTTGTAGGTAATTACACCCAGAGATATTAAACGGGTACCAGTAATGTTGTAAAAGTACAGCAAAAATCTTTGACAATTGATTAATGTGGGTTGTCTAAAGTTAAACATCTTCCCATCACCCTCCAGTGATAGACGGGACAGAAATTATGTGGAACCAGGTTCCACCAAATGCACATATATGCACGATTGTCTAATCTAAGTTTAAGTCTAAACTTTTAAATGTCATGAAAGACATAGACATTTGTAATTAGAATTTCCAGTTACTGCTAAAGACTATGCCTCCTCTTGTTCTTCTTTCAAATGCTTCCCTCATTATGATTCAGTCCCCCAGTTTATGGCTGATAACACACAGGCAGTGGTGTCACATATTCCAATTGTTTTGTGCTCTGTGGTTTTGAAATTGTGGAATTTATCTAGGTTTTTCCTCACAAGCAATGACAATGATAACGATGATGATGTTCCTGTCACCTGTCAGCCAACACCCATATTTTGCTATTGTGTTCCATGATGAGTGATGCAAAGCACTTACGCAATATTACCTGCCAGTGATACTGTGGAAATCTTTACACTTTGAACAACTCATCAACAAAAAATATACAAATAAATCCTTATCTTAGGGTCAAAATTTCCTGTTAAAAGTTTTAAAGTACAAGTGGTCGGGGGGCAAAAATGAAACATTCGATCTGCACACTCATTATATTTGTGCAGCTCCTTTACTTGTCCAGCTTTGGCTTAGCAGAATAATAAATCCACCAAATTTGTCTCGTTCAATTAAAGAAAAGATATCCCACAAGTTATGTTAAGTACATTAAGT
Organism: Pagrus major; assembly: GCF_040436345.1. Classification (NCBI taxonomy): domain Eukaryota; kingdom Metazoa; phylum Chordata; class Actinopteri; order Spariformes; family Sparidae; genus Pagrus; species Pagrus major. The sequence goes on along the minus strand of NC_133222.1, from coordinate 25,553,155 downwards.
CTATTCCTAATTCTCCCTTTTTACCCAGTTAAGCAAACTGGAGCACTATATGATACTCTTTATTCAGCTGTTTTGTTCCTTTTTTAATCAAAGGTTTTGTCAAAAGATTTTGCAGTCAGTTGGCTATTAACAAGTATTTATATGAAATTAAAATAATTTGTAATTGTAAATAGTTGTGAATGTGGTCAGATTCTACATTTTGATACATGTTCATGCAAGAAAGTTGCCTCAATTGGTTATAAATTCCATGTATTTCATTAATATCACCTTGCATCAGCCTGTACTCTCCAAGATGCTTTTTTTTTAAAAACCTTCCCCCCTGTAAAACAAACAGTGACGTAAAAAGTTTGTGCAAAGTTCAACTTCAGCTTGTATAATTAACTGAGCCGCATGCTTAATGAATCCTCTCAGGCTGATTCATTAAGCCTACAAAGCACAGCAAACATCCTATTACATTTTGTTATACTGTGTGGGCCTTGTGGGATTATTTGCCCCACTTCCTTATTTTTATTCCTTCCTCAAAGGAAACAACTGTTGAAAGGAATAAACATTGAGAGCTAAAAATAGCTCCTGTGTTGTGATACTATTTTTAGCTCTGAGTTGTGCTCTGACGGTGTTTGCTCTTGCATCACACCTGTGGAATTTCTCATTCACTGGGGGACATGCACCTTTTTTGTACTTGTGTATGTACACATTTGTTTTCATTGAGTGGATGATAATATTTTTATAATTCAAGATATGTGTTATAATTAGCCTTTGTGTGAGAGCTGTTATTGTCCAAAGGCAGTTTCTGATGTATTAGTAAACCAAAACATACTCGGCAAATTGCATTCTTTATTAGACAGCAACCGACAGTGGGAAATGCCACTTATCTTTTTCATTTCCTCCAACAAATATTTAGAGACAGGCTTGAAGATAAACAATATAATCTTGCTGTTTTTTTGTTGTTTTTTTATAAACATTGACCTCTTTTCTTGGGAAAATCCCATACATGTTGATGGTAAATGGTAGCTTGAATTATCGAACAATTCATTGCACATGTTCTCATGTGTGTCTGTGATGTACCATGTCAGCAGGGTATTACTATTAATCCTTTGCACTATGGTTGGGTTGGGTTTCCTTCACATTTGAATTGGCATTGGCACCCAACAACTCTTTAACATTTCTGACCAAGCGGTCTTTTTGAAGTTTCTAAAAAGACTGCCCTTAATCTTATGGAGTAGTGAAAAAACAAAAGCTGAATATGAGCCATATATTATGCAAGCTGTTTCATTTGATAGTAAAACATTTCCTCAATAATGCTAACGTGCAAAATCACATCACACACTTCCAGCCAGATGAAAAAACGAGTGTTGTTGATGGCAAACTAAATACCCTCAAGCAAGTCTTCAAGCAGCAATCATTTATTTATTTTTATTTATTTACGGCAATTAAGTTTAATCACAGTGTCTCGGTACACGCAACAAAAAATTAAAAAAGACATTTGCAGAGAGCGAAGATAATACATTAAGAAACTAAACACACTTTCAAAAACTAGAGAACATTTTCACGATCCAACCAATGATAACTCAGAAGTCATTACTAATAAGTAATAAGGGGTGGGCAGTATTGGTTTCGTGATGGTCACCTGTGTCAAGTTCAGCCACGACATGGTTTTTGCAATAGCTTCATAAATGTTTTAGTTTAATAAAAAATAATTTGCTTGTCTGTGGTTGCGATAACATGCAGCTAGAGGGCTAAACTTGCACTCATAGAACTGGAGTTACATCTAGTAACTACTGTTTTTCTCACAAACGCTGAAAACTTGTGGAAGCTGAACAAAGCACTCCAATTTCTTAGTTGTCATCTGCAAGAACCAACACAAAAGTCTTCATGTACTCTTGAATGAAATGTCCCCACAACAACTGGAACAATCTGTGCACTAATCATTTTACTTGGGACTGCTTTCTCAAGGAGAAAAGGCAATGTACAAAGTAGGATGAACTGTAAAGCTCAACCTCAAGGATGGATCATTAGAGTTTGAATTTCAAAGCCATAAGTTTTGCCATTGCTGTAGTTACTGTTACTGTTTTATTTTACAGGTTGATCTGTTGAACTTTAAATTAACACTTACCACGGCTAATGTGGCCAGTCTCTGTTGTGGCATGCTGGAGCAATGCAAACAATAAAGTGATAAACATTTTAGGTCATATAGCCTACCCATATACTACATTATTCCATTAGAGCTCAGTACTCATGGGTAGAACAACACCTATCTTCAAACTCGGCTTTCATTTTGATCTCAACGTCACACCTGTCAAGTTTTGTGACTGCATCCTGCATGGTTGCGATGCTATCACACTGACAAAATCTGTCCACAGATGGACAAACACACACCTGGAAAAGTACTTGGAACTACTTCTGTGGTAGTTCCTGCTACAATAGGTATCTTCAGGACCACATTTTGCCATGATGATACACAGACTCACAAGGTGAAAACCCAACTAGCGGACGCTGTTGCGGCTGGTAATGAAGTAATTTTTATTGCCTATTTAGAGGAAGCCATAAATAAGGAACAAAAACAAGGAAACTGCTGACAGTTGTACTGATCAAGTATAGTGGAATATAATTAAGTAGGTTAGGCTTTTTTTGTGTGTCTCGATTGTGAGAGACACACCAGCTGGAATACTTTTCCAACAAAATTATAAAAAATAAATAAAAAAGACTAAACACATTGACAGTTTATCAAGACAGTTGTTGAACTTGTGTAAAGGCAAGAGTGATGGAGCTGCACTGCTTGTCAACTTGCTCTGGTAACTTGCACACAGAGCCCTGCTCCCCAGGCAGTCTGCCGGCATTTCTTTGTGCTGGTCAGTTCTGCTCCTCCCTGACTCCTTTCTAATCTAAAACCACAGATTTTGCCCATTCCTATTAATGACGCTTACAGGTTAACCATTTATTGAGTGAAATTTTCAAGGAGGCGCACCATTAACTTAGCTAAATAAAATATAAAAAATAGACCAAAATATCGACTCCAACAAACCAACCCATTGCCGATAGACAATATATTAGCCCAACCTTAGGCAGAAGTCACGTCTAGTTTGTGGTTCCCAGCAAGTTCATAAAATCCAACATGTGCCCCGAGATGGCCGTTTTTAAAAATACTCTTTTTTTTATCACTCGCAGAAGATCTCTGCCTCTCTCTGACATACCTGCTCATACATTATTACTTTTAGACCCAAAACTTAAAAATGATTGAGGCTGTCATTTCTTAAGCCACCAAGCCCTAATATGAGACAATTTGCGTTTATGTGGCTAGCTAACCGTGTAGCCAGCTGGCTAGAGCTAAAAAGCTACAGTAATTTCTGAGGTTGTCTAAAGTTTAGTATCTATTACTATAAAAAGCTGAACAAACTGACATGGTCTTTCACTCGTCTTGGTATTGCTAATAATAATAGTAATCTCCTCAACAATGTACTGTACTGAACTATACCCTATCACTGGATTAAAGTTTGAATATTGAACTCATTTGTTTGTCTTGCAACCATTGTGTTCTTTCCTTCACTTTTCTGTTCATCCATATTCACTGAAATGTTACAAATTATTCAATTATGCCAATAAAAATTTACTAGCGGGCAGTAAGACTGGCCATGGGGGCAGGTGAAAAAAAATGCATTATTCAAATTGGCACAAAAATGGTTATTCCAAAGATTTCAGAATAAACTAAAAAGGACATTAGTTTTTACACTGCAATTTGTCTCTAACTGGCCATTGATCATGTTTTCAATCTCCTCAGTAGGCCAATGGAGCCTCCCTCAAAGAAGGAGGTTGTTCCAGTCATGAGGCGACCAGATGAGTGGAAGGACCCGTGGCGTAGGTCCAAATCCCCCAGGAGACGCCCTGGGCTGGGGTCCCCACCACGAGGTCGCAGACGACATAGGCCCTCAGGCTCCTCTGTCTCTCTGTCCAACTCCTCCAGGTATGAAGTCCTCGTTCAAGTCAAGATATCCTGTGTCTTCATGATAGTGAAGTGTTCTTGAGTTGAAAAACAAGCAGCATGTATATTCATCTACTGCTTTAACAACACTAATAAAGTATTGGGTAAATTAAGAATCTAATTGCTAAAATATGAAAGAGATTCCTTCCCATTCTTGCTTGATATAGGACTTAGATGCTTAGCAGTGCCAGGTCTCAATTGCCATATCTTACTATAAAGCAAGTGAATCGGCAAGTGGATCGGTCTGTCCTTCCTTTTTTCTGTGGTTTGTATATTTAGAGAACCATTCATCCAATCTTCTTCATACTTGGCAGGTGTGTTACTGAGGACTAGGGGTGTGAATCTTTGGCAATCTCATGATTCGATTTCAATTTCAATTTATGGTTGTCCGATCTTATTCAGAATTGGTTAACGATCGAATAGGAGGAGCTATTTTCAGCCTTTTGCTCCAGTTTATTGTGTTCTAAACCATTCACTGGTGTCCTTATTCTGCTGAAATACAATATGAGTCACAACTGGAAATTAAGATAAAAGATCTTTTTTTTTAAGATAACAGCAATAATTCATGAATTAAGGAATTTGAAAGCATGCATACCTGTATGTGGACAGCAAAATAAGGGAGTGTGCTCTGCTGTGTTATTAACGTTGTAAGTTAACACTGAGAGCAGTGTGGGGGGATCCATCATTGTGTAATACAAGATGCTGAGCTGAGTTTTTTAAGGAAAAACAGACTGAGCAGAGTTATTTTCTTCACCAAGTTTATTTAACGTATTGAATGCTTTGTGTGGGTTTGTTAGCTTGTTAGCTGTTGTCCGCTGGTCTCGTTTGTAACCGCTGCTCCCATCTGTTAATGTCACGTCATAACGTATCAAGACGGCACAAGAACTAATCACAAACATGTGGTCTCCGTAATGTTTGTTTTGCAGAGTTACTTATCTAGTCGAGGGGTCTCAAACTCAAATTAGCTTGGGGCCACTGCCGGTATTGTCATCTTGTAGGAGGGCCACTACAGTGTTCAAGTACTTCAAGAAGGCGCAATATTTTTGAGAATGTTGTTTTTTATCTCCATTATTAACATCATAATATAAAAATGTTTGTATAAGTTTTTAACAGTTGCGGTGCAGATCTTTTTCCCTACTCTTTAGTAATTTATTGAAAACTTGCACTGAACTAATAAATGATAAACATTTGTTCTTTATTTCTTGCCAGACACATGGCAGCAAGTCTGCTCATATTTCCTTCATATTTAATAAGAAAAATGCAAAGAGAGGTAAACACCTGTATGCACATTAGTTTTTTACAGTGCAAATCTTTTTTTCCTAATAAATAGGAGTGTCACGATTCTCCAAATCCTCGATTCGATTAAATTTTCGATTCTAAGGCCACGGTTCAATTCGATTATCGATTTTTACATTTATTTTTTTTAAAGCACAGGTTGCTATGCCATTTTTAGACTAGACTTTTATGCAATATAATATCTGACATTTGTTCGCAATGTATACCACACTACATTGTCAAATTTAAAACATTTATTAACAACATAATGTAACAATAACTTATATCTTCAGTCAATTTGAAACTTGAACAAAATAACCTGCCATCTAATTTCTCTTTTGTAACTGCAGTCTTCTTCACAGAAGATGACATTCAAGTTCACAACAAAACAAACAAAAAAATAAGACAGCCATGTCCATAGTCTTCTCTGAACAATTAAGTGTCCTAACAAACTATTTCCGAACAGTTGAACATATACAAGGTGCGTAAGGTGTGAGTGGGCGAGCGAGAGTGAGGGAGCGTGAGTACGTGCGGACAGTGAATGAATGGGAGAGGAAGGAGAAGCGAAAGGAGTAGCAGTAGTAGCGACAGCAATAAAGTGCACAATATAGGCTGCAGTTTGGCTGAATAAAGGCGACGGCTCCTCAAGATACAGCAAAGCTGCCTGGTATTATTTCCCGACCAGCTTAACATGTGAAAGGGGGTTCACCCCGAAGGTAAACATAAACTACAGCCCTCGAGGAAATCATCTCCCTTGTGCTTCCCGACCATGGTCCGGGAGCCGAACAGGAATGGTGTAACACCATGCTATCGTTTGACTGGCTGTAGCTAATAGCTACTGGCTTAGCTAGTAGCTATGTTAGAGGAGGTTGATTCGCAGCACTTCAACACGTGTGTGTTTTTTTCCCCTTGGCAAGCCGACCGGACCTGACATGGGGGTGTGGCAGCATCGACGATTCTATTTTTTAATTCAAAGTTCGAGATTGTGAATTAATTTCAATCAATTTCGATTTTAAAATCGAAATCGTGACACCCTTACTAATAAATAACTTATTTAAAACTTGCACTAGTCTTGCTGTGGTAGTCGTTTATCCCGATATTACACTGTGGTTGGGCTTACACTGATTACATTACTTAGCCACCACCCCAACCAGGCCAGCAGCAGAGCTGCAGCACAACAGGAGTCACATTAAACTTTCAGCATGGAGAGAGCTGCCTGACAAGACGATGGTGCAGGATTTGTTGTCAAAGAGAAAAGCAAATATGCCTGTTTGGCAATATGTCAGATCTCAACTCATGGTAACCAGATAATGTTAATGAGGGAAAAGAGTTGCTGACTCACTGATAGGTTGGAGGTGTGCATCCTGTCACCTTCAGGTCTTCATCTAACAGCCCCTTCTTGCCCATTACTCCCACAGACTGAATAAAACTACTCCCCGACATTTAAAATTGATCCGCTGTCTACAAATGCTGAAAAATGACCGTTGTTTTGCTCTGTAGACGCATTTTTGATGAACGTCAGCGATGCTAACTAAAGACATGGCATTTCATGTGAAAATAAAAAGTCAACTAGCATATTTTTTTTTAAGTAGAATTGTGTTTCTATTTCACTTGCATATGAAGGTGTAGTTTAAATTAGTGTGAAACAACTAAGAAAATAAATACTGGGGGGGTTGGTATGGGGAGTGAGTATCTTCCGGTATGTGACAGAGCTGCAAGCATGGTGCTGCAGTCACAGAAAATTGTATGCTATCATTACTGTAGTCAGCTATAAAGTTTGTAGATAGGCTCAGTTTGTCACTGAAATAATGCATGTTGTTTGTTGCCACAGAAGAGAAATTAAAAATCACTGTTCATGTAACAGTATTACAAATATATTATTATTGTAAATGCCATGTATGACAGAGAAAATACATTTAATTAATGCTCCATGCGGTTGTTATGGTCTGTAAATCATTTAAATTATTTTCCCTAAACCACACTGATGCACAAATTTGTCATATTTAATCTCAAATGCATATTATTCGTTGAAATGGATCCATATCACAGCCATTTTAAGTTTAAAGTTTAATAAAATATTGAAATATTAATGAGAATTTTTTATATATATTTTCTGGGGGTAATTTAAAGGTTATTAATCCAGAATCAAAAAATAATCTTGACAGTTATTGATACTTAGTCGATAGATAAATAAAATAATCGAAATAAAATAAGAATCATTAGATTAACTCATGGAAAAATAATCCTTAGGCGCACCCCAGGTACCAACAGCTATGTCAGTGCTGGTAATGCTCTAAAAGGTGTTAGCAGACTACTTTGGATGAGCATTTTTTAAGAAAGCTGCAAGAGGCTAAGCAATCCAACAGACACGGGCACTGTGTGTGTGTGTGTGTGTGTGTGTGTGTGTGTGTGTGTGTGTGTGTGTGTGTGTGTGTGTGTGTGTGTGTGTGTGTGTGTGTGTGTGTGTGTGTGTGTGTAACATTCTGTTGATTAAAAGACTCACGTTCAAGGCAGAGTTGTTTTTTCCTCACAGGACTATGTCACGTATAGTAGAGTCCTGAAAGACAAATATATCCTGTTTATTCTTGCGTATAAAAAGAAATCTGTCAAATGAGACCATGAAGAGGATTTATTTTTCCATTTCTTTTAAATCAGTAACCGCTTAAGCATTTAACGTTTGGTTTAATATAATAATTTTAAATGTCAGATCTGTAAGACCAGAATGCATTTGCTCAAAGATAGGCCTGTCACAATAATCAATAAATCAATTAATCGTACGATAAATTAAAATGAGCTCGATAATTTTGCCGGCCTCGATAATTTCCATTTGCATGCTTGTTTGTTTTCCTCGTGTCAGTCACCATCCCCATTCACACTGCCGTTTGCATGCGGGGTTCCTGCGCCAATTCTCCGCATCCGCCTTTGTGTGAAAGTTTCAGATGTGGCGAGGGGTGAAATTTCGCTGCGCCTCCGGAGGTATCAGAGGCGCAGTATTGGCGAACTGAGCTGGCGGCGCAGAGCGAGGGTGTGTCGATCTGATGGTGTTGGTGTCTGATAACTCTACAGATCCTTCACTCAACAAAATAAAGATAAATGTCCCACAAAGCAACGTTACAGGACCAAACAACAGGAACGTAGTAACTGGTCGTGTCTTTGGCAACTTATATGAGGAAAAAAATACCGCAGTTATTCGTGGATAAGTGTCTGTCAGCCTGCCGGTCCGACCGACTCTTCGTCACATTTCTGGCCGAAAAACAGCGTCTGTCCCCGGCAAAAAACTTTGACTCACCAAGTGTTTGTCGCGCGACGGTCAGTTACTGTTGTCATGGTGACGGTCAGCCCTCCCGACAAGACTCAGTGAACTTCGTGAACCCCGAGAGTGAAATAGTCAGACAGCGTCCAGTTTACTGATGGCGATTATGTAATTATGTAAATTATAGAAAAACGTAACTTTGTCACTTTCCAGGATGTTTGGTGGGTCAGGATCTCAATCACAACACATTATAACAGCATCCATATAATTATAAACAGACAGCTGGTATATGTTTAGATTAACGGGGAAACACCTTGAAAAAAACATACGTCATCATCATGACGTGGACCGTCACGCCTCCACATCACTACAGACAATGGTGCTAACATTGTTGCTGCGAATCTCTTTGGATATTTAAAATGTCTTCTTCACATTCCAATATTAAATATTCTTTAGAAATAAAGGTTTATTGATCTTTGAAAGGGTGTACTTGCATTATTTTGCCATTATCATTATATTAGTTGAAAAATGGTCTCAAAGCGACAATATTATCGTTTATCGCAATAATTTCTAGGACAATTTAGCGTCCAGCAAAATTTGTTATCGTGACAGGCCTACTCAAAGATATTTGAACTGTATAAAGAACAACAGCCATAGTCTTGCTATTGGATGCAAGTGCATATGGTAGTAACCTATATTAACAAGCTTTTGACATTTAAGATTCTTCCTATTCAGAGTGGTTGAACTTCTCTAGGACTGCAATTCATGTATCTAATTATAATTGGAAATGAGTACCTGGTACAGATAATGTACTTTTTACAAGTATGAATATTATATTAGTAAATGTCTTCATACTTCAAAGTACATGAAGAAAAATCTTCATTGGGTAGCTGACTGAAGTTTATTCATTCAAATGTTAAAAAAACTTTCAAGTTTGAGTTAATAGCTTTTGTTTAATTCTACTTCTTGTTGAATAATAGTTGAAGCACCACCAGTGGTATTGATAGGTACAGTCGTTTTGTAAGCTCCTATGTTTTAGCCGGGTTTTGTAATGTATGCCTGACAAAATCAGTCTCTGACTGGCTAGTCAACTTTCATTGGGCAGCCCTAGATATGCCAGTGTTTTATTTTCTGAAATGTGATTTAATTTGGTATTTATTAGTTTAATTTTCAGATACATTTTTAACATATATGAATATATAATGATGATAATAATAATGATAATAATAATAATAATAATAATAATAATAATAATATAATCATAACCATGATTTTAACCATTTAACATTAATTCAAGTACAATCAGAAATCAGAAATTCATGTATTTTACATCCTCTTCTCCTTTTCGTACGACATTTACATCTATAGTCACAATGACAATGCTAACATGCTGTTTCAAAGCAGGTGAAGGCGTAGTGATGACGCATTATCAACATCTGGTGGTTGCCTGAAAATAAGGAAGGAATTTGGGATGCGGTCTATTAAGGACGTTTTATTATTGGACACAGTGTTGGAGGTGTAGCCCCGCTCATTCCTATGAAAGCTGCTCAGTGGTGTTTTTAAGCCAAAAAAGCTTGACTTCCCGACTATGAAAATGCCTGGATTGCCGACCGAGCTGGCTAACTTCTGGTTAGCGCCTGGCTAACTTGAAGGGAGATAAAAATAATTTAATCATGCATGGACCAAATGGCTCAAATAATAATAGTGAAACGAGTCATTTCACGGGAGTTGGGACGTTCAAAAAATGTATCCACCGTTTTACAGACACTTCCTTCACAAGGGTTCTATTGTTGTTTTCTCTCCTGTTACAACTGTTTCCGGCGCATTTGTGACGTGAAACATGACTTCAGGTAAGTACAACGTTTTTTAAAAGCAGGTTGACCCTCTGCCAAGCTGACTCAGATTTTCAGGTCATCTGATGTAATTGGAGAAAAGTCCCTTACTGGCAGAATGCACTTTCGTGTGTGTAAGAATTGGGGACAGGCAAAAATGCTATGTTTGATTATGCTTTTAAAGGAGCTGTTCATTGATCTTCTAACCTGTGTGTGTTGCAGGTCTTCATCTCGCTCTTCATCCTACACAGGCTCTGGGTCGTCTCGTTCGCACAGCCGCTCCTCCTCGTTCAGCTCCTATTCCAGCCACTCCTCCCAGCGCAGCTCTTTCAGTGGCAGCCGCTCTAGGTACACAAATTGTGTGTGTATGTCTGCATGTATCTTAACTACACCTAGCTGTTGAATGTCATGTTCAGTGATTAAACACACAAAGAGTCTTTCAGCTACTTCTGTTCAACATACAGATGTTTTATGAAAGGTTTTTAGCCACTACAAGGATGTTACCATCCCTTTTGGGAACACACATACACTTTCAAACAAGAACATTATAACTTTCATGTTAAGTTGGCATCTGTATTAAACACCACATATAAGATAAACACCTTCTTAATTAAGACAATAAAGATATCTTGACCTTTTTAATGACATTGGGAATAGTGATGTGCACATGTTGTCATACTTAGTTATTGAAAATAACTGCTTGTAATAACTGCGGCAATAGATGAGTAAACTCTTAGAGAAATAGTCAGTAGGTTTAGAATATTGTCTTATTTGTTGTTTTTTGCGCAGAGTTGGATGAGAAGATCCAGATTACTTATATTTGTCTGTTAAGTATGTGCTAGAGCTAGGAGACTAGCCAGCATCTATCCATGGTTTTAAAAAAACAGCATCTCTAAATTACCATGGTATATCTTGTTTGTTTAATCCACATTCAAACAACAATGAAAACACATTTTGCAGCGGGGGTAAACGCTATTAATATTTAATATATTCAATATGCAATATATTCTTGAAGTACTTGAGGTAGCCAGTAGCAATCACTTCCTCCCTCTGGTTGTACAGCGGAGCTACCAGGGCACCCAGGGGGTGTGTCACAGGAGGACAGCTGAGAACATACACTTGGCCATGGGTCCCACCAATCTCCCTCCCTCTTGTTGTTCAGCAGACTACCAGGGCCACAAAAATCTTTGTTAGCATAACTGACGTGTTATTATTTCCTAACTGTATGTTCAGTTGTTGTCAGGTGTTAATGCATTGACGTGTTTTTCTCACACTTGGTTTGTAAAAATAAACTGACGGACAGTGAGCTGCAGTTTCCCCACCGGTAAACACAGCTGCAGTGTCTCTGGGTTCGTTAGTTGAAGCAGACAGGTGGGGTGGAAGCATCAGGGCAGCTCCCCCGCAGACAGCCATCCTGTTTGTTCCACCTAACTAGCCCAGAGACACTCTTGCAGTGACTCCAGAGGACCAGTGTCAATGTGAAGTGTTTCCCTGCAAAACTATAGCTCAATCACCCCTGAAAAGAGACATTACCAGAACTACTGTGTGAGTTAACAGTTTGAGTCAAACATAGAAAACGGAACCAAGAAGCCAATCAGTCAGAGGCAGAGTCGGGTGGGTGTTGTGAGAAGTGTTCTTGAGCAGTATGATTCCAGACTCTGCTGTTCAACAGAGCAATACAGTGACAAGGGGAGATGTAGAATGCATTTATAGTGACTTTCTGTGTTACATCCATGAATTTTACAAACAAAATAACCACGTGATATGCAAAGGGTTAAAAAAAATTCAATGTATCTTTACATCCCTACACACTCACTTTCTGCTGCTCTGACTTTATCATATTTATCAAATATTTTCTTCAGGAGTCAGTAGAGACCAAAAACAGTGCTAAAAGACGGTGAACATTGGACGTTCATTAGGTGGCCTGAAACATGACTCCATGTGAATAATAATCTTACTACATAACTGCTCGATGTATAAATAAGCTAGTGTATCCTAACAAGTTCACCATATCATCTTAAAAGGTGAAAATATGTCAGTATTATGATCACAACTTGTTTCTCCTGCCCCCAATTGGCCAAGGATAGTTATTTCAGGTGTGGTTGCAGCAGTATACCGTTTTCCAGGTATACTGTAGTATTAAAATGGACAGTTATCATACCGTGTACATTTGCCTGTCTACAGTATTGAATTCTAATGTATTTGTGGTGTTAAATCATGTGACGTGAATTAATCTTGAAATTAACAACACTTTCATGACCTTTGTTGAATTATAGGTCTCGATCATTTTCTACATCTCCCTCACCGAGTCCGGCTGCACCAAGGAATGCTAAGAACAAACCAGACGCTCCTCCTGTGTTAGCTAAAGGGTAAATCTTACATCCATTAAATCCATAGTCAGTCAAGCTTATATGATCTGCTTCCATCCTTGTTTCTCCCTTAAAAACATATTTCAATTAATGTTTTTTTTTTCCTCTGATGGTAAATAATGTTACTCATAGGGGACTTAGAATTATGTAGTTTGTGGTTGTTACCACATCACATTGCTTCATGCCTGTGTACTGAGTGTTTATTGATTATTAACTAGAAAATTGCATGTGCTGTGTTGTTGGCATGTTAGTAGTTAGCACATGCCTGCACATCACTGTCTGCATGCTTGAAAAACAAGAAGTGCCTTCTTCCTCCCTAAGCATGCCGCTGAAGCCAGGTGCCATGCCCCCTCCTCGCAGAGACAAACTTCCCATGAAGAAAGCTCCCAGTCCTCTTCCACCTGGTGGTCCGCAGGGCAGGCCTTCCAAACCCCTGCCAGAGGGAGGGAAGCCTCCCACCAATCCCCGGGAGCCTGGACGTGCAGGTGGTGGTGGAACAGGGAGACCCCTGCCCCCACGGGAACCTGGAAAACCTCCCAACCCAAGAGAAGACAGGCGGAAAGAACGGCAGCAGCGACCTCCTCGGAGGTAGGTGTCCCACTTTCAAGGTGTTGTTTTTTGAGGCGGGTGCTGTTAATGTAAAACAGGGTCCCCGCAGATCCTTAAAAAGTCTTAAATTCATTTATCTAAATTAAAGGCCTTGGAAAGTCTTAAATTCATTGAAATTGTCTTAAAATTGCTGAAAGGTCTTTAAAAATTGGTACTGGGGTAGAGGACTATTTTTCGCTGGACCACAGGAGCCACTGAATGAATGAGCGAGTGAACGGTCATTACCTTGCCAGTGGGTAGAGAAGTCGGGAGGTGACAGCGCGACTCACATCGGGTACTACTGACAGATAGTTAAACAATTTGTTTCCTTGTAGGAAGCCACTAGTGCTAACTTTAGCCTAGCAAGATAATTTTGCTGGCTCGGCCCAACCCAAGGAGACATCCCTGGTGTTAGTTGGTGCCTTTTTGCTGCCATTCACCATAGCTGATGGGGAAGTGCAAATTTAACGAGACCTGGCTGGAGAACGGCAACTTTTTTTGTGGCTGAAAGTCTGTAGATGGATAAGCGGACAAAGTTGGTTGCGCGTTTTTTTGTAAGAAGTCATTCAAACTTGCAGATCGTTGCTACCTGGTTTTATTTGATTAATCTATTCACGTATTATTCATTTATTTATTTTAATAATCTTGTTTTATCTTGTTTTACTTTATTTATGATTATTTTTTATTTCTTTACTTATAAACAGTTATAGACTTTTAAACCTCTTTTAGTATTTTATCATTCTTAGTTAGTTTTAGAGTTTTATTATTTTATCTTTATTTTATTTATTTTACTGCCTCTAGTGTCTCCTCAGTGAAATACATCGATGATAGCGTTTCCTCGGTTCCGCAATACCTGTTGTTAGTGCCCTGTTTCATTTATCACTATTTAGTTATTTATTATTACTCACTTTTTATTTTTTCCTGTTGGGTTTTAAGTAGCTGGGTGTGTGCGTGTGCGTGTGTGTGTGTTGGGGGGGGCTGTGGTTTTTTTTAATTGTTGCTGCTGCTGTTTTTAATTTCTGTAAAGCACTTTGAGCTACATTAGCATGTATGAAAAGCGCTCTACAAATAAAGTTTGATTGATTGATTGATATGAATAACAGACTGTTGATAGGGACGCAGTTCTATCCTTTACTGGAGGTTCACATCCTGTCATATTAAGCCATGGAAAGAGGTCTGGAAATGTAGCCTACTGTAATATAGGGCATGCATTGTCTGGTTGCTAAATTTCCCTTTGGGGTTATAAAGTAACTTGGGGTCTATCTGATCTGATAGCCTGTTTACTTTTGTAAATCACAGATATTGTGCCACCACCTCCTGTTATTAGTCTAATGTGCAAAATGCTGATTGTCCCACTTCTCCCAGTCATTTTATCAGTCATAGTTCCAGTTTACAAACCATCCCTTTGATCCTATAAAACATTTATTGATAAATAAAAACTGGGATCTGACTAGCTGTCCTCCTAGCTTTCCTATCAACAAATTGGTTAAAAAGCTCCAAAAAATGATCTTTGAAAAAATATTTTTTGACTGAAAATCTTTTTGATTAATTACATCACAAAATGAATTTGATATATGGCAGAAATCAGGAAAAGGATCAAAATGCAGATCTGGTGAGACCTGTTACCGGAACAGAAACCTCTTTGAGGCATTCTAAAGGCGTGTCATTTCATGTTTTTTTAAAGGAAAGCAGGAAACTTTTTTGCTGTCCAATAACTATATATAGATAAGTAGTAGACCATGTTGAAGACCAAACAGAGTACTACTAGCTTCAGACATTGATCATAACAAACTCACTAGCAAACTCAAATGCTCAAAAACATTAATGCTTTTTACAGTGTACCTACAGCCAGAGCCATACACCTGCCCTGTCAAAGCAGGAAAAGCATGTGTGACTAATAAATGTAATAATAGCTCCATTTCACTTTAAGTCCCAGTAAGTGTAATGTTATTGTCTCACTAATGTTATTTCCTGTGTTCAAAAAGACAACATTTCATAACTGTGAGAGAAATCTACACAGAATGCTATAAAGCAGGGGTGTCAGACTCAAGGGCCATATGCTGCCCAGCTTGACCTCAGGAGGGCCGGGCCAAAAGTCATAGCATAATAACCGATATATAACAACATCAACAAATTATTCCTTTTCTTTTAGTACATTTTACGTTAAAAAAAATACTTACTGAAAATGTTTACAATTAATGAACAATCCATCTACAAACAGCCTGTCTTATGAAAAGTCAATGTATGTCCAAGTTTCTCCATTTATTCAGTCTCAAGATCCTTGTATATACACACATAATCACAGATCACAGTGGATCTTCAAATGCACAAAAAACTGTAAGAAAATAGTGCAATTGAAATATTGTGTACTACTTCAGTTCTGCACATTCAGTCCATCTGAAACTACGAGGGCTATCGAACTATTGGTGCTGTTGACTGAGAGCATCTCTGAGCCACGGGAAGCCACAGAGGAGCAGAACGACCAACTCAATCAGGAACGTCACCCTGCTGGCACTTCCTGGTAATAGGTGCTCGGTGCTAAGACGTGTTTTGTGCAGCAGCGTGACTGAGAGGCCTTCTATCCTAACACTAACCCTGGAGGGTTTATTTCATCGAAAGAAGAGCAACAAACAGCAACTGACTCTTGGATATGATGTTGGCAGTTAATGTTTCTGCAAACTACAGATATATCCAAGGTTGACATTTGTACCAAAATTGTCATACCAGCCGCGAGTGTAGCTGCTACTAGCTTGGTAATTACACACAGACAAGCAGACACACTCACACTCTCAAGCTACTATGCCTACCACGCCATGTGAAGACTGCACAGTCCTTAATAAAGCAAATAAAAAGATTGCTGACCTGAAAGAGGACATCCGTAGGCTCTCTGATGAACTGAAAAAGAAGGACTCACTCCTGTCCAGTTTCATGGAAGTGGCATCTGAGCAGTCCAAACAAATCATTTCCCTCAACGCAACCATCCGGGACACCGTTCACTGGGACCCTGCCACCAGCCTTCGACTTTCCTCCTGCTCAACTCCTAACCATCAGGAGTCTTGGGCCGAGGTGGTGGTCCGTGGTAGGAACAGTCGGACGGCCCGGTCTGCCTCGCCACCTCACCTGGACCTCTCCAACCGCTACACGGTACTGTCCGATGACGCCACGGCCCACCCAGGTGACCCAGCTGTTGCCCCGGCTGCTCCGACTCGCCCTCGTCTAGGCCCATCGCCGAGAACGACGCCTGCCGACACTGTCAATGCACCTCTACGGGAAAACAGTGTTCAGGCAGCCTGCCACTCTGCTGTGAGGCTGGATAAACGGCCGTTGACCGAAGCAACAGCGTCTTCTCGCTGTAAAATGTTAAAGGACGCCGTACTCAGACGGTCTGGATGTCTTCCTTGCCCCGAGCCGAGAGGGGGTCCTCATTCCCCCTCCACATCACCCACCTGCCCAGGCTGCCCACCTCCAGCCGGAGACCACCAGCGTGCAAGCAGGTCGCGCTCTCCCAGGCCATAGGAGTCCACAGCCGTCACCTCCCCGTCTTCGTCCCCTTTTCTCCCCGACCACACTGATAACCGGGGACTCCATCATCAGGAATATCCGCTTCTTCAATGCTGTCACTCACTGTTTCCCTGGAGCCACCGTACCCGATATCCTGGAGCAGCTCCCGGGACTGTTGCTCTCACTCCCCTCCTCTATCAGCCGGGTGATAGTTCACGTAGGGACCAACGACTTGGCTCGTCAGCAGTCAGAGCTGACCAAAAAGGATTTTAAGGATCTTTTATGCTTTTTAAGTTGTACAATCCGCTGCACGTGTCTGACTATTTACTTCTTCTTCTTCTTCTCCGTCCCCTCCCTCAAACACTGCTTTTCAAGCTTGCCCATCTTCAATTAACAACACTGCAGTACGAAACAACAGTATCGCGATCAGAAAACAACGGACTTATAAACTTTTTCAGACTGTAAATCATGCGAAGGTGCTCTGGGACCCGAATGTAAAACCTAAAGGAATTTTTGGTGGACACTTAAATATAAGGAGTATTGTCTCAAAAACGGAGCAACTTGAACATTTATTGTTGGAATCTAACCTTGATTATCTGTGCCTATCTGAAACGTGGTTAACTCCAACAACTCCTTCTAGTGTCTACAGCATCGCAGGTTATAGCGTTTTTAGACTAGATCGTAAAAAAGGGAAGGGTGGTGGGGTTATGATTTATGTTAAAGAAGGGATACAGTGTAAACAAATGGATTTGCCCTGCCATACCTTAGAATGTGTAGGGGTTAATATTACACTCTCCCCAGAAATGTCCTTTAATGTTATTGTTTTGTATCGACCTCCTAATGAAAAGGACATGTTTTTTAATGATTTATCTGGTATTCTGAAAAAATGTAATGGCAAAGAAGTGATCCTAATGGGAGATTTCAACCTGAATTGGCTGGACAAAACACGCAGAAAGAAATTAAAGGATATATCCACTAAATTTCAGTTGACTCAGATGATAAAAAACCCCACAAGAATAACAAGATCCTCAAAAACATTGCTGGATCTAATTTTTACAAACAGAGTTGATCGTATATCAAAAACATATAATTTAATAACAGGTATGTCAGACCATAATCTCACCTTGGTAGCGAGGCAGCTGTCCAAGTTGAGGTACAAACACCAAAATAGAATGGCGGGTAAGAAACATGTCTCTTTGATTCCAAAGAAAGATATAGAGCATTTTAAGAATGATGTCAAGAAAACTAAATGGGAGGATATAGGTAATAATGTGAGCTGTGAGCAGGCCTGTGTGGATTTGATATCAACATTTAGTACACTTCTGTCTAAATACACTAAAACAGTGCTTGTCAAGCAAAGTAAACAAACTTTACCCTGGTTTAATGACACCTTATCCCACCTAATGAAGACAAGAGATGCAGCACTAAAAAAATCCTTAAAATCTGGCTTGGAAACAGATCGCCTGATATTTAAAAGCCTTAGAAATAAGGTCAGAGGGCAGCTTTGAAAGGCAAAAGCCAATTTCTTTCTTGAGATAATTAAACAAGCAAAAGGAAACTCTAAACTGTTGTGGAAAGGCATAGATCAACTCAGTGGAAGAGCTCGCCCTGAAAGTGCCCCTATAGAACTTAAATTAAATGGTAGCATACAGACTGACAGTTTAGCTATTGCAGATGGTTTTAATGATTACTTTCTCAACTCTGTTATAGAATTGGGAGGTAATCTCCCTCCAATACAACTCCCTATTGTTCCAACTAATGAGGCAAATGCCATGTTTTTTAAAAATGTAGATGAAGCAAAGGTAAATAAAATTTTATCATCGTTGTCAAATTCAAAGGCCAAAGATATTTGGGGAATTGATACTGTTTGTCTTAAAAAACACAAGAATGTCCTAACTACCTCCATCACTCAAATTATAAATTTGTCACTGAATGAAAACATATTTCCTAGCACTCTGAAGACTGCCATTGTGACTCCTGTACATAAATCAGGTGACAGACAGGAAGTGAGCAACTACAGACCGATCAATATACTTCCGGCTATCTCCAAAGTTATTGAAAAGACAGTTGCTGAACAACTGGTAGCTCATTTAAATAAAGAAAACCTACTGCATCCTATGCAGTTTGGGTTTAGAGCAAACCATTCTACCGAAACTGCATGTTGCTACTTCCTAGAAGTCATTAAAAGCAGCCTTGATAAAGGAGGGGTGGTGGGTGCCTTATTTCTAGATCTACGAAAAGCATTTGATACAGTTGATCATTCAGTGCTTCTCTCAAAGCTGTCATCATTTAAACTTTCAGTTAATGTATTAAATTGGATCCAGTCCTATCTACTCGGCCGCTCTCAGTGTGTGCGGATTAATGATAAAACATCGTCTTTAAAAGCCTGTGTGTTGGGTGTGCCGCAGGGTTCCATCTTAGGACCGCTGCTGTTTAGCGCATACATTAATGACCTTCCATCTGTGTGTGATGGAGTAGGGACCCTGATGTATGCGGACGATACGGTTTTGTACACTACTGGGAAAGATCCTGAAGAAGTGGCTGCTAAGTTGTCAATGGCAATGGAAAAAGTTACACAGTGGCTTCAGTATTCCCGTCTCACCCTAAATACTAATAAAACAGTAACCATGTATTTCTCAAACAAGCAACGAAATACGGTTTTTCCAAATATTTATGTCAATGGAGAAATAATAAAAAATGTTAATGAGTTCAAATACCTGGGTGTGATATTAGATCCCACTCTCACATTCAAAAGCCATATCAAAAAAATTAGCCATACACTAAAATATAACTTATCAAACTTTAGAAACATCAGGAATTCATTAACTGTTGAAGCCTCTAAAACTTATTTCAATGCCATGATTTTGTCTCATTATAATTATTGTATGTCCTGTTGGTCTCAGGCAAGTACATCTGTCTTGAATCCCATCAGGTCACTCCACAAGCAAGCCCTGAAAATCTTAGACAGAAAATCACGACAGTACCATCACTGTGAAATACTTAAGAAATATAAAATGCTTAGTTTCGATAACTTAATGATGTATTCTGATGTCCGTTTAGTGTACAAAATAATCCATAATGTTGCTCCTCCCCCATTGAAAATCTTTGTTAAACTCTGTTCTGAACACTCCATCAGAGCTTCAAGATCTGTCTCAAGTGGAGATTGTAACATGCCTAAGCGTAGCTCTGCCTTTGCCCAATCTGCTTTTTCTTTCAAATCTGTTAAATCGTGGAACAATCTCCCAACTAATCTGAAACTCTGTACAGACTTCAACGTTTTTTCCCGGGACATCAAAAAATGGATCCTAAGTAACCAGTCATGTCAGCATTAATCTTAAACCTAAATTATTTTTAACTTTGTCAAAGAATGAAGTATTTTAATAACTGTATGTTTCTATTTCATTCTGATATGAAATATGTTTTACACCTGTTAGCAATGAGTGTTAGTGATGTGTGAGTGGGCGTATATACGCATATCTGTATGGATGTTTGGTCTGTTATGTAAGTTGACAATTTTTGTCCTTTCTTTTTTTGTTCTTACTCACCTGCCCAGGGACTACGGATGGAAAGTAGCTAGTAAGCTAAATCTGGTACAAAGCATCTTCTCTCATCTCGAGACTTATGTTATTTTGTACATTGTCCCTGATACAAATAAACTTATTATTATCTCACTATCATTGTATGTAGAAAAAAAATCACAGATCACAGTGGATCTACAAAGGCACAAAACAGAAGTCGTATGCATTATAGAACTTAACAATAAAAACAGCCTTAAACTACTGTGAACAGAACAAATTATTTTCCATACATTTCTACTCCAGTAATGCTGACGTCACTACACTAACTACACTGGAAGCTATTGAGGAGGCAGGTTGTTATCTCCTGCATTACAAACTTTGTTCAGGTCAGAATGAAGCCACTGACACAGTATTTTACATGAGGTGGGCTATATGCTTTAACTTGCCCCAGAAATCTTTACAAGTGCATCAATATTAGGCATCAGATCTTGAGTAGTTGCCAGTTTCATAATGTTATTTAGGTGCTTATGTGTAACCCTGGCATGCACTTTATTTTTATTCATGCTCAGGACAGAAAAAAGCCTGGTCACATAGGTAAGTGGTCCCAAACATCCACAAAACTGTCAAATTGGGATTAGGCTTTCCGCCGATCTCATCGGCTATATCGGATCGGCCGATATTTTGCATTTTATGCAATTTGTGAGATTGGCTGTAATGTCTTAATTTGCCAATCCGATCAATGACGTCATTGTCGTGCTGAAACTCCCCGCAGATGCTCCCGTTGCATAGATTGCAGACGGCCTGTGTCCCACCCGTCCCACCCACTCCGAAGAAGCTCCACACCAGAGACACGCCTGCCTGAACCCGACAGCTAGTTTTGAGCCCTGTCACAATGTGACGGACAATAATGTTTTTTTAATCTTGAATCATTAGCTGTTGGATTCAAACACACACGCCGGCGGTGCGGGACCCCCCCCAAAGTGAACAAGACAGACACAACCCAAGCCACCCACAATCCGTGCAACACTAGAGTACCTCGTGGGGGAGCATCTGCAAAATGCCCCAACACAACAAATTTAATCAGCCACCTGGATTCAAGAAACGGAGCGTGGAAAAAGAAAAACAAACACCGAAACGGATGCTAAAGCAACTTACTTTAGACAGTACCCGTCCGTATAGCCGTGACAGAGAGAAGGCAAGGGGTGGCACAAGGAAACTTATGGAGTTTATCGTGCTGGCCGACCTGCCATTTAATATTGTGGAGAACCCCGCATTTCGACGTTTGCTGGCATACTTTGATCCACGCAGTAAGTTGTTGCGCCCATTATTTCTGTCTCAAGTTATTTTGGTTTGACCTGACTGAACTTTGAACTTATGTCTGGCCAGTCCTTGAATGCCCTCTAGAGGTCATTGATGATATACCCTTGCATCTCTGTCAGTTTGGGGCATGGCAAAGATTGTTAAACATTGGAAAAAATGCTTGAGAATACTTTTGTTGATACTCAGTAAACAGTACATAAGTATATACAGTAAATTAACAAGTTATTTAAATACACATATTGCTCCCTCACGTGATGTGATCGGTGATCGGTTTATTTAAACTCACTGATCGGTTTACTTAAACTCACTAATCGGTGATCGGTGATTGGCCCCAAAAATCCTGATCGTGTAAAGCCTATTTGGGATACCTTGGTAAGAGATACTGATAAAATGTGTCCTTTAAAACTGAATCACACTGCATGTCAGTTACCTCAAGTTGGATGTCAACCAGCAGATCTGAAGCCTTGACTGCAGCCTTTTTCACACAGAGATTCCATATTATGGCCGCAACCAAGTCTCGCCTTTATGCCACCTTTGCTTGTTCACACTGAACCAAGCAGCTCTAGTGTGTCGTTTCATACAGCATGCCGGAGGCATGATGGTACACATCAGAACGTTGAGATCTGTGTTTTATTTTCACGTTTTCACCTGTAAATCTAAACATGTATCAGGCAACTAGGGCTGGGTGATCTTGATCATTTTCATGATAAAATTTTCCACGATAACGATGATAATTTTATGACATTTATTTTCGATAGTTATTTTTGAGGCTGTTTTCCTTTACCTAGAAAACACTACATCAACAGCCAATCGCACAGCAGAGAAACAAATGCATGTGGTTGATACATGTTTCCGATCCCTCCCACTCACAACTGCTCAGAATGACAAGAAAAGCCAACACAAGAAAATGAGCGGTCTGACTAGCGAAACCGAGTGCGAGAAAGAAATTGTACCGAAGAAAGGTCATACCACTTCGGTTATTTGGAAATAGTTCGGCTACCTGAAGTCTGACAAAGGACAGACCGGCATTAGGTGAAAAATGTGTCGGCGACCAGTCCTCAGCAGAACTGGAAACACCACCAACCTCTTGCATCATCTCAAAAGGTGTACCGCCCCAAACAGTACTCCGAAAGCATGAGTTAGCGCTATCATGCTAGCGTGAGCCTCCCCTCAAGTAGCCAACAGCCCAGCCCCACTGCTTCTACTAGTCAACAATTAAAAAAAAAAAAAAAAACAACCAACCATTGCCGCTGCTTTTTCCTCCATTGCCCCATATGAAAAGAAACTGAAGCAACACAAAGACAGAACCAGCGCAATTACGTACTGTAATGTAAAGTTGGAGGAGCAGCTCAGAGATGTCACTGCTAATATGTGGTCTGGTCGCACGTCCGAACCACATCAGGTCTTACAGAACAGGAGGCATTAAAGCTGAACTGAACAACTACCTGCAAGCTCAAGAATGTGCAATATTCAAAGAATACAGTAGCATAATCAGACTCAACATTTACCTTTTTATTTTATTTCCTTTAATCAATGTTCAGTTCAGTATACTACCTCTAAAATGTTTGAGACACGTTTGAAACAAGCAGTTTGTTGTACATATTCATCATTTTATTTATTCAGTGTTTAATATAAAGCCATGTGCTTGGTTGGTTCTGTTGAATGTTTGTCACCTATTCATTCTGACAATAAATAGTTGTATTTTATAAACCATAATTAACCTTCTAGTTTGTTTTGGGTTTTACTTTATTGACATCAATTGATATAAAAAAAACATATCGTGATAACAGTTTTGGCCATATCGCCCAGCCCTACAGGCAGCTCTTTATAATATTATGGATGCTGTTATAATGTGTTGTGATTGAGATCATGACCCACCATGCATCGTTGAAAGTGACAAAGATAACTTTTTTGCTGTAAATGACATCACATAATCGGCATTAGTTAATAACGGACCCTGTCTGGCTCTCACTCATGAGGAGGGATGCTGTTTTCTGGGGAAAAGTATTGCTTTGTGGGTTGAAGTGTTGACTTTCCTATTTTATTTGATGAGTGAAGGATCTGTTTAGGTGTCAGACTGTGAACACCATCAGACCGACACACCCCTGCCCCGTGCTGCTGGCATTTCCATTCACCCAGACGCCGTCTCGCCTCTGTTACTACCTCCACTGGACCATTCCACCTCTGTAACTTTCACACAGACGGCGAGGTAGAATATCAGAGCAACATTTCCACCTTGAAAAGGCTGTGTGAATGGCGAGCAGAAAACTGTGAACTCTGTCTCAAGTTCACACCTGGAATTGTTGCTGAAACTCCCACATCAATCCCTTAATTATGTCTTTGTAGCGATCCATATGAGTCCACGCCGACCTGGTCCAGCGGTCCGACAAGAGAGCTGAAAATGTAATTCGCTGATGTAGTGTCAGTCATCAGCACCAGCTCGATAAACTCCTCAGTCAAAGTCGAGGTCTCATCAACGCCGCTGATGAATATGGCCAACTGAGCAACATCTGTAATGTCCGTGCTCTCATCAGTTGCAACCGAAAATGCAACAAATGACTTAACTTTGTCCATAATTTGCTGGTCCACATCTCCAGCAAGCTCTGAAATCCTTTCTGCCACTGTTTCTTATCAGGCTGATGTTGGCAAAAACCTGCCACTTCTCGGTGGGCACAAAGTTTCCGCCACCTTGTGCAAACCTTTCTTCACAAACTTGCCATCTGATTATGGCTTTGAAGTGGATGCTATTTTGTTAGCAATAAAGTAGCTAGCTTTCACAGCTGCTTCGCTCACCTCTCGACTAAGAATAAAAATAGACTGCTGTTTCTTCAAACTAGCCAGCAATTCTTGCAATTTCTCCGCTCGCTCTGCCCGTTGTCCCTAGAAGTTATTGTAATTCTCAGCATGATGAGTCTGATAGTGGCATTTAAGGTTGTATTCTTTCAGCACAGAACTGTGCCATGACCACACCCAAGCACACTGGTTTCCCGTTTACCTCCATGAAAAGATATGAAGTGGTCCATTTTTCTTAGAAAACCCGACACTCTGTATCAATGACACTTTACACCGGCGACTCCTGCATGCAACATTCAACTAGCTTAATGTGTTGTTTTGTTGTGTAGCAGGTCAGTGAGGGGTTTTCAACACTCTTTATAGGACAGCGCCCCCCCAGTGGACAGATAGGAGAAGTGCACGTCATTGTGAAATAGGATTTTCTTTTTTCTCAATATTCACACTTTTCAATATCATCCAAAGGGCTGGACTGGATCCCTTGGCGGGCTGGTTCCGAACTGTCTCAGTACAGATATCACGGTCTGGTGCACGCAGTCATACAACGAACACATCTGACTGTCATATGACTAAAGCATATGTACTAGGGATGCAACGGTAGAGTTTTCCCACAGTTCGGTATGCATCACAGTTTTTGGGCCACGGTAACGCTACGGTTTCGATATCTTAAAATAAAACTACTCACACTAGCAAAGGCAATATTGCATGTAAAAATAATTAAAAGCAGATATAGTCAAACCACAAACTTTATTATAAAAATTTAACACTTATCTTAATTGCCTTCCATAAAAAAACATATGCAGTATCCAATCAAGTTAAACAGCAAACATGATTGTAGTATTGTATTGTACTGTATTGTATTGTATTGTTTGCCTTTGTGTATTGAACCTAACAGGGCATATTGAACGGTTCAATAAAATATTGAATATTGTTGCATCCCTAATATGTACATAGTTGAAATATTAGAGACCACAACTTCTCCCCATTATTTTTAAGCAGATGTAGAAAGATATGAAAGCAGGATGGGCCAAAAACATTCTTGAAGCAGTTAGCATTTACATCACGTTTGTTTTTTTATCAGTCCTGCATAAAAATATGACCGAGAGTAGGGGTGGGCGATATGGCAAAAATATCATATCGCGATTTTTAAAAAATAAAATCACGATTTCGATTTTATCACATTCTTAAATCAAAAAAAGAAAAACAGACAATTTAGGCCAAGAACCTTTCTGAACAGATTTTAATGTAAATAGTTGCAGTTTTGCCAACATGTGCAAACAACGTAAACATACTAAAAGTTAAACAGCAACACTCTGATAAAGTGCACTCTTGCAACATAAAAAGTAGCTTTCAATAAACATGAAAGTAAAATATCAATGAAGACATTACTGTTTGTTTTATTCAACACAGTCATTATAATAGGATTTAAGTATATCAAAACACTAAATAGCTTATTGAAAAGGGTCAAATAAGTCCGTCAGTGGTCGGAGTATCCGGCGGGGGGGGCGGGGGGGTCGCGGGAATTTGAACACTGTACAATTAGCGCATTTAACGTTTATTAGCGGCCAAGCGCGACCTGTGTGTGTGTGTGTGTGTGTGTGTGTGTGTGTGTGTGTGTGTGTGTGTGTGTGTGTGTGTGTGAGAGCGCATGCACCCGAGAGAGGCGGCAGGTTGAGGGGCTAACTGGCAGAAATGAGAGATGGTGAAACGCTGTTTTTTTTAAAAGCAACCAACTCCTCCGTTTGGCTTTCAGCCATGGCTCTCCATGCGGCTACCGCTACACACATAAACAAGGAGGCGGGTAAGAAAGCGTGTCACTGCCCGTAATTCGCTATGATTGGTCGGTCAGGTTGACGACGTAATACATTTGGTGCGTCGGTGCATCAGCATAGAACTGCAATTTATAGAATGTGCCCTAGAGTCGATCCCTACGATCTCTGCACTTTGGCAGATTGTCTACACATTCTAATCCTTCACGATCTAATATGAGTGTATGTTCAGTGTTTGCTGCTTAATGAACTACCAAGCAAGGTGAAGCCGCTTCTAGTTTCTACGTTCAGCATTTTAAAAGTTTGACAGCTTCTTGTGGATTTAGTCTTTGTCACTTTAGCTGCCATTCATGCAAGAACAAGACCCCCGAAGGAGGCTACGTACATTACTGACGTAGTTGCACTCAAGACCAAAAAAGATGATGTATTTTGAAGATGGACAAATTTACATTGCTTCTTGATTTTCTCTCGCTTGTCATCTAAACATGCGAGGTCTCACCGGTCACAAGCACGGTTCTCAGCATACATAGACCATAAAATTATCTGTGGTCAGTCATATCGACATGATGCCAGCATTTCACTAGAGTTTCAATGTTTATATCTGTCATATGTGTCACAGATATGATGAAAATGGCAATACACATGCTTGTGAGCAGTTCAATTCCAATTGGATATAAGTGACCTAACATAACCTTTTAGATCCATTGTTTTTAGTTTTTATGTTGTCCTTGCAGACCTGTTTTTACTGCCTATACCTCCACACCCAACAGTGTCTATCCAAAAAAGCACTGAAAAAAATGCTCTTTTATTATCACAAAATCTGATTATAAAATGGTCTCCGTCAATTTACTAAAAATAGCTTGCCTAAGCATCGTTCGTCAACTCTTTTTGAACTGCTATGTTTTCAGGGAAAATAATCAAGTCAAAGATGTTATTGTATGTTGAGTTTCATTTTGTCATGTTATACTGAAACCTGATTAGGAGATCTTACAATGTTGTGTAAGCACAGTGTGGGCATACTGTGTGGATGTTGTGGTAATAGTTAATGGTGTGAGTGGGGGAATGTTGGCATGTAGGTAGGGCTGGGCAATATGGCCAAAACTGTTATCACGATATGTTTTTTTTATATTGATCGATGTCGATAATTATCACGATATGCAGTATATTTAACAATAATAATGTTGAATTGACAGTTTTAAGAATATTTTCCTTAGGACAGAACCCAAAACAAACCAGAAGGTTAATTATGGTTTATAAAATACAATTATTTATTG
Organism: Pagrus major; assembly: GCF_040436345.1. Lineage (NCBI taxonomy): Eukaryota > Metazoa > Chordata > Actinopteri > Spariformes > Sparidae > Pagrus > Pagrus major. Next base: position 25,525,690 of record NC_133222.1, on the reverse strand, counting down.
TCAGAATGAATAGGTGGCAAACATTCAACAGAACCAACCAACCAAATGGCTTTATGTTAAACACTGAATATATGAAATGATGAATATGTACAACAAATTGCTTGTTTCAAACGCATCTCAAACATTTTAGAGGTAGTATAACATTGATTAAAGAAAATAAAATAAAGAGGTAAATGTTGAGGATGATTATGCTACTGTATTCTTTGAATATTGCACATTCTTGAGCTTGCAGGTAGTTGTTCGGTTCAGCTTTAATGCCTCCTGTTCTGTAAGACCTGATGTGGTTCGGACGTGCGACCAGACCACATATCAATGGTGACATCTCTGAGCTGTTTTTCAACCGTGCTTATAGGCATCATATCTTTAGCGAAGCAGTACGTAATTGTGCTGGTTCTGTCTTTGTGTCGCTTCGGCTTCTTCTCATATGGGGTAATGGCTGAAAAAGCAGCGGCAACTGTTGGTTGTCGAACTGAAATTTGACTAGTAGAAGCAGTGGGGCTGGGCTGTTGGCTACTTGAGGGGAGGCTGATGCTAGCATGATAGTGCCAACTCATACTTTCGGAGTACTGTTTGGGATGGTACCTTTTGAGATGATGGAAGAGGTTGGTGGTGTTTCCAGTTCTGCTGAGGACTGGTCGCCGACCCATTTTGCACCTAATGGTGGTCTGTCCTTTGTCAGACTTCAGGTAGCCGAACTATTTCCAAATAACCGAAGTGGTATGACCTTTCTTCGGTACAATTTCTTCGTCTTTGTCAGTTTCCTCGCACTCGGTTTCACTAGTCGGACCGCTCATTGTCTTTTGTCGGCTAGACACACAGGTGGTCACCGTCATTCTGAGTAGTTGTGAGTGGGAGGGGCCGGAAACATGTATCAACCACATGCATTTGTTTCTCTGCTGTGCGATTGGCTGTTGGTATTGTGTTTTCTAGGTAGAGGAAAACAGACTCAAAAATGACTATCGAAAATAAATGACATAAATTTATCATCGTTATTGTGGAAAATTTTATCATGAAAATGATCAAGATCGTTTTATCGCCCAGCCCTACATGTAGGCATGTTTGTTAAATGGGCTCACATAGGCGATGTGAATAGTGGATGACATTGTTTACAAGGCAACTCTGCAATGAACACAACATTTGCATATTTTTGTTTATATGTGTCATCAGGTTGTACTGCAGGGGTGTACCACAGCTGTATATTCTGGGGGAAGACCATACATACTGTGTGTGTGCATGAGGGAGTGGGTGGATGGCAAGAGGAAAAACTGAATGTGTGTGTGTGCGTGTGTGCGTGCGTGCGCTACATCAACCAAAGAGGAAGAACATTTAAAGGCCAGCAAACAGTAAGGGTGTGTAAGACTGTTTTCATCTGTGTGTGTGTGGGTGCGAGTGTGGGCAGAACAGGTCACACAGTGGGAATTATCCCGGAAAACCAGTTTTTAATCCATTTGTATTTACTTCTCTCTGAACGTCAGATATGATATTGGTTAGTGATACTTGCCTCGGGCAGTTGGATGGGGTAACATTCTGAACATATTTGAGGAGACAAATGTAGTGTGTCAACGTTTTCATGCAGTCTTTTACCACAAAATAAATATTAGTTCTCTGTTTCCAAGTGCTGTGTCAGTTGTAAAAATACTGATGTTTATAGAGCCTCATGATGGCTCCTTCCCTGAAGTTTCAAAAGCGGGAAAAGCAGCATGGCCCTGCACGCCGATACTTGTGATTTTATTCATTCTGGCAGGTTGGACTCCCTTTAAGCCTGTGTCGGTAAGTCATCCCCACTTTAAAGTATCATAATTCGGGATGCACAATAATTATCGGCCTGGTAAATTATCAGCCTGATAAATTATCGTCCCGATAAAGGTACATTTTAATTATTATTTATTATTCCAATTAGGGCTTGGCAATATGGCCTAAAAATTTAATCTCCGATTTTTTTTTTCCCCTTCTTAAAAACAAACTACAAATGACAAAGAAATTATTCAAAGTATTGCTTTTATTTTAATTATTTTATTGTAAACAAAATGCCCCTGCCATTGTCAACAGTGCACCTTCAAACTCATACACAGGACACACACACAGGGCATTTAGACTCTTATCTATAGCGGTGTGCAGTCTGTGTCCAAAGCACTGGAGGTTTGGCCACCCATTGTCTTTGAAAGCTTTGATCATGTTGGTGCTGCTGTCTGTTGTCATACAGATGTGTCCGTCTTCAGCAAGGTTCCAGGAGCTCAGAGCATCTTTAAGCCCCTGGACAATTATGTCACTCTGTGGTCTTTGGGGAAACTTCCCAGAGCCCAGTTGTCGTTGATAAAATGGAATGTCAAACTCATGTAGGGCTGCATGGTTCGGCTGGACCATAGGGTGTTGTAGTGGAATAAAATGACACCCCCTCCAGCTCTCTAGCGATCTTTTCACATGTATATTTGTACAGGTGAGGCAAGGCAACTTCGGCAAATACTTGCAGCTTGGTGTCAAAAGTTACAGCATGTGAATAAACCCGGGCTTTTCCACTGTATATAGGCACCATATCTTTAGCAATATGCAACGTGACTGCATCAGTAATAGCTGTCCACCGGGCCCCTTTCCTGTCATACGGGATACAATGAGAAAATGATTCCACTAATGTTGGCTGCTTTTTAGGGGGTGTTTGTACTATGGGGTACTATGAAGTACGGGAGCCCATGGGGAACGGTGGTGGAGGAAGTTAAAGAGAAAACAGATTTTCATTTTTTAAAAATCTTCCTTGACCACAAGGTCAAATTAATCAATAAAATTGATTTACCGCCCAGCCCTAATTCAGATATTGAAGTTATATCTGATAATCCCCCTGATACAGTAGATGGCACTGTGCCACCTAAAAATTGGTTTGCTATCTGCCACTTACACAGAGAAGAAGGAAGAGAAGAGAAGGAGGAGTAGAATGACAACAAGCACCACTCACTAGTGGTTCAAAGATGTCCCCCATATGGACGGGTTTTAAAATTTCAGAGGAAGACAACATGGTTGATCAACGACTGTGATTGGTCCGCTTGGAAGCATCACATTTTTCTGACTTCTCCTCTGGTGCTTAGTGGTGGTGCTAAAAGAGGGATGACACATTTTTGTAGGCCAAACCCGGAAGTTGGCATTGCCCTGGTTCCCTCAACAAAAAGCCAATGGGAGTTTTTAATTGGATTTTGGATTACGACCGAAAACAAGCGCTGTCGAAAACACATGCTTATGATACGTACACCTTTTGTTCAGCAAGATAATCTCCACAGATGAACACCACTTTTGTGATTTTCAAAGTGCAGCAGAAGGATCTCGACCAGTCGCATCTGCCGAGCAGCCAGCCAGACCAGCAGGACAAAACGAAAGCGCTGCAACCGCCCAGGAGGAGAGGGAAGAGAGCCGGCATCAGAGCCAAGCTAAGCTAATGGACCGAGAGCACAAGAGTAGTTCCTCTACCAACTCTTCTTCTGGCTAATGTCCGGTTGCATTAGAATAAAGTGGATGAGGTGCGACTGAGGCTCACACAGCAACTGGAAATCAGAGACTGCTGTGCGAACATTTTCACAGAGATGTGGTTAACCCCTAACATCCCAGATCAAGCTATTGCACCGGATGAGCGGATCTTGTTCAGCGCTGACAGGACACAGGACCCCGGTAAGAGGGGCGGAGGTGGGATTCTGTGTCTACATAAATAATGCTTGGTGACTTGATGAATGGACGGCTCTTTTCAGAGAAAAGCTGTCTTTCGGTCAGGTGACAAGGAAGCATACATCACAGCCAGAGCAAGACTGAAAGCTGGCATCAAGTCACAAGCAGACCCCAGAGAGTTCAGATTGTTATGATTGCACTCCCAGACATCAAGAGAACTATATTGTCAAGTATGCAGACGACACCACCATCATCAGCTGTATTATTAATAATGATGAGAGTTCATATCGGGAGGAAATCAACAAATTGCAGAGTGGTGCACAAAGAAGAATTTACTGCTCAACATCAGCAAAACCAAGGAGCTGATTATTGATTTTAGAAAAAAAGGAGGCAAAGACACACCCCCCTGTCTACACCAGTGGAGCTGAGGTGGAGCAGGTGAACAGTTATAGGTTCTTTGGGATTGCCATCACTGAAAGCCTATCTTGGTCATCACTCATCACCGCCCTGGTTAAAAGCTCAGAAAAGGCTATACTTCTTTTGGAGACTTAGGAAGGCTAAATTCTGGAGCAAGATCCTGGTCAACTTTTACAGAGGAGCAATAGAAAGCATCCTGACTGGAAACATCACAAACTCACTTGGCGCATGCACGGCCCAGGACAGGAAGGCTTTACAGCGGGTGATTAAAACCGCCCAGAACATCACTGGTACCATCTACAGAGCATCATTGACATCAGTGAAGTGAGGTGTCTGCACAGAGCCCAAAGGATACTAAAAGACAATACCCACTCCAGCCACAGTCTGTTCACCCTGCTGCGATGTGGTGGCAAGATACAGAAGTATCTGCTGCCGTAACAGCAGACTACAGAGAAGCTTCATTCTCAAGGCCGTTAGACACCTGAACTCATCCTCAACACTCCATTGCCAAAAAATACATTACAATAAATTTACCTTGTACCCTGGAATCTCTACGATGGACCCAGAGGATCTCAGGGTACAATTAGGCACATAGGGGATTAAACAATCATTGATATACTCAGTGGCCAGTCTCATTTAAAAGGCATAATTAAAATCTAAAAAGCCATTCTAATTGTCTTTTCATCTTTCTGAATGTTGTTTGATCAGTGCGGATAGGTATAAAGAGACTTTCAGCCCACTGCATTTTAATGTTATTATTTTTTAGCAATTGGCAGAAGATGAAAGCTTTTGTCTGTGAGTGTGTGATTTTGGCTAACTGCTGTTAGCTGCACTCAATTCACTCTCAGGACTCTGATCTATAGGACACTATGTCTTTCATGATTCAGGACTGGTCATTTAACCCTGATGGGTCAGATAGCAGTGCAATCTGTTGGTTTATGTTGAGATTGTGTTTTAGACTGATGGTCTACCAGGGCAGTGGCACTGAGAGAGAGAGTGCAGACAAGTGCACTTTGAGTTGACCTGGATCTTGGCTGAGAGGGAGACCTTGAGTATTAAAATGTGTCCTCTGACTTTCGTTGGCATCTTGCTCAGGTTGTTGTCACACTTGTAGCTTGTTTTTATTGATTGCAAACATTCTCTGGGCACACCCAATGTGTGACACTTCTTTGGGTACATTAAAAACAGGAGATCCCTATAGCTAATTTGCTTTACTTTTAATGTTGCAAATTTAACAAAATATAAACAAATAAGGGCTAAAAAGATGTAGCCCACTGCTAACCAGGTCTACAGAGAAGGACTGTGATGCAGCAGACATTGGGGATGTAAGTAAGGTGAAATAGAATGTTAGAACTGTAATGTTCTAAAAGGCCTTCAAATTTAACACCTCAGGGTGAAATTTATTTATAATTTATTACTTCTGAGTTTTTTTAATTTTTTTATTTTCCTATTAAAAATGTACTGATATGTTTGATAATACCTGAACAAGCAGCAGTACACTTTGGTTTCGGTTACATTAAAAACGACGTGTTGTGTGCTCAGTTATTTGTCTTTCTTTTCCAGGCGAACTGTGAGTGGGAGTGTTAGTGGAAGTGGTAGCAGTTATACTGGTTCTAGCTCCAGATCCTCCTCCAACTCCCTGTCACACTCACGATCACGCTCACGTTCCGGATCCAGAAAATCCAGGTGCTCACCTATGTCAACACCCTGACACATCAGAACTGATGACATTGATGACAAAAGAGATGTTGCTGGTCATATATTGCATGTTGGGGGGCCTTCATTTATGTAAATTACCTTATTTATTAATAAGAACTTCTTCTTCTTTCTTTTTAATGACTGTCACACTTTCATAATGTAACATCAGTTATGTCAACACATATATGTAGACAATGATAATCTGAATCCATTAACAGGTTTGCATAAAAAAGTTTCAAGGAAATTTAAAATGGTTCTTCAGGGGACAATGTACAGTCCAAATATGTTAAAAGGCAAGTTTTTTTTCCAGCTCTGAAGCTACATTATATTTAACAAGATCTGTGGCCCTCAAGGAACCATTAACAGAACCAAAACACAAAAGTGAAGAATCATTTTTTGTTACTGCAAACATTCTACAACAAATATGAATACATGTTGTAAATCATTCTTTGAGTTTCTTGTTCGGGACAAATTTCAGTCCAATCTAGTGAATAATAAGCAGCTGGTGAGAATACACATACAAAGAATCACAAAAATGATGAAATTTGGCTCTGAGGGCCGAACTTCACAATTTTATAACTGAAAATGCATCTGGAGTATAGCTATAGGATTTTGCAATGTACGTTGAATTTAATAGAAGTTTAAAATGTTGTTATATTATTTGATTTACATTTATATATGTATTTGTATTTTTGAGAAAATCCATTACATGAACTTGGCTGGGAGAGAAGGAATAAACTCACTGCAGACCTTTTTAAACTACTGTTTAAAAAAAGTGCCAGATTTTGGAAAAGGTGAAGTGCCAAGGGGCTAGACATGTACATTCCCTATGTCTGACCAGTTAAGATCAAAATTATGTGTTAAAACAATGTTCTTTTTATATTTTTCTCCACTTTGTTATCAGTTTTTTATGATTGAAGAAGAACCGTTATATATACAAAGTGCAGTAACAAAACAATGCATCTTTTTAATCTTAAAAGTAGGTTTGTCAGTTTGATCCTACTGAATTCCCTCTGTTTAAACATCCTGGGCCTTTTTTATGAAATAAGACTATTTTTGTTCTTAAAACCAGTCATCCTTAATGAATGGGCTAATTAGACTACAAACAAAATGATCAAAGGGACGTGATGAGGTTGTTAAAGGGCCACATTTAGCCCATGGGTCACCAGTTGAGTAGGTCTGCCCTACTGTGACCTTCACAGTCATGGCACTTGGCAGTTGGCTGCTTTTAGGTTTTGGTACTGTCAGAATTGTAGCTTATCTATCTGTTGCATTTATCTTAATTCACTTTTTAAGTTATGTATCGGAAATATAAAGGTATCGTAAAGGTACATTAAATGGGTCATTTACACAGCCTGACTGTTATTTTCACTTGCTTTCATGTGCTGACTCTGTTGGAAAACCCTCTAGGAAATCCAGGTATGATAATTAGTTTTTAGTTTATGTGTGTGCGTGCAGACGTGTGTGGCTTGTGTACACACAACTGTGATGACAGCGCCCACTCATCACATACCCTAGGTATCGTCTCTGTTCAACTGAGAACCAGCAGCTAATGGTCAACCTGTTGTTTCTTGCTGCAGATCACTGAGTGTGAGCAGTGTGTCATCGGTGTCATCAGTGTCGTCCAGCAGCAGCTCGGTGCATAGTGCAGACTCTGATGACATGTATGCTGACCTGGCCAGCCCGGTGTCCTCGGCCAGCTCCCGTTCACCCACACCAAATCATCCCCGCAAGGAGCGAGGGCCAGCACGAGACCGGCCTCCACATGGCAGGGACAAGAACAGAGGTTAGTGTAGGCAATCAAGTCCCCATAAATCAGGCACACAGGACACATAGGCAGGCTGATGTACAACAGCATTACTTTCAAATCATAAAGCCTCAGATATGTCAGTATTCAATTCACGAACCAATAACGGCCAGTTTGAGACATTTTAGAGGAATGGAATTACCTGTACCCCATTATCTCATGGTTATTGCTGCATAATGTACATTTCAGAGCACTAATTCAGTCAGTATGAGTCATATCATACTCACCACTCTACTCTCTCGGTTTCTCTTTTTAACAAAGGCACTACTCTCTTTCACTGATTAATTCCTAAAACCTTTAATTAAAATATTTTTTGTGATTGCTGTTGAGCTGCTCAGTTAGTGTCAGCACTTCCTGTAGTTAGGTCAAAGTAAAGGCCCAGCAGAAAAACTAGGTAGTGTGGCCATTGCACTACTGGATGTTAATCTAAAATGTCTGTTAATGAAGTGTGACCTTGATTGACGGTAGCTTGACAGCAAAGTTGTGTGACTGATATTTCCAAATTCATCCTTCCACATATTCTCTTAATTATTGTTTGTAAAAGCTATAAAAATGATAAAATTTTAGAATATATTGTTGATTTCTCCCTTAATGGGAAATATAGAATTGATGAAAAGCATTGCGTGGTTCATTAGTCCCCATGTCCTTTTTGTCCTTGTCACAGAGAGACAGTCAAAGAAGGATGACGCCTTCAGGGAGGACCGCAGAAAGATAGACCCATCTGGTGCCCCACCTCGAGGAGGCAACCCATTGCTCAGATCAGGACCTGGCAGCAGGGGTGGCCACCCTATACACCCCCCACCAGGCAACATGCTTCCCCAAGGAAGCTATGGAGGTTCAGGATCCCACAAAGACATTAAACTCACCCTCCTCAACAAGGTTACTATTACTCTCCTTTCCGTTTTTAAAGGTTTCTTTACGAATGCACTGTACAGTCAGAAGTAGTGAGTCTGTATGTTAGTCAGGAGAGTGAATGTGTTACAGTTTCAGTTTTTCAGGGATCTGATGCACAACAAAAGAGGAGTGCACCATACACTACTCAAAATGAGTTCGGGATATGGGATATGAGTGCATACTGTAAATGCATATGTATGGATATGCAAATAAGAGTCAAAGCACAAAATATAAATTTGGAAATGTCACAGAATGAACAATCAGTGAAACACTAAAATATCCCAATATCCCTAACTCATTTTGAATAGTGTATTATAATCCAAAAACATCCATCTTGACGCTGCCTATTGAGGCTCATAGAAAACAGGTTGTGATGCGCCAAACACCAATCAGCCACAACATTAAACCCACTGAACAACCGATCAACTCGTTACAATGTATTGTTCTGCTGGGAATCCTTGGGTGCTGGCATTCATGTGGATGCCACTTGACACACACCAACCATCCAAACATCATTGTGGACCAAGTACACCCCTTATGGCAATGGCACTCCCCGATGGCAGTGGCCCCCCACGCAGGATAATGTGCCCTGACACACCAAAAAAACTACTGGAACGGCTCAAGGAACACAACAAAGAGCCCAAGTTGTTGACCTGGCCTCCAAGTCCTCAGTTCCCAATCCGATCGAGCACCTGTGCGACGTGCTAGAATAAGCCAAATACATGGAGGCCCACCCTCCAATAAACAGGACCCAAAGAATCCACTGCTAAAGTCCCGGTGCCAGACACCACAGGACATCCCTAGAAGTCTTATGACCATGCCTTGACAGGTCAGAGCTGTTTTGACTGTACAAGGGGAACCTGCACAAAATAAAGTAGGTAGTTTTAATGTTGTGGCTGATCAGTGTATATGCTGCTGGTTTGTGTTTGAGTTAAGCATTCTTTGTAGCTGCACAGCCACAGGTGTTACCCTCGAATTGAGGTTGTGGCCTCTCTTGTAGAGTGACAAAGCACTGATAACTTGTTAATCAGAATACTGTTGGTATTAGCTCATTGTCTGAAAAACTAGTGGAATAGCCGAGATATATACATTTATACCTATCTATATATCTATTGTGACCCCTCCTCACCAGGATGGGAGTCTGTAACAGCTGTCGGTAGAAGTACTGAAAAAAAATGCTTAAATCTAACTGAGTAATGACCCTTAAATCAAAAGTGTAATCAAATTGTGAATTGGAGAATCATGTCACCCCTAGGCCAGGCTAGTGGTTTCCCCCTGTTTCTAGTCTTTATGTTTTGCTAAGCTACTCAACTCATGCCTTTAGCTTCTCATTTAGCATAAAATCACAAGAGCGAATTCAACTCATCTTTCTCTGTTATTCAGCAAATTTCTATTTCCCAAAATGACACACTATTCTTTTAAATGCTCCTTAACTTAACTTGTATATGACCATTTTTTCCTCGACTCAGCCAATTTAGGTCCATATTTATGTGAAGAAGCATAAAGACATATTTCCTCTGGAAAAACACTGGGTACATCTACAGGCGAATTACTTAAATTTGACATTTTAATTGTCAGGTTGATATTTGTTTTGCCTCAGATGTGGAATAAATGAGTTGGCCTCTTTCTAGCAGCAGGGAGATAAGGGCAACAGGAAGAGGTACCTGCCCTCAGACAAGGACAGGCCTGGTTCCCCCCTCAGCAAGAGAATGGCCATGTCTCCAGACAGAGGTGAGAAATGTGCTGACTAACAGTATACACACATCTTTGACTGTTAACACCATTTCACCAGAGTTAATCCTGATGTGGCATTTTGGTCAGATTTCACACAGTTACAAATGGACTTGTATTGTTGGTAATGTCAGTAGTATATTCTGGATCAGGAGATCTTTATACACTGTCATTTTGATAACATTTATCTGGATGTTCAGCCTCCAACAATTGCTGTATTTTGTTTGATGTAAAATTGATGCAAAAAAAAGGAATAATAATAAAAATGCTAACATTTATGCAGAAACCATTTTTTGATTAATCAGTGAGAGGGTCAACAGAATATTAATAAATGCTAAATGTTTTTATCAATTAAGTTCGCCAAACATCCTGAAGTGAGGGCTTTCTTCTCTGTTTATTGCACTATAAATGTAATACTTTATATATATTTTCATTTATTGATTATCTTTTATAGACTGAAAATTTAAGAGATCCTCTAGATTAATTGAGAATTAAAAATAATAGTAATTAGTTGTAGCCCTAGCAGAAATAGTCAGAAGATTATATTCATGATGCATGTTCTCAGCTTCCTTAATTTTATCATTAAGCAATAGAACCATTGCATTTCAATTGATTAATGACATATTTAAGGGAGCACTGCAGATTGTTTTTAAATGTACTGTTTAGTCTATAAAATGTCCCATAGATATCCAATACATTACATCGAAAACTCAGTAAACCACCATATATTTCAATACGAGAAACTGGAACCAGTGTTTAATTGTTTGTAGTATACTTAGCAATGTCCTTATGTTCAGTACTTTGAATGGCTCATGAGGGGATACAGGGAACTACATGTATGACTCAAACAACGACGTCACAGACCATAGTTCAATTACTTCTTGTTCTGGTTCAGACTTGGAAGTTCAGGGTTGTTTTGACGTGAATGGTCATTCTGTCCATTTAATCTCTATGACAGACACAAGCCCACATCCTAATTTTTCTTACCTAATGTATATGTTGAGAAATTTCATGAAAACTTTTAAGAACTGTTAAGACTACATAACTGTTGCACTTTAACAGCTATGTAGTCTCCAGAACCACAGAAATGTGGTTCTTTAATTAACTAACTCATAGCCAAACACCTAAACCATTCATTCCTAACAGCCTCAGTAACTCTGAAAATTGTGTTTTTCAGGCCGTGATAAGAGGATACCTGGCCGACCCCCGCTTTCCCCTCGTATGGATCGGCCCAGAGGCCAAGGCCCCCGACCCATGCCACCCCAGGGAGACAGGTTGGTGCATCCTTGGGCATGTTATTCCTTTAAGAATGTGATATACATCCTTAAACACTTCATTATTCAGCAACAAAGTTTACAAGGCCAGTCAGCTGGAAGAGTGGGTTTTCAGAGCATGAAGTTTGTTTGTTCCTAAAATGAGGAACAAGCCAATGAAGAGGAAGCACACAAATATTACACTATCTCTGCACGTGTAATAACATTCACTGGATCTCACAAAAATTCCCTTATTTGAAACGGGTGCTTAGTAGTAGGGCTTAGCTCAAGAATATTCCAATCAGATCCCAATTAGGGAACATAGACAAAATAATGTAAATACTTGAAATTACTAAATTTGAGTGATAACAGGTTCTGTGATAGTTGGCAGCATGTGTCATATAAACATAGCACAAAAAGTGAGGAAATTTATGTTTGGTAGAATATTTGTTTGTTGTAACAATGCTTCTTGGCAATAAATCTTATACTGTTGGAAAGCCTGTTTATTTCCCTTTTAAATGGTGCCTCATTTGTAACATGCATTTGTGGGATGAGCAGCAGAGCTGAGTATGTGGGTTGCGCCCATGAAAAATTTGCCAAATCTAGTCTGCCAAACAGCTTATTCTGTTATTGACCAAACAGGAGTCAATAACAGAATAAGCTGTTTGGCAGAGAAGATTTGGCAAATTTTTCATGGGTGCAACCCACATACTCAGCTTTGAGGAATTTTCTTCAAACTTTGCATAAATGTCCACTCTGACTCGATGATGAACTGATTAGATTTCAGAGGTGAAAGGTCACTGGAACCTCGCATCTTGTGAACACGTCATCTCAAGAACACTGTGAGGGAATTTCATTATATTTGGCACAAACATATATCTATATTCACTCAGAGATGAACGGATTAGATTTTGGTGGTCCAAAACGTGGTCACTGCAACCTCACGTTTCTTGAACATGGCATGTCAAGAATGGCTTAAGGAAATTTCTTCAAATTTGGTACATAGGTCCACTTGGACTTGGAATGATTAAATGTTGGCGGCCAAATTTCAAGGTCAGTGGGACATTGCATATTGTGAAAGCAGTATCTCAAGAACGCCTTGAAGGAGTTTCTTCAAATTTGGCACAAATGTAAACTTCAACTCAAGGATAAACTGATTACATGTCAAAGGTCAAGGTCACTGTGACCTCGAATCTTGTGAGGACAATATTTCAAGACTGCATTGAGGGATTTCTGTCAAATTTAGCACAAACCTACACTTGGACTCAAGGGTGAACTGATTAGATTTTGGAGGTCAAAGGTCACTGCAACCTTACATATTGTGAGGTCGCAGTGACCTTGTACCATATTGTAGCTTTTTAGGAGCTTTACCTTCTTTAAAGCGGAGGCATATACCTGCCAGGCAGGTAAAATATCTGATTATTATTACTAAACTAACAGTTAGTCATGTAGTGTGATGTTTTGTATTTGAGGTTTGCTAACTTCTTGTGAAATTCTAAATCTTTCCATGTTCAAGTATCAGGTCAGTTGTGTCATCCATATTTCATATTACGTTTATTTCTCTTTTTTATTACTCAAGCTTAGTTTTATCCGTCAAAATACCCTGTCAGTTAATCATGCAATAGTACCACCAGAAATTACGGAGTGTACAGCTTTGGTAACAACTCCTCTTTACGTAAGAACAGGTGAAACCTGTTTTACTTTAATGAGCCTGGGGTTTGAACTGTTGGTGCCAGTGATTACTCAAACAAGTGAAACTATGGGGTGCTTCGGTAGCTCAGTTGGTAGAGTACACGACCCACGTGCAGAGGCTTTGTCTTCGCTGCAGCGGCCCAGGATCCGAGTCCAACCTGTGGCCCTTGGCTGCATGTCATCCCCCCTCTCTCTCATCCCACTTCCTCTCATCTCTAAGCTGTCCTATCAAAATGAAGCGATAAAATGGCCAAAAAAATACTTTAAAAAATAAATAAATAAAACAAGTGAAAATATTGCTGTTGTTGGAGGTAATTTTTATCTCTGTATTAATACACTTTCTGCTCAAGTGAGTATTTGGGCAGCTGGATGGTGTTTCTGGGACTGAGTCAAATTAAACTACAGACTGTGTGTTTTCATTGCAGGAATATGCAACAGTTTGGCTCGTTGGTGTGTTTTTAATAGTTTTTGGAACACAGTGGAGCTCTATGGCACACGTATACACAATACTTTTGTTTTTTGGGGGGATTTTTTGAGAAAGAGACAATGAGATAACAGCGCCCTCCCAGTTGCATCCACATTTGATGATTAGAACTGCTTATTGTTTTTGTTGAGTTTAAAATTGGGTATTTTCTGTCTTGAGTCACCATACCGTCTGTATGAATATGAGTTAAAATATAACCCCAAATCTTCTGTTCTCAGAAAACGTCCTCTGTCACCACCCACCAAATCATCTGGGAAGGGTGCGGTGGCACCACTGGGCAAGCCGGCCCTCCCGGGCTCAACTTCAGCCGCTGGCTCTGGCTCCAGCTCGGGCTCAGGCTCAGGCTCCAACAAACCCAGCAACACGCTGTCCCGCCGTGAGGAGCTGCTGAAACAGCTGAAGGCTGTGGAGGACGCTATCGCCAGGAAACGAGCAAAGATCCCAGCCAAATAAAAGGAAGCCAGCCCTTGGCCTGTTCGCCAGTCTGCCTACCTGTGCGGCCTTGTGAGCCGGAGTAACAGTGAGGGTTATGGGACGGAGCATTCCCCCCTGCCTTCAATGGACGTATTAAAATGTTGTATGGTTCGTGTATAAAGGCTATTGTGTAAGTGAACAGGAAGTGGTCACTACGAAACCCATCTTCTGCTTGTTTACCCTCAGAAGAGGTTTAGCTCTGCTCCATTCTCCAGTGTTGTTCACTCTCATCTGCCCAACTTTTGCTCCCCTTAAGTCTTTGAATGTCTCAGCTGCAGTTTACCTCATCAACAAGAATCAGGAGGAAACATTTGGGCATTTGGTGAGGAAGGGGTGTCTCAGGAATGGAGTGTACTTTGTGTAGACTTTACAGTCCAGAAACAGAAGGGTGGTAAGGTGCACTTGATCACTTGCTTCTGCTTTCTGTTCCTTCAGTGAAAAGGAAGCATCTTCTTCATGTGGTTTAATGAATAACAGATTTATACACATTGAATCTACTACTTCTGTCTATCTTTCTGTGCCCCCTTTTATCATCTTGTTCTCTCACATGTTTTCTTTAGTTTCCTCTGTGTGGAGTGACGTGACTGTTGGCTCAGCTCTACAGGGTACTGACATCCGACAGGCTTCTTTGTATAAATCTTCAAGTCCTTGAGCATCCATAATCGGCTGCTGTTAGTGACCATGAGCCCATACTTTGGTCACAGCAGGCCCATCTTCAACCAATGACTCGACTACGTTCTGTGTTTTATGGCAGTGTTGACTGTCACACCTTGTATAATAATAGCAAGTCATCAGATTCTTTCAAGCGTATGATTATAGACAACAGTGATGTGAAGTATTGCTCTTTTTTTTAATGTGCACCATTTTGTTTTCTTCTTAACTCTTCTCAAGTGATGAACTGATGTTTTATTTGTGTCACATTTTTAGTTGGAGGAGTATGAGAGGTGGAATGGGGACATTTAGAGACAAGATATGTTTTGCTTTTGTGACAAAAGCCTTCTAAATAAACTATTTTGATAAAGAGAAGGTCAGTTGCCTGGATTATTTGTTGTGAGAACAATAGGAGTGTTTGAATGCAGGTGCAGTCACACATGTTTATGAAAGCATCTACACACAGCATCGCTCAGCATGAAAAATGTGGAGCACACTGATCAGCCACATAAATAAACATAAATCCCACAGATCCCAAACCATCGAGCATCCACGAGATGTGCCGAAATGTCAGATCCCTCCAAAGGGGCACAGATATATTTGAATCTGAGATCATTTAATAGGGTAGGAGAGAAGAACTATTTTCTGCAACACTAATTTGTAGCCTTTTTTGGACTTTTCTCTGAGCACCAACCAGAGACTGCTTTTTTATAAGATGTCACAAGTCAAAAGAGTTTGAAACCACTAGTTTACTCGTGCTTTACATTGTAGTTTATTAACTTTACATACATTTTTAACTTAAAATCTTAATCTGAAAAGTAAGAGCAACTATAGCTACTACTAAATGCACCAGTGGAGTAAATGTATATTTTCACTTAAATGAAAGATGAAAAGTAGATTACAAATGGTCAAGAAAAGAAGTACCTCACAATTCTACAAGTGGCAACAGACAACTTTTCTTCCCTAGTGTTTCCAAGTGGTATTGTTGGTGCTGCTGTTGCAAAGACAACTAAATTGTTTGTTTTCCTCAGAGTCACAAACAACAGCAACTCAGGACAAAAATTGTATAGTGATAGCGAGGTTTATCGCAAACCAATGTAAACACTGATGGTTTCATTATTCTATATCCATATTACACCATGTAATCAACATTTATTTCATAATATGCTGAAGCAGAAAACGTTTAACAGTTAAATCTTAACTAATGTCTTAGTTTAACAGAACACTTTAAAAACTGTTGCCACTACAGCCTTGTAACTGCAATTAGCATTTACATTTTAAGAATCTTTTCTTTTGGCTGTATATAGCTCTTGTGTACAGCTGTTGTTTACAGCGCAGCTTCCTTGCTCTGACACCTCTCTATACACTAATGCATTTGTATAGCTCCTGCATGTGTGTGTATTACGAGCCTGTGTGTTTGAAAAAATAAACCAGTGAAAACATTGTATTTCTCCAAGGTGATTAATAAAGTTTAAATTAAATGAATGATGAAACAATGAAATAATAAGAGATAATACAATACCCCTAAAGGCTTTGAAAAAAAGGGGGTGGCCTATACAGAAAACATGTCAAATCCTTTTCCTCATGGAGTGCAGTATACTTTAACGCATCTAATCCATGAATCCAAAAAGCTTCCATTTGGTTGAGTTTCTGTATTATCTCCCCTCTCCTGACCAAAAATGTGATGTGCTCAATGCTCTCTATGGGCAATAAAGAATCATTAGGCATTATTTTGTATAGCCTTTGTATAAAAACAAAAAAACAAAAAGAATATCTGTGCATGTGGACAGGACATTGTGCTGTTTGTTTTATGGAGACCTGATGGTCGAAACCTGTTGGCTTTTTAATGACTGGCCTTCATTGACTGCTGACTGCTTCTGGTTGTAGTCTTTAAGCTAGTGATGATATGGCATCATTCAACTGTGTGCCACAAATCTATAAGTAAGCTTGGTACTGAGACAGTCTAATGTTCGAATCTGGATGTGTCCCAAATCTGATCAGTGTGATGTTAAAACAGCTGCAGGCGTTTGACTCACAGTTCTGACAGCTCCGGACACACAGATACTAAATGTGGTTTAAAATCTGATATGTATGAGTTGTGCTTGAACTTGAGCATTTCAGTTTGTGGTTTAAACTGAACTGCTGCTATTTTAGTGAAGACAGTGACTTCAACTGCAGTTCCTCTATTAGTAGCTGTCTCAAATAGCAATTACTAAAAGTCACAACTTCTCTCTCTGACAATACACTACAAAATAGTTAATATCACTAGTGTTGTAGTCAAGACCGCACCAACCGAGACCAAGACATTACCGAGACCAGAGAGTACCAAGACCGAGACAAGGCCAAAACATTTGGAGGTCGAGACCGAGACAAGACCAGGACTTTTAGAGTTCGAGACCGAGACAAGACCAAGACCATATATATCAAATGAAAATCATAACAAAACATCAAAATGTGAGTTTTCTTTTTTTTCAAGTGTGCAGGGGTGTGTGTCAGTCACTCTCACACTGACACCGGGCAGGTAGCAGCTGCAGCTGGGGGAAATCTTTACACTACCAATGATTTGAAGTTATTAGCTGTTTTTGAGAGGGTCCTTTTTCACTCTTATCAGTAAGGCATGGACAAAAAGCCTATCAGCGGTGGTCTTGACCGGTCTCGTTCAAAAAACCCAAGTCCACCCAGTCCGAGACCGAGACAAGACCGAGTAAAAATGCCCTCGATTCCAAGACAAGACCAAGAACCTCAAAAAATGGTCTTGAGACCAGTCTTGAGTACTACAACACTAGATATCACTTCATCTGAAGTTTGTCTTTGAGATGTACTGTTTCATTACAAAGACACTGTATATGGCTGCTTCATTGACAGTAAGTTGTGTTGGTTTACAGCTTGTTGTTCCACTTCAGCTGCACCCAGACGTCTACACCTATGGACCCTGATATTTTTACATTTTACAGCTCAAGATGGTGGTGAGTGGACACTCTGGATTAGATAATCCAGATGTCACAGCATCCCCACTAGCAATGTTTTTCTGCTGTCTGATTCTAACAGTATTCCAAGTTCAAGAGGCTACTCAGGTTATGTCTCACCATGGTCCTAGCAGAGGGTCACAGTGTGATTGGGAGGTACTGTTGTTGTACCTGTCTGGGTCATCATTTTGGCCATTTTACAACATTTATTGGGACTGAATGGATCAAATTCAAATTTGGGGGTTTTGTGATGTCTATAAAAAATATATATATTCATTCTTTCAAAACGAGTAGAAGTAGAAAGACACATTTCAGTCATCCAATGAGGAGAGATGATTGAAGAACCTTTTATTAGTTAATAGAAGCAAAATATATAATATATTTTTCTGATAACAAAAATGTGAAAAAATGACCCTGAATACATCCAGCAGCTTTAATGTGTTTATTTAAGATAACTTGGGCTTTTAAGAAATTGCTGTTTACACAGTCTCCATCCAGCCAGCAGTCCTACGCTGTAGCCACATAACTTGAACATACTGTCCAGCAAACGGTTTTATTTGTGCTCGTTTACTTACTTCTGACCAGTAATGTACCACTGGCTCATACACTAACCCACCTACAGTTTCCCAGTAATCCCGGCATAAAGACACTGGTGTTTATGCCTGCAGAGGCTTTACACTGTTGAAGGGACTGACCAGTGGAAAGTTAACTGTGAATGCACCTGAAACACACACACTGATAAGAGGACATTCCCCTCTCTTGATAGATGGATCTTCATATTGACAGTGTCCCTTTGCCCACGCTTGCGCGTATCCACACACTCACTCAGACAGACACACACACATTGCCACACACTGTGACGGCCGTAGAGTTGGTGCTTTTGTTGTAGCACAGTTAGTCACCCTACAAGCACAATCAATTTACTTACAGTGCATACTTTTTAATGAATTTAAAGACTTCTAAATTGAGTAACACACATTTTACATGTCTGCATTAATTAGGAATTGTACCTTTTTTTCTTTAGTGGATCAGTGACGTAAGTTTCCAATGACCAAACATCACCAGGTGAAAACACCTCATACTCATACAGGTATTAGGTGGAAGGGGCCGAATGTGTGTACAATAGGATAGTCACATGGGGATTGCTTGCCCCCACCTCTAACAGTAAATATACAAATACATTTTTTAAATTAGGTTCATTTTCAAGTTAGGTTTAACTCTGCTGCCTGTTTTGGAATATCTGACAGTCTGGGCTCCCCTTCAAGTCCTGTTAGCTTTAATTCCTGTTACCCCTTGGTTCAATTGTTTTTTAAAAAAGCAGCAAAAGTGCCTCTTGCATGCCCCTATGGTTGACAAAAAATGATTAAGTGCCCTCCATGTTTAGAGGACAAGGGAAAACATGATAAAGCGGCCTGTAGGGAGCTTTAGAACAAAACCCAATGCAGCACCATATAAGCTGCCCTACATTGGACAAGTATGTCACTATAAATGGGCTTGTGCCCCACTGATTGCAGCTGGTGCCCTTTTCATTTTTTCACCCCTGCCCCTCGAACAACTAATTCACAACTATGTTTTTGAGTTACTCGTGTATTTATCAATGCATTTGACCTGCATGCAAAGTGACAATATAGAGGCTGCTCAGATTATCGCTGTGAATGTGCAAAGATTTTCCTTTCAACCTCCTCTGCCCTGGACACACCATGAAGGCAAAAATATTTTTTATAGACTGATGATCTGAGAAGAACCTCCTCAACAACTTTAAACTGGCTCTTTGACAATGTTTCATGGTTTATTGAAGTGATTAAACTTTCTTGTGCATACGAGATGATGATTGAGATAATAGATCAGTTGCAGAACAAGACATGCATTTAAGATCTCTCTCTGTGCATGTTTAACCTTGTGCTTCTGTAGCATTTATGTTAATCTGACAACACTCAGTTCAGAATTCTGTCCTGTTGAAAATGATATTGAGAGGTTACTAAGTCTGCCGTAGTCTGATTGTTGTTGTGTTGTACGTAAAGTGAGCAGGGCGCTTTCTTCAGACAGAAGTCCAAACTCTTTTAACTTTCCTTTTCATTTTCTTTTTAGTATCTTATAAAACGGATTTATTTATCTGTTGTACATCCCTTGTGAAATGGAGAAACTAAGAAACTTCTTTCAATCAGCCTAACTTTGTCTTCAGTCTAGAGTCCACCTCTCTGTCTAAAAGGCAATGGAGGAAAGGGCAGTAAAAGAATCTCAGAATATGTGAAAAAGATAGATCAGAGAATGAAAGAGACTGACCTCTCAGGGAAAGGAAAGCATCTGCCCTTCAGCACATGCCCCAAATTACATATCTTTTCATGTTTAAGTGACAAAGGGTCTGTGTTTGGCCATCACAAGCAAAGGGGGAAGTACTATGACAAAATTATACAGCCAAAGTCCACAGGAGGAAGTTGAGGTGTTTGGTGTGACACAAATGTGGGCTTCCTGTTTCGTACCTGCAGACAATGTTGCTTTCAACCATGGCCATAATCCTAATCTCCCAGTTACAATAAAAACATTTTAAAAAACAAGTGATAAGGCTATTAATCCTCTAAAGCTGTCTGAGGAGCTAAAAGATAAAATGGGAAATGTGTTCATTGTGAAAATAATCCTGTACAGATACATTCTAATTATCTGTAAATCTAGTCCAGTAGTAAAAGCAACAAGAGTTTCTGCAATAGACCCTTTTAGTTATTTTATACCTGGTCAAACCATAAAAGGATGATTAATATTGAGATAACTGAGAAAGTCATAGCAAGGAACACGGAGGCAGTTGATATTAACTCTGCTCTGGGTTTAACACAGCAAAGTATCGCCAAGAACTATGTTCACATCCAATGGCAGCATTCAGTACCAGTGCAGGAAGTATTGGGGCCTTAATGTAGCAAGGTTACATTAAAATATAGTAATGTTGGAGTGGTGGATGGGTGTGTGCAAAACTGACTTTCATGCTGGAGACTGGAGTTGGTGTCCTGTCACAGATCTGACATCCATGACCACCTCGTTCTGTTTTAGTTGCCCTGACCACACTACCATATTTTATCACCTCCACCAAGGAAGTTATATTTGCATACATGTCTGTTGGATTACACAAAAAATTACTGAACAGATTTCCACAGAAACTTGGATGGTTCTCAGCTCAGAATATACCCCATCAACTTTTGGTGTCGATCCAAATAAAGGGACAGATCCCGGAATTTTTTGTCACTATCTTACATTTTTTACCATTTTTGTTAATTTCTCAGGGAATGATACATGGATCTTGATGAAAAAAATCTGCCGTATTTAAGTGGCTGATATCTATACGTGAGTACAAAAGTGGACTGTTGGGCCCTGGCCTATGCACTCTACTGAGTGCCAATTTGATTCTAGTCTGTAAAATTGCTTTGGCAAGCATGTTAGCGAACAACCTATTTCCTGCATTAGCAGTGAGACTGTGGGGGCCTTAAGCAGCTTCTTCAGCAACAGATTGTTACACTCACTGCAGCGCTACAACAGGTCCTTTGTTCAGACAGCGATCAGACCTTTCCATACGACACAACACACACGTTGTTTCTGTCAAAATGTACCATTTTACAAAATTAAAGCTTCTGTTTTGCACAATTTATCTCACGGTATATATGCATTTCATTCATATTTACATCATACATACCATACTGTATTTTACTCATAATATATATGTACATGTTACATTATATAATAATGTAATACATATGTACATGTTACATTATATAATAATGTAATACATATGTACATGTTACATTATATAATAATGTAATACATATGTACATGTTACATTATATAATAATGTAATACATATGTACATGTTACATTATATAATAATGTAATACATATGTACATGTTACATTATATAATAATGTAATACATATGTACACTGACACAATATTCATAATTACTGTCATTTATATAAAGTAGGTCTATATATATATACACCAATCATTAAAACCACTGACAGGTGACATGAATAACATTGATCATCTCATCACAATGTGATGTTCTGCTGGGAAACCTTGGGTGCTGCCATTCATGTGAATGCCACTTGACATGCACCACCCATCCAAACACTGTTGTGGACCAAGTACACCCCCTCATCACAACAACACTACCCGATGGCAGTGGCCCCCCAGCAGGACAGTGTGCCCTGACACACCGCAAACACAGCTCAGGAACAGCTTGAGGAACACAATAAAAAGGGCCCAAGGTGTTGACCGGGCCTCCAAATTCCCCAGATCTCAATCTGATCGAGCATCTGTAAGACGTGCTGGAGCAGGTCTGATCCATGGAGGCCCCACCCCCCAACATACAGGACCCAGAGGATCCACTATAAAACGCCCTGGTGCCAGACACCACAGGACACCCTCAGAGGTCTGAAGTCCATGTCTTGACAGGTCAGAGCTGTTTTGGCTGCACAAGAGGAACCTTCACAATATTAGGCAGGTGGTCATTATGTTATGCCTGATCAGTGTATATATATATATATACATATATGTGTGTGTGTGTGTGTGTGTGTGTGTGTGTGTGTGTGTGTGTGTGTATGTACATATATTATATATGAACCAGTTGAACAGTTTATATGTCATGGTATACATTATATAAATACAGTATATGGTGTGCATATATAGTATATAGAAAGTGTGTGTAGTTCGTATACTGTATAAAACATATCCAGTGTTTCTAAGTGCTGTATCGTAGGCAACTGGACTTGTTTCAGTTTCTTGAAGACGTTTCACCTCTCATCCAAGAGGCTTCTTCAGTTCTAACTAACTGGAGGGGAGCTGCAGACTTTTAAACTCTGTGTGGGAGTGTCCTTACAGAGTCATTAAGGACACGTGAGCTCTGAGTTTCAGAGTCGTTAGGGCCACTTGTGGGTCATTGACCCAACCGGACTTCATGTGGGTTTCTAAGGCTAGGTGAGCCCAGATGTGAATGGTTGTTAAGCTGTCTGGGGAGGGAACTCAGTACTGCATTGTAGGTGGGTGATAAGTAATGTCTTAGGCCACCTCCTCTGTTCAAAGACGGTCGTTCCAGTTTGACATAGATGGATTCTTTTACACCTCTTTCAAACCACCTGTCTTCTCTGGACAAATGTTTACATTGTTGTCCTCAAAGGAATGATTATTTTCCTTCAGATGTACGTGGACAGCAGAGTCTTGACCTGAGGAGTTGGCCCTCCTAAGGGCTTTAAGTTCTGTTTTGGTCTGGTAGGTTTACTGAGCTTTATATATCAAATCAAAAGTATAAAACTGGGTGCTCTATGGCCAAAACAATGAGCTGTAAGATGATAAAAAGCTCTGGGGAAATAATTGGAACTGCAGAGTTGGGTGATAATTCTCTGTGGCTTCATCACTACTAGCAAAAGCTTTCATATTATACATTGTCAGTGTTTCCATTATAAATATATCAGCTTTAATTCCTATTTCAGTTGCATATAAATTGACTGTTTCTGATCTCCACACCTGTTTTTCAGCCTCGCTGTTGTCCCTAACACACACACAAGCACACTTGTCCCTGCTTGGGGGTATTGATTCTGTACTGAAAAAATGCACTTTAGCCTTAATGGCTGGAAAGAAGAACTGATGTTGAATTTGTATTAAATCAAGTGGACCTGGAACCAGATAGTGTGAGTGAGCGAGAGAGAAAGTGTGTTGCTGTCACATAGGAGACAGTCAAACAATAATCATGTATCATTACAGCCGAAGTTATACAAAGACGACAATGAAAACTTTCTTAAGCCTCAGCACCATTCAACTGGAGCCAAAAAGGTTTGCTAATAATAGCTGCCACCTTATCTCTCCCACAGGACACTTGGCATTGTCCTGGGCCAGCAATACAAACCTCTTCTGGAAATTCTCCTGGCAAAAACACCAAGGAGGATCAATAATAACAAATCCTGCTATTTTGGGATCTCAGCCCCGGATATTTATAATGATGTATTCAAACATGTTGTGTTACCTCATCAGAAGTGACGTAGTCTGGCACAACCCCACCAACTTGGAATTTGATCTCAAAAGGATCTTAAAAACAGTGTACATGAAAAAGAGCCTTTATGTTCTTATTGAAATGTGAGCCTTAAAAAGATCAAAAAGCTGCAGTCTTTTTGCTTTTTACTCAGATGTATTTCAATCCTCTCTTTAAGTTTATGTTTAGTTGATTGTGTAATTTCATGTCTCATCCAAGAGGCTTCTTCAGTTCTAACGCTAGAACATTAGAATTACCATCACCTGGATGACTGAGAACCTTCGACAACATTTTGAATGAATGGATAAATAAATAAATAAATGCTAAAAAAGACAAACAAACCTTTGCACTGTTTGTTGTATCTGGGTGAAGCATCTAAACAAATGTATAAATAAAGTTTTTAGAGTTTAGTAGCATCTAGTGGTGAGTTTGCACATCGCAACCAACTGAACCCCCTCATCTCACCCTCTCCTTCAGTGGCTGCTACAAACAGAAAGTGCCCTCTCTAGAGCCAGTGTTTGGTTTGTCCGTTCTTGGGCTACTGTAGACCCATGGATTAAACTGATTCCAGGGATCAGAAAAATGCTGAATATCAGATCTGATAATCAGCCAGGCAGATAATCGCAACTCATATTATACAGTATACAGTCATGGACAAGAACACCAGACCTACTGTCAAGCATGGTGCTGGTAGTATCATGCTGTGGGGCTGTTTTGCTGCCAGTGGATCTGCTGCTCTAATGAAAGTAAATGTAATAATGAAGAAGGAGGATTATCTCCAAATTCTTCAGGAAAACCTAAACTCAGTCAGAAGATTGGGTCTTGGGTGCAGTTGGGTGTTCCAACAGGACAATGATCCCAAACACACATCAAAAGTGTTAAAGGAATGGATCAATCAGGCTAGAATTGAGCCTTCACAAAGTCCTGACTTGAACCCCACCAGAACATGTGGACTGTGCTGAAGAAATAAGTCCGTGCCAGGAAGCCAACAAACTTCACCGATTCTGTTAAGAGGAGTGGTTAAACATTCAGCCAAAGGACGACCAGAAGCTTGTGGATGGCTATCAAAGTGAAAATGGCCGAATATAACCACATATTAGAATAACTGTGTGTATATTTTTGATTCAGCAGATTTGGTCATATTTTCAGAAGACCTATAATAAATTCATCACTGAACCAAACTTCATGAATGTTTTTGTGACAAAGTAGTTTGTGTTCCTCTCATTACATCACAGAAAAATGAGAGCTGTAGAAATCACTGGAGCTGAAGACTGCCATGATGTACAGTACATGTTCTTTACAAGTGCATGTAAACTTTTGGCTGGGACTGTACATACATGTAAATCTATGTACTGTAATACTTTTACTTGTACTTGTGATACATAAGTACATTTAAAGTGGATCCTTGAAAACAGTTACTCAAGTACTGTTTTGCCAAGGTAATATTTAAATATGATATTGTTACTTTTACTCTAGTATGAGTTTTGGATACTTTTTACAACACTGCACACATGTTTGTACCACGACCCCTTACCCTAACAACTAAATGCCTAAACCCAACCCCAACTCTAACCTAAACCGTAAAACCAATTCTGAACCCTTAAACCACCCTTTGAAGGTCTGTCTAAAAACTGTCCCCACTTTCCAAAAAGGTCCTCACTCTTAAGGTCTAAGGTCTCAAATTGGTTCTTCCAAAGATAACTGTACAACACACACACACACACACACACACACACACACACACACACACACACACACACACCCTTACCATAAACCTAACCATATCCTAAACCAAGTCCTCTGCCTAAAGTTTAATGATTTACATTATGGGGACTTTGCCCTATAAGGAAGATGGGTTCCCACGATGTGACTGTGTCCACGTGAATAATACACACACACACACACACACACACGCACACACACACACACACACACACGTGCATAAATAAAATAATGAAATAAGGTAATGAAATAACAGTGATAGTCGTCTTACACAGAATGTATATACAACTAAATAGGCGAGCTATCTACAAACATGACAGCTACATATAATATCATATGATACTCTTCCACCAAATAATGTGCCAATGAAGGCAACCAAGGCTCTGACGGCAGTCAGGCATTGTTCGTGGTTATTGCCTCATGTTGGCTCAGGGGCCAGGTTGGCACTGGGACTGTCATGACATCACACTGTTTATGTTTGACATAGTGAGTGTGTGTGTGCTCAGCGCCTACTCAAGTAGCCCGCGTGTGCTTGCGTGCGTGTGATGAAAGTTCCTGGTCTAAAGCATTCTTACAACACAGGAGTATCCCTCACACCTACACGCTGTGGGCAACTTTCACCCGGGGAAGAGGAAGTCGAGGAGCTAAATAGCGTTTCCATTTCCTCATGCTCCGGTTTTTCCCAGGTGTACCGATAAATAGACGACCGAGCATGGAGGCGAGTCAAAGCACAGCAGAGCCCCTCGTTAGTCGGTCAGTGAGGAAAGGAGACAGACGGACAGGATGGACATGAAGCAGGTGAGTGACACAGAGGACAGGACAGACAGGACAGACAGGACAGGGCGGTTGCTCTGACAGGCTCTGCCTCCTCCATCACTGCTCTCTGTCTGCCCCTCCACAGATTCTCATCTTTGGACTTTTTCTCGTGCCCGTGTGGACGTGCAAGATGCACCGGTGCTATGAGGACCACGAGCTGAGCGAGGCCGTGGACAGGAAGCTGAGGAGCCATTACCCGCAGCCCCCGGACCCTTCACCTGCGGCGGCACGTGACTCACCCGCCTCCTGCCCCGTGGCGCTGTACCAGCAGGAGGCGGCTGAGCAGCTGAGCGGCCGGTCCCTGTCCCCCTGGAGATACATGTGAGTACAGAGCTGCGCGTCCTGTAGTTTCACCTTTCAACATCATATGAATGGAGTGAGCGTATCTGAAGGGTTAAAAAGCGTCATTCCATCTCTTCACATGATCCTACACCTGTTCAAAACGCAGGATACACAGAGCCACAGGTGTTGATAAAAGTCGCAGCGACTGATACAATGTCAGTCCTGAGCTCGGGGAACCTTCTAGCTCGG
The DNA here is from genome assembly GCF_040436345.1 of Pagrus major. Lineage (NCBI taxonomy): Eukaryota > Metazoa > Chordata > Actinopteri > Spariformes > Sparidae > Pagrus > Pagrus major. The sequence goes on along the minus strand of NC_133222.1, from coordinate 25,498,906 downwards.
ATGCTGACCCCCTCTGTGATCTCGGCACGTTTGGATCACCTTCCACTTCGGACTGGATTTCACGAGGGGACCCGGTTTAAGACCGACATGGGAAAGACTATCACAGATGTGTGAGACAGTCGATATGTTTTAGATTTAGATCATTTCATTTTTATTGTCACACAGTTTAGATGATATCTGGTTAATCTGCTGTTATGGACAATCATTAAAAACTCTATTAAATCCGACATTTGTCAATGATACCAAATATGTCAGGTTGAAATTAGTCATCCTGAGTGTTTGCAAATGATGGGCTGGTGTAGCCATAAACATCCGGCAACACTCAGCACCATTACACTGAAATGATATCAGTAGTATCATCACAGTCCTCAAACGCCGCAGTTGCGTAAATGCGTCAGACTTCTCTCCTTCATATTAATCGTTAGTGTGGTTCAGCTGTCGTTCACCTGGCACCTGGCTCTGAACGCTGGTGACGTGTTGGTGTGCCGCACCCGCTCAGAGAGGGAAGTCCCCCTGCAGCCGGTGAGCTCAGCTTTGTTGGCACAGAACCTGTGGGAGTGACGTGATGACTTCTTAAAGTCAGATGTGCTATCTCTAATCTGTTGCAGTTCATTTTGTCCGTGATAGGGGAGGTATTTTCCTGATTACTGTAAATCGTCCTAATCTGTTAAAGTCTCAGTAATTATACAAAGTAGCTTTTGGGGTTCTTCAGTGAGAAAACCTCTTATTCAGCCTTAACACGCTCCAACATGCACTCAGATCATGATGAAAAGTGCCCTTCAGTACTCACAATACTGCCATGAGTCTTACAATGTGGTGTTGTTGAAGAGGAAGAAGAATGCTTGGAATAAAACAGTCATATCTCTGGTTACACTGTATGGATTTTGACCATTTGTTTTAAACTGTCCAGAATGAGTCCAACAGTGTTATGGGGATGCAATGCTTTGCTGCTTTTAAAAACCAATTAATGCCATTGAGCACTTCATCAGATTACATGCAGCTTCTTCTGGAGCCACAAAAAGCTTCATACTACCTTTTCCATATAAGCAGTAGTACTCCCCAAGACCTTTAAATACACTTTAATGTGCAGGTTTTATGTATGTTCAACCAGACAAGGTGCAGTTGTGAAAACCCTAAATCTCCACATTATAGTTTGATTTACCTAATAGTTTTATCTATTTACTGGTGTAAAAAATAGAAGGATTTTGCATTTCCAGGAAAGCATCATTTTATTGGATATCACATCAGTCACATCCCCTCACTGTTTTTGATAAGCTGCTCACCTCGTCATCTTGTTCCTTTCCAGAACTGTAACAAAGGAGGATCACTTTCCTACTACCTACGCCGAGGCTCAGTGCCTGTGTTCAGGATGCATCGTCATCCAGGACAACCCAGGCCAAGACAAGAGACCGCTGCCAGTGGAGAGCTACGACTACAACTCAGTCCCCATAAAACAGACTAGGGTGTTTCTCAAGAAGGAGCTCTGCAGTGATGGAATGAAGTACCATTTGAAGCCTGTTACTCTGGAAGTAGTTGTTGGCTGTACCTGTGCCAGAGTCAAGACCTCCTCCTAGAGGGGGTCTATCCGACAATGGCATATCGTTGCGTTTGTTTTAAAATGCACCAAGTTCTCTGGAAATCTAACTCAGGGATGTTGAGTCAACAGTATGACTGTTGGCCAACACCCCTGGAATTATTTATGAGGCTTCAAAAGTCAAAGTCACATCAACCTATTTTTATAGGCCTATTTATTGTCGCAATGATGACATCACAATTGATTAATCTATAATGTGTGTTAAGTGTTTTATCATTGTGTGTAGGTCTTTATGGGCCTTGTTTGCTGTTTAGTATGACTTGTTTACAGCTCTGCATACTGTAGCTAATGTAAATGGGTATTTCCTAAAATAATAGCTATTGTATAGTTTTGTAAATGAATAATTTAACTGCTAATAATATTTTAATAATGATCTATTTATTTGATTTGTTTTACACATGAGCATCTTAAGGCTGTAGAATGCTCATGAGTGAAGACTTTATATTCATTGTGTTGGATATCTGGAAGGTTTGTCCCAGTGGGACTTTATAAGTCTGATAAAGACTGAAAAAAGCTCAGCTTCTTTGAAGCAAAATAAAGAAAAATGATGGATTTTAAAGAAAACAAATTCTCTGTGTGTTTCAGTATTCAAAGATAGAGGTCCAAGGATTCCAGGTTCACTGATGTCAGCGGGGTTTTGTAATTTGATAAAATCTGTTTAGCTTGGTAGGAAGCATGACTTTCTCTGTGGTGTTGGGACACAGTTGTCATGTATTCCTTTCAATATATTTATTCAGGATCTTTATGTTCTACTTATAGTTGTACAGTCCAGAAGCCTTGTATGTAGGTGTACTGAGTGTGAGTGTGTGTGGTCTGAAAATTATACAGAAATAAAACAGTTAAGTTTTAGTATTTGACAATTAAATAAGGACATCAAAACACACACTGATAAGATAATGGATAACATAATAACTTATTTCTGTTTTGGTTGTTGACCTGCACGAAAGATGCAAGAGTAGGTAACTAGGCAACATCATCCTATGTTGTCATCAATAAAATCACTAAGTCAAAAATCCATATTAAGAAAAAACTTCCCATTAGCTATGATTTGACCCCCAAATTAAATTGTGTCTATATTTATTATCTTACATCCACAACTGGTAAGACACACTGTACACAACACTTACTAATTGCCATCATTAATAACTGGTAAATTAACAGTTAATTCAAATTTAGTCAATAGTTATTTCACTTTTAAAAAACAATGAAATGCTTTATATAACCACCACCTAAGCAACTGTTTCTTGTAAAGTTGTCATTTATAATACTAAATGTTTAATAAATACTGTGAAGTTCATCTAGGTCATTATAAAGGTGCAGCTGATGTTTGTTTAGCAAATTATTTATAAAGTAATTGTTACAGTCAAATAACTTATTAACTGTTTAAATGTTTAACTATATACTATTAACTATTATTTATTCATGATGATGAGGATATGAGTGTTACCAATGTTCCTAACTGGTGTGTAGTGCATTCAGAAAGTATGCAGACCCCTTCATTTTTTTCACATTTGCTATGTTGCAGCCTCATGCTAAAATCGTACATTTATACATTAATACTTTTTTTCCTCATCAATCTACTTACATCTATTTACATAATGACAAAGCAGAAACAGAATTTTAGAAATGTTTGCAAATTTATTAAAAAGGAAAAACTGAAATATCACATTGACGTAAGTATTCAGACCCTTTACTATGACACTTGAAATGTAGTTCAGGTGCCTCCCATTTCTCTTGATCATCTTTGAGATGTTTCTCCACCTTGCCTGGAGTCCACCTGTGGTAAATTCAATTGACTGGTTATGGCACACACCTGTCTATATAAGGTCTCACAGCTGACAATGCATATCAGAGCAAAAGCCAACACACCAATACCCAAGGAGACTTGATGCAGTAACTGCTGCCAAAGGTGCTTCAACTAAGTACTGAGTAAATGGTCTGAATACTTACGTTAATGTGATATCTCAGTTTTTCCTTTTTAATACATTTACAAAAATTATAAAATTCTGTTTCTTCTTTGTCATTGTGGTGTCCTGAGTGTAGATTGATGAGGAAAAAAATTAAATGATTTTAGCATGAGGCTGCAACATGACAAAATGTGAAAAAAGTGAAGGGGTCTGAATACTTTCTGAATGCACTGTATATTGAAATTAATTTGGACCTGCAACCTGTGAACCCTTTTGAAGAGATTAACTGCACATTTGTTAAATAATTTGCACCACTGAAGTTCAATATCAATAAGAGCAGGTTAATAAAGGCTGCTGGTAGAATATGCTGTGGCTCTGTCACCGTCTTTCTTTCATTTTCTTCAAGGTTCATTTATTTGTCACACTACAACACAAGGCTTTACAACAAAATGCAAGTTTTTAGTCTCTCACATGAAGAACTAGTTGGAGTATTGAGGATGAGCAAGGGTCTCAGAACCACAGGAAAGAATCTGCTCTGTTTCTGTTTGCTCCTCTGTAAAAGTTGACAAGAACTTTGTTTCTGTGCCTGCTCCACCTTATTATTAAAAGTCAATAATGTCTGAGACACAGGAACCTTAGCGCCTTGTATTGCTCCAGCTCAGGTGTACTGGTTGGTGTTTGGGTCTTTGGGCAGATACTGATACTGCCAAGTGTATTTTTCTATGTGCACTGTGTGCTGATGTGAACTTGAACTGAAAGAGTACATACAACAATGCACAGCAGGTGGAGGCTGTAGGGCCTATGGGGGCTGGAGGGTTGGAGAGCACTGCCTGACACTCCAAAAAAAAGGTGTTGAGTGTGGCTGAAACCTAGTGAGGGTAATGGCTGTCGTATATGATTCACCTCATTTTCATTACCATCAAATCATTCAATGATATCCTGTACCTTGTATGGTAGCACTGGCATTCATTATGTCTCATTCATTAGATCTTTTTCGAGGACATTTGAATGGAGTGTAATGGTCATATTCACAAAACTCAAATATTTTGTTTTCATATTATGTCCAGTGTACTCTTTATAACAGGTTAAGAGATCAGACAGTGAAAAGCTTGGGAAAGCTGCTGATGACAAAAAGTGGAGAGAACATGGACATTAAGTATAATAAAAAAAAATATTTAAGAATATTCTAACTAAAGTTTTACAATTCAACACCACCACCTGCAGACTAAATGAAAGCTCTAGCAGCTGATTCATTAGTTTGAAAGTAGCTCAACAGTGCCCTCTGCCTTCTGAACAGCAGCTGTACCACAGATGACATGAAACAGCAGATAAGTCAGACACAGCAGCTGTTGACCGGGATCAAGGGGGACCAGATGATTTTCAGTTTGTGAAATGATCACACTTTTTCCATCACTTATGTTGAATCTTTGGGTGCGTTCCAAATCCGATACTTCTTTTTACTTTCAGTACATACTCCAGCTGGCCTGTGTGTATACTGTTGCATGCAATATGCACACAATTGGGACATCTTACTTCATCATGACAGTGCTTTTTTGACTCTCTTGCTCTCGCAGCCATAACACAAAATTTTAATACAATATTAAAATGCATTCTGTTTAGCTCCACAGTGTACGCTTCTACATATTTCAGTATCATGATGTGGTTAAAAGTTATTTCGAGCCTACATGATTGAAGTAATGTTTTAATAGCCAAGTTACCTAATTGTTTTTCACATTTATAGTAAGTTCTAACGCCTTTAACAAAGCCACATCCGTATTGCAATCAATTGTTGGCAATTTAATCGGTAAAGTCCAGTCAAGTTTGCACCCAAAGAAGACTCTCTGGAAGTCTGCATAAAGTCTGCCTTGGGATCACTGTGGACAGGATAAATTGCAGGCATGGACAGCACTCAGCACTCGCAGACTTCCCGTGAACACAACCGCAAAGTCTTTGAGTCTGCAAGAGCGGTGAAGTTCTGACATTTGGATCCAGCTTTATTCAAGGTAACTTCATCCAGGATAAACAAATCAACCATTAAACAGCTTTCAAGGAACCAAATTATCTGGATGAGGATAAACATTATTTCAGTCTGGTAACAGCATGTTAGCCTGAATTAGTCATGCCTCATTTGAACAACAGAACTCTGCTCTTCAAACACTTTCAGAGCTGGAAGCTAGTTTATGTAACCAAGTTCTATTCTTTGGCCTGAGAGCAGAAAACAGAGCAAACAGTTAAGTGTTAATTATATCAATAAACTCAATAAACTTTTCAGTCAAACAAGAATGAAAGTAAATAGTTCCGTTTATTACTTAATCAAATAATTTCTTTACAAAGAGTGGTGGAACATTGTTGAAAATGATTTAAGATATGGGAGTTACAGTAAATGAATACAATGAAGTAATCCTTTCCTCGGACATGAACCTCTGGAACACCTCCAGGAAACCTGCTTCACTTCATTTATGTGGCAAACTTCTTTTGACGGACAGGAGCAGGCAGCTGAGACATCATGTCGAGCAGCGGGCGCTCCACCACAACCAGTGAATGGTCCTCCAGTAAACTCACACACATCACGTGCTGTTGGACCCAAACATCAGAACAGAAAACATCAGTTTGATTATAATGGTTATGGAAAAGACTCACTGCAGCCAGTTTCTAACTATCAAACGGTTGACATTCTTTCTCAAACTGAGAATGGGCTGTGGTTAATGGGACGTTATACCGTAGCTACCAGACGCTGGTATGGGATGGTGATAGCTGTTACTCAGACATGAGGTCTTGTGTAGCAAGGAGTTGCAGAGTTTATTCATGGTCAAACTGTAAATTTACTGCCACTAGACAACCTTCTGTCTTCTCATCCTCTGAGGTTGGCCACAGACCGTTGCTCACTACAAACAGCCTTGTTGTTAAAGCCACGGCACTCGTAGGACACCAGAGCCAAAGCCAAGCTTGGTGGATGACCATTTATTCATTGATTCACTCATCTACCAAAACACATTTGCATTTAAATACTTTTAAATTTGATTAATTAATCACACAGCTTGTTATTATAACTAGATAATTTTTTAATTGCTTGACAGCCCTAATACATTTTTTTTATTGAGTTTAAAATTTAAAGATGTCATCTGGAAAATTGACCAGATTTCAAAAGGTAGCTCCAAAACTATAGGGGGCAGCATAACCACAAACAGCTGCTCACTATACTCTCTGTTGTAGCTATTAGCAGTCAGCTAGAAGCTCTGTAAGCCATGGAGCTAAGTGCACCCACTGGCTGACAGAAGCCCGCCTGCACCACAATCTCGGATGACAGCAATAAATGGGGCTCAGCTTTACCAGACCATGCCACTTCGTGAACATGACTGTACACCAAGGTGGGACTGAACAAAGACTCTCAGACTGACCGAGGCCAGTTTGGAGACAGCGGATATAGCACAGAGGTAATTTACAGTGGCTTTGATCAGGACTATGTCTCCAGGAACAAAAAACACAGCAGGCGGGGACAGGAGAGGCATAATGCGGCAGAGAAGAGAGATTCGGGCATCAACAGCAGGCGAAAATGACACAAGCTGGTGTATTTTCATATCTGTCTAAGTAAATTGAGGATTAATTTGCACCAAACCAGAGGTCATTGTAAGAAAGACAAACCAAGACTGAATTGAGGCGAGTTTTATTTTATTCATGTCGAGTTTGAATTTAGTGTGTTTTACGATGAGTTAACAAGGCAATTAACCTCATCTTAGTTCAGTAAAAGAGAAAACTGAATTCTGAAGGTCTCTGGTTGTATTTTCCTGTTTAGTAAGGAAAATGGGTGAAAAAATATTTCCTTTTTTGACATTTTGAGAGTTTATTTTGTTGACTTAGAAGCAAGAGAATTAGACTAAGAAGCAAACTTGCCACTTTTACGTCTCCAAGCTGAAACTATATTGGCCACCATGATAAAATTCTGTCTGAGAGTATTATAAACAGCAGTGCTGTGTGTGTTTTGGAGTCTATAAGCATTTACCCTTATTTCTCACTAAATCAAATTGGACTTCCTTATATTTCACTGATGTCTCATTAGAACCCTACACAGCAGAGACTGCTGCGCTGGTTCAATGCACAGCTCCTCTTGGTCTAAATTTGCATTTAGAAAAGTTGCATATGGGATAAAAAAATGACTGGCCCTCAGTCAAGAGATGTTTTTACATTGTTCTACTGCTACGGGTTTGATGACGCATTTCTTCACCATAGCATGCTATGACCACAGCGGTGGCGCATGCAGATGCAGCAGCCAGTAGTTCCTTCAATCTTTGCTACATTTTTAGTTTTTCTCACCTCCCTGCACCCTTCTACTGAAGCACAATTTACTTATCGATATCTGAAATGGAAGTGTGTGAGTGGTGGAGACTGCAAGAGGATCTCCATCTGTCCCGCCTCTCTGCATCTGTAACTTTCACACAGATGGCGAGGCGGAGTGTTGGTGCATGATTCCCACACTGTAAGGGCAGTGTGAATGGGGCTAATGGGTTGATGATTTTGGTTTCCATTGACTGTTGTTTCATAATTCTGTTCACAACAAGTTATACAATGTACATCAGTAACATTTTCAGCTTAAATAATTTGTTCATCAAGGTCTGATGTGTTATTAAAGTGTTCCCTTAATTTTTTAGATGAGCAGTGTAGATGTAGCAGGACTTAGGGATGCAAACATCATTTCATTTTTTAAACCCTTGTTTTTAAAACACAGAAACACATTATGTGGCAAGTTATATTATGTATTTTTGCTGTTATATGTATTACTGGAAGATGATGTATGTTTTGAAATGCTATGGTGTCTAGTTATCCAATATGGGATGGGCCAGATATCGGCATGAAATATCGACACAAATAAACTACAACTATGATGATGTTACCTTGAAATTCTTGCATATCTTAAAGGCATGGCTGTGTCTGATCCTTTCTTGCTCAGGGAGGCTCCTCAGTGTCATCTGATTGTAGAGCAAAGTCTTTGATTCAGGGAGGGGCTGCGTGTGAAAACAAAGACAGAAATATAGCTGGAGTAGTATTAAATCACCATCACCATCCTACTTCACTGAGCAAGAAGACAAACACACATGGCTCCGATGAAGCAATGAGCATGACTTGTTTTAAGATTCTGAATCCACATGGCAGACACTTTAAATGTGTGCTCACATACCAGACTTTGGTCAATGATGCAGAACATGAACATGTCGTGCAGAAAGATGTGAGCTGGGTTTTTAGGACTGAAGGTGACATGGGTGACAGGTGTGTCTCTCTCCAACCATAGAGAGTGCAGTCCTTGTTTCTGCAGCTTCCGACTCCACTCTGTGTACTCTTTCTGCGCCAGAGAGTACTCGAAGATCTGCCACACACACACACACACACACACACACACACACACACAGAGTTATTGGTAGGCTGAACAGGTGATGAGCAGTTTAGACAACTTGTGGTGCAGTGTTCACCTGCTGGTCAGCATGCACCACGACTAGGTTGCTGGTTGTTGGGTGGATGGCGATGGCTGTGGGACAGGAGCTGTACATTGGAACTGTACAATGCAGCTGCAAACAAAGAGCCATAAAGAGTTACTGTGTACAATTTAAAGTTTATCTAGCAAGAAAATACACAAGAGGAGAAAAAGTGTCAACTCACCTTATGCTTGTGAAGGTCGTACACGTGGATCTCACAGTCTGTATTAGCTGTAGCGAGCCATTTGCCATCCTCACTGGTACACAACAGGTGCACTGGCTGTCTGGATCCTGGACATCACACACAAGGATGGTTTATATACTGAAGAACAGGAAGCTACAGGAGGGTAGGTGGTTGCATTCAAGGAAAATTTCGTTTCTTCTGGAACAACTTAAAATCCTTATTTGAATTAAACATGCCACCTTCACCAACTCAAATAATGGATGCTCCACGCACCCTCACAGTTGCACATTGACCCCCAACTCTATATTTCTCCATATTGTTGCTACAGTGCCTCTTTGGATTTCCCCCCTCTCAAATACAGTGCAGAAGCTGATTGAACAAAGATGCATTTCTTCTTAAAAGTAAAATGTCAGGACCTTTATTGTTCTGTGACTTTTGTGTAATCACACACAAAACTGTTCACCAAACCACTGACAGTTGAAGACAATAACATTGATCATCTCCATATGCAAGGTTTTGCTGGGAAACATTGAGTACTGGCATTCATATGGATGCCACTTGACACACACACCAGCCACCACTGCAGATCAAGTACACCCTGTCATGGCTACAGCGCTCCATGATGGCAGTGACCCCCCAGCAGAACAATGCGCCCTGCCACACCACAAAAACTGCTCTGGAATGGCCCAAAATAAGTGTGACGAAACAAAGAGATCAAGATGTCAACCTGTCCTCCAGATTCCCCAGATCCCAATCCAAGGCATGGACATAAGACTTCAGGGGCATCCTGTAGTGTCTGGCACCAGGCCGTTGACAGCAGATTCTTTTAATCAATCAATCAATCAATTTATTGTCCTGTGGGTTGTCTCAGCACATACCATAGATGTTTGACTGAATTGGGATCTGGTGAATTTGGAGGCCAGGTCGACACCTTACGCTCTGTCATTATTCTCTAGCCATTCCTCCGTAGTTTTTGGTTTCTGACAGGGTCAAGGTCCTACATAATTTATTTGTATGATCCTAACAAAATAAATTGTTACCACATCACTCGAATTAGTAGAAATACTCAATGCTGTTGTGGATAAGTCCATATTTAGAAAATAAGTCTGAGGGCAACCATAGGTGCTGGAGCTTCTCCAGTGTCTTTGGAAAGGGAGGTGTGAGCGAGGGAGTGTCGCAATCTAGAACCTCACCAACAGATGCCACTAAATACACAATATATTACACACTGTACCTTTAATGCTTAGATTTACATATGAATTTACAGAACTCTAACTTCTGTGAACTATAATGTGACTATGTAAATTTCACTTGTAGAACCCAAAGCACTGGTTTACTGGCTGACATGGAAAACAGTGACTCCCTTTAGCTGCTCCTCATACCTTCACAGACAGTGGTTTAGAGCCAGGCTAGTCTGGGAAGCTTATGTTACAAATTTAGGTTTTTATTTTGGCCTGAAGGACAGAATTACTGGACTTTCTCTCGAAAAAGATGTACCGTGCATTCAGAAAGTATTCAGACTCCTTCACGTTTTTCACATTTTGATATGTTGCAGCCTCATGCTAAAATCGTTGAAATGAGTTATTTTCCTCATCAATCAACACTCCAAACACTTGAAGCTGAAACAGAATTTTAGAAATGTTTGCAAATGTATTAAAAAGGAAAAACTATCACATTGACATAAGTATTCAGACCCTTTACTCAGTACTTAGTTGAAGCACCTTTGGCAGTGATTATAGCATCGAGTCTTCTTGGTATGGCGCGACACGCTTTGCACTAGGGCCTGACCCATATTCTGCAACCAATATATCAGCTGATTAAATCTTTACATTTTTTCCAACAAAAAAACGTCTTTTTTGATCCCTTAAATATAGTTCAAACACGTGTGACATATATGAATTGAAGGCAGAACATTTTACTGTTTTAGAATACTTTTTATAGTCAAAATTAGTGCAGGAACTTTTCTTTATCATTTTTATAATAACGATAATTATTATGACAAATATGTCTAAAGTTACAAGGGGCATTTTGAAACTCAGACATTAAGCATTTTTCTTACTGCAAGGCATTAACTTTCGCTTGTATTTACAAGCAATGAGTTTATTATTATCTTTATATTTAGGTAATAGGTAGGTGTATAAGCAACATAATAAGTAACTGTCAAATCATTATTTGAAATGCACCTCTGATGCCCTTTTAAACATTAATCACTTTTTCTCCACTCTATCATTTTGAATCATTAAGTCATTATAAACCAAACTCCAGAAGGCGACCAGAAACGCCTTCTCTTGCTTAACATTATCAAAACATGTCATCTTTTGCAAAATTTATTTTTTAGTGTGTAATGGTCACAAACAGTCCAGAGCTGATCAGTGCCTCTGCTCTTGGTTGCAGGGGAACTCTCAACGTAACGTAAGTGAAATCATGATCAATAAGAGAGACATGACGGTTGTTGCACATGATGGGGACGTTAACGTTATGTTATTCATTTACTTCCCGGCCAGCAATGCATTACACTAAGCACAACTGTCCCCCCTCCCCTCGCCCCCGCTGGCCTGCACTAATGGTAAGCTAGGTTAGCCTAACTCCACCTCGCTAACATGACAAACATAAGCATGACCGACACAACTAAGCATGTAATGACTCATGGACTAGTGGGTTGAACTGAAACAGGAAACTTATGGAGTCATTGTTTCACAAACTAGTTATAAACTTACTGTGGAGGCAAACTCTTCTCAGTGGAGTGCTGAGAAGAGTTTGCGGAGCGGTCCCCACCGTAGGAGACAGTGGCGGTGAGTGTGACTAAGAGACTCTCCTGAGTAAGAATGGAGTTGGGGCGCGCTCTACTGGATAAATAGCACAAGGACATAATTTCTAAGGAAAACCAAGTTATATTCCATGACTTCATTGGGAAAAATAAAAGTGTCAACATATGTGTCTATTGGACACATATAGTCAATAGTCATAGTCAATTGAATTTACCACAGGTGGACTCCAGTCAAGGTGGAGAAACACCTCAAAGATAATCAAGAGAAATGGGAGGCACCTGAACTACATTTCAAGTGTCATAGTAAAGGGTCTGAATAATTATGTCAATGTGATATTCCAGTTTTTCCTTTTTAATAAATTTGCAAACATTTCTAAAATGTTGTTTCCGCTTTGTTGTTATGGTGTATTGAGTGTAGACTGAATACATTTTTTCTCTTCAAACAATGAACGAATAATTAATTTAAAAGGCTGCAACATAACAAAATGTGAAAAAAATTAGGGGTCCGAATACTTTCTGAATGCACTGTATTACTACTGTTGCAATGAACATAATGCACAGAGACAAGGATCAATGATGGCTTAATAAAGTGGCTGTACAAATAATTAAGTTAATAATACTTATAATTAACTAATTAAAAAAAAAAGACTTGCAGCATTTATAAAATAAGTTGCATGTGGATCTTGGTACATTACTGTAAATACCTCATTTTCCACAGAAATGATCACATTTCTTGACTCTATGGAATGTGACGCTCACAGTAACAATGTTCCAGTAAGTACAATATTCCAGAAAAGTGAGCAATCAGACCCTGGATTAAGACTCACCTGACTTAGGTTTGAGAGTGTGAAGGTATTTACACTCCAGCTGGTTGAGGGCAACAACAATGACAGATGAATGGCTGGAGGAAGCAAAGAGTTTGGTGGAGTCTGAGGCGAAGCAGAGCTGGTGGCCCAAGGAAAGGGCTTTGGGTAGTTTGGACACCTGGAGGGAGGAAGAGGAAGGAGACAGAGGGATGAGCTTCATCATGGTCCTCTTTACCTACAAACACTCAAAAAATCCTCAAACACATACTAAATGTTCACAGAACTGAATTTACATTTAGCTCATGCTCTTAACAGACTTGGAATGAGTGAGCTGGTGAGGTTTGACTGTTTCCCTGAAGAAGGATTACCTCCAGGCACTTTACTAAAGATCTCATACATTTAATTATGTTGATGGACAGGGCTGTGTGAACAATGACTGATACAGAGAATAGGGGCAGCACTGTCAGTGTTGAGCAGCCCACCTTGGTAATGCTGATGTTGTTGTACTGTAACCTGTAGAGACGGACACTGGAGACAGTAGAGTATGCCAGCCATTCTCCACATGGAGACAAAGCACTGCTGTAGATATGATCGTCCCCCTGCAAGAGTCAGCACACACTGTTAGTTTTTATCCTTCAAGCTCAAAGATGAAATAAACAGGCACAAAACAGCTTGTGCAGTGATGTGAGGTCAGCTGGCAGATAATATGGACTTCCTGGAGCACTGGATGTCTGCAAATTATGTCTACAGAAGATTGTGTTAATGAAAATAGGTTTGGTTAAAGCTTCAAAAATTATAGACACGTCACTTGTCAGAAATCAAGCTGACAACAAAATATTGACATTTTCATTGTCTTGTAAAGATGTTAGAAAGAATGTTTTAGCAAAACCCAATATCACTATTTAAGCTCTGGTTTAGTCTCTTTAGCTGCTAAATGCTCCAGTATGTTCAACTGCTACTTGTTAGTAGGGGTGTGACCAGATCTCATGCCAGAAGATCTTGTGATGTAAAAATTATATTTCTTGTCAAGGTGAAAAGCTGTTTGCAACATCAGTACATAACAGACGCAGAGCAGCAACCAGTAGGAAGTTGAACTAAAAAGCAAAGAAGATGCCCCCTCCACTTTTAAGTCTCATCATTTTGGGTACCCAGTAGAAACATTAAACAGCGACAGAGTGAGAGACAAGACATGAACAATATGTAAGCACTGTAAGAAAATAGTGCTGTACACTGCGGCTAACATGAGCACCCTGCAAAGAACCAAACCAAAATACATCATCCCATCACGCGCCTGCATTCAACTCACACAGTGGTCCCAAACCTCAACAAAGATGGCACACCTTTCCATCCCTGCTACCTCCGTTCCAAGTGAACATGTCAGGACTCCAAGGGGTCGTCCTAAGTTGGAGCAGCTCCATGGGTTCACCTTCTCATCACTCAAAATGGCAACAGGATATTTTTCATACTCAAGAGAAATAGGGAGGAGCACTATAGTCTCAGACACTTTGTTTGACCAAAGCCCTGCACAGACTATGTATGCCAAGCTTATGAATGAAAGAAATTACAGCATGACAACACTATCAGACTACTGCAGACAGAAAATGATACCAAGAGGACTAAGAATACAAAAATGTCCCTCTTTTGACACTGAAGATACTGAGTTTCAAAATGAATGGGAAGCCATCTTGAACAATGCTCCCTAGATCTTATGATGCTACTACTTAATGAGGAAGCCAAGAAGCAGAAATGCCAAACTCAGAATGAAAAGCCACACTTTAAAAGAGTAGATTTCTACAAGATTTAAAGAACAACATCTCTCATATGAAAAAAAGTTGAAACATCCCACTCTCAACCAGCCATGTCTCAGTTCTTTTTAAAGGTCTTACTTTTGCCCCCACAAGTACAACCAGTAGTAAAAGTAGATTTCTCTAAGTTCTATCGCAACCTCCAGCTCAAAGTTTGGCATAACACCACCGGTCAAGCAGCCTCACGAACCCATGCTCAGCAGGATACATCAACACCATTCAAGCCCAAGTCTACTTTCATGCACACATTTAATCACATTCTGAACACTTTTTACAAAAAAGTGTTCAGAATGTTATTGAATGTTGAATAAAGCAATAAAGAACACTAGATCATCATTTTTAGTGACAATGGATGTGGAATCACTATATACTAACATTGGTCACAAAGAGGGGTTAGAGGCTTTATCACATTACTTAGAAAGAGGGACAACCTAAGCAGATGCCTCCTACCACTTCCATCTTGCAGAATAGACTTTGAATATTGTATTTTTGTTTCAGAAACACTATAAAAACAGAAAAAGGGTACAGCAATGGAAGCTTGTTTTGCACCTAACTATTCTAGCCTAAATCTATCTACTTAGATAAGATTATATGTTGGGGCAGGTTGGCTGATAAATAACATACCCTGAGACCAGTTTCAGAGACTTAAACAGATTTGCAAATCGAAGCGAGGAAGATCTTGAAAAAACTGCTCAAGGCATGAGTCAAAGTTTTAAGAAGAGGAGATATAAACTAAACACTATATCCATAGCTTACAATAAAAGCAAAAAGTCTCTCTAGAGAACAGTTACTGTATCAAAAACAGAAGCCACAACCAAGCTCAGATCAGGTGTACTTTGTGACACAAGATGGTAGTGAAGCAAATAAAAAAATAAAAAATAATTAAAGGAAACTGGGACATATTGAAAAGTGACAGTTTTCTTAGAAAAGCTCTTCCAGATTTCCTTCACTATTAGTTTTAGAAGAGAACCTACTCTCAGTGACAAACTTGTGAAGAGCAAGAGGATCATAGTCCAGGGCACACTGTCATGATGAAGTAGTATGTACCTATTGTGTGCATACTGCATGTCAGTATGTCATATTACCACAATGGTTGCAATTTCAGTCATTGTGGTTTATATGACTAACACCAGCTACTTTATGGACATAAAATAAGGTAGTAAGTATAAAATAAAATACCTTATAAATTGCAATCTCTCATATGTGGTTTACAGACTCGAATGTGCTTTGTCTTTTGATTTTAACTGCCTAATTATGTGACTACTAACTTGCTCACACTGATTATGTGACAACTTACCCACCTGCATATTGAACACAGGGTGCGCAATATGACCATATTTGCTGCACCATATTTGCCTGAGTCTTGTTTATTAATGAGAAACACTGGTGTTAGTAAGCAGATGTCGTGATTGAGGCATGGCGGTTTAGCTTATTGTCACTTATTGTGATATGTCACAAAAAAAGATGAGATCTACAGTATATCTTTGCCACTCAGAAGAAAACCAAAAATAATGGTCAAACTTTTTGACCTTTTTACCTATCTGACACAGATAGTTACAGCAGATTAAGCTTCCAGTGGGCCATAGAAATCAATGATACACACAGTATCAGTACATACCTTCCCCTTCAGCTGGATCAGTTTCTCTGGTTTTCTCTTCACAGGCAGACTGTCACCAGGCTTTCCTGTCAGGATGCATTATAAACAGGCATAATTCTTACACTATACAACTGCTGAATCAGATGAAGATGAATTTTCGCTACTGCCGTTTCACTTCATAAATTTCCTTTAGTTTTTACCATCACTATTACTGCCTGCCATTTCCTGCACAACTATGCATAATGAATGTGTGTGTGTGTGTGTGTGTGTGTGCGTGCGCGTTTTCCTCACCATGTCCATCACTCTCTCCTACTCTCCACAGCTCTAAATGATCAGGGAACTGGAAGAGCAGCAGTCCTGCCTTCTTTGCACAACAAACCAAGCTTCTCTGCATGGAAGACGGATAAAGGTAAGCATGTCATCATGGGACAGGCCATGAGAGATTTATCTTCTAATAAATATGTACTCACATGTGGTAAAGCTATTTTGCGTATCGCTGACTCCTGGGTGTTCTTCTCCACCTTGTCCAGCAGGGGTCGCACCACCAGCTGGGTGTCCATACCTGACATGATTACCAACATCATGGGTATATGGTACAATACTGATAATACTGGCTATGCATTACAATAAGGGCTGTCAAGCGAATAAAAATAAAAAAACCTTATTAATTACAAGCTTTGTGATTAATTTATCGAAATAAATTGCATATGCCAATATCTGCCATAAGCATTTAAAAATATTTCAATGCAAATGTATTTTGGTAGATGAGTGAATAAATGAATGGACATTCTAAACTTAAAAGGAGGTGAAATTTTAAGCTTCTAAGTACTCTGGTCAGAAAATTCCTGGCTGCATTAGTTGCAGAAAAATGTGCTCCTGTCAACAGTTCCATCTGGGCATTTTTTTGAAGCCCTACTTCAGTGTCTTTTGGTATTTTTATGGTCTTTAAATGATCTAAAAACCGGAGAAGACGGGAAGTTTAGTAGAGAGGTTGTCTAGCGTCAGTAAATGCACAGTACAGGTTACTATCCCTGCTAATATTCATGCTATTTGTATCCCTGATAATATCCTAATGATGTAATGATGTTAATCATGCTAATAAGACAGCGTCTGGTAGCGATGATTAAACGTCTGACTTTTAACCACAGCCCATTCTCAGTTTGAGAAAGAATGTTAACTGTTTGACAGATAGAAACTCTGGCTGAAGTGGGACTTTTCCCAGTCAGTATGCTCAGCAGAATTTAGTCATCGCCTCTATCATGCTTACAAAGCTGCTGTGGAACAGGTTCAGTAATATAAGGTCAACGGGTGTCAGAGTGTAATTAATCTGCGTTATTTTTTAAGCTGTTATTTTTTTCTATAAATCAATTAATCGATGTCATCAATGGTTTTAGCATCTGAATGCAAAAAATATTATGAACACGACTCTGTATTAAAGAGTCTCCAGCCTTGCTATCAGCTCTCAACACTTTTATAGCAATTAGGGCTGTCACAACATCACATTTTCACTACATGATTATTGTGGCCAAAATAATTCACAATAACAATATTGTGTCTCTCACACATCCGCCATCTCCTACGACATGATTTTGTGTGGCAGTGGTAGCCAAACACTGGTAGTCACTCGTTAGCTTGTAACTGCATCTTCTCTGTTTTTATGGTGGCGCCTTGACATTCATTATCGCCAACTACTATGACAATGCAAGAATGGAAATGATTTACACAATATTATGTGCAATATTAACGCAGTATTCAACTTTTTTTCTATTTCACAGTTAGTCAGTCGTGGTATACCAAGACACCCATATTAGCAATATATGCAGTATGTTCACGATGACAATGCTAACATGCTGTAGGTGTAATGTTCACCATGTTCACCATGTCAGTTCAGCATTGTAACGTGCAAATGTTTGCCAATTAGCACTTTCACAGAGAGAGCGGCTCAGGCTCATGGGACTGTCATTAGTGTGTATAATTAGTTTTGGTAATAAACCAAAGTATTGGACAAACTGCCATGGTCTGCCTGATGGTGAGAGAAAAGGTTAATGACAGATTTCATTAAAGTCATTAGATTTCATCCTCTGCAGACTGGGCAATCTGACCAGCACTGCCATCCTGCTTGAATGGCTAAAAATTGTAATATGTCCCAATTTAATTTTGTCACTTCTTAAATTAGAACTGGCCATTAGATCAGATTGAGATTCATTTTACCCGAGATTGATTTGTTTTCACGGCCAGTAGAACACAGCAATATAGCAGCAGATATAGAAAATATATAAAATAGATTTGATTAAAATGATTTAAGGGATCACTAACTTAGTTTCCTTCCTACGTGGCTTCATCAAATTGTAACTTCACTCGTTTACTGTCGAGATGGAATTTCAGTTTAATAAATGATCACGAAAAAGACATTGATCCAACACCAACACTGACCTCCAGAGACCACAGCAGTCTCAGTGTGTGCGAGTGCCCTCACATCATGTGAGTGGTTTTTAAAGGTCCTCGTTCTGACCCACTCCTTCTCCTGCTGGTCCACAGTGGAGCTGATGAACTGAAACTGGACAACAGTGCCTTCTGATGTCCCAGCTATCAGACTGCTCTCATCCTGTTAGATATTTAGAAAGTTTAGGGAGGTGCACCTGAAACGTTGCCTTTAAAAGTTGTGTAATGTGTCACAATTGTTGATTACACACTTACCTGTGAAACACACAGAGCAAGGACATCCCATTTGGTGACCAGGTGAGTTCTGACCAGAGTTCCTGTGAGTCCATCCCAGATTTGGACCTTTCCTGCAGAATCACCGCTGATGATTGTGTGGTCAGACAGGAACACGATGCTCCAAACTACAACCTCTCTGCTCTTGGATGCCCCAACACCTCTCTCCACCAGCATTCTGTGCGTGGCATGGCCTGAAGTCAGCAAAGAAAAACACAAACTCAAAAAGGTCACAATTACATCATTTGGAGATATTTAAGGAATTCATGCAGTTTTAACTACCACCAAATGAATCATCTGATGCAGGGTTCGTGAAGCTTTTTACGAGTAAGGTACAAGCACTTTTAAGACAGCTAAACCACAAAAATCAGTTTACTGAATTCCTTTATAACCACAGCAAACTTTGATTATTTACTTAGACACGAGGAGACAAATAAACAAATAAAGACTTTACATTTTTTTCTATTTTAATATGTTAATATAATAATATTTTCGGTTTACGTGAGTGATTGTGTAGATAAAACACCAGATTATGTTGAAACCAATCAAACATCTTTCGAGGAGTTTATTCAAATTCGCGCATATTCCTAACCTTGAAAACATAATGGTGAAAATTAAGCACTTATTTCAAGACTTTGTATAAAGCTTGCTGATGCCAATTTTAAATATTTCAACTGATGGTAGGCTCTGTTCTGTGATAACTGTTTCAGGATGTGGTTAAATCTCCTTACCTGTTTCAGCATTAAAGATTCTGATCATGTCCATCATGCCAGCAGCAATCAGCGTACCAGAGGGATGCCAAGACAGAGATATGATACGACCTAGAAGATCACATAAATGCCTCACATAGTCACATAGTGCGTATAAAAAGTATTCACCTCCTTAATTGTTTTCCCCTTTTATAAATCAAATCATGGTCAATATAATTTAGCTTTTTGACAAACAATTTACAAAAAAAAACCTTTAATGTCCAAGTGAAAACAGATTTTTTACAAAAAAAAGTCACTTAATTAAAATTATATAATGTAAAATAAGTGATTGCATAAGTATTCATCCCCCTTAAAGTGACTGACTTATTCAACAGAGGTCCAGCAAATTGGTGCTAGTAGTCTCACAATTAGTGAAATAGAGATCACCTGAGTGCAGTGAATGTGTCTCAAGTGATTGCAGTATAAAGATACCTATGTCTAAAGGTCTAGTCAGTATTCACAATAAGGACAAAAGAACACTCCAAGCAACTCTGTGAAAAGGTTATTAAAAAGTATAAGTCAGGGGATGGATACAAAAACATTTCCAAGTCACTGAACATCCCCCGGAGTTCAGTTAAATCCATCATTAAGAAATGGAAGGAATATGGCACATGTGTAAATCTGCCTAGAGCAGTCCGTCCTCACAAACTGAGTGACTGTGCAAGAAGGAGACTAGCAAGGGTGGCCACCAAGACCAGCTCTGCTCTCAAGGATCTAAAAGCTTCAGCAGCTGAGATGGGAGAGACTCTGCATACAACAACTGTTACCTGGGTTCTTCACCAGTCAAAGCTTTATGGGAGAGTGGCAAAGACAAAGCTACTGTTGAAGAAAGCTCATTAAGTGTTTTGATATTACTTTGTAAAAACCTTCCATTTATAAAAGCAATAAAAGGGGAAAACAATTAAGGGGGTTAATACATTTTATAGTCACTGTAAATAACTGAAAGTAAGCACAGATTTGTAATTATGAATAAAACTGCCAGGTGAAAAGTAACAACACCTTTGACTCAGCTTACCTTTCTGCCTATCCAGGTTTCTTTGAAACTGAATCCTCTCCTTCAATATTTCAAACATCTTTACTGTCCCATCCTCACAACCAACCTGAAAAAAAAAAAATTCAAATCAATTATTTAATAAACAATCAGAACTGAAGGTTAGACAAGGCTTGTCATTTCAATTCTAACCCAGGAACCATTAGCCTGAGTGGAAGACTTTTAACATGAGGTGTTGAGTGATTATCATATCCACCAGGTGTTGACTGACCGTTAGCAGTGTTCCCTGTTTATTGCTACTGATTGTCCAGATTGGTCCTCCATAGGCCTCCACAGTGTACCTGGGCCTCAGCTTCTCCAGGTCATACTCTGTGATCTCTCCATTCAACCCAGCACTGAACAGACGCTGACCCACCCAACATAGAGCCTCCACAGCGCTGCCGCCCTGTCCTGGGATGACCTGTGCATCGACATCAAAACAAGTCTGGAGGTTAGCCCTGCTCATCTTACATCCAAATCCAAATATCTGACTTCCAGCCCAAAACCCAGCTCTTAATCAAATACACTGTCACCCCAATGACTGATTGAACAGTGTAGTGGTTCTCTAAAAGTGCATGTGAAAGGAGAATGTGGCTTGTGGTTTTTAAAGTAGCACTGACGGGCACTCAGTGTACACACTACAGTTATCTTACTGTTCCTTAGACTCTCATTAACACAGTTTTCATCACCCAAAACACCCAATGAAGAAGACACCTAACACATGGAACTTCACTGAACAAAGTGCTATTCAGTTGTTTACACAAAGTGCCGAAATGAGAAGATAATTGTAGAGCGCCAGACACGAGTGGACAGCGTGTGAAGGTTTTCTGTTCTTCCTCTGAGTTGTTACCTTTTCTTGGAAGTAGTGGTCAGCGAAGTTGAAGATCTCCAGAGCTCCATCAGCCCGGACCAGAGCCAGTCGCTCCGTGAGACTGTTAAACGCCATGGCTCTGATAGCACTGGGCATGTAGTCGAAGAACCGAACACGGTGCACCTTGAACTCGCCCATTTTCACTATTAAGAAACGCAAACAGGCAGGTTATTTGAGCTAGACAGGCGACAGCAAAGGCAACCTGTAAACCTGCTGCCCGTTAGCAAAAACAAGAGCCTCGCAGGTTAAACACACGGGAGGCAGACTATGTGTTCATCTATTCGTTTAACTTCAACAAGTTAACAACAAGTTTACAATCATTATAAGCCATAATTTACCTGTTGTTTGTCCTCCACGGTTACTAAACTTCCGTTGCTATTCAGTCCACACGCTGGAAAACAGCAGGAGCCACGTTGGGGACGTTTGAACCGGTAATGAAAGTCCCAAACAGGCTAGAGAAACGGAAATACGTCATCACACTCACAGCACGCACAGCTGGCGGGAAATACTACCGTGTTATGAGCACGGACTGAACGGTGTTGGTTATCAAAGCTACCGTCCTGGGAGCCATTTTATGTAATGTTTTATTAATGTTAACTATCTGTCAGGACAATGGTTCAAATAGTCATACGGTAAGAATGAAAAGGTTTTACCATCTCCTGTCTTGTGAATTAGTATTAGTATCATATTACGGGTTAAAGACGGGCTAACGTTGGTTAAAGTTTATATTGTCTGGAGGACGAATAATGAAGGCAACGTTGGCTAGAATTCACAGGGACAACAAGCTGCATTGATGGGATTAGTTTATGGGAGGACTTCGGGAATCGGATGTAAAATTTAAAAAAAAGAAATTAATACACGCCGAACTTAAAAGTTGTTCATAGTGATTATTAAACGGTTATATTGAAAGTACTGTCTACTTTCAACACCGACAGTGGTGTGTACAGTTCGGGTGCCAGTGTTTGAGTGGAGTTTGGTATGACACTGTTGGCTCCATCTCCTACAGTTTTGACAGTTTAATATTAGTGACTTTTACAGTGAAGCTTTTCGAGTTGTCTTTAGTTGATACTGGTGTGTATTTATTCCTGTAGAGGCAGTGTGGATGGCAGCAGTGCTCCAGAATGGCTGCTGCTGGAGCTGCAGGGAGAGATGGTTTCCAGACACAACTCTGGCCTGGCAGGAAATGTGATGGGCGACCTGCTCTACACTAAAGAGGTAAACACGGGAATAAAAGGCACACTGGTGGTTTTCAAGTGCAAACTAAGTTTTAGGTATACTTTGTGGTCAAAATGGCAAATTTAGTTTTCTGATGGAACCAATTCAGTACATTTGTAAAAAATGATGTACATGCAAACTACAATGTGAAAGGTAGTCTGGTGTCTGTCAGGAGCAGGACATGACATTAAAAGAGTGAAGAAGAGTAGTAGCACATGGATAGTTGGCCTTCGTTTTGGTCCATTAATATTCCCATTTTGTTTTTCCATGTGCCTTGCAGAGTATTTGCTATAGGGTCATTTCAGGCCAACTCCCCCCAGTTCATGATGTGGATTTTCTTGAAAATTAATGGGACCTTGGAAAATCTTACAGCTGTAGTCCAAATAGCTTTTTAGTTCTGAATTTTTGAAGTTCAGCCATCTAAGCTAAATTTCATCGTTTTGGGATTCTTTGTAGGTCTATGTTAATCCTCACCAACTGCTTTTTTCCATTGGATTAGGTTGAAATTTGTCCTGAAATCCAAGAAACCCTCAGGATAATTACGAATAATATTTTGTCAAGACACGGGACAACTCAAGCCGTTACAACATTATAATCATTAAATTTCCAAAACCCAATGAAAAACAGACTCAACAGGAATCGCACAAAGATAGAAAACCTTGAAGTCAACACAGTTCAAATATCTACCTATGAAATAAAACCAATGAATGTAATATTACAGCCAGTGAAAAAGTATGAAAAAATTGCTGTTAAAACATTCCATGTTTTAATTGTATGTTTACATGTATATGCAATGAAAATGTAATACTTACACATAAAAAATGTGTCAAGGAAAATAAAGTAATCCTTCAGGGAAAATATAGTCAAAATATGTTTTTTAAAAGAGTGGGTGTTTAAGACTCTAGAACTATAGAGCTATATTAATAGATTCAAGATTCAAGAGGGTTTATTGTCATTCCAGCCATATACACAGTACACAGTGCAATGAAATAACGGTTACCAAGAAGCTTCAGTGCAAACAAACAACAACAACAATACCACATGCTACATGTAACTGCTAGTGTAGTGCAAAAATATTTGTAAAGTGACTGTATGATTATTTAATTATTTACATGAGGTGCAATAGTGCATCAGACATACAAAACAGCGACGCAGGACAGCATACAACAGGGTAACAGAGGTGATCAGATCAGTCCCTTAGCGTTGAGGAGCCGTATGGCCTGGGAGAAGAAGCTACACATAATACTACACATAATCCAAATTTGGTTGCAACAAAGTGAAAACTAGTTGAGATATTAATCTTGAAATATTATTAATGCTTTGTTTACTGTAAACATCTTGCAACAATTATTTTAATGAATACATGTAGTGAATTATCCTCAGAGTGTCTTGGATGTTCAGCCATATCATTGTTTCTGCTGTATTCATTCAAAGTTGTACAGCGTATCTCCATATTTTTCTAAATAGGCTACATGCATCTATGACTATTCTACCTGCAGGAATAGACAAAGATCAAATATGTATATAACTTCTTCTTCCCCTTTACTGGCAATGACATAGTAAACTTAATTTCAGATGCCTTTTTGTACACGGCCTCGTTTGAAACGCCCACCTCCGCGTGCTGGGCAGGTTTAGGAAGTATTAGGGGGTGGAGTGTCAGAAAGTTGCATGCAAGGCATCCTGGTACATGTAGGCAGGCTGTGGAAGCAGGAAAACTCGAATAACCCTATTTTCTCTGTCAAGACACCACAACTAAGGATTTTATTGTCTTAATTAACTACATTTACCATCGACACTGATCTGATTGGAATATCCACATAAAACATGGTGAATTTCTCCTTTAACTTACTGTGCAGCCATTACAATTCCAAGACCGTCCTTGCCATTCTGTGGCTCAAGACACTTGTGTTGACTCAGCTGTTCTTCTTTCCACCACCAGGGGGTGCCAGTGCTGATTGTAGGACATCACATTCTGTATGGGAAGCAGGTCAAACTGGAGAAACCCTTCGCTGTCCTCACCAAGCACTCTTGCCATTCGCAGGATAGCCTGAGCAGCCATGACGACATCAATAACAGGGATGATGTCACACAGGTATCCATGGAAACGAATCAGCAAGGACCCACCGCCACCTCTTACTCTGTGTCTGCCATCATCAAACGGAAGCTGATCTTTAAGACGCGTCCCAAACCTATCATCACAAATGTACCCAAGAAGGTGTAAAGACATTGTGTGATGATAAACTGAGACATGTAACCTGTACTGAACTTGATTTTCTTTTTAACTGAATGCACCTCAGTTAGTGTCATCCAACTGTGATAAGATGCAGTTTGATTATACATTTGTTGTATAACTGATCAATACTCCACCTCAAATTGATCAATTCTGTCAACCTTTAACTTGAACTGATCCAAACAAGATTTTGAGGCTCCTCGTTATTATGAACTAATGCTGCACAGAAAACATTTAAAGCCCTGTGATGGACTAGCTGCTGTTTTAAAGGCTTTTGCACGGTGACAAGAATTACATCCTGGATGAAATTTCTGTGGAAAGAAAATTAAAGAATGTTGGAGTTTCAATCCACAAGAACTCAAGGGACACACGGGCACCAGATGGCAACGTTTTTATTTAGTGACTGGGTGGGATAGCTCCTCTGCATTGCACATCATGACAGGAGGTGGGTTGTTCATAAATACTGTAAATCCACTTTAACTTATTAACCATTGGCAATTGTTTTCAGGTAAACTGTGATGAAGAGTTGTCATGTGATGTCGGTGTACCTGCTCTCTGCCTACCCATCACATACATCTCTACTTCACTAACTAGCTCTTCTCATAATTTAATTCAATACATGTCAGTTAGATTGAAGAAATAATCAACAATTAATCATTATTTCCCTCATATAAGGGGTCTGTCTGATATTAATAACTGCACTTGCTGTCACTAGCATTAAAGTGCGCATTCACACATCAGAGGTAATACACACAGTAACAACACACAATCCACCTAACCCTCACTGGATGCACACTCCTCATACCACTCTCAAGCAGCTTGTTGTAGATCAAAGAAAAATAAGCAAACATGACAATATATAATTATGTTTATCACATGCTGGATTATTGCTATATGCTATATTATTATTCATGCCCAAACACTACAATGTCATGGCTAAACCTACACAGGTGGTTGATTGGTTCCTCTTGATTGGGCTGATAAGAATGACACGTAGTCATTGTCACGTAGTGCATACGTGACAATGTTTAGATAAATGCACCCCTTTTTATCAGAGATTTAGAAAAATATTTTCCTTTCTTAAAAATATCACGAGAGAGAAAGCAGCTAACAGAAATATGTCACAGAAGTAGGCACCTCACTGCTCACAAATAGCACAAGTGTGGGTATTAGGACAGACCCAAGGTTTGAATCAGGAACTGAAGTTTAGAGGAAAGGTGGCACAGAATGGAAAATAACGTGCATGTGGCAGGTGCAGTTTGGAGCTGGGTAATGAGCTGGGTTTATAAAATGTGTTCATTTTCAATACACATTCAACCATTGTATTTTCTGCTGATGTAGCAAAATATTCTTTAGATTTATTCAGGACTACCTGTGAAACCTGATTGGGCTGCAGGTTCTGCCTCATGCTATCAGTAGTGACAAGGACACTAGCACAACACAAAACTGGAGAAGAATCATTCCTTTTTTGGGGTTGTCTTGCTTTTGCACTTCATCTGTATTCACTCTACATACTGATTTGGAATGAAATACAGTAGATACAGTGAAATAATTAAGCTTTTCATTGATTCCTGTAAAGTAGTTCTCATTTAGATCAAACTAGAGACCATCTTGTGATGGGATCACACCAGCTGCGACACCCGTCAATAGGTTGAAATTCCGACCCAAGAGTACTCAGTAGTCATTATTACATTAATATATATATTCATAGGTCGAACCACACTATCTTAGAATCTTTCATCTCAACTAGACACCTGTAAAGTTTTGTGACTGCATCTTGGCTGGTTGCAATGCTATTGTACAGACAAAAATCTGTCCACAAACAGGCATTTAAACACCTGGCAAAGTACTCAAAATGGCTTCTGTGTTAGTTCCTGCAATACAATGTGTCTCCAGGACCACATTTTGCCATCATCGCCACACACACAGACCCCCAAGGTGAAAACATTACTAGTTACCTAGTCGCAGCTGGTAAAAATGGCATGTTCATGGATGTGGCCAGTGATACACTGGCTCTGTTGGCAAAAAAGTCTCAAGGCATCAAGCCCCATAGCCCCATTCATTTGAACCAGGTTTGCTGAGGCAGGGCTCCCACAGAACCAGGGTTCAATTGGAGAGATTTTTATCTTATTTGTCTGATTTGGAAGGTTTATTTAACAACACAAAAACTTGTGGTAAGTGGGATGTGAGGATTCAGATGTGAAGTCCCGACAGTATAAATATCTGACAGATCAATAATAAAAACTATTGTCTTGTATTTTTTTCCTTTGTGTTTGACTATTAATGTATTCCATTTATTAATGTAGTTTCAGACAGACAGGTCTGCTCACATGATTTCTAAACAGCAGCAAACTAATGATGATTAGCCGATGCCAATATGATGTGTAGAGTTTTGATAGGCTGCGGAGTCATAATTAATAATCACTGAAGACTGTGTACAAACTGGTCATGTGTCTGACAACATTTAAATCAATCAGAATCAGATCTAACAGGATGTGAGTGTTTCTGTGACTTCCTGTACAGACTGAAGGCTGTCGAAAACTGTCCGACTTGATCGCAGTTTTTCAGCTCTGCCCCCTGCTGCTGCCGCCTGATCTCGTCCACTTTCCAGCCAAGGTGCAGTTCATCTCAAACCAGACTTTTTACTTAGCTTTTACCTTTGTTTAGGGCTCCTTCAGTATCTTTGTGATTGTGTAACATCCTGCCTGATGGCATGTCAAAATAAAATGCCCCATAAAATGACTTCAGATTACATGTTTTCCTGGATGAGGTTTGCCGACAGCCAGTTTTGGGACAAAATGTTTCAAAGCATAACGCTCGACTGGATGTCACATATTTGGAAGATTTTAGTATGTCCTATGCAGCACTCATACGATAATGCCTGTGGACATATTATGTATTTTTATTATTTTTTTACCAGGAGGTCCAGATCATCCGATATGACATTTTGTGACCATAATGTCGAATAATTTGTGAACTTTGAAATACCCTCAATATATTTTCATTTGATAAACAAGAGATGAAAAGATTCAATAAATTCGTTTTTATGCACATTTTTCAAATCTTCCTTCAAAAGGGCTTTGGACTGTACCCTCCCTGCTGTGTAATTTCTGTTCATCAAACGCATGGCCTTAAAGCTGAAGCTGCAGAATCCCAGCGACAGAGATCTCATTTACCTGTTTACCTCCCACTCTGACACAATGGAGAAAACAAAAGAAGGTTGATCGCTACAACCTGTTTTTGTGCTGAGAAAGAAGTAATTGAGACCTTTAATGTTAAAGCACTGATTCTCTAGTCCAATTCGTTCTTGAAAATGTACTGTATATCTATTTTTACGTGAACACACAATACAGTGAACAAAAATATAATCATAGAGACATTCTCTTTCATATGAATGGGGGGACTGTGACCTAAACAGGAAACATTTTTAATGACTTAGGAAAATTCCAATATCCTGTGATTCAGAGATGGAAGCTGCAGAAGATGGAGAAACGAAACGAAACTATTTGCATCTCTGGTTAACCCTTAGAAAGGCCAGCCAATTCCATAAACATAACCTCCTTTTAATGTATATGTCCTCTCCACTTTCAAGTTTAAACCTTTACAGTCTGCTCAAAATAAAAAAAAAAACATTAATTGAATGTATATGGCACAAAGAGGAAATGTGAAAACCAAACAGACAGCTGTCAGTGTAGGCACACATACAGTATGATGGTGTTCACACTTGACAAATGGAACTGAACTGAATCTGTCTCATCTTAACTCATATGAAATTTAAAAACATGAAAAAACAAGAGTGAAAGCAAAGCTCTTGAGTCTCTCACTTCAGAAGAAATGTCTTTGGTCTTCAGTCTTCACATTGTTATTGATGCAATGAATAAACAAAGGTCAAATGTCCAAAAGTTAAGAAAATAGCATCCAGTAGTAAAACTTTACTGTTACACAGACATAATTTGGCACCTTTACAATATATAAAAGTGGCCATATAAAAATCTCTGGTGCACTAATTGAAGCTATGACCCAATGCTGACTGTAAACTCAGAATTGGACCGCAACGTACAATAATAAGTTACTGCTCAAAAGCACCAAATATCTTGCTGTATTTCATGTTCAGAAATGATTGTCTGTTCTCATAAATTATAGCTGCTCCACAACATACAGTGTGCTGTTCATGGCTGATGAGAGTACATGACGGCTGGTCTCAGAGCTGTCTCAGTCTCTGACCTGAAGACATCCACACCATTACACCCAATTGCAAGTGTGACAAGACAACTTCTCATATTCTCTGCATTTCCTGAATATTGGTAACTTTCAGCAGCAGTCTCTAGTCATAATATGAACACGTTTATAGGATAAGTTAAGATCCCTATATGTGCACCAAAAAAGTTTTAGGTTGCTGTAATTGTTCCTTCTGTCCATACTGGCTACGTACACTGAACAAAAATATAAACGCAACACTTTTGTTTTTGCTCCCATTTTTCATGAGCTGAACTCAAAGATCTAAAACATTTTCTATATACACAAAAGACCATTTCTGTCAAATATTGTTCACAAATCTGTCTAAATCTGTGTTAGTGAGCACTTCTCCTTTGCCGAGATAATCCATCCCACCTCACAGGTCTGGCATATCAAGATGCTGATTAGACAGCATGAATATTGCACAGGTGTGCCTTAGGCTGGCCTACGGAAGAGGATTAGGGCCACATGTGAAAATTTTTTTTGAGTTCTGACTTTAAAGTCAGAATTCTGAGATTAAAGTCAGAATTCTGAGAATAAAGTCAGAATTCTGAGATTAAAGTCAGAATTCTGAGAATAAAGTCAGAATTCTGACTTTAAAAGTCAGAATTCTGAGATTAAAGTCAGAATTCTGAGATTAAAGTCAGAATTCTGAGAAAAAAGTCAGAATTCTGAGAAAAAAGTCAGAATTCTGAGATTAAAGTCAGAATTCTGAGAAAAAAGTCAGAATTCTGACTTTAATCTCAGAATTCTGAGAATAAAGTCAGAATTCTGAGAAAAAAGTCAGAATTCTGAGATTAAAGTCAGAATTCTGAGAATAAAGTCAGAATTCTGAGAAAAAAGTCAGAATTCTGAGAATAAAGTCAGAATTCTGAGAAAAAAATCAGAATTCTGACTTTAATCTCAGAATTCTGAGAATAAAGTCAGAATTCTGACTTTAAAGTCAGAATTCTGAGATTAAAGTCAGAATTCTGAGAATAAAGTCAGAATTCTGAGAAAAAAGTCAGAATGAAGTGAGAATTATGGGTAAACACCTGTAAGGAACCAACTTCAGTGACAGTGATTGTCATTACATGCAGGAGGGGAGACACATCAAGAAACGGAAGATGTCGGATTTGTTGGAGTTTCTGCGTGTTCGAGGGGTCCCAGAGGAAGCCATTGCAGTAATGGAAGAGCAAAAGGTGAGTGAAAAAGAAATATATGTTGGTTTGGTGCCTGGCGTTTGAAAAAACAAAGAAAGGCTACGCATATGAAGGATGTGAAATCCAAACAGGGGTTAGCTAGTAGCGTTAGCACGTTTGTTAGTTATTAGCTATTACTTGGGCGGTATCAAGGTATTACGGTAGACCAGGGTATTTATTAATTCCGAAGGTATGACTATTAATGCCGTTAAAAATACAGAGGCTCCTCTCTCTGTTTAAACTGATACGGACGGAGACGCTGTATTGAGGCGATGTATTGTAGTACACAGCATGCGCCAACAGAGGTCAGTCTTCGGTCAGAGCTGCCACACAGTCAGAAACACAGCCCCTGATTGGTCGACAGACTCAACCCAAGGCATCATGGGATTGCTAGTAGACGGCTAACAACAACAATAACTGTTTTCAATCCGGAAAGCTTGATAATTAATCACAGAAGACATTCAGTGTTGGATTTATCATCATGGATTTATTTTACAAAGTCTCCAAAAACACACTGTAGTTCAAGGCCAAGGCAATTTGTTGTTTGACCCATAAACAGAACAGGGTGGGTGAAAGATATATTTTAAATGATTTAGCCATTTAGCGCCATTGACCCACATTCTCTCAGGTGTGGCAGGTAATTAACACAGAGGCTCTGCTTACTTTGAAAGGGTCCGGAATATCAGTTATGATTTGCAGGCAACATCCATTTACTCATAAACATTTAGATCAGTATTTCCCTACTGACACTCGTACTGACTTAAGGGGCTTAACCTTAACATTATTCATGCAATGTGCACTTTGAAGAAAATTAATGTCTTTAATTTTCTTTCTTCTTCTGTGCAGATTGACAGCGACGTCATCGTGCTGATGGATGATGCAACTCTGGCAAATTACATCCCTTCCTACAGAGACCGAATTGCCCTCTTCAATTTCTGCAAAAGTGTCCTCTCAAAATGATTAAATAGATAACATCAACTTTGCTGCTCACAACAATGCCTGCAATGCCGGATTTGGACAACTTAATCAAACTCTACTTCAGAATTTCTTTCAGTAACAAAGAAATACTTGCAATTTTAGCACATAACAATCAGATAGTAATAAGTGTCCGTACTTTAAAGAGAATTTGTAGAAGACTTGGTCTGTTCAGAAGGAAGAACCAGTCGGACATGGCCGAAGTGCTGGCTTTTGTCCAACATGAGATCATGACAAATGGACAGATGCAGGGTTACCGTTGGCTACATCTTCGTGCAGTTCAACGAGGATTTGTTGTGTCACAAGATACCATAAGACGCATCATCAAGTTGGTTGATCCACAAGGTGTGGAGTTAAGACGAGCACGACGCTTGAGAAGACGTCAGTACAGCTGCAGAGGGCCAAATGCGCTTTGGCACATGGACGGCTATGATAAGTTAAAGCCCTATGGCATTGCCATCAATGGCTGTATAGATGGTTTTAGCCGCTATGTGTTATGGATGGAGGCCTATACCACGAACAGTGATCCTAAAGTAGTCGCAAGCTACTTTATCAAAACAGTTTCAGGCATAGGTGGATGTCCAGAAAGGATTCGTGCAGACAGGGGCACGGAAAATGGTTGTGTAGAAGAAATGCAGATGTTTCTGCGGAGAAACCACCCAGACAGTTTTGCAGGGGAGAGAAGTTTCCTTTATGGAAGAAGCACAGCAAACCAGCGCATTGAGGGATGGTGGGGTATCCTCCGCAAACAGAGTGCACAGTTCTGGATGAACTTATTTCAAACTTTCCAGGATGATGGGCACTACACAGGAGACTTTTTGGACAAAAGTCTTATCCAGTTCTGTTTCCTTAATCTTGTTCAGGTAAAAATCTTTCCTTGCCTTCTGAAATGAGTTAGTAATAAAAGTAGTATAAGTAATAGGGAAAATGTCCCTATTAAGCCCACCAAATCAGCTTTTCAGACATTTTTAATATATACTGCCCCAATTTAAGTGAGAACATTTTAGTTCAAATGAAAGTTTAATCTCTCATTTGAAGTGTCAATAATCATTTATACCAGTTTCTAATGTTTTTATTATTTAGTTTTTATTGGTCAAAATATGTCAAAAGTCTTGCATGGCTTTAATGGGTACCTAACGTTCCCTTTAAGGCCATGGGTGTTCCAAATAAGCCCACTTCATGATTTGTTGATAAATAAATATATATATATTTAAAAAATCTTTAAAAAACAATACAAACTTTTCTATTCAAATCTGTAATCTCTTAGCTCACAATAGCTATTTTCATTTTGTCTCCACTCCTATCCTACAGCTTGTAAATGGCATTTGAAATAGCCATGACCAGAGGTTTTGCTGTGTTGTCAACGCAGAAAAAGCTAAATTTACAACATGTCTTCTTTGGAATGTAGCCAAAAAACTATTTACGAACAAAATCAAAACTATAGTGGAAATTACTCTTCAATACTTAATCTTTCAATATGTATTGTCATTTTGTCTGTATCTCTATCCTATGGTGTGCTGTTGGCATTTGAAATTGGCCAAAATGTCTGGTCTAGCCAGCTGATTTAAAGTGCAGATGTTTCTGAAGACTGACCGACTGAAAGAAAAATAGTTTGAAGGTTCAATACTAATGTTCTAAGGATAGTAAATGAGTCAATTTCAGGATTTACAGTTGAACAATAACTTTAATTGCTTTTTAAATGTTCATCACATTTTCCTATCTACTCCATCCATCCAACTTTTTGCCAGAAATGAGAGATTTTGCATTGTTCCCTCCCTGTACAGACATGTTTCTATCATGCGTGGGCATGAACTGTAGTTCTTTTCGTGTTTTAGTCATCTCAAATTAAAACTCATCTGAAAAGTAAAGATTAAAAAAATATTGCTAATGTTAGGATAGAATATAGGCCTATCCAGAATGAATTGACCAATGCAATATCACTGATATTGAAATATGGGTATTAATTATCTGAAATGTGGAGCTGATTCATCAGCTGGGGTCAAAATTAGGGAAGAAAATGGTTCGAAGGTGAAAAAGGAGAAAATCCCAATTGAAACACTGTCAAGTGGGCTTAAAGGGAACATCAGTGAATTTATGGTTAAAAGTCAGAATATTTTATTCTACGCACATGACATTAAAAAAAAACTATAATTTTTTAATCTATAGATGGTGTACTAATATAACATGAAAAGTATAAATTGATCATGCAGAGAAGTAACTAACTATAGTCATTTACATCCACCCCAGACAGTGGGATTTTGTTTTGCTTACGTCCCTTTTAAGCCCAGGTGGTAAAAATGATAATTAAAAAATAAATAAAGATAAACATACACATTTATTGTCTATGTAACAGTAAAATAATATAAACTGGATCCAAAAATGTAAACTATATATGCTTATCATGCTTAATGTCACTGTAATGAGCCATAGTATGCAGCTACTGTATTAATGCAGCATGTGGTCTGCTTGCTTGCATGCCAAAACCCATATTTTCATTTCAAAAGAAACGTTATTTCTAATTCAAGTAATATTCTAACATGTTTTATTCAAAACACTAATCACTTACATTTTGATAACAAATGAATATTTATCAAAAACAGGGTAGAAATATGAAAAAAATCTCATCTTCTGAAGGTACCAAAGTCACCAAATTGTTTTTGCAACTTCTGGGTTCAGCAGGCACATGTCGCAGATTTGCTTCGATAACTTAATATCGACAAATCTGATTGGCTAACAATAAAAAGTGTAATTTATATATGAAGCCGCTTCATTGGAAGAAACATCACAGAGAAAAAAATGATGATGTATTTTTTTTTTGTAAGTTGGCTCCGTAGTTGCAAGTGGGCTTATATGGTGCCTGGGCTTAATAGGGACATTTACCCTAATAATACAATAGTGTTGTTAATAATAATAATAATAATAATAATATTAAAATATTCTTTTTACATTTTTCTATAGTGCTTTTTGTTTTACATAAAAAATCTCAAGATGCTCTACAAGCCAATAGTTTTACATTGATTATTGTTGACGTTAACGAAAAATGTGTGCTTTGTCTGTTCACTATTGACTTAGCTGATGGGGGCATACGATGATAACGCAGTAACCTAGGCCTCAATTTAGACAGGCAGCAGTTACGTAGTACAGGGCCTATTTCACAAGTTTGTACTCTGTATTTACTGTGCTTCTTTTTATGCAGGATGAACTTGACGAGGTTGTTCACACATGGAATTCACACAAAATCAGACCAAGATCAAGTGATGACACGGTGTCGGGTCGGCCAGTTGTGATGTACTCATTCCCAGAGTTGCACAGTGCTGAGGATAGACTCAAACCTATTGCCATGGAGGAGGTCACTTTGTGTGAGGAAGAGTGTACTCCCAAAGGCCAGTTTCCATGTGATGAAACTGTTTTTGAACTGTGTTGTCTACTGATGGAGGAGAATGGATGGGATGCTCCAGCAGATCCACTTGCTGCAGCTGATCTGTACATCATGTTAAGAGAGGAAATACAGCAAAATATTTGATCAATGGTACAAATCCAATTTTTACTAAATATAAATGAAAACATAAAGTTTACCCCAGTCACATAATTCGATAGTAGTT
The DNA here is from genome assembly GCF_040436345.1 of Pagrus major. Lineage (NCBI taxonomy): Eukaryota > Metazoa > Chordata > Actinopteri > Spariformes > Sparidae > Pagrus > Pagrus major. Next base: position 25,463,977 of record NC_133222.1, on the reverse strand, counting down.
GGCTTTTCTTGTAAGTACTCTATGAAAGTGTTGCTGTGCTGCAGCTTATGTAAGAATGTAAAGTAAGACAACTGTTCCAGATTAATGCATTTTGGGTGCAAGCAAACAAAATGCCAACTCTATTTATTTGGTCATGTTTCACAGTTCTGTGTAATTGAGTATGCCGCCCATTCATTTTCACAGTTGAAGTTGATACTTATGCAACATTATTTCAGTTAGATTGTTATTAAGCACTAGGCTTACTTTACATATTTTATATCACCCATTTTTATTACAAAAAATGTATGTACATTATAAACGAATTTAAAAAATGCAGCATTTGAAGCAAAAGCAGTGACATGATGAAGCTGAATATTGTGTTATGATTGTATCATGAAGAAAAAGTCAGTGCGGCCCTACTAGAAGGCCTTCATTGTCCAGACATTTCAAAAGCTTTTATATTTTGTTTTAGACCTTGACTCGAAGAACTTAAAGTGTGTTTTCATGTTTTGAACAAACCTTTACGACAAATAAAATTAAAGTATACTTAATCAAAATGATGCAACACTTTTCAGAGTACAAAGAAACTGGCCCCAGACTTCCAAGAAGAGCTCACAGTCAAGAAGGACCTGATGGGCCTTGCCATTGGGAGCCACTGCAGCAACATTCAGCTGGCCAGAAAACACAGCCATTGAAATGGATGAGGAGAGCAGCACATTCAGATTTATACAGAGGTAGGTGGAAATGTTTGAATGGTCCCATCAAAGACGTCACCACCCTCCAACTCCATTCCTTTTACGAGTTTATTATTTCCTTGACATTGTAACTTGTGGGGTTTCCCTGGGCTCATTTTCATAAAAGTGTCACCGAATTGGTGTCCTGAACTAGAATCAGGTTTCCTCTATCCAAATTTTGGGGGGATGGGAGGTGATGGAACTGCAGGAGTGTGAGATGCTGTGAGGTATATATTTATATGTCTGTGTGTGCCTGTGTGTGTGCGTGTGCATTTAACGGTGATTGCTGTCTCCGTGCTCTACTGAAGGTGAAGCAGCTGAGGTTGGAGCGGGTGTAGACTGATGAGAAGCTGTGGCAGATCAGCATCAGCTACAAGGACAAGAGCTACACTATGGACAGGAACACTCTCGCTGCACACTACAGATGCCGAGGGACCCAACTACACTTCAGGCTATGGTAGCACCATGGCACCTGTGGTCGTGCTGTAGACACCAATCACTGCGATGCCGGCATGAGTCCTGTGATGATGTCGCAGATAACAGTTGGGAGTTGTATAGGGCCAGCCACAGAGATGACTGACCATCAACCATGTCCACTGCTGGATGGAGTGATCGCAAGTAGGTACGATTTGCTACCAAATAAAGTGTCATTTGAGGGAAAATTATACCAAAATGGATTTTAAAATAACCCTGGTTGTTTAAATTGGCTGTTGTGAATTGCAGGCACTAACTAACTTGGAACATATGGATAAGCTGAGCAACTGGTCCCTGGCCAGTGCGGAGCATGAACAGGAGGAGGTCTGGACCAGGGCAGCGCCATGGAACCTCTGGTGCCTGACAGAACATAATCAGAGAACATAACCAGTATAGAGCCCAATAAAGAAAAAAAAAAAAGGTTTGTCCCAAAATATATGGAATCACATTAATTATATTATTAATCTTATTTAAGTACTGAATCATCTTTGTAAGGACCATCTAACTGTTCTGTACTCTGTGTATGTACTGTATGTCTGTCTGCTTTTTAGGATATGACATTCCCTGAGTTAAGGTCACAGGTGTATTCAGGTGAGTTGCCATCTACCTTCTATGTAGTGAATATGAAACATGAGTATGTCTTCATCAGGCAAAGATAACCCTTTGGAATTTGTAAAGTCCTTGTTTGGACTTTACAAATTAAATAGGAATTGAAATGTGTGCAGGTACTTATGACAATGCAGTACTGCAAAACTCAAAATACCATGGCACAGGGTATGAGATACATACATGTCCATATATTTTTCAGCATAATTTGACTAACTCTCTGTTAACTGTGTTTTTTGTAGTCACCTTTATTCCTAGTCTTTCTGGATAATAACAAGTTACTAAACTCATGTTTTATGTGGTAGATTTTTAAAATATCTGGATCTGTTTTTCTCTAAGGTATTGGCTCTCCTCTTTTCTCCCCACTCTCCACTTGTCATCACCTTTCCTTTCAACCTACACGTTTTGGATCACAAAAGACATCCAGAAAGTGAGGACCAGTTACTCCAACTTGATCCTCAGGGACCTAAGGGCCATGTCCAAAGCCATGGCAAGACAGTTGGGGTGGCCTGAACTGTATGTGCTTCCCTTGTCCCAACCAAACAATTCAGCATTGCTGTTAGTTGGTTGTATTTTTTCAACAGTTGGATACTTGTGATACTTCTAAGGACATCAAGGCATCTAAGGACATTAAGGACATCAAGACCAGTAACTCTAAATAAATCTTCAGAGACAGAAGTGTAAATCTATAGTTTGCTATTCATAAGTGTGATTATTCATGAGTATTAAAACAACACAGAAATCTGGTGTGGTTCCAGCCAAGCTAATAAGGAAAAGTGGAGGTAAAGTTTGAAAGAAGAAAACTGCAACTCAAGACCCCTAGCTACATTTTAATAAAAGGTAATCAGTGAAATGGTTTGTTTTTAACATTCTGCTGCTGCAAAAAAAGGGGAGAAATTAATGTATTAAGTACTCTCTCTCTATATATATATATATGTATATGTATATATATATATATGTGTATATGTATATATATATATGTATATATACACACACATATATATATATCTATATATATATATATATATATATATATATATATATATATATATATATATATATATATATATATATATATATATATATACACATATGTATATATATTTAAATGTATATATATGGTTATAAGTTATTTTATTTGTCAAAAATGTATTGATAAAAATTGTAGGCCTTGATATTCCATGTATTCCAGAGAAATTTTTGACCTTCAGCAACATCATTTTCATGTTGTATTTCATGTTCTCTTTCAAGAACAAGTTTTTGTGTTACTTTTTCAGGTTTCATATTTGTCCTGAACACTATTATATGCTCTTCCTAGGTAAATCCCTAGCTCTGTTTAATGGTGGATAGTTTGCACTTGGTACTGGTGAAGTACTTTACTGCACCTTTAAATGAGTCTATTGTTATTGGTAATTTCAGAGCCCTATTCTCAGAATGTCAATGCAATGCAGTGTGCTTTTCAATTGTGTAAATTGTGAATGACTATAAAATGCTTCATAACATTCTCGAACAACTGTGTTTTAAAACTTACTTTACTTACTTTTTACACATATGGATAGGGAGCTTAATCAACATTAATTCAACATTCAACTGAAGACCTGAATACAAATGTGGTGAAAGAAGTAACATTTTATTCACATAAAAACTTTATATAAAAAACATTTTCTTGGTAATAACAATAATAACATGGTGAAATCTCATAACCAGATAGTCTGTTCTGTAAAGAGCATATAACCAGAATGGCTCAATTTAACATTTAACATTTTACTGTTAAAGAGGCTTTACAAGAGATCTCAACTAAAGCGATGCTCATGAGCTAAAGGTGGTCCCTGCATGAAAAATTCTACATAATGCATACAGTACATGAAGCATACAATTTAAATTTGATGATGAAAAGTAAAATATGTTTAGCCTTAGATAGTCTCATATAACATCTTTATCATAACATACCCTCTACATCAGTGTCCAAATGTAAAAGATAATGAACATTTAACAGGCAACATTGGCTATTCAACCAGGGTCTGTGGTATAACAAATACCTCAAGAGACATCCATAAACATGGTGTAGCATTAAGGCTAGTGTAAATACTTAAGAAGACGTGCATACAGCTATACTAAAGCTATACTCCACACTTGCTTTTAGTAACAAGGAAATACTTTCTGGTGTTGAATTAAGATTAACATGACACCTGAGAACATGAGAATTTGCCACAAGGATGACTGAACAATTACAGCCCTTTAGCATTGCTATTATCAAATTGGTTGATCCACAAGGTGTGTAATGTAAGAACTCAAAATTTTCAGACTGCATTTTATAGTGCCTGTGAAACAACAGTCAGTAAAAAGTGTCCAGAATTAAAAGAGATTACATCAGTTTTGCTGCTCACACACTGCATCACAATCAGATAGTAATAAGTGTCCCAACATTAAAGAGAATTTTTAGAAGACCTGGTCTGTTCAGAAGGCAGAACTAGTCTGACTTGAACAAAGTGCTCAGTCAGTATGAGATCACAACCAAGATGTAGAGTTACTGTTGGCTCATGCAATTCAACTGGGATTTTTGGTGTCACAAGATACTATAAGATGCATCATCAAACTGTGTGATTAACAAGATGTGGTATTAAGGACAATATGACCCCTGAGAAAACATCAGAATAGCTTCAGTATTTACTAAAAGCTACACTTCAGACTTGCTTTCACTAACTAGGAAGTGGTATTTCAGCCTTAGTCATCAACAAGTATCCAAACTTTAAAGACTGCAATGGCATATAAAGCAACATTAAGTGTGAGTAATGCATAAGTTATGGGTACAATTGGGCAGATTACTGGGCAAGTAACTGCCAGCATTACTTTTAGATTATGCCAATAATCTACTTAGTTCAGACCTTAGTAGAAAAAATGGTCTGGATGAACTAGTCTGACTTGGACAAAGCCCTTGCTTTTGTCCAACATAAGATTCCAGTCAATGGAGAGGTGCGGGTTGGCTACCCTTTCATGCAATTTAATGGTGGTTTACACAAATCTTTCACCTGGGTGGTATATCATTTTGCAACTTACAAAAAAGCAAAAAGGAGAACAATACATTTTCATTACATTCTAGCTTTGTGAACACAGCAATGATGAAGCATGCCACTGTTGTTGCTGCTGTTGGAATCTTAGCCCTCAACCTTCTTAGCAGCATGAAAAGGCCTTTAATTACATGAACAAAACACATTTCTGTCCAGCCAGAAGGTTTGTGTTGTGCAGCTGGATAACTTGGATCTGGTGGAGATGGATCTGACTTTGGTAATGGACAGTATGCAAGTTTGTTGTGGTTTGTGAATGCACCACCCTAGCACATGAAACCAGGGATGATGGTAGAAACTGGAGTTTTTGTAGCCAAAGCTGGGCTTCCTTCTGCACAGCTGGAGTAAGTTCTCTCTAACTATTAAGGGCCATGCTGAAGTGCTTATTATATGTCCTAATATCTATTCCTCACCATCCTTTGCAATTCTGCATAATTAGTTAAAACGTGAAAAACTCTTAACAGTGGATTGTTGTAGTAATGGTTGTGGGAATCTAAACAATGTCCATTACCCAGACATTGCTTTCAAGAACTGCATTAAATTCTGAACGGAAATCCGGGAAGTTCTCAAAGCTGTCAGCTAGCTGCAGAATCTTCCCACACGTGTGCCCAATCGGTCTTCTTGTGAACTCTGTCATTTCTTCAAATTCCACGTAGATGCTGTCTGTAACAACAAGATCAGATCCGGTGCAGAACCGCAGAAATTTCTGAAGTTTACTTTCATCAAGCTCTCTGATGAATCTTTTCAGATGATTTCCCACTTCCTTTTGTTTTGGAGTCAAATCAAGGGGAAATTTCAGCAGTTTACAGACCTTTTTTGTGGTTGGTTGCAGGTCATAGAACAACTTGGTCAGTGCCTCTGGACTGAGGGAGAGACGATAATTGGTGATCTCCCTCCAGCAGTCAATCACAAACTTCGGTGTTTGGACAAGTTCTTTGTGCGCTATTTCATCAAGTATTGTAGGAAAAGTCTCAGCGGTGATTCTCCTTCTACAGCCATAGCTGTCGAGAACTTCCACAAGATCATCGGAGTCAACTGTGGCGAAATCACTCATCGCTTGCATCAAAACCTCACGTTCTTGGCTGCTCACAAACTGCAGAAAATGTGCTTTAAGATCACTGTACACATTGTCGAAAAGCACCTGTTCAAGGAAGGGGAGTGCAAGTTTGTTTGGCAAATATTGACAATCTTGGTAACCCTTCAGAAGGATTCTGCCAATTGCCTTCCATGTTGCAGCAGGAAAATCATGGCGAAGGAAGGGTACTTTAACTGTTGTACCGAGTGTGCATCGCTCGTAGAATTCATGCCAGAAGCAGCTAAGAACATCTCTCAGTACCCCAGATCCGCTGCCTGCTTCTTCTTTGTTGTCTGGAAGTATGCGTCTCACATTCAGTGCTTTATTCAAAATCCCTGCATCAGAGAAAGCAGTAATCATGTCAAGGAAAGTGTTAGCATGATGTAGAGTGATGGTTATCACATCATCTGGATGAGCTGGACTGGTGGGCATAAGAAAACCCTCATAGATCAATGTGTCCTCTGTGTCTTCTTCAACGCCGAGAAAGGGACCAAAGGTTATTTCAGAGATTACAGACATTTCTAAATCAGGCTGGACTCCATCAAAATCACCCATGACATCTCCCAGCTGTAGTTCTGCTGTAGTGATTTCATTGCCACTGTGTGCCGAGACAAGGATCACTTCAGATGTCTCGCTAGTATTATCTTCAAGTTCTTTTGGCTTGGTCGCAATGTAAAAGCGTAACATTGACAGCCTCGCAGTCTCGTACATAGTGCCAATGGATAGGCAAGTGTCATCAGTAAGGCAGTTCTGTTTGAAGTCCCACACCTCGAACTCAAAATCTGATTCAGATCCTTTAGGAGATATTCCATCAGGAAAGAAAAGTTTCTTTCCTTCTTGAAGGATGTCTTTGAATCCAGCATTATTTGCCAGTTGAACTTTTCTGGTGCCACCTCCCTGCTTTGCCCTCACCTGTTTGGCTGTGTTACCGTCACTGTGAATCCATCCTATCTCTACATTTCGGGTTGTTTTTAGCTTCTTATTCTGTGTTGTTCTTGTGTCTGCATGTGGTGTGTTTTCCTTCGTGCTTTCCTTTCTGACTTTCATTTTCTCACGAAGTTTTTCTAAAAGTCCTTGTTTTCGCTTTGGGAGGGACTTTTTACTTTTGCAGAAATTGAAGAGGGCAATTCGGTCTCCGTAGGAAGGGATGTAATTTGCCAGAGTTGCATCATCCATCAGCACGATGACGTCGCTGTCAATCTGCACAGAAGAAGAAAGAAAATTAAAGACATTAATTTTCTTCAAAGTGCACATTGCATGAATAATGTTAAGGTTAAGCCCCTTAAGTCAGTATGAGTGTCAGTAGGGAAATACTGATCTAAATTCGCAGGAAAGCTTTGTAAGTAGGGGTCAGTACAACTCAACCCAATTATGTACCCATCAAACGTAAACGCCAACACATGATGTCTCTAAATGTTGTAAAACCTGGTTTTTATTGTTGTGGTGTCTTAACGCTGTGAAATCTTGTTGTTGTTGTGTCATGTTACTGTCCTATAAGTGTGTTTTTTATGTCTTTGTTGTTGCTGCTGATGTTGTTGTGTCATGTTACTGTCTTGTAAGTGTGTTTTTTTTTGTCTTTGCTGTTGTTGCTGCCAATGATGTTGTGTTTTTTTACTGTGTTTTTATACTACAGTGTTAATTTTCTTAACAGAGATGTAATTCTCTGTCTCCTGCCCAGGGACTACAGATGAAAATTCTTATAGTCTGGTACAGCCAAGAAGCTGTGCACTGTCCCTCTCAAATAAACAAACAAATAAATATATAATGGAACTAAAAACAAAAATCACACTTTTTATTTACATGATTCTGCATAGCTTTTCAATAACTGGACCACCTTCTCCTGGTTAAAAAAAAAGCCCGGGAGTGTTACACCCTCTCACTGTGAGACTTCACACTCACTCACGTGTTTATGAGTAAATGGATGTTGCCTGCAAATCATAACTGATATTCCAGACCCTTTCAAAGTAGGCTGAGCCTCTGTGTTAATTACCTGCCACACCTGAGAGAATGTGGGTCAATGGCGCTAAATGGCTAAATCATTTAAAATATATCTTTCACCCACCCTGTTCTGTTTATGGGTCAAACAACAAATTGCCTTGGCCTTGAACTACAGTGTGTTTTTGGAGACTTTGTAAAATAAATCCATGATGATAAATCCAACACTGAATGTCTTCTGTGATTAATTATCAAGCTTTCCGGATTGAAAACAGTTATTGTTGTTGTTAGCCGTCTACTAGCAATCCCATGATGCCTTGGGTTGAGTCTGTCGACCAATCAGGGGCTGTGTTTCTGACTGTGTGGCAGCTCTGACCGAAGACTGACCTCTGTTGGCGCATGCTGTGTACTACAATACATCGCCTCAATACAGCGTCTCCGTCCGTATCAGTTTAAACAGAGAGAGGAGCCTCTGTATTTTTAACGGCATTAATAGTCATACCTTCGGAATTAATAAATACCCTGGTCTACCGTAATACCTTGATACCGCCCAAGTAATAGCTAATAACTAACAAACGTGCTAACGCTACTAGCTAACCCCTGTTTGGATTTCACATCCTTCATATGCGTAGCCTTTCTTTGTTTTTTCAAACGCCAGGCACCAAACCAACATATATTTCTTTTTCACTCACCTTTTGCTCTTCCATTACTGCAATGGCTTCCTCTGGGACCCCTCGAACACGCAGAAACTCCAACAAATCCGACATCTTCCGTTTCTTGATGTGTCTCCCCTCCTGCATGTAATGACAATCACTGTCACTGAAGTTGGTTCCTTACAGGTGTTTACCCATAATTCTCACTTCATTCTGACTTTTTTCTCAGAATTCTGACTTTATTCTCAGAATTCTGACTTTAATCTCAGAATTCTGACTTTATTCTCAGAATTCTGACTTTAATCTCAGAATTCTGAGATTAAAGTCAGAATTCTGACTTTTTTCTCAGAATTCTGACTTTATTCTCAGAATTCTGACTTTAATCTCAGAATTCTGACTTTATTCTCAGAATTCTGACTTTTTTCTCAGAATTCTGACTTTAATCTCAGAATTCTGACTTTATTCTCAGAATTCTGACTTTTTTCTCAGAATTCTGACTTTAATCTCAGAATTCTGACTTTATTCTCAGAATTCTGACTTTTTTCTCAGAATTCTGAGATTAAAGTCAGAATTCTGACTTTTTTCTCAGAATTCTGACTTTAATCTCAGAATTCTGAGATTAAAGTCAGAATTCTGACTTTTTTCTCAGAATTCTGACTTTTTTCTCAGAATTCTGTCTTTAATCTCAGAATTCTGACTTTTTTCTCAGAATTCTGACTTTTAAAGTCAGAATTCTGACTTTAATCTCAGAATTCTGACTTTATTCTCAGAATTCTGACTTTAATCTCAGAATTCTGACTTTAAAGTCAGAACTCAAAAAAAAATTTCACATGTGGCCCTAATCCTCTTCCGTACTGGCCACAATACAAGGCCACTCTGAAATGTGCAGTTTTGCTTTATTGGGGGGGTCTGGGGGGGTCAGAAAACCAGTCAGTATCTGGTGTGACCACCATTTGCCGCATAGAGTTGATCAGGTTGTTGATTGTGGCCTGTGGAATGTTGGTCCACTCCTCTTCAATGGCTGTGCGAAGTTGCTGGATATTGGCAGGAACTGGAACACGCTGTCGTATACGCCAATCCAGAGCATCCCAAACATGCTCAATGGATGACATGTCCGGTGAGTATGCTGGCCATGCAAGAACTGGGATGTTTTCAGCTTCCAGGAATTGTGTACAGATCCTTGCAACATGGGGCCGTGCATTACCACGCTGCAACATGAGGCGATGGTCGTGGATGAACGGCACAACAATGGGCCTCAGGATCTCGTCACGGTATCTCTGTGCATTCACAATGCCATCAATAAAATTCACCTGTGTTCGTTGTCCATAACATACGCCTGCCCATACCATAACCCCACCGCCACCATGGGCCACTTGATCCACAACGTTGACATCAGCAAACCGCTCACCCACACGACGCCACACACGCTGTCTGCCATCTGCCCTGAACAGTGAAAACCGGGATTCATCCGTGAAGAGAACACCTCTCCAACGTGCCAGACGCCATCGAATGTGAGCATTTGTCCACTCAAGTCGGTTACGACGACGAACTGCAGTCAGGTCGAGACCCCGATGAGGACGACGAGCATGCAGATGAGCTTCCCTGAGACGGTTTCTGACAGTTTGTGCAGAAATTCTTTGGTTATGCAAACTGATTGTTGCAGCAGCTGTCTGGGTGGCTGGTCTCAGACGATCTTGGAGGTGAACATGCTGGATGTGGAGGTCCTGGGCTGGTGTGGTTACACATGGTCTGCGGTTGTGAGACCGGTTGGATGTACTGCCAAATTGTCTGAAACACCTTTGGAGACGGCTTATGGTAGAGAAATGAACATTCAATTCACGGGCAACAGCTCTGGTGGGCAAATGGTGGTCACACCAGATACTGACTGGTTTTCTGACCCCCCCAGACCCCCCCAATAAAGCAAAACTGCACATTTCAGAGTGGCCTTTTATTGTGGCCAGCCTAAGGCACACCTGTGCAATATTCATGCTGTCTAATCAGCATCTTGATATGCCAGACCTGTGAGGTGGGATGGATTATCTCGGCAAAGGAGAAGTGCTCACTAACACAGATTTAGATAGATTTGTGAACAATATTTGACAGAAATGGTCTTTTGTGTATATAGAAAATGTTTTAGATCTTTGAGTTCAGCTCATGAAAAATGGGAGCAAAAACAAAAGTGTTGCGTTTATATTTTTGTTCAGTGTAGTTATACCTCCCTAATGGGGCCACACTGGATGGAAGCCAAAGCATCACCAGAAGTGTCCTGTTGCTTTTACTCACAAAATGCATATGCAAAGAGGGACTTTTTCCATAATGGCAAATACCCTCAATCTGCGGAAGCCTCTTAGACTCTGTTCAGACCTGGTAACAACATGCGTCCTGAAGGACAGTTCTAAGTAAAGGTGTGAATGCCCCTCAAGATACATTAAGGACACATTTGAGATCTGATCACTCAGACCACATTCAGAAGTGGTCTGGGCCACATGGGACCACATCCTTTTAGTAGTGTGAAGTAACGCCTACTTAACATAAATTAAATTTTTGGGCTCTTTAACTTGCCAAGACACTGTCTTCACACTGTCTGTTTCAACGATTCTAACCATTGAACTAGTAACAACAGGACCCACCCACTGTTGCCTGTCGAGAAGTCCCCAGACTCCCTTAAAAACTCGCTTAATAAAGATGTTGAGTTAGGAGAAACATTATAAGCTTTGTGAAACACTGTCTATGACAAATTCTTAATTATTTGGGCCTTCTTGTAAAGTTTTTTCTCTCTATGTGTAAAAGTAACACTTTTCATATTATCTGTCTGAACTTTAGAATGCATTCCAACACAGAAGAGGAACTTTTTGTGCACCATTGCTTACAAATTTAGATGTATTAAAGATATCACTTCACAGCCAGTACAGATAGGAGAAATGATTACAGCAAACAAAAACTCTTTCAGTGTCCATTTGCCATGTGAGCATTGTATTTCTATTGACTTTTAAAAATCAGAACCTATGCCTTAAGGTATGTTGAGACAGAACACAAACCAAATTTTCACATGAACTTTGCTGAACTGTTTTTGCAGTCCATGTTAAGTGTTCACAAATAGAGACAGACGTTCACTGTAGCTAGCCAAGAACTTATGGATGAACAATGTGTGTATGGAGTGGCTGTGTGTGTGTCACTTCTGACACAGTGATACCATATACTACTTCACTAATTGATCAGATTAAGAGTTAATGGTGCATTCAGGTTTGTTGTGATAACGAAACTAGATAGTCCGGGTGATATGTCAAAAAACCTTTACTTCTTCATAGAAGCATGAAACTTGGTACAGTTGTACAGTCTGAGGCCCTGAACATTTTCAGTTATGGACCCATTGCAAAAATGTCATCTGGCAGCCATGGCGGCCATTTTACTTTCCGCCATAACTGAATTATGTATTTTGCATCATAACTCCTGAATCCAACATGAAAACACAGAAAGGGGGATGTCTGTATCTATATTTTGATGGTCAAGGATTACAATGATACCATATGCAACATCATAAACTGTTCAGGTGAACAGTTAATGCTGAATTCTGTTACATTGTGAGAAGTAAACTAGAGACCATCGTGGAGTAGGAACACACCAGCCGTGGTGTCCATTAAAATGGTGACCAATGAGTACTCAGCCATCATTATCACACAAGTACTCAGTAATCATTACTACATTATCACGAGTACTCAGTAATCATTATTACATTATCACACGAGTAGTCAGTAATCATTATTACTATTTTACGTTTTTAAATGGGCACTTCCTCCCTCAATGTCTCTTTGATTTAGGCCCATGACATCTTTGGGGGGCTCAACAGTAGAACCAGTGTCCAGGTACTGCCCGCAGACTCCACCAATCAATGATGTTGTTAAAATGATAATAGAAAAACAAATTTTGATTTAACTTACTGTTAATATTTGTTACATATAAGCCTGCAGCGAACAGATTGGGTTGATTGGTAATAGTAATTTTGTTGAGAAAGCTGAAGTAATCAACATTCCTGATCGCATACATCACCAGGAGGAAGAGGGCAGATTCAGGAGAGGTTGAGAATCCTTTCAAATCCTGCAACTCACAAACACCTAGAAACCATCTTGTGATGAGATCACAGCAGAACAAGGAATGTACAACATTAAACCTGGTATCGTTCACTTGTTTCACTAAAATCACTTCTCTAATGTCATCTGTTCCACTGCACCATTCACGTCACAGCAGTCTCCTGTTTTACCTAACCTTATTTATATCTCAACAACACACCTTCCACACGCAAGTAGCTAAGGTCATATTTGGGGGCAGTGGTAGCCTAATCCACGGACCAGCAGCGCTTGCTCCGTCATTACCACCACTGAGGTGTCCTTGAGCAAGGCCCTTCACCCCAACTGCTCCAGTGGCCGACAGATCAGACTGTGGTTGTACTGAGGAGCTTCCAGGTGTGAATGGGTAACTGTGTGAATGTAATCAGGGTGTTCCTGAAAAAGAGAGCATTGCTCTCAGTGAAACTGCCCTAAATAAATTAAGGTTACATACATACATACATACATACATATATATATATATATATATATATATATATATGTATATATATATATATATTTATATATTGAATATTGTTCTACTCTTTAAATCTTCACAACATGCATGCAACTGACGTGATATTAATTCTCACCCAGGTTCTCAGATACTGTCATTTCCTTCTCATAATGTCACTGAATCCAGCATTAACTGTTCATCTGAACAGTTAATGCTGGATTGGAATCATTGTAATCCTTGACCATCAACATATAGGGGTAGACATCACCCTTTCCTGTTATCATGTTGGATTCAGCAGATAGGATGCAAAAAACAAAATTCAGTTATGGCGGAGTAGTAGTTGAAGTAAAATGGCCACCATGGCTGCAAGATGACATTTTTGCAATGGCCCCATATCTGAAAATATCTGTTCAGGGCCCCAGACTGTACAACTGTACCAAGTTTCATACTTCTTTGAAGAAGTAAAGGTTTTTGAGACATTATCTGAATTACCTGGCTTCGTTATCACAATGTACCTGAATTCACCATTAACTCTTTACTTGAACAATTTATCATGTCTTATATGGTATCATGGTAATACTTGACCATCAAAACATGGGGGTAGACATCAGGACAAGAAATCTTCTGGTAAAGTAAGTAATCATAAAGTAAATCTTGAATGTTAGAGTTTACCTGAAAACAATTGCCAATGGTTATTAAGTTAAAGTGGATTTACAGTATTTTGGTAACAACCCATCTCCTGTCATGATGTGCAATGCAGAGATGTCCGACCCAGTCACAGTAAATGATAACATTGCCATCTGGTGGACACGTTGCCTGTGTGTCCCTTGAGTTTGTGTGGATTGATTTTTAATGACCTTTTCACAGAGTTGCTTGGAGTCTTCTTTTGTATTCATGGGGAAATTGTAGCCAGTAATTGTAAAAGCTAGTAAATGACATTATTTTGTTGAAATCTGTTTTCACTTTGACATTAAAGGGGTTTTTTGTAATTTTTTGCTAAAAAAAAAAGCCCAAATTATATTGACCATAATTCCATTATAAAATCAATAAAAGGGCACTGTACCAGCTACTGTCCAGCATCCACTTTAAGTCAGTGTTAAGATGTGCCAGAAAAGAAAAAAATATCATCAAATGATTGCCAGCATTGTTTTAGAGATGTAAAAATGCAAGCACAACTCCTTAAGTCAAGTTGGTTTAGAAAACAAAATAACTTTTTACCAACTTCAACCCCAAAACCTTCCTCTGACACAAGGTGAGAACACAGTAAATTCTCACTGAGATGTGTTATTGAGTGGCACTTACAAACATAATATGACATTTTCACATTAAAATGTCAAAAAACTAGCCCTTTGTTGTATATTTTGTTGAGTGGTGTACTTACATTATCCTGAATGTTTCAAACAATGTTCAAACCCAGAGAAACCCTCATTTTATTCAAGATAATTCGGTGCGTTTCATTTGGTGGCCTGTAGCTATAACTTCCAAAAGAGTGCAGGAAATCAGTGAACGAAACGAACAATAGTAACAAATAAACTTGTATATATTACCTCGTCCATGAACATTTGTGCCTGAGTCGTGTATAGATTTTCATCAGCATCCCATTACCCCATGCCATGTTTTGATTGAGAGCAGCAGAAATAACATACTATGCGTTTAACAAAAATAGTTATGAGTTTTCCATCTCTTGCTAAATGGATCCATGGTTTACCAAATCACTGTGATCTCAAAACCGTCTCTGATTTGCCTGTGGGGAGTGACAGCTTTATTTATCTATTTTTTAATTTAATGGGTATTGAGTATTTTATCATGACAACTTAAAAAGTTCAGTATAGTTGCTATGGAATTCTATATCTAACAGCTACGGGAGAGTCTTATGCTGCCCACTACTCAGGAACATCCTGCAATGCAAAAAAGGTTTGGGGAATCACTAGAGACAGACTGGGGGCAAAAAAAGGTCCAAATTAAATTAGCAAATGCAGAGTTTTTCTAACTTTTGGCCTCATGTCAAGCTCTAAAACTGCTGGAAGCTACATTTCCCATAATGTACTATCAGGACAAAGCTCCTTTAGAAGGACAGAATATTTTATCTTACCCGTTTTATTTAACTGTGTCTACAGGCTAAGTAGTCCACTTCACATGTGAAATCCATATAGTATCCTTTTAATCTCAAAATCCTGACAAAATAAAATGATTCTTTGAAATTATTAGCAATTATTTAATTATGACAATATTGCCCTCCATTGTTTTCCTCCAGTCAAGGCCTTTGTCTGACATGTGAGCACTACTGAGCTGAATTTGGCAATACATCCTGAAAAATGATAGTGGCAGTGTCGGTATAAAAAGTAGATTACCTCCATATTTTGTATACTCTATAATAAAAATTCATCAGGATAAGTGGTTAAAACTTTACTTTGAACGTGTATTGTTGGTGGTACAGTGAACATGATGGTGGAGCATCACTGCTTTTCTTTTTTTGAAGTTCCCATGAAGTCAAAATCACTGTTTAGATGTTTTTTTCACATGACTTGCTCCATGTCCACCAGTAGCCAAAAACAGCCATTTTGTAGGTATCTCAATGGTATTTTAGAGTTTGTAACTTCCTAGAAAATCATTAAAAATGTTGATGATTCATCCTGCACTCGGGTCGTATATTAATTTTTCATCTCTTTTTTTTAATGATGCTGACTTGGATGTTTAAAAAGGAGGACTGCAGCAAGAGGAGTGTGTTGCTCGGGACCAGACCTCATGGAATACTCTACAACTTTATAACTTGTACAAAAACACAACTTTATGAGTTTATAACCGCTAACAAATGTACTGATAACCAGCAGATTCTCAATGAATAGCCAAAGACCGGGGCCGCATGCATCCTCCGTGAACAATGACGGACGCCAGTTTCAGTACAGAAGTGATTTATGGAGCCAGGTTGACAGATACCAGTAGCTTTGTTGATAAAGTAAGCGCTAACTGCTGCTAAATGTAAGGTTAGCTGCCATTAGCTGGTCAGCTAGGTATGCGGCCCTATTCGACAACAACCTGGGTACTGTATTTCCTGTCATTAAACTGACCTCCATCCTCTTGGAGGCTGTGTTATGTCCCAGTTCGGCCATGTTCAATGGAAGATGCCAGTCCGGGGACAGGCAGCATAGACAACAAATAGCACTCCATTAGCCCTTTCATGGGAACTTTAAGGTGAGTAACACATCACATAAAAGGCAAAAGTAGTATTGACTGTAATCACAGCATATAAAAATGAAGTCCTCTATGAGTCCAAACTATAAAGGGGTCATTAAGAGCCCACAGAAATAAACTTTGAGCTCTATGGCAGGACAACAATCTTCTTCTCCAGCTTCTGCTCAGGGAAGATGAACCTCTTCATCACATCATCAAGCTCCTCCAGAGCCAGCTGGGCATGGAGCACTGCAACTTCATCTGGGTCTGAACGAACAACCCACTTCAGAGCTCGGTACAGGTCCAACAAAACATCACAGAGAACCTGGAGAAGTCATAGGAGATAGTGGAGAAAGATGGACGTTACACTGTTGAAACAACACTTTAGTCTGGTCTGTATGATGGATGTTCATAAGAGCTTGTTCCTCTTCACCTTTTTCATCAAATAAAGTTTGGCAGCTAGATGAGAGATGAGACTGTATTCATTTGGTTTTCTTCCAGAATACACTGATGACAACTCTTTGCTGATTGATATAACACTACAGTGATTTAACCTGGGGTCTGGACGTGATGCAAATGTATTTTTAAACATCTGTAAACCCAATTAAAGCAATTAACAGTGAACTAATCCTTTTAAGTACCGTCTGTGTATCCATAGTATGATCAATATGCTACCTTCATTGTCTTCCACAAAAATGTTAAAAAGACATAAAAGAAGTCATACTTTTGCCAGGCTGCAGTCGATATATAGCTTTACTGTAACATTAAAACAACACTATGTAACACTTAAAGCAATTCTGAAATAAGATAATTGATTGTTGAGCCTCATTCTCAAGTCGTCAACATTTTGGGTTGATAGCTCTGACCCAAGACCCACCCCAAAGCATTGGTATTTGATGACCTGGGGATATGAGTCAACAATCATCAGTCTTTCTTCAGAATTGCTCCAACAGTTACAGTGTTGTTTTAATAGCTGTGAGTAGGACCTTTTAAAAACTATTTTTATCAGCTGAACTTGGCTCCAATAGTTGTCGATGGCTGCACAGGCTCCACCGACCATCGAGTACATCACCATTTTGCATGGAGGATACGCTGAGTTAATCATCATCATTTGAGGGCCACTGCTGAAAATATCTGTGTGCGTGTGATTGACTCCTGATAATGTAAATCAAACAAACTGACACAGACTTTGGTAACTGCTGTATGTTAACATTAGATATGCAGCAGCCATACATACTTTTGTCACATTTTTCAATGCAGCCTAAGAGAGACTAACATACATCAGAGATATTTTTTTTCATAAAGTAATTCTCCACTCCATGAAATACCTTCTGTGCATTACTCTGGCGATAGGGTTAGAAAATATGGGCAACATTAAATCTTTGCGGTCCTGGAGTAACGGTAAACATTGGAACTGCTGATTTTACAGCAAAGCTGACAAGTGTGGCATTGAAGTCACCTTACCCCTGGAATATGCACAGACATTAATGGTTTGTAAGAGTGCCATTTAACAATGTAATGGGAAAAGCAACAGTAATCCTGGCAAGTTCAGCCACAGAATAGCCCATCGTCCATTGTAAATAGAACAGATTCCAATAATGTAATCCACTAAATCACACTTTTTCAGATTTTGTGTCTTGATATCAGACAGCTGCTGCTAGCTTGGTTATGTTGAGACTTAATTTTCTTAACTGGATCTTGAGCTATCAATGGATCAGATCTTATCCAACACTGAAACCTGTCATGGGGAAGCAGCTGAGCTGCTGTTGGTGAGTTAGTGACAGCATCTTCCTTCTTAAATGACAGTGACAAGTGGCAAGGAAAGTCGGGCTCAGACTGCAGGAGTTTTAAAATCCTAACCAATTTTGAAATCAGGCTGCATGAGGTGAATCTTCACAGATAGCAGCATCTAATCTCAAACATGCACGCACAAGATTTGAAAATAATGGTGCATCACACACTACGGGATAGTATGCAAAAGGGAGACTGACGTGGTGCAACGACTTTGCAGTTGATGAAAAAATGTTTGGGGAGACGCAGTCAACGTGGGTTGCCTATTCTTCAGCAAGAACTGGAGATGAGATTTTATTTCAGTTTTATTATCTATCAACAGTAGTATGCTAACTAACATTAGCTTCAAGGGCTAGAACGTTGACTGTTCAATCCACATTTATATCACTACTAAATATCAAACATGTTTGATATTATCAGGGTGGCCCCAATAAGTTTGGGAGTTTGGGAGATTTTAGACTGGATCTGATCTGGATCTCCATCTCTCTCAGAGTTGGAGTTGACAGTTGACAGCGCCTCCTCAGATCTTGGCTGATTACCTGGGCTCACTTTAGTAATTGCTGTGAGGCAGAAGTCACGTTCAGCCCCAGTTTGTGCTTCCTAGCAAGATCATAAAATCCGACATGTGCCCAAGATGTCCGTTTTAAAAAAAATCAATTTTTTCACTCGCAGATGATCTCTGCAAATGATCTCTGGCTCCCTCAGACATACCTCCTACATAAATAACGTTAGCCTAATGTCTGCCCACAATTCAAAGCATGGGAACAACGTCAAAACAAAAATTTATTGTCCAGTTGAAGCCAGCAGTAAGCACAGACTAAGAACATGAAAAAGTGAGAGAGAGAACTGGCACACGTTTTTTGAACTGAGTCTTCTTCTTGTGCTTGGCGACATTTAGTCTCCAAATGACCACAGGGAAATTGGGACTAGTTTTCATTGTAAAACTTGACTGTTTTCAGTTGTGGGGCCCCATGGTGACCTCACTGACTACTCTGACCTTATGACCCTGTGTCTTTACCATACGTGACAGCATAAGCTGTGTGTGTGTGTGTGTGTGTGTGTGTGTGTGTGTGTGTGTGTGTGTGTGTAACTAACTAACTAACACAGAAGAAATTTTGAGCATTATGCCAGGTGTTTATATGTATAAAGGTGCCAGAGTTGAAGATCACTGTAACCCAGTTAAAATCACTTCTGTCCACTCTAGTACAGCTGGTATGGTTTTCACCTTGTCTGTCTGTCTGTCTGTCTGTGGACAGGCAATAGTGTCACAGGTGTGCAAGATGCTGTCACACAGCTTTACAGGTGTGAAGTTTAAATCAAAGTAAAGGCCGAGCTTCGAAGATGGGCGCCGGAAGTGGGGCAGAAAATACCCATATTTAGCACTCAGTTGCTTCCTTTAAGTAACGAGTTCGGTATCCAAGGATACTGCTAGCATGGCCAAAAACACTGTAAAGTTGTCTTTGAGAAAAGTTTAGCTCTTCTTAGTGCACCAAATACTGGACATAATGTCCGAATAAAAAACATCTGCAGTTTTCTTGTGTTCATTAATATGAATTGCCATCTGAGCACCAAGTACCTTTTCTCTGCAATTTTTAAAGGCAGTTTTACCCCCAATCAAGGATGGAATATTAACTTTATTATATACACTGATCAGGCATAACATTATGACCACCTGCCTAATATTGTGAAGGTTCCCCTTGTGCAGCCAAAACAGCTCTGACCTGTCAAGACATGGACTTCAGACCTCTGAGGGTGTCCTGTGGTGTCTGGCACCAGGGCGTTTTATAGTGGATCCTCTGGGTCCTGTATGTTGGGGGGTGGGGCCTCCATGGATCAGACCTGCTCCAGCACGTCTTACAGATGCGCGATCAGATTGAGATCTGGGGAATTTGGAGGCCCGGTCAACACCTTGGGCCCTTTATTGTGTTCCTCGAGCTGTTCCTGAGCTGTGTTTGTGGTGTGTCAGGGCACACTGTCCTGCTGGGGGGCCACTGCCATCGGGTAGTGTTGTTGTGATGAGGGGGTGTACTTGGTCCACAACAGTGTTTGGATGGGTGGTGCATGTCAAGTGGCATTCACATGAATGCCAGCACCCAAGGTTTCCCAGCAGAACATCGCATTGTGATGAGATGATCAATGTTATTCATGTCACCTGTCAGTGGTTTTAATGTTGTGGCTGATCGGTGAATATACATATATTATATATTAACGCTAGAATCCTGTAACGACCTAAAGACATGGACAGGACAGATGTGTCCTGAATGAACATTATCAGCTATCAAACTTTCAGAATCACCAGTTATTTCCTGTTATTGAACAAGAGGGGGAGTGGATATTTGTGAGAACAAACACTTTGAATACTTAGTGAGTGACTGATTGTACTGGACCTGCAGGTCAAAGGGAAAATTACTGACGCCTTCATTCACTCAAGTTTAGGGGCCTCATTTATAAAGATTGCATATGCACAAAATTGTGAGTTGTGTGTGTTCCTGCCACAGAAACTCTGACCCATGCGTACGCACATAAACTGGAGAAATGAGAAACTGTGACTTTGATGGCAGAAGGATATAACACCAGAAACTGCAACTGAATTTGGTACCTTTGTGTAAAATAAATCCAAAAAAAATTCCTCTAACCTATTATATGTGAGGAGAGAATAAAAACCTTATCCACCTATCCTGAAAACAAATAAACAAACACATGTTTGATACTCCCTGGATTGCACACACACAAACAAAAATAACAATAATGATTTAGGATTATAAATACAAACTAAGATATATTTTGAAGTATAATAACCCCTTAAATTGTTCTTTAATAATTAATTAATACCTTAATGTTATGTAATTTATTCTTATAAATATCAATGTGCACAATAGGAGAAATTTTGTTTCAGTCGATGTTGCCCCCCCAGTCAGATACAAGTTTATTGTTTCTTATATTTATATCACCTGTTCATTGCGCAGAACTGTCGGTGAGATAGTGGTCCATTTACTGTCAGTTGCAATCAGGGTAATTTTAATTTTATTATCTTTCAGTGTACAGTTTAAGTCACATAAAACAAGTCTTATTTCTTTTAACTTTAACCTGCTAACCCGTTGTAGTGTGGCAGAGGTGTGGGGCTGGATGCACTCAGCTCGTGTGTTCAGCTGCAGCACCAACACGGGGCAACTTAACATAATAGAAACTCTCCTATTGGTCATAAGTCATTCAGAACAAGGGAATACTAATGACGCTACCTGAGTCATGGTGTGTCTTTCATTACTGTGTTGTGCTCCACCCCTGCTAATACCTGCCAGTTTCTTATCAAGGTAGGTGGGCTGCATGTCCTCGTTCTCCCGCACCTTGGCTATGCGCTTTTGGTATTCACTTTTATGTCAGACAACTTCTTTTTTAAATTTCTGAGCCAGCAGCATCCGTCACATGTTGCAATTCAACAATTTTTTTGCCTTGTCTTAACCTCCACAGCAGGACTTTTGATTTAACACTGTGTGAAAATTCCTTTTTTACCCGTTCTCTCTGTGTTTCCATGATCATCTTCATGACTATTTATAGGCAACTTTGGGCGTTATATGATGCTTGCAAAAGTCACGCCACATTTCCAGTTGATTGGGATTTATAAAGGGTAACTGGCATAGGATGTGCATACACACTATGTTATAAATCAGAACATTTTTGTACGTAAGCACCTTCTGTGTTTCGTCCACACGTCCATTTGACTTGAATCCTACGCACAGTCTTATAAAATGAGGCCCCTGGCCACTGTGTACATTTCATGCATACTGAGTTGTAAGTGTATGTTTGTGTACCTGGGTAGTTCTGTTGCTGAGGCCTCGGAGCAGCAGGGTGATAACATGGACAGCAGCTCTCCTCACCTCTGCCTCTTTCTCTGTCTTTATCAGAGCAGTCAGACAGGAGCTAAGCTGCACACACACAAACACAAACATTCATTTTTACATTAATTTACAGTGGTATAAATATGAGGAAATAGTAAAAAGCTTCATATACAGTTAGTGATCATCTCTTGGTAATAAATACAGCATGATCTGCAGCTGTGCTGGATTCTACATGACATATTTGTCACAAAAACACAGATCAGCTGCCTACACTGCTGATGTCAATGCCAAAACTACACTGGATCGAATGGTTAACTCTGTTGACTCTCTAACATAAACACACACAAACGTTTGGAGTGAAAATGTAAAAGTGAGCAGGTTCATGAATAAGTGTCCCTGTTCCTCCAGCTGACATTGACGCTTAGTCATGGCTTTTATTTGAGCCTCTGACCACTGCAGCAGCATGGAAGGTTCCTGCAACACCTCACTTCTTGAGCCAGTGGTCCTAGGGCATAGTCCAGTCTCTGACAGAGCTCCCCCAGGTTGGACAGACTGCTGGCCCGGACGCTTTGGTCTGAGTCCCTGGTTCCTTGCAAGAAGACGGCAACCAAAGGACGGCCGAGGTGAGGTGCAAGTTCCCCTGGAGGAAAAGGAGAGGGGAGGAAGAACAGGCAGCCGGTTAGTTCCCATGTCATACATCTAAGATGCATTCAAAGTAATTATTTATCAGATTGAACAAGTGTGATGTCAGCTCTGTGGCACCCTAGCTGACACTGCCCTCCATACACACCAAGCTAGAATGACTCAGTTTTGGCAAGGCGACGTTTGCCTTTGGACATCTAGCCTGTCTGCTCTCTCCAGCCCAGAGGCAGTGAAAAGTGGCTCCGGAGGAGAAGTATAACCCAAGAAGAGCAGCAGCTGGCTGGTCAGGACGGACTGCAACAGTCGCAGGGGGCGTTGTGTTCACTTGGGAAACTACATGTCACATGCCCTCACTGCCGCCAAGCAGACAAGCCAGAAATTCTCCATTCTGTGGAGAGGCTGTCATGTAATGCACAAGCATGAGTGCTTCTACATAGTCTTTTTTGACAGGTTCTTTATTTGGCAAATTGCATTATTCAGAGTCATAACTTTTATAGCATCTTCACACAGACAGCCGTGCTGCTGGACAAACACAAAAGGCATTTATTATATACATGCACACAATGTGCAGCTAAATTTTTAAACCCTTACCCCAGGATACCGTATTACCTCCCAACCATAGTGTGTGCGTGCGTGTGAGAGTGTGTGTTGGGGTGGGGTGGGTTGTTGTTGTTGTAGGGAGAAAAAAAGATTTCTGACAGCAGCGCAGATATTAGGCAAGGAGCTTAAAAATTAATCCAGCCATTTAAATTCACATCTCGACACAGACTAATAACGTTGCTTACAGTGTAGGATTCCTCTGTTTTACAAGCTATGTGTGGGTGACACTGTTACACAGGCACACATGCAAAGAACAGAGCCAACTGCTGACTACAGCTGCTCCTGCCAAGCAGCAGGGAGGAAAGCCAGAAGCCTACACAAAGAGAAGACAACCAGCTGACTGGCTGGAGCTAGGAAGACCTGCTTGACCTATGTGTGTGTGAACGATGCTTGGACAACAGAGTGCTAATTCTATTTCTCTGTTTCATTTCAGTGTGCCTGTTCAAAGATATCATGTATCAATACATCAATGTGTGTAATGACCTCGGCTGTATGCTGGCAACAAAAGCATGCATAGTGCGCCAGCAGCCTGCTACACTCTTCTGTCTCTGTCTCTCCGTTTCTTGATTCCTGACTCCACAATGTCAGGAATCAAGAAACTAAAGACTGCCTTGACAACTTTCCAAAGTGTGCCTGAAACGGAGAGAGAGACAACTGCTGGACCCCACGTCAGCAAAGGCCAACTGGATGATTGCCGCACCACCTACTCCATCTTCATCCTCATCAAAGGATGATTCATGTCTCCTCCTTCCCCTGCAGTCTCGTCAGGTATACCAAACTTTACAAGGATTGAATAATATTGTTGATGGTTTACAAGTTCTTTTCGGTTACTCTCAGTACTCTCAGCTTTGAACGATGCAAGCACAGTCTGTTTAAGGTTCCTCCTTTCCATTCTATTGTGTTGCTGAACAAGGCTCCATTTACACCTGGTCCAACCCCTGAACCTCTTTGTCTTTGTGTTATGTCTTGTTGCCATAGTCTAGTTTGTGTTTTGTTGTTGTCATGCCTTTGTCTTTAGATTAGCAAATAAATGTTTGATTATAAAGTCGTTTTTTGTGGTTTCTGTACATTTTACAGTTCGGTCACTGAAGGCATTCTGATTTTGCTAATGCTTTACTTAAATTACTAATAATTATTTCCCCTGAATTAATATGCGTGTTAATAGACCCACTCTTAACTGATCAGCAAGAGGTTTCACTGTGTTGAGAGACTAACAGTAGCATGAATAATAACCTTTATTAGCACCATATTAATATCAATATTTTGAGCTATAATTATAATCTTACATGCGCAATGACATTAAACAAACAATCAACACAAAAAAACAAGCTATAGAGAGATATATATTTTGTAAAGCACCGATACTGCCAATATGCAAGTTACTGCAGGTATTAGATTTGGGGAGGAAAAAAGACACCTCTACCCAGGAGGTGGCACAGATTCTTGTCCAGGTCCTTGTCATCTCTCTCTCACCCCTGGCTGGTGTGCCTGTGTCATCTGACCTCTGCAGCTCATCCAGATTGCAGTATCCTGACTGGTCTTCAACCTACCCAAGTTCAGGCCATCTATTCCCCTCCTTTGCACCTTGCACTGGTACTTGTCTATTGTGGTGTGAATAGCTCAGGGCCAGCCTACATTCAGGACATAGTCAAATGATACTCCCCACTACACTTTGCTACTGCTATCAGTTTGTTACTCTCATACCAAAAGGGAGAGCAAAACAAAGAAAGCATGAGGAGACAGAAGTAGGTTTGGGCTTCCCTTTCTCCTTCTATCTTTATACACAAACACAAAAATTAGTTCTTCTGTGAGTGAGTAAACAAAGTCAGAAAAAATGTAATGCAATATAAAACATTCATTTCAGTCAATTGCCAATAAATGAAAGCACTTACATACTTTGACAAGTGAATTTCATGCTTCAGAGACATAAGCTGCTCCAGCAAAAATAGACCCTGCATGTAAATATAGCGGAGCCGGGAAAAATGCTCTGTGCTGAGTGAGACGCTCTGTGCACTGACCCGCTGGATAAACACTGGCTAAAATGGCAGCGTATGGTCTCTGGTAGGTGGAACACATTACAGTCAGATCCAGAGTATATGGGCCATTACATTCCTGATTAAACAAACAAGAAGCTTTTTATCTTAAATTTATATTTGGACAAATCCTGGTTTGCTTTTCCCCCTGCTTACAGTAGTCAAATATGTATCAAGTGGAGTAAACATTTATCTGAACAAACTGCAAATGATTCTTACCCATAGCTCTGCTTGTCCTCATCAGGACTTCTCCGACTTTGAGCCGGGCCTCCAGGGAGTGCTCCTTGTTGGATGTAGGGAGGGAGGGACCATGTTGAAACTCTTCTAGGAGCTTTTCCAGGATCCTCTCAGGGTAGGAATCAGCCAATGTAGCCAGACCTAAAGACAGTTTATACTCAGTGCATCAGCTTTCAAAAGTAACTGACAACTATTTCAGCTAGGCAGTTAATATTAGGTTAAACAGACTATTTCTGTAAATCAGTAATCTTAAAAATCAATGCTATCATCACATTTTGTCGAGCAATACCATTAATATTACCTTGAATGGCTGACAGGTAGACGAATGAATCTTCATGCTCCAAGTTTTCTAAGAAGAGCTGAAAAGGACAGCATCAGCACGATTGATCACAAAGACTGCTGTGCAGTTATAAAAGCCCCTTACTGGGAATATTCTGCAATTTATTTGTAAAAAACATCAAAACCATCACCAATATGAATCTTGCCAGTAGAACCAAAGATAATCAATACAGGCACAGCACTGAATACATTGAAAACAAAGCAACTAACCATCAAAGGCAATAATCCAAACATTACCCCCTGATAATTGAAGACACAGGTTTGATAGGGTGAAGGAGAAGTTTTGGAGTGTTTCTCAGACAAGCTGGACAGAATGGGCCCAAGTTTCAGGTGAAGTATGGAGGTGGCCAATACAATATTGGAGAACTCAACCCGACCATGACACAAAAGGGAGAAAAATCATTAAAGGGGGTTTCTCCTGTGAAGTATATCTAAGGTGCACACATTATGGGGCTTCTGACTACAGAGAATAACAAATGAGCTGTTATTGTTTCTAGCCCATACCACCTAAACAAGTCCCTAGAGTGCCCCATTATCCACTCTGGCTCCCCTGGGGATGAGGTTCAACCACCTCTTTCAGTATAAATGTTTGCCCGGAATGTCCCAGGAGACACTAATCAAACCACCACCTACACATTACTGATCCACACATAGAGTGCAGGCAACATCAGCACATTGTCTTAGATGTGGTTGAGCCAACATAGGCTTCAACAAAGCAACATCCACCATGGCTAAGTGATGAAGGCAATGTCGATTCTTGACCCAGCTCATCGAATAATGCTAACTTTGATGTAGGAACAAACAGGAAAATCTTAACTATCTCAGAATATGAAGTCAATACGCATAGTTGGCAAGCATGCAGACCAAGAACAGTCCTGCATTGAAAATCACAAGCTTCAGGAAACAATGAGATAATGACATACATACAATTAATTGTCTGAGTCCCAACTGACATCAATTCATACATCAATGTACCCCCCATTTCCTGTCACTTTTTTACCTGCAACTATCCAATAAACGCAAAAAAAAAATGCCCCCCCAAAAAAGTGTACAGTATGACATGATGAAGAGGCTGCAGTTTTCAGTTGTTGCTGTCAGTCAGAGCATGGCCATAAGGTGTGCTCATTTACATACAGCCTGACACTATTCATAAGATGCACTATATGTTTATGTATATTTTATATAAATAACTGTAAATAAGTTCTGTAATTTGTGTAGCATAAAGCAGTTGACAAACTTTCATTTCATTTTGCAACCCTGTGTTGTGCAATAATGAATAAATTATCTTTTACCTTGGCATGTTATTTAAGGTGTACGAATTATTCTGAGCTTAGGTCTGAAGAAAAAAAAAACAGGTGTATCACCTGAGTACCATATTTTAAAAAGGTCACCACTTCTCAGAAAAATAATAATACAACTTCTTTATCAATATTTTCAGAGCATCAGAACTGACCATAACCTGAAGTACATAACCAAGCAACCCACCATGAGAACTTTTTCCTGGGCCTGGACTGCCTCTGGATTTCCATTTTTCACCATCTGGGTCAAGATTCTCAGGGCGACCGCTCTGGTTGGGAGGTCTGGGTCACACGCCTCCAACAGCAAATCAGAAAAGGCCTTGGTGGGGGGGCAAGGGTCACTAGTGCCAGAGTTCCTCCCTCCATCTTTTGGACCTACTCCAGTTGCAGACCTTTTAGAGGACACTGGCTGACCAGTTTGGGTGTTGCTCTGTGAATTACTGTCCAGGGGAGGTGAATGAGGACTGCTCTTTGTGTTGTCTGCTTCAGTTGGCATCTTTTGCTTTTTCATAATAGGAGGGATTCTGGAGGGGTGAGCAGCAGTGCCGAGGTTTTCAGGCCGGTAAGCAGCGTGAGTGGCAATGACAGCTCTGAGATTGGACGCCAGCTCCTGGATGACTACCTCAGAGTGTAACTGAGACAGTTTCTCTAGTGGTAGGAGCAGCCGTGACATAGAAGAGTAGTCCTCTGAGCTCAGCTATAATATTAGGAGAAGAAGAAGAAAAATAATTACTTTATGAATCCTCAAAATCATTTTTTTCACTCCATTTCACAGTGCCTGAAATATAGACATGGGCACACAGGACCCATACACACACCCCCAGAGCAGTCAGGGGTTTGGTGCCTTGCTCAAGAGCACCTCAGCATTGCAGTGAACTGTGATCCTACTGGACTTGAACCGGCCACCCTCCAGTTCCCAAACCAAGTCCCAACAGACTGAGCTACTGCTGCCCCGAAAAAGGGAAGAAGATGATTCAAAGAGAGCTGTGTGTGCTTACCACCTTCTCTGATAAACTTCCTGCTAAGATGCTTTCAGATAGCCAGCACTTACCACTGTGCCTGCCCGATGGGACATTAGTGTTTTAAATGGGCGGCAGTTTATGTCATGGATTTTCTTGAAAAAGATCATGTAAAACTTGTATTAAATGAATGGGTCCTTGCAAAATCCTACAGCTGTACTCAAAATTCTTTTTTTAGTTCTGAATCTTTTAAGTTTGGCCTTCAGATCTAAATCTGATCATTTTTGTGATTCTTTGTATGTGTATTCTAAGCCTCACCAATTGCTTATTTTTCAGTGGATTGGGTTGAAATTTGTCCTGAACATCTAAGAAACCTTAAGGATCATTTGCAACATGGACAGTGCCTATAAAAAGTATTCACCCCCTTGGATGTTTCCCCTTTTGATGCTTTTATAATTGGAATCGCGGTCAATATAATTTGGCTTTTTTCACACAAAAAAAAACAAACAAAAAAAAAAGATTTCTACAAAGTAATGTCAATTAATTAAAAATATATAATGTAAAATAAGTGACTGCATAAGTATTCACCCCCTTCAAAATCAGTATTTAGTAGATGCACCTTCGAAATCACAGCACTGAGTGTGTGTGGATACGTCTCAATGAGGCTTGCACATCTGGACACTGCAATTTTAATCCATTCCTCTTTGCAAAAACTGCTCAAGCTCTGTCAGGTTGTGTGGGGATCAGGCGTGAACAGCCCTTTCCAAGTCCAGCCATAAATTCTCTATTGGATTGAGGTCTGGGCTCTTTAAACCATTTCTGTGTAGTTGTTGCTGTATGCTTCGAGTCATTGTCTTGCTGGAAAATAAAATATTCTAAGTCGTAGTTCTCTTGCAGACTGAATCAGGCTGTCCTCCAGGATTTCCCTGTATTTCACTGCATTCATTTTACCCTCTACCTTTACAAGCCTTCCAGGGCCTGCTGCCAAGAAGCAACCCCACAGCATGATGCTGCCACCACCATGCTTCACGGTGGGGATGGTGTGTTTGTGGTGATGTGCAGTGTTTGGTGTCTGCCAAACATAGCATCTAGTCTGATGGCCAAAAAGCTCCAGTTTGGTCTCATCAGATCAAAGAATCTTCTTCAAGTCGACCCTGGAGTCTCCCACATGCCTTTGGGTGCACTCTAGTCAAGATTTAATGAGCTTTCCAACTCTCCCATAAAGCTTTGACTGGTGAAGAACCCGGGCAAAGGTTTTTGAATGCAGAGTCTCTCCCATCTCAGCTGCTGAAGTTTTTAACTCCAGAGTAGTCATTTGTGTCAACACCACATGAAAGCGAAAAGTTTCATCGTCTGCCGTCACCTGTCTTTTCTTTGTTTGTTCAGCCATAACAGTTAACAGTAACGTCAACCATTTACTCCCAACACTAGCAGAGACCAGGACAAACAAAAGTATTATGTTGCGTGCGAACCACCTACTCTCTCTGGCCGACCAACCACTGCTGGGTGAGCGCATCACTAACTGTGCTCCACTTGTGATATTTTCCGGGAAAGTCACCACCAACACCCAGTGTACATCTTTGGTATTACATCAAATGGAAGGGCTTTCATCAGTGGGCCATAGGCTCAATCATCATTGTGTTGCCTCATTCAGCGATAGATAGTGACTTAACAGATTTTTATTTGTATGAAAATCTTCAAGATTATTACTTTAACATTTAAGAGGATTTTTGTTTTTTGTCAAAAAAGCTTATTATATTGACCATGATTTCATTTATAAAAGTAATAAAAAGGGGAAAACATCCAAGGGGGTGAATACTTTTTATAGGCACTATATTCATTGGTTGTGAATGCTGCGTCAGCATTCACGATATCTCTTCTACAATTTTTTTCAGCCACTGTCTTTGGCACCTAATTCCATCCACATTTTTCAATGTAGAAACTTCTTCTGAATATTCAGCTTAATTAGGACATTCGTACCATTATTTAGAAATTTATTTTTATTTATTTATTCAGAAACTTTCAAAATATTCAACATTTTCTGCAAAAAATTTCCCCATTTAAAAATGAAAAAACAAAAAAAAATAAAAAATGTTTCCCACTTTTTCAAGCATTTTAAAACCTTAACTTCTCATTCATGCTTTCAGCTAGAAACTCCATTCAAACTTTAAAATATTCCACATGAGGTTTACATGTAAGGTATTATTTATCTTCCAAATCCCATTAAACATTCATACTTTTTATGCAGTCACAGTTTAAAACTTTATAATTTTTAACTATTTTCTGATTTTTACATTGGTGTGTATGGGACAGAATGTTGACAGCCAGAGTAGGACTCAACTGAAAGAGTGAGATTCCAAAAACCTTGTCTACACTCCCATTCCCACAAAATTCATTCCACCTACATATTTTAAAGCAAGCATCAGCTAGAAAATTTGTGTTGGTCGCATCCATGTGGCTCTGGAAGCAATCGGACCAACACTTTTGGCTTTGTGGGCTGGGCAGTGACAGGAGTGCCAACCAACGGATGCACTGCCTTCCATTTAGCTGAGAGGAAAAATATCTAAAGGCAGGCAAACACATCAGTTTTTCTTAACTGCTCCACTAGCCACATTTTTGATAATAAACACACAAAGATTTCATAGTGTGCTCAGTAGATGAGATTTATTTAATTTTTCAGTCCCATATATTTGACTCATTCTCGCTGTAACATCTCTTCATACTCCATCAGTAGGGGTGTCACGATTCTCCAAATCTTTGATTCGATTCAATTTCGATTCTAAGGCCACGGTTTGATTTGATTCTCGATTTTTACATATATTTTTTTTAAAGCACAGGTTGCTATGCCATTTTTAGACTAGACTTTTATGTAATGTAATATCTGACCTTTGTTCGCAATGTATACCACACTACATTGTCAAATTTAAAACATTTATTAACAACATAATGTAACAATAACTTATATCTTCAGTCAATTTGAAACTTAAACTAAATAACCTGCCATCTAGTTTCTCTTTTGTAACTGCAGTCTTCTTCACAGAAGATGACATTCAAGTTCACAACGAAACAAACAAAAAAATAAAACAGCCATGTCCATAGTCTTCTCTGAACAATTAAGTGTCCTAACAAACTATTTCCGAACAGTTGAACACAAGGTGCGTAAGGTGTGAGTGGGCGAGCGAGAGTGAGGGAGCGTGCGTACGTGCGGACAGTGAATGAATGGGAGAGGAAGGAGAAGCGAAAGGAGTAGCAGTAGTAGCGACAGCAATAAAGTGCACAATATAGGCTGCAGTTTGGCTGAATAAAGGCGACGGCTCCTCAAGATACAGCAAAGCTCCCTGGTATTATTTCCCGACCAGCTTAACACATGAAAGGGGGCTCACCCCGAAGGTAAACATAAACTTCGGCCCTGGAGGAAATCATCTCCCCTGTGCTTCCTGACCACGGTCCGGGAGCCGAACAGGAATGGTGTAACACCATGCTATCGTTTGACTGGCTGTAGCTAATAGCTACTGGCTTAGCTAGTAGTTAAGTTAGAGGAGGTTGACTTGCAGCACTTCAACACGTGTGTGTTTTTTTCCCCTTGGCAAGCCGACCGGACGTGACATGGGGGCGTGGCAGCATCGACGATTCTATTTTTTAATTCGAAGTTCGAGATTGTGAATTAATTTCGATCGATTTCGATTTAAAATCGAAATCGTGACACGTCTTATCCATCAGCAGCTTCGCAACACAAATTCAAGTCAGCATTGCAGTTTGGCTCACAGCTTATAGTATATTTGAATCCTTCATTCTCACCCCACTTTTATGACTCTTCATGCTCTCATACTATTCAGACACCACTTCGAATATGTTAAAGCCACCAATTCAGTTTGACATTAGCTTTTCAAACCCCCCCCCCCCCCCCCCCCCCCCCCCCCTCCCCCACTTCTGCGGAGTATTAATGTAGTTCTATCACATCTAGAAGTTATTTGGTCCTGTACAAAAAATTGAGTCCTAGAGGTTTTGCTAAATATATAACTTCAGAGCTCTACCTTTTTGATACCTATTGAGCCCATTTTTCATTGAGTACAGGAAATTTGCTAGCAACAGCTTGTAATGGTTTAGTTAGTTGCATACTAGATGATATTGATATGTTGAGAATACAGATTTCAGTACCTGAGGTCCAGACAGCATAGTGGCCACTAGGCCCATCCCCATGCTCAGCATCTGACTCTCTACTGGGTTCCCAAGACTTGGCCCAGTGGCCTGATCCAGACCCACACAGGCCCTCTGAAGCAGGGACACCATGAAGTCCACCACCTGGAGAAAGGACAAACCAAGTCATGTAAACAAATCTTTACCAGAAAGAGATTTAAAGCCTCTTATATGTTAAATATAAAGTTACAAATAAGTAACTAGACATTTTTTCGACCTTTTTGGGAAATTCTCAGTGAACATCTAGTCCTCATAAACACATCAAAAGCGATACATCTAAAAATAAGACATTATCAAGTTTATCACAGAGCTTTCTTCATCTGTGAAAAAATGGTTTCTGGCCCTAGCAGCAGCCAGCCAACACTACCCGCCCCACCACGATGGCGTTGGCTGGTAATGTCTTCACTTTATGAGTCTGTTTGTATGTTATCATGATACATTGTGGTCCTGTAGACACGTAATTTAGTGGGAGCCAACACAGAAGCAGTTTTAAGTAATTTGCCAGGTGTCTATACAGTCGTGGTCAAAAGTTTACATACACTTGGAAAGAACATGTATATCATGGCAGTCTTGAGTTTCAATGATTTCTACAACTCTCCTTTTTCTGTGATGAAATTAGTGGAACACATACTACTTGTTGATGAAGGTTCTAAGTGGTTCTAAATTCTAAGTGCTGTATCGTAGGCAACTGGACTAACCCTTCAGAACTGAAGAGGCCTCTTGGATGAGAGGTGAAACGTCTTCAAGAAACTGACCCAAGGCCAGTTGCCTATGATACAGCACTTAGAACACATACTACTTTGTCACAAAAAACATTCATGAAGTTTGGTTCAAATATGAGTTTATTATGAGTCTTCTGAAAATGTGACCAAATCTGCTGGGTCAAAAACATTCATACCAACTGAGCTACTGGATCCTCTTGCCATAATCTGTTAAGTTCAACTAAATTTGTTGGCTTCATGGCACGGACTTGTTTCTTCAGAACAGTCCACATGCTCTCGATGGGGTTCAAGTCCTCTCTTTGGGAAGGCCATTCCAAAACTTAAATTCTAGGCTGATTTAGCCTTTCCTTTACCACGTATGTGTGTGGGATCATTTTCCTGTTTGAACAACTGACTGCGCCCAAAACTCAATCTTCTTTGAAACCTGATTTTAAGTTTTTCTGAAGAATTTGGAGATAAACATCCTTCTTCATTATTCCATTTACTTTCTTTTGAGCACCAGATCCACTGGCAGCAAAACAGCCCCACAGCATGATACTACCACCACTATACTTGACAGTAGGTATGGTGTTCTTGGGGTTAAAGGCCTCACCTTTCAGCCTCCAAACATATTGCTGCTCATTGTCGTCAAAAGAACTACATTTTTGTTTCATCTGACCACAGAACATTACTCCACAAGTTTTTTTCTTTGTTCATGTAATCAGCAGCAAACTGTTGAGCTTTAAGGTGCTGCATCTGGAGCAAGGGTTGCTTTCTGGCACCACAGCCTCTTAGCCTATGGCGATGAAACATGCTTGACTGTGGACAATGACACCTGTCTTCCAGCAGCTTCTAATTCATTGCAGACTTGCTTTTTGGTGGTATTTGGTTGACTCTTGATCTTTCATCCTGACCAGTTTTCTCTCAGCAGCAGGTGATAGTTTGTGTTTTCTTCCTGATCGTGGTAGTAACACAACTGTGCCATGCACTTTATACTTACAGATAATTGTTTGAACAGGTGATCTTGGGACCTGTAACTGCTTTGAAATGGCTTGCGATCTTGACCCACCATGCATTGTGGAAAGTGACAAAGTAACGTTTTTCGCTCTAAATTACATAATCGCCATCAGTAAACAGTGGATTCTGTCTGGCTCTCACTCACGGGAAGGGATACTGTGTTCTGGGGGAGAGTTCACTCAAGTCTTGGTCGGGAGGGCTGAACATCGCGGTGATTTTTTTTAATTCAAGTTACCAGAGACAGTTACTACAACAACACAATAATGGAAGGTGACAAAGACATGGTGAGTTTTTTGCTCTAAATCACGTCACATTATCACTGCCATTCAACTGCGGGAGCTGCCTGGCTCTCTCTACCGGGGACAGACACTGTTTTTCGGACAGAAATGTTACGAAGAGTCGGTAGGACAGACAGGATGACAAACACTTTTCCACGTATGGATGCAGTATTTTTTTCCTCATATAAGTTGCTTTGTGGGTTGAAGTTTGGGACATTTCTCTTTTATTTGATGAGTGAAGGATCTGTTTAGTTGTCAGAATGCGAATGCCATAGGGCCGACACACCCCTGTTCCATGTTACCGGCTTTTCGATTCACACAGACGCCGTCTTACCTCTGCTCTGATACTACCTCAGGAGGCGGATCAGAGGCGGATCGAAACTGTCCCCTCTCTCCGCATCTATAACTTTCAAACAGACGGCAAGGCAGATTATCTGCGCATGATTCCCACCTTGAAAGGGCAGTGTGAATGGGGCTTGTGGATCTTGGGTTGTACAGCAGGCTGCTGCGTGGCTGTTAAGTCAATAATTGATTTATGCAAATATCTTTCCTTAAAATGATTTGATTGGCTATATCCAAAAAAAGGACATGCTGGGTAGGAGGCAGAGTACAAACTCAGCTGAAAAACATCTCAGAAAAGGAAACAAGGCTCCAACACAATTAAGGTTCCTCAGCTGCTTGTATTATATTGTATTATAAAAGACAGCTACTGCATCCGATTTCTAAGTGTCTAAGTGTATATATTTCCCAAAGGGTTAAATGATGAACATAGAGGGCATGCATGCTGGTGGCAGTGGAAGTGTAGAGTGGGGGTTCAATAAAAGCCCCTTCAAGGTATATCAGGCCTCGTCTGGTATGTATCTCCTTTAGGTCCTATATTTATTGTTATCAGCTGTGGCGATCGGGGTAGGTTGGTATCAAAGGTTTTGTGAATTTTAACTAGAGCCTGATGGATAAATCGGGAAACCGATATCATTGGCTGATTTTGGATTACCACAGTTATATTGGCATCACCGTATATGTTGTCTAATATGCGCTGGTATAAAAACGATTGTTCTTTCTAACATACAGTAGAAAAAGTTTCAGTGCTCTGATGTCATTTTTGACAGTAACGTTTAAACTATAAAATACACTGCCTCTATTATGGGTCATTCCATTCAAATTCACCTAAATTCCAGAACTTTTCCCATGTTGAAAGGTCTGTTAAGTTCATGCAACCGTACAAAATTCTATGGCTGTACTTCAAATACTTTTTGTTTATTTCAAATTTAAGTTATGAAGTTTGGCCCTATGAGCTAAATTGCAGCATCTTTGTGATTCCTTGTATGTGTATTCTAAATCTCACCAATCGCTTATTTTTCACTGGATTGAGTTGAAATTTGTCCTGAACATCCAAGAGACCCTACGGAAACTTGGCAAGATTCATTCATTTTTAATAGTTGTTGCTGAATGGGTAGTTATCAAATTATTAACAGGAAATCATTTTTTACCAGAATGAAGACTCATTTTATCATTTTCAAAAATTCATATCTCCACTAGTTTTATTTTTCTTGTAACCAAATGTTGGTTCTGTGTAGTATTGATTTAGTCCTATGACGTCTAGAAGTTATTTGGTCCTGCATAAAAAATTGAGTGCCACCGGCCGTTGTTAAATATAGCTTCAGATCTGAAAAACCCACTTTTTGAATTATTTTGACTGTAGATTTCCCCAAGAAGGATTACTTCAATATCCTTGGAACTTTAGTTGGTGAAAGTGTCGATATTCAGTGCATATATATAAAAAGATTTAAAGATGTTATATTACTCCTTCATTGTTTATGACTTTTTTAAATGAGCTGTTTTTTAATTTTCACTGCCTGTAATGTTACATGCAGTGGTTTTATTTCATTAGTAGATATTTGTAGTGTTAACTTCAAGGTTTTCTATTTGTCTGATACCTACTGAGCCTGTTTTTCATTGGGCCCTGGTTCTCTGAACTAATTTCTGTCACTCCATGGTCCGTGTGTGTGTGTAATGTGTTGGGGACCCCTGCTGACTAGTTTGCCAAAAGACATGGCATGCTGGTCCTGCTAGTGATTGTTTGTCCTCATTGACAGATTAAAAATAACAGTTAACAACCAGGATGAGGCGGATCATTGCTGTCACTTTCATTTGCACCAAAGCAGGTGAAACTGATTCACAATCACGTGTGCTTCCAAAATGGACAGATTGATATCCCTGAAGTTTAACTGACTTGGTGTTATACTGTGACAATTAAGTGTTCCCTCAATTTTTTTGAGCAGTGTATATTAGGATTACACAGATTACCAGTAAAGACTGGGCTATTTTTTGTTGGGGAATAATGCCCAGTAGTTCATGCTTTGTCATATTTGTTTGTTGATGATTGAAGATGATTAAATAAAATATTGAAATATAAATGAAAAGTTTTAAAATGTTATTTTGGTCATTGTTAGATTAATTGAGTAATACAAAAATAATAGATTAATCAAAAAAATAATCGATAGATTAATCAATAAAAAAATAATCGTTAGTTGCAGCCGTTTATTTTATATACGCAATGAATATCAACACTTTGACATACTAAAATTTCAAGGAAATTAAAATGATCTTTTGTGGGAAAATCTACACTCAAAATAACCCAAACTTGGGGTTTTCAGCTCTGAAGCTATATTTAACAACATCTGTAGCACTCAGTGTTTCTTATGCAGGATCAAATAACTTGTAGATGTGACAGAACTACATTAATTCTTCACAGAACTAAGATTTGGTTAAAAGAAAGTGAAAACTAGTGGAGATATGAATTTTTGAAAATGACAGATTCTTCATTCTGGTATTTAAAGAAAATGACTTCCTGTTATTAATTTGATTACTGTAACCATTCAGCAACAACTATTTAAATTATAAATGTTGTAAATGATCCTTAGGGTGTCTTGGATGTTCAGGACAAATTTCAAAAAAACTTTAAAAAATCCATAACTTAAAAAGTATTTGGAGTACAGCTACAGGATTCTGCATGTTGCCGGCAGATTGCAGCCTTTACCTGGCTGCAAATGTGGCGCATTTTCAAACTAAAAGGGGCTTTTGTCACAACATTTCAGTAACTGGATTAGAGAGATCATTGCAAAAAAATGTGTGTTTATATGCATATTTAGTGTATATGTATGTCAGAATATAAGGTGATAAATCAATATTGGACATTGTTTACTCTCTGCATTCGCTTCAACCCTAAAAATCAAGTATCTGTCGACTCTAACTCTAACCTGGCAAAGTCTTAACATTCTTCTGAACTGTGAGCTGCTCCAAGGCTCCAAACTGATTGGAGACGGACTGCTGCAAAAACAAAAACAAACCACAAAACTAAACAAACAACAACTCCTTCTGTTGGCTGCACATCTCTCCACTCACCTGTGTGCTTTTCCTCAGCAGCATAGTATGATGCAGAGACTCCACCATCACAGCCAACACCTGAAGCAAAGCGAGTCTCTGGCCTTGCCTTGCAGCTCGACCCAGCAGCTGATGCTCCACTTCAAGGAGTGTCATGGCCGACACGTCCAACTGCTGTTCATCCTCCTTATCTTCATCCTCTGCAGCAGCCCAGCTGGTCAGCTCCTGCAGGAGAGGAAGTGATGGACCATCAGCCTCAAATTACAACAGATTGTGTGTGTGTGTG
Source organism: Pagrus major (assembly GCF_040436345.1). Classification (NCBI taxonomy): domain Eukaryota; kingdom Metazoa; phylum Chordata; class Actinopteri; order Spariformes; family Sparidae; genus Pagrus; species Pagrus major. The sequence goes on along the minus strand of NC_133222.1, from coordinate 25,426,127 downwards.
TGTGTGTGTGTGTGTTCCTTACCTGCAGCAGGTCCAGGAAGAAGTCTCCCGGCAGATCACTGTCTTTGAGTTCAGCTAGCAGCTGCATCAGACACTCCAGCCTCCACTGCTCATCTGACAGCTTCTCATACAGAGCATCATCCTCATCACTGGGACACAAGAACAGGGACATGACAGAGATACATAGAAATGACGAGAGCTCATCAGCTCGGAAACAAAGGTGGAATAAGATCAGTAAAAGATCTTCTGCTGTGCATCATGTTTTTGTCATGATAATCTTAACAACACACAGAAAAGAGAGTGCTCTTTCACCTGCAGCTCTCCCTGGAGCGGGGTCTGGCTCCTCCATCACTGCCCGGGCTGAAGCAGAGGACTGCTGCCACCTTGTTGCTCTCTCCCTGCAGGCCTGAAAGCTGCCTCAGTGCTGACAGGGCTGCACACTTTTCAGTGCACCTCAGGTACCACAGCAAGATCTCCTGACAGGGGGCACTGTGGAGCACAAAGCACAAATATACTGTACAGCTCATCTACTTTGGATCTGATTAACTATGATTCATGTATATTTCATACTTCTGTTGACTGCTTTTCCCAGTACACATTTTCAAAATGATTTTTCTGCCTGCAGCCCTTTCTTGCCCAACAAAGGTTATCATTCATAATAAAATTGGAGTAAAGTAAAATAGTAAAAATCTTGTCTGTTTTCTTTTTCTTTGTGACATGTGGTAATGCAGTTTGAACTATCTCTCAAACATGAAAAGACAACTTCAGCTGCCCATTACTCTATATGTGTATTATTGGCAACTAGTGTTGGGGGTAACATGTTACAAAGTAATGCATTACTGTACATTACATTACATTTGACTGCAACGTTTTGTGTTTGTGTGTGGCTCTGGTGTTGTGTAGCTGGCTATTGTCTGGCTCAGTGGGACTGCTTGTGAATGTTACTTTTACTGCTTTGAGGAAGATTAGATTGGCGGTATTGAAATAAGGTCTCCATTCACACAGATGGATAATGGAACAATATTCAGTCTAATTAATGCATCATGATGAAACCAAAAAATAAAGATCATTAATTTCTACCTTTTCGTTTCAGATTATTTTCTCAAAGGACTAACGGAAGCAATTTCATTTCAGTTGGATTTTAATTAATTGTCACACTGTACTGAAATAAATTAATATGAGTGACTATCTGAAAGTTGAAAAATCAATCTACAAATTGTACAAAATGGTTAACAGAGAAAACATTACCGTAGGTGGGAGACGTTCTGCTTGGTGAAACAGAAGAGTGTGAAGATAATAGGAAGAACTTGTTCTAGGGCTTTGAGGAAAGTAGCTGATGGACTGTTTCCAACCACACAGATCTAACAGCAAAAGACACAAGGAGCAAAGGAAAAAAATACCATGAGAGGCATGATAAGGATGAGAGACAGCAAAAAATGCGATATTGGCATATCACAGATATATTGGGATCTGCTTATATGTTGTCGATATCAGCAGAACACAGTATGGAAAGATGCATAGGGTAGTTTATAATTATTAAATTCTCAGCGGTTACTGGTTACTGTTTCAGTGCACTGCTGTCATTTCAGAGTTTACAGAACCCCAAGCGTTAAACTGTAAAATATCCTTCCTTTGTTACATATCTTTATCACACATGTTTGATAACTACATTTCAATGCTAAATGTGTGTATATCAGCTGATATATTGATACCAGAATATTTCACTCCCTAACATTGGGCTCCAACACAAACCCTAATAGCACTAACATCAATATAACCTTCATTATTCAGAGGAGTTCTGATTTTGTGTCGGTCTTCTTTACCAAAACCCTCAAGGGTAGACAATAATTATCATTTACTCTATTTAAGAGAGTGATAATACCAAGTAATTATGGTCATCTTACTTAATTTTTACAGAATTCTGTGAATATCATCTACACAAATCTATTTCAGATTTGCAATTTTATATTTATGATAGTAATATACAGTGAAATGAGCATATATCAGATTCTTGCATATTTGAGCTAATATCACTATATGTCACTCTGTACCTTACTAATAGTTTCTTTGTATTATCATCATGAATATTGTCCTTGAACTAGGGATGGCAGGACATGAGATTTTATCACGGATCAGGATAAAAACACTCAGCAAGTTAATCGTGGTGTATTTCCATTATTGGGATAATCCTGAATACGAGTGACTTGAAAAGGCTGGAAAGGAGCCTGCATCTTTGCCCATTGTATCCCACATTAAATAAAGTTAAATCAGATGTGTGCAAATACTACAGATTCCAAACTAAAGAAGGACAGGGAAGATGAGGATGACTATGACTGTGTTATTAAGATTTGATTATTGCTCTTCACTAAAAGGATTGTTCACTGTGTGTCCTAGCTGAGACACAATAGAATGTTTTAATCTTAAAAAAGTAAGGCGAGTACCATTTTAAGACTTTTAAGCATATTTTGTTGATAATCGGAATAATATCGTAAAATGCAATTATTTTCTTTCGGAAAATCCCAACATGAAATGTTCCTGCTGCCACATGCCTACCTACAACCATACGTAAAGCCATGTCAAAAAAACTGAGACACCATGGATACATTCTCTTCGATCCATCTTATGACCTTAGCAAGGGATGAGCTACGATCATTACGTTGAATCTGAGGTGCATCATTAAAGTATTGAGTGAATGCTTTCAGTGTCCTCACCTTGTACACGTCCTCTAGACAACGTGTCAGCTCCCATTCCTCCACAGCAGCTGAGGAATGGCCCTTGCCTAGAAAACACACATATACACCACTGTGTTCAGCCAGATTAATCATCCTTTGACTGCAGATCTGCTACTTTTGTGACAAGGTGATGATAGCTAGACAAATGGAACAACAATGACTTGTGTGTTTCCCTGGTAGAAAATTCATATAAACACGACCTGCACATCTTGAGCATAACATAACATGTATAGCACGTAAGCTTGACAGCCTTTCAACTGGAATTATTGATGTCTTTGATGCAGACTGACTCCATTTTCTTCATTAAATTACTGCTTGTAATAAATAAAGACTATAATCTTGTTGATGTTGTTACAGCTCCAGATTTGCAACTGAATTGAATTTATCAATCAAACTCATATGGGTGACCATACAAGATGACCATGTTACTGACTTGAAGCAGTGGTGCAGCGGTGCAGAGGTGAGAGCAGAGGAGTGAGCAGGTACTGCTGGGCAAAGCTGGGCCTCTCCTGCACCACCAAAAGCACCGCCCTGGTGGCCACACGCTGAAACTGTTGGGCTGTCAACTTGTCTTTAAAGTGCAGGAGGTCGAGTATCTAAAAAAATAAACCATATACACTTCAAATTCAAAAAAGCATTCTAATGCAGTTCAACTCATCCACCCATTAAGGGTCCCCAGATGATATGCACAATTCCATTTTAATAAAGCTTGGATTGCATTTTTTGGAGTTTTAGCCATCACTTATGATGACATCATACAGTACTCAAAGTAATTGCTGAGATTTAAGTAAATGGTGACATTGTCACTAGAAAATCTGAAAGAGCAACAAAAACAAGAAATTTGAATTGGAAAAGAGCCAACTGTTTAACCAAATTTTCCAAATGTGTCAAACAAATGTCATTAATAATCAGGGCTCCAGAGTGTGACATTTTGGTTTGCATGCGCCCAAAAATCTGTCAAGTGCTTCTAAACATTTTCATCGGTTGCACCTTAAATTCAGTTTATTTTTTAAACAATTAATATTGTAATTTCTTGTTGTGTGTGCTGTGATTTATATGAAGAAAAATGTGTTTTCACCTGCCACAATAGAGCTGGTTTGCCTTTTGGTGTGCACAATGTATAAATATGGGCATGGATTTTAAGTAAGTGTGCAGGCGAGTATTTTTGGGTGCTCCTAAATTATGTGCTGGTGCACCTAAATGAAAACGTCAGCCACACCAGTGCAACCAGTATGAAAATTTGTTTGGAGCATTGATTAATCCCTCATTGCACAGGAAAACTGTGTGAAAACAACATCTGTAAGTACAAAAGGTCAAAGTTGAACCAGAAATTGGGCATGCAAACTGTGACACTTAAGGGATGAGGCAAACTGGAGAAACCCGAGCAGAAGATGAGGGTTTGATGATGTCAGCTGTCTGCATTTCCTCCACTTGCTCCGTCGTCACCTTGAGTTTTGCTAGGGAGACACAGAGTTCTTTGCAAATAAGATTTTGATGTGTCAGTATGTTTGTACGATGCAATGTGGAGGTGTACACATCTGTATTCTCCTGTAACAGGTTGCAGAACTGTGTTTCCCCTGTTCCATCCAGCCGTGCTCGCCTTGTACTGTATAACCACTGAAGCCCTTTTCAGACAGAGTTTCCGCAATAACACAGCAACGCAGGCTCGGCTCTACACCACCTTTGTATTTTCACACTGAATCAAGCAGCACCGACATAATGCCACTCCAGTGTGTCATTTTATATAGCATGCCGGTGTTGTGAAACCAAAAGAGGCTTGGCGGTTCACATCCTAATGTTGAGATGTGTGTGGTTTTTAAGACGTTTCAACCCAGTTTCCCGCTGTTAATCTAAACATGTATCTGCCAACTGTTTATAATCACGTGGATGCTGTTATAATGTTATAAGTTGCAAGTGAAATCTTGACCCATCATGCAAAATGACAAAAATGCTCTAAATTACATCGCATAATCGGTAAATAGCAGACCCTGTCTAGCTCTCACTTGCAGAGAGTGATACTTTTCCGTGGGGAAGTTCACTGAAGACTCGGTAGGGAGGCCTGACAGGCAAACATATTTTTGGATATAAGTTGCCAAAGACAGCAACTACAACAACACAACAGTCGAAGGCAACAAAGATATTGTGAGTTAAAGTTTTTTGCTCAAAATCACCTCACATAGTCACTGTCAGTCAACTGCAGGAGCCGCCTGGCTCTCGCTGCCAGGGACAGATGCTTTTTCAGTCTGAAGTGTGACAAAGAGACGGTAGGACAGACAGGATGGCAGCGACTTTGCCATGTAAAAATTCTGTATTTTTTTCTCATATATGTTGCCAGACACTACCTGCCACCACATTACTGCTGTTTGGTCTGGTAACTTTGCTTTGTGGGTTGAAGTGTGGGACATTTCTCTTTAGTTTGATGAGTGCAGGATCTGTTTAGTTGTCAGACTGTGAACAGCATCAGAACGTCACACCCCTGTCCCACCCTTACACACAGATGCCGTCTAGCTTTTGTTGTGGCTTCGCTGGTGGAACGAAACTGTCCCCCTGTTCCACCTCTATAACTTTCACACAGACAGCGATTTGAAATTTCGGAGCAATATTCTCGGCTTGAAAAGGCAGTATGAATGGGGCTTGAGTGTCGATGTTGGAGAGGGCAGGTTGAGGTGACCTGGTGTCTGAAAGCTAACTGGCACTAAGGAAAGACTCTGTCTCTTTCACTGGTGGGTAGATGCTATTTTAGTTAACTAAAATAAATAAATAAACTACTATTAGTTAAAACTATTATATATACCATATTAGCCTTCGTGCTTAGATGCCCCAATTGGCACAGTGTATGTGTGTGTTTACGTGTGTGTGTGTATGCGTGTGTGTTTTCAGAACACCTGAGGACAGACATCTCTGTAGTAACTGTCTCTTGAGGTAGACTGTTGAGGGCAGGTCACCAGGATCCTGGCCACACCTTCACATTTCCTCCAGTCTGACTCGTGCCCTAGAGGACACAAACAGTGTTTCAGTTAGGTTTAAATACATCAAATACAAGCTCCACTCTATAAAAAGACATTAAGCAAATGAGACATAGAGGCAAGCATACTGTGATGTAGACAGATAAATCAGTGAAACTAATGAAACACTGATGTCTTGCTCCTGATCTGTTACTGTTCAACTTAAAAGGGTAATATGCATTACATATTTGAGGACTGAGGATTAGAGGATATTTGTCTCTACTTTTTTCAGTCACACTGTTATTCTCACGACTTTTCTTTCCTCCATTCTTCCATCCTAACCTACCCTCTAACTCACCTGTTCCTCCACCGAGTATGGCTCTGACTACAGCCTGGACACCATTAGGTTGCATCAGGCGCTTAGACAGCAGCTGACCACACAGACGGCTCAGCCAGGCCGGAGCTGATCCCAGAGCTGCCCTGCTGTTGGAACCACTGGAGCTGCTCAGTGCACCAGACTGGAAGGAGGGACAGTACATATTAAACAAGGTCTTACAGTGAGCCTCACAATCACCTAAACTGGGGAATCTGAATGAAAAACAAAAGTGTGACTGAATTTCCCTTTCATTTTGGTTTATGTAAAGTGGTCACATTTTTTGCATGACGTGATAAAGAAAATGTAAGCTTACCATAATCAAACCAGAAAAAAACAACAGCAAATTAACTTGCTTTCTAGCTAGCTTTCCACAAGTGCCGGCTGTCGGCCAAACAGCTGACTGCTCAATTAAGTCCACTTGGCTTCTTTTTAATGCTTGTATTAATTGCTGATTCCAATAAATACTTTAGATTAATAAGTTGTGATGATTGAAGTGTGCATTTTAGCCTTTGTTTCATAACAATGTGAGCATGATGATAGAGAAAAATATACATGCCTATCTGAATCAGTCCCTCCTCCACATGCTCTCAATGAGTGTGTGTGCGTGCGAGGCTGTGTCCTGCGGAGTATGATAGCACAGACTTGTCACAATGTTGTATGCTCAATTTGTGCTTGTCAAATTTTCAAAAATAGATATCACTTCACTTTTTTGTAGTTTATGCTAATGAGCAAAAATACAATACGGCGGACTGATTTGCTCCAATGGGATTTTTTGTAGAGTAGTATCACACAGACTTGTGTGTCAAATTTTAAGTCAATTGGACTGGCTGTGTTTCTTTGGCAAATGTTTCCATAATCAAATTTTGTTTGGTTAATTATAGCACCACCTTGTGCCAGATTTAGCTCATTATATGTTGAGAAGCATTTGCACATCATTTCCAATTACTGTGCCAATGTTCGTGTTGCTAGCTCTTTCCAGCTCACTGCAATTTGAGCCGCTGACATGCTCACCTGTTTGGGTCCACCTTGAAGAATCAGCAGCTCCTTGATAACAATTGGCTGGTAGACTTTTCCAACAAGGCTTTCGAGGGCCTCCCTGCAAGTTTGACGTTCCTCAGCACTGAGCTCCTGCATCTAAAAAGTTAGCAAGAAGAAAAACATACACAGATGCCTATTTTTGCATACATCAAAATACTCTTTGACAAAAACAATATTCTCACAAAACCGCAAAAGATTATACTTATACAAGGCCTCCTGGCCTTTAAAGTAGGCACTCTAACTGTAACTCCACCAAAAGCATTCTTAAAGAAAGTGCAGGCTCAGTTTAAGAAGATTTTAAATGTGATCAATCAGGTATAGCCAGATGTGTTACCTTCTGCTCCTTTGTGCCACTTCTCTCTTCCCGGTGTGGCTGGTAGCCAAGCTGGCACAGTGCAGCCATCACATCACCCAGATGCTGTGTGAACACCAATGTGGCCAGAGAAGACAGTTCTGTCAACTGCAACAGGACATTGGTGGTGTTGAGAAGGCGGCATCCCACTGCTGGCACTGCCCCACCACAGACAAGGTTTTCCACCATTGCTCCAAATGCTGACCTGTGACTGAGTGGAACACCCACTCCAGGGGCTAAGTAGGGGCAGAGCCCCAGAGAAACCACAAATTGAAGAGCAGCTCCGAGCATCTTCTGCTGGGTGACACTGAGGACATCAGGGGGTAAAGGTGGAGCAATCTCAGGGGTGCGATATTTAGGTGCAGAGGCAGCTGGGGTCTGATGGAATACTTTAAGTTCAGCAGAAAGGTGTCGCACTAAGGTGAGAAGAAGTAGGAGACACTCCTGGGCAAAGTCCCATGCGGCGTCATCTGTGCTACTAGAGAACCAGTCTGCTGCCTCCATCACCTCCTCCCTCAGCCTTCTCACCTCCTCAAAGCTTGGCTCACTCTGTAGCTGCTCCAGGAGAAAGGCTCTGTTGGCTCGCAGCGCTGCACAGAGAGCCTTTTGGTGTGAGGACGGAGCATCATGCACCGACGACTCTGCAGTCAATAACACACAGAACATTGATTTGTGGGACGTGTATGACTAATTTTGTACAGAGTTGTTGATTGTATGTAGTGTATGTTCTCCGGTACTGACAACTAGTTGTATCACACTTCCTGTTTAGTAAAATTGTCACCTAACAGCTTATCAAGCAGGGATACCGACAAATGTATAGTTACCATAACAGACGAAAATAATAAAAACACGTGAAAGTGCTCACGAAGCTTCAGCAGGGCCTGCGAATAGTTTTAGTCACAAACAATGACTAAAACAAACGTGCTCCTGACTTTACAACCTGAAACTGATAAGATGACCACCAAGCACTTATTACCAACTGTTCACCCTCGTCATCTGTTTAATAACAGTATTCCAATACGGATTTTGTCGCAAACTGGTGCACAGTTGTTACTCTAAGCTTTTAATAGGTGGCCTGTGACGAAAAGTTTAGATTATAGCTACCGAAAACTGCTATAAAACAGCACCTCCTCCTTATTAAATCTAATGTTCCCTTTAACCGCCAACGTTATCCTCTGTCTGTTAACTATCCACTTACCGCGAAGGGGTTTCGTGAGGATATTTATCGCTGCGATGATCGCTGAAGTCATCTCCCTCTCACACAAACAACTTACTGTACGGCCATGGAGGGTTTCCCCATACAGCACTTGTTGTTAATATGATCAAGACTGGACTTGAGACTCAGCGCTGGTTATGCTACGGACAGATAGCTCCACGCTCAAAACAGCTCAAAATGGCGCTGAAATTAGACGTCACCGCGCATTGGCCCCCGGGATCATGGGATTGGCTGACGGTTTTTTTTTCTTTTCCATTCTTTATTGAACGAAGCAAAACATACAAAGTCATTAGTACACAAAACAAAGCCATTAATACAAATGAGGACAAGTTAAGAACAGAGCCAGGGGGAGTTCTCAAATAAATATATTTTAAAAAGAAGCACAAATAAAACGTTTTTGCAGCTTTCTTATTTTCTAAATCATAAATGGTTTCAATGTTCTGCTTGTTTTCCATTGCAAAAACTATAAATAGAGGTTTCGAGTGGCTAAATTTGGCTTTGTGGATATGGTAGAATGTTCGGATCCATGAACCAGCCATAGATCGTAACCCCACTGGGATCTCCATAATCTTACATCATCAGTAACCAGGTGTGACTCTTGAAACAGTGTTAAATAGTTAACATTATTTCTTAACCCCCTAGCATTGAGAGTAATAAAAGACAACAACATATTAACAACAATTTAATGAACCATGAAAGAAGTATAGTTTTGATGAAACTAGAGAGTATTATCTTACTATCAAAAACTGCACCATTTTACCTTCTATATAAGATGTTAAGTGAAACATCCCAGTAAAGCTAACAAGGCCACGTAGACCTCAGTTGAGAAATCAAACCACACCATGTGTAAACTGATTGGGTTTGAGGTTTACCAAATCTAGACACTAAGATAGTAATAGGAGTCCTATTACTATCAAGCAGTGGAATGTTATTATTTAACAATTTATTACACATACAGAGAGGGGTTTCTCAGAGACTACCTCCAGAATGTGTGAGTGGAGAGGATGGAATGGCCTGCCAGCAGTCCTGACCTCGACCCCATTGAACACTTGGGATGGTGGGATCAGCTTGGACATGCTGTTCGTGCCAGAGTGACCAACACAACCACGTTGGCTGACTTGCGACAAATGCTGGTTGAAGAATGGGAATCCATCACACAGCAGTGTGTGACCAGGCTGGTGTATGGTTCTTCCACACGCTACTGAGGCTCCTGTTTGTTAAATTAATACATTATTAAATTGCCAATCCACCAAACACCAAACAAGAGTCAATAACAGAATAAGCTGTTTGACAGAGAAGATTTGGCAAATTTTTCATGGACGCAACCCACATACTCAGCTCTGCTGCTCATCCCACAATGCATGTTATGGTATAAGATTTATTGCCAAGAAACATTGTTACAGCAAATGATCTACCAAACACAATTTTCCTCACTTTTTGTGCTATGTTTATTTTAACATGCAGTGAGCCTAGCTAATTCTAGTTTCCCCTTTTTCAGGTTCACCTGCACAATAACACTGCTGTTTTGCCCACTGTTTTGACTTTAGTTTTGTGTTTTGCCTTTAGTTTGCATTCTGCAATTGTTTTGTCAGTAATGGTAGTTTTGATTTATTTTGCCCGTCCCTTTAATTCATTAGTGTTGTAGTTTGTTTGAATTGTTTTCCTTTGTTTAGGTCAATTTTCCTTAGTTATCTGTGGGGTTGAATTTGTTAAAACCAACTGGGTTACCTTACTTTTGTTATTTTGTAACCTTGTTTATTTGATTTCTTGTTGTTTTTCTGACCATTTGTTTAGTTATTTTCCTAAGCAGAGTGCCATATTGTTGGGAGGCTTGGCACCCGTGGCGAGGTCCCTTGACTTTTGTATGTGAGTAAACACACAGGTATACACTATTGACTGCACCATTTGCTGTGAGGATTGCTGTGCTGCACTGAAGGTGAGTAGTGGTAGCACCCCTGGTCACTGCCTCTGTGTAGTCTGCCTCTCCACATATGGCCTCAGCTTAGTTTTACTTTTTTTATAGTTGTGGTTGGACTGAATTTTAATAGAAGTACACCGATTCTTTTTAAAATTTCATATTGAGGCCTTTTTAAAAGATAATTGTAATAAAGTAATTTCATTCGCCTTACTGATTTTAAGAGTTTTTAATTTGCTCATTAACCCTTTCTTTCCCCCTCAGCAGTTCCAACCCCTATCTGTTTACATTGATTATTTTGATTATTGTTTAAAATAAAAGCTTTAATTTAACTTTTTCACCATATGAATACACAGTATGAATACGCGGTACACAGTATAAATACGCGGTATACAGTATAAATACGCGGTACACAGTATGAATACACGGTACACAGTATGAATACGCGGAACACAGTATGAATACACGTTTCACAGTAAAAATACACGGTACACAGTATAAATACGTGGTACACAGTATGAATACGCGGTACACAGTATGAATACGCGGAACACAGTATGAATACACGGTACACAGTAGAAATACACGGTACACAGTATGAATACGCGGTATACAGTAGAAATACGCGGTACACAGTAGAAATACGCGGTACACAGTATGAATATGCGGTACACAGTATGAATACACAGTACACAGTATGAATACGCGGTACACAGTATGAATATGCGGTACACAGTATGAATACGCGGAACACAGTATGAATACACGGTACACAGTAGAAATACACGGGACACAGTAGAAATACACGGTACACAGTATGAATACATGGTACACAGTATGAATACACGGTACACAGTATAAATACACGGTACACAGTATAAATACACAGAATACAGTATAAATACACTGAACACAGTATGAATACACAGATCACAGTATGAATACACTGTATAAATACACAGAACCCAATATAAATACACAGAACACAGTATGAATACACTATAAATACACAGAACACAGTATGAATACACTATAAATACACAGAACACAGTATGAATACACTATAAATACACAGAACACAGTATGAATACACTATAAATACACAGAACACAGTATGAATACACTGTATAAATATACAGAACACAGTATGAATACACAGAACACAGTATGAATACACAGTATAAATACACAGAACACAATATGAATACACAGATCACAGTATGAATACACTGCATAAATACACAGAACACAATATAAATACACAGATCACAGTATGAATACACTGTATAAATACACAGAACAGTGTGAATACACAGATCACAGTATGAATACACTGCATAAATACACAGAACACAATATAAATACACAGATCACAGTATGAATACACTGTATAAATACACAGAACAGTGTGAATACACAGAACACAGTATGAATACACAGAACACAGTATGAATACACAGTATAAATACACAGAACACAGTATGAATACACCGTATAAATACACAGAACACAGTATGAATACACTATAAATACACAGAACACAGTATGAATACACAGATCACAGTATGAATACACTGTATAAGTACACAGAACACAATATAAATACACAGAAAACAGTATGAATACACAGAACACAGTATGAATACACAGATCACAGTATGAATACACTGTATGAATACACAGAACACAGTATGAATACACAGATCACAGTATGAATACACTGTATAAATACACAGAACACAATATAAATACACAGAACACAGTATGAATACACAGTATGAATACACAGAACACAGTATGAATACACAGTATAAATACACAGAACACAATATAAATACACAGAACACAGTATGAATACACTATAAATACACAGAACACAGTATGAATACACAGATCACAGTATGAATACACTGTATAAGTACACAGAACACAATATAAATACACAGAACACAGTATGAATACGCAGAACACAGTATGAATACACTGTATAAATACACAGAACACAGTATGAATACACTGTATAAATATACAGGACGCAGTATGAATACTCTAAATACACAGAACACAGTATGAATACACAGATCACAGTATGAATACACTGTATAAGTACACAGAACACAATATAAATACACAGAAAACAGTATGAATACACAGAACACAGTATGAATACACAGATCACAGTATGAATACACTGCATGAATACACAGAACACAGTATGAATACACAGATCACAGTATGAATACACTGCATGAATACACAGAACACAGTATGAATACACAGATCACAGTATGAATACACTGTATAAATACACAGAACACAATATAAATACACAGAACACAGTATGAATACACAGTATAAATACACAGAACACAGTATGAATACACAGTATAAATACACAGAACACAGTATGAATACACCGTATAAATACACAGAACACAATATAAATACACAGAACACAGTATGAATACACTATAAATACACAGAACACAGTATGAATATACAGATCACAGTATGAATACACTGTATAAGTACACAGAACACAATATAAATACACAGAACACAGTATGAATACACTGTATAAATACACAGAACACAGTATGAATACACAGAACACAGTATGAATACACTGTATAAATACACAGAACACAGTATGAATACACTGTATAAATATACAGGACACAGTATGAATACACAGAACACAGTATGAATACACAGAACACAGTATGAACACACAGTATAAATACACAGAACACAGTATGAATACACAGATCACAGTATGAATACACAGAACACAGTATGATAACACAGAACACAGTATGAATACACTGTATAAATACACAGAACACAGTATGAATACACTGTATAAATACACAGAACACAGTATGAATACACAGAACACGGTATGAATACACAGAACACAGTATGAATACACAGAACACGGTATGAATACACAGAACACGGTATAAATACACAGAACACAGTATGAATTCACAGAACACAGTATGAATACACAGAACACAGTATGATAACACAGAACACAGTGTGAATACACTGTATAAATACACAGAACACAGTATGAATACACTGTATAAATACACAGAACACAGTATGAATACACAGAACACGGTATGAATACACAGAACACAGTATGAATACACAGAACACGGTATGAATACACAGAACACGGTATAAATACACAGAACACAGTATGAATACACAGAACACAGTATGAATACACTGTATAAATACACAGAACACAGTATGAATACAGGCTGCAGCTTGTTCTTCATGTACAGCTGTTTGTTAAACAGGTAAAAAACAGAAAATCACAGGTGCAGTTTGAACTTTAAGGTTGAACCAGACAGCAAAGCAGATGCAGATCCAGCTGTTAGAGTTTCTAGAGATCAGCCTTTGAAAAAGTAAAGTGATCATCCAGCCAAATTGTTTGCCGTCCGCTTCATAGATATTTAAACAGGTACAAAGGACAGGATTGGTTATAATATAGGACACAGACAGCGGCTGAAATAATGCAGAGTACCCATTGCAAAATAAATAATATCTTTATTTTAAGACATCCGTGAATCAAGGTCATCACAGTCTAATTTCCAAGTGTCTTAACTACGTTCACTATAACTTTAATCATGTAAATGTCTGAACTGATTACACTTTAACTGCAGACACACATTTGATTTTTTCACGGTGAGGATGCACGGATCACAGGTAGGCCTGTATCCATGGACAGTGCGGGAAATCTGTGGATTGGGTGGTCCAGGTCATAAAACTAAACACTGTGATTAATATCAGGTGGGCTGCCGGTGGGTGAAATAATACATCTCATTAATGAGGAAAACATCACATTACGTGCACTATAAGAAACTATACAAGTGTGTCTCTCCATTAGCAGAGCTGTGCACAATTACGTACGCGGCACATCAGTTTTACTTATTATCAGGTTATCATGACTACCTTTGATTATTCCAATCTCTCGACAAGTTTTAGTTCTGTGTTATAATTTAAATATAGATAATGGCATTTTTGGCATCAATTCATCTGAAGTCTCTACAGCTGTTAAAGCAGAGTGACAGCTGATCCAGCTGTGATCACCTGCAACCTCCATGGATCCATGCGTCTCTCTCCGAGTCCTTAGTTCCGCCCACCTAAGATTCGGGGAGAGACGTGAGTAAACCTCGGGAGGAGAGAGAGCCTTTTGCCATAATATTTATCCAACTTTAAACATTCCGTGGAAGGAAACTTTCTTGAAAAACTATTTTCACTGAAATATAGCCTGATGTAGTATACTGTGCAAAAAGATGCGTATTTCGCTGAGCGATGCTTAAAATTGACATGATTGTCTTCTACACAAAGCATGAAGTGGAACTTGGTTTAAACCATGTTTGCCATAATATTTATCCAATTTTAAACATTCCTTGGAAGGAAATCTGCTTGAAAAACTTTTTTTCACTGAAATGCAATGTTTGAAGTTGGATAAATATTATGGCAAACATGGTTTCAATTGTGTTTCAATTAATTTTTGGTCAAAACTAACTTAAGGCCACTTTGAGCTTCCCTGAGCGACATAAGCGTCTTTTTGCACAGTCAAGTAAATTTCCAGCAAGTTTCCAACCAATATTATGGCAAACATGGCTTCAGTTGTGTTTCAATACATTTTTGGATGTATTTTGAAAACCTGACGAAAACTGAAAGTAACATTTTCTCATTTCTCACAAAGGTGTTGTTTGATACACCTAAATATGATCGGGCTCTGCAGCTCTGCAAAAATATAAACAGTGACCTGTCATGCTTAAAGATGACTTACATCCTTTGTGCTTTTTAGATTGCAGTGGTGATGGAGTTCCTGAGAAGACATGATCAACTTCATTTTGGAGGAGAGCAAAAGTACACTGAGAGTAAGGTGAGTTGCTGAGACATACAGACTGTCCAAAACTAGAAGACCAGGAAAGATAAGGTTTCTGTTTTTCATCTGTTTTAAGCCTTTTTTGAGTTTTGAACTAGAGGATTTTGATGAGGACGATGCTAAGCCTCTTCTGATGCTGGTAGGATTACGATACTGAGAAGACTTAAATTGTAAATTGTTAATGCTGATTTTATCCTCTAAATATGCCAAAACTGCATGTCATATCTAATTTCTTGTTCCAGGTTTAGGCAGTGAATGTCAGCAATAAAATGAGGGACGTTGAGTTTGAAACCCAGCTGCTCCTTAACTCTCCAGAGGCCTTACCTCCTAATATTAAAATGAATCATATTTGAAAGACATTCAGAGTTAAATTACAAAATGTCTGTCATATTCTGAAGGGTTTCCAAGTAGCCTGCCATGACCTAAGCATACAAAAAGTAGCAACGATTGGACTATCAGCTACCAGCCAGTAGCCAGTAGCAATCTGGTCCTCCCTCTGGTTGTGCAGCGGGACTACCAGGGCACCCACGGTGGTGTGACATGGGAGGACAGCTAAGAACACACACTTGGCCACTGATCCCACCGATCTCCCTCCCTCTTGTTGTCCCGCAGACTGCCAGGGCCACAAAAATCTGTGTTAGCATAACTGACACATTATTATTTCCTAACAGTATGTTCAGTGGTTGTCTGGTGTTAATGGGTTGATGTTGGAAAAATAAACAGCCCGCGGTGGAGCTGATGCAGTGGATTGTGAGCTGTAGTTTCACTGCTGGTAAACACACCTTCACTTTGGCTGTCGCAACTGTTGTCTCCGGGATTGTTAGGTGAAGCCGGCCAGGTGGCGGAGCAGCAGCAGTAGAGCATCCCTGAGGCAGCCTGCCCTGCAGACAACCGGCCTGTCTGCTCCACCTAATGAGCCCAGAGACACTCCTCTCTCCAGAGGATGAGTGACCCTGACAGGAGCAGCAGAAGACCGGTGGGAGAGGCTGAAGAGGTCGGAGTGTTTCTCCGCAAAACTTACAGCTCAAACTCTACCGAAAGCAGACATTACCTGAGCTACTTTGTAAGTTAAAAGTTTGAGTCAAGCATAGAGAATGCAACCAGCGAAGCCAACCAATCAGAGATGGAGTAGGGCTGTCTTATGAGAAGAGTCTGTCTTTTTGAGCAGTATGATCGCGCCCTCTGCTGTTCAAATAGAACAATGCAATGACAAGGAGCAATAGTAGAATGCATTTATACTGATTTCCCTTGTTAGATCCATGAATTTTACGAGCAAAATAACCACATGATATGATGGTAGATGCCATCACAGTCTCACAGCAAGTATTGCAAAAGTTTTTCATTGCGACATTCAGTATATGGTTACATCCCTACTATATAGACTATTTGTTTTTGGAAGAAAACACATCATCAAATATACTGTAGATATACCACAAAGCAAAACTATTCATTACAAGATGCTACATTCAACATTTTACTTGCGTAAATTTCATAAATATTACCATCAAAGTGTAATTATAGTATCATAAATAAAAATAGCTACTCATTATGCATGTCCCCCTCATTTTCTTCAATGCCTCATTTTACAGGTCTGTAATCTAAAAAAAAATCCTGAATATATATTTGCATGTATATCTATCCCTTACTGCTTTTACCATTTGTACATTACTCTGCAATCTACTGCTTTGGCCCTTCTGGTTAGATGCTAAACTGCATTTCATTGTCACAGTAGGCCACTTGTGCTCTGAAATGACAATGAAGTTGTTTGTGATGTAATATAACCTTACAAAATCTATTCTGAAATAGACAATAGACCCTTTACACGGCAGACATTTTTACTTGTCAAAGCAGGAAAAGCACAGGTGTGACCAGCAACGTTAATGGTGGCTCCATTCTCTTAAGTGTCCCAGTAAGACGTGTCGGTGAGTGAGCATGCACATCACCATAGCCCTGGAGCTGTCTCATCTTAATCGACTTCAGCCATCTTTAATGGAATAGATTCCACCTGTGCTTTTCCTCCTTTGACAATTCAAAAAAAGGGTCTATTGTTAGCCATAGCTGCTGACTATAGTCGTTATAAGATCATTATTAATAATTTTTAATAATAATATTTATATTATTGTTGTTGTTTTTATTAAACTGCAGGCTTTTGTTTATCGCTTTTGTTGAGCTGCAGATGGCAGAAATTGGCAAATGATAAGTCAACGCTGCAAGAAAGAAGAAGAAGAAGTCTTACCTTTTTGAGCATTGGATCAGGTTTTTTGATTTACAGGAGAAATGGTAGCTATTATTTTAGCACTTGAGTGGGTGGAAAGAAATAAACCAAACAAAGTACTAATAGGATCAGATTCAAGCAGTGCATTAACCAGTCTCAAAAACATGCAATCAGAAACAAGACAGGATATTCTGGTGGAAATAGCTCAAACTGTGCATAGAATTACCAAAGCAGGAGTAAATGTGAAGTTCACTTGGATTCCAGCCCATATAGGTGTAGATGGAAATGAAATGGCAGACAAATAGCAAAAAAAACAAAAAAAGTAGAAGTAAATGTGACTATAGTAAGGCGGAAGTTAAAGGCATAATCAAAGTAGAAATGAAAAAGAAGTGGCAGGAGGGTTGGAACAAGGAAAATAAAGGTAGAGTGTTCTACAGTATCCAAAGGGAGGTAGGAAGGATGAGAGAAAATAGTAATAGTAAAAAAGAAGAAGATATAATTTCAAAAATGAGATTTGGGCACACTGGACTAAACAGTACGATGAAAGTAATTGGGAAACATGAAACTGGTATGTGTATCAAGAAACAGTTGAGCATGTAATTATGAATTGTCCTAAGTATCAGTGGCAAAGGAGGATTCTAAAAGACAGACTCAGTAGGGAGCAAATCAAATTTAGTATTACAGAAATATTACAGGGCACGTGGGGGACAAGGCAATATTTATTTTATTAGAAAAGACTGGACTTATTAAAAGAATATAGGTATTATTATTATTATTATTGTTATTATTATTATTTTCCTTGTTATTTATTCATTTATTCATTATTATTATTATTAT
This sequence comes from Pagrus major, assembly GCF_040436345.1. NCBI lineage: Eukaryota > Metazoa > Chordata > Actinopteri > Spariformes > Sparidae > Pagrus > Pagrus major. The sequence goes on along the minus strand of NC_133222.1, from coordinate 25,407,586 downwards.
TATTATTATTATTTATTTATTTATTTTTATTGATCCTCTACCAGTAGTCGTAGTATACCATTCTGATCCACACTCCAGTTCAGAAGGTGGCGGTAATGCACACCTAAAAGTTGTTTGCCAACCGCCATAAAACACCAAAAGAAGAAGAAGAAGACGAAGTCTTACCTCACGCTAGCAGGAAGTGTTGAGTTCAGACTGGGCACTTGTGTGTGCTTGTTCTGTTTAATAAATAAGTTACAACATATCGCCGGTAAGTCTCCGAAATCACAATTGTAGTTGGCATGTTAACGGTTACATTTGATTATCCAGATAAGAAAATGGCTTGTTAAAGCTTGATTAGCCTACCGTTACATTTTGGATGTTAGCTAACTGCCTCTCTCTGTTTAGGGGGATATATGTTCATCATTTAACGTTAAGCTAACTTCTTTAACCTCATCCTGTACACTGGACACCTGCGGCACTTTATACATGTTTCACTCACCGTTAATTGAGCAGGTCAAGGTGTTATCTTAGCAGTTTGAGGTTGAGCTGTTTGGCTACATGTTTGTGTTAGTATTAGTCGAATATGGTCTTTGGGACTTTCGATAACAGTTTTACCCATCTCAACGTAAGTTGGCGTTAAGGACTTCAATAGTTGCAAGCTTTTACTTAGCCCAACGTTAGCGCCAGTAATTAATAATTTCGTGTTCTATTGTTGTTATTCGTTAGCCTATTGAGACAGCACACACATTGCCCAGTTGGGTTGGACTGGTTCACAGCTGAGATTTGGGTATTCTGCTCAGTGTCATGTTAGCCCGCCTCGAACCACTACACTATTTAGCTTAATACATTCGTAGTTTCTGGACCGTTACAGGTTCCACATGGTGCTCGCTTTTTAATGAAATTTGGCTTTCTCTTTGAGGCTTTCTCGGTTTAATGGAAACTTGAGTGCTGACTCAGGCAGAGTGTCTACCATACTTCTCTCCACGTAGGCAGGTGTACCGACCTTTGAGTACTGTCTGTTTACATTTAGGGCAGGCCGCCATGCAAAGTTGTTCTGAGGCTGAATGAAACCATTCCTCATCGTCTAATTATAAGAGCCCAGTGACTTTTCATATGAAATGCATCATTTCATGTTTTTGTTTTGTTAAATTCAGGTCTACATGGTTTGTACCATCAAAAGCTGACTTTGACTTTTGTGTGTGTCAGTGGTGGATCTGGAAAATTGGTGGATCAAGCAGTTTTGGCAGGGTGGCATAGGGGGTTGGTGGGGGTTCACAAATGAAAGCACATTCTATGTCTGCAGGTAAAAAGCAACAGAACATACTCAATAATTAACATGTTAACATGAAATGGTAGTTTACAGAGGTAAAGCACACAGCATTAATTGATATGAACTGAGAGCAAACACCATGGGTCAACTGTCTGTTTCCCTGTCCTCATCCCTCTCCATCCTCTCCATTATTTGCCTTACTTGACATTGCACGTCTTTGCAACATGACTATTGCACTTGCACACATTGGTGTGTTGATACTGAAATTATACATTGTGCAGCCCTACTTTCTATCACATCATTTTCACACAGTTTTAAGGATTGGAATAATTTATTCAGTGAACCAAGGAAATTACTGATTTTTTTTATTTTTTTTTTTATCAAACTACGTATTTGTGAGGTGTTTCTAAAAGTTTTCTGTCTTCTTTAGGGATCAGTGGGCTTGGAGCTGTATTCCACAGACACACCAATGAAGTTAGAAAGTATTGAGAGATGGACTAACATCCTCAAGTTTTTGATATTAACAAAAAAGTATAAAAACTCCAGACCTAGCCTTTTTCAAAGGTTGCTCAACTCTTGTTAATGCATTTTTAAATGAATAAATACATGATAACATAACTTTAACACAACAGTAAATGTGACTGTATTACAAATTTTACACCAAAATGGTGTATATGCAGGTTTTTTAAATGCGGATAAACCAAGCCCCCAGAACCAAATTGAAAGACAATGTTCGTAGTGGCCAAACTGTGTAATTACAGCGTCAAATGATGTACTGTGGCCCAAAAGGACTTTTTTCCTTTACATTGTGAAAGAAGCGGCTATACAATGGTGGATACTTTTATTGAGCTTCGCAACCCCTACGAAATGACTCGTTTCGCAGTCATAATTTAAGCCATTTGGTCCAATAAAATTTAGAGAGTTTAGAACAGTGGCACAATTGAGTAGTTCTATCCCTATTGAAGTGAGACGGGTGCTAACCCGGAAGTTAGTCTCCACCCCTGTCTCTGGATCCCTCGTAAGATCAATGGGGTAAATTTGCTTTAAAAAAAAAGGTTTTTGACTTTTTCACATTGCTAGGAGATGAGTTTTCCCCTTCCATTTTCTTTCCGTTCATCATTACAAATGTGCTAGAAGAGCAGGGTACAGTAGAAAGCAGCAGATCATATACATCATCAGACTACATCTTCAGCTGATGTCATAACATCGCATCTGAAGAGTGGCAAATATTAGTGTGTTCACCTGGGTGTTCATCACAGCTGATTGAAGCCGGAGCCGATAAACACCAGGGACTACTGCAGAGTCAATTGATGCAGGAGTAAATGCCAATTGTACACATTCACAGTTAAGTCAAAAGCCCAGTGTAAGCGTGTATAAATTGGTTTTTCGTCCAGTGTGGAAGGGGTATATGTTGATTTAATGCATCTGTCATAAGCATTGGTCACATCGCTCAAGTAGATTTTCTTCACGCAATAAAATGTAATTAAACCACTAGCTGTCTGTCAGGTAAATCTAAAACATAACAGTATCTCTAATGGCTGCCGTTGACAACTGCTTATGTTTGTGTTTATGTCTTGTGTAGGTCCAAGAATTGGATACTTCCTTCACTTCCTCCTGGTCTCACATTTCATCTTATCATCAACTCCGTGTGTGTGCCCCTGACTGCATCTGATGTGTGTGTAAATTGTATCCTGGCCTATGTGAGTGTGTCCTTTTTAAGGTTTGTGTGTGTGTGTGTGTGTGTGTGTGTGTGTGTGTGTGTGTGTGTGTGTGTGTGTGGCCCCACCAGCCCAACATGTCTCTGTATCCCAAGAAGCTCCAGCCGAGTCCGTCGGTATGTCTTTACCTCCTCTGCCTGCTGCTGCTCTTCACTGACTCCTCCGCCTCAGTACCCAGAAAGGACCCAGGTACAGCCGGCACCCTAACACAGCTCAGAACAACATAAGCTAACTGCCCCACTGCATGTCATTATGAACAGGATTCATTTAAAAAGGAGCTGTGGTTACATGCTACAGCTGATATCAAAAATGCCTTTACAAATATGTAAATTAACATCTGTGTCAATACTTCCATTATGAGTGTGCTTGGCATAATGAAAGAGCCAATCACCTTTAGGTTCCAGTAGGGTTAGGGTTAGGGTTACATCATGCCATAGCGGATTCACTGCTAAGAAAACATATCAACATCACAAAAATCATAGCCATAACAAAAGATGCAGCAATTTTTGTATGCATTGATAAACTGACAGTCAGTGGCAGTTAATACTCTGAGCAAACTCGACTCAGACTTTAGAGTCTAACTTCAGTTTTTTAACCATCATGTGGTAAAATACAGTTTAACTATCTCTGTTACTTTTATTTTATTAATTCCCTAAATGTGGATGCAGAGCTGCAGTGAAAAGACGAGATGGATACACTCTGGGTTTTACTCAACACTGTGTGACACGGAGCGACTGATTTAAAAACACACTCTCGCCTTCATTGAGTGGAATCCTGTAGGTTAGGACTCTGGGTATTTCCAGTGGTGTTACTGGGAGACCAGACCTACATTCCATCACAGAAGTAGATCATGAGATTGTGATGTTTATTGTAAGTTCAGCAATGTTCTTCACTGATTGGAGCCGCCTGCCTGTCTGTGACATAGCCTTCAGTGTTGATTGGCTATTACTCGTGAAGTGTCACCAATCAGTTAGTGCTGTGGGTGGGACATTGAGACTGCAGAGTGTATAGGTATATAATAAGCGCTTGTATGCATGATAGTGATTCCCAAAGTGTGGGCCGCGGCCCCCTGGTGGGCCCCGGTGGTACTGCAGGTGGGCCGCGAGAGGTCATTCAAAATAAACAAATAAATATGTTAAATCCTTGATTTTGTAAATATGTTTTTAATTACTGTAAAATATGTATGACATGATTTTTAAAAAATATTTAGAAGTAGTAAAACAAACCGATTGAGTGTTATTCTACTGTCATATGACAGGTGTCACTTTTTTGTTCACCCGCCGTCACATTAATATCGGAACGTTATCTCTCGTCATCAGGGGATCATAATTGTGGAACACTTCATCTTGTGTTGTGGCGGGCAAGATGGAGCAGTGGCTCACAGGCACAGGTGTCAAAAGGAAAACAGAAAATGAAGCGGCAAATGAAACCCACACCGATAATCAAAACGAATCTGCCAAAACAAAAAAAAGGTGTCGTAGAAAATATTCAAGTGAGTACCTATCGTTTGGATTCACAAGTGTTGGACCAGAGGACAACCCTCAACCTGTCTGTGTGTTATGCTCCGAGGTGCTATCAAACGAGGCCCTGAAACCGTGTAAGCTGCGCCGCCATCTGGAAACTAAACATGGACAATATTCATCCAAGCCTCGAGAATTTTTTGAGATCAAACTAAGAGAGTATCTGAGCCGAAGGAAATCAACTGAATCAACCTGTGTCACTGGGAGTGAAAACATGAAAGCAGTGGAGGCGTCATACCGAGTTGCAAAACTGATAGCAAAAAATGGGAAGCCACACACCATTGGGGAAGATTTAATTTTGCCTGCTGCCAAAGAGATGGTTGGCGTGGTGATCGGTGAGAAAGCAGCTAAACAACTGAATGCAGTTTCTTTGTCAGACAACACGGTGAAACGGCGTATTGACGACATGGCCGAAGGCACGTTGAAGCAGCTAGTGAGCAGCTGTTATGCTCTCCAGATCGACGAGTCCACAGACATCGCAAGCTTGTCCAATTTGCTTGCTTGTGTGAGATATCAACGTGAAGGAGAAATACATGAAGAGTTTCTGTTTTGCAAACCTTTACCTTCACAGTGCACAGCGGAGAAAATATTTGAAACTTTGAATGAATTTATGGTTTCAAATGAAATAGACTGGACAAAGTGTGTAGGACTCAGCACCGACGGAGCTCGGGCCATGGTGGGAAAACTCTCCGGAGTCGTGAAATGGGTAAAAGACGTGGCACCGCTGGTTACAGCTGTCCACTGCTGTATCCACAGAGAGGCACTGGCCACCAAAACGATGCCGGCAGATTTAAAGACAGTTTTGGATGATGCAGTGAGGACAGTAAATTTCATCAAAAGTCGCCCACTACAGTCACGCTTGTTTGCCATATTATGTGCGGAGATGGGGAGCGACCACCGGCAGCTTCTCCTGCACACTGAGGTGAGGTGGCTTTCACGCGGCAAAGTGCTCACTCGACTCTATGAACTGCGTGATGAAGTCCGGACGTTTTTTGTGGACTCCCGGTTTGAACTGTCAGACCGATTCTGTGACTTTGAGTGGCTGTGTAAGTTAGCGTATTTGGCCGACATTTTCAGCTACTTAAATGGATTGAATCTATCGCTCCAAGGAAAAGCAGTGACCATGTTTCATGTCCACGGCAAAATAGAGGCCACCATAAAGAAGCTCGCGCTGTGGGACAAAAGAGTGGCTCAGAACAACTACGAGTCCTTTGACAACCTGTGTGAATTTCTCAACACAGAGAAGAGGGAGATCCCGATCACCGTGGCAGGTGTCATCAGAGCGCACCTGCAAATCCTGAGAACGCAGCTCCGAGCCTACTTCCCTGCGCTGAGCGCGGAGCACAGCTGGATCCAGAACCCCTTTGTCACCCATAATGAGGACGCTGTTGCAGGTCTGAGTTCCAAGGAGCAGGACAGCCTTGTGGAGTTGTCTTGTGATACTGCTTTGAAACTGATTTTCACACAGAAGCACCTGGGACAATTCTGGATGCATGTGTACTCAGAATATACTGCTCTGTCTAAGAAGGCATTGATGTTTCTTATGCCCTTTGCGACAACATATCTGTGTGAAACTGGATTTTCAGCACTTGTGGCTATAAAGACTAAATACAGGAATAAGTTGGATGTTCAGTCCGATCTCCGTCTGAAGCTGACATCCATTCAGCCAGACATCCACAAACTGACAGCTGCTATGCAGCAACATCACCCCTCCCACTAGGTGAGTTGTACCTGACTGGTGATTGAGTCCTGTATGTTGATTACAGTTGTGATAAAAGGTTTGGTGATTAATTTTAGTCCTGTATGCTGATCACAGTTTGATTCTGGTCCTGTATGCTGATCACAGTTTGATTCTGGTCCTGTATGCTGATCACAGTTGTGATTAAAGGTTTGGTGACTGATTCTAGTCTTGTATTATTATTATTATTATGATTGTATGTTGATCACAGTTGTGAATAAATGTTTGGTGACTGATTCTATCTTGTATTATTATTATTATTATTATTTTATGTTAATTACAGTTGTGATTAAAGGTTTGGGTGGGCCCCAGAGATTTTTCACATTTCAAAGTGGGCCTTGGTGTTCTGAAGTTTGGGAATGGCTGCTATACAGTATAGTATTAGTAGTGTAATAAGTATAATAAAACCGTACATTTTTCTTTAAAGGAAAACAGTTAGTAGTTGGTTTTAATGATTTATTGTAATCTTTTAAATTGGACTTTCCCAGAGAGGAACATAGTAGTATATTTACATTACATATTAGTATATATACTCACTGAACGTCACTGAAAATGTCCTGGAAAAGTCCTTGAAAATCATCTCAAGAAAAGTGTGGGAAGCCTGCAAAAAAGGCTATTAACTACTGACAGACTACTGTTTTTTGAAACTAGTTATATTTAGGATCTAAGCCATATTTTTATTTGACTCAAAGGGTAAGGAGGCCCACCATAGATACCCATGGTGCAGGTGCAGTGTTTGATTGACAGTTAAGCATGGGGTTTCACCAGTTCACATCACACTACACCAGGGGTCTCAAACTCATAGAGCTGGGTGCCACTGCTGGTATTGTTATCTCGTAGGAGGGCCACTTCAGTGTTCCGGTACTTCAAGAAAGCACAATATTTCTAAAATTTTTGTATTATTTTTATCATTAACAGAATAATGCTAATATAAGTATATATATTATACTATTTTTTAACAGTTAGTTCAAAATTTTTGTCCATATAAATAACTTTTTAAAGTAAACCTTGCACTGAACTCAAATATGCCATCCCTGAATACATTTGTACTTCATCACATTTGCATTTCTGCTCATATTTTCTTCATATGTAACAAAAAAAATGCAAACAGCAGTTTCTATGCATTTTTATGTATTTACATATTTTCCCCATACACCAAATTCAGCATCAGCGTCCTTCTTCGCTTTATGGCAAAGACCTTGTTGAGACAAAAGTCCTCTATGTAGCAGCGTGGCTCGTTGTTTCCTCTCCTCTCCCTGGTACTTCTCATATTGTTCTCTAGGTTTAGTCGAGTAATGACGCTTGAGATTATATTCCTTTAGAACACTTTAGAGTTTTTTCTTACATATCAGGAAGAAAAGAGACACCTTTGGTTTTCACAGCCAAACAAGTACGACTCTGAGCCGGCTCTCTTCTCATCAAAAGCTGCACCGACATGTGCGTCACCTGTGACCTTTGCAATTATGTATTTTGGGTCACATGAAATTCATTTTTAAAAATACAGTTGTGTTTTTTATTTCAAGTGCATATGAAGGAGTTGTTTAAATTGGTGTGAGACAACTAAAAAAATATTATTAAGTTAAAAAAATTATTTAATCCGCAGGCCGGATTACATTATATTTTTGACATCAGGTTGCCAGCTGGATGGAGGGGGAGGGTGAGCCAGAAATGGCCCGCGGGCCGGTGGTTTGAGACGCCTCCACTAAGGAGTGTATCATATGTGATCACGCTGTAACATGTTTTTTCTCCTAATCTGTTACTCCTTCTGTTTTAAAAAAAACAAAAAACTACTTTTGTGTCATCAGACACCACAAACGGATTTCTGAGAGGATCAGAAATCAAGAGAGCATAGATACCTGCCAAAATCTCTTTACTGACCAATCAGATCACTGAAAAAAATGAGCCAGAATTCCTACCAGATCCAGACATGGACAAAAGAGTTTACAATAAAGTGACAAGTAATGAAGAGCAATAAGTATTTTTACAGATCAACAACAACAACACACACACACACACACACACACACACACACACACACACACGTGCACAAACTTACTGAGGCTGCTTTTAGGGAAATGACATATACTTACATTAATTTTCTGGTGACTTACCCTAACCACTACTTGGTTAACCCTTTGCCTTTGGAAGGTTCTTACCTGAGTGATTAAAACATTATCTAGTTATAATCACTTTCGTGTTCCATTGGTTTCCTCTATCATCCCGTACCTTTAATTAATGTGCCATTTAAAATCAGTCAAATCAATTTTATTTATATAGCCCAAAATAAATAAATCACATTGACTCAGTAGGCTTCACAATCTGTACAGTGAACGACATCCTCTGTCCTTAGACCCTTGATTCAACTGAGAAAGAATATGCCATATGGAAACAACTGATCTGTAAGACTCTACATAGTGGGGCACTGCTGGAAATGTATCGTACTCTTAACATCCTTACCTGAGTGGATATAAGAGTTCTTTGTATTGGCCACTAGATGGAGCCAAAGGAATGACTTATGTGATCATCAAGTCTCTTACACACACACACACACACACACACACACACACACACACACACACACACACACACACACACAAACACACTGGTTTCTTGAGTTCATGTAAATACACTGATAGTTTCACCAGCTGCCATCAGAAGGCTTAACTAAACAGGTATAACACATATGAAGACAACCTTCAGGGTTACATACAAGTATGATGCCAGCAACCATGTGTTAATATGAGGAAGACAGATGCTCGTTTGTAACCCTGGCAAGGACAACATGCCAGAGATTATTAATAATCAGGTGGCTGCTCATTCAAACAACAACAAAAACTAATGTTACTATTCTACCAGACAGTTTTATAGAGAATCACTTACTTAGTATGGACAGCTCAATTGGAATCCCAAATTGTACCACACGGGCACAAGAAAACAAGCACAAAAATAGTGTACAGCCCTGCTCACATCCACCCACACACAGACTTTGAGCTCCCTATTATTCCTGTATTGGAACTGTAAATGGGCACAGAGTGTATGTGCTGTAGATATATGTGTCGGTGTGGATGGAGAGTCATGGTTCTGATGCAGTCTGAAAAACTATGCAATTTTTTATTTTAGTAATTTATAGGAATGGAAAATATTTGTTCCCAGACTATTGCCCCTATTCTGTTTTCTAAAATATAAACTTCAGAATTTCTAAATGTTAATTGGTCATACAAGGAGAGTGTTATTCATGTTATTTGGAGCAGGCAGCCAGCGCAGCCAAAATGTTCATCACTGTGTGAGAGAGCATGAGTCAGAGTGTTCTAGACGTTGTCGAAAGCAAGGCAAGAAGTATGGCATGTGACTGAACACACACTTCTGCCTTAAAACAGCTCTGACCCAAGTGCCTTAAAACCGTTCCAAACCCAGACATCTGCAACCAAATTTGTTTGAAAGAATATGAGGCAATTTATTTAAATTGCATACATGCATATGATCACAAATAACCAAATATTAGGATTTTCATAAAAAAATGTGTATAGACTCATACAAAAATAATCTTTCTCTATTATCAGTAAAGACCCACTGTGGTGGTGTTTATCTACAGACACCCTTCCCTCTGTCTGTATTTTCTTATTTTCTCAGTATTTTGCTGTGTGGGGATGTTTGTAGGTGTCTGTTTTGGGGCACTTGGTGTGTAGCCTCCAGCTTATAACAATACGCAGGATGTGAGGTCAGGACATAAAAACGTAGCAACAGGTTCTAGGTCTATCTCCATCTGTCTTCTCTGCTCTTAGTCTGTTATGTAAAAAGAGCTGCAGGTCTGTGTGTCTGTGTGACCAAGGTCAGGGCTAAACCACACACACACTCACACACAGAGCAGAGAGACGAACAGCCAGTTAGCAAATAATTTGAGTAAAGGTAGCACCACTTAGTTTACTCCCTCCTTGGGCAGAATTGTTTGACAGTGAAACATTGTCTAACTTTCTGTGTAGTAGTGTGAACTGAATGACCATAATGGGTAAATGCATGTTTTCCCAGGGTTTGGCTTGCCAATCCCAAATATAATGCCTGGCTGGCTCAGGATTCCAAATGGGAAAAGAAAGTTGGATGTCGACTTGGTGTAATATCATACGACATCTGCAACATTGGGGAGGGTTATGAGTAGGCTACCTGTTAGTGTTGTCACGATACTGGAATTTCTAACTTTGGAGGCTGTAGGTGAACAAAAGGACCACAAATGACTTTCTTCATTTATGAGAAACATTTTTCTTTTCATGGTCTGTTTTGAACATGTGAGGCTGAACGTTCTTGAGCGTCGGGTTGGATATGTTACATCAATTTTCCCTGAAACATTTAGTTTAAACATAGTTTCCAGTGTTCAAAAGACACCATAATCACATTCTGCATTATTAAATGATGATTTCACAATCAGAGTATCACTGAATACAGAGGCAAATAATGAATCAATATACAAAAGCATATAAACATTTAAATGGTTCCTGTGCCTCTGAGCAGACACAGTACACAGTATGAATACAGACTGCAGCTTGTTCTTCATGTGCAGCTGTTTGTTAAACAGGTAATAGACAGAAAATCACTGGCACAGTTTGAACTTTAAGGTTGTGGGTTCACAAAAAATTCCAGAAGAAGTTTATTGTGTTTAACAGAAGCTTTGTTTGCATGAAAATTAATAATCAGGATATCAGCAGTACATCACATCCGACATGTCTAATGTGTGATAAAACTGTGAGAATGAAACAGGAACTGAACTCACACAAACTGCAAAATCAAATCACAGCAAAGCAGATGCAGATCCAGCTGTTAGTTTCTCCAGAGAGCAGCCTTAGAAAAAAAAAGTGATCAAAACCACAAAAGTGTTTGCCGTCTGCTTTAAAGATATTTAAACGTGTAAAAAGGACTGGATTGGTTATATTCTAGGGGACAGACAGCAGGAGAAATTATGCAGAGTCATAACTGGATAACTGCAAAAGAAATCATATCTTTATTTTAACCCATCCATAAATCATCACCGTCTAATTTCCAAGTGTAGACCTAAACTATGTTCACTATAACTTTAATCACGTAAATGGCTTAACTGATTACACTTTAAACACTATAATACTTGTGTTTGCTTTTAACACGGTAGTGATGCACAGATCACAGTCGTGGTCAAAAGTTTACATCCATTTGTAAAGAACATGTATATCATGGCAGTCTTGAGTTTCTATGATTTCTACAGCTCTCATTTTTCTGTGATGGAACGAGAGGAACACATACTACTTTGTCACAAAAAACATTCATGAAGTTTGGTTTATTAATGTATTTATTATAGGTCAAAAATATGCTAGGTCAAAAATATGCTGGCTCAAAAATATGTATACAGCAGTGATTCTGATTGATAACCGCTACTGACTTCTCTGGGCCAATTTTAATAGGGCTGGTTTGATACACCCATTAGACTCAGCCACAAATACTATAATGGGCAAGTCTAAGGTGCTCAGCATTGATCTGAGAGAGCACATTATTTATTTGAACAAGTCAGGAAAGTCACTTGGAGCCATTTCAAAGCAGTTACAGGTCCCAAGATCAACTGTACAACCTACTTTTTGTAAGTATAAAGTGCATGGCACAGTTGTGTCACTGCCACCATCAGGAAGAAAACACAAACTATCACCTGCTGCTGAGAGAAAACTGGTTAGGACGGTCAAGAGTCAACCAAAAACCACCAAAAAGCAAGTCTGCAATGAATTAGAAGCTGCTGGAAGACAGGTGTCAGTGTCCACAGTCAAGTGTATTTTACACCAACATGAGCTGAGAGGCTGCCATGCAAGAAGGAAGCCCTTGCTCCAGACACAGCAACTTAATGCTCGACTGAAGTTTGCTGCTGATCACATGGACAAAGAAAAAAACCCCTGGAGGACCAGGACCACTCTGTGTTGTTGTTTGGCCACAATAAGCAGCAATTTTTTTGGAGGAGAGAAGGTGAGGCCTTAAACCCCAAGAACACCATACCTACTGTCAAGCATGGTGCTGGTAGTATTATGCTGTGGGGCTGTTTTGCTGCCAGTGGATCTGGATATTTTCTCTCTAAAGAAAGTAAATAGAATTAAAGCTGCAAGCAGCAATGAGCGGGCCCTCAACCCACGTACGTCAGGCCGTTGCGCCGTCGGAGGGCATGCGGCCAGATGTGTGCTTGTCCGTTACCTGTGGAAAGGTTCCTACCTAAATGGGATGCGTGTCACACAAAATGCAACAGAGCCACCTAGTGGACAATTTGTGTCCAACCCACACCATACATGGAGATGCCTGTTTACAATGGCAAAGCAGCGAAATTGACCGCACCGCCACACCCACCAGGTATATCGGAGGCGAAAGCTTTTGATAACTTTTCATCTTCAAGGTCTGAGGATGATACTTACTGAATGTGAAGTCTGTGGTGTTAAATCTGTAGGAGGAGTTAGTGAAAGTACGAGGCAGGAAATGGGTACGTACAAAATGGGAAAAGCCATAAGGGGGGCATTAGGGGGTGCTACTGAGCTATTTGGTGAGTCTGCGATCATCCTAAAGTCCCAAAAACAGTGCCAGAAAAATGAAAATCGCTGCATGCCATTCAAGATGGCTGACTTCCTGTTGCGGCAAAAATTCTGACAAAAATAATTCCTGGCCAAATCCTTGACACCCATGAGTCCTGTAAATTTCATGACGATCCGAGAATGTTTTTGCATGCACAAAACAACGTTAGGTGGCGCTATGGAGTCCCCTGGCCACCCCCACCCCCAATTATGTCAAATTATCAAATTTTTCACCACATGTGATGTATGTTCCGAGTTTGGTGAGTTTTGGGGTATGTTCAGGCTGCCAAATATACGATCTCGGGGGCAGTGCTCGGGCCCTAACGTACCCCGTGTTCCAATACTAATGCCACCATACTATTTAGTATGCCAGAAAAAGATTTGGTATGTCTAAATATGAAGTATGGAAAAAGCAGCATGCCAAAAATATCAGGATGTCCTACTACATCCAGTCATCCGGCATTTTGCATTATGCAAGCCAGCATGCTTTTCTGCACAAACCTCTGTGCAGTGGAAGATCCATTACATATGTCAGGGTGTGTCACGCAAATACACTGCTCAAAAAAATTAAGGGAACACTTAATTGTCACAGTATAACACCAAGTCAGTTAAACTTAAGGGATATCAATCTGTCCATTTAGGAAGTACAAGTTATTGTGAATCAGTTTCAGCTGTTTTGGTGCAAATGAAAGTGACAACAGGTGCAATGGAGAGACAAAAGCAAGACAACCCCCCAAAAGGGAACGGTTTTGCATGTGGTGGCCACAGACAATTGCTCTCTCCTTATCCTTCCCGACTGATTCTTCTCTTGTTTTGTTATCTGCTAGTCTCCTTTCACTACTGGTAGCATGAGGCAGTACCTGCAGCCCAATCAGGTTGCACAAGTAGTCCAGCTTCTCCAGGATGGCACATCCATATGTGCGGTCGCAGGGTTTGCTGTGTCTCCCAGCACAGTCTCAAGAGCATGGAGGAGATATCAGGAGACCGGCCGTTACATGAGGAGAGCTGGACAGGGCAGTAGAAGGGCATCAACCCAGCAGCAAGACCGGTATCTACTCCTTTGTGCGAGGAGGAACAGGAGGATCACTGACCAAACTGTCAGAAACAGACTCCATGAGGGTGGCATGAGGGCCCGATGTGCTCTAGTGGGATCGGTGCTCACAGCCCAGCACCGTGCAGCTTGATTGGCATTTGCGAGACATCACCAGAATTGGCAGGTCTTCCATTGGCACCCTGTTCTCTTCACAGATGAGAGCAGGTTCACACTGAACACTTGGAACAGTCTGGAGACTATGTGGTGAACGTTATGCTGCCTCTAACATCATCCAGCATGACCGCTTTGTGGGTGGGTCATTGATGGTGTGGGGAGGCATATCCTTGGAGGGTTGCACAGACCATAGCCAACGGTACCCTGACTGCTGTTAGGTACTGGGATGAAGTCCTCAGAGTGATTGTCAGACCTTAGGCTGGTGCAGTTGGCCCTGGGTTCCTCCTGGTGCAAGACAATATCCAGCCTCATATGGCCAGGGTCTGTAGACAGTTCCTGGATGACGAAGGCACTGATGCCATTGACTGGCCCTCTTGTTCCCCTGACCTAATCCAATTGAGCGCCTATGGGACATTATGTATCGGTGCATCCGACGCTGCCAAGTACCGCCACAGACTGTACAGGAGCTCACTGATGCCCAGGACATCATTCATCGAGACATCAGGAGCTTGCCCAGATGTTGTAGGGAGTGCATACAGGCACGTGGGGGCCATACACACTACTGAGTCTCATTATGAGTTGTTGGATCAGCCTGTGATTTCAATTTTTTACTTAGATTTTTGGTGTGATTTTTGAATCCAGCCCCTTAATCGGTTGATGATTTTGGTTTCCACTGTCCGTTGTTATTTCAAATTTTTTTCAACAAATTGTACAATGTACATCAGTAAAGATTTTCAACTTGAATCATTCGTTCATCAAGATCTGATGTGTGATTGAAGTGTTCCCTTACACCGCAATGACTGATGAAAGCACATTTAAGTGTCAGTACTACATTCTTTGTACTGTACTGGATGTAGGAGCAAGAGGGTCAAAATTTATGGCACACTGTCATGACAAAGTAGAAGGTCCCAATTGTATGCATACTGCAGACAACAGTATGTACTTTGTAAAGGCAGCTGCAGTACATACTAAAAGTAAAAAGAAAAAGTATGCGATTTGGATATTTCCTTATCTCCTCTCTCCTCCCATGGTGCACTTGCGTCTCCACGAATCCTCGGTGGGAGGGACTAATGCTGTGTTCAGACCAAACGCAACACAAATTATTTGTGCGACTAGATTACATACAAAGTCAATGATAAGACTTAATTTATTATGCTTAATTGTTCCATTAAAGAAGGACATTTATACATGCAAGTATGTAAATAAGAATGTTTATTTATTTTTGTTTACTTTGTTTTATCATGTTTTATAATTGATTGAGTGAAGTCATTAATGGAACTTTTTCTTCCTCAGGTGATGATGGTAGTAGTGAAAATGCAGCAGTTAAGGATTCCTCACAGACCAGTGCCACTCAAGGGGCACAATTACCAACACAGAAGAACTTGGACTCATTCAGTCACAGATTAAATGACACTGCAGCATCCCTAAATCAGCCCATCCCATCTGCAGGAGGAAACCAGTCATCCATAGCCTCACCATCCAATCAGCAGCCAGTATCACTAGGCCATCAGCTTCAATCACCAGAGACCACACAGGCCACAGGCTTGCCCACACATGCTGCTCATATTGGATCCATTACCAGCACTGGTACTATTACATCCACAACTGCAGAGCCTGTTGGGGATGTACACACAACCCCTGTACTGGTAAACTCTACAACCACAACCACACCAGCACCTACTTTAACAACCACAACCACACCAGCGTCTACTTTAACAACCACAACCACACCAGCGTCTACTACAACAACCACTACCACACCACCGACTACTACAACAACCACAACCACACCACCGACTACTAAAACCACAACAACACCAGTGTCTGCTACTACAACAACCAAAACAACAACATCTACAGCAGCAGCACCACAACACCCTGCAACAACCGTAAAAGCAACAGTTACACTTACAACTGTTGCAATCACCACAACTACAGATAAAATGAAGTCACCTCCACCGTCATCATCAGCTGCTACGCAACAGCCAAATGCCCCAAGTACTGGGGTGCCACCAATTCAGACCACCTCTTTACCCACAGGGTCTGCTACCATAACTGTTACCAGTACCATAGCTCATCCTACCAATCACAATAAGCCTGTTGCCTCGGGTACAAGGGTTGCAGTGGTAGAAGTAGCGGGGGCTGCTCTGACTAGGCAGCTGGTGGATACAGCATCTTTACTCGCTGTCCTGCTCTTTGGCCTGCTCTTCTTCTTGGTCACTGTGGCTGTGTTCATCACACAGGCCTACGAGAGCTACAGGAGGAAGGACTACACCCAGGTGGACTACCTGATTAATGGCATGTACACAGACTCTGGGGTGTGAGGGGATAAGCACAACTGGTGGAAATAGTTTTTGCACTTGGAGTCAGACTGTAGAATAGAAGGTCGACTGGATAGTATCACAGTGGTGCTGTGAATTCACAAGGTGATCAGTGCTGCTGTTCGACAGTTCAGAGAGAAGCAGAAATGGACTAAACTGCCCGATAGCTCACTGAACTGACTCTGAAGCAGTCACTGATCTGTTTCTATCATAACTGTTCCACTTAGTGCTCTTGTCTTTCCTGCATTTTTCTTTGATAGTTTGAATGTGAAAAGTTTGGCTTTTCACATTTTTTCCAAATGTTGAGCAACATAAACAGAGGTTACCTGGATGTAACTCCAATTTTATGAGTACTTGCATAGGCCTCTAACGGGGTTTACAAGTGGGCCACAACAGAATCTCCTTCACACTACTCGTCAGTCCAGCTACAGTTGGTTCTAGGGTAGCTGGACCAATCGGGATGTGTCTGAGGTGGTAGAAAGCTCAACAGATGGCCTAGTTAATTGAGGTTTAAGTTTTGTTTGTTTTTCCTTTATAATCTCAGGCTGAAAAATGTAAAAATCTGATTATTTCAGTTATTGTCCCTTTGCAGATGAATGTAGTCACACACAGGTCTAGTGCTCATTTAAAACTAGTGTTGTCACTATTTCAATAAGTCAAACAGGTAATTCTTTCAGGTTAATGTTACACAACCTGTATAACTTAATGCACTTTTTCTTAGGGTCGAATGAACATTCAAATTTCAAATAAAAGTCACAGCCCTTTTAAGGACCAAAGCATATTTGTGTATACTATGTCTGAGATGTTGCTTTCATTTTCTAGTAATCGATTAATGACTTAGAGCGTAGAGCGGTCAAACCTTATCCAATATCAAACTCAATAGCCCTGTATAACTGTAAACCACCTTAAACCACCCATAGCTCCATAACTGTGAAAGTGAGAGAAAGAAAGTGAAAAGAAAATGCCTGGATCCGTGCCAAAAGTTAATGGGGTCTATTCTCGGCCGAGACCCTTCCTCCATCCAAGTTTTGTTGAAATTCACTCAGTTTTTGTGTAATCTAACTAATAAAAAACAGCCAACACAGAAATGGACACGGCGGAGGTAATGAACCCAGACGTGTATCATGAAACAGTCACACGTGGAAAATTTTAGCAACTCTCACTTGTATTGTTTAATGAATACATGACCCTGTTGTGTTATATGCAATACATAAATTGCAGTTGAATAACCCTAAACTGCAGCTGTCTGGTGAAATACCATCCCAACCAATTGCAGTAGTGTGCCATGAAAAAGATCTGACCTCAGTGGCTTAAAGCATAAATTCCATTCTTCCATTCCATTCTTAAATCAAAAGTAAATAACTATGTGGAAACCGTTATCTCCGAAACACATTAGAATTTTACATAGGTGCTCCTGCCAGCTGAACAGAGTGAAAGATGTATTTCCATTGCTCTTCAGTTCCCCAGCTGTGGCCTGGTATGTTGATGCTCCCGGTCAGGGCCAGAGTACTACTATGCAGTTTTGTCAAATCATGAAGTTGATGATTTTTTCATCATCAGTCAGTCTGTTAATGTTAGCTCAGTGTTTTTCTGCTATGTGCACATTATGGGCAGCAGAGGCCTTGTTCATTCAATCTGTTTGTCTGGATGGCAACCTCTTTGCTTGGTGATGATGTTAAAGAAGAAGGTCAGACATTAAAACAAACTGCCTCATTCAATTCACACTGAGAAGTAATAAGAACCATCCCTATTACACACTATTCCTTTTCAGGAACTTGATCAACAATTTCAAAGATATCACATCAGGCAGAACAGCAGTGAGGTCTTCATTCTTCCCATTACAAAATCAGCTGTACCCACCCTGAATCAATTCATGTTGCACCTTGGATTGTTTGTACTGGTGGAAATAATCATACATCACTTTTTCACTGAAGCTTTCTTAAGAAAACATTTCAATACAATCCAAATAGTGAGGAAAGGTCTGGAGATGTTGTTAAGACAACAGGCTAATTCAAATTAACTTTAGTATAACCATGTGGAACCTGACTGACAATGATGGTATGTGCAGACCTTTATATGTTGCTGTAATAGCATTTTGGTTGTTGCTGCTGTTTCTGTTTGTTTAATGCCTTTCATTTCATCACAGACACAGTCAAATATTTTGGGAAATGTTTTATTTGCTGTGAAACCCAGTTAAGTGCATTTGAAAATGCTATGCAGTTAATCTTTTACATGGATAATTTTAGCTTATCTAATTACATAGCTGAATGGTTTGCGGGGTCAAAGTCCTGTACTTGTTTGATGCAACCATCCACACCATCCTCCTTCCCAAGTGGACTTTTGTGCTCTTTATTCTCATTTGAATGCCATAATAATTACTATGGCTACTAGAGGTCACTACCTGATGATAAATGTAAATATTGGTCGTAATAACCTGCGTTCACTGTTGCCCTGTATGGTCAGTCTTTTGGACAGGCTGTTTTTTTTTTAGATTCAGCATACGGTTGCCTGGCTAGCCCCAAGGGCTGATGCTGTATCATCTAGCATCTGACTATTTCAGCCACAATATAGAACTGGTTCAGCTAAACAGAACTTGCACACTCAAGTTAAACCTCAGATACGGAGACCTCAAGTGACATTTAGATGATTTCTAGATGTTACAGAAACCAGGTTTGGTAATTGGTTAACAGCAAATAAAACTATTTCTCAAATACTGGATTGTTTAAGCTTTCGTTTGCTTTCATTAACATTTCAGCTGTTTTTCAGTGCTGACTTTTGTGAATCATGGGAGCATAGGCATACTAGATTGTTTATTTTAATATATTTTATATTTTTGCTCACAGCATATGAAATTTTGAATGCTCAGCTATTTTTGAATATATTAGATTTTATATCTTTTTTTTTCTTTCAGTCCATAATTCTAGTTCCATTCCATAATCCATCCTTCATATAGGTAAAATGTGCCTCACTGTCCATTTTCTCATGTCATGAATCTTAAGCCATTTATCCATTTATTTTTAATACATTTTGGAGAAGCCTCATCTCTCCTGGAAAAATGGCATTCATTCCGAGTTTTCTCAGAGTTATGACTTCCATATGATATTTTGTGATGTTTTCTTCATTATTATACTATGTGTTGTAGTTGTAGGACTTCCCATAATGAGATAAAGAAACCAATACTACGCCATAATGACAGGTGAAATACTGTAGCTTATGAGAGACTGCTGGGAGAACAATATTTTTTAAGCTCTCATAATTATGAGTCACAATTCAGAACTGTGGAAGTTGTAAATGTAATATGAATGCACAGATAACAATTGTCTAAAAGACTTGTTATGTGTTCCATCTGTTGCATGAACAATGTATGATATCAAGGACAGATGTTCCCCTAGCCCCAGTTTGTATTAGCTTTTTTACTTCTGAGAGGTTCATGGTTGATGGACAATCGCCAAATATTCACTGAAGCACATTATTATATGATAAAGCCAAGGGAATCATAAAGCCATCATCAATATGAGACTGACTGAAAGAATGACATGAACTGTCCTCCACAACATGAGAGGAAGAATTATGAGTGGATCTGAAAGCTTGCACAGCTGCAGATGTTATCAAATAAAAAAAATAATAATGTTTGTGTAACTGTGTACATCTGCAGTATATAAAAAGCATTGGATTTTGACCTGTTGGTTTGACCCTAATCTGTTTTGTATTGGACCTGCCATTTTTGTGTTCATTTTTTTATATTAATATTTTCGAATGTGATGAAAAACCGTGACTGATTTGTTTCCTCAAAAAAGTTTTTTTGTCTCTTGTTAATACTCTAAAACAGTATTTGAAAAAATGTCTGATTTTAAAAAGGCTGAGCCATTCAAATTTGTTTACAAGGGCATAAGAGGCCTTCAGTGCAGAAGCATAGAGCAGCTTTGTTTGCAATCATTTTTGTGTTATCTCAGTGTTTAATGTGATGTTTAGAGATTTTTATCTCATATCAAGAGCATGGCCTTAATCCCAATATCTCAAGAAAACAACCTTTTGTTTTCTAATGAAAATTGAACTTTATACCATAGTTCTGAGAAAACAAGAGCTTTAACTCGCTATATCAGTAGATCTTTGATGATTTGATTTGTTTTCTCATGAGAAATTTACATTTATTCATTCACTTAAAGAAAACAAGATATTTAGACAGTTACTTTAAAGGTCCCATGTTGTGCAAGGTAAGACTTCCATGTCTTTTTTGATTACAAAGCAGGTCTGGGTGCTATAAAAATCCTCTGAAAGTATCAAAACCCTCAATCCACAGGGAAATGCAAACAGCCCATAATCAGAAACTGGGCCTTCAAAACAAACTGTTAGGTCTTCTGTAAGTTTGTGATGTCACAATGATGTCACACAGTCACCACCCTCAGCAAATGCCAATAGCATAGCCTTGTTTGCGAAAACGCTGGCAAATATAATGCGGAAACACAGTGGGGGGTGCCTGCTCAAGCTTGTGAGAGCTGACCAATTAGAACAGACCGGGCTTTTGAAGAGGGGGGTCTTAAAGAGACGGGCACTAAAACAGAGCATTCAGACAGAGGTGGAATAGAGGTGCTGCAGCAGTGGACAGTATGAGAAAAATAATGTGTTTTTTGAAAATTAAAGTTCATAAACATTTTCTCGTAGACACCCAAAATAAAAGTATGAACGTGAAATATGGGACCTATAAGACAAAATATTTTTCTTGTCTCGACCAATGTAAACTTTTGGTTACTCATTAAGAATTGTTTTCCACTATTTACTTAAGAAAATAAGACATAACCTTCAGGAAGTTACAATTAAAAACAAAGTCAAACTTAGATCATGAAAAACCAACAATGTTATCTTGAGATATTTAATCAATGATCACAAAATAAAATGAGTAAGGTGTGTATTAAGGTGTGCCCCATTGGCTCAGTTGGTACAGCGTGCACAGAGACCTCGCTGCAGCGGCCCAGAGTTCGAATCTGGACTGAGGCGTCTTGCTGCATGTCATCCTCCTCTCTCTCATTCTGTTTCCTGTCATCACTCTAAACTGTCTCATCTAACAAAGCCATAAAAAAAAGAGTAATTTGCACTGAGCTTCCAAAGTTCATGTTCGCTAACTAATTTATAATATTTATTCATCACAAGACACATTTTAATGATATTAGCATAACCCAAACAATCTTCAAATCGCTAGAATAAAACATTCAAGATTCAGACACTAATTAATTGCTGACTTATGTCTAGTTAAAGATGGTTAGGGAAGGTTTCTAACTATTTCTCATGCAGGATCAATACAATTAAATATATCTTTCCATCTGTGGTTTCCATATTGAATTCTTAGGCATTGTTCAGTAATTACCAAGAGAAAACCATTTGGGTTATTCTATAAGATTTAGAAGACTTAATGTCTACAATGATGACAGAAAATGCTGTGAGTGTACATTAGAGTGTAGTTAACACTGTATCAAATCCCCCTCCAAGTCCTGGTTGATGTCACTGTGTCCATTACGTCAGTGGAGACTTCATGATTTTCTAGCTGTAAGTTAGAGCATCTGACGTCAATAATTGTGAGCTGAGCTGTTTAAGGTAAACAACACGTGTGAGTTGCTGATTTGTGTTTGCTGGTGTGCAGATTGTCAAAAATTGACAGAGAAGACACCTGTTGTATGCCAACTCAACATTGTTCAAATGCACTTTGAAAACATATTTTTACCTGCAGAGAATACATAATAAAAAAGAACTAAATGGATGTAGTCTGTTGATTGAATATGATGTTTTAATAGTAGTTTTGCTTTATTGCAGTAACAATGTAATATCCACTTTCCATGTGACAAGAGCTCTCATTGATCAAACCTGCAGTGTAGAGCAGTTCCAGGTTTAGCCAGTGGTTCTATGGGATGGGTCCCTCGGAGAGCCAGCTGTTCTGTTCAGCACATCGATCTGCACATCAGATTTCTCACAGCTCCACCTTGGCCTTGGGGAGCCTGAAGGATGCAAAACAAGTTTAACTTGTTCTCTGTTCCATATCTGACAGAAACCAAGCTAATACATTTTATTGGTGGGTTTCAAAGTTGTACTTGTTAACTGGATGGCAAAATGCTCGCTAATAAAATTCACGTCTGTGTTAAACAGTGGTTCCTGGAGGTCTGGCAGAAGAGGGGATTGTTTTGGTTGTGGACTATTTTTCTCCAGACTTACCTCAGAATTAGAACGATGAATGTGTTATTTAGAACTGGATGTATCTGTACCGCTCAGCTTTGCTTTCAGTTTTGCTCAGTGGCCCCTTGCAGTATTGCAGCAAAACATTCCCCTGTGGCCCAAAAGGGATTTCCCTTACAGAGCCAGACAAGGCAGGGCGTTCTAGTTGAGCCCACAATTCATTAATGGAGAAGACTATTATCAAATTTTATCCATCACTGTACTCATATCACCGTAGTGACACTACATGTCATATTGTCTTGGTAAGACAGTAGAATGTGTTAGAATAAGACCACTGGCTGAATATTAAAGATGGATGACATGACAGCTCCCCAAAAGTGAGATTAAAACATCTTGATTATGTTTGATTAATCCAGTTTCTTTCGGTTTTTATTAGAAACATTACAGACAAGTCCACATAACCTGGCCTGTGTTATCCCACAGTAAGGTCAGGGGACGTCAGATCACAAAGGACAAAAGTAATGAGCAATGAGCCCATTCACATTTTTGTAATTTAATTGCGTTAATTACAGACTCCATGGTGGAAGTGGTTAAGTAAATAGAAATAGCACTAAAAAGTAGAACATACTGCTAAACAATCACCTGAAAGCAGAGTGACTGTCGTAACAACAACATGGACCAGTGGGTTTTCCCAGGAAATGTGGCCCCGCCCTTATTGTCAGCGAGTCAAGGGAGGCATTTCTGAACTGCCGAGTGGTTGCCAGGAGATGCCATGGACAAGCCACAGGAGATGCCACGGACATGCCACAGGTTGGTGCCAGGAGATGCCACGGACATGCCACAGGTTGGTGCCAGGAGATGGCATGGACATGCCACAGGTTGCCGCAGACTGCCACTGCGGTGCCACTACCTGCCAATGCCACTGGGAGGATCTCGCTGTCTCTCACATTTTGTTAGTATAGTGCTTTTCATGAGACTCGGATACTTTACATGTGAACATCAAAGCAATACACTACAAACAAATCTAAAGAAACATACATCATACAACAGTAATCACACATTAAAAGCAGTTCTGAAAAATGAGTTTGAGATTTGAACTTGAGCAGATCAATGCAGTCTCAGAGGGGTATGGGGAGAGACTTGGGTGGAGGATGGGGGCAGCTTTGGAGAAGGTTCTATCGCCCCAGGTCCGGCGCTTGGGCGTGCATGGTGGGGAAAGAAGGTTGACAACAGAGGAGCGGAGGCTGCGGGAGGGCGTGTGGTGGTAGTTGGTGAGGCAGGAGGGGGCCTGTTTATGGGGGGTGAGTGAGGAGAAGGACTTCGAAATTGATCCGTTGTGGGACAGGGAGCCAGTGGAGGTTCTGGAGGACAGGGGTGATGTGGTCACGGGATGTTGAGGTGACCACAGTCTGAAGAGAGGAGGAGGTTGTTGGTGACTTTAAGGAGGGGTGTTTCTGTACTGTGCTGTGAGCAGAAAGCCGGATTGAAATGATTCATACAGGTCATTTGAGGTGAGGTGGGCTTTGAGTTGGGAGGCGACGCGCGTTCCAGTGTTATTGACAGAAAGGGCAGATTGGAGATGGGTCTGGAATTGCTCATGATTACCAGGTTGAGTCCAGGTTTCTTGAGGATGGGGTTGACCGCAGCCAGTTTGAGTGTTAGGGGGACTGAGCCAGAGCTGAAGGAGGAGTTGATGATTTTTGTGATGAGTGAGGAAATGGCTGGGAAACAGTCTTTGGCAAGGGTGGATGGGATGGGATCCAGAGTACAGGTGGAGCATCTCATTCCCACCATGATGTCAGACAGTTCCATTGGAGACGAAGTGGAGAACTGAGACAGGGGCTGAGTAGAGAAGGAGGGAGGGACAAGTGGGGGGTTGGAGAGCGTGGTCATGGTCAGGTTGCTGTAGATCAGTTGTATCCATTTTTGTTTGAAAAAATGAGAGGAGGTAAAACTGCTTATCACAAGGATGCACATGCACGTATGAGCGGTCCTCCAAAATCCTGTCAATGGTGTCACACTATTCCACCGAGCCACAGTAACAGGCCAAGATAAGCTGAAATACACCAACAAAGACAGAGAAGAAGAAAACTACAAGCTTATATACAAGGATGTAAACAATGACAGATTTGTAATACTTAAAAAATTTACTTTGCAAATGTTTTGTGAAGAAGGAAATGCACTCAACATGTTTGTTAGACCTCAGTTATACACATGGGTTTATTGAGTGACACTGAATCTAAACATGTTTGGTTTACAATGTAACTCCTCAGGGCCCTTTCAACACAAGAATGATGTAACTTTTACAACAATCAACCACACTGATACATTACATGTCAGCTAGTTTATTGAGAGGGGAAATAAATGATACATAAGTGCTCAGATCCTTTTGTAAAGAATAATACCTTGGTCACACTTGACATAACATGACTTTCAAAGTTCTCAGATCACTGCACTGTTCATAACTTTCTGTCTTGTAATTGGAAATCTTAAAGTTGTTGTGGTTTGCACACTACATGACTGATCAATGATGGGGTCACACATTACAAGATTTTTCACCAGAGGGAATCCCCAACGAATCAGCTGGTCTCCAAACGTCATTTTGCCATGAAAATACTCAAGAAGTGACATAAGAAACAAGCAGCCTAAGTTGGTGTGCTGATTTGCAGCAAAAAAAATGGAAGAAGGAAAGAAAATGGGTGAGAGTTGGAGGTAAAAAAAAAAAAAAAATTTATAATGAAAACATAAAGCAGCTTGTTCGTATTGTGCTTCAGCAAGGACAACAAGGTTACACATAATGAAAAGCCTGTGTGTATGCAAATGTATTCAGAGAGAAACCTTATTATTATTATTATTATCCCCTCTTTACAAATAGATGCATTATAAGACTGGGTTCAGAGTATTACTGCAGATGAAAGCAAATAAGTGCCTGCTCTCATTGGTCGGTGCATGGCTCCTCGACCCAACCCTTCCTGCTGCCAACTCCTGCTTGATATCTTCCGGCTTCTGCGAGGCATCAGTAAGCTCTTGTATCGTTTCTTTGAGCTTTCACACATAGAGATCGTCACTCCCGATTTCCCAATGCCTCTGATCTGAAGCTTTTGTCTGTGACCACACATGTTTGTGAGTGGAAAATCAGATCTACAATCCTGTAGTATCCTGTATTACATTACATCCCCAGAAAATCTTGTCATTGCTAACCTTCAGTGCTTGAGCTTCTCACTTGGCTGCAGCGATGTACTCCAGGAGACAGTGACATCTAGGGTGACCAGGTGTCCTGAAAATTTCTGGATAGTCCTGAATAATAAGCAGTTGTCCTAAATCCCCCATAATTTTCCAGAAAATTTGAAACCAGAGTTCTAATAAGTTATAGCCTAATAAAACATGAAATACTGATCGCTTTGATACACTTTTTGGTGTCACCCTGCAGCTGGCTCTGCATTGGCTACAGCAGTTGGTATCCTGACAGCTGAAATCATGAATAGAAATAATTTAAGCATTGAGTTTTGACTCGTGTTTTACTCTTCATTGCTGCCCTGACCACATGACCACGTAACTATGGGTGAGCAATATGACCCAAAATTTATATTCAAAATAAAAGGGATAATCCATTCAAACATGATTCTGTCTCTTTTCACTCTATTTGGCAGTGTAAAGGAACATATCATAATAAAGAATAAAAGATTTGTGTTTATGGCTTCAAATAGGAATAAGAATGAGGTATAGGCCTAGATGTGTATTGAGGGGAGTAACCTGCCTGATAATGTAGGTTTATAAGAAATGTAATGTGATTCATTCTCAGAGTTAGA
The DNA here is from genome assembly GCF_040436345.1 of Pagrus major. Lineage (NCBI taxonomy): Eukaryota > Metazoa > Chordata > Actinopteri > Spariformes > Sparidae > Pagrus > Pagrus major. Next base: position 25,381,299 of record NC_133222.1, on the reverse strand, counting down.
CAAGCGGTAGGATTACGCATCTGAACAGCATTTATTTGTAGAAAGCCCAAAGAAAAAATGTGTACGTGTACCACAAGGCTTTTCTATCAATATATGGCAGCAAAAGACACACACTTACGAAGATCACGGAGCCGAAAGAGCTTTCATGAAACATTAACAACAGAGCCAGCTGAACTTGTGTTGCAGTATTAAGCACAAAGAAAAACGTGAAATAACAGTTATTTAATCTGGTTATTTAATCGGCTTCAAACAAGGCTTAATGTTCTCTTGACTGTCCTGTAATACTTAAAACTTTAACATTGCTCAAGTGTACTACAATAAACACTAGCCACATTAGCCATGGGACATGCTAACAGGCTAATGGTAAAACTTGCAGCTCTTGAGTTGAACTCGGTAAAGATTCATCCTTGACCTTGAGTTTTAAGGCACATTCAGCTTTTTATGTTGCTGATCCTTGTTGAGAAAGCAGACCAAAATTGGGGTGCTTTGTTTACAGTTCAGAAAACAGCTACTGAATGTAACTTTAGTTGTATGATTAAATCTTCAGCCCCCTTGCAGCATGCTATCACAGCCACGGTACAGTGCATTATTTTTGACACGCTAAAACACGTAGGATGGTAATGATGGTATTGCAAAATCCATGTTATGTCCAAGCATGACAGCGGTGACGGTGACCAAACTGATATACTGCCCACCCCAAGCTTTTTTCTCACCACAGCAAAACACTGCTATCAAGGTGTCCTAGAGCAAAGCACCAAACCTCTAAAGGCTCTGCACCTCATACAGGGCTCTGACACCTCTTAATTGATGCATGTGTAAAAGAAAAAAAGGGTTAGAAAAAACTCAGAAAAGGGATTACTAAAGTAGGTTTTCCTGATGTACTGACTGATTTTTGGTCTGCTAAAACCTGAAGCCTAGCGAGTGAGGGTAGGATAGTAAAGGGAAATGCCAGTCATAATATCAGCAGTTTAATAAAATGAGTTTACAGTACTCAGAATGGTCACTAGAGATTTCAAGTGTAGTATCAAGTGTAGTATATTATATTTTAACCTAAAGTTCATGTCAGTTTTCTCTCCTTACAGTCTTGGTGGGATCCACAGATGAGGTTGTTCATTGTAGATTTTAACATGGACTCTGAACTGAAGTCCCCAGAATTTCCAAGTCTTCACACCTAGGTGCAAAGGCTGCCAAGAGGCCCAGCTTTGACAGTTAGACAGACCCCCACTCTGACAAGATAGTTAGAACTCCAGCTCCTTCCTTTGTTCTGTCTCTTCTCAACCTCTCTCCACGGGGCTGCTTGCCCTCAAGTTCTCCTGGATTCTTCTGGGACCAACAGCTGCTGAGAGTTGCCAGCTGCATTTCCAGCAGGCCCAAAGAACTTCTCCTCACAGCAGCGATGCAAGGTCCTGCTAGTATTCCAGTTAAGTTAGCACCAGCAGCTCCAACGCAAAGCTTACCAACCAACTCCAGAATCCGAGGAACACACAACAAGTTAGAACCGAGCTGCTATCCCTGCAAAGGAAAGGAGCGGCCAGTTTCCCCCATCCGCTGTCTTTCATCACACCTTGCACCGCAAGAACACCACTGATCAACATTGGGATTACAACCTTCTCCTGCTTGGCTCATCAGCCAAGGAACCACCAGCACCTTTTCTGTAAAGACTGGTAACGTTAAACTGGGCCTAGATAGCATACAACATAGGCATGGCTAAACACATGAATGTTTAACTCTGGTTGATGTAATGCAGGTGTTCAATCAATGTGTTTGTTACTGTTTGGGTGTTATTGTAATCTCTGTGTTGTCAGGTTATTTGTAGTTTGCTTTGCTACACAGTCTGTTATTAACTTAACACAGTTATTAAAGGGGGGGACGGCCTTCCATTCCGAAACACCTCCATTGCGAAACCCCTCCATTCCGAAACACCCTCACTCCGAAACACCGCTGTTCCGAGTCCGACTTTCAAGTTCCAATTACTTCCCAATAGGGTTAGGGTTAGGGTAAGGGGTTCCCCAATAGCCTTTTTGGAATAGCGGGGTATTTAGAAAAAAATGGGAAACCCCGCCATTACGAAGAATGGAAGTCTATTTTCGGAACAGCGGGGTTTCGGAAAAGCGGGGTGTAACCATTAAAGGGACATGGTGCAGGATCAAGAAATAAGACTCAATAGTGACACGACGGCCGTTGCAGCCGTTAGGGTAACTGCAGCCATAAGCCAAGCTGGCGTGGGAGCGTGCATGAACTCCACACAGCAGTGCAGCTGATGCCTTATCCCCTACACACATGAAGCAGCCAGGAAGCCGGCTCGCTGTGTGTAGCGACACACAAGCGCGGCGATTTACCGTTACGGTTGATGCAGTCTGAAAGGCACAGGCGAAAGCAAAGACAGCATATTGGGGGACAAAAATATCGTCTCTGATATGGGATTGCTGTGTGTAAGTGGCTAATGTTACTACACAGACACAAACAAACCGTTCGCCTGTGGCTACAGCCAGCTGCTAACGTCACCTCCTGGATAACAGGTTGGGCTTTCGGTCCCATATAAAGGGACATATTTCTAACTATTCGGTTTCAGACTAAAGGACCGTGGAAAATGCGCAGTCTAACTACTCAGTGTTACACAGCGGTGGACTAAGTTACATGTTTGCAGTTAACGCTACTTTGCATGTTAGGTCACTCCGAGTGATCTCAGTGATCTCATATGATTTTCAAATCAAGCTCTAAACATGACCTGTAATGTTTTCTTACCTGGTTACTAGAAAAGGAGCCATGTCAGCATCTGTTTTCAGTCCCAATTCAAGTTGAAGCTGCCTCCATGAGTCGAATGCGTATCCGATGTGTATTCGGGTGCCAGCCCGGCTTTTGTCGTAATTTCGTTGAGACTCACGACATGCCGCTGATAAAACCTTTGTTTTGTTCTTAGTATGACTTTTTAGTGGACTTTGTGTGGTTCTGGGTTGTTTGCTGGCTGTAGCAGAATCCATTACTACCCAAACACTAGTTTGGGTCCACCGCGCTTGTCTTCTTCCCGCATCCAAGTCAAAAGCCGTTGAGGACGCGCATTCAGCGTCATCTGACGTCACGTCCGCAGGACTGCGCGGGAAATTCGGACCACGAATTGCAGTACATTATGCAGCACGCAGCCTGTTCAAGGCAATGGAGAGATACGTGGGCTCATTCTTTTTGGTTTTGAACGCTTCATCATCCATTAGCATTAAAAAACTTAAAATGCATGTTTATTTTTTCACAAATCCTGCCCCAAGTTCCTTTAAGTTAATTATTAATCAGAGTTACAAACTGACAGTTTAGTACCTTTTATGAGACTGAATTATTGAATTGGCTATCATGTCCCTTCTTCAAGGGTTGTGCCCCAGAGATGATCTAATGTAAATTGGATCTTATTATTTATCGTAATTAATAATCAAATCAAATCAAATCAACTTTATTTATATGGCACTTTTCATACAGCTTTGTAGCACAAAGTGCCTCACAGAGGGTAAAAACAAACAAACAGAGCAAGACAAAACATCATAAAAACCCCAAGCCTCCCACACCCATAAACATACACACAGATACACAGTTACATACACACTCACGTACATACATAGACATACTGACATACATACACCCCCACACACACAAACATACACACACCCACACACATACACTGGTTATTGCTAAGGAGACATGGCTCGGCACAAAGATCAGAGGTGAGGAACAGCTACCTTTGGGGGCCGTGCACACCGAGAGGAATCAAGGTCCACGACTGCAGGGGCGCCACCAAAAGGACCGTCCCAGCCCAGGTAGGCAGGAGGCTCCACACCAAGGTGTCAAGCTCTCCCGCCACTCCGGCCAGGGCCGTCCTCGGGACAGCACCCCCAACGGTGGACCAGAAGCAACTCCCGGTGTGGTAGGCCCCCAGGAGGAAACACTGGAGAATCGAGGGGCTAAAACAGTAAAATAGGATAAAAGGTATAGAAGCTAAAACTGAGGGAATAGAACAATGTAATGTATAAAATAGACCATAAATAACGACTAAAACATTGAAATAAAACATTGAGATAAAACAAGTAAGTAATAAAGCAGGATAGGCTTAACTAAGAATTAATATAAAATAGAATAATAATAATAAAAAATAAATAAATAAATGAATAATAAAAAATGTCAGTAATTAGAAAGAGTTAAATGAGCTCAATTAAATGCCTGATTAAAAAGATGGGTCTTGAGCCTCTTTTTAAAAACATCAACATTCTCATCCATGATAATCATTAATTATTATTGATAGCCAAATTTAACCCAAAATTCCCTATTAATATTGCGCGAAGCACTACAGTCTGAATGAACACAGCCAAAAAATCATATCAGCTGAGCTGTACAGCAGTCGCAACACTTTAAACCACCAACATTACACATGAATCCCTCACTAATACAACATGTTACAATGCACGGTTGTTACACCTCTGCATTGATGTGTTTTCCAGAGCATCCGCGAGTGCTTTTCATCTTAGTCATCCTGCATAACTTTGCCAACACACACACGACAAAGACAAAACAGCAACATATCAGTCAGGGTGCACAGTTCTCCAAACAGGCCAAGCCACACACAGACTTAACAGCACACACAGTGAACACGGTCTTAGCCATTCTGTGCAGTTTACAGCCACACAAACATGCAACCTTTAAGCCTTTGTACTCTTAAATAGTTTTATTTCCAAAATGTAGGCAGAGGAGCACTATCAACAGAGGCAAAGCAGTCCCCTTCATGTAGTTTGTACGATGGCTGAACAGATGTTTAGAAAGACATAAATGGACATAGGAATGAAGATGGAAATACAAAGATGGAAAAAGAGACAAAAATGGCTGCTTACAATGTTTTGCTGACATATTATCCAACAAGATTCTGTGAAGAGCAGACATGTTTACCTGCCTCGTTCATAGTATTTTCTGTAGGTAAGCAACCAACTTGAGAATACAAACCCAGCCCAGTGTACATGAATGGCCATGTGATAGGCGTTTTCAGGTGTGTTAGTATGTCATAGATAATTTCTAAAACAGTGCTAAAAAGCTTGCCTGGACAGAGATATTTAAAAAATAGAGCAAATGTTTTTTCTGAAAATATCCATGTACATGTGGAGTAGACCTAGGTGTAACAGGAAATAGTAAATTAAAGGCTATCATTTAGTCTAGCCGCTTGAATAACCTCGGCTTGCAACTCTGCACAGCTGTTTAAGTTAATAATTTAATACCTGTCAGACTATTACTGTACCTCCGCCATGGAGGTTATTATCTGGTGAGCTCAAAATATGGTGAAGCAGTTATGGGTGGTTTCAAATTGATGATACAGGGCTATCAAGTTTGACATTGGAATAGACTTGATTGAATTAAAGGGGACTGTTGGGCCTTGGCGGAGGTATGCACTCTACTGAGTGAAACTGGATCAATTCTTTTTGTGACACCCAGGGTGCCACATCAACACCAAACACCCAGTTACAGTAACACTGTGTGTTGTGTAACTTTTTAAACATCGCAATTAGGGTTGTCTCTTTATCTCTATAATGTTTGGGCCTCTGTCACCTATACATATTTTTGGTCTACAAATGCCTTAATGTGCATCATACAGGCAACAGGCCACCTGTCGTCACTTGGGGTGCAATAGAAAAGGTAAATATAGGTCATAAACACAATCTTCACACAAATCATTAAAATTACACTTCTTTTCAAGGTACTGCAATGTGCGTACAATGGTCAGACTGGACGTCATGATTTTACATCCTGTGCCAACATTCAGTGTCAATGCATGTAGTGGAGTAGCCTTTCAGGACTGTGAGACAAAGTGATGTTGTGGAGGTTGGAGGGGTGGGAAAGCAGAGTTTGGGTCCTGCTGCAGACCTGCAGTTAACCTTAACCCTGACTCTTCTATTGCCCTCCATAACTATATCATTGTTGCCGTGCAGATATAATTAGAGGTGAAAGTTTTGAATCTGTTCTCACTAGGAAAAAAAAAAGAATTAGAAGAATAATAGTGGCATTGAACACATTATTAAATTTTAAGTTGGTGAGTGACTCGAAAGTTGGACAGCTCCAAAGTATGTGGCGTAAGTATGTGATGACAACAGGAGCAGCTGCTATCCTAACCTTAAACTGAAATAATCCATATATTATGCATATTGATGTTGAATGGATTCTTGAAACTGTGTGAAACTGTGATTCTTGACACTCCTGACTGCCACGCTTTGTCCAAAATGTCAGTACCCTGAGGTTATTCAGAGCAAAAGAGGCCCTGTCTGAATTGAACCTTGCACTCTAGATATCAGGTCGCACTTCTGGGGGTCTTAGTCTAAAAACTCTATCTAGCCACATGTTGGTGGTGGTGAGGGGAAAAAAAGCTAATATATGGAAACATACTTCTGTGTTGTATGGGACTGTTTTTCCAGGATGCGCAACCAGAGGTCAATCACTATAGGTGGAAAAGACAGCTGAACTAAGAAAAATGGTGAGTGTAAGTGATGGGGATAATGTTACAGAACTAGTAAAACAAAAAAACAAAAAAAGCCTCTGCCCCTGTTAGGTAGTATTTTGGCTTTAGTCCAGTGATAAGGGGAGCCAGCCAACACAGACAAAGCTGTGTGTACTATTTGCCTCAAGAAAGTTGTGGCCAATCTGCCACCATCACCTGTGCATCATCTGCATTCAGCCCATTGATGTGTCAGTATCACTGTGGCAACAAGTGTCATCTGGTCCTCGAGCAAGAATCCATGGAAGAAGGGCACTAACTTCCTATCTACCATTTATTCTTCATTCTAAGGGTATGTATTGTATTTGAACCCAACAAGACTTGTCTAAGTCTGCTTATTGCATAGTTGACACTTTACATTGTTTTTCCATGCCACTGTTGCCCCGTGCTTGCTCAGAGGGGAATTGTTGAGTCTCACTAAATTAGAATATGGTCTAGACCTGCTCAATATGAAAAGTGTTGTGTTTTGGCACTAAAAAAATTTGGTTCGATTCCCCTGGTCTGCATGTCGAAGTGTCCTTCATCGTATGAATGTGTGTATTCATTACTGTAAGTTATTTTAGACAAAAGTGTCTGCTAAAATGTCCTAAATGTAAATATTAACATGAGGGGGGCTCAACCTGCTAATACTGTTTTCCTGTTCTAAAACCAAATTAGTCCAGCTTCACTTTGTTTTACAGTTGTTCTCACACTGTATCAGAATATGCACGTGTGCCTCTGGTAACCAAAACTAGCCACTTGTCGGGGCCCAAAGGTAGTGACCAGGAGAGACGACACTGCTCCAGTAGCATGGCATCCTTCTTTCCAAGTGTCAACAGTAAACAGGACTAGCAAGGTTTTCACATTTACAGTAGTGGTAAGGCAGGACAGGTACACCAAACTGCTTGTGTTATTTCATACAGTTTAATCTAAATGTGTTACAGACTTAGTCTCAGCCTAATCATTATCAACATTATCCGACCAGGAACACAATTCAGAGATCAACTTGTCACCTGTGAAAAGAGCCTAGCCTATTAATGTCTAATATTCTCATTAGGATAACTTTACTCCCTGCACTGGTGCTATTGGTGTTTGGTATGGATTTTTATTTGGTTAGAAAGTGTTGTTTCCCAGAGTTTTAGGGGTGTTTTATTGGCCTGTTTTTGTGAGTCATGTCTCACAATAATCAAGGAGGTTGAGACAGAAAGAGCCATCTGCACAGGGCTGATTACTTCCTGAAAGCATTGCTCTTGTGCGTCCTGTTTGCTGGGAATCAGGCTGGTCTGAAGATCTGAGAGAGTTAATTGGCAGGATACGAACACACGGAGGTGAGTGTGTGTGTATGTGTGTGTGTGTGTGTGTGTGTGTGTGTGCGCGCGCGCAGAGGGCTGTAAGGGTCCAAATCCCTTTCCAACTAACATACTATCATTTTGATCAAGTTAAATCATTTAAACTGCATTTAAAGCTATGGTCTACGATCTGAGAAAGATTTGAAAAAGCACCCCCCCCACACACACACACACACACACCCCTCCCCTCTGTGCTCCTTAATCCCTCCCCTCCGACCTCGTATCGCTCTCCCCTCGGAGCCTCCCGCGACACACCCCCTCCCGCAACAAGCAACAAGAGCGACAAGCCGGCCGGCAGAAACCAAATACGGCTCCAGCTTTGAATGTGGAGTGACGATGTCGGATTCACAGGTAAGGTTATTACAATGCACGTTGAAACTAACGTAAATCTTGTAAGTCATTACAATGTCCACAGCTAAGCTCCACAGCCAAGCTAGCGTAAAGTCATTAGCATGTTACAGCTACGTTACGTTACAGCTAGGTAATAAGTTACTATTTATCAACAGCTAAGTTAGCCACTTCTAAAAGTTATTGAGGGCCAAGAGACTAACAGATGCTGCTGTCAGCTTTAATCACAACGATCGCTTCCACATTGTGGCTGAAAACTAAACCTGCATGAGCCTCGGACCAGCTGTGTCCCAGCTGTTGTCTGAGTAGCACCACGACCACGACACAAACGTGCCCGTAAACCGTAATCTCTTGTTTATGACAAATAAGACACACAAATACACGCATCGTAACGCGTATATGATAATCCATCATATTGATTTAGCAAAGGCTTTGTTGAAAACAAATGGACAAGACCGGGAGGAGGGTTAGCAAAACAGTTGAGTAGTGACCAGGCAAGAGGTTGTTATGGAGAAATAAATCCGGACAGGATGATTGAAACCCCAACGCGAAGCGGAGGGTTTCAATCATCCACTCATTCATCTTACTTGCATTACTTGCTGCTTCATTTAGCTGCCACGAGCAAATAAATTGGCTGATTTGGTGTAAACATGATAGCAATTTTAGCGTACAATGCTAACACAGAGGCTAACGTCTCTGTCGAACAAGTAAACAAGTGTTGACAGTAATGCAGAGACAGAAATTGTGTTGACGCCGTCTAATAACCCAGAAAAAAAACTAACGGCAGCTTTCACAGTCATAAGCCAGCATCGGCATAAAAGTTATCTGTGTCACAACATCCACAATAAAGACGAAAGATTACCTGTTCAGGGCCAAACAAACCTCTTGCCCACTTGTAGTTTCAGATGTGGAAGTGGGTTGGAACGAGACGTGACCAGGAGCAGGAGAGTGAGCGAGGGGAATGGATGGAAAAATTGACCAATAGCAGCCATGCAGACCGCATGGCTGCTATTGGTCAATTTCTTTGCAGTTTTGCAGTCGCTAGAGAGAATGGATTTATTTGGTTCCTTTTGCTCTTCACATTGTGTAGGTCGTACTATTGGGCCATAACCACCATCTAAATAATGTTAATAATAATGATCAATCTTTCAAATCGTAGACCATAGCTTTAATTTATTTTACATTTAAATAACATTAAAGGGGAATTGCCGTTTTTTACAACCTGGACCTTATTTCTAGCATAAAATACGATCATTTACTCACCCAGATAACTTTGGTGTCATTTGGAGTCGTTCGGACGAAATTAGATCCAGTGGAGCGCCGCGTATATTCATATAATGCGAGTGATTGGGGCACCGAAGCGCAGCCTCTATATAACGCATTATCTGCCGCGAAACTAGTTCATTTCACCAATATTTTGTTATGATACGCTAGTGCTATTCCCCTCTGAGTCCGGGGTTGCCTGTTATCAACATCCGGGGTCTGTAGGTTGACCTACTAACCTCTGACCTACTACCCCCTACAAGCAAACAAATTGAAGGCAAATAAACAATCTATGCATGTGTGTGAGCTACTTACTCAATCGAAAGTTGCCCATTTGGTCCTGCAGACTTACCGACTTACATACCGCATCCTCCTTTCAACGAGCTCCTCATCCGTGTACTCTGGCTCAAAACGGTAAGGACGTCCATCATAAACAAAGTCATCGTCCACCACCTCAGAATTGGAAAAATATTCAGCCATGTTGCAAAAAACTAGCAGTAGCAAACTACAGGTAAACAAGCCGGTTGTTGCGGGTGCGCGTGGCGCTCAGAGATGACATCATCCAGGTCAGAGGTTAGTAGGTCAACCTACAGACCAGACCAGAGTACCAAGTCTGGCCTGAGGTTAGTGGAGGCTATCTCTGGTGGGAAAATTAGTTTCTGGCCGATGTCTGCCAGCATCTTCCAGTCCCGGGCCATGCCTAGGTGTCCTGCTTCCGGCTCGGTGGAAGGATGTTTTGTTGTTTTCTGTCATTCTCTGACAAATGTTGTTGCCTTCAGGGGCTTGGTTGCTCTTGGTGGCAAGGAGTTGGTCTCGCTCCGCTTGCTTTCCAGAGCTGCTGCCAGGCTCATGATTGTGCCACCAGGTGTATCTCCCTTGTGTAAGGTAGGTCTTGCAGCCTGTCATGATGTGTTTGAGAGTTGCTGGAGTTGGACAGAGCGCACAGGTTGGGTCCTTGCCATACCACTGATGGAGATTCTTTGGTGATGGAAGCATGTCATACGTTGCTCTGATGATAAAACTGTTGATCCTGGTAAGGGTTATCTATGCGCTTGTCCATGTCAGTACTGTGGACTACCGTTCATCTTCAAATCAAACCATTTATTTTTTACTTCACTGAGCAATCTTTTCTCTGAGCCATCTCCATTTATAACACAGGTGATTTCTTCCCATTCCTTGCACTTCTCTGGGCCAGTCACCCCACTGTTCACACTTGAAAATAAAGTTTTTTTCTTACCAAAACTTCATTGAGCAAAGTCCCAATTTCAGCAGAAGTTTATTTTCTCTTTGCTGCCCTTTGGTGGTATTTTCATATACTTTCTTTTCTTTTTTGTTTTTCTTTTTGTTTCTTTTGTTTGATTCTCCTGCACCTGTGACTGTTGGGGTGTGGCTTGCACACGGCAATCAAGTTTGCTGCACTTATGCAGGTTTATTAGGGACAAATTGCCTGCCTCATGCATCTAATTTAGGATCAAACGGAATTCATCAACATATATGTGTGTACGCATGTTTGAAAAATCACATGTACAGTAGGATTTTCTTTTTTTTGTTCTTACTGCATTGGGTAAGAACAAAAATAACAAAAAAAATAAGAAAACGTTAATGTATGAGGCCCAGTGTCTGATTTCTCCTGTTGTTATCACTGTGTGATCTGGCCATATTATGCTTCAGTTATATTCCCATTGAGTTCCCATTTCAAAAGTCACTGTGTGATATAGAGTGATTACTGAAAGAACTAGAATTACATCCAGGTAACTTCTCGTTTGCCTTGTCTCGATACTGAGCAGACAGTGGCTCTGTTTACACTCTTTCTTCCACTAGAGAGATGGAAGGTTTGCGGTAGCTTTGTTAGATATATATATAAGGGGGGGATAACCAAGCATTTCTTCCTCAGCATTGCCTTCACCAATAATCATTTCCATGTGGCATTATTATCATGTAGCATAAAACACAAGCAGTCCATCACAGTTATTGTTGTCTCCATCATTGACTATAAAAATGGTGGACAAAGCCACCGTGACCTTCATACTTGCCAACCTTGAAACCTCAAAAATAGGGATGTAAGGTTCTAGGAGTCCTACCTCCCAACAATTTGAGATTCAAGGACTGTGTAATGACTCTAATGGTGAGTCTAAGTTTGCAACTTAGTTTTTTCAGTCCGTCCATAAGGAGGATCCAACTCTGGCCACCAGCCTGCTTGCCTCCAACGACACCTGCCTCTGGTTCCTTGTCAGCGGCCTGGGGTGGTGATGCCTCTGCTGCTCCCACGTTGTGGGTCCCGGCTGACATCTAGCTTCCTCCTTGGTCAGCCAACCTCTCCTCTCTTCCTGTGTTAGCTAACGCCCCTCCAAGGCCGATACCTGTCCCTGGTTCTCCGTTTGATGGCCCAGCTGACTACAGTCCCTGGTTCTCTGTCAGCAGCCCAGCCGACACCTGCCTCTGGTTCCCCATCCATTCCCCGTGAGTGGCCAAGTCGAAACCTCATCCTGGTCCTTAGTAGGTGGTCTGGCTGATGCCTCATCCTGGTTTCCGGTCACTGCTGTTGGTTATCAGAAGTCCAGAGTATTTGATTGTGGAACCAAAAGATGCGTGATGGTACACATCATAATGTTGAGATTTGTAGTTTTTTTAAAACCTGTTTCCACCTGATAATCTAAACATGTATCGACCAACTGGTATGGATGCTGTTATCAAGTGTTGTGATTGAGATCCTGACCTACCATGCATCGTGGAAAGTGACAAAGAGAAGTTTTTTGCTCTGAATGACATCGCGTAAACGGTATCAGTAAACAGAGGGCCCTGTCTGGCTCTCACTCACAGGGAGGGATGCTGTTTTCCGGGGGGAAGTTTACTGAAGTCTTGGTCGAGAGAGCTGACCATCACAGTAATTTTTTTCTATACAAGTTGTCAGAGACAGTAACTACAACAACACAGTAGTGGAAGGAGACAAAGACATAGTAAGTTAAAGGTTTTCAAAATTGAGTCACGTAATTACCACCATTCACTAAATTAGATAGAGACTACTTTGGGTCTATAGGTAATTACACATCCGAGTGGATGAAAATGACAAGCGGAGTATCCCAGGGCTCCATTCTGGGCTCTCTACTATTCAACATTTACATGCTTCCTCTAGCTCAGATAATGGAAAACAAAACAATATGTTACCATAGTTATGCAGGTGACACACAAATTTACATAACCATATTACCAGGGGACTATAATGACTATATAATGTGTTGAACAAATCAATGATTGGATGTGTCAGAGTTTTCTTCAGTTAAACAAAGATAAGACTGAAATAATTGTTTTTGGAACCAAGGAAGAACAACTAACAGTCTCTGCTCAGCTTCAATCTGTAATGTTGAAAACTACAAACCAAGCCAGAAACCTTGGTGTAATCATGGACTCAGACCTGAATTTCAGCAGCCACACTAAGACAATTACAAAGTCAGCCTACTATTACCTTAAGAATATATCCAGGATAAAAGGACTTATGTCTCTACAGGATTTGGAAAAACTTGTCGATGCATTTATCTTCAGCAGACTCGACTACTGTAACGGTGTCTTCACAGGACTCTCTAAAAAATCCATCAGACAGCTGCAGCTGATTCAGAACACTGCTACTAGAGTCCTAACAAGAACCAAAAAAGTAGATCACATCACTCCAGTTCTTAGATCTTTTGGGCCAAAATACATTTCTGATCTGCTGCTACGTTATGAACCATCCAGACCTCTGGGGTCGTCAGGTACAGGTCTGCTTTCAGTCCCTAAAGTCAAAACTAAACATGGAGAGCATTCAGTTATTATGTGCCACATATCTGGAACAAACTCCCAGTAAACTGCAGGTCTGTTCCAACTCTCACCTCTTTTAATCAAGGCTGAAGACCTTTCTGTTTGGCACTGCCTTTCACTAAAGCAATTTCAAGGCTTTGAACTGCACTGTCACTTCTATCCTTTTTTCTTGTCTCTTTTAAGCCTATTCTATTTTAGCTTATTTTCCTATTTCTTAACTCGTTTTAATGTTTTGTTTGATGTCTTCCTACTTGTTTTTCATAATGTCTTTTAATGTAATTTGTATGCCCCTGTAAAGTACTTGAGTTGCCATTTGTCTGAATTGTGCTATACAAATAAACTTGCCTTGCCTTGCCTTGCCATTCAACTGTGGGAGCTGCCTGGCTCTTTCTGCTGGGGACAGATGCTGTTTTTTTGGATGTAAGTGTGTTGAGGAGTTGGTAGGACAGACAGGATGACTGACACTTTTCCGCGTGTAAATTCAGTATTTTTTTCCTCACATAAGATGTCGAATACACTACCTGCAAACACATTACTGTTGTTTAGTCCTGTAACGTTGCTTTGTGGGTTGAAGTGTGGGACATTTCTCTTTTATTTGATGAGTGAAGGACCTGTTTAGTTATCAGAATGTGAACACCATCAGATCGACACGCCCCCGCTCCGCGCCTCTGGCTTACCCATTCACACAGACGGCGCTCGCCTCTGCTGCGGAGAGGGGGCAAAGTTTTGCTGCGGCTCTGATGCGCCTCCGGAGGTAGTATCAGAGCCGCAGTGAAACTTTGCCCCCTCTCCGCATCTGAAACTTTCACACAGAGGACGATGCGGAGAATCTGTGCATGATTCCCGCACACAAAGGACAGTGTGAATGGGACTAGTAACATCAAGTTCACACGGGAAATTATCAGAGGGAGACAGTCTGCCCTTCTTGGACTGCGCAGTACACATTGAAGAAGACAGAGGCCTCAACATTGAGGTGTACAGAAAACCTTCACACACAGATCAATACTTGCTGTTCGACTCTTATCACCAACTGGAGCACAAGCTGGGGCTCATCAGAGCCCTAAACCATCGGGCTGAGACCGTGCCCACTAAGTCACGCGGAAGTCGTACGCCGAACCGCACAACGCCGAACCACATCAGCGAGGCGCCAATTTTTAAAAGAACCTTTTAACTGTGTGGGATCTACAACCCACTAGTAAAGTGAGCTGTCCACCTAAGAGTGGAGAAGGTCCCCCTGGACATTTCGGCACCAGAGCTGAAGCAAAAACTGTAACACACCTCCGTGTGTTGACACTGTGTTCCGGGGTGACAGATCTCCTGCACAGGCTGCAGGTATGATGGCGGTATGTGAGTCCTGCCTCCCCACCCTCTCAAAACTGAGGGAGAGCGTCTCTGGCCTGCAGGCTAACCTCAAGGAGAGGAACAAGATCCTTATGGATTTCTCCACCGTCGCCACGACCCAGGCGAAGCTTATCGCCCATCTAAAGGCATCCAGCGCTGGTGACCAGAGCATGATGGCCACGAACAACACCACCCTGCTGTGGACCGGCTTTATCACCATCGGAACTCCGGCACCAGTACTCACCGAGTCCTACTGGCACCGCCAGGGAGCCAAGCCCAAGACATCGGCACTCTCCACCTCCTGCCTTCGCCCCGCGGAGTTGCAGTGCTCCATCAGGGAGGATGGAGTAGTGGCTCTGGCTCCGGTGAGCTCTACTCCACTCAAGCCAAGGGAACCCTGGTCGGTGGTGAACAGGGGCGCTGGGGTTCATCCATCTCCCCCTCCTCCGCCTCTGGATCTACCACTGGATAACAGCTTTGACATCTTAAGCCTGCAGGATTTCCCTCCCCTGGGCGCTTGGCCCAGCTCGCCTCCGGGACCTGTCCATCCAGCCTGTCGTGGCTCTCACCAGTCCAGGAGCCCGAAGCAGCCTGACCCCCCCACCTCGGTCAGGAGAAACCGCAGCCGGGCTCCACCAACCTCAGGCTTCTTCCCGCCGCCGCACCTCCGGGCGCACCTCCAGGCGCCAGTGGAGCAGCGCACCCCCTCCGTATTGGTTGTCGGGACCTCTATGGTCAGGCACGGTGGTGAAGCCCCTTCTGAAGAAGAGCGATTTAGACCCCAATGTTTTAAATAATTATCGGCCTGTATCCAACTTACCAATTTAAGTAAAATTTTAGAAAAACTTGTTCTTAATCAATTAAATGATTTCTTAAATTCAAAACATATTTTAGAGAGCCATCAGTCTGGTTTTAGGATGAACCACAGTACAGAGACAGCCCTTTTTTCATCAGGAGCAATTTAGATAATCATAAACTTACAGTCTTGGTACTTTTGGATCTAACCGCCGCCTTCGATACAGTAGACCATCACATTTTATTAAACAGACTGAGGAACCTGGTCGGCCTCTCTGGTACTGTTCTTAACTGGTTCACGTCCTACCTTACTATTTGAAGTTTCTTTGTAAGTATGGATACATGTTCCTCGAGAATCCACGAGACAAAGTGTGGAGTTCCCCAAGGGTCAATTTTAGGTCCAACTGTTTTTAATCTTTACATGCTTCCCCTTGGGGACGTCATCAGGAGGCATGGCATCAGCTTTCATAGTTACGCTGACGATACGCAACTGTACATCGCCGTGTCTCCTGATGACACAGGGCCAATTGATGCCCTTTTTAACTGCATTTTAGATATTAAGTCATGGATGGCAGCAAACTTCCTGCAGCTCAACCAGGACAAAACAGAGGTTTTAGTCATTGGTCCTGAAGGCCAGAGAGAGAAACTTTTACCAAAGTTACAGGATTTTAAACCATCACAATCTGTAAAAAATCTGGGCGTGATTTTTGACTCTGAGCTCACTTTTATTCCACACATCAAAAACATAACAAAGATTTGAAGAACAAGAAGAACAAAGTTTTTACTATCTTAAGAATATAGCCAGAGTCTGCCCGTTTCTCTCCCAGGCTAGCACGGAGGTGCTGATGCATGCTTTTATCTCTTGTCGTTTAGATTATATTAATGCCCTGCTCTCTGGTCTTCCCAAAAAGAACATGTATAATCTACAATTACAACAAAACTCAGCCGCATGCGTGCTGACGAGGACCAGAGGGCGGGAGCACATTACACCAGTTTTAAAATCGCTGCATTGGCTCCCCGTGCACTTCAGGATTGATTTTAAGGTTCTTTTATTAGTTTTTAAATGTCTTAACGGTCTTGGGCTTTCTTATTTATCTGTACTACTTTTACTCTATCAACCCTCGCGGACCCTGAGGTCCTCCGGTGCCGGCCTCTTAACCATACCACAAGTAAGAACTAAAACACACGGGGAGGCAGCATTCAGTTATTATGGCCCTCGATTGTGGAACAGCCTGCCGGAGAACCTCAGGGCCGCAGAGACTGTTGATGTTTTTAAAAAAAGGCTCAAGACCCAACTTTTTAATCAAGCTTTTAACTGTTTAATTCTTTCTAATTCCTTTTATGCTCATACCCCTATTCTTACATTTTTTTATTATTTTATTTTATATTATTTAATTTAGCTTTTACTTTCTTAATCCATCAGCTTTAGCCTTTTTTACCTTTTTTTTTTATCATACTGTTTTATTGTTTTAATGTTTTAGTCCCGTGGACGGCTCTGGCCCGGGTGGCTAGAGGGCTCTGCACCTTGGTGTGGAGCCTCCCGTCTGCCTGGGCTGGGGTGGTCCCTGTGGCGACGCCCCCTGCGGTCATGGACCACGATTCCTCTCGGTGTGCGCGGCCCCCAAAGGTAGCTTCTCCCTCACCTCAGATCTCGGTGCCCAGCCATGTCTCCTCAGTGACAGCTACTGTAGGTGTGTGAGTGTGAGCGTGTGGATATGTGTGTGTGTGTGTGTGTGTATGCCTGCGTATGTGCCTGAGTGTGTATGTATTTGTGTATCTCTGTGTGTATATTTGTGGGGGTGGGAGGTTTGGGTTTTCATGGTTATTCTTTGTTGTTCATGGTTTTTCTTTGTTGTTTTTATCCTCTGTGAGGCACTTTGTGCTACTTGATGTATGAAAAGTGCCATACAAATAAAAGTTGATTTGATTTGAAGTCAGAGGGGAGGGAGAAGGAACAGAAACACATCAGGGGAGCACTTAAAACCTGTGGCTACCCAAACTGGACCTTTGTCAATACCGCTAAAAGATCCAGAGCAGACAGAGAGGAGGAGACGAGAAAACGTAACAACATCGTCATACCTTATGTCGCGGGAACATCTGAGAAACTCAGGAGGATCTTCAATAAACATCATATCCCGGTTCACTTTAAACCTACCAACATGCGGAGGCAGAAACTTGTCCATCCTAAGGTCAAAACACCTGGCATAAACAGAGTAATGTAGTTAATGCTGTTCAATGCAGCCAGGACTGCAAAGAGTTGTACATTGGAGAGACAAAACAACCTCTCCACAAACAAATGGCACAACACAGGAGGGCCAACTCCTAAGGTCAAGACTCTCAAGACATGCAAGAAGTTTGACTGCTACCTCAGTGGACTACAGCAGTTCAAGCTGGTAACTGACCACAAGCTACTCGTACCTCTTATCAACAACTGCAGGCTGGACAATGTACCTCTGCAATGTCAGCGTCTTCCAATGAGGCTCTTGAGAGTCAACTGCAACTGCCCTCAACGACAACTGGACAAGTTATCCAAAAGTTGAAAACAGTTTTCACAAGGTTTGGCATTCCTGATGAGGTGGTGAGCGATAATGGTCCCCAGTTTTCCAGTGCGGAGTTCTGGGAGTTCGCTGGGCAGCTCAACTTCAAGCACTGCACTTCACATCATCCTCAAGGTAATGACACCGGAGAGAGCTGTAAACACAGCAAAGAAAATCCTCAAGCAGGAAGATCCTGTGATGGCTCTAATGAGCTATAGAGCTATAGTCCACTCGTTGCTCCGCTAAAAGCTTCAGCACAGCCGAGCTGTTGATGGGGAGAAAGATTAGAACCACAATCCCTACCTTGGAGAAAAATCTCACTCCAAAATGGCCCAGCTTGGTAGCTGTGAAAGAAAAGGACAGGAAGGAAAAGGCTAAACAGGCCCACAACTTCAACCGTCGCCATGGAGCCAGATCCTTATCTGCCCTGCAACCAGGAGATGTTATGCTCTCCAAGTTGGACCATGAAAAGTTGTGGTGTTTGCCTGCAGTGATCTCAAGTGAGAGCACCACCACGAGATAATTCGTCTTCAGGACGCAGGGAGTAGCTGAGCTGCGGCAGAACCGCTGTCACCTTCAACCAGGGCAGGTTCCCCAGCCCACACCGGCAGCACCTTATGAGGCGACAGAGACGAATGCCCACTCTGACAGAGCCACCATGTCAGACACTATTCCTGTCAGTCAGAGTGAGGCTACACCCCCCACCCCTTTGCCTGGTCAGACTGTGACAAGATCTGGATGAGTTTGCAAACCAGTCAACATGCCAGACCTGTAGATGTGAAGGACAAATGGACTTTGGGGGGGTTGAAAACAAGTGTGAAAAAAGGGGACAGCTTGAGAATTGTGTATTGCCACTGATGTTGATAATTCTTATTTGTGGTAGATTTGCATTGATAGAGATGTTTATAGTGGTAATTGGAAGGTGAGATACAACAACAGTAATGTTGCAGTATTTTTTGGAGTTGAAAAGGGACCAGTATATTTTGATATTTCTCACTATATGTTTACATTGATCTATGACAAGTGCTGTTAAGATAGCCATTTTCAGTTGCAAAGTTTCTGTGATGTTATTAAGATAATAACAAAAAAACAGGAGAAGATGTCATATAAAGGTGTGCCTGCACATTACCATGTGTTTTACGGTAACACAGTGAAACCTAAGAGACTGAGAGATCTTGCTAGTTATTGCGAGTGTGTGTGTATGTTATGCTTCAATGCTACCGAGTGTTAAATAAAATAGAGCTCCGGCTAAAAATGTATCAAGCCTCCAGTACAATCATTTACAGAACTATAGTCCTGAAAACTTCCACTGAGGAATAGAGTCACATCCCTAACAACATATTAAAGACACATACACAATCTATAACAAAATACAATAAAGCTGTTCTGGATGTTTGTAATGGCCCAGCACTATACAAGAAGTCACATTTAGGCCTATATTATAATTTTTTTGACAGGAAACAGGATGAGAGAGGGGGAGTGAAGCGCAGCAAGGGTCCCCAGGCCAGGACTCAATCCCAGGGCCGCTGCAGCGAGGACAAAGCCTCTGTACATGAGATGCCTGCTCTACCAACTGAGCTAATCGGCACCCCTTATTATTAAATTGTTTTTTAGCAACCTGATTTTTCCCACTTTGCTACCAAATGGTATGCTGAAACACAAGTGAAACACTGTGAATATCACTTACTTATTTCATAGGGAGCCTTCCAGAACCTCCACCCCCCTCTGAAAGACATGGACACACACATGAATGCACACTTTACACAGTTGAACAATTCAGACTTCCCCTCCTGTTGATAGCCAGTGTACAGGCTGTATACATGTCATTTTGTGTAAAAAAGTATGCTTCCTATATTTTTGGTTGGCAAGAGTCCCTTTTTTAATCAGTACATTCACTTGACCTTTGGCAATGGGTGTCATGGCTAAGAGGATGGCTGTAAGTGTAACAACAGACATTTCATTTTACTGTATTACGTACAGTACTTAACTGCATATTTGCACTGTTACAGGCCTGAGTCCAATTGTGTTGGTATTCGCAAAAAACAATATCTTAATATACTGTATATATATCTTAATCCTTTGAAATGCAGGGCAAAGTTGTTGACTGTGTTCACTGATTGAACACAGTTAATGTAATACACCTTGAAGCTGGACTTTTGGCAGTTAGATGACAAAATGACTTCCACACCCAAGAGCCTCAAGGTTGGACACATTCACAATATTTATGTTAACAAGACGACAACAAAATAGTAAATAATATATTATAAATACACAAAACGCACACTTTAAAATCCCACTCATAACAGGGCTAAGCACTCTCTGACAACAGTGTTGTGACAGGTCCAGGTGGTGCTGAGGGAGATTACATTGTAGTATTACCATGAACTGGATGACTGAGAACCAGCATCAACATTGTAGCATAATATCCCACTAATAATTGGACTCATAGCCATATCTGACTACCAAAGCATCAATTGACCATCTTGATCTAAACAGACTAGCCCAACCAGTATGTATTTAGTTTGAGAGGGGAGGTATAAGCCTTGGACAATCTTGGTGATGTGAGAATATTTGATGTAACAGCCTGGTAAAATCTTGACACAACCACCTTTTTTTCGCACTACATGTGGTCTTATTGTGCATGTAATTGTATGTAAGGTGTTGTTGTGATTAATCACTGTTTGCCTTCTCATGTTTAATAATTAAATACATTTGGATTACATGCTTTGAGTATTCAAATCATCAGATGACTTTCTTTAGAAAATCAGATGGAATATTTATTATGGATGAATTAAACTGAAATGACAAAAGAAACTAAATACACTTCAGTTGTCTGTCAATATGTTCTCTGTCAATCCTCCTCATATCCAATATTATGACATCACTAATGCCTCGCAAATGAAGCTTCTTTGCAAACATCCAATTTAAGCTGCTTCAGATACTTTATAATTTTGAGCTCCTTCATCTCAGGGCTAAAGTCCCCTACCTGACCTCAGTGGTGCTGCCTCTTGAAAGGATTTCTAATGTGGACCGCCTTCTCTTAATATTGTTCATTTTGCCTGGGGAAAAAACACACACACTTTACAGTCTGCATCTCTTTTTTAAGTACATTCGTACAGAGTCCAAAAAACTGGTTCACACTGGTTGTGAAACAAATTTCTCCTTAACAATGTGTTAAGTAAAGTACCTGCTTTCTTTTCAGCAGACACAGCAGTCTTACATCGACAAATACAACTTCAGTGTCTGAGGTACTTGCCAAATACTATCCTGAAAATCAGTTTCATGATCCCTGTGGACCCCTAATGTAAACAGGGCCACTGTGTAACACAACAAACCATTTAGTATAACATTTAAAAGCATTCATTTAGTATTGTCTCTCACCTTTGTTTCACCTTTGAAAATGACCCCACAAAAAAGACTGCATGCCGACAGTTCCCCTGTGTGAAGTTTCCACTTTGAAGGCTGGGGCGCACACTAAGTTTTAAAGGACCTTCTGCAGTTTCCAGTCCTGTTCTGAAAAAATAATAAAAATAAAAATAATGAAATTATTAAAAGTTAAACAGAATTTTAAAAAAAAAGCTTATTCAATTTCCAGCAGTTCAGCAGAATGAAATATTTTAAGGTTTTTGAATAGCTGACGCCACATGTGCATTGCTGTCTTTAAAAACTTTGAATAATGCCAAGAATATATGAAAATGTGGAATAATTTAGGGTTTGTTGAAAAGCGAAGGCCAAACTGAATTGTTGGCTTTAAGTCTCGTCTGAAGAGAATGAAGCTTCCTAATAGTAGGGTGAGAATGAAGCATTATACATAGAATATAAGCTGTGAGCCAAACTGCAATGCCTGGTTGAATTTGTGTCAAGAAGCAGCTGATGGAGTATGAAGAGATGTTACAGTGAGAATGAATCGAATACTCAATTACAATACAATTAAATAATGTATCTCAATGTATCAGTGACTGGGAACATTTGAGTATGTAAATGGAGTTTCTGACTTGAATGAATGAAAAGATAAAAGTTGAATATAGTTAAAATATTGGGAAAAATACTGTGTGTGTGTGTGTGTGTGTGTGTTACTGTGTATATTAAACTGACTCATTGATAAATCTGTCTCTCTGTGTTGGCCCGATTGTTGTCGGTTGCCACGGTGATGGTAACCAAGTTGTTCGTGGTAACGGACTGTGAGAGTTGATTTAATAGTGATCTTAGCTGAGGCTCACCTCACATTATCATGCTTCTCCCTCAAAACAGTAACTGCTATCACTCAAATGATGATATGGTAGAAACTATGAGAGTCTTGTGAGCACTTCGTGAATTTTTTTTGTGTGTATGGTCAAAAATGTGTGTAGTGGAGCAGTTGTGTCTGCCTCCAGATATTTGTCCTCTCAGTTTAATGGGACTTAATGCAGCAGTTGGTCAGTGTTCCTGTGATTTAAACGCCCACCAAGCCAACAGTTTTTGTCCGATTGCCTCAGAAAGCCACTCTTGCGACCAGCAATGGCTGATGGCCTCATTTTCCTGCTGGAGTGAAGATTGTGGGAATGAGAGCAAGTTAAAGGGTTATGAATTTTTTTCCCAACTCCTCCCCACTTTTGTCAGTTGGCTCTGGCTGTCAACATTCCACCCCATACACACCGATGCAAAAATCTGAAAGTGGCTGAAAAGTTATGAATTTTTGAACTGTGACTGTGCAAAAAGCATGAATGCTATGAAAAAGTTGAATTGAAGTGAGAAAGTCCTAGTCGTTGTGAACGTTTCACAGTTGGAATGGAGTTTCTATGAGAATGTTTGAAGGAGGGAGAAGAGTTGAAAAATGAGTGGGTTTGAAGGGATGTCTAATTGACTTCCATTATAATTGCGATACGACTAAGCTTTGAGGAAAGTTGAATATTTTCAAAAGTTTTAGTGAGAAAGATGAATACAACCTTGAATGTAGACAAATTGTGGAATATTTCCAGGTTTAAATGGAGTTTCTATCTGGAAGTGTGAATGAGCAGATAAGCTTTGAAAATGCTTGAAATAGTGTGAAATGTGGGATTAAACATTAAACATTCCATCATCTGCTTGAATGGGAAAAAATGGCCGAAAAATACATTGAAAAATGTGGAAGGAGTTAGCAGCCAAAGTATCAGACCTGGAAGATATAATAATAAAAATAAAGAATTCCGTGTGCAGAAGAACATATGTTGTGAATGCCTCCCGCATTCACAACCAATGATGTTTTTATTTTCATCCATCCGTTGTCTATGGCTGTTTATCCTTTGCAGGGTCGCGGGGGGTCCTCCGGTGGACCATCTGCCTTGGCCGTCTCCCAATCCTCTGTCCAAGCAACAACTCCATTTGACTGCATATGAGAAATTACAGTGATATTTAACAAAGAAGGAGAAGGAGTGCTGGTGGTACGTGGGTTGTGAATCTGTATGTAGGTGCATTAAATAGCAGAAAAACACTGTGCCTTTGTCTTTAGACCAACTTTTTGTTGGTCTAAAGACCAGCACAGAATGGTCATACTGACCTTGGTGTGACTTCACACACACTGTCCATAAGCCACTAAGTGACAGCTTTCAGGTAAGTTAGTGACAGGGTGCTAATCAAAGTTACACAATGTTGTTACGCAAAGAACATTTTCTGGACTGTTTCGGACCTTTCTTAAAGTTGACCTTGTATTCTTCATGTGTACCTTTATAGCAAGTAACTTAGGTTAACATGAGGTGACTTTTGTGTAACAACACACCCTGCTGAGCTCACGTTGTGATATAATGTTCCACATCAGACCAACTACTTTAATTATATAATGGCTTCAAATGAGGCTCAACATTTGCACACTTCCTTTTAGACATTCAGACTTTTACTTCGGTATTACATACTCCAACATTGCTCCAGTGTGTAGGCCTGCAATTGAAGTTTGCAACATTAGAAACTTAACAAGCTAACACTAAGTTCAACCTGCTAACCTGTAAAATAAACAGTAAATGTGCAACTTCTGCATTCAAACTTTGGTGACAGACAGCTGGTATCAACCTGTCCTTGAGCTTCAGTTTGGAAGCAAATCCTGATGGAAATCTTTGATGGACCCTCATACACCATTGCTGCGGCTATCTAGGTAACTTTTATTTGTGAGACCATTTTGTGATGGGATCAAACAATGGGAACATGAACTTGTTAAGGCCCTTGTTAAGAGACCAAAAAGATAATTTTGTATCTTGAGTCAGGCATACGGCATAGCGCATCCGGTCAGTTTTCAAAATATATCACCCTGTGGAGAAATCCGATCATATATCACATCACTACATCAACACTATACCATATGGATTTACCCTTAAATAAACTGGAATGCAACAATTCTGGTAATATTCTTTGTAAAAGCATGGGTTGAGAATACACCACATCTCTTGTTGGTTTTGATCAAAATGAAGTGCATATAAAGTCGAAAACAGTTTGAAAACCAGACTGCTCAAAACAGTTGCCATTTGGACAATGGTGCTGATATGTACACTACACATGAATAACTCACTGCATGCACACTAGGGATAGACCGATTATCGGCCGGGCCGATTATCAGCGCCGATATTCGGCATTTTGAAGCATATCGGCATCGGCCTTTTTTTTAATCCGACGGCCGATAAGAGATCAATTTAAAACTGGGTTATTTTGGCTCTGATGCAGCCGCGCCTCTCTGTCTGCTGTCACTACTCTGTCTCCAGCATTGTCCCACCCACAGCACCATCTGATTGGTTACACGCTCTGGTTACACGCAGAGCCACGGCACAGGTAACAGCCAATCAGCAGTGAAAGCTGTGCATGCACAGTGCTCACGTGAGTTGTAGAGTTTCGCTACAGTCTGCTGAGCGTGTAGAGCCAAGCGGACCGGTGGGCTAATGTTACGCTAATGCTAATCAGCCTTCACCTCAACGTGCTTCCCTGCAATAAAACTGGACTGAATTGAGTTCATTAGGTTTTTACTCTCTCACTCACACACACACACAGACTTCTACTATCACGGACTATTTCCATATCGATATTATCAGCAACCTTGTTTCGAGTGATTAACACGCACGTCTGGAGGGACTGCGAGCGAGCAGAGCTGCCGCTTATGTTTATATAACGTTAATGGGCTCACAGTAATGTTACTAGTAGTTGTTGAGTGTAGAGGACTGGGATGTTTACTACAATTTCGGGAGAGTCTGCTGCCTTAACTTACCTTCGAGACCAAGCCCCCAGGAACAGCGCCGGTTCCGTTCGGCAAAACTTTTTCTCCTCTCCGCTCGCAGTCCCTCCAGACGTGCTTGTTAATCACTCGAAACAAGGTTGCTGATAATATCGATATGGAAATAGTCCGTGATAGTAATGTAGCCCGCCGGTAGCCCCACCGGTCCGCTTCCTCCTTCTGGCTCTGGACGCTCAGCAGACTGTAGCGAAACTCTACAACTCACGACTACTGACGTTACTGTGAGGCCCAATACGTTAGCGGCAGCTGTCTGTTCCTATGATAAACACTGATTATAGAAGTGAAGATGCTGCAGGCTTTTTAGTGTTTTTAACGGTTTAATCACTCGAAACAAGGTTGCTGATAATATCGATATGGAAATAGTCCGTGATAGTAACGTAGCCCGCCGGTAGCCCGCCGGTCTGCTTTCTCCTTCTGGCTCTGGACGCTCAGCAGACTGTAGCGAAACTCTACAACTCACGACTACTGACGTTACTGTGAGGCCCAACACGTTAGCGGCAGCTGTTTGTTCCTATGATAAACACTGATTATTAAAGAGAAGATGCTGCAGACTATTTAGTGGGTTTAATCACTTGAAACAAGGTTGCTGATAATATTGATAGGGAAATAGTCAGTGATCAAAGTAAGAAGTGTTTGTGTGTGTGTGTGAGTAAAATTCAGTTAGTTTTATTGCAGGGAAGCACGTTGAGGGGATGGCTAGAGAATAGTGTGTGTGTGTGTGTGTGTGTGTGTGTAAGCCACATGAGAAGCTGCAGAAACTGACAGCAAAGCACCGTCTGTCTGAGAGAAAACTGTAGGGCAATAATGGCTGTTTAACTACCCAGTTATTTTACTTTACCTTTTTTTGTGTTGATTGAGAGATCCCAAGCAGCAGAAAATGACATATTGTTAGATGAAGTGTGTCCTGAAGCTGTCTTTGACAGTTTCTTGTAGAGAGGAGCAGGATATTGCTGTTCAAGACTTAAGACATAATGTAACTGCATCAAGGCCAATATTTTCCCTTTTACTGCAAATGAATATCGGCTCCAAATATCGGTTATCGGCCTCCTTGACTACTAATAATCGGTATCGGTATCGGCCCTGAAAAAACCATATCGGTCTATCTCTAATGCACACCCACATACACTCAAACACATGACCAGCACACCCACACTGACAGCTAAACCACACACAAACATTCACACAGCAGGAGGGCTTTTCAGGTTCAGGGAAAACAAAAGTTTTAAGAGGGAAACATGGGAGCCATTAAGTGTGAAAACTTTCTGGCTTCAAAGGCCTGTTTCAGGTTGCCTCCTCCAGGCCCAGCTTGTGAAACAGATAACATTGAGTAATGATTAATGCACTTAGCAATCATTTGCAAAAGAACTGGGTGGGTTTTTCAGTTGTTTTCAACCATTTGGTCCCAACATGTATGTGTCTCCAATCAACAATTCTGGCACCTCAGCAGGTGCCAAAATGAACTTGTTGGACTTTTCAATTTGAAAATGCCTCCTCAAACAAGCACTGCACTGCACCATTTCAACTCTGTGCCTTTGTTCTGACAGTTAGGACATTCTGCGGGAAGTGGGGATGCTAAGGGTGGTCCAGCATCCCTGTCTCCAGGTGGCTGAGGGCTATGTCAGACACTTTCTGTAACTTTGCAAAACCATCAGTCCAACATTCACACCTACTTTATGCAGTTATTGGTCAGCCGTGAGGAGGTGAGGTATGCTGGGTTTGAAGCCATCTTATTTGATTTTTTTTACGCAAATTCTACTGTCACTCTTCACTTGAACAAGTGCAACACTATAAATAGCTTCCAGCAGAAACTGAAAATGAGGAACATCCCCATACAGTAATTAATAATTGTCCCACTTCTCTGTGACAGACAACGCTATAATCACCTTTGATTTGTGACATGGTTAGATAACACGTTATATGAACTAGTTCTTTTGAAGTATGACCTAGCCTATTAAGGACTGCAATGTTGGTTGCTTGGTCAGTTGGTCCACCACTGGTCCTGACTACTGGATAATATTTTAGACAAAACTCCTTTATGGATTAATTTGAGTGACTTTGACAAGGCTTTTCAGACTTTTCATCTGATGCAACGTGATTTTATTAAGTAAGACATGTTCCTGGATCAACATCCCACATTGCGTTCCTGGCAGCCTGTTCCCATTAGAAAAAAATGACCATATACTGTCTGTCAACAGGTTATTCTGACCGATATTTAGATGGATGGAGATGGATGTCTTTTAATAAAGTATTGAACGCATGCAGTTAAAGTTAAGTCTCTGGATATTCATCTTATATGCCAAGACAAACGATCATATGAAGTTTTTAAATTCGAAAATTAGATCATTGAAATGAGAACAAAGGGTAAATAAGAGCCCTAATTTTGCTTTGGTCAGCATACTTGAACAGGAGGGGGGCTGAGCACATAGCTCTGGTGATAGGATCCAGCCATTACTTTGTCACTATCAGTGACAAAGTAATGGCCGGATCTCAAAAGTTTCTCAAAAATCACTTGTTTGCCTATTTTGCAGGCATTTTAAATCTGATTTTAAGATTGAGCTAAGCTGGCATGTGGTTTATGATTTTTGGATTCTAAATATTTTGGTATATGATCACTGTAAACCTCACAAGTGAGTGGTCGTTTGTGCTGTGAAATGATGGAATGAGTACGGCTAATTTAAGATGTATGTGCATAGGTACGAGTCTAGATCAGACGGACAGACGGACAGGTTTTTTAGCCTGCTGCCTGCTTTGTGTAGTTGTTAGTAGGTCTTTCAGCCCTAATTCCATCCACCAATCAGCTAGTACTACGCACCTCTCCCTGCTGATTTTGAGTGATTATTGTGACTGCTCTGATCAATAACTATAAATAAATAATGCTCAGTTTGTAATGACAGTTTGAGTTTTGTTAACTGCTAGCCAAATGTGCTCCAGGAACTGTGGATTTTTCAATTTTTCGCTCCCCCTGACCTGCTGGAACAGCACCCTGTCTGCGTTCTGGTATCTTTCGATTTTGCAAGTGTGACTGTCAATCGGAAATGTCTGGGGTCTGTTTGTGAGCAAGTCCAATATCCAGTTGCAGAGTGTGGGTATGACATTTTCCAGCTTCAGCTTCATGAGTGAGACTCTTGAAGACTATTGAGACTATTAAGAGACTATTGAATGCTGAGCTGAGGTAAACAATCTCCAATCCAACACAATACATAAATGTAGGAAATGCTAATGGAAAAAAGTTTTGGCTGATGGTCCTGCAGAAAAACAATGACAAAGGAAACAAAACATGCAATGACAGAAATAATAAATTATTTGAAAAGAGTTTTATATTTAAACCTTGCCTTGGTTTTTCTGAATTCACAGTTTAGTTAACATCAGTTCAAAATCAATTTCCTGAAATTATAAAAGGACATTCATTACTTGTAAACACAAAACTGCCAAAATTGGGACATTGGGGAATTGGGGTACAATGTCAGAACAACATTCAACCACATACACACTCATGGCTGTGGCCTGTGTGACCTCTGTACAGAGAACAGCGCTGATTTGAGACCAGCTGACAGATTACACATTGACCCAGTGCTCAGAAAGATTCTCATAGCCTTTAACTAGAAAACCACAGACTTCATCCAAGTACTCATTAGTAGGTTCTCTACAAAGTTGACTAGCCCAGATGGTTCAGGCTGATTGACTATTGTTTCTAAATTTAGATTAGAGAACAACATGTAACCCTGCCAGCACCCTGTGAGAGTGGCCCAGTACCAAATATGCTTGTTTGTTCCTCTTATCCCCATTCTATCATAACCATAATCCAACCAAGCTGTGGACAAAAAAACAAGGGGACAACCACACAAGATTTATGTTCTGTTGGTGGACCCGAGTGGCTGCATTGTACATTACATGCCCACAAGAAGTACAAAAAGTGTTTGACAGAGTGAACAACATTCTGAGGATTGAGATATTCTTTTCTCTTTGAGAAGACAACAGGGTCATTAAGTTCTTCAGGTAAGGGTTAGGTAACTATCTGTGTTTGTATTGACAGCAGTTTCACAAAGTGTTCCTGAGCCATGTAGTAATCTCCTTGATACAATTATGTGTTCCACAAAGTGTTGAACCTCACTAGGCTTGGGCGATTGGACAAATATATCGCCAATCGCCCATCGGCTGAGTCCATCACGGTTGGTTTCATTTTTGGGCGATTTTTGTCATTTTATTTTGCTTAATTAATGGCCTCCACAGAATTCAACACGGTACATATAGTTCATAATTACTATGTAGAGCACAATTCAAAGTGTGTACGTATTGGAACCGGCAGCTTCACACATGATTTCCGACGAGTCTCTCACAAGACGGGTGAAGCGTGGCTTTTCCAGTGGCAGTTGAGGGGGCCGCCTCTCTCGGTGTTAGCTTGGCTTGCTCTTCAGGATGATGTATTCGCAAATGCTCGTGCAAATTGGTGGTTAGAATCTTTTGCTGGCACCACTCGTTTGCATAGACGGCAAATTACCTGACTTGTGTCTTTGGGCTTGCCGGTTGCGTCAGGTCTAAATCCAAAATAATCCCAAATAGGGGATTTTGTGTTCTTTTTCACAACGAGCTGTTCCTCCATTGCAGTAGCCTGAGACCTCGCCCCCTGTGCCCGCAAAGCACGCTAAACTTTTTTGCTGCATTCATGTGGTGTCGGAAGATCCGAGTTGCCGAGTTGTTTTTCTGACATGAGGTGGCGTTCATGTGAATTATCCCATTCTGAAAGTCATTTTTAGATTTTTTTCGACATCACATGAATGCAACATCCCCCCTCTTTTTTTTTTCTCCGCCACACACAACTGCCGAATATATCTGCAACCGCTGGTTGATGGGCTGACAGTGGTCAGTTGGAAATTTTTAACATATTGCCCAACCCTTAACCTCATCCCATCCTTGCTTTTGATTGCCTGAGCCTTTCAAGGATGCCCCTTTCATAACCAATCATGATACTATCACCTGTTACCAATGAACCTGTTTACCTGTGGAATGTTCCAAACAGGTGTTTTTGGAGCGTTCCACAACTTTCACAGTCTTTTGTTGTTCCTGTCCCAATAAAGTTGATGAGGTAAAACATTAAATATATCGTCTTTGTACTGTTTTCAGTTGAGTATATGTCAAAAAGGATTAGCAGATGATCACATTCTGTTTTATTTGTCACTTACACAGCGTCCCAACATTTTTTAAATCAGGATTGTTTGTCAATGTTGTGTGTTCAGCTCTTCACAGGCATGGTAAATGAACTTGGCTGGCTTAAAATACTACTACTACTACTACTACTACTAATGATAATAATAATAATAATAATAATAATAATAATAACAATATATACTTTTTTGTTATTTTCTGTTATATTTTAATATTCTGTTTTAACAGCTTCAGCTTTGTCACCCTATCTTATACGTGTGTGTGTGTGTGTGTGTGTGTGTGTGTGTGTGTGTGTGTGTGTGTGTGTGTGTGTGCGTGCGTGTGTGTGTGTCATCGGGGCATCATTTTGGTCATGGGAATTACCACAGAAATGATTTTGAGTATTCTGTCTGTGGACAACTTTTTGTCAGCGCAGTCAGCGTCACAACAGTGTGAGATACTGTATCTTGCACTGTGTAGCTGAAATCAAAATGAAGGCCAAGTCCATAGATGGGTGTCATCTCCTCTAATCGCAGCTAGTGTGATCCCATTGCAAGATGGTCTCTGGTTTTAATTTGCAAAATATCTGATCAAAGTCTGCCAGGCTACAAATTATGAATGCCAGCTTGTATGTTTTTGGAGTAACAAAAACACACACATATGGTATACACATACAGAAAAAAAGTAAGACCATGGCAATGATGGCACCTACTGTACTGCACTCTGAGTTCTGCCCACAGAGGAAAAGAAAATTTGTAGTCAACAGTTCTTAAAAAGATGACAATTGGACTGAAATCTACATACCCAAATATCATATTCAGTGCCAAGTATGTCTGATTAAAACCTCCCACATGAAACAGTGGCCTCACTGTGGCCTCAGACACTTGGGAGACTCACCTGTTCCTTGTTATGCATGGAGAAAGAGAGAGGTATTTGTTACACACAGCTTTATTCTTCCTAATCCTCAGTCTTTATAGAGCGAAGAACGCAGACCAATGCAGAGATCATTTTGATATTTGTCGAGAGCAGTGTGTGGATCAAAGCTAGGCTGGCGGCTGTGGGTTGCAGGTGACTAGGGAAAGAAAATATGTTTCATTACAGCATTCCAGAGCCAGGCTGGGAGCATAGAAGCAGAATGAATAGAAGGGATATGGTATGGCCTGTTAAGGTAGATAAAATAAGTAACCTAACTGAAACACAAGTTTAATGATAACATCAAATGGGAAAGTAGCAGCAGTGGAGCATATCATAAAGAAATTACTGAGAATTATGAACTAAATAGGAAAAATATTACAGTATTGATTCAAATGCAAACATAAAGAGAGACATAAACCATAAACATACAGTCGTGGTACTATGTGTATCGATTACACAATATATAGCATATGAAAACTTAAATAAGAAAATTCATATTAATTTACTGAAAAATACATCCTATCCTTTAACTGTGTTGACTCTATGATTTTTCACACTGAAGTCTGTGAAACCTTGATCAAACAGTAATTTACTTAACAAACATCTGTCAACTGAAGAAACTGAGCCAAAACTACATTGGTCTGTTGCAGACATGGTTACTCTTTCCAAGAAAATGCAAATACATTAACATTTAATATTGATATAAAAAGAATCTCAAACAATATGATACCAAAAATCTGTGCTTTCAGTACATACACTTAATGGCTTTGAGAATACACATGTATTATGTTATACTTTTGTAAAAAAAAAAAAAAAATCTGTTATATTTGCTGCCGTTAAAAATAATATGGATCTTCTTTTTTGGAATAATGTTATTACAAATATCCTATTTTATTGTTGTATTTTTTGTACAGTTTGATTGTTACTTCTGCCCAGGAGGTCATGTTTTCGCCCATGTCCGTTTGTCTGGTTTGTCTGTTAGTTGGTTGGTTGGTTTGTCAGCAGGTTTACACAAAAGCTACTGAACATATTTCTATTAAGCTTGGATGGAGGATGGGTCTCGGCCGAGAATAGACCCAATTAACTTTTGGTCTAGATCAGGACAAGGGGCTAGTCCAGGGTTTTTTTTTCTCACTTTCTTTTACATTGCAAGGTACAGATTTTTCCAATATTTATGTTTATTTCTTGGGAATAATGCATGGATCTTGACGAAAACAATGAGGCGTATTTAGGTGGTTGGCATTTATGAATGAGAACCATTTGATGTGGATCCTAATAAATATCTGGATCCAGCAGATTTAAATTTGTTTTATTTGATATTGGATTGAGCTTGATTGAATTTAAAGGGACTGTTGGGCTTTGGCGGAGGTATGTGTTCTACTGAATGCTATTTTAGTTACTGCTGTGTTACACTAACGATACTGTCACCATCTATCCATTATCTGTATCTACTTACCCTGTGCGAGGTCATAGGGGTGGATCACATCCCAGCTCACTACACTACTGTACTGAAACAGTTAGTCTGTCAGAAGGCTGACACATACAGATAGATAAAATCTACAGGCAAATTAGAAACTCCAGTTAAGCTACCTGCATGTCTTTGGACTGGAGACCAGCACAAATGCAGAAACGTTTACTTTCCAAAAGAGACAATGGAAATGACTGCTACCACCACACCCTGACATCCTGAAAAAAGCCCACATACTGTATAATGCCTTAAACATAATGATATAATATAAGAAAAAAGAAAATTGACATGTCTTGTACCTTGTGACGTCTTCTTTCCTCTCTATGATCATACAACTGTGGAACCTTGATGAACATTGTAAAAGCAGGAGAACAATATGTGTGTAGAAAATTGACTGTGGATTTTGACGCCCATCACTTACGAAGGGCTCTTAATGACCAGTATGAACAGGAGAAATGATTATCGCAAGCAAAACCTGTTTCAGTGTACATATGTAGGACTACATTCTGTTTGGGAATCTGACTATTGTTTTAAGACAGACTTGAAAATGTTTTAACCTATCCATGAAAGTATGAATGTCAAAAATGTCAGGAGGCATCTCTTCATGATGTGTACTTTTACTTTTGATATCTGCACATGCTACTGATAATACTTCTATACTTCTACTTCAGTAAAATATTAGAGGCAGGACTTAATTCTAGTTGGACTTACTTACTAGTAATACTTCATAGAAGTATTTACACTGTGGCTTTTCTACTTTTAAATAATCTGAATACTTCCAACAATGAAAAGTGCTGCTACTACTACCACTACTGCCAAACTGTAATACCAGGTCTGTACTACATATTCTATGGTTTGGAATAGCTGCACTGCATCTCTCACATGTAGATGGAGAGGCAGAGGAGGTGAACATGTGCTTTGAGTTTACAGAGCCTTTAGAGTGAGGCCAGTTGGAGCAGAGAAACAAGGCATCCAGAAAGGAGAGGAGTAATGCCAGGATTGGCTTGCCTTTAGGTGTGTGTGAAGGCAGAGATCTGGGACGTTTCATCTCTGTTTCCATCCGTGTGCTGGCAGTGGTGTGTGTGTCCATTTTCTGTCTTCAAGACATAAAGTCCTTCCAATTGTCTAACCACTGCAGAATCCAGTGTAAAACATAGACCAAATAATTAATCCTCATTATTCAAGACGTTCTGCTGTGGCACTGTCAATTCTTGGAAGATGTTATGGAAGATCTATTGTTATGTACTGCCGTGAAGAACATTGCAATCCACATGTGCAATCAAGCAATCAAGATGTTTTTATGGCCAATGTGAACAGATGAAAAAAACAATACATGAAGCTCAGTCTTCTTTCTGCTACAAAAAATAATTTAAAACTGCTTCCTTCACAAACGGGGCACACACAAACAGTTGGGATGTTGTGTAAATGTAAATAAAATAGAATGCAACTAGAGACCATCTTGTAATGGGATCACATCAGCTGCAACACCCATCAACATGTTCATGTTCTGACCCATGACTGTTCGGTGTTGATAGCTACATTACATGGGACCCCACCCATTTTCAAACCCGGCCTTCATTTTTTTTTATTAACTACACAACTGTAAAGTTTCATGACTGTGTCTTACACAGTTGTGATGTTATCTTGCTGGCAACAATCTGTACATAAACTGACAGATATATATAAACACACATATATATAAACACCTGGCAAAGTACTCACAACTGCTTTGTGATTGTACCTGCTACAATATATATGTCCAGGACCACAAATGCCCTACCCCTACTTCAGGCCCCCTTGCTGGGACCACACCCTTCAAACTCCACCTTCATTTTGATATCAACTACACGCCTGTAAAGTTTTGTGACTGTATCTTACAGGGTTGTGATGCTATCAAGTTCATAAAATCTGTCCACAGACAGACAGACAGACAGACAGACAGACAGACAGACAGACGGGCAGTTGGCAAAGTACTCAAAATTGCTTTGGTGATAGTTCGCACTACAATAGGACCAGGACCACATTTTGTCATGATGAGAGACACACAGAGTCACAAGATGAAAACATCAGCAGCTGAAGCTGTTGCCTGTAAACTTAATTTAGTGACAACAGTTTTACGAAGTGTTCCTGAGCCCATGTAGTAATCTTCTTTATACAATCAGGTGTTTGACAAAGTGTTGAACCTCGCCCCATCCTCGATTGTGATCGCCTGAGCATTTCGAGGATGCCAATCATG
Organism: Pagrus major; assembly: GCF_040436345.1. Classification (NCBI taxonomy): domain Eukaryota; kingdom Metazoa; phylum Chordata; class Actinopteri; order Spariformes; family Sparidae; genus Pagrus; species Pagrus major. Next base: position 25,346,395 of record NC_133222.1, on the reverse strand, counting down.
ATACTATCACCTGTTACCAATGAACCTGTTTACCTGTGGAATGTTCTAAACAGGTGTTTTTGGAGTGTTCCACAACTTTCAGTTTTTTGTTGTCCCTGGTTTGAAACATGTTGCTGCCATCAAATTCACAATAAACATATATTTGCAAAACTCTATGAAGGTGATGAGGTCAGAGATTAAATATATTGTCTTTGTGCTGTTTTCAACTGAGTATACAGTATGTCAAAAAGTTACCTATCAGAATCAGAATCAGAATCAGTATTCCTTTATTGTCCCACAATGGGGAAATGTGTTTGCCACAGCAGCCAAAGGACAGAATATTACAAAAATACCCCAAAACAATAACAATAGCCAAAAATTAACAATATAATTAAAAAGGTAAGAAATAGAATAGACTTGTATATACATATAAACATGATATTGTACAAAATTAACAGCAGTGATTTTTTATTTACAATACAAATAATAAATAATAAATATAGGTATTAAGAAAATTGACCAGATAGTATAGTCGTATTGCACAGTGCAGAGTGCAGAGAGAGGTCTATTGGGAGCAGTGCTGATTGTAGACTCTGACAGCAGCAGGAAGGAAGGACCTGCGATACCTCTCCTTCACACACTTAGGGTGTATCAGTCTGTTGCTGAAGGAGCTGACCAGTGCGGTGATAGTGACCTGCAGGGGGTGGGACTCCTTCACCAGCAGCGATGACAGCTTGTCCATCATCCTGCTCTCTCCCACCACCTGCACTGGGTCAAGAGGACATCCCAGGATGGAGCTGGCCTTCTTGATAAGTTTATCAAGACTGCTCTTGCCTGCTGCTGAGATGCTGTTGTTCCAGCAGACTACTCCATAGGAAATGGCTGATGCCACCACAGAGTCATAGAAAGTTGTCAGGAGTGCCCCCTACACTCCAAAGAGTGATGTTGGGTGACAAGGTCTGGCAAATAAGTTGTGTACCAGTTCATGTTGGATGGATGGTTTTTAGGTCAGGGCTATTTGTAGGCTGGTCAAGTTCTTTCACAGCAAATGGGGAAAAACATTTCTTCATGGAACTGGCTTTGGGCATGGGGGATTGTCATCCCCAACACAGACTGGAAGAACACAAAGTTGGAAGAACACTATGTCTAAAATATCACTAAGTACTAAGAATCGACTTATAGGAATATTTCAACATCTAGATAAATGCGCTTATTTGCTTGTGAGAGTAAAATGAGAACGTTAATATCAATCTCATTTCTGTGTGTGAATTAAAGTGCTCCATACACAACACAGAAAAAATTGGGGCATTTTGTGCCTCTTCTTTTGCAAGTGGAAGGGCATGACATGCAACAAAGTTTCGCTATCTTAACCCCGCTGGACTATTTCTTTAATTGGAACTAAGTGCCCAAGCCAGAGCCAGAAAAGCTTTTAATGAAACGTTCACATTTTCCAGAAAATATCCTCTCTGACAACAACCCAATTGCCAGGATAAATGTTGGTTATATTCTGTGTTTTTGCAAACCACAGATATGTCGAAACTTTACATTTATTTACGTGTAACTTTACGTTTCTTTAGGTAAAATTTTATGTTGTGACAATGTGCTAATGCTCTAGATAGATTTAGGTGCAAAAACACTTGGTTAGGGCTAGGAAAAGATCTTGTTTGGCTTAAAATAATTGTTTACAAATAATTGCACAAACATGACTGGAGATGTCCCAACTTCCCATCAAAACAATCTGTTTTTTCTCTCCCCAAACATGGCTAGAAATTGTACCAAGGTCTTCTTGAAAATATTAAGTGGTGTCATGCTTACAAATGTTAAAAAGCAGTCTGCAGTCAGTGACTTGGCAGCCTTCTTGCTTAACTATTATTTTGTTTTATTGACTTAGACTTAGACTTAGACAGACTTTATTGTCATTCAGTGAGCAACAAGTGAACACAGAACGAAATTTCATTTTAGAGGCTCAGCATAGAATTAAAATGAAAGTATATCAAAAAATACCACAATAAGAAAATAAATATCAAAAACAGAAACATACAGAAAGTGCAAATTATTGAAAGTGACATAGTTGAGTTAGGTAGTGCAAATGTTTTGAGGAAACAAGGTATCCAGAATAATATTATTAGTAGTATTTAAAATCAGAGTCTTTCCCTAACCTTAATCAAAGTGTTGAACACCATCCAGCCTGACCACCTTCCTCAGACTTTTGTGCTTCCATCACTGGAAAACATTGACACTGAATGTAATCCCGGGACAAGGATGTTTCATGCAAAACAACTACAGTATATTGAATGTTACAGCAATTTCTAGAAGACAATGTTGCCACATAACAACAAGGCCACAGATTTGCAAAATAAACCATAGCATGTAAACTGTTTTATCTGGTCATTTATAATGAGGACAAAATATTAACAAATTTATAAAGCTGGTTGAGGATTTTCACCAACTTTACCAAAAAAGAAAAGCAACCACATAGTTTTAACAGTTTGTGCTGGTTGATATGTCATGCCAGTTAATACTAAATGCATACAAAACAATACAAACTTCCAATACCTACAGGTGGTTCGAATAAAGACAAGCTTGAGAATCAAAGCCTTTTCTCTGGAATCATCTGACAGACTGACACTGATACTGTTTGGCAGTGTGTGTTTAACATCTAAACTCTCTAATATAAATTTGTCCAAAAATTTTAAATGTCACGCATCACGTGTAGGGAGGGCGGCTGTTTCCACTGAGTAGCAACAATAGTTTTGGCAGCAGTTATGCCAGCTGAAGCTCCAATATGATGGTAAATTGTGAGAATGTCTTGTATGTCATTTAGAGACTGTCTCTCCCTGTTTTGATAGTTGTGGTTTAATAGTGTCACACATTCTAGTCTCAGTGAGGAGCATTTATTCTGCTTCATTTCTCTTCATTTTATCAAAAAATTAAAAAAAATTAAAAATTGCTAACACTTTAGATTACAGCTCACAATTTACAGCGTAAGTACTCTGTAGTTACAGTGTAATCTTTTGTATTAACAGTGTACCTGTACAGTACATACCAATACATGTGTGTAGGTACTGGGGAACAAAATGTGAAAATGACGGGGAACAACTCAGGATTTTATATAGAATTTATTACTGTAGTTATTTTTAACGACTGGATACCTATTCTATTATTACAGGGTATGTCTACTGAGCACTAAGACTTTATACTGTTGTGCTTACATCACACAAGGCACCATAATGTAGTGCTTCATGCAACAGTAACAGGGAGTTTTGGGTTAAATTTGGCTATCAATAATAATTAACGATTATCAGGGATAATTATTAATTATGATTAATAATAAGATCCAATTTACATTAGATCACCTCGGGGCACCACCCTTGAAGAAGGGAAAAGATAGCCAATTCACCAAATCAGTCTCAGAAAAGGTGCTAAACTGTTCGTAACTCTGATTAATAATTAACTTAATAACTACAACCAATATTACCATAACAGCTAGTAATGGTCGAAGGATTTTGGAGTTCTTGACAGAGTAGAGGTTGGCAACATTCACTCTTGTACAATATTAAATAGACAACATGAAGGTTCAAAAATCTTTTATTCAACACAAAGATGAAAACACACTAACTAACATGTACTATATACAGGTGTGTGTGTATGTGTGTGTGTGAGTGTGTGTCTGGCAGAACAAAGAAACAATGGTGGTCACTGATATCACATGTGGTTGTGATATGCTCCAGGCTCAAGGAATGTGTGTGTGTGTGTGTGTGTGTGTGTGTGTGTGTGTGTGTGTGTGTGTGTGTGTGTGTGTGTGTGTGTGTGTGTGTGTGTGTGTGTGACGTGATGCCAGGTTATAGAAGATGGTTAGTTGCATGCAAACACCCTGAGTCTGTGTGAAGCATGGTTCGACTAACGTCAAATTAGCCGTCTAGGAAAGCAAACTACCAATAACCTGACCTGAGATCACAATAACACTCAAACAGTGGACACACATAAATTGAACACATATGCATTACATCAACCAGAGTTTAAAGTCCTGTGCTTAGCCGTGCTATGCTATGCTCTCTAAGCCCAGTTCAACGTTATCAGTCTTTGAAGGAAAGGTGCTGGTGGTTGCAGGAGAACGTTGGGATTCCAATGTTGAATGCTGTTCTTGCTGTGCAAGGACTGATGAAAGTCGGCGGAGGAGGAAACGGTTCGCTCCTTTCCTTTGCAAGGATAGCAGCTCAGTGCTAACTTGCTTGGTGTTCCTCAGATTGTGAGTTAGCTGGCAAGCTTTGTATCGCAGCTGCTAGTGCTAACTGATCAGGAATACTGGCAGGACCTTGTGTCGCTGCAGTGAGGAGAAGTTCTTTGGACCTGCTGCAAATGCAGCTCTCCACAGCTGTTAGGCCCAGAAGAAGAGATCTTGAGGGCAGGCAGCCCTGTGGTGGGGAGATGGAGAGGAGCCCTTGAGGATAAGAAAAGCTTGAGGAGAAGAGAGGAGAAGAGAGAGAACAAAGGAAGGCGCTGGAGTTTTGACTATCTGATCAGAGGGGGGTCTGTCACCCTGACCAATAGTAGCTCAAAGCTGAATTTTGCGCCTAGGTGTGAACAATGGGGAATTCTGGGACACTGAGTTCAGTTCAGAGTCCATTTTGAAATCTGTGGGTCCCAACAATACCTGGATGCTCCTTTATGGAGATGATGATGGCAGAGGCTGCCATGCAAGGTGAACATCCAACTGCTCATCAGGAGCAATTTGGGGTTCAGTATCTTGCTCAAGGATGCTTTGGCATGTAGCCAGGTGAGCCGGGGAATCGAACCAGTCACCTTACGATTACTTGGCAACCCACTCTCTCTCCTGAGCCACAACCACCCATGTTGACAGTTTTGAAGTCATGTGAAAGTCTTCTACCTGGCAGTCGTGTTCGACCAGCAGTACAGCTCCTCAAAGTGCAAGCTTACCTTGTTTCAGGTCTGTGCACGACCTCTGTTCATCCCAGGAGGGGGAATAGAAATGTAGCACAAGACAGAACACTAGATATGATCACAGCTCTTATGTACAGTATACTCTTCTGACAGTAAACTGTGCAGTTATTCATTAAGTTTGTTCTCCATGTGTTGAGGCAAGTCAAATCAAAACAAACTGTTCTCATATTGTTCTCTGTAGTTATAGAGTAAGAGCAAGCAAGTCCCGCCATTTACTTTTAGTATAGAATATGGTATATATGGTAACTACAGGATATGTGAGCTGTAATCTGAAATGCTTTTTGTTGTCCACTTGATACATGTAGTTACATGGTAACTACAGGATATGCACGGTATAATCCAAAGCACAATGTGGTCATTTGTGTTATGGGCATTCTGTACCCTGCAATAATAGCGTAGGAACCAGTCGTAACAGTTTACAATACACAATGTGGGGGGTGAAGGGACAGGGGAAGCGTGGCCAACATACCGGTTTGTTTGGGCTAACATGCTTTTGCTGAACCGCCACAGCAGTGATATAGGTTACGGTTAGGTTTAGGTTAATAAAATTATCAACAGAATGTGAAAAAACATTAAAGACGTGTGTACTGAGTTGCAGATATGTCTACCGAAGTTAGCATGCTAACCAGCTAGCCCCGACCCATCCTGTCTTGTAATACTATTTTGTACCTCAATAGTCGATAGTCTGATAGCCCCTATAGTTTCTGCTGGGAGATGTATGCAGGGGCAAGTTTGCCACTTAGTCTTATAAATTAACAAAATAAACTCACAAAATGGCAAGAAAGGAAATACTTTTATACCTATTTTCCTTACTACACAGAAACAGAAAAATACAACCGTGCACCGTCTGAATTCAAGTTTCTCTTTTACTGAACTAAGATGAGTTTAATTGCCTCGTTAACTCATCGTAAAACACACTTCAATCAAACTGGACGTTAGCTAAGTAAAACTCACCAAAACAGTCTTGGTTTGTCTCCGCAGTCACCTCTGGTTTGGTCCAAATAAATCCTCAGTTCACAGAGTAAGATGTGAAAATATTCTGGCTCTACACGCTGTTTTCACCCACTGCTGATGTCCGACTCTCTCTCTCCTCTGCCACTTCATGCCTCTCCTGTCCCCACCTGCTGTGTCTTCTCGTCCCCGGAGTCATGGTCCTTATCAGGAGTGCTGTAAATCACCTCCATACTGTATCTCCTGTCTTCAAACTGACCTCCATCGGCTCTAGCCCATTTGGTGCCCTAGGCAAGATTAATCCCCCCCCCCCCCCCCCCCATAAAAAAAGAACACCATCATACAACTGAATGACAACATCTGAACCATCTGAACACTCACAACAGTTTTATTTGAACAACAATAATGAACTTTCAAGTCACTCTTTCCAGCATGTGTTTCAACTAATTTACAAATAACAGCACATCAGGCAATAAACACATCTGAAGCATAAATTATGAATAAACATAGTATTGTTCAGTAATGTGACTACAGCTGTAACATGCAATTACATAACTCACCTGCTTCAAGCTGACTTTCAGAGGTGGGTGGTGTGGTTGATGTGGTAGCGCTGCTGCTGCATGACGCCTGACTTGTAGCTGTATTCAAACATAGAGTACATCCATACTGTTAAGTTTGTTGTGTCATTCTACTTCATTTAATAAATTAATTAATAAGGTTTGATATAAATTAGGTACTGTACAATAAACTTCATTTTATTTGCCTAAAACCTAAATTTACTATAATTGCTAACAGGCTTGTACCATTCAGTCACAACAACAACAACAACAATAATGATAATAATAATCATAACAACAACAACAACATAGCAGTGCATAAGAGACCACAAACAATTGGCTAAACTTACATGCTTCAGAGAGTGGTGTGGATGTTGCATCAGAAGGCCCCTCTCCGGCAGCTGTTAGGGGCGTCTGGAAATATTTTTTGAGCGCATCTAGACAGATATAGAGTAGATTCACTTATTACTGTACAAACAAAAAAAAAACTACAGCAGACAGAATAGGACAAACAACTGTTGCAGCTTGCAGCAGTTATTTGCATAAGTGGTGTTTTCAACATAACATTTATAATTACCTTATAATAAAAGATTCACTACTATTTCACAATAAACAACACAGAGTACAATCTGCGGCCTCTACTTTGATTCATGATTCATTTATCCTTCTTAGTAGCTATCAGTGTCAGTGTCTAGCGTACTAAGCCAGCGTTGCTTTATTTCAACCTAGCTAGCAAGCTAATACAAATGAAACGTCTTCACACAAAACGGCATTTAAAAAAAGATGACATAATGTTACCTTTATATTGGGACTTCTTCTCCTCCTCTTTTCTTCTCTTTCGGTATCGCGCACCCGAGGGCTTTGACGGCCGTTTCATCTCGCAAAATAAAAAAACATAACCTGTCTGTCACTTGACGTGACACCTATCTGACCCTCTGAGGTGCGCAGCTAATGACTACACGTCATGTGACTCAGCACCACAAGTGAGAAACATGTAATTGTTTATCTGTTTCTTTATTTTGTTAATATTTATTATTTTCAAGACAGAACACGAAGGGAGGGTGCCAATGGGCATCGAAAATTATTATTGATTTTTTTTTCTCCCTCGAGGGTGAATGGCGGTGCCCCTCCAGCGGATGGCATTCTAGGCGACCGCCTATATCGCCTATGCCTAGAGCCGGCCCTGGCCATCGTTCTCAGAGGCTGTGCTCAGTACCAGTCTGGTGTCCAGCTGTGCTCACTGGAAGGTGACTTAGCGGTTTTGACCTAAGCCCCATTTCCCATCAACTGAGGTCGTGGTCCAGACAGACTCCAGTTGGGGCCACTAGCTAAATGCAGCAGCAACAGCAGCTGAAGACAGCTGAAGCAAAGAGTATAGTGAGCTGAGTTATTTTCTTATTTGGGTTATATTTGTAACATATCAGAAGAATATTTACAAACTATTATTAGCTATCCATTTGGAGTTGGTTTTAGTACAGCCACATTCTAGCACGGATGTAAGCATAGTACCACTTTAAAATGACACATTTACTGTATGTTGTTCTTTAACTCTTCTTTGATAACTGGAGCTAAAGTACAACTGAAGTAATCCAATGCAATTGCAATTTCAATTGGTAACACATAATTCTCTATAATGAGTTTTCTTCTTCTTTTTAAAACTCTTCACACAGTTCTCTTTACCAACACTGTAACAAATTGCTGTAATTTTTACAGTAAAATTTTATGGTAACTTATTGTTCCTTAATTTTACAAAGTTTAACTGTATATCGCAATGCATCATGGGTACAAAATAATTACAGTAGCTGATAGCATTTTTCTACAGTAACACATTGTGAGATTACAGGCAAGTTGTGTTCTGAGTGTAGATGATGTGAATGACAGTTATCAGTTGTCATCGGATTGTATTGCACATGGCAGTTGGAAAAAGGTGCTTGAAGCAGAGGAGGAACATCTGTGTCCATCCACTCCATAATAGGCTAGTTGAACTTAATGGCTTACAAAAGTAAAATGTGTTTACTTAACCTAAGTTGACCTTACTGTATCAGTTTGTATCCCCCCAAATAATGGTTAGAATTTCAAGCAATGCCAGGCAGTTTATTCTCATTAGCTTTAACATTAACACTAGTCATGTGCAATTGCACTGTTGCAACTGAGCTTAGTAATGTTAGACTTGAATTGAATTTACTGAATCTAGTGACTTCCAACCCTACTGCTTTCCAAAACTCCATTGACATATCTCTCATTTTAACAGATACTGTTTAAAACATAACGTAAATCTTAACGTATGTCTTTTGATGACTCATAAAGAAACATTTTTCACTTCACAACAGTAACAGGCCTTCTGCGAAGTTAAAGAAGCTAAAGTAAGACGCTCACTCTCTGGAGAGCGCTGCGTTCATTTACTGCTAATGCAAACCCAACATTTCCTTCAGCTCCAGCTTCACATCAAAAGCATTTCAATGGCGAAACGCAAGTAGACTTTTAATTCAAAGCAGGGTAGTCGCAAGAAAATGCAATGTGGTAAGTGAATGTAGCAAGTACCTTTATCGTTCACTAAAAACTTGTCTACGGCGCAAAACAACAGTCATTTTTAGCATTTGATGACAGCGGACCAGTTTTAAATATGTCAGGGAGTAGATTTATTCTGTCTGTGAAGTAATGGAAGGAGCCATTAGATGAAGAGCTGCAGGTGACAGGCTCTGTAGTGAGTTAACAAACTTGTTTTCCTCATGAACGATTATCACGTTCTCTGTTAGCGTTACAAAATATTGCCAAATGGGCGCAAATCCTCCACCACTATCGGGTCAGTTATTTAAAAGAGTGACGACGAACATGATCTTCAACTGTTTCCTACTTTCAGAGGTGACATACAAATTTGCATAATTATATACCACTCTAATAGGTTTTACTCATCATATGCAACGTCACACTAATGGACCAAACTGCCCTTTTAACTGTGGTGTACCTGATTGTACCCGTGCATTCAGAAATTTTGCAGCCTTCAAGTCTCATCTGTACAGAGATCATAAGGGGAATAAGTCTCTCAGGAGTGCTAATGAGGAACAAATTGGCACAACACTGATTTGTCAGATTGACTTCTGTCAGGTTACATTTACAAATGTGTCCTCTCGAAGACTAATTGTCTTAGGTATTTGTTTATATATTGTATTTTAAAATCTGCTGTAAAGCAAGACAGATGAACATATGGGTTATGTCTATGTGGAAGGGTCATGTGGTTGTGCCTCCACATGGGAACTTTGTGGCGGGAATTGCAGCATTATTTTCAACCTATTACAACTTTAATCTGGTGTACCAGGATCAAGCATCTCGCATGCTGGAATTCTTTCAAAGATAATTCTGTGTTTGAAGTAGAATTCTGGTGGCTCATTTATCTTCCAATTTGTTTTAACTTAAAGTCCACTCCAGCCAGTGTTTCTTGCTGTTAATGTTCTCTCTCAAACAGAGAATGGGGGTGTGGTTAATAGTCATTTGTAATCCATTACATTACAGTCAGACTGCAGTTCTAGCAAGATCAAACATAATTTTTTCTTGTGTATTGAGGAGTAGCAGAGTTTATTCATGGTCAAAATGTAACCTGCACTGGACATTAACCGCACTAGACAACTTCATAGCATAACCTTTCCCTCTGCTCTGAGCCCACTGTTGCTCGCTCACTCGCTCTCTCAACCACACAGACACACCGGTACCCATAGAAAACCTTGGAGGATGACTTGTGACCCTGAGATTCTACATTCTTCATTATTCTATTTTAGCAACACTTTTTAACCTTGAGCACCAAATTATGTTATTTAACAAACAATATTTAGTGAACAGTGTGGTTCATTAACATTGTCAAGAAAATGACCCCCTGAAAACACTTTACTTTAAAGAACTAGCAAAATGATTTGTCTTTGACCTTTAACCATCATTAATTTTAATATGGTTGGGACTATACATCAGGATATTAATGAGACGTGAACAATCCTCCTTTGAATTGGAGATCCCCCTACCAGCCCAATTGCAGCAGCAGCAACTGGAACAACTACCAAATAACATCTTAAACTACAACAAACATGTCAACAATATTTTTAGTAATCCATAACAGAAAACTATCTGGATATTTAGTGTGTTTTTGTTTGTTTGTTTGTTTGTTGTTTGTTTTAATAACAGCTTTATGGTGCCCTTAGACCACTACTTACTTTGGAACAATTTTGTTTGTTACAAAATGGCATTATTACTTTGTACCGGAGCCTCTAGCCAGCCAGTGTGACAGTGTGATATGTAAAAAGGCTTCAGTTTGTATCCAGAGGTTTATTACAAACAAAATAGTTCCAAAATATAAGGAGTGGTCTAGAGCATTGTGAAGAAGCAAATTATGCACAAATGATGATGTACTCTGTTATGAATACTAAAAATGTTATGTTGATGTGATTTGTTTGATGCTATTGTTTTCCATCCAAACTGGGGCTGGTTGGAAAATCTTCAGCCAAAGGAACGGCTGCCTGAGGTTATGTTGGTGCAACTGTATCACTCCTGGTCAGTTACTCACACAATGTTGTGAGAAGAAATACTAGCTATACCCCTACATTTACACCATAGTAGTGACTGGATTGCAGAGCCACTCTTAGTTCAGCTTGCCTGGAAAACAATATAAATAAAATCATAATGAAAAATAATTAACCTAACTTTTGTTATTTCATGGTTTTCATATTGTAAGGGCAAATGATTAACTTATTTTGCCCGAACTGATGGATTTTGCTCTCTTTTGGAAAGAACAGTTTTTTCATAAAATCTTTTTTGATGTGATTTCAGATGTCGTTCCACTTGGTTCCACTCGTTGGAATCAACCCAACGAGTGGAACCAAGACAGTAAATGTGGTCAGCCAAAGAAGTGGGAAGGTGCTTGAAAAGAGGAATAACTCATCCAACCCTCATGTCTCCTCTCTTCTTAGGCGGCTGATGGACTTTGAGTGTAATTAATTTACAAAAGATGAGGACTCTTCTTCTCCCCACCATGTGAATGAAAATTGTTCTTAATCTTTTAACAATATTAACACCTTTTGCGCATATCTTAAGATTTAGGAATACACTAAAAATACTTTCTACAGTTCTGAAGGTTACAGTTGAAAGTTAAATTACTCTAACATTAAAGGATAAAAGTAAGTTACAATGCGTTCAACTCAACTCCAGTAAAAACTAGAATGCTGGGTGCTGAATCTTCAATGAAGTGAAAAATCCCAAAAAAGAGACAAGGACAGCACTCACAGTCGAATACTTATTATTGCCACACGGACGTTTCGGACAAGACGCCCTTCTTCAGTGTGTAACCCAGCCAGATTACACGCTGGAAAAGGACATCTTGTGTGGCAATAATACAAATATTCGAGTGAGTGCTGTCCTTGTTTCTCTTTTTGGATATAACATTAAAGGGAAAGTTCCGATTTTTTGAAATGGCAGTATGTGGTACTTATCTATAGTTAGTGTATTACCTATAGTTGATGGTGGTCGGCACACCCTGAGTTTGGAGAAACAGCAGGCGTGCTGGTATAGGAAGCTTAAGAATGTACTGCTTTGGACGAGGTCACTAGCAAAACATATTTTAACAAACTAAAAGAAGGCCTACCTAAAAAGTAATTATCACTTTAGGTGTTTGCTAGATTTCAAATATTTTAATTGCTTTGCAATTTATATCCATTTTGCTCTCTCCACAGCCACTAGACTCCTCTGACAAAAGCAGATGCAACAGATCATAACACAGCCTTTTGCCAATTCGGGTAGTGCCCCATCTCTGCTCTGCTTAATGTCTGTCTGGACTCTTCTCCCACAGTGAAACACACAGGCAGCAGAGAGGACAGGAAAAGGGCATTAGAAAGCAGGACTGTAAATGATGGCAAAACTCAGTAAAGTCTCTCACACTGACCACAAAATGAAACAAGTGCAAATATTTTAGGTAAATAAGATAAAATATTAACTTTCTCTCTTTCAATTCGGGCATGCGGTCCCGTTGGGGGGTCAGGCGGCATGTGTATAAATGTGAACTGCATAGAATCGGATATATCTGAAACTGGCCGGTCACTGGTTATGGCCAGTCATGCTGAACAGCAGCCAATTCTGGTCTTATTCTTAACTTGCATAACCTGATAGCTTCTGCTCCCTTTTGGAAAGCACCTGAGAGCACTGTTTTTCATTAATTTTTTTATGATGTGATTTCAGATGTTTCTGTGGAATCCACCCAACCAGTGGAAAGAGATGGCAAAGGTGGTCAGCCAAAGAAGTGGTAAGGTGCGTGAAACAACAGCTTAGCCAATCCCCACGTCTAGTTTCTCAGGCGATTGATGGACTTTGAATGGCTTTGAGCATATGTACAGATAATAACTTTTCTCTACCCCACTGTGTACAGAAATTGTTCTTAATGTAACAGTTTTAAAAGTTAAACTTAAAAGTTAAATAATTCTAACATTAAAGGGTTAGTTCAGATGTTTTTAAGTGTGGTACTTATCCATAGTCATCCATAGTTTACCTACAGTAGATGGTGTTCAGCATGCCCACAGTTTAGAGAAGTCAAGCTATGCAATGCCATCTACTCTATGTAATACTCTGACTATGGATAAATATCTCATACAACCCCAGCTCAAAAAATCCAAACTAACCCTTTAATCTTTGTTCTTAGTAGATTTCTACCTCAGGTCCTGATTTCAGGTTAGGCATTAGAGCCCGTATTGTCAGTTTTAATATTGTTTGTTCTTAATAAATGTTTACCTCAGGTCCAGATTTCAGATAGGTCTATTGAGTCTATATGGTAAGTTTCAGTAATGCGTGTTCTCACTAGATTTCTACCTCTTGTCCTGATGTTAGATTGGGCCTTTAGGGCTGTATGGCTGGTTTCAAAATGATTGACTTTGTTGCAACTCTGTATAATGTCAATTCCATTGAGTGGTTGACATCAGGGAATGTTTGATGCAGTGTGATTATTGTGAAATATTCAAGTTAAAGTCATCTTTCCTATTATTAAGTTCCTCAAAAAGTTTTAATACATTTTGTTTGCTGATGCTCTGACTGTTTTTTGTTGGGTTTTTTTGTGAACAGGTTAAGGTATTCGCATGTGATGTTGATTCATTTTTTATTAATAGCAAACATAGTCTCATTCAACACACTCAACAATAATTTACATAAATTTTAAAGCGGTTAATATAAAAACCATCGTCTAAAAAGACGGTTAGCAAGGCTTCAGCTATATCGGCGGCGCAATCTAAGTGAGCCTGATGTCATCGTTAACTACATAGCTGACCAGCTACGAGGTCCCGGGCGTCTCCATAATCTCAGGCCTATCATATCACAGTCATTATCTCGAGATCTCGAATTAATTATATCTTTATCTCGGGAAAACAAAGTTTCGTTATCTCAAGATCTCGAGAAAATTATCCCATTATCCCTCAGGAAAACGGCAGTTGTTATTTCGAGATAATAACTCGAGATCTCGAGAAAACAAATGAAATTAACTCGTTATCACGGGAAAACAGAGGAAATAAAATGTATGAATGCATGGCCCTTTAGGGCTTCGGTATAAAAGGTATCCTGTAATATACTGTAATTGTATTTACAGTAATTACCTGAAATTTTACAATACTTTATTGGCAACTTTTCTTGCACATCTAAAATGCAAAATTGGAACCAAAACACTTCATATACATATCATGATCAATGCTGACAACAATTTCTCGCCTGATAATAACACTTTCTCATAAACAGTTGGTACTGCACTTAGTGTCCCTATTGTCTCAGTAGTATCTTTTAATTTTTTGATTCATTTAGCATAAACCAAGAATTCTTCACAACAAAATAAGGTAACCTCTTCATTGCATGGATTTTGCTGTCTTACAATATATACCAAAGAAATGTATTAGAAGCTGAAACATACTTCAGTATGCTTCTTTTTGTGCCACTTTTGCACAGAGAAAGCGTACAAAATGAAACATAGTCATTTTAGTAATCCAATAGAAAACTATACATATTTACAATACACACTTGCATAGGATAGCAACAGACATAGAAATCGTCAAAACACCTTTAATGGAAAGGTGTGCAGTATGATAAACAATATAGTTGATTTAAATAGAGTTGGAACAAGTTATGAACCTTATCAGGCAATAAGCCATACCTTCAGTGATTCTTCTTCTATAAATCTGTTGGTTTGATTAAAGCAGTGTATTTTTGGCTTACTGAAAATACTACTTTTTCTTTAATTGTGATGCTATTCTTTGGTTGGATATTGTTGCTCACAGATAGATCTAACTCCCTGGTCAAACACCCCATGTAAGCAAAAATATAAACTGAAATGATAAAACTAGTTTTTTTCACTCAGGACCCCTCTACAAGAAAGAGCTTATCTTATTATTACCTAATAATACCTGCATTGTTAGGTAATAATGCAGGTATTGCCTTAAATGAAGGCCCCTATCATTTCTGTTTATAATGTGCTTTGGTGGTGAATACTGCATTAGCAAACAAATGTGCTATGAATTAAATAACCACAAACTAATTGCCACACAGAGAACAACTGCACTGGGGCTTTGCCATTCTTGTCCCTTGTCTTAAACAGGAACTAACTGGTCTATATAAAGTAGTTAAAGTTAAACAATATAAAGTATGGTGTTTTTTTGTATCTGTAATCTTCAAGACATTTACTTTTTCCTTTATCTTATTTCTTTTGTTTTATAAAAAAAATTTCAGTCCAGAGAGAACACAAATTTGATAGACAGCATCAGAAACTTTCACATATGTAAATGATAAACTGGGAAAATGTAAACCAATTGAAAATTGAAATGCTCATAATCCATTAAGGATTAAATCAGAGATTTGAATCCCTAACTCCAATTTAATTTTAAATTTCAGTTGCAATGAAGAGCTTGTAAGCTTTTGGCAGTTAGATTAGTTATTATATAGCCTGTATTAAATAATCATAGATTGTGTTTCTAAAGTTTAAAAAACAAATAATTGTTGAAAGCTTCACATAGAATATTTGGAGATACATTACTAAGTGGAGAAGACATCAGACAAATAATTGTTTCTCTTTCAGCAACTCCGGTTGTCAACTGATGCTCTTATAGACATATAGACCTATACACAAGTCATCATTGTTTTTTTCATGCTACGCCAGCGATAAATGCATCTTCACTATGAGGACAGGATTTTAGAGATAGCCTACTACATGCTGTCACTGCACCATGATGTCTCTGGTCATGGAACAGCTCCAACAGCTCCTTAAACAAGTCTATTTTCTGGGCCTACATGTTAAAAACACGTCCATACCAGCACGGAGGTAAGTCAAATGCTACTAATGTTTTCTCTGGGTAAATATACACGTCTGCTTTTGTAACCTATGCAAGAAATGTGCCTGTAACTCTGGTGAGGGATTACATAGAAAGAGAACTGTACTTACAGTGTAAGTGTTCTAATTGTTTAATTCTGTCTCGCAGGGGCTTTGTAGGCAACTGTAGCCTATGGTTGTGTACAGTTCAGACTGAATTGATGTATTAGTTGTTTTAGGGTTAGTGCATTCATAAAAAGCAGCAACAGTAATTGGAAACAGGATTTCTAATTGTTTTGATAAAGTGACATTATAATAGAGGCGCAATGATCAGCTTCTTCATTAATTGTTTGCTAGAGATTTAAAATGTAAGCTAGTTTTCCAGTATTTATTTCGGCTATCTAAAGAATCTGACTCCATTGTGTCTCTTCATTTCTGAGACCGAATCTATGCGCTAAACAATCAATAACTAAAGTATGTTAATTGGCGATTCACTTTGCTGAATTGTGTGCAGGTTCATTTTAAAAGGAGCTAGCCTTTTGAAACCTTGCCTCAGAACTGCGCTGTAAACGACAGAAAGCAACAGCCCAACGTTTAGTCTGCTCTCTTTGAGTCTACATCAGAACATTAACACAAACTACTCATAAAAAATGCTGCCTCGTGTCGGATGACGTCACTCCACGTCCGCCTGCCCTTTCTCTCCGTGCGCGAGCTCGACAGTCCAAAGTATAAAGTAGCGCGAGCGCCTTATCTGGGGGGGAAAGTATAGTCCAAAGAGAGGGACACACACAGAGGCGCACACACACTCGTGCATATACATATTGGGCCGCTGAACGGAACACAGGCCCAGTTGTGTACATGTACACACGGAGAATTGGACATCTTTACAACTTAATTAAGGAGTAAATACCCGAAAATGGAGTGGGAGTTATGGATTTAAAGCGTAGAGGACTTGAAATGGGCGGTCTGCTGCTGCTGTTTCTGCTGCGGAGTTGTCTGCTGTCGGCGGTTGACGGTACGTTGACTTTTTGTTCACAACCTGGATCCTTAGGGAACAAGGAGTTAGGAGCCACCGGGACGCAATATGATAATAAGCTAGTAGTTAATATGCTGTGGTCCAGTGGTGTCTGAGCACTTCACTCACCCACATTCACACGAACTAGAAGGCTAGCTGTGATTCCTTGTCTTAAAGTTTGGGTTTTTATGTCTCAAGGGCACAACACCACTACTGTTGAAATGGAAGTGTCGAAACTTTGCATTGGTACGTGCGACACACTGGGAGGAAAGCCAGTGTAATAACTAAGCTCTCCATGCTTCGCTCAGCCGGTGTAGTTTAGGAGTTTGTGTCGGAGCAGGAATGAAGTTTGAAGGCAGCCTGGGCTATTTTCTCGGGCCTCGGCAGCTCCAGCCATTCCTGCTTGGTGTCGGGTGTCAAGCAGACTTTATGCTTTCTTAGTGAAAAAGAAGCCGGGTTGTGTATGTAGGAAACTGAACGCTGCTGGTCACGTTTAAGATTTTGCCCTCAGTCAGGATCAATGCCTTTGTAAGCCTTACTTTCTCCACTGGCTGATTTGCGGTCTTACTATTTCATGTGAAGCTGCCCAGTCAGAGGCGGAGCTTAGCTTTCTCTCATATGGATGTAAGGCATTAACTTACATCAGTCCTTAAGGCTAGCCTGTTTTTGTCTCCTCGCATGTTGAAACTAAAGCTTCATATTTCATAGTTCAATAGCCCATGTAGCTATAACCCACCTCTACAACTAACTCTCTCAGTGGTCCATTAACGTCAAAGATCTGCTGCTGAGAAGCCTAACATTTTCATAAAAACCATCTTTGCTTTGCTTTGAACTTTACCAGCCATTTCCTAATATGACTTTCAGTATCAGTAAGATACTAGTTATCCTAGTGGTGCACACCACTAGTTTCATAGGAAAAGGATGGGAAACAATGAGTTTATCCTCCACAGACCTGCCCTGTCCACTCTTGATATATTTTATAGAAAAGAATTTGCTGAGTCTGCATCCTTATTATGTCTTTGTGAAACCTGTTAAACGTGACTGTGTGTAGAGTCCTATGGGACTCAGCACTCAAATCATTAGTAACTAAAGTGTTTTAATGTGTACTTGCTAAATTCTTAAGAAATCTGATGATTGGAATGATTAAAAGGTAATAATGATGTTAAAAAACTTGACTTTGTTAATAAGGTGTCTAGCTGAGACAAAAGAACAAAGGAAATGTATCCACGGGGTCTGTGCCTATTGACAGGGATACTGTAGCAAACAAACAAACAAACAAACAAACAAACACAAACTATCTATCTATCTATCTATCTATCTATCTATCTATCTATCTAAACTTTACTTGGGTTTTCACTGGATTTTCATTGAGACAAAGCTGGTGAAGGCTGGAGAACTTGCATGCCATGTGTGGCATCGACATTTTGTGCACACACCTTTATATCGGCAAATGTAAAAATCACAACAGACAAACATGTTCATGGGGATTTAAATATTATACCAAGATGGAACAAAAAGATTAAAAACAATTACCATACATTACCATGATCTTACAGAATGTTTACCGTCACTCAAAAAATAAATGTATGCATTTTTGTCAGTATATTCTACAAAGGCAGTGGCCAATAATTCAAAGGGATTTTGCCATTGAGTTCGATCCTGTTTACTCAACGTAACATTTACCTACATTCTACCATGTCCCTAATGATTCTTACTAAAGGAAGGTCAAGGGTCAACACCAGAAATTATTGACAAAAGCATCGTAACCAATTTGGATAACTATACAATCCCAATAATGAACTCTTTACAATTCCTCCCCCCCTTTTAGAACACTGGGAACTGTATGCTTACATTAATCATAAGAAAATCCTGTATTGATCCCCAGAGGGGACATTCAGTTACTACAGCAGCAACATGGCCAGAATAAGTACAACTGAATATAGGGAAGTGAAAAATAAAAAACAGTTGTAAGAGTACTTTACTAGAGGTCGACCGATTAATCAGTTTGGCCGATTAATTGGCACCGATAGGAACTTTTACAAACTATTGTTATTGGCTGAACTTGTATATATAGTTAGATAGTTGCAGATGGCTGCGCAGCCTACACTGACCACGCTGGGGAGTACGTACCCATTTTGCATGGAGGATACGTCCTGATATCATTTATATTTAAATGAAAGTTAACTTTATATAAGACAGCTTTATTCATACATTACTTAACATTATGAGTATTGGTTATAGTATGGATGGAATTATTATACATTAGACTGCTGACTGATTAACTGCTAATGTAACTCTGCCGAAAACACATTGGGTGTGTCTGAAATCATTCACTCATTCCCTACTCCCTAGTTACTACATAGGGAGTCCAACATAGTGGACTATATAGGGAGCTCATCGGCAGAAAGAAAAAAGCACTTTCGGACACTACTCAGGCGCCATTAATTCACTGCTGTCACACAGTTGAAACGTCATACATCAACGCCGGTTGTGGACTATCCATAATAAATACTTAAATATATATTATAATGAGTATTTAAAAAGTATACCATTAATATTGAGTCAAAACACAAGCATTTTAATGTACATCCGGATTATATATATATATATATATATATATATATATATATATATATATATATATATACCATATATATGTATGTGTATACACACAATTTTCCTGCCACATCCTTTGTCTCTTTTATTTCTTTTATCCTTTACCGTGCGATCAAAGAGCTATAGTTAGACCCCATTTACCTCGCAACTGCACACAAGTCTCAGAGCAATGCATGATGGTAAATATTGCTTGGTTAGTGACCATTGGTTGTACACTACTTTTCGCGATGCATTGTGGGATACTTTGAGTCCACTATATAGGGTATAATAATTCCCACTGGACATTCGGACAGCACTACAAAATGGCGTACTCACTATGTAGTGCACTATATAGGGAGTAGTGAGTGATTTCGGACACAGCCAGTGTCTCTGTTTTGCTAGCAGCTGTATATTGACTCCTGATAATCTAAAGTAAACAAATTGACACAGACTTTGGTAACTGCTGTACATTAATGTTAGATATGCAGCAGCCATACATACTTATTGTCAGGTTTTCCCATTCATTTTAATGAGGGCTTTCCGTTTTGGTTGCGGTGGTGCTGGGCGCAGGGGGCTCTGCAAAACTACACAGCCGGCTGTGACGAAGAAGTTGAGTCCGACACGATCTGGTGTT
Organism: Pagrus major; assembly: GCF_040436345.1. NCBI lineage: Eukaryota > Metazoa > Chordata > Actinopteri > Spariformes > Sparidae > Pagrus > Pagrus major. Next base: position 25,326,395 of record NC_133222.1, on the reverse strand, counting down.
CAATCACATAAATGGACGTCCTCCAGCAATTGGCCGCAAGATGCCCACAGGAAGAATAAAGCCTTGTTTACCATGTAGCTTTTGAGAGGATGATCCAGGTCGGGGGTTAAAAGCTGTTCTTCTTCCCTTTTTCTGTCTAATGGGGGTGGCCAAACGGCTTTTTGGAGCAATACCACCAACTTCCGGATTGGGGGCGGGCGAGAGATCCAAAGTTGATGTCAAACCACGGTCCGGCTTATGTTAATTAAATCACGCTCCCACATAGTCGCACAATGCTGTGGTGTTTCACTGCACCACTGGATTTGGTGTGAATGCAGCCTAAGAGAGACTAACATACAGCAGAGATATTTTTTTCATAAAGTAATTCTCCACTCCATGAAATACCTTCTGTGCATTACTCTGGCGATAGGGTTAGAAAATATGGGCAACATTAAATCTTTGCGGTCCTGGGGTAAGGGAAACATTGGAACTGCTGATTTTACAGCAAAGCTGACAAGTGTGGCATTGAAGTCATATCTCTTGCATAGTCTTGCATAGCCAGACCTCTCTCATCCGACCCGTTTTCAGTTTATTCTCCCCACAGGTTATCTAGTCTCAAATATATAACGCAACATCATCACTTAGTCAACGATAGGGATAGGGCACTGAAGGCAGCCAGGCAGGCAGGAACAGGAACCATTCTGTTAATGTTACGTGACTTCATGCACAGACATTAATGGTTTGTAAGAGTGCCATTTAACAATGTAATGGGATACGCAACAGTAATCCTGGCAAGTTCAGCCACAGAACAGCCCATCGTCCATTGTAAATCTAAAGTTACACCATTTTACTTTAGTTACAAAGCCCAAATTTCACTGTAACTTATCACTGAGAGGGTGGTAGGGACTGGGGGAGAGAGAGAGAGGTCCCTAATGTTCAGTTCAGCAGTTCTAATAAGATTGTCCAATTTCGACAGTGTTACATTAAAAAATAAAAAATAAAAACATTTTAAATATGAATATAGCTGACTATGTTGTACCTGTCTAGCTTTCACCAAAAAAAAATCGGCATTTTTATTATATATATAATTTTTTTTAATACCGGCCGATTAATCGGCTATTGGCCTTTTCCTTCTCCCAACTATAGTTATTATATCGGCCTTTAAAAATCCACTATCGGTCGACCTCTAGTCTATACAAACTAAGACACAAATGAAAAAAGAAAAGCAATTCAGGACAACATGACAGGGTCAAGAGACAGTGATGTGATTAATAGCAGCAGAGTCAGCATGACAAGTATATGTAAACAGTTTGCACCACAATAATATAAAAGATTAGGTAGCAAGACTTAGTTTAGGGGTGATGTGGCAAAAAATATTTAATTATCTATGTAATCCATGATCTAAATTGTCTCTTTTCTCAATTTTGAAATGCCCAGTAGACTAGAAACAGCTAAAACTATGAATGTCTCCGTTTGCATTATTAAAACATAATATCTTATAAAAGTTAGCACAGTTTGGATTTTGCTTAGCCATACTGTGATCTCACATTTCGAGTATTGAACAGCTCTATATGGGATGTAAAGTATATAGTATAGTCCAGTAATGTAATATATTATATTAAATGTAATTTGGTATAGTATAATATCTAATAGTATAGTATAGTATCATGTAAAACATAATATGTATAATATATAACAACATAAATAAAAGTATACATCAGCCAACAGTCCAACAGTCAATGGAGAGGGGAAAGATTGTGAGAGTCACTGTGGAAATTTTGTGCCTTTGTGTCAGAGTGATGCCAGTCTGCGGTTTCCATTGCTGTTGTACACTCTGATAGCAGTGGGTACAGATCAGCACCTAGATGGGATGATCTAGTTGCTCAAAGAGCTTCATGGCTGCCACAGGTCATCATGGAGAGGGTGAGACAGGTGTGCCTGGCTCTTATTGGTCCTGAGAAAAGACTAATGATGTCCTAATGCTGCATTCCAGATACATGGGAGACCACTCGCCCGAGTTGCAAAGTGGGAAATCTCGCAGCTGTCTCGCGACATTTCACCGAGGCACGCCCCCTTTTGGTCGGAATATCCACTGTCCGACTCGGTGCTCCTGAGATTACACCGAGTAGAGCGAGGATAGACAAACAACTAGACAAACAAAGATGGCTGCTCTCGTAACTGATGTATTTTCTTTGTATTTGTACCAAGTTGGTTGTTTTAATGTCGATTTTAAATGCTCTTACACACTTGATTACATTGCTGCTTTAATCCAGTCACCAATTTATGCATTGCACGGTCTTGCTGTGCGTGCAATACAATGTAAAGTTTTGTTTTTGAGCTGTTTGCTAAAGAGGCTAATGTAGCTAACAATAACAATAACAATGACTAGCCTGCTACTGCCCTGATGGCGTCCTTGTTCTTCCGACTCGTCGTGTAGCGATGACAAACGGAAACGCTATTTGTGCTACAAGCCAGGAAATGACGTCACGTTCTCGCATAAGAGCAACTCGGGTAAGTGGTCTCCTATGTAACTGGAATGCAGCATAAGTTTGGCACTAAGGTGACCACATGTACGCACACTTCACACCCACTAGCCAAAATCACCAAAGTAGTGTCAGCACACTGCCAGGCAAACATCACAGTTTTCTGTGTGTGTGTGTTTGTGTCTGTGTGTTATAGACTCTAAGATCACTCAATAAATGGTAGTGTTTTTCATAAATCATACTCGGACCGGGTCTGCACTACGCTGTCTTATCTTTAAAACCCTGTTTTGGTGTGAAATAACACACTAGCGTTTCCACGGTAAATCACCTGAACGAAAGAAAAACAGCTAAATGTCTTCAAAGAGCGGGACAGACAGCAAGGCTCATCAAATAATTATATTATAAATTCAACATTGTCTAAAAAAATCCAGATAAATACAGGTTGATAATAACAGCTGTGCTGTGTAATTGGCTATATTGACATTTAAAATGAGTGATGATTAGAAAAAAGGTAGACATGACAAAGTTGTCTCAACAGCTGGTTACTCTGCTGATGGATTGCCTTCTACTCCTCTATTCATTGTCCTCCTGCTCTCTGTCATCACTTTTATTAATGCAGCCCAAATCACTGTATCGATGTTTACATAATTTTCTGTTCCTGTAGTCAGATATTGAGTATATAGTTATATGATTGCATTGTATACATACTAAATGTCTTTTCCAAGCTGATGTCTTATCTTTGAAAAAGCTCAATTTTGGATGGAGAAAAATGAATCTGGATGGAGAGGTGAAATAAAGAGAAAAAATGTGTTTGCAAATTAAACCAGATTGATGTGGATGTACTTTTAGTTGGCTCCCTTAAAAATTACGTTTAATGCATCAGAGGTGTGAGTTTGACAAATAGTTGGGTCATAGCAAGTCACAGCATCTAGTCCGGGCTAGCCTCTGTTCTACTAACTTCTCTTACTTAACAATTGTCATTCAGCATTTCTTTCCATATTCTAAGAGTGCTTTCACACCTAACCTGTTTAGTTCGGTAAAATGGACCCTGGTGCATTTTACTGGTTAGTGCTGGTGAAGACCAATCAACCAGACTGAGATCACTTGAAATGGTGGGCCTCAGTCCGCTTCCACTCTGGTGCAGTATGTGTTATGAAAGCAAGAGAACCACCCACAGGATTTTTGATACAAGATACACACTGCACGGCCCCAATAAAAAAAGTCACACACTCTAATATTTTGTTGGACCGCTTTTAGCTTTGATTACAGCACGCATCTGTGTGGCATCTTTTTGATAAGCGTATTCAATGCCACAACATTTATTTCTGTCCAGAGTTACATTAATTTTTCGCCAAGATCTTGTATTGATGATGAGAGAGTCAGGCCACTGCGTCAAGTCTTCTCCAGCACCCCAAAAATTCTCAATGGGGTTAAGGTCTGGACTCTGTGGTGGCCAAGTGTGAAAATGATGTTTGAGCCAGATGAATCGTGGCGTTGTCATCTTGGAATATGCCTGTGTCATCAGGGAAGAAAAAATCCACTGATGGAAAAACCTGGTCATTCAGTATATTCAGGTGACATCATTTTTTGGGCATATAACGTTGCTGAACCTGGACCTGACCAACTGAAGCAATCCCAGATAATAACACTGCCCCCACAGGCTTGTACGGTGGGCACTAGGCATGATGGGTGCAGCACATCATCCGCCTCTCTTCTTACCCTGATGTGCCCATCACTCTGGAACAGGGTAAATCTGGACTCATCAGACCACACAACCTTTTTCCATCACTCCAGAGTCCAATCTTTATGCTTCCTAACAAGTTGAAGCCTTTTTTTCCGATTAGCCTCACTGATAAGTGTTTTTTTCTTATGGCTACACAGCTGTTTAGTCCCAATCCAATGAGTTCTCTTTGCATTGTGCATGTGGAAATGCCCTTCCTATCACTATTAAACATAGCTGTGAGTTCTACTGTTCATTTTTTACAATTTGATTTCACCAAAAGTGATCTCCGATCATGATCGCTCAAGATTTTTTTCTTCAAAGATGATGGTTCATCACTATCCTTCCAGGTTTTAATAATGCGTTGGACAGTTCTAAACCCAATTTTAGTAGTTTCAGCAATCTCCTTAGATCTTTTCTTTGCTTCGTCTTTCGGCAAACTGATTAGTGGCGGTTCCCAACACGTCACATAGATGGACGAGTGACACTCCAACACCGCCGGATCCAATGTGAATCCAGCTACCCTGGAATGCTTTCGCTTCAAGTGCTTGAGCATGGCAGAAGTACTGCTTACATCCTACATTGATGCTCGTTATGCAATAGATGTGTGGAAATTTCTCGATTATAAGATGCATCGTGATGCAGACATGGAAGATTCTACATCAATGCAGAGACAGAGCATAATCAAGAGTCTGCAGCTTATGTTGCTTGTTGATTGTCCGGCCTCAGCCGGACGTTGCTCCCATGCTTTAAATTGTTGGCGGACATTTGGCTAATGTTACTTTTGTAGGAGGTAAATCTGAGGAAGTCAGAGATCATCTGCAAGTGATAAAAAAACTCACCGAGTATTTTTTAAAACGGACATCTCGGGGCACATGTCGGATTTTATGAACTTGCAGGGAAGCACGAACTGGACCAGACCCACGCTGAGCGTGACTTCTGCCTCACAACAATTATCAAACACGTTAGCCATTTCCATCGGAGGCTAACATCTGCAGCCATACATATTAACTGAGATCTGAGGAGGCGCTGTCAACTTTGCCGTCCAACTCTGAGAGAGGTGTGTGCAGCAGAGTCAATAAATGCCTTATCTTAAAGCTGCTATATGAAAACAATATCATTGTAGATTACAACAAACGCGTAAGGCACTGCAGATGGATGAATGTTTTGTTTATGTCATGTTTATGTAGTGAAAAGATGCAGCTTTTATTTTGTAGACTGCCGTAGTCTGATTGTCTGAAGGGCTTTCTGAACAAAAGGGGAATTTAAATGATGAAAAAGTAGCTATGTGCAGTAATACAGATCATTGAGGATGCCATACACTGAGATGCATTGCAACAGCTGTATTGTAATAGAATCATGAGGCCAGTGAAGAGTCACACCTCTATTACACAAATCGAATTATTTACATAATCGATTCCCAGCTCTTCTGACTGTGAATAGAAAAAATCATCTTTTGAGCCTGGGCTAGTCTATTTGGGTGGGCCACTCAAAAAATGTCTTTGCCCTGGGAACCCTAGGTATTTTGTCTTTCCACTGTTGAGACCAACCAATAGGTGACTTCCACACTCCTTGTCATTGGCCTGCTCTATATAGACCTGTGCATTCACTGCATTCAGGCTTCGTACACTGAGCCCGTTCTTTTGTTTGGTTGGAGGCACAATCGACACTCAACAAAACAGGACAAGAGCCAGCGGAGGCTGACAGAGAACACAACAACAGCCCCTGATACTTTTCATCACACAACTTTTATTTATTAATGAGAAAATCCAATATTTTTATGAAATGGAACAAACAACCATCATGACATAAATTGATACATGTATTAGAGTTTCTCTTATTCTCACACCTTTTATTGAGTGTTCAACCGCTATTTCAACTTTGCGAATAAAATACAGTTTAAAATTGAGGAAATTGTGATTGCATTAGGAAATAATATGATTGTTTAGTATCAAAAAAGTATTGAGGTCTGATGAAAGCCATTGAATTAGTTGTTAGGCCCCTGGTTGCAGGGAAAGGAAAAGAGTTGGCCAGAAGGGAAATGTGAGGGGCTTCAGGTTAGGAGAAGAGATTTGGTGACAGTGCTGAGGAGGAATGCGAGGAAGAGATTGATATCTTTTCCTGTTTGTGTTGCTCTGGTGTGAAACGCAAGGAGGTTCCGTGGTCTTTGGATTACATACACGCCTGATGATGGGTAGATAGGGAGAGAGGAAATATGTAAGAAAGAGAGGAAAAAGAAAGGGATGAGAGAAAAAATGGTGAGAGGAGAGAGAAAGGAAAGGAAAAGAGGTTAAGGGAAGAAGTGGGGAGGACACAGACAGAAGGAAAGGGGGAGGGAGGGAGAAAAAGGAGAGAAGAAGCAAAGGTGGGAGAAACAAAGGAAGTCTGTGGCGGTCTACCTTGATTTCTCTGGGGTCACACACACACAGTCTGTATAAATATGCTCCCTGCGCTCGTCACACACATTTTTCTTGTCCCAACTGGGGAGGTGTGAAGAAAATCTTTTCCTTCCTTGCAACCCCTCACACACACACACACGCACGCACACACACACACACACACACACACACACACACACACACACACACACACACACACACAGGGGGTTCTCTTAAGATGGGGTCTGATAAGATGTAAAGCGAGGGGGGCTGTTAGTTTTCTCCAAGCAGAACAAAACAGGAGGACTTAGAAGTAGTGTGTGTGTGTGTGTGTGTGTGTGTGTGTGTGTTTGTGTGCAGAAAGGGGTGCAGCAGTGCATTGCCTGTGCTTTAGAAACTTCTTTTGGGACCCTACTCTCTTTTCAAGCTGCCACCTCAGTATGACACCCCCCCCCCCCCCCCACACCCCCCCCCCCCACACACACACACACGCGCACACACACACACACACACACACACACACAGACTCAAGTCACATCTCCCGCTCGTACTTTGATTGTTAATCCCATTTGCAAACTGAAATGAAGTTTTTGGTCTGCTCTTTTGTGTCGAGTTGCACATGAACGCGCGCGCACACACACGCACACACAATTAAAACTCAAAGAGCACCAAATTTCTACGTATTAACCATACATTTGGCACGTTTATATATTACTGTAAAAATAGTGAAATTCACATTCCCCACTAAAGATAACTAAACTACTGTTAATTACACTGAAGTTTGCTACATTCTACTAAACCTACCTACAAACATTTTTTTTTTATTAACTCCTAATTGGGATGCATTCATTCCTTGATGACCTCTAGCTTTTCCTCATGCAGGTGGAATTTTATGATCACCAGTCACATAATCAGATGTCCTTCTTAGACACTTTAGCCCCTTTCAGACAGAGATTCTGCAATAGCGCTGCAACAAAGGCTTGCCTCTACACTGCCTTTGTTTGTTCACACTGAACCAAGCAGCACTGGCATTAGGCCTCTCTAGTGTGTATTTTCATACGGCATGTCGGCTTTGCGGAACCAAAAGAGCCGTGACAGTTACAAGATGCTGTTTATTGGGCCAAGATGTGAGTCGGTAGGAGAGACAGGGTGACAGCAACTTTTCCACGTAAATTCTGCATTTTTTTTCCTCATATAAGATGCCAAAGACACTACCTGCTACCACATTACTGGTGTTTGGTTTTGTGATGTTGCTTTGTGGTTTGAAGTGTAGGACATTTCTCTTTTATTTTGAGTGATATCCAGTGAAGGACCTGGAAAGATGTGGACTGTGGACGCCATCAAAAATCACAGATTTTGCTAAAACACTTGTGTTTTAGGTAATTGTCTTGAGTGACAAAGTATCACTTATTGGGAGAAAAATGTTGCCAGTATTCTGGTACAATAGTTGATTCTAAGATGTGTATGATGTGTTTGATACCATTAGTGCATTTTAAATGTCAGATTAACAGTAGTGAGCTGGGGTGGAAGAGAGTGTCAGGCAGTTGTCTTTTTCAGACAAAATACACATTATGCTGGCTTATCTGCCTGCTGCAGGAATGCCTTTTTGTCATTCAGATATACAGTAGTTATCTAATACATACTTAAATCTTGCATAATGTGTGTTATTCAGTGGTGCGTTGAAAAGTAATTAAATGAAGGAAGATAATGAAGTTCAAGTTTTAAACTTTGTAAACTAATGACAAGTCTAAGGTGGAACTCATTTAATTCTCATATGTTAACATGCTGTGTGTAGATAGTTTTGCTTGAGTGCTATTATTATAAAAACTTCAAAAATGCCTATTTACAGTACAGTGAATCCCACAGGTTTGGAATCTACTTTTGTTGGTGGCTTGCATGTTACGTGACAGTGTGGCATGTGATGGCAAGTTCAGTAATAGTCTACAGTGGCTGATAAAAATCACTTCCGGCGACGTCATGAAAGGAATTGCAGCATAAGAACAGAGCTCTGTCGGACAAAACACAAAAACAGTGACAACTATAGTTACCAGACGTTTTTAACAAAAAAACGAGTACTACAAACTTGTCTACGAGACAAAGGACTCAAACAGGCAAGACACTTAAACTGAAAGATAACGACGATAAACAGCAGGGACCGTATAGCCCAGGCAACGCTATCTTAGGTACTGCTAGCAACAAGTGTCAGTCAGATCAAGAAGCAGCGTTGCTGGAAGAGTTGAGGAAACTCCGCAAAGAAAATCAAGATGGACATAATCATACGAAAATGTCCCTCGAACGACTGGAACAGGCCGTTGCAGACATAAAAGACCAATTGGGTGAACATGAAGAGAGAATCGGAATATTAGAAGAAGGAAATTGACCTCTCAGCGACCTGTGATGACCTACAAAACAGACTGAGACGAAACTACATGACAATCTTCCAAGTCCCAGAAGGAAGTGAAGGAGGAGATATGGCTAGATTTGTGAAAGATCTACTTCACAAGGTACTCAAACCACCACCAGAAATGGAAATTAAGATCAAAAGGGCACACTGTATACCTTTGTCTAAACCTAAGGATTCAACAGCCCCTCCTCGATCAATCATAGTGAGGTTCCTGAATACAGCGGTAAAAGACAAAAATGACAAGCATGGAGTCAGGGACAGGTCTTCTTCCAATTAGGGGTGTCACGATTCTCCAAATCCTTGATTCGATTCAATTTTCGATTCTAAGGTCACGGTTTGATTCAATTCTTGATTTTTACATTTTTTTTTTTAAAGCACAGGTTGCTATGCCATTTTTGGACTAGACTTTTATGCAATATAATATCTGACCTTTGTTCGCAATGTATACCACACTACATTGTCAAATTTAAAACATTTATTAACAACATAATGTAACAATAACTTATATCTTCAGTCAATTTGAAACTTAAACTAAATAACCTGCCATCTAGTTTCTCTTTTGTAACTGCAGTCTTCTTCACAGAAGATGACATTCAAGTTCACAACGAAACAAACAAAAAAATAAGACAGCCATGTCCACAGTCTTCTCTGAACAATTAAGTGTCCTAACAAACTATTTCCGAACAGTTGAACACAAGGTGCGTAAGGTGTGAGTGGGCGAGCGAGAGTGAGGGAGCGTGAGTACGTGCGGACAGTGAATGAATGGGAGAGGAAGGAGAAGCGAAAGGAGTAGCAGTAGTAGCGACAGCAATAAAGTGCACAATATAGGCTGCAGTTTGGCTGAATAAAGGCGACGGCTCCTCAAGATACAGCAAAGCTCCCTGGTATTATTTCCCGACCAGCTTAACAGGTGAAAGGGGGTTCACCCCGAAGGTAAACATAAACTACAGCCCTGGAGGAAATCATCTCCACTGTGCTTCCTGACCACGGCATTTTGTTTGTGTTTACAGCTTGAGCTTAAGTTTTTTTAAATTTTTGTTTCTTTTCTTGACGGATACTTTTAAGCAGGGAGAGCAGTGTATTTTAACACAGTACAGAGACAATGGCTTCAATGGCTATCCAGAATAAAGGATAGCACAATTGAACCAATAACAATTTCAGACCACAGTCCTGTCACTATGAAAATGAATATAGGGTCAGACAATCATCTTAAGTACTGGAGGCTCAATGTCTCACTGCTTACAGACACCCATGTAAAACAGGAAATACAAACAGCTCTATCTGAATACTTTGCCTTAAATGATGGTGATATGGTCTCTCGTTCAGAAAAGCCACGATGAGGGGGAAATTAATCTCCATAGGACCTAGACTAAAGAAACAAAGGCTTGTGAAACAACAAGAATTAGAAGCAGAAATAAAAAGGTTAGAGAGGGAACATAAACAACATAGAAAAGAGGAGGTACTAAAAATTTTGAAAAGCTAGTAGGCTGTTAGCTTTTCAACTTCAGAAAGCCCCATCTAGCCGCATAGTCCCTAAAATTAGACACCCAAAAACTAACTGGATTGAGACCCACCCTAAGGAAATATCAGATGCTTTTGCAAAATATTATGAACAGTTACAGTATATAAAGGTCAAGATCCCACGCAATTATTCGATGCCAATTATAATAAACTAATTAAACAAATAAAGAGAGACATGACACTTTGGGAGGTCCTTTCTCTCTCTCCATTAGGTAGAGTTGAGATGATAAAAATTAATCTGCTTCCTCAACTTCTTTTCTTATTTCAATCCCTACCTATAAGAGTTCCAATCTCCATCTTCAATATGTTAAATAAACTAATTTCTAAATTTATCTGGCAGAATAAGAGACCCAGAATAAGACTTAAAACTCTTTTTCTGTCAAAAGATAAGGGAGGCCTGGACTTGCCTCTGCCTTTAATTACTACTATTGGGCTGCACAGTTAACTGCAATAGTGGCAACGATTAGAAATGATGAGGAAACAAGATGGACCCAAATAGAGCAGAGTACAACTAAGGGTATATCATTATCAATATTACCTTTTATTAACATTAAGTCTATCTACAGAATTAAAATTGAAAATGAATGGATAAAACATACTCTGAAAGTTTGGACAACAGAACAACATACTCTGAAGGTTGTGACAGCAGTTAAAAAAATGCTCAGGGGACCGGAATCAATCTCAAGAGCTATACTAATTGTAGGCAATATAGAATTTCCTCCTTCTCCTTCTACAAAAAACACATCCATGTCACCTCCAGGGCTCCGTATACCTGTATACTGAACATGTAAAGAGTAGTTAACGTTTATAATCATCAGAGAACGTTACAGACGTTGTTTTTGATTCCTATCTGTTTCCTGAATATATTCATACGTGTGTGAATGTGTTTAATGAGAGACATTAACTTATAGCACTTTGTTGAAGGAGCTTTAGAAAGTTCACTCCATTGACTTGCATTAGTTCACGAGGGAGAGCTGCCACCTCCAATATGGCGGCGACGTCGACGTATTGCATCAGCGGGCCAACCTGCTCGATGAGGCGTCTATGTATATATGTCTATGCTTCTTCCTCCGTTTCATGGCGGGTGGCAACCAGCCAGCGTTAAGGTAAATTACCACTATGTTACATGCTCAAAAACGTAGGTGCTGATTGGCCAAAGAGGAATCCTGTGTATCTGGGCTCGATTGATCTTCCTCAACTACCCGGATGTCTGTCACAGTAAATTGAAATTGAATTTTGAGAACTGAATTTGAATTGTGAGAACTGAATGTGAAAATATATATAGAGTTGAATTTTCAGTGAGGTTCAAATATAGTTTCAGAGAAACTGAATTAAATTTCATAATCTTACATTCAGTTTCAAGTTTATTGGAATTCATTTCCAAACTAATAAATTCAATTTCAAATTATAATATTCAGATTCAGTTTTTCAATGCAATGATTTAAATTAAACAATACAAATTCAAATTATGTGATTCAAATTCAGTTTTTTAATGCAATTATTCAAGTTTAGCAATTCAAATTCAAATATAAATGATTCAAATTCAGTTTCTAGTGGCACATATTTCAGCCCATAGTCCTGGTACTGAGTGAAAAGCAAGAAACTTAGTTGTGGTCATATAAGCATGCTAGTGTAGACTGTAAACGGGACTGAAAGCTGACTGGTGTCCAGTATTATAAAATGAAGGATTGAATAATTGTTATGTAGTGTATCTTTCATGGACTGTGTGTTGTGTTGGGACAGCAGACACTGACAAAGGCAGTGTTTCTTAATACTGTGGGATTACAGTAGGCATGGTTGTGCCAAACCACAGCGTAGCAGTTCTGCCACCCTGCCAGGCCAAAACCACAAGCTGTCACAGCACTGTGGCAGCTGCTGTGACAGTTACTGCCTCAAACAGTGGGAGGACAAGATTTCTGAGTTCCAGATTCCACAACTTACACAGACAGTATGAGTTCTGGAATCTGGAACTTGATATACACATCCTTCAAAAGGTTTTAAATATCTCTTTTGCTGCCCTTCTGATAAGTAGTAAATGTAAACATTTCCTATATATGTTGCCCAGCTGTTTTTGTCTTTTTTATTTCAAAGTGTATGAAGCATTCAAGTACAGAGATGTCAATGTAAAATGTGTTCATGCAAACAAAAGATCTTCCAGTGTCCCATGGTTGTCTTCTTTCTTTTTGATTTCCTCTGCGAATGGCTGCCACATGGCAACAATGTCAGAGGTTTTATGATTTGACAATGCATGGTTTGGCTTTGAGCCAGTGAGTGGCAATCCTGTCTGGTGCAAACAGCTTTTGATATTGCCAAATCATGTTTGGTATTTTGTTGACTTGCTGTGAACTTGACTGTGGCATGGTTGGGGTGTAGAAGCAATGATTTGACAGGATACACTAGGCCTTTAAACAATCAGCTCAGTGATCAGCATAACTAATAAGTGAAACTAAACTTCTCTTTGATGGGGGTTGAAGACTGGACGGTAGTATTTCCAAAGGTCAAAATCACCTTGATGAACCAACAAATGAATATTTCAGTCTGACTTCATAACACATTTTTGTTATGAACATGATCAAATTAAATGGTTGGCGAATGGCGATTTAGTCCAAGAGAGATTCTTATTTTCTGTTTATTCAATTCTTATGCAAGAATTATGCTTGAAATGGAAATGCAGTTAAACAGTAGTCTTCTTCCAGTCCTTCAGTGTAGTTTTGCAAGTTTGCAGATTGCATTGTCTGCCATGTTTAGTCTCAGTCAAAGAAGGAAACAGCGATGATGAACTTTTGAGCTGTTTTAGACATACTAAGTCTATTTTTTGTTAAACAAAACAAAACAACACAAAAACAGAGTGTGCCAAATTTTCTAAAACTTACTGAGCTTGTTTTTGTCCAAAATAGCTTATCATAAGGAAAGAAATGATTCACCTTTCAGCCACTGGGAAATTCACCATTTCCCATCAAAAAGACAAATATTAAGTAGTTCTTCTTTGAGACTATAAGCCCCCGGGATAAATAATCAGAATGCATATTTTGATGCTAAAAAGAACCTCTTTCATATGAGTTTGAGGCAATTAGAACATCTTTTCTAAAATAATTAGTTTAGTTTAAAAAAAAGATTTTCATGTCAAATGTTACTGAAGCCAGACCAGTTAAAATCTGCTAAAATCAGTTATTTCTTTTAGCAGATCAGTGTAATGCAATTTGCTTAATTCATTTCAGTATCAGAATCATTGCAACCCTGAACCAAATAACCAGTGCTAGAAATGCAGCACTCAGCTATAATCCATAATCAATTCATTGTCATATTGATGGGATGGGCGAGTAGTCACCTGGCTGCAGATGGGTTTAACTTTTCACACGGTCAGCCAATAACACCATTCAAAAAATGTGATGTGAGTGAGTTCCAAAACACAGTTGGAATATTTTGGAAATGTATTGCCATGTTTTCTCATCGTGGTAAAAAACTGTACCACTTGATTAGTAGGTTTCGACTATCATGTTACAAATCTAACTGAGAAAATCTTCTCTTTGTCAGGCACACCTCTCCTCCTCTTTGCTAACCGCCGTGATGTACGATTGGTGGATGCAGAGGGCGTTCGGGGTGAGTCGGCCATCGTTGTGAGTGACCTGGAGGATGCAGCAGCGGTGGACTTCCTATATGCTGAAGGCCTGATATTTTGGACAGATGTCAGTGAGGAGGCCATTAAACAGACGCAATGGAATCAGTCATCCAACTGTAAGACTACATACTGTTGCCTGTGTTTTTCTTAATCTACGTAGTGAAGGACTTATTCATAAAGACCAGCCGTAGCTGTGACTGTAAGTTTCACACTGTGTGTGTTTTCTGGTTGCAGCTCTTAAAGAGGCACTGGGAACTGGTCAGACTGTGGTAGTATCAGGGCTTGACAGTCCTGATGGGCTTGCCTGTGACTGGTTGGGAAGAAAACTCTACTGGACAGACTCAGAGACCAATCGGATTGAAGTGGCCAACCTGGATGGCACCTCTAGGAAGGTCCTGTTTTGGATGGACTTAGACCAGCCCAGGGCTATTGCTCTCAACCCGGCACAATGGTAACAAAACACACACTCAGTGTTTCCCACACATAGACTTTACTTGGGCTGTCCGCCCATGTATATTAACAGCTGCTCAAGTATGTTTGGCAACCCATTTTAGCATTTTATACTTAGATTTTTTTTATTTATCCAAAAGAACAATGCCGTCTGCGATTGATCAAGTAGTGCACAATCAACTCTCGCCCTTCCCCTCCCATTTACTGTCAATCACACATGCTCTGCAGACAGAGAGTGGCGCTATCTGCTATTACATCCCTCCTGTAAACGCACTGATTGTGATGCGACCTCTCTTCTTTAATGTAGGCCTACTTATGCTGCTGTTTTGCAGTGCACTGGGTTGTTGCCATGTCTTTTGATGCACGTTGATTTTGATTGGCTACATAATTAACACCAAGCTCCATACACGGCCCACCTGCTATTACGAGAACAGAGTCATGCTTGATAAAAGTATCAACGGGAAGTGTGTTTTTGGTCGACTTTATAAAACCTTCTGCTGACGAAGAAAGCAGATGAGGTTGCAAACAGAAAGGAGAGAGAAAGAGAGGAGAGAGAAACAGAAGCGAGGCAAGCCAGTGTGCGTGTATTAATTTAGACAAAGCAACTCTATGCAATCTAGGCAAACTCTTAAAGAGGTACTAAAGACAGATAATTTATCAGTCTCATACAGAAAGCTTGCACACATTAAACAGATTTTTGCACAGATTCAGTGTGTAGATGCTTTTTCTGTTCTAGTTTTATGTTTTGTAGTGGTGTTTTCCCCTTCTATTGCATTGTTACATTTGTTAAAATGAAAATGCAAAGAGTCAAAAAGTGTCAGCATTTTTCAGAGGGATGGTTTCATCACTGATACCTAAAAACCTAGATAAATATTGTACATCCAAAACTGCACGAATAATACCCCAGCGGGCATGAGAAAAAATATGTTTCTTGAACAGACACTTTCTTAGCTCCCCTCTACACAGTTCATATTTTAAGAGCTTTACTGAAAGCATGCCCACCTAAGTCTTTTAAATCTTTTAAATAAGTCTTGAAATAAAAAAGTGTATTATAGTGTAAACGATGCATGGTTAGCCCAGTATACTTGAGCTGAAGGTGTAGTGTGCAATGATGACAAAGAGATATGTAGACAAGCAACCTCATGAGAATGAAGTGAAGAGAAAAGATTGTGGAAGAGAGTGCCTGCTCTGCACAGTTTCCTCTCTCTGTGGCTTGACCTCACACTGACCTCCCTTCTCTCTGACACACAGCCTGTTGGATCAGCAAAGCCTGAGCTTCTCATATGATATACAGATATATCATGATACATAGTTACCACACACCTGAAAACAAACACACGATAACTTTGTTTGCTTTTGTTTGAAATCAAAACATTTTTTCTCTGTACAATGCTAATACATAAGCACATATTTAGTTACTCTTTAACTTATGAATTTACACAATCAGCATCTACTGGCATTCATCATTCCACGATCGGTCCATTGTGCGTAAGAAAAAGTCAACCAAACAGACCTTTTTATGGGAGAGCACAGAGCCTCAAGAGAAAAGCTGGGGTTCACAAATCAAGTTGATAATCACTGTCTTAATCAATGTCAAACTTGCCTTGTAGTATACCCCCCAGAAAACGAGTGTCCGGAAGTTTTAGTCGATAGGGCATTTTTGTTCCAAAAAGCAGGAGTGAGGAACTTTTCATGTAATCACTGACTCATTCGAATGGATCAACAACCTTATTCTCCCTGAACAGATGCTATGTTTCAGAATCAGTAAACTCACACTCACCTCTAAATTGCAAAGTGTTCTGTGTTTGATTTATTGACATATTTCTTCTGTGTTCTTCCTACAGCTACATGTACTGGACAGACTGGGGAGAGGAGCCCAGAATAGAGCGTGCTGGTATGGACGGTAGCAACAGGTACTACAACTATGTAACCCTTAAGTAAACCCAACTTCTGCATTTAGTCATATTTTTAAAGCACTGTGTCCCCAGTACATGTAGATGTACAGAAGCTGTAACAATTCTACCAGAATAATGAAACAAAAGCACCAGTTGCAGTGATCATTTGGTGTGCCTATGTCTCTAACAGGAAAGTTATAGTGGATGTGGACATATACTGGCCCAATGGTCTGACCATTGACCTGGTGGAACAGAAGTTGTACTGGGCAGATGCCAAACTCAGCTTCATTCACAGAGCTAACCTTGACGGATCAGCACGGTATGGAACTTATGGTTGTGTATGGATATCATTATAGTATCATTGTATACAGTAGTAAGTGTGCAAACTTATATTTAATATAAATATTACAAACAAAAAGCTGCATAGGCTTATTCTGATTACATTTAATCTTAAATACCTGTAATCTCAAATGTATTTACATCTGTAGGGTGGTGACTAATTTTAAAGATACAGTTCAATCAGCCAACTCTCCTTGGAAAGTTGATTGCATTGATTGCAGCCTTAGATTATAGTTCATCTCTGTCTGTTTGGCTCAGATCATCACTCCCTGCAGCATAAACTGATATAAAATATCTTCCCCCGGATGACTAGAATCCGAGTGCAGGTGGGTACTGAAATGGAAGTGGGGAAAGCTAAGAAAGCAGCGGTAATGATGGTAGCAGATATACTTTCAGAGATGAAAATTACTCTTAACCTGCTAATGTTGGCAGCACATATTTGTGAACACACTGCCTGCTTCAACTGATCTAACTTTTGAACCAGTAACCACAATATCACCAGACTCCCTCAGCACCCATACTGTAAATGCTATAGAACAAAACTCTATTTCAGGATCCCATATTAAAACTTTCAAGAAGCATTTTTTTTTCTTTTTCCAACAGAGAAGGGGAAGAGAAAAGGAAAAAAATCTGTATAGACAGAAAGAAAGAAAAATAGAGAGTGAGGGAGAGAGTATGAGAGAGTTGTCCAACACAAACAGAGCTGTGGTATGGAGGCCCCAGTCAAAACACACATAGCTCCACACACACTCCCAGTGCATCTCTCTCACAGCTTAATCTTTCCCTTTCTCCTTTAGTCTATCTATCAACCTTTTTTCACATCTTACCATTCTCTCTCTGTATCCATACAGCCTTTCTCCAGCCTGTCTTCATCATTTTCTTGGCGTTACTTACAATGGAAGTTTCCAGACTGATGTCTACTAAAGTTAGATAATGAAAAAGTTCAATTTCTGCATCAGTATAATGCAACAACCAGTCAACATAAGAAATATTCAATCCACCCGACAGGCCTTTAATGATTTAAAGTGTAGGGGATAAGGCGCCATCCATGACCTGGACCCCAGTTCACATCCAACCATTTTGCTATCTCTCCTCATTTCCTGCCATCTCTCTATAGTTTGGCGCTCAAAAAAGGCAGTAAATGCCCCATTTTAGCTCATTAAATCAGTTTGCAACACAGAGAGTCAGAATTGATCATGAAGGCACCTGTTCTCTTGGAAACAATTGCTAGTGTATCGTAATCTGTTACCTGCAGCTATTTTATTACAGTTGTTTCAGTGAGTCACAGTAGGGGCATGTACATGAGCATGTAAATGTACATGTACAGCTCAGTTAGAAGGGGAGGCTTTAATCTGAATGTACCTGACAGCTTGAGTAATGAAATAATTTGCCTGTTTGCTGATGAATTTGCACACAAACATATCCACACACAGCGTGCTGAACAAGCTCTGAAATCTGGAGTTGGTTAAATTTGTTCTTTCTTTTTTCCTTCGCCACTGCTGGCAGGCACCTCTGCTTTTACAGCCCCCACGCGCACACACACACACACACACACACACACACACACACACACACACACACACACACACACACACACACACAAATGATGATTGATGAAAGCCAGTTTCTTGTGTGTTGATATTCTAAATACAAGCCTCCTTTGATCTTGTGCCTAAGTACGTTTGTGTGAGTGCATTTTCCTGTAAGTGATTTTAATATGTGTTTTAGAAAAGAACCACTCTCCCTAGATCAAATCTAACACTTCATGCACACTTCACTAGCCTTCATGCTTTTTGTAATTGTTTGGACTGAAAGATAGAGAGAGACAATGCCGTCGCCAAGGCTGCACAAGCTTCTAAATATGTTGTTTTAGTAATAAAGTGTAAAGAAAATTTTAATCTGTGTTGTTGAGGCACAATGACTGATCACATTGCTGTGGAATGTGGTGTAGGTATTCATGGTCCCGACAGGAGGATTCCTAATTTTTCTCTGATCTGATCTCCATGAGGTCAAAATGTAACTTGTACACATGAAATATAACAACCTAATAAGCAGACTGTAATGAAATGTAATGAGCACGTGCATGCTCCCCATAGACATGGGGTCTGCAACCTGTGGCTCTGGAGCCGCATGTGGCTTTTTTGCCCCTCTGCAGTGGCTCCCTGTGGCTTTGACATTTTACATGGAAATGAATAATATTATTTTTTTTTTATCATCATCACATTTTTAGGCCTTACATTCTCCAACAGTAAAAATGCGTAGCCTACACACAGAATTGTATCTGTTCTATCAAGTTGTGATTAATTGAATGATCCTGAGTTAATATGATTGTGTTTTATGCTCAAGCCCGAGGGTTGATTGCTGTATGTGGCTGAGGATAAAAAAAGAAGGATTAACTGAAATGGACTAAAATAAAATTTAAACTGTCCTGTGTTTTCAAATCTAGGCTGCCGCTATGTGTTTTATTTATTATCAAAAGAGGCTGCTTTTTATTTTGTACATTTTCACAAACACAGGGAGGACTTAAGTAGGTCTGCATATATAGTTCTGTATTGCTCCTCTATTTCTATTTATTGTAGGCTTGTTCTTTTATTTCATAAATGCACCAAAACATGGCATCATTGAAATGGAAATGCAAAGTTCAAGTACCTTATACTGTAAGCATAACTAGCCCACTGCAGAGTTGCCACATGATGTGAAAATATGAATGAATGCTCATTTAGGCAATCTTCTTAGGCTAATTTAGACTTTCTAGGCCGTGTTACCTTCATCATAAGGCACAAATATGTTTTGCGGCTCCAGACAGATTTTTTTGGTGAGGGACGGCTAAAATGGCTCTTTTGATAGTAAAGGTTGCTGACCCCTGCCATAGACCAACTTGTTAACATTTTTAATTATTTCGTTTTCAACACTTTTCTTGAAAACCACCCTCAAGCTAAAACACTTGCCTAAGAGGACAAATTCTTATGATTTTAATGACCCTTACGAGGCAATATTGCAAACATTTTGGTTTAAAACATTAAAAAATGAACTAATGCTATGAACAGAGTGTGAAGAAACACTATTACCCCCTTTCCACTGGTCAAAAATCCCACTTCTAAGATCAGGCTTTTGTGTGCAATGTGAATGTGTAAACTCGGCATTTAAAACCCGGGTCAATTGACTCTGCAGTAGACCCAGGTTTTTATCACCTGGCCTGGCTCTAAGCGTAAGACCCGGGTGAACACGCTAAATTCTGAGGGATTTTGTGCCTGCAAAGTGATGTTATTTGTGCTCTAAAGAGTGATCTCTGAGGAGCAAGGACACACGAGAGCTGCCTTCACGGAAGTCTTTTTACCGTCCCACACAGTTAGTTAGTTATTGATTGGACACTGCAGCGGGTCAGACTAATCTGATACATCACAACACCAACTGCAAAACTAGACAGCAAAGCAGATGCAGATCCAGCTGTTAGAGTTTCTAGAGATCAGCCTTTGAAAAAAAAATAAAGTGATCATCCAGCCAAATTGTTTGCTGTCCGCTTCATAGATAGTTAAACTGATATAAGGGACAGGATTGGTTATAATGTAGGACACAGACAGCAGCTGAAATAATGCAGAGTACTAACTGCAAAATAAATGTGATCTTCATTTCACCCATCTGTGAATCAGGTTAATCACAGTCTCTATAACATTAATCATGTAAATGTCTGAACTGATTGCACTTTAAACTGCAAACACACGTTTGCTTTTACCAAGGTAGTGACGCACGGATCACAGGTATATCCATGGACACCGTGGAAAATCTGTGGATTGGGTGGTCCAGGTCATAAAACTGAACACTGTGATTAATATCTAAATAATACATCTCATTAATGAGGAAAACATCACTGCACTATAAGAAACTATACAAGTGCTTCTCTCCATCAACAGAGCTGTGCACAATTACACACGCGGCACATCAGTTTGACTTTAATAATTATTTAAATCCATTTTTAGTTCTGTGTTATAATTTAAATATATATAGATAATGGCATTTTTGGCATGAATCCATCTATCTACGACCCATGGTTTTCCTCTCTCCTCCCATGGTTAAAGATGAAAGTGAGAGAAACGTGGAAACAATTCCGATGAAAAGAGAAGTACCTATCGTCACTGGCCTCCATGCTGCCAACTGCTTGCTTGTGTTTACTTTAACTGGTGTTTTTCCCTGTTTCTGGCGCAGTCAGTTATAGGAATGGCGTCAATAGTCGATTTTTAGTGGGTTGACCCGTGTTTTAAAAAAACCTGTGTAGACCAGCTAATTTTGGTGGGAAAGTGGCATAGGTCTACATTGTCAAAGACGACTATGTACCTACTGTGTTGACGAGATGTCTACTGAACATAGCATGCTAGCACCTATCCAATAACTTTTTGTTTATATTTTTTTGTTCCATGATTCATTATAAATCACAATTCACCTATAAAAAGTGTGTCACCTATGCCCACTCACTCCCTTGCCTTGAGTCCACCATTAGACAGTTTCTGTTTATTAGTGGCTGTCAGGCTGTGGTTGGTGTAAGATGTGTGTCCCCGCCCTTCAACACATCCTGGATAACATCAGCTGGTTTACACCCAGGGGAATGGCAGTATACCAGAAGCTCCTGCAGTTGTTACCTTTCTGGCTTTTGCACCTGACAGATTTCCTCGCTCCTCAAACATAGTGCCCCTCCAATTCTCTTTGTCTCTCTCCAGTGGGTCAACAATTCTCTACAGTTTTTTTTTCTATTAATTTAATGTCATGGTGAAATACTTCTTTTCTCCATTCTCATCGAGTCAGGTTTGAGATTCCAATCTCCCCTTTACCTCTGCATCTGAAGTGTAACTGAATATCAGTGTTGTTTCCCTTCTAATCTCTTTTTCAACACCTTTGAAAAAGTTCTTAGCTGATATGAATCCTGGGTCCTGTGTTAAATTCAATGAATGGCTGACTAGAGGCTCGTTGATTTAATGATTTAAACCAGCCCTAAGCACAAGGTAGCTGCTGATCCTGTAGAGACTTTATTCAGCTTGGTCCTATTAACAGACTGAAGGCCGATGTTTATTCAAAGCCCATCTAGTTTGCCTGCAGTGTTAGCTTCACAGTTGCTCTTCTGTAATTTGTCAAGGTCAGCTGTTGGAGCTTTGCGCTGAGGTATCCAAACTTCTTTCCTTCCCTTCTTTCTCTTCTGACGACTATTCATTATTCAAATCAAATGTCATTTGGGGAAATATGTACAAATTTACAGTACAAAGTTTGTTAGAACCGAAGATAGATAACAATGGAACAAGTGCATGTATTTACACATTCAGTTGCTCAATCTCCTGAACAGTTCAGAATGGCTGGTTCATGACAGGTATATGTGTAAAATACTGTGTTAGTCAATCTTACGCTGACAAAATATCACTAAACATCAATATCATTAAAATATCATTAAATACATACTGTATTTAATGTCTGTAATTTCAGAAATATTTTTTTTGTTTCATTTTGAAATAGAATTCTCCAGCAGAAAACACAAAGCTCTCTCTCATCCTAAAGACAGTTTTATTTTGTCCTGCAGTGAAACAGTGGTGGAGGGAACCCTGACCCATCC
Organism: Pagrus major; assembly: GCF_040436345.1. Taxonomy (NCBI): domain Eukaryota; kingdom Metazoa; phylum Chordata; class Actinopteri; order Spariformes; family Sparidae; genus Pagrus; species Pagrus major. The sequence goes on along the minus strand of NC_133222.1, from coordinate 25,304,014 downwards.
TTTTGCACTAACATTGTCTGAGGAGACCTTATACTGGACCGACTGGCAGACCCGCTCCATCCATGCCTGTAACAAACACAACGGCGACAAAGCCAGGGAGATCCTTAGTGGGATTTACTCTCCTATGGACATCCAGGTCCTGGAGCCCTATCGGCAGCCTTACAGTGAGTGAGGACTTTTACTAATGTGGACGGTACAGTACATATGAGAACAATAGTAAAGCTGGTGACAAACAAACCTGACTGAAGTAGTGTGATTGATCTGGGATGATTGATAAATTATAATTATTGTTAATAATAGACCACAAATCTTTGTAGTAGCATAAACTAGAGCATTTGAAAAGGTAAAGATGTGACACTTTCTTCAGCAACATTATTGTCATTTCTACTCGGTAAAATGTCACCTTTTTCATTAATAAAGACTAAAGGATTTGCTGTTTTGAGAAGCTAATCATATTTTCTCCTTCACCTGTCTATTCTTCTTTCTCTCTCTTTATCTCGTCTTCTTGATGTTGCCACTGTAGTCCAGACTCCATGTAGTGACAATAATGGTGGCTGCAGTCACCTCTGCCTACTCTCTCCAGTCCAACCTTCCTACAGCTGTGCCTGCCCCACTGGAGTCCAGCTAAAACCAGATGGAAAGACATGCAAGCCAGGTATGTATCTTATTTACACTAGTATGACCACAAATGAAAGAGCCTGTGGAAAAAAATTAAAGATCCTGAAGAAAAAAATAGGAAACCCTGTGAGAGGTGCATTGCTGATTGCTTTTCAGAACCACTATAAATAGTGCTTTATTAAGTCGGGTGGCTGTGGCTCAGGGATAGAGCCAGTGTCTTGTTATCAGAATGTCGCTGGTTCGATTCTACTGGTTTGCATGTAGAAGTGTCCTTGGTCAAGATACTGAACCCCAAACTACTCCTGATGTGCTGGTCGGCACCTTGCATGGCAGCCACCGCCATCAGTGTATGAATGTATGAATTACTGTAAGCCACTTTGGACAAAAGCGTCTGCTAAAATCTAAAATGTAAGTTGTATACTGTAAGTTGGGTGTTGCTTTGAAATGAGTTGTTAAAGGCTTCTGCTAGAACCTTTCCTCCTAGCATATTTGGGTGGGTTAGGGGACACATGGACAGTGACATAAAACTTATAGCCAGCCAAGAGGAACTACTTTCAGAATGTCTGTTTCACCACCAGGAAGACTGGGAGGCTAGTGGTGGTTTGACACGCATTTTCATTCATAGCTCTTTGAGAGATGTGTGGACAGTTGTGTTGCATCTGTTGCTGTGGGGGATTTTCATCACATAGCTATGGCTATTTATTGTGGTAAACGTTACTGTTTGTCAGGCACATTTATAGCATAATCATCAGTGGACTCATGTGTTGTCTTTACATCTTGTTCATGAATGTCAATTTTCCACCAGTGCTGATCTCTCCTAGCGGAGTGGGACATTAACTGACCAGCTGCCATGTTGATTCCCACGATGCTAAAACAATAGAACCTTATTCTGCAAAAACTCAGCACTGTGTTAGAGTGCGTCTGTGTCTGGTAGGCTGTGTTATGTGATTATATTAAATTTGAATGAGGCATGCCAACCAATCACTTAGCCACTGTCGACAATAAACACAACAATGCTCTATTGTGTCAGCCTGCAGTTTGTGTGTGTGTGTGTGTGTGTGTGCATGTGTCTTTGTGTCCATGCTTCTAATTTGTTTTGCTTGGCTGGTTAAATTGAAGGCGTTTGTTATTGCGCTGGCAGCAGAGAGTGTGTGCATGTCTGTGTGTGTGTGTGTGTGTGTGTGTGTGTGTGTGTGTGTGTGTGTGTGTGTGTGTGTGTGTGTTAGAGACTGTTCGTCGGGGATCTTTAAGTGTCTCAGAATGAAGTCAAGCGAAGACAAGAGTGGAATCACAGATGCTTTCCCTCCTTCCTTGTCATTCTTTCCCTCCATTAATTCCTCCTTGCCCCAGTCATTTAGGTAAAGGAACAACTTTTAGTGTCCAATCTGATTGGTGAAGACTGAGAAATGCCAGATATGGATTGGTTGTGAAAGTGTTGAATGAAAGAGGGAGAAGGATTTACATTTTGTTTAACCATGTATTTGTGATATCTAAGCTACGTGACATATTTTAGATATGGGAGATTTTGTACTTGTTTGGTATAATGTTCGGTTGCAGAGTACAACATTTGATTACAAATAATGTATTGTCGTTTTAGGTTTTAGAAAAATGTAGATTTTTTATGGAAAATGAAATGTCAGTATCATGCGTGCTATACAGTCATTGCTTTGTCGTAAGATTCAAAGGATTTGATGTGTGAAGTGTTAGACTAAAAGACGAGAAAGAAAGATAAAGCAGGTAGGGGAATAGAAAGAGAGAGACACTTTGAACTGCCTTAAATGTGAGTCAGAGGTATGAGAGACAAAGAAAAACAGTTAATTGTCTCCCATGAGGTGAGTTTGGATCCTGTTAAATCTGGACCAACAGCCAACCAGCGGAGGATCCCTCAGGATAGCAGAGCCCTTTGTTTACAGACTGGATGGAGCAAGGAGGAGGAAGAAGAGTGATGATAGGAGAGCCTGGTTCAGGCTTGAAGTCTTTTTAACGCAGATAGATAGATGTTTTTGGAATAAGTTTCCATGATTTCTTTCATTTATTGGACTTTATTATTAGGCTATGTTGCTGCTGCTTGTTAAATTAATAATCATCATGGTTGTTTGTGTTGTCTGTCCGTTAGGCAAGGGTGGAGGATAACAAAGTACAGTTACTCAAGTACTGCACTTTGTTAGTACTGTAAGTACAACTTAAGGTGTCTTGAGGTATTTTAGTTTGAGTATTTACAATTTCTGCTAGTCCCCATCTGAGTCTAGACCCTGGTGTTGATGATTGGATGATGGGAATGGCTGAGATCTAGATGGATGTGAAGAGGAGCAGTCTTCTGCTGAGCTCAGACCTGGGGTGCTGTAGGTGACTAGGGTGAAGGAGGGTTGCAATGATTCACTCTGAAATGACAACAGCAGCAGAGAGAACAGTTTTAAAGTTTGGCAGCAATGATATGATTGTGGTAAGAAGATAATAGCATAATCTAGTTGCTTAAACTGAAGAGAAAACTCCCATAGTCAGCTGATTATGACAGAAATGGGAGAGAGAGAAAGGTGAATGATGTGTAGCATAAATAGTCTTCCTGACTGAACTTATGCTAAGCTTCATTTCACAGATAACTTGCAACTTTCTTTTCAAATTTTACAAAACCTACAATGCTTTTCTGAAGACCAAGTCACATTTAACAAATGTCTCTGAGTTGTTTGCAGTTACACCAGAGACATTTCCCTTCTAAACAGATCTCAGATTGTTTTTCACCACTGATTGATTTGCAGTGTGGTATTTGGTTCTAAAGGCTTGAGTCCACAAGTCTGAGTTGTTTTGTTCCGTCCTCCGCATGGTTTCATCTCCCACCAGGGGTGTTTCAGAAACAGAGTGTTTTGCCTGCAATGTTTTGTTGGCTTGATTGGATTTCGTTGATATGGTAATTTTTCCTTGATTTTGATTTGATCTTTGAGTTTTACTTCATGAGTAAGTAGGCTACGTGGTTATATGGAATAAAATAAAAACATTTCTCTGCAGTACATTTAAGTTTGGAAATTGGAGTATTGGTATCAGTGATTTTTCTGTCAGATTGCCGATACAATAAGCTAATTTAAAAAAGTGGTACTTTGGATCTCATGCAACATCCTGTCACACAATGTCCCCACAACACTACCTGATTACTAACACATCACAATTAATAGCGTATTAAAATAACATGAAAATGTAATGGAACTAGTAACTCATTTTATCAAATAAATGTAGGGGAGTGGAAGTATAACATCGCGGAAAATGGAAATACTCAAATTGTACTTAAGCACAGTACTTGAGCAAATTGTACTACGGTTAATTCCATCACCGGTTGTTCTTTTTGATTTTATTGCAAATGAATACCGGTTCCAAATATCGGTTATCAGTCTCCTTGATTTCTAATAATTGGTATCTGTATTGGCTCTGAAAAAGCCATATTGGTCGACCCCTAGGCTGTTCAGGTTATATGCATTTTGGATATTATATATAAACGTAAAAATCACCTTTACAGTGGTGTTCATATGCAGTAAATGTGTGAGACCAAAGTACGACCAGCTGTCTCAGAGCCAAATCCGCTCTGTCACAAATCCTCCAGTGAGCACTTTTGACTGCAAAGTGCTAAAAATCATCATGGACTAATGCTATAAACAATATTAACAATTAGTGAAACTCTCTGGTTTGTTTAGGAGCAGAACAGGTTCTGCTGTTAGCTCGACGGACTGACCTGAGGAGAATCTCACTCGACCTGCCAGATTTCACTGACATAGTGCTACGGGTAAACACATACGCGCACACACACACACACACACACACACACGCACACGCACACACAAACACATGCACACACACACACGCACACACACACGCACACTTGTTGCACTCTCATGTATTGATCATTGTTCCACTACTCATGCAGGTTGATGACATTCGCCATGCCATAGCTATAGACTATGACCCAGTTGAGGGTTATGTTTATTGGACAGACGATGAGGTTCGGGCCATCCGTCGATCCCACATTGATGGCAGCAATGCCGTGATGTTGGTCACCACAGAGATCAACCACCCAGATGGCATTGCTGTGGACTGGGTGGCCAGAAATCTGTACTGGACTGACACTGGCACCGACCGGATTGAGGTACATCTGAGACTTTACTTTCGGGTCTTTTATTGTGTAAAAGGCTGTCTATGGGAAAACACTGTTTGAATGCCTCTCACATTGAAACATCACCTACTTTATGGAATTTGAAAACCACTCGTTGAATCACTTGTTACAAATATCTGCAGTACTGACTGCTGCCTGTCCAATCATGGCATCCCTGCCCATTATTTAATATTGTTTGATTAATGTTAATGTAGTCCAATTTTAATTAATTCTTTATATAACCCACATAAGCAAACAAGACCATCAGTGAGAAGAGTGGCTATTTCTATATACATACTTATTATAGTCATTCTTAATGACTGTCACCAGGTCAGATTCAAACTTACCCGGGTTGAATAAGTCATAGAATTAGAGGTATTTTTTATGGTGGACTGCTGAGGATGAATTGAGAAAAGAAGCTGCTCTGCAGTCTGGTGGTAAAGCACTAAAACAAACTTTAACTTGTTTCACCATCATCATATTACAGTTATTAATCTTACATAAATCACAAATAAATGCATTACCTCATCGCCATTCATCCTGCAAACATTATTTATTATTTCTTTTAACAAAGAAAAACAGTAATAAAAATGCATCGCCTTTGTCTTTCAGTCGCTTCCTAAAAAAATGCATAAGCTAGGTAGATCAAGATCTATGGCGTGGTACTCGTACTGCTTTTGTCCACAGGGGCAACCAGAATCAACAAAATGAAAATTCTTTGTAGCTGCTTTAATAAGAAAAACAGGTGAACAAACAGTTTGGATGGATATTATCAGTGTAATACTTTAATTATGTTGTATTGTAATATTGAATTGTGTAATGTGGTATTCTATACATAATATGAAGTTACAAAGGAATATATAACATTCCACCACACAGGTTACCAGGCTCAATGGAACCTCTCGGAAAATTTTGATATCTGAGAACCTGGATGAACCCAGAGCCATCGTCCTGGACCCTGTTAATGGGTAGGTTTTAGTGTGTGTGTGTATGTGTGTGTGTGTGTGTGTGTGTGTGTGTGTGTGTGTGTGTGTGTGTGTGTGTGTGTGTGTGTGTGTGAGTGAGTGTGTGTGTGTGCATATTGGAGTTAACTCTCCGAGCAGGGCTGCAGATACCATTCCAACGATCTGGGGGTTTTACCTGCAATTACAGGTGCTTATGGCTATCTTATAGGCTGATTCCAGAATTTTTTTAGACTCAATACATTGAATATATCGACTAAAATACAAACAAATCCACTTACAAATTCTGAATACCTTTAGGGCAGCTTCAATGCCATTGTAGACAAAACTTTTTTGCAGCATTTAAAAGTTCATGTTGTTAAATAACAGACGAATAAATACAAACTTTTCATGTAAAAATTCCAATATTTAATCAGATTGTGCAGGAAAGAAAGGCAACATCAGAGAGGGAAAATGTCTTGCAAATATAGAAAGCCTTAAACTCCACTGGTAAAAGTGGAATTTTTATGTTAATTAACCTTTAGAAACTAAAATGGACGGACTCAACATTATCTACATACAGTATTAGCTAGGAAATGTGCAAAATGTATGATTTCTGTGTGACTATAAACAATCTACGTCTTCTTTGGTTGCCTCTGTCTCTCTCAGCTACATGTACTGGACTGACTGGGGTGAACATCCCAAAATCGAGAGGGCCAACCTTGATGGAATGGACCGGGTGGTTCTACTCAACAGCTCTCTTGGCTGGCCCAATGGATTGGCTATAGATTACGCAGCAGGAAAACTATACTGGGGAGATGCTAAAACTGACAAGATAGAGGTATGTCTAATAACATTCTATACAAGTTCGATGTATGGTTTCACCAGCTCCTTCACAGCTGGGAGACAACTGAAACACAGGACAGAAAAGAAAGGGAGAAGTCAGAAAAAGATGAAGTGGAATGAGGAGAAATTAGATGTAGGTGCATGCATGTGTGTTTTAATCTTGATCTGAGGGAATGTGGAGTCGTGCAATAGCTGGACAGACTCACACACCATTGTTAGATTGTTGCCAACTGGTCTGGTCTCTGCTGGTCCAAAGTGGCCTGTGTTGTTGTCTGGCCTGGTTTGTTAATGGTCTGTATTGGTCTGGTCATGATGTACATTTTGTCCACTGACACATACAGTTTTCTTTTTGTCTTCTACTTGAACTCCTGAAGAATTTATGTGGGCTCTAATCTGAGGTTAATTTGCAGTTTCTGAGTCTGGTAACTCTAATGAACTTATCCTCTGCAGCAGAGGTAACTCTTGGTCTTTCCTTCCTTGGGCAGTCCTCATAAGAGCCAGTTTCATCATAGTTTGATGGTTTTTGCGACTGCACATACATTCAAAGTTCAATGTATCAAAGTTGAAATTTTCCAGATTGACTGACCTTCATGTCTTAAAGTAATGATGGTCTGTCGTTTCTCTTTACTTAGTGGTTCTTGCCATAATATGGATTAGAACAGTAGTCGAATAGGGCTATTCACTGTATTGAACTGTGAACCAACCCTATCTCTGCACAACACAACTGATGGTCTTAAACACATTAAGAAGGCAAGAAATTCCATACATTTACTCTTGACAAGGCAGACCTAATTAATTTTGAAAACCATTCCAGGTAACTACCTCATGAAGCTGATTGAGAGAATGCCAGAAGTGTGCAAAACTGTCATCAAAGCAAGAGGTGGCTACTTTGATTTCTGTCTTTATAATTCCATATGTGTCTGTCTGATAACTATACAGGTCCTTCACTCAACAAAATAAAGAGAAATGTCCCACAAAGCAACGTTACAGGACCAAACAACAGTAACGTAGTAACTGGTAGTGTCGTTGGCAACTTATATTAGGAAAAAAATACCGCAGTTATACGTGGAGAAGCAGCTGTCCTCCTGTCGGTCCTACCGACTCTTTGTCACATTTCTGCCCGAAAAACAGTGTCTGTCCCCGGCATAAAACTTTTACTCACCAAGTGTTTGTCGCGGTGAAAATAATCACCGCGACAGTAAGCCCTCCCGACCGAGACTTCAGTGAACTTTCCCCCAGAAAACAGCATCCCTCCCCACAAGTGAGAGAGTCAGACAACGTCCTGTTTACTGATGGCGATTATGTTATTATGTAATTTAGAGCGTAAAACGTAACTTTGTCACTTTCCAGGATGCATGGTGGGTCAGGATCTCAATCACAACACATTATAACAGCATCCATATGATTATAAACAGTCAGCGGGTACATGTTCAGATTAACAGGAGGACACCAGGGAAAACACGTTGAAAAAAAACACACCGACGTCATCATCATCTTCTTTACGCTGGAACTGCTCTGTGTGAACAAACAACGGCGGAGAATTGGCGAACCGCCGCTGCGGCGACTCTGTGTGAAAAGGTCTCCTGAAGGAGGGCATTCCAGAGGCTGGGACCAACCACACTGAAGGCTCTGTAACCCATGGTGCAAAGTCTGGGGGGAGGAACTGAGAGAAGATGGGCATTGGAGGAGCGGAGTGAGCAAGTTGGGGAATAGGAATGTAAGACACTTGACAGGTAGGAAGGTGCCAAACCATTAAGGGACATAATTTGAAATTGAACTGGGAGCCAGTGTAGTTGTTGAAGGGTTGATGTGATGTTCTCCTAGGACCGTGTGACAGGTAACTCTGGCAGCTGAATGCTGGACATACTGTAGTCTTTTAACCCCCAAGTAGGTAGGCCAAAAAGAAGGGATTTACAGTATTCAAGTCTGGATGTAATAAAAGCATGTATTTGGGTCTCAGCAATAGAGCGGGAAAGTGAAGGGCGGGTCTGGAGATGTTCTTAAGGTGAAAAAAGGCTGTAATGTGTTTGATGTATGCATGAAAGCAGAGGCTGGAGTCTAAAATGACACCAAGATTTTTGACCTCAGCAACAGGAGATATGATGAAACCAGATATGGACAGTGTAGGGTGAGAGATTTTGTGAAAGGTATTTTGTTGCGGTAACCAGAGTCAGCAGCTAAAAGCAGGTCATTGATAATCTTGGTAATGGCAGTCTCTGTGGTGGAAGTACTTTGAGCCCCACACATAAACCTTAGGTGTGATCTCAAATGCCAATGCTAGCACCATTCAGATGGATGTTGTAACAAGAGTACAAATACTCTACATAGTGGACATTGTCTGAAAGAATCCTCCATTCAGGCTGTTGAGGGAGGACAGTAACTGATGGAATGTGTCTGATCACATAGCTGTCATCCATGAAAAAAACACCAGTGTAAGATTGATGATGATTGTTGCTAACCCATGTTGTCTCGACAAGTCTCTCTCTTCTCTTTTCTTTCTTTTTTATTTTTGATGTGATCATCAGTGCTATGGTTGTTTAAGCACATGTGTTTTGGGATCCGTATGTTTAAAGCTAGTGCAGACTACAAGAATGTTTTTAAATCTTGGAGTGGTTACTAAAACAAATTATTTTTCCTGACTGTTGTAACATCAATGTGGGTGTACAAATCACACAGATGGTCTGCTGGTTATTTTCTCTCTCAATTGATCATTTGTTGCTTCAGCTTCAAGATCAGAAATTTTGAAGGCCTGCATCCTCAAAGTAGATGGTTTGAGTCATCAGTTGAGAAAACTCCAACGACCCTACGTACAGTATCACACTATTGTATTGAACCTTTCACGCTTACAAATGTTAAAATGCTATAGTCCCTCCTTAGAAATATCCAGCAAAAGCTGTTGTCTCTGCTTGTACCTTCCACATCTATATATAACAACAGCAGACAGCGAGGTGGGCGGGACTTTCACTAAGGCTGTGATACATATTGAAGTAGACAAGTTACGGAAGTAAAGACTGGACTACTGATGGCACGTTTCAGCCAGTTCAGGAGCAGTGTTTTTTGTAGAGAGAATAACCCCCTTTGGCGTGAACTTTGCAGATGATTTACATGCACAAAAAAACTATATAACACTTACGGAAAGGGAAAAGCATGATATGTCTCCTCTAAATAATAATAACTAAGCTAATATGAAGCCCAGAGGACAGCGATGTGAAGCAGGGTTGGAGGTTGGCCATTGTTCTTATTGCCCTTCCCCCTCTCCCCATGACTTCTATAGCTTCTTTAAAGCAGGTGTTCTCTATTCTCTCTCACTCTGACCGTATCACACATTGTCTTTTGTTTTAGACATTGTAATAAAAACATGTCCCTCATCTGCTCTTTTCTTCCCTTTATTTTTATTTTCCCACCTTACAGCTTGTTTCTGCTCTTTGATGGGTAATTTTTTCTTGCAATGTCTTGCTCCTCAGTATTTGTCGGGTAATGTCGCTATCTCTGTGATTTGGCGGTTGTTGTGGCAGAATTAGAAAAGTTTACCAGTGTGAACATATTTTCATAGCAGCAGAAAAAAGAAGACAGGAAGATAGGAGACTAGAACAAAAATGTGAATGCCTGAGCTTTCTGGCTGAATGCTTACCAAATGAAAATAGGTGGCTGCTCTGTGCCATCCCCCCACCCCACCCTCTGTCAGGGTGAAAGGACCCAACTCAAAAGGCTTTTTTCACATTTCAGCCTTGTTTTTATCCTGGTGAAAAGAAACTGCTGCTGGGTGTGAAGACATTTCCATTGTACGTCTGCCTGCGTCATCTTTATGTGTATGTGTGTTTGTGTGTGGTCTGATTTTGTTAGTGTCTTTTATTACACACATGCATTAGGATAAGACTGACAGCCACTGTAAGAATTTAAGCAATGTCAATATAGAACAGAAGATACACTAGAAGTTGAGTTGAAGGAGGATTCTTATTTTTGTCGTCATGCTGTCCTTGTATCGGTAGCCCCTACTTCTAGCCCCCCTTGCTTGGACCATTGCCATCTTTAAACTTGGACTTCATTTTGATCTCAGCTACATACCCGTAAAGTTTTCTGACTACATCTTGAATGGTTGTGATGCTGTCACACTGTCAAAAGTCTGTCCATAGACAGGCAGGCAGACAGGCAGACAGACAGACATTCAGAGATTCATACCTGGCAAAGTATTCGAAACTGCGTCTGTGTTAGTTCCTGTTACAAAAGGTGTTTCCAGGACCACATTTTTGCCAAGATGACACACACACGGACTCATAAACTCATGAAATAATGAGCAAATAAATATAAAGATAAAAGATTATGCTGAATGTGCATAAATGAAAACCTAGATATTCACAACAATGTGTGTTAATGTAACTCATCAAAATGGCTGTGTAGACTCTGCGTTAATGTGACGTGTAGTGTCCATATGGATTGCACCAATAATTCAGACAATGTAGTGTGTGTGTATGTGTGTGTGTGTGTGTGTGTGTGTGTGTGTGTGTGTGTGTGTGTGTGTGCAAACCTGCCAAACAGCTGAAAACTGAACAGCGCCCAGCATTTTACCTTTTAAGAGAGAGAAGAGAGAGAATGATAAATGACTGAGGCAGACTGAGGACTTTATCCAAGAGCACTGAGAAATGCTCTCTCTCTCTCTCTCTCTCTCTCTCTCTCTCTCTCTCTTTCCTTCTCACTCTGTTTTCAAGTCTTTTTAAAGAAATCTGAACCCTCCTCTGCAACCTCCCACCCCTCCCCCTCGCCTGTGAAGAAAAAAACCTCTGAAGTTACAGCACAGTCACCCTCCTTTTGAAATGGAGTGTGTGTGTGTGTGTGTGTGTGTGTGTCTGTGTGAGAGAGAGAGAGAGAGATAGAGTGTAAGCTGCTTTGACTGATGTGTTTCTTTGCTCTGCACACACACAAAACGGCTGCTTTGTTGTGATTATGCAGATTGACTATGCATAGCGCCATTCAATCACACCGCAGAGCCATATGGTAACAGCTTGTGAGTGTCTGTTTGTGTATTGTGTATATCGTGGAATTTCCCCTGCTTAAGGCCATGCACCTTGTTTCAATAGTAAGCCTCCTGGCCTGTGTCTGTTCAGCTAAACGTGCAAAGTCTCTACAAAACAACTGAAACAGTAGTGTTTCCAACAAGCAGTTCAGTTCAATTCTTTAGACATTTTAAGAGTTTCCATTGACTAAAGTGGTGGAAAATAACAATTGAACCACTCCATTCTATGCTGTTTTTTTGTTTCTTATTTTTTAAGGTTCCACTTGAGCTGAACAGATTCTAAAAGGTGGAGGTAAAACACTTAAGACCACTGATCAGGTCAGAGCAAATCGCAGCAATTTAAATAGTCCTATGTCAGTGATATAGACTCATCTAGGCCATGCTGTGTTTTGCATAGCCTGCATGTACTCTATATGATTATAAAGCACACAAGGGAAAGTCAGGTATTTCAAAACACACGGGAAAAAATCTTTCAAATTAGACTGTGACAGTTACAAGTACCCTATATTCCTCCTTTTGCCTGAACAAAAAACAGGGAGAGAAAAAAAATGCCTTTCAATGAATGAGTGACTAGAGAAAAGTGAAATCAAACACTGATTGAAAAAATTTCTACAAGTCATAAATCAGGAGATCAAATCATGGTTGAACAAATAAATGTACACCTCATCTATTAATTTATTCTTGAAGGCTACATTAATCAAACTATTGGTCAGATTGTGTGGAGAACTAAAACACTATATTTGTCAACTGAAATGATGATAACAATATTAACAGAGGCTTACTTGTCTCTCCCTCTGTGGTCCTGCATGGCTAGGATATACGCCTTGTGTGTTGAATTGAATGTTAAATTTAATTAATCTTTTATCGCTTTATTGTTAAGATTGCTCTGAAACATGTTTCTGTATTTGGTGGTTTTGTCGTTTGAAGACATCATCTTTAGCTTAGCTTAAAATGGGTTTGTCATGAGAAACAGTTGGAAAATATAGCCATCAAATTCAGAACACCAGTAAACAGGTGGTTGGTGGTTAACATAACACTATCAAGACTATATGGCTAGAATGTGTTAGCTATGTAAATATATATGTATGAGCATATGACTGCTTCAGGACATGTGGTGTGCAGAACATCATTTGAACATATAAATAGGAGAAAGGCATGAAGGAAAAACTCACTTTATCTACAAACATAACATAGATGTTGACACAGCAATCCTGACTTTATTTCTTCCATTGCTTTTCCTGAAACACCAGTGAAGATAAGTGGTTTGGCTCAAATCTTCATCGCCTTTGGTAGCTGCCCGGCAAATGGTGCATAGTTAAATGAATCAATTAGATAAAAGATTGAAATTAAGTTTTGTGTGGACATAGGCCTCTGAGAGGCTCTGCGCTGCCCTGATGCTTTATTCCCTGTGAGGGCCGTGAAAGACGATTTGAGATGGCTTTGTGAAACGGTGGAGCCTCTCTTTAAAACACTGGCAGAAGTGATAAAAGAGCAGGCAGCCAAGGACAGGCAAAAACACATATAAACTCCAGCTTCCTGACAGGCAGTGATCAAATTGTTTTCTGTTCACTCGTTTGACCAACAAACTAGAGATATTTGATTATTATGTGTAGCTGAGATTAGTCCTGCTATTACTACAGCCAAGCTCAGCTGTAATTCAATACTTTGTTTATACTATATGGATTATATACAGTCGCATGAAAAAGTTTGGGCACCCCTGACAATTTCCATTATTTGTCATTTATAAATCATTGGGTGTTTGGATCAGCAGTTTCATTTTGATCTATCAAATAACTGATGGACACAGTAATAGTTCAGTAGTGAAATGAGGTCCATTAGATTAACAGAAAATTTGCAATATGCATCAAAACAAAATTAGACAGGTGCATAAATTTGGGCACCCCAACAGAAAAATCACATTAGTATTTAGAGCCTCCTTTTGCAAAAATAACAGCCTCTAGACGCTTCCTATAGCCTCTAATGAGTGCCTGGATTCTGGATGAACGTATTTTGGACCATTCCTCCTTACAAAACATCTCCAGTTCAGTTAGGTTTGATGGTTGCCGAGCATGGACAGCCCGCTTCAAATCATCCCACAGATTTTCAATGATATTCAGGTCTGGGGACTGGGATGGCCATTCCAGAACATTGTACTTGTTCCTCTGCATGAATGCCTGAGTAGATTTTGAGCAGTGTTTTGGGTCATTGTCTTGTTGAAATATCCAGCCCTGGTGTAACTTCAACTTTGTGACTGATTGTTGAACATTATTCTCAAGAATCTGCTGATATTGAGTGGAATCCATGCAACCCTCAACTTTAACAAGATTCCCAGTACCGGCACTGGCCACACAGCCCCACAGCATGATGGAACCTCCACCAAATTTTACTGTGGGTAGCAAGTGTTTTTCTTGGAATGCTGTGTTCTTTCGGCGCCATGCATAATGCCTCTTGTTATGACCAAATAACTCAATCTTTGTTTCATCAGTCCACAGCACCTTATTCCAAAATGAAGCTGGCTTGTCCAAATGTGCCATTGCATACCTCAAGCGACTCTGTTTGTGGCGTGTGTGCAGAAAAGGCTTCTTCCGCATCACTCTCCTGTACAGCTTCTGCTTGTGCAAAGTGCGCTGAATTGTTGAATGATGCACAGTGACACCATCTGCAGCAAGATGATGTTGTAGGTCTTTGGAGGTGGTCTGTGGGTTGTCTTTGACCATTCTCACCATCCTTCGCCTTTGCCTCTCCGATATTTTTCTTGGCCTGCCACTTCTGCCCTTAACAAGAACTGTGCCTGTGGTCTTCCATTTCCTCACTATGTTCCTCACAGTGGAAACTGACAGCTGAAATCTCTGAGATAGCTTTTTGTAGCCTTCCCCTAAACCATAATGTTGAACAATCTTTGTTTTCAGGTAATTTGAGAGTTGTTTTGAGGCCCCCATGTTGCCACTCTTCAGAGGAGAGTCAAAGAGAAGAACAACTTGCAATTGGCCACCCTAAATACCTTTCCTCATGATTGGATGCACCTGTCTATGAAGTTCAAGGCTTAATGGGCTCACCAAACCAATTTTGTGTTCCAATTAATCAGTGCTAAGTAGTTACAGGTATTCAAATCAACAAAATGACAAGGGTGCCCAAATTTTTGCACAGCCTATTTTTCACATCTGATTTAATTTCATACAACTTAATATTGCTACACTAAAAATCTTTGTCTGGAAAATACCCCAGTACTAAGCTTTTATTAGAAGATGAATAGCATGCCACTGTGATCATTTTCTGTGAAGACAGAGTAAATTATTATGCAGCCTCAGAGGGGTGCCTAAACTTTTTCATACCACTGTATAAAATAATCATACAATAACGAGAATGACACTCAGTAGAGCGCAAAACTCCACCAAGGCCCAACAGTCCCCTTTAATTCAATCAAGCTTAATTTAGTATCATCAAGATCCATGTGTTGTTCCCTGAGAAATTAACATAAATGTTGAAAAATGCCCACAATGTTGAACGTCCCTTTATCTGGAACCACATCAGAAGTTAATGGGGGCTATTCTGTGCTGAGACTCATCCTTCATCCAAGTTTAGTGGAAATCTGTTCAGGAGTTTTTGTGTAATCTGGCTGACAAACCTGCAGTTTGCAGTGTACAGGATTTGGATAGCTTCTCTTAATTTGCAGCATGAAGAAAAATAAAAACTTGATTGTAGTTTTCAGCCTACAGCGCACTTAAGAGGTGTGGCCCACGAGAAACCCCAAAATAACCTTTTTCTCTGGATCATCATATCATCTAAGGTCAAACGTACCTTTAAAGGTATAATAAGAATTCTGCATTAAAACTTCTTAAAACAACTATACATATTATTACTCATATATTATAACTAAACGTATTCAATTAAAATTCAAAGAAGTCCAATTAGAGAAAATTGTCTGAATGCGCTGATTTTATTGGTAGCATCATGTGAGATGATTTACAATGCATGCAATTGTTCGGTGGGTTTCCAGGGGCCACTAAACCAGTACCTTAAAGGCTGGAAAAGCTGCACCAGTTAATATAGAAATGCTCCATTAAAATGTAATAATTCTCAATAATTTATTGGTTATAGGTCCAGGTCCGGATAGGACAGCTTCACGGAGTGAGGAAGGAAGTCAGTCACAAGACTAAATGTAACGTGAAAAAAGATAACATTACACATCATTACCTCGTCCCTGAACATTTGTGCCTGAGTCACGTCAGATAGATTTTCATCAGCAATGGTGCTTGTTTAGTTGTGTGTTCACCACACAGCGAAGCCAGTTTGACTGCAGGATCGTCAGTCTCTTTTTGTGTGTTACTTACATGACTATTCATTCCTCGCAAACAGCCAGATTACTGAACATTAGCTGTAAGCTAGCAAGGAATGACAGGCACTAAGGCTGTGGGTTTTCTGTGTTTGAAATCTCTTTTTCCCCCTCTGTGTTAGATTCTTAAAGTAAAATAAATTTATCCTCTATTTCCAGTCAGGAGTCAACATTACAGAACAGAAACACCCTTCAGTGGGGGATCACAGATTGCTGTTGCGGTTAGGATGGTAAATGGGAGTGAAGATAAATCCACTTTTTATCAGTGCAGAACCTAATGTGACTCCTGGTGTTTATTCTTCCCATAGTTCTGGCTCTGCACCCGACTCTCTCCTCCAGAGCTGAGCAGCAACTCTGCCCCTTGACTCTGCCTAACTCTTCCCACACAATACAAACATCTTTTGATTTGTTTTGATAGAGAGACCCCCAGGAATTACATATGTGTTTAAATTCATAAAAAAGGAGAAAAATCTCTCTTTGTGTGTGGAAAAATTAACTTGAAACTTACATGACATGCATTTAATACGCTACAGCGCTGACATAAAAAATGTTACAACAACACTTAAAAGGCTGGATGTTAGTGGCAACATAAACTGGCAGGATGAAATTCAAAGACATGTCAGATCAAGTCCAGCCAAGATTGTTTATACTATACACACTCTTTATGCAGGGGTGTGTTAGTGGTGGGGCCTGCATCTTACAACATTACCACAGAATTGAGTCAGCACCTCTTTGACACATTTTGTGTAACATTGTATTGTTACATTAAAATCCTCATAGATAAAGTATTAATTATAGGGTTTTGTATCATGCACTATATAATACAAGTTTTACAGATAGTGTCCAACACCTGAATATGACAAACTTCCTACCTAGAACCTATCCTACATGGAATAATATAGCATCAGACACCATACTCCTTTTTATCCCATGTCATATACTGTACTGTCCTATATCAAATGCCACAGTCATCAACCTGCAGGTTCAGAGTTTTGGAGGTTTTCCTGGTCATGACATGACTAATTGTGCCTCTGACACTGCTTTGACATGTTTCCATAAATCCTGATTGAGCTCACAGTGTGACTAGATCTCAGGTTAGATAAATAACAGAAACACTTGTTGTTGCTCAGACTTTCCACAGTGTCCGCCAGCTCTCCCTCCTCCGTGTTTCTTCCATCCTCTTTCACTTGCTCTGTCTCTGCTGTGTGTGCTCCTCAATTCCTGTTACCACAGAGTGACAGTAGCTGCATGTCTCATTTCCTCTGGGAGCTCAGCCGTTCGCCCACATCTGTGTGTGTGTGTGTTGTGGCTGATCTTATGTATCCCATTAGAATGATAATACTGTGGTCTGATGTAAGCAGTGTTGTGGTGAGCAAGCAATGGCAGCTACTGGGCCACAGCTGTGTGTGTCTGTTTTCTACTGTTTTCAGTGTATATGAGACAGACAATAGATGATCAAGTCAACTTTTTTTCTATACAAGCTACACTGAACAAAAGTATAAACGCAACATTTTAATTTTTCCTTGCATTTTTCATAAGGTGACTTTTTCTTTGCACACAAAACAATTATATATTATTACATTTTGAGCAATTTAATAATATTTAATATCAAGATGATGATTAAACAACATGGTTAGTGTAAAGGTGTGCCTTGGACTGGTCACAATTAAAGGCCACTCTAAAATGTGCTGTTTTATTACACAACATAATGTCACAGATGTTGCAAGTTTTGAGGGAGTGTGCAGTTGGCATGCTGACTAAGGAATGTCCACCAGAGCTGATGTCTGTTTCTGATCATTTCTCCACCATAAGTTGTCTCCAATGTCCTGTCTGAGAATTTGGCAGTACATCCACCCGTCCTCACATCCCTAAACCACTTGTAAGCCCACCAGCCCAGGACCAACACACTGGGCTTCTTCACCTGCATGATCATTTCAGACCAGCCACCTGGAGAGATGATGCAATGGTTGGGTCACAAAACCAAAGAATTCCTGCGCAAACTATCAGAAAACATCTCAGGAGAGAGGCTACTCACTGCAGACACAACAAAAACTTTGGCCTAGTTCAGCTCCAACTCTTAAGTCCAGTTTCTTTGACTTTGTAGTCGTGGTACTACTTGTACCACGCTTGTCACTGTCATCATTCTTCTTGAAAAATTACTAAAGATGGCCACAGTTAGCAGCAATTTGGTTACTCTCCATGAAATTGTGTGACATTAACGTACTGTGTTGATTTTGTTCATCTTGAGCACTGGCTTTCTGTTGATTCACTTTCTCCCTGTTGATTCACTTTACACTGGTCTGCGTGTTGCTTCCAGATATTGTATGCTTGTTATTGTTTAACAGTTCCATTGGTTACAACAAAGAGGGATAATAGGTCATGATTACAGTGGTACAGTACACAGCTTAAAGCTCAGGTTGACCAACCTGACTTTTAAGGTGCCTGTTTGCCTGAGTTCTTTGACATTATAGTATTTCAGAATTACATCTTGGTGTGTGTGTGTGTGTGTGTGTGTATGACAACTTGTGACTGTGTTACCACACCCAAGACTCTAAAATTCAGTGTTTCTGTCACCTTTGTGTAGCACAGCACTGTGCTGCCTTCACAGGAAATGGACTGAATTATTCAGCCTAAAATTTCACCAACATGGCATTTATTGGGTCAACTCAGGAAAATGGAGGTTCTTCTTCTTGGTACTCCCCGTGGAGGAAATTAAAGTTTCTTCCTCTTGTTCCTCAAAATTGTAAAACATTTTGATCTGAGTGAGTGCTCAGCAACTGTGACAGTTGCTGTCAAATGTCACTGTTGCATTTAAGCCAGGCCAAACATACACCTATTGGCCATGCAGCAGTGTGGGTGTGTTTGATTTGGGTCACATAGCATACTTGCCGGTTGGTGCATTAAATTGGTGATTGATTAAGGTAGATACAACCTTTTATTTTTATCTACGCCACGGTACAATAATGCCAGTCTTAACTATAACCCCCCTTTTTTAAAACAATTTTCCCACATGTTATAGACTACACAACTAATCAAGAATTCTAAAGTTTGCTGTAAGTCTTCCAAATCTTTAAATGACGTAGTTTATTAGTACAAATTACTATAAAATTATTCCTATTGAAGTTAGATGATCATGTGCTTTAGAATGGAAATACAGTGAATGAGTTGACGCAGATTGGAGTTTTGCTAATAGACATACAGTAAGGGTTAGGGTTAGCATATCCATGGTTGGTTCAAAGTTTTAGGGTCAGTGGTGAAACACTGTGCGACCCTCCTGTTTTCCCCATGATTCCATTCATCTTGTTTGTTTCATTATATTTTTTGAGTCTGTGAGCGTATGTGAACTGTCCTGAGATGGTACGACTTCTCCCTGCGTGTCGGATGAGACCTTTGTTACTTTTCTGTTTGCTCTCTTTCTGTCTTTTTGTCTTTTTTCTCCACATGTCCATCAAGAAATGAGACGTTCTCACACCCAAAATGAAAAAAGACGAGGGAAAAAAATCACTCAGTGCATAATTCTTCCTGAAAAAGCCAGTGGAGAGAAAGAACAAGCAAGAGAGGAGGAGAGAGCAGAGAAAGAGAGTCTTTCTGCCATCTTTTCACTGGGATGGCCATGTCTAATTGTGTCACGGTGATAAATGAATAGGTTTTTTGTGGAGGGGTCAGGAACCTCCCTTGGATCAGAGGCCCATCAAAGTGAATGGTTTATTTTTTCTGTTTGCTCACTCCCCCGTTTCTGAATGGATATTTAAATGAGTGTTCCCTAAACAGATAGCTGGATACATTTCTGTTCATCACAGCAACAACACCAATTCTTCTTATTCTGCATATTTTTCTCTAGATTTTGTCTTTTGCTCATCGCAACACAAAAATGTGAGTTGCAGAGCTAAAACTTGATAACATAGGGAAATCAAAATGTGTGGAAAATTTGAGAAGTTGATTAATGAAGTAAGTTTGAAATCCATTGTCCCTGGCCAATCCTCTTTTCAGTCACTTCTTTTATTTCTCTGGAAGTGCACTGGAATGTATTTGGAGTTATATGGATTATTTCCTCTGTGTGTGTGTGTGTGTGTGTGTGTGTGTGCGTGTGTGTGTGTGTCTTTTAAGATTGAATTTCTTCTTTTTGGTCAGGATTTTCTTTACCGTCTAGGCCTGGCCTGAGGTTAAGGTCAATATATTTCCATCTAGCTTGGTATTCGACAAAAGAACCAACGTATCTCATTTAGGCAGCATAATAATATTCTCTGAGGTTAAGCAGTGCTAGGCCTTGTTAAGCTGGAGTGTCTTAAATTTTACCCTTGGTCTTGCTCCTGTCCAGATGAACAGGGATATTTGTTTGTTTCCTGTAGTGATTCTGGGACTGACCGGTAAATATAAGGAGAGATATACAAACCTCAGCAGTAAATTAATTTTCACTGTCTCAATTATTAAACTAAAGTCTAGTACTAACGATGACCATCTTATTATATCTTTCTGTATCCTGTTGTTAATTGTGTTGTAGTCTGTTACATACATTTTGTTCAGATGCTGAGTAATTATCACTCCCAGATATTTTATGGATTTTGCTTCCCACTTAAATGTATACAGTATTTCTGCTTAATAGAGCTACTTGGTGTAGAATTAAGGGAGAATACCTGTGTTTATGTAGTTTCATTTATAACCTGACATCAGACCATAATGCTCCAAACTGGGATTTAACTCTACTGTTACCATGCATCTGCCAATTTAACTTCTTAACCCACCTTTTTGATAACAAGTATCTTTGGTGTTCTAAAGGGTTAGGTCGGATCCGAACCAAGTCACACAATAACACAAACATATTAACACTCCTGTGTTTTGAGCTAAATTTACTGTTTTTGTCAATGGAGTGACGGCAGTTTCTGGTTCAATAAATGATCTAGTTTTTCACAAAAGGTCCATCTCTGTATGGATCCTTTTCATTATGTGAAAAAAAAACCTGAAGCTATCAGCGGCACAAGCAATCACTTTCAGTGGACGTAACGTTAGGATGATTCGTGGAATCAGACTGCTGACCTCTCCTGACGGCCGCACTACCTCATGAGTCACAGCACCCCGGAACATGGCCTTATAGTGGTACTAGTGCTAGTACTAATATTGCATTACCCAGACCACAGTAAGAAAGAAAAACAGAAGAACAGCTGTTGCATTTGATAAATTGGCCTGTGATTTCACCATGTATTGGAATGTCTCTTTCTCTATGCTTTAAAATGGACAAAAAAGCCTCTTAGCATCTTAACGATGGCTCACTCAAACAAATGGATCCCACCAGCTGAAGGCTTGTCTTACACTGCACTGCACTACAACCAAGCATTCATCCTTTATTTATTTTGATTGTTGTATGCATATAGTGTCGCAAACTGTCCAAGAGAATTCTTCCCATTTCTGAAATCTCTGGCATGGCAGCGTGTGACCGACATGCACACAAACATCCACCCTCATGCAGGCTGCAGAAGACTGTAGTGTGTCTAAAATAAAAGCATGTGTCTATTTCAGTCGACGGCAGTCCAGTAATAGCACAGGCGGTGAAGAGGAGGGTTGGACACAAGTTCTAATTGCAGCCTTGTAAATTGCAGCTCTCACTTTCCACTCATAGAAACTCACACACACAACCACACACACAGCATGGAATTTGTTGGCAGGGGTGCTTGTATCAGTTTTCAACAGCCTAGTAATAAATGCCTTGGAACATATGCACACACAAACACACACACACGCTCATAAACATACACAGAACAGAGACAGATTGTGGCAAATTGTGTTGTGCATTTCAATACGTTTATTCATGTTGCGTGTTTTACAGTCGTGTCTTCTGCCTGTGATTTTGTAATCTGTATGTTAGCTTGAACATTTCAGGCTGACAAAATGTCATTCTTGCATCTGTTACTGATAATGTTGGAGGCAATGTAAAGATCCAGTGTATAGGCTAAGTGACATCTAGCGGTGAGGTTGCAGATGGCAAACAACAAAATATCCCCCGCCTCATCCTACCCTACGGTGGCCACTAAAGACTTAGAGGCCCTCTGCACAGCCAGTGTTTGGTTTGTCCGTTCTGGCCTAATGTAGAAACATGGGGCTGCAACATGGCAGACTCTGTGGCAGAGGACTTTCTATACTCCATATGAAGAGCACATACCCAGGTAATGAAATTACAACAGGTTTCAGGTGATTATGCAGTAATGAAAACATAATTGTGAAAATTATATTTCATTTCTGCCAAAAGATCCTCTAAAATCTGTCACTGGATTTTTAACAATAATCTCTAAACTACACTTTTATGCCTCCATGCTGGATTTTGGTAGTCAAGGGTCACTGTGACCTCAGAAAACTGAACTGGTGACATTAATCTTGGGTGTCCACCTTGAAGCTGTGCTGATTGTATAGTTCTTCTGTGCTGCTGGGCTGAACATGTTGGTGAAGTATCAATGTTTTACAATTTGTCTTTTAGCTTCCTTGCAGCTAATCCATACCTATAAGCATTGGTTTTGCTGATATTGACCTTCAGGTGATTGTCGTTGTACAATGCTCTCTATCAGTCATCTGTACTCCTCTGTAAAAATAGTGAAGAAGCATGTTTCTCACTGGAGATTATGCACTGGAAGTATACATGTCAATATGGTGAGAACTTCCATTTCTACACAAAAAATGTTTTTCATACCTTGTATGAAAGTCCTTCTCTTGTCTTGACTACATACAGTTTATCATTTGGACAGACACAGTTTATTATTTGACAAGCATGCAACTCTGAGGCGATAATTCTAATAATGGAGCTTCAAAAGATAGCTCTACTGTATGTAAGGGTAATTCCAAAGACTTGATACCATTTTTTCTTTTGTTTCTTTGTGTTTTACAAACCAGGCTTTTCAGATATCCATCATTAAAAACAACTACTGTTCAACATTTTTTTCTAGGACAGTGTATTGTTGTCAATGTGCTGAAGTTGTTTTCTTGTGTTTTGTCTTTTCTGTGGCACCTTAAATTGCAGTGTATTGAGCTCCTTCACCAAAGAGAAGGGCTCAATGTTGGTCACTTGGTTCTCCTGACTTTCATGGAAAATTTAAAAGAAACTCAATTTGCTTTCAAATAAACAAGTACAGGTCTTCCCAATTTTCATTCACATTTCACTGTCCTGAGAAACACTGCAGCCACCTCCTTCATTGTATGCTTCCTGTGATTGTAGTTAAACTTTAGCTGGTCATCACAGTAGGCCTCTGGTGGCAGAGAAATAATTGTGTTGTTGATGAAATTGGGGTAATTCCCCTTTAAAATCACTTTTGCTGGTGTTTCCATTATTTAGCCCTACCCTGTAGCTGTCAGTTAGTGGACATATTTGGACACATAGCTTCCTGTGGACATCCCCGTTTTCTGCCTTATGTCTCATCAGTCACTATTTCCCTCTATCCTGTTTCCTCCAGCTCCTCTCTTCCCTTTCCACCACTTTCACAACCTCCCTATTATATTTGCTCTTATTTTACTCTACCCTGGGAGGTCAAAGGTCAGGGTCAGCAACAGAATAGCAGCTATGGAGCTGGTGAATTTGGTACATTGCATAAGGACACCTCAGGGAAGTTGCCACCACATTCTTTTGAACATTAGAGAAAGTGTTTTACCTTTGCAGCTTAATTTTGTTTTCCTGTTACAGCAAGGAAATCTAACTATTAAGAATGATATTCTACCATAGCTGGCTGTTTTCTTTGACCATGAAGAATGTAAGGTCATAAGAATGAGTTATTAATATGTACACTAGCTGAGGAAGGCCTCTAAAGGTTTCCCTGTCTCTTCTCTCCGTTCCCATCTCAGGTGATCAATGTGGATGGCAGTAACAGACAGACTCTGCTGGAGGACAAGCTGCCTCATATCTTTGGTTTTACTCTGCTGGGTGATTACATCTACTGGACTGACTGGCAGAGACGCAGCATTGAGAGGGTTCACAAAGCCACGGCTGTACGAGAGATCATCATCGATCAGCTGCCGGATTTAATGGGGCTGAAGGCCACTAAAGTGACAGAGACTTATGGTAAGGAGGACGGGGGATTTTTTTAAAAGCTCAGCAGTAGAACAGCCTGTGATAAAATAAAATTGAAATGTAAAATGCAGTATGAAGTAAATGTCAAAACTCTGTGTCTAGGTACAAATGGCTGTGCGGTGAATAATGGCAGATGCAGCCATCTGTGTTTCTGGAGTCGACGGGCTGTCAGCTGTGCCTGTCCCATGGGGATGGAGCTCCTTTCAGACCTGCAGACCTGTGTCGTGCCAGAAGCCTTCCTGCTCTTCACCAACAGGTGTGCCTACCTGTCAACCTGCCTTTGACCTAAAATACATGCTCACTATTCCACTCATCCTGTTGTACTACAGTACATTTTAAAAGATTTAAAATAAAGCTTTATTTACTTTTAATCAATAAAGCTGTCTACACAGACCATGTAACAGCTTACATTTTACTTGTGCTGGAATACGACCCAAAGTATATTTTACACTTCAACTCTATTTTCTTATGTTTTACATGCCTAACTACAGTGATTGTGTGTTGGGCTCAGTGCTGCCAAAACACAGGTGACCTACATCCAGAAGACGGGACCAGAATGTTATCCAACCATCACTGTCCATCCCCCTAAGATTACTGACAGGGGGACCGTTGTCTCTGTTCAAACCCAGACACCATCCTATCTGGAACCAGACCTATTAATAAAAAATTACTGAGAATCAGTACATTTTGATGTAGTGTTTCTATTTTAACTGGCGCAGCTTTTCCAGCCTTTACGGCACAAGCAGCCCAGAAAACTCACAGACCAGTTGCATGTGTTGTTTACCACTCACATGAGGCTACTCAACCAATCAAACCTGTGTATTGCATTAAGCATTGTGATATAAGCCAGATACACACACACAGACAAGAACAACAATCGGATTAAATAACGGAAACAGAGCTTATGGTCAAAAAGGGCGCTGACATGTTTATTCTTCCAACAGACAGTTTAAAATCAGTATGAGTCATATCTGAGACTGTGGTGATTATTAAATGCAGCAATGTGAAGCGCCACTACTAGACAGCACAGACCATGTTATGAGTAAAAACATACCCAAAATATTTTATATGACACAATGACATCATCATGTTCTGGACCTTTGCTTGAGGAAATTTTGTCTAACTGAGTTTGAATTTTTTTCCCCTGCATAATGCCATTCTGTCAGTTTCGTCTTGGATCCATAATATTGTAAATCACCTACTGCCTACACACAATACTGGACATGAACATATCCTGTGTAGACACAGGCAGAGGGCTGAAGTTGCTGCTGCTGCTCTGTTAATGTGCTACTCATGCTGTGCAGCCAGTGCAGACATTGTGTTACAGTTTTCTGCCTTTCCTGCCCAGGGTCATTATACTGCTCTGATAGCAGTCGGCTGCTGTCAGACGTCAGTTCATTTCTTTGTCATGTAACAACAGAACATCTTCTTTTCAAATCATTCAGATTTCAAGCTTTTTGTTTTTAAAAATATTCTATAGTCTAATATAAGTAGATTTTTTTAACAGTAGTAATCACAACCTTGGCAAATAATACAACATTTAGGTAAACTAATTTCATCTTGATTATACAACACAGGGTTGCATAACAAAATGGAAGTTCATAAACTCCTCCATGCTATATAAATTATAGAACATGTGTACAGCCATTTACTTATATACTTTTTTACCAAGTGTATCTTTTCAATATGTGTTGGGGTAATTGTAAACAGCATCGTAGCGATGGTGATGATAATATGGTCGGCAACACTGTCCACCTCTGCTCGTCCAGCTGTAGTCCTGCGCTCTGTCGGCTCAAAACATGGTCCGCCCATCGTGTGCAACAGCTCAATCTGAGATGTTATGGTGGAGACAGGTCTCTGTGGGCACAACAGTCTCTTATTTTTCTGTTGTTTGACCAGCCTGAGTCCCACTTGTCCATTTCCTTTTCCCCTGACCGGACATTAGCCAGGAACAGCCTTAAACCAAGCTGGATTAGCATGGCTCTTACTCCCAACTCTCTTCCTCCCTGGGGCGGTCCAAACAGTCCGGATGGTTGAAAGACATTGGTGATGAGTCAAATACCCTCTCTCTTCTCCAATGCTGATGACAGTATTTCTGCCATAGGCAATGCATACCGCTGAACAAAATGAAGAGCATTAAAAAAAAAGGTAGCATAAATTGGAGGAGCATTTCCACGTGCTGCCATTATGGAAACTGCATGTCAAACATATGTAGAAACAAAAAAATGTACAGACTGAGTGAAGTTTTATGATGGTTAACTCTCACTATGAACAACAGCAGGGCAAAGATTTGAAGAATATTCAATGTACACTGTGTCATTGTCTTCCTCTTGACTTGGTTTGATGGCCATTTTTGCTGTCAAAACTGCTTTAGCTTGGACTTTGGCTTGGAGTTAAAGTGATGTGGATTACTGCCCTGCATTTGTGTGACTGAGGAGAAATAAATGGATGTGAAATGTGAATGAATGAGTGTTGGTGTGGTCCTAACTTGCATTGAATTTGCAAAAATGTTGACTCATGCTATCTTTTTCTCAGGGACAACATCAGGAGCATCTCTTTGGGTACCAACAGCAATGACGTGGCCATTCCTCTGACTGGAGTCAAAGAGGCCTCT
This sequence comes from Pagrus major, assembly GCF_040436345.1. Lineage (NCBI taxonomy): Eukaryota > Metazoa > Chordata > Actinopteri > Spariformes > Sparidae > Pagrus > Pagrus major. Next base: position 25,277,472 of record NC_133222.1, on the reverse strand, counting down.
GCTCTGGACTTTGATGTCTCTGAAAGGAGAATATACTGGACAGACATACAGGCCAAGGTGGGCTGGCTGGGCAGAAAAAAATGATGGAAGTTTGAGTTTTAATTTAAATTGAGTCTGATTAAAATCAACAAACAAAGTATAAACTAATAAAAAATATAAACTACGGGATGTAATTCAGTCAGAATACATGTTGTTGGCTGTTTATTTTAGCTGTGTATTTATTCTTTATTTGGGATTTTGGTAATTTCTTGACCTCACTATGGTGAGGAAAGTACTGTAGGTTAAAGGGAAAAGGATTCACATAAGAATCACGAAAAAGTGGAACCACAACAACACAGTGCAGTGCCCAGATGATTTATAGCATGCACATAGAGTTATCTTGTAGTTCATCTTTAAAGAAAGGCAAAATTTTGGGATATATGGGATGATATATGTATATATATAGATATAAACATATAACTTCACAAATAGCTTTGCATGGCAAAGTGAAGTATTTTGTGAGTACATTGTACCCCATCTCCCATAGACTTGCTAACATCAGTGGAAATGAGCACCATTCTCCAGCCCAGACAAATTAGAGCAGCAGTTCAACTCACGCTCCAGCAGTTTACAAAACTCCCAGTGAACTATGGTTGGATGAAGAAAGGAACTTGATCCGCAGTCTGTTTGATCTCAAAAGACCTGTGTTTGTTGCAGCACTGTGACTGTCCACTACTGGAGATATCAGTAACAGCATAGTTTATGATTAACAGCTTCAATAACAGCACAGCAGAAGCCTCATCAGGACCAGGTAGCTTAACTACCAGGTATTTTTCATATTGCATTTCAGTGGAGTAAGAACCTGAGAATAGTGCACTGCTTTCTGTTTATTATATATATTTGAGAAGCAGATTTCAAATCAGGAATCGATACTGTAACACTGACACTTACAGGAGGAATTGAATCAAATCACAAAATAAACAGTTCCCATTTACCTTGATTTAAATGGTATTTGTTTCTTTCTGTGTTCCACTCACTCTCTTTTCATTTCTTTGTCTTTGTCTCAGACAATCAGCAGAGCATATATGAATGGCAGCTCTGTAGAACATGTCATAGAGTTTGGACTGGACTACCCAGAAGGTATGGCAGTTGACTGGATGGGTCGTAACATCTACTGGGCTGATACAGGCACTAACCGCATCGAGGTGGCCCAGCTGGATGGCCAGTATCGTCAGGTTCTGGTCTGTAAGGACCTCGACAACCCGCGCTCACTGGACAACCCACGATCACTGGCACTGGACCCTGCCAATGGGTAAGAATGGGACCTTCACCATTTAAAAAAGGCATGACATATTGGCCACATTTTGAAAATCTACAGCCTCGTTGATTGACGTCCCTCATAACTTTTTTACACACTGTGTGTACATTACACCTCCAGCATGGAGACGTGTGTGAAATAGATTGTGTGGCATAACAAAGCTGTGACTTCAAACAGCTCAACAGTTAATAAGAACAGTGTGTGGAGCAGCCCCATGGTAGTGATTCACTGTCAGACACCTGTTTTATGCTGGAGGTCCATGTCTCTCGAGGGTATGAGTTGATGCCAATGACTTCATGTAGCGTGTCTCTTAACTCTGTCTGAGGTAGTGAGAGTGTAGTAATGTCATTGTGTTGGTATGTAGGTACAACAGCCAGCATCCCGCCTCTTTCCCCCATAACCTCCATCTGAGAGCGGGATGATTCTATTAAACCTGTTTGTTAACAAGGCTGACATAATTACTGTTCATCCACAGCCAAACCATCCTGAGACACTCTGATTTGCCTCTGTGTGGGTCTGTGTGTGTGTGCGCAAGTTCTTGTTTCGGTACATATGCCAGTGTGTCAAATTCCCTTACACATATCATTCACCTGGTGATGTCTTGATGATGTCATGGCCCAGAGCTGTCAACACACTTGCCTGAAGGTGTCTTATGTCATTTTATGATCACATACTATGCTCACATAGGTGCTCCAAAAAGACAATAAAAACAGAGTAGTCCTCCTTTGTAGAACTTGACAAAACAAAAGTTGCAAAGTAGAAACAGGTTCCCCTTCTGGAATAGATGATCCAATTCAACAACTATTGTATCAGAAAATAACAGATCACTAAAACCACTGTAACTCTCTTACATACAGAGATGGACAGTTTGTGTGTGTGTCCCAGTCTGAAATAGTGTTTTATCCCACAGCTACATGTATTGGACAGAGTGGGGTGGTCGACCTCGCATAGCCAGAGCATACATGGATGGCAGCACCATCACCACCCTGGTGGATAAAGTGGGCCGGGCCAACGGACTAACCATTGACTATGTAGACCATCGACTCTACTGGACTGACCTGGACACATGCATGATTGAAAGCACCAACATGCAAGGTACTGACACAAACACACCAGCACTCTATCAACCAGGCAGTTAACATGCATAAGCAATACAGGGACAACACTTCTTTGTAGAAATCACTGAAATGATGAACTTAAAACATTCCTTTTTGGGCTTTTTAGTAGGGCTGCACCACGGTATGGTAAAAAACATCATACTGCAACTGGAGAAGGCAAGTTCAGAAGATGTGACATTTGTCGGGGTCTTTAGCAAACAAACATGTTTTCTTACATCTGGAGAACAAGATTTGTAGGCCAGGGCATCCCTGCGGCAGCACAGTAATTCATTATAATGCTGTTTGTCAAACACTTACAGCTTGCAATTTGGATATTACACATTATTGTGATTTTGATAAAATTTTGATTAATTTTGCAGCCCTAGTTTTTAGTGTTTAAAGCCCATTGTCTTAGCACCACTAAATTCCCCATCCTCCTTCTCCTCTTACAAGGTAGTACAAAGTGTTTAAAAAACTAAATAATGTTTAAAGTCCTTGTGTCCTGCTACATTGATTTTTTTGCAATGGAGTGTATCTTTTGTCAGATGGCAGCGATGGCAGGTGTTTTAATCACCCATTGTAGAGCCTTCCTGTCCTGGGCCGTGTTGAACCATGCCAGTTTGTGATGTTTCCAGTCAGGATGCTTTCTATTGCTCCTCTGTAAAAAATTGACCAAATCTTGCTCCAGAATTTAAGTAGAGCCTCTTCTGAGCTTTTAACCAGGGTGGTGATGTGTGATGACCAAGATAGGTTCTCACCTCCCTCTCTCTTTCTCTCTCTCTCCACCCTGAGCCATTTTGTTTTGCAGCAATGATGGTTAATGATTATCAGAGATAATTATTAATTATACTGAGTAATAAGATCGTATTTACATTAGATCGCCTCTGGAGAACTACCTTTGAAGAAGGAAAAACATGTATTTATTATTCAATTTAAAAATTCAGTCTCATAAAAACTACTTGACTGTGAATTTGGAACTTGGATTAATAATTAATTTAAGAACTACAATCAAAATAACTCACTGATCATACGCAGGTGTGATATGTTCTAGGCTGAGGCAAGAGTGTGTGTGAGATACTGGTGCCAGGCTAAAAAACGTAGTTGCATGCAAGACTTTGAGTCCGTGTGAAGCATAACTTAACTAGCATCAACTTAGGCCAACTGCCAATAACCAGACTACACAGAGAGTAGCCAGCCGAGGGTCACCCTATAGTAGCTCTAAAGTGGGTCTCTGAGCAGTCTTTGCACCTAGGTGTGAAGGCCTGAACAATTCTGAGTTCAGTCCATTATGAAACCCACATTAAACGTATTCATCTGTGGACCCCAACACAGTGAAACGGCAGACTGTCTTAAGCTTAATTCCATTTGTTGATGAAGGTTCTCCGACACCCAGGTCATGGTAATTCTAAGTGTTGTATCATAGGCAACTGGACTTGTTTCAGTTTCTTGAAGATGTTTCACCTCTCATTTAAGAGGCTTCTTCATTTCTAATTGTGGTGCCTGGGCTCACCATTCACACCTGGGCTCACCAAGCCCTAGCAGCCCACATGAAGGCCAGTTAGGTCAACAACCCACAAGTGGCCCTAATGACCCTGAAACTCAGAGCTCAAGTTGTCATGTCCAGTTGCCTAAGATATGGCACTTAGAACATATTACCATTTACACATTTATTTATTTCAATATTTATTATGTTGACAGGATATAGTTATGAGTGTAAAAGTTTTTGCTAACTTGTATCGAAAAATGCACCTGTGACCTATGATATAACTCTGCGACAACAGCAACTTCAACCCATGAGTTTCATATGATGGCCCATGTTATTTGGTCGCCCAAAACCGGATAACTGAGCTAATGACACAAGGATATGGGATTAGAACTTGTTTTTTTGTTATTTATTCCACTGTGTCTTTACATACGTATACAGCACATCAGCCCGGCTATTGATTAGTTTGCTGCATTGAGGTTGAAAGTATATTTGACACTTGTTCAACAAAATAGTCCAATCAGAAGTTTTTTTCTGGACGTAAGTGGACCTTGTGTTAAGGTTATTTTGTTAAAACCAGATTGCTTAATGTTTTAATTGCAATTGTGATACATACAAAGTTGGAATCCATTCATCAAATCAGTGATGTAGTTGGCAATAGGGATGTTAATTAGGAGGTTACAAGGTGTGGATAGTACTCGCCCTTGGGTGTCAATCAAAACACACTGGACAGGAGGCAGGATGCAGCTTTAACCTTTTACTGAGATATAGTCTTCAGTACAGCACAACACTACAGCAGACCCACTGAATGTACAGCATATTATTAATAAATCAGCATATTATTAGTAACAGAAATAATAATCTCAGATATTGCACTGACCAGGTTACAGGTAAACATAAACACTAATCCAACTGTATATACAGTTATATTCAAACAGGAATAGCACACATGTATTCGCTGTATTTAAACAGAAAACGGCCGCATAACAACAGCTTATTAGCCGAAGCAGTGATAGCTTCACATACAATATAGACTGTTCATAATCACGGGAGAAATAACACACATAACTTACGGTCTGTTCATCTACGCACACAGGAACAGGGCCGCCAGATAACAGGGGAGACAGTCTGCACACCGCTGAAGTCCTGCTCGTAACTCGAGCGAAAGAGAAAGAAAGCATGAACTTATCACGTCTTCCCCGAGTGATCTCCCCAGCCGCGTCTCACTCGGGTGCGCTCGGACGAGCTCGGGTCCACTCGGGTCCGCTCGCACGTTCAGGTGCGCTCGTGCCCGCGCGCCAGTTATGGCCTTTATTACAAGGGATGTCCCAATCAGGTTTTTTTTACCCCGATCCGAGTCATTTAATATTTAGTATCTGCCGATACCGAGTCCCGATCTGATACTAACTGATATTTTCCTAGATAGTACAGCTGCATTAAGAAAAAAATTACCTGCATCCAAGCTGTTCTTAATAGTTTTTTTTTATTTTGTTGAAACAAAACCCTGATCCTCTACCACGGAGATGGGCTGGTTATCCAGAACGATGAATTCAATGAGCTTCTCTGTAATATTTTTGGCCATGTTGCTGTCTCAAGGATATTTCTCTTTCCTTTTGAAAGTATCCGCGAGTGTTTGTTTTTTATGTGCCGTATCAAATTTGTAGTATTAAAAGCAGCTCTTTTGTTACCCCCTCGCGAAACAGTCGTTTTGCAGATGTTACATGTCGCCGTTGGACCGCTTTCGCTTTCTAATTTAAAATGTTTCCACACTGCAGACATTTTATCCACAGGTTTGCCAGAGTAACGTTACGCGCGCGTCTGCGTTCTGCCACAAATTGTGCTCTGTTTACGTCAGCTGACATAAAAATCATCGGGCTTGGGTCCACGTTCAAAATTGCTGATACCGATCAGTGAAAGAATGCCCATATCGGCCCAGATCCCGATCATCTACTTGATGCTTGGATGATGTCATTGTATGTGATGCAGGTGTATTCATGTTGTTATATCTTCTACAGGTCTACAGAGGGAGATCATAGTAGACGACCTCCCTCACCCCTTTGGTCTGACTCAGTACCGGGATTTTATCTACTGGACAGATTTTAACCTGCGTAGTATTGAACGGGCAGACAAACGCAGCGGACTAAACCGCACTGTGGTGCTGCAGGTATGGAACCAGTTTTATTTGAAGGTCAAATATCAGCTAATTTAGTAACCGAAATGTTTCATTTTACTGTTCATGCTCTTAATTTTTTCTTTTGAGACTGCCATTAAAATTTGTTGGGGGGCTTTAAAGTTATGACTATCAAAATATTCAGTCCAGAGGTACTGAACTCTACCGCTGTTACATCACTGTGTCCTCAGGGCCAGCTGGAGCTGATGTTGGACATCTTGGTGTTCCACTCCTCCCGTCAGGAGGGTACCAACGAGTGCTCACATAACAATGGCAACTGTGCCCACCTTTGCCTCGCCACACCTGCTGGTGCCCAGTGCCGCTGTGCCTCCCACTACACTTTGAACAGTGATGGACGAAACTGTAGCTGTAAGTAAAGAGCTGCTGGGATTTTGAGAGAAACACCAGTATATAAAGTCTACCGACCAGTTAAAGCGCACTCCAACACTTGTCACACTCAGATGCACATTCATACGCTGATAGCAGAGGCTGCCATGCCATGCTGACCTGCTCATCAGGAGCAATACAGTGCCTCCTGTCCACAGCGCCCCTCAATATTTCTATGCCCATTCACATATCCACTGACACAATGATGGGAAAGCCATCAGTATCTTGCCCAAGGACAAGCAGACATGCAGCTGAAGCTGGGAATCGATCCCCCCGCCTAAATCAGAAACCAGGGTGACGTCCTACTAAAATATTATAAAATGCTAGACTCATGATCAAATCCAATGTATAAATATTATCAATAAACAGACGAAATCATGAATAAGCAATTGTCTCTTAAAGAAGCTCGCTTAAAATAAAGACCTGTCTCTCTCTATAGCTGGGTAAATAAAGGCCATTATTTCAGAAATAATGGTACAGCTGCTTCAGTGAAGCCCCCTCCTGTGGTTTAACAGTGAAAGCACAACCATACAGGTAACTTTAGTACCATTATTTTAAACATAAGTGGAAATGTGTGGATTTGGAAACATCTCTTCTCTCCTATCTATAAACACTGAGAAGTGAGCTGGTTTATATTGGAAACGGGTTAAATATTTGAACCTATTTGGAAGATTTTTTTCATTTTCTTTACAGAGTCAAGCACTGAAAACAGTCGACAGTTGAGTTGCAAAACATCAACAGTGAGATGGATGGAAATCTGTTTGTGTGCATGAGCGATTGTGTTTGCGTAGTGATAGACTCAACCCCAAGTTTAGGGGTTTTCCTGTCTTTCTGCTTCCCTGCAGCTTTTATTTGGGACTCAAAAACAAATGGAACAGAAAAGAATTAACCTCAGTTGCCTTTATGTGAACATCTGCACACACATACTGTCACATTGAAATCCAACATACTTTTATTTCCAAAGAGTGGAGGCTCTCCACACTTCCTCAGCTTTTGAGACCATCATTTAGAACTGTTTCAGCTCTTCTGAAGTCATGGTGTGTGTGTGTGTGTGTGTGTGTGTGTGTGTGTGTGTGTGTGTGTGTGTGTGTGTGTGTGTGTGTGTGTGTGTGTGTGTGTGTGTGTGTGTGTGTGTGAGATGTTCTGGGTTTTGACCCTGTGTGTTTGTCTTTATATTTCACAACATGCATTGAGCAAACTCTGGCAAAAGGAAGGCTAACACTGTGTACACTCATTCCATTCCTTCATCTATCATCCCCTCCTCTCTGCAGCTCCCTCTAGTTTTCTGCTCTTCACTCAGAAGGCCAGTATCAGCAGGTTGGTTTTGGGAGAGCAGAGTCCTGACATCATTCTGCCCATCCACGTTCTGAGGAATGTCCGGGCTGTCAGCTACGACCCGCTGGACCGGCTGGTCTACTGGCTGGATGGACGACAGAACATACGCAGAGCCAGAGACGATGGAGCCATGGTAAAACTCATGCTGACATTAATGTTTATGAGCCTTTATGTATATTAATGGCTGCTAGTGGATGCTGACTTGTAATATCTTCAACATGTTTCTCCTTGAACTCAGTTTTCACTATCGTGGAAACTTGAAATCAAACAGTAAACATATCCTCACTTCAGTGTTAATGATGTTCTGCAGTAGGGCAGTAAAATACACATCAGCTGTGCCCCAGCCTCCTTTCAAGGAGACAGCCCACAAAAGACTGTCCCTCAGAGGACTAATGGGCAATAGGTTGATCCTGGTCCTCCTCCTCAAACAAAGTGGTTTATAGAGATTCTCCTCACAGAGACCAAAGCTAATGGTGCAATTAGGAAGTTGTCATCATGTGGATCACCTGGGAATTATTTAAAAATGGATGATTTGTATAGAAGTCCAGAACTTTCATCTTGCTGTAATGCCGTCGATATCTGAAATGGCATCATAATGTGCAGGAACACATGGAACTGCTACTCTATGTGCATATGTCATCAAGATTTTACTGCTACACCCTGAGTTTAAGAGTTAGAATTATGTTCAAGTTCTTACTTTATCCAAATATGTTATGTACCAATTTTTGACGAGGATATGATAACCATGGTTAGAGGATTCATTAAAAAAAGAATCTTGCAAAAAAGTTGAAAGACGAAAAATGTTTGTCGTAGGAAGTGGTATGGGATACTATTACTATACATATACTACTATATGGATACTGTCACGGTTCAGAAATGGAGACTCTAATGCGAGACAAAGAGGCACAAGGCTGCGAAGAGTTAATAGAAAGAATAATTTATTTGAGGCTTCACCAATACAAAAACAGGAACCAAAGGAGTGACACGGCACCCAAAGGGCTGGTGGGGAATAACTCAACCCTGCACAAACCAAAAGAAAAGTAAGAACTAAACAGACTCGGTGCAAACCGGAGCTAACGCTAAAAACAGGAAATCAGGATGCAGCTAAAGAAACTAGTAACAAAAAGCGCTGTCTACAAAAAACTAGACAGGAACGGGATTTTACTACTACCAGACGGGACGATATGCAGCTAAAGAAACTAGTAACAAAAGCGCTGTTTACAAAAGACTAGACAGGAACAGGATTTTACTACTACCAGACGGGACGAGAGAGAGCGGGCTGGGCTGCGTCTGCATGCGGGGCTGGAGGGGGAAGGCAGGCGGAGATGACGCGGTGCGGCCTGGTGGAGATGCGGTGGACAGGTGCAGCCTTCCAGGGGTGAGCGGGTGTGTCGATCCGGAGAGCTGGGTGAAGCCTTGGCGGAGGAAACGGGAGAACAGGCGGATCCAGGAGTGCAGGCGAGAAGGGGAAACTGGAGACAGACAGGAGTCAAAAATGGTTTCACAAGGAAAACACGGCTAGAGATGAGCAACATCAACGAATTTACTGTATATTGAGTTACGGTCCGGCGTCGGGTTGTGGAGAGCGTCTGGTCTTTATGGTGGCAGGTGAATGAGTGAAGCCACTCCCCTCCCCGCCGCACAGATCAATCCGCTGATTGATGAGTGGCTGCACCTGTCCGCTCTGCACCCGCATCATGCTCCAGCCTGCCAGAGAGAGAGAGAGAGGGAGAAGAGAGAAAATGGGAGAGAGGGAAAAAAAAGGAAAGAGAGGCTGCCACTATCTGGCCCTTGAAGTGGGGGTGTGACAGATAGGTACAACTTTGACTAAAGAATCAAGGGAAGAAAATACCTATATGCCTATAGGAGTTAGTGAAGTGCTTTACAAATGACTACATGGTTCACTGGTTTGTAGTTCTCCGGAGAAAAAAAAAAAAGCATAATATGTGCTCTCAATTTTAATAATTTGTGCACATGGATAACCTAATTTGTGCTATTGATCATAGTCACAAATCCCTTTCTTAATGAAAAACACACACAACCATGCTTTTTCTGAACACAGAGAGGACACACTTGGAAAAATAAGACAAATTATTAATCTGCACGGATTATTTAGCACAAATCTTCAAATTTAGACAAAAGAAGGTAAAAAAAGGGGGGACAGCCTTGGAAACTTGTAATCATGTATTAGTTGTAAAATGGATTTGATAGAGGTAACCCCAAATTTGGACACAGCTTTAGTTTAACACTTCTAGGGCTCTATCTTACTCTTGGCACAAAGTGTCGTTGTTAGTTTCAGACCAACGCAGCAGCGGATGGTGGATAGCTATCTTGAGGCAGCAGAAAGCGACAGCGCCATAGACCAACAAAAAGCTGGTTGAAAGTCAAAAGTGCAGTCTGATTCCTGCTATTTAAAGGACGCATTAGATGCACCTACACAGGCAGGTTCACACCATTCATACACTCTAATTTTATGATTTATGATTTCAGTTATTTTAAACATTTCCATGAACACAGTAATGTACTGTAACAAATATTGTGGCACATTAAGATGATGTTATTAACTCTCCAAAGGGTGCTAAAATACAATGACAAAGCAAGCCTGAAGTGCTTTGTGTCCACAGTGTAGAGGTTAAGCAAACTGTATTCGGACATCCTTGGGAGGTGGTGTTTGGAGTTTGTTTGGAGGGCTGAAAGAAAGTGTGTAACACCCTATTTTCAACCACAAGGATTATCCTAACTCCATACAGCTTCATACTGAGATGAACACTGTAGCTAGATGCAGATTGATAGATCTACTGTCGCAGTGAGACAAAAAGCAGTTTGTTAGCTGTACATGACTTTGATTAAAACTGATGAACTTGCTATGTTTGCCTCCAGTCTTCCATGATAGTGAGCAGCAGTGTCCAGCCAGTGGACAACCAGCTTCATGACCTGAGCCTGGACCCCTACAGTCGCCACATTTACTGGACCTGTGAGACTACCAACACCATCAACGTTCAGAGGATGGACGGACACACTGTGGGCGTGGTCTTGAAGGACGACACCGACAAGCCACGGGCCATTGTGGTGAATGCTGAGAAAGGGTGAGCTCATTTTTTTAAATTAGTGAGTTGGTGTTACAAAATAAATGCCTGGTTACATCGAGATACTGTATATTGTACTTTATGTATGGAAGGCAAAGAGTGATATCCAATAACTGATTAGAACTGTATAACTGTGAACTAAGTGTTATATCCCAGTGACACAGTGAGCATAGGCAATCACAATGTCCCAAATGTGTCTTTGCCCACCCTGCAGGTACATGTATTTCACCACAGTGCAGGAGCGCTCAGCCAAGATCGAAGGAGCCAGCCTGGATGGGACAGAGCGAGAGTCTCTGTTCACCACTGGTCTCATCAGGCCAGTAGCCCTGGCTCTGGACAATAAACTGGGAAAACTGTTCTGGGTCGACGCTGACCTCAAACGCATTGAGAGCAGTGATCTGACAGGTGAGTTACCATAAACAGATATAACTTAAATAAAGAAATGTCTTAAATATCATATTGATGCACATGTTAATGAAATTAATCAAGAAAAGCACCATCACCACTACACAGTATGTGTATGAGACAAAGAAATAATTATGTAGTAAAAATAAAGGATTAGATGTTTTAAAGGCATGCTACTTTACTACAATCTGATGGCAATTTAAGTGCCTGAGTCACCACTGTAATCTAACTAGTGGTGACTACCTACTGTAGTAATAATTCTGTAACACTTTAAACAAGGGCAGGGCAATATGGCCATAAAATATTGCAGTATTTTATGGCCATATTGTAATACACAATATTTACATCGACATTTTAAAATCTCCTCCAAAGTACTAAATAAGTGCTAGTGCTAGTGCAAAATAATCAGAGGGACAGATATTAAATGGATATTTTGTCTCTCCTCTAAGATAACTGTTAGAAATGATCTCAGTCGCCATCTCTCATATTTTCCTGTCATTTAATGGTTGTGCACTGAGATGTTGTTGAACCGAAACAGAATTCACCCTCTAACAACACTGAAACTGATGCAAATGTATTGGATTCAATTTGAGAAACTGGGGAGTGTCCTTCTACCTCAACACATGGTCATTTATTAACGGTGAATTCAAGTGTTTTTAGACCTGGGCCCTATTTTTACATGATTGGTATGTACCAAAACAGTACCAAAGGTTTTTTGAAGTGTTTCAATAGATCACCACAGCTGGCAGCCAGGACACAGCTGCAATGGCTATGACATAATCCTTGGGAGCAATTCTGAACGTCAAAGTTACATCCACTGATACTGCTTGTTTTTGCGACTGACAGGTTGAGGTTGTTATTCTTATTATATAAGTTTTTGACAACATTACAGAAACAATTCCTACAGAGAGAGACATTTTGGTTATAAGATCGGTCTTGGAACCAGAAACCTGAAAAGGTACTCAAGGAGAAGGCTTGCTCTGAAATAGTAGTTGTAAAGCAAGCTGAATGTACATTCTCGCTCCTTTTCTGCCCTTGTAGCTAGACCCCCTTTGCTTATTTATATCCACATTCAGATACAATGAAAACATGACCATGGACAGACATTTATTGAAGTCATTCCACACACAGATAATATTATTTGTTGAACTGAGACTAAAGAACAGAGACAGGTACTGTAGCACTGTTTTGCCTTTTTTTTGGTGAGATGGTTTGAATCAAACAGCTTCTTAGTGTGATAAGTTAATGATGCCTGTTGCTTTTTTTAACTGCTGACAGTGTATGGGTTAATAATAATATTTAAGACACAGTTCATGTAAACACAAAGCTTCTTGCTGTCCTGCTTGCCCTGCATTCATTTATGTTGGCTCATCGAACCACAGCCATAACAATCCAAACCGGTTACTGCTTGAACAAAATACAACTAATAATTTTGTCAGGAAAGAAGCATAAGAAGAACACTGGCAGCATTTAGTCAAATGGCACCACCACTGCATATCAGTTGTTTGTTTTTGAGCAATTCTTGACCCACACTGCAGATAAATGACGTCATACAGGTCCAGTGTGTGTGAATGAGGAGGAACTATTATGATATTCATAATTATGTTTTCATTAGTGTATAATCAGCTGAAAGAGCCACTGTGTTTTGTTACCTTAGAATGAGTCTTTTATATCTACAGAGGGAGTGGGTCCTCATAGATCTGTTAAGGGAAATCTGGATACAGTGTCAGAGGCTGAGCCCCTTTCATATGACAGCTGCTCATGTTATGCTCGGCAGCAGATGTTAGTAGGACCCAGAAGCAGACACCAAGCCTGAGGAAGGTTAAAAGGGTTTTTATTGAATCACATGGTGGAAGGTGTAACTATGAAGGCAGGGTGAGGCTCTGAGAATTCTGAGCACTGGTGTAGAGGGGAAGACTCAGTGGCACAGGTGGAGGGCTTGAGGGGTGAACACAGAAGCTCAGAGGTTTGAGGACGCTGGTCAGAGGTACTGGAGGCTGGGTCGCGGTGTGGCAAGAGCTGGTTCCAGAAAAGGTCTTCTCACACTGGCAGGGAGGAAGAGATGGCAAAATTAGGTTTCTTTCCAAAAAACACTAGAAACAAGAGAGGTTCAAGAAATACAAGTGCTACTGGAGGACTATGTACCACGTCTGGTTGACGAAATAATAATAATAAACCAAATGCAGGTGTGTGTGAGAGTCAGCAGCTCCATGCCAATCAGGAAACCATGCCCAGCTTCTTCAAAGCACCTCACAAACACACAAGCACAGAGAAACTACAAAAAAGGCCACCACAAAATCCAAATCATGACAGCGCAGTGGCATATGAAGCCTAACAAGTTGACTTCTTGTGTGTAAAGTTACCTGGATCTTCAGCATAGATTCCACATTGTGCAACCCATATAACATGCATACTAGAAACTTACGCCAGCTGAGCGGTTAACTTCCAGTTTAGCTATCCTAGCTAATTTTAGCTTACTTGAATGGGAATAAACTTTCCGGATGTTATCAGACCAAATGGATCAAATTTTGATAGTGAAACAAGTTGTTCTGCAGTGGTTGTGGTGCTCAAAAAGTGTGTTCAGTGTATTACAGCCACTTCTTATATGTAAGCTTGTGTTTTTGGGCCCCAGTGTGCCATGTGATGGTGTAATTATCTGGTTTGGCCACTATACCACATTGGCTTCAAAAGCTGGTGAGATTACTGGGGGCTTGGTCCTTCTCAATGGAGTCACCGCTATTTTCTACAGTATGCCAGAACGGACAAACTAAACACTGGATCAAGAGAGAGCCTTTTGCCTTTTTAGCGGTCACTGTTGAGGAGTGTGGGGCAAGGTGTACTCAGCTGGTTACAATCTGCAACCTCGCCACTAGATGCCACTAAATCCTACATACGGGACCTCTAAGGTGTACTTTACACCAGTGAGCTTCAAGTCCTACTGTTGGAAATCAGTGCACACATTTGGCAGTGGTATTAGAGGACCCAGAGCAATTAGAAAACATTATAGTGCAGCTGCTAATGATGTGTCATTAGAGCAGCGCTGTACTGTGACAGGAATAAGTAGTGAATGTTTGACATGAATCCAAATGCTAAAAAACATCTTTAAAGCTATACATCGCATGAAATGACAGGCAGTCTGGAAAATGTGACAGTCACAGAGATATGAGACAAGAGAATATCATAGCCTAAATGATGGTTGACATTAGGGCTTTTGATTTTTGGGTGTCTGATCCGATTCAGAATTGATTTTCGACTTGAAATGATTCTCGATTAATAATTGATTATTGATTGAATGAAAAGAAAAGAAAAGGGGGCACTATTTTCAGCCTTTTGCTCTAGTTAACTGTGTGCTAAACCATAAATTGGGGGTCTTAGTTTGCTGAAATACAATGTGAAACAAGTCTGGAAATAAAGATAAATGATCTGCAGTCTGTTCATGAATTAATGAATCAATTAATTTGAAAGCATTAGTGCGTATATGTGGATAACAAAATAAGGGGATGTGCTCTGCTGTGTAATTAACGTTATAAGTCCAGCAGTGAGAGCAGCCTCTCTGCTGCACTGTTAGCTCCGGGGGGTCCATCATTGTACAAGATGCTGAGCAGAAGCAGAGTTTTTGATCAGAGTTATTTTCTTCACCACAGTTTCTTGAATGTGTTGAATGCTGCAATGTGTGTTTGTTAGCTTGTTAGCGGTTGTCAGCTAGTCTTGTTTCTTACTGCTGACCACTGCTCCACTACGTTAACGTTAGTATCTGTGTGAAAGCATTTTGACATTTGTGAATAGATTCTGAATCATGGGAGACAAGAATCGTGATTCTTATGTGAATCTATTTCTGGTTGTCATGTAGTACAGAGATTTGTGAAATCTGCAAATCTCCTTATGTCTGGTCTTTTTCAGATGTAAATGTATCGTCTAAAGATATATGGTCAAACAAGGTTGTCTGAACTGTCTGACGTTTCCGCTGTGCTTATGTTATATACTGTGTTACTGTGTTACTGGGTCTGGCAAAAAAACTGCCAGTCGGGTTAACTCGTTTTGGGTAAACTCAAGGTGTCATTTTCTTTAGTCTTTACCAAATTAATATTGGGTTTCCAACCTAACGTTAGTGAAAGTGTTAGTATAATGTTAAAGAAATATACATTTTAGATGAGTAAGATATGTCAACTTCGAAATGCCTTCATGATAAAACAAATTGTATGTAGGCTACATGACATGGGGGTTTTCTACTGGAATTATTGTAAAAACATTGTTATAAATTAAATTAATTAATTAATCTCCCCCAGGAGCCAATCGCATCGTCCTCCAGGATTCCAACATTCTCCAGCCAATGGGGCTGACAGTTCTGGGAGATCATTTGTACTGGATTGACCGACAGCAGCAGATGATAGAGAGGGTAGACAAACTGACCGGGGATGGACGCACACGTATACAGGGACGGATATCATACCTGACCTCCATCCATGCTGTGGAAGAGATGGAACCACAGGAGTTTGGTATGGACCTCTGTTACTGACATTTACATATGTAGTTTATTGCAACAGG
The DNA here is from genome assembly GCF_040436345.1 of Pagrus major. NCBI lineage: Eukaryota > Metazoa > Chordata > Actinopteri > Spariformes > Sparidae > Pagrus > Pagrus major. Next base: position 25,261,667 of record NC_133222.1, on the reverse strand, counting down.
AAGTAGTGGTTTTTGTTTGACTTTTTAGTAAAGACTGTTTCCTTTCTTCAGCATCCCACCCTTGTTCCCGTGACAATGGGGGCTGTTCACACATCTGCATTGCTAAGGGTGACGGCACACCCAGATGCTCCTGCCCCATGCACCTGGTGTTACTGCAGGACCTGCTGCACTGTGGAGGTGAACAACAAACCATATTAATAGGACTCTGGTGTATGTGGTGTGGTGAGACACATTCACTTTAGGATGCGAACTGACCCCCCTCCTTTGCGTCGCATTAGAGTTGTCAAGATATTGGAATTCATAACTTCAATACCTTAAAAAATATCAATATGCGATTCCAATGTTCGTTACCTCAGGGAAAAATTTAAACAACATTGAGTGCATAACATTTTTATTAGCTTGTAGCTTCTGTTCTGATGGGTCAGCACAACAGCATTTAAGTTAATTTAATAGTGGGAAGTGGCCTATGTGTCAACAAGTGTATTAATACTGCTAAAATTCCTACTGACACTGTTCAAATATTCAGAAACAATATGTATATATATTCTTGTTTTATAACTACATGTTGAAATAATACAAGCAGCAGAGAAGAAATATGCTGTGACAGATTATTATTATTATATTAGTCCTGTCCCTCCTGCCTTTGGTCACACCGCGCAAGGAAACTTTGCCAGGTGGATTTCGGTCTACTCATGCTGACAGCTTTGAACTCTGTGACCTCCTGAAATTCAGTGTTCATATCTTTCATCTGCAGTGAATGTTACATTTTTCACTGCTGTTCCCTCCTTGTCCTTTTCTCCTCTTCCTCTCCTCCTCCTCCACACTGTGAACATACTGTATGTTGCATCTTCTTTCTCTCTCAGAGCCTCCCACGTGCTCCACAGAACAGTTCACCTGCTCCACAGGGGAGATAGACTGTATTCCTATGGCCTGGCGTTGTGACGGCTTCCCTGAGTGTGATGACAGCAGTGATGAGGAGAACTGCCCTGTCTGCTCAGCCTTCCAGTTCCAGTGTGATAAAGGAGGCTGCATTGATGCTCAAAGGCGCTGCAATGGCGAACCAGACTGTGCTGATCACTCTGATGAGCAGGACTGTGAAAGTAGGTTTAAATTACTTAATAGAAAATAACTTACATACTAAAGCCTTGAACACACTGAAACAGTAAATATTAGCCCATCTAATGTGCAGCCTCTAGCATCTATGCTATCCACTTAGTAAGTTGTATGACTAGTACATGGAAATACAGTTTAAAAAGCAGTCAAGTGTTCCTTGAGACACTGTAATACAATAGATTATCTGGACCAAAGCTGCCGTTGGCTGATGTGTCTAATATTACATGTGGTAATAGTCTGTTTTCTGTACATAGATTTATCCGTGACACACCACCACACTTTTACCATTCTTACCACACAATGAAATAAGATATGATATGAATGTATTAAGACATGTTAAATCAATTGGTAAAATTGAGAAATGCTGCACTGGCAAAAAGGCCAGAATCCAGAAATATTATGATCAGATATCTCAGATATTCTCTGAAGAATACTGACCATTTCTGATGCATTATTCTCATTTTGTTGATATGCACCATATCAGTTCAAACATTTACTCAATATATTTCATGCTTAAATAATATATCCTCCCAACATGTAATCTGTGACTCTCATGCTCGGAGAATATCACTATGGATATTATCATATTTGGAATATTCAGGCAATAATACCCTGGATTCTTAGGGTTTTGTGCAGTGCTGCCTCTGTCAGATGTCAGATACTGATGAAGAGAATTTAGGCATTTCTCCCCTGATTATTTTATAAACGTGGTTAATCAAGATCAGTGTAATTAACAAAAGTCATGATAGAAATACTCTGCATCACCTACACTCATCACACTGGACGTTATTTTATTCAGCAACATATTCTCCAACCTGTCAGCCTACACATCAAATAAATAATATAAAGGAATCTACAGAATGCTCACCTGCAGTTTACATTACAACAGTATGTATAGCTCATAGCCTCTGGCTCTCCTAACGGCCTCTCAGTGTTTTCTTACAGGCTGGGCACACTGGATGTGTGTGCAGTGCTGCTGCGTGGTGTTACCTATTGCTTTTCATGTCGACGCCCATGTTAACAGGTTATGCCCGTGTCAAGCTTGGCTGCTGCGTTGCGTGATCTAGAGATTCAGAGTCTCACCTATTTCTACCGCAACACACACGCGGTTCTCAGCAAAAAGCGATCTGAAAACAACCTGTAGACAGTCATATGGACATCATGCCAGCATTTTACCTCAGTTTTAATGTCTGTATGTGTAGAATATGTCACAGACATGAAGAGAATACAAATACAACAGGTGAGGGGCAGTTTCTTTCCTGTACACTCTTTTTTCACTTTCACTCCCTTGTTCCCCCTCCGGCTTTCTCGCTCGTTCAGCGGGGTAAAGGAAAATCACGTCATCATATTTATTGATAATTATCAAAGTCAAACTCCATGTAAACAGATAGGGCAGGCAGGAGCTGTGCTGCAGCAGCAACGTAGCTGCCATGCAGCCTATGTGAACACAAACACGTGAGTGAGCCACAGCAGCTCGGTAAAGCAGCCTCCACGCAGTGCACCGGCATCCAGTGCCTCCAGCCTGTTAGTGTACACAGACCAGTTAGAACTGTGTAAGGGTTCCTATCCATCAGTTTCATCAAAAGCCTTCCACCATTACATTCAAAGTTCAAGGTGATTTATTTGTCATGATACAACACAGGGTTGCACAATGAAATGAAAGTTTGGAAACTCCTTCATTCTGCACAAATAGAACAAATATACAGTTATTTATATACATGTACACAAGAACACGTAGAACATATTTTGAATTTGTGTCAGGGTGAATACAAACAGTAGACACAAAAGGGGACGGCATCCTCACATTAAACGTCTGACATCAGGTAAACACTGTCCGTCAACTTTGACTGTGTGTGAGCACCAAGCATCAATGATGCTTCATCTCAAAGTCTGGTGCTCTTAAACTAAAACCTTTGCTGTCTCCTCCAATGCTGATGATTACATTTCTGTCAGAGGTAATATGCATTTCGGCAGCAGTTAAAAAACTAAAATGTAGCGAAATGTGAAGGAGCTACCGTTCGCTGCATCTATTTCCTCATAATTTCCTATGTTTTTATAAGCATAATAAACATGTGGTTCCCTTGTTGGCCTATTTTTTAAATATATTTTGGAAACTATTATTTTGATAAATTAATGTATACTCGGTGGCGCAGTGCTTAGCACTATTACTGTACAGCAAAAAGGGTCCTGGGTTCTAATCCCCTTTGGGATGGGGTCTTTGCTGTTTGGACTTTGCATGTTCCTTCCTATGTATGCATGGGTTTCCTCTAGGTGCTACAGTTTCCGCCACCAACTCTTCCATTAATTCTCCCTTCAGTGCCCTTGACTGGAGTTGGTCCTCAGGGGCTGTACAGAGAACCAGTTTCACTACTATGATTGAATGTGATGAATACATTGATTGTTTAAAATAGTGGACAGAGCCACTGTAACGTCACCCATAGGTTTCTAAAGAGCCAGAATGGAGCTCAAAGTGGGTGGTACTGCCCATTGCCATCTTAGCAGTGCCTGACTCTGCCTAACTCCCAGCTAATCCAAAATGGGCAAAGAGGTGGAGTGTGGGTGGAGCTGAAGCAAGCCTAGTTAGTTGAACAAGCCCACCTGTCTGCAAGATAGCAAGCAACAACTGCCACACTCACCAGATACGCCATTCTTTCTGTTATCCTGCAGCGTCTTTTCCTTTCCCCATCTCTTCTCTGTACGTCAGTTAGTAGCTAAAGTAACGTTAGGTACATTTCCCCTCAATTCAGCAGTCCATTGAGAGCGTTACTGTACCATCCAGTGTATTCCGTCCCCTCCGTGGCTCATTACAGTAAGTGAGAAAATAAATCATTTTTTTTAATCCTAAGAGTTTAAAAAACAAGCTCTGTACTCTCCTCAACTCTCGGTGTTCTCTGGAGTCCTGAAGCTCTGGGCTCTGTCTGCAGCTGTCTCCTCCAGAACTCACCGGCTGTCTGCCGGTTAACGCTGACAGAGTGACTCATTAATCCAAAACACGGCCGCCTGTCCCTCCACACCAGTCTTTAAGTCCAATTAACCACACAGAAAGTTTGTCTGATATCTGCATTAAAAATTCTAACACAAAGGCACTAACACCACAAACACGGCCGAGCGGTCAAGTTCAGCGACTGAAATTAGCTGAGGTGAAGCCGAGCAGACAGCTCATGGGTACCTGTCACTCAAAGCGGCCATGCCTCTAATTATGCATAAATTGAGGCCTTAAAATAATTTAAACAAGTAAGTTATATAAAAATCCACTCCCTGCACAATTGTCATTAAGGGATAAGTTAGGTTTAGAGACCAAAACCTTTTTTTGTATCAGGCTGTAAACATATTTATTTCTGCTGTAAAGCTGAGCATTTTAACATGAGCTCTTATGTGGATTGACTCTCCTTTGGAGCCAGCCTCAAGTGGCCATTCGAGGAACTGCAGTTTTTGGTATTTCTGCATTGACTTCAATTCTCAGAATGGGAGTTTACAAAAATGTGCAAAGCAAATGTTTAATCAAACAAGGATCTTTCTCTGACATGTTGCCATCCAAACCCTTATCATAATTTTGAAACTGACAGGGATGTTTCTTGCTCTCCTCCAGCCATCTGTCCTCCTAACCAGTTCCGCTGTGGTGACAACCAGTGTATCACCAAGAAACAACAGTGTGACAGTTACTCTGACTGTCCAGATGGATCAGATGAGCTCGCCTGCGGTAAGAACATTGAAATACTCATGTACACATGTATGGTCTCTGGTTAATAACTTGTATTACTTGTCGCTGACTCTGCCTCGTTCTTTTTCTTTTTAGAGTATGTGTCTCCTCCCTCCAGCGGCATCCCTAATACTGGGCCTAACACCATCGGCCCAGTCATTGCCATCATCCTGCTTGTCTTCGTGATTGGGGGAGCTTATTTTGTCTGCCAGCGTGTGGTGTGTCGACGCTACAAGGGCCCCAGTGGGACTTTTCCTCATGAGTATATCAGTGGTACGCCCCATGTGCCCCTCAATTTTATAGCCCCCAGCAGCTCACAGCATGGCACCTTCCAAGGTGAGATCAGACACACAGCAGCATTGGTGTATACTTAAACAAAATTACTCATATGTAACAGGATTTGTAAAATGTGAATTTCTGTTCACAGGTATTTCCTGTGGAAAGTCCATGATGAGCTCAGTCAGCCTGATGGGCAGCAGCAGCAGTGGGGCTCCTCTCTATGACAGGAACCATGTGACTGGAGCCTCATCCAGCAGTTCATCATCTACCAAGGGAGCCTTCTACCCTCAGGTCCACACACACACACACACACACACACACACACACACACACACACACACACACACACACAGTCCTGCTGTATCCTCTCCACAGTCAGATAACACAGATCTTTTCTGTTTGTAGATCCTGAACCCTCCTCCATCCCCGGCTACTGATCGCTCTCTCTACAACACAGAGGTCTTCTACTCATCCAACAGTCCATCCACCACCAGATCATACAGGTAACACACACTCACATAGTCTGGAAACAGACTCCCAAAGATGGACCATGTCGATCTCACCACCAAGTGTTTGACAAAGATGCAGCTGTGTCAAGGCTTGGATCCATTGTTAGTGTACCATTGGGCTTTGCCGCTTTTATTCCTCCAGCAGATATTAACCTCTGATCCAGATTGCTTGGTCGGTCATAGCAAACTCATGCTGTTCATTCAAACTTTCAAAATTTTCCAAAGACATAAAAATGTGAGGCTGAATTATGTGGAAATGTGTGCACAATTATGTAGAATATCTCTTTGGTGGAATGGTGCAGTCAATAAAAACATATTGATGCAGAATATATGAAGCTGTGTGATGGTGTGGATTAAGATTATTTTAACAACTAAAAGGGGGTAGGGTTGTGGACACTAATGTACATGACTTATTTATTCTGACAGTGCATTGGGTACATTTCATGATCATAACTATTATTTCAAATTGTTACCATATTCACTTGTAGTCTCTTAATGGTATGTTTAGGGAAAGCAAAATGAGAAAACTGTATCTTAAGCAGTTATCTTCTGCTCTAATGAAAACTAAGAATCCGCCTGGAAACTAAATGTGATGTAAACAAGTATGTGCAGAAATATTATAAGTGGACTGTAAAAGGTTTAAACCAGCTTATTAAAATTAAAACTTAAAAAAAGCTTATGTCGACATGAGACACAGATCTCTCACAGATATAATAGGATGGAATAGCTTCAAGTTAACACAGCTATATTTGAAGTATTAGATTCACTAAAAGAAAAATGTGAAATTGCTGAAATGTTTGAATTCCGCCTCTCCTCCCTAGTCATCTTCTTGCTCAGTAGTAGAAGTGCAGCCAAAACAACAGGATTAAGCTAATGATAAGAAATAAGACTTAAAGGAATAGTTCACTCTAGACTGAAATTCAGTCATTATCCATATAACGAGTGTAAATGGCGTCCGAGACCTTTTCCTCTCGGGCACCACTTACGCCCCTTATATGGATTATTCCTGCCGGAGGGTACCCCCGCGGGTCTCCAGCTGCACTTTGAGGAATAACAAACTACACCGGACTTCTCATCGGCATGTGGGTGAGTCGATAATGACTGAATTTTGTTTTAGAGTGAACTATTCCTTTAAGTACAAAGATACAGAAAAGACACATTACTGAACAACAATGGAGTATATATAGTAATATATAGTATTATGTATAACAATACCCAGGTTTTTCTTTTTAGTGTGTCGTTTACAGAGGACTCACTGCTGTTAAGGAGGATCTCAGTTTGATTCCACAGCTTCTCATTAGTGATGATAGGACAGAGTTCAAATCAAAATTCATAGAAATACCTGAACCCTGATCTGAACTAACTCCGTCTCATCCCCATCAGACCGTACCACCCAGTCCGAGGTGCCGCCCCACCCACTACTCCCTGCAGCACTGATGTCTGCGACAGTGACTACACCCCTCACCATCCGCCGGCTGGCCTGGCATCATCGACGGGCCGCTGGAAGGCCGCGGGCCATGGCAGCCATGGCAAACACAACAAGTACTACATGGACCTTAACTCAGACTCGGACCCCTATCCTCCACCCCCTACCCCCCGCTCCCAGTACCTGTCAGCTGAGGAGAGCTGCCCTCCGTCCCCTTCCACTGAGCGCTCCTACTTCCACCTGTGCCCCCCTCCTCCCTCGCCCTGCACCGACTCCTCGTGACCCTCCAACAGCCCAGGAGCCCTGTGAGGAAGGAATGGATGAAGTCCACTTGCTACACGAACTGGCCATGTCTGGCCAACTTTAACAGGGAAAGAACTCATGTGCCAACTTCCAGCCCTGACCAGTTCACACATGCTGCTTTATATCAGCTGGTCAGCCTCAAGTGCATTACTTAATGTCCCTACATCCCACAATGATCATTTTATCATTCCAGTCATCCTGGAGCTCTCAGGGTGAGCATCATCTGATCCGTTCTATGTCTGTCTTCCACATGTCCTGCTCTAACATTTACTCCCTCGTGGCAGGTTGAAGGTTAGAGGCCCTGCCTGCCTTGTTGCTGGGCACGAAAAGGAGACGACAAGTGAATACAGCCAGCAATTCAAATTCAATTCAATTCAAAAGGGGCTTTATTGGCATGAAAGTTCAACAACAATTTTGCCAAAGCATATGTCCAAACATTTGGACAGAACACAACAAGCCAGCAGCTCTCTCTTGAATTGTCATTCCATCAATCAAAGAACTTCCTTCACTGGGCCACTTCTTAATCACAAAATTTTGAGAATTCCATTTGTCCAAATATAAGCCTATTATCCCCTCGCATGCTGCACCTGCCCTGTCCTAAATCCTTCAGCATGTGTATTGAACTCACTGAGAGAGTTACCAGTTGGCACTGGTGTTGTGTGAAAACCAATATCCAGTGCCACAAATCATTTATTAAGATTAAAGCCAAGTAATGGAGCGCCACTTGGCTGAGACCATTTGTCTTCTCCTTCCTCACAGCATCCAGACCAGTGGCAGGACTGTACATAGTGTTAAAATAATATGAACAAAAATAAATCAGAGAAGAAATTATTTTACTATTTTATTCAGGCTGGCTGATCCACTGCTCCACAAAAAGCAAAGTTGAGTGGATGCGTGCATGAGTGAATGATGGATGGGTGAATGATTACACAGCTATGTTCATGAGAATATGTGAATGTTTCGCTTGACGTTAGAAATTAGATAATTTACAGACGATGACTGAATGAATTTGTAGAATTATGAATGAATGAATGAGTGGATGGATGGATGCAATAGGGCCAAGATCAAAGTGTGAAATCTTTTGTACATTGTTTTGAGATTGTTTCCCTTACATTTCACATTGAGAATTCTTTGTAGCTGAACAAGGGGCCTTCGAAGTGGTCGAGCTTTCCCCAGTCAACACAGAGACAAAGACAAATCTGCCCTGTTTCCCTTCTTTATCCCATGAAATCACCATGTCACATCAACATACCAAATGAATACCAACATGTAAAATTCTTGTACATATAGTATATGTAATGAAGTCAATGAGTGAGTTGTGAGAAGTGAATCCTTTTCATTGTGAATCTGAACCTCTCCCATCACATGTACTTCACCCTCATCGTCCCGTTTACCAAAAGTATGTTTGCTGCTATTGTGTACATACAATAACATTTACTATGACACTACACAGAAAGCCCAAATTACCACTTTCATACTGACAATAGATCATGAAGCTATTATACAGTTAATAACAAATTATTCTTATAGCGACTTTTGTTATTCATATTTCTGTTTGTGTATAGATCATTATGTATGTTTCTGTGTTGGCCGCCATGTTTGGTTTAAAGGAGTGTTTTTTTGGAGTAAAGTGAAATCAAAGTGAAGGGTTGAAAGAGTTCCTGCTGATACAGTTTATTCAGAGCTGCTCCAGAAATCAACAGAAGTTCTTAGTATGCTTGAGATGAATCTAGCCTGATCTAGCTCCAAGAACGATGTCTTTTGTGTGGTTTTCGAGTGTTGACTCCACCAACAACCCTGATTCCAAAATAGTTGTGGCACTGTGAAAGTATAAATAAACCACAATGTAATTATTTGCTCATCCTTGACATGACATATAGGAAATGAAAACAGAACAAAGACATTATATTTTACCCCATCAACTTTGATTAATTTCAAAGGAGCAACAAAGACTGAAAGTTGTGGAACGCTCCAAAAAACACCTGTTTGGAACATTCCACAGGTAAACAGGTTCATTGGTAACAGGTGATAGTATCATGATTGGGTATGAAACGGACATCCTCGAAAGGCTCAGGCAATCAAAAGCAAAGATGGGGCGAGGTTCAACACTTTGTCAAACACACAAGTGTTCCTGCCCTACATTGGCTCAGGAACATTTTGTGAACATGTTGTCAATAAGCAATAAGGTTTGTTTGAAAATGATCACATTCTGTTTTTATTTACATTTTACACAGCATCTCAACTTTTTAAAATCAGGGTTATACTTCCACACCTTTATGCAGCAATCAGTCTGTAGGGTGAGCTTGAAAATATGTTTTAGACACTGTTGGCCAGTCTGTCAAACACTTGGTTTAAAGCATCCTGAGGCCTTAAGGTGTGCAGCTGCTCCACCCCATGGTGAACCCCACCTTTGTTCTTCAGATACAGGTCTCGTATAACTTACTAGGTGAGAGGCACCAAGATTTCAATAAGTGGATGAACACCTTTGCTTTTAAAGAGCATCTTAACACCTTGTTTTAGTTTGAAAGGACCCCCCTTCAGATATTTAGAATATCAAAACAATTAGAATGTTGTTTGTTCAGTCCAAACCTTTTGGATCATAGGGTGCAGTAAACAATGCAGCCTACAGGTCCTTTTTTAATATGTGTAGTGGTCAGAATTTTTCTTGTTGTTTTTACCACCTCAGAGGTCTGCTTAGATAAAAAGCCACTAATTCTCTAATGTTGGTACTGTTGTACTGTGAGTTTTGGACCTTATTATACCCTTCTATGTGTTTCCGGGGGTTTTGCAGCAGCTATTATTATTATTATGTAAATTATAAATATTATGATCACACAACCTAGCAACAAAAGGTGGAAGATATTTTATGCACTTGCAAAAAAGAAAATTGTATTATTTTCCTGTAAAATAAACATTGTCTTCGAACAAGGAGAATGTTCTAGCTAGACAGATAACAGGTCAGATATTTCTGTCGACTGTGCATTCCAGTCCTCCAAGAACCAAGCAAAGGTAAATGAAGTCATGAATGAATGAGTGTGTCTCTTTCAGAACAATCGGAGATGGCAATTGTGTCTAGAAGAGGTTCATCAGTGTTGAAGAACATTGCAGTTTCCTAATAGGAAAGTATACCGGCACTTTTGAGGTGGGGAACTTTTGGAACTTGCAGTAAGCTTGTTGCTATTGCCTGTTGAATCCATTTCCTGTCAGATGATATTGCAGCTGATGTCAGGTTACTGGTTGGAATTGGATTTCCAGATAACACCTGAAGCAGCGTCTGTATGTGAGTGGGAACTCTGAGCAACACAAGTCATTTTGGTGAGGGGCTGTAAGCCCCGCCTCAAACCACTGTTTCCGTACAGCTCCTTTTAAACCCTGTATTTGTTGTCTCAGCTAAAAATGCTTTGTGTTATTTACACTCGTGACATTTTTTTTATATCAAAAGCATTTTTATATAATAAAGGTTCTATTTTAAGGAATTGTGTTGTGTCTGTGTTAGCTGAGTTGAAGGTCTGTGAATGCTGAGGTTTTCTTGTTTCCTGGTCAAAGCAGTACGATAGTTAACTGAGCTCTAGCAGAAGTAGTTATAACGTGAGTGGTAATCACAGTACAGTGAGATCTAGTAGCGGTAACTGTAGTGTTTTGACTACCAATCCATGCTAAGTAACAGCTTTAATAACAATAAGCCTGATCACAGTAGATATTTGACCTGTCATTGCAGGAAAATAAAGGTGGAATTTATAACATTAATGATGGTAAACCATGGCTGTAAACCAGCATGCACAATACCAGAACTGGCACACCTAAACCATAATGGAGCTCATCTGTCCTTTTCCTGTGAAATGGGAAGTAAGGGAAGTAGACAAGTCACCAATACTATGGTTGTGTCTCACTACAATATCTGCACGTTTGAAAGCAAGCTGTCATAAGGAGTGAAGTGAAGAGAAAGAAGTGACTTTCTACCTTTAATGTCTGTGTTACATTGCCTGACAATAATGTCTCGGATATCAGGAAGAACCTGTGCAGTTCTCAGCTGCTCCAGCAGTTGTGGAAAACTGAAACTGAATGTGAAATACACAAACTTTTACTTCATGAAGAGTGCCGCTGTCTGAGACCAAACACTGTACATAGATTTACTGGGCATGCAGAGGACCAAGATGTTCACCAGAAATGGATCAAGGCTATTATAATTATGATTGACTAATTTATATTATGACTTTAATTTTGACCCTCTTTGAGTGACCTGTAGTTGGAATGTTGTTTCGCATCACTGGGTGATTAATTAAATTATCTGAAGTACCTAGAAAAAAACACATATTTGTATTTTTTAAATTTTTTACTCATGCAACTGGTCATTAATGATTAAATGCAACTCTTGATTGTTTGATTGATTATGCTAGCTAGCTAGCTAGCACAGTAATGTCAGCATCTTACACAGTACTTTATCACTTGAAATGTTGCGGATGGTCATGTTTTTTCTTTTCTGTTTTGCCATTATCTGTTCTGGTAATTGTCGTACCCAGTGTCTACTATGTAAAATCTGAAAGATGTTAAGATCATCTGTATAAAATGCCTTCATTAATAACTGGAGGCCACTGTCTAATGTCTTTAATCCAACTGCCCATGACACTGAGTTGCCACTGCAGTAATGGTGGCAATGCTAGATGGTGGAGGGGCCGGAACACACCAAGGAAGGATTCGTCTATACACCATGATGATATACTATAGCAGAAATAGAACAGTTGCATCCCATTTAGGTGAAGCAGTACCAACAGCATGTTTAGTTGCAGGTGTAGTGGGATAACACTTGGTTAGTTGCAGTATTATCATGCAACCTTTTCAACTAACAGTTTTTACAAGGGGATGATTAAATTACAAAACTGAAAGAAAGGATAACTATATTATATAGAAAACCAAAGGTCAGAGATCATTACCCAACTCCCCAGATATTAATAAACACCAGTTAATCACCCAATATCAATCTCTCTGAGAAAGTACAGAGTGAGTTGTACAGAAATAAATGGAGACGTGTGAACCTTTTGGCTTCCATACCCATAGACACCCTAGACACAACCCCAACTTCTCCACTCTGGTAGGTGTTAACAGCGTACGCCAAAACAACCAGACAGTTTTTTTCCACATGCCATAAGATGAACAGTTAACATCAGAAAAAGTCTGACACTATATGTTTTATTCTGTAGTTTAGATACTCTTTTTTTTTTAATAAACATGTAGTCTACATATCATCAAATATATGCTAAATCTAAGCCACTTTACATATAGAAGTGTATACATGCATTACATTGTACATATCAGTTAACTTGATCTGTAGGCTTTAAGGCAGCCTGTCACATATTCCATTCAACATTTATTCCAACATAATTGTACTCTGCAATACTAATGTATTCTTGTTTACAATTTACAGATTTTTACAATTAGAGAATTTACATAAATTCTTATATATGCTCACCTACTAGCTAGCTAGATGTTTACGTTCAGCTTTGTTTTCCTGGTTTTAGCTGTTTTTCCGTTTCGAGGTCCACTGAGAGCAACAAAGAGTCAGAGTCACGTGTCTTGTATGTGTACACATGACTTGGCCAATAGAATTGTAAAGCTGAAAACAAACAAGTGAAAACACAGCAAGAAATTACAGGGCTCGTCCGGGATTTGAACCCGGGACCTCTCGCACCCAAAGCGAGAATCATACCCCTAGACCAACGAGCCACTTTATTGATGTGACGGCTATTATTAGGTATTAAAAGATCTTCACACAGCGTATTATTTGTGGAGGAGGAGTGACATCTACTGGTGGATAAAGGTAAGATAGCTAGATAATTAATAACTATAATTACAGTATATTGGAGTTCGCTTATTATTTTTGTCCTGTTCAAACATATAGAAGGAGGAGGCTTCACCACTTCAGTTAGCTGTTGCACTGTCTACGATGGGTTCACTATAGGCTGATAGTTCATCCTACATCTGGAAAATATCAGGCATACACAAACAATACCTTAAATTAGAAAGGTATCTTCACAAGCAAGTACTCCTGTTTGTCTTTTGTGGATTAAATGTGCCTAATGTGATTATACCTTTTGCACTTTCTGAATATTATGCCTGTATTAAAGTAATTGCTGTTTCTGGCTAAATGTGTCCATACAATGTGAGGGGCCCTCACTAAAGCACATTCAGGGGAAAATGGCCATCAGCTGCATCTGAAGCTTCCATGACATAGCCCTGCACTTCGCAGTGTATAAAAAATAATTTGCTTCCGCTTGGAAGTAGGCTAATAATTACCACTCTATAAGCAAGTAAACATCAGTGTCATATGTGTTCCCTTGGTCCATGAAGTGTCACTCTCATGGAAATCAACTAGAGTTCCTTAACCCATGAAAAGGTGTCGAGACACTCTTAGGGTTCAACAAAGAGGTTTGTAACTTAAAAAAGATGACTTGTTTCAGTCTGGAAACACCAATAATATTACTACATAATAAGGATGGACTTTTTTAATGTTGCAGACTTCTCAATCACTACAGTCAATGTATTATTACCATACCATACATTTTTATTTCATTTAGTGTAATTGTAGCACCTCATGCAGTGTGGTGCAGTTGACTTTTGTTAAAGATTATTTCAATGTGCAGATCTTTGTTGATTCTGTGAGAGCACACTCAGCCACAGAGCCAGAGAGGGAGACACACACCAGCCAATGTTTATAGGGCTGCAAACAGAGCTGCCATTGTTCTGGGTCAGGATGGCTACACTCTATTTTAGCATGGATGACCACAGATGCTAGTTTGATTAGGAAGAAGGAAAAGAAGGAATAAAGGGATGATGCCTGGAAGGTGATTTTTTTAAACATCTTTTCATGCTCCCCTGGCATCATCTTTAAAAGTTAAGGAGGTGTGCTCATAGATGTTGACAAGTCCAACCAGCGCAGGAATTTCACGAGGGCCATGAGGGCCATGGCCCTCGTGCCCTCGCAATTTGGCCTTGTGCCCCTGAAAAAAATATCTGCCCTAAGGCCACAGTGGCCTTGATGCTCCGCCCGCATTGCCCTAGTTGATTTTGCAGTTTTCTCCTCTGCCTCTTCCCTGTCAACATGGCCTTGAACACCGGCATCTTTTGCGGAAAAAAAATGTGTCTTTTAGAATAGAATAGAATAGAATAGATATACTTTATTGATCCCAAGCTGGGAAATTAAGGTGTAGCAGCAGCATTACACACAGAGACGAATGACAACACAGTGAAATAAAAAGAACAACCTAGACATAGTAACATAGCAATATAAAATGTAAAATAAAAAGAACAGCCTAGACTATTAACATAATTTTATGTTTTATAATTTTATGACATTCTGGCAACATCAAATGAGACGATGCGTACATCACCAGTGGTAGGTTCGATTCGAGCCTGGCATGAACCGCTCGGGCGGGCTACAACAACAGTTTGACAGCAATCTATTACTGGCTAACCAGGAGACTTCATCAAACGCACCCCCAACGTCCGTGTGACCGAGACGTTGGGTCTGGGGAGGAGGAAAAAGTCGCCGGGTCTGAGGTAAAACAGTGTGATAAATTAGCGAAAAAAATGTTCGATCTAAAGTTAACGTTAAATTTACGCAATACGCGTTGCTTGTACAGTATATCGCTACAACGTTGACCCAGTGTTTAATGTGCCGACCGCAGCCTCAGCCTGTAACATTTTTGTCAACAAACGCTTGCTAGCTTGCTGTCTAACCCTAACCCTAAATAGTTGAAAGTTGAAAAGTTCTGGCCTGAGCTTGTTTTATGTATTCATTTCACAGATATTTATACATTCTTAGTCCTTAAATTAAATTCATTATGGACGTGGACTTAAAATCATTGTTTTATTTTATGGCCTTGCTGCCCTGACTTTTGGCCTTTGTGCCCTCAAATAATTGACAACAGCCTTGCCCCTAAAATGATGAAATTCCAGGCCTGAGTCCAACACTGGAATCTGGATCAGCTTCTATTGAGAAACTCATGTTCAGGTTTAGCTCTTGTGCAACCCAATCACCAGAATAAATGTTGTCAATGTACACTTCTGCAAACCATGGATATCTTTAAATTTTACATTTCATTATGTTGCAACTTTGTTTTTCCTTTGGCTTAATTGTCTATTTTATGTTGTGATAATGGTGTGCTTATGGTATAGTTAGGTATAGGCACAAACACAACTTGGTTAGGGTGAGGAAAAGATCTGTAAATACTCTAAAAATACCTGTTTTTGTTGCCACAAACATGGCTGGAAATTGTCCCAAGGTCTCCTTAAAATTCTTAATTTCCACCACAATCCCCTCCACCTCATGAGATTAAAGTCATTATTATTATTTCTTTTATTTGAACAGGGACAGCGCACAATAAAACATTAACCCTGTATATAACAAGGAGAGATGCATTGCACCGGGTTTTAGCAAGTTGCTATTTTCCACCCGTAGTCCCTGGGCAGGAACATAATAGACATGTACAGTATGTGAACATGATAAGACGCTTATTGTAAAAATGTCAATATGGTACACACATCTGCTCTCTCAGTGGCAGCTACAGCAGCCCACCACAGTCTTATAAGATATACTCGATCACTTCACCCAACAACTCCAACATCAGCCTAATGTAGTAATAAATACATAGTGCAATGTGGAGGTGGGCGTGGTCGAGGTGCGGCTGCGGGAGAGAGAGAGGTGGTGAGGGCTCAGGAGAGCAGCGCCAGGTGAGTGATTGACAGAGCTGGCACCTGATCAGTAACCACTGTCTCCCTTTATATGCAGTAGCGTGCTGGACCTCAGATGGGAGATGCAGGGCAGACACTCAGGAGAGCAGAAGGGGAAGCTGCAGGATGAGTTGCAGTCCGAGATGCATGAGCTGCGTTCGGTTCCCCTGACCCGTGTGTACATTGTGATTGAACAATAAAAGGCCTTGAATCAAGAACTGTGTGCTTGGTGCGTACTGTAGGAACTCACGGTAGCACAGAAGAGGCTACATTGGCGCCCAACGCAACTCAGAGGGCCAGCACACAGGATGACGGAGCAGCAGCATCTTCAGCCGCTGACGGCACTGGGCCAGATGCTGGGGGAGCTTGCCGCGATGCACCGGGAGCAGGTGGCGCTGAATAGGCAGCAATTGGTTAACCAGTACCTTTGCACCCATTACCTCTCATAGAGGTCCCATTTGAGCGGATTGGTATGGACCTCATCAGGCCGTTTCACCGGTGCACACGGGGGTATCGTTTTGTGTTATTCCTCGTGGACTATGCAACACAATATCCCGAAGCAGTGCCCCTGCGCACTATCTCTGCAAAGAGTGTGGCACAGGCACTGTTTCAGGCCATCTCCCGAATTGGGATCCCGAAAGAAATCCTAACAGACCAGGGCACCTTGTTTATAACATGTACACCACGGGAACTTTATGGGTTAATGGGCATCAAGTCAATTTGGACTAGCGTATATCACCCGCAGACCGACGGTCTTGTCGAGCGTCTGAATAAAACTTCATCATCATGAAGTCAATGATCTGTAAGTTTATACACGAGGACGGCCGCAATTGGGATAGGTGGCTAGATCCTCTGTTGTTTGCAGTGCAGGAGGTACCCCAGGCCTCCACAGGATTTTCTCTCTCCCTTTGAACTGCTGTTTGGCAGGACACCGCGGGGGGCTCTGGACCTGGTTAAGGAAAGCTGGGAGGAAGGGCCGAGCCCGAGTAAAAATGAATTTCAGTACGTCCTGGACCTTAGAGCAAAACTCCACACACTAGGGCAGTTATCACGGGAGAATTTGCTTAAGGCCCAGGAGCGTCAACAGCGCCTCTACAACAGAGGAACTAGATTGAAACAATTTGCACCGGGAGATAAAGTGCTTGTATTACTTCTGTCATCCAGTTCCAAATTACTCGCCAAGTGGCAAGGACCCTTCGTGGTCACACAGCGGGTGGACGACGTCGACTATGAGGTTGTGCATTCTGACAGGGGAGGGGCAACACAGATTTACCACCTTAACCTACTCAAAGCCTGGAGAGAGGCGGAGCCTGTTTCCCTGGTGACGATGGTGGCGGAGAGAGATGAGCTGGGGCCTGAGGTGCCAAAATCTGCCAATCCCGCCTCGCTCCTCTGTGGTGACCATCTCACACCGTCCCAGGGAGCAGATGTTGCCAGGTTGCAGCAGCGTTACGCTGATGTGTTCTCTCCCCTGCCAGGACGCACTGACCTCATACAGCACCATATTGAGATGCGCCCGGGCGTGGCGGTGCGTTCACGGCCCTATCGGTTACCAGAGCACAAGAGAAAAGTGGTTCAGGAGGAATCGGCGGCCATGCTGGAGATGGGGGTAATAGAAGAGTTCAACAGTGCCTGGTGTAGCCCCATAGTTCTGGTGGCCAAGAAGGATGGGTCTGTCCGGTTCTGTGTTGACTATCGCAAGGTGAATGACGTGTCACAATTTGATGCCTACCCGATGCCCCGGGTCGATGAGCTCCTGGATTGGTTGGGCACGGCTTGCTTTTTCACAACACTGGATTTGACCAAGGGCTACTGGCAGATTCCCTTGTCTCCAGGGTCTAAGGACAAGACGGCCTTCTCCACCCCGTACGGTTTGTACCAATTTGTTACACTTCTGTTTGGGTTGTTCGGGGCCCCGGCCACCTTCCAGCGCCTCATGGACCGGGTGCTGCACCTGCATACTACATATGCGGCCGCCTACTTGGATGATGTGATCATCCACAGTGGCGGCTGGGCCGAGCTTGTGCAGCAGGTGGCCGTGGTGCTCGAGTCACTGCGGCGGGCGGGGCACACGGCCAACCCAAAGTAGTGTGCGGTTGGACGGGGGGAGGTACGGTATCTGGGGTACCGCTTGGGTGGCGGGCAGGTGCGTCCTCAGGTAGATAAGACAGCTGCGATTGCTTCCTGCCCGAGACCCAAGACAAAAAAAGAGGTGAGGCGGTTCTTGGGGCTGGCCGGCTACTACCGACGGTTCATCCCCTGCTTTGCGGACCTGACCAGCCCCATGACTGACCTCACCCGGAAGGGTGCCTCAGATCCAGTCCAGTGGACGGAGCCATGCCAGCTGGCGTTTGAGAAGGTCAAACAAGCCCTCTGTGGGGAGCCTCTTCTCCACACACCTAAGTTCTCTCTCCCTTTTCTCCTGCAGACCAATGCTTCGAACAGGGGGCTGGGGGCTGTTTTGTCTCAGCAGGTGCAGGGGGCCGACCGCCCGGTACTTTACATCAGCCGGAAGCTGTCCGAGAGGGAGTCTCGATACAGCACCATCGAGAAGAGGGCTTGAATCAAGAACTGTGTGCATGGTGCTTACTGTAGGAACTCACGGTAGCACGGAAGAGGCTACATGCAATAAACCCAAATTTTAAAAAATCTTAATTTAAGAAGTATCTTGAGTACAGCTATAGGATTTTACAAAGTCGCTTGTTGGCTGCAAAAGCATCTCTGAATTCTCTTCTTTCTCACAGAGCTGAACAGAGAATTACACTACTCAAAATTTATTAGCAATATTGATTATTATTTTGTGTTTTTTGATATTTTTGGTCCCCAAAAAATAATGTGACACATTTCATTTGACTTTTATTGCAAATAAAAGTCAAAGTTTATTGCAAATCCATGCAGATGCATATATGCATAGCTTCCCATATTGGTCAACGATAGACAGTATTTGCGGGTCTTTATGTCTGCGTTTAGGAGGGAGAGAGGCCTGTAGCTAGTACACTCTGTAGGGTCCTTGCCCATTTTGAGAAGTAAAGAGAATAAAGCAGAGTTTACATGTCTCGGAAATTGAGAATACTGTACATGTCTACCAGTAATGGACCAAGCAAAGCAAAGATTAAATTCAGGCGGAATTCTGTCTGGGTCTGGGGATTTGCCCTTGCGCATATCTTTGGTCGCTTCCCCAATTTCATGCAGTATAAAAGGTGTGTCTAATTTTTCAGATTCACTGTCAGAGAGATGCTTCAAGAGGATTGTTAGTCAGAAAGTTGTCACAAGTGGATTTATCAAGGCTAATCTCTGAGCTGTACAGTTCATCACAGTAAGCAGCAAAGGTTGCATTTACATTCTTTGGATCAGTCTGCAGAGAACCGTCTTTACATTTGACATTGAAAATGTCAGCCAAGTGTTCATTGGTGCAGAGCCTATAGGGCCAATAGGTGTGCAGTCTGGAAGTGTGAAAATAATAGGACTGCCTGGTTCTATGCATTAGAAATTCTGTGCAGTGCCTAAGAAGAGAATCAATTTTGTTTTTAAACAGCTCCTTTTGGAGAGAAACCGAATCGTTGTATTTGTATTGTAAAGCGTCATTGAGAGCAGCATACTTAAATTCAAGCTCTTCCAATTTAGCTCCTGGTTCCTTATTCCAGGTTGATGCATATAGCATAGTATTTCTCCTTATAAAGCCCTTTACTGACTCTTGGGTCGGATACTGAGCCCTTATTAAACCCCAAGAATTTGGATTGCTTCTTATATGCTTCATCACAAAGAGTTAAAACGGCACCTGGGAGCTCTACTGGGAACAGTCCTTATGGTGACAGAGCAGTAAATGGGTTTGTGATCGGACCAAGTAACCGGTATATGGAAAGTGTTTTGGACGTTCTGAAATAGATCTTTGGATGTGAAAATAAAACCTATCCTAGAAAAGGACCTATGCCTACTGGAAAAAAAAGGAAAAATCCTTAGTGGATGGGTTCATTAATCACCAGACACCAATGATATCTGTATGAGTACAAGTAATGCATCAGAGGCAAGATGTTGGTCTCCCATCCAGCTGTATCTTGGCAATAGGGCTGCAACGATTAGTCGACGTAATCAAATACGTCGACAATAAAATTCGTCGACACGTCGTATTTATTATTGTTTTTATTATTATCATTTTTAAAAAAAAGATTTGAGCTGGAGCAAATCGCTTTAGCACCACTACTAGAATGCGCACCACAGTGTGGCGTAGAAGAAGACGATGGTTCCACAGAAGAAGAAGCAGAAGCAGCAGCAGCAGAAGAAGAATATGAATGATGGCGGAACATGTTGAGGAGAGCAGGAAAGCGAGACCAAAAACGTCCAAAGTGTGGGAACATTTCGAAAATAAAACTGCGAAACGTGACGTGCAAACTTTGTCAAACACAGCTGTCATTTCATGGCAGCACTACAGCCATGCATGAGCACCTGAAACGTAAGCATCCTGGAGCTATGGTGGCTTGTACGCCAGACGGGTAAGTTCATGAGTTGAACTGATAAAAGTTATTTGTCTTAGTTATCAGTGATTTATAGATGTAGCCTATCTGTTTTGTAGTGGTTTGGAGCATATTGTCGCTGTCGGGCGGAAACCTCCTATCTTCAATATATGGTATTAAATTTATGTGTGACTCTGTGGTAGCCTACAAACCTACAAGCAAATCAAACCGAAATAGATTTGCATTTTTTTTAGACAAATTCATCCATTAGTGTGCAACCAAAAAGTGATTTATTAAAATTCATAGTTATTAAAAATGCAACAGATCTCGAATGACAACAACAACTGTGGTTGTTGTGAACCCATGCTCCCCCGTGTATCATCAGACAAGAGGCCGGCTGGAGACAAGCTCTTTGAATACATTCATTGGTTCATAATGTGTACAGACGTGAAGGCAGGCCAGTAAAATCGATTATGAAAAAATAAGTCAAATTTGCAAATAAGAGGTTTCTGTCTGACAGCAACGATATCAGTAATAATTCATGTGTAGGATATTAAATCAGTACAAAACAGTAATAATATAAATTGGATAAAACACTGAATAGTAAACCTCCACTTAATGCAATGATTTATAACATAATAATAATTCATTTGTAAGATATGTTATCAATTAAAAACTGTAATAATTAGTATTAGGCATTACAATGTGATGCATAGATTTCAGCTTCTTAAATGATACACAATGTATGTTATGTTTTCAAATACATGTTTCATGGGTTTTTAATTTGCTCTGAGAATATAAGGGAAAACCAAAGTCGAAAAACAGATGCTGCCAAAATAATCAGGAGTAATCGACTAATCGAAAAAATAATCAATAGATTAGTCAACAACCAAAATAATCGTTAGTTGCAGCCCTACTTGGCAATAGCCACCCGCCCCTTTTTGTCGGCCCAAGAGTCGATAAGATCAAATCTCAGCTTGCTCTTCCAAACCACCATTACACCCTTAGTTTTGGTGTGAGCAGAGGAAAGGGCGATAGGATGATTAAACTTATTTGCAAACTGGCGCAAGAAATCTAAGATTGTGGTTCTTTTGTGTGGTATATTGAGATCCCTGGCATTGAACGAAATTAAGTTAAGATCGGTCATATTTTGGTGGTTATGTGGTTAAATAGCATAGTCACCTCAGTAGGAGGGAAACGGAGGTCTGGATCCTTAAAACTGAGAACAAACTAGCTACCTGATAAAGGCAGCACCATCACCAACCAATATTGCAATGATATTTACCTATGTGAGCTGAACATCTTGTCAACATTGTAAGTGAATACAACACATTCATTCCATCTTAGGTAGCCGCAATTGAATAGAGCTAGTAAAATATTGCAATGAAGGTTAACACATTAGAAAAAACACCAGAGTTGTCTCCTTTACATTTTACCATTGCATAAATTATAGTTGTGAGAATGACTGTTAGCTACATGTGTATACTGACTATACCCATCCACCCCTACACACTGGTCCAGCAACGTACACAAGCATGCACACACCCACACACGCACACACCCACACATGCGTGCACACACCTGCACATTTGCGGGCCTTTGGGCAGGTAGGTTAAAGTAACTTAAATGGTGACAGTGCCGGAGCCTCTGAGTCAAGCAGCCATCTTGCGTGGCGTCCGCCACTTTAATATACTTTAATATACTTTTGTTGCCTGGAAAAATATACTACTCAGGCGGCTCGATAATACGCCATCTACAATTAAAACACATTTTTTTAAGACTGGTATAAGACTAACAAATATTATGTTGAAAGGAATGATGGATGGCAACCAAAAAATTCACTGATATTTTTCGCTTGTGAGGCAGAATAGTATTATTTATTTATTTTATTTCTTTCTCTTCAGATGTTAAATTGTTGCATCACTGTCACCTGTAATGGGACTAATATTTCCCTTATCCATATGTGCATGTATGTATGGGGAACATAATTGCACTCTGTGACATGTTCCGTCACTTGAACATGCGCACGCACGCACGCACGCACACACGCACACACACACACACACACACACACACACAATAGTTTTGTAGTAGTTGACTCAATCCCCACCCGCACCGTCCTACTAAAAATAGTCCTCAACAAATTCACTATTTCTGCGTCTTTGATAAAAACTATAATGGCCAGTCGTTTAAAGGGTTAGGGTTATTTACATATTTTACATTTTTAAAGAACGTGACTATATATTTATGATCTGCATTTAAAGATTTACAACTACAGTAGAAACCTTGGGCCAAGAGCTACAGACAAGTCAAACCCGTTGAAGACATGAAATACATACTGCAATATTTTTATCTCTCAGAAGGTTGGAATGTCCCTTCAGCTTCACTCAGTAATGGCCATTCATGTACACAACAAGCCACAATGCAGTTGTGAGTTAAAAACATTCTGACCTGTTCTTTTAGGTTGCATCATCAATGGAGAACTGCAGTTCAGAGTATCCAGCCTTGTTAGATTCAATTCTTGATGATCCAGAAACCTGGAGGGGGTGATTGGGAAGAATGACCCACTCGATAAGAACTTGGTATTTGGTATTTGTCATGGATCTCTGTGGTAGCCACTGACTGGTCACAATAAGTACTGTGCTCTAACACACACTAATTCATAACTGTACTTGGTACCAGAACAACGTAGGCCAAAGATTGATGATCAGCTTAATGGTTGTATCCACAGATGTGTGGCCATATGTCTTGGACGCTCAGAAGAAGGGAAGAGTAGAGCTGTCAGCTAATCACCACTTGGTGGTGAGTTGGATCAGACAGTGGGGAGGCATCTGTATAGACATGCTAAACCTAATGGTGTAGTGAGTGCCCTAAATGTCAGTGTTACCAAAAACTGAGCTTCTGCCTATTGCAGTGCACCTGGCGCTGTCACATTTATTTTAATCTCGACTTGTCTCAGTGTTTTTTGTGCTGTGACTTATCTCAGGAAAGCTTCAAGTCTTTACAGGTTGGTCAAAATAGCAAGAACACCTGAAACTAATGGCTGCCAGGAATGTGGTATATCAATCTATCAATCTACAAAAGGTGCATTGGAATCCACAATCGATGCACAGTTACTACTATAGAATATAAATATACTATATATTATAGAAACTACATTTTAAGTATACAGTGTCAGCAAGGTCAAAACCAAGGTCAGAGTAAAAATGATGGTAGCAACCTTTTCCAGAAGAAGTGTAAAACTTTCCAGTGAATGTTGTCCAGCTGGCAGACAGGTGCTAAGGGTTGAACAGAGGCAGGGAAGAGGTGGAGACCAGCACCACAACTTCTACAATCTCTTTTTGTTTTTTTTTTGCCTTTCGCCTCTCTGTGTGCCTGCCGCTCTGTAATTACACCAGCTGCCTGAGACCTGTGGGTGTTTTTTCTCTTTCTCTATTTCTGCCTCCCCTCTCACCTTTGTTTTATCTCGCTCTCTTCTCCTGAAATTCTTTTAATGTTCCCTCTCCTCCCTCACTGCTGTTCCTTCCCCTCAAAAAAGTGTTGCACCTGCCAAGTGACCACACCTATGGGCCTACACAGAGTGCAGCTTGACTTAAATGGGCTATCCTCAATGTGTGCAATCATTTAACTCCCTGTGTGTCAGTATCGGCAAGAAGTGTAAGAAAGATACTAAAATTTGTGTGCCTCACGATATTTACCTGATGTACTATTCATGAAATCAATGTTGTTTGAAACTCACTGCATAGCTGAACACCAGTGCAGGTGGCAGAGTGGTGGTGGTGGTGGTGGTGGTGGTGGTGGTGTGTGTGTGTGTGTGTGTGTGTGTGTGTGTGTGTGTGTGTGTGTGTGTGTGTGTGTGGGGTGGGGGGGTGGGGGGTGGGGGTGGGGGGGGGTAAACTGCCCAGTACAGAGACAATAGAAAGAAGCTTGGGAGGCTATTGTGACTTGTGCTTTCATGTCCTGGCTGGTTAGCACATTGGCCATTATCTCACTAACGGGTTTTTAGTAGTACAGTGAGTTGGTAAACTAAGAAGCTATGTGAGTGATCACTCGTCACTAAGCCTCTAGAACCCAATATTTGGCCATGACATGTGGATTAATTCTGGTAATGGACTTTGTAGAGATTGAATTAAAAGCAGATTTGAGAAACTTCCTTTTTTTCTGTTTGTATTTCTATGTATAGTCAGAAAGAAATTCCTCCCTTTTAGACAGTGCCTCAGACAGAGACATGAGCCCCTTTCGTCCAGCTTGTTCAAGAGGGAATGATGCGCTGTCATTTGCATAGTCATTCTGTATAAAACATACAAACATGTGTGTTGTTCCGCCTTTGTGCAAAATCAACGTCTTTGTAAAAAGTGTGCGATGCCAGGACGGGACCCATGATCTTACATGTGTCACATCTCTATCACTCTTGGATTGCCTGAATGCTATCAAAATTCACACACTGGAGAGGCATAAAGCAGCGCTGGTGTAAAAAGTAAAGTAAATTAAAAAAAATGTCAAGTAATGTCATTAGTGCAGGATCTCTGTTTAATAAGGGCTACTAGCTGAGACTGTGCTATAAGGTATCAGGGAGGAGGGCCTGACTTTTAATCAGTCAAAGTAGGGAGGATAAAGGGAGATCACATGTTTCCCATAGAATTGGGACATATAGAGAGAAGTATCTGAAACTCATCATTATGGCTTTGGAAGGTTGATGGGACAGAGGATTCCTGGACATCACTCTCATGTTTCCTTTCACAAGGACAGCAGTTAAGCAGATCACGCCATCTACAGACAACAAGTTTCCAAACAAAATGTATCAATCGGCAAGACAGCCAAAGGCAAACATAACTTAAGTTAAAACTAGAATGGCACTAAGTAGAGCGCATACCTCTGCCAAGGCCTGGCAGTCCCCTTTAATTCAATCAAGCCTAATCCAATATCATATGAAACATATTTAAGTTTGCTAGATCTGGATTTTTGATCAAGTATACTTTTGAGCTGGGCTGAAGTCATATCCAAACAACCGATGCATTTAAAATTGCACTAACGGCAGGCTCATCACATGCACTCTCCATATTTACAGAATGCCCCTCTAACATTTATATACCAGAGGTTGAATTCACCTGTTTCGCAATGATATACAAATGCAGATACTAGCATTTAATTCAAACATCTGATAGTCTACTCTGCACCAAGATTTAGAGTTGATCCTCATCAGTACCTGTCATCCACAGACTGCCCCTTCAGCTGATGAAGCTGCTGGTGACAATATGAGGATGTATTGGTGCAGCAGGTCATGTATGTCCATGAAAGATATATTCATATTCTTTCTACAATCTACACTACTGCACTATATTGTAGTATCATAACAAAAAATAAGAATGTAACATTATGAATTATTACAAAGTATGTACTAATGTAAGGAAGGATGTAAGGATTCAAAATGTGTCACGTGCTGTATAAACTCTAAATGATCAACAGACAGGCCATCATCTTCATCTTAAGGACTCTCAGACTTGCTGTGTGTGACAGTGCTCCCCCTTCATACTGTCTGCAGCCCTAAAGCTGTGACAGCACAAACAACTTTGTTCAGACACTCAGACCACTTCAGTGTTAAGGACTGACTTGAGGGGGAGGGGAGGTAAGTCAATGAACTATCCCCCTCAGTTCAGCCAACAGTGAACTATGACAGGTTAGTGCACACCAGGGTGGAGGAAAATGAAAAGGTGAGAGTAGAGTTACATTAAAGAGCAATGCCATTACCAGAAACAACAGTTTTTCTCACCCTGGTTGAGCTTTTACAAAGTGGTTCCCACAGTGCATAAATCTTTGTGTTTGCATGTGTACAGGGAAAACTGTCTTGAGTCTTTCAGAAGACATTAACTCCATAGAAGACATAGAAGAGATCTAGCTGTTTACTTTGGTTCATGTCCTCACTGTGAACAGAGGTCTCTACAAACAGAGCACACACTAACATGGACTACACTCATTTTCTGCACTATAGAGACACAGGCACCAGGGTACCAAGGTACGCTTTCACACTCTCTCTGCATCAGTGTGACACACAAACACACACACACTCACACACAAAGGCACACACACATCAGTGTGTCTGCCAGTGTACTATAAGACTAGCGGCCTGCTGACCAAAGCATCATGACATCTCTTAAAAACTAAAACGTGTCATACAAGTAGCTAACTCCTTTCAGGAATAAGTCAGTGCATATGTTGTGTGTGTGACGCAAGTGAGCAGTCAAGAGAGAGAGAGAGAAAGAGAGCACATGTGTGACGGTGAGTATTAGGTTTACAATGATGTGGTGTTGAACATAGCAGTGCAGTGTTTGAACAGTTTAGGCTGTTTGTCGGTGAATAAATACTACAACTCTTTGAGACCCAGGCCAAGCCATGTCTTGCTTGCTTGCATCACACTGATTTAAGTGAAGGGGGTTTGCCCCAGAACTAGTAAAAACTTCAATCCAGGCTCACTTTAGGTGGGCCGAACTTGAAAGTAGACCAGCAATTCTCATTTGAATGACAACCCCCACTCCACTTGTAAGGGCTTAACAACTTTTCTGTACATTATTTTTAAAAGCTTGATCTAAAGGGGAAAAGTCGAATGTTTCTTTTTTTAAAGTGTGATGTTTAATGTTTACTACAGTCATTTTGCTGTGTCAATTTTTCCCTGTGGCATCAAAGTTAGAATTTCCACTTTTGTGACAACACTAATTTGGAGTCAAATTGTTTTCACACAAAGATCAGATTAAAAAATTAGATGGTGTGGTTCAGACGTAGTCTAGCTGTACCCTTTACATACTAAATAAGAATAACACTGTAACCAGTCACTGAATGATGCATGAACTCCATGTTGTTGCCTTAACCCAGGTCACACATCAGTTTTATTTCTGTTCGGTTGAGAATGTGTTTAGCATGACAGGAGGGAGGTGAGGAAGTAACACAGTGTGTGTGTGTGTCTGTGTGTCTGTGTCTGATTCTGTATGTTAGGCTCTCAGAGAATGTTAGGGCCAGTACCTTACTGACCTGACTGGTTGTCCTTAAAAAGCTTGACCGGAATTGATTTAAAGGTCCCATATTATACTGTTTTTCATCAATTTCACACAGCTGTCAGAGGTCCAACAACACTGTATTCGAAATGTATTGCCACAAACCCATCCGTGGTCCTGAAGTTCAGCTGTCTGAAAGTCACTCAAGTGAGCTCTACTGAGAGCAGGCTGTTTCTGTGCCTGCACCTTTAATGCTAATGAGCTCCGTCTGTCAACGCCTGCCCTGCCTGCTACACGCCCCTCTCAGGGAGAGGATGCCGCTGATGCTAGCGGTAGCATGCGCTAATGTTTACGGTGGATGTATCGCTATGGCTCGCTGAGATGCTGTCGTTC
The DNA here is from genome assembly GCF_040436345.1 of Pagrus major. Taxonomy (NCBI): domain Eukaryota; kingdom Metazoa; phylum Chordata; class Actinopteri; order Spariformes; family Sparidae; genus Pagrus; species Pagrus major. Next base: position 25,233,780 of record NC_133222.1, on the reverse strand, counting down.
AACCACACCAGTTTGACCCAGAACCGGACCCAGAAGGAGAGGCTCAGAAAAATACAGACTCTGCGGCTGCAGCAGGACTCCCCAACACAGCCACCCGGCTCCCATCCCCCACTGACCTGCAACAGGTAACATCTAAAAACAGCTAGCAAAAGCTGTGTTTGTCTCCAAACTCTTGGACACTGTTCGCATAGTCTCTGTCTCCAGTCTGTATGTTTCCAGACTTTTCACTGTGACAACCAAGCTCCCTCGTAATATTATTAACATTAAACTCGCTTCAAACGCTGTTGCATAGCGGACCGAAGCGGAGCTAACTAGTTAGCCAATTTCAGGCTGACTTCACCATACTCGTAGGCAACTGTAAACTGTAAACTATCAACACGTGGCGACACTCACCTGTGGCTCGGGTGCAGTTGCTGGGTCCCGTATGGTTGGGACTGATCCTTTTACAAGGGTCAGTGTCGAGGCAAAGCCAGCTTTGTACTGACCCTCGTTACTGAAGCAGTCCGATGTGAAGTGGTTAGCACACACAAACAGACTTACAGGAACCGTAGCTGGCACGTTGTCGTTAAAAATGAAACGCAACCACTGTCTCTTCTGTTCTTCTGTAGCTGGGACAGAATATAGGCACTTATGTTGATTTTTACAACCAACAACAGAGCAATTTGCGTGTCTAGCTCTGAGTGATGACATTGCGAAACACTGCTATCTTACCGCTGGACACACCGAACTTCACCTCGGGGATGAACGCCCCCCTCTTGGATATTATCTCCGGGGAGAGGGGGGAGTGTTTTCGTGCAGAGGAGCCCGGCCTATGCAAATCACTCCTGTCGTTACGTCACAACAGGAGCTGAATCTGAACAGCCTGTAGGAGCCCCGTTTTACCAGCGGGTGGGCTGCAGAGACCATGCAGCACTCGTTTTCTTTCCTCATTCTGGGAGTTGGTAGGCTCAGGGAGGACCAGTTTATATATGTAGAGACCAGAGAAAACGTGTTTTTCATAATATGGGACCTTTAAATGAGATGTTTTGATTTGAATGCATTGATCAAGACACTGTAGTGTGACTGACACTGCCATAACAAAATAAGAGGACCTTAAGTTAAGTTTCGCCTATCATCGTGTAACAAGGTTACTGTATTACCCAGCCTTATCACAAAAGCAGATGGACAAATAGCACAAGATAGATATCTATTGAGATGTAAAACAGAAAAGGATTTCACCAATACATCCCATTATAAGCTGTCCTGGTTGGTGAATGGACCAGATGTCACATGGTGCACATAAGGCAGCAGGTGCTTCACTGGGACTGGAAGTGTGTCATTTACTATATCTGAATTACATTTAACATTTTCCCTCTTCCTCTACATTAATTTACCTGCCAGAAGTACACACAATTATCAACACTTTACATTCCACACATAATGTAGTCTTCCTGCTTTATTTTGACACCTAACATGCTACACCATTGGGGCAGTTAACACACTTCATTATTCCATCTACACTACTTTTTCATCAGGAGGAGAAGGGGATTGTGGTTGTGACATTTAGGCCAGACAGCTGCCAAGCGAGAGACCACTTTTAGCTTCCCATGTTTGTGGCAACAAACCAGGTATTTTTAGCAAGACGTTGAGACATTTTCCTGGTGTCTTTGTGATAACAAAATAGGGTACTTAAAACATGATATATATATTTTTTAAAACTAACCAAGTGGTTATTGTGCCTAAATCTACCAGACCTTAAGCACTGTCACAATCTAAAACTGGAAATTAAAACGTAAAGACATGGTTTGCAGAAACATGCAATGCCAACATTTATTCTGGCAATTCCTTCAAAGATGTCCTTGACTTCTATACTTGCTAAGTGCAGTAATGACTTTTTCCTTTTCTGTATGGCATCATGAACTCCCAATGCAGTAAAATGATTTACATCCACTTCTGCCAGTGCACACTGGCATTAGCCTCTACTGACAACAAATCAAAATAAGCACTTTAGGCACCATTCTAACAAGTAAACAAATATCTTCTCCTCCCTATTCCCCCTTGTCAGATTCATTTTCATGCGATAACCATTTGCCTGTGCTCTATACGATCTCCCATTTTGTATCCTCATAGCCAAGTGTAGTGTTCTTGCTTAACACCTTGACACTAAACACATTACTCTGTTCGGACAGTTAACATATTATTCTGTACTTCATTCTATCCACACCCTGGCAAAATCTGGGAGCAACTACTACACAACCGTATAATCTTTCACCTCGCCACACAAAACAATATGTATTTGCAGCTGTTTTTGAATTTATTTTGAAATACGTGCTTTTCGTTTGAAATGAGACAAACCGGAAGCGGTGTCTGTTAGCTCCGTAAGCTTCAGGCAGAGACTGAAGAGCACCTGTAGCGGTGATGTTACCTTGTTAGTTTGTTTTGTTTTTTATCACTCCATGCTTCTTGGTGTTTGCTACAGCTGTGTGAATGTGGTTTTATGAGAAGTTTATGGTGAAGAATCGTATTTTTTGACTGTGAAGATTGCCTCTGGGGGATGACTCTGCCGTTGGTTGAGAAGCAGGCTAAAGTGGTCAGTATTACCCTATGTATTCTTTATCGGTATTAGCTACAGTGCTAAGCAATGCTATTTCTGTAATGATTACAATATCTGATGTTGTCTTTTATTTTGTTTACCTGAACTTTAGTTCTACGGTGTTAATAAACATCTGTGAAGAAAACTGGATCCAATCGACTGGCGGCATAGTAGAACACTTCTGCATTGGTGAAGACTCCGAGCGGACGAAGACGGACTAGCTGCAGGCCACATGCGGTAATGGGAAGTGCCACATCGTGAACTGTTCGTGTGAATCTAAGGTCGGGTTCACACCTAAAGGTCCGTGAAAGGTCCGTTTTTTGATCCGAACCAACGTGAGGATGATACATTGTTTCAATTTTGAGTCGGTCTGGTTTGCGTTCATAAAGGCCAAACTCAAACGGTCCAAAATCTGTAAACAAAACTCACGTGGCCGCAACGCCCTTCTGTTATTTGTCAAACTGTTTAGGCGGGTAGACAGCAAATCTGTACATCAGATCAGTAGCCTACTGTACATCATGGAGCGTCTGCTTATTTTTATATTAGTGCTGATCTGGAGCACTTACATGCAAACTTCAATGGAGCGCGTATGAACGCCTCATAGAGCAGCGGGCATTAAATAATGTTTTGATCCATGCATTTCGCCGAAGACGCTATGCGATCCAACGATCGTACCGGAGTAGACGACAGGCAATAATGAGGGCCTACCATGACGTTTTTTCTACACAAGCGGGACCAGTGAGGTAAGCAGACAATCACAAACGTGTAAAAATCACAAAGTTGGCTCATCATAAAAGCACCTCTTGTTTATAGAATCCATACATCTCCTTGAATGAATGAACGAATGAATGAATGAATGCCCCTATAGGCTACTGTACACACCAGAAATAATCCGCTCTGGAGTTCGCTTGATAGCGGACTGAGACCACCTCTATGAGGCAGACCAGGGTGCGGTTGTTTGGTCCACACCAGAGTTCGAGGCCAGCGTTCACACCGACCCAAACAAACCGCACCATGGGGCAAACGCTCCAGTACTGGTGGGCTGCCATTAAGTTTCTATCACACAGACATTTCATTTGTGTTTTTCCTTGAAGCAGCAGTGGACATTTTTTCCTGCAATTGATTATCTAGTAAGAATCAAAGAAACTAAGTAGATAAGTAAATTCACCATTCTCCCAGTTCAAAGTATTGTTCATACAAGTGAGTTTTTTTTATATTTAGACTGTGCCAAGAGTATTTACACTTTGTTAATTGCCATTTTATTACTCATTAATTGAAGTGTGTTATTTTGATACTGTAGTGTTTGATGTGCATTATGCAAAGGTTAAGCTTAGGTAATCAAAGAGAATTATATTTACATTTAACTGAACTTTAGTTCTACGGTGTTAATATTGATTTTGTTACTATGCTCACAGTCTTACCAGTGCCTGTGGTATTTAATGTAAATGTTGTCCTGAGGGGGCCACTATTTCTTGTTTGATTGTACTTTTGGTTTTGATAGCTAAACTGGAGAAAAGATGAGTTGATTAGCGGAAACAGTGATTTGTAAAATACCTTATAATACCTTTCTAACACAGCAAAATAGATTTTTGGCCACTAGGAGTAGTACAACAAGCTAAAACCACAACAGTAGCATACTGTATTTATTAAGTTCAGGAACAAAGAACCACGCCTCAAATACATTCCATTTCCACACAAAAGTATTTAAGCTCACCTGATCCATTCTCTTCCCCTTTAACTTAGTTTTCACATGACCTGTGACCAGTGATGCCGGTAACGCGTTACTCTAATCTGACCACTTTTTTCAGTAACGAGTAATCTAACGCGTTAATATTTCCAAACCAATAATCAGATTAAAGTTACTTATTCAAGTCACCGTGCGTTACTATTATTTTTGTCATTTTCCTTAGTAAAAATATATATTTTTGCTTTCTTCTTGCGTCTCGGGGAGTGATGTCACGTATGCAACAAGTCACGTTTTCAGCATGAGGACAACTCACGTGTAACACCACGCAGCAACACAAACACATCAACAATGGAGGGAGGTGAGAGATGTGCGTTTTCGAGCTGGAAATACAGTCATTATTTTGAGTTTGTGTCAGCTAAAGATGAGAATATTAAGGTCCGTTGTACACTCTGTGCTGGCGACAAAGTACTATCAAGCTTCAAAAACACGACGTCAAATTTGAAGAAACATTTGGAGTTGCAGCACAGCACAGTTAAGTTTACAGAGCAAGTCCCACCAGGTGGTGTTAAGCAGAGAGCTGCGAGCAAAGCCACGGTCTCGACTTCTGCAGGAGGTCCCCCACCTCCCAAACAACAAAAGCTGGACTTTGGTGCAAACAAGTAAGTGGGGGAGAGTTGAAGAAGTTGGTCGGGCGGTATGTTGTAGAGGAAATGCTGCCCTTAAACACGGTTGACTCGAAAGTAACTTGTAATCTAACTTAGTTACTTTTAAAAACAAGTAATCAGTAAAGTAACTAAGTTACTTTTTAAAGGAGTAATCAGTAATCAGATTACTTTTTCAAGGTAACTGTGGCAACACTTCCTGTGACAAATGAGTACAGAAAAACAGGCCGTGCACGAACCATGCCAGTTTGGCTTTCTATTGCTCCTGGGTCATTCCATGCCACCTCACCTTGGGCCTCCAAGTTCATGTCATGGATTTTCTTGGAAGAATTAATGTTGAATCTTCTATTAAATTCCTGGCAACATGCAGAATCCTGTAGCTGTACTCCAAATACTTTTTAAGTCATGAATTATTTAAGTTTGGCCCTCTGAGCGAAATTTCGGACGGCGAGGCGGCTGCGGCTCTCCACTCAGCCGGATTGACGTCTCCACTGCTTCCCGGTGGTGCGCGGAGTTGTTCCGCCGGAGCCCGGATCAACAGCTGTCGTCCCGGACCACGACTTCTGTCTTGCGTCGGAGGCTTCTGAAGGAGGCAGTGCTGAGGCGCTCCGGGGTTCTCCTCGGCGGCCGGGCTCATGATACTCCTCTCGGGGATTAGGGCGCTCCTGGCTCCGGCGGTCGACACCGCCCGGAGCATTTGGGGTCCCCTTCCCTCTCCCCCGGCTCGACCGCTGCTACGCACCCGCGGGGCTTGTCTCCCTTGACGCACACCGTGGAGGGTGTGTGTGTGTGGACTCCCACGGCCCTCGCAAGCCATGGTAGACCGCGACCACTTTTCCCACCCTCCACTGGAATTGTAGGAGACTCATACACCCAAGATATGCGCTTCATAAACGCCATCACCCACTGCCTCCCTGGTGCTACTGTCCCAGTCATTCTGGACAAACTCCCCGGACTACTGCGCTCACTCCCATCCTTCATCACCCGGGTGTTGATCCACGTAGGATCAGATGACACGGCCCGTCTCCAGTCCGAACTGATAAAAAAGGACTTCAACAGCCTTTTTAGTCTTTTAAAAACTTGTAACAGGGCCGTCTTCATTAGCGGGCCCCTCCCGGCGCGTATCCATGGATCCGAGCGTTTCAGCAGAGTCCTTGCCCTCAGCACCTGGCTTCAGTCCGCATGCAGGAACCACAACTTTAGTTTTATTGACAATTTTAATTTGTTTTGGAACCGCCCGACTCTTTTTAGCAGGGATGGAGTCCACCCGAGCTCCTTAGGTAGCCAGATGCTTGCGGCTAATATTCAGCATGCCGTCCAAACAACTCCACGTGCGTGACTGTTTACCTGCCAAATCCCCTCATCACCTTCCTGTCCCCGTCATCCTTCTTCTACGGTTCTCTCCCTCTGTACTCCCTCCCGTAACAGCCCCCCCTACAGGCACCAGCAGCCCACTTCTTCTCACCCACCATCACTTTCCACCACCGACCTCCACACCGCTGCATCTTCTGTTTGCCATCCGCCACGTAACTCTTTCCCCATTCCCCCATCATCTCCAATAGACTCCATCGGTACCGGACTGGCGGCGTGACCAGTAAAAATCTGGTTCATATCAAACCACAGACATCCATCACACCATCATCCAAGGACCCCAAGCCAACACAGACCATTAACATAGCACTTCTGAATGTCCGCTCTCTTTTAAACAAGACTTTTATTATTAATGACTTGATAGTAGACAATAAGATTGACTGTCTATTTTTAACAGAAACTTGGCTGGGCACTGACGCACCGGTTTTTCTCACTGAGGCCTCTCCTCCTAATTTTAATTTTTTATTTTCTACCAGGATGGGCAAAAAAGGCGGTGGTACTGCCTCAATTATTTCAGAATCATTAACATCCAAGGAAATTTCACTACACCACTACACCACCTTTGAGTACCACGCCAGTGTTTTTAGCAGACCTCCTATTTTATGCCTCACAATCTATAGGCCACCCAAGCATTCCACTGGTTTTATCAGCGAATTCTCTGACCTACTATCACTTGTGTACCCTACATACAACAGAATCATTTTAACTGGTGATTTTAACTTACACATTGATAACAAGTTGGACTCCATCTCAAATGATTTTTTAAACCTTCTTAACTGCTTGGATTTTAAACAACATGTTTCACAGCCCACTCACAACAGAGGACACACCCTGGACCTGGTCATAACACATGGCCTGTCCACCAATGTGTCCTCTGTTGTTGACTTGGCTGTATCCGACCACTACTGCATCTTTTTTAATATCACCAGTTTTAGCCATGAGGAGGCCCCAGTGAGAACCGTGAGGAAACGCTATCTTACTTCTGAAGTGGCTGCAAATTTTTTTGAGAACATACACAACTCCCCTGCTGTCACTGTACCTGCACCCTGTGATTTTATTGTTGACAATTTTAACAGTAAACTGAAGTCAAGTCTTGACTCAGTAGCTCCACTAGTAACTAAAACAGTTAAACACAAACTCATACCCCCGTGGAGAAATGATGAGATAAAACAACTGAAAAGAAAATGCAGGAGTGCAGAAAGGAAATGGAGAAGCACTAAGTTGACAATCCATCTTGAAATATGTGAACGACTCAAAACCTACAATAACACTGTCTAACAGGCAAGAATATCCCACTTTTCAAAACTCATTACAGACCACAAAAACAACCCCAAAATTCTTTTTTCCACTATTGACCTTTTAACCAACCCTGATTTTAAACAGTCCTCTAGTGTCCCAACAGTCTCTCTATGTGAGGACTTTGCAGACCACTTCAGAAGTAAGATCGGTTTTATCAGATCCAATCTTTTATCCCAACAGAAGACAGTGTGTGACACTTCTGAACCGTTCTTTTTACCTGAGGAAACACTGGAGCGTTTTGTCCTGGTTGATGCAGGGATGCTTGGTAGAGTTTTCTCCCAAGTTAACCCAACAACCTGCCTTTTATATCCCATTCCCACATCACTTTTTAAAACATTTTATGGATTTTTTGAGGATGAGTTGTTAAGCATTGTGAATTGCTCTCTCCAGACTGGTGTCTTCCCTACTGCCTTCAAAACAGCAGTGGTGAGGCCCTTTCTGAAGAAGAGTAACTTAGATCCCAACACTCTTAACTACTAACTTACCTTTTTTAAGCAAAATTTTAGAAAAACTGGTTTTTATCCAACTCAATGAATTTTTAAATAGAAACAATATTTTAGAGAAGTATCAGTCGGGTTTTAGGACGAACCACAACACAGAGACAGCCCTGTTGAAAATTGTTAATGACATCAGGTGTAACATGGACTCACAGAAACTTTGAGTCCTGGTGCTACTGGATCTTAGTGCTGCCTTTGATACAGTAGATCACCACACCCTGATAAACAGACTCAAAAACCTGGTGGGCCTCTCTGACACTGTTTTAAACTGGTTCAACTCCTACCTTCATGACCGACAATTTTTTGTAAGTATGGATGCATGTTCCTCAAAAACCTATGAAATAAACTGTGGGGTCCCCCAAGGCTCAATTTCAGGCCCAATACTTTTTAATCTATATATGCTTCCGCTTGGCGACGTCATCAGGAGACACGGCGTAAATTTTCATAGTTATACTGACGACACACAGCTCTGTATCGCCGTGTCTCCTGAAGACACGAGGCCAGTTGACATTCTTCTTAACTGCATTTCAGATATAAAATCATGGATGGCAGAGAATTTCCTGCAGCTCAACCGTGACAAAACAGAAGTTTTAATTATTGGTCCTGAAGCCAAGAGAGAGAAACTTTTACCAAAACTACAAGACTTTAAACCTTCACAATGTGTCAAGAACCTGGGCGTCATTTTTGATTCTGAGCTTGATTTTATTCCTCATATTAAAAATATTACAAAGATAGGGTTTTATCATCTCAAGAACATAGCCAGAATCCGCCCGTTTCTCTCTCGGTCAAACACGGAGGTGCTGATGCATGCTTTTATCTCATGTCGCATAGATTACTGCAACACCCTGCTTTCTGGTCTTCCCATAAAGAGCACTTCCAAACTCCAGCTACTTCAAAATTCAGCCGCACGTGTGCTGACGAGGACCAGAAGGCAGGAGCACATTACACCTGTTTTAAAATCGCTGCATTGGCTCCCGTGCATTTCAGGATCGATTTTAAGGTTCTTTTGTTAGTTTTTAAGTGTCTTAACGGTCTTGGGCCTTCTTATCTATCTGATTTGTTTTTACATTACCAATCCTCGCGGACCCTGAACTACTTTAAATTTTAATGTTGATTTTATCCTGTTTACTTTTTATCTTCTAGCTCCAGTGTTTTACTCACGGGGGGCCCTCCATGTTGGGAGTAGTTTGATCCGCCTGTGGGGGTGCTGCCCTGGGGGGCTGTCCTGGCCTGGAGGGATGGGGTGGCACTGCACCACGGCCATCTCCACAGCCGTGGTGTGGGCTCCTCTGTCTGTCCTGGTTGGGTGGTTCCTGTGGCGGTGCCCCCTTGTGGCCACGGATCTACATGACTTCCCGGCGTGGATGGCTCCCCAACGATGCTTTCCTCACCTGGATCCTCAGTGCCCAGCCATATCATATCTTAATGAGTGTATGTTTGTGGCTGTGTGTGCATGCCTAAGTGAGTGAGTAGGTGCGTGTCTTGTGCATGTGTGTGTACTTGCGTGTTTGTGTGTGTGTGTGGGGGGGGGGGTGCAGGTCCTTTAACTTGTAAAGCACTTTGTGTTGCATTTCATATGTATGAAAGGTGCTATATAAATAAATAAAGTTTAAAGTTTAAGTTTTAAGTTTGGCCCTCTGAGCTAAATTTCAGCATTTTAGTGATTCTGTGTATTTGTATTCTAAACCTCACCAATCGCTTATTTTTCACTGGTTTGGATTCAAATTTGTCCTGAACATCCAAAAGACCATACAGATCATTTACAACATGTTTTCATTTAAATAGTGGTCCCTGAATAGTTACAGTAATCAAATTAATACCAGGAAGTTGTTTTTTATTTTTTTTCACCAGAACAAAGAATCTGTCATTTTAAAAAATTCATATCTCCACCAGTTTTCACTTTCTTTCAACCAAATATTGGTTCTGTGAAGAATTAATGTAGTTCTGTCACATCTAGAAGTTATTTTGGTTCTGCATAAAAAACCGAGTGCCACAGATCTCACTAAATATAGCCTTGGAGCTGAAAAACACACTGTTTGGGTTATTTTGACTGTAGATTTCCCCAAGACTGATTATTTTAATTTCCTTGAAATGTTAACACTGTGAAAGTGTTGATACGCATTGTATTTATTTAAAAAAACTCACAGATACTATATCACTCATTCATCGTTTAGGATTTTTTTTAATTAGGCAATTTTCACACTTTTCACTTGTATTTTTTCACTGGCCGATATTTGTGCTGCGTTGACGTCGAGATTTTGTATCTGTCTGCTACCTACTGAGCCTGTCTTTCATGGGGTTCTGGAAAAATTGGCAAGTTAAAGCTTGTAATGGGGCTTGGTTTGTTGCATACTAGATGATGTCATCTTGTTCTGTGTGTCAATCCAATTCCAATTCCATTTACATTTTCAGTTACACTGCAATTTTCCTTCTTGTATGCAGATAGTTAATAGATTATATATTGTCTTTAGTTTTTATTAGCAGTAGTATTTCATTCTGTATTTCTATTATTTTATTGCGTCTATTTTGTCCTGTTTTTAATTTTCTAATCTGTCACTCAACCACTCCTGTAACAAGTGAATTTCCCTGGTGAAGGATCAATAAAGTAACATTATATATAATATTATATATTTTATACAAAAGTATCTGCTGCCGTACCACCAGACTACAGAGCAGCTTCATTCTTCAGGCTGTGAGACTCAATTCATCCTCTGGCTTTGCAGGTGTTGTAAAGTAAGTCACAGGCTATAATGACTTTGCAGACCTTCTCTGACATCAGCTGCACCTCTCCATGCAAGAAACAAACTTTTCAATTTGCCAATATCCCACTCAACTACTGCCAATATTTTGATGGGCCCTATCAGTCCATACAAATACATCAACAAATTTTAAATCAAAGCAGCTGAAAATGAAGTTAATACTTTTCAGTACTTATAACAGTAGGATATTTGAGGGAAATATTTAAAGGTAGGATACTCCTACACATTTGTTGCAATTTAGCTGTGTTCCACTGCCTAGATGGAGGTATGGTGTAAGGGGCCTTGGTTTGCATGGTTTGAACAGCTACTGTCCCCTAACAAGTGGCAACTGTCTGGCACATAATATCCTTCAAAAAGCTTTCTCAGACCACGTCATGTGTTGAGCCTGGCCATTTTAGTACAATGTCCCAAATGTTGTAGTCTTCACAAACAATTTGAACAGTGATACTATTTTTGCTTAACTGCTTTTTGTCGGCAAAAATGTCTTTATTTCTGATATTGCAATATTGCAGATGTACGTCCAATAAATTATGCCAATGACACCAGGGAAGCAAGCTATGTCCATGAATGTCATTTTGTGAGCCTGCAAGGTATGGACATGTAGTAATAATGAAATGAACTCTAACACCATATGAGGCTGTGAAAGCACTGTTATTGCTTGTGTGATCACTCTGCTGATTAAAGGTTGTGACAGACCCAAGTCATCACTGCTGTGCTGTAGCATTATTCCAGATGCCAAATATTTTAGTGTTGTGATCACTTTCATTTCAGGTGTTATCTCATCTTTAGCTCACTGTCATTAAGCATTTCAAAAACATTTCTCCTAACTCTTTGTCTTTCTGCTATATTTTCCTCTGCTTAGGAAACTCTTAAGCCTCTTAAAAGTCGTCCTCCCTTCATCGCAGGAGCTCTCTTAAGGGCCAAAATGCTTTGTGAATAACTTTTATCTTTACCAGGACCTACTCTTAACTTTAAGGGGGATACATTTAAGAGTTGTTTTTAGAATTTTGACACTTGGAACAACTCTTTGTACTAGGAAACTTTATGAATATGGCCCCTGGATAAAAAGCAGTTCACCTTTGCCCACATCCAGGGTCAGTCCAAGTGGTGTAGCCATGTAAACCTCTCATGCCCCCACGGCTCCATCATGCAGTGTACAATAATCGATCATACCATTTCCTCATCTGCCTTACAGAACAAAGAGCCTGACTGTCCAAGGCAGACATCATCAGTGCCTTCAAAGTTGTTCCCCTGGAAGGGCGCATATTACTTGGCGTCCATCTGACCTTCGGATGGAAGAGCAGCCTGAAAACGTTTGATTCTTTATCTGAAGCGCTGTTCTGCATTTTCTCACCTTCTTTCACCTCATCATACAGTTTCAACACTCTGACCTCCACATTTTACAAACTAGGAGTTCCTCTCACCTCTGAGAAAACGGAAGGCTCCAGCACATCCTTGAATTTGGCATGGCATCATCCTTGACTCTGTTTGACTCTAAGCAGCCCTGCCTACTGAGAAAATCCAGTGGATTTCAATACTCATTTCAAATTCTCATATTCCCTCTGCCCTACAGATGCACTAACTTCTTTTGCTGCCAGGCCACCTTAACTACACCATCCATATCATCCCTCAGGGTCTATCCCTCCTTACCAAACCTCCTTTCTATTGCCACGTCTGTTCCATCTCTCCATAACCATGTTACACTCGAAGTATACAAGATGGAGCTATAACTGTGGCATCTAATTTTATGATGAGGGAACCAGTGGTCCATCTACTCTGAAGACAGTACTGTTGTAGACATCATTGACAATGGACAGTTGCACTGTCTACACATAATTCAGTTCATGCGGAGGCTCACCCTGGTTTCAACACCAGCTGAGCCTCCTACATTCCAGGTCACAAAAACTCAACTGCTGGCTCACATTCTAATTTCTCATTCAAGAAATTCAGGCAATAGGCACCAGCATCTGACCCTCTTTGAACTCCAGTTCCACCATTTTCGGCCACCATCATCAACTGACCCCGCAGCTGTAACATGTAGTCACCACTTACCAAGATGCCATCCTCAACAGCATAATCCTTTGAATGCTTTCATCATATCTGACTGGATGGACTTGCTTCAAAGCTTTTCACACCTCCCTCAGCCTTTTATTTTCTTCACTCTGTTCTGACTCTCTCTAGCTTCATTACATTCACCAATTCCATTCTCAAGATTAAATCTTCCCCCAGGTCTACATCGGTGGAATTAAATTCTTTGTTAAACTGTCCTCAGGGGCGGTGACTTCCGCTGGAGATAGCACCCAAGATGGCTGCCTAGGGGACTCCTCTGCTAAGCCGTTTCAAGATATCCAAGATTTTGTACAGAGGCTTCTCTCGGAAACACTGGATATCGAGGTGAGCCCGGATTTTGAGATCGACAGGGCCCAAAGAACCGGTCAATGAGGGAGCACAGACCAACACATTCTGGTGCATTTCCTGAGGTCTGGAGCCCGGGAGGCAGTGCTACAGGCAGCCAGAGAAAAGGAGTGAGTGGAGGGGCAAGCAAAATGGCTGTCTTCTTTCCAGGATTTGTCATAGGACAAAATACAGAGGCGCAAGAAGTTTGATGGAGTGAAAAAGCGGCTTCAGGAAAAGGGTTTGCGCTACGCCATGCTTTACCCGGCCACGCTGAGAGTAGTGGGCGATAACATAAGACACACTTTTACTTCCCCAGAAGAGGTGGGAGTTTTTCTGTCATTGAGAGCCTCATGAAAACCCCAGCACAACAGACAGGATGTTATCGACACCTGACCGACACGGGTGAGCCGTTTTAGGCTCCGATTTTTGGACCCACTGTGTGATTCCGACCGTCTTATTTCATGTTTTTTTTTCCCATTGATGCATCGGGAGATGAGGAGCCTGATACATAATATGACAGAGGGTTGGTCAGTAAGTTAATCGTTTAATAATTTGATGAGGACAAACTGGAATATTGTTTTGAGGTTTGCTTTCACCATTTGAGGGAAATGCTTTGAGTTAGGATGTAAGTAAAGCAAATTACATTAGGCTAAAAGACCAAAATATACATTAAAAGGGCGATAGGAGATGTTCAGGGCTCACTAAAGCTAATCCTACTTGTCGCTGTGACACTCATTTGCTGAAAATGTAATACACTAAAAATCTAGTCTGTTTATTTTTAGTCTTTTTTTTGTCAAACATTAGGTGTGAGCAGAGATATTTTGTTCAGCCGGTTAGGGACTTTGAGTTTCATGGACGCAGATGATCAGATGCCTAAGGGCATAAAACCACAAGTAATAGAATACTATGACTGAAATGCCTAAAGTGCTATCTTGGAATATTAAGGGGGCAAATCTTGCTATTAAGAGAAAAGAAGCTTCTTCTATATTTGAAACAAAAGAAAGTAGATCTCTGCTTTCTGCATGAGACTCACTTAGATAAAGAAGAATCAACTAAATTACAAAGAGAATAGGTTGGTAAAATATTTTACAGTGCCTACTCATCTAATCAACAGGTCGTTAGTATTCTAATTCGCAAAAATCTTAATATTAATATTCACTAGCAGCTCTCGGACAGGGAGGGCAGATGGGTGGCTGTAGACGCAGACCTTTCTGGTATCAGGTGCTCTATTATTAATATGTTTGCTCCAAATTCAGATTCTCCTGACTTTTTTATTGATATCTGTAACACAGTGAAAAAAATCGGGAACTCGTATGTAATAATTGGAGGGGATTTTAATCAGGTGAGAAACCCGGAGGTAAACAAGTCAAACACCACAAATATAAGAACAGCAACACGGACATCACAATTGGCAATTGATGTTCTAGAGGAGGAACTAGGATTAGTTGACATTTGGAGGCACCTACATCCCCAAGACAGGAAGTACATTTTTTACTCAAACCCACATAACTCGTATTCTAGATTTGACTATTTTTTAATATCTAAACAATTAGTGGGTTTGATTGTTAATGCATCAGTTGGTAATATTGCATTGTCTGATCATGCCCCAGTGGAAATAGTGTTATGTTTTGGATCATCAGAAGCTCCTAGACCTAGAAGCCGTTGGAGACTTAACACCTCTCTGCTCCACAATGAAAAATCCTGTAATTTTATAAAGAAAGAAATCCTGGAATATTGGCAATTTAATGAAGGGTCAATTTCTAATCCAGGTCTGGAGTGGGATGCATTTAAAGCCTGTTTGCGGGGCCGCTTGATACAACATTCTTCTTATTTGAAAAAACAAACGATCAAACGTCTGCTTGAATTGGAGACAGAAATTAAAGACCTTGAGAAAATGCATGCATCCCAACCAAACCCTGTGGTTCTTTCACAATTAAACAAAATCAGGTTTGAGTTGAACTCAATACTGCAGAAAAAAGCAGAATTTGCACTATTCCTGTGTAGGCAGAGGTACTATGAGCAAGTGGAAGCAGCAGGAAGGTTCTTGGCCCAAAGAGTAAAACAATATAATCCTACATTAATAACCTCTGTAGAGGACGAGAATGGGAGTTTAGTGACAGACACTGTGGAGATTTATGATGTATTTAGGGGATTTTATCAAAAATTGTATACCTCACAATGCACTACAGACCAGGATGACATAGATAATTTTCTGTCCTGGGTACATCTGCCCACCCTGTCCGAGGAAAAACAAAAGGAGATTGGGGGTGATATCACATTAAAGGAGGTCCAACAAGCTATGAAAAGATTGAGGTCTGGGAAGTCACCAGGAGATGATGGCTTCCCTACAGATTTTTATAAAAAGTTCTCTGATATAATAGCACCAAGATTACTTATAGTATTTCTGGATGCACTGGAAAGGGATAGGATGCCAGAAAGCATGCAATCTGCTGTAATGACACTTGGCTACAAGGCTGGAGGCACATTTACCCAGTCTTATTGATCCGGACGAAGTGGGTTTTATTAAAGGAAGGTCCTCGGCAGATAATGTACGTAGGTTATTACATTTTATCTGGCAGACTAGAAATAGCACTGAACATAAATATTGTTATACGCGGACGACGTATTATTACTGACCACAAATCCGGAAACAGCTGTACCTCATATTCTGGCATCGATTGACTCATTCTCTGTTATCTCAGGGTACAAAGTAATTTGGGGAAAATCAGAGGCAATGCCCTTGTCTAGGTTGTGTCCACCAGATATTAGAAAAAAATGGCAGTTTAATTGGCTTCCTTCAGGTTTAGTGTATTTGGGCATCAAGTTTACCCCAGGCCTTAAAAACATGATGACAGAAAACCTCCTCCCCCTTATACAGAAACTCGAGAGCACTTTACAAAACTGGTCTAAATTAGGGTTATCTCTGTTGGGTAAAATTAACATCCTTAAAATGATAACCATTCCACAGATCGACTATATTACATACATGTTATTTCTAAGTTTCCCTCCCCTATTACTAAAAAGGTTCAATAAGGCTGTAGATACTTTTCTATGGGCAGGCAAAAGATCTCTTTTTAACAGGACAAAGGTATATGCTGCTAAGGAGGATGGAGGTCTGAGTCTACCAAAAGTGGACTGGTACCACTATGTCTTTTCCCTTAGTCAGCTGTCTAAAATTATTTTTTTAGGAGATCAAGCTCCAGGTTGGGTCCCGATTGAGAAGGAACTTACTGAACCTTTCCCAATACAGGCTTTCATATCACAAACGGGGAGAAATCCCATTTAAGAACCCATTGTTGGAGTTTGCGAGAGAAACTTGGAGAGTATCACACCAGGTTGCAGGGCTGAAGCCCTCTTTGACTAATAGGACATGTCTTTGGCATAATAAGCTATTGAAAGTGGGTAAAAAAATTATCTATTGGAAGATATGGGTGGAGGCGGGAATTGTCTTTATTGAGGATGTTTTTGAGGCCGATGCTTTTATGTCTTTTGAACAGATGTTGAATACAAAGTTCCAAAAACGGACTTGAAAATGGAAATATCTTCAATTAAGAAACTATATAATGTCTACAAAGAGGAAACTTCCACTTATATCTCGAACAGCGATACAGGAACTATTTCAAGGTAGCCAGTTGGTTAAGGGCGGTGCATCTAGATTTTATAGTCTTATGAGACGACCTCACCCACCAAAACTTGACGGTCTCAGGAGAGCTTGGGAGGAGGATATTGGAGGGGGAATAGCTATGGAGACATGGGAGGAAATTGTTGGGTCCTGGTATAAGACATCAAGGGAAGTCCAGACAAGGTTAATTACATATAAAGTTATTAATAGGAGCTATTGGACTCCCTGTAAGATGGCATGATTGAAAATATGGGAGTCGGATATATGCTGGAGATGTGATAGGAGCAGAGGCACACTCATACATATGCTATATGTATGCCAGATGACATGGAATTTATGGGAAAATATAATAGCGTTTCTAAATAATGTACTCAGGACAGAGTTACTACAGAGCCTTGCACTCTGCATTTTAGGTATATTCACAGAGGGGGTGGATCTATCAGCTCAACAGACTCTATGGTGCAGACTGGCCCTTTCCACAGGTTGCAGGATTGTACTAAAACACTGGAAAACAAAAAACATTATCCCATTTAATGAATGGTTAATAGAGAGATGACCAAGATAGCCAATTATGAACAGTTGATCTTTAAAGTGAACAACAAACAAGATGTGTTTTGGAAAATTTGGGGGCCCTACATGAACACAGTGCTGAGTGGCTAACTAGGATGAAGGGAACACTGTCATAATACTGTATGAGTGATTGAGATGGATGGACATTGAAAATGCTTACCTGTGTTTACTTTTATTTTATTTATTTTGTATTGTCTTATGTTAGCTTTTTTGTTTTTTTCTTTTTTGTATCTTTGTGGATGTTTGTGTTGTTGTTGTAAATGTTAAATTCAAAAGGCAATAAAAAGTGAATTGCAAAACTGTCCTCAAAGGCATGGTGTCCAGCGTTGTCTCGCTCACATCTCTACATGTTAATCAAAAGTTTCTGTAAGGATGAACCATGTCTTACACCAAAACGCTTGTCCCTCACTTCGCGCCTCCTTGCCCACTAGGACAGGTGTCGCCGACCACATCAATAAAATTCTCAAATCTTGATCTTCCCTTTTTAAAGTTTTTTTGAGGGCACTATCCAAAATCCAAGTACATTGAGAGACTTCTTCCCTTTATTTGGACCCTTATATAGTATGCCGTAGACCAGTGGTTCTCAACCTTTTGTCAGTGATGTGTACCCCCTGTGAAATATTTTTTCAGCCAAGTACCCCCTAGCCAGCACCAAGACTTAAAACAGAGTGCTGTGCCATCAGTGTCTGATTTATTAAACTTTGGAACTGATAAACACTTTCAAATCCATGGCTAAATTTATTGCAAATCTTTCTCATCACTAAAATGTAGGGATTCAAACTAATGTAGTGAAAACAATGACCATTTAAAACCATTAAATGAACCATTTAAAACTCCATAAATGTGCAAAACACTGCTCATTTGCAGTGGTCTCTCTTGAACTATTTGGAAATAAAAATATATAACTTAAGACTTGTTAAAAAAGAAATAATTAACTTAATTATCAATAAAGATTTGTGCACGTAAAAATAATTATCAACTTGAAGTGCCCTCTTTTGGGATCATAATAAAGATCTGTTCTCAAAAAGAAATCATTAACTTAATTTTAAATAAAAGCAAAAAATGCTTTAAAAATTGCTAAAAATAAAAATATTTATCATCTTAAAATATCTTCTTTAAGGATAAAAAAGAAGACTGACATCTTAAAGTTACAAACTGTCAACACTGAATATTGCATTGTGGCACTGAACTGAGTATTTTTGCACTTAGTGAGACATTTTAGTAAGAAACTTGGGCTTGTGCTTCACTGAGGAGCTTTGTCATTCTTGGTGGCAGGGAGGCAACAGCCAGGGCTGGCTCTAGGCATAGGTGATATAGACGGTCGCCTAGAGCGACGCTGGCTAAACACGCTAGACAAAGACACTGATAGCTACTAAGAAGGATAAATGAATCATGAATCAAAGTAGAGGCCGCAGGTTGTACTCTGTGTTGTTTATTGTGAAATAGTAGTGAATCTTTTATTATAAGGTAATTATAAATGTTATGTTGAACAAACCACTTATGCAAATAACTGCTGCAAGCTGCAACAGTTGTTTGTCTGCAGTTGTCTATTCTGTCTGCTGTAGTTTTTTTTGTTGTTGTT
The DNA here is from genome assembly GCF_040436345.1 of Pagrus major. Lineage (NCBI taxonomy): Eukaryota > Metazoa > Chordata > Actinopteri > Spariformes > Sparidae > Pagrus > Pagrus major. The sequence goes on along the minus strand of NC_133222.1, from coordinate 25,214,762 downwards.
GTTGTTGTTTGTACAGTAATAAGTGAATCTACTCTATATCTGTCTAGATGCGCTCAAAAAATATTTCCAGACGCCCCTAACAGCTGCCGGAGAGGGGCCTCCTGATGCAACATCCACACCACTCTCTGAAGCATGTAAGTTTAGCCAATTGTTTGTGGTCTCTTTTGCACTGCTATGTTGTTGTTGTTGTTATGATTATTATTATCATTATTGTTGTTGTTGTTGTGACTGAATGGTACAAGCTTGTTAGCAGTTACAGTAAATTTAGGTTTTAGGCAAATAAAATAAAGTTTATTTGTACAGTACCTACTTTATATCAAACCTTATTAATTAATTAATTAATTAAATGAAGTAGAATGACACAACAAACTTAACAGTATGGGTGTACTCTATGTTTGAATACAGCTACAAGTCAGGCGTCATGCAGCAGCAACCACCTCTGAAAGTCAGCTTGAAGCAGGTGAGTTATGTAATTGCTTGTTACAGCTGTAGTCACATTACTGAACAATACTATGTTTATTCATAATTTATGCTGGAAAGAGTGACTTGAAAGCTCATTCTTGTTGTTCAAATAAAACAGTTGTGAGTGTTCAGATGTTGTCATTCAGTTGTATGATGGTGTTCTTTTTTTTTGGGGGGGGGGGGGAGTAATCTCGCCTAGGGCACCAAATGGGCTAGAGCCGGCCCTGGCAACAGCTGTGATCAAGCTCTTCTCCAGGCACAGTCTGTTTCTTTACTTTGTTTTGATCACAGTCATTGCAGAGAAGGAGGCCTAACATAAATATGTGGAGGCAAAGGGTAGTAGCTGCTCCAAAGCTTTCTGTCCCAGGTCAGGGTGCTCCTGCTTCACACACACCCAAAACTGTGTAAGTGTGAACATGGCAAACTTCATCTGGAGGCCACGGTCAGGCTTCTGTTTGCTTCAGACAAGAGAAATGGGTTTCTCACCCAATCCAGCTGTGCAGATTTCTCCTCCATGTCAGGAAAGTAGGAATGCAAATCTTGAATCAACTTGGTCAAATGTCCCACTATGACCGACTTGACTGGAGCTCTGTCCACATCCTCACTAGAGAGAAAATCATCCGGCTGAGGAAAGCAGGTGAAGTCCTCCTGTGCACAGGCCCTTCTCCACTGCTGGTTTCCTTGCCCTGCAGAGACCTATTCAGTTTGTTCAGTTCGCTGAATATATCTGCCAGATAGCACAGCTTTGCAATCCAGTCTGTGTTCTGGAACAAGGTGGCATGGGGAGATCTGTGCTCAATCAGAAAGGCGTGTACTTCGGATCGTAATTACAACAGCTGGTTGAGTATTCTCCCTTGAGAGAGCCAGCGCACTTCTGTGTGCAGCAGCAGTTGTGTGTGTTAGCACCCATATTTTCACAGAGGCGGCGAAACAGGCGTGCATTAAGTGGCCTTGACTTTATGAAGTTGATCATTTTGATGCTGCCGTTTAAAACGTCATGTAACACAGGGCTCATTTTCTTGGACACCAATGCCACATCATGTAAGGGGTTTCTTTTTTAATGCGCGCTATTAGTCCTCTTGCGCTGCCCGTCATTGATGCTGCTGCGTCTGTGCAGATGCAGCTGCAGGATTTCGTTTCCACAGAAAGTGGCGTTGACAACATCAAATATGTCCTCTCCTGTTGTTTTCCCCTCCAAACTTTTGCAGAATAGTATGTGCTCATAAATGTCGTCAGTATCAACGTATCTCACAAAAGCAACAAGTTGTGCATTTCCACTGACATCTGTGGATTCATCCAGCTGGAGTGAAAAAGAGTCGCTAAGTTTTCCCACAACTTGCTCGTCAATGTCTGTTCCCATTCTATCTACTCTGCGGCAAATGGAGTCATTTAACAAAGGCACAGTCTTTAATTTCTCTGCTGCGTTTTTGTCCAGCATAGTCTCGGCCAGCACAACAGCCGCTGGAAGGAGCAGGTCTTCAGCGATAGTGAATGGTTTCTTGGCTTTAGCTACGAGCAAAGACACTGCATAAGAGGCCTCCAGGGCTTTGGCTGATGTTGTGGAGGCCTTCCGCATCGTGTCTTGAGATGACCTGAATTCAGAAACTTTCCTCTTAAAAAACTCAGGTGGCTTACCAACATGACATCAATGTTTGGTCTTGAGATGCCGCTGCAGATGTGCTGGCTTCATGCTACCGTTGGCTAATTTCTCCCCACAGAAAAAACACAGTGCCTTGGGTGGGTTGCAACTTGTGGACGTAAATCCCATTAAAACGTATGCTTCAAGATACTGCCGGAATTTTGCCGGCTCTGGTTAGTCCTTCTTTGGCACTTGTCCCGCCGTGTTTTCAACAGCATTGCTGCTACGCTTCAACCACGACTCCATCGTTTGAGTTTTCAAGAGATTGACAGGTAATGCCAAGTGCCATATGACAGGTTGGGTCAAACCATTCTGGTATGGGGGAGACTCTGGGTTTTTAGGACAATGAAATTGAATAGCCTACTGAATATAAAATTCAGTTTATGGACTTACACTTACATTTTTCTGAAATATTTATTAAATAATTATTTTCAAAGGATTTTTGCATGGATGCTACTTTTGAAATATATGTATATTTTAAAATCTCACATACCTCCTGGAGTGCCTTCACGTACAGACAGGGGTACGCGTACCCCCATTTGAGAACCACTGCCATAGACTATTCTAAATATTCATATTTTTATTGGTGTGGTCTTTCATAGGTGAAATTAAGTTTTATAGGTAGGTTTGGGAAGAAAGACCATGTCTGGAATACACCACATTTCCACACAAAAGCTCACCTGATCTATTCTTTTTCTTTTCACTCAGTTTTTTAGATCCCTCCCCAAAAGGTGCAATAGAATATCCTGTTTCTATATCCATATCCATATTTCCCTCAAAGGACCCAAATGCAAGACGACAAGGCAGGTTGAAAAAATAAAGCTGAAATCCATAGAATAAAAACTGACAGGTAACAAAACCAGACAAAGCAGGCTGGCGAAAATTCCCCAAAATTCAAGAGAAATACAAAACTGAGAACAAACCGGAAAGGCACAGAGAAAAAATTAAAACAGGGCCAGTTGGGCACCTCGGACAGCAGGGGCACAAGAGTTCTCGGGTGGACTGCCAAGAATCTGCACAGCAGGGGCAACCAGGAGGCTTGGCGTGAGTGGAAAAAAGGGGACCTCTCCAATACAGAAACCAGTGGCTGCTCAAGCTCAGCGGGTTGTTGGAGGACAGGAAAAGGACACAGTGGTAGGGCTGGATGTCAGCAGAGGTTCAGAAAGTCCTTGCCTGGAGCAGGTGTTGGCCGGATCGCCGATGGGAAATTGCGAATAGGATTCGACAGAAAGGTCAATTGGGAACCAGGAACAGGTGTCAACTCCAAGTCAGAGTCAGGAAAAGGACGTTAAAGACGTGAAACTCAGGAACTGACACTGGACCAGACGAGGTGTCAGCTGACCCTGGAACCGGAGAGACATCACAGGCTCTGGAACAGACAGGATGTCTGAGCAGGTTGAGGCCATACTCCTGATTATTTTTTTATGGACACCCAACATTTCCCCCATGAGCAAGCACTTGGCGACAGTTGCGAGAACAAACTGCCTTTTAACAGACAGAAACCTTGGAGTAGAACTGGACTCAATGGTGGGTGGTCATCTGCCTCGACCGGTTGGGTTGAGAGAGAGAGAGAGAGGGAGAGAGAGGGAGGGAGATGGAGAGAAAGATGGAGAGGGAAGAAACAGTGGGAGAGAAGCAACAACAGTAATAACAGCTTTACTAATTGAGATGATGAATATCAATAATACTAAAAGTATAATAATAATAATAATAATAATAATGTTGATGATAGTAATGATAGTAGGACTCAAGCAGGACCACAGTAGCAGGACAACCATCCATGGGAACCTGTGAGACAACAGGGCACAAAGACTTGACAAGACATGAATATGTTCAGACAGAGAGAACAAGAGTGGAGCTTAGTGCATCATGGCAAATCTCCCAGCAGTCTATACCTATGGCAGCATAGCTAAGAGCATGTGCAGGCCCTAACTATGAGCTTTATCAAAAAGAACATTTTTAAGCCAACTCTTAAAAGTAGAGAGGGTGTCTGCCTCCCTAACCAACACTGTATGATGGTTCCACAGCAGAGGAGCTTGATAGCTAAAGGCTCTGCCTCCCATTCTACTTTCGGAGACTCTAGGAACCATAAGTAACCCTGGATCCTGAGAGCGCAACGTTGTAATGGGCTAATAGGGTGCTATGAGGTCTATGAGATATGCCAGTGCCTAGCCATTAAGGGCTTTGTATGTGAGGAGGAGGATTTTAAATTCAATTCTGGATTTTACAAGAGGCCAGTGTAGAGAGGCTAATATGGGAGAAATATGTTCTCTAATATGAGTTCCTGTCAGAACAGCCGCAGCAGCATTCTGGATCAGCTGGAGAGACTATAGAGACTTATTGGGGCAGTCTGATAAAAGAGAATTACAATAAGGTAACATAAGCATGGAATGGAATGTTCCGTAGGTGGAAGAAGGTAGACCTTGAAATTTGTTTCATGTGGGAGTTAAAGGACAGATCCTGATCAAAGATAACTCCCAGATTTGTTTCTGTGGTGCTGGATGCTAGAGTAATGCTATCCAGAGTAGCTATATCATTAGGTAATATATCTCTAAAATGTTTAGGGCTCAGCACAAAAACATCTGTTTTGTCTCAGTTCAGTAGCAGAAAATTGCAGGTCATCCAGGTTTTATATGTCCTTAATACATGCCTGAAGTTAAGCTAACTGATTTGTGTCATCTGGTTTAATGGATAAGAATAATTGTGTATCATCTGCAAAACAATGAAAATTAATGGTGTGTTTTCTAATGATATTTCCTTAAAGAAGCATTTAGTAAACACAACTTTGGCATGCAATGAGAATTAATTGTTAACTTATACAAACTGAGATTGATCTAAATAAATAGGCCACCTCAATGCAGTTCCTTTAATGGCAATTTGTCAGATGTGATTAAGAGATCATTTGCAACTTTAATCAATGCTCTTTCGGTGCTATGATGCATTTTAAAACCTGATTGGAAATTCTCATATAAACTATTGTTATGTAGAAAGTCACATAGCTGATTGCCAACTGTTTTCTCAAGGATCTTAGAGAAATAGGGATGGTTAGATATGGGTCTATAGTTGGCTTAAACCTCTGGGTCTAGTGTCGGCTTTTTAAGAAAACAATGACCATATTGGATGGTTCTGCTGAACTTTTTTTTTTTTTTTTAAACAATGATTTATACAATTGCATAAAATGCTCTCAACCTGCTGTGACTCTGCTACATACAAGTACTGAAACAATTCAGTTAAAACAGGTTTAGTTTGGACTATTTTGGACTCTTTGTTCCTTACCTGATGCCTGTAGTGGTCAGGCTGAGCGCAGCGGTGATGTCATCAACATGGAACTCTGTGCCAAAGGTTTGTGCTCACATGTGCTTCATAGCTGGCTGGTCAGTCTGTTGACACAAATGGTCGAGTGGGTTTCCTTAAGAAAGCACATCAATGACGGAAGTAAATTCTTGTAATCTGTGTATTTTATGGGCAGTTAAATGCCATTTCAGAAGAGTTTATTGTTAGTAAGAATTGAGGAATGAATTGTTAGTTACTGTATGTAACTTGGGTCTCTGAGTACATACGATGTTTTGTGTTAAGTCAGTATTAATCCAACCCTTTATCTGTTGTATCAGGTGAACTTCATGCTGCACATTTGGTTGTATGTCTGTGTATAAGATTTTCAGTCCTTACTGCCCATTTGCTTCCTTGCTGGTTGCCGCTGCAGTTGAGCATGTTCCTTAGTGATGTAATCCTGCACAATCCTTTGTGCCTTCTGTTTTTAATACTAATCCAGGGATATAATACAAATCTGAGTTGTGGTAACTATACTGACCACAATGAGTCAGTATTCTGATATTACAACACAAAGATGTATAGAGTTTAAATGGCTTACATTTGAACTATCTGTTTCACCATCTAGGAGATAAAGCAAAGGGAAACAGAAGTTTATTACAACATGTACATTTATCCATCCATTAACAGCCCCACTACACCATTGTTTGTCAGTACATTAGGTGCCTGGCTCTTATTTGTGAAGCTTTAACCAACTGTTTATCAAGATGCTGAAATACCAAATACATCAAAAAGGTAACAAATTCCAAAATAATCTTATTTTAAAAGATTTTGTATTTTTTAAAAACTTTTTGAAAACTTCCAAATTTGATGGCCAGCTGTAAATCAATTACTAGATCCATGACGTGTGAAATGCAAATTACTATAATCTGATGAACAAAGCGTCATTTGGCCTACTTCATTGCTGAGTCTGTGAGCTATGTGCTGTGTATACGCTGTGCATACGTGTGTGTGTGTGTGTGTGTGTGTGTGTGTGTGTGTGTGTGTGTGTGTGTGTGTGTGTGTGTGCGTGCGCATCATGGCATACACCATTGTTCAATGAAATCTGTCTGGCCTGTATTGTCCTTATGTGATGGTATTGTTGCTGGTATTGTTTAAGCCAGTCAGTTTGTACTGAGTTCCTGTGTATCTTGATGGCCATTATGCTGCTAGAGGCCAGGCCATGTCAGATCGATCGAAGCGTAGGGGAAACAAAGAGACAGCACAGCTTGGCTTGAACCATGGGGTAATGGGCTGAGAAAAAATAAAGATGATGGGTATGAGAAACCCAAATGCTTAAGCTGGATGGGTAGAGGGATCATATGGGTAAGAAGTGACACAAAAAGAGTATGCTGAGAAAATATAAAGACAGGATATCTTCATAATAGTCCAAATGAAAGGACTTTTAACAGGCTATATGTTTTAAATACCCAGAAAAGAAAATAATTTGTGATTTCTAAAATGATAATAGCAAGAATGAAATGCAGAAAAATGAGCTCAAAGGATGATAACTAAGATTGTAGTGAAGAATGGAAATGTTGTTTTAAAGGATTTGCTGACATAAATCATGATTCATCATGATGATGAAGATGAAAGCAACACAAGGTCAACCTAAGTGATGTAAGTGATAAAATATGTAAGTTGCTGGTGCATTCTTAAACTTTCCATATGCTGATCTGATTTCACTATCACTGGGTCAGAGACATGACACCAGTATTTTTCTCATACTTCTGTAATTGTAAGGTAAATATTTATGTTGGTTAAACAAAGCAATTTTCTCAGTAACCAGGACGAGGCCAGCGTCGAAGTTAATCCATTGTGCATGTCCAGATCTTCAACTCCAACATCATACATAAGACTTTTCTCAGCATCCGGCTGCCCGTTACCTGAATTGTCAGCACATGGACCATCAGAGAACTGATTAAAATATTCCAAGATGGCACCTTATCCTTTTCAGTTAGTTGTCGATCGGGGGCATATGCCAAATAAGTTTGTCAGGCTTCTTCCAGCTCTAATATTTTTGGGCCCATAGACCATCGAGCACCCCAGTCCGTCTATGGTCTAGCTGGTTGAGCGCATGCATGGTAGAGACCTCTTCTGAATGGCAAAACATGATTTACTAGTACAACCCTTATAAATTTGTTGAATGTATTCAAAAATAATCAACCTCTGTCCCATCAGACATTTTGACATGCAGTCGTTGGAAAAGCACAGGTGTTACAAATAATATTAATAATGGCCCTGTTCCATTCAAGTATCCCACTAAGCCATAACAGTGTGACTGTGAGTAAGCTTGCAAAATACCAGAATCCTACTGTTAGGTCAGAATGGCTGTGTTCAATATATCTCCCTTACTCACTCATTCACGACTCTGCATAGGGATGTCGCAACATTGCGATATTCACAATAAGCATGATATTAAAAAAATATCATGTTAATACAAAAAAGATATGTAATTGTGAACTTGTTTGGCCATGATAATCGTGTAGTGAAAAACTGTGGACTCGCACAGTGGTAACTTTCATATTTATAAAATGTGACTCAGCGCATTGTGGGATTGTTAGCAGAAAGCAGATTACATGTGCTACAGACACTACTTTTTACATTCCATTGTGGATATTTTAAGGGTACAGTATAGTGCATTCAATTTGTAAATATAATGCACTATATAGTAAACAGGGATATTGGGATGCAGGTTTATGGTTGCAATTGTGATTATATATTTTTAGATAATAATTTAACTGGGGGCTCGTTTGTAATGATTATGTGTGAGGAAAAGTTTTTTTTAGGTCAGTATACATCATTTGATGTGCAATACCAAGTGCAAGTCCAGCAACTCCACCTGAATTGCCTCCTGAATTGTTCCTGGAGGCTTGGACAAGATCCGTGTCTCCCTGTCAACAGTACAAATTTGAATGTGAAGCTGACAAAAGTTCGACCGCTGAGAAGGTTTACTTAGCCTCTGATGGTAGGTAGGGAAAGGTGTGACAACACATGCTGGCCCTTTTGGAGAGTGAAAAACTTTAAGTTTAAGACTTGCAAGAACTCTTAACTGCATTATACCTGGGGCACCACAGTAGCTCAGTTGGTAGAGCTTATGCCACAGAGGTGTCCTCGCTGCAGCAGTACAGGGTTTGAATCCAACCTGTGGCCCTTTGTTGCGTGTCATCCCCCATCCCTCTCATCCTGTTTCATGTCACTCTTCATCTGTACTATAAATAAAGCCATTACATTTGTCTAATGACAATAACTAACACTATGATGATGCTGATGATGATGGCAATCAAAGAAAAACTAAATAATGAAGTGATTAGTTTAACATAGTTTTGACATAGTCAACAATGACGATGAACATGATGATCGTGGTGGTGGCAGAGGAGAGTGGCCGCCTCATCAAAAGTGTCTATGAGAAGCTTGGCGTCAGAGGATACTGCTGCTTCTTTGGCCTCAGCGGGTGGCATGGCCTGCTTCATAATCAGCTGAATAATGTCATATAAAATTAATGTGTCTTATCAAGCATGTCCTACAGCATTGTGATGGACTGGATTTTTTTCCCATGCCTTTCCTAAACACACACACACACACGTTTTCTTTCAGTTGCGTTTAATTTCTTTGTCATTACGTTTTTTGTTGTATTTTCTTGATGCACTCGATTAAAGAAGATGAAATGTTGTGAGAGTAAAAAGATGTGTGTTATTCTTGATCATGTAGTTTTTACCATGAGCCCATGCCACCCATTTGAGTGGCGTCAGAGGCTGCATGCTGAATGTTTTATGAATAGCCTAAAAACTAAAATTGTATTTATTTATCTATTTATTTTTACAATAATTAGAAATTTGCATGACCAGGACAGAAGAGAGGAGAAGAGAACAGGATGACAGAGCAAAAGAGAGGACGAGTGCTACACGCAGATGAGACAAGAAAAGAGCTGGAGGATCTCTAAAACTTTTTCTGTCCACACAAATTTCTTTTGAGTAGATATTTGTTAACATGTAAGGTATTCATTTTACATGATAATCCAACCACCTGACAGGTGACTGGTGACAGTATTGCTGGACGATGCAACTTTTCAGACACTTGTAGGAACTTTATTTCTAAAAAGTGACTTTTAAGAAATTAAGTTACTTTTTGAAATCATCAGGGAAAAGTCAAGAAAGATATTATATTGTAATTTATTGCCATGTACTCTGCTCAGAGTAAGCCGAGAGAGAGCAGCCCACGGCTCATCAATTTTCTCCGTCTCCTCATGCACTGTGTGTAGGCTGTCAGTAAGTGTGGTGTGTGAAGCAGGCAGGAGGACGCTGCTCGCTGCAGGAGTCAGAGGTCAGTTGTAGTGACTTTCTATGGTTATGTGATGCTCTCACTCTGAAACGTCTTCTGTAATGGAGCTTGTAAATATGTCAATAGTTTAAGCCTCTCTATCACTCTCTCTCTCTCTGAATCAGGGAGTTCACCAGCTTGTAAATATGTCAATATTTTGATCTTCTCCTTTTCTATGTAGATTTTTTAAATTCATGTAGTGAGTTTGTGAGTTCTTGGCTAAAGATTTCTATATTTTACATGGAAGGATCCCACAATGCAACAGACACAACCACTATAGGACAGAAACAGAACATCATTCTTCCATATGATCTACATTCCTTCTCTTTAGCTTGCAACTTCTACATAAAATAAAACAGCATAAGATAAATTAACAAAACATTCATTTTCTTACCATGCTGTCATATAATTTTTAGTACACAGCTCAATGAAAAAATGTACTTGGTTAAACTCAGGTATGTTCAACACCAAATTAAAATCCACATTTCAACAGATGTGACCACTGTAAGCAACATCACTCTATGACCCTGTTTGCATGGAGGGAAAACACATATATTTTCATGCGGTTTGGCCTTTCATTTACACGAAAATGGAGGTTTTATCACAGAAAACGATCATTTCTAAAAACTCTGGCCAAAGTGGAGATTTCTGAAAAAGCCGCTTTTGTGTTTGCGTGTGTACTAGGTCAAACGGAGTTTTAGGTACTCAAACGTCACAGTATGCGACTAAAAATGCATCACGTCATGTGAGCGTCCTATGTTTACAGTTTGTTTGCTTACCAATCATGGATGCTGTTAAGGTAGTGCTCAGTTTGTGCAAACGCTTTTGGCCTGTTTGCATTTGCAAACACAACTGCTCTACTATATCGAGGAGGCAGAGGCAAGAAGTGCACGGAGGTCAGCAGTATTTCTACAGCTTTCACTCCCAAGACGTAGGTACATTGCCTGCCAACGTCGCCGCCGCCAGTTTTGGAAGTCGCTCGTGTTATTCGTTGTTGTTGTTGATTTTGAGGATTCTGATTGGCTTGCATGGCTTTATCCTTCTCGTTACACTGCCGCCTACATGTTTGGCATAGTTATGATGGCGCTCGACGGCGTATTTATGTGGGTTCATGTAAACGAAAACTTTTTTGAAAACGATCTTGTGTGTACGACATTATTTTTGAAAAGGGAGGGGGAGAAATATTCGTTTCTGTAAATACCCGGCTATGTGTAAATGTGGTCTAAGTGCCTAAGTAAGAGAACTTAAAGAGAGCTTATTGCAGATATCAAATAAACACTGTATTCATTAACGGCAATTTACATTGAACACTTTTTTTGTCTCTTTTTAAATGGTCCTTTACATTCCTATATATATGATAAATGAAGTTACTATAACTTATATAAGTTCAGGAACTAGACCATGCCACTCTCCCTCGCTAATTTGCAACCAGGGCCTATCTAATTAAACCACCTGTGTCTCATTAACACAACCACCAATGCCTCTCCGATTCATTCACCTGTGCAGACCTATATAGGTGACTCTAACCATTTCACTCCCGTTCGTCTCAAGTTCTGACATTCTTTCGCACTTAGACAGACTTTTTTCTCAAGTTAACTAAAAGCTTTACCGTCTAACTCATGGATCATGAGCTGATTCTCAACCCATCGGGTGACAATCCTTTTGGCGGTTGATCCATCATCTCCGAATCTCCTCAATCTCTGATCATCTTCAAATCAACATGGCAAGCCAGGCAGCCACAACGCCTGCGCTCCGCTATCCACATTCCTCAGCACCGCATCGTCTATTACTCTCCATCCAGCGGCTCCAGCCAGACACCACTTCACCCACGCAAAGGTCGCAGTCATCCCTGATAGCTGGTCTCCCAGACACCGCGTGTCCGACTGACCAGCCTCTTGACGCACAACCCTCACACATAAGGTGCAAACCCACAACTCTGATCCATCTCCTCTTCCCACTACAGCCATGTCCCACTGGACAGTCGCCCGCCGCCAGCAGGCCCTTAAGGAAAGGAAAATTCCGTTTCACCAGACCAACAACAAAGCCTGGCTTTTCCAACTACTCACAGCCTCCACTTCCACCACCACTACAGCCAACTACTCACTTCCGGGTCCACTCATGAGCGCCACCCACTTGCGGCGCACCGGTGACATCACGACGCAGCCCACCTCAGCAGAGCTGCATTCTCTTCCAGCCCCTGCAGAGGGTCAGCTCTTATCTCCCCCTGTGCCTGCTCCCTCTATGTCTCACCTGTCTAACCTTTTTTCCGAATTTCTCTCATGCCTGTGTCCGCATAATTGTCCCTCACACGTGCATCCCTCCATCCCAGCATTTTTTCCTCTTCTCTTCCATCTTTCTTTCCTCCCGCTAATGTAGCTTCTGCAGCTACCCCCAGTTACTCTTTACCAGCAACCACTAACAACCACACCAATGTTCATACAGCCACCGCCACAGCAGGCCAGGGCTCTTCCACTGCTGGTCCTCCCCAATTTCCTCCTTTTCTATCCCCGTACCCCTCCCTCCCCCTCCTATCCCCCTCCCTCCCCCAACACCCTCCTGTTTAAACTGTTCCCACAGCGCCCCCCCCCCCCCCCCCCTTCCCACAGGCAGCAGATCTTATCAGGTACTTACAATGACCTTGCCCAACTTTTTCGGCCATCCAATTGCCCCTCCGCCGCCCCCAGTGAGCTTTCCACACCCTCCAGTGCAGCCCAGCTCAGACACCCCTCACCTTCACATTCCAGGAAACTCACAGCAGTGGAGTTCACCTTCGCCTTCTCTTTATCAAGACACCATCTGCTTTGTTTTCCCCGACCACAGGGCCAAGCTGGATGACTACCTCTCCACCATCTTGGACGTTGCTCTGTGGTTCAGTGGCACTGATTTCTACACCTACCACGTCCTTTTTTCTTCCCAAGTTGCAGGTCGCCTCCACCAGTTCAACCAGGTCACCTACTGGGGGGGCCTGGGTTGCAACGTTTCTAGCTACTGCTTTCTCCACAGCTGCCCTTTCTGTGGCGGAGCCCACACCAGGTCTATCCCCATAATCCGACCAAACATGCACCCTGACTAAGCCGATACCTCAAAACACCCATTGACATCACTGTTCTGACGTCCACTTTTAAACATCACCCCGACCATCCCTTTGTTCACTTCCTCGTCGGTCATGGTTTCACTTTCAGTCACCTCCCAGGCATCAAGGTCATCCCCAACTCATCATTCATCTGCCACAATCTACAGTCCACACTCACCAAGCCCGACATAGTGGGCCGGTTACTTCACAAAGAAGTTGAGGACGGTTTCATGATCAGCCCATTTTCCAGCCCCCCCTTCACCATCTACCTTATCAGCCCCGTTGGCATCGCCACAAGAAAGTACTCTGGAAAAAAGAGGCTCATCATAGCCCTCTCTTCCCCCCACGGCACCACCACACCAAGCATCAATAGTTTCATCCCCAGCCCAGATTTTTCCATGCATTACACCACCATCACCCATGGCGCCTGGTTGGCTAAAGCAAACATCACCAGCGCATTCAAGGTTCTGCCCATCCATCCAGATTTCTGGAGATTCTTTGGTGTATCCTGGAAAGGCTGATTCTACTTCGCAGTCCACCTCACCTTTGGATGCAAAAGTAGCCCGAAAATATTTGATTCCCTCTCCAAAGCCCTCTGCTGGATACTTCTCAACAACTACAACCTTCCTTATGTCGTCCACCTCCTGGACGATTTTCTCATGGTCACTACGCCATCCTCCCCACCAGTGCAAAGTCTTTCCACTCTTAAATTAACCTTCCAACTCACATTATCCCCAAGGATCAATCATTCATCACCCACTTACTATCCCTGTCTTCCACTATTCCATCCCTCCACGACTGCATAACCTTGGAAGACTTCTATAAAATGGAAGAATGGAGAATGGAATGTGGTGTGACTTGCTCTCTTCATGGAACAACATTTCCTTCTTCTACAATAACCAAATCACTCAGCCAGGGGACATCCAGCTGTACACAGATGCCGCACCCTCAGTAGGTTTCGGAGGCCACTACAGCGGTAGATGGTTTATCTCCGTATGGCCCCCAGAACTCTCCTCACTCTCTCCTTCCTCTGCCCTCTACGAACTATATCCAGTCGTAATCGCCACACTTCTTTGATCTCCTCACCCATTGCATCCAAACACTCCGCTCAGGATACTTACCCACGTCCATCGACTTGAACCTTGAATTAATGTTCCTCCTCACAATCTTCGGCTTCTTACGATGCTACATACTGAATCCACTTATGACCCATCTCTACATGCGACCCTCTCCGACATCTCCATCCACTCCAAGGACACCCTCTGATTCAACCTCAAACAAAGCAAGACCGACCAGTTTGGCCTCTCTCATCCCATTTTCCCCTTCTGTTTAGACTCATACCTGAGCCCTTACAAACCCATCCTATCATACATACACCAGAGACTAGCACGCCATGCTTCCCTCTCATCACTGAATCAGTCACCACATGATTCTGGTTCCACCACCATCTCTGCCTGGTTTTATCTGAGTCAGTGATTTCTCCTGAACTTTACTATAGTCACTCCTTCTGTATAGGCACCGCTACTACTGCTTCCAGACAAGGAATTCCTGACCACACCATCAAAGTTCTCGGCCGCTGATCTACCCAAGCCTACAACAGCTATATCCAAAGCCACCTCAGCGATATTCAACGAGCCCATTTCCGCATAGCCCAGTAAACCTTTTTGGGGGGTGATGAAGCCATGCCAACGGAGACATGTGTCCATCAAGATGTGCCCCCACTCTGACTCTCAACCTCCCTGGTTCTTAGATGGTCCAGCAACTCTGCAACATGACTCAAACCCCTTTCTTCATCCCCGGACCTTGACCCCTTTGTCCCTCGTCCACTGATCTTGACCCCCTTTTCCTCCACCCCCCTTTCCTATCCTTCCCAAATATTCTATTAATTTAAATAAACTACCTTTATGCTAAACAATGGCATGGTCTTTGTTAGTGAATTACTTCTTTTTTCACTGCACATATTTTGGATTTGGCCCTTCAGATGTTGCCTGAGCGTGCTATGTACTGTGTGGTGCTGTTCTCAGTGGGGGAGGGTGCTGTGGGTCTTGACTGGAGAGGTGATGTGTGGTGTGACTGTACAATGTTAGGTCCTGGTGTTTGTGGTGTGTGGGGAACATTGGCCATTGTGGTGGGGCTGGTGCTCTGGGAGTCTAAATCCTCTGCATAGAGCTGTGGTGGTGGTGGCTCGGCAACAGCAAGGATGTGGTGATGATTTCCCCTGTATGTGTTCCCTTTGGACTGGATGATATAGGAACATGGCTCTTTGCACTTCTCCTTCACAGTCCCAAGTTGGATCACGGGGAATGTTTCTGAGGTTCAGGAGATTAAAGAAGACTTCGGGCCCCTCTCTGAGGGACCTCTCCATCAGCTGCGTGGCGATTGGGACTGCCCTCTCCTCGAGTCCGTTTGACTGGGCAAACTCTGGGCTGCTGGTGGTATAGATATAATCCCATTATTTGGCAAAGTCTTTAAAATGCTGATAGATGTATTGTCTGGCATTGTCAGAGAAGAGGGTTTGTGGTGTGCCATGCACCGAGAAATGTCTCTTCAGTTTGGAGATCACAGGTGATGATGTCAAGTTGGGAAGAAGTGTTAGCTGGTGAGTTGGCTTGAGTGTTAGGAGCTCTGGAAGAGTATCAGCCAGGTACATGCATTTGCCGTTTTTGTACACCAAGCTGATATCGTAGCTCTGTAGCCAAAGCAACATCCTCTGGAGTTGGGCAGGGGTAGCGTGAATGGGTTTCTTTAGGATGGTCACCAGAGGTTGGTGGTCAGTTTCCACAATTGTGGGCTTTCTGTAAATGTAGTCTTTGATTTTTTTTTGCAGTCAAACACGACAGCTAGCAGCTGTCGCTCTATCTGAGCATAGCCTGTTTCTGTGTCTGTGAGGATGCGTGATGCGAATGCCATTGGCCTGCTGTATTGCAAGCATGTATCTCCATAGCAGTCCATAGCATGACGCATTATAGGTGAGCGTATCTGGTCAAATGCCTCCTGATGCTGCTGAAACCAACACCAGGCAGTGTCCTAATGGGTCAGTGGTGTAGCGATGTCACTGAAGTTTGGTATGTATTCGCCAAGGTAGTTGACCATGCCAAGGAAATGCTGTAGTGAAGTGATGTCTGTGGGGGACTGGCATGTTGGTGATTGCAGCATCCTTGAGGGATCAGCTTTCAGGCCTTCGCTGGTGAAGATGTGGCCCATATAGTCTACTTGGTTCAGGCGAAGCTTGCATTTGTCAGGATTCAATCTGAGGTTGACCTCTCTCACCCTTTGGAGCACATTAAGTTGGCATCATGCTCAGCTACTCCACGGCCTCCAACGATGATATTGTCGACGATGACTGAGCATGGATAACCTGAAAACAGTTGCTCCATTGTGCACTGAAACACCTCACTTGCTGAGTTTATGCTGAAAGGCATCCTCAGAAATCTGGAGCGCCCGGATGTCATACTGAATGTGGTCAACACTGAGGATTTCTTGTCATGATGTATCTGCCAGAATGACACATTTTTGGCATCCAAAACAGAGAACACTGTTGCTCCTGACATATGAGCTGCCACCTCTTCAATGCTGCGTATGGGGTGGTGGGGCCTTTTTAGTGCTGTGTTGAGGTCTTTTGGGTTGATAGTCTGATTTCTGCTTTATCCTTCTTATGTGCAGCTACCATAGAAGAGACTGTCTTTGGGCTCAGTGACTGGTGTTATAATACCTAGGTTTTGCATGTGGTTCCCTGCAGTTGCATTGCAACTGGGATGTGGTGAGCTGGCCGGATCACAGGCTAAACTCTGGGATCCACTGTCATGGAGTATGTAGCTCATCGCTGAACAGGTCTCTGTACTGTGTGAGGATGTGTGTGTTAAAGTCTGTGTTGCTCTCCACAGTAACTTGGTGAACATCAGCACTCATTTTGACGATTCCCATTTTCACAATTGCACAAGATCCTAGCAGTGGCTGTACATCTTTTTTCCACTATGAAGAAAGGCACTGCTCTTTTAAGAAGCAAGGCAGTGTAACTCTGCCAGTGGTCGTAAGTCTGGAGCCGCCATAAGCATCAAGGTTTGCTGCTTTCTTCTGCTTTTCACTTGCTCGCCATTAGCAACATGTCTGAAATTCTCCTGTGACATCACATTGCATTTGGCCTCTGTGTCAACTTTCATTTCAGTGGGGTTGCCATTTATGTGTATTTTGACAAATCCTTCATCCTGCTCACTGTCTTGGGATTCTACACAGTCAACACAGTTCTCAATATCAACAGTATCCACATAGAATGTGTCATTTTCGCATGATGCGTGCTGATCCAGTGCCACTTCATGCACAGTCTGTCTGAAAGTCTGTCTGTGTGGCACTGCTCCTTTAAGAAGCAAGGCTTTGCTTTGGCTCTATAGTTTAGATTTGCAGCACTTTTTGTAGTGGTTTAGTTTTTTGAAATTGTAGCATTGTCGTCCGAAGCTGCGTGGCTTGTTCCACAATTACTGCACTTTATGATGGTTTGGGTGAGAGGTTTTGATGGTCTTGACTGGTGCTTTCTGTTATTGACTGACTTCACTGCATCAACACTGGTGGCTTGGATGGCTAACTTCTTGCTACGCTTCTCCGTCATTTCATGAATGCGGCAGATTGAAATGGCTTTGGTAAGTGTTAATTCACTGTCTCTTAACAGAGATTTTCTCAGTCACTCGTGACGCCACACACGATCTGGTCACTGATAAGCTCATCAGTCAAGTCACCAAATAGGCAACTTTTAGCCTTTATCCTCAAATCACTGATGAATGACTCAATGGTCTCACCTTGTGTCTCTCCATCGTTCTGTTGTTTTGATTTCACTGAATTTTCTTTTCAGGCAGTCCAGTTCCTCTCTGAAGTCTGCCGGGGTGATTACAGCTCCGTCCGCTCCAGGTTTTCGGACTTCAGCTGCATAAACAGAGGAACGCTCTTTTGTCTTAAGTGGTTTGTCGGTGTGTGATGTTGCCACAAAAATATCATACTCCCTCTCAAAAATCTGCCAGTTCTCTGCAACATTTTCATCAAAAACAATAGGGTCGGGTCTGCAAAATCCTGCCATGATGTCCAACCCGCTTGTCAGCCGGCCAGCAACAAGTGTCCTACAAAAAAAGGAAAAGACTCAAAGACGAAAAGTCCTTACTGTCTTCTAACACCATGTAGAAATCAGTCCATGTGTGTGTGAGTCAGAGATCACACCGATGAGTGATGTTTAACTGGTTTATCAGAGTCAAAAGCAAACTGAGTAAACACAGGCAACAGCCTGACTGCACTGCGTCATGTTGTTGTGTTCAGGTTTTCGGCGGACCTAAAATGCAGAGAACGGAGACGGTACTTGTCAGGTGGCAAAAGGATTTATTTTTGCAGAGAATTAGTTCAGGTGGTGGCGAGAGTGAGGCGACCAGGCTGGCAGGTGGACAGGCAGGCAGGTGGGAAGGCAGGCGGGCAAGCAGGTAGGCAGGCAGGCGGTGTGGACCGGAGCCGGCGAGGAGGAACTCGGAGGAGCCGGCGAACAGGAACAGAGCGGAACAGCGCTGACGGTTTCTGCAGGGCAAGCAAACAACAGGAACATAAGCACAAACAGGAAATACGAGGGCAAGAAATACTATACATATAGACTAGACGTTGAGGCACAATGCAATACCGCACGGGACGGAATAATCTGGCACTGAAGCAGTGAGGGGACCAGGGTAATATAGGCGGAGGTTGATGGGTTGATGAGAGTCAGGTGTGCCGCTGCTGCTGCTGCTGCTGCCGCCGCCACGCCCACAGACACACACACTGAAAAAGGAGCAGGTGAAAAAAGGAGGGGGAGAAGGGACACGTGGAAAAACACAGACAGGACGAGGCAACCCGGCTGTCATGGTGGCACCATGACAAGCCTAACGTAAAACTGACTAGCCTAGATGCCCAGGTAGCTCAAGGTACAGTGGCTCATAGAAAACAAACAGAACATAATTCTGCCAAATGATCTACATCAACTCTATCAGTAAAGTTAATATGGTCCAAATAGGGCTTAAGAGTTCCTTTACTGGTACAATCATAACCTGTTGTACTACTATGGTTGACCTGTGCATCAGGATCTCACACTTAGTGAAAAACACACAAAAAAATGTATGTGTTGTACCTCACACCGACTTAACGCAATGGAACAACATGTCTTGGGTGAATTATAGGCAATGTTTGTCATGTAGAGACTGTAGTGGTGTTGGGGTAATTGACATCCAGTGAATGCAGACTGTCTCTCAGATCCGTGTTGCTCATGTGCCAAGTGACTGTGCAGACCTGACCCTATAGAGTTCAGCATATGGCTCAACTCAAATGAGCAGTACATCATTACACAGAGACAGCTAGAACATAATTGAACAGACGGCCACAGAGTTATATTCAGATACAGCCATGAACAAACACCCTCAGAGTGAGGTTGATGAGACCATGGGGTCTACTGTATGGGATCTGTGATACAGAGACAAAGGCTGCACCTGCTGTCGGCAGCACTGAGTGTACACTCAGTTGGTGTGCATCACTGATGAACACTTTCCTGTTTTTCAGAAAAATGTTAAAAACGTTTGTTTTTGTGTTCACAAAAGTTCCAACCTGTATCTGTTATTTAATAGCCAGTTTAATGTTTTTATTATCACTGACAATTTTTTGTGATATTGATACATTGTTACAGTGTACCGTGAAGGAATGATTCGACATTTTTGGAAACACTGATTAACTTTCTTTCTGAGAGTAAGATGAGAAGATCAATATCAATCTCAGACGGACAGAGCTGGATTCAGGACATGTTTAGTCTACCTTAGCATAGACTGAAAGCTGGAGGAAACAGCCAGTCTGGCTCTGTCCAAAGTTAAAATATTGAGTGCCACATATGTAATTTAATTCATACTGTTCCAGTATTTGTTTAGGTTGGTGGAGAACTTGGTTGAAAGAGCCAATCAAATCTTGTGTAAAATGACAGCAGAGCAAATGGTCACACTGAGAACAACACAAGAGCATCAAAAACTCACATTAGCTTTTCCATTTAAAGGATAAGTTCACCAATGAAAATAAAGATTTTCTTATGGCAAAAACAATAATAATAATAATAATAATAATAATAATAATAATAATAATAATAATAAAAAACATTATCTACTCATTCCATGACAACGGAAAGTCAGGTGAATTTCATGCTCCACAAAACACTTCTGGAGCTTCACAGCAAAACAGTGCTGCAGCATTCTCCTCAACAACTAAAGAAGCATAATACAGCTCCACACAGCTTCTCCTGCTTAATCTAACCCTCCAGAGCCCCACAGATCCCAGAAATATCATTATTTAGACCATTTTAATAGGCAAGATCTTCACTTTAGCTGCTAAGCTAAAAGAACACACCTCACCGGACTGTGGGTGCATGAGCTCCACTGTAGTTTGAGGGTGTAAACAACATCTTTTTTAATCGGTTTGGGAATTGGGACTTCCAGAAACTTGGATTATGCCAGAAGAGCTGTATGGAGCATTTTTTACATTTTAAAACAAGTCCTTAGTTACCCTGCAAATCAAATCAAAATCAAATCAATTGTATTTATATAGCCAAAAATCACAATAACATTGCCTCAATGGGCTTTACAATCTGTACAGTGAACGACATCCTCTGTCCTTAGACCCTCGATTCGAGTGAGGAAAAACTTGACATGTTGAGGAAAAAAAAAATTTTAATGGGGAAAAAAGAAGAAGATGTGAGAGCCACAGAGGCATTGACAGAATATCTGATACAAATTATGTATGTATGTATTATGTATGTAAAGTGTGTGGATCCAGGAGAAGGCCTAGGCATCGCCAAGTGGTGGCTGGACACACAAGATAGTTAAACAGAGGAGAGCAAAGATCCAACAGAGCCCAGGGTATGATGATCAAAGCCTTCCCACAACAAAGCCTTTCTAACCGGTGGTTAATATGAAATTGCAGTTTGGTTAGGTTTTAAGCAGAAAAACTGCTTGGTTAGGTAAAGGAAAAAAATGTTGACTTTTGCTTATACGCGGAAAGCCAACCCCAGTCATGTAGGGTCCTGTGTGTGACCCACCACTTAATCCTGACCTCCACCCTTTTCTGTCACTCTGTATCACATCACATCATGTGGAGAAGCTGCTTGATCGTCTCATATTTCCATGGATGGGTTTAAATTGGAGTTAGTTTAAAGCCTCTCACATAGATGTTGGGACTGTGTTCTGTGGTAAATGGTTCCTTCTGAGATGCAGGGGTATGTGACAAAACATCACTATTAGATGCCATGGGAATGAGACTGGCTTGAGTCCTTACTTTTAATACCACTATATAAATACTATTCTATTTATTTTTTAAAAGATAATAGTTCAGCCCTGGGCCACCTTTTTGTCTTCTTTATGGCCTGCTTTCATTGCCATTACCCTGAGTCTTGTTCTTACAGCATTGGCATCTTAGTCTCCAGCTTATACCATATAACTCTGTATGTTTTATTTTTAAATCATTTTTACAGTCAAAGGTCCTATTCTGTCATTTTCCAGTCTATTTCATATGATTAAGGTTTAATATCATCTGTCAGACATTTATTACACACACACACACACACACACACACACACACACACACACACACACTATTATACAGACAGTGAGCCTCCCGTTCAACAAGGCAGCTTTGGTTCAGTGGACAACTATAAAACTTCTTCTCCTCTAAATTACATGCCACAAGCCAGGCTGGTTGCCAGGCAGGCAGCTGGCATCAGCTGGCATCATTGTTTTTGATTGTGGTGAGAGCAGGAGGCTTGATAGGCTTTTTCTTCTCTGTCCTCTCAGTGTTCAGCTGCTCCACAAGCCCACACGTCTGTGTTAAC
This sequence comes from Pagrus major, assembly GCF_040436345.1. NCBI lineage: Eukaryota > Metazoa > Chordata > Actinopteri > Spariformes > Sparidae > Pagrus > Pagrus major. The sequence goes on along the minus strand of NC_133222.1, from coordinate 25,193,099 downwards.
ACAACAAAGAGCTGAGAATGGGGCACACACAGGGGAACAGTTTGGCTGAAGAAAAACACTACATTCATTAGCTACTGAGCTGCTCCACAAAACAGACTGTACGGCTGAGTGACTCCCCTAAAAGACAGATCTGGTTTATAACTTTGCCGACAGGAGACTTGAGTCAGTCAGTTTTACACGTGGTTCAGTTCAGTACTCCATCAATAGAAATACTACTCAACCGGTGGGTGAAAAGTATCTTTTATGATTCTGAAGGGGGCATTCCAACATTTTGAAAAAATACCAAGTTGATGTCATCGTGATATCAGGGTTTTCTTGGCTAGGGCTTAAAGATGTTAATGATAATATTCAGCCACTAAATGTGGCATTCCATCTCTCCATTTCCATTGCATTCAAGCTACAGTCTGTTGTTCGAATCATCTGCCCTGTCAAATGGTTGCCATTTAGCTAATGTTGCTAATGCTAGCTAGCAAACAATGACAATGCTAACACATTCCTAACACTAATGTTGCTAATGCTAATGTTGCTAATGCTAGTGTTAGCTAATGTTAGGGTAGTACAGTATGCTGGGCGCAGGTCAGTAGTGTAGGTAGAAATCAGCCATTTTTACGGGGGTGTTTTTCTTTCTACAAACTGGCAACTACCAAGACTGCTTTGTCACACTCCTCATACAGATACATGAGGTACCCTTCTGTCTGTGTGCAATAAGCAAATCTTTTGTCCCAGACAGCCTTTCTAAGACACAGATCATGTTGTCAAGTGGCCACTGCTTGGTTAGGTTTAGGCACAACAACTTCTTGGTTAAGTTTAGGACTGTTACCATTTGTTTTCACACAAGATGGTCTCCTGTTTGTAAAGTCAATTACACAACAGCTCTTTACCAATTTATTGTTTTATTGTTTTTTATTTTTTTCCCCCATATGAATCAGGAAGGTGGATTATGAGTGTGTGCACCACTCACAGGGCCCTGATCATGGTGATACAGTGACACTGTGTGCATATCTCTTATACACAACCAAGTAGTCTTGTCTGTGTATAAACTTTAAGTTGTTTTTTGAAAAGTTAGCATGGACATAACATGATGCTCCTATATAAAACATAACATGACATAAAACAACATAGCATAAAGTCCCCATCTCAACTAAGGGTTAAGTTTAGCATCAGCTGCTCAGACCCAGCCAGCTCTTGAGGAGAGAGTTGGGTATAGAGCCAGACATTCTGGAGGAATAAACACCCAGTCACATTGGATTTGGCTCTGACTTGGCAGGATTAGATGGGACTGATGTCCAAGAGAATGAGAGCTCAGTTTACTTTTAAAGCAGAAATCTTTGTGAGGTGACCCCCGTTGAAGAGCATTTATGTACTGTAATGTTGACTGCTGACTGGAGCTGGAAGGGAAATGTACTTTGTTTAATGAACGTAACGTTACATAGAGGAGAGGGGAAAAAGAAGAGAGGGAACCAGAGTCCCTGGTGAGCATAGGTGTAGTGCTGTCAGAGTGCACTATAGTGCCTCTCCACCACTTTTCTTCCTCTAAGTGAGGAGATAGAATGCTCACAGTTTGCACAATCCATTTGAAAGCCATATACTTTTAAGCACTTGAAAATCCAGTCATCACTAAAGTGTCATGCAAGAGAGTCAACAAAATTCATTCATTCAACCTTTATTTAAATCTTGAAGTTATCATTGAGGGCAAGCCCTAATTTTAAATGATGTTGAGAGTGCAAATAAAAAAACAGAATATGTTAAAAAATCTGGTAACAAACAAACAAAAAACATAATCACAGAGCGAATAAACAGAATGGGTACATAAAAATGATAACATAAGAAGCAATATGACAGAATACCAATAAAACAGAAAAAAGTGCTAGAAAATGATAAACTGCAAGCAAATGAACATGACAAAGCACAAATAAAACAGAAGTGCATAAAAGATAAATGACAGACAACCATACAGGACAGCACGTTGTTAAAGACAGTTACATCCAAATGCTGAGTAGTTTGAAATCAAAGTCTTAAACTGACCTATAGGTATAACTGTATCAAGTTTAAATGTACATTGTAAATGTTCCAAGTTTATGTAGCACTGAAACTGAAAGCAGTTTTCCCTAATTTACCCGGGGAACTTCGAGCATCATACAATCACTAGAGTGTGTTGAATAGTGACTCTGTGACCAGTTTAATAAAGAGCTGATATATGGTGGCATGTTGCCCTTCAAGGCTTTAAAAAGAAACAGAAACCAATGGCTGTCACGTCTTACTGTTAAAGGTGCCCATCCAACTTTTTCATGTAGAATGCAATGATGAGTGGAATAACAGTCACCAGTAATGAATCTGAGGGCGGAGTGATAAACCGAGTCTACTGGAGTAAGAGTGGAGACAGAGGCCTGTCTATTGATAACATCACCATAATCCAGGACAGATAAAAAGACAGCTTCAATGATCCATTTCCTACAGAACATGGGGAAAGTAGTTCTGTTTCTAAATAACCCATTTTTTGTCTAAGCTTGCTAACAAGTGTGTTACTATGAAATTTGAGTTTCTGATCCAACCAGATACCCAAATATTTGTATTCAGAAACCCTTTCAGGATTGTGTCCTGTTAGAGTGGTAACATGCAGACCAATGTCTGTGATATCTCTGGCTCTTGAGAATATCATGAATTTGGCCTTGTTTGCATTGAGGACTAATTTCAGGTTAAAAAGAGAATCTTGCAGTTTGTGAAAAGCTTGCTGGAAAATTGTAATGGCTTTATGTGCAGTTTTAGCACAGCAGTACATGACTGTATCATCAGCATAAAGATGGGCGTTACAAGTTGTTATAGAGGATGTAATATTGTTAATATAGATTGTGAATCCAGGACTTTAGCCAAGACAAGGCAGTTTAGAAATTGGTCGATAGTTGTTAAGATCGGCTTTATCATCACCTTTATGCAGTGGGACAACGTGCAGTTTTCCAGATCTTAGGGATAACCCCAGAAGAAATGGATAGATTAAAAAGATAAGTAATTTCATAAGAAATAAGTGGAGCACAGAGCTTTAAAAAATATGGGTCTAGTTTACCCTCCCCAGTTGCTTTCCTTATATCTACACCTTGAAGTGCCTCCTTAACAATAGAGGAAGTGAAGTTCTGCAGTGTAAACACAGAGGTATGGTTTGAGGAGGGCTCATGAGGCAGCAGCTGACTGTTAAAGGCAGAACCTGAGTACACCATGTCAAATTGATTTCCAGCAGCAGCAAAATATTTGTTAAAAGCATCACAAATGTCTGATGGTTTATCTATTTGGCAGTTATTAAATGTTATACTAGAAGGTATAGACATAGAGGATTTGTTTTTATTTATATTTATTGCTTTCCAAAATGTCGATGGGTTTGTACAAGTGCTGGAGATTAACTTTGTGTAATTGTTGGTCTTTGCTTTTCTCATTGAAGATATGCATTTATTTCTGAGTTGTCTAAAAGTTAATCAGTGTGCTTCCTCACCAGTACACCTTGCTAGTGCCCAGGCTTTGTCCCTTGCATTGAGCATCATTGATTGTTCTGAACTGAACCAGGGGTTTGATCTATCTTTAACCCTGAGCTTTTTGAAGGGTGCATGTTTATCAATAATCGTAACTAAAGAGTTGTTAAAATGTTCAAGAGCCTGTTCTACATCCAGTATTTCAGTAGTATACTGTATATTACTGTAAGCAATGTCAGTTCAAAAAGCCTGTTCATTAAAATGTTTTAAATTTCTTTTGATAAAAATTCTTGACCTTGATTTTGCCAATCCAGCACTTCTAATACAGGCTACAGGGCAGTGGTCACTTAGACTAAGTGAAAACAATCCAGTCATTTTGTCCCTCGTATTACACCAAATCAGATCTATCAATGTTGACATTGAGAGATCCTTCAAATTAGGTCTGGTCAGCTCATCGATCAGCTGTGCCATATCTCACCATGTTGTGCCATGTGTCACATATCTCTTTTAGACAGTGTTAGACCGCTAAATTATCAGTTGCACTGGGGATAGTGGAGGGTGGTCTGTATACACCCACAACAATGACTGCAATATTACAAGATTTTCAGAGCAATAAATACAAAGGAATGAGGTAAAGTGACAGCATTTAAAACAGTGACAGATAAACCCGATTTCACATAAACAGCCACACCGCCCCCTCTTCCAACTCTGTCTATTCTGTACAGGTTATGCAGAGAAATATCTGAATCATGAATGCTCTGCTTGAACCTGTGAATTTTCAATTAATCTAATTTAGATTGATTACACAGACTTCTGATATTTGAATGTATCAAACCTAAGCCCTTTCTGCATTTAAAAGCATGTGAGTTGAATGTAGGGGTTACTGACAGAATGCAACTTAGAGCAATGGATGGTAGGTTGTACAATCATTAAATTTTTAGATCTATAATTGTACAGGAATTAGACATGTGATGTTTGCGGTGACCATTTGAGATCAAAACAGCAATATTAGATGCAGGAACAGATACTGATAGTGGAAAAAGAGGGAGTATTCTGGCTGTCATACCTTCATGCACTGAATGCTTTACCAGAGCGTAGCGTAAGTTGGATGGTGACAAAAAAATCGGTTATGTTGTGGAAGGTGGTGAAGTTGTCCACGTAGGGGATGCCCCTGTCGCAGCAGTAGCCCTTTAGCCAGATGTGCAGCTGTCTTAGTCGACTGAAGTTCATGTTGCCAAAACAGGGGGAGTGCAGTGAAAAGTAAAGTCCCAGGCTTTACAATCCCAGGACATTGGTACTTATTAGTGCACACATTTTAGGCTGTTTTTATTTACTGTTACAGTTATCACAAACCTCTATCCTCCATATTGAGCAAGTGTGACATTTCTTTTGCATCCTACTATAGTACGATACACCTCGATAACTGTATGACCAAAGAATATAAAATACTCCTAAAAAGACAAAGTGCAGTAATTGTGTATTTATTCGCTGCATTTTGCTGTCAGTTTCACATAATTTGACATAAACTGAGGTGAATCAATGATAAAAACATGCGTATGGTCTTGGCTTAGTGCCTCTTTCTCACACAATGACTACAACTTGTCCATGTGTGCCATCATTCGGTAACATCTGCTCCTTGAAAGATATCTATTTCTAAGTAACCTGCTATCTGCCTTGGAGTTGCTATTTCTCTCCTTGTTGTGAGTGCTTGTCTGCAGGTTTGCTGGAGTCAGGGAGGAGCCACTAGCTGCACTGCATCACCATAATCAAGACCTCCTCAAATACCCTGCTCAGCCATCTCCACTGCCAGTTTGTTGTTACTACCGTGCAGCCACTTTCAAGTCATTTTGCTCTTGTGAGTTCACATGCATGTTTTCATGAAATTATTGATAATTTGGTGCCAGTGTCTCGATAATCCTATCGTATAAGAGGAAACAACGCAATATAATGCCACATTGATATTTTGTTGAGTTAATGGGTGACCAAAAAGAAAAAAGAGGTCTCAACATGCATTGTTTTTGTATGGTGTTGTTGATCCAGGATGGATGAAGTGTGAGGAACTCACAATGGATGATCAGCATTCGTCCTGGATTTAGTTTTTATGGTGGTGGAGAGTGCTGTCTAGCATGGTTAGATTCTTTTCAGGGTTTAGTGTCCTGAAGGGGAAACACACCGTAGTTACACACAGTGGTTACATACAATAACTGACAGTGTTGCTCCAAAATCTTACTCAGGTGTTCATTTGGGTTGCCACAGCATATATCATTTTCATTCTCACCAAACCTGTATGAATTTGCACTAAGTATGTTTCCACTCATTTATTCAGTCGTTTCCCTTAACTTGTCCCCTTTCTGACATGTCAAAGCTGTGCAAGTTTAAACTGTCGGACTACACAGTATTTGTTGACTTGTATATGTACACAAAGCTGTTGTACTTCAATCTTTCTTCAACAGACAGTAAACACAAAGGTGAAAGAAGCTAGATAATTCCAAGCCATAATGACCAGTATGTTGCAGGATTAAGTCAGATACTGTACATTGGCGAGGTTTGTCATAATCAGAGTACGGTTTTGCTGCATTATTAAAACACTTTATATAACATTTAGTGTACATTCATTAGTTCAAAGCAGGTAAGTGGACTGACTGCCTCTCTAACCTTTGGGCTGTCTGTGGAAATATGGGTGTATGAGAAGTGCTCTTCACTTTTACCCGTTGTAATGTTCTCTCCCTCCATCACACCAGTTATTTCAGTTATTTCCTCATTTCCACTGCATGGTTCAGCTCAACTCAACTTCACTCTCTTGGAACCATTTGTTTTTTGATTTCCATTGTCAAAAGTTGTTGATAGTACCTGCTACTTATTTTACCCACTTACCTTACCTACCCACTTTTATTGCATTACCTCTCAGGTTCCAAGCGAGCTGAGCCATTACTAAAAGTTGCAGTTAAAACACTTGTGCAACAAGGAGCAACCAAAGTCATCTCTTCGTCTGCACTCTAATGAAGGATTTTTATCAGTTCTGTTTTTTCAAGTCTTTTGTCTTGCCACCTTCAGGCTTCTCTGAAACAAGGTTTGTCCCCCTACTGTGACGAACAGCCACAAACCAAGAATCAAGAACACTATCCCTTCTATTTTCTCCATTGTTCCTGTATTTGTGCCCAGGATTTTATCTTTGGTCGTCACAGATCACGTCACGATCATGTCAAATGTCTTATGTCTTTTTGCCTACATGTGATTTCATTTTTAAAAAATGCTTTGAGATGTGTGCTTGTGACTGAAGGTTTTTGGTTCATTCCCCAGACTTGCAAAACTAAATCTGGGTTAAGAAAGAGCATGATTTGCCTCTTCTTTCATGTCACTGAAGTGCCATTGAGCAAGGCCCTTCACCCCATCTCCTCCAGTGGAGCTGCTCATTGACAAACAGTTCAGACTGTACTAGGTAACTTGAGGTTGAAAATGAGTACAGAGTAAGTGTGTGAGTGTGTGTGAGAGCGTTCCTGAAAAACAAAGCATTGCATTCAGTCAAAGTATTTGATTGATCACTGGTACCATCTACAGAGCATCAGTTACATCAGTGAAGTGAGATGTCTGCACAGAGCCCAAAGATACTTAAAGGCAGCCACAGTCTGTTCACCCTGCTGCCATCTGGCACAAGATACATTATGCGCTGCCATACAACCAGACTACAGAGCAGTTTAATCTTCAGCTGCATGGCCCTAGTTCCCTTGACAAAAAGCCCATGGGAGTTGTATTACTGCAGAAAATGAGATCTGTGGCAAACTAAAGTTTGATACTTTCTTGTTTTATTCACCAAGATAATGCTCACAGATGAGCACCACTTTTATGATTTTTGGAGCATCAATGAAAAAGCCTGAAATAAAAAGCTAAAATTAGGCTATGATCAAACTACATTGTGTTCACATGACTTCAATATCACCAAAACTAAGCATCCTCCTGCTCTTTAGTATACAAACTTTATTATAAATTGATTGATCTGCAAGTTGTGAAGTTAGTTTGCAACTGCAGTCCATCTGTAAAGGCAGACTAGTGAGTAGATTAGTCTTAGTGTTCGACATTATGACATGTCTGTTTCTTTTGGGAGTCAGTGCCTCCACATCTGTTAGTAATCAGTTGTGCGTTTCTTTGTGTTATTGCACCACTTTACAGTACAGACATATGCATTTTAATTGGCAAAGGATTGTCTCGACACACAGACATAAACATAAAATGTGCGTAAATACACATACACATTTCACTCATTGTAGCTGATGTGGCTTTATACACGTTCACCACACACAGGGTGATCAGCGTATGGACCTATATTCTCTACATTTTAGACGTAAGATAATTTCGTCACAATGTAGATTCAGGCTTGTACTGTGTTCTCTCTGACTCTGACCACATGTGTGTGAATATATACAAGCCTATGGGTAAGAATAGGCATGTTGCCTGATTGATTTCTCTTTTTCTTTCATTTGCAACAACAAAGACACAGAAATGACATACACATAGGCAGGGGCGGGCTGGCCATAGGGAGGTTCGGGAGTATTCCCGAACGGCCGGTCTTTTCCAGGCCGAACCGGCCGGTGGTCAGTACGTTTTTTTACCCCATAAAATGGCCGCTGGTGGCACAGAGTGGAACGTCAGACTGGGTCAATCTAATATTTTGCATATTAAGGGGGGATACGAGCGGCCCCTCCCAACTTGAGCTGATCCTTGTTTCTATTGAAATGTGATTGGCTCAGCCGCTCAGTCAGTCATTAAACCGTTATTTTCCTGTTTAAAAAAAAAAAAAGAAAGAGGAGCGGGATAAATTCAAATTAGCAAACATGCTAAAAAGAAAGAAGCCGGAGAAAGAGATGGGTGGAGCAGAAAAATTAAGGGCAAAAAAGGAAAAAAGGTTAATACAGGATGCAGCCAAATGCGCCAAATTAACAGCTTTTCCATGGTGGAGGGCGAAGGTCAGCGCGGCTAGTGTCAGCCAGGCCAGTGACGACACGGGACCCAGCAGCTTCGGGCAGCCAATTAATGCAGGTATGCCGGGCTGCGTCGGGTTGGGTTGTAATTTTCAGGCCCATTGAGAACTCTAGTTTGTGTTTTTGGATGTGTTCAGGGAACACAGAACTAGGCTTTCCGCCGATCTGATCGGCTATATCGGATCGGCCGATATTTTGCATTTTATGCAATTTGTGAGATCAGCCGTAATGTTTTTTTTTTGTTTTTGTTTTTTTCTTTATTGACAATAGATCGGCCGTAATGTCTTAATTCACCGATCCGATCAATGACGTCATCCACGACACCGACATGTTTGTTTGCTAGTGATGATGTTGCTAGCTAATGATTCAAGATTCAAAAAACTTTATTGTCCGTCACATAGTGACAGGGCTCAAAACATAAACGCCACAAAGACATAAAAAACACATTTAAACCAATGAGTTTACACTTATCATTAAACACACACACACAGTAGTTTTGATTGTTGAAAAAACAGTGTGTGAGTATGAGTATGCATAGTTTGTGTGAGCATATGTACTTCAATACACTCTACTGACTGACTAATCTGTGTGTGTTGTGTTTAATATCATTAGATTGTTTTTATACTGCAAATAAAGTATTCGTGTTAAAATTATGGTTCCACTTGCGTCCGTCATGCGATCGGATAAAAGGCCTCTCCAAACCAAGCTCCCGGGCTGAATTTCAACCCCAGTCCGCCCCTGCACATAGGGACTAATAAGACATACAGATAGGGACTAAAAACAACAAACAATTTTGGGATATGGAGATGAACTGTAGATGCACTTAGAGAAGATGTGTGGTGAATGGTTATTGAAAGGAAGTAGTAGTAGTTTTGTGACTGTGGTTATAATAGATACAGGCAAAAAGACTGAGAAATAATAGGGATGAACAAGGATAATAAAATTTGAAGTGCAGCGAATCTCCTCATCACTCCTGGTTAAATACCATGGTCAACTCTGCATTCACTGCCAGATTGTTTCTGACGCTGCACCGTGGTAGTTAACTTTCGAGCCTAGATCTTAGTTAATTGCCTAGCTGCTATTTTTGTCTTTCGACCAAGATTTTGCCCTGTTTCTCCTCGTCACTCTCAAGTGTTGGCGTTGCCAACGCTCTCCAGCCTCTCACCCACCACCCTCCTGCCTACGCACCTCTGCCACCAGCCACACTGCCTCTGAGCCCCCCGAGCCAAACCTACTCCAGGACCTTGTCTACCAACTGGTAACATCACACTACCATCACCCAGCCAGCCACTACGCTTCTCTGCGTTCTTTGGACTTTTCTGACCTCTGGTAACCCCTCTCCTCACGGAGCCCTCTTCAACCAGCTTCAACGAGCTACCTCTGAACTGTACTTCATCTTTAAACCTTCTCCAGTCTGGTTGTCCACTTTTGGGTCTATCTACAAACATCAAACCATCACATCTTGTCTCTGTCATGTCTAGCTCGAAAGAATGTATGTTTTTACAATAGTGTATGCAAGTCTATAATCCCATTTGTGTTTCTCTATGTAAATGTACATCTCAAGAGATTTGAGAAGTTTGGATTACTAATACTTGTTCTTTTAAGAGATTTAACCACTGTGGGATGCTAAGTTGTTTTCTGTTTTTCCAGCTGAGCAGAATAGTTTTCTTGGCGATCATTAAGGCTACCAGTAGAGATGATGTGATTTGTTAATGTAATGCGTTGGGTGGTGATGGAATAGTGGAATGTTGCATCGGAAGAACATTGATAGTTTAATGGTTATTGTGTTCCAAAAGTGTTGTAAAGGAGGGCAGAGCCAGAATGTGTTGAAGTGGAGGTATGTGGTATTGTAAGTAAAGTGAGTGCATATATCTTTTTCCTTCTCCCATTGTGTGTATCTTGTGTTGTGTAAAATGTTTTTGGTGAATGGCAATATGACATATGATGTCCCAGACAACTTTTGTAGTCTCATGGGATGCCCCAGTTGTCATAATCTATGCTTAATCCAAATTTGAGTTTTGTTGTTAACTGTCTTGATAGAGACAATATTGATATAATCATCAAATCATCTGCGAGTGCATGAGCTAATTTCACAAAAATAATCTAAGATGTACCTTTATTGATCCCCCGTAGGAGAAATTTAGTTTGGCACATGGCATTGTTAGCCATCTATTAGTTTTCCATGAAGCTTTGAACAGACATTCATGGTCAGTAATCCCTATAATTTCACCCTTTGATTTCACTTAAGCATTAACATTAACTTTGGCATGCTGACAATATGGGGTATAGCATCTTCTAGGGGCTGCCAGATGGGCTAGACTATTAAAAAAAAAGGATAATTGTGTGTCTTGGTGTCATTTGATAATGTAATGGATAATTTAATTACTATGAAGCACATCATGTGTTTGGTAAAAATTTAAATCAAGCGATGTTGGTATGTGACTAAAATTTGTGCTTCCTCTTTTCAGTTCACAAGTTCACTGACAGCACGGTCAAAAGGTAATCATTTCTTTCATTAAAAAACAGGAGAAAGCACTCAAGCAATACTAGGTAGTTTGGACTCATTACTTCCCCCAGCTGGTTGAGAAGCGCAACTATCTGTTACCAGTGTCGTAAATACTGTCGCTGTATGAGCATCCCTGGGGAAAACCAGTGTTGGGGAGACTTTAACTACATGTAGTTGAACTACATAGCTTAACTACAATTTGCTGTAACTTGCTGGTAGTTAAACTACATTCATATTTTGTGCTTTGTCAAGTATTTCAACTACTTTTTGGGTCATTTTTTGTAGTTTAACTACTCAATTTACAAACTACAATTTTGGCCAATAACATGAACTATTTTTTTTTATTAAAAAAAAGACCTATAATATATATTTTTTTTTTTCTTTGAAAAAAGGCATGAAACATGTCATGACATGCTAAGCCAATGCTGCCTCTGATTGGCTTGCCCTGGCAGCACTCAAATGCTTCACAGAGTGGGTGGGTCTTTATGCCAAGGAAGGCAGTGCTCATATGGCACAAGCACGTCATGGACAACCCTCCAGCTACCCCGATGTGCCCCCGAACGCGCCAGCCCAACCATGGCCATATTTGAGCATGTACATGTTGGATATAGATGGCTTTTTAGTGTTGGTAAAGATGTTCTTAGTGCCAAACGGAACTGGCTGTCTGATAAAAACTTTGAGAGACTGCTCATGTGTCGTGTCAACAAGCGATTCTGCCCTGGCATCTAGTTCTAGTGCCTAAGTGTTAGTGCCTCTGAAGTTCCTGTGATGTTGACCAAAAATGTCAGCTTTTGTTCTTTAAAAAATAAAACTTGAGTTGAGAGGCATATTTCTGCTGGCATGTGAAGTTTTTGTAGGCTATTATATTTTGTTTCATATACACCATATGTTGATTTATTTAAGGCTGAGTTAAATGAGTATAATGAGTATAAGTAGTATTTATATAGCTCAAAATCACAATCACATTGCCTCAGTGGGCTTTACAATCTGCAGAGTGAGCAACATCCTCTGTCCTTAGACCATCGATTTGAGTAAGAAAAAACTCAGACAATAAACACCCTTGTAGCAGGGGGGCAAAAAAATGGAAGAAACCTCAGGAAGAGCCACAGAGGAGAGATCCCTCTCCCAGGACAGACAGACATGCAGTAGATGTTGCATGTACACAACAGAACAAAAGAATCACAGAATATCAAAATTTGATTGACAATATCTGATACCAGCAAATTATATAAAATACATATATGTGAAGAATGTGGATCCAGTTAGGAATAACCCTGTAAAACAGGCCACACCAAAATCCTTCACATAAAATTGATGTAACAAAAACAAGTTGAAGCATTCACAGGGAAAATGCATTTAAAAGTCGAGGTGATATTTGACAAGGTCTGACACACTAGATTAAAACCCAAATGCATAACTCGAGACAGTTCAGTTTAAAGGGCAAAAAGCCTTTACTGAGGACAGGTTCGGTAAACAGGAGAAGGTGGGATGGATCCTCCAGGTTCTGGAAAGCTTGAGCCGGACCGCTGCTGGTTGATCTACTTGGAGATGGGGAAGGGACCAAGGAATCGGGAAGCCATCTTCCGGGACTCCACTCGGAGAGGTAGGTCCTGAGCAGAGAGCCAGACCCTTTGGTCAGTCTGGTAAGTGGGAACCACGGTGTGTAGTTGATCCACCGCCTTCTTATTGCGTGCCACAGCTTTGATGAGCTAGCACTTAGCCTGGCCCGGCCCCAGATGCAACAACACTGGCAAATGAAAGCCTGGGCGAGACCAGAGGCAGTGCAAGGCAAGGTGTTATGGGCATATTCAATCAAAATTAAGTTCTTACACCAGGATGAGGGGCAGGAGGAGACGAGACAGCAGAGGCCGTTTTCCAGCTCCTGGTTGAGTCTTTGTCTGGCCATTAGACTGGGGTGGGTCCCACCTCCCTAACAATGGCTGGCCACCAGAAACGCTGCTTGATGATGTAGATTGTCCCCTAAACCCCTGGATGGCAGGTGAAGAGGGAGGTGTGGGCCCAGTGGATGACCTGAGAGCAGAAAGAAGAGGGAACAAATGGCCTGTTTGGGGGACACCCTCAGGGACAAGGACATCCAGATCAGTGTGTCTAACCTGCTCCTCAATTCCCCATGTAACAGCCCCAACAAAACAGGAGGAAGGCATGATACTAATGTTTTTATTGCTGTCAGATTCTGGGTCAAACTGGTGAGAGAGGGCGTCAGGCTTAACATTCCTGAAGTCAGGACGATAGGACAGAGTGAAGTTGAAGTGATTTAAAACGAAAAATAAAGCCCACCTTGCCAGTTGACTCTCTCAATACATCAGATGTATTCGAGGTTCTTGTGGTTAGTCCAGATGATGAATTGCTCAGCCCCCTCCAGCTGACGCCTCCACTCAGGGCCAGCTCTAGGCATAGGCGATATAGGCGGTCGCCTAGAGCGCCATCTGCTGTAGGGGCGCCGCCAGTCACCCTCGAGTGAGAAAAAAAAATCAATAATAATTTTCGATGCCCATTGGCGCCCTCCCTTCGTGTTCTGTCTTGAAAATAATAAATATTAACAAAATAAAGAAACAGATAAACAATTACATGTTTCTCACTTGTGGTGCTGAGTCACGTGACGTGTAGTCATTAGCTGCGCACCTCAGAGGGTCAGATAGGTGTCACGTCAAGTGACAGACAGGTTATGTTTTTTTATTTTGCGAGATGAAACGGCCGTCAAAGCCCTCGGCTGCGCGATACCGAAAGAGAAGAAAAGAGGAGGAGAAGAAGTCCCAATATAAAGGTAACATTATGTCATCTTTTTTTAAATGCCGTTTTGTGTGAAGACGTTTCATTTGTATTAGCTTGCTAGCTAGGTTGAAATAAAGCAACGCTGGCTTAGTACGCTAGACAATGACACTGATAGCTACTAAGAAGGATAAATGAATCATGAATCAAAGTAGAGGCCGCAGGTTGTACTCTGTGTTGTTTATTGTGAAATAGTAGTGAATCTTTTATTATAAGGTAATTATAAATGTTATGTTGAACAAACCACTTATGCAAATAACTGCTGCAAGCTGCAACAGTTGTTTGTCCTATTCTGTCTGCTGTAGTTTTTTTTTGTTTGTACAGTAATAAGTGAATCTACTCTATATCTGTCTAGATGCGCTCAAAAAATATTTCCAGACGCCCCTAACAGCTGCCGGAGAGGGGCCTTCTGATGCAACATCCACACCACTCTCTGAAGCATGTAAGTTTAGCCAATTGTTTGTGGTCTCTTATGCACTGCTATGTTGTTGTTGTTGTTATGATTATTATTATCATTATTGTTGTTGTTGTTGTTGTGACTGAATGGTACAAGCCTGTTAGCAATTACAGTAAATTTAGGTTTTAGGCAAATAAAATAAAGTTTATTTGTACAGTACCTACTTTATATCAAACCTTATTAATTAATTTATTAAATGAAGTAGAATGACACAACAAACTTAACAGTATGGATGTACTCTATGTTTGAATACAGCTACAAGTCAGTAATCTCGCCTAGGGCACCAAATGGGCTAGAGCCGGCCCTGCCTCCACTCCTCCAGTGCCACCTTAACAGCCAATAACTCCTGGTTTCCAACCTCGTAATTCCTCTTTGCAGAGGACGAACTGTAAAGCAGGATCCTGGAATAATAAAGAAGGAGGATTATCTCCAAATTCTTTAGGAAAACCTAAACTCATCAGACAGAAGATTGGGTCTTGGGTGCAGTTGGGTGTTCCAACAGGACAATGATACCAACAGACATTGAAAGTGGTAAAGGAGTGGCTAAATCAGGCTAGAATTGAGCTTTTAGTATGGCCTTCTCAAAGTCCTGACTTGAACCCCATTGAGAACATGTGGACTGTGCTGAAAAATCAAGTCTGTGCTAGGAAGCCATCAAATTTAGTTGAACTTCACTGATTCTGTCAAGAGGAGTGGTTAAACATTCAGCCAGAGGATGACAAGCTTGTGGATGGCTATCAAAAGCACCTAACTGAGGTGAAAATGGCCAAGAGACATTTAACCAAATATTACAATTACTGTATGTATATTTTTGATCTAGCAAGAAGACCTATAGTAAATTCATTATTGAACCAAACTCCATGAATGTTTTTGTGACATAGAAGTATGTGTTCCTCTCAATACATCACAGAAAAATGAGAGTTGTAGAAATCATTGGAACTCAAGACTGCCATGATATACAGGTACATCTAAAAAAAAATTAGAATATCATGGAAATGTTCATTTCTTTCCCTAATTTAATTCAAAAAGTGAAACTTTAATATGTTCTAGATTCATTACACATAATGTGAAATATTTCAAGCCTTTTTTTGTTTTAATTTTGATGATGATCAGGTCAGGCCAGTTTGCTGGCCAATCAAGCACAGTAATACCATGGTCAACAAACCAGTTACTAGTAGTTTTGGCACTGTAGGCAGGTGCCAAGTCCTACCGGAAAAGGAAATCAGCATTTGCTGGTCACATTCAAGTTTGCTGACCATGGTATTATTGTGCTTGATTAGCCAGCAAATTCACCTGACCTGAACCCCATAGAGAATCTATGGGATATTGTCAAGAGGAAGATGAGAGACACCAGACCCAACTATTCAGATGAGCTGAAGCCTGGATATTTAGAAACCACTGGGAGTATAATTAATTGGAGATAAAGCAGATTGCTGCCTTATTTCAACATTTTTTTTCCAAGCACAAGCCTGTTAGCAGCTCAGGCTAACTAGCATCAAAATGCCTCCCTTTACTGTGGACGACTTTCAGAAGATCCTACAGAAAATTGCTGTGCTGGAAACCAAGGTCCACCAAATAGAAGTAAACGTGGAAGTGAATGGACTATGTGGGAACGAAACTACTCTACCATGGAATCAGAACAGCAGACAAGAGCCTGCTAACACACGGCTAATTAGCCCCATCAATGCTACAACGAAAGAGGAGTACTGTGGACTGGAAAATATACCCTGGAATTCTTCCTTGCTGGAACACTCTTGGCGCAAAGCCTAAAGATAAATCCTTCACCTCGGATATGGGAGAACAAGTAACAGGCAGAGCCCAGCGCCCTGAGATTTGTGATGCGACTGGTTGGCCTGCACTATCATCTGAAAGGAGTGCATCCTCAACCCCCGTACCATGGAGGAAACAGCCGTGGACAGCAGCGAAAACAAAAAGTAAGAATAAGCCTACCTAAATAACAAAAATACATATGAAGAACAGATTTGCTCCACTCTCACAAGACCTCACAAGCTCTCCGTCCCATGACCTGAAAAACACCAGAAAAAAACACGAAAAATATGAGACCAAATCTAGAAATGAAGGGCAACTGTTACGACCAGGGCCTAGGGGAAACCCTGGCGCAACATGAAAATGAGACTCCCCTCTTCCCATCCCTCAAGCACCACCAGCAGTAAAGCATTTTAGAGGTTTTATTTAAAAACACGCTAGTCTGGCTGAGAGAGGAGAGCCCCCGCGGAACTGGGAAGAGCCGGCCTTTAAACTTCTGGCTTTGAGGCAGGAACCAATCCGCTCCCTGGACAACCTACAATCACTAAAACACACCTGCAACCAATCACACACACACTCAGGTAACAGAGAGGGTTATTTAAGCAGAGAGACGATAGAAACATTTATACGACCTCTGGGGTCGTAACAGCAACAGAGAGAGCTAATGACTGGGCCTCAAACACTGATTGTGGGTGATGTTGCTGTGAAGGAGGTTGTAGAAGCTAAGCCAATGCTTTAAGCCACTGAGGCATTTCAACAGGAAACCTAATTGACGCGCTTTTACTTTACCATGGCGGATGAATGAGAGTCCTGCTTTTCAGTTAAGATGCAAACAAGTCCATTTATTTCACATCTCATGCTTTAAATCACACAATCTCACACACACATCCGCATGGAGCATAACGTGATGCTGCACAGTGGTCAAAAACTGTTTTTCCTGTTCCGGTTGGAAACACCTGACAAGCCCCCAAAGGTTCCTACACTATATAGGCTGACCCGCCAATGACAGTCAGACCATGACACACAACAATTAACATAAATCTGCTCTTACAGAGGTAAACAGCTTTTGCAGCAAGAAGAACACCAAAGTACTCTGTTTTACCAACGATATGGTCTCTGACATCTCAGGAAAAATTCTGGATATCGTTGCTGAACATTCGACAGCGAAATCTCTCATTATACACACGGGGGCCTGTGATGTTGTGAAGCAACAATCTGAGGTGGAAGACTTTATTGATCTGTTGAGTAAAGTCAGATCTCTCGATACTGTGGTGTTTGTCAGCGGTCCTCTACCGACTGTCCGAAGAGGTGATGAGAGATTCAGCAGGTTGTTGATGTTGAACAGATGGCTCAAAGCTACATGTGCCGTTCAATCAGTGAACTCTATTGACAATTTTAACATTTTCTGGAAACGCAGACACCTATTTAAGGCTGATTGATTTGCCTCAACAAGTCAGGAGTAAGGCCGTTCACCTCCAACATATTTTACTCTGTGCACCACACATCAGTTCCTCCTGCCAAGGACAACAGGCGAGACAAACCAAAACAACTAATAAGACAGCCCTCGGGAGGAGAACTACTACTGCCTGAGATAAGCTTCAAACAGAGAAGACAGCTGAGCCAGGAGGAGGAGTCTTCACCGCCGCCATCTTCGCCCCCCAAAGAGGAGTGCCCTCTGGCCTCAACAAGAGGGAACTTCCACTCTTCACCACCCCGAACCCCATCCAACTCTCCGCCTTCTCCAGTAACGCCAGGTTCAGACAGGACGCTGAAGCGCCGCGAAGCGCAGCGCTCGGAAATTCTCTCGCGAGCCACAGCCCTTCCGTTCACACCAGATGCAAATTTCTCCGCGCCGGTCAGCAAGCGGCTCTGCTCCTCGGCTGTTCTGTAGTCACAGCGTTGGAGCTGTCCTTGTAGAATGTATGCTGGGGGTCATACAACTCCCTGTACTTCTCCACTTCCACAATCAGCTTCACATCATCCATCTTCAACAGCTCCGGCGCCCACTCTGTGTCTCTCTCTCTCTTTTGTGTGTGTGTGTTCATCTCGTGCTCTGATTAGATACACACACACACACACACACACACACACACACACACACACACACACACACACATATCGCATTCGTCAATTGGGGTGTTTAATTATTGAAAATTGTTTTATTTTGAAATTTGTTTTATTTTGAAAATCGACCGGATTCTCTCGCTGTTGCTTTGTTTGACTTCCTGCCCGGCTTGACACATTCGGCCAAACACACGCGAAAAAATAGACCAGACGCCGAAACGATCGCTGCACGGCGCGCCGGCAGCGGAGCAGAGCGCCTCGGCGCTTCGCAGCTAATCGCAGCGCTTCGGCGTCCTGTCTGAACCTGGCATAAGCCTCTCCCCCTCCTCCCCCTTCCTGGATTTCAAGGACGAGATGAAAAAGCTTGTCAGTGCTGGAATCAAACTCACACCACGTCCAAATCCCATATTCTCTCCCCTAAATCTCCCTCACTGCCCAGCCCCCTTCCCACCACCACACTTGAAACAACCATCATCGAAATGTCATCACGCCCCTCCACCTCCTCCACAGTCTGATAACAGCAGAGCACATCATGTCCATGTAGACAATACAACTAACTCTAACTGATATGTGCCGGGTCCAGGCTACGAAGTTGATATCGTTAATGTCTTCCCCCCAGAAAAGCCGGGGCCCCTTGGAGTTCAGGTAGCCTCCTCAATGCCTGTGTTTACAGGTAATAGAAAAATGGTGAATTTGCTGAGAAACAGGAAGTGCCTAAATAAATCTGCCAATCTATTAAATTTAGCTCCCATTCCTCTTCAGCCACAAACTGTCGCAAATAATTGCACAGCTGGTTTTGACTCTCTAAATTTAGCTCTAGTAAACATCAGGTCTCTGGCAGGAAAATCTTTTTTAATACATGATTTTATCATCAAACATAATCTTAAATTTTATTTTTTTAACTGAAACCTGGTTAGACCAGGGTAACAGTGCAGCTGTTCACATTGAATCAAGCCCTCCAAACTTCTCTTTCATAAGTGAGACTAGAATGCATAAAAAAGGAGGAGGTGTTAGTATTCTGTTTAATGAGTTACTCAAATGCAAGCAGATGTTTTATGGAAATTTTACTTCTTTTGAATATGTGGCTCTTCAGTTAAACCCATCTTCCCGGGCCATATTTCTAAACATCTACAGGCCACCTAAATACTGTAGATTCTTTTTGATGACCTTGTTGAGTTACTGTCTCTTATCTGCACTGACTTGATTGTGTGTTAATTGTTGGCGACTTTAACATCCATGTTGACAAACCTGAGGACAGATGGACTAAAGAATTGTGTTGTGTCCTTGATAACTTGGTTATCTCCAAGGGTCTGAACATTTCTAAGGTTCTGGTATCTGATGTTGCTCTCTCTGATCATTACTGTGTTTTCATTGAGAGTGATATATCTGTGTACACATATGTTCAAACTGAGGTCGTCTCAAAGCGCTACATCACTGAAAACACAAAATTTAGGCTTTCTCTTCCACACCTCCCCTCTCCAGGTTCTCTGTCAATGACCTTGTAGATCATTTCAGTTCTAAAGTTCCAAATGTTATTGATGCCATTGCACCCACTAAAGTGAAGGTGGTCTCTGATAAGAAAAAATCTCCTTGGAGAAATGCCACGCTGGACAAAATGGAAAAAAGGAATGTCGAATAGCAGAGCGCAGGTGGCGAAAAACAAATCTCCAGGTTCATTTTGACATTTATAAAGAGAGACTTTATATTTTTAATTTAGAACTGAAAAAGTCAAGGCAGTCCTTCTTTTCAGACATTATCACCAAAAACAATAATAATGCATGTGCCCTGTTTGCTACTGTCGACAGGCTAACAAACCCTCCTGTGCCAGTAGCCTCTGAACATCTATCTACCAGCGCCTGTAATGAATTTGCATCCTTCTTCACTGACAAAATTCAGAAAATTAGACAACCGGTCAGTGACACCACACCAGGAACAGGAGGTGTGTTATCCATGTGTCCACCTAAAACCAACTCTAACACCATGACACAGTTTGATCCAATCAATGGCAAAAACCTGCAAGAAATAATACAACATTTGGAATCTTCTTCCTGCTGCCTTGATATTTTACCAGCAGGGTTCTTCAAAAAAGTTTCAGACTGCATAACTTCAGATCTGCTACAGATTGTCAACATGTCTCTTCTCTCAGGCGTCTTCCCCCAAGCCATGAAAACTGCAGTTATTAAACCACTCCTGAAGAAGAACAATCTAGAAACATCAGTAATGAATAATTATAGGCCCATATCAAACCTCCCTATTTTAAGTAAAATCATTGAAAAAGCTGTTTTTCAACAGCTGAACAATTTATTAACAATAAATGGCTGTTTTGATGTCTTCCAATCAGGATTTCGACCACATCACAGCACTGAGACTGCTCTAGTCAAGGTCCTCAATGACATTCATTTAAATACAGACAATGGAAAAATTTCAGTCTTAGTATTGCTGGATCTCAGTGCTACGTTTGACACGGTTGACCACAACATACTACTGGACCAACTGGAAAACTGGGTGGGACTCTGGTACAGCACTAAATTGGTTTAAATCCTATCAAAATGATAGAGACTACTTTGTGTCTATTGGTAATTACACATCTGAATGGATGAAAATGACAAGCAGAGTACCCCAAGGCTCCATTCTGGGGCCTCTACTATTCAACATTTACATGCTTCCTCTAGCTCAGATAATGGAAAACAACATAATAGGTTACCATAGTTATGCAGATGACACACAAATTTACATAACCAAATCACCAGGGGACTATAAATAAGGGATAATGTATAGTTCGGAGGTTGTTATGGAGAAATAAACCCCGACAGGTTGTATGGAACCTTGGTTTCATACAATCTGAAGGGGTTTATTTCTCCATAACAACCGACTAACTGTACATTATCCCGCTTATTACACGGCTTACGAGTGAAATAAATAATAAATAATCACCCACAATGATTCAGCAGCGACAAGGATTGGTCGGTAAAGTTTTCACTTTCACTTTCACTTTCAAGGCCGGCCTTTGAGAGGAGCTGGACAGCGGTGCTTCTTATGCTATGGTTGGTGTAACGCGTTGAAAGTCCAGCTGTCTGTCAAACCAAGCCAGAAACCTTGGTGTAATCATGAACTCAGACCTGAATTTCAGCAGCCACATTAAGTCAATTACAAAGTCGGCCTACTATCATCTCAAAAATATATCCAGGATAAAAGGACTTATGTCTTGGCAGGATTTGGAAAAACTTGTCGATGCATTTATCTTCAGCAGACTCGACTACTGTAACGGTGTCTTTACAGGACTCTCTAAAAAATCCATCAGACAGCTGCAGCTGATTCAGAACGCTGCTGCTTGAGTCCTAACAAGAACCAAAAAAGTAGATCACATCACTCCCTTTCTTAGATCTTTACATTGGCTTCCTATCAGTCAAAGAATAGATTTCAAAATCCTGCTGTTGGTTTATAAAGCACTGAATGGTTTCGGGCCAAAATACATTTCTGATCTGCTGCCACGTTAAGAACCATCCAGACCTCTGAGGTCATCAGGTACAGGTCTGCTTTCAGTCCCTAGAGTCAAAACTAAACATGGAGAAGCAGCGTTCAGTTATTATGCGCCACATATCTGGAACAAACTCCCAGAAAACTGCAGGTCTGCTCCAACTCTCACCTCTTTTAAATCAAGACTGAAGACCCTTCTGCCACTGCTTTTCACTGAAGCAATTTTAAGGCTTTGAACTGCACTGTGACTTTTATTTTCTATTCTTGTCTCTTTTAAACCTATTCTATTTTAGCCTACTTTCCTATTTCTTAACTTGTTTTAATGTTTTGTTTTAATGTATTTTAAATGCAATTTTTAATTTCTTTTAATGTAATTTTTATGCCCCTGTAAAGCACTTTGAGTTGCCTTGTGTCTGAATTGTGCTATACAAATAAACTTGCCTTGCCTTGCCTATTGAGTGCATAAATGAACATACTTTTCAGAAGGTCGACATTTCTGTATCATAAATCCTTTTTCTGATTGGTCTTATGTAATATTCTAATATTTTGAGATCCTGGATTTTTTTTAAAAGGCTTGAAATACTTCACTATATGTGTAATGAGTCCAGAATATATTTAAGTTTTTTTTTTTTAAATTAAATTAAGGAGAAAAAAAAATTAAACATTTTTGAGAAGCACCTGTACAAATTTTACAAATGTATATACATTTCAGATAGAGATAGACCGATATGGTTTTTTCAGGGCCGATACCGATACCGATTATTAGTAGTCAAGGAGGCCGATAACCGATATTTGGAGCCGATATTCATTTGCAGTAAAAGGGAAAATATTGGCCTTGATGCAGTTACATTATGTCTTAAGTCTTGAACAGCAATATCCTGCTCCTCTCTACAAGAAACTGTCAAAGACAGCTTCAGGACACACTTCATCTAACAATATGTCATTTTCTGCTGCTTGGGATCTCTCAATCAACACAAAAAAAGGTAAAGTAAAATAACTGGGTAGTTAAACAGCCATTATTGCCCTACAGTTTTCTCTCAGACAGACGGTGCTTTGCTGTCAGTTTCTGCAGCTTCTCATGTGGCTTACACACACACACACACACACACACACACTATTCTCTAGCCATCCCCTCAACGTGCTTCCCTGCAATAAAACTAACTGAATTTTACTCACACACACACACAAACACTTCTTACTTTGATCACTGACTATTTCCCTATCAATATTATCAGCAACCTTGTTTCAAGTGATTAAACCCACTAAATAGTCTGCAGCATCTTCTCTTTAATAATCAGTGTTTATCATAGGAACAAACAGCTGCCGCTAACGTGTTGGGCCTCACAGTAACGTCAGTAGTCGTGAGTTGTAGAGTTTCGCTACAGTCTGCTGAGCGTCCAGAGCCAGAAGGAGAAAGCAGACCGGCGGGCTACCGGCGGGCTACGTTACTATCACGGACTATTTCCATATCGATATTATCAGCAACCTTGTTTCGAGTGATTAAACCGTTAAAAACACTAAAAAGCCTGCAGCATCTTCACTTCTATAATCAGTGTTTATCATAGGAACAGACAGCTGCCGCTAACGTATTGGGCCTCACAGTAACGTCAGTAGTCGTGAGTTGTAGAGTTTCGCTACAGTCTGCTGAGCGTCCAGAGCCAGAAGGAGGAAGCGGACCGGTGGGGCTACCGGCGGGCTACATTACTATCACGGACTATTTCCATATCGATATTATCAGCAACCTTGTTTCGAGTGATTAACAAGCACGTCTGGAGGGACTGCGAGCGGAGAGGAGAAAAAGTTTTGCCGAACGGAACCGGCGCTGTTCCTGGGGGCTCGGTTTCGAAGGTAAGTTAAGGCAGCAGACTCTCCCGAAATTGCTTGCTCGCAGTCCCTCCAGACGTGCGTGTTAATCACTCAAAACAAGGTTGCTGATAATATCAATATGGAAATAGTCCGTGATAGTAGAAGTCTGTGTGTGTGTGTGAGTGAGAGAGTAAAAACCTAATGAACTCAATTCAGTCCAGTTTTATTGCAGGGAAGCACGTTGAGGTGAAGGCTGATTAGCATTAGCGTAACATTAGCCCACCGGTCCGCTTGGCTCTACACGCTCAGCAGACTGTAGCGAAACTCTACAACTCACGTGAGCACTGTGCATGCACAGCTTTCACTGCTGATTGGCTGTTACCTGTGCCGTGGCTCTGCGTGTAACCAGAGCGTGTAACCAATCAGATGGTGCTGTGGGTGGGACAATGCTGGAGACAGAGTAGTGACAGCAGACAGAGAGGCGCGGCTGCATCAGAGCCAAAATAACCCAGTTTTAAATTGATCTCTTATCGGCCGTCGGATTAAAAAAAAGGCCGATGCCGATATGCTTCAAAATGCCGAATATCGGCGCTGATAATCGGCCCGGCCGATAATCGGTCTATCCCTAATTTCAGACCACAGCTGTACCCATTGGGATTTTGTGGCCTAATTGATCCAACTGATTAGGACAAGGGTGAACACACACAACATTCAACGTTAATTGTTTTGATTAGTTCACCTCGGGGGAGTATGAATGTCTACAGCAAAGCTTGTGGAAATGCAGCCATCTCAATATCTTGAGATGCATCATGTCAGTAAAAAAGACATTTTGAACCAGGCATTAGTGTTAGTGGCTACTTAAAGCAGTAAGATGATATGACTTGAACGCAGTCATAATGGTGGTACTTGGAGAGCCTAAACATTTCTAAGGTGGTACATAGTGGAAAAAGTTTGAGAAAAACTGAGTTAAACTGTAAAACATCCTACCTTCACTACGTTTGTAGTGTTTGATAACTGCATTTGAGGGATCATTGCAAAAATGTGTGTTTATGTATATTTCCTGTGTATATGAGATTATCTGCTGATAAAATTGATACTGAAATATTTTACTCCCCAATACCGTCATCAGTCCCTAAAACTCCAGGACTCATTAATACAGACAATAATGACTGATATCAGCAACATCATTTTTACCATCCTCGCTCCTTAAGTTCACAACCCCTCTCTGCTCGCCTTTTATCTCCCAGCCACCTTCATCCATCCCTCCATCCTTCACCCTCTCTCTATCCTCTCCTCTCTTCCCACAGTCTTAAGCATGTGACCTTTAGTCTGTCTATTGTTCTGTAAGTGGGCCAAGAGGAACCACTCATCTACTTATTGAATCAGTGTTTAGGAAAATGGGGGTGTGCTTAACGCCAGTTATGGAGTGTGTGTGTGTGTGTGTGTGTGTGTGTGTGTGTGTGTGTGTGAAGGATATGAACCATATGTTATTCAGTGTTAATCCTATAAGGATATCCTGTTGTTTATTTAAGGATTATGGATAAGGAGTATTTGCATATGGACTGTTGCATAATCATGTATGTAATGACATAACTAATCGTAATCTCTTGTTTGATAAACTGGTAATCTTAATGCACTGAAACATGTTGTGCCAGTGTCATCATTTCTCAAACCACTTTTACATTTTAGCACATCTCTCATCTGGAATGATTTCAAGTGAACAGGTTGGCTATGAGGAAATAAAGTCTTTCTGCAATTCAGAATTCCTGATATAACTCTTGAAAGTAACAAAAACATTACTTACACTGGTTAAATTTGAATGAGATTTATTAATCTAAAAAGAGGCCATACAACTCTCTTGATGAACAATCACTACTGTAGCACTATCTTGGTGTCAGAGGCAGCACTGAAATTGTTAAAACCGATATCACTGATGTACAGTAGATGGGTATCATCAAACTACTTCTGTGCAATAGTCTAACTCTTATGCAAACCACAAAAAAAAGCCTTGGCTAAGTCTTTGCCACCTGTTCACCTCCACTCCATCTTTCCATTGGCATTGTATGCAGTGATACTCAAATTCACAATTTAACAGAATGGACGGAAGAATGAAAAGAAAAGAACATGGAAACAGATTCCTTTGATTTGAGAACTCGCTGTTAGGGATTGAATTATTGACAGTGTTTGCTGAGAATAGACTATGTAGAGAGAGTTGTTGATCCGATAAGAACTGCTCAACCTTTCCCCTTGCAAACACCTGACAGTTGTCTGTAAACTTGTTTTTGGATCCAAAGACAGTTTGTTCCAAGTTTATGCTGACAGAGGTATAAAGTCCATGACTCTTGGACAGTAAAAACTTGACAAACAGTTCATCACATCTCACTGTAATTTCAGTGTGAGTCACCCTACCACATCTACACATTTAACAGCACAGTATTATAAACTATATCAAAAGAATGCCGTGCAAGATAAACACAGAAAGCATAAACACATTCTGGAGAAATAAAACTGAAAGCAGCAACAGCACAAAATAACACCATTTTGTGAATTAATACCTCTTCTGTCTGTTAATCACACAACCAATCTGACAGAAAATGAATCCTAGAATAAAAGTACAAGTGTGGGCACTACACGTCACCACATGCTGCAGCTGTTAGTCCCGTGTGTCCTGTGTGTTTCCTAATAATTCAAGAACAAATTTTGTTTTTCCATATAATCTAGTCAAAAAACTGTTCATACATACAGCAAATACTAAACTTTCCAGCTGCATGTGGTTATGTCTAGTGTAAAAAAATATCATTATCATTCCTTTTTTGTTTTTTAAGCCTGTGGTCAGTAAAGGCCCTGTTACCTATGACAGAAACTAAAAAAAGGACACAAAAACACTGCTAAAGCATAATCTCTATCCATGTTTGTGTTGTACCTTGAACATCATAAGTAATGCCCCATGACAATCATGGTATGCCATCAAATGGGATACAATCCCCAGTCTCCTGAGTACAGTCACAACAGTTTGCTCAAGACATGGGGCTTGTGGCTTTTTCATGAGTTTAAATGATGGTCCTGGAGCTACATTTATTATGATGTTCTAGGAACAAAACCAACAAGGCAATATCAGATACACCCTAAGAGTATAAGGAGTAAGGTCCATATCTGGTTACCACTGTGAGTAGTTGAGTTTTTCTATACAAATTCAGTGAAAACACTGTAATTGGATAGAATTTCTGAAAAAACAGTTAGCAAGATAGATAGGTAGATAATTGTTTCTAATTATTAATTTGTCCTGTTTGTACGGCTGTGTGGGAAACCGTCCTCAGTATTACTTGTTGACTAGTGAAGAATGCTGCTTTATTGGAGGGGCAAGTTAACCAGACATTTTGCAAACCAACCAATTCGTCCTCATCCTTGAAGTGTTTTCTCTTGTAAAACTTGTTTAAAGGCACCTAAAGCTGGAGTTCGTTACAGAGTGGGTTCATTACTGCCCTCTTTGGCAGATAGGGGGATTGGCAAGAACTGCTGCTGCAGCAGACCAGAAAATATAGCACTGACACTCAAAAACAAACAAGCCACAACAGGCAAAGTTGTGCTTTCAGACAGTATGTTTTGATTCTGAGAGAGAAAACACAAAGATGAAGACCAAGTGGTTGGTTATGCAAATGTATTTATGGCAAACTTTCTCACCTCTCACCCAAAGAGAGGCGTGAATGTCGAAATAGAGTGGAACTCTACTGGAAACAGTGTAATTAACAAAATGTAACGGTAATGTGGACACAGAAGCCAGTCTTTCAACAAATAACTGATTGTTGTCAGTGTCTCAGCAACTCCAAAGCAGACTTTTCACATGTTCTATTTGATCTATACTATCCACTATTAGTCACCAAATCACTAGTTGGGCTAGTTATGTCCAATGTTTGTCTAAGCACCATTTCAGACTATTTATACAAGAATCAAATTCTCATTATTTGAAAAAATCAGTGTAGTCAAACTTCACCACATGCTGTAACTGGGAAGAGAAAAGGAGAGAATGGGACAATGATGAAATGGGGGGTTGCTAGGAGGTTAAAGCAGAGGAGAAAGAGGTGAGAGGGAAAATTGAAGTAATGGGTCATGGGGGGGTGGGTCATTGGAGAGGGGATGAAGCAGAGAGAGGAAGGAAAAGAGTAAAGAGAGTGCAGTGGAGGGCTGATGGAAGGGGGTTTCTAGCCATGTGTCTCTCTCAGCTCCTAGATTCATGGCTATCAAGGATTAGACAGAGAGAGACTAAAGGTCAGATTCACACAACTTTCTATAATCACCAAAACTGATTGTTCAAATTACTGTATGTATATTTTTGAGCCAGCAGATTTGGTCACATTTTCAGAAGACCTATAATAAATTAATTAGTGAACCAAACTCCATGAATGTTTCTTTGTGATAAGGTGGTATGTGTTCCTCTCATTACATCACAGAAAAATGAGTTTTTAGAAATCATTGGAACTCAAGACTGCCATGATATACATGTTCTTTACAAGTAGATGTAAACTTTTCACCACGACTGTATATATCTGGTTTTACAGCTGTTTCTGAGTGTCCTGTGTTAAAGACTAAATTGGTACCATCTCTGGTCAAAAGGTGATGAATTTTGTTTCTAACAAGTAAAATTTTATCATTAAAGAAGCCCATAAAGTCATTACTGCTGAGTGCTAGAGTCAGACCTCTATTGATCCTTGTATTCCTATGTCAGCTTGGCTACAGTGCTGAAAAAAAACCTGGGGTTGTTCTTATTTTCTTTATCAGTCCTGTATAATAGACTGCTCTGGCATTACGGAGAGCTTTCTTATAAGTTTTAAAGCTTTTGAGCTAGACTAATTGAGCTCCTTCCAGTTTGGTGGAACGCCATTTCCTCTCAAATTTCCGCAATGTCTGCTTTTAATATTATGCAAGTTTTGGGGTTATACCACAGAGCTAATCTCTTTATTGTTTTCTTTTTTAAAGAGGCAATAGAGTCATGTGTCATTTGCAGAGAGCCTGCCACCCTACCAACAAGATCATCAATCAAGGGACTAGGATTAGCACTGGAGTCGACTGTTGTGCTGGGACACGGCATTAAATTAAAAGCTGATGGAATCATTTCCTCATCATTGGGACTCAAGACTGCCATGATAAACATGTTCTTTACAAGTGTGTGTAAACTTTTGACAACTGTATATCAATATTAATATCAGTAGCACCAGTGGAAATGGCAGTAATAGAAGAGAATTTGTCAAAAAAAACCCAACATAAACTGATTTCTTGTCCAACTAGGGGAAGCAGAACAAGCTATAGACACAACACTGATATTATTATTATCTGATAACATTGTTATGGTGAACATTTTGGCAAACAGTTAGAAGCCCCTAGTCTCCACCAACTCCTGAGAGAACAGGAAGAGGAAGAAGGGTATGATAATGTTCCATAGGCACTGTATGCTATGGCTTTCAGATTACCGTCTGGCATTAAAACTGTCACATACAAATGATTGATATATTACATAATACTGACTGTTGCCAGTTCAGTCAAATTTCGTATCGGTGTCAGACTTTCAATACTCATGTCAGTCTTAAATACTACTTAGAGGCAAATTAATTTATTCTTTCTTTTTAATCGCTTTCTTTAACTAAAAACCTGTCTTCAATTCATCAAGTATTTAGTCTCTGAAGAGCTACAAGGGCATTAGAGGAATTTAAGTGGTTGACATTCCTGACAACCCAATTTCAGTATCTTTTCTCCTTCATGGTTCACACTGTTCTTATCATTATTTTGCAGGAGGAATTTAATATATTTGATACATAAAATCAAACAATCAAACTCACACGCGCGCACACACACACACACACACACACACACGAGTTCTGTAATGCAGGTTTAAAGTAAAACAGGCAAGCATTACTTCTAATGATGTTTGTAGGGTCTATGTGAGGGTATGTCTGTGCAATCAAAGGTCGAAAGTGAAACAAATCCTGCTGAACTTTGACACCTGAATTGCTGTACACTATTTGACTGTAACTGACACACATTCTGTTTAATAAAAAATCTTCTCCCACTTCACTGGTCAAGTTTGGTGCCAGTCACCAAGATATCAACCTGAGTGATAAACGTGTGCATCTGCCTGCACCATGCACCATGAAGCATGAACACATCAATGTGTTCAATTGAAACACTTGTGAGAACACTTAGGCTGTATTTCCAAGGTTTTCCAAGTCATCATTCAATTCATAAGGTAGTTAGCTTTGTTAGCTGTGCAGCTAGGTTAGCTGTCATATTTACTGACTCGGCGCAGGGGTGCCAGGAGCCTGGCAAGTTAACCATCTCAAAACTGTATTGTTTGTCAACAAACTGACACACTGAGTGAGTGAGTGAGTGAGTGAGTGAGACGTCACTGCCTTCAAGTGCTAGGTCTGCACCCTCTGCACCCTTTATGCAGATTACATAAGCATAACTATCTTCAAGGAGGGACTAAGGATGTTCTGCCGTTATCCCCATTTGTACAATTCATCACATCTTGCCCCTCTCTGTGCTAGACAACATGACATACTGAGAACTTGATCCCACAGAGAGACAACAGACTCCTTGGCCACCTTAGGTACACCTAAGTAATCAAGTGCAGTACAGTACAAGAACGTTGCCACATGTTCTATTTTTAAGAATTTTAAAATGGCAGGTTTTTTAAAGAACTTTTTGAGAGGTGTTAATTAAACTATATGTTTATTACTGAGGTCATAGTTACTGGTGTTATACTGGACTGCAGTATATTGTTTATAATATTAATATTATAATATTCATGTTTGCAAGTGGGATGGGCAAAACACCTCTCTATATAAAACAGCCCAGTTCAAAACACCACAGCAACCAACACCTTCAATAATAAACATATAGTTGTCTGGCATTGTCAGTCAAAACTGAACATTAATGTATTTGTGATTATAGAATTTATGGCAGAACATTTGTTTTGGATGGCATTAGATTTTACTGGTGTGTCTAATAAAATGGCCACTGAGTTTAGATGACTTCACAACAATTTCATCCCACAGAAAACAGAGTACAGTTGATTTTATATATGCACACACATAGGCTATTCAGTGAAACAGAATCACAATATATCTGTGGTGGGCCACACCGACTGCAGCAGATCAGAAGTAAGTCACTACTTCACTGGTACAGATAATAGGACTCCTCTGGTCTCCAACCAGTCCACTCTGGTATCCAGACTACCTCTGTATGTCTTTTGGGGGGTAGAGACAGAGTGTGGGGCACCCACTGAGGAGTGTATTGTCTTGGGGCTTTCCTCTTGTTAGCACCCTTGGCCTCTCAGTGTGCTCTGTCTCTGTCTCTCTCTCTAGCACACACACACACACACACACACACCACCACCACCACCACCATCCACTCCACCCCCTCCCAACCCTGTCTTTTCGGATCACTTAACAGGACAATTACTCTATCCATCTTTTCATTGTGGTCTATTGTGTTTGTACCCTCGGTTTAGAAAGCTTTTATGGGGAAACCATCTCTTTCTCTTCTTTCAACTCTTTCTTCTAGGCTACATTCACATAGCATCATTTAAAACAGTGACGATACTGATTTAGGTTCAGGGTCAGAGGCAGACTAAAGGGATGCCTAAATATTCAATATTTGACATAGTTGTTGTTCTACCCAAACATCTCAACTTGTATATGAAAAAAGAAAAAATGTATCTGTTGTCTGCAATATTGTTAGCTTTTCTTTGGTAAGGCAGTCACTGCAGCTGAAAACATGCTAACAGGTCTCCTTTGTTTTTCAGTTATGTGTGGTAGCAATGAAAATGAACTGACCAATGAAAAATTTGGTGGTGAAGTTGGCCAAGTTCTTTATGGCAAAAAGACAACAGTGCATTTACTATAAGCAACAGTTCAACATTGTAGGTACTACACTTTTTCAAAGTCAGATGAAAAGATGAATGTCAGTTTCTTCTCTGTGCACTTTGTGTGTGAAATACCACTTTTTCGACCAGTGACAGTTGGGTGTCAACATGCAACATTTCAAGAAGAATCTTGCTAACAAAATATAATATGTTAATGTATTAAAATCTACAGTTCAATGGAGCCTAAAAATGTATTCAAAGTGAAAACAGTGAATTAGTTGTGTACTTGTTAACTGCTTAACTGCTAAACCTTTTAACAGAACATATTATCAAAGTAGTCTTGGGGTGTACTCTTCAATGCAGTGTATTTTTGTACAAGTAAAAATGGTACTGGTGGATAATGATTTAGCATAAAATCATTGAAGATTTAGCACTTCTACCATGTCCTACATAACTGATTCAGCACCTGGTCTTGCTCTAGATTCTTGAGGATGTTTCACCTCTTATAGAGAATTTGCACACACATTTGCATTTGGCTCACAAGTGTGTATATATAGTGGATGGGACAAGGACAATAGACAATAGACAATATAATTACAGGGATGGCATCCTTTTAAAATGTTAGTGCAATCAGTTGTTCCCTGACGTGATGGAGTACATAGTACAGCTTTAAACCCCTAGTGGAAAACCAGCACAGTACCATCCCCCCAGTGAGGAGAGGAAGATGGGGGCTGGTGGAGAGATGAAGGGCAGATTCTTTGGGAAGAACCCTGGGCTGTTCTCTGTTCTGTTCTGGTGTCCAGACTTGATAGCCGTGATACCAGGCCATTCAAGGACTTAAAGGCGCTGATGCACTTGAGAGCCAGTGAGAGCGTCCTTCCGTTGGCATACACTGTCAAACACATGCACACACACACACACTATATATAGTATGTGTGTGTGTGTATATATACATATATATATATATATACACACACTATATATAGTATGTGTGTGTGTGTATATATACATATATATATATATATATATATATATATATATATATATATATATATATATATATATATATATATACATATATATATATATCTGTGTGTGTGTGTGTGTGTGTGTGTGTGAGTGAAGACTGAGTGGAGGGCATTAGATATGGCATCCTCTGTGGATCTGTTGTGTCTGAAACTGGTGACAGTCGATATATTCATGCAAACAATTAGAAGAAAAGCCATGGGATAACACTTCCCCTAGTGGGCGTGATCTTTGTTTTGACAGGGTGGAAGTAACAAAAATTGCTTTTCATAATTGCTGTAAGTGCTAATTAAATCAGCTTTAAGGTAATTAAATCACTAGATAATGTATTGCTACATTTTTTGTTTCACGTGCATTCTTACCCCTCTATTTTTCGATTCACATGCATATTCACCACCTCCATTTTTAACAATTAATTTTTGTAACTCAGCGCAGCTTCATATTTGGTTTATTACCTTGCTGAGTAGAGATTTGATGTCCCAATTAAGTAAATTAACTTTTAGAAGGTTATAGTGGGCACTCTGAATATTTGCCATTGTTTTTATGTATATCATGTACTTTTGATAACAATGGTGATTTGCAGAAAAAGATATGTTGGCTGACAGGTTCATTTAAAAAAACTCAGTGGCAAGTAACTGCCTCTTATTTTCAACCATTAGTCTCCCTTTCTGTCTCTGTGAAGCCATTCTGTCAGGTCCATTTCTTTTCATTTATCTCCAGTGAACGATGGTAAGGTTAGATTCCTCAGCATGGAGACCTCTATGTGCTTTCTATAGCTGACACCACATTCATCTTCAGCATTATTGCTGGGTTCACACACACTCTTTAGCTCTGTTTCTGTTTCTCTGTTTCATTCTCCACCTGCTCAGTTCTTAGTTAGCATCTTTGTAAAGCTGTGAATGTATGTTGATTTGGACATTTATTTGCTTATTAGGTGGAATGTGATACAGAACATTCAGATTTATTGGGTCAAAGCCACAGATAAGCTAAGCTATAAGATAAGTTACATAGTTTTGATACAACCATTTAGCAAATATATTTAAATTCATGTCAGTAAGTGTGGAGTCACAGTATGCAAGTGGTAGAGACTAAAGTGCCTCCTGGATGCATTTTTTTTTAAAAATAGACCACTATTAGAACCATTAAAATGTCTTTAGTAGGCCCTTGTCGAATGCTCTGCAGGCTAAAGCCCATCCAGCAACATTAATGGACGACACAACAGAAGGCCAGCGAAGCTGATCACCACAGATCAGTCTCTATTGTAAGGGATCAATCACAATGAATCAATAGAATCTAAAGACTGCTATTGTATGCAGTGTCCAGAATATGACCCTGGACCTGGCCACCCTGAGAAACTGAGGTTAAAGGTTGCACACACAGACAAGGAGAGACATGGCGACATAGATTTCTGTCTCCGTCTCTCTCTCTCTCAAGACCATCTACATCTTTAAATCATTTGAGATTTACAAACAGTAGATGTCTGTGTGAGACAAGGATTGAGAGATTATGTTTTATGCTACGCTGGAGGTACGGAGACACCGATCACAGTGACTTGTGTGACAAACTGACCACCGCTCAGTTCAGCGGGAACAGCCAGTTGCGTGTGTGGTCAACGAGCCATGAGCTGCTGCTAACAGAGCTGCTGCTAACAGACTCACTGTGACTGCTGTGGAAACACAGAGAGTCAACTGGGGTTTTGATATTTACCAG
Organism: Pagrus major; assembly: GCF_040436345.1. NCBI lineage: Eukaryota > Metazoa > Chordata > Actinopteri > Spariformes > Sparidae > Pagrus > Pagrus major. The sequence goes on along the minus strand of NC_133222.1, from coordinate 25,159,204 downwards.
AAGCACATCGGGCCCTTTGTAAATGTTTCTGTGTGGTACTTGTGTTGTAGCTGAGCCAGCGGCTCAGAGAGGGTCTCCGGTGTGAAAATGTCTGTGGGAGAGTGTCAATACGTAGCTGTTCCACAGCCCTGCTGTTTATCATGAAATTATAAAGGAAAGAATGCAGTCCAGAGATGCTTCTACAGCTGTCAAAAGTCCGAACCATTGTGCCAAAATTGAAAAATACCAAATAGAGGTTTAGCAATTACAGCATAAACTCCTGTAAATCATTGAGCATTGTTTGGGTGTTGGAGGAGGGCACCCACCTCTGATTAAAGGATGTAAACATTCTTTTTTAAAGACATAGAAAGATCACAAACAGTCAGCTCTATGTCAGTGTTGGCCTTGCAAAGGTTATGATGATTTAAATCAGTAGAGGCTTGTTGAGCTATTTTCAACCCATGAAATGCCTTTCTTTTTTTTTAAAGAAATGTCAACTTTAGACACTAGCATTGAATATAATTTAGTTTACAGCTCAAAAAGGCATTTATGTGTGCAGTAACTTTTTAAGCGCAATGTTAAAGTCAAATTTAAGGAGTGAACTGCTCACTGCATAGCTAAGATCTGTGGATTTTATATATTCATTTTTACCCAGTGGGCTCATATGTCACTGGAGCATATCCCAGCACGCATTGGTTAGAAATCATCCTAAAAAGGTTGCCAGTGTAGGGCAGTAATAACACACAAAGTGAGACAACACTTTTCTATTAATTCTTGAGGCACATTCAGATTTAAAGCAAAACAAATCTTTGCCTTGTGTTGTTCATGAAATCTGACTTTTACTTGCCTTATGTACCCACTATTTACAGAAAATGGTTGGTCATACTTTACATACATACTTTTGTAATTTATGTACAGTTTGCAGATAATATTTTAAAAGTATCAAACTGAACACAGGACTGCTGTCCTCCTGAATGCATCATCCACCTCTGCTGTTTAGAAAGCTGTTAACAAAATCTGCAGCTTAAAAGACTTTATTTTGAATTTGTGCGCTGAATAGCAACTATGGCACTAGTTTTTATTCACATGCATTGATGAAGCATTTTTAATTTTCTACCAGTTTGATTTGCACCACAGATTGACTTCTTTTCTCTATGGCCATGGTGGCTGAGAATGGTTGTAATATTTAGACCTGACCCCAATGCCAAAATGACAGACAAAACATGACTTCTCAGAAACAAATTTGAAAGAATAAAAAATTATGATGATGCAGTAACCTAATGAATCTTAAAATTATAACCGGTCAGAGTACCCATGCTGACCCCTGTCCACCACCGAAAGTGGCTATAATGGGCATATGAGCATCAGAACAGGACCATGGAGCAATGGAAGAAGGTGGCCTTGTCTGATGAGTCACGTTTTCTTTTACATCATGTGGAAGGCCGGGTGTGTGTGCGTTGCTTACCAGGGGAAGAGATGGGCAAACCAAGCAATGTTCTGCTGGGAAACCTTGGATCCTGCAATTCATGTGGATGTTGCATTGATGTGTACCACCTGCCTAAACATTGTGCAGATGAAGTACACCCCTTCATGGAAATGGTATTCCCTAATTGCAGTGACCTCTTTCAGGAGGATGACGCACCCTACCACACTGCAAAAATGGTCTAGGAATGGTTTGAGGAACACAATAGCGAGTTCAAGGTGTTGACTTGGCCTCCAAATTCCCTAGATCTCAATCCAATCAAGCATCTGTGGGATGTGCTGGACAAAAAAGTCCGATCCATAGAGGCCCCACCTTGCAACTTACAAGACTTGGATCTGCTGCTAATGTCTTGGTGCCAGATACCACAGCACACCTTCAGAGGTTTTGTGGAGTCCATACCTCGATGGGTCAGAGCTGCTTTGGGAACCAACACAATATTAGGCAGGTGGTTAGAATGTTACGGCTGATTGGTGTACATAGGCCTTTATGAATGTGTGTGCTGTTGCACATGACTGGAGACTTACCTATACTTATACTGTGAGTGCCAATGATATAGTGAAGTAAGTTTATTGGAGAATACCTCATCCTTCTAACCCCATGAAGCACATCCAAAATCCCCTTCATAAAATAAAAAAGTATTACATTTTGCAGCTCCACAGCGCACGATAGCTTGTTTCAGATCGACGTACTGCCAAAAAAGTGGACTTTCTCCACCACACTCTCGTATCTTCATTAAACAAAAGAAAAATAACCTTTTCAGCATAATCCTTTAAGTAATCCAAGGTGTATCTGCTCTGGTCTAGTTTGCGCAGAGGAGGAGAATCAATTATGCCGAGTGAGTTAATTGACGCAGCAAGCAGCATTCTGAATGGCTGGTGAGATAAAGCAGCCCAGTATGCACGCAACTCCTGGTCCAGTGACGCAACGCAACTCCTGGTCCAAACACTGGTCTTCTCCCGCCTGGACTACTGCAACTCGCTCTTGGCTGGACTCCCAGCCTCTGCGACAAAACCGTTGCAACGTATCCAGAACGCTGCAGCACGCCTCGTTTTCAATCTACCCAAATTCATGTGACCCCCCTCCTCCATGACCTCCACTGGCTTCCTGTTGCGGCCCACATCCGATTAAAGACCATGGTGCTGGCCTTCAAGGCCGTCAACGGAACTGCACCCATCTACCTCCAAACACTGGTCAGACCACACGCCCCAGCGCGAGCACTTCCCTCTACTACATCAGCCGGCCGGCTGGTACCGCCATCGCTAAGAGCAAACAAAGGCCGCTCAGCGAAGTCGCGACTCTTCTCTGCTCTGGCACCCCAGTGGTGGATTGAACTCCTGACCAATGTCAGGACAGCAGAGTCACTCGCCATCTTCCGCAAAAGACTCAAGACTCACTTGTTCAGACTTCACCTCGACCCCGCATAGCATGACTCCCTCCCCACCCCCCCACCCCCCCAAAAAAAATTTAAAAAATGCACTTGTATGTTCTTACCCTTAACACTTACATCATAGCACTTAGGTACTTAAGGTATCCTTGATAAATAGCAGCTACTTTGCTCAGATGAGTGCTTGAAATTAGTCTCTATTCTTTCTTTTCTACTTTATCGATGGTGATATGTTGTGGTTTCTTTCTTGTGACAAATGTACTTTTTGTAAGTCGCTTTGGACAAAAGCATCTGCTAAATGCCCTAAATGTAAATGTAAATGTAAATGCAGTATCACACGTATATCACATGAACTCACCTATTTCAGTGCTATCCTACTCCCATGTCACCTGAATCTTTACAAATGTTGCGAACCAAGCACATTAAGCACATTCACCTCACTTGAAATGGCATTAAACATTTTCAAATTAAAGATCTAAGGTCCTTTTTAAGCGTATTTATTTATTTATGCACTGAGTTTGTCTTTTATAATCAACTCCTCTAACTTATCTCCTGTATGGATAATATGAATTTGACATATCATTTTTTTTCTGACTCTTCCTTTACTACAGTCTCATGATTAAGGCCTAATAACATGGGTTACACATAGACTAGTGTGTCTGCATCTTTTTGTGACAGGTTGTTTCTGATTTTTGTGTTCCATAGGTGGAAGAAGGCAGCCCTTGAAATGTGTTTTATGTGGGAGTTAAGAATAACTCCCAGATTTGTTTCTGTGGTGCTGGAGGCCATCCGGAGTAGCTTTATCATTAGATAATGTGTCTCTGAGATGTTTAGGGCTCAGCACAATAACTTTTGAAGTTCAGCTAACTGATTGTCATCTGGCTAAATGGATAGGAATAAATGTGTATCATCAGCATATCAATCAAAATTAATGAAGTGTTTTCTGATTATTTTTCCTAATGGAAGAATATACTGTATAAAATTAATAGCATTGGTCTGAGCACAGAACCTTGTGGAAATATGTGACTAATTTTGGTATGCAATGAGGATTAATTGTTAACTTATACATACTGAGATCGCCCTGATAAATAGGCCTTAAACCAGCTCAGTGCAGTTCCTTTAATGGCAATTAAATCTTCCAGTCTCGGAAATAGGATGTGATGGTCAATGGTGAAAAAAAAAACAGCTCTAAGATCTAACAAGACTAGCACAGAGATAAGACCTTCGTCAGATGCAATTAAGAGATCATTTGCAACTTTAATCAATGCTCTTTTGGTACTATGATGCACTTTAAAACCTGATTGGAAATTCTCATATAAATTATTTTTATGTAGAAAGTCACATAGTTGATTGGCAACTGTTTTCTCAAGGATCATAGAGAAAAAGGGAAGGTTAGATGCTGGTCTATAGTTATAGTGAACCTCTGGATCAAGTGTCAACTTTTTAAGAAGCTGTCTAACACACACATTGATGGTTCAAATCAGGGGTATTCAATCAAAATTCAAAGAGGTCCAGTTAGAGAAAATCTCCTCAAGTGAAGGTCCAGAACCTCATAATGTCTGACTTGCATCGCATGCTTCAGTGCCATATTCAGTAGGCTAAATTGAAGCAGCCTAGTAGTTGTGTCAACATCTGTATGTGGTCAACAACTGACTGTCAAATTAAATGAAGTACAATTCTATTTTTTTCCCCTAGATTTTATATACATTTCTTATACATTTAAAATAAGGGTTGCATTTGAAAATAAAATATGCTACATAACAGACAGCTTTTGAAAAACGTGCCTCTAGTTTGCATGTGTTGAGAGTCAATTACTTTCCACTTTAAAATAAGAGCAGAAGATTTGCTAGTTTAATTAACAATATGTAGGCTACAATAACATCAATGACAATAACATAACACAAGAGAAACATATTTGCCATACAGTTAAATTCCTGACTATTTCGCATCATATTCATGTCATATTCATTGACATTTGCCATATTTTCAGCAGTATGGCACCACTTAATCATACTGAGCGAAAACAACATATATTTACCGAAAGACACCTGTATGAATCCTGTGAAAAAGCGCAAACCTTGATTTTCTGTATCATTTTTCAATAATTTGTGCAACAGAAATAAAATTCACTTCCATTCAGTGTTATGGTGATCACAAATCTTAATAGTGGATATTCAAAAATCTCAGCACTACACACCAAAATCATCTCCATGGCTAGATTACAAGAAAAGTAAAAAGCGTGTGCGGTTTTATTTTGAAACTTGTGGCCGGACGGGGTTTCATCCTATGCTCTGTGACTTGACGCGGACCGGTCATAAAGGCGGCGCAGCAGCAGGGTGTCGATTGTTAACTTGCCTCACTCTGTTGGTTGCGAGACCAGCGGTGGTCTGGTTTGTCCTGTTTTTCTGCCTTGTGTAACAAAAGAAAGTAACTCATAACCCGGCGGAAAAGGAATAAACTGACCCATTGACACAACGGAGGCAAACAAGGGATAATTTCATTTACTACATTTTTCGTAACTATATTCTCCCAGAAGTAAAAAGAAAACTGGAAGACGCTTTTGTCCAAAATGTGGAGCGGTTAGTAATCTGTAGTTGTTCATCGATAGCTGAGCAAACGCTTGTTTTAAGGTTCATCACTGCAGGGACACGGAGGACACAGCTGAAACAGACACAAAGCGGACGGGCTCAGTTGGGTCAATGGAACCTCAGTTGATGTGCTGTGAGGGAGACAGGCCTGCCATCCGGAGGGCCTACCGGGACTCCAACCTGTTGACTGACCGGGTCCTGCACGCCCTGCTGCGTGCAGAGGACAAGTATCTACCCGCTTCCAACTACTTCAAATGCGTCCAGAGGGAAATCGCTCCCTACATGAGGAGGATAGTGGCTACCTGGATGTTGGAGGTGAGTTAATACCACGACATTATATGTTGTACGAAGAGAACCAGGCGTATAGAGCTGGCATTTAAACGCTGTGCTCATGTGTAAAGTTATGTGCTTGGTCCAGTGAGGTGTTGTCTTTTTGTGAGGAATTCTGGTGAATTCAGCACACGATACAATAAATGTGACTTGGCTATCAAATCTCAACTCCAGGAGTAGATTGAGCATGCTCACTAGCGCCACTGTTGATTTTGTGGAAGGGCCCGAGCGTCCATGCATTTTTTTAGAGGGTGAAATAAATCGATGCCGAGTTGAAGTTGTAGTCCGTAAAACTCCGCAGTGCTGAGATAAATGACATGTTATGCAAAATTGCCGATAAACGAGCAGCACTTTGGGTTTTTTTCAATGAAGTTTGGAATTATGTAGTCAATGCAGTAACGTACTAGAGTTGCTATCAAGCGCAATCACATTGTTTCACTATTGGCATGATCATGTATGTTTGTGTTGCAGTTTAAAGCTAATCTGACGCCACCAAGTGCAAAACGGTAACCTGATGCAGTCCATGGAGTTACAGTCAGCTACTCGTGACTGCTTCATCCACCACGCGTCTTTTTCTTAAAATGAACTATTTTAACCTAAGTGTTAGGGATAAAAGTTTAAACCCACAGGTAATATAGATAAAGTAGATATAGTAGATAAAGTTAAATAACGTAATAATACTTTAAAAATATGTTTAAAACTGTAGCGAGCTCCCAGTGTGTGCAGACCACGCGCTGCCTTTGTGTTGGGGGCTCTTCACCTCGGCTGTTATGTGAACCCTCCATGTCCCCTCCACACACCGACCATCACCAGTTCTTCAACTTCTTAGAATGCATTAACGCAGACACCTACTGTATTAGAGCGTACCAGTATATTTATTTTGTTTCTGTGTGCTTGTCTTTTTACATGATGTAATCACAAAACCACAAATCTCTGGGGGCGACTACTATTTATGTTGCTTTCTATTACTGAAAAAGAACTGTATCTCATGTCCCCTTCAGGTTAGTCTGTATCTACTAAAAATGCATCTGGGAAAAAAAATCAGTTTACAGCTGGATCTATGTGGAACTATGTTGAGTTTGTCACCTCACCTGTTCTTAGAGGTTTTCAGTTTATATGAAACTCAGAAAAGTAAAATATTCTCACATGAATGAAGCTGCAACCACTGATGTTTGGTTTTAGTTTTTAACTGACTCTAATAATAATTTTCTGTCAATCAGTGAAATTGTCCTGGTTATTTAGTGACATTTTTCAATTAATTTCTTAAATGTGTCATTGCCATGAAGTAGATGAGCAAATTCTGCCATATTTTGACCAGTTGACATCACTGCAGCTTCTGCTGACACCATTTCTCAGTACTTGAGTCATGATTAAAGCTGTAGCAAACCATAGGCCTACCTAATGCATTTTGAAATTTCACAAATTTTCTGTGTCAATTCTCAACACCTGAACTCTGGGTCTGCTGAAACCACGTGCAGTGCTCGATTTTCTCCAAATTTAAAATGTGCTCATGAGCATCATTTTTACAGAGTAAGGTTACATGAGGCCAGGGATTGTACAGACACCAAAACAGAGTTGGGAGCCCTCTGTAACTTAAAACTGTATGTATCTGATAGTGGTAACAGTGAATTTCATAATAGCATTGATGAAGAAACAGTATTTAATGGCACTATTGTTGTCTGGTTTGTGTGTGCAGGTGTGTGAGGAGCAAAAGTGTGAGGAGGAGGTTTTCCCTCTGGCAATGAACTACATGGACCGCTTTCTGTCAGTGGAACCCACAAAGAAGAACCATCTGCAGTTACTAGGAGCTGCCTGCATGTTCCTGGCATCCAAACTGAAGGAGACAATCCCACTCACTGCTGAGAAACTCTGTATCTACACAGACAACTCTGTCAGACCAACTCAGCTGCTGGTATGTCATTCAGTAGTGACCACTGCATTAAAACACTTGGTGGGGGCACTATAATCAAGATCATAGGTATGAAACATCTTAGCCGAAGTATGGCATCCAGCCTGTCTGTCGGTCCATCTGTCTGAACACAGTTGTTCAGATCAAGGTATCTCAGCAGCTTCTGGACAGATTGCCATAGACTTTATGGTCCCTTGGAGATGAAGCCTATTAGATTTGGTAACCTCCTGACCTTTTTTTTGAAGAAAAAATTGAAAAAATTGTGGCATTTTTCATCCAGATCGCTGTTGTCATTCAAGGTCCACAGAGGATTCTTAATGGTTTTAATGACCTTTCCTCCAGTACCACCTAAAAGACAAACATTCCCATAAGTAGACAAAAAACACCCATCACCATCTTTGCTAATCCCTGCATCTGTCTCTTTGGATCACCCTTGAACCTGTCCTTCTGTCCCTCTCTCTGTTCTCATCCACTCACAGCAAATGGAGCTGCTGGTTTTGAACAAGCTGAAGTGGGACCTGGCTTCAGTAACCCCTCTAGACTTCATTGACCACTTCCTGTCTCAGCTGCCCGTCAGGAGAGAGAACAGACCCATACTCAGGAAGCATGCTCAGACCTTTGTGGCGCTGTGTGCGACAGGTATGCATGGTCCTACATTATATACATGACTGTATTTTCATTAGTAAGTATATAAATTCCTTCCTGTTTTAGATTTGCACACGTATGCCCATTGTATGGTGATACCTGTTTTCAGGTGTGTTGGTAAGGACGGTGATTTCTGAAATGGTGCTAAAATGCTTGTCTGAACAGAGACCATTTTTGTTTAAAAACTCATTTTTAAAAATACCTGCGTACATGTAGACTAGGCCTTAGCCACACTGTCTGTAATTGAAAGAACTATATAAAAAAAAATAGACAGATATACCTGTTTACTTTCACTTCCTGGCCTGAAAACACAAACTGCAAAAACCAGCCTAACCTCCATCTAGTTGTTCATTTTATTTTTGCAAAACAATAAATCCTACATCCGTATTATTGTTTCACGGCTCAGTGTAGGTAATTTGCCCATTTGCTCAAACCCTAATTATGTTCACTGAATAATTGGGTCATTGCAATTTTACATTAATTTAATCTAATGGATTAATTTGAAACCGTGAAGACTATTGAACATAACTACAACTGAATGTCAGTTAATTTAGCATTTTCGCAACACATCTATAACTAACCTGAAAAAATGCACCCTTGGAATACTGTGAATTGGCAGCTCCCTTCTCCTTTTGTTTTTACTCTCTTCCATCTTGTGCGCCACACTGTCAAATTTGAGCCAGATACCCACTAACTCTTGGCACATTAATTAAAGGTCCCACTCAGTTTCTTAATGTGTGTTTCTTGTGAATGTGGACACAGAGCCTTTGAGAGCTCAGCTCTGTCAGAAAGGCTAGATATTGTTAGCCCACAGTATCAGCCCCAAATAAAACTGGGCTGACGAGCTTTTTAGCTATGGTGTTGGAACTAATTCTAATCCAAAGAGACTAATTTCACCCTGGCAGAAACGTTGAACCAGGCTCAACTTTCTCTGCATTGCAATTTCATCTGGCATGGCACTGTGTTGGCCAATCAAGTCCACATTCCTGCTAGATGACTACTTCTCACTCCACACTTATTGCATAGGGTCATCAAAACGTTAACATTAAAACTGAAATTGGCTAACGACTCGTTAGGCATAACCAGCGCAGACATGGCTGTGGTTATTAAGTATTCTAGGGCTGCACCTAACGATTAGTTTTCTATTAATTAATATAATGATTCTTTTTTTGGATTTGCTTAATCAGTTGACTAAGTTATCAATTATTGTAAAGATTATTGTTTAATTCTAGATTTAAAAAAAAATCAAAATAAATATCAAAAACATTTCTCATTTATATATTGTTATTCTATTTTATTTTAAATTATCATGTTATCATAAACATTTAATTTCTACGTCACTGCTGTGTTATGATATTAAGGATAACCATAAACCCTCTGTCAGGTGCCTGATCAGAAAAAAACTGACGCTCAAATTCAAAAGGATTGCTGTGATCATCAATTAATTAAATCACTAAATGTCATAGTGACCTTTTCTGAACCGGAAAAGTGTTTTTGCTGAAGTACTTGGCTTAAAACTTAAAATGGTTACATGGATTTAAACACTAGAGTAACATGCATTTAAATTTACATTCTGACGAATGTAGGCTACTTGTGCATCAATGTGGGCAGGGAAATAAGTGAAACGATTTACAGACTAACAGTTGGCTGTAGCATTAGTTAAGACTTTTGATCGGTTATACATGGCCTGTTAAAGTGAACAGAAAGTATAAAACAGTTGAATAACAACGTTAGATGATGCAAGGTGTAACATATGTTACCAACATCAGCGGTGGGGTTAGTGGTGCCGCCTTGGGTTATACAGTGTGGTGACAAAAATGTAGGTAATGTTAAATGACATCCTCTTATGAGGAAACTAGGGTTGTCACGATTCTCCAAATCTTTGCTTTGATTTTCGATCTTTTTTTTCTTTTTTCTTTTAGCACAGATGGCTATGCCATTTTTAGACTAGTCTAGGATCATTGGTTTTATGCCAAGATAACTCATTTAATTTTTTTATTCTTATTTCAAAAAGATAGTCTACATGGTGTCATGAGTGATATAATCTCCATTAGTAGTTTGCAATTAAAGCCTTATTGTCAAATTTAAAATAATTTATTAACAATATAAATGTAACAATAACTTGTTTCACCGGTCAATTTGAAACTAACTGTAAACAAAAGAAGTCAGAGGGTACCTGCCATCTAGTGACTCTTAGTAACTGTAGTGTGCACTAAATGTTTGTTGTGTTCCCTCAGGTAGTATTTATCCATGCTAAATAACACTTCCTGCTACTGACCCGTTCTACTCTGGTTATGATCTCCGGTCACGTTTCTGCCACAGTAGGTTAAACATGCTGGTCCAACAGTGATCGTCGGCATCCACAGATGTGTTTTAAACTGGTGCACAAAGACAAACTGAGTGAATACACACAACACATTACTTTACATTCCACTGTGGCTTCAGTCTTAGTCTGATCACCAGCTTATGTGATTGGCCCCCGCAACGTGTCGTGGGCTGCGTTTCTCCAAAAGTTGACCCTGTCTCAACTTTTTCGGCACAGACCGCCGCAGCCAGAACGGACTACCCTCATTAAAATGAATGGGAAAACCTATGTTTTCACCACAACTCCGGATCCAATGTTTCGCTCTCAGCTGTTTCGGGAGTCATGTTAAGTTACTGCTGTTGAGAACCCAATGTTTCCTAATTTTGCCACTTCAAGATAAAAGCTTTTAAATAACTACTTCGACACACTTTATGGCTCACTACGGTAAAAATAGCATGCACTCTTCTGTGACTGCAGCAGCGTGCTTGTCACATACCCGGGGAGACTCACTCCCTAACATTCTCAACTCCAACCGCTGCAGTGCAGAGCAGTGGTTCTCCGTTTATTCAAAATGTATCAATATTGAACCACTACAATTCTACACTGCACTTCCATAGTTCCTTGGCAATAAACCTGCCAAGTATGAAGTAGATTGGATAAACGATTCTGGAAATATGCGGACCACAGACAGAAAGACGAATAGACAGATATTCCTTGTTTCCTTGTAAGATGAACACCTTATTTCTACTGTTTATCTGTACTGTTTGTTGCACTGAAAAATATAATAGCTGTGGTAACTCTTCACAGTGGTAAACTTTAAACACATAATCTGTTGCTCAAACTGAACTTCTTGGGTTGTAGTTCATGTCTCAACGCTATCTTAAACAGCCCCCTGCAGTATTTTTACGTGGGACTGTTAAACATCTTCGACAATGAAAGTTTGAATTCTAAATGTTTGTTTTTATTTGGGTTCTTTTATGGTCATCAGCCATTGGAAAGTCGTCATATCAACATTAAATTCCATCATGATCTTCCACAGATGTTAAATTCATAGCTAGCCCTCCGTCCATGGTAGCAGCAGGCAGCATGGTGGCCGCAGTGGAGGGCTTACAGATGAGAATGGTGGGCAATGCCATGATGTCTCAGAAACTGACAGAGCAGCTGGCGCAGACCATCAAGAGTGACCCGGTGAGTACATGTTACATTCACACTCACACAAGAACTGAGACTGTCTTTGATTTTCAAACTTACCTAATCTCTTACTCTTCAGGACTGTCTCAGGGCGTGTCAGGAACAAATCGAGTCGCTGCTGGAAACCAGTCTCAGACAGGCACAACAACAGCAACACTCAGTTACCATGGAAGTTAAGAACATCAGTGAGGGGCAGGACCTCTCAACGACACCCACAGATGTCCGGGATGTAAACATCTGATTGAGGACTGCCAATCATGATGCTGGATGATAAAAGAGAAAATTGAACTGATGAAGTCATTTTTGACACATGCATACAAAAACATACATAGCTTTGTTTTACATGATGAAATGTGTGTTTTAGAGTGCTCACAAGTGACTGAACTCAACCGTGCATCACAACTGTGAATATGATTCCAGTTTGAACTGTTGCGGGGACCAAAAGGAGATGCTGACTGGACACAATCATGTCCAGGACATTGTCAACTTTAAGACTGGAATTCAGCTGTCACTGAAGGAATGGTTGATAGACTAATGTGTGTTAGTGTGGCTTTTTACCTGTGGGCAACAATGGTATGCACCTACCAAGGTGTTATTTGAAGACCTAGTAGGCCAGTATGCACCATTGCCTCCTCACAAATGATGTCTGGCCTCAGAGACTGACAGTTATTGGTACATAAATACATCCCTGGGCCTGTATTCATCAAACATTTAAGAATTACACTAAGAATACTCCAAAGAGCCAGCTTGGGAGTAAAAACGTTCTTTGCTAAAATTGAGCTTTAAGACAGATTTGTTAAGTCACTCCTATTGAAAATGAAGTGTTAAGGCAAGCAGCTCAAGTGATCGAAAGTAGAAGCTGGAAGTAGTCACTTAAAACAAGTCTTCTCTGAATTATACTTTTTGCTTCTCATTACATATTATACATATTACCTACTGCATTAAACATTGTAAAATATGTATTAGAAGGTATGTGCTCATCTGTCTGCACTGCAGACATCAATGACCCTTACAGGCTACTCTTAAAGGACCTTTTTGAGACCTTTTTAATTTAAGAGCATTTGAAATATGAAAAATGGCTCGTATTCAAATTTAAGAATAAAAGTGAAGGATTGTACCACTTAACCACTAATTCACTTTTAGTGGTTTGATAAATACAGGCCCTGGCTCATGTAATACGTTTTTTACTTGTCATTTAACAGACAATAAAATGGTATGAACCAGGAGTAAAGTTGTGTGATATAGTTTACATTATGAGCTGCAATGTTTTGCTTCAAGACATTATGGACAACTGGCAGAAAATGAACAATGGTATCCATGTAACATCACCTGTAACTCTCTGAGGTTGAATTTGGATCCAAAAAGCACACATGGTTGTGTGGTATTGACTAATAAAATATACCTTTTAGTATATGGAAACCATTATAAGTTCTAATCACTTAGCACAAAGTGAAGGGTGTTATAAATGCCATACTAAAACCATTGTTCTAATGTGATGCAATGTAGTGCACAGTTTCTACCACCAGAGGGAAGTCATTGGGATGCAGTGGCTGCCAAAGATTATCAATTTTGGATCTGTCAGTTGAGATAACACATAATAGACATTGAACCGCATCTCTGTCTGATCAAAAGCAACAGTCTTTGACATGAATTTCATCAGCCTTGTTGCAACATGTCACATTTTCTGTGTGCATTAGAAACAAAAAAGTCAGAGTAACTGTTGAAAGTGTTAGGCTGAATCCAAATTTTTAAGTTTTTCAATCAGACAGGACAGAAAGAACTTGAAACCTTTTTTCAACATCACACACAGCAAGTCTTTCTGTTCCTCAAAAAAGTGATGAAGCGGTACTAATTTTGTGAAGTAAGATAAAGTGTACAGCTTTATTTTGCTTCTGATATTTATTATTTATCATTTTATTTTTACAGGAACTTTACAGCTAAAATTTACTGTATTCTAAGTAAGAGGAAGGTACGTCAAGGAGTGCTTTTCTGGATTGTGCTGCTCATAGCTAAGTTGTTGTAGGCTACCTACACAGTGGTATGAATACCTTTTTTATATAGGCAACTGCCCTCTATATAAGCTTGAATCAGGTGCCCTCTGTTGGGGCTGTTTTTGTCTTAGGAGAGAGCATAAATATGAATTAAAGGAAAACTGATGAGACTCCTAAAGCCTATTGGTAACGTTTAATTTTCTGGCATTATTTCTGGATCACATAAGCACTAACCCTCATCCTACAGGTATGGTCACAAAGAGAGCTGAACTGATCCCAAACAACGCTTTTTTAACAACGCTACTAACTAAAAATACAGTTTTGAAACAGAGCCTTTCTCAACAGAATGTTGTGTAGCTTGTTTCATATGTATGGACAACAGTTTTTTTAAAAATGACTGACTATTCAACATTTTGGCTTTTACTGGCCGAGAAGGAACATTTCCCAAAGTCCTAGACTGAGAGCTTTAATGTCATGGCTCAACAAGAGAGGCAAGTCCTCCATGAGCCTGTCAATGGGTCCAGCTGGGTCTTTGTAACAACAGCTAGACAAAGACGAGCGAATGCTGGTAACATTTTTAGAAGAGATAACAACTAAAAAATAAAAGTACTCTATGGACATGGAGGAAACTGCGTTACAATGAAGTAAGAATCTGCAATCCCACGCCTGGAGGCTCTGTGCTCACAAATGGTTTAACTTAGTGAAAATATCACAATGTTTCTACTTCTTATAGCAGCTGCTGTAGTAAATTTGTCTTAGAAAATGAAAAGCTTCATTTTTCAGAAAGACTGATGAAAGAAATGCTGAATGAAAGATTAAATTGCTGAATGAAAGATTTAATTTAGTTAAAGTGGTAGCGTTGTTGCTCGCAAACATTTTGTTCAGATGAAGGATTTTTTGGGGTAAATGAACTGAATAACTGCCTGAAATGATTTTTTCTTTTGTTGAACAAGTGAACGTGCAGGGATACACACACTCATTGATTCAAGTCATTCTTTCACAGGAGGAACACGGAGCATAGTATCAATATGTTGTTAAACCTGCAATAGGGGGCTGAGTCTGAGACTGTCTCAGATCCTTTCACTGCGAGGAAACGTTGCATGCCATACACAAACTATGCCAATATGTGATGTTGCCAGTCAGGATGCTTTCTATTGCTCCTCTGTAAAAGCACAGGTTACCTTAGGGAGGGCTTTTCTGTGCTTTTAAAAAAACATATAACCAGGTTGGTAATGTACGATGACCATGATAGGTTCTCTGTGATGTCTCAAGTGCCTAAAACTGTTCACCTGCTCCGCTGATGTTGACAGGGTTGTGTTTTTTTTCCCTCTTCTTTTTTAAATCAACAACTAGCTCTAAATTACTATTTACTAATACCAATGTTGATACTATCACCAACAAAACTAATATTACTACTAATACTACCAATGGTAATATATACCAGTAATTGCAATACTAAATAATAAACTTGTATAAAACTTTTAAACACTGACCCTGAATACGGACCTTGTGGTGTGCAGACTGGACCCAATCATTTCGAAGAACATGACAGCCTGTTGTCTGAGCCTATTTCTAGAAGAGGCAGAGGCAAACATCTGTAACATGGTTAACAGATACGGTCCTATGGAAACAGGCCTTCCAGATATGGCCATGTTTAATATCATAAAAATAGAAATTACCAGAAAGTTGGGCTGATAATTTGTCTTTGTTCAGACTCTGATAGCAGGGCATTATTTTAGTTAATGAGGCCTGTTACAACCCGACTCAACAGGTCGAAACAAAAAGGGAGACCACACAAAGGCAAACATTTTGAATAATATTTTATTAAATCCAATTGAAACAAATTAGACCACACCTAAAGGAACACAACTAAACTAAAACCCTGCTGGTCGGGAGCACAAGAGACAGAGAGAGCAAAAGGGAGATCTCCAGTCCTCTTATAGCAGGAAGTTGCCTCAGGTGTTGATCATTCTCCTGACAACCCCTGCCCTCAATACAGGAACAGGTAAAAACACAAGTAATCACGAACAGAGTGGGAGGGGTCGGGTGCTCTGCAAAAGTCTTGCAAAGATTATACACAATTTTAAAACTCTGAATCATCTAATGAGTATGAAAATGCAAAAACTCCTGTATACTTGAAGACTTGACAGTTACGAAGTAATCAATTACTTTTGGCCTATTCAAAAAAATGAGATACATTATCTTTGCAGTCCCTCCAAGTACTCTTTCATCAAACCCACATTAAGCTGATAAAATGTTTCAACCTTTAACACACAAGACTATTTTCAGACAAAAGGGGCAGTAAAATCAATGATTTTTAGAAGGTTTGTTTTCACTTGGGAGACTTGGAGGTTAATGTCTCAGCTATAACATCTCTGGATACCAGAAAAAGTTATGTCAGGAAATTCGATGTTCCAGTTGTGATAAAATGTATATCTGATCCATTTATTTCTGATGAGAAAGTCAGTCAAAGTTCAGATCCATGAACAGTGACCTGACCAATCACATAGCATGGTTATTCAATCACACCTGAGGTTCATTGTATATTTCATTTAAAGCTGCAATAACAGAGTTTGTAAGGGCCCTATGGGTATTCTTGCTTTAATTTACACAATCTACACATTCAGCAGACACATACTAATATTAGCAATAAATTCAGATTGGTGTTTGTGTCAACCTGATGCGTGTCAGTTCTCCACCAACTCCTGCTGAGCTGCTAGTGGGCAGTAGGTTTATCAGATTTTTCACTTAAGACAGCCTGGAAACAAGGTGGTTGACCATGGTGAGATGGTCACCATGGTCAACAGTGAAGTTGTGGGATGTAAAACCAAAACCAAAAGTTTATATACACTAAAATGCTCCATAGAGCTGAGGGGTCCATTTAAATGCAACACCTGTGTTGATCTAAAAAATTAAATTGCAGCTACCAAGCATTTGGATTGACAAGATGATTACTCTTTCCTCAGCTGGCTGAGTGTGAGATGCTTCTGCACTCTGTTTGGCTGTCCTTAGTTAAAACAGTGTCCCTGAAGACAGGAAGAGGAAGAATTCTTTAGTTTCTGGCAGTAAGGTAACTTCATACCTCATACATCTACAACTCACACTTTCCACATATTCTTAGTGTTGACATCATCACAGCTCTTTCACTTTCTACTATTCATTTTCCACTCTTAGATCAGACATATCAGACATATTTTGCACTGCACAGTTTTGAAATACTGCATTAGTAAACAAGAACAAATCATTTAATGAAAAAAGGGTGATTATGTGGTTTGTTAGCTTACTGACAGACAGATATACTTCAGTTCTGGAAGCATACAATGTCATTATGTAACTCCAACAGTGACTCTATAGGGCTGGTGCAGACTGGTTGAAACGAAGATAATAAAAAGTAAGGTAAAGGTTGTCCAAATATGTAGTGCAACAGGTGACACACAGGGAAGTGAGAGGCTTACTCCTGCCTTCTTGTGCAGTACACACCTACTATATAGTAAGTGCATGACACACACAGGACTAGCATTACAGCAACACTGTGCTTTCACACACATTCAGTCACTGTCACGAGAGAACAATCAGACGGCTCCTGAGTTTTGACAGTCGATAGGCTGACATGTCGGAGATACTGGCAGGCAACATTTTAGTGACTGGGACCAACAGAGGAATTGGTCTGGAGCTGGTCAAACAGCTGGCTCAGAAGACAGTAGAGGGGGCTCACATCTATGCCTGCTGCAGAGAAGCAGAGGGAACCAGGGCTGAGGTAAAACAGTCACACATGAGTACTTGACAAAATTCTCTGATCCATTGCTAACAAACACATTGCTGCTATTCACAGAAAGGTGTGGGAGCTGATTTATGTCTACGAGATGTGGACCCTGGACTCACTTACACGAGGAAAACTTTTAAATACGACTTCTGTGTAGTCAAAGTGATTGTTGATCAATAGGAATGACTAAAGAATAAGTCGTCCAGGTGTGGAGAGATGTACAAAGTACTATTTGTTCCAATAGTTGTTGGAGGCTATATGATGCTTACTCTGTTTAAAATACTAAAATAGGTGAAGTTCTATGACTGCACCTTCCATAATATTAAAATTATTCAAAATATTCTATGCATTACTGTATATATTTTCCCCAAAACTAAATATTATTGCAGTGTGGGATATGGTCAGTGGTTCACAAAGAGTCTCATTGTTGAACTGCATGTCAGTTGAGGGAGGTGATATCGGTTAGGCTAGAAAAACACTTTGGTTAAACACGGTTTGGTAAATTTTTAAGAAATTATAGGTTCTAACTTACGTCACTCTTTGTTTATTAAATTCTTATCAGACAGCTTATCAACAAAACAACATCATCTGTCAGTCCTTTCCGAAACTATTGGACAAACACGTTTGGTTAGATTTAGGCACAAAAAACAGATTGGTTGGGTTTAGGGATTCAAATTTAGTAAGGAAAAAAAAGGTATTTTAAGATTACAGAAACAATGTTTTGGGGCACTTACTGAAACAACAATGCTATAGTTTATCTTCGAGGACAGTCTCATAAGGAAAATAAATAAACTACACAGTCAACATTTTATTGATATGTCCAGTATGGATATTTTGTGGCTTTGCATTTCATTTATAACATTTCCCTGAAAATGTATTTGCTATTGCATATTAGTTGTACATAAGCATAATCTTTGGGAGATTGGGAGCCTAAAGTTCATACACTTATGATTCAACAATATATAGTGATGAACTATAGGTTCTTTGAACCTAGATGGAATTGGTAACAAATGTTAGCCCTCATTTAACAAACTAAAGCACAGTGTTTGTGTCAATACATCTGTTAAAAGGTAAATAAATCTAAATCTAACCTGTCTAATAAGACTAACAACTAGAGAGGTCCTTTAGGGATTGGATGAATCTTCCAAATTTAATCAGCAAATGTGAGTCAACAAGTCGTCATGCCAGCATGATTTGATATTGCTGTGTTGGTGTTGTTCATCATAATTAATGTTGCTCCAGGACCATCATAGCATCCCACCAATCGTGTTTTTGTAATGTCATAGGTTTGCAACATTGCACATTGGAAAAGTTATCCTTTATAATACATTTAACATTGTTAAAGGGTCTATTTTAACCCAAACCATGTTTTCCTAAACCTAACTAAGATCTCCTGGGTGAGAGTCTCATACTCATCCAATTGGCTGGTGCAAAAAGTGGACTTTGTAATTAGAAATGATGGTCCGGGAACACCATTTATTATGATGTTCTAGGAATATCCCCAACATGGGGGTATTAAATAGACTCCCATTTCCATGTAAATCATTTTAATGCGAGAGTCCAATATCTTATCCAGATCATTGAAACATACCAGTTTCTTCTGTGTCCAGTACAGCGATAAGTCCAGGACATGGACATGTCAGGCTAACAAAACGAGTGAAAGCTTAGGAAAACCGCAAGTCTTGGTCTGTCAAAATTTGAATTTGTAAATGGTATCCACACCAACTGTTGATCAGTAGAACAATGCGGGTCCATTGGTAGAAATGTGGTACAGCGCAAGATACAGCTAAGCATCAAATGAGCAGTGTATTTTGAAACTTTCACTGTCTGTCTGTCCATTCTTGCCTCACCATCTTTCTTCCTGTCATTCTCTATGTCTCCCTCTTCTCTCTGTTCCCTCCAGGCCCTGAGAGCACTTTCCACTCAATGTCCTGGAAAGATCACTATAATTAAACTAGGTAAACACAACACACACAATATATCTGTGTAGATAATTAAATATTAAGGCACAAGGTAATGCATTCATCATTATACAACACAGGGTTGCATAACGAAATGAAAGCTTGTAAACTCCTCCAACATGTTGTGCATCTTTCCAATCTGTGTCTGAGGGGATGATAATGCAGTCGGCATCTTCACATCAAAAGTTGAACATTTGGGAAACACTGTCCATCAACTATAACTGTGTGTGAGCACCAATCACTACTCAAAAGAAAAAAAAAATGTAAACAAATGCGAGTCTCACAGCCTGAGGAAAGAACATGCTCTGTAATCTGGTAGTATGGTAGTGCATACTTCTCTATTGCTCGTCTGATGGCAGCAGGGTAAACCAGAAATTCCTCATACCAGAGGTCTGCTGTTCTTGAGCCACATTCTGACAAGAGCACACACACAGCATTTCACCTGACACTCCCAGTGTCTATCTAATCTAATCTGTTTCTCTCTGCTGTTGTTTTTTTCCACATAGAGCCAGGCTGGATACAAGTTAACTTTTAACTGACCTTATTCTGGCCTGGCAGTTGACTGCTGGAACAAGCTCTGACGTTATATGATAAACAGAGAAACAGACTTAACATAGGCCTACTTACGGTTACAGGGAAAGTCACCTCAAAATAGTAGTAGGTGTTTACCATTCCTGAAAATGTATGTAAAATGATCCTGAAATTCCTATCCCAGTGTAGCCCAAAGTAAATTCAAAGCTGTTGTTGAACCATTTGGCGTACAGGCATGGCTTGGGGTTCTTGTTTTACCCAAATAGTCAGAAGTTCTGTAACTGCTTCCAGAAATTTGAACACACAAAAATATTTATAATTTTTTTCTCACCTGAATTTTATCAATGTAAAAATAAACCTGCAGATGACCTATACTGTAAATATCCCTCTTAGCTGAAAAACAAAACAGTGACCTTCTAATTAATGGACGACCTGCTCTACCTCCTGTGCCACAGACGCCCCACTGCTACTACTTGCAGCCACACCACTGCAAGACCTACATGCTTCATCGGTTTACTTTTTTAAACCGTATTCGCTTGTTTGTTCGTCTTGAAATGGTTTGCATGAATTGGATCAGTGGTTGCAGTGTCATGCAAATGTGCTGAACGGCCTGCGGACAGGTCGTCAGGAAAATGAAGAGGTTAACAAAGGTTTGCTAGTTAAACGGCAGGTAATTTGGGCGCAAAGAGGCGCACGGCGCACAGAAGTGGTATTTAGACTCTGAATTATTCATGGGTGTGTTTTGGGCGGAATTTAAATCAAACCAATCCGAGTGACATCTCCCATTTCCTTTAAGAGCCAGGTCTGAGTCCCTCTGTGTGTGGATCTCAGTCCGTGGATCAGGCGGGACGGGTCATAAGAAGTATAATCTTGATCAATAACTGGTGGGATGAGAGGGTGAAATACGTCCTTAATGAGGAAAATATTAATGACATTGCCTGCGTCAATCCTCTAGCAGCAGAAACGATATGGCTATCTCTCTATTAGCTGATAAACCTCATTGATTATTTAAAACCTCTGACTCATTCCCTTTAGAGAGTTTATAACTACAGCTTTTAGTTTTGCTGATTAAATGTAAAACGATATTTGTTACAGTACATTACTGTGTTCATGGAAATGTTTAAAATAACTGAAAGAAGCCTCTCAAATCATAAAGTCAGAGTGTATGAACGGTGTGAACCTGCCTGTGTAGGCACATCTAATGCGTCCTTTAAATAGCAGGAAACAGACTGCACTTTTGACTTTCGACCAGCTTTTTGTTGGTCTATGGCGCTGTCACTTTCCGCTGCCTCAAGATAGCAATCTGCCATCAGTGCGCCTGACCACACCTCATTTTAAGACCAACACACCCAGGGGCGCACAGGTGGGTGCAAGTGCATTTGTTATTAACACACACGTGGGCGCTGGGTGTGAAAATGACAACTGCGTTGGTCTGAAAATAGCAATGACACTTGAGCTGCGCACCGCTTTGCGCTGAGCCCTAAGACTGGGCTCAGACTACAGGACTTTTAAAATCCTAATGGGCTGTGAAATCAGGTTGAATCATGCACATAAGGAGCATCTTCACAGATCTTTTTTTTAAAAAAAAAAATACTTTATTGATTTTCCATTATTGAAAAGACTAAGGCTAAGGTCCCGTCTCATATCTTGTTTAAGGTCCTTCAGTTCTTTAGAGAGAAAAGTCAGACGCTCTAGCAGAGCGCTCTGGTTAGCTAACGTTACGTTAGCTTCTCCTGCCGTGGTTTCCTCATAGTCATCATTCTCCTTTCGGTCACTGTCGGAGTTTTCCTGTGTTTTTCCTGTACTCATTGTTGTGTTTTGTCCGTTTTACGACTCCTTTGCAATATTCCTCCTTTCATACTTAAGTTGAACTGGTTTTGATGCTCTTTTATATTGATAGAAGGTACTTTTACAAACCGAATTTGAGGAGCTCACCACAACACCTCTTCATACATTGCCACCGGAAGTCCCTTCATGGATCTTTTTGTCTCTAATCTCAGACCTGCACACACTACAAGACTTAACATAATGGCGAATCACACACTACAGGATATTATTAAGATTATTGTGCCAAAGGGAGTGATGCAGCAGCTCACCTGATCTCAAATGTACTTTGTAGAGTACTTATACTTTGTAGAACATTAATACTTTGCAGTGAGAAATAGTAAGCAAAATCAAAAGTCTGGATGATAAAAGGTTGAAGAGACGCAGTCAACATGGGCTGTCTTTTCTTCAATGAGAACAGAAGATGAGATTTAAACTGTCGATTTTATTATCTGTCAACAGTGGTATGCTAGCTAATATTAGCCTGAAGGGCTAGGGTTGTTTATTGTTGCTCTAATTTCCACTGAAACGCAGGGAAAGAGAGAAATGCAGAAAGTGGAAAGGCACAACAAGACACATGAATCTATAAAATAAAATGGGAAATGATGGACAAAAAAACCCAAACCATGACACCAATTTCATTAATTGATGCCAATCACAGTCATCTGACTGTGCTCCTTTCAGTGAACCTTGAACATTTCATTTTAATATCAGTGATAAACACACATATCCAAAAACACAATTTCTCTAGAATTTGACACCATTAAAAGCCCTGTAAAGGCGCGCACACACACACACACACGCACGCCCACACACACACACACACACACACACACACACACACACACATACAAAAGCTATACAGACTAGTGAATAAATAATAATCAAGTCAGAAAAATAAACTATTCATGGTGGAGTGCTGAGGATGAATCATTTTTGAATTCACTAAGGTCCTGTCTTATATCTTGTTTAAAGTCCTTCAATTCTTTAGAGAGAAGGGTCAGACCCTCTATCTCACAGCCTGTGGAGTGAAGCTGCTCTGTGGTCTGGTGGTACAGCAGCAGATACTTCTGTATCTGTTGTCAGATGGCAGCAGGGTGAACAGACTGTGGCTGGGTGGGTGTTGTCTTTTAGTATCCTTTGGGCTCTGTGCAGACATCTCACTTCACTGATGTCACTGATGCTCTGTATATGGTACCAGTGATGTTCTGGTGTTTTAATCACCCGCTGTAGAGCGTTCCTGTCCTGGGCCGTGATGAACCATGCCAGTTTGTAATGTTTCCAGTCACAATGCTATGATATATACAGTAAATCTCTGATTTGATCTGACAATCAAATGCCAATTCTGTAAGTGGTTCTGTGAATGTACATTTCTGTATGTGCATGTCTATCTGCAGACATGTCAGATGAGGACAGTATCTCTGCTGCTGTCCATGCTGTAAGCAGGCAGATTGGGGCTGATGGGTTGAACCTCCTCATCAACAACGCTGCTGTCAACAAACCAGCCTCACCAGCACCTTTATCTGCAACTGGGAAAGAACACATGATGGAGGTGTATGAAACCAATGTGGTTGGACCATTTCTCCTTGCAAAGGTTGGTTTATCTTACTGTTCTCTGCACTTATTGTGTGCAGAAACACAGATACACACAGATGCAGGCACAAAGGCAGAAACAGATATCAGCATGTCAGGGTTAAAAAAGGGGGTAACTGCTGCATTGCTTGCAACATCTGACCACAAGGAAACACCTACATGTCTGTTGTTTGCAATCATGTGTCTGTGTCGCTGCTGAGGTGTTACTGAACAAACAGTAACAGATTATCAGAAAAGAAAACTAAAAGACAGGAACAGGTCGCGGTCAACTAAGCACACGCAACTGGTTATATTGTAAGGAATATACCCAAAATATAAAATATTTATGATACAATATATATGGTACATAAATTACATTGGTAAATTCAGATGGTATTAATACAAGTAGTTGAATCAGTTACCTGATAAAATACACTGTACAGATATACACACCACTTTCCTAATTCTGTATACTTTAAACACACTAGTATACATTTTCACTATGGTCAGTAAACTATCACCTCTCTCTTCAGATGTTTCTTCCGCTCCTCCAGAGAGCAGCAGAAAGGGGCTCACCTGAAAAGGAGACGGGTAAATATCTTTTCTTTTTTGCCGTACTAGAATTTGTATCTCAGATTGTAGCGTAGGGCTGAAAAAAGATGCTTGCTAAGCAAAAGTTGGGCGCCAGACAGGAGCACAAGGCAGCCTGTCGTTTATTCCTCTAATAAAAAAAAACCCATAGATAACCCCAAAACATTTGTCAACTCAACACCATACAAAATCCCAGCTAGCTCAAGGCCCTAGCTACAAAAGATAATTAACCCAAGCAAAACACTGGCCAACAAAATGACTGAAAACAAAAAGTTAATTGTTCACCTTGCTAGACGAATCAAAAATCAAACAGATAAATCAAAGTAGGAAAACCAAAGGTAATCGGACAATAAATCAACAGATTGCAAAAACCAAATAACAAATTCAAATTCAAAATGCACATCCCAAAAAGCCATATCATTAAATAACAAAAAACGCATTCACCATCAAAAAACATGTGTGAATGGGTGTCAATGCAGTTCAGCTCTTTCTGAGTTCAGGTTAGTTGAAGTTCGTGAGGGTGTGTACCAAGGTGTGTGTGTGTGTGTGTGTGTGTGTGTGTGTGTGTGTGTGGGGGGGGGGGTTATAGTGGTGGATTCAGTTCAGTCCTTTTTAGTTCAGTCTGATGTTATGTGTATATGGGTGTATGGGTATATGGGGAGGTAGAAGGGGCCAGGGTAGAGGGAGAGGGTTGGCTGTATTGGGGGGGGGAGACCAGACAGTAGCTGAGAGGGGTGATGAAGCCGGGAGAGCAACAGGCCGAGACCACTTAGCTGTAGAGTTGGCTGAGCCGAGTTTCAGACTGATTGTACACTCCGAGTACCGCGTAAAAGACATCAGATGGATTGATCCACACTCCGGGGTAGCGTTTAGTCCTTCTCAAGTGTTTAACTCCTCTCCAGCGCCGATTAGCTTGGGTATCTCCTCTTACTCTCGCTTCCTCCTTTCTCCTCCATGCTTTCTTTGTCTATCTGACCAAACATTTTTTTCCCCCAACTCCCAGGTGAACTTAATTACTTCCTAGTCCCTCCCCTTCCTCTAAGGAGGGAAGGCAGTGATTCACTTCCTGCCACAAGATACAGGCATTATGCGGAAATAAAAAATAGGAGAGAATCAATGGTTTCATGTCCATTGCGCTGTACTATTCGACATGGATGTTTTTCATCAAGAACTGCAAAGAGGGGCAGGTTTTACATGTTTGACTGACAGCACAACAAAATTGCTGAAGTAGAGCAGTAAAACAGCCAACGGTTTAGAGGGAACAAGGCTAGAAGGGGGAAGCGCTGCTGCAGCAACTCGGATTCCCTCTTTCAGAGTTTCAGAGCAACACAGTGCCCTGGATAAACCCAGATATGTTTTGTTGTGGATCTGAATGGTGCAGTGTGTGCTATCTGATCTGACTCTATGTTCTAAATCTGCTGTTAATATGCCTCTGTCAAAGCCTGGCATTACTATGAACAGGTGAACAATAAAGAGACAGCGGGGTTTAGTACTTGTTGACTCATCAGTCAGGTTCAGGACAGTGTCCTGGACAAATAAAAAACAACTGATGATATATTTATTTACATTTGCACTGCTTTATATATCTTAAACACAATTCTCACTCCACAGCATTGTAAGCAAACCAAAAATCATCAGCCATTTGTCTTTTTTTGTCATTTGTTGCCACCGGTCACTGATTGTTACCTAGGAAAAAATGGTCAGCAGGCATCACTGATTGTTATCATGGACACACCTAGTGGGTGTCACTGATTGTTGCCATGGAAACACTGGTCAGCGTTTGTCACTGATTGTTACCATGGAAACAGTAGGTGTCACTGATTGTTACCTTGGAAACACTGGTCAGAGGGTGTGGCTAATTATTACCATGGAAACATGCAGTGCCTGTGCCAGAAAATTATCAGCTGAGGGGATTGGGTTTTCAAGGGTTGGCACTCCTTTTTACATGGGCGTGGACTGGATGTTTTTTTTTCAGTAGATGTCTGTGTAGCAGGGAGAGAATCATCGTTTCCAGCAAGCTCCAGCGAAGCACTAACCCCTAGATTCTCTGATGCGTTACAATACGGTCACCAGAGCTGATCACAGCTGTTCCAGATAATGCTTATGTTTCCACCAGCTAAGCCATGGCATGTTGCAGCAGCGTATACGTGCCAATTCTATTTTTGATGGAAGCGGCCCGCAGCCACATCAATCTGGGCAGAGCAGATTGAGCCAGACAGGAAGTCAGACAGCATAATGGCATAGTGCATCCGGTCAATTTCCAACTGGTGGATGACTGCTCTACCTCCTGAGTTATGATCACTAGGATCACTTACTGCGCTTGGAATGTAGTCTATATCTCACATTATCTGTGATTTCCTTGTAACTACTACGCAGATGAGTCAACAATGGAGGCATAGTAAGGGACTGTGCAGCGTGACACTTCTCATTCATTCTCATCACAGCTCATTCACTCAGGGTGATCCATGTTCTGTGCTGGAGTTTCCAAGAAAAAAATCCCACACAGATACTCATTTTAGCCAGATCCTGCTCACATTAGACCGAAGACCATTTATTTCCTGAAGGGGAAATAAAATGATGATTCTGTTGTGTGCTGTTTGAGTCGAATTGAGTCGAGTTGAGGTTCTAGGTTTAACTACTTGATAAGTCAGGAACAAAAGTGTGGTATTATATTATTAATATTTAATATTTCCAGATCATATCTTTACTTAAGTTAGTAAAAAACAAAAAGCCAATCAAGTTCTAAGACGTCAGCTATGGTTGGGAATCGAACTGCTTGGAATGTAGTTATGTTTGTCCCACCAATGTACAGAGAGACAGATCGGTTCACAGTTAACAGAAAGTCAGCTTCTCACAGCTATCAACCACAGAAAACTTTTTATAGGGGCCCAGCAATGTTTTTAGTACCCTCCATACTTCAGATTTGACACCAGAGAAAAAGACACAAAAACAGAATGTAGACAGATTTCGTGAAGTGGAAAGAGCTTGAATCATTATTGTTCATTTAGGTTTTCTTTTTCATGATGCAAGTCTCTCTCTCTCTCTCTCTCTCTCTCTCTCTCTCTCCTTCTCTTTCAGATGATAAAATGTCCAGCAGGAGGTCAGCCATCATCAACATCTCCACCCTCATCTCATCCATAGAGAAATGTCCAGAAACCTTCCCAATTGCACAGATGTACCCTTATAGGACAAGCAAGGTACTCTCGACTTGCACGAACTCGATTGACTATTCGATTGACTAAAATAATCGTTTATGGTTAATTTTTAAATATTTACACTGTTGTTATTTTTTTGAATCTGCAAGAATTATCTCTGGAAGACTAAGCTCGTTAATTTGTCTTTACCAAATAGGATCATACATACATAGGCTGCACTACACAGGACAGACAAAGTGCAGGATCACATTAACCACATTTTAGACACTGTTTCCCTTAATCTTTAAACTTATTTGCTTGATGCATCCTAAGTATATTATAAGATAAGGCTGGTATTATTCTATATTTACATTGTTACAAACAAATCCCATGGAAAGACCAAAACCAACAATGTTTAAGTTTGTCTCTCAATATTCTGACTTACCAACTGTTTATCGCTCTTGGCTCACGGCCCATTGGTTCCCTACTGAAGACATACAGTAATTATTTAAAAACTCATAATATACATGTTTATACAACAAAAGCTCAATAATTATATCGGACCTTTATATCAAACATTACTCACAAAGGAGGAAATAGCAGATTTTTACTATTTTCAGTGTCAGATTAATTCACATTTGGTGGTCTAGTGAGTATTTGTGGCAGCAGGATGGTGTTTGTGTGATATTGAGTCCATAAGCATGCAGTGTATGGACAATAACATGGAATATGACATCAGAATTTTAAACAAAAAAAAATATTGTGTGTAGGATTTGTTTAATGTTCTTTCTTTGCATTCATCATGTGCAGCTGAGTTTTAGTGTTTTTGACAAAATGAATAATGACAAGCAAACATGAGTAATTTTTAAAAAGTTTGCACAAAATCAGAACTTAAGGTAAACGTTTTTAAAAATCAGCTATGAATAAAAACAATGAAGGAAACTCAAAGTTTGGGTAATTGTAAAATAGCAATTTAGGAACGGAATAGAAATGTGCTTGTCCAGGATGAAAGAAAATAATGTATGAGAAATTCTTCACGATGTGACCTTTCTTTATATGGGATATAATACTGCGGCCCAGAACGAGGGAAGGTGAAATAACTGAGCATTGTCGAAATAAAAACTTGATGGGAACATACCTTGACATGATTGTCAGAGCACCCTAAAGAATCAGATCACATAGATTTGACATGCTATGAGTGACATATTTTTGATTAATGAACACTTTTAAATTCCTTTTTCTTTAAATTTTTATTCATAATAATAAAATAATAATTTTTTCCTGCCTACTTGATGGATAAAATGCAGATTTCAACAATAATAATCACTTTATTTGTATAGCACTTTTGACAACAATCTGTTATAAAGTGCTTTACATATAGGCTGAAGTCAAAGTCAAATCCAAAAGTACAAACAGGCATACATACAGTACATGCATACATCCCACATACCAACATACAGCCATACACAAACACAAGTAACAAAACCAAGTTGCAGTGATAAAACAAATCATTTATTAAATAAGCAACAAACAGATGAAAACTCCCAAATAACCCCAAAATAATCAACAACAAACTGATAGATTGGCCAAAATAAAAAAAAGCCTTCCAGATCAACTGACCAGGGCCATCAGACTGGGGACTCACCCTCTACCCTTACTAAATGTAAGGAAATTAAGTCTAACAGAAACAATGCCGCGAAAATAGGGCAACAGAACCCATTAGAAGAACACAAAAGAAAACTTAAAGGAATAGTTCACTCTAGAACGAAATTCAGTCATTATCGACTTACCCTCATGCTGATGAGAAATCCGGTGTAGTTTTTTATTCTTTTATTCGCGAGTCTCCCTCACACCCGCTCGCACTACGGAAGCCGTAGTCCGAAGCCGAAGTCCTCGGACATTTTTCTTTTTTCTTTCAAAGTTTCAAATCACTAGTGCAGGCAGATCCCTCTTGTGTTTGTGTGTCACTCGGTCGCTCACAGCATGATGTAAATACCGGTGTGTATCTATCTATCGCGCGCGAGCGTGCCTCCAGGCAGATAAAGTATAGTGACTGTTTAGGCTATAAAAATGTACTAAATGACGTCGTTTCGAGTAAACTCTGGATGTCGCCACTTCAGGACACTTGGATTGTAGCGGACGAGCAGTATGGAGGAATATTACAAAGTTTTTGTGTAGTTTTATGGACCTTTTTGTCTTGGGCACCATTGATGCCTGTTATATGGATTTTTGCTGCAGGACGGTTTTGCTGCAGGTCTCCAGCTGCACTTTGAGGAATAAAAAACTACACCGAATTTCTCATCAGCATGAGGGTGAGTCGATAATGACTGAATTTCGTTCTAGAGTGAACTATTCCTTGAAGATCACCACAGTGAGCCTCCTGACTGACTGAATGGCTGCTCAGGCCGGATGGCTGAAGGAAGAGAGAAAGAGCTTGGTGCCCTACCCCCTCTTACTGTTTAGCTTCAATCCACCAGGACCACTTCCACCTGGGAAAAAAGAGACAAAAAGTATCAGTCAACAGTTGCTCATTTTTACCAGCAGAGCCATAATGGGCAACTGTAACAGCAACAAACAAAGCCAACCAATCAGAGATGTAGTAGGGCGGGTCTTGCAAGAAGATCAGTGGGATCCATAATAATGCATCAGAGTTTGAGATGTTGACGACTGCTAGAATAAGGGCTCAGGAATTGTGTATGCAGGTGCAGGGCTATGCAATTATGTGATTAATACCGTCCTCATTCTTCTCGACCTACCTGCTGCGTTTGACACAGTCAACCACCAAATCCTCCTCTCCACTCTGGCTGAACTTGGCATCGCTGACTCTGCTCTAACCTGGTTCACATCATACCTGACAAATCGCACCTTTCAGGTCATGTGGAATGGCTCCTTGTCCAAACCCTGCTTTCTGGAAACTGGTGTCCCTCAAGGCTCAGTACAAGGACCACTTCTGTTCTCACTATACACTAGATCACTAGGCTCTGCAATCACATCACATGGATTCTCTTACCACTGTTATGCAGGTGACACCCAACTGTTCCTCTCTTTCCCCCTATCCTCCGACACCCACATTGCAACACGCATCTCGGAATGTCTGGCAGACATCTCCCCTTGGACAACTGCGCATCACCTCAAGCTCAACCTTCATAAAACCAAACTCCTCTTCATCCTGGGGAAAGACTGCCCTCGCATGGACCTGTCAGTCACTGTCGAGGACGTCACAGTATCGCCTTCATCGACTGCGAGGAACCTGGGTGTAATCCTCGAACATCACTGCTGTGGCCCAATCCTGCAGATTTGCCCTCTACAACATCCGCAGGATCCGGCCTTTCCTCACAAAGGACCCAACGCAACTCCTGGTCCAAGCACTGGTCATCTCCCGCCTGGACTACTGCAACTCGCTCTTGGCTGGACTCCCAGCCTCTGTGACTAAACCGTTGCAGCGTATCCAGAATGCTACAGTGCGCCTCATTTTCAATCTACCCAAATTCTCCCATGTGAATCCCCTCCTCCGTGACCTCCCCTGGCTTCCTGTTGCGGCCTGCATCAGATTCAAGATGATGGTTTTGGCATTCAAGTCCTTCAACGGAACTGCACCCATCTACCTCCAAACACTGGTCACACATCCCAGCGCGAGCACTTCGCTTCACTACATCAGCTGGCCGGCTGGTACCGCCATCGCTAAGAGCAAAAAAAGGTCGCTCAGCGAAGTCGCGACTCTTCTCTGTTCTGGTACCTCACTGGCCATCTTCCGCAAAAGACTCAAGACTCACTTGTTCAGACTTCACCTCGACCCCACATAGCATGACTCCCTTCCATGAAGTGAACCATTTCAGTACAGTACCAGATATGCCAACCACAGTTCAATAATATATCAATTAAGATGGAATGAACAATGGTATCAAAGGCAGCGGATAGGTCTAAAAGAACTAACATGTAGAGTTCATCATAGCTGCATGCATAACGCTGGGTTCAGACAGGACGCCAAAGCGCCGCGATTAGCTGCGATTAGCTGCGAAGCGCCGAGGAGCGGAGCCATTTTCGTTTCAGCACCCATGTTAACCAATGGTGTCGTTTACATAGGAAGCGCCGCGGCATCATATGTCAAGCCGGGCAGGAAGTCAAACAAAGCAACAACTAGAGAATCCGGTCGATTTTCAAAATAAAACAAATTTCAAAGTAAAACTATTTTCAATAATTAAACACTGCGATTGACGAATGCGATATGTGTGTGTGTGTGCGTGTGTGTGTCTAATCAGAGCACGAGATGAACACACACACACAAAAGAGAGAGAGAGAGACACAGAGTGGGCTCGCTATAAGGGGTGGGGGTGGGGTGTCAAAACATACACACGCAAACAGAGACAGTGAGAGAGAGAGGCAGAGAGACGCCGGAGTTGTTGAAGATGGATGATGTGAAGCTGATTGTGGAAGTGGAGAAGTAAAGGGAGTTGTATGACGCCCAGCATACATTCTACAAGGACAGCTCCAACGCTGTGACTACAGAACAGCCGAGGAGCAGAGCCGCTTGCCAACCGGTGCGGAGAAATTTGCGTCTGGTGTGAACAGAAGGGCTGTGGCTTGCGCGAGAATTTCGGAGCGTGGCGCTTCAGCGTCCTGTCTGAACCTGGCATAAGAATGTAAGCTGTGACTTTAAGCAGAGCTGTCTCAGTGGAATGTTTTTGATGGAAACCAGATTGAAATTGACAGTTTTTTTAAGAATTTTAGAAACAAAAGTAAGGAAATGGGTCTGCAGTTAACTTACTGGGTGGCATCTAGGGAGGGGTTTGTTTAAACATGAAAATAGCTGAATTTGACAAGCAATCATTAACACAGAATAACATTTGCTTCCATTCACACTTTTGTGAATAGTTTCAGAAACCCATATCCCCCTGTAAATTATGGTCAAGAATAATATAAGGAGTGTGATTTTTAAATAGAGGAATTTTGAAAAACAAAGTTTCTTTCCTTTCGGCTGTTGGCCACCAGGCAGCACTGAATATGCTGACTCGCTGTCAAGCTGAGGACTTCAAGATACACAACATACTGGTGACAGCAATCCATCCCGGCTGGGTCCGCACCGACATGGGTGGAAAAGAGGTGAGTTGGTGGAGAGTTCAGAGAGAAAGGTAAAGGTCAATGCAACATGGAAGGTGTATTGTCATTAAGAGGGCAGAAAAAAGTACCAGCAGCTAATTGGTGTCAAAAAAAGGTGCCAGTGCGCAAGAAAAATTACACGATGCCACATTAAATTGTAAGTTTAAGCACTGATAATAATTATAAGTGCTATATCATAGATTTGAAAGTCCAGTTGCCTACGATATAGCACTTAGAATTAACATGACCTGGATGACTGAGAACCTTCATCAACTTCCCATTGATAATTATATAAAAGCGAACATTACAATTTTGAGCTTCCTGGCCTTCCATATAATAGATCCTGGATAGTTAGTCCCACTTTTCCAAGCATTATGATGCCCCTGTATATAGGCCCTGCTTTACATGGTTTCTGAGTAAGAGGGAAGAAATGGATAATGCAGTTGTTTTATTTCTGATGACTTTCCTCTTTCTTGTGTTTGTTGTCTACCCTAGGCTCCTTTGACCACCCAGGACAGTGTACTTGGCATGCTCAGTGTGATGTCATCCCTCAGCAACAAAGACTGTGGGAAGCTTCTGGACTGGCAGGGCAACATAATCCCCTGGTAGCAGTCACCAAAACAACCACACCTGGCCCACCAGACTAACGATTTTTTGCATATAAATATAATTAACAAAGATCATTTACCAGAATAACTATTTTTGCATATAAATATGACTAACAAAGACATTTATACCAGGGTGATGCTGCCATGGCAACATCCACCCTTTTCATTTGGGATCCAATTAAAAGCTTTTTGGGCTCTTTGTCGTCTCTAACTCCCTGCTGGGTCCGCACTGACAAGAGAAAGTGCTGTAGGCTTTTTAAATACATGAATGTAAAGGTCAATACAACTATGTCCTGGCAGGTGAATGAAGTCCTTCGTAGAGTGACTTCACATCGGGGAAATGCATCAGTCTGGTTATTGTCATTTTTAAAAAATTGTTTCAAGCTAAAATGAGGCTTCAGCACAAATTAAACGGGTATCTTCCATAGTCACATTTGTTTTATGATCATTTTGCTCTACGTTTCATCAGAAAATGTCCCTGCTGAAGTGTGGCAGAGGGATACATCGTGGTAGTTGCACATAAGTTTGCTGCCATTGAGTAAACCTACTCAACTGCCAAGAATAAGTTACCCAGTTGAGTGAGGAAGAAGAAATACTTTATTAATCCCCTTGGGAAAATAACATTTTCCACTCATTTGTTATTTTTACACACATATACCCGCGAAAACATTCTCGTATTGTCATGAAATTTACATGACTGATGGGTCTCAAGGATTTAGACGGGAATTATTTTTGTTGGAATTTTTGCCGCAACAGGAAGTCGGCCATCTTGAATGGCATGCTGCAATTTTCATTTTTCCAACGCTGTTTTCGGGACTTGAGGATGTTCCCAGACTCACCAAATTTGGCATGTAGCTTCTTACCCATGAGTACGTTATTTCGATACCACAACTGCCCTCATGCGCAGCACGAAAGCGCAGTAGCGCCCCCTAACGCCGCCCTTATGGCTTTTCCCATTCTGTACGGACCCAATGTCTATGCTTCGTACTTTAACTAACTCGTCCTACAGATTTAACGCCACAGACTTCACACTCACTAAATATCATCTTCATACCTTGATGATGAAAAGTTGTGAAAAGCTTTCGCCTCTGATATACCTGGTGCGCATAGCGTGCAGTCAATTTAGATGACCCCCTTATGGCTTTTCCCATTCTGTACCAATGTCTATGCCTCGTACTTTAACTAACTCGTCCTACAGATTTAACACCACAGACTTCACATTCACTCAGTAGCATCCTCAGACCTTCAACAGCCTGCGTTGTACCTTGTGGGCGTGGTGGTGCGGTCAATTTCGATCCTTCGCCATCTCGCAGGAAGTCCTTATAACTTCTACATGCAATTTCCCGTCTACACCAAATTGGTTACACATGTGGAGGGGTTCTCCCTGAATACATGTATGCATCAATACTGTGTTAAGTGAAAAGATGGCTCTATATCGCCCCCTGGAATATTTCTCACTTGAAGCCCCGCCTCCTACATGCACGTACATGAACAAAATTCAGTATGCATATGTATCATGACCAGACGCACAAATAACCTTCTTGGACACATACCCTCAGTCCAACAGAAAGTCCGCCATTTTGGTTTAAAGTTGAGATTTCACTGCCATTTAAAACCCATTTAAAACCCATTTCTATGCCTCTTACATTAACTAACTGCTCCTCCAGATTTAACACCACAGACTTCACACTCACTAAGTCTCATCCTCAGACCTTGAAGATGATGTGTTGTCAAAAGCATTCGCCTACGTTGTACCTGGTGGGCGTAGCGGAGCGGTCAATGTCGATCCCTCGCCATAAGCAGGAAGTACTTATAACTTCAACATACAAGTTCCCATCTACACCAAATTGCTCATACATGTAGAGGGTTTAACCCTCAGTCCTTCTATTCATCAATACTGCGTCATATCCATAGTGCCACCCACTGGACACAGGAAGTCACTGAAGATGTCACTGTTGTGTTTTGTGTGACACGTATCCCATTTTAAATGTCCACAGGCAACGGGTGAGCACATCTCTGGGCGTGTGGCCTCCGACGGCGCCACGGCCCGACGTACGTGGGGCGAGGGCCCGTTCATCACTGCTTGCAGCTTTAATTTTTTTTCTTTTTTCTTTTTCCTTCCATTCGACTGCATATTTGGCGGCCTAAACATAACCCAAAACTCACCAAACTCGGAATATACGTCACATTTGAGTGCTGCTATTATGCTGCATTCCAGTTACATGGGAGACCACTCGCCTGAGTTGCGAAGTGGGAAATCTCGCAGCTGTCTCGTGACATTTCACCGAGGCACGCCCCCTTTTGGTCGGAATATCCACTGTCCGACTCGGTGCTACTGAGAGTACACCGAGTAGAGCAAGGATAGACAAACGACTCGTCAAACAAAGATGGCTGCGCTCGTAATTGATGTATTTTCTTTGTATTTGTACCAAGTTGGTCATTTTAATGTCGATTTTAAATGCTCTTACACACTTGATTACATTGCTGCTTTAATCCGGTCACCAATTTATGCATTGCACGGTCTTGCTGTGCGTGCAATACAATGTAAAGTTTTGTTTTCGAGCTGGTTTGCTAAAGAGGCTAATGTAGCTAACAATAACAGTAACAATGACTAGCCTGCTACTGCCCTGATGGCGTCCTTGTTCTTCCGACTCGTCGTGTAGCAAGACAAACGGGAACGCTATTTGTGCTACAAGCCAGGAAATGACGTCACGTTCTCGCGTAAGAGCAACTCGGGCGAGTGGTCTCCCATGTAACTGGAATGCAGCATTAGAATTCAAAATGATTGGGGGTAGGTGTGGCCAGGGGACTCCATAGCGCCA
This sequence comes from Pagrus major, assembly GCF_040436345.1. NCBI lineage: Eukaryota > Metazoa > Chordata > Actinopteri > Spariformes > Sparidae > Pagrus > Pagrus major. The sequence goes on along the minus strand of NC_133222.1, from coordinate 25,123,496 downwards.
CCTAACGTCGATTTGTCCCTGCAACATTTTTCTCGGATTGTCATGGAATTCGCAGGACTCATAGGTCTCATAGATTTAGCCAGTAGTTATTTTCGTCGGAATTTTTGCCGCAACAGGAAGTCGGCCATCTTGAATGGCGAACGGCGATTTTCATTTTTCCAACGCTGTTTTCGGGACTTTAGGATGGTTTCAGACTCACCAGATTTGGCACATTGCTTTTAACCCATCAGTATGTTAATTCGATACCATCACTGGCCTCAGGCGTGGCACAACAGCTCAGTAGTACCCCCGAATGGCTTTTCCCATTTCGTACATACAGACAAACACCTACGCACACCAAATTTTGCACACGCATCACGAGTCAACCACATTGATAATTGATATGGGTCTGGGCCTTTTAAGTTAAAAAAAGGCTCCATAGCGCCCCCTGGAATATTTCAAACTTTATGCCCTGCCTCCTACATGCACATACATTAACGAAATTCGGTACGCTTATGTATCATGACCAGACGCACAAAAAACCCTCTTGAACCCATACCCTCAGTCAAACGGGAAGTCTGCCATTTTGGTTCAAAGTTGAGAATTCACCGCCATTTCCACCCATTTCTATGGCTCATACATTATTTAACTTGGCCTACAGATTTAACGCCGCAGACTTCACAGTCACTAAGTGTCATCCTCATGCCTTGATGATGAAAAGTTGTGAAAAGCTTTCGCCTACGTTATTCCTGGTGGGCGTAGCAGTGCGGTCAATTTCGATCCTTCACCATAAAGCAGGAAGTCCTTATAACTTCAACATACAATTTCCCATCTTCACCAAATTGGTCACACATGTACAGGGGCTGGCCCTGAATACGTCTATGCATTAATACTGTGTTAAGTGAAAAGATGGCTCCATAGCGCCCCCTGGAATATTTCAAACTTGAAGCCCCGCCTCCTACATGCACATACATGAATGCAATTCAGTATGCATATGTATCATGACCAGATGCACAAAATACCCCCAGCACCGAAACCCTCAGTCCAACAGGAAGTCGGCCATTTTGGTTCACAGCAGCCATTTTGTCAAACTTGAAGCCCTGCCTCCTACATGCACATACACTAATGAAATTCGGTACACATAAGTAGCATGACCAGACGCACAAAAAACCCTCTTGGACCCATACCTTCAGTCAAACGGGAAGTCTGCCATTTTGGTTCAAAGTTGAGATTTCGCTGCCATTTTCCCCCATTTCTATGCCTCGTACTTTATTTAACTTGTCCTACAGATTTACCGCCACAGACTTCACAGTCACTAAGTATCATACTCATGCCTTGATGATGAAAAGTTGTCAAAAGCTTTCGCCTACGTTATTCCTGGTGGGCATAACGGTGGCCGTCAATTTCGATGCTTGGCCATTGTAAGAGCCATGTCAATGTATGGTGTGTGTTGGACACAAACTGTCCACGAGGTGGCTATGTTGTGTTTTTGGTCACATGCACCTATTTAGGTAGGAACCTTTCCATGGCAGCACACACTGGACACAGGAAGTCAGCCTCATATCAATCAATCAGACGTCATTTATATCGCACATTTCATACAAATACAATGTAGCACAAAGAGCACACAATAAAAGCAAGCAAAAACGAAACAGAAGTGAAACCAAAAGACACACACACACACTTTCTCTCACACATAACACATACATACATTTCTGACAGAAGCTTACTGAGGCACTATCTTTCACTCAGCTATGTGCTGTGACGACAAACATCATCCAATTTACATGACATTCACAGGTTGTTTTCTCCAAACCATACACTACAACATGACATATAATTGATGGGTGAGCTCTAGGGCCACATAGTGGACACAGGCAAACTTGCCCTCTGTGTCTGCCCTCTGACGGCGCCACGGCCCGACGTACATGGGGGGGGCGAGGGCCCGTTCATCACTGCTTGCGGCTTTAATTAATGTTTTAGTTTTCATGATGCTCTGTCAAATCTTGCATAAAGCAGTTATGTATGTGTAACTACGTTATTCACCACACTGAACAAAAAAGCCACATTAGTTGTAGCACCTTAGCTTCTTCAACAAGCCACCAAACAAACATTTGCATGGGGAAAGAGCACTGCTAATGTCAGTTTGCAGCCTATGTAAATTTAGTAATTTGACTGTACAGCTGCTGTACATTTAACAGCTTGTAAAGCTCTTATAGGATGCGGGATACTAATGCATATGCACTCAATGTAGCTGGTACTGTACTTTGGATTTACAATATTCCTTGCTATAGTAGACATCTGGACATGTGCCTGTCTAACAGTTTGGCTGCATGTGTTTTGGACAGAATAATGGAGTAGAAGTGTGTTGTCAAATACTCTAATACTTCTACTCAAGTAATATTCGTATGGGTGACTTTCACTTCACTTACCAAAGCAATATCTATAATACAATATCTTTTTACACTGACTATAACATTGTAATCAGTAATCTTCACTATCATACTGTATACTCTCCCTGTGTGTGTGTGTGTGTGTGTGTGTGTGTGTGTGTGTGTGTGTGTGTAGTTAGCAAATGTTTCATTAAATTCACCACGGCCACAAACACACAACTGTACACAGTAAGCTTTTGCTAAAATATTCCCTCAAACCTGAAGATTGTCTCCCCCTTCTGGCAGTGTGAGCAATCACACAAACCCTGTCGATGTGCTCCACCATGCTCCCAGTTGCTGTAACCTATTTTTTACTGGTTGATGTAAGACACATCATTACCAGTGCACCAGTACCAAAGAGTCTCCACAGACTCCAGGGGCTGTATCCATAAAGCTTCCTGGCACTAAGGCCCAATCCCATTTCCAAATTGTACTTGTACTGCTTGTTTTCCAGTGAACCCCTTGCCCGCCAGAACAGTTCCAAGGGGTAGTGGTTGAAATCTCCCCCTATGAAATGGGACAACCCTTCAACCCTCATACGTCATCAGTTGATGATGGTGTTTACAGACTTTCCAATATGGCGCCTTCCGCTGTGGTGATTTCTCTTGCATCACTGTGGCAATCCTGGTATTATCACAATGCCTTTTGCTATTTTTTTTATGGAGATTGAAAGCATGGACACTCACAATTCATCCACAACTACTGGCTGCTAATGTTAGCAGCACTTTGTATACATATACATTTTCACATACACATTTTCTGACTGTTTAAGATGAATAAACTCTTTAAAAATCCTCTGGATTAGCTGTAAAATGCATCGTCACAAAGCTGAAAACGGGCTGTTCTTCTGACACCATGCAAAGATGACTTTTTTACAGATAAGTGGTGGTCACGGGACAGCCCCACTACAGACGTATGGTAATATGTTACTGTAACACTGACAGTATTCGTACTTTTGAAGGATATGAATACTTCCTCCACCACTGTTTGTCAGAGCATTGTTCATGATGGAGAAACACAACAGTTATTGTATCGAAATAACAACTGCCGTTTTCCTGAGATAACGGGATAATTTTCTCGAGATCTTGAGATAACGAAACTTTGTTTTCCCGAGATAACGATATAATTAATTCGAGATCTTGAGAAAACAAAACGATAGTGTAGTATATTAAATCATTGCAGGAAACATCATTCAGTGTAGCAATGTCAGAGGAGCAGGAACATATCAATCACCACATCACATATCTTTTCAATCAAGGCCTGACACAGGCTGAAATAGCATTATGCCCTGCTATTACAGATAATATACACATTAGTGTGCGTAATCTAAAAAGACGGTTAGCAAGGCTTCAGCTATATCGGCGGCGCAATCTAAGTGAGCCTGATGTCATCGTTAACTACATAGCTGACCAGCTACGAGGTCCCGGGCGTCTCCATAATCTCAGGCCTATCATATCACAGTCATTATCTCGAGATCTCGAATTAATTATATCTTTATCTCGGGAAAACAAAGTTTCGTTATCTCAAGATCTCGAGAAAATTATCCCGTTATCTTGGGAAAACGGCAGTTGTTATTTCGAGATAATAACTAGAGATCTCGAGAAAACAAATGAAATCAACTCGTTATCACGGGAAAACAGAGGAAATAAAATGTATGAATGCATGGCCCTTTAGGGCTTCGGTAAGAAGCTGTGATTGATTGATCAAAAAAAGAAATAAAAATGCAGTCTTGGTGATAATGGGCATAGATTGGACAGTACAATTGATAGGCTCAAGCATAGAATTTAGTCTCTATTAAGACATGGTGTAATAATGACTATTATTTTATGTAATGATTAGCTGCTGCTCACTCACTGCATGGCAGCTGTGTTGCTGCGCTGCAGCTCCTGCCTGCTCAGTTTGGCTTTGATGATTATCGATAAATATGACGACGTGGTTTTCCTCTACCCCCGTTTAAAGAGCGAGAAAGCAGGAGGGAGAAAAAGAGGGGGGAGGGAGAGAAAAAACTGCCTCTCACCTGTTGTGTGTATTCTCTTCACGTCTTTTACTACTACATTAAAACTGTAGTAAAATGCTGGTACAGTATGATGTGGATATGACTTTCTACAGGTCGTTTTCAGGTCTGTTTTTGCCGAGAACTGCGCACATGTCACGGTACAAATAGGTGAGACTCTGAAGCTCTACATGAAGTGACACAGCAGCCTCGCTTGACTCGTGCATGAGAAGCGCGTCTCATGCATCCAGTGTGGCCCGTCTAACCTGCTAACATGATGAAATGAAAAGTGAGTTAACACCAAGCTGCATCACTGCACATGCGTCCACTGTGTCCAGCCTGCAAGGCTCTCAAAAGTCCTCCTACTTTTTTAGCTTCGGAGCTCTTTTAAGGGCAAAGACGCTGTATGAATAACTTCTTCACTACGGTCTAGTCTTAATTTCAACGCATTCCCACTTCCTCAGGTGGCCGCAAAGTGCCTCAGCTGAAGAGGAGAAACATCTCTTTACTCTCCCGTGCTCAGACTCACTTCACCGCAGACAACATTCTGGTCACCACCTTGCAGTCTCTGGCCAACTCCATGTAAACCATCGACGCACTGCTCTAGACGCTGGAAAATGCCACAGCCTCTTCCCCATCCTCTGCGGCCATCACCGCTACGCAGTGCCTTCCCCCGAGTGTGATAAATCTGTCGCCACTGAGGAAAACATCATGGCCATTTTCAAGTCGGCAGACCCCCAGCTTAACAGAGACTTGTTGATTGACCAGTTTCTCGTTGCCTTTGGCTTTTATCGCGACATCATCTGCTTCGTTTACCCCAAAAGAAAGCAAGAACTTTATACCTGTTTGGCCCTTATTGATGACCTTAATCTCATATACAGGAAGAACATATTTTACCTATATCACAAAGCCTTCTCCAGCAAAGCTGCGCTCTACATCGCCCAATCTAATATTTACCTCAACTGGTCTGTGCTGCACACTGAACTGTTTGTGATGATTGCTGGAGGCAGTCAGATAACTTCCTGCACTCATTCATGGTATTTTCTGTGTCAGGTAGACTTAATTGCATTTTATTTAAATTGGCCTCACAACCTCAATTTTGTTGGGTCATATGACCTTTTACTTCAGTTGGTCCTCTCTTACCTTTTATTGTGTTGATCTTACTGACACTAATATTTCCTAGCAGTCTGGCTCCACATGTCTGGCACTCAGCTCCTATTCTTGGAATAATTCTCTCTATGCTCATATGGATCCAGAACTGCACTGGTGCATGTCACTTCATTCATAGCATGGCCAATGCAAATCAGTCAATGCTTTCCTCTGTCTAATTGTCTCATGCTTATTTTACGAGAAATATATGACCCACCTGTGAGGTAAAGATCAATATCCATCAAATTAGTTTTTTCCTATACTACGCTCAGCTTCACCACTTCCTCCAATATGATGACAGAAGAATGGAGTCTAACTGCCAAAGACTTTCACATTCTCTATTGTGCAGATGGCAATAAATTATTTTTTATCATTCATTCAACATGCGTCTCTCCTGATTAAACTACAACTTGTTTTGATCTCATTATGTTCATAACTCGTGTTCAAAATTTGTAATGCAACGCTTCCACTGAAAATCTGCAGTCCCAAAGCACAACCAGAGATTGCTCAAATTATGTCACTCTTGAGATAGCATTAATCAACACTTTTATATGAGCAATGTGTTTTGTAAAATGGGGTGTTTATAGTGATGAACCCACTAAGAACTATCACCACACTCTGCAGGTACCCTCAGCACGTTTGAGCATTTTTCAGCCCATTGGTTTCATTTAACCGCTCACAATTTTACTCATTTGGTACAGTCTCAGAGCTCTCATCAGTCTTGTTTCCAGCAGCTGCAGAAGCAAGCAGCTGTTTTTTAGTGAAAAATAACTGATAAACCCACTGTTCACTACCCGCCCAGAACCAAAAAGATAGAGACTAGCTGGTGAACACAGTGCAGCATTTAGCAGCTAAAGACAGACAGATAATATTCTCAGGAGTTGGTAGAGAATAAAACAGAGCTAAAAGAGAGTGATTACTGGACATCAGGTGGAAACAGACATAACTCCAAATGAATGTTATTGGTGATGTCTAACTAGCCATCTGTGTGCTAACACATTAGACAAAGGAACTTTATAAGGCCTAAATATGTCCAGTGCGTCATTTTTAATGCTTGTTCTGGAGTTCCTCCACAACTTCCAAGAGGCTCAAACAAACAAACAAAAACAGGTGAATGCAACTTGATTGCATGTCAGTAGTGTTTATTTTTACATCTAATATGTTGTATTTAATATCTTGTATGTTTAATGACCAAACATTAATTTCAGCCAGTAGGCTTATTGCAAGCTAATAGCTGGTGGTAAAATACTATTTTAGCACTGCTGGTCATGTATGTGAACTTCCAGATGTTTTCAAAAAAGTCACTTATTTTGCCATAATCACACACACACACACACACACACACACACACACACACACACACACACACACACACACACTCAAAAGTAAAACCCCATTTTTAATAAGCCGTGGTTTTCCTGTAATACTGTTGGAATCTATCTGGTCCATGTTTCATTTAAAACTGTTGCCACATCTAAATAATTTGGCTTCATTTTTTATCCCATGATTTTGCGCTCTTTTGCTTTTCTTGCTGCAATATAAATTAAATTTGACAATATTCTGAAAGCAAAGTCAGTAGACTGATCACCACTTACCATTGAGACTACAGGTACAGTATCTTGAAACATGATGGTTATGAAATTAGGGCAAAACACAGGGCAAGTGCCCTACACACCGTCTCTAGGTGATAATTTCATGATTCATTGACATTTAAAATAATTTCTGAATATTTAAAAAAAACACAATATAACAGTGTCAGAGAAAAGAGGAAAAGTAGATTTAATTTCATTTGTATTTTTTAACCTTTTACACTCCTTTTCTCCAATACATGCCTGTTACAAAACAACCTACGTATAGTTTTCCAAAAAAGCAACTGAGATGGCACTGAGATCATTTTTAAAAACTGCAACTGGACAGTTATGTGGACATCTTGTGGCAGCATTGTTGCCTGCACTGGTGGACTAAAATCAATGTGGACAACTTATTGAGCCACAGGCGGAAACATACTGCTTCAACACAGAGGCAACGTGGCAAGGTGTATGGGTGTGTGCTCCAGTGTTTGTTTTTGGAAAGTGTGTCTTTGTCAGGGATGGAGAAGAGCATAGACGTACTATAACATACAGTCATACATATCATCTGGAATTTACACATCCATAACAATAATGATACAAGGATCAAGAATCAGAGGCATAATTATACTGGATAGCAATAATAATAACAATTATTGATATTGTCTAAAAACTACACTTTTGTTTTCATCTTTTCTTTCTTCTTTCAGAAAAAAGAACCATATATTTATATTTATATACTGGGAGGTCTTTTTTCTTTCTGGTTTTCTGACTAAATAGGTAACTTAAATATTTACAATGATTATTTTACAACCATTGGCCCAGCCCACTGAAGATAAATGTTCCTTTTAGCTTGTCTACCATAAAAAGCGCACAGAGGAGTGGTGGAATGGTCCCAGTGAAAGGTGAGGTAGGGAGGGCGCAGAGGATGGATGTGAGGTCAGTGTACCCGTTCCCAGACAGGGTCCCAGACCCCCAGGATCCAGGGCCACCGAGGTTTCCCATGTAAATGTCAGGGGTGCAGGGAGTAAAGCCTCACCCTGTCGAGGCACACAGAGTCTCCGACCTCACACTGGAAGGGTGTACAGGGTTTCCTGCATCACTCTGTGCTCCAGGGGGTCCAGGTTCTCCTACCCCGTGCTGCAAGGGTGTCCAGGGCCATACACCTCTTGTTACACGGAGGGTTTACTGCCCCTTGTTCCTGGTACATCTCAGTTTGTGTCACCCTCACCCCCACTACATCACCAGCAGCTGTCCCAGCACCATCCTGAACTGCTGCGTACACCCTGCCAGCTCCCTCACCCTCTCAGTCATTTCTCTGGCTGCTCCAGGGGAAGGATACTGAAGCGCTGCTGTCTTTGTACTGATCACGATGTCTTTGAGTTTTTCGCAGAGGGTGTTGCTGCTCTGGGCCACCCGGGCCCTCACCTCGGGACACTTGGCCTGGCGTGACAGCGTGTCACCAATGAACACCAGCTTGTGTGCACTGAGAATGACAAACTTGCTGTGCGCCACAAAGATCTTGGGTGGTTGGTTGGAGTTGATGGCAGTGAAGAAGGCGTCGATGGCATTGGTCACTGTAGTGACATTCTGCTCGCATTGCTCCTGGTAGAAGAGGAGGAGCTGCCGGTCACCATGGCACAGTTTGGAGGAGGAGGAGGGTCCTCCAGAGCCGTTCTGGGCAAGCTGAGGGTGTTGTGGGGACGGGACCCAGCCTGTCATATCATTGTTGATTGGCCGGCTGACTTCTTGCTCTAGCCGCTCAAACTGTTTAATCTGGAGGAGAAGAGGAAGGACACAGTTAATACTTCATAATAATACTTTTAGAGCTGCAATCATTAACTAATTAGTCGATCGATAAATAATCTGCAATAAATGTGATTTAGTTTTTAGTTTTAAGTCATATATCAGGTAAACACTCTCTGGTTCCAGCCTCTCAAACCTCAGGATTTGCTGCTTGTCTCTGTTTTAGATGATTCTACAGTTAATATTTTTTTGTTTTAGACTGTTGTTCTGAATCTTTCACCTTTTTTTTGGTGACATTTTATAGATTAAACTATTAATTGATTAATCAAATAAATAATCTCTATATGAAAAGATCCAGTGTGTAGTATTTAGGGAGATTTAGGGGAAGAAATTAAATATAATAATATTCATAATAATGTCTTCATTAGTGTAGTGTACCTCAAACTAAGAGTGTTTTTGTTACTTTAGAATGAGCCTTTTATATCAACAAAGGGAGAGTCCACCATGTTGCACTGCCCTGTTTCTACAGTAGCCCAGAACGGACAAATTACACACTGGCTCTACAGAGGGCCTCATGTGTTTTTGCATGTTTTTAGCTGGCACCATAGATAAGGGTGAGACAGAGGTTCCACTAAAGTCTACACACTGGACCTTTAATTCATGAAAATAAGAGTCTGGCAAGAACCTCTGATGGAGCAAACAGAGGCTGCAGCAATGACTTTCTCATTAATATAATTAGCTTTTGGACCATCAACAACTGAGTAACTGGGGTGAAACAAGATGTTGATATGAGTAAATGTGCGATAGTGTAAAACTCTACAAGCTCAGAAATCGATCACCCCTTCCACCGTTGGCAGTCCCAAGATGGTGGATAACCCCGAGGCCACAGTCTTGTTGCAGACGCCGCAGGCAGAACTACAAGCATCCACAGTAGCGTTGCTGGTGGAGATTAAAGCTGAGATTGCTGATTCATACCAGTAAATTAAGACTGAAATAACATGAAGGGACTAAAACAGATATTACAAATGATCTGCAGAGATGGTCTCACCTCCCTGTATCACTAGTGGGGCCAGTGAATAAAATTAAGATGACTGTTCTTCCCAAATTTTTATTTTTATTTCAATGCATTCAATTATATCTTAGAAAATCCTTTATTTATCTGAAATGGTAAAACACCAAGGATAAGGAAAGTGTTTTTACAGAGACCTAAATCAACAGGTGGGATGTGTTTACCACTTTTTAGCTTTACTACCGGTTGAGTAACTAACAGAATATCTCATATTGGACACAGAAACAATTCCCCTCTTGGATGAACATGGAAAGGGTCTGCTGCACTCCTTCTTCCTTACCAGCACTGCTCTTCTCAGCCTTATCTACGTAGTCACCTAACTCTATTTCTAATCCGGTGGTCTCCTGCTCTCTAAGGATCTGGATTCAGATAAGAAAAGTTTATGGCTGGCATTCCAGCTCCTTACTGGCCCCCATTATTATTCTTTTATACTGTTGTTTAACAACACTGTATTTGATGAATGGTATGAGAAAGGAGTATGCAATTTCATGGAGCTATTTATAAATGATTTATTTCTACCTTTTGAGCAACTTCAAAGGAAATATAATCTGCCTCATTCACAAGTAATTAACAAGCACGAAGCTTTGTTAAACAAATCGACGCATTGTGTTCTCATGGCCCCGATCAGTCTTGATGGCTACACTTCTCTTGAATGATCCACTTGGGCATGTCACCTATATATAAAAAGCTGTCTCGGCTGTCATCTACTAGCACCATGCAACATCTGAGACTTAAATGGCAGGAAGAACAAGGAATAGAGATTTGAGAAAGGCAGTGGGAGGAGGCACTGGACCTGATACATTCTTCATCTGTGTGTGCCAGACATGGCCTCATAACATTTAAAGTGTCACACACACTACACTGGTCTAAACAAAAGCTTAACAGAATATTCCTGAATATTGATCCCTAATGCGAACATTGTAGGCTTGAACCAGCATCACTGACACACATGTTTTGGGAGCTGTCCCAGTCTGATAAACTACTGTAAGTATTTTCCTTACTCAATCTAAGAGGGTCTAAATCCACACTTCTATTTAAAATCTAACAGCCATTTTTGGTGTAACAGATCCTAAGGTGGTTAAAACGAGGTCTGAGAGCGATGTGATAATTTTTGTTAGTCTCCTGGCGCGCAGATTAATACTGCTTAACTGGAAAAAGGCGACACCCCAAACTGCATGAGAGAAGTGATGATGCATTTTGATCTAAAAAATCTCATTAAAAGGACAAGAGGGTAAATTCTACAAAATATGGCTGCCTTTTATAAATTAATTTAATCAGACTAGAAACTGATATATCAAGAACTAGGAAAACTTCTTCACTGCTAGCCTTCCACTTACTCTTTAATCATATTGATTATGCTTGTTGATACAAACAGAAGACAGAGTGACCCTCTGTAGTTACAACTGGCTCATATACAAGGGTTTTTAGGCATCCACACTGCTCTCTTTATTAAACTTATACACTTTTTTACTTTGTGTTTGAGTGCCTTTTTCCCCCTTTTTTCTGTTTTTTCCTCAATTGTTGTTTTATTCTTTTTTTCAGTTGATAAGACTTTGTTTATACTGTTTTTATTGTTTATTACAAATGTCAAATCTGGAATATTATACTTTGTATGGCCTTCAACTTTTAAAGTGGGGATTTGTATGTTCAATGGTTCCAAAGCAAAATAAAAAAGTATACTTTAAAAAAAAAAAAGATGAAAATAGTTACACCTGAGATGAACGACAATTTATCAACTGCTTAACCTGTGTCTTATCTAACACTTAAATGAAATGTCCCAGAACATTTGTCACATTCTTCCAGTATGACAAGCCAAAATGAATTATTGGAAAAGAGGAGAAAAAAAGGATAAAAGGATGGCTTTGCCAGGCTAATATCAGAGGCCAAAAGTGAATTGGAAAACTTTTAGCCCAGTGCCTAAAACATTTTTGTGGTGATTTGAGTGTTTATATTTAATCTAAAAGGGGTCAAACACAGTTATAAACCCATGGAAATCATGATCAAACTCTGGAGGTGTATGGAGCTTTATATGCCTCTTTTACAGCAGGATTTTTTTCAGAGTTTTGAATAAGTCACAGAGAACTCATTTTTACTGCCATCTGTCTTAAACATAATCACACACACACACACACACACACACACACACACACACACACACACACACACACACACTCACTTGTTGTTGTTCCAGTTGTGTCTTGTGTCTGATGATGTTGCCTTTCTCCAGCAGCTGTCTTTGGTTCTTCTCAAACTCTTCCTTCCCCTGACAGACCAACACACAGCCACACAATTATTACACCACCTGTATTTACTTACATGATTTATTTTAAACACTTCTTTGTCTGAGTATCAGAAGTAAAATACAGCTGTCTCCCTCTAGTGGTGACAAACAGAAACTGCAATTCTGATGGAACTATCTCCTCACATGCACTCACATACACACACCCCCACACACACATAGACACATGCAGCTGAATTCACCAGTTTTTGTTTTATTTATAAACTTGGCTATAGGGATTTGTACAAGGCTGTAAACATGCTTATTTCTGCTGCGTCAGTGGCCATTCAAGGAACTGCAGTTTTAGGTACTGCAGTGGTTTGATTTTTCAGCCCTGGAGGTTGCTGCTTGGTAGTGACACTATGACCCCTTTGCCTTGCCTATGCATTTTCCAAATACTGTGATTTACACTTGTATCAGACTTAACACGGAGTCAGTCAGTTGAGTTTGAATTTGCTCTGGCATTCATATACAGTTACATCAACAGACCTGACTAGATTATGACAAAGCTTGCCACCATTCTGTGGTGAAAACACAACATCCACATACTTTCATGTACAGTATCAGTATCAGGAGTGGTGATTCCTGACTGACTAGATGGTATGGAGCATCATTGTAGTTCAGGCAGGCAGTGTTATCACTACTAATTACTAAATAATTGTGTCAAAAATATGTGAAGTAAAGATGGACAAATGGACAAATTATTGATGTACTGTTTTCATTCAAAGTGTCATTTAATTTCCTGAAGGCATGTAACTGTAGCATCAGAATGCACCGAAGATATTTAAAAAATGCAAAACAAAAAAATTAAAACTGCAAGCAGTGATGAACAGGCCCTCGACCCACGTACGTCGGGCTGTGGCGCCGTCGGAGGGCACGCATCCTACCTAAATAGGATACATGGTACCCAAAACACAACAGTGAAATTTGCAGTGACTTCCTGTATCCAGTGGGTGGCGCTATGGATATGACACAGTATTGATGCATAGTCGTATTCAGGGCGAACCCCTCTCCATGTGTGACGAATTTGGTGTAGATGGGAAATTGTATATTCAAGTTATAAGGACTTCCTGCTTATGGCAAAGGATCGACTTTGAATGAAAACAGCCGACTTCCTGTTGAACTGAGGGTTTTGGTGCCTGGGGGTATTTTGTGCGTCTGGTCATGATACATATGCATACCGTGTTCACATATGTGTTCATGTATGAGCATGTAGGAGGTGGGGCTTCAAATTAGAAATATTCCAGGGGGCGCTATAGAGCCATCTTTTCACTTAACACAGTATTAATGCATAGATATATTCAGGCCGAACCACTCTACATGTGTGACCAATTTGGTGTAGATGGGAAATTGTATGTTGAAGTTATAAGGGCTTCCTGCTTTATGGTGAAGGATCGAAATTGACCGCACTGCCACGACCACCAGGTACAACGGAGGCGAAAGCTTTTGATAACTTTTCATCTTCAAGGTCTGAGGATGATCCTGAGTGAATGTGAAGTCTGTGGTGTTAAATCTGTAGGACGAGTTCGTTAAAGTACGAGGCGGGAAATGGGTCAAAACGGTGGCGAAATCTCAACTTCGAATCAAAATGGCGGACTTCCTGTTGGACTGAGGGTATGGGTGTTGATTATTGTTTTGTGCGTCTGGTCATGATACATATCCATATCAAATTTCGTTCATGTTTGTGCATGTAGGAGGCAGCGCTTCAAGCTTAAGCACCCTTTTCAATCCTCGTGGGGGCGCTGTGGTCCCATCTTTGCACTTTAAAGGTCCAGACCCATATCAGATATCAATGCTCGTGACTGGTGATGGATCTGCCAAATTTGGTGTTTGTAGGAGTTTGTCTGTACGTACCAAATGGGAAAAGCCATTAGGGGGCGCTACTGAGCTGTTGTGCCGCACCTGAGGGCAGTTGTGGTATCAAATTAACATACTCATGGGTTAGAAGCTACGTGCCAAATTTGGTGAGTCTGCGAAGTCTAAAGTCCTCTAAACAGTGTTGGCCTCACCGCACGCCATTCAAGATGGCCGACTTCCTGTTGCGGCAAAAATTCCAATAAAACAAATTTGTGGCTAGATCGATGAGACCTATGAGTCCTGTGAATTTCATGACGATCAAAAATGATTTGCGCGCAAATTTTTCGACGTTAGGTGGCGCTATGGAGTCCCCTGGCCACGCCTACCCACAATCATGTTGAATTCTAATAGCGGCACACAAATGTGATGTATGTTCCGAGTTTGGTGAGTTTTGGGGTATGTTCAGGCCGCCAAATATGCAGTCGTTTGGAAGGAAAACAATAATCCTTATAGATACAATAGGTCCTCGCGCTGACAAGCGCTTGGGCCCTAATAAGCATTAATTTCCAAATGAATAGAAATATCCAAAGCTAGTAATTTTCACCAAAAGGCTGAAACTAAATAAAAATCCATTGCTTGAACTAAAATAACACCAATACCGTCCCTCTTCCATACTTTTCAATGACCACAATCTATCTCATACGTGTTCCACTCTTCATTCTTCTTCACATTGTTCCTCAACACTTCTGTAGTACCAGCCACAAGCATTAAGTGTTAATTTAATTCATGTTTATTCTAATATCATATTTGAGTTTCTACCTAACTTGTGAGTCAATGAAATGTCCTCACAACTATATAAAAAACTTCTCTGTCTGTGTGTGTGTGTGTGTGTGTACCTGTAAATGTACATAGTCATAATCCTCCATCCAGCCTTCCTCTGTGGTCTCATACGGCCTGTCCACACCTTCCTCTTCCTCTGCAGCTGTAAACTTTGGTGGAGAAGGGAGGGGACGCGACTGAATGTTCACCTTCTCCCCTCCCTGATAGCTCCCACTTCCTGATCCTGTAATCTGACAGCTAATCTCCCCTGGGATTGGAGGAAGTGGCAGCTGCTGTTGCTGCCGGTTGGTCCGTTTAAAGAGCAGCGAGGCGTTACCGTGGAGAAAGGAGGCAAGCTGTTTGGCGTCGTCTGGGATGCCTCGTGCAGTCATGATTAGTCGATCTAAGTCATCTCCTCCTGCCGGCGGTGCTGTAAGCGCTGTGTGTGACCAGGAAATGGCGTCTAAGCTCTGACTGTGTCGAATCAAACTCTGGAAGACCTCCTCCATCTTCCCCACTTGACGGCCCAGTTTGGTCTGCAGAGAACGGTCTGTGGCCTGGGCAGCATTCGCCACAGCACCCCGGGCAAATTCTAGGAAGTCTCGGACCGTGGCACGCACCCGGTCAGCAGCCTGATGAATGGCCAGCAGGTTCCCTTCCAGATGAGCAGGGCTTCTCCAATTACCTGTGATGAATGACATCATGAGGGAAACGCTGGACTCAACAGCTTGCTGAAGGCGAGACAGGCGCTCCATGGCCTGCTCCAGGTCCAAGATGAGGGGTTTCCCTGGAATAGGGCCAGGAGCAGAAAGTGAGGAGGAAGAGGATGTATCGCGTACAGGGACCATGTCTAATGATGAAGCAGAGTGGTTGCTACGTGTGCTTCCTGTACTCGAGGCAGACAGCCGCTTGAAGGACATGGTCAGCTCCTCACTGGTGGACTGAGCATCACGCACAACCTGGAAAAAGAGACATCATTACTTTGAGACTGTGGATTAAGGCAGTATGCACATACGCAGAGCAGTTTCTCCTTGTTTCCTGTTTTAATGTTTGCTAGAAGTAATATTTTCGTCAGTAAATGATGATTTAAAGCACGCCTATTCAACTACTTCCTTAAAAGGGCCAGATTTGAAAAAAACTGAAATGCCGGGGGCCGGGCTTTTACTTTCCCTATGTCTGACCTGTCAAGCTCAGAATTTAAAGGTGTTGAAATAAGGCACTTTTTTTTCTCTGTTTTGTTTATTAGTTTTCACAATTGAAAAGAAAAACATATTTACAAAAGTACGTGAAAAAAGTTGTGAAGAAGTAGGCTGTCAGTTTGATTCTCATAAATTCCCTCTGCAAAACAGCCAGTGTTAATTTTTTTTTATGAAATCAACAGAATATTTATGTTTAGCAACAGACAGAACTAATACATGTGCTCATTAACCTCCCAACAAAATGATGAAAGGGCTGTAATTAGGTTTTTAAAGGGCCGCATTTGGCCCATGGGCCGCCAGCTGAATAGGTCTGATTTAAAGTATTTGCTAATGACTGAATTGATGAATGAATGAAAAATGAATAATTTTCACAACAAAAAAAGTCAAAATCTATAAAAAATTAAGCGTAATCCAAAAAACATGAAAGGCAAGCATGCTTTAAATTTCCATGTCAAGGAGGATGAAATCTGGCTGAGATCACAAGTGAAATTTGCGTATTTTCTCCTTAAATTTTGACTTGACTTGGACATTTGTGCAACCTATCAGGTTTTTGGATACGCTCACTGGATTTTTGTTTCTAGAACTCCACTGAGAATCCCATTGTTGAAGCACAAATTCCTCTTGCAGTTCTATTGAAAGTAACTTTTATAAATGATTCCAATTTTTGTCAACAATTAAAAACTTCAGGACTAGCTGAAAGATGGAAAGATGGACAAATGAACATTTGTGTAATGTCGTAATGCTGGCAGCATGTTACCGGAAAACAGATTAGACAATTTAGACAAGAACTGGCAATTTTACTGCAGGGACAAAACATAAAAACAAGCTAGCCTGTACACCACCAGACATTCATAAAAGGTGAGCCAACTTTATTGTAACAACATTACACATGGTTCAAACACAGAGGAAGTACCACCTGATTTACTAAGGAGAGGGAGTGTGTTGTGTTACCACAGAGCAGAGTGACATGTGTGACAACCTTTACAGCTATGACAGTGCCTCTTCCTCTAAAGTCATTAAAGAGGAGAAACAAAACCTGTAACCATGGTAACTGTACACATTAAAATGGTGACAGCTGGAGGCTCAGAACACTTGAACATCATAGTAAAAGTTTATTCACATAAACCAGACTAAAATGACTTGACTCAAACAAGACCTGTCACTACACTGGATGCACAGAGACATAACTGATATGAATCTTCATATCTCAGTCTCGGCTAACAAACATCTTTCCCAGAAAGCGGGACTGCCCCTTACACTCTCCTACCTGTGGTGGGACATCATAGACATAGTGGTCTCTCCTCTCTCCTCCTTTTTCCTCTCGTTCCCGAGGGAAGTCATAGACATCCTGGGTGGGGTGACCTCCGGTCCGCAGGCTGGCCGGGATGTCATAGATCTCCTGGGGGGCCTGACTGGTTCCACTTCTGTCTCCATGGTAATGCTTGTCAGTTTGGATGGAGGGTGGGATGTCATACACATCCTCTGGAATCGGCGGCTCATCGTCGTCGTTGAGATTGTTGGGAAGGTACTGGCCAAGAGGGACGGGGACTTGTGGCTTGAGTTTGGCAAAGTGGGGTGGTACATCGTAGGTCTCCTCTCTGATTGGCTGAGCATCAGGGACATCTTTACTGACAGACGGAGGGAAGTCATAGACCTGTAGAGAGAGAGGGAGAGAAGCATTTATTTGATTGTTCATTGAATTGTTTTGTTTGTACTGTATGCATCTATTAAAGTGCTTACAGCACAGTTACAGGGCCTCTTTCTGCAGCCTTTGCCTGACAGATCAACACACTTACAGTGTCTGAAGGAATTTTAGGCTATTGTTCATTGATGGCTGTGTCTTTGCTGTCATTTATACCTGATCAGTCTTAATCACAACATTATACTGGGTTAATTCTGTAATTTCACAGACTCTATTCCAATTATTTGATTGATTCAAAACCAACAGGTTATTTCACCTGCCTCTAATCAGCTACTCACTGTAATCGAACCCTCTATAGACATCAACAGTTCAAAGTTTCAATTTGTCCAATATTTTGGTTAATGACCAACCCAACATGCCCATCAGTCTTAGCTGTTCTTTTTGATGAATGATTAAAGTAAATGTTAGCATGCTAATTAAGATAATCAAGATTGTAACAACAGACATCACACCTGTTTAACTGATACAGAACAGTGAGCATATTTCTATGATGATATTTTGGGACTGTGCCGTACTGTATTAGTTGAATTAGAGCACTTATGAGTCAGTTACTATCATTAACACATTTGATCCCGCTTTGTGCAATTGTCTTGATTTTTGCTATTGCATTTAAGTATTTTTGAACACTTCTACAATGGCACCATACATATAGGACTATATATATTGTTCTGTTCTTGTCTGATATGTTGCATTTACAGATATACATTCTATAAAAAACATTCACCATAAACAAAACCAAATTAACTAAAGGTGGTAAGATTGACCAAACATATACAGCACATAATTTACTTACTGTCTGCTGGGTGTTCTTGTCTGTACTTGCTGGGGTGTCATATATATCTTGACCACTAGAGGGCCCCTTCACCACCATGGGAGGGGTGTCATACACCTGAACACAGAGAAAAAGAATAACTTAAATGACTTGTTGTTACATCACACTGGACACATACCACACACGCACGCACGCACGCACGCACGCACGCACGCACGCACGCACGCACGCACGCACACACACACACACACACACACACACACTCTATCAGTGCAATGACTGCTGTATCAGAGAGAATACAGCATTGATTAGGGAAGGCCCATACCTCACACTAGAATCATATTCAATCAGTGGTTGTTATGAGGTCCACCTGTCTGAAGGCAACAGCCAGCTCCTCCAACAGCAGGCTGTCTGCAGGGTTCACGAAGTCACATTTAAGATTTTTTCTGACCTTCTGAATACCACACAGAATTCAATTTAACACCATCGTATTTCACACACACACACACGCACACACGCACACACGCACACACACACACACACAGAGAGAGAGAGAGAGCCTTTGTCTAGAGGGAGGGAAAGAGGAAAGGGTTGAAAAGGAAAGCACCACAGTGAGGATGAAGAGGTAAATAGCAGACGGTGGCAAGAAAGAAGAAAAGGAGGAAAGGAGGAGAAACAAGGTGTGCAGAAGGACAGAAGGATAGAGGGAGGAGGGAAAAGGCAGGGAAAGAAAAAGAAAGGCAGAGGGGTTAGAGTGAAAAAAGGTAGCGGGGAGAAGAGAAAAGGAGAGAAGGAGGACAGAAGCAGGAATAAATACGAAAGGGTATGAAACGAAGGTAGGGAGGGAAGACAAGGAAAACAGGAGAGGTGGAGAAACAGCAGATAATAGCAGAGGAAAAAGGAGGTAAAGTGAGGGCAACGAGCCGTCCCAGGACTTTGAACCAGTGTGGTTTTGGTCACATGACCATCTCTTTCTAGATAGTAAGCTTATTGAGGAAATGTACAACCATTAACACTCACTCCCCTCAATCCTCCAGTAAACGGATGCCAGTGTTATGGTTGAATGAGCTTATTTTTGGACATGTATGAAGTGTTTTGGTGGTTTGAGTTAGTTTTAGAGGTGAGATTAATTGCTTGGTCAAGATGCACGTTGGTAATGATGACTGTATGAAGAACTTTGAAAAAGAGAGAGATAGATTACTTGGTATGGTCAGAGCTATCTACCATGTCTCCCACACAGCAGACATTTTGAGGCCGAAGAGGTTGTTGTGTGTGAACTAACAGTTTACAGGGGGAGCGGGGCTGGTCTACACTGTGGTGGGATCCATAATAACGCCTCGCTCCACACTCTTCTGTTGGTGTCAGTCACATGGTGATGGTGCAACCGCACTCCACACCTGTTGGATGATTGGCTGTTAGCATTTCACTCGTAGCTCGCTCCATTATCAAGGGCTATGACAGGCTGTTTATGAGCCGGGGCGTATTCTAATAGGCTTTTCATCAGTTTGCATGTGATGCATACATGTGAAACTATCGAACATTTATCTAATTAATTTCTTTTTGCAATCAATGACCTGTCTATCACCGATAAATATTGCTATTGTTTTATCGCAGAGGCCGAGTCATTGTATTTTCATTACCTTAATGAGCCCTTAAGAGGGCCTTTCATTTCTTTTTGCATTATTTGCTGCTTGCAAAGTTAGGATAATTTATCTTCCCATCAGTTGTCAATAATTATTGTAATACTGTACCAAGAATAACACCTCACTTTAGCCAGGACATGCAAGAAAAGGTAACCTTCATACATTATGTTGTGCTGGAACTGTAATTTTGGAAATAAATAAACTTTCTAGAATGTGTCAGTAATTGCATTGAGTAGAAGTTTTATTCTTGCTGATTTGTGAGGGCTCATCAATCAATCATCACTATTGTTAGCTATCATAACTAAGTTCATTGGAAAGGTCATCAGCCACACAATCATTCAGCAACCAACAATGGTGCTCACAGGCGCTTCCAACTGTATGTCTTTATTATGTTATATTTTGTCAGAAAGCTGCCATGAAGTCTAAGTAATGTCAACCAGTGCATCGCACCAGGGCCCAGAAGTTGTCAAGGGCCTGTTTCCTTAGGAGCTTAGCTCCTTTAAACTTTTCCATTCAGTCTCTATGGTACTTCTTATATCTAAGGATATAGTATGTTTTTGCCCACAAGCGGGATGTTGGTGGCAATGGTTCCCCCTTTTGGATAAAAGTAAGAAGACCCTGTTTTCACATTTGAGTGACGGAGTGCAGCAGCATATGGAGTACAAAGGAAGGTCTGTATCTAATTCTACAGCATTTTGTCAGCTCTGTGGTCTAAATGTTAAAAAAAAAAGTTGGGGAAATTTTTAAAAAAAAAGAAACCCCCCAGCACATTTGGTCTCACTCAATGTTGACTCAATGGCTATGGCTATTTATCCTTCTTTACTCCTTTCTGTGCTCATATTGCTCCTCCCCTTCCTCCTCCTACAGCTCATTTTCCCCTGTTCTTCACCCTCCTGCTACTCCAGCTTTTGTTTTGCTGTGGTTGTATGTGAGTGACCTTTCTCTCTTGGCTTGTCAGCATCAACATTCTCTTGACCGTGTGTGTTCACAAAGTAGCAGCTTATTAAGCCAAAAACATTGCGAACAGTATGTGTGGAATTACAAAGAAATAAACTGATCATGTATGTGGGATAAAGGCACACACACACACACACACACACACACACACACACAGACACAGACACAGGCACAGGCACACACATGCACATATACACACACATGTGCACACGCAGGTATACACACACAGCCTAATATTTAGAGAGGGAGAGATTGAACTTTACATTGCATCAAATATGAATATTCTGCAGACAGACAGACTACTTGTTGCCAGACAATACCTGTGTGAGTCTGCGTTCTACACGACACTTATATGGATGAGAAGACAATGTTTGGATATGACACACCACCATTTGTAACTGTACATATCCTCTAACTAAGTATCAAGCACATACACACAACACACATCTACTTCTACAGCTACAACTGCTCAGACTGTTACATGACTCCCTTGAATAACCAGACTTATAACTTCAGTTTTGTATGATTGATTTAACTTTAACACTAAATGCAGTACAAAAGTTCAGTTCAGTGCATCACAGTGCTGTATATGTTCAACATTTTAATAATTTCTCCATTTTAAAAATGAAATGGTCATTATATAATACTGTTGTAAAGCATAACTTATTCTCATCAAAACAGTACACAAAGCTCTTTGAAGAACATACAAATAAATACGCAAATACATAAATATACCAAATACAAATGTTAAACTTAAACATATTTATTTCAAATAACGTAGAGCAAGAATTTCTTTTGAAAACTTAAAAAAAAAAATTATTTATCAAATTGCTGTAATACCATAAGTATTGTTGTAGTATATGTAGTGTGGAGTTGAATTTTACACCACAACAATTCTTACATTAATCCAGGACCAATGAATGACTACCCACTGCATCGGTTTAAGTTTTCTGTGCCATATACAACAAAGTCTGTCTTTTTATTCACATACCAAACATATTTACAGTGATTTTAATATTTATTGTCTGTATTATTATCTGACTGAGCTGGTGATCCATTGTTTTGCACTATGTATCTATGCACAACATCTTGGGTTTAAAAGCCAAGCATTTAGATAGGCATGTTGGTTTGTTGCATGAAGATATTTGCATATTGAAACACTGTTGTGAAAACTGAGCCAAAGCAATCATGAAATACTGTGAAAGCAAAATTAAGACAACTTTAAAATTAA
Organism: Pagrus major; assembly: GCF_040436345.1. Lineage (NCBI taxonomy): Eukaryota > Metazoa > Chordata > Actinopteri > Spariformes > Sparidae > Pagrus > Pagrus major. The sequence goes on along the minus strand of NC_133222.1, from coordinate 25,101,162 downwards.
GACAACTAGTGCACTGCTCGTTAAAAACAACTGCTCACAGATTCATCGGGGCCTGCCCGGATTATATCAAACGTGTTTGATATTTAAACTTTAAAATCTGCACAATTCCATCGGTACTTTCCAAGCTGGACCACAACAACCAATGAGAGAGGCATCCCGGAGCTGCCAAGCAACTGTAAACATTGTAGCCCTTGAGGCTGACATATATATAGTATACAGTATACTTACTTAGTACTAGTAAACTTAAAATCTCACGTCCAATTCCCTCTGAAGAATAGAAAACCTGTGTTTACCATGTCTCCCCACTCACCCAGACTAGTTCAGCCTTCTGCTTTTGCTTTTTCCTCAGCGTAACACGTTACTATAGCAAGTTGTTGCACCACACTAATCTCCATTTTGTTTACATCTACTTCCCCTAATGACACCGCTTGAAAGGTCTGCAGAGCCATGAAGCCAGAATTCTGAAGCCCCGCCCCCACTGCTGCACAGAGTGGTGTTTGCTGTTTATTCAAAATGTACAAATATTGAAAATTGGACCAAATTCAACACTGTACTTCCTTGGGTCCTTAGCAACAATCCTGCCAAGTGACGTAGATTTGATGAAAAGTGCTCCAGATATGTAAAAAACATACAGAAAGGCAGAGATTCTTTGCTTTATAGTTTGATATCTCTATGCAAAGCATTCTTCTTCAATCAGGTCTTTATGTGGCACTAATACATCATACAATAGATATGTGATCAGTCAAACAGAATCCTATCCATCATGTCAGATACATGGACTGGAGTGCATCCATGCCAGAAGAATCACTCACATAGTCTCTCTGTTTATCTCTCTCTCACACGCACGCGCACGCGCACACGCACGCACGCACGCACACACACACACACACACACACACACACACACACACACACACACACACACACACACACAAAGCAGTCTGACCTGTGTGTTGTATTGCTGGCGAGTGGGTGGCACGTCGTATATGTCCTGCTGGGTCGGAGGCTGATGTCTGGGTGGGACGTCGTACTCGTCCTGCCCTGGTTTCACTGAGTCGTACACATACACCTGTCCAACCCTAGTAGGAACTACCACCTGCACACATAAACACAGAGAAGAGAGGCAGGTAAAAGTCAAGAATAACACAAAGATATACTGTATTATAGCACCACAAACATCAGTATGAAGGGAAGATAATGGGTATCAGCTCTTCAAGAAATATTTGCTTATCATATGAACAGAGAGAGAAAAGCTTGACATTTATTAACAGAAAAACATTACAGCAAAACCTAGATTGAACCCCTTATCTTAAATCTTAAAGGTCCCTTTCTCTAAAAGTCATGAAGCCTGTGTTTTTATGACTATGGAAATCCACAAGGGTCACAATGCACCACCCTGTCATGGCAGTCTAAAATTAAAAGGCTTCTTAACCTCTCAATTAAAATATATTGCTTCTTCACACTACATGAACAGAGACTTAAGGTTGTTCAGTCTCATCAAAATTAGCTGCTGACACACAGACACACACAAGCAATAAAAACAGAACAGGGGTCCTGTCATAGTTGTCGTGGGAACCAGGCTGCCCTATTGTGTGCCTGTTTAAACTCGCATTATATGGTTTGAGTGCAGAGTCAACTAGCTGGCCTGGGAAAACACAACAGCTGTGGTATACAACATACACACTACACACGTAGCACAGCTAGCTCTCTTTGTATCCTTTCATCATTCTGTCAAAGACAATATTTACATCCAAGCCAAATCTTCACTGTAGCTGCTAAGCTAAAAGCGTTAGCGTCCCCCCCGCCCCCCCATATTTCATATATGTGAAAACACAACATAAACTAGCTCACAGGATACTATCAGTTCTGTGGCAATTGTCCATGCTGTGTACTAGAACAAAAGCCAAGCCTATAGGTGCAAAAAATCCTTAACAAATGTCATCATATGAGCTACATACATGTAAACATATAAATAATTCAATAGAATAATTTACAATAAAATACTGTTATTACAATATACTGTGTACCTGCAGATAGTCATCATCAGTATCAGATCTAACATCCCATATCAGTCTGTCTGTGTTTGTAATTCAAATCATTGTTTAATCCCACTCAGCGCTAGCCCTGATTAATGGAAAGTCTCTGATAATATTTGTTCAGCTCGCCAGCTGTCAGAGGTACGCTGTGTGAGAGACACACAGAGATAAATGATAAAACCATCCATTCGACAACCTGTCTGTACTAATCAGCCTCCGTCTCCTCCCTTTCCCTCTGCCTTCAACTCGCCTGCCTAATAACATGTTCTCTCTATTCTTACAGCAGGAGCCGAAATTAGAACAAAAACATGTCTTCTTGAGGAATAATTCTACCTCCAGATGTAAGAAGAACAGATTCCTAAAAAGATGAGAAATCATCTTTATTTCACTTTTCTGTCTTGGTTTCCCTTTAATTCTCTGTCAGTCTTTGTCACACACACACACACACACACACACACACACACACACACACACACACACACACACACACACACACACACACACACACACACACACACACACACACGTAAACACCCCTATCTTCATTGTCATTGCTTTCAACAGTTTTGATCACACTTTGCTAAGTGCCAGATGTGTCCTGCAGAGAGAGACACACACACATACACACCATCCCCAGCCCTGTGTTAGATAACCCATGTTATTGATCACCTGTCTGCATCCACCCCAGAGAATAGACACACTTAACACAAAATGATCTGTTTGTGCATATGTGTGTGGCTGAAAATTTTGACTATGAGTATCCATCAAAAAACCTTTTATTTCATGACTCAATAGTAACCGCAATGTAATTGAAAAAATATTGACAAGGACATTGACAAGTAAAGCACCTGGCCACCTCAAAGCGTGTCCTGTGCCCATGCAAATAACAGCTTTCACTATAACTTGTGAACAAGATAAAATTGTCAGAGCCACTACTAAATCCAGCTCGCTTAAAAAGCCAACTACTGCTGCTGAGCTGCTGCTGGCAGCCTCATCTTCACCAGCAGGTGTGAAGAAAGAGAGACATGCTGTGGACACATTTCTCTTATATTCTGAACCGAAAGAAAGACTGTATCATTCCTAATGAGAAAGGAGTGCCTTGTTTTCTCAAGATGGGCAGAAAATAAACAAATAAGAAACAACGTGCTCACCTCCCGTACATGGCTTCAGTACAGGGTGCAGAATCCCTCTTGTAGTGAATAAAGAGAAGAAAAAAGGACAGCAATCTCATTAAACTGTTTATTCTTGCCACACAGACGTTTCGGGCAGGACGCCCTTCTTCAGCGTGTATTCTGTCAAAATCACAGTGAAACTACACAGGTGTGCTGATTATAGGTTATCCAACAGATTTACCCCAATAGGAGGAGCTGTATCCTTTTGAAGGAGAGCAAAGGACCACGCAGGGTCTCATACAAACAAAACAAAATCTCACAACAGAATAGCATAAGTTGGCCAAGACACGTGCTTCCACATGTGTCCTGGTGGACATTCTACACCAGGAAATGTCTCCAGCGAAAAAGTGCATCATAGAAGACTGCAATAAAAAAGTGGAGACATACAAACGAGAATGGAACAACACAAGATGGCCAAATATCGTCGGGATGCTCTGGACTACAGGGATGGCAGAGCATATCCATATAAATCAGGCAGGGCCATGAAGAAACCAAGGTGCCCAAGGTCTACTGCAACACCAGCCTCCATCAGCAAGTCGTCAGAGAGCGTCAGCACTGACACCTAATCTTGATTAGAGTATCAGCATTTTTTACGATTAAGTGCTGTCCTTTATTTTTCTCTTATTTATCTTTTGTTTATTCAGAAAATAAACAACCCATGAAAAAAACACCTGACATCATCCTTTAATGTCTGCAAAGGTAAATATCAAATATGTATGTTGACTGATTTGACAACATGTATATATCGTTATTTCATTTTAGGAATACATTTATTGTTAGTATGGCTCAAAGTTCTTTGTAGATTACATTTTTTTCTCCTATTTCTATCATTCAATGTACAGTATACAAACATACATTTGTAATAGCACCAGTATCTGACAGCTATGTTAAATATAGTGTCATGGCATTGATTCTTAAGCTCTGACAAGCTGAATACATAATACAACCCTCCCATCACTCTACGCCTCGTTTCTTACGTCTCATCACAAAACTCTAGCCTGAGGATGGCTGTATACTTTCAGATTTAGTGACCTACATACTCACCAAAGAAAAATCTCTGTGTCGTGTTCTCAGAATAAATCAGTGGCCTCATAAAAGCTGCAGCTTCTCTGACCTACCAGCAGGAAAATGCCGTCACACACAGGATTCAGTGAAGGAGAATTCCTCTCTATGAACACATGCACACACACACTATTACAGAGGGCTGTGTGTGGCACAAGCTGGGATGTTCACTCTTTTGTTCCATGTGTATTATGACGTCAAGCACAAGTCATTGTTCAACAGATGACCTTTACCCCAAGCAATATCCATACCTCCTTCCCAGCAGCACCCTCTTCTTCTCCTTTTCTTTCTCTCTTTTCCTCTGCTTTGTGAAGGACAGATAAAGAGACACCTGATGCAGTCTTTGGTCCAGAAACAAAAAGTAGGATAAAATATTCTCTGTAGTACATGCTGGTAAATACAGGACATTCTCAAATGAAGCCCAATCTTCCAGCCACAAAATGACCACTGTAACTACACAGGGAGAGAAATAGACTTTCTATACATGAAGTTGCAACGGAGAAAAATAAATCCTTAAAGCACAGATGTGAAGTTCAAAAAGAAAAAAGGATAAATAGAGAGAGGCCTAATTACAGTAGGATGGTTTGGTGTTTTTTCTGAACTGAGGGACATGGCTGCCTCAGATCCTAATCCTATACTGTGCTCTCACTCTGCTTTGTTTCTGCCTGTTTTAGTGGAGAGGCTTTACTAATAATAGGGTATGTATATAGGAAAACTGTTTCATTTCTCAAGGGCTAGAAGAGATTTTGTACTATTCATATACTTACATTTTGTAAGCGTGAATCAGTTTATTTTTCGTTTAGCCTACTGATAGGGTAGACTTACTTTGAAAGACATTTTGCCTGTGTTTTTTTATTTGAAGAGTGACCAAAATTGTATGTACTCCAAAAATGAAAGATTTGGTATAACATACTATTAAAAAGATAGATATACAGTGGGGTTTAAAAGTGTGAGACCTTGAAAATCTTTTATATGCTGAGGCAAACCTGGAAATAATCATAGTTTGCGGATTCAGGAACACTTAAAAATACAGTTATGTTAGTATAATAAAGGAGATGTATCTAAGATCCTGCTCTGTTTCTAGGTCAGCAACAAATGTATGCAAATTTGTGGTTCGATTACCTTTATAGGCCTGACTTCCTTTATTTATATCCCTTCAATTGAAGCATGTAATGACACTCAGGTGGATTTGGCTTACTCATCAGTGGCTTGTTCACTTGCAGCCTGTGTTTACCTGTTAGAAATATGGCAGCCTCAAATTTCGAGCAGATCATTGCTTACTAAGTAGCATTGCGATAGTGGCAAACATGGCACCAGAACTAAGCAAAGTGTCAGAAGTCCAATTGTTATTCTAAGCAAAGAGAGGCTTTTTCAGCATCAAATCACGGTTAGACTAAAGGTGTTTAAAGTGGCAGTGCATGGAACTTTGAAACACTACAGAAACTGGATCATTTGGATCTACAAATCTCTTTGTGGCCTTCACGAAGTCCTGACTTGAACCCCATCAGAACATGTGGACTGTGCAGAAGAAATAAGTCCGTGCCAGGAAGCCAGCAAACTTCACCGATTCTGTCAAGAGGAGTGGTTAAACATTCAGCCAGAGGACGACCAGAAGCTTGTGGATGGCTAGAAAAAGCACCTAACTGAGGTGAAAATGGCCGAATATAACCAATTATTAGAATAACTGTGTGTATATTTTTGATCCAGTAGATTTGGTCATATTTTCAGAAGACCTATAATAAATTCATCACTGAACCAAACTTCATGAATGTTTTTGTGACAAAGTAGTTTGTGTTCCTCTCATTACATCACAGAAAAATGAGAGCTGTAGAAATCACTGGAGCTGAAGACTGCCGTGATATACATGTTCTTTACAACATCTGACCACAACTTTATGTGTATAGTACATGATATAAATATACATATATGCATACATGTATACAGCCATGTATGCATTTATAAGCTGTATGTATGCACATATACAGTGTACTCTATCAGACTTTTTGATGCTACAGTTTCACACACAATGACACTAATTTCAGTTGCTGCTGCCCAGGACTGTATATCCAATTGTTAATGTCCTTTTTAAAAAAAATGTTTCAGAAATTGTAAAATCACATTGAGTTTGTCCCATCAGCTCCAACCACTATCAAATGGCAACTGGCTACAAGGAGAGACCAAACATAGTCTTCCTAGATTGTTGGCTGATTGTCTGACAGCTAAACATTAACACCTCTACACTGTTTTCCTCACACAATTACACTGTTGCATGGGCACATATACAAGAGAGCACATTCAATTCTAAAGACGTTGCTTACTGAAGTCATAAAGTTTAGTCTGGATAATCCACACCACACACTGTCAGGCTGGTTTGGTTGGGAGTATTTCTACTAAAAACAGTTAGGTCTATTATCCCGAAGAGCCTGGACATATTTCTGGGGAGAGATGTTGCTGCTAAATTGTTTATTGTAATTTTTCTATGCTTTGAGCAATACTAACAAAATGTAAATTGACCTTCATTTCATTTGATGGTAACAGAAATTTCAGAGACAGAGATTATCAAATAAAACCAAAACCTATGTAACACCACTACAGGCAGGTGAAAAGGTATCTTTATGGGTGCACTGCAATAGATATTTAAAGTAACTAACAACTCCTTTAAGAAGTTATAGAGTTACCGCTGATGGTCATGAACACAACCCAGCAAGACAAAGAAGTAAAAACAAAGACAGAGCAGCTAAGAGGAGAAAGAATGAGTGAGAGAGAGTTGGAGCCACAGCCTATGAATACCATGCCAGCAATGTGGGGCATGTGGCAACACACACACACACACAGGCACCAAGAGGCCGTGTAGGGGGTCTTAACAGATTAGCAGGGGGAGACATGTCTCCAGAAGAGCACCAACACAGTGTACCCCCACTGAACTGGATTCCAACACCACATGGCATGACTGGTGTGTGTGTGTGTGTGTGTGTTTGTGTGTGTGTTCTGTCCATGTGTGCATGCTCAGACTAGCTGTCTGGCAATTCTGGCAAAATCCAGATGGACCGATTTACCTCAGGGGTGAGGGACTAGTGATGAAAAAGTAGAGTAAAAGAATCCTTGATCTAAATTGTGATTGTTTCTCGATTTTGAAATGCCCTATGGACTACAGCCAGACTTAAAATATGATTTTGTAAAGCACTTTTTCCAGCAGCAGTCTAGCAGCATTTAACAATTTTAACAAATCAAATGGTGGGCAATAAAAAAGTGATTAATACGTGTAAATTGCTACAAATTGTTACACAAAGCACTTTTAAATTATCTACAGATTAACATGAAGGGAGTTCTGACTGAAATCTCCCGTATAGTATTTGAGAAGTTACAGTCTGTTCGTTTGCCTATGGTGCACTTCTCATATGAATCAATTTAGATATAGTTTGATGTGCATATGTGTTAATTCTCCTTGCTTTTATTGCAGTTTATATTACCAATCGTGTGTGTGTGTGTGTGTGTGTCACAGGTGGTGAAAAACTTTTCAAACTGGACACCTTACTGAAAAGAGACTATAACCACTAAGTCAATGTACCACCTCAAACTAGATGCCTGACAACTCTACAATGAACAATGTTGATCAACAGTTGATTTCATTTGGCAGTGGAAACAAAAGTGGTGTGACCAGTGTGATGTGTAACACAACAGTATTGGTGTCTAGTGTGACATTTAACACATGTACAGGCAGTGCTTTGTTAAACAATTACAACAGCAATTGCAATAACAATCATTTACTGTCACTAGTATGAGGTGGTTGACCACGTCCTCTTGTCTCCCCAATTTTCAGACATTTTCAATTGCGGTTCATCTTCTTTGAGTAAGTTGCTAACTGCTGCTAGCTGTTTCTCAGTAATGGGTTGCACATATAACACGTAGTCAAAAATGTCATACCCTGTGTCGTCATGCTGGCTTCACTGACTGAGGGTGATTCTGCTGTTTTAGTACTTCTGCTGCCAGGTAGATGCTTCACACCATTTGTACAGAATGGCGAGGAGGAATAATGGCAAAACATTCTTGTCTTGAACAGGCCCAGTGAAAGGGGCTTGTCTCACTCTCTCTAAGACACACTAAGACATAAACACATTTTCACTCTTTACACCAGCGCCAGGCTCTATAGAGATCAGTCAGTTTGTCAAAAAATAAATCCACTTGAACAATGGCCTCCTGGCCCCCTACATTGATCGTTACATTTTATCGTATTTACTGGCTTTCTTTTTCTCATGTTCTCACAGTTTGGAATCCCCCTCACATTATTCTTGTGACTATCTCTGTTGGTCTGTGTCTCTGATATTTGTCTGACAGTTTGGAAAGACGACCTGATTGTTCCATACTGCTGTCTGTCTGAACAGTCTTCCAAAGGGGCATTTGGTGTGTAAAGCCAAGCTGGAGCCTTTCTCAGCAGCTGAGACTCTGCAGCTGGAGCTCCCTCTGCCTCTTTGCTCAGTTCCTTCATCTCTCTCCATGTTGAAATAAACACTGCCGTTTTAATCCCTCCAATAACTACTTACCCATGTGTGTATGTGTGTTTGAGTGGATGGACGAGAGAGTGTGTGGGGTGTCTTCTCTCAGCAGGAATTCCTTATCTTGTAATGACTAGCAGAAGTGAGTGTGTCTGTAGCCCCTTTTACACAGAGACTGTGCAATGCCGGCGAAATGAAGACCCTTCATTATGCTGGCTTTGTTTGTTATTTTACACTGAACCAAACATCAGCATAATGCCGGCCCTGTGTTTGAATTTAGATTTTAGATTCATGCTGGTGTTGCTGAAGCAAAACAAGTGCGATGTGTAAAACAACAGTGTCGGTATCTAGTGTGACATAACATATGCGTTGGGTGATGCTTTGTAAACATTAACAACTGCATAGCAAGGCAATAACAATCATTTACTGTCCCTGGTATATGGTGATTGATTGCATCCTCGGCTCTGAGGGTAACGCCGGGTTCAGACAGGACACCGAAGCGCTGCGATTAGCTGCGAAGCGCCAAGGAGCGGAGCCATTTTCGTTTCGGCGCCCATGTTAACCAATGGTGTTGTTCACATAGGAAGCGCCGCGGCGCTCTGCTCCGCTGCCGGCGCGCCGTGCAGCGATCGTTTCGGCGTCTGGTCTATTTTTTTCGCGTGCCGCGGCCGAATGTGTCAAGCCGGGCAGGAAGTCAAACAAAGCAACAACGAGAGAATCCGGTCGATTTTCAAAATAAAACAAATTTCAAAATAAAACTATTTTCAATAATTAAACACCGCGATTGACGAATGCGATGTGTGTGTGTGTGTATCGACTGTGGAAGTGAAGAAGTACAGGGAGTTGTATGACGCCCAGCATACATTCTACAAGGACAGCTCCAACGCTGTGACTACAGAACAGCCGAGGAGCAGAGCCGCTTGCCCACCGGTGCGGAGAAATTTGCGTCTGGTGTGAACAGAAGGGCTGTGGCTCGCGCGAGAATTTTGGAGCGCGGCGCTTCGGCGTCCTGTCTGAACCTGGCGTAAGGAGCTCCTAGACATTTTCGGTTGCTCGTCTTCTTTGCATTAGCTGCTATCTGCTAGCTGCTTTTTGAACTACCAAAAGATAACTTTTTGCATCTTCTTAGCATTCTGAAGTAAATGCTGATTGCACAGTGTAATGGCTGTAGAGAAATGACAACATCCGCGTATAGATTGGTTCCCTATAAACTTTGCTTTCACTGTGCTATTTGGCCTGCCCACCGGGCTAAATTTTTCTTGCAAACATGAAGGTCAAGTTAAAGCACAAAGAAGGTGAGTCTGCCATTGTGCAACCAAATCTGGAAGAGGCATTGTTTTCCCTGGTCACTATACCCAGTTAATGGTGGAACAACTGGAATAACTGTGGAAACTCTACACTGCAAAAGAAAAAGAACCCCACTTATGGAGGAAGCAAAGAAAGTGAAGAGGGAGAGTGATAGAAACTGAGGTAAAACAAGATTTAATGGATGGGCATTCACTCCATGGAGAGCACTCAGGTGTTGTGTCAAAGTCTGTTCCCTGGCTAATCTGTGTTCTCCCATACAACCAGGAAATGAGACGATTCAAAACTGGCATTCTTTCTACTAGACCAGTAAGTAACAAAACCTGCCTACTTCGGGTTTTCTAAGTCATATTGGGATTCTTATAGTTGTTTTTTGCTAGCCATGTTGCTAACACTGTTTGTGACAGTGACATCAACAGTAATACCGCAGGGAAATGCTAGGCAGGGGGATAAGTTGAAAAGTTGTCAGTTTCCACTTTAATAACACGTTATCAAAATATCACACCCCTGTGTGCGCGCGCGCGCACACATACACACACACACACACACACACACATACGGGTTTACACTCAAAGCCCACTGGTTAATATTTAGGACATGAATGTTTAAAATCACTAATATACAGTGCATTTTGATTACAAAAAGGCTAAAACATCTGGCTACTGCAAATGTTACTCATACAGAAGGAAACAGTATTTGCTGGGGACTATTTTCAGCAGTGGATTAATCCACATTTGGTGCTCTAGTGAGTATTTGGGGCAGCAGGACCGCGTTTGTGGGACTGGTTGGTTTGGGCTTTTCTGTGGGATTTGTTGACAAAAAGAAAAAAAAAATCAGCCAACATCACTGTTCAAACACACTTGCGCCTGGGACCCACTGTCTACCTGTACCTGTGAGTGATGGCTAACTCACTGAACTACTACAGCTCGCACACCTGATTTTCAGACATATGGCGTAGCTGCTGCAGAGCTGCTACTGCAGGCTCTATCTTTCTAAATTGAGTTTGCCTCTGCTAATGTGGCCAATGCTATCAGTGTTGCCAAAGCCATCTACTGGAAGAATTCTGCCTTTCACTTGATTTTTATATTCTTTTCATATCTGTGACATATTCTACAGATATAGACATTGCAACTGTAGCAAAAGGTGTAATGTTGCTGGCATGAAGTCAATAAGACTATGAACCAATCATTTCTATTGTCTACTTTTGCTGACAAATAGGTGACACACCAGATCTCTAGATGATGCGCCACTTACTGCTCAAACCTGTTAAGGTTGGTGCTGAAATGAAAAGTGTGAGGTTCCGAGATGCAAACACAGTTTTAATGCTTGTGTCTAAATAGAAAAACTTTGGACACCTTATTGGGACACCTGCCTCTGTTATCTCACTATAAATACTGTAGTGACACTGCATAGATATACATATACTATGCAGATTTATAAGAGCATGCTAGGAAGTATTAGATCAAAACAGGATCTCCCTTCAACATACGTTTAGTATCTAATTCCTTCAGATATTTGCTCTAAACAAATCTCTCAGCTGCTGAATGATGTTTTGCACAATTTAATGTTTAAGTAATCCTGCACTGAATGGTCTCCAAACCCTTATTCACTTCATTCACAGTGGCCACCAGACATTTATTATCATTACTGTTTTTGTTGCATTTATTCATCAGAGCTAACTGGCTATCTCGGGGCTCCTGCCAACTAGCCTCATGCCGCTAGTTCTCTCCATTTGACATTACATAAGGCAAATACTGGTTCAGTCAGTTGGCACAAAATAAAACCATGTGAAGCCTGTACACAGGACCGGACCAGCAAAACTGGAAACCTGCACAACGCTAATGCTGACTAGGAAATTATATTGGTGGATGAATAATTAACATGGTTGGTGTAATAACTCTGAGTAATGCCTTATATCCCCGATATTGATCTTAATTTTCCCAACAACAAGATGACATGCAGCAGCCTGGTGCTGGAGATCATAATAATATATCAATAACAACAACAACAATAATAATATTAATAATCATAACAATACTAATAACAACAACAATAATAATAATTAATCATTATAATATTAATAATAGTTTATTTATATAGCAATTGTTATATTGAATCTTTATAAATCAAAGCTTGACCCCAGACTCATTCAAAGTTTTTAAGGCGAAGCCCCACATCTCAGGATCAACCTAGAGCTGCCCTTCTCAGGAGAGGTGCTATCGTTGATGAAAACCTGGTCTTTACAATACAATACTGACATGGATTAACCAGTGGTCATGTTTAAGGAGGAACAGTACAACAATAACCAGCCACAATGAGCTGTGAGATGAAAAACTGCAGACAACAGGCTCTTCCCCAACACATCATCAAAGTGACCATCAAAAATATTGATTTTTCAATACATATCAATTCTAATAATTTAAAACCATTTTGATATTAATCTTCTGGAATATCAATACCAGCTGCGCTCTTCCACTCTCCTTTCTTTTTGACGAGTTCACACACACACTCACACTCACACACTCACAGCTGCAGTGCAGGCCCTGCCACTTACTCAGTCACTCACCATGTGCATACTGTCTTCACGTCACTCACCTCAAGCCATCACTTTCACCTTAATTTTATTTTATTGTCAGCTCATTAAAGACGGCGAGTTCAGAGCCTCCGTCACCAGTTTTGGTTACAAAGGAAACAGCAGGAGTCCTGTTTGGCTATACTTTGAGGTAAATGAACAAGGAAGGGCAAAGGATACAAGCATGGCCTTATGCAAGCATGCTACAGACCAGTGCCAATGAAAGGTGCTGACACAACAAGTTTAACAAAGCACCTGTAGGACCGACACATTGGTCACAGCTCCTGTTTTAACATCAATATCACTTGTAATAAAAAAGACAGCCCAGTAAACTGTCGTTGATAAGTGTGTTGTCCTGTTGTTTGCCAAACAGCTATTTGTAACTCTCAAAGCTAAGCTAATCTCCCTAAAAGCTATCAGGCCTGAGGCAGACAGCAGCATTTCAGTAGAGGAAAAAATGCTGCTGTGTTTAACAACACACACACACACACACACACACACACACACACACACACACACACACACCTTACCGTTAATTCTTCTGTTATCCATGCTGTCTTTTCTCCTTTTCTGTCTCTCTGTTGCTTGGTATTCCTCTCTATGTTTTCTTTCTCATCAAGTAGATATTACAAGAAACTTTTGCAGTAAGCTTTAATTGGTTTATGTAAAGCATTTCTGCATATATCTTATAGGAGTAGCAATTACCTACATTTGATTTTTTAAACATATTTGTTACTTAAATATGTCAGACTGCACTGTTTTTACTTTAGTGCCGTATGCATGACAATCTTAGAGGCTGATTGAAAAGCACTTTGTAACTTGTTTTTGAAAGGTGCTATATAAATAAAGTTATTATTATTATTATTATTATTATTATTATTATTATTGTTGGCTTATTATGAAGCAGTTATAGACAGAGGAGCAGAGATGAGATCATATGTTAAGGAGCAGGGGCACAGCTGGACCCAACATCACCATCATCACCATCATCACCAACACACACACACACACAATACTACGGCTAACAGTGGTACACATATGGCTCACTGCGCCACAGCAAGCCTGGAGGGGCTTCCCCACAGTACACACACACTCAGCCTGTCACCTGCTGATGCAGCAAAGTGCTTATTCACCCAACCACAAGATCAGTGCTAAATTATTAACAGCTTCATTATTTCACTATTTTCCTCCTCCACCCATACACACACACACACACACACACACACACACACACACACACACACACACACACACACACACACACACACACACACACACACACACCTTACCGTTAATTCTTCTGTTATCCATGCTGTCTTTTCCTCCTCTACCTTTTCTCCTTTTCTGTCTCTCTGTTGCTTGGTATTCCTCTCTATGTTTTCTTTCTCATCAAGTGGAACTGCACTTTGCACTGCTTCAGTTTCTCTCCTGCTCCGCAGCAGGTGGCTGCATGCCAGCGGTCAGATTGTTAGCAAAATAAAGAGCTGTAAATGTTATATTAGGCTGTCGAGTTACTGATTGTGGGCAGTAAAGAAGGCTACAAAATGACGGTTGAGTCAATACATTCATAGGTACATGTACAATTGGCTACATGCCGTCTGGACAATATAACCCACAAGCGCAACGAGTCGCAAAAGAGGTTTTACTGTAATGTTTGGTAATGCTAAAGTACTCTTACATGTTATTTTTCTCAGTAGATAACACAGTATTGCAACAAGTTACTTTTTAATGGCAGTAATCTTGTAACGTAACGAGTTACTTTTAAAAGTAACATTACCCAACGCTGGTGGTTGATGTTGTCATGCTGCAGTGAGGTCGACGATGATGAGAAAACTGAGGTGGCCAGAGTGAGAGGAGTAAAATATAATGGATAGGGGATGTATGTCCTTGCTGAACTACAATATGAACAGACGGTAATAAGTTTCCATTGCAAAAATAATCCTTGCTGCCTGTGCATCCTAACCCCCATAATCCACCAGGTGGGTCAGCATCCATTACGTCGGTAACACAGTCACCAGACTTCATCGCAGCCCTTTCCTCATTTAAGAAGCTTCCTAGAAGCGGCTCTCCGCTCTGCTCTGCAGAGAATACATGCCGGGTCTATTTTTGACAGAAGTAGACAGCAGAACAAAATGAACCAGACAGGAAGTCAGACAGCGGAACGACAAACACCCTGTACAGACTCGAGATCTACAGCACAACAAAGTTGGAAATATTAACAATAAACACACTTAAAATGGACAAACATCGAAAACAATTTAACTACATACCCACTCTTGCTGGAAGCACAAAAATCAAGGGAAAAAATGACAAAATAAAGACAATCTCAGCAAGTCAATAAAATCAGGCCGGTATGATGCTCTGCTTCTGAAATTCCCCCCGGTGGGATATGAGGTCACTTTGAGGATGGAACAAAACATAGTCACACATGTAAGGTAACAGAGCTGTACCCAGTGGAATCAAGGTGTAATCCATCTGCTCACACATATTCTTTTCTTTTCTTCATTGTTTCTTCTGTAATGATTCTGTCATTATTAAAGCCATCAGGAATATTCCATCCAACTGAATCCAGCAATGTTTTTGTATGTATTTCATGTCTGAAAAGATCTAAATTATAGTTATGGTCAGCAAGTGAACCACCTTTCTGAGTTATGTAAAGCTTTCTACAGCTCATTAAACGTACTGAACTCTCCCAATCTCTCCCATCAGCCAAAGTTTTAAAGTTGAGCAAAACTTCTCCCCAGAATAAAAGACCATAAAGAATTAACAGCACTACCACAGTTTTTTCTGAAGATTTCACCTTGTGATACACTACTGCAGATGATATTGACTGGCTGATATACAATCTATGCTGTCTAATATCTGCAAGCCTTACCACATAACAAAGAACAACCTTGACTTCTTTGTTTCACAAAAAGTAGACACTCATGAACCAGCAAACACAAACACTGACAATCACAGGAAGTGTGTGTGTGTGTGTGTGTGTGTGTGTGAACAAGATACGTAAACACCCATTAGGATCAGGAACAATGAAACTAAATGTTATATTCTCATCTTTTGCTTCAAGATTTTTCATTTTTAAACTGAAATCAGCAATATACTCTCTCTCTCTCTCTCTGTTTTTTTCTCCTTCATTCATTTTCTTCTTTCCTCCCTTTTTCTTTTCTATAATTTGCTCATTTAAAACTTAAAAAAAAACAACTTTTCTGTTCTTTTAGTTTCTGTAAACTACATGTATGGATACATCCGATGTTTAAAAAGATAAAAAGATTTTTTTTTAAAAAATCCTTCCTTCCTCCCTTCCTTACCTTGCCCAGGGGCTTGTTGCTGCTCTCCCAGTTTCTCTTATCCAGAGAGGGGGGCACCTGGTACACATCCTGCCCAGCTCCTGTTCCCACAGGTGGGGCTGCTCCCTGGCCTGGGCCTACAGAGGGAGGTACCTGGTAGATGTCCTGCCCAGGCAGCTGGTACTGTCTCTGGGCTAGAGTTGGGGCGTTGTTGGGGGGTCCTGGTTGGGCCTGTGGAGGGGGTCCAGAGGGGACCTGGTACAGACTTTGGGGACTTGGTTTGGGGCTGTGGGAGGCAGGCATCATGTAGACAGAGTCAGGATTGGGCTGTGCAGGGTTGGGGGTAGAATAGGCTGGGTGCATAGATGTGTACTGAGTTGAGGGGAGGGGCTTGTTGGTGAACCCAGAGGAGGACGTAGCAATGGCTGCAGATGATGGAGCTGGTGTTGGTTTGGCATAAGCACTGTGAGGGGGGAGTGGACGCTGTACCAGGGAGGCAGGACAGGAAGTGGCTGGATCTGGCGTGGAAGGCAAGGCCTGTGGCTGCTGCTTGCTGTCATACATGCCGACAAGGATCTTGAGACGGTTGCCGGGGACAATGCCTTGCCGACCATGGAGGGAGCAGAGCCACCAGCCGTCCAATCCCTGCGTGTCCCGCTCCAACACCGTCATGATATCGCCTTTGCGGAAGGACAACTCATCCGGAGACTCTGCCACGTTGTCATACAACGCCTTGGCCAACACATTCTGTAGAAAAGGACAGACAGAATTATTTAAGAAATGCTGTCGTGACCAGTAGCCTAACAAAACAAGGCATCTCATCTGTAAGGTCGGTTTGTAAAATATCTGTCTGCACAGTCTAAGACAATGCAGGAGGACAAAACAACTTATCGTTTGGTTTATGCGTCTATTCCAATTTTCCTGTCTGTACTGTTACAGTGTTGTAGGGACATGTGCACTGTGTCCTTGTCAGTTTTGATTCACATTTTTTGGTCCCGGCTAGTAGATAATTAGAATTTCAATTCAGGAAATGAATTTAAATGTGTGAACGTGAGAGAGAGTCATGACAGTTGATTGAGCAATGAGCCCTACATCTGATGGATTTCCAACTTGAAATTTGGACAAGTTGCTTTAATTTCAAAATGTATTTTGAGCTTTGAAAATCCTGGAATAGCAGGTGAAAAGTAAAGTTCTAATCATCTCTTACAAGTGCACTAGATAGATGATTTCTTCACTGTGGCATCCTCCAAACCATATTAGGATTTTCTGTCTTCTACTTATAAAGGTGGTGGTAAGTGTTATCTTTGTGCTAAACTTAAATCCAAGCCTCAAGACGTCTCCTGAGAAACCTGTGGTTGATGATTTTTCACCACCATCACACCAGTGTGTGGGAATAACTAACTTTGTCTTGTGTCTTGTGTTAGTATTAGCTGTTTTCTGATCTGCTACCCTTATGTTAAAAGGCACAAACAAGTACTTGCTGAAGGTTAGAGAAAGATTGTGCTTATGGATAAAAGAAACCAGCTATGGCACCGCTTTATAATAACCATCATTAATAAATGTTACATTTATAGTTAATTAACCTTTAGTTAATAGTTATTTCACTGTTAACAAACAATGAAAGGCTTTATAAACCATTTATTAAGCACTATTAAAGTATTATGAACATCAGTTACAACTTTACAATAAACAATTGTTTAAAACGTTTGTCAACCGTGAAAAAAACCTTAACCCAAACTGAATTAACTTTAAATTTACCATTTATAAATGATGGTTATTAGAAACATTTTTTAAAAACCCAGCTTTAACTGTTGGTATAAAATAGGATGTAAACTGTCTCTTGTGTCACATGTCTGGGTTTAAAAGGCAAAATGTTTTTTCTCGACATTTAATACTCATTTTCAGCTCCTCTACTTCCTTTGTATAATGCATAGCACAGACTCATAAAAGAAGCACATCCATACTCTTACATACATACACTCCATACACTCATACTCTTTTTTAAGATAATTACTTGGATACTAACAAACTACACACTCAAAACCTGCTTAAAATGAGTATGTAGAATGGAACTGGGACACAGCAGCTATGATAAGTGTTGAGCTGTGGAAAGTATGTCTGTCTACATGTGAGGAAAAACTTAAAAAATCCAGCCACAGCTGTGGACATAATTAGGATGGTAGCTAGAACACTCAGCCCTGTTGTCATTCATTTTCATAAATTACATGCTGTTACATGTGTTACCACGCAGCCAAAGAGAAGGCAAAGTACAGACCCTGAACCCTATATATATATATATATATATATATATATATATATATATATATATATATATATACATAAATGCTTCACAGAGTTCAAGTAGCAGACGCATCTCAAAATCAACTGTTCAGAGGAGACTGTGTGAATCAGACCTTCATGGTCGAATTGAAGCCACTACTGAGGAAGAACAAGAAGAAGGAGAGAGGTGTTTGGGCCAAGAAACACAAGGAATGGACATTAGACCAGTGGAAATACTTTGGTCCAAATGTGGACCAAAGTATCCAAATTTGAGAGTTTTGGTTCCACCCGCCGTGTCTTTGTGAGACGCAGAAAAGGTGAGCGGATGGTTTCTACATGTGTGGTTCCCACCGTGAAGCATGGAGGAGGAGGTGTGATGGTGAGGGGGTGCTTTGCTGATGACACTGTTGGTGGTTTATTCAAAATTCAGCATCGCTACCACAGCATTCTGCAGCGACATGCCATCCCATCTGGTTTGCCCTTAGTGGGACCATCATTTGCTTTTCAACAGGACAATGACCCCAAACACACCTCCAGGCTTTGTAATGGCTATCTGACCCAGAAGGAGAGTGATGGAGTGCTGCATCAGATGACCTGGCCTCCACAATCACCCAACCTAAACCCAATTGAGATGGTTTGGGATGAATTGGACCGAAGAGTGAAGGCAAAGCAGCCAACAACTGCTCAGTCCTCTGGGAACTCCTTCAAGACTGTTGAAAACCATTCCAGGTGACTACCTCATGAATCTGATTGAGAGAATGCCAGAAGTGTGCAAAACTGTCATCAAAGCAAGAGGTGGCTACTTTGAAGAATATAAAATATAAAACATATTCTGGTTTGTTTAACACTTTCTTGTTTACTACATAATTCCATATGTGTTCCTTCATAGTTTTATGTCTTCAGTATTGATCTACAATGTGGAAAATAATAAAAATAAAGAAAAACCATTGAATGAGAAGGTGTGTCCAAACTTTTGACTGGTACTGTATATATATATATATATATATATATATATATATATATATATATATATATATATATATATACATATATATATATATATATATATATGTATATATAAATAAATCAAAGTTGTTCGATGTTACTCCTTCAGCATTTATAATTTTTTTAAATCAGCTAATTTTTTCTCACTTTTCACTGGCTGTAATGTTACATTCAGTGGTTTTATTTCATCAGTAGATATTTGTACTGTGTTGACTTCAAGGTATTTTATCCATCTGATACCTGATAGCCTGTTTATCATTGGGTTCTGGAAATTTGTAAGATACAGCTTGTAATTTTTTCTTGTGAACTGGGAAAAGTTCTGGATTTTGGGTGAGTTAGCATGGAATGACCCTAGATAGTTCTAATTAGTGTGACTGTATTTCATATTTAAAATGCCTCTGATCTGTAGTTTTCATTGTTAATTTAACAGGATGGAGATCAGGGCATTTGAAGTTTTGCATATATTATCATCATTCCTTGTCCACACAGCCACAGCAAGTTCACACACAGCACACACAGCAGCAGTGCACTCATACTAAGAAGTTTTAAACTGGACACGATGGGAATGGTAACATTTAACAATAGTGAAAAAGAATGACTTTTTTTGTGCCACTGGAGTCTAAATCCAGAAAAGATTTTCTATCATGGCACCATTTTGGTTGAATCCTACTAACACACATAAGTACATACATGACCATCTGTGTGGAAGCCCAGCGTGCAAACAGACACACCTCCTCTCAGTCTCTCTGGAACTCTTTGAAACTAAACCAATATTTGTCGTCCACGTCTGAGCTCAGCCTGCTCTGCTCTCTCTCTCTGTGTCTGAGTTCCACCCCAACTATCCCAGACTGGTACAGCCTGTACTGGCCACATGCCAGCTCCACACACACATTCACACACATGATTGCACAACAACCTAAGCACAAAGCACTGCCCATTTAAATGAGGCCATGTAATTGGCTTCCAGATTTATAGTCAGACTTGTCTTTCACTGCACTGAAGACCTGTTCATGGCTTCAGAGTGGGCTGGGAACGAGACAGAGAGACAAAGACACTCAACCCTAATATACTCACTTCATCCAATTCACTGGGGCAGTTATAATGTACAGAAAATTTGCTTTTAAAAAGGAAAAAATACACTCCAGATACTCCTCCACAATTATGTGGTATTCAGTTACTAGTATCTTTCGAGATAACTGCTTTCAGTCTGTCAAGACTTTTTGACATCACAACTAGTTGGGAGCCGACCGTGGTCCAGTATGTATCTAACAGTGTGATGTGGAAACTTAAAGCCTTCAGTGTAACTTTTGAAATGATTAGTATGGGACTGCTCCACAACAAACTGGTTAATGATATGATACATGAAAGCCCCCCTCACTGCTAAAGTATATACAGAGAATCAAGATAAACGAGAGAATGAGAGACTCTGTAACATGTGGTCAGCTGTGTCACAGCCCAGTGGATACAGAACAGAAAACCTAGAAAATATTTTACTAATGTCTGCCCCTGAGCTACTTACTGTCATCAGTCTGAGGCACAGAGGTCATGTCAGAAGAAACAGATGTTCAAAGAGGAGCTTACCAGCAGCTAAAAATCGTATTTTTGGGGATCTGCGTGTATATTGTCACCTCACAGCAATGATGTAGAAGAGTGATCCAAGGTGCAACAGGACACAGTGACATCAACAAGTGAGTGAAAACTTACTCCTTTAAGCCTGGTGTTAATTTACTCTTTAATGTTTGATGTTGATCAAATTTTCAAAACATGACAAACAGGTCAGAGTAGATTGATAGATAGTAATTTTGTATTATTTTCAATCCAAAACATTCCCATTGCTACTAAAACATAACTACGGTACGCCCCTTCCTTGTGCAGGGAGAGAGTCACAAAACCTAAAAAATGGTGGTTTAATTTTGTCATGCCAAGACCAAGCATTTAATACTATTTCAAAGAATGTCTATAACCTAGCTTGAATTGTACTTGTCTTCTGATACATTCAGCATCAAAAGTATCTAAAGTTTTGAAATATTTCTTTAAAATATTTTTAATTCTTTTTCAGTCTTCCCAGTATTGCCTGGTTGTTTACACTCGTCGTCATTTATTTTTCAGTCACAGTGAAGCAGATTCCTAAGTCCCAACATTATATGACACAGCCAGCTCCACAATGGAGCAAAACATTGTCCTGTCTTTTTCTTGACATTCTAAACTAGTCCTGAATCACAGTTATGATCCTGAATTGCCAGATGTTTGTTAACTGTCAGGGGCATCAGCAAAGACTCAACTATTAGGATCATCATTTGTTTCCTCTGTCAAATAGTTAAACAGCTGGGTTACTCTGACATGGAACACTCTACAGTCATTCAGATATACTGTATGTGCCATATCTTTTTCCCTGTGTTATTGTCTCTTTGGAGTTCTCTAGTATCAGTAAGAGTGTACTGTATATGCACACACTCCAGAGCTACTGCCAGCCAGCTCTGTTTCTGGTGTGAGTGCTGAGTGGATGATGAATGTGCCTCTCTGTCTGTTGTCTGCTCTTTCTCTCAGTAAGTCTCAACAGAGAAATGAGCACAACTACTGAGGCCAGACTGAAGTTACTCTCTCTCACATGCAGCACACTCACTCACACACACACACACACACACACTCTCTCTCTCTCTCACACACACACACACACACACACGCACGCACACACACACACACACACTCTCTCTCACACACACACACACACGCACTCTCTCTCACACACACACACACGCACTCTCTCTCACACACACACACACGCACTCTCTCTCTCTCTCACACACACACACACACGCACACACACACACACTGTCTCTCTCTCTCTCTCTCACACACACACACACACGCACACACACACACACTGTCTCTCTGTCTCTCACACACACACACACGCACGCACACACACACACGCACACGCACTCACTCACACACACACACACACACACAGAAAAAGAGAGAGAGAGAGAGCGAGCAAAAGAGAGCAAAAGAGAGAGAGAGAGATATCACAGAAATCCCCCTCTTTAGTCCATTCCAGCATCCAGAGAAACAGGAAGTGCAATGAGGGTGATTCACACACCATCCTGCTGGACGATGACTCAGTGACTTGACCCTGAGGTCTGAGAATCACCCTCAATAGGTTCTCATGCTCTCTCTATTTCTGTCTCTCTGTGAATCCCACTTAGGTTTCTCTAATCGACAGTGGACGTTTTACAACAAACTTAGTTGATCTGATTAAAATTGATATTGAATTGTGTTAATTACATTACAAAAACTTTAAATTGTGAGTTTACTAGAAATGTGAAGCTGTGAGACTTAGTAGCGCAGTAGCTCCACTACCTCTCTTTAAAGTACCTGCCGACTTCTGGTAAATGTGTCTATGGCTACTGACTAAATTTCACACCTGAATAACTGCTAAACACAGTTTAAGATGAATGAACAACATCAGCTACATGGAAACTCAAGTTTCACTCCATTATTGGTGAACAGACAAGGATTTCTGCCTATATATAAACATCCAGCAGAAGCAGTTTCTTTCAGAAGTACTAGTGCAGTCAGTGTGCGAAATACCCGTCAATATTCGGGGGGGGGGGGGTCCCCATCTCCCGATTGTTGCGCAATACCGATCTAAATTTTCTCAATATGCAGTAGGCCTATAACATTACAATATTTCATGGATGCAAGCCAAGACAATCAGTCTATAGCCTACATGACAACATACACGCACACACTTAACAGTTTTTGACAATCCGATATGCTATAGTATTCGTAAAGCAACACTGACATAGGAGGTTGCATTGGCTAAAGTTGTTTGGATGCACGTTGTTTTATAACAAGGAGAGGCAAAGTTGTGCATTAGCTACAATGCAGACACGACAATAACTGGCACCAATCTGGCGCACTTACAAGAGCAATCAACTGAATAAATGCCAGGCAAAGCCTGTTGGAGACTGGCTCGCAATCAGTGCACTTGGAAATGAGAGCCTGCAGTATGACCGATCGTGTGACATTATTTAACCATCCATCTACAGCGAATACGATCAGACAGATACATCACTGAACACATACACAAAGCACATTCGCCTAACCGTGCAAACAGGCCATCTCTCAAATTGAAAAAAGCACCACAGCGGATGCGGACAGACAGCCTACAACAAGCCAAACATCCCCACGGCGGGTGCTCTCTCTAAGACCACAACCCTACATAACTTGCGGTCTTTCCATTCGCCCACCTGCTTCGTTGTCCAACCAGCCGGCAAGTCACCTGTGCTAGCAGCAGTAGCAGCTAACGTTACCTCAGCACCTGCTGCATCTTTGGAGCACTCGGCCTCAACTTCATGTTCTTCTGGGGAGTCACTGGGTGGGAGAGGACCCTCTGTTCTGGTACCGAGTGGGCCCACTGTGCTAACTGCACCAGCATCGTCTTTCGGTGCCTCTTCATCTCTGAGTGCCACCTTTTTGGATGTGAACCCAAAGTGTGTGAGTGATACACTCTGGTTTAGCTTTTGCTTGCTAGCCATGTTTAGTATGACTTTCAACTTTAAGTCTTTCTTCTGTTTGGCGCACATGGCTAATTTGCATATGTGCACAGGACCGGCTGGCTCCGTTTGGCAACAAATAGAATATATTTGTGAATAAATGTTTTGGATTCTGAATACTGGACATGGTGAGCTTAAACACATTTTAGTGACCATTAGTGACAATAGAATATTTTATTTTTTATTTTTTAGACAAAATTTGAGACCCCCTTCAACTTTTGCTTTTGAGGCTTTCAGGGGGTCTCATGGGTTAATCAGGGGGGTCGAGCCCCCACGGACCCCCCTGTATTTCGCACACTGAGTGCAGTGCCCATACGAAATATGCCTGTTTGGAAAGGGCCAATTGCTTGGCCTCCAATATTGCTCCCTGCAGCTTTCTTAATATCATCAACCTGCAGAGCAGGAGACAGAGCAGCTCATATGCACCACTATTTTTTTTCCTTGTCAAGACTTTATCAACAACACAGTAATATTAAAAGACCTCACCAGTTTTAGAAACATGAAACAATTATTAATTATTATCATTGTTATTTCTGCTTCTTTTAAATTACATTAAATTGATTGAATGTAAGCCGAAGATGTACTGCATATGTGACAAGCAAAATGTCAATGTCAAGGTATCAAGTAGGGATCTGGGCCGATATGGGCATTTTTTCACTGATCGGGATCGGCAATATTGAACGTGGACCCAAGCCCGATTATTTTTACGTCAGCTGACGTCAACGGAGCACAATTTGTGGCAGAATGCAGTCGTGCGCGTAATGTTAGTCTGGAGAACCTGTGGATAAAATGTCTGCAGTGTGGAAATATTTCAAATGCGAAAGCGAAAGCGAAAGCGAAAGCGAAAGCAGTCCAACGGCAACACGTAACATCTGCGATACGACCATTTCGCGAGCTGGTAACAAAAGAGCTGCATTTAATACTACAAGTTTGATACGGCACATAAACAAAAACATGAGTTCACTCAAGCAATACAGGCAAAGGCACCGAAGCAACAAACACTCGTGGATACTTTCAAAAGGAAAGAGAAATATCCTCGAGTCAGCGACATGGCCACAAATATTACAGAGAAGGTCATTGAATTCATCGCTCTGGATAACCAGCCCACCTCTGTGGTCGAGGATCAGGGTTTAGTTACTGACTTTGTTTACTTGTTGTTTTTGTTAAAAAAAAAAAAAAAAAAAAAACTAATGAAAACCAATGTTGCAATAGGATATGCAGAATAAGAAAGAGCCATATGAAAGTATTTACTTTGTTTCAACAAAATAAAAAAAGCTATTAAGAACAGCTTGGATGCAGGTGATTTTTTTTCTTAATGCAGCTGTATTATCTAAGAAAATATTAGTTAGGGCTAAGTATCGGATCGGGACTTGGTATCGGCAGATACTAAATATTAAATGACTCAGATCGGGATCGGGGTAAAAAAAACCTGATTGGGACATCCCTAGTATCAAGTTTAACTACCTAACATTTTACACTTGGTCAAAGACACTGTATTCCGGCAGCAAACTGTAGTTAAGCAATCTGAGTACTAAATCCACAGATTGAACTGTTGAAGGCCCAGCCAGCTCTGTGCAAACAAGGCCGAAAGTCCTCAAGCATCCTTGTCTGTTAATCAGCGTGAGAAAACCTTCAAGCAGACACTTGTACATCCTTCTACAGAGGCAGACTGGGAGTGTGGAGAAATGAGAACACAAGAGGAGCTAATCATATTACCCAGACCTCTCAGGATAAATCTCAGCAGCAACAGGCCAAAACAATATGATGTGACCATGCTGACTGTTGCCAGGACAACCAGATGCTGCTGAACGACGCCAGAACTTAAATGGTGTCGTCTCGTCAGGGAGACGACAGAGAATGAAAGAGAGCACAAAGATTGAAAAAAGAGGAGTCGAAGAGTTTAAAGGGCTGAAGGTCCCGCACTGAGACCTGATTTCACATAGAGAACTAAATATCTGATTGAACACAAATAAAACCCAAAGTAGTTCATAAGGCCTGTAGTAAAAGTGGAGCATTCTGGTGTTTGTAATTTGACCTTTTTGTCATTTTACTGTGTGAGCAGAGCATGGGTTAAGAAATTCCATAGCAAGACTTGTCTGCTTTGTTTTACTTTTGTGATGTTTTCCTACCTTTGTCTTCAGCCCATGAGGAATAAATACTGATGAACATATAACATAACAAGGTCCATCATAACCTCTAAAAACTTTGAAGGCAAGATCAACCCAATATTTATAGAGACTTGAGGCAAAACAAAAAAACATGAATGTCTGCCACATATCATATTTTTTCTACCAGGAAATGCTGTTTATTTCTTTAATTTCTGTAATTTCATTTAGAACTGAATTTTGCTTAAAAATTAAGGAAAATACCTGATAAACCGAACGTATGTATGGTGGCCAATTTTTGACAAAAGTGTCCAATCCAACTTTTTGACTCAAGATTTCTGCAATTGCAACACATTTGTTAGGTGATTGTTAGCTCAGGTCACAATGACTAGAATTTGTTTTACTTCAATTTAGTTCAGTGGTTTCTTATATGTCTTAAGCCATTTTAAAACATTAGTGCTAACCAGTCATTTATTTTCGTTTATTAATTATGATCCATTTGCAAAAAAAAACATTAGCAGGATGTTTGCTGTGACTGGCTACAACAATGGTACTGTAAGTTCACAAATCTACAACACTACGGTTTTATATCATGGTAAATGGACTATATCAGGGTTTTGGATTGTTGGTCAGACAAAGACAAGACATTTAAAGATGACCTTCAGTTCTGGAAAATTGTGATGGGTGTTTTCTGCCATTTTATCAACAAAATAAATATATATATATTTCTCTCTCTCTCTCTCTCTCTCTCTATATATATATATATATATATATATATATATATATATATATATATATATATATATATATATGTATATATATATAGTTCAGTTCAGTTCAGTTCATTATCTTGACCGCTTTTCCGTGAGGGTCGCGGAGATGTTGCCGCTTTACCCCCCCCTTTCAGGGGGTTGCGGGGGTTACTGGGGCCAAATCCAGTTTTCATAGGGCGGAGGCCAGGGTATATATATATATATATATATATATATATATATATATATACATATACATATATATATATATACATATACATATATATATATATATATATATATATATATACACATACCATCACATTAAAGGAATAGTTCACTCTAGAACGAAATTCAGTCATTATCGACTCACCCTCATGCTGATGAGAAGTCCGGTGTAGTTTCTTATTCCTCAAAGTGCAGCTAGAGACCCGCGGGGCTACCCTCCTGCAGCAAAAATCCATATAACGGGCGTAAATGGTGTCCGAGACAAAAAGGTCCACAAAAACTTTGTAATATTCCTCCATACTGCTCGTCCGCTATTTATGCCCGTTTTATGGATTTTTGCTGCAGGAGGGTACCCCTGCGGGTCTCCAGCTGCACTTTGAGGAATAAGAAACTACCCCGGACTTCTCATCAGCATGAGGGTGAGTCGATAATGACTGAATTTCGTTCTAGAGTGAACTATTCCTTTAATACATTACATACGAAAATTAACCCATGCAGTCCTTGTGCTATTTAAGTGATGTGAAATGCAAGTGAATGGGTGCAAAAACACTGGTATGGTCTGTATGTAAAAACCATAATAAGGAGTGTCCTGCTGTTGTTATAGAATATACAGCAACTCCAACTGCTTTAAGGAAAGAAGAGAGAAAACGAACAACAGAGAGCTGTCCACTGAGGGGAAAGTAATGTGAACAGCTGGTGGATTGAGCTCAGTATAGACAGGTCGCTCATCTGTGTGAGTGAATGTATGTATGTGTGTGTGTGTGTGTGTGTGTGTGTATGTGTTAGTGTGCACAGCTTAATGTCCTTTGTTTCTTGCCTCCTATTTGACCCCTGGGGACAAATACTAGCCTGCACAGGAGGTTGTGTGTTTGTGAGTGTGTGTGTGTGTGTGCCTGCATGTGTGTGCCTGTATGTGCCTGTCTATCGCACTCCCCCTCTTCTGTGCTCTTCTCTTGTCATTCGTCTGCTTAGTCATCTCTTAGTTCTCCTGCAGTAAATCAAACAGCTCTTTCCGGCACTTGCGTGCCCATAACCACTACATGTTAACCAGCAGTCATTCCTGACCTGCTGTGCTGTGGTAATAAAATCATTATTTTAAAACCATGTCATCTGACAAAATCTACTGAAATGAACATCACAGCCCCCAACCTTTATTTGTCAGATTACATCATGGTTTTGGAAAAGCTCTGTTTGCCCTGTACACACTGAAACACCAAACTGTTGTCTTAAGATTTATACACAATGCTAAGCTCAATAAGCTCAATGTTGGGGTGAGAATAACATTTTAGTCTTAATGGAGACCTGAAACTGAGATTAAAAGATGCTAAATTAATGTGGGAGTACTCTGAGTGAGGATAAACTGTGGTGAACACTGGAGTATTCACAAGATTCAACATTAAAGATGTATTGTCATTATGCAATACAAGATTATTTAAAAACATTTTTGTTGCATGTTCCTACTGTAAACACACACAAAAAACCCCAAACCTACACAGACTAATACATGTATATAAGTCCTTCCTGTCCCGCACCGTGCACGAAC
Organism: Pagrus major; assembly: GCF_040436345.1. NCBI lineage: Eukaryota > Metazoa > Chordata > Actinopteri > Spariformes > Sparidae > Pagrus > Pagrus major. The sequence goes on along the minus strand of NC_133222.1, from coordinate 25,072,764 downwards.
CATGCCAGTTTGTGATGTTTCCAGTTTCCAGGAATTTAACCTTCTTAAGTTTCCTTAAGAAGTATTTTTTTTTCTGTGCTTTTCTTTTCTTTTCTTTTTTTTTACCAGGGCAGCTATGTGTGAAGACCATGACACGTTCTCTCTGTGCTAACAGTGGAAATCTGGGCTAACGCAGAAATTGCTTTTACATTGTGTAAAGGGCAAGGTGGAATGATCTGTGCTGGTGAGATATCATTAGCTGGACTTATTGGCTTTCTTCCTTTGTAGAATTAAGCAGTACAAAACTGGCTCTATCAAATCAGCTCAGACCAGAATGATTATTTGATTCAGAAAAATTCTAAAAATTGTGACATTCCAGGTACTCGCACTGAGAAATACTACATAACTCATGTCTTTCAACGGGGTTACTGTATCAGATTAGGTGATCATGGTGCCTTCAATTCCTACTGTGACATCGCTGAGTGACATGTCAAACTACATGTTGTACTACAAATGACTCAACCCTCACCTCCAGCTGAAAACCTGTTAGCCTGATTAACTGGGACATAAAATAATTAGTAAAGCACAATCCAACAGATTAGATACAACCATATCTAAAGTAATCCATTCAGATCAAACGAGGACAGACACTCAGCCACGGACAAGCAAATTTAACCATATCAGTCAATCCCAGAAAAAACACCTTAATACCATAATTGCATCATTGGATGCAAGAAAAGTCACCTGGACATTTCGTTTGACTTCTATTGAGAAATATAGTTTTGGGGAGTTGTTCACTCAGTGGATTAAAACTCTCGACAACTCACCATCTGCATCAGTTATGACAAATAATCACACACCTCTCAATAGGGTTGGGCCAATGACAATGCTATCGTCCATCACTGACAGCTAAGCTCTCTACCATCAACATTGTAAAATATCACTCGTGTGGCTGCAATAACTAACTCTCTTAAAGGGAATGGGAGATGATACTCACGATTGGATTCATTTATGTCACGCCCAAAATACACCCATGACTAATTAAGAGTCTAAATACATCCCCGTTGCACAATGCACCTTATTTTGCACCCACATTATCCGCCATTTAACTAACAAAAGGGAGTTGGACACGCCCTCAATGCCCTCTATGCCCTATATGCCCTCTATGCACCAAAGATAATTCAAAAAAGGCTCTAGATGTATCTACATTTACATTTACATTTAGGGCAGAGAAGAGTCGCGACTTCGATGAGCGGCCTTTGTTTGCTCTCAGTGACGGCGGTACCAGCAGGCCAGCTGATGTAGTAGAGCGAAGTGCTCGTGTTGGGCTGTGTGGTCTGACCAGTGTTTGGAGGTAGATGGGTGCAGTTCCGTTGACGGCCTTGAAGGCCAGCACCATGGTCTTGAATCTGATCTGGGCCGCAACAGGAAGCCAGTGGAGGTCACGGAGGAGGGGGGTCATATGGGAGAATCTGGGTAGATTGAAAACGAGGCGTGCTGCAGCGTTCTGGATACATTGCAACGTTTTAGTCACAGAGGCTGGGAGTCCCGCCAAGAGCGAGTTGCAGTAGTCCAGGCGGGAGAAGACAAGTGTTTGGACCAGGAGTTACGTTGCGTCCTTTGTGAGGAAAGACCGGATCCTGCGGATGTTGTAGAGGGCAAATCTGCAGGATCGGGCAACCGCGGTGATGTTGGGGGTGCAGGATAGTCCATCGTCGAGGATTACGCCCAGGTTCCTCAGTCGATGAAGGCGATACCATGACGTCCTCAACAGTGACTGCCAGGTCCATGTGAGGGCAGTCTTTCCCCGGGATGAAGAGGAGTTCAGTTTTACTAAGGTTGAGCTTGAGGTTGTCCAAGTGGAGATGTCTGCCAGACATTCCGAGATGCACGTTGCAACGTGGGTATTGGAGGATGGGGGAAAAATCTCAAATATTTCAACTCAAAACTCAAACAATTTTCAATACAGCCCTTACTCTCTTCTCTATAATATGCCCCATCAAAGGGTTGCTTTACCTGGTTTTTAAATTTAGGACAATTTTCAAGAACAACAGGAATAAAACATGCATAAACAGAACATTTGTGACACTGACTTGATTAGCAAACACTGTTAGATTGTGGAAAACATGATGAAAAGACATCAAAACAAGAATGAGGGTCATGTGTTTAGTACAGCACTAACTCTGTTTTAATTGGTTGAGCTGACATGATTATGAAGACATGGGTCTTCTAGTAACTTAAAGCTATGGTCTACGATCTGAGAAAGATTTGAAAAAAGCACCCCCCCCACACACACACACACACACCCCTCCCCTCTGTGCTCCTTAATCCCTCCCCTCCGACCTCGTATCGCTCTCCCCTCGGAGCCTCCCGCGACACACCCCCTCCCGCAACAAACAACAAGAGCAACAAGCCGGCCGGCAGAAACCAAATACGGCTCCAGCGTTGAATGTGGAGTGACGATGTCGGATTCACAGGTAAGGTTATTACAATGCACGTTGAAACTAACGTAAATCTTGTAAGTCATTACAATGTCCACAGCTAAGCTCCACAGCCAAGCTAGCGTAACGTCATTAGCATGTTACAGCTACGTTACGTTACAGCTAGGTAATAAGTTACTATTTATCAACACTTAAGTTAGCCACTTCTAAAAGTTATTGAGGGCCAAGAGACTAACAGATGCTGCTGTCAGCTTTAATCACAACGATCGCTTCCACATTGTGGCTGAAAACTAAACCTGCATGAGCCTTGGACCAGCTGTGTCCCAGCTGTTGTCTGAGTAGCACCACGACCGCGACACAAATGTGCCCCGCAAACCGTAATCTCTTGTTTATGACAGATAAGACACACAAATACACACATCGTAACGCGTATATGATAATCCATCATATTGATTTAGCAAAGGCTTTGTTGAAAACAAATGGACAAGACCGGGAGGAGGGTTAGCAAAACAGTTGAGTAGTGACCAGGCAAGAGGTTGTTATGGAGAAATAAATCCGGACAGGATGATTGAAACCCCAACGCGAAGCGGTGTAAACATGATAGCAATTTTAGCTTACAATGCTAACACAGAGGCTAACGTCTCTGTCAAACAAGTAAACAAGTGTTGACAATAATGCAGAGACAGAAATTGTGTCGACGCCGTCTAATAACCCAGAAAAAAACAGCTTTCACAGTCATAAGCCAGCATCGGCATTAAAGTTATCTGTGTCACAACATCCACAATAAAGACGAAAGATTACCTGTTCAGGGCCAAACAAACCTCTTGCCCACTTGTAGTTTCAAATGCGGAAGTGGGTTGGAACGAGACGTGACCAGGAGCAGGAGAGTGAGCGAGGGGAATGGATGGAAAAATTGACCAATAGCAGCCATGCGGACCGCATGGCTGCTATTGGTCAATTTCTTTGCAGTTTTGCAGTCGCTAGAGAGAATGGATTTATTTGGTTCCTTTTGCTCTTCACATTGTGTAGGTCGTACTATTGGGCCATAACCACCATCTAAATAATGTTAATAATAATGATCAATCTTTCAAATCGTAGACCATAGCTTTAAGTATATCAGGGCCTGCAGATACTCTCCAGCTGAGTAAGCCTGCTTATTGCTGAAGCAAGCCTAGGCCTGTCTTTACTTTATCTCTCTCTCTTTCTCTCTCTCTCACACACACACACACACACTTATTACAACATTCCACAGCCTCCACATACAAACACACCACTCTTGTATTTCCTCACATTCCTTTGGTGTCACACACACACACACACACACACACACACACACACACACACACACACACACACATTTCACAATAAAGATGAAAAACCAACAAATACAGCACAGCGATCCTCTTTTTCCTTCTTTCCTTCCTTCCCCTTTAGTCCCTCCCCCTGTTTTTCCTGTCTTGGCACGCCAGACTACTCTTGAGAAATAGTTGTGAGAGCATGGATAATTTGTGCAACAGAAAGAATCCTCCACCCACTTGGGCATCTATGTGGAGCTGACACTGATGTTTGCAACATATTTATACCTATTATAAACATATTAACATATAATATTTAACATACTTTGTTTGTTGTTTGTTTCAGTGGAGAATTGTGGTGATCAATAATTCAAATGTGTGACAGAAATCCAAACCTTGCTGTGCTGTGAATTAATGCAGTTTTTAGAGTTATATAATTTCATTTTGTTTTATTTATTGAGTTTCAAAGATTCAACAAAATTTGGATTTTCTAAACAGCCCCAGCTTTATGTGCCCCGCTTAGTGCTAGTAAAGGATGCTGCTCTCACAAGTGATGATCCCAGTTGAAGAATTCCTGCCTTCAGGCTGTGACTAACAGCAGAAACAACAGCAGAGATTGTGTAGCCTGAAGCACAGGATAGACTCACAGAGGCGTGGCCTGGTTGTTGCTTAACCTGTTGACAGACAACCCTGGCAGCAACTTATGAATAGCTGCCAGACACACATGCACGCACAAAGATAGTTGGCTCATTCAAAGCAGCTCCTCCTTGCAAACAACAGCCAGAAATAGAGGTAGGAGGAATCAAAATATTGTACACTAATAGAACAGCTATTACTACCTATGAGATCTTATTGAAATACATTTTACACAGGTAACTTTCTTTCTTTTGTGTAAAAGTGCAAAGTAATTCATCTGATATTTGTTTTTTTAAGAATAAACTTAAATTGTTTTTGTTCCCCATTTAATCTAAAAACTAGAATCACTAGAGCACATGCGTCTGCTTAGCTCCGACAGTTCCCTTTAATTCAATCAAGCTCAATCTAATATCAAATAAAATATATTTAAATCCACTAGATCTGTTTTTTTATATTAAGCAAATTATCTGTATTACACAATCCAACAGATTAGCTGTAATTGTACTTACTCATAGATACCAGCCACATAAAAATGAATGATTTTTTTTTTAAATCAAGATCCATGCATTGAAAATGAAATGAAAGAAAGTGTCAAAAAACGCTTGCAATGTTAAAGAAAGTGAGAGAAAATGTATGGATCTATTCCTTTATTGGATGCGCACCAAACTTAATTGGGTCAATTCTGGGCCAAGACCCATCCTCCATCCAAGTTCCTTGGAAATCTGTTCAATGTTTTTTTGTGTAATCCTGCTACCAAACCAACCAACAATGGACACACACTAAAACATAACCTCCTTGGCAGATGTAAGTACGTTTACAGTGCTTAATAGCAACCACTAGCCCACAAACATTTCATTAATTTAGGCTGACATCATGATTGTGTTAGCCAATTTCTATTACTCTGTTGTGCCCTAACCAATCAATAGTGACTGATATATCCATCCTGCTGATGTTATTTTCTGTCAAAATGTTGAGGTACGGGTTGCTATGAGAAGTTTTTTTTTTTTGGAAATAGCAGTCACTGGGCAAAACAACAGTATTTCAGACATGTGTGCAGTGATTCAAGGCCTGGAACCAGGCAAGCAATAACACGCACTATAGCAAAATGAGCCAGTGTAACTTAAGTTCATAATGTATTCAATCTGTATTAAAAGGAGATGCATTCATAAACATTGTTGTTTTATCAGCTGTTAGCTGCTTAGTTAGCCAGCAACTCTAACAGCATCAATTCACAACCTCTTCAGAAATGAATTTGTGAAATACAGTACACAATAGTAGATCTGAAGGCACATCCACAGACCTGCCATCACCTGTGTTTAAGGGCTTTACTAACCTTTACTTACACAGGTGGGAAAGACCTGAGCTACAATCTGCTGACATGCCCTCGGCTAACTGTGTGGGTGGCAGAGAGATTACAGTTTTTACTTCTCTGATCGAAACATACTTATGATGACGGGCTCAGGCATTCATCGTTACCCTGGAATAAACAGTTTAAAACACAGAAGCTCAAAACCACTGTGACATGAAGCTGCATGAAAAGCATTAAAGCTTTACTATTTTGTTATTCTACATCTCCACAGAAATGCGAGGAAAAACAGCAAACCAAAGGTGCCTGGTTAAAAATGGTTTCACAACCACTGGGGCATAAATCTCCACACTAGTGAACTGTGACACTTTGATCACTCACATAAATCTGTTGAGAAAGCTGCAGCTGAGACTGCAGTGTTGACTCTATGATTCAGCACTGAGCAGTAGGGGAAAACATCCAGTGATTCATAGCTTGTTGTTTGTCTGCTAACTGTGCTCTACTGTAGTGTGAAACCAAGGGCAAGCAAAGTTTTCACTTACATCTCATTGACTTGTGTTTTCATACCTCAAACACAGATTTCAACAGATCATGAAAAACAGTTAAACTGACATTTGAGTTAAGATGTTACACATCACAATTGTTCTTTTGATCTTTAAGTTAAATTTAAGGAGAATAGGCATTCAGGTCAGAAGCTCTCTCACTGTGACCTGGCAGTACTTACTACTGAGCCACCGAGCTGCCTTAAATTCTTCTCTAGATAAGTAAATAGTTGATAATTGTGTACTCGCAGTATTCATGCTAATTGTGAAGACAGTACAATCAAACATCCTGGGAAAAAACCTGAGCTGTTAATTAGTCAAGAAATTTAATTTGATCCAGTCTATTCATGTTCTAGGAGATGACTACTGACTGCTAAGAATGTTGACTTGCATGGCAATCTTCTCTCTAATAGGCAGTCCATGACCAGTGTGATATGAGTCAGTCCAGAGCAGGACAAGGCCTTGTCTTTCAGCACCGGTCCAAATTTCAATGTGTCTCATAGACACTGGAGAAATGGGACAAAGTAACTGTGGTCACTTACTGTATTTGGCAGATTTCACAGACTCAAGAGACTTGCCGTGATAATACAAATGTCATTTTTCACACATTGTTGGTTTGGAGTAGTTATTGAAAATAGGGAATGCAGGGCATCCGGTAGCCTAGGGGCCTAACAGAGACATATTATGAAAAACTAAATTTTTCAGTGCTTGTGCACATACATTAGGGAATCTGGAGTGCATACCAACCCACAAACTGTTAAATAAGACAACACGGTCAGTTTTTGTGGGCTCCCTATGTCAGCAAACATGGGATTCAAGAAGCCATTCAGATATTGGTCTCCGTCTTCCATAAAGTGGAGGCTCATTTGAGCAATACACCCTGAATCTCCACCCATAGCTAGAGAGCTACTTTTTTGAAGGTCCACCATTGTTTTTCTCATAAACAATGGACCCTGCTAACGTGTCGAGTCGAAACTCTTGTATGTGCTAGCCATTTTACTTTGGAGGGTCAGTGCAATACAGAAACTGCTCTGTTGTTGGATGCTAGAATCAACATGAAAGTCTTCATCTACTCCCAACTGAGGATGTCAGGACCCAGTGGATTTACTTTGTTATTTATGTAAATATGAGAGAAAAACTATTGACTTGTGTGTGTGTTTGTGTGTGTCTGTGTGTGTGTGACTGCTGCGGTAAATTACAAGCTTAAGCATGTGTAACTTTAACTACAAACTGCATTATCAATGAGGGAATTATAATATTATTATAATTATAATACCTGTACAAGCTGAAGAATAGATCGATACCAGCTGTCTCTGACCAGACTTCAAACTTGGAAGCTGTAAGTTTTGCCATGTTTTATGTTGCTTTACTCTTTATTTTTTAGTTCAGCCTGTTAACATGTTGCTCAGCTAATGTGACTACTCCCAGTCTTGGGCGATGTTGAAATAATCCTGTAATATTGAGAGACAGTCAAGAGAAACTGTGTGAACATTAAGCCTTATTTGAAGCCAACTAATCCAGCTCAGCTACCGTTAGCTTTGTTCTCATATGTAGCCTGTTTTCCTCTGGATTCCTCACCTCTACGGGTGTGTGTTGCTGCTGTGTGTAAATGTACTTGATAGACATGCCCTGAAGGTAAATATATAGGTACATGTTAAAAACAAATGGTCAAACTGCAGGAATGAATTTGCTTGGCAACTGTTTGCAACTTTGATTAGCACCCAGGAGGTAGCTTGCTAACACCAGACAAAAACCATTACACAGCTGTAATGTTAGTGGCCTGTTGGACAGTGAGGCTGAGGTAAATAGAGATCATATTCCTTCTCTAACATGTGTGGTGGTGAGGAAAATGGATGCATTTTTTGAACATTTTAGCATGTAAACCTATTCCAGTAGTGACCTAATATAAAAGTATGAACCAACCATGTAATTACAATCCGTTAATTCACCATTCACCATCATTCATATTTCACCCTTCATTCTCTCGTCTCAATTTCCTATCACCGTGGTCTATTGTATGCTAACTAATGAAGTGAAAAATGACTGAATATTATATAAAATAAAAGAATTATTTTATACAAGTACACATCCTGCACTGCTTCATGACATTTGCATGTTGTTGCTTTGTGTCTTGTAAGCCAATGAGGGCTGAGCACCATGTGGTGGCAGGACACTTAAAATCAATCAATTAATCAATGTACTGTATACATGTATAAGTGCTTCTCCTGTTTTCTGAATGTCCTCACTGACAGAGATGACCTTTTTTAAAATGTACATTTTTCTGCACCATTTACACACATTAGATAAGAACTTTTTAAAAACAGCATACCTGATAAAACTAGCTCTTATTTTAGTCTGGACAGGAAAAAATTGTCATCTGACTGTCAACATTAACATGATTCTTAAGAGTGGAGACAAAAATGAAGCATAACAATAACAGTAATGAAGCCAGCTTTCTGTCACATTACTTTTTTCTATAGTCCTGTAGTGAACTGCATAATACACTAGGATTGAGGTGACCACTAGATCTTCATCTTCATTTTCATCATGTCAGGCAAATCATAATCATCATCTGTATCAGCTCCACTTTCCCTCTTTAGTACTAAAGCATAGACAGCACTGACTGCTTGACAGTATCTTCCAGACCATCGGGCACACATATTCAAAAGCTGTTTGGGGTGATCACTGAGGAAAAACTGATAACTGTCTGGTGTCGCCAAAGCCGTTTTAGGTGCTCTGTCTACTGACTTACTAGCTTTATGGGTGACACATGTGTGCTTTAACTCAGGGGTCAGTGAAAAAGACTGTGTTTGGTGGATCTGTATGTGTGTTCTGATGGCCAGAACATCCTAGTGGAGGCAGCGGTATGGGGGGTTGAGTGCCTCCGTCATGCAGGAGACAGAGGGGATTTCCTGCTGTAAGCCAGGCCTCCATGACTCAGTCAGTGAGTCAGGAGAAATAAATTGGCAAAAAAATGCGCACTGACAAAATAAGGACCATCGACTACCATTTTACTACTAAGACTGTCCTTTATGTCCATGACAAGGACTTGAAGCAAAAAATACAAAAAAGGAGGAAAAGGACTGCTAAGTACAGTATATAGTGTTTGTGATGTGTTTGTAAGACAGACATATAACCACGGTGCAAACAGAAAACCATTTCCCACTGATCTTAAAAATGTCTTCTTCTCGGTGCCATAAAGCTTCATTGTCGATCCATGGAGTAATATTACTCCATGTATGTCCGTAATATTAACGAGCTATGCTGTCGCACTGGGTGACATTTTCCTTTGTCAACATACATATATACACCATCCCAAAATACTCACTAGGGCACCAAATGTGGATTAATCTGCCACTGAAAATAGTCCCCAACAAAAGCACCACTTTATACTGTTTGACTAAAGGATATCTTATGAGCATTTCTGTACATAAGTAACACTCATCAGGGCTTCCTTAAAAAATGGAACTGTATCATCACTTACAATTGTAACAACACCTGTACACTCCAAAATTGGGGGGTTTCTAATGCTCATTGTATGTGCAACATCACGTTCAAAAAACAAGCGACTTTAGTTAGCATGCAGCAGTTTCTGAGTGTACTTCATTTCATTATCCTGCTACAACTCGAAACATAGTCAGTGTGCAATGAGAACATATATATACATCTACATACAGCTTGGCTTCTGGTGTTTTAAGAGTGTGTTATGAAGAAAATACATATACAGTATGTGTCACTCAATTTTTTATGCTGGACCAAACCAGATCAGATTTGTGTGCCAAGACAACCAATCTTCATATGTAGCTGTGGTAATGACATCGTAACTATAAATAGTTACGATGTCATTACCACAGCTACATATATATGCTTCCATGTGTCACTAGTGTGTACACTAGTGAAAAATAGAGATCCATCATCTCTCTCCCCAGTCCAATCATGTTCCACATTTCAGCTTGTCCTCCATACCGCTCTGCAGCAGCATGGATTCTGCTCAGCCACTCTGATGCACTTCCATTACTCTGGACTTGACAATGATGCTTGTGTGTCACGTTAGAAGTGACACAAAAGACACTTAGAAATCTGACATGAGCGGCTAAAGCATCTGGACTGACTCTCTGATTTGAATGCATTTAAACTTCTTCCAAATGTGGTTTGGATCTGATTTACAAAAATCTAATTTCATGTGGGTTTTTTGGTTTTTTTGCTATCTAGACTTCCTAAAATCAGGACATATCCTAAATAAATATGTTTAAATAAATAATTATTCTTCTTCTCATACAGTAATGTCTGTTCTAGTGGTCCTGAAATGATGCACAGATCTACTTCTTCATCGAAAAATATAATGCTGATGTTAACTTTTTTTTCCTTTTACTTCTGAGTTAAATGCTAGTGCTTCTGGGGATAAAAAAGAAATGACCAGCTTCCACCACCTCCAAGCCGGCCGCAGTGACATCTCATGACAGACAACCTGTAACAAGCATCGGTCCCACCCTTAAACAAGTGTGTGTTGCAAATCGATACTCAGCAAATGTCTGTGCAGGAAACCTGAGAGAAAGAGGTTTTTAAAAGTCGGTGTATTCAGCTCTCAGTCATTTTGTAGCTTCTAACTGAATCTCTTTAGTTTCTCTTGTCCTGCTTATTCTTTCAAACATCTGCTTTGTTTTACTGTTTCATCGTGTTCACTTTCAGCTGTTTGGGAGTCATGTTTAGTTACTGCTGGTGAAAACACAACATTTCCTGTGATGCTGCTTCATAATAAATGCTTTTAAATGACTAAATAACGGGGGCTTTTATTGTGAAGAAGTTACAGGAATTTAAAAGTGTTTGAAGCTGAATTAGCGGAGCCACTTTGTTAGCTGTGATTGTTTGGGACAAGTGCATCATTGGTTAAGACACACCTTCAAGCAGGTAGCCCAGCTATGATGGAAATGCAAGTCCCTGCTGCATTGAGTCAAACCGAATAAAGCCAGGCCAGCAGATGTAATGGAAAAAGGCATAGGTTCCACATTTAAGCAATTTATTTTCCACTATAAGCAATACATTTAAGTCAAACCTGAATTAACACTTACAATTAGCTGACACAACATAGCAGAGTTGTGACTGGCAAAGCTTTGACATGGCTTTCACAACAGTGGAATGTTATTTTACATTAATAACACACTAATTACTGGCATGTAATCACTAGTTACACACAAACAGCGACCTGCTCCACAGTATTTCACTGTCTGCCACATTCCTGACTGTGTAGTTAACACACAACTCACACACTCACACACACACACACAAACACACACACAGTGGTATGACATGAGCAGTGAGCCAACACTGATGCAGAAGCCTTTCGAACAATAGCAGGGAAGGACTGTTACGGCCAGTTTCTTTTTCTGTCTACTTTTTTGTCCTCTCCTCATTCCATTCCTTACTTCTAACTACTTTTCTCTCCCTCCTCACCAAACCATTTTTCTCTTCCTCCAGTCAACCAGTCCCCTCTGTCTCTCTGCTTTACTAAATCAATGTCATATTTAATACTTGCACATATCATCTTGTTCTGCCTCTCTTTCTGCCTTCCTTCTCTCTCTGCTCTAGTTTAACTGAAGCATTTTTCTCTTTCAGGCGACTGATCGCCTCCCTGTGTCCTCTGACCATAAAACCTTCATTTCTCTCCACTTTCCTCTGAGTCAGCAGAAAGACAGACCACGGCTCTCCCCCGCCTGTCTTTCTTTTTTTCTCTCTTTCTTCCTTCCCAGCCATAACTGGACGGCTTACTTCTGCTGTGTGCTCCGCTTCTGTGCAGTGATGCATTCAAGGAAGAAAGTTTTTAAAAAATGTGTGCAGTGTATCTTTAGGATTCAGTAAGGAAAGCTCTGAAGATGATGATAGGCATCAAGTTATAAACTTATGTAAATTCTTATTAAAGTATTAAGATATGAAGCCTATGCCACAATTCTGCTTCAGTTTCTTTTAACAACCAATTTGTGATGTTTTACTTATTCTGTCGGCATATAGTTTCCATTGTTGTTATACTTAATAGCCTACATTTAACAAAAGAAGTCAAGTCTTTGAGTTTCTTTAACTTTTAAATATTTACGTACATAACAAGACAATAGCAGATGACAAAAGTTTTTGATTTCTGAAAACTCACTTTTTTAGCAACTATATCCTTTATGTTCATGCACATTCCTTTACAGGACAGTGAAGTCTCTTCGAAATGTGTCTACTGACTTTAAACCCTTGACCACAAACACAGACACACAAAAAAGTACACACACTCCCTGCTGGGAACCAACAAAAGGGAGGAATCTGCCACAAAAAAAAAAAAGAAAAGCCAGGGAGTGCCATAAAGTCAGTGATTTTGCATGCACACATTGATATCTCTCTCTCAAACACACACACACACACACACACACACACACACACACACGCACACACGCACACACGCACACACACACTCACCAGATAGTTCATTTTGTCCCTGCTGCAGTGAGGCGGCTGTGGTAACTCCAGGGCAGGGCTGTAGCTCAGCCCGTGACACACTTTGCCAACTAGATCCTTTGTGGAAAGTAGATCACAAAAGATCCCAAAACTCCTCCAAATCTCCTCCTCCACCCTCCCTCCTTCCTTTCCTCCTGTGTCCTTTTGTCCTCCTTCGTGTTCTTCTCCGTGTCTCTCCCTCTGTCCTGTTCAGTCTCGTTCTCAGTAGTCAAGCAGATCCCGACACATTCTGCCGCTCTGTGATCTCACACAGCAAGAATGAGACTGCTACTTGGCCCATTTACTTCTACCCTGTGCGCCCCTTCTTTCTCTCTTGATCTCCCTCTCTCTCTCTCACTTGCCTGAGGAAAAGAGGGAGGAGTGTGTAATCTGACACGTCACTTCCTGTTGGATCCTGATATTCCCTCTATCCACTCTAGCTATTGGCCTGAGGCATGCAAATGAGCTTTCTCTCCACTGCCCCTTCTACCCCCTCTCTCTCTCCCCCTGGCTGTTAGAGACTGCCATTGCGTTGGAAAAGCTGCTGAGACTCACTCATACAGTGTACTGCACATGAGCAAAAGGCAACAACTGTCTTTCCCCTTAGATTGGTGCCTTGAAGAGCTGTTAACTAACCTGAAGCTGCTTCATTAGAGGTCCACACAAAGACAATCACTGTGTCCCATGGCAACAAATCATATCAAAGACAATTAACCCATGTCAAGAATGTTCTGTAACAGACTCTCTTACGGGTCCCATAGTTTCCTCTAATTTCCCACAATTATGTTATATTTAATCGTATATTCTTAGGAAAGTAAAATGAGACCAGCGTTAACTTGGTTCACTTTTTCACTGCCATTGTGATGTCTTTAGGTCAGTTTACAGCAGGTCAGCAGAACATATATAATATGAAATATTAAATTTGGCTAATGAAAAGTCAAAAAGTATTGCCAGGATTATCTTCGTTCCTTAATTTCATTTTATTTCCTTAATTTTTAATTTTCATCTATGAAAATGGGTGTTGGAAAAAAATGGATGAATGCAAAAACTTTTTTTTTTTTTGTCAGCCTCATTTGTGTGTTTTTGCAATACTCATTTTGGCCACAAGAGGTTGAAGTGCACCAAAACACCATATTCTCAATAGGAGTACAAGTATTCGTGATTTCTTCCAGGTGAGTTTTAATTTCTCCATGTACTACAAGCACAAGGTATTGTGGGTTAGCAAGTTATGTAACTAGGGATGCATTGTATGGATTTTTTTCAACCGTACTGATAACTGCTGATTAACTGCTTCTCATGGTCAATATCGATAAGATAACCGATAATTTTACATTTATGTATTCTAAAGACATTCCTAACCTGTAGTTTCTGCACACCTGAGGGTAAGAAAGGCTAAGATATAGTGAGCAAAAAAAGGATAATTTAATGCAACATTATATAACATAACAGCTTCAGAATCATGTTAATAGTACAGTGTCTTGTAATAGGGTGAATGGTGTCTCTGTCACTTATTTCTGCACTATGTAACTTCAGTGAGAAGGTAGGATCACAGCGTTACATACATGTTTAATTCAACATACAAGTTTTCAAGACATAACATTGTTCCGACCTAATGACTTTTGTCTGTAGTTAGCATCTACATTACACTATATGTTGTTGTACATACATATTTGTATTTACAACAGTGATGTTGCACTCAGAAACTGTGGGGGACGCCAAAAAGCATAAAATGCCATTTTCAACATAATATTGCTTTAGTATTCCATAGCTGTAGTAAGATTTGTTGCATTAAACTGGTAGACTTTTTTGCCTCCTCTCAAAATCCTGGGGCACTTGTATTGCAATGTTGTGTTCCTCTGAAACTGTACATATAAGAAAGTCCACACTAGCAATGACCTGTCCATAGCCTACTAGAGGTGGGAATCACAGGGTACCTCATGATATGATACAATACCCGATACATGGCCCACGATACCGATAATTTGCAAGACAATCATATAATGATACATCACGATATCTGTCTAACTGAAGAATATAAAATGCCTGTAAAAAGGGAAAGTGCAGGAATTCTCTATTTATTCACTGCAATTTGGTGTCAATTTCACAGAATTTGAAACTAACTGAGATTAAATACTGTACAAAAAGTCTTAGCATAGTGCCTCTTTTACAAACACACTGACTGTAACTTGGCAATGTACACATGTGCCAACACATAAACTGTTATTAGTCCAAACTGTTAAAAATCAGCACAGTTCTGCAGCACAGCAAGTTTTTCAGTCTGTAAAATACATTTACAGAGCTACAGAACAACCATGAAAACAAATGAGTGTAAAAAACATGCATTTCTTTATCAAAAGCACATATAAAAATACAAATTTTAGTGCATTTTGCTAGCATAACCAACTTGCGTATGTAAACCTGAACACCCCTGAATGATGTGTTATTACCGAATCCGGTTATGTTATTACCGAATCCGGTTATGTTCTCACAAGACACTTCCTACTCCATCTCTGAAGGTATATACACAGTAGCTCTGGTAATGTCTGTTTTCGGCAGTTTATAAGCTCTAGTTTTGCAAGTAACCACTTCTTCGGCCACTCTCCCAGTCTCCTGCTGCCCCTGTCTGGGTCATTCATCCTCTGGAGCAGCTCTTCAGAGTGTCTCTGGACTCGTCAGGTGGGCTGCTGCTGGGCGGCCCTGCCGCTGCTACACCATTTGGCCTATCTGCTCTACTGAACCAACCCAGAGACACTGCAGCTGTGGTGTGGTGTGTTTACCGGCAGGGCAACTACGGCTCACAGTCTGCTACATCAGCTCTGCCGCAGGCTCCTTGTTTTACAAACCAACCGTGAGAAAAACACAAGTGCATTTCCCAACTGTATGTCCAGTGGCTATCTGGTGTTAATGGGTTGTGCTTGAGGTTTCTCACAGTTATTTCACACAAACAGCCAGCAGTGGAGCTGATGAGGCAGACTGTGAGCCCTAGTTGCCCCAGTAAACACACCACCACAACTGGCTGTTGCAGCATCAGTGTCTCTGAGCTTGTTAGGTAGATCGGACAGACTGGGTGTCAGCTCTACCTAACAAGCCCAGAGCGACAGTGATGAGCAGGAGCAGCAGAAGACCGGGAGAGAGGCCAAAGAGGTTGTGTGTTGTCTGCAAAATTACAGCTCAAAAATCATCGTTTGTGTGTGTGTGTTTGTGTGTGTAGTGTTTCCCACAGAATCAGACTTTAATTGTGGTGGTGGCTGTCCAGCTGGGGTGCCATAGGGCGTGAGCCAGCTAACTTCCGGTTTAGCACCCAGCTAACTTGAATGGGGATAAAATGTAATCAGGCGGCTCTTCTAGACTCTCCAAATTTTATTGGACTGAATTGCTCAAATTCTGACAGTAAAACGAGTCATTTCGTAGGGGTTGTGCGGCTTTTATTACCGTTTTACAGAAGCGTCTTTCACAATGTTGTGTCACGTGACGATGTAATTACGCGGCTTGGCCATGACAAAAACTGGCTTCAAGGCCTGGCACTCTTTGTGGGGGCTTGATTTCGATGATGGGGCCAGCCGTCTTCTTTGCAGAGGAAGTTACGGTCAAGCCAACTGTGTTAAATAGTCCTCCTCCTCTTCTTCGTTGGTTTTACTGGCGGATTAAAAACCACACCACCATCCACTGTATCGGAGTATATAACATCATGCTATTCACTGACGGATGCGCTGTCTTGAGTGAGTGAGAACTGGATGCATGGCTACAAAATCAGAAAATCAATATGTGGCGGTGAATGTTGATATTGTGGCGGACCGCCACAAAAAAATAAATGTGTGGGAAACACTGTGTATGTGTGTGTGTGTGTGTTAACAGTTTGAATCAAGATGGAGAACGCCACCAACAAAGCCAACCAATCAGAGGCAGAGAAGGGCGGGTCTTGTGAGAACATAAGTGGGTTCCATAATAACGTGCAAATGACCCATCCTCTGCCTCTGATCTGCAAGTCATGCCTTCACCAGAGTAGGTTTAGCTACTGGTCCTATGGCGATTGTCTGCATTGCCAGTTGAAGAAAAAAAAAAAAAAAAAAAATTTCTCTGCAAAAAGTATTACAATCAAGCCCCCAACGAAGAGCACCAGGCATTTAAGCCAACTTTCATAGTGGCCAAACCGTGTAATTACATCGTCACATGACGCACTGGGGCCCAAAA
Organism: Pagrus major; assembly: GCF_040436345.1. Lineage (NCBI taxonomy): Eukaryota > Metazoa > Chordata > Actinopteri > Spariformes > Sparidae > Pagrus > Pagrus major. Next base: position 25,055,903 of record NC_133222.1, on the reverse strand, counting down.
ACACTTTTTCCCATTACATTGTGAAAGAAGCATCTTTAAAATGTTGGATACATTTTGTGAGCGTCACAACCTCTGTGAAGTGACTCGTTTCACTGTCATAATTTGAGCCATTCGGTCCAATAAAACTGGGGAAGTCTGTAAGAGCTGCACAATTAAAATATCTTATCCCCATTCAAGGTAGCTGGGCGCTAAACTGGAAGTTAGCTGGCTTGGTCAGCAGAGGTTTCTAGTGCGCACACTCTAGGGGCCCCACAACACGGAAGACCTGGGTATTTTTTTGTTAGGAAGTCGAGCCAATTTGGCTTCATGCGCCACTAAGCATCTTTCATAGAAGTGAACGGGGCTCCGTCTCCAAGGCTGTGTCCAGGTTTTAATGTAACATCCTTGGTTACAATCCATCATGTTTTTGGTCTTTTATCCATGCTGATAGTCTTCCAGTCTGATCATTTGCTTACATGACTGGCCAAGGCAACTGGACGCTGGGTTGCACTCCTCCAATGTGGATTGTGTTTGAACAGAAGCAGTAGCACAAGAGAAAAGAAAATCTATGTACCTCTGGTTCCCCCTGCCTCTCATCTAATATTTGATGAACAGTAGTTACATTGTGTCTGTTACTGACCAGTACTAGTGGCAACTATCCAGCAGAACATTCCACACACCTACACACACACTTCTTCTTCCATGACCTGAGCACTGCCCTCTCTGACCGCAACACTTGACAACAACAGCCTTTGTCACACTGACCTACAAATCGTAAGTGCATGTCACACATACACACACACGCACGCAAGAACAGAAAGCAACCATTGAGGATTAAGCGATGTAGGGCAATGTGAATCTGAATATGGTAATGGTCTCTGCTGGGGAAGAACTTCATGGACACTCAGTTCCTGTGTCTTCACTCTCAGTTCAGGTTGATGACATTCATACTGGAGCTCAGGCTCAACACTATCAGTCATTTAAAGGTAGAATATGTAAGATTTCTGCAGTAAAATGTCGAAAAACAACTACCCCTTTGTTATATACTTTGTTTAGTTGTGTACTTACATTATCCTAAATGTTTCCAACAATCATCACGTAAACGAAAAACCAGGCCTTTACATTTTCCAGTGGAAAAATTGTTTTTTGGTCATGCACCATATATGCTACTACTGTATTTTCTATAGTATTTTGTCCCAGGATCCAGAAGTGGACAGGATGTTTGGTACAGAACAGTCCTCGAATGCCAGAAAGATACCCAAAGACAAAATGTGTATTGAGACCGGTTGAGACCGTGATAGTAAGGCATTAAAAATGCAGCTCCCTCGTTCATTTTGACGAGACTTTGGCACTGATGCACCTGTATCCACGAAGAATTCCCCAGCAAACACAAGGCAGTCAATGATAATTTTCATGGACTAAAGCAAAAGAAAATCCATTTCATATAAACATCTTCATCTTTAATTCTGTGCAAAATTTTTGTCTGTGTCAAATAATAAATCTTGTGCCCTTGTATTATAATCTGTGTATAATAGGTCGGCAAATATATATGCAAGGAATAATAGGAATGATTCAAATCTCTCAATATAATAATTTAACATTTTGATAGTGTATTTGATAATTATCCTTTACTTAACAAGTTTTTAGTAACTACATAGTAAGATCTTACTGCTTTAAATGTCTGATGTCAATAATGACTTCCAACAGCAACAGAATTTTTACAATGTTAGTGAGTATGACATCATATTTGTTTGAATTTTTTCTTACATTTCACTTATTTATTTTCCTCACTGAAACACACTTCCAATGTGTCCTTCAGTGAAGTCATTCTTGTAATAAGTCATTCTAATTTGTCAGTTTCCCAGTCTGTGTTGCTGAAGAGGGCTGTTTGTTTCTTGTTTATCAGTGAGGTCCCAAAGGTGTCAAATCTTACATATAGTGGCTGTGAGTCACTTGCCTGACTTAAATTACTGAATTCCTCTGCTTATGCATCTCAGCCTTTCACTTCAGTGTAGAGTAAAACCCCATCCTGAATAAAAGCAGAATAAAATGAATGACAGGGTGTGTCGATGAGCATCTCCTCTCTCATCTTCAGTCACTTCACTCTTCTTCCATTCTCTCTTCATGGTTAATAATTTCATTAACCCCTGTCAGATCTCTGCTCTGGTCCAGTGGCTGACTCACATTAATTGATGAGCTTGGAGAGTGTGTGTGTGTTTGTGTGTGTATCGGACTGGGCGTTCATCATTTAGGCCGCTTATTTTAACAGCAAGCGATCTCTCTCAGCCCTGTGCATAAAATACGAATACTCCATATGCTACTGTTGGGTGAAAATCTTGTGTGTCTGATTTTTTTTTTATATGTCCATTCTTTAAGATAAGAACTATTGATGTCTCCATGGGCTGATGACCATCTCAATCCATCTAGGCTCATATTTCCAAAACAATGAAATGAAAACAGGCTGAAGATTTTCACATGACAACTGTGAAGTGCTTCTCATTCACCACTTGTTTCACATAAATTCTAAAGTCTGTGAAAGTTGGCGGTATTACCTTAGGCCAAATATCGGGGCAATTATTTTTAATTCACCACAAGCAGCAGGACAGGACAAAAGGATCATTGTATTGATACAAAATGGCATAGCACACATATTGTGGATATAACGACTAAGTGGGTAAAGGCAAGTATTAGAACACGTAGAACAGTCTGGTAAGTTCAGAAAATGACATCACTTTACTGTAATGATGCCTTTAAAAGAAGGAAAAGACAACCATAATCTCATATCAAAATGACTAGAATAATACATATCAATATAATGCCTGGACTACAGCCATATCTCACTGTCGGTCCAGCTAACCAGCTAATGAGATATGAATGCATCAAACATGCATTTATGATTAATCAGATGTATACACTTTGAAATAACATCATGAAAGCAGACAATTAAATGGTATGTTGGATAGTGCAGGATTTCTACCCAGAAGCTACTGTAAACAAACATTGTGATTGCTTCTATATTATTTCCACTTAGGCGCGCAAGTCCAAGTTGTGTGTTGCGGTGTGAGCTCTATCAAAATGCTTGTAGTTCACAGAACTACAGTGGCAGAAGAGGTGCCTCATTACGCTTGGGCTTGAAATGTGCATACGCCACTTTCTAAGCATAAATTGGGATTTATAAAAAAAATACTTCACATGTATCATGTGTCAAATACTTTGACCTCCATGTCATAGCCAACAGTACCCTGACTGTTGTTAGTTACTGCGATGACTCCTCAGAGAGATTGTCAGACCTTACGCTGGTGCCGTTACATCTTAACCTACTGCTTTCAAAGCCCGGAAATGAAGCCATCAAAAGCTCTTATTTTTTGGCATACGTACATTTCCTCATTTGTACGTACACAAAGATTTAGTGTGGATTCCCCTGCTGAGTTTTATAAATAAGGCCCCAGGTCCAGTACAGTGACAGCAGTTGGTGATTTGCTGCTGTCATGACATGGCCAGTGTAAGGGGGAGGGGTAGGGGGGCAGTTATGTTTCTCATGCCTCCATGCTGGAGGTCAACAGTCTTGCAGCATCTTTCAATATGGGACTGCACAGTGAAAGCCTCACATTCACTGCACAGCAACAGCCATTCAGAGCTGTCTGGAGCATTATCATAAATCTGTGGCATGAATGTCATGCTGTCAGTTCAACACAAAGAAGACATAGCATATGGACTCTACCTATTCTAGAGAGATACACACTCAATCCACACTGTATTTACAATGACATTTCAGGCAGTAACTGGTCCAACTCTGATGGGATGTAGTCTGATAGATACAACACTACATATTTGTAATTCAGATGTAACTGGAGCAAAATATTTGGAGGTTTTGATTAGAGCTTGACATCAAACCTAAAAACTCTTTTGGCACTGACAGAAATTGTTTATAGTCCTAGTAGTCAGTATCAAAAACTGTACCTGTAAAGCTACCAAAAAACTAAAAACTTGCTGTAATACAGTTTCAAACCATTATCACTTCTAATGATTGTACTGAACTCATGTCTAAACGCTTCAAAAACCATATTCCACATTCTCAAAGACTGACACAGTGGAGAAACAGTCATGCCAGAGGCAACACTTTGTTCTACTGTGTCAGACAATCATCTCTTTGTCAGTGAAGTAAAATGACAGACACTGTAGGGAACACCACCACACAGCCTACGGAATGTGTCAAGTATGGACCTATTCACCTCCCTGTCTAACACCATCTCCATTCTCTCTATGTATTTTCTCCGTCTCTTCCCGCACCTAGTTCAATCAGCAGCGGCGCACTTAAGTACCACAAATATTGCTTCTTACTTACTTCTATAACTACAACTAGCTGCTGTTTACCCATAGAACCAGTAAGCGTTAGATTTTTTAGATTTGAGGGGGAATACCATCCCCCTTGTTAGCAAAACGACCAAAATGCATCCCACTTAACCTGCCATCCCCTCTCTCAATCCCTGAGTAGCAGAAGAGAGTCCATGGGCAGAGGGGTTGTTTAGCTAAACATGTTGGTCTAGTCTAGCTGATTCAATGATCCTTTATCTGACTGAGGTTTGTGCAAGTTAGAATCTATGGCTCCGACCATGGCTCTGAAATATGAGTAGGCTAACTGTGCTGCGTACTGATAAATTTATGGCGCCGTTCATGGTTCTGGAGTAGAAGATTGGTAATTTTTCATTTTCCTTTATTCCTGCCCTTCTGTCAGTTTCACCTTGAATCTATAATGTTCTTTGAGCTACATATTATAAATGCTTAATTCTACATTATAATTAGCAATTTGTAGTCAAAGGGAAGAGCAAGAGGATCATGGAGACACACTGTAGTCTTCCTATAATATTCCTTTAATAATCATATGATCATTCAGGAGTGTGAAAATACATCCCCTGACCTCCTCTGTAACAAAATATTTTAGGTGAGACTACAAATATAGTTTGAACTATAGATGTTTGGTGTAACCTGAGCAAGTAGCGTGATTTTAGCTGTATCCACAAAGAATATGTACTGTGTTGCTTTGCTAGCGTCTCTGATATATAGCCAACAACAACATTTCAGACGAACTGCTAGTTTTGTTTAGATTCAAGCTTACATATTCCTAAGTCTGTGGCCCAACAGGTTAATTAAGTTTCCAAGCTAACATTAGCGAATGTGTTGTTATAAAAGCTTTGAAACCAACAAACATGTATTTTAGATGAATATGACACTCTTGGTTTAAAATATCTTACATACAACTGAATTGTATTTTTTCATGATGTTATTTCAATCATTGTGATTGGTTCTATATACTGATTTAGGGTATAAGTAAAACTGGTAATTCAGTTATGAACTGAATGTGCATCAGTAATGCTCAGGGCCAGGAATTTGACCTTTCTTTAGTTTCACTCCATGCAGCTTTAAATATGCAGGACAAAGATCGAAACTGGCATCTATTATCTGACTCTGCACTTTAGAAGAAGTTGCACTGTTCTTTTATATGATATTGTGATTAAAACCACAGCATCTTTGCATGTAATGTCATAGAGCTAACAGCTGAGACGAAGGATTCAATGAACTGAGCGGGCTCACTGATCTCCGTTGCTATGTTGCATCTAAGGTCCATACTCTTTACTGGAGTAGTTAACAATGTTTCCATTACATAAGAACCTCACAGGATTGTAATTATTGTTTCAGATATTAGTCAAACTTGCAGGTGTTGCTAGGGAAACAGAGTTACTGCTTTTGAAAAACGTAGTATTTTGATTGCAAAACACGAAAATATACACAAATGGTCTTTATGTTTTTTTCTTTGGCAAGTGACCATGGTATAAGCAGGATAATGCCCCTCGAGGTGCTGCGCATCGGATGTTCAGACCATGACGTCGTCCAATTATTCCTGATAATGGACAACTCGTCGGCATTATCCCTTACTTCAAGACCATCATTGAAACAAACCAATTACATTGTACATAAAAAGTATTTGCCCCCTTGGCTCTTTCCCCTTTTATTGCTTTTATAAATGGAATCACTGTCAATATAATTCAGCTTTTTTGACAAAAGATTTCTACAAACTAATGTAAATTAATTAAAAATATATAATGTAAAATAAGTGATTGCATAAGTATTCACACCATTTAAAGTGACTGACCTAATTCAACAGAGGACCAGCCAATTGGTGCTAGTAGTGTCACAGTAAGTGAAATGGAGACCACCTTAGTGCAGTGAATGTGTCTCAAGTGATTGAAATATATAGACACCTTTGTCTGGAAGGTCCCATCGCTGGTTAATCAGTATTCCTGGCTACAATTACACCATGAAGACAAAAGAACCCTCCAAGCAACTCTGTGAAAAGGTTATTGAAAATAATAAGTCAGGGGATGGATACAAAAACATTCCCAAGTCACTGAACATCCCCTGGAGTTCAGTTAAATCCATCATTAAGAAATGGAAAGGAATATGGCACGTGTAAATCTGCCTAGAGCAGGCCGTCCTCATACGCTGAGTGACCGTGCAAGAAGGAGACTAGCTAGGGAGGCCACCAGGACACCTATGACTGCTCTGAAGGAATTAAAAGCTTCAGCAGCTGAGATGGGAGAGACTCTCCATACAACAACTGTTCCCCGGACTCTTCACCAGTCAAAGCTTTATGGGAGAGTGGCAAAGAGAAAGCCACTGTTGAACAAAGCTCAATAAAACTCCACTAAAGTTCAAAGGCATGTTGGAGACTCCAAGGTCAACTGGAAGAAGGTTTTTTGGTCTGATGAGACCAAAATGGAGCTTTTTAGCCATCAGACTAGACAGTATGTTTGGCAGACACCAAACACTGCACATCACCACAAACACACCATCCCCACCGTGAACCATGGTGGTGGCAGCATCATGCTGTGGGGATGCTTCTCGGCAGCAGGCCCTGGAAGGCTTGTAAAGGTAGAGGGTAAAATGATTGCAGCAAAATACAGGGAAATCCTGGAGGACAGCCTGATTCAGTCTGCAAGAGAACTACGACTTGGGAGAAGATTTATTTTCCAGCAAGACAATGACCCGAAGCATACAGCAAAGCTACACAGAAAAGCTTTATAGACAACAAGGTGAATGTTCTGGAGTAGCCCAGTCAAAGCCCAGACCTCAATCCAATAGAGAATTTGTAGCTGGACTTCAAAAGGGCTGTTGACGCCTGATCCCCGTGCAACCTGACAGAGCTTGAGCTGTTCTGGAAAGAAGAATGGAGTAAAGTCTGTACCCTTTCACAAGTACCTTTCACAACCTTTAACACTTGTAAAGTGTTAAAGGTTGATAACTTCTCCCATGTGCATATTTTTCTGGTCTATTTCACTAGGAGCAAAGCTATGACATAACAAAAACATGACTGGTCAGTTGCAATGATGGTCCTGAACAAACATTAATTGTGATGTTCAACAACACCACCACAGCGATTACAGACCCTGCCCTTCCAGACATCATGTTTAAATAGCATCTGAATTGCATTTAATGTGGGAAACAAACTCACTCAAATCACTCACTTACCAAACCAAGGCTTTATAGTGGACTAGTGCAGTTTATCTGCCGTGTTTATTACAAATGACAAGACTGCCCAAACTGAAAAGTCTTTCCACGGTCGCACTAGATGCTGTCGCTGTGTTGAATTTCATGGGTATTAGAAGAGGTCAGATGATTGAAGTGCGAGCGTGCATGAAAAGGTACATTTGATCTTTTTTTTTTCCATTGGCCCATTATGCAGATAATAAAATAATAAAGAAACAAAATAAGTGTTTAATTAGTTACTGTAATGTGATTACTGTATTTAGGATCATTAATGCATTACATAACTGCATTTAATCACAAATGTAATGTGATTACAGTAATGTGTAAAGTATTACCCCCAACACTGCGGGTGACTGTAGAGACTGCTCCAGTTCTAAATTCCTTTTATTATAAATGTATATGTTTGTTTGTTTGTTTTTTTTAAGGGTTAAAGCCACTTTAATTATTATCAAATTACATTGTATTCAAATGATCAGTGCTACAACATAGTTTGGAAATTATGACAAAATGTAAAACATAAATCCTGTTAGTCAGTAAACTGCATAAATACCCCTCCTCTCTGTCAGTCATTGTTCCCTCTCAACACATCAGATGACTTGTTAGAGTTACTGCACCACTCCATGCTGTAAGACCTACCTCTACCTGTGGTGCCCCGTGCAGGCAGCCAAAAATTCTACACAACACCTGGAGGACAGGAAGGGAAAATAGAACATACAGCATAGACATGAGCATAAATGTGTGGCAAAGAGTCTTTCTTGTTAAAAGATTAATGTTTATATGTTCTAAAATATATTATTTTATGGTGACATCTCTATATGTGTTCATCAGCTTTAAGTACCTTTACCTGGGACAGCATTAGACAGAGTTTAAGTGAGGCTTACCTTCAGATCATTTATCATTTAAAATCTGTCCCTACCTCCCTAACACACATGCAGACATAGGGAGGTTGCTACAGCAACGGAGCCTGAAAGGCCAGAGAATGAGTCTGGACTGATCTAGATTTGCTGATAACACATTTATGGGGCGCGCACGCGCGCACGCGCGCACACACACACACACACACACACACACACAGATGGTTCAATACATGCAACCTGAGAGGAGCTAACCAAGCACACACACACGCTACATTTAGAACACACACTGAAATGCTGGTTCAGCTGAATTATGTTCCTCTCACATCACAGCAAAGATGCAAAGACATTTGATAATAGATTTACTGTGAAATATTCACTGCATTTATTAACACTCCACTGACTGTCTACAGGTTGACCATGGAACATATCAGAATTAAATTAGATTTACACTTCACATTTACATACATTTACTACTATTGAGGGGGAATGATGAATACTGTGAGTCAACTTGAGGATTACAAGTAGGCATTAAAAAACGTGTGTGTATATATATGTATATATATATATATATATATATATATATATATATATATATATATATATATATATATATATATATATATATATATATATATACACGGTACATATTTTGGGAGTAATTAAATTTTGCTTGCTTATACTTTATACTGTGTGTATATATACATATATACATATATACATACATATACATATATATACATATACATATACATTTATATGTATATACACACAGCATAAAGTATAAGCAAGCAATATTTAATTATTTCCAAAATATGTACCGTGCACACAGCATTTCCCATATAGGTTCTACTTTGGCGACCCACCCAGGTAGAAATAAGTCCTGCACGGGCTAATAGAATCCAAATTCCAACTCCATTTTCCAACAAAGACGTGTAATTGTCATTTCATAATGCACAGACCAGTGGACCTTCATGGTCAAAGTTGTCAAATTGAAGGTGTTTTGATTGATCCATGATGTCAACTCACACATTGAGTAATATGCAAGATAACCTTAAAGTTTCTGGAAGCTGCCAGTGTTATGCCTTAATAAGTTGCATCTACACTGCCCGCAGGAAATAAGCAATATAGGCAAATGAACATGTGGGCACATCCATTCTGAGGAAGTTACAGTTCAGGCAGGTCAAGCTCATATAATAGCCAATGACATATTTATGACTATGCTATTTACAACATACTACATCCATGGTATCACCTAATACTACTTACCTAGATGTTTGGATGACTGCTGCATAATATTCTCAGCATGATGAAACTATTCAGTTTAATAGTCAACATTTGATCTTGTGGTCAGTTATAGTTGACTAACATATTTAAACTTCCCAACATATGACACTGGTGTTACCTCGAAACGTACCACAACTTAAACGTATGTGCACTGACATTTAAACAGTACTATGCCTCTAGTTTGACTGGAAAGCTAAGCATGCCTCACAATCTCAATAAATGGACCTGCCACTGAAAAAACATTACTCACTGTGCCACCCAACAACACAAGCCAACTCTGAACGAGTGGGAAACACTGGCACATTTACACTCTCCTGGGAAAAAATGCTTATGAATAAATTATTAAAAATAAAAATCTATGGCGTGTTATGTAAAGCTGGGGGACAAATGACTTAGTCCATCTATTTCTAAGGCTATTTGTAGGAATAGTAAAAGTATGTTTTATATCCTCCTGGACTGTAATGACCACTGCAGTCTCTCAAGCATACTATTACTAGTAGTAGCTACTGGCAGACAATTAGGACCAGGGAGGATTAGATGCATGTAGATTTTGAGGGCACAATAATGGCAATTCTGCAATGACGAATATCACGTGGATCCTTATAACCTAGATGTTTGTTTAAAGAACTTAAAGTATTCATTGTTTTCTTCAAATAATCTAAGGCTTCAATGGTGGACTGTTAATTCATACCAAAATATCCTTTTCAGAAATTTCTCTAATGTTAGATAATACACAGATCCATTTGCATCATCACATCATGGAGGAGAGGAAAAGCAGAAGGACAGAGTCCCTCAAAGTTCTCCAGAGGCTGTGCTGTCTTTTTATAGGCCATCAGAAGTAGAGTAGGCTAATTAGGATTCAGCCTTAATATAGACCAGCACAACACTCAGCCCCAGTCTGCACTGTCTGCTGTATGGAATACCATACATTTTCTAGACAACAGAGCAGACAAAACAACAAAAAAGTTCATCTCAGCCACAGGTTTGCATCCTGACTGCCCGTTAGCTTTAGAGCTGATATTAAGAACTGACTGATCAGTTTAAAGCATATCAAGCTGCATCAGTGGCCTTTGACACCGACACAAGTCTGACCAGCAGCTCCTACTGGCTGGTATCTAATCCATGTAATATGTTTATTTGAAGAGACTGACATGGATTACGGACTGATTTTCACCATCATGGCTCCTACACAATCTGCCAGAGGTGTTTAGGCTGTTTCATACTGCTAATACTACTCACTGATTGTTAAGACTTTGGATAAAACAGGTTTCAATTTTGAAAAGAAAAACGTTTAAGTACTAAGAAATCTAAAGTTATATGTTGATAGAACAAGGTCTCAGCAATCATGCAATATTTCGGTGCAACCTCCTGAGTATGTACTTTTTTCATTAAATTCTGCTTTTTTCCTGTCATTACTTCAACACCGTCAGACACAATAAAAAGCTCATTATTCGTATTTATTTAGTCTTACATAGATTCAGAGCTTATAAAGTATTATGTCCATAAGAACACTTCTATTCTGTTAAATGTTGAATATTCACATTTGTTAATTTTTTGTATTACTTCACATGTACTCCTTAGAAGCTCTTATGTCATGCAACTTTTATAATTAGCATTAAATATACAAAATAAGAATTTTGGACATAACATTTTTTTAAAGAGAGAATTACTTTAAAAAATAAACTGCACTGAAGGAACAGATTGTAAACAAATTAATTTAAAACAAAAAAAGGCCTATGAACAAACTTAGAGCAGCTCTTTTTACTTTGTTGCATTGAGCAACCATCAAGGGTCCTCAGGAATATAGTTGACCACCTGGGTGCCTCATTTTATATCTTTTTCATAAATATCTGATGGTGTTGACAAAATCTTGAGACACATTTGATCTAATATTGTACTATTAACTATTAATATTAATATTAATACTATTAATATTAATATTGTTGAAGATTCACTGCTTTTAGTTTTAAATATGTTTTACATTCTACTCTTTCATCTGGAATATGTATTAAACATTTTACATGATTTTTTCACATTTTTTGTTTTTGTGGGTACTGGGCTGACATATATGCACATAAATAAAATTATAAACAAACATATGTAAAAATGTTACACATGTACAAACCCACAGATAATCAACCATGATTATCTTAAACAAGAAAATGTTATTCATTTTCAATGGAATTAGCAATTAGTAATTACACACACAGCCGAAGTCTCAACAATCAGTGTACTAACAACCCAGATTCACAAAAAGTTGGCATGCTGTGAAAAATGTAAATGAAAACAAAATTCATTAATTTTCAAATAAACTGTTTATTAGTGTTCCTGAGCCCATGTAGTAATCTCCTTTATGCAATCATGTGTTCCACAAAGTGTTGAACCGCGCCCCATCCTTGCTTGTGATCGACCTTTCAAGGATGCCCCTTTCATACCCAATCATGATACTATCTCCTGTCACCAATGAACCTGTTTACCTGTGGAATGTTCCAAAAAGGTGTTTTTGGAGCGTTCCACAACTTTCACTGCCTTTCGTTGCTGATGTCCCGAATAGTTTGAAACGTGTTGCTGCCATCAAATTCAGGATAAGCACATATTTACAAAAATCTATGAAGGTGACGAGGTCAGACATTAAATATATTGTCTTTGTACTGTTTTCAACTGAGTATATGTCAAAAAGGAATCAACGTTGTAATAATAAGCTTCATTTTATCTTTCACCAACAGAAGACAAACATTTTGGTCAAGGATATTTTGACAATTAAAGAACAGACTGCAAATTCTGTTTTGTTTGGATATTCATGGATTCCAGAGGCTCATGACCTTGGTTCCATTGTGACCTTTCCTATAGCACTAATATCAGGCCAATACTGCAACACAAAAAAATATAAAATTCTCAAGGCTGAGCACATGTATGCTCCAAATGAGGTATAACTTTACAATTGTAACCTTTTGCTTTTACTCAGTGTTTACTCACTTTTTTTTTTACAGACTCTGATAAGTCATCATATGTACATCAGCATTACTATAGATACTCTAGAACTGTTCATTCTTTCAAAAGTTTAACTATATGGATTTCAACACACCACAAATATCTGTGTATGAACGAATGGTGGAGAGAGTCAGTGTTGAGGGGACATTCTGAGGCTTATTTCTAAGAGTGATAGTGTAAAAACTTCTTATACTATGATTTGGCTGGTTATTATTTACTGAGAGAGTGCATACATATTGGCCATCATGCCCAGCTACACAACATTTTTAATTAAATCTTTAATCAGTAGTAAGTGTCAATAATTGTTTTTTCCATCCTACATTATATGATCATTGTCTTATTTTTTTCTTTTAATTTTCTGTCTGTAAGGTGTGCCATCTAATTTCTGGACTGGTCCCCACAGAGGTTGCTGCTGTAAAGCGTCAGTTTCATTTCATTCATGCGCATATGAACACGTTACGGGCGGCGCAGTTATCGAGCTGCAGTTTATAAACAACATCGCCCCTTGGGGTAAATCAAACATAATAAATAGTTGTTTTTCACTCTCACTTTTGTCAGCAGTCCTGGAAGTGGCTGGCAGACAGACCCAGCTTGGTTACCATTATGACAAGCCAGAGAGAGATGCACTGCTAGCTAGCACATCAACTGTCACTGTTATTTCCATTACATCAAACTTTTCACATTGCTGTTCAAATTGCTGTTCCTCCAATTAACTCTCAAGACTTTTAGTTACCAGAAGGATAGATCTGCTCAACCTCTTGTCAAAGTTGTAAACATGACATTGACTCCTGCTTTGACACAAGGGGGATGCCCTTGTGCAATATGCGGAGCCCCTCGCAACTTGAGTAGTGAGTGTAAGCTGAGTGAGTTCTGATTCTGAGCATGTTCAATGATTTGATGAACAAAACTTTGATCCAAATATAAGACAATGTTAGTTTGAATTTCACTGACTTTTGGGCACTTCCTTTAAAAAAAGCTTGAAGCTGCTTAATCTTTTATCACTTTTGGTTTCCCACTGTAACCATGGGAACAGAAAGCTTAATCTGACCCTGAAGAGAACTCTAAAAGCATAATGATAATGAGGCATGATCTGAAGTTATGACAAGCATATTTTTTAATATGACTTCAAAACACACTAGCTGAAATAAACTAAACTTTAGAATTACTAAACTTGAAGGGTGAAAAGGAGGAGAAAACAGCATGTCAGTTTGGATGAGACGCACAGTAACATGACTGACCTACATTATTCTAATGGATGGGCCAGAGGGAGAGAAGAGTGGATGAAGAATTGTCATGGTTTTTTTATGTTATGTATATTAATTTATATCCCTAAATTCATTGTCACTCTACAAAAGAGGAAGCCATTAGGATTAATTAACGGGTATAGTTAACTTAAACTGCTGTTAGCTACATGTTCCTCAAAACGGTTACTGCTGGTGACATTAACTACTTACTTGTGATTACATTTTTTCCACGACTAGTAGTCTCTTACTCAGAATCACAATCTGTTTTATTAGCCAAGTATGCAACTCACAAACAGTTTTCAATCTGACTGTTTTGTTCATTTTCACTGCTCCCATCAACCTTGTTTCCAGCAACAGCTTACATTAATCAGGTGGACACGAGACATTTGAACATTATAACGTTCATGCTAAACTGTTTACTAGGTTAAAAGGCATTTTCTTCCCAAGGCTGCAATTATCATCAAAATCAATAGTCTTAATTCTCTGGGTACCATGAACATCCACTGCAATTGTGAATACAATCCAACCTTAATGTGAAATTGATATGTTGACCTGAATGGTGCCAGAGGAAAGGTCAGGATCATGAAAATCATTATGATTTAACCTCCGGGGAACATGAAAATCTTCCCTAAATGTCATGACATCTGGCCAGTAGTGGATAAGAGGATCTTGCTAGGGATCAGACCGAGCATCTGAAGTCAGGAGTGTAACCCCCATATTTGCTTCAGCCCCCCACCACTGTCTGTGAAGTAAAACAGAAAGGATATACAGTACAGTAAGCATAACCTGAAACTCCTGAATAAATGGGGGCAGAGGACCTATTATGAAATTACAGTGGTTTGAGGAAGTCAGCCTCTTCTTACATAAGGCCTGGTGGGGGACTACTGTAATGTGAGCTGGAATAATTCTGACCTAATTTTACTGCTACACTCCTCCAGCGAGGTCAAGAATGTGTTTGAGAAATGTGGAAATACACACAACTAAACACACACAGCAGAAGTAGTGCAAAGTCTGACCCGTGTCATTCATGTCACCTCTCTCTCTGCATACACATGCATGCACGCACGCACGCACGCACGCACGCACACAAGCACACACCCACACACACATGGAGCAGTCTGGCTTATGTCCCATTTCCTACTCTGTCTGGCCAAAAGAATGCTCAGTTTCCTGTGTGTTGTGATCAGTGACTGCTGAGTGCTTCCCAGTGGGCCTTCTTACAGATTCCAGCAGCTTGATAAGGAAATGGCCCTCTCTGGTAGTAGATACAACAGCTACTGAAACCACTACACTGTTTCCTATTTAAATCTCTACATTCCACTTTTCAGCAATTTGCACTCCATCTTGCTTTGCTTTTTTTTAAGTGTTCTTTTCCCAGAACTCCAGTAGATGAGAGCTTTGGTGACATATTAATTCAGTGGGTGACAAAACAGCCAAATAAAATTGGAGCAGTAATAACTCTATTTGGCCCACACCCATGAAGTCTACCTCATAACGAATTGCTCCATCAAGTAATTTGATGTTGGTTCAAGCTTAAGATTTGACTCATTTGTATCATGGTGAGAATGCCATTATTTCCCTATAGCTAGATTTATATTCTATCCTATTTTTATTCTATTATTTTTTTATTCTAGCAACAAACAAAGGCTCTTTCACATCACTCTTCCTAACCCACCAACTGTCGCAAGGGAGCTGCATTTGTAGCTAAAAATAGAACAGTTGTGATATTGCTATAAAAATAGCAAGGGCTCAGATTTTATCATCAAGTATAGTAGTGAAGAAAGAAAGAAATATACTGCAAAAGACAGCAAAGACATGGGGCAGGACTTTATCTCTCTGTAAGGGATGCAAGCTAAGACAGAAGAGGCTGACTTTGTGGTTGAATGGTAAAACCCTTGGAGCACTAATGTCTGTGCAGGCTACTGAATATCAAGAAAGAGTGGTATGATTTTTAAGCCTCAAGCTGAAAGAGCAACTAAGCACCATGGTAGCACCAGTTTGACCATTACCCCTTCACAAATCCTAAAAACTCCAAAATCCAATTCACTCACATGTAACTGCAAACCAAGAATGGTTTTCTTCTTTCTTTGTTCAAATGACAAACAATAAAATATCATACCTGGATTTCCACTTGTCTGTTCTAGTCAGGAAGAATGAAATAGACACTGCTCCACACTGCAATGAGTTGATTTCCATAATCAGATTGAAAATGAACTGCCTTGTAGTTGTAGACATGAAATTAAGGGCCACAAACGGTCTAAAAATGGACATATGCTGTTCTGTTTATACAATTTGTGTGTTTGCACACTAGGGTTGGGCGGTAATATGGTAATATGGTATACCGCGGGGTCTTAAAAATAGCAACGGTATCAGTTTCAATACCGTCATTAAAAAAAATGCAATGCACTTATATAGGAGATAAGGATTAAATATTAAATATCATTTATTTAATGCCTAAAAATGATTTTATGTCCAGGAGCACCATGTGTCTTTGTCATCACGTGACAGTTTGGAGGAGAGAGAGACAGAGAGAGAGCGAGGGAGAAAGATGGCAAGTCGCGCACCGAGTGACCTGGTCTCAAAGAAGAACACGACTTCTGCAGTTTGGCAGTATTTCGGGTTCCGAGCTTACGAGAAGGGAGAGGCAGTAAATACTGATGAGGCAATTTGTAAATTGTGCAATAAAAAGGTGACCGCGAGAGATGGAAACACCTCTAACCTAAAGACGCATCTCCGAAACAACCACCAACTCACTGCTGCGAGGATGCATTTGGCCCCAATACCGATGCAGGACCAACAACAACTAGGTCCACCGCCAGTTATATGCAGCTGACGATAATGGGGGCCTTCGGGAAAACAACAAAGTACAAAAGGGACAGTGTCCGTTGGAAAACCTGTACTGATGCAGTGACAAAATACTTGGTGAAGGAAATGGTCTCTTTCCACACGGTGGAAAAAAAGTCCTCTAAGGACATGGTAAAGTTCCTAGATGCCCAGTACGAGCTGCCTGGACGGAAACATTTCTCACAAACAGCCGTCCCACATTTATATAATAAAGTTAGAGATGAGGTTCAAGTGCTGCCGTCAGAGGCAGACAATTATTCCTTAACAACTGACATGTGATTGTCAGTTAACATGACACCATATATGTCCCTGACTGTCAACACCATTAGGCCTACACCTTAGTGGAAACTTGAATCCAAATGCCTCCAAACAACGTATTATCCTGAGAGTCATACAGCAGACAATCTTGCTGCTGCTTTCAGAGCTGCACTTCAGGACTGGCAACTTGACAAGAAAAAACTTTCAGCCATAACCACTGACAACGCTGCCAACATTTCTGCCGCAATCAGGTCCCTGCATTGGCCGTGGCTTAACTGCTTCGGTCACAATCTAAACTTCTAAACAATCAAGCTGCATTGCATGACCAGAGGCAAAAAACCGAGTGCACCCTCAGACTATGCCGTAATATTGTCGGGGCCTTTTCACACAGCTGGCAACGTAAGAGTGAACTCCACAAGAAGCAAGTGGAGTTGGGACTCCCAGAACATAGTCTCATAACGGTAAGCATAAATTTGTATCTGAATATCTGAATCTGTTAAGGTTAGATGATGTAACTAAGAATAGAATGGAATAATATACATTAATGGGCTTATTTATTTATTCATTTATTCGTTTATTTAGGCCTATTCATTCATGCATTTATTTATTTATTTATTCATTAAATTTATTTGTTTATTCATTCATTCATTCATTCATCCATCGGCAGACTGCGCAACTCGCTGGGGCTCCAAACTGGCAATGGTGGAGCGCATCCTCGAGCAGGCCCAAGCGATCAGACACGTCCTGTCTGATGACAGAAGGAGCAGCCTGTCCCTGACCTGGCAGGACATGGACGTCTTGAAAGCTGTTCATGACGCACTGAAACCAGTCGGTGACTTCACTGATATTTTGTCAGGAGAAAATTATGTGACCAGTTCCTCTATCCTCCCCATACTCCAGCTCTGCAGGGACAATGTGTTGGCTGTGTCAGAAAACGACCTCCAGCTAACAAAGTCAATAAAAACTGGAATTCTAAAAAAGCTGGAGGCCAAGTATGAATCCGATTCAGTCCGCAAATTAATGCGAAAATGCACTTTCCTCGATCCTCGTTACTGTGGAGGATATGAGACTGATGACAAAGCATTGGCTGAGACCAAGGCTGAATTACAGGCTGAGATCGTGAGCTTAGAGGGGCAAGCACCAGCAGGTCCAGTGGCCATCAGAGTGGAAGAGGGAGAGGCGCAACCCGAACCCCCACGAAAAAAGATGACTCTGGGAAGTCTCCTACAAAAACAAGCCGATGCAGTGGCAGGTCCCGTCAGCGCCGTAGAGGACCGAGCCGGAGCTGAAATAACAGCCTACTGTTTGGAGCCCGTTATTCAAGGAGACGAGGACCCACTTATCTGGTGGAAATGTGCTGCCGGGCATTTTCCCCAGATGTTGCGAGTGGCCTGAAAGTACCACAAGCTCACCATCGGAGCGGGTTTTCAGCACCTCAGGTAAAGTTGTCAGTCCACAACGTGCCCTGTTAAAGCCGGAAAAAGTAAACGTGCTGTTTTTTCTGGCGAAAAATCTTGACTAGAGTGTGTGTGTGTGTGTGTATTTTTTTTATTTAATTGTTTCAGGTATTTTTATTTGTTTTTCGTTAAAAAAATATTGGAAAGAAGACTGGACTCTGTTTTAATTTAGGCCTATTGATTTGCAATAATTGTTATAATACGGATGTTTATGTTAATTCAACTCAAGATTGACAAGTTGTTAATATTGTGCATGTTATGTTGTTATTGTTTCAGTATTAGTGTTTGGTATTCAGTTTCTGAATGGTGTAGGCACAAGCCAACAGTTTGGTGACGCCGTCTGAGCCTTAAGTCATAATTTTTAATTAGTCACGGTAATACCGTATACCGCGGTAAAATAAGAAGGAGGTTTGACTGTATCAAAATTTGGATACCGCCCAACTCTATTGCACACATGGATGTGCAGTCGTGAATTTTGGGCTGCACACCCACTCTCACAAACAGATGATTAAATTTACCCCTATAGAGGGTAGAATTACTTGAGTATATAATGGGAACAGAATGAACTGACAGTATAATGGCGTGACTGTATACATAATTTAATTCATAAAATGTTAATTTAAACATTTTTTAAACTTTAAACATTTCAATTCAGATATAAGATTACCAACTTGCACATCTGAAAACCAGTGTTGGGGAGACTTTAACTACATGTAGTTGAACTACATAGCTTAACTACAATTTGCTGTAACTTGCTGGTAGTTAAACTACATTCATATTTTGTGCTGCGTCAAGTATTTCAACTACTTTTTGGGTCATTTTTTGTAGTTTAACTACTCAATTTACAAACTACAATTTTGGCCAATGACCTATATAATATAAATTTTATTTTATTTTTCTTTGAAAAAAGGCATGAAACATGTCATGACATGCTAAGCCAATGCTGCCTCTGATTGGCTTGCCCTGGCAGCACTCAAATGCTTCACAGAGTGGGTGGGTCTTTATGCCAAGGAAGGCAGTGCTCATATGGCACAAGCACGTCATGGACAACCCTCCAGCTACCCCCGATGTGCCCCCGAACGCGCCAGCCCAACCATGGCCATATTTGAGCATGTACATGTTGGATATAGATGGCTTTTTAGTGTTGGTAAAGATGTTCTTAGTGCCAAACGGAACCGGCTGTCTGATAAAAACTTTGAGAGACTGCTCATGTGTCGTGTCAACAAGCGATTCTGCCCTGGCATCTAGTTCTAGTGCCTAAGTGTTAGTGCCTCTGAAGTTCCTGTGATGTTGACCAAAAATGTCAGCTTTTGTTCTTTAAAAAATAAAACTTGAGTTGAGAGGCATATTTCTGCTGGCATGTGAAGTTTTTGTAGGCTATTATATTTTGTTTCATATACACCATATGTTGATTTATTTAACGCTGAATTAAATGAGTATAATGAGTATAAGTAGTTGCTAAAGCTACTTTTTTTAGCAGTAGTTTTGCAAACTACATTTCTCCAGGGGCAGAAATGTTGTTTGTTAAAACTACTGCCAGGCTGAACTACATGTAGTTTTACATGCTACGCTTGCAAAGTAGCTTCCCCAACACTGCTGAAAACCCAACCATCTTATTATACTTAACCACACAATTAGGGATGTCCCGATCAGGTTTTTTTGCCCCCGAGTCCGAGTCCGAGTCCTTTGATTTTGAGGACTTGCCGATACCGAGTCCCGATCCGATACTTTTATAAAACAATAAAAAATGAAGAAGAGAAAAGAAAATTGTGCAGGATGTCCCTTTTATTATATTTTAACACGTGTACTGTTGTAAACTGAGCACATAGGAGGTAGGCAGCTTGAACATTCTTAAGTCAGTACAAAAAAATATTCTTCACATTAGAAGTAGAACAACTACTAGTGCAACATTAGAACTTAGTGCAATCACAGACTCAATAGTCTAGTATATCACAGACTCAATATAGTCTAGTACAAATATAGCAGCTTAACTTAAAATGCCAGTCAGGCATTAAAATATAAAATAAAACAAATGAACAAATAAAACAAATTTAAATGAAAGTGACTAAAGTAAGGCCAGTATTGTGCTTTTTGAAACTACACTACACTCCTATTTCTCATGCTTCTTCTCCTCTACCGGCTTCAAAACGTGTATGTTTTTCTTGATGAAGACCAGCATCTCAACTCTGTCAGCTGAGAGCCTGTTTTCTGTTTTCATTTGACAAATCTTACAGTTTGCGATAGCATCGTTCTCCTCGTTCACTCTGAAGTAATTCCACACAACAGACATGATAGCAGAGGGCTGCTTCAGCTTCAAAACAAACAGGCGTGCTCTGCGCGCATGCGGTGTTTCTGCGAGCTGTCTGTCTCTTGCAGAAAGGGCTCTGGCTGTGTGTCATGTGACACACACAGACAAGGTCTGACTCGGTGCGGTGGTAGTAAATACTAATTTTATTCGAATTTATGTTTAATCACCAATAGCCAATATATTAAAAACTGATAAAAATAATGACTTTCAATATATATATGTATATATATATATATCCGATCCCTGATCGGCTCATAACGTCCGAGTCTGGATCGAGTCTGCAATCACGTGATCGGCCCCGATTTCCGATCACGTGATCGGATCGGGACAACTCTACACACAATGTCCACTGAATGGACAATATAAGGCAGGAAGTTCCCTGACAAAAGCTTCTAAATGTTTTGACAAGACTATCTGTAGCGACTTCAACGAACAGTCGCTGAGAGACTGAGGTTGGGCCTGATTATCTGACGCGCTTCACACAAAGAATTCACTGAGATTCGAAAATAAGTTTAACTTTTTATTAATGAAAAAACGATGATCAACTCATGATAAAGTGCACAAATTCATAATCAAAGTAATCACAGTGATCAAATAAAAATAGCAGTCAACAAAAAATACGGCGACCCAGCTCACTATATTAACTAATATCCCCGCCCACATCATGTGACCCGCTATCCCCCCACTCAATATGACCACATAATAAAATATCACAACCAAAACAAACACCAAAAGATAACAATATCCCTTCACCTTATTACTAATAGACAAAAACCCTACTAATTCATTCATGGCTCCTACACTATCAAAATGTGTTGTCATAGGTAATTTCACCTGGACAGAACAATGCTTCCACAAGACAATAATGTATAATGTACAATACAAGCTGAAACACAGTATGAAGTAGGCATAGACCAATTATTGGCCTGGCCAATTATCAGGACCGATATTCAGCATTTTTCTGATTACTGGATTGGTGATTAAATTAACCAATTTAATCACCAACTACATCTACTTTGTGTGTGTGTGTGTGTATTATTTGTGTGAAATAATATTGAAAAAATGGTTGCCAGTACACCGACTAGGCTTGTATTTTATCTCAGCACAGACACATCCTTCACCTCTTCATTTACAGTGCTGCTTGAAAGTTTGTGAACCCT
Organism: Pagrus major; assembly: GCF_040436345.1. Classification (NCBI taxonomy): domain Eukaryota; kingdom Metazoa; phylum Chordata; class Actinopteri; order Spariformes; family Sparidae; genus Pagrus; species Pagrus major. The sequence goes on along the minus strand of NC_133222.1, from coordinate 25,033,976 downwards.
CCAGACATGGTGACTATTCTTGTAAAAAACATTAAAATAACCTTACTGAACATACATTCAAATCCCAATTTGTAAAGCACACCTTTAAAATAATGGACACACACACAAAAAGAGATATATCTTCATTATTTAATTCAACAAAAGTGGTGTATTTCACAAAAACTGAAAATTTAACGTGCAAAAGTATGTGAACCCTTTTAGTTAGTAGCTTGTGGCTCCTCCTTTTGCAGCCATTACTTCAACCAAACGTCTTCTGTAACCACTAACCAGTCTCTCGCATCTGCTTATGGGGATTTTTGCCCACTCCTCCTTGCAGAACTCAGCCAGTTGAGAGAGGTTGGAGGGACATCTGGCATGTACCAACTTCTTCAGGTCTCGCCACAACATTTCAATTGGATTAAGGTCCAGACTTTGACTGGGCCAATAAAGAGTATGAATCCTCTTTCTCTGAAGCCATTCCTTTGTAGTTTTGCTGGAATGCTTTGGGTCATTGTCTTATTGCATAATCCATTTTCGTCCCAGCTTCAACTCCCTGACTGATGGCAGGAGATTCTGGTCAAGAATTTGTTGATAGGCCATGATAGAATTCATGGTTCCCTGGATAATATGGAGTCGTCCATGTCCAGAAGCAGAAAAGCAGCCCCAGACCTTCACATTCCACCACCATGCTTCACTGTTGGGAGGAGGTTCTTTTCTTGATATGCAGTGTTGGCTTTTCTCCAAACATGGTGGTTTTGATTGTGACCAAATAATTCTATTTTGGACTCATCTGTCCAGAGAATGGACTTCCAGAAGGCCCCGGGTTTGTCCAAGTGCTCTCTGGCAACGTTGAAACAGGCAGCTTTGTTCTTTTTTGAGAGCAGAGGCTTCCTTCTAGCAACCCTCCCATGAATGTCATGGCTATTCAATTTTTGTCTGATTGTAGATGCATGTACATTTGTCCCGGAGGTCTGCAACTCTCTAGAGGTCATGTGTGGGTTGGCCTTTACCTGATTTATTATTTTTCTGGTGCTTCTGGGTGATAGTTTTGATGGGCGTCCATTTCTAGGCAGAGTTGCTGTCATGTTGAAGGCCCTCCATTTGTAATTGATTTGTCTTACAGTGGATGGATGGAGCTGGAATCTTTTGGAGATGGTCTTATAGCCCTCCACAGACTGATGGGCTGTCACTACCCTCTTCCTCATGTCCTCAGATATCTCCTTTCCTCTCGGCATTGTTGATCTGTATGGAACTACAGTGGTTTGGTTGGTTTCCTCTCTTTTAATTAGTGCTGGCCAAACCCTTTCCCAAGGATGTCTCATTTCATTGGTCTGCTTAAATGATTAATTAAGCACCCAAATGTGTTTCACCTGAGTCTGTTACCTGCTTGAATTTACCAATGCTGCTGGGGGTTCACTTACTTTTGCACATACACTAATTCCACGTTTCATGTAGTTTTTGGGCTACGTAAACAAGTCCCACTAAACAAGTACATGCAATTGATAAACATAAATCTGACATTTCATATATAAAAACTGGCGATGATAAAATAAGAAAATTATGGTCAGTCCTAGTGAATGTAATATTTGCAGCTGTTGTGCAGTGCTATTACTATAGCCGTCAGCAAGTCAGCAGAAAATCTGTGTTAAAACCTCGGCAAAAAAAAAAAATCGGCAGAAACTACTGACATCACACACACGCGCGTGTATATATGTACGTGTGTGTGTGTGTGTGTGTGTGTGTATATATATATATGTATATATATATATATATATATATATATGTATATATATATATATATATATATATATATTATATATATATATATATACATACACATATATATATACACATATATATATATATACACACACACACACACACAAATATATACACACACACACATACACGGATCAACCACAACATTAAAACCACTGACAGGTGATGTGAATAACATTGATCATCTCATCACAATGCGATGTTCTGCTGGGAAACCTTGGGTGCTGGCATTCATGTGAATGCCACTTGACATGCACCACCCATCCAAACACTGTTGTGGACCAAGTACACCCCCTCATCACAACAACACTACCCGATGGCAGTGGCCCCCCAGCAGGACAGTGTGCCCTGACACACCACAAACACAGCTCAAGAACAGCTTGAGGAACACAATAAAAAGGGCCCAAGGTGTTGACCGGGCCTCCAAATTCCCCAGATCTCAATCTGATCGAGACGTGCTGGAGCAGGTCTGATCCATGGAGGCCCCACCCCCACATACAGGACCCAGAGGATCCACTATAAAACGCCCTGGTGCCAGACACCACAGGACACCCTCAGAGGTCTGAAGTCCATGTCTTGACAGGTCAGAGTTGTTTTGGCTGCACAAGAGGAACCTTCACAATATTAGGCAGGTGGTCATAATGTTATGCCTGATCGGTGTATACACACATACATACATACATACATACATACATACATACATACATACACACAGACACACACACACACACACACACACACACACACACACACACATATATATATATACATATATACACACGGTTGCATGAAAAAGTTTGGGCACCCCTGACAATTTCCATTATTTTCACTTATAAATCATTAGGTGTTTCGATCAGCAATTTCATTTTGATCTATCAAATAACTGATGGACACGGACGCTTCCTATAGCCTCTAATGAGTGCCTGGATTCTGGATGAACGTATTTTGGACCATTCCTCCTTACAAAACATCTCCAGTTCAGTTAGGTTTGATGGTTGCCGAGCATGGACAGCCCGCTTCAAATCATCCCACAGATTTTCAATGATATTCAGGTCTGGGGACTGGGATGGCCATTCCAGAACATTGTACTTGTTCCTCTGCATGAATGCCTGAGTAGATTTTGAGCAGTGTTTTGGGTCATTGTCTTGTTGAAATATCCAGCCCTGGTGTAACTTCAACTTTGTGACTGATTGTTGAACATTATTCTCAAGAATCTGCTGATATTGAGTGGAATCCATGCAACCCTCAACTTTAACAAGAGTCCCAGTACCGGCACTGGCCACACAGCCCCACAGCATGATGGAACCTCCACCAAATTTTACTGTGGGTAGCAAGTGTTTTTCTTGGAATGCTGTGTTCTTTCGCCGCCATGGATAATGCCCCTTGTTATGACCAAATAACTCAATCTTTGTTTCATCAGTCCACAGCACCTTATTCCAAAATGAAGCTGGCTTGTTCAAATGTGCCATTGCATACCTCAAGCGACTCTGTTTGTGGCGTGTGTGCAGAAAAGGCTTCTTCCGCATCACTCTCCTGTACAGCTTCTGCTTGTGCAAAGTGCGCTGAATTGTTGAATGATGCACAGTGACACCATCTGCAGCAAGATGATGTTGTAGGTCTTTGGAGGTGGTCTGTGGGTTGTCTTTGACCATTCTCACCATCCTTCGCCTTTGCCTCTCCGATATTTTTCTTGGCCTGCCACTTCTGCCCTTAACAAGAACTGTGCCTGTGGTCTTCCATTTCCTCACTATGTTCCTCACAGTGGAAACTGACAGCTGAAATCTCTGAGATAGCTTTTTGTAGCCTTCCCCTAAACCATAATGTTGAACAATCTTTGTTTTCAGTTCATTTGAGCGTTGTTTTGAGGCCCCCATGTTGCCACTCTTCAGAAGAGAGTCAAAGAGAAGAATAACTTGCAATTGGCCACCTTAAATACCTTTCCTCATGATTGGATGCACCTGTCTATGAAGTTCAATACCCCAGTACTCAGCTTTATATATATATATATATATATATATATATATATATATATATATATATATATATATATATATATATATATATATATATTTTTTTTTTTTTTTTTCTGCTATATTGGCGCAATACTTTTCAGGCAATGTTTAATCTAAACTAAACTGTGCTCAATTTGGACCTTTCTCACTTAAAGACAACTTGACTGCTGAAGTTAAACTTCAGTTGAAATACCAGGGAACTCAATCATTTGGAACATCCCTAGTCTGCCCATGGGATTTGTTGACAAGAACAAAAGTATAGAACACCACCTGCTTTATGTGAGCACTATTAATGATAGAAGTGATAGCAAACACACATAAATATCACATAAATAAATATCACAATATCAATAATCACATAAATGATCGAGTTGAAGTAGAACATCATTATCCTTAAACATTGAAAAAAATTGGTGGAATAATGCAACAATCTGCAGGTTTCAATTAGTTTATGCAGTGCAAGCATTCTAGAGTTTCACAAATTACAGTTGTTTTCATTTGTCGTTTCTTTCCATGGTTCTCAGAAATTAGAAATTAGAAAATATTAATGGAAGCATATTCTGAGCTTAAACAATTATACATACACAAACAGACATTTAGGTACTGCAGCTTGGGTGGTCAGCCATGTACACACACTCACAGAGAGAGAGAGAGAGAGAGAGAGAGCTATGAGTTTAATCTGCCCAGTTGCCATTCTGTGAATTGGTTGTGAACCAAGAGGCCAAGCAATTTACTCCTCACAAACGCCATTCCACATCACTGAGCAGTGTGTGTGTGTGTGTGTGTGTGTGTGTGTGTGTGTGTGTGTGTGTGTGTGTGTGTGTTGTAAGTATGATTGAACTGAGACCGGATGGGAAGGGATGGATAGATGGAATATGTGTGGGATAAATAGTTCTGTAGTAGAAAGATGTGGAGGACTGGATAGATGATGTAGATACAGATAGAGACAGGACTGAAAGGCTAAGAGCAAAATGAGAAAGGGATGCTGGGAATTGAGGAAGAGGAAATGAGAGGAAAGAAGTAAAGGCACTATTTAGAGGGAGGTTAAGAGCAATGGACAGATTGTTTTCAACAGAGAGATAAAGGTGGAGGCTCTTGTCTCTTTTTACACCCTCCCTGAGGACAACACAAGCTCTGTGAGTGACATGAAGAGATCATCACTAGTTCTCCCTCTTGGTATTAAGCGGTCTACACTATGTGCAAAAGGACAAGCATGCTGTTTAAAAACTGTAATAATCAATTTTTGACCATGAACTCATTAAAAATAATTTGTGCTTTCAGAATGTGATGTCAAAAACAATAATACTATGGATCACCCATGCATTCAGGGCAGATATTTAGTGTTTGTTCTTCTAACGCCGGGTTTAGACAGGACGCTGAAGCGCTGCGATTAGCTGCGAAGCGCAGAGCGATTTTCGTTTCGGCGCCCATGTTAACCAATTGTGTCGTTCACATAGGAAGCGCCGCAGCGCTCTGCTCCGCTGCCGGCGCGCGCTGTGCAGCAATCGTTTCGGCGTATGGTCTATTTTTTTCGCATGCCGCGGCCGAATGTGTCAAGCCGGGGAGGAAGTCAAACAAAGCAACAACGAGAGAATCCGGTCAATTTTCAAAATAAAACAAATTTCAAAATAAAACTATTTTCGATAATTAAACAACGCGATTGACAGAAAACTACTCATTACTATGAAGTGGACATACATTTACAGTTGTCAGGAAAACATGGCGTTGTAATTTTATGTGGTTATTTACTTTCCTATGGTGAAAAAACAGCTCCAAGTGTGACTACAGAACAGCTGAGGAGCAGAGCCGCTTGCCGACCGGCGCAGAGGAATTCGTGTCTGGTGTGAACAGAAGGGCTGTGGCTCGCGCAAGAATTTCCGAGCGCGACGCTTTGCGGCGCTTCGGCGTCCTGTCTGAACTTGGCGTTAAGCAGTTGTCTGTAATACGGTACTTAACAATTTTGACATACTTGTAGTATTAACATTCTATGCTACTTCATACTTTTAGAAGGTACAAGGGACAAGGTACAAGGGCATTTAAAATGCCACCAAAAGCAACACAAAACAAAACACACTATTTAAAAGAGTGGAGGGTGGGGGATGAATTGAGTCTTACAGCCTGGGGAATGAAGCTGATCTGTAGTCTGTTAGTACGGCAGCAGATACTTTATTTTGATAGGCTTGGGCGATTGGACGAATATATCGCCAATCGCCAATCGGCTGAGTCCATCACAGTTGGTTTCATTTTTGGGCGATTTTTATCATTTTATTTTGCTTAATTAATGGTCTGCCTCCACAGAATTCAACACGGTACATATAGTTCATAATTACTATGTAGAGCACAATTCAAAGTGTGCGCGTATTGGAACTGGCAGCTTCACACATGATTTCTGACGAGTCTTTCACAAAATGGCGGCGCTGAAAGTAACGTTCATTCATAAACCATATTTGAGAACTACATCAAAAAAAGATGTGCAGTTGTGTACCCTGATCGTTATAATAGGACAGGTATGTTATCCTGATCTCCCACCTGTTTGCTCATTTAGAGGCTGTGAGCGAATGCGTCCTAAACTTTTTTGCTGCATTCATGTGGTGTCGGAAGATCCGAGTTGCCAAGTTGTTTTTCTGACATGAGGTGGCGTTCATGTGAATTATCCCATTCGGAAAGACATGGAAGGGAAAGGCTCACTCGGCAATGGAAATCAGAGACTACTGATTTCCGATTGCCGAGTGAGCCTGAGTCGCACTCATCCACTTTATTTCCCTGCGACCAGACTTTAACCAGAAGAAGGCTTGGTAGAGGGAGAGCTATAGGTCCAATTTGGGTCAGATCAGCTTCGATCCCAGCTCCCTTTCCTCTCTTCCTGGGGCAATTTGATCACTTTTGGTGATGTTTTGTCCTGCTGATCTGGCTGGCCAGATGGAAGATGTCACTGCAAGATGACCTCTGGCGATTTGGTGCACTTAATTCAAACCCCACACTTCCTTTTTTGATGTGAGTGTAAGCGTGCTTCAGTTGAGAGGGCCATAAAGGCCAAAAAATAGCAATTTATAACAAAAATGTGGCAAAGTACTGTCAAATGAATGATGACCATGACAATGGTGGTTTAATTGATGCAATTATGATTATTTAAATACGTCAATATACGCAACATGCATCGACGCGGAGGATGTAAGCAGTACTACTGCCATGCTCGAGCACTTGAAGCAGAAGCACCCCGGGGTGGCTGGATTCACATTGGATCCAACGGTGCGGCGAAACAACGAAGGTTGGTGTGACGTGTTGGGAACCCCCACTAATCAGTTTGCCGAAAGACAAAGCTGCTATGTTGTTATGCTACTTATGTGATTGGGCTACGTTCCTCCAAAAGTTGAGTCGCCTACAACTTTTCCGATACAGCCGGGTGCGTTTTTTGTGGAACCCCCTGTGGCATGCACCGCTGCAGCCACAATGGAATACCCTCATTAATATGAATGGGAAAACGTTTTCTTTGCAATGCCGGTTCCAATGTAAATATAAATCCTGTTTACTTATTGTCCCTACCCAAATATAATGTATATTAGGATTACACAGATTACCAGTTAAAACTGGGCTATTTTTTGTTGGGGAATTATGCCCAGCAGTGCATACTTTGTCATTTGTTTGTTGATGATTGAAGATGATTGAATAAAATATTGAAATATAAATGTCAAGTTTTAAAATGTTATTTTGGGTAAATTCATTGTTATATTAATTGAGTAACAAAAAAACCAATAGTTAGATTAATCCAAAAAATTATCGACAGATTAATCAAAAAAATAATCAATAACAAAATAATCCTAAAGTGCAGCCCTAGTTATTTGTTACATAAAAAACATATGATATACTCATCTGACATGATGCTAATCTAACCATTAGTATACAAATTATCTAAAACTATGCTTCTCATTGAAGAGCTACTACATGTAGTGGTGGGGGAAAGAATCCTTTCACTTTCATTCAAAGTGGAAACAGACAACTCCACCCCTTTCTAGAATTTTCAAGTGGTGTTATTGTTGGCTTCAATGTCACCAAGACAGTGGGCAGCTGACGGATCACAGCCAGTGCCTTGGTCAAGGGCACTGACTAGAGAACATGTTTTGGGGAAACCAGAATACCCAGAAGCAAGCATGGGTGAACATGCAAACTCCACAGATTCCTGTCCTGCCCCAGATGAGATTCAAACCCAGACCCTCTTGTTGTGAGTCAACGGTGCTAACAGTGCAACAGTTGATGGTCATCTTGCTGTTGCTCTTGTTACACTCACATTGACACAAATAAAAAAAAAAGTGTTAGAGTAAGAGTGTTTACATGTTACACATAATTTACTGCATCCATACATCAATACATACATTATCAGCTACCTACAAACTTTAATTTGTTTCATTTTGTGTTGTACAATGGCATCTAAGTCCCCATGAACCTTGAACCACATTCCTAGAAACACAATCATGCATGGAAACTCACCACCAGGTAAGACAAAAAATGTTATAAGGCAGTGGATGGTTTGTGTTTCATGGGTTATTGAGGATGACAAAGTTGGACAACAATGCTTATTATGGTTCCATCATTTTTACAAACTACAGATTTCCACCTCAGGTAGGGCTCGTTTGGACTCACAAATCATTAGGGGTTGGAATGTGATCGCAAATGCTCTATGCGAGACAAGAAGAAGAAGGAAGAGTGGGGAAATGAAGTCAGAGATTGTTCAATAGAAAGATGGCAATGCATAATGAGGGAGTGAGGTGAGGTGAGTGAGAAACTATCTGCAGGGGAAATAATATAAAGCCTCCATTTTTCAGTCGAGCAGAGTAATATCTATCTCTTCAAATCGTTAATCTCGTTCCATCTTCCCCTTTCTCCTCCATCCATTTAGCATTTCATTATCCACTTCTCATCCCCCCACCCCCCCACTCCCGCTACTTCTGCTGCCTCTCTGCAGTGTGTAAATCATCCAATCAGGCCTGATGTAGACCCCATCATGACAGAGGCCATAGGTCAAGCACAGACTAACTGGGATGAGGCATGTCTGACTGGGACGATGGATGGAGGAAGGGAAAATGGTTGGATAAATGGATGTCTTCAGTGATTCAAGGAGAAAATGACACAGGGTGGTAGAGGGAATAGCCAGCTTTCAGCAGATTAGATTAATGAAAATAACTAACAAATATTGATGAGTCCGTTGATTATTTTTTCTGTTTACTTTAATCATTGTTCGGTCTTTCCAAAAAAGTCCAAAATAGACATACAGAAAATTTCCCTGCACTGAATGTTTGCCTGAAAAAAATTAAAGAAGTAATCACTTATCACTTTCGTTGATTTACTAATCAATTAATCAGCCTGTCCTATCAACTATACATGAGACTGTTTGTGTAGTATGTGGAATATGTGCAGTGCATTTCCAAAATAATGACAAATACTGTCCAGAATATTCTCCAGAATAACCTCAAAGGTACTGCATGCTCCAAAAATATGTTGAAAGCATAACATGGCAGACTCAAGCCCAACAAGCAACAACAGATGGACATACTGACCTGAATGTAACATTCCTTAGTAATACTAACACAATGTAGTGTCCAACTTTACACTTTACACTGTTAATCGGCCTGCAAGCTGTAGCGACCCATTTAGCTATCGCTGCTGAAGGTTTGTCTCATGTAGAGTTGTTCAGGCGTCTCCGTTGCAAACTATACAGTGTGGTCTGCCTTTGACGAGGAGGAGGAGGGCTCTCTGCATCAGCAAGTGATATTTGAGACTGGATGTATTCCAGTGGTAACTCAGTCCACATCAACAGTAAATGCAAATAATTGTGTTCTTGTAGGGAGAACCATCTGGCAGGGCTTTGAAGCTGAACTTGCCATTCAAAAGACCCTTTTCTTTATCCATTTCTGCTCAAGGAGGTTTGTTTCCGTTGCCACCCACAACGTTACTGCTGCATCGCTGCCTGATTTCACAAACTACGGAGTGGACATAACGTCAAAAAAAAAAATCACGCTGTTCAGAGGAATTTGCGTTAACTTTGACAGCCCTAATATATAATATACACTGCTCAAAAAAATTAAGGAAACACTTAATCATCACAATATAACACCAAGTCACTTAAACTTCAATCTTTCCATTTAGGCAGCACAAGTGATTGTGAATCAATTTCACCTGTTTTGCTGCAAATGAAAGTGACTACAGGTGCAATGTATTCTGTGCTGATTTTGCGGCCATGTTGGTGTTGGTGACGTGTTGAGCGAAATGATGTAGTTCACTGAGCGGTTTAACACCAAACTTGATGGCACAACTCAGACGGGATAAAAGAAATTATTTATCTCTCTCCATTCACTACTTTGGGTGTGATGATACACGCAGATCACAAGATGAGATGATACATGATGTTGGGCTCACGAATGAGACAAGATGATATTTTAACACTATTTTTAAGAAAACTTCTTAAAAACGTATTTGATCGAAAGTCACAAAATGCAAAACAATGCAGGTGCATTCTGAAATGTTTTATCTACTAATAATCTTGTAATGAATATGCAGTAAAAGACACGAACAATACGTAAGCACTGTAAAAGGTTTTGCCACAAACTCAACTGAGTGGCTTCTCTCCTGTATGATTTCTCATGAGTCTCTTTAGACCTTATAACTGTGCATTAGCTATATGTGAGCTTCTAACTTCTAATTGAAGCTGTGTGTGATGTTTTGAAGCCAAAAAAGCTTGACTTCTTGGAAATAAAAATATCCGGATCCTTCCGTGCTGTGCGGCCTATAGAGCTAGAGACTTCCGCCAACCGAGCCGGCTAACTTCCAATTTAGCGTCTGACTAACTTGAATGGGGATACAATAATTTAATCATGCAGCTTTTCTAGACTTACCGAATTTTATCAGACCGAATAGCTCCAGTTATGACAGTAAAACGACTCATTTTGCGGGGATTGTGACGCTCAGAAAAATGTATCCACCGTTTTATAGACCCTTCTTTCACAATGTTAGCTTATGAGAAAAAGTCTTTTTGGGTTGCAGTGCATCACATGACGATGTAATTACACAGTTTGGCCACTATGAAAACTGACTTCAAAGCAATCAATTTTGTTACAGACAAGATGCTGTATTTCCAATAGCCTTGCTTAATTCAGAACACTGGGGTTTTGCTGCTACAATATGGGCAAAAACATATACAGAAACTGAATTAGAATTAATATTTAAGTTTAAATTGCTCAACTTGAATCATTACATCTTGTGATTTCCCTGCGTAATAAGCATATCAAACCATGCAAGTTTAACAAGTTTCAAACAAGAGCTGAGTAAACTGACTTTATGTACGTTTACTACCCACTACAGCCTGCTACACTGTCCGTCTGAGCTGACAACAAAACAAAACTCATTACGTCATAACAATGTTATGTGTTGAAAACTTGTACGTTCAACTAAACATGTATGTAATGCTGTGAGCCTACCCTCTCACCGAGGTTACATATTGCAGAAACAAGTGATAGATGGTGGAGTGGCTGAGACGGACACCATTCACCCTATTATAAGACACTGTAACATCAAAATGATTTTAAAGCCATTCTTTTTAGGTAAAAAAGTGACATAATGTTACTTTAAAATAGCACAGAACCAATTGCATTTCACTGGACTTTCAACTAACAGTTCAGTGCAGAACCGCAGATCCTTTGTCTGCTCATAATACACAGGAGACAGAAGAAGAAACATCCTGTTTCATGTACTGATGCGTTTATTGGAAACAATTTGATACTCAATTAATTGCAGCCCTATTTTGGAGTAAATGTGACATTTTATTATGATACACTATAGATTTGAGGTAAGTCATATTTCACTGCATTTTTAGTCTGACCCTAGTTTTAGTTTATTTAGTTATTCTAGAGGACTTTGTTAGAGAATGCTTAAATTATAGCCACTACATTTTGGCAAAGGGTATTGACCATAGGCTTTCCGCCGATCTGATCGGCTACATCGGATCGGCCAATATTTTGCATTTTATGCAATTTGTGAAATCGGCCATAATTTTTGTTTTTTGGGGGGGGGGTTTTCTCTTTATTGACAATAGATCGGCCGTAATGTCTTAATTCACTGATCCGATCAATTGTTGTCAATCAAAAAACACATTATAACAGCATCCATATGATTATAATCAGTCAGCGGGCACATGTTTAGATTAACAGCTGGACACCGGGGGAAACACACAGACGTCATCATCATGCTGTGTACCGTCACGCCTCTTTTGGAGCCGCAGCGCCGGCTTTCTGTGTGAATTACACTGGTTCTTCTTTACGCTGGAGCTGCTTGGCTCTGTGTGAACAAACAACGGAGGAGAATTGTCGAACCGCGACTGTGGCGATATTGCGGCGTCTCTGTGTGAAAAGGGTTACTATAAGTCCTTGTGGTGGAAACTTTTATAAACTGAATTAGTTCATTTTTTGGGGTATTATGTATTCTTCAGTCATACAGATATTTTGATGTTTTGTTTGATGATTGTCTTGCAATGCAATGATTATTGCAGAGTTGTTGTATCGTGATACTACCATTATTGTGGCCACTGTATCATGAATTGCATTGCATCATGAAGTATTCTGTGATTCCCACCCCTGATCAGGTAGCGTAGGCTAGTAGTCATAAAATGTGCATGCATAGTCACAGCTTGTTAATCAAAACTGGTTTATCAGAATGAAAAGCTAATAAAAGAAAGTACCCGGCTGGACTTAAACGAGTAGTCTGCTGTCTGGCCAGCAGCCGGGGCTAATGGAAAGCTCTGCATATTCCAAAAAAGCTACAAAAGCCTGTGGCGCAAAAAATACAAGAACAGACATGTGCATACTTATTAATTCAGTGCAACATTCCATCAAAACCGTAGTATTAGCAACGAACAAGGACATATAGAAAAATGTGCACACAGTATTACAGTTAGAGGATAACAGGTCTGAAACTAGACATAAGATGCTCTGTTGATGAATTTAAGTATATTACTATTTTCAGCCACAAGGACGGTGGAAATCATTTATCCATGTGTGATGTCAACAACAATGTCAATAATGTGCATTCCTAATGAAGGAACACAATAAATATGAGGCCTTTCTATTTCTCCTGTAGCTGACTGACACACACAGCTCGCCATTAGACCCTTCAGGCAGACTTAGTGAAACAGATCCTAAGGAATGTGATAAAGAACAACGCAACAAGCTCCATCAAGACCGTTTCTAACAGCAGCAGTCTGCACTAAAACATCTGGGACTGTGTCAAGGCGACCGCTACAGCACACTCAAGTAGTAATATCATGTCTAATGTGTTGACGGGCCAGGCCTGCCAACGACAGCTGTGTCACTACAGACCCAGTATGTGGCCTAAAGCCAAAGAGCATTCACAGAACTTTACAGATGACTGTATCTTTACTAACGAGCAGAGCCGTCCAGTACCGAGCACACAGCACACTTTACTACACTGCTTCTTCCAGCCAGTCCCACTTACTTATGACCAACCAAGAGTGGCCCTGTATTCCAATAGAATACACATTTCATTCAAATTGTTGTACTGTACACATTACAGTAGATAGCGAGATTAATTACAAATAGACTCACAGCAATTCTGAGAGCTGACATTTTACGTTAATCATCGAGGAGCTGGCTGGCGCAGAACAGGGTGTGTGCTGGATCGGATCAGGGCTGTAGCCTGTATCGATTAAACATGTCAGGTCTTGCACAAATGAATCGTTTCTAAACAGCTTGCATGAATCACTGAAGGACAGAAAGTATTTCAGGAGCCTCAGGGCTGACATACTTACAGGGACAGACATTTTGCTAGTGCTGTCAATCTCCGTGGCTCCTGGCTTTAAACCGCTCGGTAGTCTTTTTCCAGATGCTACTTTTCCCAAAGAACGAGGTTTTCTTCACAGCTCCCCAAGCGTCAGTCCTCCTTCGTCCATTCCATACTGGAGTCTATAGGAAACGAGAGATCCAGCGACAGAAATGGTCGGGATTCTGTTCTGTGTGGAGTGTGAATGCGTCTGCGAGCAGGGGCAGCAGCGGTGCGGCCGCCTGAGCGTCCAGCAGACCGGCTGACTCTCCTCCGTCGTCCGCCTTCCCCCTTCCTCCACCACTAATCTCTTCTGTCACGGATTCTCTCACGGACTCCTTCAGAAAGGCTTCACTTCAAATTCAGGCTAGTAAACGACACAGAGATGATTCCGGAGGTCAACTGGCTCGCACCGTATGTTGACAGGTCTGTAGCGTCAATGGGGCGGGGGAGGAGAGGGGAGGAGAGGGGAGGGGAGGGGAGGGAGGGAGGGAGCGCCGCCTCTGCCGCTGCCTGCTGCCTGCTGCCGTCCTCCACTGGGCTGAACCAGTCCGGCCTTAAAGAGACCGCCCCACTACAGGGACCTGTCATTTCTACAGTTTACAAATCCACCTATGGTAGATTTTAAGATGTCCCCTGGGGCATTTTATGGAACGAGCTTTTAAATGACCATTCTCGTGTTTTGTTTTCATGTTTTACTCCATTTTCTACACATATTTAAAAATGTAATGAGAGTAATATTTTGTCTCCGCCCAATGCTGCATCTGCTATTCATTTTTCCTTACGATTTGAAAATCTATTGTCAAACTCTACTCTGTTGTACTCCATCACATCACTGTGAATATCCGACATGCAGTCATTTGTGCAGCCACAACCACAAATTATTCAGCTGAATGTGTTTGCACGTTTTAACAATGTGCCCAGATTAAATCATTCAACAAAGTTACACTGACCAAAAGTTTTATAACAGAGTTGTTTAAAATCAGCTGCTCATTGAAATGACTGGAAGAGATTGAATGGATAGATTGTGATGATGATGATGATGATGATGATGGTTGTGTGTGTGTGTGTGTGTGTGCGCGCGCGCGCGCGTGTGCCTTGACGACACCTGTAGTCCTCATGGGGATCAAAGCCTGGTCCTAATAGACTGATAAGCAGCAATTTAAACCCACACAACTCACACACTTACACTTTACAGGGCAAAAGAGGTGAAAGTTGTCATCAGAAAGAAAAAATGTTACTGTTGCAGTTTGGCAACATTTTGGCTGTGTAAGACTGCAAGGGGAATTTTTTTATCAGAAAATGGGTCACTTCAAATGTATCCACCTGTCAAGAGTTCAAAAGACAAACCCTGTACACGACCAATCCAGGATTGCCATCAGAAGTCAAGATAACTGCATGTATATTACTGATTAAATGTATGTAGCATAGAATTATGGTCACTTGATGACATAGGGACTGTACGAAAACGATACAGAGGGAAGTCAGATTTAGAGGAGGGTCATTTATTTTCTTTTTGCTAAGGGTAGATTGCAAAATATTTTAGCATTATTCAATTAGATTCAATTATTTGAAACCTGAATGTTGGTGTGCTTAATTTTAACTGTGCTCAGTTTCTTCAATCAGTGACAGTATAACTGTTTATTTAGAAGCTCTTTATTCAAGGGTGGCAGTAATATTGAACATTGTTTTGTTTTGTTTTTTCCCCACATGGATGAAAATGCAGAAATGACCTGAACTCTCACACACTCAACACAATAACCTTCACAGGGATTTAAATAATTATAAATTACCCCAAACATCTTTTCCTGCGTTATAATCTTAAAAAAAAAAAAAAAAAACTTTTCACATTGGCACTTATCTGTCAACGTATATACCAATACAGATATATCTGTGATAGGCCAATATTGGCCGATAATATCTGCCAACCAATATATCAGTTGAGCTCTACCATGTTGGTTTGTACCTGGAACATCAACAGTTAATGTCACAATCATTGCAATGGACCAATGGCAATTTTGTAATGTCATAGCTTTGTAAAACATGAACCTTACAATTATATAAGCATTTCTTCATCAATAGTCATATGATGTAGATATATTTGGCTTTAGTGTGTTACCATTACTTCCTTTTTAGGTTCCTTGCACTAAAACTGGTGATTACACTACCAGCGTAAGTGTCTAATACAAAAACCCCAAAACATGACCCAACCTACTTCAGAAAACAGTTTGGCATCAGCAAAAAAAACAAACAAAAACAACTCAACTAGCGTATTTAAAATGATCAGTTCGTGTTTATTGGATATTTAATATTTACATGAACAGACAGAGAACTGTATCAAAACTCCACAGTCCGTTACAAGACATCAAATCTCCCTGTCATCCTCTCCTTCCTTTACATCAATCCTCTTCTCCTCGCCCTTCTTGTCCTTGTCTTGATGTTTGTTCATAGCCATGACTAAAAATCACCTGAAGCCGATATCAGCCATCAGATCTACTCCAGTGGTCCTCCTCTGATAAAACATTTTGATTGATGACACTTCTACTGTGGTCTTGTGGCCTTGCTCAGTACAGTGTCCACATAAAGCTTTTCACCTCAATCCATGAAAACAAGTTATCATAATTTAAGTGGTCAAGAGGGTAATTTTGTGCCTCATAATGGTCTAAAGATTATGAAAATGTTCATGTTTTAATCATTGTTGTTGTGTCTTTTCAATCCAAAGCATCAAGAATGGCTATAAAAAAACTCAGTACTGGCTGAGCACAAAAAACAATTAAAAATCTACCCAACACTGGTATAGTCTAGTGGAACATTTGACAGACAAGAACATTGGATTGGATTGGACCTTTAATGTGTCCTTCTAATTTTTTTCCTTTTTAGGTGTTTCAATTTTAGGTGACTATCAGTTGAAGTATTTCAAAAACTTTGTTGGACATGAAACGCTCCTAGCTTGATCATCATTACAAACAAGATGACTTTAGAAACTGTGTTCTTTCATTGACAATGTTTCAAATGTACAACACTAGATACAACTAGGAGCAATGAGGAACACAATATCAAACCAGGGACTCAAATTTTGTTGGCAAGCTGCTTATGGTGGGTCAAGTCAAGAGGTTGAGCTCATTGGTTAAATTTAGCAATAGGAACAAACCACTTTTAGATTTTTTTCAATCAATTTTAGATAAAGTCAGCAACTGCGGTGTGGTCCTCTGTTCTTGTTAGAACTCGAGTTCAACAGCTCTGATCGAAGACATAGTGACAGTTGCTAAAGCTAATGAATACTGTAGTATTTAGTTCACAAACCAAATTGAGAGAGAAGACATGGTTTTTCAAAAGTTACTTACAAGCGATATCTATAACACAGCCCTACATTTGGTTCAGCTATCTTTGAATCTTGTGTTTCTGCATAAGGAGCATGGAACTTATCCTTGGTAAACCACTCCTACCTGGTGTCAGAATGTTCTGGAATAATGTTTTTTGGATAAAAACATCTGGTCACAGGCCTTTGCATTTACACCTGGTATTAACAGGTTTTCATGTTGCACTGATTCTCCCCTCATTGTGTTTTATTCTCAATACAAAAATTAGGGAGACAGACTGTGAATGTTTTTTTTATTGGACTTAACCCACAGAAGACAATCTACAAATGTGAACCATGATTCAAAAATGTTTCATTTTCCACAAACATCTATTTGTTTCATTTGTGTAAAGTCATATCCATGAAAATACAGAGTAATTTGCAAATATGCATAACTTACTCTGCAAATACCATTTCACATGAAAATGTTATAGATTTTTACAAATGTAACTAGCTTCACCGCAAAAATACATGTGAAGTGATATGTGAATACATTTGTACGTGTGAAATGGGTTTTACAGTATAAACTGGGAATTGCTTCCTACCAATGTGCTACAACAGCAGATCTGTAGAAAATAGCCACACAAGACGTGCAGTTACTCGCTACACCAGCAGGGGGCGATATTACCTCACATGAGCTGAAGAACCCTTAACTGAAAGAAGGCTAAAACAAGAGACTTATGTTACCTAGCATCTCCATCCATACAACAGGAGACAATAAGAACAAGAACAATCTGGTTTCAAGCAGAATGTGAAAGATGAAGAGGAGTGTCTATGGGCTGAAATATGTGCCACTAGAAACTGAATTTGAATCATTTATATTTGAATTTGAATTGCTAAACTTGAATAATTGCATTAAAAAACTGAATTTGAATCACATAATTTGAATTTGTATTGTTTAATTTGAATCATTGCATTGAAAAACTGAATCTGAATATTATAATTTGAAATTGAATTTATTAGTTTGGAACTGAATTCCAATAAACTTGAAACTGAATGTAAGATTATGAAATTTAATTCAGTTTCTCTGAAACTATATTTGAACCTCACTGAAAATTCAACTCTATATATATTTTCACATTCAGTTCTCACAATTCAAATTCAATTTACTGTGACACACATCCAGGTAGTTGAGGAAGATCAATCGAGCCCAGATACACAGGACTCCTCTTTGGCCAATCAGCACCTACGTTTTTGAGCACGTAACATAGTGGTAATTTACCTTAACGCTGGCTGGTTGCCACCCACCATGAAACAGAGGAAGAAGTGCTTGACCCATAGACTGGCTTGACCATGGATGGTCGATCGATTGCTCTTCCTCAACTACCCGGATGTCTGTCACAGTAAATTGAAATTGAATTGGTGATTCAAATTCACTTTCTAGTGGCACATATTTCAGCCCATAAGTGTCACTCCACTTTGTCTTTCATGTTTTAGCCTTCTTCCACAATTGTTTCACCCCCCTGCTGGCGTAGCTAGTAACTACATCTCACATGTATCGATATTTTTCTTCAGATATTCTGTGGTAGGAATTGGACAAAATTACATGATAAAATAGTAAGGGTTACAAATTTCACATGGCCCACAAACTGACAGGAAGCGATTCACCAATATCCAGAGGCATGTACAAATGGATTCACAAATATGCATATATCACTTTACATGCATTCTTGCAGTGAAACTATTTAAAATTGTGAAACCTATAACAGTTTTATGTAAAATTAAAATACGTATTTACAGAGTAATTATGTATATTTACAAATCAGAATTATTGTAGATATGACTTTACACAACACACACACAAACTTTTTTTGCAGATAGTGAAATATTTGTGATTCACGGTACACATCTGAAGATTGTCCTCTGTGGGTTAAAACTCTTAAAAGTCCAAAAAACTTCCATAGTCATAGCAGACTTGTCAACAACATGGTGCATCTCAGGTCAGGAGAAATGATTTGGGTTACTCCTGATAGATTGCTATGACATGTATGGAGAGGATCATGTGACAGTGGGAGACAACTGGAAGCATGTACAGGCTACTGTTTGGCAACCTTGCTAAATAGGCTAATATTATGTACAGTAGAAAGGTAATGAAAACTATCGGAGAAGATACTAGCACTATTAAGAGCTTGGCTACCTGTGTCAGTCTTGTCTTGTACATTGTAGTTGTCTTTTGAAGAGTTTCCAGTCACTGGCTGTTAATACAGATGATGTCGGGAGGGTTCTTTGTGTTGTCAACCCCAGGAAAGCAGCCGCTTCAAACGGGATTCCAGAGGGAGCACTCAGACACTATGCAGACCTGCTTGCTGAGGTATTTTGCAACATCTTTAACCTTGCCTTGTCAAATTGCACTGTCCCCAAATGCCTTCAGTCCACTACCATTGTGCCTGTCCCATAAAAACAATCAGCAACCTAAGTGACTTCAGACCTGTGGCTCTCACCCCTACTGTAGCAAAGTGCTGCGAGAGGCTGGTCTTGAGACACCTTAAATCCTCACTCCCACCCACCCTAGACCAGCACAAATTTGCCTGCAGAGGCAATAGATCAACAGAAGACACCATCAACGCAGCTCTCCACACTGCACTGACCACTCTGGAACACCCAGGGTCAATGTAAGGATGTTATTTGTGGACTTCAGCTCTGCATTCAATAAGATCTTCCCCAGCAGAATGGTGACCAAACTGCTCGACCTGGGTGTCAGTCAGCATACATGCAGATGGATCAAGGACTTTCTGTCAGACCAAACACAGACTGTCAGTTGGGGACCCATTACTCTCCAACCCTGACACTCAGCACTGGTGCGCTGCAAGGTTGTGTGCTGAGCCCTCTTCTCTAATCTCTCTACATCTACGACTGTACACCAACCCACACCACAAACATAATAATAGGTTTGTAAATGATACCACTGTGGTAGGACTGATGATTCAGAACAAAGATTAATCTGCATACAAGGATGAGGTCAGCAAACTGTCACAGTAGTGCTCCATCAACAACCTGATTCTCAACACCTCCAAAGCATAGGAGCTGATCATCAGCTTCAGGAAACAGACAGACCTGATCCCCTATACATTGGAGGAGACAGAGTGGAGAGAGTGACCTACTTTAAATTTCTTGGTACTCACATCTTCCAGGATCTCACTTGGACTGTCAACATAACATCTATAGCGACTAAATACTGCCAGAACAGTATCTTTGAGCAGAAAGCCATAGTCGTGAGGGAGCATATCTGATCCGCAAGCACGCAGCTGTGAGGAGCGATATTTTCTTCTTTGATTGGTCACTCTGAATGCTGGACTTTTGATTGGCTGTTTGGTTTGATCAGAGACACAGTGAAAGACAGAAAGCTGCCTGAGACAACAACCGTGTCATCACCTTGCAAAAGTCTGCCACAGGCCTCACATTACTGAAGTTTGCTAAAGCTAGCTGGCAGACCCCTAACATTAGCTAGTCTCTATCACCTCTGCGATTCATACACCTGCATCAACACTAGTGTTAAATTATCACTATAATACAAACAGTTCACCTAGCAGCAAAGCCCTGATAGAACGGTGTTTCTCCATCATGAACAATGCTCTGACAAACAGTGGTGGAGGAAGTATTCATATCCTTCAAAAGTACGAATACTGTCAGTGTTACAGTAACATATTACCATACGTCTGTAGTGGGGCTGTCCCGTGACCACCACTTATCTGTAAAAAAGTCATCTTTTCATGGTGTCAGAAGAACAGCCCGTTTTCAGCTTTGTGACGATGCATTTTACAGCTAATCCAGAGGATTTTTAAAGAGTTTATTCATCTTAAGCAGTCAGAAAATGTACTTGAATTACGGAATGTTCTCCATCCATATACTCATTTCACCATCCCAATAGCCGTGGGTCCCAACATGGAGGTCCCAGATCCTGTACAAATTAAGCCCTGAGTAGAAGTATAAAAATTGCATAAAATCAAATGCTCAGGTATAAGTAAGTATAAGTACCTCAAATTTGTACTTAAATACAGTACTTGAGTAAATGTACTGAGTTACCTACCACTACTGTTGACGGATGATAGCACCTGCACAAGACATGCTATCTCTCTTACCATATTAGCATGATTACTATGAGAAGTAGGCGATATAAGGGGGATGTAATCCCTCCACCTTGTTAACCTGCCACCCCCCCCTCTCTCCATCCTCTAGTATCAGAGAGGGTACAGGAGCAGAGGGGTTGTTTAGCTGAATATGTCAGTTTCATTGATCCTTGATCCATCTGACTGAAGTTTTTGAATACAAAGTATCTCAGAGCCCGACCATGGCTCTGACATTACTGTGCTCTGTATAGATAAATCAAAGACGCTGTCCATGGTGCTTAAGTAGCAGACAGATTTGTAATTAGGTGTAACATTAAGTCTTATTACTCTGTATCACCTGATATGAGGGATGTGCTAAATGTAGGTAAACAAGGTAATAATAATGATCTTGAAAAACCAGATTAGCTGTAAAATGCAGCCTCACAAAGCTCCATCAAGACTTGCACTTCTAGATTACTGAACAGTTTTTATCCAAAGGCAATCAAAGAACTGAACAAAAAAATAAAAAAACTTGGGAAGGACTGTGTTGGACAGCAGGTCCAAGTACTTTATTAATTTATTTATTCCAAAAACCTGAAATAGGCAATAGCAAGTCTAAAGATCTGGTTCTGTCTGTCTGTGTGTGTGTGTGTGTGTGTGTGTGTGTGTGTGTGTGTGTGTGTGTGTGTGTGCGCGCGCGCGCATGCATGCCATCAGTCTGTGTCATTGTTTCATGTTGCTCAGACGCACTTCTTTTTCTAACTCAAACTGCCGATGGTCAACGCGCTCCAAGAAGTTCTTCCGCTCCACATACCTAAACACACACACACAAACAGAAAGAGAGCGAGATAGAGAGACAGAGAGAGAGAGAGAGAGAGAGAGACCATTAGATTTACTTTTATCATAACAAGTACAAACATACATTGAAAATGAAATTAAGGACAAAGCAATTCGTTTATCAGAAATTGTTACATGCTCCCCCTCTGCTGGCCAGGGCGCGCAACTGTTGCTGCTTGGCCTGCTGGCTTTCCAGGTGAAAGCGGTCTGGCTGATTATTGATAACCAATAAGAGAGGGTAGGGCACTAGGCTGTGGCTCTCTCTCCATTCCACCTGACCAGAGACGCAATCAGTCAGCCTGGAGGCTGGCTGAGGTATTATGTTTTGTTTTATGTTTATCTGATGGCTGCAGTAGTCCTGTTTTCATGGCTTTGCTTCAATTAGGTTTAGTTGTTTCATTGTGTTAGGGTAGAGGGTTAGCCCCCAGCTCCGCCAGCCCTGGTCTGGGAGGCTGCCCTTCTTTTGTTTATTTTGGATAACTTTGTGGACACGCAAAACCCATAGACACAAACACAAGCACACACACACTCACTACTCATCATTTAACCACATCTCTCTACACTTCTTGCACTTTAGCATAGGAAGCAGTCACACAACATTTTCTGCATTGCGTGTGTGTGTGTGTGTGTGTGTGTGTGTGTGTGTGTGTGTGTGTGTGTGTGTGTGTGTAATGGGTGCTTTTTTTAAATTAGCCCCCATCTTTCTGCTTGGTTGGAGGTTAGTACATGTTACGTATGGTGTCAGAGCCTGTGTGTGTGTCTTTGCGTAGTACAGAATGACAAGGAAGGAACTAACTAAATGCATACATTACAGAATCATGTTATTTACCTGGGGTAGCCAGTCATCCATTTGCTCCCTTCTTCCAAACATCCTGACTAAAGCATGATTCATGGCCATATGGAGTAATGTTTTCACGGTAATGTTTTCACAAATTTCCCCATTTGTGGGACAAATAAAGGAATTTCTGTTTTCCTCCATTTACACTCACTACTTTCCAGCTGCTATTTCATAATCAAAAACTCTGTTTTTCCACTGGACCTGCTCACTGTGGTTGAGCCATGTCCGTATTTTGTGATTATTGACTTTACAAGAAGATGTACTGTAGGATAGATTTGTCAACAATTTGCTGAGTAAATTAATAGGCCATATGCAAAAGTTAATCTATAGGTGAAGGTAAGATGAAACCTGGTGTGTTTTTTTGTATAAGACAGACAATGAACAACTTCTTCTTACTGTTTTTCATTTATGTGTTAAGTTTAAACCTGCATCTATTTACAAGAATGTGGTCTGCAACATTTATAAGGCATACCTGTTTACACCAATGACATTTTGCATAAAAATGTATCGTTTCGTAGCAAAATGACTCTTTCTTTCAGTGTTTCTGTCAGCTTTCAGCAGTGCAGCTTCATGCTGCCTTCACAGGACAGGATATCAGAGGTCTATAAAATTTCACCAGAATGGCCTTTACCGTGTCAACTCTTCTTTGGTATTCACTGTGGAGGAAACAAAGACTTTCTTCCTCTTAAAAGCATGATACACTGAACTCCATGTTATTGCCATGGGTATAAATAAAAAAACAATTGGAATATTCCGCTGTCAAACTTCCCATGAAAGCAACTTAGCGTCTAGCATTCAAAATCACACACAGTGATTACACTTGTGAGCTAGGGTTGCAACGGTTTATAATACCACTTTTCCACCAAAATTAGCAGGTCTACACGGATTTCTTAAACGCGGGTCAACACGCTAAAAATCACCTACTGACCCCATTCCCACTTCCCGCAGGCAAGGTAGCCCGTCTGTGATTTTCATCTGAAGCATTAGATAGACAGCCCTGCCGCTGCCTCAACCCCTGGCCTGTCCACTCTACCTAACAAGCTCAGAGATACTGCAGCTGCGACAGCCACTCTCGGTGGTGTGTTTACCGAGGCAACTATGGTTAAAAGTCCACTGCATCAGCTCCACCGCTGGCTATTTGTTTTAAACAACAGTGAGAAAAAACACAAGCACAATTAACGACAGACAGCTACTGAACATACAGTTAGGAAATAATAATGAGTCATGGCCTTTGTAGTTTAATGGACAGGAGGGAGAGAGATCAGTGGGCCCAGCGCCCATTGACGAATGCCTGTTCTTTGGCTGTCTTCCTGTGTCCACACACCCCTGGGTGATCTGCTAGTCCAATGTACAACCAGAGAGAGGAAGGGAAGCTCCGCAATGAATTTACTGTTTAATCAGACTACAAAAGATACAGTAATTAGCTATCTAGCGTGCCATTTCCTTACTGTATGTTCAGTGGCTGTCTGGTGTTATTAGGCTGTGCTCGTGTTTTTCTCGCAGCTATTTTTAAGCAAACAGCCAGCTTATGTAGCTGTGAGACTGTAGTTTCCCACACACCACCACTTTGGCTGTCACAGTGGCAGTGTCTCTGGGCTCATTAGATAGAGTTGACAGGCCGGTAGGTGGAGCAGTGGCAGGGCAGCCAGGCGTCAGCCCACTTGTACGCTCTACCTAACGAACCCAGAGACACTCTGAGAGTGAAGAGCGGAGGATGAGTGATCCCGACATGAGCAGCAGAAGACCAGGAGAGAGGACACAGAGGTTGTTTTTTTTTACTTGCAAAACTACAGCTTATAAATCACCAAAACCAGACATTACCAGAGCTACTGTGTGAGTTCACAGTTTGAGTCAAGCATGGAGAACGCAACCAACAGACTAATCATTAACATTCAGGGAAGAAAATTAGCCTACATTTTATTTGATGAGGGGCGGTCAGGGACCTGGATAGGGGAGCTCTGGCCCAAAAAAGGTTGAGAATCGCTTTCCTGTCGGAGGCTTTCTCATAATCTGTTTTTTAATCCAGTTTTAGGCTGCACTTTATGACTCATTTTTCAATTTTATCTTTTACTGCATAGTATTTCAGTCATTGGACGTGGATTTAAGTTGTATTAATAACTTTTCATAGTGGTGACAATGCTGCTTGCACGTTCCTCCACTGACAACTGGGATAATTGCTCTGATCCCTTTGATCAGAATTTTTCTGACCAGTTTTTATCTTTTACTATTTTTATCACAACCCTGTTTGTTTGAGAATTGGACGCAGATTTTTCACTAGACAATATTCTGCAAGCTGGGCAGTCAAGGCGCTCTGGCTACAACAACATCATGGCACCACTCACCTCTCGATCTGGCTGCAAGCGATGTGCCCGTCTGGGTCAGAGGATCATGGAACTGGAGAGGATAATCTCCCCAGCAATCAGGATACCCTCAGGGAACATTCCCTAAAGGTTACTCTTTGCAACCTTTAAAGAACGTTCTAAGAAAGGTCTAGGAACATTCTTGAAGGGTTAGTTTTACAAAACCACCAGACCTTTAGAGAACCACCAGGGAACGTTCCCTGACTGTTCTCTGGAGGTTATTTTTGTGTAACCTTCAGAACATTCCCTGAGGGTTGACTAAAGGTTATTGCTTAAAACCCTTTACAGAACCTTTTGGGAACATTCCCTAAAGTTTCGTTGGGCAAAATTTGATTAGAGATTGGACTGATTTTTAGTGAGACTGGTTTACATTTCATGGTTATATTCTTTGTATTGTCTACCTTTGCCAAGTACATTTTAGAATGCACTTATTTATTTATAATGCATCTATTTATATAGTTAAGCTGCTGTCTACATGAATCTTTTTAATTTAAACATATTTTAACAGAATAGTGTTATAATTTTGTTCCATTCTATACCTGCACAAGTATATTTTAGAATGGATTTGTCATGCTGACATCTATATGATTGTATGTTTTTATTATCTTCTCCTGTTTGATCATATATTTGTCTGTCATTAAACCTTCCATCACCATCTTTATTATCATTTTATTGTATTTTGTAATATAAACAATGCTCTAAATACTCACTGAATGCAGCCATTAATTTTGCCATGTCAGTCGCTGGTGTGATCAGACATACATTGCCATTCTTTCTTTGCTTCATGGAGAATGTTTTACACATCTATAGTGACATCTGGCCTAAATCTGAATAGAATTGATGCAATAGTCAAAGACAGTCTCCTACCCCTCTCTGCCTCTGTTGTGGATGGCCAGCTCCTCAGTGATGCCCTCCTCTGATTTAAAAGCATCCCAGTCCATCTTAGACTTTTCTAGTGTGCTCATCTTCTGTTTCTTTCCCCCAATACGACTCAGGATGCTGATCATGCTTGTAGGGCGTTTGGCACTGCAAAAACAAGAGGGGAGAACCTTAGGTTAGGACTCACACTTAAGGTGATCCAAAATGTTAGCCAAAGCTCCTTTCTGCTACACACATCAGAAAGTTTATGATGAAGGATATTGCCAATATTTTCAAATACAGAAGTACACAGTCTTAACAGCTGCACATCACTAATGGCAGCTGTAACAAATTGATTCATCACAGTGTATGATGGTATGAAAAGCATGGAGTTACACATTGTTTAAAATAGACATGTATTTCAGTGTCAGTGTTTTCGAGACCAAACTTTGTCATGGAGCCTTGTAAGACTATAGGACAGGAAGAGACTTTGAAGTTCCAAAGCTCATCAAAACGCATGAGTTCAACTCAAAGCCACTCCCCTGGGACTACACAAAATTCTTTATAAGAATGTCTGAAGTCACAGTGTAAGACTCCAAGTATTTGTTTTGTTGGTGTAACTCAAACAGTGTCTTATCAGTAGTGGCAGATGTGTTATGCTTGCAAGGCTATTTTCAGTTATGTATGTAGAGCACATTTTGTACAGATAAATCCAGACCTGGCTGCATCAGACACCGCAAATTGCAAACAAATGAAAGGACACCACACATGCATGGTACTTAATCATTCTAGTCCTTGGTGGGAGTCTTCTTGATTTTCATCTTCGTCCTTATATGATCTTCACATCACGACAGTCAACAAAACCTCATGCAAGAAAAAGCCCTGTTGCTAAGTGGTGGCAAGTTTGGGCACTAACTGCTGACCATTAAAGGGGAATTGGTGTTTTAAAACCTGGGCCCTGTATTTACATGTTTTGGTGTGTCAATGATTCATACTTGCCACCAGTTTTGAAAGTGATCCAGTAGATCGCCTAAGCTTGCAGCCACAACACAGCTGCAATGGCTACAACATAATCCTTTGGGGCAACTGTGATTGTCACTAAAAGTGCATGTTTTTGACAGGCTGAGTACATGTCTGAGTACATTACAGAAACAATTCCTACAGAGATAAACCTTGTTAAACAATAAGACCTTTTTTGTAACAAGAAACACAAGTCTCGCTCAAGAAGAAGTCTCGCTCTCGATCCCACGAGATGTGAGTTTTACAGTTGTTGTCTCATCTGGATTGTTGCAATAGGCTAAATATTGAGCAATGACTTATGACAGGGGTATTCAATTAAAATTCAAAGAGGTCCAGTTAGAGAACATTTCCTCAAGTGAAGGTCCAGATCCTCATAATGTCTGACATGCACTATGATTCAGTGCCATATACAGTAGCCTATATTGAAGTAGCCTAGTTGTTGTGTCAACGTCTGTATGTGGTCAACAACTGACTGTCAAATTAAATGAAATACAATTCTTCTTTTGAAAAACATGCCTCTAAAGTGCTTGATTTTAGAAAAAATA
The DNA here is from genome assembly GCF_040436345.1 of Pagrus major. Taxonomy (NCBI): domain Eukaryota; kingdom Metazoa; phylum Chordata; class Actinopteri; order Spariformes; family Sparidae; genus Pagrus; species Pagrus major. The sequence goes on along the minus strand of NC_133222.1, from coordinate 25,006,522 downwards.
CAGTTTTCAGAGTTTTCCCTTTTTTAAAATTTGTTGTTAACTTAACATCTTAACATTCTCAACCAACTGTATCAAAACAATCTCAACACCTCTTAACAACTGAACAGTCCTTTCCCTCTAATGCCTCACTCCCCCCCCAGTGAGCTTCAGCTTTTCCTGCCTGGATTTTAAATCTGGGCTGTAATGGTGTCAGGGCCATCCTCGTACACGTGTGTAGGTTCTCAATGTGAGCCTGGAACGATATTTTGTTTAAATAATGTTTACAGTGGAGAAAGCTGCCTTTATTTTTTGTGCCCTTAATTCATATTTGAGCTGGTATATTTTCTTAAAAGACTTGTGCTTCGTCTCAAAGGGGCGCTTCACAATGCTGCTTTTAATAATCGCCACGGTATCAGAACATATGAGACGTACTGGTTTTAAACTGCCTGTGGGAAAATTCAACATGTTATAGAATATATAGATATTTCTCAAGGTATAGTATCGAAGTTAACAATTCCAGTATCGTATAGTACAACACCACATTGAGTTACAGAAGCTATTGGACCAGTATGTTTTCTTTTTCCATAATTTTCCTTCTCACCTGTAAATATACAAAATCCCCCAAATCTTGAATGGAGCATCTCTCTACACAAAGGTTAAAAAAAAGTATTTGGATCCTTCTTGTCATTTGGCTGCCAATAAGTTTCACCCCAGGCATGTTGACGAATGTAAGCAAAACTGAAAAACACAAATCTCCACAAAACTTGAGAATGCCATTGCAAATATACAACATGACTGTACATGTAATTGCGCTGTTCAAATTGTAACAATGATGCATTTTTCAGTGTAGCCCAAAAATCATATTGGTCAAAAGTCACTTTAGGTCACGCCTGGTCAAATACTTAATACTCAAGATAAGCAAACTACCATTAAGCTGTATACAAAACATAGACAACAAGGTTACAAAACCAAACTGGTCCAACACCCATCACATCTACTTAAGCATGTGATTTCTGATTTTGTTTATATGATGCTCCACTCTATAGAGATGCTAGTATGACAAGTTGCTGATGTAATGTCCCATTTAAACGCACACACACACAAATATTCCCTAGCCCATAACCCTAACCATCACAACTAAATGTCTAACCCTAACCCTCACCTTAACCTAGAAAGTAAAAGAAATTAATTTAGAGTTTAACTTCACAAAAAACCCAAAAAACGTTTTTGCTTCTCAGTGATTAAAAAAAACAAAAAACTTTTCAGCTTGCTTATCATAACACTATTATTCTTATATAACTGCCCATCTCTCACATCACTAACATTATTGTACTTTAAATTCTGTGGTAAACATGAGTTTTTAAGTTCTTTAGTGAAGTGATTTTTACAGTATGAAGATAGTCTGTTTAAAGAGAAAGCTATTAATTTGTAAGAGCATCATGATGTCACAGGATGATGCTACAGAATACAACAGCAGACTTAGCTTTTCATTTACTGCTGCACGACTGGACACAGTCGTTGTTAATTACTGTAAACCATTTAAACACCAGTCATTTTGGTTTTACAAAATTACATACAGTACTGAGAACCTCATATTAATGCACTTAGATTGCAGTGTGTTATGTTTGGTTTGCTCATGCAGTGATGCTCAACCTAAGGACCACAAAATGCTTGAGCTTCCTGAATTCCAATGAGTCCACTGGATGTAAGTATACAGTCAAAACTCTTTCCTTCACTAAACATCTTTGTCCCCCATCTTTTCATATACACTTAATCCTGTTCTGCACAGGATCTGTTCTAAGTACTTGCAGGATCTGTCCTAAAATGTCAGCTGCTGGAGTGCTCCTGCTTCAAGTGTGTGTGTTTGTGTGTGTGCGTGCGTGTGTGCACGCACGTGTGTGTGTGTGTGTGTGTGTATATGCGTGCGTGCGTGCCTGTCAGTGTTTGAGTGTCCTAGCCAGTGTCATTTTGCAGGGTAAGATTTCCTTCCTGTCCATGAATAGACGGATAACTTCAATGCGAGCTCCCACTCCAGTCACAGCTGAATCCTTTCATATGTACCATTAATAAATTCATGCATTAGAATTTCTTGTAACCATCAAGTAGCAACTGTAGCTTTTGTTTTGCTCTCGTTTGAGATCCTTGAATATGTAAGTAACTGTTTCCTTCAGTAAAACTAACATTGTGTCACAAATGTTTTATTAAACTGCTGTTTATGAAAACAACAAATGATTGGTAGATCCTACTTTGCGTTATCCCTAATTTTCTTTCTAGTGTTGCCGATATCAATACGATGCAGACACTTTGTACAAAGGCTTGATAAAATGACATTCCATAGTTTTAAGAATGTGAGAAACCTCCCACCCTTTGAACATCAACACACAACCTAATGTCTAGACAGAGGTGAGTCATTTTCCCAGGGTCAATGACAGTGATAAATATCACCAATAGCTTCTCTCTCTCTATCTCTCTCGGTACCTGGATAATGCAGGAAGAGAAAAAAACTTCTGTATTTGTATTTGTTGTATTTGTTGCCTGTCATCCTTATCTCCTAATTACAATTTCATTAGACTTTTAGATTCTTTCAATTTGACCCAATTTGTGAAGCAGACCAGCAATAACAACAGGCATAGGCTTGACCAAGTGCAGTCCCACGGTGTCTGTGTAGATGATGTGAACCTGATTGACTTAGCTGTCTCCGATCACAAAGCAGTGCTTTAACACATTCCACTCCTCCCTCCTGACACCAAAACTCCCACTGATTTCCTTAAAATTCACTTTCTGTTCCTTGCTTCTGTCAAGCTTTTACTGCATTTCCTCAAACCCATGCAAGAAAAGAGGAAAGAAATGCTCTGGTAACACTTGATCAAATCTGGACAGAAAACCCCATAAAGAGACGGTCTTGACTGCTCGGGATACACGCAGGATACACGCAGGATACACGCAGGATACACCGGCAATGGCAGAACAGGGAAAGCTACCAACTCAAGTGCTCCAAACAGGCCAAGTGATGAAAAACACTTGGAGAGAAGAAACAGGCAAAGAGAGCTGTCTCAATAAAATGGAAAGGAGTTCAAATGTGGTGACATGGAGAGGAGGGGATTGATAACTGCAAAACAGTTATCACACTTACACTTACACTTACAACAGCTTTAAGTGCTCTCTTTCTACTGATATTTTCTCGTCTAATTTTAAACATTCCAAAGTTTACCCCCTTTTAAATAAGCCCTCTGTAGACATCTCTGTTTAAGTTATATATGTGTGTGTGTGTGTGTGTGTGTGTGCATGTGCGTGCGTGCGTATGTGTGTGTGTGCAAGGTTAATTTCATTAGGGAGTGGTGCTGATGGCTCTTTCCTGTTGTGCTGGGTGTCCCTTCTTCTCGTACAGACATTAACATAGACAGACACCAGCACACACACACACACACACACACACACACACACACACACACACACACACACACACACAGTGGACTGAGATAAATAGGAAATAGCTTGTGGACACACTGTACTTCCCGTCTGTTGGAAGATGAGTTCCTGTTTCCCGTCAGGTCTTGGAAGGGAGATGTGCACTCATCCCCATATATTAACATGGCAACAAAAGGTATTTAAAGAGGTAGTGAGGAGTGAGCAGAAAGGGAAATTTAATTGCATTGATGTCTAACTAATTCCCCCCACACAAAGATCGCTTGCCTGCAGCATTCACAAACAATAATGTTTTTGTTTTAAATGATTCTCTTATCTCTTAGCAGAAAAAACCTACTTTCCAGTAGCTTACTGATTAATCAGCAACTGAAAAGACAATGAACAGTCAAAATTCCAAGGGACATATTTCAAGGTAAAACAACATATTATAACAGTTAACATTACATTAAAAGCTTGATTATTGTTACATCCAGTGTGGAATACTTCCAGGCTTCAAATAAATTGTCCAACATAATGTCCTAATGTCCTATCTATTGTCTTAACAGTTGCTGATCAATCAGCTCTCTAAATGTATCCACATAACCGAGATGGGAAAGCATTCTAATCCTAATTTGTAAACGTTGGTGTAGGAGTTAAATGTTATGTTGTGTGTCTACCTGGGACCAGGAAGAGGTGGTTGGCTGGTTGACAAGCTCTTCTCTTCATCTTCATCATCCTCCTGTTTGGTGTTCTGGCTCTTAAGATAAATCTTAGCTTCCCTGGAGTCTGCTGATACCACTTTATTCACCCTGACATAGAGACAGAAAGACATTTATTTATTTGTTTATCGATCTCTATAAAGGCCGATCAGACACAAAACACACAAGAAGCACTGCTAGATTGCCACAGCTTACTGCTACTTAGTATACTATTGCTTAGCGAATGACAAACTGAACTGAGTGCTGGAGCACAGCTTCTCATGCTGTTACACACCACAGGACTGTGCACACTGGCTGCTAACACCTAACAAGCGCTCCTCCTCCTGTCAGTTGTGATTAAGGGATAGATGGACCAGTACCGAGGAACACTTTAGAATCTTCAAATGTTGAGTAACCATCCCATAATAAAACCGGATGTAGTTTAGCCTCTCACACATACAGTAAGAGACACACATCTGTCCGTGTCTCAGACAGGGAGGCTATATGAGGAACAACCGCTGCATCCCCTGGGAACATCAGTGCTGCACAGACTACACAACCACTGGCATCAATCAAGGCACACTGAAAGGCTTCCCCTCTTATGTATGCTAATTATATGCAGCCATAATTACACAAAGCACACAGCTCTGTAGATGATAAGGAGGAGTATTTTGAAAGGACAAGTCTGATCTCACGCAATTGAAAGATACCTCTGTTCCATGGAGAATAAACAAATAAAGAGACCAGGGCAACTGCAGGCGCAGGTGAGGGACGTCTGGATACCATTTGAAATATTAGATAATAAAAGCTTAGACAAAGTACACATTATAGTGGCTGCATTTATGTGTGGCTCTAGGGATAGGTTACAACTATCATCCACGTACTAATCTGGCTTCTGTAATTAGAGAGCACACACCTTCAGGCATAATCAATCAGATTAACCCAGGATCACATTTGGATACTGCCCATTCAGATGTAAACATTTAGGATTGAACATTACCAGGTCCACATAACTAGCATTTTTTCTGGCTGCTGGGGTGTGGCTGTCTGTGTGATATACAGCATGTTCATCTCACACAGTAATGATTATACCAATTTTAAAAGAAACCACTCGGCTGTTTGTGTAGGTCTGATTGAGGAAATGTCATGAGCTGTGATAATTAATCTAGATATGACGGCAAACTGAGTCTGTCCCAGGGCCTCGTTAAACTACTCACATTGTTAGAGTACTGTTATCACACTGTATTTTAGACTGCATTTGAGCGTGTGTAGCACCACCTATTGGTCAATCTGGTTTCACAACTTTTTTGAGAACATTAAAATCAACATCATTTATACACTTTGTTCACTTAAAAAAACAAATCCTTGTACAAATTTTCTTCTTAATTTGAGGATGATTCTGAGGCATACCTAACCTCTTCTCCAGCGAAGTCAAACACTTTAGTGATGGTAACTTTAGTAGGTTCTGAAGCTTCTGTTTCTGTACTCAAAGGAGCAACCTTCAATACTGAGGAATCACCCTGAGGAAAAAAACAAAAAAATCAGTTTAAGGGAGAGACAGAAATGACTGAAAATAATGTAGGTTTGATAATTCATGCTCTGTTGATCTAGGCTATATAGTTAATCCATTTGATTTGTATGCTGTATCCAAACCAAATCAGGGGCCAGATTAACTTTGTATGTGAACCATTTTGTATGTTTGGGTTTTACTCTCTACATACGGTATCCTCCTGTGACTTTACAGAGGCCTACAATATCCAACAGGATATGTTGTAGGATATGTTTCCATTACCTGGCATCCCTAACAATCACAATCATGCTACGCATTCACATGACGGTGGTTATCAACTCAATAAGTCAATTCAGGTTTTCCACATCTAGCCATGAGTGTGTTAACATAAAGGGGCAATGTTTGAAGCATCTGACCAATTGCAAACATGGACAGGTTACCTGGCAGCAGCAATACAAAGAATTAAACACCTCATCCAGGCTAAAAGCAACACAGCTGCAGGAGGCACAGCTTGCAAAAGAAAATCACTGGCTGAATGTGCAAGTTAACAGACTTATAATATCACTGCCCCATCATTAGGTCACAAGTAGGGATGTCCCGATCAGGTTTTTTTGCCCCCGAGTCCGAGTCCGAGTCCTTTGATTTTGAGGACTTGCCGATACCGAGTCCCGATCCGATACTTTTATAAAACAATAAAAAATGAAGAAGAGAAAAGAAAATTGTGCAGGATGTCCCTTTTATTATATTTTAACACGTGTACTGTTGTAAACTGAGCACATAGGAGGTAGGCAGCTTGAACATTCTTAAGTCAGTACAAAAAAATATTCTTCACATTAGAAGTAGAACAACTACTAGTGCAACATTAGAACTTAGTGCAATCACAGACTCAATAGTCTAGTATATCACAGACTCAATATAGTCTAGTACAAATATAGCAGCTTAACTTAAAATGCCCACACAACAGACTAGGGCTGCTCGATTATGGCAAAAATCATAATCACGATTATTTTGATTGATATTGTAATCACGATTATTAAAGACGATTATTCATTGATTTGAGAACAAGCATTTATTGAACTTTTAACTCTGGTATTTCTTTTAACACGATAAGTTTGAACTGAAAAATGCAAATAAATAAGAAAAATATTTTAATAAAATGAATTAAATAATATGTAATGTAAAAATAAAAAACCAAAGGTCCGTTGTGGTGGCAAAATATAATGCTGTTGACACTTCTCTTGCAACTTTTCCGCGACATTCGTCATAAAGGGCAGGCAGCGCAATTCTGCTGAAATGGTGACGTGATGGTAACACTTACTACCGCTTGTCCAATGTGTTAATCAGTTTATTGAACCCCGGCTCGCTAACGGTGTTGATAGGGCACATGTCTTTGGCATCATGTATGTGACGGCATCCGTTATTTCTTCATGCCTGCGGGAGCCGGGTGGATGTGCCTATCTTGCACAATATCTTCGTTTGTTCCGAGTCAGACTCCTCGAAACCGAAGTGTTTCCACACCACAGAATTCGCTTTATCTTTCTTCCCGACCAAAGGCTCCTTTCTGCCATCTTCTACCGTCTTCTTCTACACGTTTTTTCCAAACACGCACCGGCGTGGCTGAAAGCGACACTGTTCAGGCGGGGTCGGGGCGGAGCGGAGCGCACAGGTGGAGATGGAAGGGTTCGCTGCATTTACCACACAAGACACGGCGTGCGGCAGAATGATCGTTTTATTATGATTATCTTATTTTCATGATCGAGGGAAGCCAAAATCGAAATCGAAATTAAAATTCAATTAATCGCCCAGCCCTACAACAGACATGATAGCAGAGGGCTGCTTCAGCTTCAAAACAAACAGGCGTGCTCTGCGCGCATGCGGTGTTTCTGCGAGCTGTCTGTCTGTGGCTGTGTCTCAATTCAGGGGCTGCAGCCCAGGAAGGGCGCATTTCAAGGCCAATTACGTCACAACGCTGCGCGAAGGCTGTCCAAATTCGAAGGCTGCGCCACATGCAGCCCACAAATGCAGCCTTCCCCACCCTCGTTTAGGAGGACGCACCGCTACTGTCCTTCGCGGCCTCACATATCCCAAGATCCTTTGCGCACCGCTGCTCAGTCCCGAAACAGAAGAGGAAGCAAGAGAAAATGGCGACATCAAGTGGCGCAGACATGACATTTAAATTTAAGTAATGGGTTTATACTCGGTTTTTACTCATTTGAACATCCAACGCCAGATATGTTAAACTTCAAGAGACTATAAAACCTCCAAAGTTTAACTTTCAGTTAAAATACGTGAAGCTGGTAATGCTATGGTAAACATAGTTGTTATTCACCAATGGGTTCATGTTTATTTTGTAATGTTGATAATTCAATTCAGATTTGACACATTGTACACACACAAATAAATGTACATGTTTGATAGATTTGAACCAAAACAGACTTTAATGCATGAACACCTGGTGACGCAACCAGGAAATACTCCGAAGGCTAGACCGTCCCATTTAACAGCGGTGGATGTGGCCTTCAAGGTCTGTCCGAAGGCCGCGGCCTTCGTGGACCGCTAAGGCCGCGGCCTTGAAGGCTGCAGCCCCTGAATTGAGACACAGCCTCTTGCAGAAAGGGCTCTGGCTGTGTGTCATGTGACACACACAGACAAGGTCTGACTCGGTGCGGTGCGGTGGTAGTAAATACTAATTTTATTCGAATTTATGTTTAATCACCAATAGCCAATATATTAAAAACTGATAAAAATAATGACTTTCAATATATATATGTATATATATATATCCGATCCCTGATCGGCTCATAACGTCCGAGTCCGGATCGAGTCTGCAATCACGTGATCGGCCCCGATTTCCGATCACGTGATCGGATCGGGACAACTCTAGTCACAAGTAGATCTGACAAATTACATTTGTGTATTGCATTAAACTCATGTGTCGTTTAGATAAACAGACTATATTTACATAGCAATTTTCTAGTCTTAGGGACCACTCAAAGCACTTTACAACACATGCCAGCTTTCAGCCTTTCACAAACACATTCACACACTGGGAGAGGCTACCATGCAAGGCACCACCTTAAAGGAGCAATAACCATTCATACACACATTCACAAATCGATGGAAGAGCCACTTTGAGCAGTTTGGGGTTCACTATCTTGTCGAAGAATATTTCAAGATGTAGACTGCAGAAGACGGAATCGAACCACCGACCCTCCGGATCGTTCTCTTAGGTAGAGCGACCGCTAAGAGGTATTCTTATTGCATGATAGGCAGTTTCAGCCTTATTCTTTCAGCTGCAACCTCTGTGGTGTCAAACAGACTTGGGAGAAAATAAAAAATAAATATAAAAACATTATTCAAAGCGGTACCTTCATATCTTGTAAATACAACAAGTACAAGGATTTAGTTCTTCAGTCACTCTCTGCTGTGAATGATATAAAAATAAAATAAAATAAAAAAGCACATTATAGCCGTGGAAACCCCAAATCTTGCTTTGTAGTACAGGCCTCAGGACTATGGCCTGAAAGCAATAAAGTTTGGTTTAGAGTTTGGTACCTTCGAAGTGTAAACATCTGAAGCATAGTACTGTCTTAGTCATATATTTGGCTAAAGAACATATTTACCTCCTGTGTGGTACTTTGGACTTTGGACTGTGAGGACGGTGTGCATTCTTTGGGTCGGGATCCGACGTCGGACAGGAAACTCGCCCAGAGGTCATCTGATTTTTTCTTCTGTCTCGCATCATCATCAAACCCTACCTCAGTGGGTCTTTCCACCTCTTCCTGCAGCAGCTGTGCCTCCTCTACTACGCCTCCACCCTTCTCTTCCTTTTCTTCTTTCAGTACTCCTTTCTTCCTCTTTCTGTATATATTTTCAAGGACACCAGTGAAAATACTTTATCATAATCATTAGCATCATTATCTGTAATTAAGAGAAGCCTTAGATTTCCACTTGGTTTCTTTGATTAATAATAAAACAAAGTGCACTAAAAGTGAATGTTGATAATAAGATAAAAATGTAAACAAGCAAACAAGATGAAACAGTAAAATACAACAGATGTCTAAAAGTACAAACAGGGATGCAGGACAGAAACTACACTTCAAACTACAGATATTTAGAAGCTACAAAATTCCTGAGAGCTGAACACACAGAGTTGAGTTTTTCTGTTGTAACCTATTCTAAGTGCTATATCATAGGCAACTGGACTTGTTTCAGTTGCCTATGATATAGCACTTAGAATTACCATGACCTGGATGACTGAGAACCTTCACCAACATTGTTACCTATTGTAACCACCAATAGTGCCAGTGGAAAAGCCCCACAGGTGGCATTTCAGTGGTCGAATCAGCAATGATCACAACCATATTGTAAAAATGTCTAATTTGTTCAGTGTTATGGTTACCAATAATGGTCATTGATCAAATTGTCTTATCAAGTCCTTATGCCCTTTACCTGAAATCATTCGAATGTGATATTATGACAGTAAATTATGGTTCTACATCAGGATTTCACAACCTTGCCCTGCCTGTGACCTTATTTGTAGTTCACAAAATTGTCATGGCCCAGCTATGACAGAGCTGTAAACACAAAATTAAAGCATTACTGTCACACTCCAACCTGGAAAAAGTTATTCATGCACTGATCTTTTCTCGACAAGACTACTGCAACTCGACTCGACTCAACATTTAGAAATCTTCAGAAATCATCTGCAAATCCATGTGACATCCAAACTGAGTGAGTAACTTGTAAGTAAACTTGTGAGTAAACTTGAGTAACTGGTCAAAATTCTGTGTTAGAAGAATTTCCACAGTGCCAAAAAGAAAAAAAGTGCATAAACAAAATGATTTAATAGTGTTTACAAACATTAAAATGCTAAACTCCTCAGACTCATGAAGGCAGAACATTGAGAAGCACACTTTGCTTCATTTTCTCTGTCCTGGAAAACTGATCTCCATGACCACCTTGGGACGATTCTTTCAAGCCCTCTCACCTCACACGAATGTCGTTTTTTTTCTTCTTCTTCTTGCTGACAAAGTCAGGATGTGGCACATCATCATCCCTGTGAAGAGGGTCTTCTTTTTCACACTCATTGATGTCATCCTCACTGGGGTTATCATCTTCGGAGAAAAGAACAGGAAGCACAGGAAATGGAAGATAGGAACAGGCAACGGATTAATATTGGCGTTTAGCAAATTTCAGCAAAACCATATTGTGATTATACTATCATCCAATCATTACTGCAGTGATTAATATGTTTCAGTTGGCAACAACTGATTTAACCCTGACTGATGCAGTGAGTAGCTTCTCATTTCTTAAAAAACCATGTGGGAATATCCTGTGGTCGTGGAAAAGACGTTTCTCTGTTTCAGAAGGGTCGAATTATTGGCCTGCATCAAGCAAAGAGACCTAAGGGGATTGCTGAAACTACTCAAATTGGGTTAAGAACTGTCCAACGCATTATTAAAACCTGGAAGGACAGTGGTGAAACATCATCTTTGAGGAAGAAATGTGGTCAGAAATAAATCTTGAGCGATCATGATCGGAGATCACTTGAACATTTGGTGAAATCAAATTGTAAAAAATGAACAGTAGAACTCACAGCTATGTTTAATAGGGATAGGAAGGGCATTTCCACATGCACAATGCAAAGAGAACTCATTGGATTGGGACTAAACAGCTGTGTAGCCATAAGAAAAAAACACTTATCAGTGAGGCTAATCGGGAAAAAAAAGGCTTCAACTTGTTAGGAAGCATAAAGATTGGACTCTGGAGTGATGGAAAAAGGTTGTGTGGTCTGATGAGTCCAGATTTACCCTGTTCCAGAGTGATGGGCACCTCAGGGTAAGAAGAGAGGCGGATGATGTGCTGCACCCATCATGCCTAGTGCCCACCGTACAAGCCTGTGGGGGCAGTGTTATTATCTGGGATTGCTTCAGTTGGTCAGGTCCAGGTTCAGCAACGTTATATGCCCAAAAAATGATGTCACCTGAATATACTGAATGACCAGGTTTTTCCATCAGTGGATTTTTTCTTCCCTGATGACACAGGCATATTCCAAGATGACAACGCCACGATTCATCTGGCTCAAACATCATTTTCACACTTGGCCACCACAGAGTCCAGACCTTAACCCCATTGAGAATTTTTGGGGTGCTGGAGAAGACTTGACGCAGTGGCCTGACTCTCTCATCATCAATACAAGATCTTGGGAAAAATTAATGTAACTCTGGACAGAAATAAATGTTGTGGCATTGAATACGCTTATCAAAACGATGAGAGTGTGCGACTTTTTTTGGCCGGGCAGTGTAGATCAATAGTGGAAAATATATCTCTGTTATTATTACAGTAATGATTTAATATTGCCAGACGCTAGATACACAGGTGTCAGTTTGGTGTATCAGGGATATGGACCTCCCCTTACCTAAATTTAGCAATCTGCCTAGGTATGGGACGATATGAAGATTCCATGTCACAATTGTCCAGGCCAAAAAATTGCTATTCACAATATTATCCCAATAATCTGCTAAATACACTTAAAACTCCTAAAATGGCCCTAAACATACTTTACACTTACTTACATTTTGTTCAGAAACAAATATTGTTATTCAATCACAGATAGGAAACACTTTTTTTTTGGTGAATGTCCTTTTTCATGAAAAACAACCAAACTGTTCCGTGAAGAGAGCTGGACAGTGGTCGCTGATATGGGAGTTCAAATTGGAGCTGCTGGTTTGCGGGACAGACACGTTCCTCCAGCAGGTTCTGCAGGTGGGCACCTCATCTTATCTCATCTCCTTGTTCTTTAGTTTGGAATCCATAGTATATCCACACACGCAGTTTAACTTTTTCCATAGCGACAGGTTTAGGACTTTGGAATGACTGGGAAGATGGGGGCTCCCGAAATTGTGGCAATTCGAAATAAATTGGGAAAGTACATAGGAATGTATATAGGAATGTACATCATCGAGCTAGACAGCTTTCTCAAGTCACTCATGTGAGGTCATTCATGATTATCCCTATTTACGGTTATTCAGATAATGGAAATTCACCATGCTCAACTTATCCTGAGGTTTTTTTTTTTTTTTAATGGCAATCCGTTATTAAACCTTGTATTGTCCCATCCCCAAATCTGTAATTATGATGGATTGGAGATGAAGTAAATTAAACAGCCACTCAATTTATTCTTTTACTCACGCCACACACACTTTACCTTTATTAATGCAATATAAACGTACATTTACCATATTACTGCACAACCTTCTATATTACAGTTTCAACACTACAGTACAGTCTAAAATATCATATTTGATATCCATTTCATATACATAATATTGTATTCCTATATTTTAATAGGCCTATTTTATATTTCTGCAGTGTTAAATGTCTCATTTCCCATTTACTAGCATGATGGTCTTTTTGTACATATTGTATGTCATTGTCATTGGAAGCCTGAGGACAGTTTGTAAAATAAAGAACCTGAGTTGACTAGTTGGTTCATCTGTACAGTCTCATGCAATCCAACACAACCGTTCTAGCATAAAGTCAACATTTATGATGTTCAGATTTGTCTGTTTGTTTGTTTGTGTTTTGACATGGTAATAGTGTCAATTATATAGCATTGAGTACCAGACTGCATTATGATCAAACATACATAGCCTTGTGTCTTTATGTCTATATGAGTGAACTGATGAAGGAGATGTTCACCTGATAATGGGAGGGACAGTTTGTAACTAATAATTAACGATGTGTAAGTAAGTCAAATATAATCAACGGCCACATAACATGTAAATTACATAAGTAACTGTAAAGCACAGCCGCGTTGGGGTGGGAAAATATATTACAATTACTGCTTCTTGATTAATCTTATTCGAGCTGAAATTAGCAGCATGTTTCATTTTGTTGTAGCAGGCGTTAAGTCACGATCATGGGAATATGTACGTTTGCTGAAAAGTAAATCACCAATAAATTATTGTTTTCTAAAGGGAGTTTGGAACACAGTCCCGACGCAAGGGCGGACGTTGCATTAAAAGGTTACCATTGCTGAAATTATTAATATTTTACAGTATAGCTAGTTTATGATGTTTAATGCGTAGCATTTGTGACTCAGCTAATGGTAGTCATCTTATGTCACAATTCATTAACTAACACTACGATACTTAGTTAATTAATAGACTACTCCCACTAAGACCTTTCATGCGATATTTCCGAACTAACTAGCTACTTAATCGCTACATTTACCACAGTAAAATGTTTACACTCCCCACCTGATGGGACGTAGTCTGCATCTTCATTGGACGAATATCCATCAGAGTCGTAGTCAGAATAGTTCATCATTTTAGTGGAAAGGCTTCAGGATGATAGTGAAGTAGATGAAAGAGGGCTACAAGGCGCCAATACGCTTCCTACTATGTTAGCCTATTTACTGCTTCACAACTTTGCAAACGTAACCCTGACAGGTTACAAATGCCTCTCTACTAACAAAGAAACAAACTGCTACAATGCTGCTTTCCAAATTCTGTAATAGATAGTAATTTCAGCTTGCGAGGTGTATGAAACAGGCTTCGATTGCAGCGTTCCTGCAAACTGACAAAACATGTGACGTGTTTGTGACGACGACGGCAAACTCAAAGGCTCAAACTACTCGCATGCGCTTATTTTTTGTTTTGTGGCGAGTCGGCGACGACCAAACAATGTTACCGCCACCTACAGGACTGGAGTGTAGCGTATTTACCACATGAATGTACAAGATGACCTCCTATGTCCTTTTCTAAGTACTTTTCCTGAACCCAGATGGACAACGTCATGAGGTCAAGGACATGAGACAGGAGAATTAAACAGGATTTGGGAAAAGACCGCTTTTTCCCAAAAGTTTATTTAGAACAAATTGTACAATTCTTGTAGAGAAGGCCTGTAATTTGCATTCCATAAAACAATACAAACATACTCAAAACGGCAAGGCTAAATACTTCACAGCATCCTGGAGGAACTGTCTTCGGAGACACCTAACTGCCAACATTAGGTGTCTCCGAATTTTCAAATTTTAATCAATATTGCTGTTAAAAGCATAATTTTTTGTAGGAAAAAAGAAATCAAAATATTTTGAAAAGAGATCCTTACACCCTCGACACACATTCAAGCCCTTGCACCCACATTAGACAGGGGGCGCACTAACACCTTTTAGCTTAGCAGCTACAGTTAAGTTTTCATCTTTAAAAAGGGTGTAAATAATGTTTGTTTTTTTGAGTTCCAGAGACTTGAATTACAATGGACAAGCTGTATGGAGCTATGTTATGTTCTTTTGTAAAGAAAAGGCAGAAGGGCTGAAATGGTGTATCTTTATAGGTTGTTTGTCTTGTGCAATATTTCATCACCTGTTGATGGGACAAAGTTATTTAAATTACTTATGGAGTGCAGGCAGAGAGAGTGAAATCATGATTACAGTCTACTGCATTAAAGGACCAACTGACTGAGGATGTACAGTATTTCACTCGCAACAGATGTTTGGTACACAGTTTAGAAATGGTTTATGACCAGCAGAGGCTGCTGTTTGGTAAACTTTGCTCTGACCCTGAGACCTTGGTGGAGCATCTACATACTGGAGTGAGACATAAACCCACTCAAAACTGACATATCTGCTTTTAATGGATATTATTTTACACACATATTTCCCAAGGGCTGCAACTAACAATTATTTTCAAAATATTGTGATCTGAGGATTGTTTTCTCAATTGCTTGTTTAACCTATATAGAGTAGAGTTGAAAATTACCATTGCAATGACCTATAGAGCCCAAGGGGGACATCATCAAATGTTTTGTCCTAAATGGTTCAAAACCTGAAAATATTAAATTTACTTTTAAGATAAACTAGGGCAAACAACATATTTTCACATCTGAGTGGCTTAAACAAGAAAATCTTTAGATTTTTTTAATTTCTTGAGTGTTTATCAAAAGCTGCATATACACACATTGAGTTCTCTCCCAGACAGCTTAACAACCATTTATACCTGGGCTCACCTGGCCCTAGCAACCCACATGAAGGCTGGTTTGACCAACAACCCACAAGTGGCCCTAATGACTCTAATACTCAGAGCTCACACGTGACCTAAACCACTCTGTAAGGACACTCCCACACAAAGTTTAAAAGCCTGCAGCTCCTCTCCAGTTAGTTAGAACTGAAGAAGCCTCTTGGATGAGAGGTGAAAGGTCTTCAAGAAACTGAAACAAGTCCAGTTGCCTACGATACAGCACTTAGAATTACCATGACCTGGATGACTGAGAACCTTCTTCAACATTTAAGTAAGGGTGTTGCTGATTCATTTTTATCTACTAATCCATTAACTGCTGCAGCTCTTGATGTCACTATGTTAATGGTTTAACATATCATTTTTTGACAGTACAACATACTGAGACTATATCTGTAGGGTGCCACAATGATGTTTGAACTCTGCTGGTTCCTTGTCTCTTTGTTTTGTTATCTGGTCTCAGCCATTCTTCACCTGTCCACTAGGCTGGCTCACTGACTGCCTCTGAAATTATTTCCTTCTTCACTCATTCACTACACTTTATATAATATATCCCCTGCACTTGAATCATTGCCATTTTGTGCTATCACTGACAGTGGTAGTCTTCAAAATAATCTTTGCATCCATTAACTGAGAAGTTGCATTGTGGCATTGTCAGCAGACTACGCCATGGTCTACTGTTTTCATTGCATTGTGGGATTTTTTGAGAGAACTTTATAGTGCATAACATCCAATTCCAATTTGATCCCTACACCCTCCCTCACAATGAGATGAGTATTTAACTCTATGTGGAGTCCCACTTGCAGCTATGGAGGGTCTCTTAAAGGTGTATACACCAGCAAGCTCTCTCCGGTGGAAACAGGAGCATTAATCAGCAGGGTGCACATTGAGGTCCTTACTGTTCATTAATGATAAACCGTGTTTCCCATTATATTTTACAGAGGATATTGTAATTTTAACTAAATATTTTAAAAGAAAAACAATCTTATATCATCAATATGATTATAAACAGTCGGCGGACACATTTTTAGATTTAAAGGTGGTAACTGGGTGGAAACACGTGAAAAAAACCACACAGATCTTCCTTAACTCCTCTCGCTTCTGGTCTCTTCCTTGGGTGCATCCCATTTCACCTCAGTTTCATCCACGTTTCCCTCAAGGAACCTAAAAAAGAAGAAAGGGTCATTATGTTGCTGAGTCTTGCTTTGCCAGACTGTGGTATCTACAGTTGCGGTCAAAAGTTTACATCCACTTGTAAAAAACATGTATATATCACGGCAGTCTTGAGTTCCAATGATTTTCACAGCTCTCATTTTTCTGTGATGAAGAACACATACTACTTTGTCACAAAAAACATTTTTGGTTGACTCTTGACCATCCTGACCAGTTTTCTCTCAGCAGCAGATGACAGTGCTCTTTAGACTTTCCCATTGTAGTGTTTGTGGCTGAGTCTAATGGCTGTATCAAACAAGCCCTATTAAAATGGGCCCAGAAAAATCACCAGCTGTTATCAACCAGAATCACTCAAAAGTTAAGAGGCCATGCTACACAGAACATTTGATTCAAACGACTTTCTATAATCACCAAAACTGATTGTTCAAGTTACTGTATGTATATTTTTGATCCAGCAGATTTGGCCATATTATCAGAAGACCTATAATACATTAATTATTGAATCAAACTTCAATAATGTTTTTGTGACAAAGTAGTTTGTGTTTCATTCATTCCATCTCAGAAAAATGAGAGCTGTAGAAATCATTGGAACTGAAGACTGCCATGATATACATTTTCTTTACAAGTGTATGTAAACTTTTGACCGCAACTGTATGTGGTATGACTTCTGATGAAGAAATGCCTCCAGAAAATGAAAGACCACACTTCAAAGTGAGTTAATGACTGATTCTTTTTTCTCCAAATGATTTAAAGACTTTTAAAGGGCTCTCTCCCTCTCTCAATCCCTCTCTCTCGCTCAACCCAACCAGTCTGCTGAGGGGTTGGGTCCTCCGTAAAAGAACAGGAGGATGAAGCTGCTTGTGACACAATCATGCATGAGAGCTCCGCTCCCCTGAAGGTTCGAGGACTTCGTCCACAGAAGAACCCCCACTGGGGAAACTGCCCCACAGGAAGTCAGTTCTAACAACACATGCATCACTGACTGGGTGGGGAGCTGTCTGGGAGGGCAGGACAGTGAGGGGCATGTGGAAGCCCCCTTGGTTAGTAAAACATGTAAATGTTCATCTGAGGGCCATTCATCTGACTCTCAGGGGTTTGTTGCAATTCATACATCAGAAGCATGTGGTGGTAAGAACAGACAACACCTCTGCACCATATTAATCATCAGGGTGGAAGGAGGGCATTACGCTGTCTAACATGGGTGTGGCCTGATTGACCTCTCTTAGGGCAATTCACATCCCCAGTGCAGCGAGCAGTCCAGCTGACCTTCTGTCCAGGACAGACCAAATCTGGGCTCGATATGGGGCAGCCCAGGTCGATCTGTTCGCATCGAGGGAAACAATACAAACCCATTGCTTGGTATGGTACTCCCTGATGGGTCAGGGGGGCAGTTTCATTCCAGTTCATGAATTAGGTACTGGAGGTCGGTCAGATTCACCCCTCTTCCTCCTCGCCAGCAGAGTGTGAGGAGATGCTCACCCTGTGTCTAGTTAAGGCACTGTGTGCCTATGTAACTCGTACTTTGCCAAGGTTTTTTTCTGCTGTGGGAATGCCAAACTAGGGTTACGGCTAAGCAGAATCTGTCACATTGGTTGGTTGATGTCAATTCACATGCTGAACAGGGGTTTCAAGTTCCTACAGGCATACAAGCCAACTTAACCAGAAGTCTAGCTACTTCATTGGGCTGCACTGAAGAGAGTTCCTGGGAGTGACATTTGTGCTGCAGCTTCATGGTCCACATCATTTACATTTGGGCAATTTTACAGGATTGAAGTAACCTGTTCAACACAAGTGAGCACTGCTGTGCTGATGTCTGTTGCCCAGCGAGGTTCGGACAACTAAATTTCTTTCTGTTCCTCGTGACCCTTTTGGATTGAGTCATCCTATTAAGACCGTAGTGACAGTCAGAATGAGGTCAATTTAGTTATGAGTTAGTTATTCTGATGATTGCTGCAGCTGATCTCAGCTGGATCAGCTGTCAATTAGCTTTAACAGCTATAGAGTTTAGATTAATTTTTGTCTGCACACAGCCCCTTGCCAAAAATGCCATTATCTTTATATTTTTTTAATAATAACACAGAACTAATAATTGTTGAGAGATTTAAATAATCAAAGTTAAACTGATGTGCCTCTTGTGTAATTGGGCACAGCTCATTTAATGCACTCTAAAAAATAATTCAGGGGACCTGTTACCACCACCTAATTAAATGCATGGTTGCAAGATAAAAATTCGAATTTAAGGATTTAGATAAAACTTTTAAGTTGCAAACATTATTTTGATGAGTTGTGTTGACACAATAATGTTGGTGACTACAACAAATTAAAATTGTGCGTAATTTTAACTCAATTTTCTGTGTTGATTGATTTAGCACAAAATTTAAGTTGTAGTAACTTAATAAAATTGGCTTGATAACTTATAATTTTCTATACCTTGAGTCCCCTCCCCCACTTCACATGCCTGGACAAGTTCAGGCAGTTAGAGCGTGTTAGAGGACCTGGAGGCTGAACAAATACAACGGACGTTTTCGAAGTGAATATCATTTCATTTACAATTAAATTTGACTTAAGCAATTAATTTGGGCGTACTCTGAACTGTGATGTGACCAATAGTGGACTCGTGTACGAAGGTTAGCCTACACCTGCTAATGCTGTTGATGAAATATGTTGTACTACTACACGTAGCTAACACTAGTCATATTTAGCAGTTTAATTTGGCCATCCTACCCTTTGGTTTAGCATAACAGTGGATAACAGAGGATTCATTTGACAAATCTGCTCAGAGGGCTTTTCATTTGGCCGTGGGGCGGAAAAACATGATTGAATTTTGCATTTGCATAGATATCCTTCTAGTTTCACTGTAGGCAAACTGCTGTTTGATAAAAATTAGCAGCATTTGAACTGTGGATAGTTCTGTGAGAGGGATAAACAGTACTAAAGGTGGAGTGTTTCTTTTTTGTCGCTAATTTCATCCAGTGTTGCTTTATAAATCTATAAAACCTCCAGAAAGAGATCTTAGATATGACATTTGTACTGTAAACTATTTGGGATTTTGGTTACTATTGTGATACAACTTAAAGGTTTGTATTTTTCCTGGTCTTAAAGGGCTGCATTACATTTTTTCTTAAGATGTCATAATGTGTAAAATATTGCTAATGTGACTCTGTCAGTATCACACAGAGCTACATTTATCTACCTGACACTAAGACTTTTCATCAACAGTTGATGCAATGATACTATGTCATTTTCTTTTTCTTAAATAGCACAATACAATACGCAGAGAAGTAGCCATTCGCTGCCTTGTCGTCTACCTTGGAGAGAAGGAAGAGGACCTTTTCAAGGAGTTTGGTGTAAGTAATTCACCTTGAAAAGAAAATTAAATCCACACTGGGCAGGGACAGGGTTTTCAGATCTTAGTAATTATTAAATAACATGGCAATAACAGGCATGTGTTATCTTACCATTATCATGTTTTTACGATACAATGGGTCTACAATGCCAGCAGTAATCATTCAATTCATGATCTCTAACACACTAACCCATCCTTTTATTTGCTTTACAAGGACACAGAAGAGTTTGAGGCAGGCCTTGATAGGCAAGTGATGAAGATTGCCATCATTGGTGACCGGTTCACCCCAGGATCTGACCACAAGATGGCAACCATTGTGGTCAAGGGAACCAAAATCATGGAGCGAAAGGATATCCCAACATGCTGCGCTTTGCTGCTATCATAAGAAACTTAAATGTACTTTTGAAGTGTTTCAGAAGCTGTTCCTTGAGCTTAATGGACTGAAAGCCAGTGCAAAAGTTATTTATTTTAAATTATTTTACAGATTTTACAGATTTGGCACTTTGATTTTAAATATGTAGAGGTGTTTATGTTTGATGTGATGGCATAATTGAGTATGTTACTACTAAATTTCACAAGGCAATATGGCCAATTTGTTTATTTAGAATTTGTGGGCAATTTACATGTGTTTTTCTTTTTCAAGATTGAAATATAGTGTGTTCAAATATACAACAGAACTGCTGTTCAGAATAAAAAAAGTTCATTGTCTCAACACTTTTGTTGTTACATTAATTTCTTAAAAGCTGCATTAACAATAACATGAAAAAGCTAAAAAGTAATGAATATAATGTAATTGGAGCAAATTAATCTTGAACAGTTGTCAACTTAAAAATGTCTGTTCATAACTATGGTAATTCAGTACATTACAATTTAAAAAATGTTTAAATACTGTTGAAAAATGAGTTGGAACAACTTAATTTTTTTTTGAGTAATCAACTTAAAAGAGTGAATTCCCCCACTCAATATAGTACATTGCTTTAACACAATTTTATTAGAAGTTGTCATAAGTCAAAAAGATCAGTGCAAACTGTTGCCTTAATTTTCTTTGTTGAGCCAAGACATTTGTTTTTAGAGTGTGTGTATTCATACTATGTACTGTGTATTTATACTGTGTACTGTGTACTGTGTATTTATACTGTATACTGTGTATTTATATTGTGTACTGTATATCCATACTGTGAACTGTGTATTTATACTGTGTACTGTAAATCCATACTGTGAACTGTGTATTTATATTGTCTACCGTCTCTGCTTGGAGGCACAGGAACCATTTCAACTGGCAGAATGTGTTTATATATTGATTCATTATCTGCCTCTGTATTCAGTGATATTCTGATTGTGGAATCATCAAGCTAAATGTTTGAGAGAAAACTGAAATCATGTAACATATGAAACCTGACGCTCAGGAATGATCAGCCTTACTTGTTTAAAACAGACAATGAAAAGAAAAATGTTTCTAATAAATGAAGAAACTTGTTTGTGGTCCTTTTGCTCTCCTACAGTCAGACTGACACATTTTAACTCGCTGGTGAATCAGAAAACAAACTAAATATAAAAAACCTGATGTTGATACAGCTGTTATCTTTCTTTACTTCAGCATGAGACTCCAGTTACACTGAACAAAAATATAAACGCAACACTTTTGTTTTTGCTCCCATTTTTCATGAGCTGAACTCAAAGATCTAAAACATTTTCTATATACACAAAAGACCATTTCTGTCAAATATTGTTCACAAATCTGTCTAAATCTGTGTTAGTGAGCACTTCTCCTTTGCCGAGATAATCCATCCCACCTCACAGGTCTGGCATATCAAGATGCTGATTAGACAGCATGAATATTGCACAGGTGTGCCTTAGGCTGGCCACAATAAAAGGCCACTCTGAAATGTGCAGTTTTGCTTTATTGGGGGGGTCTGGGGGGGTCAGAAAACCAGTCAGTATCTGGTGTGACCACCATTTGCCGCATAGAGTTGATCAGGTTGTTGATTGTGGCCTGTGAATGTTGGTCCACTCCTCTTCAATGGCTGTGCGAAGTTGCTGGATATTGGCAGGAACTGGAACACGCTGTCGTATACGCCGATCCAGAGCATCCCAAACATGCTCAATGGATGACATGTCCGGTGAGTATGCTGGCCATGCAAGAACTGGGATGTTTTCAGCTTCCAGGAATTGTGTACATACACACATTGTCCATAACATACGCCTGCCCATACCATAACCCCACCGCCACCATGGGCCACTTGATCCACAACGTTGACATCAGCAAACCGCTCACCCACACGACGCCACACACGCTGTCTGCCATCTGCCCTGAACAGTGAAAACCGGGATTCATCCGTGAAGAGAACACCTCTCCAACGTGCCAGACGCCATCGAATGTGAGCATTTGTCCACTCAAGTCGGTTACGACGACGAACTGCAGTCAGGTCGAGACCCCGATGAGGACGACGAGCATGCAGATGAGCTTCCCTGAGATGGTTTCTGACAGCAGTTTGTGCAGAAATTCTTTGGTTATGCAAACTGATTGTTGCAGCAGCTGTCTGGGTGGCTGGTCTCAGACGATCTTGGAGGTGAACATGCTGGATGTGGAGGTCCTGGGCTGGTGTGGTTACACGTGGTCTGTGGTTGTGAGACCGGTTGGATGTACAGCCAAATTGTCTGAAACACCTTTGGAGACGGCTTATGGTAGAGAAATGAACATTCAACGGGCAACAGCTCTGGTGGGCAAATGGTGGTCACACTAGATACTGACTGGTTTTCTGACCCCCCCAGACCCCCCCAATAAAGCAAAACTGCGCATTTCAGAGTGGCCTTGTATTGTGGCCAGCCTAAGGCACACCTGTGCAATATTCATGCTGTCTAATCAGCATCTTGATATGCCACACCTGTGAGGTGGGATGGATTATCTCGGCAAAGGAGAAGTGCTCACTAACACAGATTTAGACAGATTTGTGAACAATATTTGACAGAAATGGTCTTTTGTGTATATAGAAAATGTTTTAGATCTTTGAGTTCAGCTCATGAAAAATGGGAGCAAAAACAAAAGTGTTGCGTTTATATTTTTGTTCAGTGTATGTTGTAATGTATATCCCCACAGCCATCAGACTGTTTAACTCAAGCACTACCTGAACAATCACTTCCCACTCACTTGTTTGTTTTTTGTGAATATCTTATTTTTTTCTATTTATTTTCTATTTAACTTTATGTATATTTGTCTGATTCTTTTTCCTGTACTTGTGAGCTGTTGTAACAAGTGAATTTCCCCGTTGTGGGATAAATAAAGCCTATCTAATCTAATCTAATCTAATAAAATCAGCTGCAGCGTCCAATCAATAACTGATATCCACTAAGGGATATCGGCCGGGAAAAAATAATTCCCTGAAAGGCTGCTCTTGTGTGTCCTCACTCATCTCTCCTCAGTCCTCAGTCCTCAATCCTCGCTTCGAGGAGCTTTGGGATGGCCTGCAAGATGGCAGAGAAGACCAACTTTCAGATCAAGCGAGGAAATGACTAATAAGGAAAATGGGATGTACCCCTTGACTCCTCTGCTCCCATCCCATTTCACTTAATTGCATCCATGTTTCCCTCACTTGCATCTTTTCCCTGTGACTTAGTCCCTCCCAGAATTTGCGGAGAGGCACAAGGAAATCATGCAAGGGGAGAGGAAATAAGGAAACATGTTTTTAGACAAATGAGAAGTCTCTTCCTCTGAAGCATCACATGAAGCAACATCTATTTCTGATTACAGCAGCAGCTGATCACAGCTGCATCATCTGCCAGTCGGCTTTCATAGCTGTATAGACTTGAATTTGTGTCTGCACACATGCACTGTGTTAGATCTGATTTAGTCACACATACTCCTTTTCCACTGGTCAAAAATCCCACTTAAACCCGCTAAGATCTGGCTTTTGCGTGCGATGGGAATGTATACACTCTGCATTTATACGCGGGTCAATTGACTCTGCAGAAGACCCGTGTTTTTATCGGCTCGGCTCGACGTTGATTTAAATGTAAGACCCGGGTGTGAACATGCTAAATTCCGCCGCGAGAGGTGATGATGCAATATCAACATCCAGTGGTGGCGCGTAAATAAAGAAGGAATTTGGGATGCGGTCTATTAACTTCCCAGCTATTAAAATACCTGGATCGATGACCGAGCCAGCTAACTTCTGGGTTAGCACCCAGCTAACTTGAAGGGGGATTGTGCGGCTCTTCTAGACTTTCCAAATGTTATTGGACCAAATGGCTCAAATTATGACAGTGAAACAAGTCATTTCGCGGAGGTTGTGATGCTCAAAAAAATGTATCCACCTTTTTACAGATGCTTCTTTCACAATGGGTCTATTGCTGTTTTCAGCACATTCATGATGTGAAATATGACGTCAGTGATGCTTCAGATAATGTGACGCTTCAGATAAAAATCACAGACGGGCTGCCTTGCATGCGGGAAGTGGGAATGGGGTCAATCGGCAATTTTTGTTTAAAAAACCTGTGTAGACCTGCTACACCTTTTTTGGTGGAAAAGCAGTAACAGTTGTCAGTGCAGAGCAGCAGTATTTTCTTTGGTCCTAAAAATTCTATGAAAAGACCAAAACCAGCAATGTGTTAATCTTTTGGTGCTTTTCAGTTACCCTGTCTAAGGCACAGACCTTTTGCTCATAATCCCTATAATGGAACGTAAATAGTCATCAATATTCATTTTGTCAAACCAATCAAAGGATGTAGACCTAGAAAGTACAGATTCTATTGAACAACCTAGAAATAAAGTTTCAGTTAAAATAGCAGATGATGCCATTTAAAGTATGAACATGTACTGTATAAAAGAAATAGGTCTCTTAAAACTGTAAGATGTTAATGTGGGGATACATGCAAGCAGCAGACAAATCACTTTTTAAATAAAGCAGGATGAAGGCAAGACAAAGTAAATGATGGGAAGATGTGTCTGTTCTGAAGAAAATCACAAGGTATGATAAATAAAAGGCACATTGAATAAGGTAAAAAGGTGCCCTGAAGGCTGTGTGTGTGTGTGTGCACGCGCGCGCGCGCGTGCGCGTGTGTACATATGAGTCACCTAATGAATGTTGTTGGTTGTTATACAGGGCTAAATTACTGGTCGTGACTCGTGCTGATCAGTCCAGTCCAGGACAGAACTGGGAAACACCATACTGTGAATACCTACAGGAGCTACAGCTTTTTTATGTCTACAAAGAGCTCTTTTTTGCCTTAAATGTCCCCACATTTTTTAAATTACATGCTGCCATTACATTCTGATGTTGCAACTGTCACAAAAGTAAACATCATGTAAGTTAGTTTGAATTTGTCTCCTTAACAAAAGTCTTGGAAATCAGTTGCCATTTCATTTTAAAGAAGGAACACAGAGAGTGTATTAGACAATAAAGATCACAAGAAGCCGAGGCAGATGTTCCCACAAAGGGAGGCAGCCATTATACCTTCTCTTCCCAAATAACACATAATTGCCAGGTCACGATATAATGTGTTTAGATGGCTTGCTCCATTTGAAGATGACCTAAATGATGAGTGATTAAATGTAATTTGCACATATTATTAATAGTAGTAGGAGCCAGAGTGGCTGTAGGCATCAGCTGGGAGAGGACAGTTGATTAGCTCTGTGATCAAATATACAAACCAAGTACAATTTCTTGACGTTTAGTTTGGTTTGATTGTGATGACCATTACCTGAAAGAAAGCACAATTTATCACACTCTGTAGTGTGTCTTCTACTGTAAAATTTTGCCTTCATAATGTTATTTTTTACCAAAAAAAAAAAAAACCTGTTACAACTGAAATGTGACACCGAAATATTTTTAACAAACAGACACAAACTCAGCTGCTTTGTATTCAACGTAATTACATTAAACATAAAAATAAAAAGAGCACACAATTGTAATTATACACCTCTGTAATGTATGTGTTTTAAAACTTGTAGTACTATATAGCCATTTAGAGTGAAAATGTCTTCCATTAGTTCGTATGCTTAATTTATTAATTTAGTTAAGGGTTCTGCTAACCATTTTTTCCCTCTTTCTCATAAGCTGAATTTGTGTTTTTCTGTGAAATATAATTTATAATTGGGTGTCTGTGCAGACATTTCACTTCACCGATATTGCTAATGCTTGATAGATGGGTGCCAATGGGTTGTTTTATTCATCTGCTGCAGAGCCTTCCTGTCCTGGGCTGTATGGCTCTGGAATTTAGCCTTCTTAAGTTTTTGTAGGAAGTATAGCCTTTTCTTTGCTTTTTATTTATTTATTTAAAAAAAAAAATTAACCAGGGTGGTGATGTGCGATGACTATGACAAGTTCTGTGATGCAGGCTGCACATCAGCTCCACTGATGTAGACTGACTTAAACTTAGACTTAGACGACTTTATTAATCCTTTTGGGAGGTTCCCTCAGGGAAATTGAAGCTCCATGTTACACACAGCACTGTTACACACATATACAGTAAAATAAGTATACATATAAATATATAAATATAAAATAACACTATAGGGATAGAAATATATATGTATATATATATATATACATGTGTGTATGTGTATATAATATATATAACTTTAGACCTCTAGACCTCTCCTCCCTGTCCTTCAGTCTCTCTGTCTCTCTGTTCATCTGTTCGCTCTCGGAGGAGCCCCCAGTGAGGAGCTGAACAGTTCGATGGCACGGGGGACAAAGGAGTTTCTCAGTCTATTTGTCCGGCTCTTTGGAAGGAGCAGCCTGTCGCTGAACCGGCTCCTCTGGCTGCTGATGACAGTGTGCAGAGGGTGGTTTGCATTGTCCAGGATGTCCCGCAGTTTGTTGAGAGTTCTCCTCTCTGCCACTGTCACCAGAGGGTCCAGCTTCATGCCGACCACTGAGCCGGCCCGCCTGACCAGCTTTTCCAACCTGGAAAGGTCCGCCTTTGACGTGCTCCCGCCCCAGCACACCACAGCATAGGAAAGAACACTGGCAACCACGGACTGGTAGAACATCCACAGGAGCTTCCTGTAGATGTTGAAGGATTGTAGCCTCCTCAGGGAAGTGTGTGCATACTTTAAAATAGAGTTGTCTTGATGTCTGGGGTTACAGTCATGTGTGGACAGTGTGAACAGGAGGGGGCTGAGCACACAGCCCTGGAGGGCTTCAGTTCTAAGCACAAAAGTGGAGGAGGTGTGACTGCCTATCTGAACTGTCTGAGGTATACTTGTGAGGAAGTCCAATATGTAGTTGAGTGTGTTTAGTTTTCCAATCAGCTTAATGGGTGAGATGGTATTGAGTGCTGAGCTTAAGTCAGCAAATAGCATCCTGATAGCTGATAGCTGTAGCTGTTTTTATTTTCCAGGTGTATGAAGACTGAGTGAAGGACAGTGGATATGGCATCCTCTGTGGATCTTTTGGTTCTGAAAGCATACTGGTGAGGGTCCAGGCTGGCAGGGATGTTGTCTTTGATGTACCGGAGGACTGGTTTTTCAAAGCACTTCATCAGGATGGGGGTCAGAGCCACAAGTCATTAAGACTAGACTGAGCAGACTTTTTAGGTACAGGAATGATGATGGCTGTCTTGAGGCAGGAGGGAACAGCTTCCTGTGAGAGTGAGATGTTAAAAATGTCAGTAATAACATCAGCTAGCTGATTGGCACATGTTTTTAGTACACCGCCAGGTATATTATCTGGACCAGCAGCCTTATTTATATTCACTCTCATCAGGATTTCTCTCATATCTGCTGTGGTTACTAACAGTGTTCGGTCCTCTGGATGCAGGGTAGACTTTACAGCTGAGTCTTTGTTGAGGAGATCGAAGCGAACATAAAACTTGTTAAGCTCATCTGGTAGCGTGGCCTCACACACGATGAGAGCGCTCCTGCTTTTGTAGTCTGACATTTTGAATCGTCTGCCACATATCCTCTGCTGTAAGTGTTGTAGTCTCTCTCAAGTCTCTGCAGATGTCTCCTCTTCGCCTCCTTGATAGCAGCTTTCTGTCTTGCCCTGGAGGTATTGTTTTTTTGCTACTTATTGGTCTAAAATCTGAGTCTGTAGATTTGAGGCATTTATAGGGACTGTCTCAGCATGGACCAAGTGAGGCAAGTCCATTAATACAATTGTAGAAGCATGTCCAGCATATGGCTCTGCCTGAGAACCCTGCCCATTCAGAGAAGAGCTTTGAGAAGTATTGAAATTAATTAGTTACTACTCACAATTAAATCACCATTAAAAAATATGTCCTGACAGAATATTTCAATAATTCAAAACAGAGTCGGCTTGTAAGATGGTATCACTGATTAGTTTTTGGGTTAAAAGGGGAAAGAATTGAGTAGGGATGGGATGGAAGAACCATTAAAAGGATTAGTAAAAACATTATGGTGTGTTCCCAGAAAGCAAGGCACATTTTTTGTGTCAGACCCTCATTTATCTACCCCTGCAGACCCACACCTAGACCTTCCAGACCATCAGTCAACAGTCTTTGCTGACACCCAGTCACATGCCTCAGGCTTGGTGCCCTGTTTACGGTCTTCATCTGTAGTACTCTGGCGCCTGGGTTGCCACCGGCCTTCCGAGGGGTCCCACCTTTGCTGCCAGTGTCCTGTAGGGTCCTGCCTTTGCCGCCTCCCACCTTTGCTGCCTGCCTCCAGAGGGGTGCTCGGCCTCCAAGGTGGTTGTGCCTTTGCTGCTGGCCTCAAGCCTTACGTCTTGAGCAACTCCACTATTCTGTCCTGATTCCTTGTCCTCCGCCTGCGTTGCTTCACACCTATGATCATCCTCCAGCCCGGGCCTCCAGGTAACCCTCCAGACCTGCTCCGCCCGTCGGCCTTGCCTCGTGGTTCTCCTACTGACCTATTCTGCCCATTTGTCCTGCCCCCAGGCTGTCTGCCTATGGTTTCTGGGGCGGCTGTGGCTCAGGGGTAGAGCCAGTGTCTGGTTATCGGAAGGTTGCTGGTTTGACTCCCCTGGTCTGCATGTTGAAGTGTCCTTGGGCAAGATACTGAACCCCAAACTACTCCTGATGTGCTGATGGGCACCTTGCATGGCAGCCATCAGTGTATGAATGTATGAATTACTGTAAGTCGCTTTGGACAAAAGCATCTGCTAAATGTAAATGTTTCTTACTCAGCCTCTGTTCAGCCTCTGTGCCGTTTGTCGTCAAATACTGATGCTTATGGGAATGTAGGATGGGTCGGTCAGCATCCAAAAGCATCAGTTTGTGGCGAGTTGGGAATGAGACTCAAAAATCAACTATCTTACTAACATGAGCTTTGAAAACAAATATTACTGAGACCACTACAGAAAATTGCAGTTGAACATTTATTATCCAGAAATTCACATTATAGACACCACTGACTGATACAGTTTTTGTTTTTGTTTTTGTACAAACTGTGTCTTTATGACTTGTAACAGGACACCTTTTCTGTGGTTGCAGCACTGCATTTCCATATTAAGGAAATGGAAGAAAGAAGAGAGGTTAGCTTAGAGACACAAAGGAGGAGAAGATGAATGACTGAAGAACCTACACTATAAGCAGTCCTTGTCTGCACTCCTCCTGTCACACTGAGGATAAAAGTTCACAGTGACAGATGTCATCCAACAGAAATAGAATTTTAATCCAAAATTTCTGCTGTTTTGCTGATTCTGCATTTGTCTGTGACTGTGAGAGTCTTAAGACCTCTGATGGATTTCAAGTGTGTGTGTTGGTGTGGATCCCAGGATGATCCCAGCCTTTCTAAATGCTAATGTAGGTGAGCAATAGTTTCCAGGGAGCCTTGCTTTAGACCAGCAGGGAAGCACAAGGAATATAATCGACCTATAGCTGCTATGGTTTCCTCATTTCACTGCAAAATAATGACAATGACCCAGCAAGAGTTTGAATTTTAGCTTCAAAATTAGGATCTGTGTTACCCGAGGAGACCTGCCTTATGTGTCACCTATTTGACACAAAAGGTAGCCTATGAGATACATTTATGGACACCCTCAGTGTAATGTACATGCAACATTTATGCAAGTTGAAAACACGTTTTCCATAAGTAACACATCATAAATGTACACACATTACCTAACCATAATTAAACATTTTTATTTAATGTTTTTGTGAACCTTTGTGAAAATATATCTACCTTTGTGAAGGATTGAGGTTTTTGTCAGACCTAAGTGGTGAATCATCACATCAGTCTGATCCGCTGCAGCATCCAATCAATAACTAAGGGGGTGTACTGGACTGTAAAAGACTTCTGTGAAGTCAGCTCTCATGTGTCCTCGGTCATGGGTAGTGTTATCAGTGGGCTACATTAAACAAAAATTACAACCAAAGAAGCAAAATAAAGCATTTAGGAAAATAAGGTAATCTACATAGGGATAATTTCA
The DNA here is from genome assembly GCF_040436345.1 of Pagrus major. Classification (NCBI taxonomy): domain Eukaryota; kingdom Metazoa; phylum Chordata; class Actinopteri; order Spariformes; family Sparidae; genus Pagrus; species Pagrus major. Next base: position 24,976,037 of record NC_133222.1, on the reverse strand, counting down.
AATCAAATATTCGTATAATTTAAACATTATAAGCTCAAAGTCACTTAATCCTTGTTGAAACAGCGCAGGGGCGTAGCTATGGATACTGTGAATAAACTATTCAAAAATATTCAATTGAATGAATATTTTCTTATTTTCTTTGGTAATCATGTCATGATGCAATGACGATTGCTGGGTAATGTGCGTATGTTGTTGCCCAATCTGAAGTCTTTACTTTATCATGTGACAAGGTGACAGACTTCGCACCAAATCTATCAAGACCAACAAGCAAAAATAGCAGTCATGCCATGCAAACATAAAAGTAGTTGCAAGAAAAGACAGGAGCAAAAAGAGCAGGAGGAGAAGGTGGCAAAGCTCCCTAAATTCGGGTTTGGGTTTGGGTTTTTAACGAACACTTGCCAGTCCACAGACAGGCTCCCCTGACCATGCCTCAACAGCTACGCCGCTTCCCTCAGCGATGTGTCAGCAAGTAGGCAGCAGGTAAGCCCTTACAAGCAAGCTAGCTTATGTTGTTCTAAATAATCATAACATGAGGCAGTTGTGTTCGATGAAACTTCTAAGAGAAGGCGTATATGTATTTAACGATTGATGCCATTCAAATAGGTGGGTACAAGTGCTTTTTCAAAGGGATTTTTGGTGTATCTGGGCTGCTGTGCCCTTGTTTAATTTTTTTTTATCATTTCAGAGTCAGGTTACCATTGAGCACCTGTTGCATTGTGTGTGTATGGTTTTGTGGGTAAACTGTGTGCATGCCGATTTAACTGACCAGTTTTCGGGACATGTGTTTGCTTGCAGCTTTACTATAATCTCTTGCATCTATGTCAAAGAAGAATAGGGTTGCCGTGATTCGTAAAGTTATTGTACTAAAAATGCCCGAAAATTCTGCAGTCATTTCACAACACTCTAAATGGACATTTACCGCGACATCATCTGCTCCGCTTTCCCCAAAAGTAGGCAATCTACATGCCTATTCGGCCCTCATCGGCGACCTTAACCTCAAAAACGTTTAGAACATAATCTACCTGTACATAAAGCCTTCTCCAGCAAGCTGCGCTTCACAAAGCAATCCAACATCTGCCTTTAACTGGTCCGTACTGGACAATGAACGGTTGGTGATGATAGGTGGAAGCAACCATATAATTTGCTGCAACACCTGCGGAAATCCAGCCTACGACTGCCAGGACTCCTTTCCCGCCCCGCCCTCAGCCTACCTCTGACAAGCAAGGTGCAAGTACATCTTTTCAACAACATGCCGTATGCAATCATTTCAACAAAATCATTTGCTCATACCACAACTGCATTTTCTCCAAATCTGCAGCCATGCACCTGTGATAACCGATAGCCGTTGTCAGCATCATCATTAGAGGGCACTTTACATCAGAGGATATCATGCCCCTCATTAGAAGCATCACATGGTCATCCATCACTCACAACTTCATCATCACAGCCCATCACGTCAACACACTAGCTGATTCACACTCCGTTTCAATCTTCAGGCCTTCCGGATCATCTGTCCAGAGTCCTACTCAGTACTATCCAGTCCCCCCTTTTCATCCTCTAGCTCTGTACTAAGTCAAAGTCCCCTGCATAGATATTCAGAATCACAGATCTATGAGAGGGTGGAGCAGCTTCTACCCTGACAAAAAGTATGATTTTGCTTAGAATACTCTGCAAGTTTCTGTGCCACTTAAATACAGTCTGTGCATTTATTTGCTATTGTATGGATGTTTAAGCATTTTAAACCACAGTAGATCTGTGGGTTAGTTGCTGGGATTCAATTTAACATCAGATGTCATGATCAGTAATTCAATCGAAACAGATATTTTATTTTCTGATCCAACTTTCATCCCAGTCATCTTTAGTCTACATCTCAACATTCAGTCTGGAGGCGCTTGCTAACACCTCCTACATTTTCCCCCGATATCGACAATGTTCTCTCAAATCAAAGGTTGCTGAAGCCCTAATCCTCCGGTAAGACATGCATACAACTGGTGGTGGTGTTCACGCTATTTATACACTAAACTAAATACCATGAAATTTTCCGACTGCTTGTCGGACATTAATTTCTGTTCTGTCACTCTATCTTTATTTTCGTTTGGTCGCCAGACCTTATCATTTCTGTTTTCATTTTATTTTTCAATTGGCTACAGCCTTAATTTGTGTTCGTCTTATGACCTTTGTTTCTGTATGGTCCTTATGTGACCTTTTATTTTTTTGCATATCATCATCTTCGTGACCTCTCGCATCATTCATGACATCACAACGGTCGTCAGACCTTAATTTCTGTTTGTCATTCGGACTTAATTTATGTTTGGTCACGGGACCTTATCATTTCTGTTTGCATTTTATTTTCCTTGGCCCACCGCCCTTAATTTCTGTTTGGTCTTATGACTTTTGTTTCTGTTTGGTCCTTATGTGACCACTAATTTATTTGCTTATATTCATGGTCTTCGTGACGTCACACATCATTCATGATATATGAACTTTATTTGTGTTTGTCATTGTCCTAATTTTTGTTCGGTTGCATAACCTTTTATGTCTGTCAGGTTCTCGCCGACCGTTAAATCATGCTGATCATGTCTTAAGCATTAAGCTCTACGCATTGGGGCAGATCATAATAATAATTTCTTCCAGCAATGCATTCTGTATCTAATACTGTTATGCTTCTTCTGCTAGAAATGATGTCCCTGTGGAACGGCAAGTATTGATATCCATCAAAAAATGTGTTCCCGTCGGGGAGTTTCCTATTCTAGGCACAGCTTCATTACCTCCCCCCCAAAAATATTCTTCATCACAATGGAGTCTAAATGCCAAAGACTTCAGTGAAAGAAATTACTAGTCTCTCCTGACTGAAATGAAGCTCAGCGTGAGTTCAATCAGGAAGACTATCTTTTCATTCACCTCTCTCCCTGCTCCCTCCATTCACCTGACATGGGTGTTTCTTCATGTACTCTCTCTCCATTTAACCAACCAGATTCTGCCAAGAACACCATCAGCCAATCATGTCGCTGCTTAAAACTTAAAACCGTTCTCCTCTGTGCTGTCAGTTGTCAGTTCAGGCATTTGTGCAAACCTTCCTCCACCCCATCCTCCTCCAGCTCTTCGTCCATTTGCCAGGTTCTACTCACCAAAATCAACTCCCCCCGTTATCAAATCTACAGGATCATTCTTCCTCTATCACTGATGGTACCAGTGTCTAAACTCCATCGAGGGTTTCCTGTTCCACGCACAACTTCATCACCTCCCCAAAAATATTCTTCATCACGATGGAGTCTAACCGCCAAAGACTTCTTCATTCTCTTTGTACACATGGTAATAAATTCATGTTCACTCAAAGAAATTACGTCTCTCCTGATTGAACTACTGACCAATTAATTGTCTGGAAAATGGCATCAACATTCATAGAATATCCTGTGGAGGGAGTGTTTGGAACCCTTTCTATATTTTTCTTTCATTATTACAAAGGTACTTATAGTCAGATCTACTAACCCACCTAATGATGGGGCAGTGATATTCTAATCATATTAATATAACTCATTTACTATTTATGCATTCACAGTGGGCATATTCTTTGCGAGCTGTCCTCTGTTTAACTGTGCTAACATCATAGTTTGCTCTTGTCCATGTTTGCGATTGGTTATATGCTGCTAACACCTTCACTTTTATGTGAATGCACTCATGGCTGGATTGGGTAAACCTGGTTTGGCTTATCGAGCTGATAACCATCTCCATGTGAACACTTGTGATTGTTAGGGTCAGTGAAGCCAGATTATAGAAAGATATTCTAGATATGTTGAACTTTGTGATTTTGAATTTTGTTTGACATTTTTAAAAATAAGGAAAAACAAACAAAAAAAATAATGATAGCTATAGCAATAGCTTATGTGAGGACCCCAGAATGTCTGTGAGCACCCTGGAGGGATTTATTCCACAGAGTGACGTCTGTACAAAACTGGAATAAAAGTAAAATGTAATATAAAATGCACATATAACACATATGACACGTACTTGTCATATTACACAGTCTGGGGTAGAAGAAGATAAAACTAGAGGTAAATATTGTTCATATTTGTGTAAAATTCAGCTTAAAGTTTTGTTTGGTTAAATTAAAAATCAGAGCAAGACATAGCTGAAAGAATAAAAAGACTCAAGGCTGGAAGCCCTGTGTGGAGTGTTAACACAGTAAGTGGTTTAAGAGCTAACAGGCCCTCTGACCGCTGATTGTCATGTCAGAAAGTTTTAACAGACCTCTAGTAATGTTAGCAGGACCTGATCCTTTGGAGGAACTTCCTCATGTGGTAGATTCATTTCTTACACACTAAGTAATAAAAAACCTTATTTGAAGATGTGGATCCAGACAGGTCAATAGTTTACAGTGGACAAATCTCTTCATAACTGTCTCTCTAATGCAATAATGACCTATATAGTGGTCTGTATTGACAGCAGTAAGACACGACTGAGGCAAACCAGAGCAGGAAGATCAGGTTCAGAGCACAAATACAACACTGATTGTAACTTAATCTACCCAGCTCCACAATGATGTGGCATCCAGGCTGATAATGATACAATATCCTCTTTAACTCTGTCAAATCGACCAAAATCATGTCAGCCTCAAGATGAAATTAAAGGCCCAGTCAGTCATCCAAATATCAACCAAATGTTTATATTCAAACATGAAATCTTAAAGAACTTGAAGTGTATTATGACATTTCCTTATGAAGTTATGATGTGCACTCCACAGCCATTTAACGGGCCGCTTCTCAAAATTGAGAATCATGTGGCTGCAGGTTCAACATAAAAAAACAATGCAGTCTAGAGGTTCACTTAGTGTTTGACTAAACATTAGAATGGTGTAAGTGATGGTAAGTTGTGTGATGCCAGACATGGTGGCTGCAGTTGCTCATGTAATTTCTGCATGTTTCTCTGAGAATGTTGAGATCAATAAAAAACTAACAAGCCTTACACCTGACATCAAAAAGCATTTTTTATATATGACCCTCCCAGAAATGGTTCTTAGAACAGTTCACAGAACTGTTTTTTAGACTGCATCTCCTTGGCTAAGATTTGGTCAGTTTTAGGACACTACTACACCATTCAGACGGACACAGTGATGCTCACACCAGTCAGTGGTGTCCAGTTGACCAAACTGGAGTTGCTATCACAGATGGATAATTGAAAAGAGGGTGAAAGAGAGGAAAAAAAGAAGAACAGAGACAGAGAGATACTCGGAATATGTGCACATGGTTCTGGAATTTCTAACTTCAAAACAACAACAAAAAATCAATATTTGATATAAATTTTGATAATATGGGGAAAAATTGACACAACGAGGACGTAACATTTTAATTTTTTTCAAAAGATAAATATATCAAGACTTTCCGTACTGTGTGTTGAGCGCAACAGCATCTAAATTTACTTCTCACTAGTATTTTCCTATCAACTCAAACTGCTACCTGGGATTCCTCAGGCCTGATAGCACTGAGGGGAATTAATTTAGCTTTGAAAATTACAAGTTTCTGTTGGGCTAACAGCCATTAGTTTACTGGGCCATCTTGTTTAATACTTTGGACAGGGCCAGCTCTAGGCATAGGCGATATAGGCGGTCGCCTAGAGCGCCATCTGCTGGAGGGGCACCGCCAGTCACCCTCGAGGGAGAAAAAAAAATCAATAATAATTTTCGATGCCCATTGGCGCCCTCCCTTCGTGTTCTGTCTTGAAAATAATAAATATTAACAAAATAAAGAAACAGATAAACAATTACATGTATCTCACTTGTGGTGCTGAGTCACATGACGTGTAGTCATTAGCTGCGCACCTCAGAGGGTCAGATAGGTGTCACGTCAAGTGACAGACAGGTTATGTTTTTTTATTTTGCGAGATGAAACGGCCGTCAAAGCCCTCGGGTGCGCGATACCGAAAGAGAAGAAAAGAGGAGGAGAAGAAGTCCCAATATAAAGGTAATATTATGTCATCTTTTTTTAAATGCCGTTTTGTGTGAAGACGTTTCATTTGTATTAGCTTGCTAGCTAGGTTGAAATAAAGCAACGCTGGCTTAGTACGCTAGACAATGACACTGATAGCTACTAAGAAGGATAAATGAATCATGAATCAAAGTAGAGGCCGCAGGTTGTACTCTGTGTTGTTTATTGTGAAATAGTAGTGAATCTTTTATTATAAGGTAATTATAAATGTTATGTTGAAAACACCACTTATGCAAATAACTGCTGCAAGCTGCAACAGTTGTTTGTCCTATTCTGTCTGCTGTAGTTTTTTTTTGTTTGTACAGTAATAAGTGAATCTACTCTATATCTGTCTAGATGCGCTCAAAAAATATTTCCAGACGCCCCTAACAGCTGCCGGAGAGGGGCCTTCTGATGCAACATCCACACCACTCTCTGAAGCATGTAAGTTTAGCCAATTGTTTGTGGTCTCTTATGCACTGCTATGTTGTTGTTGTTGTTGTTGTGACTGAATGGTACAAGCTTGTTAGCAATTACAGTAAATTAAGGTTTTAGGCTAGAGCCGGCCCTGCTTTGGTGATGTTAAAACTTGAGCTGTCAACAACATCTTGAAATTCTTTATAGAGGTCATCATGTCAGTCCCACAGGTGCTTTGATCAGTAACATCACTTGCATATTGACATGCACGTATCCTTTGTCTTTCCTTGTTCATTTTCCTCAACATGTCATCCAGCATAATTGTTTGTTATTCAATTTTACTGTCCTAAAATCATCTCTGCCACTGTGATTAGCACTGAGGGAGCTCATTCATCCACGTGTTTACAATGCAAGACAGTTTTCATTTTGGTCATTTTGACATTTCACATGTTGCAGGGAGTGATGAAGGAGTCAGGAACAGCCACAGTTGTGATAATCCATCTGCAGGTGACTGGCTGCACACCTCCAACTCCTAAGTAATCTAACCAACTCTTGTTACTGTCCTTCTGTTGTGAGGAATTCTACTTGCACCATGTGACTCCTGTATGTTATGCTGCTGTTTTGGGCAGACTCCATTGTAAAAGAGATGCTGAATCTCAATGGGAACATTCCTTGTAAAAATAAAGGTTAGGCAAAATAAAATATTAAATATGCATATTGTATGTGCCCTGCATGCGCCTTTGTTGTATAACTGACAAATTGGCTGCTCAACCAGTGTTTGCTGAAATATTAAACTGTACTTGCTGTTACCACAGCAATCACCCTTTTCATCTTGTGACCCCTCAGATGGATAGTGTAGCTTAACATTGATGACATTGACATTTACAGTGATGAGGCACCACTACAATAAGATAACTGAAAAGAGAAAATATCTAGTTTGACATGATCTTATTTCTCTTGTGACAAGTCGATAATTGGTTCAGAATCTGATGTACACAGTCAGAATCCAGGGATTCACTGGAGTGTCAGAGCTGCAAGGCTGCAGGCTAATGGAGAAGAGAGTAGTTTCTTGGCACACACTCACCACTTCAGTGGAGCATCAGTCAAATGGTCATAGTGTACCTTGGCATTGTTTCTGAGCAGGTGCATCCCTTTATACACATTCAACCCACATAGATGTGTAATGCCACAGAGCACTCACTGTCTCATGATGGTTCCAGCAACATGATAGAGAATGCAGTTTCCTCCCTTGACCTGTACAGTCTCGACAGTCTCAAGCAAACAGAACCTTTAGGTCTCTGGCTGTTCTGATGGGGTCGTTTACCTTGTGCTAACACTAGGGATGCACCGATACCACTTTTTTAGTGATAAGTACTTAAATTTGGCATTATTAAGTAAATATCATATCGGTACTTGGTATCGTATGTAGTATGATATTTACTTAATAATGCCATTAGAGTGTAACTTATTGTGGTTTCTGACATTTTAATATTCAGAAGTATATTTTTCTTAACATACATAGCCTTGGGTTAGGTAGGGGACTGAAATGATACTCCCCAGGTTATGGGGGTATCTGCACTGGCACAGTTTTTTTTATCTACTTTGCATTTGTTATTCTTCCTCTTTATTTCAATATTAACCCCTATTAAAATATAAGAATTATCCCTTAAAAAGCAATAAAAGGAAAATAAAAACAGTAAAAAATAAAGAAGAAAATAAAGAAATAAAAACATCATAAGAGGATTTAAATGCCTATAAAAGTGAGTGGGGGGTGGGCTGGGGGGAGAGAGAAAACCCTAGGTTAGGTAGGGGACTGAACATGATACTCCCCATTAAATGGGGGTACCTACACTGGCTCTGTTTTGTTTGTTTACTTTACATTTTTTAATCTTCCTCTTTATTTCAGTGTACAACTCCTATTAAAATATAATGTGTATCCCTTAAAAATGACCAAATAATAAAATAATAAAAACAATTAAAAAATCAAAAGAACACATAAAAATAAAATTAAAAACCATCATATCAGAGTTTGGGATTGGCTATAAGATTGAGTGGGGGGTGGGTTGGGGGGAGAGGGAGAAACAGTAAAAGTGACCTTTTATTGGTTAGGGTCAGGTGGGGGAGAAAAGGTTAGGATTAGGAGGGGGGGGGGGGGTTAGGGTTTGGGCTGAGGGGGAGAGGTTAGGGTTAGGAAAAAGGGTAAGGTAAGGCTTAAGAAGAGAAAGTTAAAATTGTAAAAAGAAGAAGAAAAAAAAAGGAAACTATATGTGAAGAATTTGCATTGTTTTTCCCTCTAAGTGGTGTGTGGACCCCCGTGAGGGATGGCATCGACCATAGTGGCGACCTGTTGGCCTGCGTGGGTGTGCGCTGGTGGTTCGTAATCAAAAGGCAGATCTGTTATGAGGATAAAATGACAAATTAAAATGAATAAAAGGTAGGCCCTTATGAAAAAACCTGAAGATATTCTATTCCCTGGAGTTAAAAAAAACTGGGTTAAAATTCAATCACGTTTAATAATAAATATATATTCTCAAAGAATAAAATATAAAATATGCAAATTCATTAAAAAAAAACACAAACGGGAATAGAATAAAAACACACTTTATATAAAAAAATAAAAAGTGTTTAAAAGGGAAAAATGTTATTAGGCTGTTGCAGTACCTTTAAAGACCTTAAAATTCCATAAATTTTCTCATTTAATCCTAATGGATCAATTGTTTTCAATTTGTGGATCCATTTTCTTTCATGTTTTTGCCTTTCGGGTTCGGACCAGGCGTTATTATTTTCAAGGCCCATGTATATGTATTTTTGTGGGTCGTGAGTCTTGAAATGATCGTAGAGCACTGTTGATTTGTTTTGTTTAGTTATATGGTGTTTGTGTTGATACATTCTGCATCTTAGAGTATTGCCTGTTTCCCCATGTATATTTTTTTGCAAGTACTGCACTGTATGGCATAGATAAGATTGTATGAATCTTCCGAAAAGGATTGCCACACTGGCCAGCCCTGCTGGGAAAATCAGTTCTCCAGATAAGATGTTTCAATAAATTTTGAATTTCTGACCTTTGACTTTTGAGTATCACCAAATGCTGTTTTAACTAGGATGTCACGGAGGTTTTTGTTTCTCCTGTAGGCTGTTATCACTTTGTAGTTTTGTAAGCCTGTGACGTTAGCCTGTGCCTCCTGGAAGTGGGATTTGATTTGAGAGTTCAGAGGCTTGAGTTGATGAGAATAAGTTACAATAAAAAGGATGATGGGTTCAGTACTATGTTTGCCAGTATATGTCCCGGATGATTGAAAGAGTTCCTTCACCTCACTCTTGATTTGCTTTAAAAACCTGGTTGAGTATCCTCTGGGTTTTAGGGCTGTATAGAGTATCTGGGTGGCAGTTTCTATGTCCTCTTTGTAGGTACAGATCCTGTGGAACCTGATCAATTGTGACTTGATCAGGCCTCTGTAGGTATGACGGGGATGATAGCTGGTCTTATATAAAAGTGCATGTCTGTCTGTCTCTTTAAAAAATACCTTTGTTCCTAAGCCTTTTGGATTTCGTTAAAATTTGTAATAAAAGGCTTGTGTGTCCAAAAACTCGACCTTATGCTGTTGGATGTTGTGTTTTAAGGTAATCTGGGGGTGATGGTTATTCAGGATTACCATAAAATCATCAAATTCAGCCAATGTGTGGGGCCAAAGGCCGAAGATGTCGTCGAGATATCTCAAGTAGAGACATGACAATTTCTGGCACTTAAAAAAAACTGTGTTTTCCCAATCTGCCATATATATGTCAGCATAGGCTGGGAAATATTTGCGGACCATTGCACATCCCGAAACTTGTGAAAAGTACTTGCCGTTAAACTCAAAATCATTGTTTCTCAGCGTTATGTCCAGGAGGTCAAGGATGACATCATCGGGGCGGGACAGGTCAGGGTTTTTCAGGAAGCTCTGGGCTACCGCTTTGATGCCCAGCGCAGTGTCGATGTTGGTGTACAGCGAGCCGACATCTATCAAGAAAATGTAGCATTTGGTAGGTACTCTTATGTGTTTTAATTTTTTAACAAAGTCGTAAGTGTCTTTGACATAGCTGTTGTGTTTTTTAGATAGCGGGTTTAAAAAATAGTCGATGTACTCCGTGACATTGTAAGACTCCGACCCGCAGTCGCTCACTATGGGGCGGCCGCTCGGGATCAAAGAGGGGACAGGACACGTGGTGGGAGATTTGTGGATTTTCGGCAGTAGGTAAAAGAGACGCAGACGCGGGGAATCAGGACCCATCAAGTAAGTTTTTTGTCTTTTTGTAATAAACTGTCTATTATGAAGCTCCTCCACCTTCGTCCTCATTATTTTTTGTGTTTCAGGCTGGAGTAGGTGGGGTAACGGTTTGTAATACTTGGGGTCCTCGAGCTGTCTGTATGCTTCCTGAAGGTAATTAACCTTATCTTGAATACATATCTGACCCCCTTTATCCGCGCTCTTAATTATGATGTTTTGATTTCTGGTTAAATTAGCTAGTGCCGATCTTTCATCACCGCTGATGTTACTTTTATTGTTTGGTTTTAGTTTAAAGTTGTGGAAAGAATGGATGTCTGACTTGATTAAGTTCTGGACTTCCATTGATACAGACTGTAAAGAGGGTTCCCAGCTAGAGGATGTGATAAAAGGCAGAGGTGCCTGCTGTTTATCATAACCAAAATGATCAAGTAGTTTTAGCCTCCGGTGGTACATATGTATGTTGCGGCGGAGGTCGCTGCGGCAAGGAATTTTCGGCGTTGGGATGAATGTGAGGCCTTTCTCCAGTATATCAGTTTCTGCTCTATCTAATTTGAATGATGAACTTAGGTTGATGACGTTTGTTAACGGGGGGAGTGTGTCCGGACTGTAATCCCCCTTTACATGTTTAATTGTGCTGCCCAATGTCGCAGGATTTGTCTGCCATCTCCTTCGTCCAATGGACAGGCTCCCTGGGATTAGCTTCATAGTCTGTCTTCTCAATGCGTTGCAGGTATTTGAATTTAGCCCGGATTTTAATGTTAAGTTCTTTTATCACATTTGTCTGATTGACGGTTAATCGTCAAGAGAAATGAATGAGCGGGACCAAAATTGTTGCCAAAGGGAATATTGTTGTGGCTGTTGCCACCAGTTGCTGCATCTGTTTCCATGTGGTTATTTGTGTTTGCTCTCTTAGGCAGTTGTTTAAGCCCAACGAGAGGACCACTTTTTCCACTTGTGGCTGGATGCTGAGTTTGCGCAGTAGTGCAGTTATGTGCGCACAGGTGGCTCCCGGGAAGCTGTCGACCTGGAGTTTGGAGTCAGTGAAGACTGGAATATGTGCCAGGTTCAAGTTGCCGCTAATGATGTTTGTTTTAACAATCTGTATATGCCAATCCTGTACTTTATGGTTGGTATGTGGATGCACTGTCGGCTCAGTGCGCTGTGTTTTATTTTGAGTGTGTGGGAGGATACTTGTGCTTGTTGTTGCAGGTCGGGATGCCGGTAAGGGGGGAGGTTGATCGTTAGCATTTGATGAGATGGCTAACGGTGTCGTATTTAGCACTGGCTGCGGTGTGTTACCTTCAGGCTGAGGTGGCGCACTGGCTGTAGCCGCTGGTGCGCTCGAGTCGCCGTCTGGAGAGGGATCCAGGAGTATTGCCTCATTCTCGGTAGCTACTACATTGGAGTAATGCAGTGGAGCGGGTACGTCATTTGTTGTGCTATCGTCATAGATTAGGTTGAAGTTTATTACCGGTAAGATATCTGTGCTAATGTCTGTTTCATTTATTGTGATGTTAGCTGCTGGGGTGGCCGTTTGGCTCGGGGTTTGTGAACTGAGCAGTGGGCCATCAGTCACAGTCGGGTGCATCATCTTTACTGTGTTACGTGCGGGATGTTGCGGTTTGGGTGCTTGTGCGTCCGTCGAGGGAGAGGACATTGTGGAGGCCTGTGCGCCCTGCGCTTCTGTCGGGTGAGTAACAGTTGTGTTTTGCACATGGTTGTGTTCTGGTGAAGTGAATGCATTCAAGCCGTCAGGCTCGCCTGCCACAGGAAGAGGAGGGAAGTCAGTCAGAGTTATTGCTGTGTTCGCAGGTGCAGTGGATGACTGTGTTCGTGTGGCAACCAGATCTCTGCAGGTTTCTAGCGAGGAGCTCCTACACTTACGCCTGTATCTGTTTTTGGCCCAAACCATAGCTTTTTCAAAGCTTACTGTGTCGAATGGGCCAATTGTGACGAGCTCCTCGGCCAGCACTGTATCATAGTGTTCCCTGAGGATCATCATGTTGTTGGTCATCCACTGCAGCGCCATAGGTGAGGGGTGGTGGTAAACATCTGGGCCTGTCCCGTCTCAGTGGCCGTGTTTCAGACGGATTGAGAGTGGTGATGTTATACTAGTTAAAGGTGAGTATTTAAACAGTTTCAAGGTTGTTATGCTTGTTTTATAACAGGGGATTAGAACGAATGTAATCAATTAAAAGGATAAGTTTTGGTGGAGAAGGTTTTTAAAGCTAAAAGTTGGTAAGATAAGAGAAAGAAATTAAAGAAAGAAATTCACAATAAAAAAATTATAATAAATTTGTAGGGATAATCAATTGTGTGTACATTTTCAAAGGACTTATAAAGAAAAAGGAAACTCCTGGGATGGACTATGTTTCTCCTGATTTTGCAGAGAAATACCTCCAAATAGTAAGGTATTTCCGCCAATAGATATTTATAAAAAGGGGGAAAGTGGGGGAAGGTTTTTCCATCTTTTATGGCGTGTGTTAAGCCCTATGGTTACCGGAAATGTTAAAACAATAAAAAACAATAAAAAAGTCCATTTTTGATTTGTTAAATCATTCAGGCAAACTCCTTTTGTGAAAAGGAAGGGGAAAAGGAGTTAAAGGGCTTCTTTGAAACAACACAGATAAAATTCATATAATCCAGTTGTGCACAACCAAACGAATGTGTGGCTCCTCGTGGAAACAAGGAAGCACACACTCGTTAAAATAATAAAAAGCAAATGAAACACACCATAGAAGGTAAGGTTGAGTGGAGTTTTTTGAAAAACCTTGTTTGGATAGTAGGTAACACTTGTGGACAGGGAATTGGGTCAGTGGATATTTGCAGTAGCTAAAATCGAGATGATGAGTAAATAAAACAAATAAAAATATATATACATAAAAAGGAATAAGATATAAGTGCTATAAAAGAGCAAAAGTGATAAGATATAAGTGCAATAAAACAGTAAAAGTGCCAATCAAACGTTAAAACTTCATGCAAACCATCTCGATGTTAACTTGTGCAAATAACAAATAAGAACAATCATAATACGATGTAACAATGCTGTATGAAGACTCTTTAGCAGGTGCTGTGGTCGGTGAGTGGCCACCATGGAAGGTCTCCTGGCTGAAATGTTTGTCACTCACCAGACTCACCGCAAGGCTGCGAGGCAGTTTGGTGAGAGAATTCACTCGTATATCTGTAAAGAAAGTGTAGGTATCCTTGTAGTTGTTTAGAAAAAGCTAAATCTCCTTTTGTTCGTTTTAGAAGAAGTTCTCCTGAGGAGCTTGGAAATGTTCCGGTTGGGTTAGGGTTAGTCAGTCAGTGGAAATCAGTATCAACATACAACTGTAGCAGAACAACTGAAAAAATACACTACCCGGCCAAAATAAAGTCACACACTCTAATATTTCATTGGGCCGCCTTTAGCTTTGATTACAGCACGCATCTGCCGTGGCATCATTTTGATAAGCGTATTCAATGTCACAACATTTATTTCTGTCCTGAGTTGCATTCATTTTTCGCCAAGATCTTGTATTGATGATGGGAGAGTCCAGCCACTGCGTAAAGTCTTCTCCAGCACATCCTGAAAATACTCAATGGGGTTAAGGTATGGACTCTGTGGTGGCCAATCCAAGTGTGAAAACGATGTCTCATGCTCTCTGAACCACTCTTTCACAGTTTAAGCCCGGTGAATTGTGGCATTGTCATCTTGGAATATGCCTGTGTCATCAGCGAAGAAAAATCCACTGATGGAAAAACCTGGTCATTCAGTATATTCAGGTGACATCATTTTTTGGGCATATAACGTTGCTGAACCTGGACCTGACCAACTGAAGCAATCCCAGATAATAACACTGCCCCCACAGGCTTGTACGGTGGGCACTAGGCATGATGGGTGCAGCACATCATCCGCCTCTCTTCTTACCCTGATGTGCCCATCACTCTGGAACAGGGTAAATCTGGACTCATCAGACCACACAACCTTTTTCCATCACTCCAGAGTCCAATCTTTATGCTGCCTAACAAGTTGAAGCCTTTTTTTCCGATAAGCCTCACTGATAAGTGTTTTTCTTAAGGCTACACTGCTGTTTAGTCCCAATCCAAGTTCTCTTTGCATTGTGTGTGTGGAAATGCTCTTACTTTCACTATTAAACATAGCCGTGAGTTCTACTGTTCATTTTTTACAATTTGGTTTCACCAAATGTTTAAGTGATCACCGATCATGATCATTCAAGATTTTTTTCGGACCACATTTCTTCCTCAAAGATGATGGTTCACCACTGTCCTTCCAGGTTTTAATAATGCATTGGACAGTTCTTAACCCAATTTGAGTAGTTTCAGCAATCCCCTTAGGTCTCTTTGCTTGATGCAGGCCAATAATTTGATCAAATAACTTATTTCCAGCTGAAACATGTTAATCACTGCAGTAATTAACCAATGGATAATTCAAAGTTCAACTGTGAAGAACCTTGGTGTTACTTTTGATTCTACCCTCTCTTTCGATCAGCACATCAAAGAAATTACCAAGATCGCTTTTTACCACGTGCGCAATATAGCTAACATTAGGTCCTTCCTGTCCACGGCTAACGTAGAGATCCTGATTCATGCCATTGTTTCATCTAGCCTGGATTATTGCAGTGCCTCATTTTCGGGTCCCAGTTCATATAGGATCAGACTAGTCCTTGACTTCGATTGTTGGCTTCTTCAGTGGGTCGATCTTAGTCTTAATGAGTTACCTATAGTATTAGAATTCACATTGTCCTGCCGACGAGAAACAATCTGCTTATTCTGATTAACATCACGTTTCTCTAACTTTTGTTTTTGTTTTGTCCCCACAAGCTGAAAGCTGTGTCTCTCTCTCACTCTCTATAGCTTCCTCCTCTTTCTCCTCGTCTTTCTCCTCTTCCTCCTCCTTGTCATCGTCGTCCTCCTCCTCCTCCTCTCTTTTCATTCAAGCTCCCTTCTGATGGACCACGGGCCCATCTACCTCTCCTGGCTCCTGCTGCCTCACATATTGATGCTTATGGATCGTCATATCCTGGGCTCCACTGGATCATTGCTCTTCTCTGTTTTACTATCTCCTTATATCTGTATTTCTGTTAAATTTGATGCCTCTTCACTCTGATCTCTCTGTTTTACTGCTAATTATCTTGTGTGGCCTGCCCTCTTCCAGGTCACCACGGTGGAGAGGAGGTCATGTGGCTCTGGCACCACTTGGCGATGCCTAGGCCTGCGCAGTCATCTCCTGGATCCACACACTTTACATATATTATCATTTGTATCAGATATTCTGTCAATACAATTTGTAAACTGTGATTTTGTTGTTCTTTTCTGTACATGCGACACCTATTGCATGACTGTCCATCCTGGGAGAGGGATCCCTCCTCTGTGGCTCTTCCTGAGGTTTCTTCCATCCTCTTTTTTTTCCCTGTTAAAAGGGTTTTTTTCCATCAACATGGCAAGTTTTTCCTCACTTGAATCGAGGGTCTAAGGACAGAGGATGTCATTCACTGTACAGATTGTAAAGCACATTGAGGCAATGTGATTGTTATTTTGGGCTATATAAATAAAATTTATTTGATTTAAGGACTCTTACCTATTTGCTTAGTTAAATCCAGGTGGTGACTTTTTTTGGAGGACCCGAATATTTCCAGGGCCCTCTTCTGCTTGATGAGAGACTGTAGCATGTAGTATGTGCAATTCCAGCAGGTCTGCACGTCCTGTTGGAGTCATTTTATAGGCAGATTGAGCTGCACCTGAATATCCTCCAGGTGGGAGTTTAAAATGTCCTACTATTTTACATCCGACTGCCACTGCATCAGCTACACATCTCTGAGGCAAAAGGCCCTAATTAACAGCCAGCTGAAGGGTGTGTGCTAGGGTTCGGGAGTCGAGCATCACTCATGGCTTTAATCATGTTTTCAGTGTTATCCTGGAGCACAGGATAAATTCCTTACTGATCCACTGTGCAGTTAAGCTAATGAGAGAAATTGGGCTGACACTGCTAGTCCAAATATCAGTGGTGGAGCTGACAGCTGAAATTTCCTGCAACAGGCTGTTGATGTGCTTTTTTACAAAGTCGCGGAGCTTTGTACACGGTGTCTGTGATGTGGTGATGGCTTGGAATGTCATACCTGGGCTCCAGCACACTGAGAAGACTTTGAAATCCCATTTTATCGACAACTGACTATTGGCTGGTCATCAAGAGCAATGTACTAGGTAAGTGCCTCTGTTATTTTCACCACCCCCTGGTTTTTTTTGGACAATTTCTCTTGCTTCTCCAGCTTTTGCTACAAAGTTGGTTGTTGCTGTTTCCTGCTGCTAGCATTAGCAAACTCCTTGAACTCTGTGCCGTGTTGGTTCTTAAGATGTTTTATCAAATTGCTTGTGCTGAAGGACCTAGTTTTTGCCCCTCCTCTTGAGAATTTAGCAGAGCATAGTTTGCAGTCTGCTTTACTTCTATCATTTTCGTTTATCTCAATAAATCTCCAAACTGCTGACACCTCCTCCGCAGCTTACCTGCTCAACTGAGAACTGAGAGGTTAACATCAAGCTGCAGTAAAGTGGTATTGGGTGTGGTTGTATCTGAGTCGTTTTATTATTATGATTACGAGTGCATATGCACAGTATCGGACCGATAACTGATCGGTGCATCCCTAACTAACACTGGTTCACTATTTTAGTGCTGTGGACCAGGTGCACAGCATAATGCCTCCTTTTGCCTTATTCATTGTCATTTACAGCTATTTTTTGTTTATCTGTTGATATACATTGAAGAGAACTATATCAACAACTTTGTGTTGAAGATTGATGATATCAAAGAATGCTGATATCATCTTCCTGTGAGAGAGCCAAAAAAAAGCAGGTGTGAGTTGGATAAATGCAGTACTTGTCATCCTAAGTAAATTTTCAGAACTCTTAGTTTGGCATATTTCTGTAATTGAAGTGAAAAATATATCCTGCTCTTGGCAACCTCTAACAGAGCTTGTGTATGGCGGCTGTGGCTCAGGGGTGGAGCCAGTGTCTTGTTATTGGAAGGTCGCTGGTTCGATTCCCCTGGTCTGTCAATTGTCCTTGGGCAAGATACTGAACCCCCCAATAAATTGCATGGCAGCCGCCGCCATCAGTGTATGAATGTATGAATTACTGTAAGTCGCTTTGGACAAAAGCGTCAGCTAAATGCCCTAAAATGTAAATGTGTATAGTGGCTTTAACAAATAGCAGACAGACACAGTTAGAGGCTTGATCTGGTGAACATTTAGGAGAAAAAATTTCAGATATTTTTCTCAAGATTTGCTACAGACATAAAACATTTAAAAGTTAAAAGAGTTAAAAGAGAGTGGATGTTGGATTTACTGTTCATTTGCCATGTGGAAACAAACAAAAGGACAAATTAACAAAATTAATGCAGATTGTCTGTCTTTTGAAAGTGTTTTAAATGTTAAAAAAAAGTATGGTGGATGGTAAGGAAATACAATAATAATACATACAATCAAATAAAATCAAGATAAAATTAGATAAAATAAAATAAAAATTGAAACATTAATTCTTGGTATCCATAGCCTTACTTTTCAGTACCTACTACTACTTCCTGCTATGTAGGCACTGAGCATTGGTACTACATGTTAACTGTGAGGTGCAGAGTTATCCAGTTTAGATCTAAGTTCTGGGATAGTGACTCCACATGAAATGCTTGGTGAGCTCAATTCATCTTTCCTGTTATCCTCTTTCTTATTCCTCTTCTCTTTCACCTACTCTTCTCATTGTTATCATTTCATTCCCGTCTTTCTGTGTGACTTCACCTCTTGTTTTCACATCCCCCTCTTTTGTCCTCGTGTCATTTCTCACTGTGTCCCTGCTCCATCATCTTCATCATGTGCCCTGACTCTGTGGTAATGCCCACCATCATGTCTGATATCAGTGACAATCATTACAGCCAGTGACAGTAAATCCTCAGGGGATGCTGCCCAGCTCATTTCCAGGAAGGCCTCTACACAGGTCAGTGTGTGATGTGTTATCACAGAAGGTGGAAAGTTGGAGAGAGAAGGATAGAGAAAGAGAGCATGAAATGGCTTCCTCCCTCTCTGTTGTACTTTTCACCTGGCTATTACACTGCCATGTGTTTATTTCGACCACCGCAGGGAAGATGTAAATACATCCCTTATATTGTGTGTTTTCCCCTTACAAAAATTCTGGACTTATTTCATTATTGTGTTTTCTTGCTCTGGGCTTGTGAATGGGTTATAATAACCTACAAATGTAACTATGATAATAATAAAACAAATCAATATTACTGTTACTGAAGGCTCTTATGTGCTCTCAGAGGCTTTAATCCACTGTCCCTGCATGAAATCCCTACAAGCTAAAGACAAGTCTGGATAAGGAGTATCATTCAACACAGTGATATACAGTATACTGTATCTATCTATTCATTACAACTGCGATGGGAGTTATAATTTCTCTCCGATCCTGACAAAGGTTGCACACACTTTCTGAGCATCTTTTCATCAGGAAACTCCATAAATCACAGAGGGTTCAGGCAGACCTGCTCCAGAGGACAAATAGAGGGAAAACCAGAAAACCTTTTATCCATAAATTTTGATCCAGTTTTGCCCAAATCAGTGAATTAAGTTAAACACTGAGGCCTGATTAATCGCACTATGCGATGCAGGATTTTTGATGGGTTTCACATGCAAGCTCATAGGATTCACATGTATTCTCAGAGGATTAACATGTTGATTCACAGGCTTCACATGATAATATGTATTGGTTTTACATGATTATTTGCATGGGTTTCACATGCAATCTTATAGGTTTCACTTGGGCATTTGTCTGGGTTAAGATGGGTATTTACATAGGTTTCATGTGTAATCCCATAGGTCTCCTATTTAATCCCATAGTTTTTACATGTGATGTCATTGGTTTCACATGGGTATTTAAGGGTTTTGCATAGGAATTTACATGGGTTTTGCATGTATTCCCATAGGTTTCAAATGTGTTACCATCATTTTCAGATCCAACCATGGTGGATGGCAGGCTTGGTGATTCCCTGGATGTTATTACACAGAATGTTACGTGATCCTTGGTGCCTCCTTTCCTTTGCCTCACTTCTTTTTAGAGTCTAGTTTCTTTAAAAGAATAACTGATGGTGATGATGATAACTTGCGATTTTAATCAAACAGACCTCAGAACTGTTTTAGCTAAATTCTACCAGCATATCCAGATCCCCACGCCCTCTCACGTCACGTACACAATTCTCCTGCTTCATCTGCCTTCACACTGCCAGAGCAAGACGGAATGCTGGAGAGAGACCTCAACACCAGCACTAAAGATAAGTGGCAAGCGATTCAAAATGTCACAGGCTACAAAACGATCATGTGTGAGGCCATGTTGCTGGATGAGCTGAACACATTTTATGCTTGCTTTGATCTACTCAAGAGTCAGCTGTAAGGGTTTTTCTGCCTCCAGAGGACCAGCCACTGTCAGTAACCACAGCAGATATGAGAAAAATCCTGCTGAGAGTAAATATAAATAAGTTCTGCTGGTCCAGATACTATACCTGGCCCTGTACTGAAAACATGTGCTGATCAGCTAGCTGATGTTATTACTGACGTTTTTAACATCTCACTCTCACAGGAAGCTGTTCCCTCCTGTCTCAAGACAGCCACCATCGTTCCTGTACCTAAAAAGTCTGATGTGTCTGGTCTTAATCACTACCGCCCTGTGCCCCTCACCCCCATCCTGCATCAAGAAACCGGTTCTCCAGCACATCAAAGAACATCCCTGCCTGCCTGGACCCTCACCAGTATGCTTTCAAAACCAACAGATCCACAGAGGATGCCATATCCACTGCCCTCCCATCAATCTACTGCTCACTGTCAGCAAAACCAAGGAGTTGATTTTTGATTTTAGAGAAATGGAGGCAAACACTCCTGTCTCCATCAGCAGAGCTGAGGTGGAGCAGGTGAACAGTTTTAGGTTCCTGGCATCAACATCACAGAGAACCTGTCATTGACTTTGCACATCATAAAAAAAGAATTAAAAAAAAGCACAGAAAAGGCTCTACTTCCTAAGAATAACCAACAGACCAGGAGTTTCCACTTATAATAATTCAATTCTGAATTACCACTAAATAAGTAGACTAAGGTTGTTGAATGCTAATTTTTCGATGCCACAAGCCAAGTTCAAGCAGCAGAGATCTCAAATACCCGCCAAATAAAACTGAAAACTGAAACAATCTGTATGGACTGATACTATACCATGGAATAATTTCACATCACATTTACTCCCTTCTCATATTACAGCCATCAATTATGGTAAATGTAAATGGACTTGATATAGTGCTTTACGACACTTGCCACATACAACCGTTCACACATACATTCATACTCTGACGGCAGAGGTTGCCATGCAAGGTTTTCACCTGCTCATCAGGAGCAATGCAGTGTTTCCCAACCAAAGTGCCACATAATATTTCTATGCTCAGCCATTCACACACACTCTCACACCAATGGAAATGCCAGGAGCAATTTGGGGTTCAGTATCTTGCCCAAGGACACATTGATGTTTAACCGAAGCCAGGGATCAAAACACCGCACCCTCCCTTAGTGGATGACCCGCTCTACCTCCTGGGCCTCAGCTTTAATATATTCAGTCATAAATTGCGTTCAGCATCACAGAATGTGTCCATCTAAACAATTCCACTTCAATTCCAGCAATGTGTCCTTCAGTAAGCACTTGATTGTGCTCATTGAGCCTCTGCTGAGGTCCAATAAAGCACTGTTTTATTTGCCTCATTTCAAGTGCTTGGTTATTGTGTTTGAAGATGTTTTATTTGTTTGCTTTGCAGAGAAGGACCTGAGGACCAGAAGAACTGAATTTCATTAGAATTGACTATTAGTATCAAGGCCAGATTAGCTGTGGATGTGGTATTCAGGAACCTTAAAGCTTCATCAGCAGGTCCCACTGGGTCCTCACTGAGATGAAACATTGTTTAATTTTCACTCTGCTAGTCTCTAACATGCGCGACAATGCAATCATGTTTGTCTTCAGTATGTTTTTTGGTCCTGTTAAAGAAGGAGAAACTTTTATTTGTTTTATATGTTTCACTTACACTTTTTTTTTTTTTTTAGAATCATAAAGCAGATAGAGGAACTGTGAACCCATGTACATGTCTTTAAAATAAAAATGGATTGAAATAAATTTTAGATATTTTTTTTTTCAACATATTTGCTTTGTTTCCCAACTTAAAATGTAGAAAGTTGTCATGCTCCGTTCACCAAGCATTGTTACCTACTTTGCCTACAAAGTTCATTAATCATGTGACCTACAAATCCCCATGATTTCTAGGGCTTCAGCGACATATTTATCTCCCAATACTATCACGATACTGGGGTATTGCGACTATTAAATATTGCGATACAACATTATGATTTATTTCAGTTTTTATTTGCAACACTAGACCATAGGGAAAAGTTGAATCATAGCTCTATATTACAACTGTAAACGCTGTTATAAAGTGAAAAACAACATTTCACAAAACAAAACAACATTTCAGTGGGACAACACTGGTTTGCAATTGTCAGAATCCAAGTCCCTGGCAACAGTTCAGTTTCATCATATTTTTACTTTTAATTCTTTTAGTCTCGATCTGAAGGTTGCTACTAAGTTCCTGACTCGTGTACAGTGACCTTAATACTTCATAAATACAAACTTGTATAACCAGTTTTTTTATAAATAAAAGGTTTATTAAACTGCTAACTACATACACACACACAATTAATGACTACTAAACACAATTAAGGAATAATTACAATACAAATAGATATGAATATACACAATGAATATACTGTACATTTTAAAGGTGACTTTACTTTATTTTGCCACACGTCATAGGTGGTCGCCTAAAGCATGGCTTGTTACTAAAGGTAAGGAACTCCCTAATTTGTCTTTTTCTCTAACACTGTATTCGAGCTGGGACAGAGGAGTTTATGCCTAAATTCCATTATTAATGAGCACCATTCCTTTATTTTGTCCAGTTTTTGTGATTGGTGTACCAATCAATGTAGTGTGTACAATATTTCCAATTGTGCTTATTTTGTCACTAGTGAAATCAGCTAAATCAAGCCATCTTTACAGCAGGCACACACACATTTTAGAAACACAACAACAGAAACACCTGTCACTGTAAAGCAGTTCAACAGCACCACAAACTACATTCTCCAAAATGATCCTAGAGTTGAATCAACACCCCTCGAACACACTAGTCCTTTCAACACAAACTAACCAACTATGATTAAGGAAGATTTATTACATGACTGTTGATTTAGACTACACTGTTATTATCTGCTGAACATAATAAACTTGTATCTGAGTATCAACTTAAATATGATCATTTACATTTGACAAATAAATATATTATGAAAGAAATATAAAAGCAAGGAATCAATCATAAAAAATCAGAAGCCATAAAATAGGCGATGATCATGGAGAAGAATATGTTCTCCTGACCATTTGCTCTTTAGACACGTATGAAGCTCCTGAGATAAGCTTGTTAAAGTCAGATATCAGATTACGAGAGACGTATTTTTTCCCTTTTTAAATTCAATCCCATGTCTCCGAGGGCGACAAAGAAAAATCTGATGATGGCATTATATGATATTATTGAATTCCATTATGCGATGTGTTCGTGACCTGCCCATCCTGTCTGCAGGAGGGGGCTGCTGACGCGCGCTGACAGCAGCGGGGTCGGGCTGGGATCACATAAAAGGTGGATGGAGTCCTCGTTCCATCCGAACCGCTGTGTGACACACATCGAGCAACTTCTGCTGCTGACTTCTGAGTGGAACAGACGGCGGGACAAGCATATCAAAGGTAAATACTTCTTTCTCTTCTTTGGGAAAGTTTGTTTATGTCTACTAAAATATAGGCTATGCTCATGACTAGTCGTCCTGAATATTGGCTGATGATTTGATTGTTCACACTTGTTCTTTGTGGATGTGGACATTCTCTGTTCTCTATCTCAGATGCAGAGGTGCTTTGGGTTTTTCTGCGTGTCGCTCATCTTCTGCGCAACTTTTTCTGAGACCATCGGGTTGGTCATTGCGGTAAGTTGTTCGAGATTCAACGCAAATTTCTACTGTTATTGTGTAAACGACATTGCATTGCATTTCCAATCAGGCGCTGAGTCTTTCAGAGATACATTATAGCAACAACAAAATACAATTAGGTGATATAAATAACAATGTAAGTGACAAAAGTGACAAATAGGCCAGAACGTATATGTAAACCTAAATGTAAATTATCAAATAACAATATGAAATAATATAAACGTATGATATTTACAATTTAAAACTACAAATTTGAAAGGAGAGAAGATGACTGCATATAAAGAGGGAAATGCCATTCTAGGAATACATATCAATGTACTGTAGTAGTAATGTAAAATGTATTGTATGGTAACAACAGGTGTGTGGAAGTGCTGTGAACAAAAACCACACAATTAATTTTATTAAGGTTTATTAGTACAAAGATATCAAAAATAGACACACAAAAAAAGAATACACCAAAATCCAAGACAATGAAAACAGTTTAAATATGAATTTCTTTGTCTTGTCTTTGCATATGTCATTAATATGGGAGTTGAGTTGATATAACAGACAAACTGAGCAAAGGCTGGCTGTTGGGTTTGTGCACCTGTGGATGTATGTTGGGAGATGTCTGTGGATGCCCCAGGAGTTCTTCATAAGTGCAGCAAGATGATGGTGGTTAGACTACATAAATAAATACATAGAAGAGAGGTAGTTCATTTATTGACTTGACTATTTCTTAGAGCCCGATCAGTATATCGGTTGGCTGATATTATTGGCCAATATGGACCTATCACAGATATATTGGTATGGCCGTATATGTTATCTAATATGTGCCAATATGAAAACTTTGTATTTGGAGATGATATGCAGAAAAAAATACCTTTGAAAATGTAAGATCATTGCCAAAAACATGTATTTCAGCAGACATACAGCTATAGAAATGTTTTACTTCTTAAAATAGGTATTAGCATTGGCCACAAAGATTGAGTATATGTCAGGCTCTACTAATTATCATTTTATATATATATACACCTTTCATACATAAAATGCAGCTCAGAGTGCTTCAGAACAACAGAAAGAAACAGGCACATGTTGTAATTAATCATGCAAGGGTTTAATAAAGGTTAAAAAGTTATATAAAAGATATATAATTTACATATATATATTTAATAAAAAATAGAATATTAAAAGAGAAAGGGCCATGGCAAAAACTAAAAAAAACTCAAAGGATATAGCCAATGAAGCAGGATCAGATCAGAATCAAATAGAGCAGTACCATTACCAAGTGTAGGAAAATAGTCGGGTAAAAGACAAGGTTCTTGACCAAAGAGATACAAGAGTGAAAAAGTGTGTTTTCAACAACAGTGTTTCTTTAAGTCACTCATAGAATCAGATTGTCTGATATGCAGGGGTTGTGTGGTCCATAGTTTGGGGGCATAGGCACTAAAGGCTGCTTCAGCAAGTTTTTTTTTTAGTCCTTGTAACTGTTAATAGTCTAGAGTCTGATGATCGTACTGGCCACTGATCGTACTATGAGGGTACCATATCATTATGAGCTTTAAAAACCGATAAAAAAAACCCAAACTTTAAATTGATCCTATAGGATACAGGATAGGATAATTCATTTAATTGGGTAGCATATTTTATATTTTCAAAGATTTTAGACACACTTGATGAAGGAAAATACATATCAGAAACACTTGTTAAAAACCATCAACATTGAACAGTAAACCCATGTATCTTGTTTGATGATCTGATCATTGTGTGTGTGTGTCTGCAGGCCAAGGAGAAACGTGGCTGGACCCTGAACAGTGCTGGCTACCTGTTAGGTCCCCGTAAGTACTAACTGAACACACACATATCACTCTGCAGCATTCTGCCTCTGTGTGCTCAGACAGCATCTGGTTTGTCTTGCTGAGCTCTTCAAGTTCTTCAAACACAAAGACATCAGAAGACTAAAATCCAGGCCATGCTCAAGTGTCAGTAGCTGATACCATTTAACACCTATGTCCAATTACTCCCTTACCAAAGGCTGAGCCAGGAGTGAGGCACTCTCCCTAAAAACATAAAAAGAGTAAAATAAATGGGGCTTGGAAGGCTATATGTCAGTGTTTGATGATCTGCAGCATTTTGAGGCAATTCAAGTAGGGAATGTTTCCTTTACTCAATTAGAGTCACAGCAGATTACACAGGACAGGTGACAGGAAGAATGTAATGTCAGCATACATTTGCACAACAGACTCCTTTGCAACATTTTAACTTGTCATACCATGAAGAGCACAGGTGGAATTTAAAACATTGATGATGGCTGGATTCCATTTAGGTTGACACTTAATAGAATTAAGCCATTGTTAATGTTATTATTTACGTGCTTTTCATGCTACAAGTCAAAATGTCTGCTGTTGACAGATAACTGTGAATATAAACTGCGAAATATCTCTTAAAGCTCAGAATTTTTTTAAGACATTAATAATGTTCGCTAGACTGACATACCGCCGCTTGTGCCAAATATTGATATTTTAATTGAAACATGCAGGTGCTCACAACAGATTCCCCTGCTACCCTTGACTTACCAGAGTAACCACTTCATAACTTTTGGTGTAAACTTCTGTGAACCTAATTTACACAGACTATAAAGATTTTAGTAAGGTATAGTTGTATCTTCCTTTAAACTCCAGAACTGTTCTGCTCTCTGGCAGTTCAGCCTTTTACCAGTTTCCGGCTATTTTACATTGGAATGATGGGACACGTGGAAAAGTTGCAGTTTCATAACTGCGTCTTTAATAGGAACATACTATAAGACTCCAAGCACTTTTTGTGCATTGTTTAATTTCTGTGAATATAGTGAATAAAATACATTTGTCCTGCCTTTTGCCTTTTTAGGGGTATTTTTCCTTCTTCATTTACAAAAACATCATGATACAACATTGATGATTGTCTTGCAGTGTATTGCAAAATTGATGTATTGTGATAGCATCATTGTGATAGCACCGTACTGTAATTTACTCTGATTCACAGCCATTGTTTTGATATTTAAATATTGATTAGTGCAGCTTTAACCAAAAGTGGGAGATGGATAGGACATCCAGCACCTGAGTAGCTGAAGCATTAAGTCCTAATAGTTTATTGTTAAATAATGACCTTGAACCTAGAACATGATGAAAAAATCTTACATGCAGTAATCAAGCTTTGACTAAACTGGGCTTTCATATGGATCCCAGAGCTCACCTGTATTGCTTGAAAATGTTGCCTGTAACATGGCTAACAAAAGACACTGTGGAGCTTATCTTCTGTGAATCAATGATGTTCTGTCTCTTTATGCCTGTCCACTGTCTCCATTATCTAATTTGGTATAATTTAAAGATTGCCTCATTACCTTTGGAGGACACATTAAGTGAACACTGGGTATCCAGATGTGTGTGTGGTGTATGTGTGGTGTGTGTGTGTATGTGTGTGTGTGTGTGTGTGTGTGTGTGAGAGAGAGAGAGAGAGAGAGAGAGTGTGAGTGAGTGTGTGAAGCCCAGGTAAAGGTTGCTCCTGCCTCATCCTGTGTTTCAGGTCGTATTGATCACCTAATTCAGATAAAGGATTCTCCCAGTGCCAGAGGCAGAGACGAGCTGGTCACTCAATGTAAGATAGAAACATACGGCCGCTGCAGGGCCTTGGTGGAGGCAAGGAATTGCTCTGTCCAAACATCCCGCCTGTTAGCTGCTTCTGTCACTCATCAAGGGGGGACATCTGTCTTCCTGCTGCTGTCTGCGCTTAAGCATCCAAACATTGCATTTCTCTGTGTGCTTGAAGCAACCAGAGGAAAGGTGTGGCACAATGGATTACACTGCGTATAAGTATTGTTGTCAGAATAGGAGAAACAGGAAAGCTTCCCACTACTCAGTGCTAGTAGTCGATACTAGCACTGTAGTTCCTTTTGCCACGTAGTAGTATCAAATGAACAATCAAAAGCATTTGTCAGTTCAGCTTTTTTACTGTGGTTTTTTTTTTTATTTTACAGTAATGTGCTTATTAAAATAGCATTAAGCCTGAAGAAGTGTTTTTAACTGGGCCCCTTTGATGTTAAAACCGTGAAATTAATTATAATTGAAATTAGAAGTTTTACTTTTCAAGGAAGTAGATTGTAAAACACATATTGTTATTATATGTTATATTTTCTAACACTCTTTAAGACATATTACATAATAATTTGGATTAACACATGGTATTTAACATTGCAGGATATTTAATGTTAAATGTAAGACCTAA
Organism: Pagrus major; assembly: GCF_040436345.1. Taxonomy (NCBI): domain Eukaryota; kingdom Metazoa; phylum Chordata; class Actinopteri; order Spariformes; family Sparidae; genus Pagrus; species Pagrus major. Next base: position 24,948,059 of record NC_133222.1, on the reverse strand, counting down.
ACACATGGAGACAAGAGAAGAGGGTATACTTGAAAGACAAAACCATTAAAATACATTATTTTCCACTCCAATGCCATGTATTTTAATTGGATTTTTAAACTTACAGTTCAATAAACACACAAAGACTGCAGGGGTTTCTAACTCAAGTACTACTCTAGCTGATGAGGAAGACCCTGAGAGGGGTCAAACAGTTCCAGCCACTTAACATCTCTCCTCTATAATCTAACATCATGACCACTCAGAGAGTCGAGTTGTGCCCTTAAAGGATAAAGACACATACCTGTTAAAAGCTGGTAAGTAATGCTGCAACATAATGAAAAAATACTGTCTGATAAAGTAGATAATGTCAGTAGTTTAATGAAGATACACTTTTTATTTATTTAAATCATCAAAACACTACCTCAATAAATTCTATGTGAGCCCCGGTTGTTTTCCATCCAACATTATTGTTAAAGTACAGAGAGATGCATTGTTTTCCAGGCCATTTAAAAACACTTCAGTGTTGTTTTGGATATATTTCCAAAATCTGTCTGCTGCCTGATCTCCTTGCTAGTTCTGTACACAAGGCAAATTTATAACTCGTGACAGGCACAAACTGGGGCTCGTAGTAGATGAGACACTGTGGTTTTAGAAGTAGTTAGCCTTCAAGTTATTTCCTGACCAAATACAAAACCCAAATTACAATTTACTGTGCAACCTAAAAAGGTACAAAATGGATATATGAAAAAGTTTCTTTCCAGCTTTTTTGTTATTATCCTTTTTACAGGGCAAAACTGGTTTCCCCCTGCCTCCAGTCTTTGTGCTTAGCTAGACTAAATATAGTCTCATTATGTGCTACTACAGTTCTACACAGAGACCCAAACCATTCCCTTACCCATGTCCTTAAGACCCAACCCAAATGTACTATGAAATGAAATGAAATATCAAGTTTTTGGGGAGGCCTGTCTCTTCCCCACTTCCTGGCAACACATGACACACAAAGATGTGAACCAGACATTCCCAAATTTAAGAATGACATGGCCCAATTTGAAATCAGAAAATCTTTTGGGGGCCACCCAAAATTTTAATCACAATTCTGATCAACACATAACACGAAGATGAAGTATTTCCCTTAACAGATGAAGAATAACACCTAATTTAACTCCCTTGTTTAATCAGTTATGATTACTTAAGGAAAATATTTGATCATAAATATGTTATGGCAATTTTACAGTTAATCTCACGGCCCATCTGCAGTACCTTCATGGCCCACACATTGGGAATCACTACTGTAAAAAATTAAGAAGGGACAGTTCCTATTAAAATATATTTGAAATAATCCCACTGCAATAAAGCCAACTGTGCTCTGGTGTGACCCTGCTGGACACACAGAGATGACTAAAAGCACAGTTTCCTGCTACTGGACATTTCTTTTAAAAATGGCACAAAATATTCAACTTCAACTCTAAACAATGTGATATTTAAAAACCAACACTGGTGAACAGATTTGTTTTGCACAGTGTGTTCTGGTCTGTTACACAGCAGTGCCACCATGAACCACTTAAACTGATTAAAAGACATAAAAAAAGTGTTGAGGATAAGTTGAACTCTGTCAAAGATGTGTCACTTTAATCCGTAGGCTTATGAAAATCTAATGCCACTCTTTAAGCACATAGACTCCATAGGAATACACTGATGGCTAATGATGCATCCAACACCATGGCTAAACAAATTATTTTGCTTTCCCATATTTTATTATCATTTATTCTTTCATCATTATTATTCTAACGCATTTCCTTGTGTGTTAAATCTGCAGTCCATCCTATTTTAACTGTGCACTTTTTATTTCTTCTGTTGTTCAAATCTCTGTTTTACTGCAATTCAATGAGCCAAGCCTTGCAGGTGGTCCGTAAAAGTTTGGAAATTAACCCAACCCTTACAAAGCAAATACCATGCTGAAATAACCAAGTGTACAACAATGTGCTTTAGCTCTTCTTACAAAAATTAGGTAGGTCTGGCCTGTGAGTATTGTGTATGTATGTGTGTCTAATGTATGATGCTTCTGACGGTGGGATATTTTGGAAATGTGTGTATTTTCGGTTGTTATCACTTTGCTTGGTAAATTCAGATAATTTCAAGTGATATTTTCAGTTCATGCAAAATACAAAAAGAATCTTTCACAACTGAAAAAAAGGAAAACATAAAAAATGTTCTTGAAAATTAAACTTGAACTGCAGTGTAACTACTTATCATGAAATTGAGATTAGGGCTGTAACCAGTGGAATCACATATTCAGTAGACCCATCTGCAGTTTGTATGACTGTATCCATTGTAATCACTCCTCATTGTCCAGATGGAATAGATGGACACAGGACACTAGGAGACAAGCCGGGTCTGGCTGGCAAGAGGGACATGGGCCAAGAGGAGGACTTCAGAACAGGTCTGTCTGTCTGTCTGTCTCTCATACACAGAAACAAGATGATATTCATCTATCTACTGTTAAAGATAAGCCTCACTGATTTATTGTGCAGCCGCATAGTGCCCCTGAATCAAATCAAGTAAGCGCTATACATTAAGCTCTAATTCCTTTTTTACCCCTTCTCTGTGCGTTCTCTGTGATCATCTTCATGCTGTCAGTGTGGATGAAAATTAGGGGTGTTTCACTGACTATTTAAAGGCAACTGTGGGTGTTTCATGAAGCTTGAAAAAGGTACGCCACATTTCAAGTTGATTGTGATTTACAAAGGGAAACCGGCGAGCACTTTCTGTGTTTCTTCTGTACACCACCTTTCGATGTGAATCCTACGCACAATTTTATGTATGAGGCCCCAGGTTAGGTTGGCAGAAGTTCCCATGGTGATATAGCCAGGTTAAAAGTGCAATTTTGCAATTTGCATTTTGCAATGTTTGGCATTCTGGCATTACTGAGCACTTAAACAAAAACAAATGTATTATGAAATTTTTATTTTAAAAAAGGTTTGCGTATTAAAAAAGGTTGAAAAAACACTGTTTGCAGTACAACTTAGAAACCACCAAGAGTCACCATAGAAACCAGGTAATACAGCTGAATTACATAATAACATTTCAGAAACTACCCCTCAATGTAAATAATTATTAAGTGTGACTTAAGTCAAATGAATTCAAAGTGGGCTTATAGGTTGTGAAAATGTAAAACCAGCTGAAAAAAGGTAACTGAACAACAATTGACCAGATATTATATTCAAAGGTCATTTTACAACACAGGGTTGTACAACGTACCAGGAAGTTGTATTCAACAACTGGTTACACTGCCACATGCTAAAGTCAGATTTGCTTTCCAGTTACACTTTCAAAAGTCAGTCTTCATTTAACACACAAAACATATTGCTGAGGCTGCTGTTTGAGTCGCTTTCTACCTGAGTTAGTGTATACATATAGATATATATATATATATATATATATATATATATATATATATATATATATATATATATATATATATATATATTTTTATATGTACATATACATATATATATATATATATGTACATATACATATATATATTCTTGCGGACACAAGAACCTAAATGCAGACACAGGGAATGATGCATTAAGAACGTTTTATTTTAAGTAACGGGGATGGAGGTGAAGAGGAGTGCAGGGATTGCTGGTGGACAAGTAGGCATACAGGCAGGCAGACAGATGAGGTTATCTTGAGGCACAGAGAAATACTTATTAAACAAAAGTAAAACATCGCAAGGAACAAACACGAGAAATAGCATTAATTATAAAGAGGCTAGGAGCCAGAAAGGCAACTATCACGGTAGAGACATGGATCCAGCGCAGACTGGAAGTAAAGCTGGGGTTAACATACTGGAGGAGGTGAAGAGCTCATGGGAGACAGGTGAGCAGACTGGGAAAGATGACGAGTTAATTGCAGGCAGGTGAGCAGAGCTGGGAGCCAGTGGAGTGGGAGAGGGAGACCACAGCACCACAGGACAGACACACAGAGACACAAGCTAGAGCACAGGAGAAACAGAGAAGGGGAAAAACAAAAAAATACAAGGAAGAACACTGGAACATAGCCATGGCCGTGACCGATAGTTCAAGGAGAACACATGACAGCATTTCTTAAAGACGTACAATTAGTTCCAATAATACCTGTCGCGGCCGCGTCTCATTCACCTTACGGCTGCTCTAGACTATGTTTGTGTATCCAACGGCTACACCACGGCAAATAACAAAATGATTTAACTACGTAGCCTACTCAACCTCAGTAGAGGCACAAAAATCAAGGAGAAATGATGAAATAAACACAATCTGAGTCTTACAGAGGACTGAACAAAACAGCATTGCACGCGCCAGGTAACAGAGACACATCCAGTGAAATCAAAGGGTGAGTAACTACTAATGCGATTCTGGGGAAAGATAGTTGAATAATGAGTCTTATCCTGAGGTCATTGGAACCGAGGCACTAACCCAAAGCTTCACTATTTAATTATTCAAGAATCCCCCATCTTTCTCCAGAAGTTACGTATTGTTGCTTTGAGTCAGAAGAATTTCTGTTTTTAAGTTCTGAAATGGGTCTGAAAATGAAAAATAGGAGGTTCAAGTAACTTGAAATTTATATATATATATGCTTTAATTCATTGATCAAAAATTCCTGCAAGATGTTTTACAGTGCAAACACCAAAGCAACAACATAGCCCTTCCAACAACCATGTAACCCTCCAGCAACCTTTGCAATAGCTATTGCAAGACATTTTCAGAATCCTTCATGTTTCATTCTACTTAAAGTTGGTTAAGAGGACTTTCCCAGAACACTGATTACCTTTATATCATGCATTGTTTGGTTCAGTTTTCTGTGTAATTGATATCTGTCATGTTGAAGAATCTTAAAAGGATTCCTTCTATCAAGATCTTGGTATCTGGAGTTATTAATTTCCCCTCATGTTGTCACCAGCGCTCCTGTCAAACAGAGTGTACTGCCAGACTTTAGATGACATGATAACAGGCCACACTTTGTTCCTTTGCTTCCACAGGTGCCCTGAGAATAGCAGATGGAGACATCATCCACACTGTCATTGACTTTCTGTCATACCTCAAACTTAAAGGTATGCTAATGATTTTGGTTTTAACTAACTTAAAAGCAATGTTGCGGTACTTACTCGTAAAAGAAGTATTACGTATTACACACTACTTGTTTCTATCTTTAAAAAAGAAAGTTATGAATCACTTTAATTTATTCTCTATAGAAAGTAGTCTGTTACACTATTCGTTCTAATACTTTTATGTTACTCTGCAACATCACCTGAGATTCACTTTCACACAATCGCCTAGTGCATATGCAAAAAAGTTTTCTGGTTTCCGCGTTTACTTCCTGGTTATGTGTCCCATTGAACATGCGCAGTAGAGGTTCCGCCGCTGGCCCAACCCGCGGGTTGCCGCTCAGGCCAAGTTTTACAAATATCAAACCTTCATGGATCAAGGATTCATAATAGAAAGAGTCATAATTGACCGTCTTTGCAGTCCTTGGTGTCCTGTCAACAGTTTTACAGAGGTCTCTTTCATAATGGCGCTTTTTGGGGAAAATGCTTTTTGAACTACAAGGGATTTTTTTGCTGCAATACCACGTGTGCCCACTGGGCTAGCTTGGAAGTGAAGCTGAGCGGCACCCTCTTATCTACGTTCTATTAATAAATCTATGGGAATATTGCACAACAAGGTGTCCATTATCAGGAATTAATGGACAATGTCGAGGCCAGAACCATCCGACGCACAGCAGTTGCCTCCAGAAAGTCCATTACTTCCTGATTATGGACACCTCAAAGGGCGTTATCCTGCTTAAACCATGGTCACTTGCCAAAGAAAAAAATTTAAGACCATTTATGTATTTTTTACGTGTTTTGCAATAAAAATATTACATTTTTCACAAGCAGCATAGCTGAAACAATAATTACAATCCCGTGAGGTTCTCATGAATGGAAACATTGTTAACTACTCCAGTAAAGAGGATGGACCTTAGATATGACTCAGCAATGGGAGCTCATTGAACCCTTCAGCTCAGTTTTAGCCAGAAAGCTAATGTTGTGCTCGCAAGATTCAAAGTCAATAACATTGCGTACGGTCAACAAACAGTAAATATAATTTCACAGCATGATTTGATTTGCTAGCTAACTGGCCATGCAACTGTCCACATATCAATAAAAATGTTTGCAAACAAATGAGTGACCAACTGCAGCCTGAAGTAGTGAATTGAACAGTGAATGGGATGAGGGAGGATCTGTGGATACCAGTAAGTTCAGAGGGACCGTGTAGCAGGCTGTAGTGGGGAGTAAACGCACATGTTCATGTTTTAGTTTAGTTTACAGTGAACCACCCAAATCAACCAGGGTTTACTCACCTTTTTATGAGTTATCCATGACTCATTATGGACAATTTAGCCAGCAGACACTTAGGTTACCCACCTGATAATTTACCACAGCCCTGAGTCTAGTCTACCTCTAGGAGCTTGTGTGTTACAAACGCTACCCTGTGGTGTTCAGAGGATGGTATATGGAAGGACGTTTGTGTTGAAAATAAGATAATTATATTTTTTAAATTTAGATTATTTCAAATGTCAACGTGTCTGCAGCCAGTTGATGGCAATGCCACTCATTTTAGATACAGACTATAGTACATTCATTTAGAATGGTAAACCGGCACTTTCACTGGAACTACTTGAGGACTTCCAGTGGTGTCTGTTTACCAAAGGTTAATTGACACCCTCCAGCCAATCAGAATCGCGTATTCACCCAGACCATGGTATAAGATTAATTGTGGTGTTTTCTCAGAATACAATAACACATTAATATCAGATCATGTGCCATCCACAGGCCTCCCATTAGCAAAACAAAAGGACACTCAGCATTTAATGATTTTACAATTGTGAAATATATATCTGGAAGATAATGGTGGGTTTGTAAGTAAAGAATGGTTATGATAATTTTGAAATTAGTTGAAGTGACGCACTGCTTCTCTGACGCATATTGTATGTCTACAATAAAGTTCTCTGTTTGTGTGTGGTTACAGAGATTGGAGCCTTGGACAGCCTGCCTTCCTCTGTGACATCAGATGAATTGGCCAATCCCTAATGCCGTTGTCTCTTAGCAGTTCATCTCCCTTTACCCAAGTCTGTGTTTGTGCTATCTGGGCTTCCATTGCCCAAAATGTCACTTACTGAACCTCCATTCACACGCTGACTGTAATTTGTCCTGGTACCAAAGATCTGGCTCTGTCCCTACTGATGACAGAGACTGATTGTCCCCAATACAAATTTCAAATTTCTTTTGTCTTTTGTAAATAAAACCTTAAACTTAGATGGATAATTTAAGTGGATGTAGGTAATAGGGATGTCCGTTCAGAATCCAACACTGTATTACCATCTTAATATACTATCATCTCATTTAAGAGAATGGAGTGAATAAACAGAAAATTGAAATGGCACTGGACTTACTCGACAACTTGAATTTATTTATTTCCATCAGTCACAATCACAACATTTATCACCTAGATTTCAACTGCAACTGAGTAAAAACAAAAGTAATACATGCCTCAACATGTGTAATATACTGTAAAATGTGCCTTTATGAATTTATCATGTAAAAAAGCACCAAAAGAATCCTATCTGTTCCAGATGATCTTTGCTTTGCCATTAATGGAGAACAGTCCTGTATATACCACATTTGTTTGAAAAAAATGATAAATGAGTACATATATTTCTAAATTAACTCTAATAAAAAAATTTTGTTCTGGGTGTGAATTGCTGGGTGGAAGGGGGGATTTCCCCCTCTTCACTGATTATACACCCCCTCTGTTCATTAATTTTCTCTCCCCTGCGGGAAAACGGTTATTCCTGCTTATGGTTAAACTGAATAAAGTAAATGCATTTCCTTTGGATGCCAGTAGATAATGCAAGTTGAATCGCGATATTACTTATTCTTTAAAAAAGACATTACGGATCTTCCTAGGTGGACCGAGCACTGAGTGGATGTAACTCTCAGATGTTAAAGATGATAACTAGGCCTCACACTTTGAATTACACAATAAAGCCAGCTCGGTAGTTTCTTTCCACCATGGACGAGTTAAAAGTTCACTAGCTATCAAAAGTGTACACCAGTATGAAACAGCAACAATGTGTTTTGCCTTTTTTTGTGCCAAAAAATGCAGTCATGAGGCGATTGCAAGGCCCACTTTGGTTGATGACAACCAAAGTGGGTCTTATGGGAACATTGCTGCTCCCATAATAAGTTGTTCCAATGAACATACATTTAACTGACTTTGGTAATATGAGAGGTTTCCAAACGAGCCGCCATGTTGATCTGGTCTGAACTCCCGCAGCAGCACTTTGTGCAATGTATGTACGAAAATAAAACAGGAAACTCAACTGAACAAAAACCTAAACCATGACAGAAGTTGAACTGATAAACTTTTCTCTAGGCTGGTTGTAGGCCTATATGAAACCTGCTTCTGAGGGTCATAAATCAAGCCCTGCAGACTCTAAGAGGACATCCAAGAAGAGTATGGCCAGTTCACCACAGGAGAAACTCCAGAATTTGATAAAGGATGAAGAGACAACCTCAGCCACATTAAGTGAAATGTCGATTAAATGGTGTCATATGCTTTGTTGGAACTGAGAGAAATACATATAATTATGACATGTCAATTTTAATTGGTGCAGAAACATTAAGAACTGAACCAACAAGAAGTCTCCATGAATGGATAGTGCCTCAACAATCTGCAAATACTGCTTTGTTGATTCACATTTACAGATGTCAATTGCTCAATTTAGTTCAGTTTTCTCTTATTCTTCCAACAAGAGACATACCAAATGTGAAGGGCACTGAGACTTCCCAGGTCAGCTCTGTGTCAGAGCATCTATTAGACATTCCTTCATATCCAGAAGTTTCTACCACATGCTATAAAATGAGAAGAAAAGTACCCATCACAACTTTATTCACCAAACTGAATTCTGTGTGGATATTTTGTGTACCAAAATTCTGTCTTCTGACCTGCAAGGTCAAGGCCTGGCAGGCATAGCTCTTACAGTTTGCACCTTCACCCATATGGTTATGTAATGGAGACAAGTGTAGAGGAAATGTTAATAATGGCTGCACTATTGATCTAAGTTGACTGAGCTCCAGCAGTGTGCAGCAGAGAAAAGAGGGCCTGAACACAGGAGCAACAAAAAGAGATGATCAGCTAGAATGATCACATTAAATACAGTTCTTCTACACCAAGAGTAGAAAATAGATGCTCAAAAGTATATATATCAAGTATATATAAAAGCAGAGGAAGTGGAAAGCAGTAAGTAAACGGATAAAAACATGTAATTACATTTAAAATCTTAAAATACTAAAAACAATCATATCATCTTTTTTATTTCTTAAAAAAATTAATTTGTAGGGTACTGGCTAAAACACAAGCTTTGTTTCTGTGAAGATTAGCAAGCCAATTATATTAACTTATTTGTGTTTTAGAGCGCTATTTATTTTTCAAAATTGTTCATACTACAATTCTTTTATTATGTAACAGCCACTGTGACAAAACCTGTACCGGAAAGTGGTCTATTATGATACATATAACCAGTGACAGAGAGCATTAGAGGCCATACACAGTTGGCTTCATAATGTTGTCACCAGACTTAGTGTTCCATATGATTGCAAATTTAAAAAGGAATGTTTGTATTTTTCTAAAGCTCTCTTTTCCTCGTCCGCACAGCAATGCTGTGACCAGCCAGCCAATTTTGTCCACTTTGGATAGTATTTTTAAATGATCCATTCAGGGATTGTCTAAAAAGTGGGCTATGTGTAGATGATAGGCCAAAAGATGATAGGATGATAGGCCTTCATGTCGGAGCCATCTGAGCTCCTCACCTTTGTCTGCTCGATGTCTCCATCTAAACTCCCTCTAGGTGACTTCAATATTCATGTGGACTCCAGCAGCTACTGAATTCCTGTCACTACTGGACTGCTTTAGTATCATACAGCATGTTTGAGGTTCGACCCACACCAGAGGTCACACATTTGACCTGGTGTGCTCCAAAGATGCAACTCCCTCCCATCTGCATTGCCTGGAACTAGCTGTATCCAACCATCATGTCATCCACCTTAACCTGTCCCTCTAGGAAGTTGCCAGTTGTTATCACAACAATTAAAGCAAATTTAACCAATCCCTGTGATTTATGTACAACCTTGACATTTTTTTCATTGCAACTTTTCTACAAATTTGACCAATCATCGTATTTATATCACATGTATGTCACTAAAGTTACTGTCTTGTTTCTAATTGTTAAGATACAGACACAAACATCTCACTTTTACTCACAAACATTACTGCTAAAGACCATGCAAGGTATTTCCCTGATAGTTTGCTCAAAAGCAGAGGTAAACTGTTCTATACTGCATGCCATGTGTAGTGGAGTGTAAACGAAAATCATACATTTACAAACAGTTTTCTACTGTAAACCACACCCGGAGAAAGACTGAAACAAGTGGACAACGAACAAGACAAATCACCATGACAGAGGCTGTTGCATCCAGATCTATTGCAAGTGCTGAAGGAATCACAGTGAGTTAAATAAACATGGTTGTGGTAACATTAGTGTGGTGTAAATTACAAAGTGATAGATGCATGCTGTTTGTCCTGTGTGTTGTGTGTGTGTTCAATCATCACCAACATCTTCACAGAAACATAGTTCACATCTAGGAACAAGCTATTGTACTGGATAGGTGGACCTTGTTCAGAGCTGACAGGACACAGGACTCCGGTAAGAGGAGAGGAGGAGGGGGCACTGTGTCTACATAAATAATGCTTGGTGCTTAAACACAGTTAAAGTGGATGGACAGTGTTCACCAGATGTTGAATTTCTGATGTTAAGATGTCAACCGTATTATCTACCCAGATAATTCACCATTGTTTCTTTTGTTGCTGTGTTCAATCCCCCAGATGCTAACTCAAAAATTGCACTGCAGTCATCAGCAGTAACATGACTACACAAAACTAAACTGCTTTACCTAAATGCCACCAGCATGTCTAGATTCCCACCAGAGGAAAAAATATCCTGGCCTGTTACAACCCAGCTCGTTAGGGGAAGGAAGCAACATAAAACCAGATATTTAAGTGGGAATTTAAATAATTTATTCGCCACAATTTATCAAAGGAGAAACAATACAAAAACTGAGGATGCTGGATGGGGGGAAAAGGCCGGTGGATGCTGCTCAAAACAACAAATGAATATAACCAAAAGAGACTCTGATTCCAGAGTTATGCCAATTTTAAACAGACAAACAATGAAAATAAAACCCACCCCGACCTCGTCTGGAAATGGCGATAAAACAGAACATACAAAGTGAACAGCACCCTCTAACTCTAGTGAAATCTAATACAAATAATAACCTAACGTGTGTGTGATCTCGATAGCGAAACACTCTAGCCCTGGCCCAGTACCCCGACACCATCCACAGAACACAACCGTGTCAAACAAAGCGAGGCGAGCTGGCCACCGGGATCAGTCGCCACGACTGACAAGCCGACGGACCATTTGAAAACTCCAGTCCCTGATTGTCACCCTCGGATTGGCGCTCCTCCACCAGACGGAGCTGCACCAATCAGGATCTGCCACTGGCACTGGAGACGAGGGAGGAGCCTGGTCCGGGCCGGAGAGCAACTGAGCAAGAGAGAGAGGCCAAAACGGAGAAACGAGAGACAAGACACATACACACACATACACACACATGCAGGGCCGTAACATGGCCCATGTGTATACCAACATTCCTGGCAGCTACAAAGCCCTCCCACTACCTCACTTTGGTATGTCAGATCATATTCTCTGCTTTTTCTGGCAACATACTCACAGTTAATAAAGTTAAAACTGTTAAAGTGTGGACAGATGAAGCTACCGCAGCCCTACAGGACTGTTTTGAGTGTACAGAATGGCAAATGTTCAGAGATGCTGCCACTCGGGTTAACAACATCAGTCTTAAGGAGAACACATCTTCAGTGACATCATATAATCAGCAAATGTGTTGATGATGTGGTGATCACAAAGATCATTCCCCAACCAGAAGGCCTGGACAAATGGAGAGGTGAGGGCTCAATCTGGAGCCACAAAATCTGCCCTTCGGTCAGGTGACAAGGAAGCATACAACACCGCCAGAGCAAGACTGAAAGCTGGCATCAAGGAGGCAAAGAGGAGACATCAGCAGAGACTGGATAGGGACCGCAACACCAACGGCACTAAAGATATGTGGCAGGTGATTCAAAATGACACAGGCTACAAAAGCAGGAGCGCCCCCATCATGTGTGAGGCCACGCTACCAGATGAGCTGAACACATTTTATGATCACTTTGATCTCTTTGATCGCCATTAATGGAGAACAGTCCTGTATATACCACATTTGTTTGAAAAAAATGATAAATGAGTACATATATTTCTAAATTAACTCTAATAAAAAAATTTTGTTCTGGGTGTGAATTGCTGGGTGGAAGGGGGGATTTCCCCCTCTTCACTGATTATACACCCCCTCTGTTCATTAATTTTCTCTCCCCTGCGGGAAAACGGTTATTCCTGCTTATGGTTAGACTGAATAAAGTAAATGTATTTCCTTTGGCTGCCAGTAGATAATGCAAGTTGAATCGTGATATTACCTATTCTTGCAGCAGCAGTTGAAGAGGAAGAAGCGTAATTTCATGGACTGAACTTGAAGTGGAATAGCACAGAAGTGACAGAAGTGGTAAATGGCGTGAGTTCAAAGTACATTTTCTGTGTGTATGCATGCTTTATACATTTGGCCCCAGGCTGGAATTTGAATTTTAAAAGTCGTATGTTTCCCCTTTAATGGGGTCTAGAAAGATTCAAGGAAATCTGTTCAGTGGTTTTGAATAACAGGCTCTATCTTAGGCTCAGTGCAGAGCGGCACACAGCAAAGTGCAAGTTTCTTTGTAAGTTTCAGACCAACACACTTATCATTTTCATGCCCAGCGCCAATGTTGTGTAAATAGCAAATGTATTTGCACCTACCCACTGGCCGTGTTGTTCTTAAAGTGAGGTGTGGTCAGGCGCACTGATGGCGGATTGCTATCTTGAGGCAGCAGTGTGTTGCTCTCATCTGTGAAGAGGACGGGGCGCCAATGGCGGACCTGCCAATTCTGGTGTGGTGTGTGAATGCCAATTGAGCTGCACAGTGCTGGAGTGTGACCACAGGTCCTACTAGAGCACATCGGGCCCTCATGCCACCTTCACGAAGTCTGTTTCTGACAGTGTGGTCAGAAACATGCACACCAGTAGCTTGCTGGAGGTCGTTTTGTAGGGCTCTGGCAGTGCTCCCCCTGTTCCTCCTCACACAAATGAGCAGATACCAGTCTTGCTGCTGGGTTGATGCTGTTCTACAGCCCTGTCCAGCGCTCCTTGTGTAATGGCTAGTCTCCTGGTAGCTCCTCCATGCTCTTGAGACTGTGCTGGGAGACACAGCAAACCTTGTGACTGCACATATGGATGTGCCATCCTGGAGGAGCTGGACTACTTGTGCAACCTGATTGGGCTGCAGGTACTGCCTCATGCTACCAGTAGTGAAAGGAGACTAGCAGGACACAAAACAAGAGAAGAATCAGTCGGGAAGGATAAGGAGAGAGCAATTGTCTGTGGCCACCACATGCAAAACCGTTCCCTTTTGGGGGGTTGTCTTGCTTTTGTCTCTCCATTGCACCTGTTGTCACTTTCATTTGCACCAAAACAGCTAAAACTGATTCACAATAACTTGTACTTCCTAAATGGACAGATTGATATCCCTTAAGTTTAACTGACTTGGTGTTATACTGTGACGATTAAGTGTTCCCTTAATTTTGTATTATAGTAGAGCCACAATTCATACGTTTGACACCAGCTCCTCAGACAGATGTTTAAAATTTGGTGCTAAGAGGCACTCTCTCATGCATGCCTTTTGGTATTGTGAGAAAGTTAGAACAGGTTGGGAGAACATTAAAAGATGGATTTGAAGAACTTGTAATAATACAGTTTAATTTTCACCAATGATTTGTCCCTTGAGTGAGTCATGCAGAGAAAATAAGATATCCAACTTCATGGCAATTTTTTGTCATTAGATTATAAAGAAGCTCATATTGTGAAATTGAAAAAATAAAGAAGCACCTACACTTCAAAAATAGGAATTAAATATTACTTGAGCATTGAAAGGACAATGATGAGGACAGCATCAGAGATGCCATAGACTTAGAGCTCAATTTACAAAGCTTAGTTGATTGAAGCTGCAAAATCACCCAGCATCGATACATTTATGGAACCCTTCGTTTTGTCTTTATCTTGACCTGTTAAGGTGTGTGTGTGTGTGTGTGTGTGTGTGTGTGAGTGAGAGAGTGTTTGTATGTGTGTGTGTGTGGTGTGTGATAAGTATGTAAATGTTTGTGTGGTTGGGGATGCAGTATTACCTATGTTGACAACCATATGTGACTGTATGGTATTTGTTGAGAATTTCATTCAATAAAAAATAACAAGGGAAAGGAAGAAGACAAACACATTTTGATGTAATGCTGAGAGGTGTTCTATGCTGTGTTTCGCTTTTTTATAACATGTTGTGACACAGCCTGGCTCAGGACTATGACAACTAAAATGGGAGACAGAAGAGGGATTGAAGAAATAACAATAATTTATTACAAAAATAATGAATAAGAAAAACGTGACAACAAAAGCCAAAAACGCAGCCGTCTGCACCAGAGGAGGGGGACCTCGGGAACTGAACAAGGAGTGCTTATTAAGGCCACAGAGCCACACCGGGCCCAGGTGTAGCTCATCAGGTCTGATGACCCACCACTCCAACAGGAAACCTGCAAAAGAGAACAGAGCCAGCAAGAGGGAAAGACTCCTAGTGGAGTGGAGGGGTCGTCACAATGTGTTATCTTCACCTTAGGTGTGCTTGTAAATAATTTGATGAGCCCTCTTTGCTTCGAAAGATATGACTTGTAGGTCTATGTTACCAAAAGTGCAAACAATAAACTTCATGTTTTCTGTAGAGATAAGTGTGCAGATGCTTTGACTTCTTTTGCAACCTGAGACATTGCATCGCTTTCCTCAGAGGACCTGTTTTCTTTATTGTGTGGATGCACCGTTACAAACAAAAATAATAACACTGATAACACTGATACTGATACTGATAACAGCCACTGTTGTTGGTTCAGACAAACAACTCAAGTGATACAACACTGCCATCTGGTGTCAATTGTCTTGCCCATGAAAGTTTCCTCTTGTTTCATCAATAACTGAGCTTACAACTGAGCAAAAAGAGGTTATTGTTTTATTTGAAGGGTAGCCCACAGGCTCAAATAATCTGCAAATAATGCACACTTGATTCTAACAACTAAATTCTGATTATTTCACAGGCCTCTGCATTTTCTCAATGGAACTTGCTGCTCTCATGTTGTTGTACTCTAGGATGCACATTTCCCAACCTGCATACTTCCTTTGACAAATGCACTCTCACTAGCTGAAGGTTTTGTGAATGTGAGACACACTGAGCAGAAAAAGGAGTGAGTTACTTCATTGTATGTCAGTCATTTTCTGTTTGTGCCATCTTTGGAGTTGATGAAAAAGGATTCCAGAACAGTGCTGTAGGATCACGGTCACATCATTGCACCAGCCACTGTCGGGATCAGCTCTGAAGAGTTGGAAGCCTGCCAGCACAACCACGCCTCTGTGAAACACAGAATGGAAGATGAAGAAAAGTCTCTGTTTTTCCCAACCAGTAGCTGCAGTTTGTCCAGACCACTAAAAAAAAAATTACATTTAAAAAATAATTTCGCAGGCTGGATTACATTACATTACATACATCAGGTCACGGGCTGAATGGAGGGGGAGGCTGGGCCGGAAATGGCCCGGGGGCCAGGAGTTTGAGACCCTGATCTAAACTATGGTGTTTCATTAACTCACTGTCATTTAGCATCTGGAGAATATTTGTCTTACCTCTATGTCTGTCCACATTTTTTTCCTCTGCTTAAGAAACCTCTAAGGCTCTTAAAAGTCAACCTACTCCTGAAAATAATTTTTACCTTTTTTAACCCTCTTTTAAGAGCAAAGATGCTTTGTGAATTATTATTATTATTATTTTTTTTCAGGATCTAGTATTAACTTTCAGGGCTAACTCTAAGAAAACGTCATAATTGCAATAATTTTCTTAGAAATTCTTCACTAGGCCCAAGCGTTATAAAAACAGGCCCAGGTCCCTATCTAAATCAATGACGAGAAAGCGATAACTTCAATGGTCACCAGAAAATAATAATGCTGTGCATAAAATCACCAGTCGACTGGTTTAAAACGCCTTTTTCCCCTCAGGTTATACTTCACTGTACATGTGCATGGTTTCACTACACCAACTTCTTTTACGGCTCAATACAGAGTGCCACAACGTGACTCCATCAGCTCATCACACCAGAGTACTTGAACAAGTGTGAGTAATCTCATATTTCTTGCTAGTCCTGTGTATTAGTTTGATATCCCCCTCTTCCATGCCTATCGGAAGTACATCTGCAGCTGCATCATATTGGTTGAAACCATTGTGAATCTCAACTGTGTGCTTCCATCAATGCAACAATGTGATTTGTTTATATCTTTCCTGGTTCCTGATTGGCTTTTGGGGGGCAAGGGGCAGGATATGTGTCATACAATCGCCACCCATGGCGTTAGTTTTCTATTCAAAATATTCTAAGTGGTTTGTTTCCTCTTTATATTATCTCTGGTATTATTCACATCTTCAACCTTGTGCTAACTTACACCACTGGGAATCCCTTTTCTCCCAACTGAATGACATTGCAGTGTTTTTCGAGATTCCTACAAACCAGTGAGGAAAGTAGACACAGACGGCTTGGTGTAATTGGCCAACCCTACAAGTGGGCCAAAGACGAGACCTTGGGGAAAGTTTTTGGAAGCTTTGCAAAGCCTGCCCGTGCACTATACATGGATGTGGTCATCACCATGGAAAAAATGAAAAGGATGGGATCATGAAACCTGCCATCCAAAGATTGGCCCAAGGCTACAGGGGCATTCTCATAATGTATAGGTTAGGTTTTTCAGGCTCTTTAAGTACTTGCAAACAAGTGGCACGGATATTGTAACAGCATAGTGCCTGGTGACAGAATGGAGGATAACCTGAGAAAGTGTGTCCGAAACTTTGAGAATGTGACGAGGGCAGTAGATGACTTCTTTGCGTTGGCTAATGGCATTCTGGAGGAGAAGCAGGACTGTGAGGCTGAAGTTCAGACTTCTCTCCCCTAGAAAGAGAACAAAAAAAAGAAGAGAAAGCTGGGTGAGTTGTCAGAAGATAACCCGTTGCTAATCCAGTAATGGATTACAAATCAGGATCCATAAAATTATACTGTTATTGAAAGTATGCAACACTTCTATGCAGCAAATGCAGTGCTGTGTGCAGACGTCTCCTGCATGGATGCACAGCACATTCCTGACATCAGAGAAAAGGGCCTTCCAAAGAGAGCCATGAAGGAGCTCAGCAAATACTAACTGGAAATTGATGAATGTGTCACTGTTGAGGCATTACAGGGTGGACTGATCAGCTTTGCACAACAGTGGGCAAGATTGAAACAGTCACAACTGGAAGAGTACAACACGAGGGCTGCCGCTGCCAGAGATGAGTCAGGAGAAGGTTTTGAGGATACTGATGAAAGTGTGGAGTTGTTGAGCAGAAGCTGTTCCAAATGTAAAAACTGCCAACTGTGCTGCTACAGTTGTGGTCAAAAGTTTACATCCACTTGTAAAGAACATTTATATCATGGCAGTCTTGAGGTCCAATCATTTCTACAGCTCTCATTTTTCTGTGATGTAATGAGAGGAACACAAACTACTTTGTCACAAAAAACATTCATGAAGTTTGTTTCAATAATGAATTTATTATAGGTCTTCTGAAAATGTGACTCAACAATGCTGGCTCAAAAATATACATACAATAATTCTAATATTTTTGGTGAAATGTCCCTTTACCATTTTCTCTCAATTAGGGGCTTTTGATAGCCATCCAAAAGCTTCTGGTCATCCTCTGGCTGAATTTTTAACCACTCCTCTTGACAGAATCAGTGAATTCAACCAAATTTGTTGGCTTCCCGGCACAGACTTGTTTCTCCAGCACTGGGTGATGATTTTGAGGCTTACCTCAGCAAGTAAACATTTTAAAAAATAATCTTGAAGAATCTACCATGTCTGCAACATGCAGGATGTTCAGAGTAGTTGTTCATAGGGGAAGTTACCACCACAGATACTTCACAGAAGCAGCAAAAAAGAGACATGGATCGGTTGGTTTCACACCAAACCCGGTGGTGCGACGAAAATGTAGGTCTTCCCATTCATTTTAAAAAGGGTAGTCCGTTTTGGCTGCGGCGGTGCTGGCTGCCTACGGTTTCGCAAAAAAATGCAGATGGTTGGCAGTTACATAAGCTAACGATCAGACTGGCAGCATGAATGACTGAAAACAATGGAGTGTAACATAATCTGTCATGTATATTCATTCAGTTTGGCTTAGTAGACCACGCAGCAAGACGGCAGTTCAGAGGCAGAGCAGAACGGGTGAGTAGCTGGGCATGTTATTAAGCATGGCTAAATGCTCCAGAGGGAACAGAACAGACATTTCTCAGTGTAGTGTTATGTTTCACTTGCAGTGTTGGGGGTAACTTGTTACAAAGTAATCCGTTATACGAGTACTATTAGTACTTTTTTGTTTTAACAAGTAACTAACACGTTAGTTCTTCAATTCAAGTTATCCGTTACTTAATTAGTTTATTATTTTCCTTTCCTATTGTCACCACAAAAATAAAATACAGTCCCGGAAGCATTTGCACTGTTTCAGTTTCTCTCCTGCTCCGTAGCAGGTGGCTGCGTGCCAGCTGAAGTTAAACCTACAGTTGCGTCAGTGTGCAGGCATATCTAACTAGTTCAATGTTGCTAGATGGCAGAGAGGACAGCATTAACTTCATGGCAATATTCCCATTATTTTGAATTTTTGGGAGAAAATGACAAGAACAACATCACGATGAAATGCAAGTTTAATGTATGCAGGTATATGTTTTGAAAAACAGAAGCCCATGTATTTTCATCAAATTTGTGTTTTTATAATTTCTATCAGAATCAGAATCAGAATTCCTTTATAAGTCCAGCAAACGGGGAAATTTGTGGGTCACAGCAGCCAAAGGACAGTTCAATATAACAATAAACAATATAATAAAAAGGTAAGAAGAGCTAGAGCAGAAATGTAAGCACTCATAGTTTACAGGCTCATTAGTTGCATTTTTAAACATCATATACTAGGCTATAAGAGCCTGTGCTGTATTGTTTTCATTGAAACAGCTGTACCTAATACTGTATGCCTCTGCCTAACTCTCTGTCAGATTGTGAGCAAAATAAGGAGCTATAAATGTTATATTGCGTCTCTCATTTCTATTATCAGGCTTCGGAGTTACCGATTGTGGGCCCCAAAGAAGGCTACAAAATGACGGTAGAGTCAATACATTCAAAGGTACAAGTAAAGTTGGCTACACGCCGTCTGGACAATATAACCGACATGCGCAACGAGTCGCGAAGAGGTTTTGCCCTCATGTTTGGTAACTCTAAAGAACTCTAATGCGTTACTTTCCTCAGTAGATAACACAGTAACGTAACAAGTTACTTTTTAATAGCAGTAATCTTGTAACGAAACGAGTTACCTTTTAAAGTAACGTTATCCAACACTGTTCACTGATCACTCAGTTTGGTTTTGTGCCCCAGTTTAAAAAACACAGTAAAGATCTGCCTCGCATCCTGGTTGTTATTTTTAATCCATCGATGAGGACAAACGATCACCAGTAGGACCAGCATATTATAATTATATTATATATTATTAGCATAACAACATAGTAACTTCGCCCTTCGGCAAACTGATCAGCAGGGGTTCCCAACATGTCACACAAACAGACCATGGAGTGACATTCCCACATTGCAGCACAAGGCTGCGGCATTTGGTCTGAATGTACCCTTAATGCTTTCGCTGTTTTGTTCTGTTCAAATATAGTGAATGGGCTTCCACTGTTGTCCTGCAATTTGTATTGTCGACATTGCCTAACACTCATATCACATAATTATCAGTAAAGGGGCAGGCAAGTTCTAATTCAGGCAATTTTTTTTTGTGTGATCCAGTGATTCTGGCCTTTGTTTGCCTAGTTCTGTCTGATCTTCAGTATCACCTACGCAGAATGTCACCCTACCTTTGAGATAAAGAGCGCCGCAACACTGTTGACCTGGTAGGTGTCATCATGGCCTCTAGGGTAACAGACTATTATGTCAATGGAGAATTTCCAACAATGGAGTGGACCTCCTCCAGGGCTGCGCTACTACTCCGATGGCTGTCCACATCTGGGAAAATGACAGGAAATTGAAATGGGGACAACCTTTATTGTGTTGAAACATTTTTATATATAAATATGAATTAGTGGTGTTAGTGTATCAATCACTGGCACAGTCTTGAGAAAAGGTGCAATTCCATGTATGAGTAAAACAGATACTTAACTTTTAGCCCAGACAGCCTAGAAAAATGAATTAGAGCTATAATATTGGTCGAATTTACTTGTGCAGCAGCAGCAGGCCCATTCAGGCAACACTGAACCAAATAATTGGGATGAGCATTAATAGCAGCAGAGTAACTCACTATTGACCAGTCAACGATTAATTAAGTTGCAATACAGTACACAAAGCTAAGGGGCTGAAACTTGTACAGACAATAGGCTACATGTTCTTAATGTGAGAAAAACTCAAATACAGGTGGCAATGGCTAAAACTGTATCAAGCTGTAGGCCTATGTAATATTTTAACCATAAAACTGCACTGCCGACTCACCTAATGTTCTTTGAACACCTGGGTAGGTTTTGGAGACCTTAAATTAAGAAAATTTAGTGAATAGAAATGATCAATAGAAAAATTGTCAAGGGCAATGCGCATCAAGCACAATCACTCTTTTCACATTCAAACTTAAGGAGCGCTTGTTCTGTTTGTGAATGGGCTTTGTGAAAATACATGTAACTTGTCGCCCCTTTCAGTCAGAGGAGTTATTCAACAAGTGATTTTACAAATGCGACAAAATCAAATACAGCTATAACCTACGATGCAAAACAACACGGGACATTAAAACGGGAAACAACAAAGCAAGAAGTACTATAGTTTTCTTTTATTAGCTAAACATGTGTATGGTTGTTCTCATAAAGCCCACACGTCAGCGAATTAATCGAAATATAATTTAACTGTTACCTGCTCCACCCTTTCTCGCTTTACAAGGTAGTTTTCGTAATATCGACACTTCTTGGAGTACTTGAAGGCACCAGTCTGTCGGCGGTTGCAACGGTGCGCGTCTAAAGCCGTCCGCAAGCCAAGCGACATGCATACAAGTAGGTGACCAGTTAAATGTAGCGTAACATATTTTAATTTTAGACCTCTTACAGGAGGTCATTGACACTGGCGACCCTGTTG
Organism: Pagrus major; assembly: GCF_040436345.1. NCBI lineage: Eukaryota > Metazoa > Chordata > Actinopteri > Spariformes > Sparidae > Pagrus > Pagrus major. Next base: position 24,926,561 of record NC_133222.1, on the reverse strand, counting down.
TTTGACATACGCACGACAACGAGTTGCACCTGAAATAGCTGAAATTTCAGTTGCGTTAATCACTCGTATTATCAAATTAATCTTACATTAACGTCGGTTTAACTTACAGACTAAACAAGCACCATAACTGGTAATTGTGGCCGTCCAGTAGTTTGAGTTAATAGTTCTAATTAATTCGGTAACTATCAAGAAGACAGCTTTGACGTTTAGCTCAAACCTGTAACAGTCGTTCGCTAGCTAGCTAACTTTAAATGCGAACCAGTTAGCTAGCTAGCTAATGTAACGTAACGCTGCGGAAGCTATGAAGAAGAAGTCAAAGTATTTGAAGAAGAAAATGAGTGTCAACGAAGTGTGGGTTTAACTATCAGGAGTTAAAGGGAGCAGTCTGACAGTTAATGTGTCACAATGAGGAATGTGGAAGATATGACGTTAAAGGATAAAATTAAGTTACATTAGAAAGATCTCTCCATTAAAGCAACATTATGTAAATTTTTTTAATTTTTTTTAAAATAACAGCCTCAAAGTCAGTTGATGGTACAGTGTTTTGTAATAGGATGAATAGTGTCTCTGTCACAGCTACTTCGCCCCCCCCATCACTTGTTTCTGCACTCATGTAGCATCAGTAAGAGGGTATTATCACAGTACATACATGTTTACTTTAACATACAAGTTTTCAACACATAACATTGTTATAATGTAATGAGTTTTGTTTGTAGTTAGCACCTACATTTTATCTGATGAATTTTTGCAGACCTGGGATTTGTATTTGCGTACCGTGGGGTACTTTCACAAAATACCAATTTCTATATGTTGGATATAGTCAATATGAATCAATTAAAAATCAAGATGGTGCAGGGATGAGGAAATGCAGGTCAATCCCAGTGAAAAGTAACTTTGCATTACCTTCATAGACACACTTTTGTCAAAATCCCTGACTAACATCTTTATATTTAATCTATGATTACAACAGGTGACTTTCATGCTGGTGGGAAGAATAGCCCTATGAAAGAGCTGAACACAACACTCTCTGGCTCTGAGAGGGACAGTAATGTACACCATGGCCCTGCAGGGACTTATGTATGGGCAGGCCCCCCTTCTCATGTCAGTCTGCCTGGAGTAATTCCCGATCCTTACCAGAATACTATCCAGCAAGGAATGGTGGACTCTCTCAACTTAAGGTATAGTATTCAGTCATTCGCTAAACAATTTTGAAATTTTCATACCTAGATCACTTGTAAGCTACGACAACCCTTTCTCTATTCTTGTTTCTCTGTCAGCCATTATCAACATGATTTGCAGGCCATATATTTTTTATCTTATTTGGAATAAGCTGTTTTACAAATCTCCTGACCTCATATAAAAAAATACTCAAGAAAATACACATACTGTATCTATTATTTCACATGCTTTACACAAACTTAAGCAGTCGATCAAAATTTTGGATTTCAGGTTCCCCTGTTCATGTCAGTCCACTCAGTGTCAACTAACCTATCCAGACTACCACCTGGAGCCCCAGTCGAGTCAGTATCACATCCTCACTGGGTAAGTCTATTTCACTTTACAGTGTAACATTTTGTTCCACTGTAGCATGTTGGAGTCATTTAACTAAATATTTACCTAAAGTGTAAAGCCCCAATAAACATGTTTTTAAACAAATGCTGAGATCTTCATGCCAGTCAGCAACAATTGAACAGCAGCTTCAGTATTTTTTACTTCTCAGGGCTCTACGCTGATTTTTTTTTTTCCAGCATGTGCTCCTTAATGAAAACATTTAAAAGATCACAAAGAAATTTAGTAGCACAGTGAAAAATGTTCAAGTAAGACCGAGTTTATTCAGAAAAGATTTATTCATACGTTTTTATATTGCATGTGTGTGTTGTGACAACCAGGATTTCGACACTGGATTGCACCACCTGTACACACCCCAGAAACACCCATTTTCACAGCCTACTGTTTTTTTTTTGTTTTTTAAACTTTGGGGACTGTGGGATTTAGGGTGTTGTGTGGTGTGTCTGAAGTGTGAATTTAAATATATTTGATATTGCACTAAGATTTTGTGTTTGCATTGTTCTTGTTGGGTTGAGTGGTCATTCAATGTGTCAGGTGTACATTTTTTGGTGTGCATCCTTGTGAGGTTTGACAAACAAAACAAGACTTGACTGACTGATCTTATATGCCAGCAGAGAAACCTGGCTGGCACCCCTAACAAAATAAGAGAAACTCAAATAATACAAAGAGAGACCACAAAGTCAAACTGTCACCTAAAAAGTAGGCCTGGGCCAAAAAAATCGATTTTTATATTAATCGCGATTTTTTTCTGGCGATTTTTAAATATCGATTCTCATACGAGAATCAATATTTATTTATTTATTTATTTATTTTCTTTTCTTTTCTTTTCTTTTTTTTTTTTGGACGACCAATCTTTATTGTACAACCATGTTTTCTGTGCCATTACACTCGACATCAAGTCAAACCGGCCTGTTGAGTTCGTTTCTTCACACTGGTCTGTCTCTTTATTTTCGTCATCTGCATTCCGCTTCCGGAAATACAAGCACATGGGTCACCATAGTAACCTGAATGCGAGCAAATGCACACAACAAAATGGCAGAGTGCAGCGAGCCGAGTACCTCCACAGAGCCACCTGAACTCTTTCCCCCACCGCCCCACTTCAAATCCAACACATGGAGTCTATTTGGTTTTTATAAAAAGCAGGGAACAGGAGAGCTCGACATGAAGAAAGCCGTATGTAAACTTTGTCGCGATCAAGTCGCTTACTGCGGTAACATCACGAACATGACAGCACACATCGCTCGCCACCACCCTGAGAAAAAAAACGATCTGGGGAAAGCTAAACAGCGGCCCTTGGCAGTGCAGCAGACAATAGATTCAACTCTCCACAAACTCCCAGCTGGATCAGACAAGGCGTCGAGGGTAACTACAGCAATTGCGCATTTCAGCAATAGACTATAATTGTTCATTTTGGGCAAGCACTTTTCTTTCAACACTCACTCAGTGAGTAGGAACTGAATGTTTTTATGTATGTTTTGTTGACTCAATTGGAACTTGTATTTATTTAAAGGCCCATATTTGTGCTCTGAAGATTTCAGTAACTATTTCAGTTACTTTTTGACTTATTTTTTTATTTAATTTATTTTCTAAAGACCAGCTAAATGTAGCAGTTTAGTTTATTGTAAGATGTTGGCGGATGAGAATGTTTTTTGGGAGGGCAGGTGCACAGTTGTCAAAATAAATCTCACAAACTGATGTGATGTGTGTATTGTTTTTTGTAAATATGACTTATGATGTATTATCAAGTGTTTGGTTCAACCTGTTCTTGTTTAAGGAAAGAAAATCACAATAATTGGAATATAAAATGGCAATACTTGGTAAAATCGAATCGCAATACTTGTTTAATCAGAATCGCAATTTAAATCAAATCGGGACCCAAAAATCATTAGAGAATCGAATCGGCACAAAGGCATATTGGCCCAGCCCTAATAAAAAGTGGCACCCCAGGTGGGACTTAAATGAAATACAATATCATTGAATGACAAGTAAATAAATAAATAAATAAATAAACCCACACCAGTTGTTAAGATAAAACTTTTATTTCTGGAATAAAGGAACAAAGGAAAACAAAATGGCTGCTAACTCAGAGTCCTTGTGTGAAATGTATGGATGATCAGTGGAGTCTCCACCAACAAAACCAGTGCCTGCCCAGGAGTTATCTCCCACAACATACTCTCTGTTGGACATGGACCTGACTATGTTCTCTGAGCTTGCTAGTCCCTTAACTCCTCAAAATGCTGTTAACACAGACCACAGCAATGAAAATGGAGGACCCCAGCCTGATATTTCTGCCTTGAAGGAAAATGCTTCTGGCTCTGGGATTCAACAGCAGCTTCAGAAAATTGTTGAGGACAAACATGACTACGGGCAGGAGCTAAAGGAAAACATGAAACAAATGACAAAAGAAATCACAACTCGTACTGAACAAGTAACCAGCACACTGATCGAACTATTTCGTGAGAGGCAAAAAGAAATTGTCAAACATATGGATAAGCAGCTTGAATATCTGCGAACACAATTCATGCATCCCTTGGTTGGAGGTTAAAACACCATCATACTGACCTACTTAAGGATCTTTACTCTGTTCTTATCCCAATGTCTGATGCTGCAGACCTGCCAACACGTACACATTTTTCGTACTAGGCACGCATTTTGACCCTTAAGTACGCTTGTACGAATTGCTGCTCTCCAGGTACGCATTTTGTTGCATCTCACAGTTCGCCAGTTTCAGTTTCTATGCAAGTTGAATCTATGAAGTTGATTCTGCCGCTGAGCCACAACAATCTGTGTGTAAGTGGAGTGAAAAGCTCTTGGCCAATCAGAGCGCTACATTTTAACACCCTTGCCCACCTGCCCCTCCTAGCCAAATGCTTTGCACGTTCAATTCAATTCAGTGCCTAGAGCAAGCCAGGGTGGCCGGATAACCGATCCCTCTTCGCCCGCTTGCTGTCACTGCTAATCGCCTGCATCCCTATAGTTCTCAGCCAATGCACACAGCATTGAAAAGGTAAAATTAAGACGTTGAGTTTACCCGACGGTGTTGTTAACCACTCGTCAAAGTTACTGTGTGTGTGTGTTGCAAATAGTAGTGTAGCGCCAGTTAAAATTAATGAAGCTTTTACTGGTGGTGGTCTGAAGTATTTTATTCCTCGAAGCAATTCTTTATGACCAACAACAACAACAACGTAAGAGCTAAAATAAAAACAAATAAAAAGCCATTAGTCCATACATCTATAATTAGCTTGTGGCATTTAGCTTTACTTCACATAAAATGAACTTAAATTTCAACACAAACATACATGTACCATAAGCCTTTACCTTGTTGCCACTTTCAACCGGGCTAATAAATAGTAGTTTTTTTCCTTTATCCGTGAATTTCCTTATATCCATGTGATGCTTGTTTACCTTCCTCAATCAATTTACAGTCATTTGCTCCCTTTCCGTTTACTCATAAAATTTCTTCAAGGTTGGCAGGTCTGATGCTGTAAGTCAGCTGCAAGAGGATCTTTCCCACTGCGAAAAAAAACACAATGCATACACCGTCAGAGGAGAGAACGACAACTAAAGTCCCCACCACCTTTGGCCATGCAAGTGTTCAAACCCACACTGCGGCTTTACAGGGAGAAAAGCCCCTACTCCGATATGGGCCGATATGCTTTTGTGCCCCTACTACACCCCAGACTACAATCCACTAAGGGTGTCATGATTTCGATTTTACACTTTATTGCTGTCGCTACTACTGCTACTCCTTTCGCTTCTCCTTCCTCTCCCATTCATTCACTGTCCGCACTTACGCACGCTCCCTCATTCTCGCTCGCCCACTCACACCTTACGCACCTTGTGTTCAACTGTTCGGAAATAGTTTGTTAAGACACTTAATTGTTCAGAGAAGACTATGGACATGGCTGTCTTTTTTTTGTTTGTTTCGTTGTGAACTTGAATGTCATCTTCTGTGAAGAAGACTGCAGTTACAAAAGAGAAACTAGATGGCATGTTATTTTGTTTAAGTTTCCAATTGACTGAAGATATAAGTTATTGTTACATTATGTTGTTATTAAATGTTTTAAATTTGACTATGTAGTGTGGTACATTGCTAACAAAGGTCAGATATTATATTGCATGAAAGTCTAGTCTAAAAATGGCGTAGCAACCTGTGCTTTAAAAAAAATAAACTCGCGGGGAGGGAGGCTGTTTTCTGGGGGGAAAAGTTCACTGACTCTCGGTCGGGAGGGCTGACTGTCGCATTGATTTTTTTCACCGCGACAAACAGTTGGTGAGTTAAAGTTTTTTGACGGGGACAGGCGCTGTTTTTTGGGCAGAAATGTGACGAAGAGTCGGTCGGACAGAGGCTTTTCCTCATATAAGTTGCCAAAGAGACGACCAGTTACTACGTTACAGTTGTTTGGTCATGTGACGTTGCTTTGTGGGACATTTCTCTATATTTTGTTGAGTGATGGACCTGTTTAGTTATCAGACAGTGAACACCAAAATCATTGTTTTGCAAATACTGCAGGGAAAAGAAGCTGAAAAAAATTGTTTTGTGTTGCCTGAAATGAAAAAAATGAAATCAAACACTGTAAAAACACTGTAAATCAAAATTTTGTTTGTGCTGCCTATTTAAGTGTGAAGTGTTAAGCATCGATAAATACATATTTTTTGTGCTCCCATATATATATATATATATGTATATATGTATATACATATATATATATATATATATATATATATATATACATATATATATATATATATATATATATATATATATATATATATATATATGTATATGTATATATCTTTGTGCTCCCAGATATTTTACTTTAGGAGCACATGTGCCCGTTGCGAAAAATGTCAGCGTAGAGCCCTGCCATAACCGACCCCCCCAAGTGTACTGTTAGCGCTGCAATGGGAGTCATGCACCAGCTTCCTGTCCCCAGTGGCACTTTAACAGAGCTTCTTCTCCTAGACCAGGGGTATTCAACTAAAATTCAAATAGGTCCAGTTAGAGAAAATTTCCTCAAGCAAAGGTCCGGAACATCATAATGTCTAACTTGCATTATGATTTAGTGTGATATATATTGAAGTAGCCTAGTAGTTGTATCAACGTCTGCATGTAATCAACAACTGACTGTCAAATCAAATAAAGAAAGAACAATTCAAAAACATTTCGACAATATTTATTGTCACTTAACATTTAATTATACAGATATATAATGCTGTAGATATGTATTATTTTCTTCTCTCTTTAAGGAAAAGGGCTGCATTTAAAAATAAAATAGTGAAAATAAATAAAATAGCTTTTTAAAAATTGTGCATCTTAAAATAAAGCACTTCATTTTTGAAAAATAAAATAAAGTGTAGCAGCAGCTTGAGTTTCCCTTTTTCTTTGTTAATGTTTCACATTTTAACAGTCTCAACCAATTTTACAACAGATAGATCTCAACACATCTTAACAATTGAACACTTACACTTACAGTTTATCTTTCTTTCCCTCTTATATCCCACTCCCCCACTTTCTGTTGTTCAGTGAGAGAATTGAGCTCTTGCTTGTCCTGCCAGGATTTTAAATCTGGGCTGGAATGGTGTCAGGGCCATTCTCATACACATGTGCAGGTGCGCCTGGAACGATATTTAGTTTTAAATCTGTCCATTCTGGGTTGAAAGCTCTGTTTTCGCTGTCCACTTTTCAATTCTTAGAGAGCGCCATGTGTGGTTATTTTTCTCTGTTGTCTCCGGCTCACTCGTCTCTCTGTCTTCTCTCCCTGTATCGCTCACTCGTCTTTCCGTCTGTCACTTGCTTCTCACCTCTTTCATCTGCTTGTATTCAGAGTCGCAATGTTTATCGCCTGGAATGCACAGATTTGATTGGCTGAGTAGCATCACGTGGGATGTCTTAACTCGCATGCAATTGGTCAGTGGATTTCCTCATCCGCTAAACCAGTACCGTAAAGTATAAAAAAGCTGCACCGGTCAAAATAGAAGGGCCCCGTCAAAATTTAAAATACTTAAATAATTTATTGATATAGGTCCAGGTCCGTATAGGACGGCGTCTGGGTCCGGACTCGGACCACGGTCCGCTTGTTAGTGACCTATGTCCTAGACTCTCACATCAGCAAACTACCAAAACTTCCCATGTTCAGAAGGTCACGCTACACCTGGTTCCCTCACTTACTCAACCTGGGAGCAACCTCCTCTGTAAACTCCTCTTCATTTGAAGGCCAGCTTCCCTGCCAGTTGATGGTACCACAGAACATTGGTCCATGGAAGGGAACCGCCATCCTTGACACTGGTTGATCTTACACTCTGATAAATGAAAATGTGTGGACAGGAGTGAAAGGACAGCAGGATGTGCTGAAGCCTTGGACAAGGGGACCCTTCTACCTAGCAGATGGAGAAGGAAGACAACCTTTAGGTTGGAGTGAAATTAACCTCACATTAGAGTGACATTACCTTATGTCATCTTGCCTGCCTGTTTTTCCCTGCAGTGATGGGACTTGATTTCACCTTCTTTTCCGGCCTGCAGTTTGATGTCTCTGAGAACCGTTACTGGTTTAAGTCCAACAAGAAGCACCAGTATCACTTCCTGAGAGAATCTGCGGCAAGGCAAAAATGATGGGCTTCCACCACAGCTTGCCTCCTTCTCTGCTGTAGCTCCTGTGGACCTGGTTCCTCTGCTGCCCTGCCATGACCTCCTACAGGCTGTCACCAACACCACTCACCTGGATGATTTTGGGAAAAATCAGTTGTTATGTCAACTACAGGAACACTCAGATGTCTGCACAGCAACACTGGGATGCACTGGTGTTCTCATGCACAAAATTTTCCTCACCAATGAAGTGCCACCAAACAGAAGCCCTATCGTGTGTCACCTGCCGAGCTTCAGATAATCAAAGAGCATGTGGAAAAAAATTTGGAAGGACATCATAGAGCCACCTACCTCTCCGTACGCTGCTCCAGTTGTCTGAGTGCCTAAAAAAAAAAAAATACTGACAAAAACAGAACAGAACAAAGACAAAAACAGAACTATGTCAAAGGGAGAAGAGACGGGAATTTTTCAGACAAGGATCGTGTCTGGATTCGTACTCAAAAGCTGATAAATCAAAAAACTTTTCAAACTTGCACCACGGTGGAAAGGTCCATATCATGTCACCAGGAAAGTTGGTCCACTAAACTTTGAGGTGGTCCTGGAAGACACTTCATGGTGCATTCAGTTGCACAAATTAAACTTTGTAAGGATATGTGTGTCGGTAGGGACGTCATTGCATGTTCACATGCATCTCATAAAAAATGTAAATTGCAGGCAGGGCATAAAGGTCTAAGTCTAACAAATGCATAGCCTACATTGGTGAAAAAATGTTTTAATTGAAAATTGAATCATATTGTGCACTTCAAAGTGAAAGTCAAATCAAATCGTGGATTTGGAGAATCGTGACCCCCCTCGTAAATTGGACTTTTTTCAAGTCATACACTGTGGTATTTTTTAGCCCAACAAAGCCTTTGGCCTCGTTTTCTCTCCTGAGAAGTGGTTTGGAAACTGCTACTTGTCCTCAGATGAATGGAGAGGTGAGGGCTCTTTGCAGAGCCAAAAAAGCTGCCTTACGGTCAGGCGACAAGGAAGCATACATCACCAACAGAGCAAGACTGAAAGCTGGCATCAAGGAGGCAAAGAGGAGACATCAGCAGAGACTGGATAGGTGGCAGGCGATTCAAAATGACACAGGCTACAAAAGCAGGAGTGTATCATGTGTGAGGCCACACTGCCTGATGAGCTGCACACATGTTATGCTCGCTTTGATCTGCTCAACAAAGACTCAGCTGTGAAGTCTACTCCTCCTCCAGAGGACTGGCCACTGTGAGTAACCACAGCGGATGTGAGAAAAATCCTGCTGAGAGTGAATATGAATAAGGCTGCTGGTCCAGATAATTTACCTGGCTGTGTACTAACAACATGTGTTAGCTGATATTATTACTGACATTTTTAACATCTCGCTTTCCTCGTTCCCATACCTAAAAGTCTACTGTGTCTAGTCTTAATGACTACTGCCCTGTGGCTCTCACCCCCATCATGATGAAGTGCTTCAAGAAACTGGTTCTCCAAAGACAACATCCTTGCCAGCCTGGACCCTCACCACTATGCATTCAGAACCAACAGATCCACAGAGGATGCCATATCTACTGTCCTTCACTCAGTCTTCACACACCTGGAGAATAACAGGCTAGACACACTGGATGCATGTGTAGTGGTGCTACATGGCGTTATCTCTCGCTTTTCATTTCGGTGTCCATGTTAGAAGGTTAGACCTGGATGCACTGAATCATGCCTCTCGCGCGTGTCAAGCGAGGCTGCTATGTCGATTCATCTAGAGATTCAAAATCTCGTCTATTTCTACTGCTACACGTGTGCAGTTCTCAGCAAAAATACACCTGGAAACAACCCGTAGACAGTCATATCAACATCATACCAGTGTTCCACTACAGTTTTAGTGTCTGTATCTGTAGAATATGTCACAGACATGAAAAGAATAAACACAACAGGTGAAGGGCAGTGTTTTTCCTGTGCACACATTTTTCTTTCTCTCCCTCACTCCCTCTCTTTTTCCCTCCCTCTTTCTCGCTCTTTCAATGGTGGTAGAGGAAAATCATATCAATATATTTATTGCAGAATGAGCAGCAGCATCTCAGCAATGCAGCTGCCACGCACTACACAAACAGCCAATGTCGACCAAGCATGATAGTTAGTTACTAAAACGATGCATGTTGCTTGCTACTACAGAAGAGAAATTAAAAGTCTCTGTTTACACAACGTTTACATAGTGTTATCTTTGCTGCGTTCTTCACAGCTGAGCTGATGTGCTGGCTCATCCTGATTTGGTTTGACTCTGCACTTCAGCCAAGCGGCAGGGAATTTCTTTACCATGACGACAGTGCTAGCTGTTTGAAGGTCTTTAATAAATAGCATGTTAATGTTGAGAAGTCATCAAAGAAGAGATTGTAAAAACTCCTACTCTCTGCAGTATTGTTAAAGAATCGCCACTAACAAAGCTCTGCTAATTTGTTGAATATTTCAATATGTATTATGTTAAATGGGCAGCAACAGTGTCAGATATAATGATATGTTCTGACCGATGGCTTGTTGTACAGACCCACTGAACATGGGAGGAAAATTATGTGTTTGGAATGGTCAAGTGACTTTAGGCAATCTTTTCTCAGCCCTGTGCCTGGTCCACCAGACAGCAGCCATCACAGCTTAGTTTCTGCTCCTTGGTTTACTAATGAACCCATTCTCTGCAGCATAATGCCAGTGAGTATTCAGAATCATTTATCCGTTGTCATGGATTGATGAATTTATACATTTCTCATTTGTTTTAATGTGTGTGAGGGTGTTTTGTTCTTTTTCAGGGGGATTTACATGTTCCTGTAGCCGGCATCTGTGTACCACAGGCCATGCACCCTCAGCAGTTTCATGAGGGGCTGAGTGAACTTACATCCCACCTTACACAGCCTGTAAGTTCTACTGTAAGCACAGGGGATAACAGATGTTTCAGTGCAGGCAGTTTAACATGAAAAAGAATAGCTCTCATTAAGTTTAGTTCTATTCTGTTTTATTTCTATTCTGTATTTATTTCTATGGAAAAAAATAATTTATGACAGTCTCCTAGTATGTTAACTTGAGAGAATGTGTGGGAAATGTGTTTCCTAATTTGACCAAACAAACTAAAAAGGAAGTACTGTTTACCTAGCCTTGGTATGTATGCATTTTGGTATGTAACGCATTTATGCGTTCAAGTATAAAAAAGAATAAGCCTATGTGTTTGAGTAGAGATGAAACGGTTTACACTTGTTTGAACTTGTTTGCATAGTTGTTACATTAGTATTATCACTCACTCACTCACTCACTCACGCCATACCTTTGCTGAAATGTCTTTAAGCATATGTTTGATTAAAATGGAACTATTATAGTTTAATAAACAATAAAAGCGTATTTCAGCATAATATATTATACTACTGGCAGTGGCGGCTGGTGGAATTTTCTCCAGGGGGGGCTATAACTCCAAAATAGACATATACAGTACCAAAAAGCAAGCAAACATGTACTAAGGTATTGAATTGAATTTATTTTCGAACGTGTGTGAAATGAAAAGAATCGATCGATCAATAGACAGATAGATAGATAGAGATAGAGAGATATATATAGATAGAGATATATAGAGATATATATAGATATATATATATATATATAGAGAGATATAGAGATATATATATAGATATATATATATATATATATATATATATATATATATATATATATATATATCTGTATCTCTCTATCTATCCATCTATATATATACACACACATATATACACACATAAATACAACTCTCTAGTGTTCTACTTTTTGTACATAAATTTTGCCCTTCTATCCTTGAGAGAGGCAAATTTCTCAATGACTCTGTGGTTAAAGTCAGGGATGGTTTTGACAAGTTTCTTCTCCATAGAGAGCATGGCCAATGCATTGAGACGATCCTGTGACATTGTGTTCCTGAGGAAGGTCTTGATTCTCTTCAGGGTTGAGAAGCACCTCTCAGATTCAGCTGTGGTCATAGGAGTTGTGATGATGATCTTCAGCAGAGCCACAGTCTCTGAGAAGGTGTCCTGAAGATTGTTCCCCATGAAAAGATGGTAAAGAGCCACAGCACCACTGCAGCTCTTGAACTCATCATTGCTGTAGATGAGAGTCAGTTCAGTTTTCAGCTTGTTCTTGTTCAGCAGTGGGTAAGCCTCCATGGTGGTGTTCAGTGCTGCTTCAGGGAACTGGCTGCGGTACTGCTGGAATCTGTCTGCCTGCAGCAGTGTAGCACTGATCAGATGCTTTGTGAAGGCAAATCTGTGTTCAGCATGGCCCAAGATGGTGTCACAAACCTAAAAAAAATGAATGCATCCATTTAATACAATATGGAGATGACTATAAGTCAGCTTTCTAATATATGATTTAATATATAAAAACAATTTATTTTATGAATATATGTGTTCATTTAATAGCAACAATGCAAATTAACATTGCACCTCTATAAAAGTAGACTATTATATAGGGCCTATTCTAAGGTGTGTTCCCCACTTCCTCACAATATAGCACTACTATGATTAAAAACACTGTAAAAGACCTACACCACACATTTAGCTTCTATCTCACCTCTGTAGCTACCCTCTGAAGATCACCTGGGCCCAGTATGCGGCGTTTCTTGGCCAGCTGAGATACACTGCCACTGGGTTCTCCACAGAGAGTAGGGAGGGAATCTCTGAACAGAACCAGAAGAGAAAAGTTCATCTTTAGTTGCCAGGTAAAATAACAAGAAATGTAAAAGCATAATAGAGATTAACACAATATCAGTAATATTAAACAGCACAAGATACACATTAATTTACCTGATCTTTTGTATGTTGTCTGTGAACTGCTGCATGATCCCCTGAACAAAGACTGAGTCGATGGTCCGCTTCTGGAGCTGGCTGTAGAGAATGTCCACATGAGGCATGATGAGATGAAACAGTTTCAGGAAGAAGCTGAAGTGATCATCCTCCAGCAGCCTCACAAACCCTCCAGCTTCTCTCACAGTGGTAGGATCAAACTCTCCTGAGTCCCTGATGGTTTCAAAACACTGGAGCAGGTCTTCTTTGTGCTCAAAAACAGTGTTCACAGCTCGGCTATGAAAGTTCCACCTCACTGTGCTTGCTCTTGGGAGTCTGTGGGCCACCACTCTATCGAGTACGCTGGTTCTCTTAGGAGATCTTGAAAAAAAGCCAGAGAATCCAGCCAGGTCTGAGAAGAAATTACTCACTTTTGGGATATGGGAAGTCACCTGCTGCATGATAAGGTTAAGTTGGTGAGCATAGCAGTGGACGTAGTGTGCATTCACATAGACGTCTTGGACCTTCTTCTGCACACCACCTGTGGCTCCTCTCATGACACTTGCACCATCGTATGCTTGGGAAATGAGCTTGCTCTTCTGGTCATCAGGGAGAATGGAGCTCAACCTATCCAGAAGTGCTGTGGCGATGGAATCAGCTGTGGCCCTTTGGAGAGGTATGAACTCAAAAAACCTCTCTTGGACATCATGGGCCTTGTCAATGTAGCGGGTCACAAGCACCAGCTGACACTGAGTGGAAATGTCCATTGTTTCATCAGCCTGGATGGAGACAAAGTCTGCACTCCTGATTTCTCCAACGATGCACTCTCTCAAAACTGACAGCATGCAGTCAAGGAGTTCATTCTGTACAGTCTTAGATGTCCCCTTAAACACAGTGGCAGTCTGCAGGTGCTCATGTAGAACTGTATCCAGTGATGCTACAAAATCCACCAATCCTCTAAAAACACCAGGATTTTCTGAGCCTTCACTTTCATCATGGCCACGCAGGGCAAGTTCAAATGCACCACAGAACTTGACACAGTCTATTATTTTAGATAGGATGTGCCTGTTTTTGTCAACCTCCTCATTATGCTTACGGATCCCTATCCTGTAGCCTTCATCAAGCTGAGATGAAATGTTTATTTTGCCAAACATGGCTAGTCGCAGTGCATTTTCCATGTGGATCCCAGTTTGTTCATGCTTCTTTGCCTTTTCTGAAAAGTGCTTTAAATCAGTCATGCCTGTCTTAATCCATGCTGGGTCAGATCCTGACGTTTGAAAAAGGAGGCAGGGAAAGCAGAATAAAGCATTAGCCTCGCCACATGCAGCTAGCCAAGCCTTGTTGCTAAACCAGGTCCTGGAAAAAGACCGGGTGTATTGTCTCCCTCTATCCTTGGACTGCTGATTGATTTTGATGTTCGGCTGATCAGGTCCGCGCTCTTTCACGTCGTGCTTCTCCTGATATGTTCTCCTCTCAAAAGGTGTTGTCTGAAGTGACTTCACTGAATTATCTAGTCTCTCTTTCTCCATTTTGCTCTCTGTCCGATCGTCTCCAACTCCCGCAGCTCGACCTGTCAATCAGCCGCACTTTATGACGGACGGCTGTGACGTCGGCCCCGTGGCGGGAGGGCGTTGGTATGTAAATCCAGCTGCATTCAGCTCTGGGCGCAGGTGAGGTGCGCCCCAACATGGTCCTATCTCTTGCATTGAAGAGGAGCTACTGCGCATGTACAACTTTTAACGAGAGTCTATGGGCAAAGATTTTTGCGCCCCGGGGCGGAAACACGTCACCGATCAGACAGCGCAGATGAACGAAACAACTTTACTCATCATATTAACTATATATTTATCTTTCTCATAAAAAAAAATATAAGCTTCATGTATTTTGAAATATTTTTATTTTATTATTTAATTTTTATTAAAAAAAATTATGTCTTTTCAAGGTAATGTGGGGAGTGGTGAGTGGTGGGGCGGCGCCCTAGCGCCCTCTATCGGCCAGCCGCCACTGACTACTGGACTGTAATTAAGAAAGCAGTACAGTTTTTTCTGTTGCTAACATGCATTGATCAAAACTGAAGTCACATTATCAAAACGCTTCACACAGTCAGACAAACAGAAGTTTACAGATGCAGCGCCCTCGAATTTCCCGTTCTTCCATGGCAGGGCCCTGGCCGATTCGTGGCGGGTCCCTGCCGCGCCTTGGAATGCCATGTTAGGAAACCAGTTAGAATGGTTTATCTATCCACCAGGAGGAGCCATGGCTGTAGCAAGCTATGAGGTGACCGATGTCCAGGACCTGTGTAATTATTTCCTAAAAAATAGGCCCGCAGAGAGCAGCCAGTGTGTCTGTTTAATGTACACACACCATACATGCTTCAAAACTACTATTACTCCTTCTTTCTGCTGTAATGTAGCCAAATACTCACGCTCATTGCTGTAGTCCGATGAAGAGAAAAGCAGAGACCAAATTATGCACACGAAAAAAGACAAACTACTTATGTGATGTTTCAACCATAGAGGGTCTCTAGGTAAAAGTGAAGACATGAAGTCAAATGAGTCATTTGATATAGGACAATTTCAGAAAGATTACAGACTGATGTGGCCACATCTCTAATCTTAATGTCTTCATGTGATTGGACAGAGCTAGATGTGAGGGGGCACACCTGATCTGTGGTAGTCAGAGGTAGGAAGTGGGTCTTTGCTATATCTATACTGGATTCATCAAAGTTTAAGGACACTGCAACATGTTGATACTCTGTATTTACTTTTTGGCATAAAAGACATGGTTTATTATGCACATACACAATTTGCTAATTTATTTTCCCAATCATAATAAAATATGGGAGACCACAAGAGTGTAATAATAATTAATATTTTGTTCACACTTGAGAGATACAAACTGTGAATATTGTTTCGTGTATATGTGCCATTTTATCTAATCAAGAGATGAGGATTTGTCATTTCATCACATTTAAATACAGATGTCTGTTTACCTCTTTACCCGGTCTGGGGAGGCATAACCTGGGAGTGTCGCACAGACCTCCATGTCATAGCCAGCGGCACCTTGGCTGCTGTTAGGTACCGGGACTACATCTTCAGAGCGATTGTCAGACCTTACACTGGTGCAGTGGTCCCTGGGTTCTTCCTGGTGCAGGACAATGTCCAGCCTCATATGGCCAGATTGTGTAAGCACCTCCTGGATGACGAAGGCATTGATGCCATTGACTGGCCCTCTCGTTCCCCTGACCAAAATCCAATTAATCACCTATGGGACATTATGTATCGGTGTATCTGACGACAGCAAGTATGGTCACAGTATGTCCAGGAGCTCACTGATACCCTGATCCAGGTCTGGGAGGAGATCCCCCAGGACACCATCCGCAGAGTCATCAGGAGTTTGCACAGACATTGTCGGGAGTGCATAGAGGCACGCGGGGGCCATACACGCTACTGAGTCACATATGAGTTGCCATGATAAAACAAGCTAGCTGGATCAGCCTGTGCTTTCAATTTTTTACATAGATTTTAAGTGTGATTTTGAATCCAGTCTTCAGTGGGTTGATGATTTTGGTTTCCATTGACCGCTGCTATGTCATTTTGTTCTCAACAAATTATACAATGTCAGTAAAAATGTTCATCTTGAATAATTAATTCATCAAGATCTGATGTGTGTAATTTTTTTGAGCAGTTGTAGTTCGATACAATGTTCGATAGTTTCACATGTATGCATTACTTGCAAACTAATGGAAAGCCTATCAGAATACGCCCCGGCTCATAAACAGCATATTATATTCCTTGATAATGATGGAACTATGAGTTACACGCAAACAGCCAATCATTTAACAGACAAATCCATGTGTGCTCTCCCCCTCACTCATTTAAACAGCGTATCAAATCCCTAGGTGCTATGAGTGACACACAGTCAGTCATTTACAGTGCATCCGGAAAAATTCACAGCGCTTCACTTTTTCCACATTTTGTTATGTTACTGCCTTATTCCAAAATGGATTAAATTCATTTTTTTCCACAAAATTCTACACACAATACCCCATAATGACAACATGAAAGAAGTTTGCTTGAAATTCTTGCAACTTTATTAAAAATATACCATGTACATAAGTATTCACAGCCTTTGCTCAATACTTTGTTGAAGCACCTTTGGCACCAATTACAGCCTCAAGTCTTTTTGAGTATGATGCTACAAGCTTGGCACACCTATCTTTGGGCAGTTTCTCCAATTCTTCTCTGCAGAACCTCTCAAGCTCCATCAGGTTGGATGGGGAGAGTCGGTGCACAGCCATTTTCAGATCTCTCCAGAGATGTTCAATCAGGTTCAAGTCTGGGCTCTGGCTGGGCCACTCAAGGACATTCACAGAGTTGTCCTGTAGCCACTTCTTTGTTATCTTGGCTGTGTGCTTTGGGTCGTTGTCCTGTTGGAAGATGAACCTTCGCCCCAGTCTGAGGTCCAGAGCGCTCTGGAGCAGGTTTTCATCAAGGATGTCTCTGTACATTGCTGCAGTCATCTTTCCCTCGATCCTGACTAGTCTCCCAGTTCCTGCCGCTGAAAAACATCCCCACAGCATGATGCTGCCACCACCATGCTTCACTATAGGGATGGTATTGGCCAGGTGATGAGCAGTGCCTGGTTTCCTCCAGACATGACGCTTGGCATTCAGGCCAAAAAGTTCAAGCTTCGTTTCATCAGACCAGAGAATTTTGTTTCTCATGGTCTGAGAGTCCTTCAGGTGCCTTTTGGCAAACTCCAGGTGGGCTGTCATGTGCCTTTTACTGAGGAGCGGCTTCCGTCTGGCCACTCTGCCGTACAGGCCTGATTTGTGGAGTGCTGCAGAGATGGTTGTCCTTCTGGAAGGTTCTCCTCTCTCCACAGAGAGATGCTGGAGCTCTGTCAGAGTGACCACTGGGTTCTTGGTCACCTCTCTTACTAAGGCCCTTCTCCCCAGATTACTCAAGTTTGGCCAGGCGGCCAGCTCTAGGAAGAGTCCTGGTGCTTCCAAACTTCTTCCATTTACGGATGATGGAGGCCACTGTGCTCATTGGGACCTTCAATGCTGCAGAAATTTTTCTGTACCCTTCTGTGCCTCGATACAATCCTGTCTCGGAGGTCTACAGACAATTCCTTGGACTTCATGGCTTGGTTTGTGCTCTGACATGCACTGTCAACTGTGGGACCTTATATACACAGGTGTGTGCCTCACTAAATCATGTCCAATCAACTGAATTTACCACAGGTGGACTCCAATCAAGTTGTAGAAACATCTCAAGGATGATCAGTGGAAACAGGATGCACCTGAGCTCAATCTCGTTCTTTATTCTTAATAAAGTTGCAAAAATTTCAAGCAACCTTCTTTCATGTTGTCATTATGGGGTATTGTGTGTAGAATTTTGTGGAAAAAAATGAATTTAATCCATTTTGGAATAAGGCTGTAACATAACAAAATGTGGAAAAAGTGAAGCGCTGTGAATACTTTCCGGATGCACTGTAGGAGGTGTGCAGTTCTGTTGCACCATCGCCATATGACTGACAACAACAGAAGAGTGTGGAGTGAGGCGTTATTATGGATCCCACCACAGTGCAGACCAGCTCGACTCCCCCTGTAAACTGTTAGGTCACACAGTGGCTGTGGTAATGTCTGCTTCTCTTGCGGTCTGATACAGTGACCTATGAGCCACAGCCGTTTTGGCAAACGCAAAGACCCCTTTGGCCTCTGTCCCGGTCCTCTGCTGCTCCTCTTGGTGTCAGTCATCCTCCGGAAACCACCACCTGGCCTCTTTGCTCTACCCACGAGCCCTTATTGATATTGTGTATACATCAAAATACATGCCATGCACACAAATTAATCCTCCTGCATGCTCTGCCCCTGCACCACCCCTCGCCAAAACTAAACAGAGTTCATACGAGAAAACATCTCCAAATTCGTTGGCAGACTTTTTTAACTCTGTGTGGGTGTGTCCTTACAGAGTCGTTAAGGACACGTGTGAGCTCCGATTTTCAAAGTTGTTAGGTCCACTTGTGGGTCAGTGACCCAGCCGGCCTTCATGTAGGTTGCTAAGGCTAGGTGAGCCCAGATGTGAATGGTGGTTAAGCTGTCTGGGGAGGGAACTCAGTACTGCATTGTAGGTCCTCCTGTGTTGTGCCAATTCGTTTATGGAGAGGTTGTTTTGACTCCCCAATGTACAAATCTGTGCATTCCTAGCTGTATTGAACAGCATAAACTACATTACTCTGTTTATGCCTGGGTGTTTTGTCCTTAGGATGGATTTAAAGTAAACCGGGATATGTTGTTTATTAAAGATCCTCCTAAGTTTCTCAGATGTTCCTGCGACATAGGGAATGACAATGTTACATTTTCTCGTCTCCTCCTCTTTGTCTGCTCTGGATCTTTTAGCAGTTTTGATAAAGGTCCAGTTTGGGTAGCCACAGGTTTATGTGCTCCCCTGATGTGCTTCTGTTCCTTCTCCTTCCCCTCTGACTTAGTGGCCATGGTCTCAGCCCAATGGTTTAGGGTTCTGATGACCTCCAGCTTGTGCTCCAGTGGGTGATGAGAATTGAACAGCAAGTACTGATCTGTGTGTGGCTTTTGTCTTCTTAAATGTGTACTGCACAGTCCAAGAAGGGCAGACTGTCTCCTCTGACATATTCCCATGTGAACTTGATGTTATTGTCCACAGCATTTATATGTTCTGTGAAGGCTTCCACTTCCCTTGCTCTAATTTTGACCAAGGTGTTATCCACATACCTGAACCAGTGGCTAGGAGCAGTTCCTGGTAAGGTAATCAAGGCTCTGCTCTCAACTTCTTAAATGTAGAGGTTGGCCACCAGTGAGCCCATGGCACAGCCGTGATTCTGTCTGTGGAAACCTTCACTGTACTGGAAGTAGGTGGTCATCAGACAGAGGTCAAGTAAGGCACAAATGTGGTCTGGAGGGAAGTTGGTTCTGCTGGAGAAAGTGCTGTCCTGTAGCAGGCGTTTCTTCACCATCTTAACAGCTTCTTGAGTGGGAGTGCATTTAAATAGTGATGTGACATCATATGAAACCATTGTTTTGTCTGGGTCCAATGTTATTTCTCTCACCTTGTTGGCGAAATCCTGTGAGTTTTTGATGTGTTAACGACCAAAGGAGCTATCATACTGGCTAAGTGCTTGAATTTGTTATAAGTAACTGAGTTAATGCTGCTGATGATGGGTCTGAGTGGTGCTCCTTCCTTGTGTATCTTGGGGAGTCCATAGATACATGGGATGGCTTTCCTGGGGTACAGTCTGTAATATAATGGCCTGTCAATGACTTTGTCGTTTTCCAGTTTTTGCAGATATTCTATAACCTTCGTTTTGTAACTACTGGTAGGCTCTCGCCTCAGGGTCTCATAGGTGTTAGTATCACTAAGGAGATCAGTGACTTTGGTGTGGTAGTCTGCTGTGTTTAGCACTACAGTGCATCTCCATTTGTCTGCCGGCAAGATGGTGATATTCCGGTCTCTTTTGAGTGATTCAAGGGCCTTCCTTTCCTCAGTAGTGAGGTTGGAGGGAGGTGCTTTTGCATTAGCAAATACCTTCAACCGTAGCTGTTCTGCCTCTGTGTCTGCCAGCTTGCTGTTTCTGATGGCTGACTCTGTTGCTGTGATGAAATCTACTACCGGCATCTGTTCTGGAGCTACTGCAAAGTTCAGTCCTTTGGCAAGGACATCCTTCTCTGGTTGGGTGCGCTCTCTGTTGGACACGTTTTTCACCCACTTGTATGTCCGGATGTGCTGTGTTGTTGATGTCCTTATTTCTCCAGGTGAGAGCTTCTGTTCTATGCGAGTTGCTTGCCGTGCCTGTAAAGTTTGGAATTTTCGTGTCTGCCGTTCTTTACCCTTAGTGTGTTGTGATGCTTGTGCCTTCTCAACAAACTTGGAGACATTTTCCAGGACATTGCTTGGTAGTAGTGATATTAGTTCCTCAAATGTCTGGTCAGTCTTAGTAGTGACTGCATCGATGGTGAAATTAATCTGTCGCACTCTTTCATTGAGTAGCTGGTTTTGAGCCCTCTGAAGGATCCTTGTGGCCCTGTGTCCTTTCACGCTGGAATCCAGGCGTAAGTTCTTAGGAATTATCCTGTGTTGCCTGCCTCTCAAGTTGAATCGGGGGTGGTTCCTGTAATCAGCCAGCTTCCTGGATGTTCCTTCATACTCCCATACCAGATGAAGGGCCATAAATGAATGGTACAACACAGGAGGGCCAACTCCTCAGGTCAAGACTCTGCTGTCCACTTACATCTGAAGGAGAAAAATCATTCCTTTGAGGACAACAATGTAAACATCTTGTCCAGAGAAGACAGATGGTTTGAAAGAGGAGTAATGGAATCCATCTATGTCAAACTCGAACGACCGTCTTTGAACAAGAGGAGGCAACCAACTCCCCTCCAGTTAGTTAGAACTGAAGAAGTCTCTTGGATGAGATGTGAAACGTCTTCAAGAAACTGAAACAAGTCCAGTTGCCTATGATACAGCACTTAGGTCTTCTTTGAACTTAAAATTTGATGACTTTTCCTTGAATGACCCAAACATTGGAAAAGTGAAACATTGACTTTGTTTATATTTACAGGAAAGTTGTACACCACCAGCATATTATTGGCTTGGCTTTTGATTGGTTATAAAATCATTTACACACCACAAAAATAACGGTTGTTTTCCTCTTCATAGTGCACAATGACTGCATTTAATCAGTGGACAGCTGTCATAATTTCTTTCTCTACTAAGGTAGAGGTTGATTATTATTATTCATATTGCTAAAGTAGCGCATAGGTGTAAACATTAACACTTGTGTAGACTGTGTGTGTGTGTGTGTCTATATGTTCATCACTTTCATGTTACATTTTTAGGTTTGACAAAGTACGAATTAAATGTTTCAATGTACTGTACTCTCCTATGAAAAGACAGAGGGAGAGAGAGAGGGTGAGAGAGAGAGAGAGAGAGAAGACTAATTAACTAATTTGCTTAAACCAAAGAAGATTAAGAGACAATCTTTAAATCTTTACTGATGTACATTGTATAATTTGTTGAGAAAAAATGACATAAGAACGGTCAATGGAAACCAAAATCATCATAAAACACAGGCTCATCCAACTTACAAAAACCTCAGGAAAAATAACAAAATTCTCGTTAGATTTTCCAAAAGTTCAAGATGACATTTTCAAATGTCTTGTTTTGTCCTGTTTACACTCCACAACCCAAGGACAGTGAGTTTTATATCATACAAAACAGAAAGCTGCAAATTCCCACTTAAGAGAAACTTAAAGAAAGAAAAGTGGTACTTTTGCTTGAAAATTGACTTCAGCAGTTAATTGATAATGAAAATAGATGCCAGCGGGGTCATGTGATGCTGCAACCCTGAGCAATCGACCGTTGCTGAGCTCCCGCTACTACTGAGCTATATCTGATTATTTACATAATATCAAAGTTACAACCGTACAAAAGTTTGCCTAACAACATCCCGGCGACATGCCTAACCCTAAAGCTGCTAAATCTGTGACGAACAAGCCTCTTGAAGAGCAAGAAGCAAAAAAGAACATGCCAGCTAGCAAGGAAGCTAACGTTATACCGCAAAAGACACCTGCCGTTGACGCTGAGGCCCTCGCCATGGGCATATCTCAGAACGTTATTGAGAAAATATCCACTATGATGGGGGACAAATTTAAAGAGCTCTCAACCACACTGAACAGTATCACAACACGGCTGGAGTCTAACACACAGCGCATCACGGAAGCTGAGAGCTGTGTATCAGCAGCGGAGGATAACGTGACGGCCATGAAGTCCAGGCTGACTGACTTGGAGACCAAAGTGCGGGTCCTGACGGAGAGGAGCATTGATATGGAGGGATGTAGCCGTAGAGACAATATTATAATTTACAACCTAAAAGAAACTGCAGAGGGCCGACAGCCTGTTAAGTTTTTTGAGAGCTGGTTACCCACTCTGCTAGACCTGGAGACCAAGCGGGGCATCATTAAAGTTGACCGTGCTCATAGGACTCTCGGTCCGCCAAAACCTGACCAGCCCCGCGAAGTGGTTATCAAGCTGCACAACTCGAGGGACAAGCTGAGGATTCTCGCTGCGGCCAAGGAGAAAGGACCGCTGACACACGAGGGGCAGACAATTTTCATCCGACAGGATTTAGCAGCCAGGGTCAAAGAAATGCGACGTGCGTTTAATGGTGTGTGTGAACGGCTCATCCAAATGGACATGGCGGTTCTCCATGTGCTTCAAAACTACTCGTTTTGCTCACCTGAGCATGCGCTTGCTTTCCTGGATGGACTGAGCTGAATTGGAGGTGATGTGACATTACAAAGACACGTACACTCTGTTGATTGCAGATAGCGTTTATTTTTGGATAGTTTATGCAAAGTTATGTACTGTAGATAAATACTCTGTGGGTGGAGGAGATGTTTAAATATTGTCTTCATGTCGTTTCAACACGCCACTGCGGTTGACTGTTTGGCTAAAGACATGCTGGTGGTTAAAATATAACCCAGTTTAGTTCAGATGGTTGTAATAGTTTTTAGCTTGTGGTAAGTGGGGGAGTGGAGAGGATTCTAATTTTCTTTCTATCAGTGACGTTTTTGCTCGGTTCAACGTGCCCCGCTACTTTTTCAACGGGCCACGCTGGTGGTCCGTACCGGGAGATGGGGTGGGGAGGGGTGTTCTGGGGTTATTTTTATTTGGAGTCCATCATTTGGGGACAGATGTTTTGCTGTTCATGATGATCTGTCAGTTGGTTTTATTCATGCCATCATATATTTGAAGCCATCCATGTTGTATCTCAGTGTTACCTATTTACCTATCTGCCTGTGATGAACACACTGAGTCTCCCTACTGTGCCACAAAGCTTTCCCTTTTAGATCACAAACTTCCTTTTATCCTGTCATGAGTGATCTCAAAATAGTGTCCCTTAATGTTAAGGGATTTAATAATGCAATAAAAAGGCAAAAGATCCTTGCTTTTTTTGAAAAAAGAGAAAACACAAATAGCTTTATTATCTGAAACCCACTTAAATGACTTGGAGCATTTGAAGTTGAGAAGGAGCTGGGTGGGCCAGGTGTTCTATTCATCTTATAACACAAAAAGCAGAGGAGTAGCCATATTAATTCACCGTAGTCTCCCATTTACCTTAGAGACAACCATCAGGGACAACGATGGCCGTTATATCCTTGTCTCAGGCTATATTTATGGGGAACAGATCCTTATAGGTTGTGTATATGGCCCTAATTCACATGAAGCTGCCTTTTCCCCTAACCTTCTATCGGATGTCTCATCAGTATCCACCCCATATGTTGTTTTAGGGGGCGACTTTAACTGTGTGTTTGACCCAAGTGTGGACCAGTCCCCACCTAAGTCTAGCCCAACCCCTCGAAAGAGTCTCAGGCTGAAAGAGTTCTGCCGTGACTTAGAGCTGTTTGACACTTGGAGAATAACCAACCCCAAGGGAAGAGACTACACCTTCTTCTCCCAACCTCATCAGACATTTTCAAGAATTGATTTCTTCCTGTCATCCAGAATGGTTCTGGATAGAGTCAGGGAGTGTGTAATTGGCATATGCTCTCTCTCTGACCACTCTCATGTAAGTTGGAGCATCCGCCCTCCATACTCTGATCCCTCCTCTCACCACTGGAGGATGAACCCTTCTCTATTGAGTAGTCCCCCGTTCATTGACTATATTACTGAACAATGGAATGTCTTTATGGCTGCTAATAAGACCTCAGGCGTTAGCCCATCATTGCTATGGGAAACAGCTAAAGCTTATCTTAGGGGGAGTATTATATCGTACACCACAGCTCAGAAAATGGCTGCTATTAAAGAACAACTCGAGAGAGGCAGAATCGAGGCAAATACGATACCGCCATTGGTGGAGGACAACCAGGTCAGATACTACAAAACCAAGGGCATCAACAGGATCATGAGGCAGTTTTATGAGAAACTGTACTCATCTGAATGTGACTCCTCTGTTGAGAGGAGCAAGGAGTTTCTCGACAGGGTGCCTCTCCCATTCCTGTCAGATGAACAAAGGGAAAAATTAAATGCACCAGTGACTGAGGAGGAGGTCCACAGAGCCATAGCCTCCCTTAAGGGTGGTAAGGCTCCAGGACCTGATGGTTTCTGCCCAGAATTTTATAAGAAATTGAGCCACCTTGTAGTGCAACCACTCACTGACATGTTTTTAGACTCCTTTGTGAAGGGGGACACCTTCCCCCAATGCTTAACTTAGCAAGCATCACACTCATACTGAAGAAAGATAAACCACCTGATGTTTGTGGCTCATTTAGGCCCATCAGCCTTATTGGAGTGGATAGTAAACTGCTCTCCAAATTGCTCGCAACGAGACTGGAGAAGCTCCTGCCATCTCTCATAAACCCAGACCAAACTGGATTTATACAAAATCGGTTCTCCCTCACAAATGTGAGAAGATAATTGAACATGATACAATATTCAAGTCTAACAAATTACAGAGCACTTGCTATATCTCTAGATGCCGAAAAGGCGTTCGACAGGGTGAAGTGGGAATATTTTTTTGATGTATTGGAGAGGTTTGGGTTGGGGGGGGGTTTCTTAAATGGGTTAGGACACTTTACAACTCCCCAGAGGCTCGTGTCATAACTAATGGCACACAATCATTGCCTTTCCCTTTGCGAAGGGGGACGAGGCTGTTAGGCAACACCAAGATGTGCATGGTATGACAGTTGGGGGAACAGTTCACAAAATTGCGCTTTATGTGGATGACATCTTGCTGTTTTTAACAAAACCTGAAATATCAATACCAGCTGCTCTCTCTGTTATTCATGAGTTCAGTTCCTTCTCAGGCTACAAAATGAACTTTGGCAAATCGGAGGCCATGCCACTAGGTAGTCTAACTGGGTTAACTTTACGTACCAGCTGCCCTTTCAAATGGTCCCCAACAGGCTTCACCTATCTTGGGATAAAAGTTTCACCAGACAGAGCTATGGAAGCTTAACCTTTCTCCAATAGCAACTAAAATAAAGAAGGATTTAGAAAGATGGCATGATCTCCCCTTATCCTTCATGGGGCGCATTAGTTTAATTAAAATGAATGTCTTCCCCCGGCTCTTATATCCCCTACAAATGCTACCTTTATGGATTTCCAAGAAGGTTGCTCTTGATATAGAAAGGGCATTCTCTAGATTCATATGGCATGGCAAGAGACCTAGACAGAAAACGAAAACACTACAGCTGCCCTCTGACAGGGGAGGTCTGGCCCTGCCAAATATAATTTTTTACAACTGGGCATGCCATGCTCACTTCCTGTGTGAATGGTTACATGCTCATCTTGACTCCAAGATCTGTCTAGATTCATGGTCCTCTCTGCCTTTCTCATTATGGAGCTTGGTCATGGGATATCAAGAATAATTCAATTATATACAACACAATCAGAGTGTGGCAGGAAATCTGTAAATATTTGGGTAGAGGAAGTTGCGCCTCATTGCTGACCCCTCTCATAAGGAACCAGGATTTTCCCCCAGGTCTCCTTCCCAATATGTGTGACTCATGGCATGACAATCGGGCACGTGTTATTCGAGACTTATACCATGATAGCGCACTTATGACTTTCCAACAACTACAGTCACAATTCAGTATCCCTAAAGAACACTTTTATGGTTTTCTCCAGAACCGCCATTTTGTTAGATCTAAAAATTTACCTCCTCCAGACCCAGTCATGTACAATGATGTAGAGAGGTTCTTTATTGACCGAAAAGGTTTCACCCATTTTATTTTCATCTTTTATGCATTGCTATACTCTCTCAGCCCAGGTGATATCACAAGCGTCGCACGGAAATGGGAGAGAGACCTTGACACTAACTGGGTTTCCATCCAAATGTATCGAATTTAAGAGCGGATTTTGTGAAAATGCGCAAAAAGCAAATGCGAATTTATGCCCGTTTCCATTCGTTATTGTTTTGCGATTATTGGGAGAGGAGGAGTGCGCAGTGAGATTACGTCATAAGAGAGCGTGAATGTATCCATGACAACAGTTGACACTCAGCTGACAGTTGACACTCAGCTGACACTCAACATCATGGACAATTTACTGGTGAACCTGTCGGCTCTTGGGAGAACATTAGCTACAATTTTGTCAGTGTTCACAGCCTACAAAACCCTCCTGAAGAGGAGAAGGAAAGAAGATTTTTAATGTTACGAGTGCTGTCGGAGTTTGCTGGAGGGAGACCGCGTCCGTTTGTTTGGGAACGTCGCCGGGTGAAGGACTTTTGGGAAGTCGTCGTCCAGCAGCACTTCAGACGTACCATGACTTCACATCCGGGTTAGTCATGATTTATTCGCAAAACCTGTTTCCATAACAAAAAGACGCATTTTCCTCTTATCGATACGCTGACAAATCCACCCCCTCCAAGCGTAAAAACTTTTTTGCGAATTTACTGCCTTTTTTTGAATTTCTGGCGTTTCCATCCAAGTATTTATTCGCAATTTTTGAAAATGCGAATAAGAAAAGGTGGATGGAAACGCAACTACTGAGTATATTGAGGATGATTGGCAGGAAGCCATTAAAGTGTTTAGGTCCACCTTTACATGTAATAGACTGAGAGAGACACAGTATAAAATACTACACCGTCTACATATAACTCCTTATATACTAAATAAGATGGACCGGAAGGCGTCTCCTCTGTGTAATAAGTGTCAAAGAGAGATTGGAACCTACTATCATTACTTTTGGCAATGTAAACTGGTTAAAAGATTTTGGGGTACAATTTCTCAAGAACTGAGTGGCATCTTTCGGGTAAGGGTTAAGAGAGACTCAGGAGAGAGGGGGGCGGTCAGTTGGGAGGTATCTCTGTTGAGAACGGATGGATGGCACTATTTTGTTTTATTTATTTATTTATTTATTTTTATTATTATTATTTTATTTTTATTTTTTTCCTGTCTGTGTGTTATTGATATGCTGGTGAAATGTATAACTTTTGTTTCTGTTCTGTTTAAAAAAAAAAAAGAAAGAAAATAGATGCCAATTAGTATTCTGATTAAAGCAACTTTATACCTTTTTTTTCCCTAAAAAAAACAAACAGTTCAAAATCATTTTGTAGTTAGCGCCTACTTCAGTTCTGACAAAGATTATTACAGACCTGGAAATTGTTGGCACAGTGCTCATGCACTCAGAAACTGTTGGGGTGCCAAATCACCCAAAAAGCCTATTTCTACACAATTTTGCTTTAATCTATCTACTCACTGATTGTCAACCAATTGTTGCCGTCTTCCCGTTGTCTGTGTAGGTGGTGTGTAATGTGAGTGGAGGTGGACAGGTTGTGCTGGTTAACCCCTGTGAGCCAGAACCTATGTTCCTTACCCTGAAATCTGCATCACAGCATAGAGACAACAGCCCAACTCAAGAAAAAGGTGAGGACAACTTTACATTGGTTACATGGTTAGTTAAGGTTTAGTTTTGTGTCCAGTATGAAATGAAATCACATCAATGAACAGGTAACAAAAGAATAACAATCATGGCTTTGAGACACTCCACCAGGGCACCTTAACTGAAACGCCACAGAGAAGGATTTTCTAATTGGTCTCAAATTAAAGAGGCCATATTATGCTTATTGAGGTTTTTCCTCAGTGTTATATCTGTGTGTTATATAGCCTTAAGGCATGTAAAACATCTGCAAAGTTAGAAGCCCAGGGAGTCAACGGCAACTGGAGTTATTTTCTCTCATTTACTATATGTCACTATGACAGACAGTGCGACCTATAGTTAGGGAATCGTCCTCTACCTAGATTACAGATGGACCTACCTCACTGTCTCTCGTTGTTATATGAAGAACTAACAAAAAAGTTTTCATCAACTGTCAAGATCAAATGGATTTACTTTACATTTACAACCCTGGTGTCCGCTAACCACTTAACTTCTGACTGCTTTGAGGGCCAGATCAAAGCTTTAGAACTGCTCTGTTATTGCTTGCAAGAAACAAAAGTCTTCCTCTACTCCCACCGTCTGAGAATGCCAAGACCCTGTGGATTAACTTTTGTTTTTTTTTATGGAAATGTCCCTACAATGACTGGAAAATTATTGAATTGTGTGTGTGTGTATTTTACTCCCGGACTGTTCCGGTAACATTACAAGCTTAACTATTAATTGGCCAAAAATGACTTTTGATCATGTCTTACACATAGGTTTGAATTATTCAAATACCTATTACCAATACCAAGAGAGACATAACTACTTGTATAGGTATACTTCAACATTAACATGAGATCTGCATACCTCCACATTACAAAATGGACAAAACTATGCGCTAAACTAGAGGTCACTAATAGGCAGACTGGGGTCCAGGTCCAGACCCAGACCCAGACGCTGTCCAATCACACCTCGAACTGTAACCGATAAATTATTGAGAATTGTTGGATTTTGACTTTGAATGTTTCTGATTTAACTGGTGCAGCTTTTCTGGTCTTTACTACAGTGGTTTAGTGGCCCAGGACACTCATAGACCAATTGCATGCATTTAAAATCATGTCATGATGAGATGATGAAGTCTTTGGAGTAAGTGTACCCACTAAACTCCGAATTAAGGAATCAGGGGAAAAAAAGGCACCTTACACCACTGTTACATTATTAAAATAAATATATCATTCCAAGCTCACAATGACCACCTACACGTGTGTGAGGATTGCCCTGACATCATTCCAGCCCAGATTTAAAACCCTGGCAGGACAAGATAGAGCACACACTCAGTCTTAGAGTGTATTTAGTGCAGCGAGGCAGTCATGCTGCCTTTTTACCCAATTAAATATTAATTTTCACAATCAAAAGTTTTTGTTTTTTTTAACAATTCTATTATATATCCGAATTTGAAATATTCGTTATCTGCCCTAATGCTCAATAATCTCTGAATTTACTACGGGCTGCGTTATCAATAAGAGATAGCGACAGTACAAGCTTGAATGAATTGATACTGTCCTTGACCTGACGTAAACACGAAAGGGTTAGGTCACAAGAGACCATGGAATGGACCAGAGAAACCTGGATCTTGGTCCAACACTTTACCAAAAAAGTCATCAGAACTTTGGAACCGTGCCAAATCAGAACATTGAGGTTCCTTCTTTTATTCTCTCGAGAGATCTTCTCCCATTATCCACTCGTCTCCTTTGATGTTTGTTTGATGATCTTTATTGCCCCCTCTGCTCATGGTAATAATCATGTCAGCTTTTCTTATCAGGGCCTTTGGCACCCTAGCCCTGATCTAATTGGGCTGCAAGGCCAAACAGCCTCTTTCTTATCAGTGCCATCAGACCACAACTAGTTTGGGCAGCTGATTGAAGACCGGGCAAAGGGGCCCAATGGAGAGAACGAATGGAAACCAAATGCATAATTAGACAGAAGATATGTGGTGGCAGAGCAGCATAGCATACAATCAACAAAAGAATAACCTCAAAGATACTGCATGCTCAAGAAATATGCTGAAAGCATAACATGGCAAACTCAGGCCGAAAAAGATGGGCATACTGACCTGAACGTAACATTCCTTAGTAATATTAACACAATATTGTGTTAACCAGGAAGTTGGTTCTGCTGGACAGAGTGCTGTCCTGTAGCAGGCATGTCTTCACCATTCACCAGAGTCCAGTGTTACTTCTCCCACCTTGTTGGCGAAATCCTGTGAGTTTTTGATGTGGTGTTGAGTGTTAACGACCAAAGGAGGCATACTGGCTAAGTGCTTGGATATGTTATAGGTAACTAAGTAGGTGGGTCTGAGTGGTGCTATTCCATGTGTATCCTGAGGTCCATAGAAGCATGGGGTGGCTTCCCCCAGGTACAGTCGGTAATATGTCAATGACTTTGTCGTTTTCCAGGTTTTGCAGATATTCTATAACCTTCTTTTTGTAGCTACTGGTAGGATCTCACCTCTGTCGAGAGAACAATCTGGCAGGGCTTTTGAAGCTGAACTTGCCATTCAAAAGATCCTTTTCTTTATCCATTTCTGCTCAAGGAGGTTTCTTTCTGCTTGCCATCCAGAACATTACTGCTGCATCGCTTCCTGATTTCCCAAACTATGGAGTGGGTCAAGGGTCATTACGTGTGTGCGTTAATCATGCGTTATTATCATGTTAACTTTGACAGCCCTAGTAACAACACATGGTAGATGACACAGATCCTTTATTGTCACTCAAAGCCAATCTCGAGGGGAAAGGGTCCCAATCCAATACCTTTCAGTCTCTGCTAGCTTTCCAGAATGCCTGTGAGCTTCATCTCCAGCTCCGGCACATGCAGCTGGTGTTGCTCCTTGGTTGCTGCAATTGCTTGTGCTTTTGAGCTCTGGCTCTTACTTGTTGGATGTGATAGCTGCCAAGGCCATGAATGGAAGGCCTGGAATTTCTGCTGATGGTGTGTCATCGAACCAGCTGGGTTTCTCAGGTCGACTAAAGCAAAGCAGGGAAAGGGATTTTCATCTGATGGAGGCTTTGCAAGAAGCTCGGGAGCTATTAGTGGATCCTTGTCAGCTGAATCAAAGATGGAGACTGACCCTGACCCACTGACTCTCGTTGGTAGCCACTTCGGGTGTCATGGGGAAAAAACCTCCTGCATAGCTCGAACTCATAATGGGAAGGTTAGCAGAGCTTGTGAATTGCTGATACGTTTGGTGCTCTGTGTAAGAGACTTGGTACCCAGTGGACTGTACGTGGTGGTAGGGCAGTAATGGGGTTGAGTAGTATGGGTGGTTGCCCCTCCAATTGTTTCTCATATTGTCTGCCACGACTGATTATTGATGTAACATAAAAGCGAGCTTTAGTTTGTGATAGTTAATAGAGGTCAATACAGCTTATTCGTGGCATGCAGTATTATGTACAGGGTTAGTTTTTCGTGGCAAGTTTTCTGGCTGATGGTGACAGCATGGGTACTATTTCAGTTGAATTCACAACATTGGCTCGTAAATATCACACGTCTGAGCACTCTTGGGAGCTCATAGGCTAGATTGTTATACACCAGATCCATTGTCACGTCAACTTTCACTTTTTGTGCTGCCACTAGTCGAAAATGTGTGACGGCCACAAGTACTAGCAAGAGCAATCCAATGATCATTCCTGTTGTTTGCAGGACCTTTTCTTCAAGACAAATTTTGAAACCACACCAGGGGGTTGGTAACATAACAAACACAAAAACAACCTTAACCCAGTCGTTCAGAAATAACTCCTTACCCATGTCCATATTGGAACCAAGGTTATGTGTCACAAATAGCATTCAAGGTCTGATAGGTGATGTAAAGAATGTCAGTCACTTAAAGAACGTCCCATGTGTAGTATTTTCCCACTACATAAACCTTTGTTGATTGTACCATAAATAGATTACCCAACTACTATTGCGCGCCATGTATTGTGCATTCATTATGGTTCCAGCAAATGGCCCAGGGTAAGAAACGTAGCTTTTAAGCTGTTCCCCTGACTTTCCCTTATCACCCTTACCCCCTTATTGACGCTCATCTTCCTCCGGCTGTCTGGGTGCTGGCCCCTCCCCTGGGCATGACAGTAGCCCTTTTCACACAGAGTAGCCACATTATCGCCGCAGCGGCGGTTGGCCAATTCTCCGCCATGCTCCACTTCCAAACAACAATGGCAGAACTCAGTGGTATGGTATTGCTGGCAGTGCAAATTCTGCAAACGCAAGCAAAGTTGCTCTTCATCGTGTACAACATGATGCGAACAATGGCTGATTCGAGTGAGCAACGTGTCTTTGCTATCAGATCTACATTGGATGAGTGATGGGAAGCAGGGAGCGATATGAGGCAAAAAGGTGTGTGGACCTTAGATGCCGCAAACAAAGACGTTTGGTTCTTTTGAGTCAATTCGCACTGGTCTCGGGAAGGAGAATGTGGACGAGAGAGAGACCACACGGACCAATGTTCTAGTCAAATGTCCTCAACAATTTTGATGAAGATGAGTGGCGGAGTCTTTTTTGTATGTCGCAGAACGCATTTGACTTTGTGTTAGAGCTTGTTGAGCCACACTTGAGGCGCAGGACAACAAACTGGCGACAGCCTCTGGAACCTCGGCTTCGACTCGCCGTTGCTTTGTGGTGGTATGCTACGCCAGGTGAATACCGATCAATTAGTTGTATTTTTGGTGTGGGTGTCTCCACCGTGTGTGTATTGGTACGCCAAGTCACAGCAGCGCTGAAAAGGGCCCTTTTTAAACGGTTTGTTGGCCTGCCGTGTGGTGCACGTCTTCAGGAGACAATGGATGGATTTGCTGAACAAGGCTATCCAATGTGTGCTGGTGCCATAGATGGCACACACATTCCCATCATCACTCCCCATGAAGATGAACAAGCCTACGACAATCGGAAGGGGTGGCACTCCATTGTTCTCCAAGCTGTTGTGGACCACAACTACTGGTAAGGATCACGGCCTGTGCCGCATAGATTTTTTTTCACAGTAAGAAATGATGTGCTTTTTATGTCGAGCTATACACTACGTGTTTGTTTGTTTCAGCTTCACAGATGTGTACATGGGTTGGCCTGGTCGCATGCACGATGCTCGAGATTTAGCCAACTCGCCCATCTACAAAAAGGCCAAAAAGATTTTATCGAACTGGAGACTAATGTGAGCGTAACCTTACTGTGTATTGAGATTGAGAATGTAAGTTTATTGGAATGATTTAGATTTTTGATCAGAGATGACCAAGTTGCATTTTTACACCATTCCTTTGATAGATTAATGATTATAATAAGCAATTAATCATTAGGGTACATTGTAATGGACTGAAAATCCTGAATATCATTACAGAGAGGCTGATTTCTCTGAAAGGGTTTGAAAAGGTTCATTCCAGACATACCCAGAATCAGACAGAGGGATTTGTTCATGGTGAGCAGCTTGCTCATTTGTGTCCTCAGTACCTGGATAAATGTGCGTTGTCATTATAGTAGTAGTAACTGATGCATGTATGACTGAAACAAAAGAAACTGAAGGATCAAGTTCAAGTGTTTAATTAAAGTTACATGCAATACAAAAACTGTGCAAAAAAAAAAAAGATAAGGACATCTCCATGTGCAGCATGCAAATAAAAACAAAAGTGCAACAGCAACATAGGCGAGGTGCTAAAGTCCGTCAGCATCTGCATTCAGTCCAGCTGCTGTAGGAAGGACGAGGAAGCGGCCGTGTAGTGGTGGTGGTGGTGGTACTGTGGTGAGGGAGAACTGAACTGTCTCTGGGGGGCAGGAGCAGGGTAGTGTCTTGCTGGGGTCAGGGGACCTGGGTGCTGCGGTGCTGGAGCTGGAATCCGCGTGATCAAGTCACGCAGAGGCGAGGCCTGGCTCTGCATGTCCCACCGGATGTCCTGGAACATCGCATTGAACATCTGCATCTGTTCCGTCCTCTCCTGTCTGGCAGCCTCCCGTGCCTCTCTCTCTGCCTCCCTCATCTCTCCTCTCAGTTCCTCCTCTTGGGCTCTTTGTTTCTCGAGGCACAGCCGCTTGCGCTCCTCATCCTCACGGTCCATCGCCTGTCGGTCTTTTGTTTTTTTACTGACCACCTGGGCCTTTGTTAACTTCACCTTTTGTGTGGCGGCGGACATTATAGAGAACAATAGAAAACACGCGTTATCGAGATGGCCCTTTGTTGGCAAGCACACAGAAAAGCACATGGAGAAAAACACGTAACAAAAGCACGAACGACAACGTTTTACCTGGTTTTTCATGAAAGGGATCCCCTTCTTTGCTTGCGTCAGTGTCGAGGCCGCTAACTTCCACAGTGGCTGTGCTGCTGCTGCTGCTGCTGCCGGTGGGAGACGCCTCGCTAACGTCCTCAGCCGGTACGTCCATGCTGCTTACCAGGCACACTGGGTTTGCAGAGTGGCTTGTCCCCCAGATGGACTGGCAAAGGTCAACATATGGCCACTCCAGCCGTCCTCGACCACCTGCCTTCAACTTGGTCATTACCTGAGATTTGTCTCTTGTATAGCCACATTCATTGAGACATTTCGCCAGCCTTTCAAGCAACGGGCCATCCTTTACCGTCCCCGAGAAGATTTCTGCCTCTGCAGGCAGAGTAAGGAGCTCATGTACCTCGTTGTATTGTTGTGATTGAGATTCTTACCCACCATGTATCGTGGAGTGACAAAGTTAAGTTTTTTGCTCTAGTTACATAATTACATAATTGGCATCAGTAAATAGAGGACCCTGTCTGACTCTCACTAACAGGGAGGGATACTGTTTTCTGGGGGAAAGTTCACTGAAGAAAAGTGCTGAGGGTTTTTTGCTCTAAATCGCGTCACATAATCACTGCTGTTCAACTGCAGGAGCCGCCTGGTTCTGCTGCTGGGGACAGATGCTGCTTTTCGGGCAGAAATGTGACGAAGAGTCGCTCCTCATGTAAGTTGCCAAAGGCACTACCAGTTACCACATTTCTGTTGTTTGGTCCTGTAACGTTGCTTTGTGGGTTGAAGTGTGGGACATTTCTCTTTTATGTGATGAGTGAAGGATCTGATTAGTTGTCAGACTGTGAACACCATCCGACCGTCACACCCCTGTTACGCGCTGCAGGCTTTTCTATTCACACAGACGCTGTCTCGCCTCTGCTGTGGTTCTGATACTACCTCCAGAGGCGTATCAGAGCCAGAGCGAAACTGTCCCCCCTCTCCGCATCTGTAACTTTCACACAGACAGTGAGGCAGAGTATCGGCGCATGATTCCCTTATTGACAGGGCAGTGTGAATGGGGCTTGAGTCTGTGCCTTGTTCTTCCTGTCTTTCTGCTGGGGCAGATTCTCCTGCTTTCTGTTCTTCTTGACCTGCTGGCTCACTGCTTCCTGATGAGCCTATAGGTGCACTTTCTGCTGATGGAAGGTAATGTCATTAATATTTACCTCAATAAAGATGTATTACTCCCCTCTCATCCCACACGTTTTTGATCGTGATGATGCTTTTTTATGTCCTGTCCTGCCTGATCCACCGACTGAGAATTGCTCACACACAGAGGGACATCAGTGTATTTCTTCATATGCAGTCAAACAGAGTTATTGATGGGACAGATGATTGTGAAATGGCGAGGCAGAGGGTCTAGCAGCCAAAGATCACATCCCTTTCCCTCAGCGAAGAGTGCCACTGTTTAATATGTGTCAGGTCCTGTTGCACCTGGCTCTTAAAGGGAATGGGAGATGACACTCGGATTGGTTTGGTTTATGTTCCGCCCAAAACACACCCATGAATCCAGAGTTTAAATATAACCCCTTTGCGCCATGCGCCGCACTTTGTGCCTTGGTCCCCCCTTGGACCCCTCCTCCTTGTGTGGAGTGGTAGATGCTCCCTCCTTGATTGACATGCACATGGATTGGCGGTAATGGTGCAACAAGGTGATTGAGTAGAGCTGTCTGTCTGTCCAGATCCTTGAGGGTTTTGAGTCTGAACTTTGGTTGAAGGTGTGATTTGAGTTTGAGGAGCCGCCAGTACTGGGGCTCGAGTTTTGACTTTGTCCTTTTCCTTCTTCTGCTTAGACAGTTCCCCCAGCTGTAGCTGTTTTAGCTTATTTGCCAGCTGTTTCTTCCTCTCCTCCTCCTGCCACTTTCCATTTCTGTAATTTTCCACGTGATGGACAATGTGCTCCGAGAGTAGAGGCCAGTCTATTTTCATCAGTCCCCCTTTGTTGTCTAATTGCTTACTGCTACTGCTTCTTCTGGCATGGCTTTTTTTTTTCCCCCATTGGTTTGAACA
This sequence comes from Pagrus major, assembly GCF_040436345.1. Classification (NCBI taxonomy): domain Eukaryota; kingdom Metazoa; phylum Chordata; class Actinopteri; order Spariformes; family Sparidae; genus Pagrus; species Pagrus major. Next base: position 24,889,882 of record NC_133222.1, on the reverse strand, counting down.
GACATTGAGTGGTGTTATTGGAGTTCTAGCTGCTCCTGGTCTCATCTTTCCATTTTTTTTTTTGTATATCCTTTTTTTTTTTTTATATTTTATTTTCAAATTTTTCAGGTTTTATGTAAACAAAGCACAACGACGGAGAAGAGAGAAAAAAAAAGGACAACAACAACAAAATAACACAAAACAACAGAGCTGCCAGACAAAATGAAAAGTGTGTCTTGGATGAATGTAATATTGCTGTTATCTACATGGCCAGGTGTTACAGAAATACAAGTTGCAGTACAGTCAAGAGCACATCTCTGCAGAAAAGGATTACATGTCTTTAAGATAGTCAATGAATGGACCCCAGATGCTCAGAAAGCAGTTTTGTGTTTTAGAGTTGTGGAAGCGTATCCTTTCCATCTGGATAATCCCAGTCATTTCGTTGAGCCATTTTCGAAAGCAAGGGGGAGTGGGGGATTTCCAGTCCAGGAGAATCATTTTCTTTGCAGCAACCATGCCTAGCATTAATGCTTGTTGTATCTCAGGCGAGTACCTGAGAACATTCTCTGAGCACCCAAAGAGCGCCAGCTCTGGGTCAGGGGCAATGTCCAAGTTATAGACCAGACTAAGCCACTGAAATACATCACGCCAGAACTTACGCAGTTGAGGACACAACCAAAAAAGATGTGATAACGAACCCTCTGCACCTCCGCATTGGTCACACAGTCGAGAAAGTGATGGATAGATTCTATGCAGTTTAAGCTTAGAATAGTACAATCGATGAACAACTTTAAATTGAATCAATTTGTATCTAACATTGATAGAACAAGTATCAATTCTAGTCAAAGCTTCGTTCCAGGTATCGTCAGACACCTCAAGCTCTAGCTCATTAGACCAGGCTTCTCTAAGGTGATGAGTGGATGCGGAGGTGGAGAACAAGGACACAAAGCGAGATATTAGGTGCCTGGAGTCAGGAGGAAGCAGCATGAGATCATAGAATGGGCAACTTGTTGGCATGGTTTCAAAGTTTGGAAATACACCTTTAACATAGTGCCTGACTTGGAGATATCGAAAGTGATGAGAATTTGGCAAATTAAACTTTGTTGTCAGCTGACCAAATGAAGCAAAATGTTTCTGTACATATAGGTCTTCGAGGGCCACAAGTCCACTCTCTCTCCAGTCTGTAAACACCCTATCCGCCTGGGATGGTAAAAATGAATGGTTATGGCATATAGGAGTGTGTACAGAAGTATTCGGCAGCTTGCAAACACTTCTTATTTGGGACCAAACCTCCCTCCTCTGTAGGCTTTTGCAGGTGTGCTTTAGATATGCGATGCGCCTTGTACCCCCAAATAAAAGGAAAGACAATTGAGTCTAGTTTCTTAAAAAATGCTGAGGTGAGAAAGATTGGCAGATTCTGAAATAAATATAAAAACCTAGGGAGGGTCACCATCTTGATTGCATTGATACGCCCCACCATGGACAGTGGCAGAGTTCTCCATTTCTCTATGTTGCATTTTAGCTTCAGGATCATATCAGCATAGTTAAGTTTAAATAAATGCTTAGGGTCACGGGATATTTTAAGCCCTAGATCTTTCACTAGCGTAAATGGCAGTGCATCAAGAAAACGTGGGTCTAGACTGTCTGATTGGGGCATGAATTCACTCTTTCCCCAGTTGATTGTATAGCCAAAGAGTTCGCCAAATTAGTTAATGAAGTCAAGCAAAGGGGGAACAGACGCCTCTGGGTCCGAGAGATATAATAATGTATCATCCACATAAAGGCCCACCCGGCTTTCTTTCTCCCCTATCTTAATGCCCTTAATGCTTGGATGACTCCTGATTCCTATCGCAAGGGGCTCCAGGGCCACATTGAATAGCAGGGGCGACAGCGGGTCACCCTGCCTGACTCCGCGGTGCAACCCAAAAGGCCCAGATTTATCACTATTGGTGAGGATGGAAGATTTTGGGCAGAGGTATAACATCTTGACCCAAGTAATGAAGGAGTCCCCAGTTCCAAAACTCCTAAGAGCTTCGAACATAAGAGGCCACTCTATTTGGTCAAATGCCTTGGCCGCATCGAGGGCCAAGACAGCTGCTCTGGAGTCGCCTGATTGGTTGGCATATATATTGTTCAGAAGCCGCCGCACATTACAGAATGAGAATCTACCTGGGATAAACCCTGTTTGGTCAGAATGTATAATTGAAGAGATGTGCCTTCCTAACCTGTTGGCTAGCACCTTCGTGATGGAGTTCTGGTCAAAATTAAAGAGAGCAATGGGCCTGTAATTCCCAGGCTCGGTGTCTTCCTTGCCTTTTTTAACAATAGGCATATATTCGCTTCATACAGTGACCCTGGAAATGTTTTATTCTCAGTGGAGTCCTTGATCATCCTAAGCAAGAGTGGGGCGAGTGTTTTATGAAATGCCTTATAAAACTTGCAGCCAAACCCGTCTGGGCCAGCTGCTTTGCCAGAGGGAAATGATTTAATTGCCTCAACTAACTCATCTTCCGTGAAGTCTGAATCAAGTTCAAACCTGGATGACTCATTTAGTGTTGGCAGGCTGAGGGAGTCAAAAAAATTTGTGAGATCTATACTAGTTGCTCTAGACTTAGCAGTATATAATTCTGAGTAAAAATCTTTGAAGCAAGTGTTTATTTCCTGTTTTGGATTTTATTTTATAAATTGCACGGCTCACCTGAGCACCCTTCAACTGTCTGGCCAGCAGCCTCTCTGGTCTATCACCTAACTCGAAGTGTTTCTGTTTAATTTTAAGTAAAAGTTTGCCTATGGTTTCACTAAGAATGTGATTGTCTTCATATTTCAACTTCAAAATCTTGTTGTAATCTTCCTGTGACAGGGAGTCCCTATAGGACTGTTCGAGAGTTGGAAGTGCATTTTCAATTTTGACCAGACGACGGCGCTGTTCTCTTTTCTTTGACGCTTCAAACGAAATTATATGGCCTCTCATAACTACTTTGAGGGTTTCCCAGAGCGTCGAGTCTGACACGTCACCTGTGTCGTTGGTCTCAAGGAACTCCCCAAGCGCGCAGACATGTAATCCATGAATACTTGATCGGTCAGCAACCATGGATTAAAGCGCCAGCAGTAAGTTTGTTTTGGCAGGGCAAGCATCAGTTTTAAAGATACTGGACTGTGATCTGATATCAATATATTATATTTAGACTGTACAATGTTAGGTATTAATTTCGCATCCACTAAAAAAATAATCAATCCTTTTGTATGATTTATGGACATGGGAAAATTAGGAATAATCCTTGTCTGTTGGATGCTGCAGCCTCCATATATCAATCATGTTTCTGGATTTGAGTAGATTATTCAATGTTTGAACAGACGCTATGGTGATTGGAGCACGAGAGGAAAGTCTGTCAAGATATGGATCAAGATAACAATTAAAATCACCGCCCATAATTAAATTAGTAGTGCTGAGGTCTGGGATTAGATCAAATACTTTGCGAAAATAATTTGGGTCGTCTATATTTGGACCGTATATATTCAGAAAGGTGATAGGGAACGAATTAATACTTCCAATAATCATAATATACCTGCCATTTGGATCCGTGGTTGCTGAAGCAAGTTGGAATGGGATGCTCTTACGAAAGAGAATGGCGACACCCCTAGCTTTGGAAGTAAACGGTGACTGATAAACTTGGGAAATCCAGTTAGCTCTCAGCCGCCTCTGCTCTGTAGCTTTTATATGAGTTTCTTGCAGAAACACTATGTCTGCTTTAAGTGACTTTAAGTGCGCAAAGACCTTACCCCGTTTAACTGTATGCCCAAGACCACGCACATTCCATGAGACCAGTGAGATGGTACTCATGTCTGTCTGATTTTCACCGTTAGGCCTTAACATATGGGCTATACAAATGGAAAAATAAAAGCAATCTGAGACACCCAAAAACAAATGTCAACAAGCAAAAGCAGTTATTCTGGCAGCTCTGGACAACATAAAACAACACAAATAAACCCCACCTCCCTCCCCACAGAAAATTCCCCAAATGAAGCATCCATCCCCCCCCCCCCCCCTCAATATACTGACTGAGGGCCACCGGGTGCATGGCTTGTAAATACAACTCTAACAAACCGAACATTTTCAACTAAACAAGCCGGGTGCCCTTCTACCATTCTAAATAGCCAAAGTAGGCGTATAGAATTAAAATGTTACCGTCAATTATTGTGAAAGTGTTCCTTATGCTCTGTGCAAAAGTCTGTGAACATAACATGACTGTCAGTTCACAATCCGGTCAGATCGTGTCTAGTCATTTCCATTATCCTGCTGCAAGTTGCCGACGAAAGTCATCGCTTCCTCGGGAGAGGTGAATATCTTCTGAAGCCCATTGTGTTGGAAGTGGAGCTTGGCCGGGAAACGCAGGCTGTGCTTGATTTTCAGCTCACGCAGGGCTGTCATAGCCTCACAGAACCCCCGTCGTTGCTCCATCACCTCGGCCGTATAGTCTGGAAATATGAAGACCTTGTGTTCGCCATACTTGAGAGACTGTTGTCGAGCGAGCCGTATTATCGTCTCTTTCTCCTGATAGTGATGGACCCGGGCGATGATCGTGCGGGGTCTGGCCGCCGGACCGGAGGCTCCTTCTGCTGGTTTGGGCTGTAGAGAGCGATGAGCGCGGTCAACGATTACCGGCTTTGGGAAGTGGGTCTCGCCTAACAGTTTAGGAATAAGAGCGCTTACAAATTCAGTCGGATTTCCCTTCACTTCTCCTTCGGGGATCCCCACAAACTTGACATTGTTGCGCCTCAAGCGGCCCTCTAAGTCATTCGTCTTGGCTCGGAGGGAAGCGTTCTCCTTCCGTAACTTGTTGATAGCTGTCTCCATAGACTGCAGACGAATGTCGTGGTCTGAGACCGTCTCATCTATTTCATCCATTCGGGTCACCAGGCTGTTGTGTGACGACTGGAGAGACGCAAACTTCTCATCTAGTAGGTCGAACCGAGTGTTGATGGTCTGCAGGATCGTGTCCTGCATGTTTTTCAAGTCCTCCATAGAAGAGGCATGTTGATCACCGGGGACGTTTTCGTTAGCCATTACAACGCTGCTGCTAGTTAGCCTAGGTCTCAGCGACTTGTCTTTCTTTTCTTTGGCTTTAGAGTTAGCGGTAGTCGACATTTCTTGGTCTTAAACGTTCACTCGGGGATATAGAAACAGAGTTGGGATGATATTTTCGAGCAAACTTGGTTAAAGACGGCAAATTTAAACAAATATAAACTGAACGGATAGGAGCTCTCGCAGAGACGTCTTACTCCATACGCAGCACACTAGCGCCTCATATTCTTTTTTTATTTAGTTACCACATGGTCCAAACAACCAATATTGTTATTTATACATAACTTAATTTCTTAAACATAAATGCCTTCTGTAAGTCACAATTGTAGCAAAAGGTAATACAAGTGGTAAACCAGACTTTACCAGACAGACCAGATAGAACTCAAGTGAACCGAAAAGGATAAGAAAATAAATCAACAATAAATACCAAAAATCAATTAACAGAGCATAGTTCACATTAAACAAACAATGGTCGTATTGGTGTAATGTACACAATCCAACTTTCCCACCTTTTCCAAAACCTGTCCTGTTGAAGTCTAATTGAAAAGGTAATTCTTTCCATCCTGAAGATATCATAAATAAAGTCAATCCAATCATCCACAGTAGGGATATCAGGTCTTAACAGCCATTTTCTCGTTATGGCCTTCCTCCCAGCTGCACTTAGGATCCGTGATAAATATCTAACATGTGAGGTAACATTTTCTGATGACAGACCGCCCAAATACATGGTATCTAGTTTGAATGGGATGTCTACCTGGAAAACCTTTTGTAGAACCTTATGAACCTCCTGCCAGAAATGAATCAACAATGGGCAAGACCAAAATATGTGATAATGATTAGCATCACAGAACCCACACTGTCTCCAACAGCTGGAGGATTTGGTATAATGTATTAACAACCTAATAAGATTTATCCAACAAAACTCTCTCCATAAAGTTGAGCTTGAGGTTTCCCTTTATAGCTCACATACATTCTCCCATTCCAGTTCCCTTATATTAATGTTTCCTTCGTTTTTCCCATTTTTGTTTTACATGCAATGAGTTACCTTGTGTTTGCTGTATACCCCTATAAAACATATGCCTCTATGAAGACTTTCAATACACCATTCTCCAAGTACTTTTGTTTAATTTTCTTCATTAATTGCTCCGAATAGTGCCGAACTTGGAGAAATCTGTAAAAAAAAAAAAAAAAGCGCTATTATCCAAACCATGCTCCATCTTCGGGTTGTAAAAACTCTTCAAGGACCCTTGGTTTAAAAAGGTACAATATGCTGTTAAAACTTGCATCTGATCTAATCCAGGTCATATGCACACCTTCTCAGGACTTTGATAACCTCTATTAAATGATTTTCAGCTAACACATTGCTCCAAGTGGCACACAAATCCATGGATTTCCCAAATCAACTAAATTCTTCATTAAAGTCCTATCCCTCAGTACAGCTTGAATGGGATGCTTCTCTGTTAACACCTCCATAATCTCCTTCCACCTAACACAGTATTCAGGATTACATAAACAAATCAAAGGCCTTAGTTGGACTGTACTGTAATAATCTTTTAAACATGGCAGCACAGCACCCCCCTTGTTTTTCGGCAACTGGAGGCTTTGATACTTAATTCTGGGTCTTTGCCCTTTCCAAATGTACCTAGAAATGAGTTTGTCCCATTCCTAAAATTGTTGATTTGATAGAGCCAGTGGAAGAGATTGAAAGAGATACAACAATCTCTGCAAAATATTCATTTTTATAGATTCTATCTGTGAACCAAAATTAGGGAGTGGTTATATGTCCCATCTCCTTAAATCCTCTCTAATGTTTTGGTTTTGGTGAGCGAGAAAATTGGGACTTCCGGTTGAGAGGCCACGATGTAAGCAGCTTAACTTCGGAGCGCCCCAACCCTAGCTGTAAAGCGCTGTCTTTCAGAGGTTATAACTGATTAAGAGTTATGTGATATTTGTAAGGCGTTGATGATATGCCTAGGGGAAAACAGAAAACACAATGTACATGTGAAAGAACAGACTTCTCCATCTAGAGAGAAATCTGCTGATGCGACAGGTAACGGCAGCCATTTTAAGCTGGAGGAATCAATGTTACAGGAGTTTGATGATATGGCTAACCTTCAAACGATACTCCAGGAATTGAGAGACTTTTGCTGGGAAAATGGTTACGCTCTCCTTTCTTATGAGAAATTAAAGTAGATATTAAGACAACAAATAGCAGAGTAGATGAGGCTGAAAATTGAAGAAAGAGTGCAGGTGGTGGAAGAAGCCATGTTAGAGGTGCTGAAATTACAGGAGAAACTGGAGGCCAGAATCCCGGATCAAGAAGGGCCGTCAAGATGGGAGAACATAAGAATTCATGGTATTGCAGAAAGCGGCGAGGATAATTCGCCAACAATGGCCGCGTTTGTAGAAAATTTGCCAAGAGAGAAGTTGGAAATTCCTGCCTCTACTGAGCTCAGGATTGATATGATAATAGTTCATTTACAAGAAACCCATTTAACAGTGCAACAGCATGTTAAACTTAAAAGACAGGGCTTTAATCACGTTTTTTCATCATCTTATATTTCAGGGTGCAGAAGGGGGGTAGCAACACTAATATCAGCAAAGGTTGTTTTTGAAAGACTTTCAGAATTTAAATATAAAGAGGAAATATATAATATGGTTATTCGAAGATTAGAAGGAGTTGTGGTCACCCTGCTAAATGTTTATGCACCTCCAGGGGCTAAGTGGGCTTTTTTATAAGCATATCTTTGATTTAATGATATCCAAAGCACAAGGAATAATAATATGTGGGGGCGACTTCAACTTAAGGTTAAATCCAATTTGGGATGTCTCGGGAATCAACCATGATCAAAATAATGCACTGAGCGAGAAAGTAAGATGGATATTAAAGGAAATGGGTATTTGCGATGTATGGAGGGGAAAACACGATAAACACGTTTTCATGGAGATTGAACTCAACTATACTTAAAGGACAAACAAAGCAAGAATTGCAGAGAGAAATACAAACATATTTGGAAGAAAATGACATCAGGGAAATTTCTTCCATTATACTGTGTCACATGTAAAGCAGTCATGAGAGGGAAAATTAAAGCTAAATTGGCACTTTAAAAGAAACTTAGACAAGAAAAATTTAACCTAATTTGTTGTAAAAACTAGAGCTGAATAATCTCGAGGGGAAAAATAAAGACAATACCGAATTAGTCACTACCAAAAAAATTAAGGAAGTTAAGAACCATTAAATTAATTACACTCATTAGACATTCAGAAGAAATTGTTTTTTCTGAAACAAAGATATTACGAAATTGGATGGTAAGTCAACTAAATCTGGCCTATAAACTAAAGAAGCATCACATGGAGAGAGTCATATATAAAATAAAAGATCCAGTAACTAAACAAACCATAGAATCCAGGACATAGCAACAGACTCTCTCCTAAACTTACTTAATCTTCCTGAAATTTTCCGATGAACATAACTCAATTCCATTGACTAGTATAACAAGTGGAGAACTGGAGAAGGCAATAATGAGACTCAAAGCAAATAAATCCTCAGGGTCAGATGGATTTACCTCAAAATGGTACAAAACTATTAAAGACTCATTAACACCACTATTACTAAGATTGTTTAACTGGGTACTTGAGACTTGTGAAATTCCCCCATCGTAGCGAGAAGCAGTTATTGCAGTTAGATTGAAGAAAGAGTAGATAGACTAGACTGCTTCAATTATAGGCCAATTAGCATACTAAATCAGGATAACAAACTTCTTGCCTCAATTCTAGTTTAGAGACTAGAAAATATCCTCCCATATACAGTCCTGCTCAGCAGTATTGGCACACCTTAATTTTATTCACAACCTTTGTAGTATCTCCAAAAATAAATGGAAATGGACACAATTTACATCACCAACATTTTTTATTGCAAGACCAAAGTAACTGAAAAGTTGTTTTCCCCCAAAATAGGCATTGCAATTTCAAAGAAAACAATAAACAAGAAAACAGCATGTGCAGGAATATTGGCACCCCTCCTTAGTATTTCGTTGCACACCCTTTGGCAGCAATTACAGCCTCCAAACGTTTCCTATAGCCATCAATAAGCCTCTTACATTTCTCAGGTGGTATTTTCTCCCACTCTTCCTTTGCTATACGTTCCAGCTCTTGGACATTTGGAGGATTTCTTCTCCCAATGGCAGATTTCAACTCCCCCCAAAGATTCTCAATTGGATTGAGATCAGGACTCATTGCTGGCCATTTTAAAACAGTCCATTTTTTCTTCTCTAACCATGCCTGTGTGCTTTTGGATGTGTGTTTGGGGTCTCTGTCTTGCTGGAGTACCCATGACTTTCGCCTCAAACCGAGCTTTCTGACACTGGGCAGGACATTTTGCTCCAAAATCTGCTGGTAATCTTCAGATTTCATGATACCTGTGACACGGGTAAGGCCTCCAGTCCCAGATGCAGCAAAGCAGCCCCACAGCATTATGGATCCTCCACCATGCTTAACTGTTGGTAGGGTGTTCTTTTCCTTGAGTGCTTCATTGCAGCGTCTGTAAACATACTGTTTGCGAGAATTACCAAAAAGCTCTACTTTTGTTTCGTCTGTCCACAACACATTTTGCCAGAAGGACTGTGGCTGGTCCAGGTTCTCTTTTGCAAAATCCAGACGGTCCTTTTTGTGTTTTTTCTTCAACAATGGGGTCTTCCTTGGCCTCCGCCCAAATAGTCCTACTGTGTTGAGTGTGCGCCGTATGGTGCTTTTCGAAACGGTCACCCCAGACTGTTCCAGGTTGGCCTGCAGGTCTGTAGATGTTGAATGAGGTGATTTTTCCACCAATCGCACCAACCTTCGAACACATCTCTTGTTGATTTTTCTCTTACCCCCACGCCCAGGGAGGTTCTTGACAGTTCCGTGCTTGAGATATTTCTTAATCACATTACGCACTGTTGACACAGGGATACCAAGCTCTTTGGATATGGTTTTATATCCTTTGGAGCTCTTGCGTTTGGCAATAATTGCATTTCTTCAGACAGCTCTTTTGTCTTCACCATTATGAAAAAGGGCCAGCGTGAAACAGTTAGCTTTTTAAAACACAAATCTCATCATTCATTGGCCATTTCATGTCACATGGGCACAGACAATTAGTCACAGGTGACTTCCATTTGTAATTTACCAAAGGTGAGTCAAATTGGGTTTCCATACTGACTAACAGTAAAGGGGGGCAATACTAGTGATGCAGCAAGCTTTATCTTTTTTATTTATTTCACTCTCATTGTTTAGTTCCTCATGTTGTTGATACTTTGCTCTTTTGTATTAAACACAAACTATCTGTAGTGAAATTCTGTATCACTAGATCACTTTTGTTCAGGAGATATTTAACATTATGTACTTAAACTTCATGGGTGCCAATACTGCTGGGCAGGACTGTATTATCAATTTAGACCAGACAGGTTATATTAGACAGAGGCAAACCTGGGACAATATCAGACAAGTAATCAATCATATAAAACAGAACAATATGGAAGCTGTCATACTAGGATTAGATGCCAGAAAAAAGTGTCTGACTCTGTAGACTGGTCTTTTCTATATAGAATGGTTCAGGTTCAACTTTCATGAAAAATTTGTCAAGACAGTAGAAGCATTGCCGGCACGGATGTCCCATGTCCCCGCTTCTATTCATGGTTTTTATCAAGCCATTAATCCAGTGGAGACAAAATGAGAAAATATATGGAATTACGATGACTCAGGAGGAGCAAAAAATTGCTTATTTGCAGACAACATTTTAATATACCTTGTGCAAGTGCTAGAGTGCAACGACTAGTCGACAGAGTCGACGGAAAAATTAGTCAATGACTAATTTAGTAGTTGACTAGTCGTTAGTGACGTCATCATGTGTGTATCCCATGGCATGCAATGCCCCGCTAAACAATGTTTCACCGTAGCCAATTGAACTAGCTCAGAGTGAGACATCTTACTTTTCCCAACTCGTTGATGCACTGACAGCACATGCGCACTTGTGAAGGATCATGACAGTTTAAAGAGTAATGTTGTCATTTTGTCTGACAATTTCATAATAAAATTTATGCAGCGTAAAGAAGAGTACAGGAACCATGGATGGCTTTTTGCAGAAAAAGCAGACGTGTACTCCGCAACAAGCAACTGCTCTCACCGAGTCAATCCTAAACATGATGGTCAAAGACATGAGGCCACTTTCCACGGTTGACGGGGAAGGATTTCAACAAATGATTCACCAGTTTAACCCTGAATATACACTGCCATTGTTTTTTTTGTTTAACAAACTTTATGTTATGCATGCTGATTGTTATGCACAAAATGCACTTTTGTTAAAGGAAAGAAAGTTTATTTTATTGCTGCTGACACTTAAATAAATATAATAAATAAGAGCCATTGTTTTTTGTGCAATTCATAATCTGACTAGTCGAATAGTCGTTACAGTAGTCAATGACTAGTCGACTATCAAAATAGTCATTGGTTGCAGCCCTAATACCTTGGGCATCCTAACTCCTCCTTCCCAGATTTAATCACAACCTTAACAGAATATGGATGATTATCTGGTTACTGACTAAATACCCATAAATCTCAAGTACTGTCATTTGATTACTGTTACGGTCCCTCGGCATTCAAAACATATAGGCTGGAGCTCGACTGGTGCACAACCTTTTATTGCATCTTTGGCACTGTGAAACTAAAACACACGAAAAGATTCAATTACAAAATTGCAAATATCCAAAACATACTACACAATAAATTCGATACACACTCCCGCTCCTCGTCCGTATTCATACAGTTTAACAACATTTCATTCTTAAAAAAAAAAAAATTTATTGTAGCCATCAACCCATACAAACACAAACATATACCTCACTTCGCCTACCAAGGGCGTAAACTCTTTGATCCAACACGTATCAGCTCCACACTCACATCTCTTCTGGCAGTGGCTAAACAAAAACCACAGTCAAAGTTTCATTTACATACACAATCGTGTCAGAACGATGTCGCATCAAACGTACTTAAGTTACATACCATGTCCTTCATTCCTTTGATTTCCCCAACCCCGGCAGCTACTCTGGCAAAGCTTGGCGTGTGTGTGTAACAAAGAAAGAGGCGTGTGACGACACTCATGACCCCTATACCGTTTCCGGAGCACCAGGAAAACAGCATAGAATCAAACCAGGTACAAGAACCCCCTGCTGGTCGCTTACAATTACAGTACCAGTAAATCTGTCAGAGATATGTTTAAAATAAAATGGGATTTCCTAAGTGAGTTCTAGGAGTGAATATTCCAAAAAATTTCAACAAAACTAAATCAGTGAATTATGTCCACTTAATTTCCAAGATTAAATCAGATCTGTCTTGGTAGAGTATAATGCCCTTTCTTAGGATGGCACAGAGGGTGGAAGCAATAAATATTGATATACTTTTGTATAGGGACAATTCCAAGATCTGGATAAAATGATCTCAAGATTCATTTGGCAGGCGAAGAAACCTCGGATAAGGTTCGAGACTCTGCAGCTATCCAAGGAGAAAGGAGGTCTCTCCCTTCCAAATATAAAAAATGACTACAGAGCAGCACAGATAAAAGCTCTTGTTGATATATGCAATCTGTCCTACACAGCACAGTGGAAAGAGACAGAATGCCAGATATCAAGTGATATTCCACTACAAGCTGTAATAGGTGACAATGCTTTAAACAAACATGTAAGGGAGTCTAATCCATGGATAACGAAATCACTTAAAATCTGGTTTCAGGTGGTAAAAGAACACCTAAAGAAGAACACCTATCTCTAAATAGATAGAGTATTCAGAAACTTTCAGGAGCTAAAACTTCATTATGGCCTGACAAACCTAGACTTCGACAGGTTTTTACAACTTAAACACTATACTGAGAAAACAATAAGAAAGGAATGAACTACGGTGAGAAAAATTCAGGTATTTTATAGGTCTTTTTAATGGGATAAAAGTCTGACCCGGGTCTTAGGAACATCTCAAAGTTGTATAATGGGCTAAAGAGTTAAGCAGGGAGAACACAATTTATATAAAGGAAAAAGGAAGGAAATTTCACATTACATCTGGAAATATGGGAAGAGTTGATTAACATTTACATTTAGCAGACGCTTTTGTCCAAAGCGACTTACAGTAATTCATACATTCATGGCGGTGGCTGCCATGCAAGGTGCTGACCAGCACATCAGGAGCAGTTTGGGGTTCAGTATCTTGCTCAAGGACACTTCGACATGCAGACCAGGGGAATCAAACCAGCAATCTTCCGACAAAAAGATGCTGACTCTACCCCTGAGCCACAGCCACCCGCCGATTAAACGACAATGAAAAAGTACATCTGCCCTGTCTTGGAGAGAATTTGGGTGAAATAATTTAATAAGATACACTAATACGCAACCCTGCCTCGTTCTTCGTTCTAATCTAAAAGGGTTTGACACAGCCCCATTTATCTTAATTCTTGCCATTGGCTTTTTGTCAGTAGCTTGTATTGTTGTAATAAAGGTGTTATGAATCCAAAACACTACACAGGTACGACCAATTAACACAATCAAAAGCTTTTTCACCATCTAACCCCACTAACTGCTTCTAAATTAAATTCCAATATATGGCTAATTATATTTAGAGTCCATCTAATATTATCTTGAGTTTGTCTCAAGAATCTGATTTAATCTAGGCCAATGATTTGTGTTAAAAATTCCCTCTGTTCGTTTTGTCAATGATATGTAAAGATTTTATAGTCCTGGTTCAACACACTTACAGGTCTAAAGTTGCCACAATCAGTATTTATGTAATTTTATTTGTGAGTTTTTCCCTGTTGTGTTAACATAATTATAACCTGTGTGCCTTGATAAAGTGGTTAAATTCAAAGTAGAGAGGTTAAATTCAACCTTTTATCGCCTGGTCTTTAAAAATGATAAAAATAGTAAAGGTCATTAAAAATGATCAATAATTATCAATATCAGCGGATATGAAACTTCACTATCGTGATAGACTTTTCAGCCATATCTCTCAGGCCTAGTTTCCAACACACTAATTTAATCTAAGGAGCCTGTGCAAATGAGACTATGTCAATATTATAATAAATTAATAAGCCCCCAACATTCTGATCCTTACAGGAACATGGCATAAGGCTTAATAGGCAGATGAAAACATTGACATTGCAGTGGGCACAGAAAAGGTGATGGAGTGGTTTCTTACAGAATACACATTCATTATTAAAATTAGATAGAAGTCGTCTTATTTCTGAAACAAAGCACCTTACCAACTTCATTGACCCATGGTGGTGTGCCTTAAAGGAATAGTTCACTCTAAAACAAAATTCCGTCATTATCGACTCACCCTCATGCTGATGAGAAGTCCAGTGTAGTTTCTTATTCCTCAAAGTGCAGCTGGAGACCCGCGGGGGTACCCTCCGGCAGGAATAATCCATATAACGAGCATAAGTAGCGACCGAGAGGAAAAGGTCCATAAAACTACACAAAAACTTTGTAATATTCCTCCATACTGCTCATCCGCTGCAATCCAAGTGTCCTGAAGTGGCGACATCCAGAGTTTACTCGAAACGACGTCATTTAGTACATTTTTCTAGCCTAAACAGTCATTATGCTATATCTGCCTGGAGGCACGCTCCGCGTTCACGCGAGTCTCCATCACAGCGTTTTCACTACGGAAGCCGCGCCAGACAAGATGAACGAGACTCACGATAGATACACACCGGTATTTACTTCCTGCTTTGAGCGACCGTGCGACACACAAACACAAGAGGGATCTGCCTGCACTAGTTATTTGAAACTTTGACACTCACAGCAGGATGCCTCACTGCATAATGTGTTAATAACACATCAGAGCACATCCCCTTATTTTGTTATCCACACATACATATGCATGCTTTCATATTCATTAACTCATTAATTAATGCTGTTGACTTTTTAAAATAAAAAGGCTGCAAATCGTTTATCTTAATTTCAAGTTATGTTATTATATTGATATTAGCATGGACAAGCAGCATGAATATTAGCAGGGATAATGATAGCTGTCACTCAAACAGAAGTTCTTCTTGTGTATTGAGGAGCTGTGGAGTTTTTTCATGGTCAAACTGTAACCTGTACTGTACAATTTCTACCACGAGACAACTTCTCTGTTAAACTTTCTGTCTGCTCCAGTCGCTAACCCCAGTCTGCTCTGAACACAATCACAGGAGCTATCTCTTCTTCTCTTGCTCGAGTGCTCACACACTATGCTCTGCCCTGTTCCTTCAAGGAGCCACGCTGTTTTTATAACCCCTCTTTGAGGATGACTCCCAGATTCTACTATAATCATACATCATTATTCCATATTGGCAACAGCTTACATTTTGTGACTTTGAACACAAAATTAAGTTATTTGTCAAAAAATATTTGGCCAACAGTATGGCTCCAGGGTTTTCCCTGGATTTTTGTTAGACAAAGGTGGCAAAGGCTTGAGAATGTGCGTGGCATGCACAGCATACAGCAGGCCCACGGGCCACATGCATCCCAGGAGTAACCCCCAAGTGGCTCAGGCCATGGTCCAGCCAGAAAAGCAGAGAAAAGCAGTGAAAAACACATTTTGCGAGCCTTCAGAAATTCCTACAGTACTACAGACCGTGAATGCAACAGTCCAAGTAGTCTAGCAACATTCAGTCCACAATGCAGCGTGTTGTTGAGAAAGTGTGTCGGTAGCAGTAGTAAGCTAGTCCTATGATATGACCTCTAAGAACATGTCTTTCTAATCCCTGAAACGTAAAATTGACAATGAAACCTTTGGTTTAACCCTGCCTGGACTGACAAATATTTGTTTATTTTACCAATAAATCCAACCGTCAAACTGATGTGTTTAATTTGCAATGAGTGTGTTGTGGTACCTAAAGATTACAATGTTCGGAGGCACCACATTGAGAAACACCAGACTTTCCGGACGGACTTTCCTGAGGGATCACAGGAGAAGGCTGCAAAAGTGCAGAGTTTGATTGCGTCTTACAACCGGAGCTGTACCACGATGGTGCGGTCATGCACATCCCAAGAGAGAGCAACAGTAGCTTCCCTCTGTGTGTCCTGGATCTTGGCAAAGAAATAAAGGCCATTCATGACTGCATGCTGGCCATTGTGGATGAGGTGATAAATGATGAAAAAAATTAAAAGCACCCGTCAGACAATTCAAACAGTTGCAGGGTTGAAATTCTTGCTACAGATGTGTTTTGAAACGCTGTTAAAAGAACTAAAGAAAGCTGATGTCATGTCTATAGCAGTAAATGAGACCACAGACAAAACTGATATTGCACAATTGTGCGTATGTTTTGTTTGTTTTTTTTGCTTTTTTGTTTTTATGGACTTTGATATGTGCCTGTGTCAGATGTGAGCAAAATTGTATTTTATTTCAAAAGGGAAACAAATGTTATTGCCACTACTGTGCACTTTTTTGTTTTTATGCACTTTGATATGTGCCTGTCAGATGTGAGCAAAATGTTTTAATTTTTTTTATTTCCAAAAGTGAAACAAAGGTATTGCTTCTACCACAGATTCTGTGCCTGTGTCTCAGGGAAACATTGAAGAGAGGCACAGGGGAGATGTTCGTTTTCTTCCAGGGCCAAGGACTTTACTTGGTCTTGAGAAGCTGCAGCATTTATTAACTGACACACTGTAACCTGTAGATGCCTTGCAGTCACGTGACTTCTGATGATATCAGTTGTTGTCTCCGCCATGTTGGGTACCATACAGTAGCTATATAATGCTAGCGCTCTTCACTAGAAATTGAGTAACTGACAGTTTTTTGGAGCTGCAACCCACTTAACGTTAGCTAGCTATGTATCAGCTCAAGATTATGTAGGTTTAGATATACCAGAGTTGTCCTTTAAGCTAGGGGTATTCAATCAGAGGTCCAGTTATAAAAATTTCCTCAAGTGAAGGTCCAGAACCTCATAATGTCTGACTTGCATCACGATTCAGTGCCATATACAGTAGACTATATTGAAGTAGCCTAGTAGTTGTGTCAACATCCGTATGTGGTCAACAACTGACTGTAAAATTAAATGAAGTACAATTCTATATTTTTTCTATATTTTATATAATTTTCAGCAATATTGTCAGTTTTCACATTGAAGTTGTTACATTCTGTCACTTTCTGTGGCAGATACTGGTGGTTTTGGTGATTCTGTTTTGCTCGCAGAGGTGCATGGAGAAGCTGGGCGGAGCCAGCCATTCACCGGAGCACCTGCAAGCAGGTTGGAGAATCAGCGCCTGCTTATAAGCCCTGCTCTCAGTGTTACCTGCTGCCAGATGATTTTGTCTCCCGACGTGGTATATGGCTCCGGCTAGATCAATATACGTTAAGTCGACTAGTGTGTTTATTTGTTCTCCTGTGGAAATTGAACTGGTCTTTTGTGTTTCTCTCGTGTTCAGTATTTACCAGCATCCCGGCTCTCAGCACCTCTCCAGCCAACTCCACTGCCCTGTGTCTCTCGGAGGACTCAGCCTCGCCACGCTTCACCAGCGCCACCGTGATCGCCCTCGCCTACACAGTTCCCCGACGGGGATTCAGCCCTGGACCCCTCATCACCTGCATCTGCCCTTATCTCGACAATAAAGCACCCTGTACTCTATTCCCTGCCTCCGTCTCCTCTTCTGGGTTCACCCACTTAAAACTCAGTGTAACAGAAGTGGAGAGACTATAAATAAGTACTTCAATAATAAATGTTCTTTTCGCATTGCAAGTAAAATAGGCTACATAACAGAGAGCTTTTGAAAAACATGCCTCTAAAGTGCTTCATTTTAGAAAAAATACAGTTTACCTTGAGTTTCCCCTTTTTTCTTTTTGTTAACTCCATTTCACTTCTCACATTCTCAACCAACTGTATTAAAACAATCTCAACACCTCTTAACAACTGAACAATCTTTCTTTCCCTCTAATGCCTCACTCCCCCACTTACTGTTGTTCATTGAGAGAAGTGAGCTTCAGCTTCTCCTGCCTGGATTTTAAATCTGGGCTGTAATGGTGCCATCTTGTTCATGTGTGTAGGTGCTCAATGTGAGCCTGGAAGGCTGCTTTTAATAATCGCCACAGTATCAGAACATATGAGACGTCCTGGTTTTGAATTGCCTGTGGGAAAATTCAACATTTTAGAGTCCATTCTCGATTAAAAACTCTGTTTTCTCTCTGTACCTCCTCTCTGACTCGCATTTCCTCCAACAGATGTCTGTGTGTGTATTTTTTCACTCACTCGAAACTCTCTTCCGTGGGCCGCTAAACCAGTACCGTAAAGGCTGGAAAAGTGGCACCAGTTAATATAGAAATGCTCCATTAAAATGTAATAATTCTCAATAATGTATTGGTTATAGGTCTGGGTCCCAGGAATTTTAAACAAAGGCGGTGGCCAGTAAGACAAAGGCGGCCCGCCTTTGAGTTAGATAGGCAGGGAAAACCCTGAGGCTTATCAACATTGCCAGGAAAGGACTCGAAATATGAAATATGAAATATAAAACAAAATACACTGGAGGGGGGCTTTAAGTCTGTGTCTTTCCCTTTCTCTATGTCAGTTAATCTGTTCTATTTCCCTGGTCAGTCCTGCATTCTCTCTCATCCATTCCAGTTTCGCTCCTCATGTTTTGAGTGCTTCATTGTTTGTATATATTTGATTTAGTTATTTATTTTTGTACTTCTTTTATTCTCAGATTTGCCCCTGCCTGCCTCTTCTGTTTTTGTTGCCTTTTGTTTCCAGCTTTTTGATCACCTTTTGTAGCTTGCTGTTTGGGTACCTTTTTGCTTAAATGTAACAGGGGTTTCTGTAATAATCCTTTTTCCCTTTGTGTTTCCCAGGTGTGAGTGTGTTAGGGACTCCCAACCAGGTAGGAAAACAGTTTTTCTATACAGTAATTAAATGTCTCTGTGGGACCGCTCAATAGTAACCATAACTGATCGATCGGTTAATTCATTGAATTAATTAATAAATTTGTCACACTGAAGTGAGATGAAAATACCACAGCGACTACATTAAATTTTGATTTTTTGGGACTGGAGATGAGGAGGATCCCAAACCAGTAGTCTGAGTGCCCCATTGTGGTCGGACTAGTAGACTTGGTAAAATATCTATCATAAGAAGAGAATTATTCTTTGATTTGGCTGTTTTGCTGTGGTGCCAGGCTTCACCAATAGCCAACTATTCTGTGACTGTTTTGTGACACTGCCTACGTAATATGCATGATGGTATAATGACAATTTATGTCAAAAATTACCCACGTGGTCAAACTGTCAAGATGGATCAGTGGCTTACGACAGTGTCAATTAACGAAAATGGAATGAAATGTCTGACACAACAGGCAAGGTGCAAAGATTTGATGCAAATGATGCAGCGAGAGCACAGACAATAAGTGATATGGCAGTAATGTTAGCTTCAAGTCCAATGACCATTGCCAGTGTCGAGTCCCAGGATTTGATGTTGAATGAAGATGCTCAAAATTGCCATGAACAAGGAAAATCCAGTACAAAAGTGAGCCGAAACTACCACAGCGACTACATTAAATCTGGATTTTTTTTTTTGGACTGGGATCCCAAACTACATTGTCTTTTGTGCTATGAATCCTTGGCCCTGCTAAGTTCAAGCGGCATTTTGAAACTACACACAAGGACTACATGGGGAAACCTACTGGATTTTTTGAGAGAAAACGCAACAAAATTAAGACACAGAGAGACCCTCACAGTTTTTTGCACCTGGGGAAGATGTGAAGGCCACAGAGGCTTTGTACAGAGTGTCCTTGTTGATTGCAAAAACAGGAAAACCTCATTTAATAGGTGAGAATTTAGTCATCAATTTAGTCAAACATACTCTTTGGGGGAAAATCTCTGACGATGGTGCCGCGTGAGTGGCAGCCTGTTACAGCAGCTCTCGCTTACTTCTGAGCTTTTTCCTCTTTTTATATTTCTTTTGTACTTGTTAACTGTTTTTAATTACTGCTCTTTGGAGCTCTCTCTCCGGGCAGTATGGAGACCAGACTTGCTTTTTTCGCTCTGGTCTTAATACTGCTTTTTTCACTGTTTTCCGCCATGTCCGGGGAGCCTGTACGCAGCCCTATTGTTTACAGTAGGGATCAACTGTTGGCCCTCAGTAGCGCTGCGGTGCCTCCGCACGAGCAGCCCAATGTCCCCCGCGAGCTGAAGAGGAGGAGACGCGGGTGCTGTGCTGGCGCTGCTCGCCGTAGCAGGAGGAGACGCTACAGACCCGTCCTCCCATCTGTCATCATGGGGAATGTGAGATCTCTCCCCAACAAGCTGTGAGTGCAGCATCATGGTGCTCACTGAGACGTGGCTAAGGGCGCTGACCCCGGACACGGGCGCTAACCTGGATGGTTTTCAAATGCAGCAGGCAGACAGGACGGCAGAAAGCGGTAAGAGGAAAGGAGGAGGGCTGGCTGTGTTTGTTAATGACAGATGGTGTAACTCTGGGCACATCACTGTCAAAGAACAGGTCTGCAGTAAGGACATCGAACTTTTAGCGGTTAGCATGAGGCCGTACTACCTCCCGAGGGAGTTTACACAGGTGATCGTACTCGCTGTGTATATCTCCCCCTCTGCTAACGCTGATGCAGCTCAGTCACAAGCTCACTGCAGACACAGCACCCACAGGCCCTCTTCCTGATCTCTGGGGACTTCAATCATGGCTCTCTGTCCTCCACCCTGCCCACATTCACACCAGAGACAATAAAACACTGGACTTATTTTATGCCAACAGCAAGGAGGCATACAACTCATCCCCCCTCCCTCCCCTGGGAAGATCTGACCACAACCTGGTGCATCTCCTGCCTGTTTACAAGCCCCTTGTTAACAGGCAACCAGTGGAAACCCGCACAGTTAAGACATGGACTGAGGAGTCTGAAGAGGCTCTGAGGGAGTGTTTTGACTCAACTATGTGGAAAGAACTGTGTATTTCTCATGGGGAGGACATCGACAGTTTAACAGGCTGCATAACGGACTATATAAATTTCTGTGTTGATAACACTGTACCCACCAGGACTGTACGGTGTTTTTCAAACAGCAAACCCTGGATTAATCCTGACATAAAGGCTCTCCTTAAGGAGAAAAAGGTTAGCCTAAAAGACCTAAAGGTCTTTAGGTTAGGAAACAAGGAGGAGCTGAAGGCTGTGCAGAAGGAGCTGAGGAAGAAGATCAGAGAGGGGAAGAACAGCTACAGGAGGAAGATGGAGGACCAGCTGCAGCAGAGAAATGTCAGTGGAGTCTGGAAAAGCCTTAAAACCATCTCAGGGCAGAGGAAACCAGACTCCCAGGCTGCGGGGGATCAGACGTGGGTGAACGACCTGAACCTATTCTTCAACAACTACAGACCAGTTGCTCTCACTTCACACCTGATGAAGACCCTGGAGCGGCTGGTCCTCGTCCATCTCCGCCCTCTGGTGGGTCCTTTTATGGACCCACTCCAGTTTGCCTACCAGCCTGGCATCGGAGTGGTGATGCCATCATCTTCCTCCTGGACAGATCACTGTCTCACCTGGAAAAGCCTGGAAGCACTGTGAGGATCATGTTCTTTGATTTCTCCAGTGCTTTCAACACCATACAGCCTGCACTTTTGGGGGACAAGGTGGACCTCTCGGGGGTGGACCAACACCTCACGTCCTGGATCCTCGACTACCTCACCAACCTTCCACAGTATGTGAGGACTTGGGACTGTGTTGGACACGGTCATCTGCAGTACGGGGGCCCCACAGGGAACAGTCCTGGCCCCTTTCCTGTTCACCCTGTACACTGCAGACTTCTCCCACCAATCACCCCACCGCCATCTACAAAAGTTCTCTGACGACTCTGCTATTGTCGGCCTCATCAGGGACGGGGACGACAGAGCCTACAGAGAACTTATTCAGGACTTCGTAGACTGGTGCCAGCGGAACCACCTCCAGCTCAATGCCGGGAAGCTGGTGGTGGATTTCCGCAGGCACAGACAACCCTGCACACAGGTGAACATCCAGGGAACAGACATTGAGATGGTGACATCTTACAAGTACCTGGGAGTTTACCTGAACAATAAACTGGACTGGACTGATCACACTGCAGCAACCTATAAGAAAGGTCAAAGAGGAAGCTCAGGTCCTTTGGAGTGCAGGGGGCACTCCTGACAACTTTCTATGACTCTGTGGTGGCATCAGCCATTTTCTATGGAGTAGTCTGCTGGAGCAACAGCATCTCAGCAGCAGGCAGGAAGAGACTTGATAAACTTATCAAGAAGGCCAGCTCCGTCCTGGGATGTCCTCTTGACCCGGTGCAGGTGGTGGGAGAGAGCAGGATGATGGATAAGCTGTCATCACTGCTGGTGAAGGAGTCCCACCCCCTGCAGGTCACTATCACAGCACTGGTCAGCTCCTTCAGCGACAGACTGATACACCCCAAGTGTGTGAAGGAGAGGTATCGCAGGTCCTTCCTTCCTGCTGCTGTTAGACTGTACAACCAGCACTGCTCCCAGTAGACCTCACATGTGCACTCAAACTCTACACATATTCTCATTCTCACTTTGGTTTGCACTAACTGTACAATTTTTAATACCCATATTTATTATTTGTAAAAAAAAATACACTGCCCACACTGTTTATAAGTACACTGTTCATATTGTAAATATTATGTTTATACAAGTCTATTCTATTTCTTATCTTTTTATTTTATTATATTGTTTATTTTATATTTTTACTATTGTCTATTTTAATATTCCTGACCGTTGGCTGCTGTAACAAAGAAATTTCCCCATAAAAATAAAGGAATTCTGATTCTGATTCTGATTCTGAGAAGCAAGCAATGAAATTAACAGGGTACCCCTGTCCAAAAACACAGTCCAGCTGCAAATAACATCTAGGGCTAAAACATTGTTGAAGAGCACCTTAAAATATGTTAAAATAAGCCAATTTTTCTCACTACAACAAGACAAGTCTGCTGACATTGGGAATGAGGCATTGTTTGTCATGTTTTGTAAGGTACATTTCACTGGCTGAGTGAAAGATGAATTTCTTGTTTGTCGTTCCCTGCCGACCAACACCAAAGGAGAAACAATTGTTGAGTTATGTCATTTGTCAATTCATTGTTAAGAATAACATTGACTGGGCAAGATACGTTGGCATTTGCACAGACGGTGCAACTGCAATGACTGGAAAACAGAAGGGACTAGCAGGGCGTTGGTGTGCTGTAGCACCATTTGCAAAGGCAACACACTGTTGCATTCACACAGAACAACTGGCTGTGAAAAAAAAAAAGTTCCTAAAATCTTTACTGGACAAGTCTGTATAAGTCTGTAAATAGTGAATACAACAAAAAGCCAACCACGGAACACACATCTTTATCAAGCTCTATGTGAAGAAATGGGAAGCGAACACACCAAACTTCTTTTCCATACTGAAGTTCACTGGCTGTCGTGCGGGAAAGCTCTCAGCCCTCTATTTGAACTGTGGGATGAGATAAAGTTATTCCTGCATAACAGTGATTATCTGTATGGCAGACTGCATGATTTCCAGTGGCTTGCAAAATTGGTGTACCTGGCTAATGTTTGCAGCACTCTCCAAGCTTTGGATTTAGCGCTGCAAGGAAAAGCCGTCAATGTCGAGGACAAAATTTGTGCTACACGTGTCAAGATGGATTTGTGGTGTTCCTGTCTCGATAACAAACAAGTCCATTTTTCCCGATGTTCGCAGACACAACCCACGGAAAGCGAGAGGCCCGGATAACATCCCAGGACGTGCGCTCAGAACCTGCACTGGTGAGCTAGCAGATGTCCTGACTGACATTTTCAACATCTCCCTCAGTCAGGCCATCGTCCCCAGATGCTTCAAAGCATCCACTATAATACCAGTAGCAAACACTGACACCAATTGTGAACAAGTGTTTTGAGCGGCTTGTCAAACCACACATCACAGCCAGCCTCCCTGCATCACATGACCCACACAAGTTTGCTTATCGTCCCAACTGCTCCACAGAGGATGCAATATCCATCACTTTGCATTCAGTAATCACCCATCTGGACCGGAAAGACACCTACGCCAGAATCCTGTACATTGATTTCAGCTCAGCATTTAATATAATCATCCCCCAGAGACTAATGGAGAAACTCCTCCTACTCGGCCTGAACACCGCCACATGTCTCTGGCTCCTCTCAGCATCAGTGGCCGCACAGTGGACAGAGTGGAGAACATCAAGTTCCTCGGAGTGCAGATCTCGCAGGACCTAAGCTGGAATAAGAACACCTCAGGGATCACGAAACGGGCCCAGCAGAGACTGTACTTCCTAAGGAAGCTGAAACAAGCCTCTCTCCCCATCAGCATCCTCAGGACCTTCTATAGTGGTGTGGTGGAGAGCGTTCTGACATATTGAATCTCGACATGGTACTCCAGCTGCAGTATGTCAGACAAAAAAGCCCTGCAGAGAATAGTTAAAGGAGCTGAGAGGGTCATCAGAGTTTCCCTCCCCTCTGTCCAAGAACTTTTCCTAAGCCGCTGCAGGAGCAGGGCACTGAACATCGTCACCCTCTCCACACATTCTTTGAACTGCTCCCATCAGGAAAACAGTTCCGGAGTCTAAAAGGCCGAACAAACAGACTAATCAACAGCTTCCTTCCACAAGCTGTTAGATTGCTGAACTGCTGATCTGGAGCATTCACACTACTGCACTTCATGAGCCTTAGTCATAGTTTTAGTTTATTATAGTAATATATTGTGTGTATTTATTGTGTTCATGTTATGGGATCCGGGAGAAACGCAATCTCATTTTTGCTGCACTACTTTTGTTGGTACAGCTAAATGACAATAAAGCTTTGATTGATTGATTGATTGATTGATTGAAACACACATTGAACGTGTTGCTTCCAAGCTTCCACCAAGACAGGTTGACAGCCATGTGGACATCAAATCAGACGGGGACCTGAAAACGACTTTCAGAGAGAAAGTTTGACAGACTTTTGGGTCCACACCCAACCTAAGCATCCTGAGCTGGCTGACTTTGAGACTGCTGATACCATTTCCAACCACCTACAATAGTGAAGTTGGATTTTCCACACTTGTGACTTGATGTTTGCTGCACTCCCCCAGACACACAGCTCCACTCGCTCATCAGAGCAGCCCTACTCTCTTTGGCACAGTACTGTGTAGAGAGGCCGTTACTCCTGACATGTAACTAATCAGATAATACTTTGGGAGGGCATTCGAATACTGATTTGGTGGTAGATTACCATGGAAATGGTAAAGCTTTGAAGCTGTAAAGCATTCAGGTCAGCCCTATCAATTAGTAGATTGTTACTCATGTATTAAATCATTCATTCATGTATAGCTTCCTCAGCACCAGCAGGCTACTTGTTCCTTGTATGAGTCCAGAGATCAGACAGCCAACATGCGGCCTCCAGGCCCTCCATCACAGTAAGAACTAAAATTAGATTTTTGCCTTAACTTCATAGGGAGTTAGAAAACTGTTATTGCAAAGTGCCTAGAGCACTGTCAAGCATTTGGTCAACCTTGATACATGACAGTTAAATAGATTCCAATAATTACAAGTTTTAATGGTATCAAAACGTCCCCATAAACATCTCAAAGCACTCCCACAGAATAATTTTCTCTGTTTATATGGCCAGTATATCCCAAATCATATTTTTGCCAAAATATTGTCACACAACTTATGTTTCTGAAACACAGTGAACAGAGGCCATACGTTTGTCAGGCATTTTTCCCTGATTTGTAACTATTCCAGTTGTCTCCCAATTACACTGATTTGTTAAATATTTACTACTGTAAATAACAATATTTGTTACTGTACTGTCTCAGCTGATGATACTCAACCCACATTTATTTACTTCCTGGCTAAACACAGAAGTAATTCGTAGTGTAATTAAACTGGCAATATGGGACTTTATTCAGTAATAACTTGTGTGTGTACATTGACCTACATATAATTACACAATGCATACCTTGTAACATGTGTTTTATATAAGTAGCTGATTACTGTTGTAGTACATTGTCCTTCTTATTTTATGTGGAATTGAAGCACAGTTGAGTATATTCTCTGCTTTCCCTTATAGAACTGTTGGAGCTTTGTGTGAAACAAAGTCCAGGAAACCCTGCCACTGCACCAGATCCCAGTGCCTCAAACTGTGAGTAGACCATGTTAATCCTTTTCTTTTCATTACATTACATACATTTTATTTTTTTTAAAGTTCCAAATGTGTAGTTTATGTGCACCTGAGGGTAAAAAAAAAAGCTAAGATGTAGTGAGTAAAGATAAATGATTTAATATTCTGAAGCTCTAACCATCTAACTGACATCACTGTCCACAAAAACAAAGAACAGTTCTGACTCTTTAAATGTTTAGTTATTTTTTCTAGTAAAATACATCAAACACGTCAAACATACTTTGGCTTTCATAGAGCAACTTTCTCTTTTAAAATAAATGCTCCATCATAATCTGTCAAAGGAGACCTGTCAATTGTATTAACTACTCAATACAAAAATAGCAGTTTGCAGACAATTCCTTGCTGGAAATGTACAATGAAATCCATTCTAGGGAGGGACATTCTGCTGTGCGCTGATTGGTTGTTACGTAAACTTATGAGTTAACAGTTTGAATCAGGCATAGAGACTGTATAACGTGTAACTTATGTGTAGTTTTGCTTGCAGTTGGTTTGTATAACAAATAACCAGCAGCGGCAGTACTAATACGGGGGATTGTGATCTGTAGTTTCCCTCGTAAACAGCTGACTTTTTTCAGCTGTGGCATTCCCTCCTGAACGACCTGCTGCTGCTCTTCTTGGGTACACTCCTCCTCTTTACTGCCGGAGTGTCTCTGGGAACAGACAGGCTGGGTGTCTGAAGGGGTGTGCTGCCCCTCCATGAGCAGGCCGGTGGCAAAACCCGCCTTTCCCAAAAACCAAGTAACATTTCCTGCATCCAAGCTGTGATGTGCATGTGAGGGGCAGTCTGCCATGCATACACCCGGCCTGACCACTCTGCATAGCACAGAGATACAGCTGAGAGCTCACTTGGCTAGCCTAAGAGGACGGTGTGTTTTTCAGGGGAAAGTACGGCTGGCGATCCGCTAAATCACCACCACCGCTGGCGGTTTGTAATACGAACCAGCTGCCAGAGAAACACAGACACAAGCAGAGATTGTTTGATTAGCACAGGTGCAGTCAGATACAGTTGAAATCATCATGCTGAAATCTCTGTCAGAAACTCTTCAACACTGCTTGCTTGTCAATCTAGTCCAAGACATTTCATGAAAACCTGGATACAGCATTGGAGACAGAGCCCCATTCATTCCTATGAAAGCTGCTCAGTGGTGCTTTGAAGCCAATAAAGCTTGACTTCCATGATGTATGAGTACAGGTGTAAAATGTTTGGCACCGTTTTATCAGACACACACAGAGAATAAGAGACTATGACAGACATTTCTAAGAAGACATGTTGAAAGCTACTATGTTGACAAGCAGACAGGCTGGTCACGCCTATTTAAAATGCCATTTACAGGCCATATATATATATATATATATGTATATATACATATATATATATATATATATATATATATATATATATATATATATATATATATATATATATATGTATATATACATATATATATATATCCAAACCATGAAATTATTTATATATATTTTTTATATTATTATATATATATTTAGTCCAGAGACAGACTTATTTGGAACACCCATTGGCTTAAAGGGTATAATAGGTACCCAATATTATCATGCTAGACTTCGATATATTTCGTCAAGTTAAACAATAAAAATATTAGAAAGGTATAAATGAATAATTGCCACTCCAGATGAGAGATTCAACTTTAACTAAAAATGTCTCCTTTAAATAATTAAAAAAGTGTGATTTGGTTGGCTTAATAGGGATGTTTACCCTGAATTCTCGTCTCTTTCTCTCAAATTCACTCACAAGAGAAGCAGAAGACGTGCAAACACACTTTACATCTTTCAAATAAATTGTTTAAGGTTAATATGTATTTTATTCTCTTTCAGCTACTGTGAGTGTTTTGCTAATGGAGTGATGTGCAGCAACTGCGACTGTTCTAACTGCCACAACTGTGCAGAGCATGATATGAAGCGTCAAAAGGCAATTGAGGTTTGCAATGCTTTTGGTAACCATGTATTGGTATAACTTCACAAATAGATAAACCATATGTTTATATGGTTTATCTGGTTTACCAGTTTTATTTTATTTTATGGCAGTTTACTGAAGTGCTTCACAGTAAGCCTTTAAAAGGTCATGTTAATGAAGCCACTGATGAACAGGGGTGGGAGTAACGGATTACTTTTACTCTTGTTACTGTTACAAAGTGTCAACTATTTTTTAAAATCAGTTTCACTTGTACTTTTATAGTCTATATCTAGTCTATATCTAGTTTTTATAAGGGCTATTGTTTCAAATGCTCATTTAAAAACATTTCAAACATTTTAAGTCACATCCCTTAAGAGTAAAGCACTAAAGCTCTAAAATTGAGGATGACATCATTATGGGTTAAGGTTAGCATTATTGTACCCTTAGCATGGTAACAAAAGAAAAAAAGGCTACATCTACCTTTATCAATCACTGATTTAATGCACCACCCGGCAAGCACACTAAGTGACACAAATCAAATGCACCCAGAATGTTTCATGCCCAACAGGTGTACTCCCAAGCAAAGTTAAAACAAGAGCAGACTGTTGAGAACTTCGCTGTGTACAAGGCCCACAGAATGACAATCAGACAGATTAGTACATCCACTGCGATGCAATGTGGCTTTGTGTATGTGCACTGCATGCTGTGTCAGAAACTTTACAGTTCTCTAGATGTGTCCTGGTTAATTGTAGTGAGGCTATAAGAGAGGAAGGCATGTATATCTATAACTGAGTTGCATGCACATGCTGTAAAACTTCATCATCATCTTCCGCTTTGTCCGGGGTCGGGTCGCGGTGGCAGCAGGCTCAGTAGGGAGCTCCAGACCTCCTTCTCCCCGGCGACACTTTCCAGCTCCTCCGGGAGGACCCCGAGGCATTCCCAGGCCAGATGAGATATGTAATCTCTCCAGCGGGTTCTGAGTCTGCCCCGGGGCAGTGTTGTTTTTGGCAGCCATTTTAGATTTAGTCTTAGTCTTAGTCTTTTCGACTAAAATGCTTATTAGTTTAAGTCAAATTTTAGTCATTTCTATATGTGATAGTTTTAGTCCAGTTCAAGTCGACAAAAACTCAAACAGGTTTTAGTCTAGTTTTAGTCAGTTTTAGTTTAAAAAACAAAAGAAGAAGTATAGTCTTTTAACAAATTAATTTAGGTCAATAAGTATTGGGGGGCTCATGGACAGAAACCTTTTATCTCCATATTTCAACTTTTCAACTTTTTTTCCAACATATTTCAACTGTTTTATACAACCCCAGTCTATCTTTAACTTGTGCAAACATTATAAAACAAAGTAATTAAATAAATAAAAATTCCTGAGGTACAGTGAGGTAGGTTGTAAGTTATACTGTACATACTTAAAAGTATGAAACAAACATGACACTTGAAGTTTTTGGAACAAAATAAATAAGACAACCCTAAATACTGTAAACACTGTATTGGGTCTTTAAAGCAAATTCAATAAATAAAAACAACAACAACAACGTTTAACAACATGAATTAGAGGGTGGCCTGTCTCACAACAAGAACAAACAGTATATCACAATCACATATCTGTATCTGTACTAATAATAGTAACAGCTTGCTGTTAGCAAAATTAGCCTACCGACCTCGATTCAGTTTAAGGAAAGCGCTTCTCTCTAAAATGGCTCATGCTCTATTTCGACGGCCACGATTGAGGTCACCTGTAATGCTAAAGACTCTCTCAGCAAATGCTTGAGATGCTGGCATGGCCAGAAGATCTAAGGCGATAGGTTTTAGGCTCGGACAAACAGAATCTCCCTGCGCAGCCCAAAATTCAAGGGCAGTCTCTTCGTTTGTAGGCTGTGACAGCTGCTCCTTGAATTTCTGCATTTCCTCCTTGACACATGGCTTTGAGCAGCTAGACCTGGATGGCCGGCTTGCTTTTGACAATAATTTGAATCTGGGCCGCCTACTCTGTGGTCCCTCTTTGGATTCTTTTTCTCCCTCCTCTGGCTCCTCTGGCTCCTCATCTTCAGGCTCTCCTCCCGTACAACTGGTGGCACCAATTGAGCAATGTAATCTGCTTTTCCCAGAAGCGCTTTAATTTGCTCGTCATCATTTTCAAGGAGTGCTTCAGGTGAAACTGTCGGGTCGAGGAAGCATGCAGCAGCAGTGAGGGGTGAAAACTTAGAGTCAGTGTGATCAAGAAAGCAGCTGAACCACTTGTCCATGTTTGCCTTCATCTTCTTTGCCAGGGAAGCTAGGTCCTTGAAGCCACAACCCTGGGCATGGGGGAAATCAGACAGATGACCCTGCAGGTCCAGAAGGGCAGGCACAACAAGGGATAAAGACTGTGTGTCGCTCTGGAGCATCTGGGTATGCTCAGAGAAGGGGAGGAGTAAATCTCTTAGAGCAGCCAGCCTCTGCCACTCACTTGGCAGTAGATAGTCCCAGCTCATCCCATCCGCAACTTGAACTACTGAGTCCTTGATTTGAAGAAGCCGTGATATCATCAGATATGTGCTGGACCATCTAGTAGGGCAGCCTTTGACCAGAGTTAGTTGACACAGCTGCAGCAGTCGCTCAGTTGCCACCGATGACTTGCGGAAGAGCTTGACAAGTGCTCTAACTTTGCCCAGCAGTCGGCTGACACTTGCATCTCTCTGGATCATGTTCACCACGAGTTGTGTGTGTACAACACAGGGGGTTCTATCTATGGGTCCAAACCTAGATAGATCAGACAAAAACACAGAGAAAAAGAGCCTTTTTAATCTTATATAGGAAATTCAGTAAAATTGCCATGAACAACACCATGCAATACAATAAACAATAGCTATAAGTGACTATAACCTAGCATAACTCAATGTGACTGACATACTGAAATTGTTAATTAACAGCAAACTGAAATAATTTACCTTTGGTCTTCAACCACCTCAGAGTCTTCAGTGTCACTTGTCTCGAAGGATTCATCCTCGGAGCTGGTGGATCCATCCAGTTCATTAGCTTTGAACGCTGCAATCATGTTGCTTCCGTTATTAGTTATGACTGTCAGAATTTTGTGTTGAGGTATTCCCCAGTCCTCTGTGCATCGGTCAACACTGGTTTTTATACACTCTGCAGTGTGTGGGTGGGCGATCTGGTCAAGTCTCAACAATATGTGCTGTGCTTTGTTTTCCACAGTGCAAAAAAAGCATGCACTAATTCCCAGAAATGATGCTGTAAGTCCTTTTTTGGTCCATATGTCCAGCCCAATTGTTATTTTGCGTACTGTGGCAAGCCTCTCTTTGTACTTTTGTTTTTTGTCATCATAAATCTTGTCAACTAAGTTGTTTATTTTTGTTCTTTTGGGTATGGTCAGCCTCTTATCAAAGGTCTCCATCATGAGGATGAAATCTTCATCCTCAACTGTGCAAGCAGGTAGACCAGTACGTCCAATCCAAAGAGCGATCGCTTGTTCTTTGGCACGTTGTTCCAGCGAGTCTGACTTATATTTGGATCCTGCGGTGAAGGCTGCTGGGATAGATGACTGTGCCCTGCCGTTCTTTGGACCACCAGGTTTCTCTTTAGGAGTTCTGGTCTCTGGGATCTGGTTGAGGAAAAAACAAAGAAGGGATACAATTACTCTATCTCTGTATACAACGTACACCTCCTGTAAAGGTTTACAGGTGAATACAAAACAATCAAATGTAGGTATATCATAAAAATACTCAAAATACTACCATGTTAAGAAAATAGAATGGTCTTAACTATCAAACAAGCAAAACAAGTACTTAAGCCTTCTGATCTTTCTTTCTGAGCAGCAGCCAAAATTATAATGCATCTGTGCTGTTGAGTTTGTGTGTGTGTGTGTGTGTGTGTGTGTGTGTGTGTGTGTCCCAACTTTATTGTAAGCGCACTAAACGCACAGGTCGTGGTTGGGGCTGCACAACGTCACTTGTGGCTTTTAGGCTAAAGCTAGCAGACTCTACGTATAACAAAGCACATATAACTTGAGCTGTTTAACATATCGCAACGTGCTGACAGAACATAAACACTCAAAGAGATGACCCCACCGTCACTGAATGTAAACATGCCTAAACATGCTGCTAACGTTACAGAAGCCAAGCGTGCTCTTCATTTAGACACATGAGTCAGCAACCGGTGTGAAATGCTACATTTTCCTTGACATGGGTCAATATGACAACGCATTACACTTGCCAAAAATCCCTGTATGTTCTACACGTACAGTAACACACACATAAGCTAATGAATTGATGTTAGCGTAACAAAGCTAACTTTAGCCTGAAGTTAGCAGCCCATTTGCGCCAGGAGTATGTGGAAAACTTACTATAAGCTTACTATGAAATTTATCACAAGCCGATTGTCGAGTAACATTGTATATGATATGTTAACAGGAATTGGAGCTTACCTTCGAAAAAATATCCGCGTGGTGAGCCTTCAGGTGCCGCTTGAGGTTGGTGGTATTCTTTCCACCTATTTTGTGGCCACATTTGCCACCATCTCCCTTTACAGTGCATTCAGTTTTTTTTTCTGCTGGATTATATGTAAAATACGTCCATATATCTTCTCGTCGTTTCCGACCACCAAGCCCCTTTGTTGGCGCTGCCGCCATGGTCCAATGTCTGTGACGAGTGACCGCAGGTGTGTTGAGCAGAATGCGTGCTGCATGCCAGGTGGTGGGCGCGACCAAACAAGGATAGGATGTAGCAGCATTGCAGATACTTTTTATGTTTTAATTGACAGATTACACAAACATTAAGCAGAAATGTCATGCATTTTGAACGTCTGACAGACCACCCACTAACATTTACGTCCATTCTCGTCTCGTCAACGAAAACTCACACACGTCTCGTCATCAAAGAGCCACCATCTCGTTATCGTCATGAAAAAAAGGGGCTTCGAAAACAACACTGCCCCGGGGTCTCCACCCAGTTGGACATGCCTGGAAAACCTCCATGGGGAGGCGCCCAGGAGGCATCCTGATCAGATGCCCGAACCACCTCAACTGGCTCCTCTCGACGCGAAGGAGCAGCGGCTCTACTCCAAGCTCCCTCCGGATGTCTGAGCCCCTCACCCTATCTCTAAGGCTGAGCCCAGCCACCCTACGGAGGAAACTCCTTTCAGCCGCTTGTATCCGCGATCTTGTTCTTTCAGTCACTACCTACAGCTCGTGGCCATAGGTGAGGGTTGGAACATAGATGGACCGGTAAATCGAGAGCTTCGCCTTGCGGCTCAGCTCCCTCTTCACCACAATGGCCCGGTACAATGCCTGCAATACTGCAGACGCTGCACCAAGCCGTCAGTCCACCTCATGCTCCATTCTCCCATCACTCGTGAACAAGACCCCAAGATACTTAAACTCCTTCGCTTGGGTCAGGAGCTCACTCCCCAACCGGAGGGGGCAATCCACCATTTTCCGGCAGACAACCATGGTCTCAGACTTAGAGGTGCTGACCCTCATCCCGACCGCTTCACACTCAGCTCAAACTGCCCCAATGCCTGCTGGAGGTCACAGGCTGAGGAAGCCAACAGAACCACGTCATCCACAAAAAGCAAAGACGCAATTCTGAGGTCCCCATACCACAGACTCTCCTCACCATGGCTGCGCCTTGAGATCCTGTCCATGAATATCACAAACAGGATCGGAGACAAGGGGCAGCCCTGGCGGAGTCCAACACCCAATGGAAACGTATTCGACTTTGTGCCGAGTATACGGACACAACTCTCACTTTGGTCGTACAAGGACCGGATAGCTCGTACCAACAGCCCCGGTACCCTATACTCCCTCAGTACCCCCCACAGTACTCTCCGGGGGACCCAGTCGTAGGCCTTCTCCAAGTCTACAAAACACATGAAGACTGGATGGGCAAACTCCCATGACCCCCCCAGCAAGCCTGCAAGGGTGAAGAGCTGATCCACTGTTCCGCGGCCAGGGCGGAATCTTCATTGTTCCTCCTGAATCAGAGGTTCGACGATCGGATGGACCCTCCTTTCTAGCACCCTGGAATAAACTTTCCCAGGGAGGCTGAGCAGTGATACCTAGATAATTGGAACACACCCTCTGGTCCCCCTTTTTGAAAATGGGGACCACCACCCCGGTCTGCCACTCCAGAGGTGCCGTCCCTGACCTCCATGCGACACTGAAAAGACGTGTCAGCCATGACAGCGGAACAATGTCCAGAGCCTTCAGCATCTCGGGGCGAATCTCATCTACCCCTGGCGCCTTGCCACTGGGGAGTTTCTTGACTACCTCAGTGACCTCTGCCAGGGATATGGACGAGTCTTCCCCGAGTCTTCAGGCTCTGCCTCAGTTTCAGAGGATGTGTTAGCCAGGTTCAGGAGGTCCTCAAAGTGTTCCGTCCACCGCCCGACGATATCCCCAGTCCGGTTCAGCAGGTCTCCTCCCCGACTGAAAACAGCCTGGGCTGAGGCCCGCTTCCCTTTTCTGAGTCGCCGGGTGGTTTGCCAGAACTTCCGTGAGGCCGACCGAAAGTTGTTCTCCATAGCCTCACCAAACTCCTCCCACACCCGGGTTTTTGCTTCGGTGACCGCCGAAGCTGCAGCCCTCCTGGCCTCCCGGTACCAATCTGCTGTTTCAGGAGACCCCTGGGCCAGCCAAGCCCGAAAGGCCTCCTTCTTCAGCTTGATGGCTTCCTTCACCGCTGGTGTCCACCAGCGGGTCCGGCAGCCTCCCCCGCCACCTGATCCAACTTACCACCAGGTGGTGATCAGTTGACAACTCCGCTCCTCTCTTCACCCGAGTGTCCAAGACATACGGCCGCAGGTCTGATGATACGACCACAAAGTCTATCATCGACCTTTGGCCTAAGGTGGCCTGGTACCAGGTACACTTATGAGCCACCCTATGCTCGAACATGGTGTTCGTTATGGCCAATCCATGACTAGCACAGAAGTCCAATAACAAAACCCCCTTCAGGTTCAGATCGGGCAGGCCGTTCCTCCCAATCACCCCCCTCCAAGTTTCCCCATTGTCACCCACGTGAGCGTTAAAGTCCCCCAGAAGAACTATGGAGTCCCCAGGTGGAGCCCCTTCCAGGACACCACCCAAGGACTCCAAGAAGGCCGGGTATTCTGAGCTGCTGTTCGGTGCATATGCACAAACAACAGTCAGAGCCTTCCCCCCAGCGACCTGCAGTCGCATGGAGGCGACCCTCTCATCCCTCGGGGAGAACTCCAACACAGCGGCGCTCAGCCGGGAGCTTGTGAGTATCCCCACACCCGTCCGGCGCCTCTCAACCTGGGCAACTCTGGAAAAGGAGAGAGTCCAGCCCCTCTCAAGAAGTTTGGTTCCAGAACCGGTGCAGTGCTTGGAGGTGAGCCCAACTATATCTAGTTGGTACCGCTCTACCTCCCGCACCAGCTCCGGTTCCTTCCCCACCAGAGAGGTGATATTCCACGTACCAAGAGCTAGTCTGCGAAGCCGGGGGTCAGGACGCCCAGGTCCCCCCCTTCGCCTGCTGCCCGATGTACATAGCACCCGACCCCATCGCTCTCCCCTGCGGGTGGTGAGTCCACAGGGGCGCGGCCCCACGTTGTTCTTTCGGGCTGAAAAACTTTATTGTCAGTTTGGACATATCATTACATCTTTAATTATTAATTATTATTATTTAATTATTATTTAATTATTCTCACACACGCGCGCGCGCACACACACACACACACACATACGTAGGCTACTCTGTAGGATGCCATAAGTTAAATGGACTACTGACACCATTACTAAAAGTAAAACTACACAACAACTAATAATAGAAAAACAATTATATATATGTCTTATTGAAATAAGACATAAATCAAGTGGTATGTACACAGTCAGTGAATAATCATGATGGTAATTGGATGAATGATTGACTCACCAAGTCTTTGTCTCTCACAAACTGAAACATTCTGTGTGAAAGTTAAATGATTAGTAATATTAATTTGTCAATAACACAATAATTATCATATATGAAGACAAGTACTGAAAAAGACAAGAAAAGGACATTGAACTGCTTGTAGTGTGCGAGCAGGGTGCTGGTAGTGACCAATACTGGTGATCTTTATAATCATCATCCAGCTGTGGGATGGTACTGAATGTTGACTGCTGCGTGAGCTAACCGCTAATCAGTCAGTAACAGCTGAAACACCATCGACTGTTGATGGCTGCTGATGTTTGAGCAGCAGTAGACAGTAAGTCATGGTGAGTAGGGCTGTTGGCATTGATCATGTCTAATTGGTGCTTCAGCCAGGGTGATGGGTGTCACGTTATTAGTGGATCTGATTCATCAGCACTGTTACTGGAACACCAAAGGGGAAACATGTTCTCTCTCTCTTTTTGCTACTTTCAGTTGTGTTTTTTGACTTATGAGTAGATATTGGTATCAGTAAGATCCGAACTGTGTTTAACTGTCCAACACTGTATATCAATCTGGTACTTTAATTGTACTGTTATTAATTCTTCTTGTTATTTTTCACAAGAAAAAGACAAAAAGAATTATAACAGAGTTAGCATTGCTTTATTTTTTTATATGCACTGTATGTAAATTAATATTCTGGAGTAGCAACTGCAACAGAGTTTTTGAACAAATCACACCTACAAACCAAGATAAACATTAGCAGGTATACGTCTGCATTTTTCTTGTATTGCATGTAATTGTCCAGCATATGAAAATATCAACACCCAAAATGTTAGGTGGGAAGTATGCCAAATAAATTGATAAATTCACGGCAAATTAAATAAACTAATATTGTGTGACCTATACAATATTTTGCCAAGACAACTTAAATATAAACTTGTCTTATGCAGTAATTGAGATATTCACTGAGTGTTAAGTCATGTGCAGCGTTTCTTTCTCTCATCGCACAAGCGCTTTTTCCCAGATTTATGCCTGAAAAAATATATATGGACACACGATTCTGCATGTCGTGTTTCTCTAGCAGTTTCTGGACACGCAAGTCATGGAGCTGCACTGCTCAGCATTTTTCTTGGCAATTTGTGCACAGCCCTGCTCCACAGGTGGTGTGGAAAGTGCTGTTCAGAAAGACATTTCCCTGCGCTGGTCAATTCTGCTCCTCCTCTACTCTTTTCTAATCCCACACAGAGATCTGATCTTTGAAATAACCTCATGAATTTATAATGTATAGCTTTTATGTGTTCCTGGATACGCGGGATATTGCTTCTTCTGCAACAATTAAGTTAAAAGGACTATAGACTTCTGTGATGATCTGCAAGGAGGGGTTTCTCTGCTGCCTGCAGCCTGTATGTAGTCCTATGTGTGTCTGGTCAGCTTTCGGTCTTGGCCAGATCAAGCCCACCAGAACAGAATGAATTGTGGCCCACACTTTGGCCTGTTCTGGTTTATTCAGTTTGCTTTTGGCTTGATGAACAAATCTGGTGTGGGATCTGGGCCGCAACAATTTTGCTATCTGGATATTTCCCCAGGATGGGGGGTTAGGTAGCTCTTTCCCCCCCTGCCCCTGCCCTCGTTCCCTATTGAATTTACGCCTATGTGATTTGACGAACAAGCTATTAGTTGTGACCCCTATCACCCACTAGGTGACTGTTTACCCCCACTGGGTGGCTAGATAGCTGTCATTCATTCTTCCAATTATTCATTCTTAACTATCCTTTTTTCTAGAATTAACTTGTTGGATTCTCAAACAGTGTTAATTTACTAAAATGTAATAACTTTGATGATAAAATAACTTAAGATCAGGGTATTTTGTGCAATGGGAATGTGTAAACTCTGCATTTACACCGGGGTTAACACGCTAATTTCATATGTACTTCCTGCTGCGTGATGACGCATTATCAACATCCGGTGGTGGCACATAAATATGGAAGGAATTTTGGGGGTCTATTGTTGTTCTCTCTTTTGTTAGATGCAGCACTGGCAGGATAATGAGATCAGGGAGCTTCTTCTGATCCCAGGGGAGGAAGAAATAAAGCGGCAGGTTACCGGCACAGTTCGTGACATGGTGATTTACAGCAACATTTCAAAAATGCTCAGCTGAAGAGGAATCGATCGGAAAAAGAAATGAAACATCTTGCAATCAATGTCTAGAGGAATCGCAGTGAGATGGGCCATGCACATTGGCCATTCTTCGAGCTCTGCCAAGGCATTTTTGGCAACTTTGGCAACTTTGTCAGCTCTCCAGCTCCCTGGCACAGCCACCTTCAGCGACAATGTCTTCTTTGTGTTCCCTGAGCTCGAATTTTGCAGATGAAACAGAACAGGACAACTAGGGTTGGGTGGTAATACAGTATACCGCCGGGTCTTAAAAATAGCAACGGTATCAGTTTCAATACCGTCATTAAAAAAAAAAATGCAATGCACTTATATAGGAGATAAGAATTAAATATTAAATATCATTTATTTAATGCCTAAAAATGATTTTATATCCAGGAGCACCATGTGTCTTTGTCATCACATGACAGTTTGGAGGAGAGAGAGACAGAGAGAGAGCGAGGGAGAAAGATGGCAAGTCGCGCACCGAGTGACCTGGTCTCAAAGAAGAACACGACTTCTGCAGTTTGGCAGTATTTCGGGTTCCGAGCTAACGAGAAGGGAGAGGCGGTAAATACTGACGAGGCAATTTGTAAATTGTGCAATAAAAAGGTGACCGCGAGAGATGGAAACACCTCTAACCTAAGGACGCATCTCCGAAACAACCACCAACTCACTGCTGCGAGGATGCATTTGGCCCCGAGTTCACTCAGTGCAACAATTTCAACACCTCCCGCTGATACCGATGCAGGACCAACAACAACTAGGTCCACCACCAGTTATATGCAGCTGACGATAATGGGGGCCTTCGGGAAAACAACAAAGTACAAAAGGGACAGTGTCCGTTGGAAAACCTGTACTGATGCAGTGACAAAATACTTGGTGAAGGAAATGGTCTCTTTCCACACGGTGGAAAAAAAGTCCTCTAAGGACATGGTAAAGTTCCTAGATGCCCAGTACGAGCTGCCTGGACGGAAACATTTCTCACAAACAGCCGTCCCACATTTATATAATAAAGTTAGAGACGAGGTTCAAGTGCTGCCATCAGAGGCAGACAATTATTTCTTAACAACTGACATGTGATTGTCAGTTAACATGACACCATATATGTCCCTGACTGTCAACACCATTAGGCCTACACCTTAGTGGAAACTTGAATCCAAATGCCTCCAAACAACGTATTATCCTGAGAGTCATACAGCAGACAATCTTGCTGCTGCATTCAGAGCTGCACTTCAGGACTGGCAACTTGACAAGAAAAAACTTTCAGCCATAACCACTGACAACGCTGCCAACATTTCTGCCGCAATCAGGTCCCTGCATTGGCCGTGACTTAACTGCTTCGGTCACAATCTAAACTTCTAAACAATCAAGCTGCATTGCATGACCAGAGGCAAAAAACCGAGTGCACCCTCAGACTATGCCGTAATATTGTCGGGGCCTTTTCACACAGCTGGCAACGTAAGAGTGAACTCCACAAGAAGCAAGTGGAGTTGGGACTCCCAGAACATAGTCTCATAACGGTAAGCATAAATTTGTATCTGAATATCTGAATCTGTTAAGGTTAGATGACGTAACTAAGAATAGAATGGAATAATATACATTAATGGGCTTATTTATTTATTTATTCATTTATTTATTTATTTATTCATTTATTCGTTTATTTAGGCCTATTTATTCATTCATTCATTCATTCATTCATTTATTTATTTATTCATTCATTTATTCGTTCATTCATTCATTCATTCATTCATTCATCCATCGGCAGACTGCGCAACTCGCTGGGGCTCCAAACTGGCAATGGTGGAGCGCATCCTCGAGCAGGCCCAAGCGATCAGACACGTCCTGTCTGATGACAGAAGGAGCAGCCTGTCCCTGACCTGGCAGGACATGGTTGCTTGAAAGCTGTTTACGACGCACTGAAACCAGTCGGTGACTTCACTGATATTTTGTCAGGAGAAAATTATGTGACCAGTTCCTCTATCCTCCCCATACTCCAGCTCTGCAGGGACAATGTGTTGGCTGTGTCAGAAAACGACCTCCAGCTAACAAAGTCAATAAAAACTGGAATTCTAAAAAAGCTGGAGGCCAAGTATGAATCCGATTCAGTGCACAAATTAATGCGAAAATGCACTTTCCTCTATCCTCGTTACCGTGAAGGCTATGAGACTGATGACAAAGCATTGGCTGAGACCAAGGCTGAATTACAGGCTGAGATCGTGAGCTTAGAGGGGCAAGCACCAGCAGGTCCAGTGGCCATCAGAGTGGAAGAGGGAGAGGCGCAACCCGAACCCCCACGAAAAAAGATGACTCTGGGAAGTCTCCTGCAAAAACAAGCCGATGCAGTGGCAGGTCCCGTCGGCACCATAGAGGACCGAGCCGGAGCTGAAATAACAGCCTACAATTTGGAGCCCGTTATTCAAGGAGACGAGGACCCACTTATCTGGTGGAAATGTGCTGCCGGGCATTTTCCCCAGATGTTGAGAGTGGCCCGAAAGTACCTGTGCGTCTGTGCCACAAGCTCACCATTGGAGCGGGTTTTCAGCACCTCAGGTAAAGTTGTCAGTCCACAACGTGCCCTGTTAAAGCCGGAAAAAGTAAACATGCTGGTTTTTCTGGTGAAAAATCTTGACTAGAGTGTGTGTGTGTGTGTGTGTGTGTGTGTGTGTATTTTTTATTATTTTTTTTATTTAATTGTTTCAGGTATTTTTATATGTTTTTCGTTAAAAAAATATTGGAAAGAAGACTGGACTGTGTTTTAATTTAGGCCTGTTGATTTGCAATAATTGTTATAATATGGATGTTTATGTGTCGGAAAGTGGGGTGTGTGTCTGTTTCAAATATTTAGTCATTCATCGTCATTTGAAATAGTCAGCAAATTATCACATATTATTAATTGTGGAATCGAAAAGAGTCTTATGCACAAAAAGTTCTCTTCCTCTTTAGCATGAGCTTCTACCCTGCCTACACACCTGTGAGATTATTCAGGTGTGCATTAGACTCTTTTTGATTCCACAAATGATAATATGTAAAATTTCTAGCAAATGTTTTAGGCCTTGTGGGTCATCATGAGATCATAAAAGGTTCATTTTTGAGTACCTTACGAAGGCCAAACACAGATGGCAGTTAATGTTTGATTTACACTCTTTATTGAGTAATGTACAGGGGACTAGAAAGTTTTCAGTTTTTGACAGTACTTTTCTTCTCTTCAGAGTCTAGTCCACTGTTCACTCCGATAACATGACTGTTAGGTCGCATGAGATGGTGTTGCGGATGACGTGGGCGGTATTAGCTCTCTCCCCCGTACACAACAGCATATGGTCGGCCAAGAACCTCTTGTTGGTCCACCTCAATGTTCCACGCTGGCAAAAAATTCTCTTTCTGCATATGTTGTGCAGAATGCAACAGGCAGCGTCAACATTTGGCATCAAATGAAGGTCAATGTCAAAGGCATCTCCAATGTCCTTTCAATCAGTCGAAGGCATTCTCAACAGCCTTCCTTTTAAGATTCAAGATTCAAGATTCAAAGATTTATTTTTTACATGCAATTGTAAAAGTACAGCAGCAATGAAATGAAACTACAACCACACCGTTTACTGTGCAAAAAAAAAATAGTGCAACCAGAAAATAAAACTGAAAAAGAGAATAAAATCTCACTCTGGATCTGCACCGCCTGGTGTAAATGTCCTGAAGGCAGGGCAATGCAGTTCTAGTGATGCGCTCAGCACATCGGATCACTCTATGGAGAGATTTTCGGTCCTGGGCGCAGCAGTTGCCGTACCAGGCGACCACCTGTGGTCTGCTGGTCAGAAAGTTCAAGACCCAGGAGCAAAGCGAAGAGCTCAGCCCCAGATCCCTGAGCTTGGCGACCAGTCTGACCCCGAGATTCCACTGGATATGTGTCTGCTGCGTTACGGCTCCGGTATGATTTTGCTCCGTCGTCCTCATCTGGCAACCCCCACCAGCTGTGTTTTGAGTCCGTCACGGCGCAGCTCCGCCGAACAGCTGTAGTTACGAAACCGAGGAATTCCCGCGATAATTACATAATCACGCACGACTGCAGTTATACGTATGTGTTATAAACACAACAACACGAAGTGTTCCCGACCGAAGGATTAGAAGAAGAGCTCGTATTCGTCTCTTTTTTTAGGTTTTTGTGCTTGTATCAACACGGAGTGTTTTATTTTGAAAATTAACCGGATGTCTTGTTGTTGTTTCGTGTCTGACTTCCTGTCTGCTCTGTGCTAAATTCGGCTGAATTGCTGCGTTGTGCTGCGGCGTCCACCAGAATAGAAGTCCTGCGTATCTGCTCCACAGGGCTGCGGACTGCCGGAGCTGGGACGCAGCGGACCTGGTGGAAGTTAACACATAGACTAGAGTGCAACCGATCAGCTCTGCTGCCGTGGCGGAGCTGTAACGCAGCCGTAAGGTATCCGGTGGAATCTGCGGGTGAGGGGAACTATGGTGTTAAACACCGAGCTGAAATCAGTGAACAGCAAACGTGCATCGTTCCCCTTGCCGATGTCCAGGTGGGAGAGGGTGGAATGGAGGACATGTGAGATGGCGTCATCAGTACTCCTATTGGTACGATAGGCGAACTGAAGGGGGTCCAATGATCCGGGTAGTGATGAGCTGATGAAGTCTTTAATGAGTCTCTCAAAGCACTTCATCACCACAGATGTGAGAGCTACAGGGCGATAGTCATTTAAGCAGGCTGGGTTGGTCTTCTTGGGTACGGGGACAATAGTGGACGACTTGAAACATGGGGACAATCGAGTGGGCCAAAGACAGGTTGAAGATGTAGGTGAACATCGGAGCTAGCTGGTCAGCACATGACTTTAGCACCCTCCCAGGGATGCCATCTGGGCCAGCTGCTTTCCTGCAGTTCACTCGTCTCAGAGCTCTTCTGACGTCATGCTCTGAGAGGGAGAGGGGACCGTCCTCCCTGGTAGAGTCGCCCGTGCTAGCCGTGATGCTAGCGGCGCTAACGCTGCTGTTCTCGAAGCAAGCGTAGAAAGAGTTTAAATCCTCCACCAGTGACTGCCGGAGTGTTCTTCCTTGCTGAGCTCAGGGTATGAGTGTAGCGGGCTTGTTCTTGTGAATACTGATGATGCTGGGTGAATCCTTTCATCAGCCAGGGATCAATGGGTAGGGAGCATCTCCAATGATATGTACTGGAAGCTCCACCCCACCCACCAGCTTCCACCTTTCTGTAAGAAATGAACATGGCACAAACAGTTAAATCAGTCTACTGGTCACAGGACACCCACCGTATTCAATCCAATAAATCTATGTACATTTACCTCTCTGGGGAAAAGGTAGCCATTTTGGTGTTCCTCTGCGGTGATGAAAAGGACAGAATTGGCAAGCACTCTCACATCATGGGCACGCCCAGGCCACCCTA
Source organism: Pagrus major (assembly GCF_040436345.1). Lineage (NCBI taxonomy): Eukaryota > Metazoa > Chordata > Actinopteri > Spariformes > Sparidae > Pagrus > Pagrus major. The sequence goes on along the minus strand of NC_133222.1, from coordinate 24,846,277 downwards.
TGTAGACATCTGTGAAGCTATGTAGAATAGTGTGGATTAACAAAATTGTCAATAGAAATGAGATAAATTAAAACAATTCACAGTTCGACTCCATCTGCTGATGAAGCTCGGGTCCTTTGGAGTGCAGGGGGCACTCCAAAGGGACTTTCTATGACTCTGTGGTGTCGTCAGCCATTTTCTATGGAGTAGTCTGCCGGGAGAGCAGCATCTTGGCAGCAGATAGGAAGAGACTTGAAAAATTTATCAAGAAGGCCAGCTCCATCCTGGGATGCCCTCTTGACCCAGTGCAGGTGGTGGGAGAGAGCAGGATGATGGATAAGCTGTCATCGCTGCTGGTGAAGGATTCCCACCCCCTGCAGGACACTATCACAGCACTGGGCAGCTCCTTCAGCGAAAGAAGGAGAGGTATCGCAGGTCCTTCCTTCCTGCTGCTGCCAGACTCTACAATCAGCACTGCTCCCAGTAGACCTCACTGTGCACTGTGCAATAAAAACTGTATACATAACTAATTTCTCATTTTGGTTTGCACTAACTGGGCAATTTTCATACTCATATTTATTATTTATTAATAATAATACACTGCTCACACTGTTTATAATTACACTGTTTATATTTGTACATATTATGTATATACAATTCTATTACGATTTCTTAAATTTTTATTATGTTGTTTATTTTTTACTATTATTATTGTTTATTGTTATATTAAACTATCCTTTGGCTGCTGTGATGCACAAATTTCCTAATAAAGGAATTCTGATTCTGATAGTTGATAAATTAACTCAAGCACACGTTCTTTAAATCAAGCTATTCTTACCAGAAATTGTGGTCACCACAGCCTGTAGGATAATTGAATACCATCCTTTCCTGTTGTAGTAGTCTGTTGCCTGTGACATGTGAAAGTGAGCCTTCCACTGATTGTAATCAAAATGTTCTATTGTCATCCAAAAACTGTGAGCTCTATCTCTGACCCACATTCGGCGAGTGGTCGGAGCACCACTGTAAACAGTAGCCATGGTGGAGGCAATGAAGTCTTGCTGCCTTCATCAGTAACTCCTGCGACTCTTTGCCATTTCCAACACATATTCCAGCCGTCTCCGTTCCATCAGTGCTCGAAAGTCGTTCAGTGGGCATTGAGTTTGAAAGAAAGACTGCAGTAAAATGTAAAAACCGATGATCAATGTAACATCATCACTGGCTGCCTACTGCTCGCTTATAGGGTTGACCTGCATTTAAAAAACCTGTGTCTACCGGCTAATTTGGGTGGAATAGCAGCAGGAGAAAGTCAACCTTTCCATACCATATATTTCATTTACTATCCCGATCCACTCTGATCTTGTTGGGTGTTCTTTAATCATCCATTTTCTGGTTATGGCTTTTTTACCGGAAGCGAGCAATATTTGAAGAAGGTATTTGTCACGTCAGCTAAGTTTGGATGTAATCTTACCTAAATATATTGTACTGAAGTCAAGATTGATCTCTGAGCCAAATATTGATTTTATCACTGCTACTACTTGAATTACAGCACAGTTGCAAAATATGTGGAAGTGATCAGCCAAGCAGTTCCCGCACCTCGTCCAGCAGTGACCATATCCTGGTTTGCCACTCTGTAACTGTTTTATCTTTGGGGTGATAAAAAAACCTAATAATATTCTTCCACACAAATTCTCTCCATTGACCTGAAGTAGTTACATGTGTATTAAAAGTGATTAAATCTTACTGTGGTAAGATATTCATCTCAATGATATCTATTTGATTAAGAATGTCCAGAGGTAATAAAGTCCATCTTTTAAGATCAGCTATAATTTCCTTTGTAGTAGGGGAATAATTTGTGTGTTTTATGGAGGTTTAATTTTTACCCTGATTAATCACCAAATTGATTAAGGAGAGACATTAATTAAAGGGATAGTTCGGATTTTTTGACATGAAGTTGTATGACATCCTCACCATCAGTGTCGTGCATCAGCAGTGACTTTTCCCCCACTGCGTCCTGTGAGCCGAGGTCTGTCCCGCTGTTGTTGCTGAAGAAAGTAGTTATGGCTAGTTTGCGGGGTCACTAAGATAAAGCGTTTTGCTTCAAAAAACAATATCCGTTCAAAGGAGTAAAACATTTGCATCACAAAATCGTTTACGACAAAAAAGTCAGACCTCACGATCACCTGGCACTATTTCCCCTCCCTTCGTATCACTGCGCGCTTCCGCCTGTTGACACACGGCACCGCTCCGTCAGCTGTTTCACGGTGTTTACATGCTCGGATGGTAAACGTAAATATGTCTGACTACGAAACGAATGATGAAGACATTCCTTTTACCACAGAGCCAAAGGGATATCTTTATGAACCCGAATACACAGACACCGAGCTTCGTCAAATGGAGTTACAACGGGCAGAGAGAGAGGAGAGAGACAGAGAAGCGGTCCAAGTTGCTGACAATAATAATAACAGTCATCATATAAAAAGGCACTGTCTTTAACTTGTAGATAGTTGTTCTTACCTGGGGTCGTGGCACAGCAGCGCTCTTCAAAACATGTTTCTTCCTCTTTCCTGGGCATGTAGGAACATAATCGTCCTTGCTGAAGTGTGCACTACACACACGAAGCTTTTTCACCCTTGGCAGTCTCACTTCAATGTTCAAGCCTATGGCAAGAAGCCAAAGTTGCCTAATAGCAATGTCCGTGACAGGAAAGCGATGAAATATATACGGCGACTCGGTGTGATCTTTGTTGTTGCAACCCGGATAATCGCAAATCCGCACCATTTTTATATATCCTCTTGTCTAATAATCTCGCTAGTACTCACGTTAGATCTCACGTTAGCTCTCTCGCACATCCGAGCATGTAAACACCGTGAAACAGCTGACGGAGCGGTGCCGTGTGTCAACAGGCGGAAGCGCGCAGTGATACGAAGGGAGGGGAAATAGTGCCAGGTGATCGTGAGGTCTGACTTTTTTGTCGTAAACGATTTTGTGATGCAAATGTTTTACTCTTTTGAACGGATATTGTTTTTTGAAGCAAAATGCTTTATCTTCGTGACCCCGCAAACTAGCCGTAACTACTTTCTTCAGCAACAACAGCGGGACAGACCTCGGCTCACAGGACGCAGTGGGGGAAAAGTCACTGCTGATGCACGACACTGATGGTGAGGATGTCATACAACTTCATGTCAAAAAATCCGAACTATCCCTTTAAGGTAGGCTCGAATCTTGGCTGGTAAAAGTTAACAGGATATCATCCACATACAAACATATTTTGTATTCAGTTTCGCCAACCAGGATCCCTGTAATATCTCTGTCTTCTCTAATTGCTTGTGCAAGGGTTAGGGTAAGGGTTGTAAGGGTTGTTCAATAAACAGCGCAAAGAGTGCAGGGCTTAAGGGGCAGCCCTGGCGACAAGCCCTTTCAAGCAGGGCTGATCTGGAAAGACTGCCATTTATTTTGATCCTGATGTAGGGAGAGTGATATAAACTTTTCAGACATCCAATTACTACATTGTTAAATCTAAAAATGTTGCAGTACAAGTATTCCCATCTCACAAGAGTCAAATGCCTTTTCGGCATCAAGGCTAAGAATAATAAACTTTGCGTGATCCTTGCTCATATGCTCAACCAGGCGTAAAGCACATCTCACAATGTCATGTGTCTGCCTATTTAAAATGAATCCTGTTTGATCAGTATCAATTATGTCTGGAATGATGTCCTCTAATTTTTTTGCAATTATTGAAGCATATAATCTATAGTCTATGTTTAGAATTGATTTGAGTCTATATGAGCTGCATTCAGTCTGAAACATTTCAGAAGTAATGGTGTTACTAAGTTTCTATATGTTTTTTGACATTCCGCTGGATATCTCTCCATTCCTGGTACTTTATTTGTTTTAAGTCTTGAAATGGCAATGTCTATCTCCTCTTTCATTGTCTTTTGTGTCATTGTTGTATTTTGTTTGATTCCGTTTTAGGGTAGGTCTAATGATTCTAAAAAGCTAGTTATGGCTAAAGGTTCAGCACCCCTGGGCCTTGTAGTATTTTTCAAAAGAATGTTGTATTTCCTCTAATCTATGACATATCCTGCTAGTATGGGGATCTTTAATTTTGTGAATGGACCTTTCAGCTTGTTGCTTGCATATTCTGCATGCCAGTAACTTTTTGGCTTTCGATCCATTCTCATAATACCGTTGTTTTGTGAATTTTGCCTTCATCTCCATTTGGCTGTCAGAATTTTTTTTTATTTATTGTTTTATTGTACTTATTTGATTTAACAAGTGGGGGTTGTTGCATTCTATATATTTTGTTTGTAAATATTTTAATTTGTCCAGTAAATCCTTTAACTGTTTTTCCTTTTCCTTATTGAAGACCGCATTATAAGCTTCCCTGTAATTACAGCCTTGACAACATCCCATAAAGTACTCGGAGACATTTCCTCATCATTATGCTCAAAGTAGTCTTTAAATTCCTGTACAATATTTTTCATACACTGAGGGTCATTTAGAAGGCTGATATTAATTCTCCATGTGGTGTCTTTAGTTTTGTTATCTAAATGAAGTGACAAATACACACCTGCATGATCAGATATATATTTAACCCCATGTCACAATTTAAACATGAAGACCTGTAATAAATTCATTATTGAACCAAACTTCATCAATGTTTTTGTGACAAAGTAGTGTTCCTCTAATTACATCACAGAAAAATGAGAGCTGTAGAAATCATTGAAACTCAAGACTGCCGTGATATACATGTTCTTTACAAGTGGATGTAAACTTTTGACCACAACTGTAAATGGGTTGTGTTATGGGCTAATAAATCACAAAGTTGTCTAAGATTTGTACATTAACAAGTCTACCTGGAGTGGCCGAGTTGTGGACACAGCTGTGCAGACAATAGTGCTGGAGGCTAATGTCTCTATCAATACATGAGACCATGTCAGTAAATCGTTGTTATATTTCTTACTTGGCATTTGTCAAGATTGTGATGAAAACAATTTTGCTTACGTATTGTAGAGCTGATTAGCCACATACATGTTAATAATTGATTGATGGATGGATTTAATAAATCATTTCCCTGTTTCTCTTCATGTAATAATTGCTGGTGTTGTCACTGTAGTCATGTTTAGGTCGTAACCCAGATGCCTTCAGGTCTAAGGTTGCTGGTGGGAAGTCAGGAGGAGTTAAAGGTTGGCACAACAAAGGCTGCAACTGTAAACGCTCTGGCTGCCTGAAGAACTACTGCGAGTGCTTTGAGGTTCTCACAAAGACACGCACACACACAAACACAAACACACACACACACACGGAAGCATAAATGTAGATTTTCATACTACGTCTTCATTCGGGGTGTCACGATTTCGATTTAAAATAAAAAAATGATCGAAATGAGCCTTCAGTTTCGACAATCGAATTCAAATGCAGTATTGACAATCCTCCAAGCATTACTTCTGGTTCTGCAAGACTTTTCTATTGATAAATAAATTGTTAGTGATGTTGAATAAACAATATAGCTACAGATAATTTGCAGTCATCCTGTCCACTGATGAATGTGGTTGTAATGTGGCTTTTTTCCCTGTCATTGACATTGTGGCAATGTTTTTTTTTTTTTAATTTAGTTTTTATTGACATTCTGCCACAAATATGACATTTATTTCCATTTAAAATATTCGTCACAAAATCAGCATAAATGTCTTTTTTCTAGTAATAAAAGAACACAAAAAACAAAACTAAAACATGAACATTTAGGGAGTTAGGTATGGTTACTATTACATATACAGCCTATTCATCTCAGGTTAAGCAAGTCAAAGTCCGGTCTGCGTGGTGTGATATAGTCTATCCATTTCTTCCAGCGTGAAGTAAACAAGTCCTTCTTGTAATTCAGATCTGCAGTTAATTTCTCCATTCTGCATATATCCATCGTAATGTCCATCCACATGGTCAATGTTGGACTCTCATGTGAAAGCCATTTTCTCGTAAGTGCCTTTTTGCCTGCCACCAGCAAAATACTAAATAAATGTTTGTCTCTCTTTGTCCATCCTTCAGGCATGAGTCCAAAAAAAATAACTTTGCTTTGCAAGGGCAGGTGACTCCCAAAAATGTCTTGTATTGCCTTATGTATTTCCTTCCAATAATTTTTAATAACATGACATTCCCAAAAAACATGATAATGATTTGCATTCATACTTCCACAATTTCGCCAGCAGGCTGGGGAATTACCTTTATAATGAGATTTTTGGTAAGGTGTAATAAAATATCTAATCAGGCTCTTCCAGCCAAACTCCTTCCAACTCTGTGAGCTGCTACACTTCCATTGATATTCCCAGATTATTCCCCATTCATCCTCTGACAAATCTATTCCTCCTTCCATTTCCCATTTTGTTTTAATGTACAGGGTTGAATGTGCTTTCTTGTTTATAAGCCCTTTATATAAACCTGAAATAATACCTCTATCTTTGTTCGCACCATATGCCCTTTTAAATACATCTAACAGCTGTTTGCTCGATTCTGATATAAATATCAACTTGTTACTGATAAAATGTCTCAGCTGCAGGTAGCGGTAAAAGTCCTGTGCCTCTAGAGCATATTTCTCTTTAATTTGTTCAAAACTAAGTAGTGTATTTTCCTTTATTATCTTACATAAAGCTGTTAATCCTTTATTTGTCCATTCCTTGAATCTCATATCTAATTTATTTGGAACAAATTGTGTGTCATATGCACACCATTTAAGGACCACAATATCCTCTTCTAATTTGTATTCTGTTATTACTGTTTTCCATATTTTAAGTGTCAACTTGAACCATGGGTTTTCTGTATTTTTTATAAATTCTTGAAGGCTGCTATCGGCTATAAGTGCTTGTATGGGAATGGAAGTCAGACCCTCTTCAATATTTTTCCACTGAGCATCGTAGGAAGGATTACACCAGCATATCATAGGTCTCAGTTGTGCTGCCCAGTAGTAATCTCTAAGGGAAGGAAGGCCCCATCCTCCTTTTGCTTTTGTCAATTGGAGGGTTTTAAATCGGATTCGAGGTCTCTTACCTTGCCATATGTATCTGGACAACATTTTGTCCCATTCATTAAATTGTTTTTGGCTTATTTCTATTGGTAAGGTTTGAAATAAGTACAGTAATTTGGGTAGAATGTTCATTTTAATTGAGTCTATTCTTGAACTGAAACTTAAGTATGGGATTAGATTCCATCTTCCTATATCCTCTTTAATTTTTTTTTGTATCGGTGAATAATTATATTGCAATAGTTCTGTGAGGTCCTTCGGTATTACTACCCCCAAATACTTAAAATATTCTGTTTCCCACGCTAAATTATACTTACTCCTAATTTCACCTGGTGGCCTGTAGTTGTATTTAAGCAGTTGTGTTTTACTTATGTTAATTTTGTATCCTGATAGTCGGCCAAAGTATTCTAATGACTGCATTAGTTTGGGTAGGGAATTTGTTGGTTGACCCAGAAAAATCAAAATATCATCCGCGTAGCAGGCCAATTTGTGCTCTTTACCCTGAATGTTAATACCTATTATTTCTTTGTTTTGTCTTATATATTGGGTTAATGGTTCTAAATATAATGCAAATAAAAGTGGTGAACATGCACATCCTTGCCTTGTGCCCCTTTCCAAGATAATACTATTTGATAAGCTGCCGTTTACTTTAATTCTAGCACTGGGTTTATTATATAATGCTTGTATTGTTTTAATTATAGTTTCGTGTAGGCCAAATTTATGTAAAACTCGATAAAGGAAACTCCAATTCACTGAGTCGAAGGCCTTTTCCGCATCAATACTGATTACCATAGCTGCTATTTTATTCTTTTGGATATGATCAATGATTTGTAATGTTTGTCGTATATTATCTTGCGTTTGGCGTTCTCGAATAAAACCTGTTTGGTCATTATGTATCAGATTAGGTAAGAATATTTCTAGTCGTCTAGCCATAATAGATGTAAATAGCCTGTAATCTATGTTGAGAACCGATATAGGTCTATATGTTCCACACTCTAATTTATCTTTATTTTCTTTTGGAATAGCAGATATTATTGCTTCCTTCCAACTGGGTGGTGTTTGTGCTTTCTTTAGAGCCCAATTCAAAGTAGGAAGCATCACCGGTATTAACTCTTCTTTCAGCTCCTTATACCATTCGGTATATTCCTGGTGATTTATTTGATTTGAGTTTACTTATTGCTATTTTTAGTTCTTTTTCTGTTATGTCCTCAATCATTATTTTATTCTGTTCTTCATCTAACACTGGTAATTCCAGAGAATCCAAGAATGTATCTATTTCAGCTATGCTGCCTCCTGCCTTTTTAGTGTAGAGAGTCTTATAAAATGTTTCAAACGCTCCCAAAATTTCGTTTAATTTATTTTTTGTTGTTTTAGTCACTGGGTCTTTGATTTTATGTATTGTGTTCTGTGCTATTTTCTTTTTAAGTTTCCAGGCCAAAACTTTCATTGATTTGGATCCGCCTTCGTAGTATCTTTGTTTAAGAAACATCAGATTTTTTTTTATTTCATGCGTTGTCAAATTATTAATTTCGTTTCTTGTTTTCGTAATTTCCTCCAATAGAGCCTGTGTTGTTTTCTCTTTATGTTTTTTCTCTAATTCTTTTAATTTATTTTGTAATTCTCCCAATTTCTCATTTCTCATCTTTTTTTTATAGGAGGATATGGCTATAATTTTACCTCTCAGGACAGCCTTTAGGGCATCCCACAGAATGGGAGGGGATACATCCCCCTTGTCATTCATGTCTAAATAGAAATGGATCTCTCTTTTCATCTGTTCTTTAAAGTGAGGATCATTGAGCAGGCTTGAATTTAGTTTCCAGTTGTTAATTTTTGGTTGTAGGTTTAGATCTACGGACAGGTTTATAGGCGCATGATCACTTAAATCTATTGTCCCAATTTCACATGTGTTTATTTTATCTTTGTCTCTTCCAAATATTAGAAAATAATCTATTCTTGTGTATAATGAATGGGGTGAGGAGTAATGGGTATAATCCCTTTGATTGGGATGCAAGTCTCTCCATATATCAATTAAACCGACCTCCTCAAATAATGTATTAATTTTCTTAACCATTGACTTCGTATTCTGTGATTTCCCATTGGAAGTATCCAGTTTTGGTTGTAGATGTATGTTTAAATCTCCCCCACAGATTAGAAGGCCTACTGTCTCTGATACCATCATATTAACAACTTTCTTGAAGAAATGGATATCACTTCCAGGTGGCGCGTATATATTTAGCAGTGTTATCGGTTCCCCCTCGATGTTTCCTCTTACTAATATAAATCGTCCCTCCCTATCACTTATCTCAGATATTTTTTCAAAGTGTACTTTGCTTGATAGAAGGATAGCGACTCCTCTCCTTCGTCCAAATTTATAAGAAGAGGAAAACACGCTTGTAAAACCCATTCTTTTTAATTTCTCATGTTCCTTAAAGTCCAGGTGGGTTTCTTGTAGATATACTATTTGTGCTTGTTCTTTTCTCATTTTAGTTATTATCTTATTACGTTTTATTGGATTTAACAAGCCGTTTACATTATATGAAGTAATTTTTATCTTGCCACTAGCCATAATCTATTTGTTTGGATGCTTTTGAGATAGCATAACCTGGTGCAATCCATACACTCCCTGAACAAAAATAAACAACCATTATATGAACATTAGAGCTGTAAAGAAAATATGTTGACTTCCAACTGTGGGGTCATCAATATGACCCTTAGCAAGCCCCGATGAAAGGGGGGCTTTGAGGGGGGGCCTCTCTCACCTGTAGGTGAGAAAGGGCCTTCATGTGCTGTCTGACCGCTGTCCATTCTTTTCACAGCACAGATAGAACACCCGACGATTTTAATTGTCTCTGTTGCCACATATAGTTCCTATATTTAAGATAAAGAAATCCCTTATGCGTCTCACCATAACTGTCTCTTCGGAGACATCTTAAAAAAAATAAAAAATAAAAAACATCTCACCGTCGGTCCTCATAATATGTCAGTTTTTCGCGTCCTGTAATCACTCCTGTTCCTGTCGTCTGAATGCTTGAAGTCTCTCCTTGTAGTCTCGGGTCCGATCTTTATTCACCTGGCCCCTGGTCTTTCTGGCTGTGCGCCACGAGAGATGTCGGATCTGTTCCAGGAAAGTCTCCGGGCGTTTGATGACCGTTACCGGGAATCCCCTCTTTGACATGTCGCTGGTCGCCTCCTCCACCGAGCCGTATAACACAGTTCCCTCCGGATAAAATACTCTCATCTTTGCTGGGAACGGGGTTTGGAACCGGATTTTCTTCTCCTTTAACACAGATTTCACCTCTGCATATTCCTTCCGTTGCTTCAAAACTTCAGGTGCATAATCATGATCCAGGTTTACTTTGTTTCCCTGATATTCAAACCCACGTTTCTGCCAGGCTAGTTTTAATATTTCTTCTTTTGTTCTGAAGCTGGCCATCTTGGCAACGATGGATCGTGGCGCCGCACTTGGTGGGGGCTTTGGCACCAAAGCGCGGTGCGCTCTCTCAACTCGTAACTCAGCTGATTCGGGCAACTCCAGTTTATGCCTTAGTAAACGCTCCACAAAAACAACCATTGACGGTGCGTCGTCTTCCGATCCCTCTTTGACTCCGTGTATTCTAATATTTTCTCTTCTGGATCGTCCCTCCAGGTCCGTCAGCTTGGCATCCATTTCAGTTTGCAGTTTAAGCATCTCAGTTACTGCTTCCTCATTAGTTTGTATTCGAGTTTCGGTGTCTTTGATCCTTTCCTCAGCTTCTTCCACTCTTGTGTTTGTCTTATTTATTTCCTCTCGGATTCCCTTCAGTTGCGCATCATTGTCTTTTCTAAATTCCCTCAGTTCTCTGAGTATCAGCTGACCTAGGTCCAGACTTGCGTTGCTAGCTTGTTCTCCTTCGTCTGTTAGCATGTCATTGTCCTCTATGGCGCTGCTAGCAGGCGATGTCTGGTCGTCTCCGTCTCTCTCTTCTAGCTCACTCTCTGTAGTTTTCTTTTTGATTTTGGTTCTTGGCATCTTAAGCCCCTTACTTTATCTTTACTTTGGTAATAGTCTTTACGAATTCGAGTCGCTGTGGGCTATTTTTTTCTCAAACGTCGGGAGCACGTTCTCCTATGCTGCCATCCTCTTTCGTGCCAAAACCATTGTGGCAATGTTAACTGCTAGAGAGAGTAGAGAGAGTGTTCTATGTTGTCAGTGCTGAGTTCATGCACGTTACACCGGAGACTTTGCAGTCAGCTCCTAAGTCACAGATACATAATGTGTCTCATTTTCTCCCGTACACAGCTCCTACAACTACTGTAAATGAAGACTCTTCGCCACACTGAAAGTTTGTATTGAAAGTCATTTAGCTAATAAAAAACTCTGCTGAGTGTCTCTACTGTGTTTTGGTGTCGTTTATCTCTGTAGAAGTATCTATGCTTCTCTCCTCTGCTGTTTGTGCTGGAGTTTGACACACTCAGAGGAACTTCATGGTGCATTCAGGTGCACCTCATAAAAAATGTAAATGACAGTTGTCAGTCATTAGAAGTCTAAGTCAAAGAGTAGCATAGCTGTCAGTGCTGAAAATTGAAATTGAAATTGAAATTGAATCAAATTGGACATTAAAATCGAAAGTCAAATCGAATCCTGGATTTGGAGAATCGTGACACCCCTATTATTCACCATTCATACCTATTTCATTTTTGTTTTATATCTCATGGTCAGGCAACCAGGTGTTCTTAATGTCCAGTTTATATAGGATTTGGTGGAATCTAGCGGAGAGGTTGCAGATTGCTCTCATTCATTTAAAAAGCACAAAATCTACACAGTCCATTACAGTAGGTGGTGTATGTACTGTGTAATAAAAAACACAGCACACTGGTTTCAGGCTCATGACCTCGAATTGCTGCACCTGGGTAAAGCCAGACATGTTGTCACTGGTGTGAGCGTCTTTTACAGTTTCATAGGAAGACAGCATGATTGCACTTTGTGCTAAGTAGCCGATAATATAAATTTCACAACATGGGGCCAGTAATTTATCAGCCCAATAAAAATCGAGCATCCCTAGTTAAAAACACAAAAGGGTTACGAAAACGCAATTCTTCGGTCAGGTGCTTATTGGCCAATGATGACAAATTTTGTTTGAATTATTATTCATAATTATTGATATTATATACAGTATAATGTCTGCTGATGGATCCCCCAAATCCTACACACTTGACCTTTAATTTACAGTCAAAAGTTATTTTATTCCTTTTCAGTCCTACTTACATATGCTTGTATTTATTTTGTTGTCGTCCTTTTGGCAGTGTGGGGTCAAAGGAGAAATTTGGCTAATTTCCCTCCACAAATCACATGCAATTGTTTATACAACATTGACTATTTAAGACACTTTGTACTGTGTTGTGTGTGCAGGCTAACATCAAGTGTACCTCCAGCTGTAAATGTGTTGGATGTAGCAACTTTCTCAACGGCTCAGAAATGGGCCTCAAAGAGAAGATTGTCAATGGCAACAAGTGAGTAAGTTAATTTTGTTCACCAAACTATGTTGTTGCGGCTGCTATAGTAACGCAGTCAACATGGCAGCTGTCATAGTAAAACTTGTCTATGCACATAAACTTAATATAACTGTCCTGAATTATTATATTCGAAGCTTGGTGTTGCAGCGTTCTCTAAATCTCAATGCAGAGTTGCAGGAAATAGACAAGACAGATGCCTGCTGAGTTATACTCTGAGGCACAACGATGGTATTACTTGAGGTGTAGCCAAGCAAATAGTGCTTTGGATGGGCATTTGAATACTTATTTGGATGTCGATGAGTTTGGTAACAGTCAAAGCTTCAATGTTTTTGGGTTGGTCCCAAAATGTACTGCCATGTCTGAGGTAAAAAAGATGGGCTTCATGCAAGCATCATATGAACAAATTTGTTCTCAAGTTTTCATTTGTTGCATGTAGTTGTTTTTCTTATATTGATGTTCAGCTAAACTTGAAAAATCAGCTGTAGGCTGTCTTTTTCCTCTAGCTGTTTTCTAGTCAAGCAGGGCTTTATGATCTCACTGTCACATCAAACTGCAGTCAAACTTGTTTTTGTGGAATTAACCCAGATTTTCTTTATTGTTTTCTAATGCATCTAGCTGATGGTGTCAGAAATTAGTTCATAAAAGTTTGAAATACTTGTGTTGTTTATTGAGCTAAGCAATTCAGATTCATATTTTGTCTAGACATAGAGGGAAAAAAGTCAAAACTCCTGATCCTAAACAGCCACAAGCTTTGTGTAAGTTTTTAGCTTTAACACTGGGGAATATTTTTTGTGAATGAAAATTTACCAGATTGTCAAGTTGAGAGCGTTTATTAAATCTGATTTGAACTTCAAAGAAAAGAAGAGGTTTAGGATGAAAGTGACTTTATTGTGATTTTGATGTGCCACTTCTTCTGCTTCCCTGATGTACAGTATGGCCAGTGTAACATTGGCACTAGAGGGATGGGCTTACCCCTCATGTAATTGTGTGTCTTTGTATGTGTTCAGATCGCCTGGATCAGTGATGAGTCCTGCTGTGCTGGAGGCTGTGTGCGGCTGTCAGCTGGCCAGGGCCAAGGAGGCTGAGAGGGAGGCCCAGAGCCCCAGCCAGGCTGAGCACATGGTCCTGGATGAGTTTGGACACTGCCTCACACAGATTGTCGAGGCCATGTTTAAGAACAAGACCTACTAAACTTACACTGTGGAGATACTTCATACTTCAAAACATGAACTGGTTAGGATCCAAGGAAATAGCTGTGTTTGAGATGGCCTAACATGGATATTTGAATTCATACAGTGGGGTTTGGAAAGGTATAGACATAGTTATTTTTTTTCAAGTTCAACGTCCCACATGTTCTTCGAAAGCTTACTGGTGAATATGAAACTCAGGTCCAAATTGTAGTTCTACTGAGTGGAAGTGAATGTCTGATATTATTGTTTTATTGTTAATACCAGATACACATTAAGTTGAGTTCGGAGGTATATTATTTTAAGTGGTAATTGTCTGTGGTTTATCAACAGCAATGTTGCTGTTCTAATGGCTTTGATTTAAAACTGTTGAGAGTCCAACATTCAGAGGAAATGTGCATCGACAGTTCCAGCAGTATATAGTATAAATATTCTAAAAGCTTGTGAGAAGTAATTTCTGTTCTTTAGAAATATCAATGGAATTTATTGAACAAACTGTATATTTAAATCAGTGTAAGAAATGTTAAAACTTTAAGTTATTTAATTTATTTATTCTTCTGTATTCAGTTTTTTTGTCGTTATAATTGTTATGTATTGACTGATTTGGGATTATTAAGATACATTTATTTACTATTAGATTCAGCTTTGAAAATATAATTGAAAGGCTGAACAGGTTCATTTCATTTATTTATTTATAAGGACAATGCGCCTTAAATTATACTCATTTTTCATAATCCGTATACACATTTCTGTAGATGTACCAGTATTAGCCAGCTGGCAAATTTTCAACTGCAGTCCTTTGGCAACATGTTTTCAAAGCAAAATAAAAGTATTATTGATGACACCTGGTGTTTAACCATCCACTGTCTTTAGGGTACTGGAGGTAAAGAATTTAACATGTCAGTACATCTGTATACGTCAACGACTGGATAGGTTGGATGTCAGCATCCCCTGAAAACAACATGACCGTTGCAGCATAACAGTGACACACAAACAAGGTCTTCGTTGCACTGTCGCAATTTAGTTACTGTAGGTTTTAGAAGATTTGTTCTGTTTAAACTTGTAGACTTTCTCCCTCTTCTCTGAACCCCTGCAGAACAAAGTATTGCATGCTGTTCTTGTTCATTTATCTTCTTCTTGTCTGTGTTCATTGGTGGATTGCAAACCAACTGTAAAGGTGCATACCGCTACCTACTATATCAGTGTGTAGATACTGTGCTTGTTCAGTCCCTGAAAGCAATTTGTCTTTGTATTATGATCAATATTTACAGGCTAAAATGTCTCTGATACGATAAATATCTGATAATATACATTTTCTAATACTGGGCCTATAATTTGAGGGCGGTTCACTGTAAACCAGAAACTGTTATTCTATGGAGCCAGAACAGAGACATTGAATTCTCCCATCAAAAATAAAATTTGTCATTGAAAACAAAACCTGAACTGACAAAGGAAATATTGGTATTGAAACATTTTAATTTGAAAATAAATGTATTGGCACTGAAACAAATATTTGGTCCTAAAAAAAGTTACATTGAAAAATAAAACACAGATATCAAAAGTGTTTTTATTGGGTCCAATTACAAAGCTGCTGAGGACCCTATTGAAACTGAAGAAGTTATTATTAGGGCCCGAGCACTGAATGGTACGAGACCCTCTTGTAAGGAATTGTTATCCTGTCTTTATATGCCAAAGTAAATTGCTTTTTTATACAAAATTCAAACATGGTGGAAATTGAAGAACTTTATGGGTTTCGGCGATGGAAAATGGCTCCCTAGCGCCCCCTAAAACGCATCCCCTGGGACTACTTTCACCTACATGTATGAAATTCTGTACACGTGTATCGCATGTAGACCTACAAAAAAGTCTCTTGTGGCCATGACCTGAACCATTTTAAACTTAGCGCTCATTTTTGGACGTGTTTTACTTTTAGAACTCCTCCTACAGCTGTAACCCGATGTCACATTTTGTAAGGGCAGTCTTCATTATAAGTTATTAAAAACTTGAGTTTTTGTTGAAGGCCGTGGCGGTGCTGCGAATATCAGTGATTCACCATTAAACAGGAAGTTGCTGTAACTCGACTGCACATGATCAAATTTGCACCAAACTTCACACATTTGGTGAGAGTCCCACCCTGAACACATTTACATGCCAATATTTGCTTACAGTCACAGCGTGACTGCCCCTAGGCAGCAGTGAATGTCATTTTAACAACCTCCTCCTAGCCGGATGACCACAGCCACCTCAAATAGAAAACACTTAAGACCTTCAGGAGGCTGTATTGTGAACATTGTGCGTTTTCATTTTAGAGCGTGGCTGGCAAGGCAAAGGTCAATGAATCACCTTTAAACATTAAGTTGATGTAAGTCCACTATACATGGTCAAATCTGCACCAAACTTTACAAGTTTGATAATGGTCCCGGCCTGAACACATTAACATGCCAAATTCAAATTACAGTCGTAGTGCCACTGACTGAAAACCTACAGGAAATAACGTGTTTTTCTTACTTTTATGTATTCCTGCTAGCAGGTTGACCAAAACCACCTCAAATTTGGTCCAAAAATCCTTACGGTACTGTTAAAGGAATAGTTCACTCTAGAAATTCAGTCATTATCGACTCACCCTCATGCTGATGAGAAATCTGGTGTAGTTTCTTATTCCTCAAAGTGCAGCTGGAGACCCGTCCTGCCGCAAAAATCCATATAACGGGCGTCAATGGTGCCCAAGACGAAAAGGTCCATAAAACTACACAAAAACTGTAATATTCCTCCATACTGCTCGTCCGCTGCAATCCAAGTGTCCTGAAGTGGCGACATCCAGAGTTTACTTGAAACAACGTCATTTAGTACATTTTTCTAGCCTAAACAGTCACTATACTATATCTGCCTGGAGGCACACTCCGCGTTCACGCGAGTCTCCCTCACAGCCGCTTGCACTACGGAAGCCGCGCCAGACAAGATCAACAGAACTCGCAATAGATACACACTGGTATTTACATCCAGCTGTGAGCGACCGAGCGACACGCAAACACAAGAGGGATCTGCCCTCTGATTTGAAACTTTGAAAGAAAAAAGAAAAATGTCTGAGGACTTCGGCTTCGGACTACGGCTTCCGTATTGCAATTCAATGCAATGCAATGCAATTCACACTTTCTTGCCCCTCACCTCAGATCCGTCCTCTCCAAGCCAAAACAGTGACTGTTTGAAGTTGAAACTGAAAACCAGTGACACTGAAAAAGTACCGACATCTTAAAAAATGCAACATGCGACAAAAAACGCAACATATTTTATCACTGACAATGCTACACTGTGAGCAAAGGCAAAGGAATCTCATAAAGACAGAGACAAATATAAAAAATGATGGTCTGCACACTGTAAATACTGCGTATCTCAATCAATTTTTCTTTGTGCTGCAACAAGACCAATCCTTGACACACAGATTTCAACATTGATTCTGTATTCTGTGGTGACGATGATGACGGATGATGCTTTGCTGTTCAGGAGGCTGTGTTGAAACCGTAGAAATAAACCACTATTTAGTTTATTTGAATTTTGTAGACAAGTGTATCAGGATGATGTGATAGGGCTGTACCCAACTTTTGCTCTTCATTTAAAAGATTCAAGTATTCTTTTTTTCAGTTCAGCGCTACACTAAACGTTATCAGCCTACATCAGTACATTTTAACTGCAGCCCCAGACTCATGTTTCTATGCCTTTCATCGTCATATGCGATGTGAAAACTTAACATTTCCACACAGTCAGTGAAAGTTAAAGTGTGCGTTCTGCTTATAGTTCAGTCATAAATTCCCAGTGGACACGGAGCATATCTCCTGTCAGGCTGCTACTCAGTGCTGTCAGAGTGCTACACATTTTGGTGCCTAAGGTAAGTGCTCCGCTTTTTTTGATCCGCCGCTCTCTCAACTTTTCAGAAAGGTGCTGGTAACGTCACTGTCGTCCTTTTTCTTTTTCCTGGCCAAGGTGATAATATAATATAAAGGTGATAATAATTTTGTCTACTACAGATCATTTCATGCACCCACATCCTCCTTGCTCTGATGTCCTGATGTCAAATAAAAAACAAATGTAGATAGTAAATCAGAAAGTATCAGTGTTGATGATACAGCGGCGGTTGTCATAGAGAAGAGACGCACGCCCAGTGTTTTTTCTCTCAGAGCACAAATGCTTCATCTCAGCTCTCCTGAGCACACATCCAGCTTTTTTCTGCCCGAAAAAAAAAATTAGATGTGGACACAGCCCCTTAGGCCAGATTAGGATTTGGTGCTCCTAAATTGCAGTTTCTTGGGTTTGGCCTTAGTTTAACCCTAACCCTACAGGAGGGAAATACAAACCATAATACAATAGGCTATAGCTTTACTTACTTACTTGAAGAATATGTGGAATTGGACAGATAGAAAAATAACAGAGATCCTCTGAGACCATTAACTTGCCATTTTCTGAAACTGCACCAACTCTGATGGTTAATTTCTGGGAAATTTCAACTGATTTATATAACAATTTCGCCAGAATTGTGAATAGTAGAATTACAGGAAAAAAGCAGAGAGGAATGATTTCTATGGACATAAACTGCTGCTTGTATGTGTCTCAATCTACCCAAATTCTCCTATGTGACCCCCCTCCTCCATGACCTCCACTGGCTTCCTGTTGCGGCCTGCATCCAAGACCATGGTGCTGGCCTTCAAGGCCGTCAACGGAACTGCACCCATCTACCTCCAAACACTGGTCAGACCACACGCCCCAGCGCGAGCACTTCGCTCTACTACATCAGCCGACTGGTACCACCATTGCTAAGAGCAAACAAAGGCCGCTCAGCGAAGTCACGACTCTTCTCTGCTCTGGCGCCCCAGTGGTGGAACGATCTTCCGACCAATGTCAGGACAGCAGAGTCACTCGCCATCTTCCGCAAAAGACTCAAGACTCACTTGTTCAGACTTCACCTCGACCCCGCATAGCATGACCCCCCCCACCCCCCAAAAAAATAAAAAAATAAAGATTATGCACTTGCATGTTCTTACCCTTAGCACTTAAACCATAGCACTTATGTACTTAATGTATCCTTGATAAATAGCAGCTACCATGGTCAGATGAGGACTTGAAAACTGTTTCTATTTTTTCTTTTTTACGATGGTGATATGTTGTGGTTTCTTTCTTGTGACAAATGTACTTATTGTAAGTCGCTTTGGACAAAAGCGTCTGCTAAATGCCCTAAATGTAAATGTCTCATGTGTGAAAGGGGCTATACTAAATTTAGACTAAACAGCTCTACATATTAATAGTTGGGAACAACCTATAACGAACTTTGGAAACGTACTGATCCGAACCTTACCTGACCACAATGCCAAATACTGGCCAAAAGCAAGACACTATGAGAGGAGGCCGCAAAGCCTCCCACCCTCCTGAATCGGCTACATTGATAACAGAGGACACTAATGGGGCTAGCAATCTCGATGTTAGCGGCTGCAGGCTTTAATGAACTCCCTTAAGAGTTACATAGTTGGGGAAATTGATGGCTTGTGCTCTGAAAGTATCGTTGGTGAGACAAGAATTGAAAAACTCAATTGAACCACTTCAGCATACGCTGGATGCCCATGGGATGATGGTACAGGAACTCGAGCGTGCCACTACAGATCAAAGTTCCTGAATAAGCAAGTTGGAAACCACAGTAAACATGCTAACCACACAAGTGAAACATCTGGATGTCCGATGCGAGGATCTGGAGGCTAGGTCCAGGAGGAATAATATACGTGTGTTGGGAGTTCCAGAGGGGTCAGAGGGTCCCCATGCCGCTGATCTTGTCGCCCAGCTACTCCAGGACCTGATCAGACTGAAGGAGAAACTACTGGTTCGTGCCCACCTTGACCCCTCATTGTGAGAATACACTTCTTCCACGTCCAGACCCTGATCCTACAGCAAACTAGGGTAAACTCTGTTCTCTGTTCTTTATAACAGCAGGAGGGTCTTTGTATTCCCTGACTACACGTCCTCTGTGGCCAATAAAGTGAGCTGCGTTCGGCACAGTCAAGTGCAGCCTCTGCTCCTTCCGAAATGTGACGTTTGGTCTCCTCTACCCAGCAACTCTCAAAATCCCCATGCCAGATGGGACATTTCACAGGTTTCAGGACCCCACTGTGGCCACTGACTTTGTGAACAAGAACTGTAAGTAGACTGTCTCTCCTGCAGTGTGAGATGAGTGTACAAGAATGACTATGCTGTGGACTTTAATATTTCTGCTTCACTGGTAACATTAAGGAGGACTACATTCCCAGGTGCCTTGCCCGATCCATGTGATTGGGATTTTTCTTTACTTCACTTTCTGAATCTTGGTTTAATTAAACTGTATTTTTGTTGTTGTTGGCCCCTCTTTTGATTGTTGATTCTTTAATGCCATTTTTAAAATTAGTTAACATCCTTATCTACTATTATTATTATTGTTATTTTTCTTTATGTCTCTGTTTCTCCTTATTTAAATTTATAATAGCTATTGTTCCAGCTATGGGTATCCAGTTTACTGTACTATGTACATTTGCTAATTTTCTACAAGTCCCACTTCATCTCAGGTTATTTGTGTTACAGCTACCAGTGTTCAAGGAGGTTTTGCACACATATCAGTTTTGGAGTTGCTTGTGCTGGGGTGGGATAGGGCTGAGGGTTTTGTGTATTTTTTGTGTTTGTCTTGTGTGCCTTTTAAGTTTTTCTTTATCAATGGCAATGTCGGTCAGTGTAACTTCTACATTTTTTTGTAGGGTCAGTATGCCTGCTAATGTCACTGATATCTCCGTACCGTGCCCAAGCACATTTGACCCCAAAATTCCAGTTTGTTTGGAGGAGGTGTGCTTCGGCATGGTACAGTTGCACATGGACGAGCACAAGCAGGGGTGTGCAATGTGGACATGAAGTATAATCATGCCTATTTTGCCGCCTTGCCTAATCAAGAAATCCAGGAATGTGAGAGGGCTGTCTATGACCAAAAAGACACAAAATACAACACAAAAAAGTCAGTAAAGTTACAGTCATGTTCTCTGTGTGGTTCTCCATTGTGCCGTGACCGCACTATGATGTGATGACGTATGAACAAGAGGTAACCGTGCTCAGGCCCGGTTGCACTATCTATTAGATAGTCGACTTCTCCTTTCTGTGAGGTCATGTTCTAATGAGGCTACAGTCATCTCTGACCATTCCACAGTCGTCTTAAGTATCCGGATTGGAGGCTCTGTTCATTCATGAACCCCATGACGTTTTCACACACGTTTACTCTGCTATGTTAAATTTGTAGAAATTATTTCCAGCCAAATTGATATGTTTCTAAGTATAAATAAGACCCCCTGATATCTCTGTATCTGTACTGTGGGAAACACTAATAACTTATATTAGAGGTCAGATATGGCTCATATCAACAACACTAAGAACATGCATCAGAAATGCACTGTATTCTCCAGAAAATCTTGGAGATATCCACTTGTAATATTTCTGGATTCTGGCCTTTTTTGCACAGTGAGCTGGTCTTCCTTTAAGTTGCTGTGTAATTTAGACAACATGTCAGTGGATTAAATAACGAAGGAGGTTTGTAATATTGTGATTAATAGTGCAATTGATACATTTTCTAAAAAATAATATAGCAGTGAAAAATCCTGACATCCTGTAAAAAAGCAGTGATTTTCATAGGGAATGCAGACAAAAAAGAGAAGAATACTGAAAAGTTAAGTTAATGCATAATATGCATGGAAGTGTGGCTAGTGCTAAATGTATAAGAACTAAAAGTAAAGAGTAAGAAAGTATTATATGGCCTATAGGAAGAAATTCAGTGGAGAGTTGATGAGCATAAAGTCCAAAAACCCAAAGCTCTGTTGGAAGAAGTTGAATAGCCGTGGCTAAGGTAGCAAACAGTGTCCGATTTTGACAAAAGACCTGAAAAGATTGTCTGACTAGGATGCACCAAAAAATGTGTTTTTTGAAGATGACTGTGATGGACATATTTTTGACAGTAGTATCTCAAATGCTAGTTTCACTGAACAAATTATTAAGGAGGTTATTCTCAAACTAAAAACTAAACTAAACTAAAAGCACTGCATTTATTTATCTTTATCTTTGTTTAAGAAGATTCTGGACTGTTATTCCTGAAGACTGGGTGCTTGGTTTAATTGTGCCACTATACAAGAGGAAAGGTGACACCGAAGACTGTAATAATTACAGAGACATCACACTTTTGATTTGTCTGAGTAAACTGTTTGCAATTTCATTCAATGCAAGGTAATTTAAGTTCTGTTAGAATAATTCTATCCTGAGAGAAACTCAGAAAGAAAAGTCTGTTTTGTTCCTTCATTGACTTTAATAAAGCGTTAGATGCAGTTTGGAAGGATGCACTCTGGTGTAAGCTGTTAAAACAGCTATTAATAGTTAAATACTACAGTAACATAACTACCGAATGAGTGTCATTTTGACAATTCTGCAATATACTGTGCCTATGCCTATATCCAGCTCATACTACTGATGTATGCAGATGCTACAATTATCATGTCCACAACAAAGGAAGGGTTACAGAAAGCTATAGCTCATATGTAGGATTTCTGTGAGAAATGGAAACTAAAGGTTAATAGTGATAAAAACCAAACTTACAGTTTTTTGTTGTAGAAAAGCAGATACTAGCAAACTAAAGTTTGCATGCAATGGTGAAAATGTAGAGATCGTCCTCTGCTTCAATTATCTCAGTGTCATCATGAATTATAACGGTTCAGTTAAAGATTGACATTGACATTTTTTCAATCTTTTTGACAAGTTGGTCACACCAGTTATGTTGTATGCATGTTTGAAAAAAATAGATGTGTTAGAAAAACTAAATGTCAAATTTCTTAAGTACATTTTTAAAGCTAAAATGACAATCCGCAGTAATATGGTATATGGGGAGCTGAGAAGATACCCACTCTGTGTTGCAGTTAAAAGGAGAAATATTGTATACTGAGGGAAGCTGTTTGAAGGTCAAAAAAGTAAAATCAGTCGAATAATACTGGATGACTGTGGTTTGTCTTAGCTCTGGCTCACACAAAAGTGTAACAACATCAACTAGCTGAAACTCACTGATGAACAGAGGTTGAAATATCAATTCATACAGAAGTGGGAAAGTGAGCTCAGAAATATGACTTCATGTGATATGTAGAAAATCGCACAAAAGGCCAATCTTGATGACTTGCTCTGTTATGTTAAAACATTTGAGGAACACATTGAGGCCCTCTGGAAAGTTCTCCAGGCTCTCCAGTGCCATGGAGTAAAACTGAGACCTGAGAAATGTTGAAATAGTGATGTTTGAGGTCCTGCTCTGACTTCAGGCCTGGCAAATGTACTGAGGTGCCGGCAGCTGACAACTGATGATGTGCTGTGCTGTCTTTAGGACCCTTTGCAGAGCCATTCAGTCCTTCCTGGTGTAGTTGCATCACACTATGATGCGGTATGTAAGGATGTTCTCCACTGTGCACCAGTAAACTTTCACGGGTAGGCTCTGGGGCAGCATGCCTCTTCTCAGTTTTCTGAGGAAGTAGAGGAGTCATTGTGCCTTCCCAACAACAGTGGATGTGTGTATCGTTCTGGGGAAGTCCTCAGTTGTGTGCCCAGGAATTAAAAACTGGAAAACTGGAGTTCTGCACATTGAAATGGACTGTGTGTGAGAAATACCAGGACTACCTTTAAAACTCTCCACATTCACTGTTTACACAGACAACAACCCAATGACTTATGTCATCATTACAATAAAGCACAATGCTGTCAGCCATCGGTGGGTTTGGGAACTCTCAGATTTCCAGTTCGACATCTGATACAGGCTAATACAGTCCAATGTGGATGCAGACACACTGTCTCACCTCCCCTTGGATATGAATATATACGAAATGGCTTGCACAGAGGAGCTTTAGATGCATCAGTGTGTGTGACATGGGACAGCAGTCAGGCAGTGGAACATAAAGATGTGGCCTGGGATGCAGCACATAACATCTATTCCCCAGACCTTCACCAACAGCCTTGCCTGCCAATCATCAGCCATGATGATCTTGTGAGAACACTGAGAGAGGATCAAGCCATAAGCCAGATAATTGAGTTAAAGAAGTCAGACACCAAATTAACAGACAAAATATGCAAAACTGTGTTTTGTTTTGTTTTATTTTTGTTCAAAAGGTGGAGCCACCAGAAAGCTGCTTCAGGAGTGGAGCAGGTTATACCTTGAAAATGACCACCTTTACCACCAAACAAATGAGCAAAGGCAGTAAGTCCTCCCTTTTCGCTACAGGGCACTAGTTCTGAAACCACTACACAATGAGATGGGCCATGCTGGCACAAAAAAGAGTGCTCCACCTGCCGAGGGAGAGATTCTACTGGTCCATTATTTCAAAAGAAATAGAGGATTGTGTCACACTTAAGTGTCCATACATCAAATCCAAAGAGCCTGCAACACATGTCTGCAGAAAGCCCAAGGGATAGTAAAAGACAACACCTACCCCAGCCACAGTCTGTTCACCCTGCTGCCATCTGGCAAAAGATACAGAAGTATCCACTGCCATACCACCAGACTACAGAGCAGGTTCTTTCTTCAGGCTGTGAGACTCCTGAACTCATCCTCTACACTCCATTGTCTATAATAGGTCTCAAGGACTTAATTGTTATTTTGGTTTTTAAACCCTTGTTTTATTTATCTCTGGATAAATATCTGGATGCCCGGAGTTATGAACATATTCTAGTGGCCGTCGATCATTTCACCAGATTTGCTCAGCCATACCCCACAAAGATCAAGAGTGGAAAAACAGCTGCTGAGCTCCTGTTCAGTCACTTCATACCCCGGTTTGGATATCTGTCCAAACTACATTATGACTAGGGTGGTGAATTTGAGAACAATCTATAAACATAGCAATTGTCCGGAGTAGGTCACTCTAGAATACCACCATACTAACCACAAGGCAATCCAGCTGAGTGGTTGAACTGCACCATACTCCAGATGTTGAGAACACTGGCTGAGCAAGACACCACGATGGAAGGATAATCTCCTGCATGTTGTACAAGCATACAACTGTACCATACTTGAATCTACTGACTCTCACCCTTTTTCCTCCTCTATGGCTGTCATCCATATCTCCCAGTTGACTTGCTTTTTGTGTTAGTTGGAGAGAAGGAATCATACTCACCTAGAGAGTATGCTGAAAAATGAGCTGAAAGAATGTCAGAAGCCTGCGGCATTGACAGTGAAAATAGTTAAAAGTCCAGTGCAAGGTGGAAAGAAAAATTAAAAGAAAGCAAAAGGTGTTTCACTGCAGCCAGGAGACAGGGTTCTGGTCAGAAACCTTGGTGAACGTGGAGGACCAGGCAAATAAAGGTCATACTGGGAGAGGACTACTTACATTGTCTTTCATTTTACATTTTCTTTCTTCTTTTCTGTTGTTTTTTTAAAGATCATACAAAATAGTGCATTTGCTAAAGCAAGTTGTGTCAGTAGGGGGTAAGTAGCAAACGTTTCCCCTAGGGCCCACTTACAGCTAAATCCATCCTTGTGGACTTATTCAAATCTATTTATTTTGCTTCATATCTATATATATAGTCAGTGCATATATCAAATCCAGTTCATTAAAATGCATGGTAGTTGATGATTAAGGCAGTGGAGTCTTATAAAGGTAATCAGTGATGCTCAGGGCTTTCAGAAATGAGGTCATTTCCCTGATATTGGCAAACCACTAATGGACATTTTAAAAAAAAACAGCAGCAACATAAAATACCTCAGTGTCTTACTCACTGGGACAACGTCACACACACAAACACAAAGCACACCACTTGTAAGAACCACACAACAGGTCCATACTATTGATGTTCCTTACTGCAGATCACGGTTGTGACGTCTGCCTGTGTCTTTGTGCTGTTTTTTAGCCTCTAGTAAACAGGAGTCCTGCCAGGCCTCACGGGATGCAGGATCGAACCCGTTACTGCTGCTGATGGGATATAAGCAGCCTGGAACATTGGTCTGAATCATACACACACATGCTGACTGGACCGACTGCTCTCACTGCAGTAGATATGGTGAGTGGAACCAAGTGCATGTTTTCAGTGTTGTTTTTACATTAAATCTAATCTGAGCTTTTTCATTCAAAACTGGTTATTTTGATACGTCTGCTTTTTCTAGCTTTTATTGTAGTTTTGTAAGTTATTTTCAGGAATAATTCCACAATCTACATTTGAAATGTATTTTTTGAATTTGTTTGATTTAGTTTGTGTAAAATTGTCCAATTTACTGAAGAAAACTTGACTCATGCATTTATTTGTTCATATAAATTCAGTTTTTTTCAAATACTCATGGCACAATAATTACATTTAAAATAATTTAATTTACTTTATACTTATACTCTTATACTTGAATTTTACTTTTTAAACTAAATCTTATAAAGGTTTTGATATTACGCCCAAAAATGTATTTATCATTTACATATAATAGATGACTAATAGCAATCTTTAAAAATAACTTTTTTCACACAGAATGTAGCTATTAGCTAGCTATTATATACAAGGAGGGCTGGAAAATAATGATGTTGATGCAAACTTCAACAACTACCATCATTATGATAGCACCAACACCATCATTATTTTACATTGTAAATTTCTAAACTTGAACAGACATTAACATTATATAATAGATAGATAGATACAAAATCAAATCAAGGCTAAAAAGTTGAATTTTTAACAGGCATTTTAAAGCCTCTATTAATGTTGTCCTCAGATTCAGAGTCATTTGCACTTTTTAAATACCAGAAATATAGAAACACAAGAGGTATGTCTGAGATCCCCCCCAGTCGCTAATCCAGTAGTACTCATATAACAGATATGTATGTAGTGAATATGTGTAGTGAAAATATTATGACATTATGTAGTGAATATATTTGGGCACGTAATTTGGACCCTTGAATAAAATGGCCAACAGCAAGTCCTGTAATGATTCCTTTATGTGTGTTCAGTTTCGTTGAAACTGTTTTAGAGAGATCTAAAAAACAGAAGATAACCTGTGATCAGCAACGCTTTTCTCCTGGGTGCAACTGGTGCAGGGTAAACCACAGTGGACCAAATAAAAAATCAATATTCCAGCACACACAAGGATAAAAAGATTATGTGTGTGTGTGTACATATATATATATATATATATATATATATATATATATATATATATATATATATATATATATATATATATATATATATATATATATATATATAAAATTTATTTTTATTTTTTTCCCCCTGTGGTTTAGAGATAGAGATATGTTGACTTTATTCATGCTCTCACTTTGGAGGCTGTGGTTTGTGCGGCTACTGAACAACATTGTGTTATACTGAGAAGTGGGGTAACACTTTACAATAACCATCGTTACTAAATGGTAAATTTATAGTTGATTAAACTTCACTTAACAGTTATTTCACTGTTAACAATGAAATCTTTATAAACCATTTATTAATTTTTTCAAGGTTAAGTCAGTCATTAGTTGCAGCTTTATAATGGCCATCCCAATAATGTTTATAGATGAACTACAGATAGATATACATTTACAAAGTATTAAAAATATCAGTTACAACTTTACGATAAACAGTTGCTTAATGAATCGTTTATAAAGTAAGGTTTGTTAACAGTAAAGTTACCTAAGACTGTATCTTAGCATGTTGACACATTACGTTTGCCTGTGTGTATGAACTGGATGTCTGACACTAAAATGCAGCTACTCTATATAATATTTAATACATTTTGCCAACACATTTGTCCAAAGTGAACTCCAATATATCCACTCAAACCATGTGGGAGCTAGATATCATCCAGAATTGGTAATATACCCATTTTAAACCAATACCTTTAAGCATTTTCACTGCTACACTACAGTGCTTAGAGATTTTTCTTTTTTTGTTGATATGAAACATAAGTAAAGTGCGAACAAAGAGTGTTGAGATGTAGACTGGAAAGGAAGGAATGCAGTGACTCTGTCTTTATTCCACCACCGTGGAGCCAGGACAGAGAGTGAATGAAATGAGCGACCATAGAGTAAATGATTTATGTTGTTTGCATTTTCTTGTTCCAGAGGATAAAAGTCACAGTTTTCTGGACATGTACTTTAGTCATCTCCCTGTTTGCAGACTCCTGTCATGCACAGAAGGTAAATTTCAACTACTTCTCACATTTTCCATTGATTCCCTGTATGACAACCACTTACCAAGGCAAACTGTCGTTGTCTCTTTCCCTTCAGCTAAACATCCACTGGGGTCCTCAGTCCATGATGTACTTGAAGGGCAAATGTGAGTTTGGCAGTAAAAGGGACTTTCTGCTGTCACTTTCATTAAAAACAGAAGAACTGAACTTAATTCATGCGAATCAATCAATCATGTATACATGTATCATCCTCCATACAGTCAAATTTCAAAATCTTATCCAAATGTATCAGTTTGTATAATTATGATAGAGGGCAAATATGTTGCCGGTTGCACAGCTGAACATGACACTACTGTTAAACCACTGAGAACTGTTACATTAAGCTATAGTTAGTTTGGATTTAACTTCTTGACCTTACATTTTTTCCCTTAATGCATTTTCAAAATGTAAATAATCTAACGGTCCCCTCATTAGCTTTACCTGAGCTCTCATGTCCATCTTACAGCCTTCTTCAGGGAATGGCATCAGGTGACCTAATCACATAACCCGATATGTAGCTTTTAAGTTCAAATTGTTTTCCAAACTGAATGTACTGAAGATTCATTAATGCTCATTGATGCATAAACTGAGTTAAATATATGTCAGTCATTTCATCCACATTTTCCCAAACTTCAGCCTGAAGTAAATTTGTAAGCTTTGTGATCTCCACAAGATGTTCTGTGAACTTAAACTAGGTTTAACAAGTATTAAAGTAATTAATTCTATACTGAGCAGCAGCCTCTGTACATCAGGTCAACACAGTGTAACAGCATAAATGTATGTAGTTAGTCATAATGTCTTTCCCCAAGTCACTAGTATAGTTTAGTTTATTGTTAGCTGGCTGAAACTGTACTTTGGTTGTTCCATTATGTTCTTCTTCAGTAAATTGTTTTTTTTTTTTTATTTCCACAGTGTAGTCTGCACTGTTTCATATGTTTCCATCACATGTTCTCATCTGCCTGATCAATGCCCTATATGAAGAGGTGATTTAAAGAATGATTACAGGCTCTCTGCCACATTGTTGTATGAGGCTGTTAAACATGTCTTATGTATGGCAGAAAATCTACCCAAACACACACACACACACACACACACACACACGTTATTGTACCATGTCTCATGACTGAGTGGAAGGTACAGAGGTGTAAACTGTAAATATTTGGACATTACAGTAATTACAGTTCCTCTATGTGGCTAGTTAGGACTATGTTTCTTCTTGGTCAAATTATGTAACAGTACAATCCGATATGGGTTTGTCCTCTGTGGACCCATTAAAGGAGCACTCTGTAGTTTTGGGGAAGAAATGTTAATCAGAAGAGAAAGATCTTCATTGGCTGATTTTTTTCTGCCCAAACAAACAAAATAAACAAACAATTCATGACTGAATAAAGTAAATAAACACAACACAATTTCATACTGTTTACTTTGTTTATATTTGGCAGACCCTGTCACCCTTCTAGCTTCAAACAGTGTTCTGGGACCTTATTTTCCTCTGAGAGCAGCTTGTTTATTCAGTTATGGAAAAAATAAATATTTCTGAGCTTGTACTATTACCTCATTAATATTGTAAATGTTAAAATTCTGAGTTCTCTAAAACTACATGGTGCCCCTTTAAACCCATAGTAAATGTGCATATATGTAAACATGAAATCTAATGTGTCATTGTAATAGTTATAAGTTTGATGAACACCAGAAGAATTTATCAGTTGATAATAAATCTTTTATGTTAGAATTTGAGCAGATTAACAGAATTGTCTTTCAGAATCATGCATGCAAGAAAAAGGCCTATATCTGCACCGCACCCTATCAGTTTAACCCTGTTTTCTGCTGTTGTTGTCTTTAGATGGCAGGAGATTTGTGTCAGAGGATGACAGTAATGTGTTGAAGCAGAGTCTGCAGGGCTGGTATGCAGTGCTCAGAGGTACAGTAGGACTTACTCTCAGTCTGTTACGAGTCATGCTTGTAGTGACAAACCCACAGAGAGTTAGTATCAAACACTGCAGCTCTACTGAACTTTTTTGTCTCTTAAAGCTACAGCACTGACAGCTGTTGAGTCTCAGTGCTCTCACCAGCAGCAGGCAGCTGTTTTCAGTGAAAAATCTCCGATAAACCTACTGTACTCCATGTGTTCAGGAGTAAACACCACACAGATTCAGTTGGAGACTAGTTGGCAAACATAGTGGAGCATATAGCAACTTCAGAGACAGTCATTTTTCTCTGCAGTTGGTGGAGACCAATCCAGAGCTATATAATAGTGAATTTTGGACTAACAATATTGTTCTGTGTCAGTCGGTTGTTTAAACAGACAGCTGTTTGCTAAATACTTGTTAGATTGTTTGTTTGTCTACTTGCTTTGAAGTAATTCTGTGATTAATCAACACTTTAATATATACTGCCACTATATAAACATAGCACAAAAAGTAAGGAAATTTGTGTTTAGTAGAATATTTGTTTGTTGTAACAATGCTTCTTGGCAATAAATCTTATACTGTTGGAAAGCCCGTTTATTTCCCTTTTAATGGTGCCACATTTGTAACATGCATTTGTGGGATGAGCAGCAGAGCTGAGTATGTGGGTTGCACCCATGAAAAATTTGCCAAATCTTCTCTGCCAAACAGCTTATTCTGTTATTGACTCTTGTTTGGTGTTTGGTGGATTGGATGATTGAAGTCTGAAGAAACAAGACATATTGGCAATTTAACAATTTATTAATTTAACAAACAGGAGCCTCAGTAGCGTGTTTCTTCAACTGCATAATGTGTCTATTGTGTAAAAAGAAAAGTAAAAGTTACTGGACAATGCATTTACCACAACACAAGACAGGTCATAAATATATTTAATGTGGACCTTTCATAGATGATCAAAAACAATGAAGTATATGCAATATGTAAAAGAAGATTGTCCACACACATAACTTTGCGAGAAAAGATTTTATTGATGCAATGTTTCAACCACGAGATCTTTGTCAGGAAAACATGTTGGACCCTGTAGGTCAGAACACTCAATAAACACCTTTAGGAGCTTGCAAAGTTCAGTGTATGGACAACCTGTCCCTCTCCTTTGTTTACTATATTTAGCGCTGCACAATATCCACCTTTTTTGCTTTTTATATACGTGTCACCAGTTTTCTAATGTAACACTGTGCATCCAGATCCACCAGAAGCCATTATAAAAAGTCAATATGTATTGTAGGGAATAGTAAGTGCATTTGACTTATGCATAAAAGGTATGTTACAATGAATTGAACACTGTAAAACATGCACTGAAACTAATGGGTATAATACTGTGATGTTAGGTTTGTGCTATATTTTAAACGTGTGTGTGTGTGTGTGTGTGTGTGTGTGTATGTGTGTGTGTGCGTGCGTGCGTGCGTGCGTGTGTGCGCAGGCATTCAGAGACTACAGTTGCAGGAGCTCAGTAAGACTGGTCACGTCATGAGCTCAGAGAAAGTCCTCATCCACTACCTCCAGGAGAGATGAGGCATGCAGAGTCAGACTGTGTTCATGTGGTAACTAAATTAACCTTTCAGTGAGAACATATCCAAAATAACAGACTTCAGTTTAGATCACAGCAGTCAGGCTCCAGTCTCTATTGAAAGTGACACAAGTGGTGCTACATCCCAACCGGACCATCAGCAAGTTATCATGAAAGATCTGCTTGAGTTGTTATAGTATATAAATATTATAATATGAAATATAAATATATTTCCTAAGTGAATTATGTTTGCCTATTTGTATTTTTCATGCATGAATTATCATTGTTATATGTACAAATTTCAGCTTGCTGTATATAAAGCAATTGAAAAGGACAAAATGCTCTGAATAAATGATGAAAGATGGTCTTTACATCTTTTTGTCTAACTCTTTCTGGCTGCAGTGTGTCTTTTTAACCACCAGAGGACAGCAGTCAATAGAACATCTGATTGTTGGATTTCATTGGAGAAGGTCATCTCATAAAAAGCATTTGTGAGGTAGGTGTTGTGAGATAAAATAGGGGTATCAAAACTTTTATCAGCTGGATCAAATATCATTGACTATCAACCTGCCTTTATTCATCTAAATACTACTTGTATGTCACTGCTGACTGAGAAGATTTCGATCTTATGAGATGAAGGAGCAAATATTATTTGGTCAGAGTACTAAATGATTAAAGTTATTAACCAGATAAAAATATGTGGTCAATGTTAGACTATACTACAGTGGATATATCTAAAGGTGCCTATATAAGGTTGTGGTTAAATCTATGCAAAGTATTTTAATTGAGAACAGAAACTAACATTAAAATGATACAAGATGATAGATGATTGAGAAAATTCCAGGATTTTTATTTTCTGTGATGTAGAGCCACTTATTCACACTTTTTTTGATAAGTGTGTTGTGAAGTGATTACGTTTTCACCATTAGAGCTCATTAAAGCCACTATTTAAGCAAAATAATATTATTAAAATAACAAAATATAAAGGCAAATTGATCAAAAATACAGTAGGGTCAAAAAGTCTAAGTCTACGAGTCAAAGTACTTCTATTTTGCATTGTTTTAAATGTAATACTATTGCTTTCTTTACAAATGATAACATCAGCTCAACAATTTAGGTGAAAAGTTCAATCCTTGAAAAAAGTCCTTGAATTTAAAGAGGTCATATTATGCTTTTTGGGGTTTTGCCTTTCCTTTATTGTGTTATGTAACATTTTTGTGCATGTGAAAGGTCTGTAAAGCGAAAAAGCAAAAGAGAGTTGCTCTCTCCCACAGAAAACACTGCTCCTGCACTGCCTGAAATGCCTAGTTTGGAGTTGAGCCTTAACTTCAATAACTTATGTGCGTCACTATGTAACATGTGCGTCAGTATGTAATACATATATATATACATACATATATATATATATACATACATATATATATATACATACATATATATATATATATATATATATATATATATATATATATATATATATACTATATACATATATACATAAATACATATATATATACATACATATATATATATATACATACATATATATATATATATACATATATATATGTATATATATATATACTATATACATATATACATAAATATTTATATATATACATATATATATATATACATATATATACTATATACATATATACATAAATATTTATATATATATATATATATATATATATATATATATATATATATATATATATATATATATTCTAAAATATATACAGCTGTACTTCAGCCATGCTTACCAGCTGTAGCGGCGTTAGTACCCTGATAGTACACATCATGGCAGCCGTGTGGTTTTTTTTTCAACGTGGATCCCCTGGTTTCCACCAGTTAATCTAAACATGTATCTGCCGACTGTTTTATAATCATATGGATGCTGTTATGATGTGTTGTGACTGAGATCCTGACCCACCATGCATCCTGGAAAGTGACAGTTGCGTTTTTTGCTCTAAATTACATAATTACACAATCACCATCACTAAACACCTGGATACATAAAAACCACACATGGATCTCAACATTATGATGTGTGCCGTCACACACCGTCAACCAACTCTTTTGGTTCCACAACGCCAGAATGCTGTATGAAATGACACACTGAAGCTGCTTTACGCCGGCGCTGCTCGGTTCAGTGTGAACAAACAATGGCAGCATAAAGGCGAGCCTAATTTGTGGCAATAATGCAGAATCTCTATGTGAAAAGGGCTACAGACTGCTTGGCTTTCTCAGTCAAGTTTCTCCATAAACGTTCCATGGGGTTTAGGTCAGGTAACTATGGAGGAAAGTCCATGACAGTCAAGACTCCTTGGTCTTGTATATGTATATACACATATACATATAAAATCCTGCATCAATGCGGAATGACATGGAGGAGATCAGCCTGTGGCACTGCTGAGGTGTTATGGAAGCCCAGGTTGCTTTGATAGCGGCCTACTAGCAAACCAGTTACTAGTAGGTTTGGCACTGTGGGCAGGTGGCAAGTCCTGCTGGAAAAGGAAATCAGCATTTCCTTTTCTAGCAGGACTAGTAACTAGTTTGCTGACCATGGTATTACTGTTAGCCAGCCAACTCGCCTGACCTGAACCCCATTGAGAATCTATGGGATATGTCAAGAGGAAGATGAGAGACACCAGACCCAACTATTCAGACAAGCTGAAGGCCGCTATCAAACCAACCTGGGCTTCCACAACACCTCGGCAGTGCCAAAGGCTGATGGCCTCCATGCCACACCACACTGATGCAGTAATTTGTGCAAAATCAGGGTGTCCACGCATCCTTAAAAAGTCTTAAATTCATGTATCAAAAAATTAAAGCCTTAAAAAGTCTTAAATACGTCCATATTTTGCATAAAGGTCTTAAATTACATTTAGTTAGGTCTGCTTACTGCTTCCGTCATCGCCTTTTTTGTTTTTTGTTTTTCGTTTTTGGGAAATGTGTTGGTGAGATTCACAGTTAGCTCTGTGTGTTGTACTTATTTCTGAAGTATCCCGGAACGTAGGTGGCATTTTGCCAACAGCCCGGTTGGAATTTATCGGCCGCCAACAATACCATTTTAGGATCCGTGTGCCGGTTCCTGTTGAGAAGAAGGAAGACTATGAAAGTCCATCATGTCGGTGAGTGTTAAATGTTAAAGCCTCATTCAGATGTAATGAGGAGTGAAATAAGTTTTATTGCAGAGAATTGTTGTTACGTTATGAAGCTAAACTGTAGTACAAAGTCAATGCAAAGACGCAAATAAGCGAATTTTCCGCCGTTCGCGCCGCGCCGTCAGCCATTACCTTCTCAGCTCCGGGGCCCCGAGCACGGAGCATTAGCCCCAGTTCACACAACAATAGAAGCTGGCTTTTCTCGCTTGTTGTGTCGTTCTGAGCCGGGTCTGCTCCCCGAGCTCTGTACCACCATACTGCTGTACACGCATACAGAGACCGGACAATAAAGGAAAGTGCTTGGAGAAAAGTCAGAGAGGAAGTTGGACTACCTGCTAAGTTATGAAAATATGTGTCTGTTACTTGATTACAGCGGTCTGTTGTACTTTACTATGAACCACAGTAGCACAATCACGGCTGACTTTCCCAGCATACTGGCTTGTTGAGTTTACTCGCTTCGCGTTTGGTGTGAACATACAGTAACGGTAACAAAGCAAACTCTGTTAAGAAGGATTCATGTTAATTGTGTTGATTTTATAAGCTGAATTGGTTGCCAGTATTGTTGCCGATAGCATTAACTTAAGTTGTGCATGAATTTGCATCTAATGATCTTTGTCTTTTGATATGGTTGTCTCAGCAGCACGCCACCCATTTAACTACAGAGGATCCAGATATCCCTTTGGCAGACACCCATTGCTGTCCATGTGTTATTACACTACGACTGAAAGACATGGAATACTTTATCACCAGAAAAACCATTTAAAGTTGGCAGTGCGTCATCAAGGTACGGTCTGAACAAACTGAAGATAACATTATATTATTGAGAGAAAACTTATATTGTCACCTTTCCCCTCCTTATCAAGCATGTGCTTCTGTTTGTGGACTGTGTTTGAGGTTGTCAGTAGCTCTGATTGTGATAATGTTGTCTCTTAGGTTGTCTCATCTGCAAACGCAGTCGGCGGTGCAGAGGTGCGGTACATTTCCACTGCCCAAATTGCCAGAAAACGGTCATCCGAAAAATTCAGTTTCTCTCTCACCTAAAGTCATGCAAGGAGACACCTGCACCTCGTCCTTCAGCTGCACCTCCACCTCGTGCTCCTGCCGTGGCTTCAGCTGCACCTCCACCTCGTGCTCCTGCCATGGCTTCGGCTGCATCTCCACCTCATGCTCCTGCCATGGCTTCAGCTGCACCTACACCTCTTGCCCCCACTGTGGCTTCAGCTGCACCTCCTCCTTGTGCTCCTGCCGTGGCTTCAGCTACACCTCCATCTCGTGCTTTAGCTGCACCTGCACCTCGTGCTCCAACAGTGGCTTCAGCTAAACCTCCAAAGGCACCACCTCATGTGTGGGGTCAAAAGCAGCAGACTGTTGAATCTGTTACAACTATGGGAAAGTGTAAATTTAGTGTGTTGGCTTGAACAACCAGAATTCAGTTGGTTAAAAGCCGCATAATAATGAATCTGAAGCGCAGTGTACGCTCTGCAAGAGGACCCTCAAATTGGGCACATTTGGTGTGAAAGTGCTGGTGTCACACACAAAATCGGATAAACACCAGTTAGCTTCTAAAAGTCTCCAGCGAAGTCACGCTATCACACGCTTTTGTACGCCTTTGTCACCAGTTTCCGGTCCAAGTTCGTCCAGTTCTGCTCGACCCGAACTCTGCGGCGCCTCTGCCGTCTCGCAGTCGAGCGACATTCAAACCATCTTCGTTTCAACTCCGACGTTGAAAGCGGAGGTGCTTTGGATTTTGAACACCGTGTGTGTGTGTGTGTAGTTTTTTAAAAAAGTGTGTGGGTTATTAGAGATAACTAAATTAGGTTAAATTCCTAGATAAAAACTAAACTAAAACTATTAATCACTTCTTAAATTAATTAAAACTCAACTGAAATAAAAAGCAAACTGAAAAACCAAATTAAAACAAAAACTAATGAAATTTAAAAACTATAATAACCTTGACACACACTCACTCCATTCTTCATTGTTTAAGTTGCACTGTGAATGGCAATACATTTAGTTATTTTTGAAAGTAATTCTGGGACTTTATTTTTCCTTACGGTTTCGTACTTCGTGTAGGTCTTAAATTTAGTTCAAAAAGGTCTTAAAAAGTCTTAAATTTGACTTGTTCAAACCTGCAGAAACCCTGAAAAGGAGCCCCCACCAAGTACTGAGTGCATAAATGAACATACTTTTCAGAAGGTCGACATTTCTGTATCATAAATCCTTTTTCTGATTGGTCTTATGTAATATTCTGATATTTTTTACTGGATTTTTGATTTTCAAAACATTTTTAAAACATAAAAAGGCTTGCAATATTTCACTATATGTGTATAGCTATCCTTAGCCTGCTAGCGGACGCAAAAAGGTTGAAAGAGCAAGGCCAGTGACGTTGTGGGAGTGGAGCTGGACTCTGACGGTGGTGTCAGAGAGGAGGATGCAGTCCAAGTTAAATGTCATCCTGGACAATGGCTCTCATCCACTCCATGACGTGGTGGTCAGCCACAGGAGTACATTCAGCACTAGACTGATCCCTCCAAGATGCACCACAGAGCGCCACAGGAAATCATTCCTGCCTGTGGCTATCAATCTGTTTATTCCTCGCTCTGAGTGTGGCATTATTGCTCTTTATATATGTACATTTCTTGTATTTTTGTTTTGTTTTTGTTGATATTATTATTATTATTATTATTATTACTACTATTATTATTATTTCTGCATATTCTGAACTTTGAATGGGAGCAACACAAACAATTTCCCCTAGGGGATAATAAAGTATTTCTGATTCTGATTCTGAAACACACATCAAAAGTGGTAAAGGACTGGCTGAATCAGGCTAGAATTGAGCTTTTGGAATGGCCCTCCCAAAGTCTTGACTTGAACCTCATCGAGAACATGTGGACTGTGCCGAAGAAACAAGTCCGAAATTTAGTTGAACTTCACCGATTCTGTCAAGAGGAGTAGTTAAAAATTCAGCCAGAGGACTACCAGAAGCTTGTGGATGGCTATCAAAAGCACCTAACTGAGGTGAAAATGACGAGAGACATTTTAAGCTGGGGTTGGTAAGTTTGAAAAACCATCGAGCCCAGGCTAGATTTTGAAAGTATCCAGCCAGTAAACTCCGCCCCCTGCACTCAGGCCTCTGTCCAAAGCCACTCCCACCAAACCATGAACACGCACTCTCGCCAACTGCCAAAAAACGCCAACGGAGTCTGAGTCCTCACGAGCGGTAGGAAGAAGAGTATCAGTGCATCGATTGCATCACAACATCTAACAAGTAGCTACCTCATGTCTCATTCACCTGTAAGTAAACACCTAATGTTATCATATTGAATGTAAACAACCAACATAACCATTGCTAGCACTGATAGCTAGTGCTTGCAAGCTAGTGTAGCCAGGTGGAAAGAACAAAGTTCACACTAAAGACACTAGATGGCACTGTGCCCCAGACCGTGAGGTGTTCTAGGGGAGATCGCGTGAGAGAGAGTGAGAATCGCGGACCAGAAACAGGAAGTGGAGAGCTGTGTCTGTTTTTGAGAGGCTCACCTGAAGGACGTGTGCTCCTTCGCAGAATAATTAAATGAGAGGACGGCATATAATAACCAAAATACGCCCAGACTTCAGATGTGGTTCTCTTTGAAGGCGGAAAAATGCCTTGAGGGCCGCTACTATCACGTCCTCCCTCCGCCATGTCTTCTTCACTACATAACAAGCGCACGTTGCACGCTGCGCCTGCGTAGGGACACTTGGATAAAGTATCTCGCGAGTTTTCAACACCGTGGTTATCGACCACGGCGGTTGCCATGGTAATTAAAACTTAAACAGTAACCTTCACCGTCGGGAATTTTACCGTGGTTTACCGTGACACCGGTAACCGTTACATCCCTACTAAAAACACCACGGTGTAGAAATACTCTGAGACATGCAGTGATGCATTTAAGTTTTTACCTCAGTAAAAGTACAAAAGTATCATCAAAATATACTTAAAGTAACAAAATTGAAAGTACTCATTATGCAGAATGGTACATTTAATAATAATATACAGTATATATATAATATATATAATATATATTATTAGTTTATAATTATTAATTTGTTCATCACTTTAATGTTGAGGCTGCTTTACTATGACTACCTTACTGTATATAGTTTTATCTCCTTGGTAGCTTGTGAATTTTCATCAATAAAGTTATCTTAATCTATAATATTACATCATAATTTAGTTGCCGAATTTGTATGCATTTTTAAACTAAATTTAAAAGTAACTTGTAACTACAGTCATCAAACAAATGTAGGACAGTAAAAAGTAGAATATTTGTTCTAGTAGGGGAGTGAAGTATAAAGAAGTAGAGCCAGAGAGCCTCAATCTGAGCACTGTGACCTCTCTGTTTCTCTCTCTCAACTTCTTAAAGCCTCATTTCCTCCAGCCATATAAACAGCTTCTATTAGCCTCAGTTAAGCAAATAGCAGCAGTGCTTGGTTTAGCTATCCCTGTAGTGGATATAAACTCTGTTTGAACTGATCATATTTCTGTCTAGAACAACTCTGCCAGGTGTCAAATCAAAAATCAAATCAAATCAACTTTATTTATATGGCACTTTTCATACAGTTTTGTAGCACAAAGTGCCTAACAGAGGGTAAAAACAAACAAACAGAACAAGACAAAACATCATGAAAACCCCAAGCCTCCCACACCCATAAACATACACACAGATACACAGTTACATACACACTCACGTACATACATAGACATACTGACATACATACACCCCCACACACACAAACATACACACACCCACACACATACACTAGTTATTGCTAAGGAGACATGGCTCGGCACAGAGATCAGAGGTGAGGAACAGCTACCTTTGGGGGCCGTGCACACCGAGAGGAATCAAGGTCCACGACTGCAGGGGCGCCACCAAAAGGACCGTCCCAGCCCAGGTAGACAGGAGGCTCCACACCAAGGTGTAAAGCTCTCCCACCACTCCGGCCAGGGCCGTCCTCGGGACAGCACCCCCAACGGTGGACCAGAAGCAACTCCCGGTGTGGTAGGCCCCCAGGAGGAAACACTGGAGAATCGAGGGGCTAAAACAGTAAAATAAGATAAAAGGTATAGAAGCTAAAACTGAGGGAATAGAACAATATAATGTATAAAATAGACCATAAATAACGACTAAAACATTGAAATAAAACATTGAGATAAAACAAGTAAGTAATAAAGCAGGATAGGCTTAACTAAGAATTAATATAAAATAGAATAATAATAATAAAAAATAAATAAATAAATAAATAAATAATAAAAAAATGTCGGTAATTAGAAAGAGTTAAATGAGCTCAATTAAATGCCTGATTAAAAAGATGGGTCTTGAGCCTCTTTTTAAAAACATCAACATTCTCTGCGGCCCTGAGGTTCTCCGGGAGGCTGTTCCACAATCGGGGGCCATAATAACTGAATGCCGCCTCCCCGTGTGTTCTAGTTCTAACTTGTGGTATCGTTAAAAGGCCAGCACCGGAGGACCTCAGGGTCCGCGAGGGTTGATAGGGTAAAAGTAATGCAGATAGATAAGAAGGCCCAAGACCGTTAAGACACTTAAAAACAAGTAAAAGAACCTTAAAATGAATCCTGAAGCGCACAGGGAGCCAATGCAGCGATTTTAAAACAGGCGTAATATGCTCCCGCCCTCTGGTCCTCGTCAGCACTCGTGCAGCTGAGTTTTGTAATAATTGTAAGTTATGCAAACTCTTTTTGGGAAGACCAGAGAGCAGGGCATTACAATAATCTAAACGACAAGAGATAAAAGCATGCATCAGCACCTCCGTGCTGGCCTGGGAGAGAAACGGGCGGACTCTGGCTATATTTTTAAGATGGTAAAAACCTATCTTTGTTATGCTTTTGATGTGTGGAATAAAAGTGAGCTCAGAGTCAAAAATCACGCCCAGATTTTTTACTGATTTTGAGGGTTTAAAATCCTGTAGCTTTGGTAAAAGTTTCTCTCTCTGGCCTTCAGGACCAATGACTAAAACCTCTGTTTTGTCCTGGTTGAGCTGAAGGAAGTTTGCTGCCATCCATGACCTAATGTCTAAAATACAGTTAAAAAGGGCATCAATTGGCCCTGTGTCATCAGGAGACGCGGCAATGTACAGTTGTGTATCATCAGCATAACTATGGAAGTTGATGCCTTGCCTCCTGATGACGTCCCCAATGGGCAGCATGTAAAGATTAAAAAGAGTTGGACCTAAAATTGACCCTTGGGGAACCCCACACTTTATCTTATGGGTTCTTGAGGAACATGTATCCATACTAACAAAGAAACTTCGATCAGTGAGATAGGATGTGAACCAGTTAAAAACAGTACCAGAGAGGCCAACCAGGTTCCTCAGTCTATTTAATAAAATGTGATGGTCTACTGTATCGAAGGCGGCTGTTAGATCCAGTAGTACCAAGACTGTGAGTTTGTTGTTATCTAAATTACACCTGATGTCATTTAAAATCTTTAAAAGTGCTGTCTCTGTACTGTGGTTCATCCTAAAACCAGACTGATGAGACTCTAAAATATGTTTTGAGTTTAAAAATTCATTTACTTGATTAGAAACAAGTTTTTCTAAAATTTTACTTAAAAATGGTAAGTTGGATACAGGCCGGTAGTTGTTTAAAACATTGGGGTCTAAGTCACTCTTCTTCAGAAGGGGCTTCACCACCGCCGTTTTAAAGGAGGTGGGGAAGACACCCGTCTGAAGAGAGCAATTCACCAAATACAGCAAATGTTCCTCAAAGAATCCATAGAGCGTTTTAAAAAACGGTGTGGGAATGGGATCTAAAAGGCAGGTTGTGGGCTTTACCTGGGAGAAAACTCGACCAAGTGTCCTCGCATCAACCAGGGCAAAACTCTCAAGTGTTTCCTCAGGTAAAAGCAATGATCCAGATGTTAAAAGCTGTTGGGATAAAAGACTGGATCTGATGTCATTGATTTTTCTTCTGAAGTGGTCTGCAAAATCCTCGCAGAGGGCGTCATCTGGTATCCTGGAGGATCTTTTAAAAGTTTTGTTTGTTAAAAGATCGATTGTGGAGAATAAGAATTTGGGGTTATTTTTATGGTCATGGATTAGGTTTTGGAAGTGGGAGATTCTTGCTTGTTTGACTGTGTTATTGTAAATTTTGAGGCGTTGACGTAGTATGTCATAGTGAACTGTCAACTTGGATTTCCTCCATCTCCTTTCAGCACTCCTGCATTCCCTTTTGAGTTTTTTGATATCCTCAGTTCTCCACGGGGGTGTAGATCTTGTTTTAGCTGTTTTGATAAAAAGTGGAGCCACTGAGTCCAGTGTTGTCTTTATTTTGTTGTTGAAGTTGTCAGTAATAAAATCGCAGGGTGCTGGTAGAATTTCGGCAGGAGTGCTCTGTAAGATCTGGATAAAATTTGCAGCCACTTCAGAAGTTAGGTAGCGTTTCCTCACTGTTCCCACAGGGGCCTCTCGCTGGTTAAAACTGGTGATTGTAAAAAACACACAAAAATGGTCAGACACAGCCAGGTCCACAACAGAGGGCGCACCAATGGACAGACCATAAGATATAACCAGGTCCAAGGTGTGCCCCCTGCTGTGGGTCGGCTGCGTGACATGTTGCTTAAAATCGAGGCAGTGTAAAAGGTTTAAAAATTCTCTAGACAGTAAGTCTGAGGAGATGTCGACGTGTAAATTAAAATCAACGGTTATTAAAATTCTGTTAAAAGAGGTATGAATAATTGATAAAAGCTCTGAAAATTCATTAATAAAAGAAGTGGAATACTGGGGTGGTCGGTAGATAGTTATACAGAGGAGTGTCATCAAACTTAGACATTCTTCCTATTTTATTAGCAGGAAGGCTGGGAAAGAGTGATGTGTGAACGTTACCTTGAAGAAGGTTTGATATTGACTGAAGACCTTAAAACATTTTGTGAGCAGATATCCGCCTCTGTGCTGCTCTCTGCTGGTTAAAACAGATGAATATTGGCTTTTGGAACTTTGTACTGTAAAGCAGTATCCTGCCACTGACGAGAGCAGAACTAGGTACTCTACTCTGTAAAAGCTCACAGAATATTCACATATTCAATATTCATCATGGTCAATATAATTTGGCTTTTTAAGCATAAAAAAACCTATTTGATGTCAAAGTAAACACAGATTTCTACAAAGTAATGTCAATTAATTAAAAATATATAATGTAAAATAAGTGATTGCGTAAGTATTCACCCCATTTAAAGTGACTGACTTCAACAGAGGATCAGCCAATTGGTGCTAGTAGTCTCACAATAAGTGAAACGGAGACCACCTCAGTGCAGTTAATGTGTCTCAAGTGATTGTAGTATAAAGATACCTGTGTTTGAAGGTCTAGTCACTGGTTTATCACTATTCCTGGCTATGATTACATCATTAAGACAAAAGAATACTCCAAGCAACTCCATGAAAAGGTCATTAAAAAGTATAAGTCAGGGGATGGATACAGAAACATTTCCAAGTCACTGCACATCCCCTGGAGTTCAGTTAAATCCATCATTAAGAAATGGAAGGAATATGGCACATGTGTAAATCTGCCTAGAGCAGGTCGTCCTCACAAACTGAGTGATTGTGCAAGAAGGAGACTAGCAAGGGTGGCCACCAAGACCAGCTCTGCTCTGAAGGAGTTAAAAGCTTCAGCAGCTGAGATGGGAGAGACTCTGCATACAACTACTGTTGCCTGGGTTCTTTACCAGTCAAAGCTTTATGGGAGAGTGGCGAAAACAAAGCCACTGTTGAAGAAAGCTCATTAAGTGTCCACTAGAGTTCATCCAAAGGCATGTAGGAGACTCCAAGGTCAACTGGAAGAAGGTTCTTTGGTCTGATGAGACCAAAATGGAGCTTTTTAGCCATCAGACTAGACATTATGTTTGGCAGACACCAAACACTGCACATCACCACAAACACACCATCCCCACCATGAACCATGGTGGTGG
The DNA here is from genome assembly GCF_040436345.1 of Pagrus major. Taxonomy (NCBI): domain Eukaryota; kingdom Metazoa; phylum Chordata; class Actinopteri; order Spariformes; family Sparidae; genus Pagrus; species Pagrus major. Next base: position 24,802,793 of record NC_133222.1, on the reverse strand, counting down.
CAGCATCATGCTGTGGGGATGCTTCTCAGCAGCAGGCCCTGGAAGGCTTGTAAAGGTAGAGGGTGAAATGAATGCAGAAAATTATAGAGAAATCCTGGAGGACAGCCTGATTCAGTCTGCAAGAGAACTACGACTTAGAAGATTTATTTTCCAGCAAGACAATGACGCGAAGCTACACAGAAATGGTTTATAGACAACAAGGTGAATGTTCTGGAGTGGCCTGGCCAAAGCCCAGACCTCAATCCAACAGAGAATTTGTGGCTGGACTTCAAAAGGGCTGTTGACACCTGATCCCCATGCAACCTGACAGAGCTTGAGCAGTTTTGGAAAGAAGAATAGAGTAAAATTGCAGTGTCTAGATTTGCAAGCCAGATACAGACCTATCCACACACACTCAGTGCTGAATGACTTGAAGGGGATGAATCACTTATTTTAGATTTTTGACATTTGACAAAAATGACATTATTTTGTAGAAATCTGTTTTCACTTTGACATTTAAGAGTTTTTTTTTTGTAAAAATAATGAACAATGGAGGGAATGACGGTAAGAAAGGAGGGAAAAGGTGAAAATTCAAAGACTGGAAGAAACGAGGACACAAGGAAGGATGGAGAGAAAAAAATGAGTCTGGATGACACAAATATACATAGATACACTTAAGGCCTTTCAATAATACTTTATTTTTGATAATCGATTTCAACTCCAAATGACATTCACAGTTTAGTTACAGATTCCTATAGAAACCAGCTGTGTCTTCAGTGCAGGTTACATGTATCACACAGGTTTAATAAGAAACCTTCATCTGACACAACCTGCTGCACTGAGGTGCTTCAGATGTGTACCGATTATCACACAGGAATGACATCCAATGACACACAGGTATACTTACTCAAAAAGGCACTTCCTCTGTTTTCTAAAATCTTGTAAAATCAGGGGAGAAGTCAGTTTCAGTTTAACCACACAACCATCCAAAGTGTCTCCAAGCTGATCTGCCAACATAATATAAGCAGGCTGCATACAGAAAGTGAAACTGTGATATGACATTGAGGGGTTTGGCAACATGATTATTGCAAGCGCAGTTTGGTTTTCTGTTTAGTTTTTACTAAAAGTAATCAGTAATGTGGTTTTGAGGGCGATGTCACATTTGCTTGAGCTCCAGACTTAAATCTGTCTTGCATCCACAGAAAGTGCATAGCGGGGGCAGAACCAATGTGAACTCAGTCTATCTACCATTTCAATAGTTAAACCATTTCTTTGTGCTTTTTGACAGGCACTTCATCAAAGTAACTAGTATTAATCTGATTTAGTTAAATGAGATCACGGCCCAGGCTGATGTTTTGAGATGCTTGCTTGTTTGTGCTCTTATCCAGATACAGATGAGAACATCACTATTAATTTTAGTCTTTGCTTGTCCAGCACAGAGATGTGTTCAACCTGCAGTGTGGAATATCTGTCTCCCCCATCTGGCATTGAGAGCAAGTACATAAACACTCGATGTGACCATGCTTCTAGTTGCTGTAGCGGGTTGCTCCCACTTCAGCTCTGGCAAACCGGTCCTTGTCCACATAACTACTGGCGTGCCAGCACAGAAAAGTCGCAGATACAATGACATATATAATCCCTATATAATATATAAGCCCGCAAAACATATATACACACATATGTATATACACACATATGTATATATATATATGTATATATATATGTATATATATATGTATATATATATATATATATATATATATATATATATATATATATATATATATATATGTATATATATATATACTATGGCTGGGCAATATATACAATATATATAATGTTATTGTTAGACTATACCATCTAAGATTTTGGATATCGTGATATGTCATAAGTCTTTTAAAGGCTGCCTTACAGTAGAGTGATGTCATTTTCTAAACTTAACAGACTGTTCTACTTGTTCTAATACTTGCCTTCTCCTTTTGAAGTCCTTTTGAGAAGAGATGATATTATTTTAAGGCCATACAGTACACACACACACACACACACACACTGTATATATGTATGTATATATATATACACACAAATATATATACACACACACATATATATATATATATATATATATATATATATATATATATATATATATATATATATATATATATAGAGAGAGAGAGAGAGAGAGAGAGAGAGAGAGAGAATGTGTGTCAGAGGTCTCGGCCACAGTCCAGGACACACAGTGTCACAGTGTATGCAGTTGTGTCAGCAAATAGGTTACAAGTATGGTGTTTGGTTTTTGTCACATAAACCATACTGCACAAAATGGTTGTGGGTGGTGACATAGTATAACTATGTAACGGTATGAAAATTTCACACCACGGTAATAGTGACCAAAATTATCACGGTTATCGGTATACCGTGGTATTTTTAAAATGTCTTCAAAATGTTGAAAAAACACTGATACACTGATAAATTGAAATAATTTCACCAAGATTTATATTTAAATAGATTTATTATATATTAAAAGGGTTAAGGTTTAAGCAGCCTGTTTTTGAAACGCGTCCTGTAATGTCTGTGTTACAGAGGTAGAATGAGATGTACTGGCAGTAGCACTCGACTGGCCAGCAGACCCTCTCTGTGAAAAAAATGAATAGAAAATGTCATTATTAATTATTACTGTCATTGTTACTTAATACTAAGGGTGCAACCAACAGATCACAAAACTCACAATCTAGATCATATCACTTTTGTGAGAAACAGGTTGGATAATCTTTTAGATCAAAACAAAAAGGATTATTGTTAAATTACTTATGAATACTCTATTTTGGCTCTTATCTCTATCTAGTCTCTTGTTATATTCACCATTTTATATTATTCTTTATATATAGTCTATTCTACAAGTATTATATATTTCTGATATTATATATATTGGCTGTCTGTCTCTGTCTGCTTGCTCGTCTGTTGTCAATGGACTCAGTCAATCTGATTGGTCAAATGGCTGCTGAGCCACAGGTAGACGCTGCTCCGGTGAACGGAGCTGAGATGAAAGTCAGTCATCTCAGTCAGTTTGCATTCACTAACTCAGTCCACCCAGTACGTGTTTGTCTCAAATCCTCCTCACTGCAGCTCTGCATCAATATTTGGGGAATTATTAGGTCAACCTTAAAAAGTGAAATCTACAATTAATAAGCGGTTCAGATAACGTGCCAAATCACGGATCAACTTCGTTCAGTTATACCACTATCTGGTCAGTTTGCATTAGTGACAACAGCACATTAGACAGAGAAAACTCGACATACACACACATCATGCGCCTGAGCTTAAGGTTAATTTACCTTGCATTCACTGAACAGTTGAGGGTGATGGTCGTGCAAATGAGTAAGTAAATTGGATGTGTTGCCGCCCCTCGCAACAACTTTCTTCTTGCAGCTTCTGCAGATAGGGCTGCCATCCTCGACCAGCTGTCCCTGAGCATTCTTGTAATAACCAAAATACGCCCAGACTTCAGATTTGGTTCTCTTTGAAGGCGGAAAAATGCCGCTACTATCACGTCCTCCCTCCGCCATGTCTTCTTCACTACATAACAAGCGCACGTTGCACGCTGCGCCTGTGTAGGGAGACTTGGATAAAGTATCTCGCGAGTTTTCCACACCGTGGTTATCGACCGCGTCGGTTACCATGGTAATTAAAACTTAAACGGTAACCTTCACCGTCGGGAATTTTACCGTGGTTTACCGTGACACCGGTAACCGTTACATCCCTACATAGTTAATATGCAATGACTAATTGAGCTGCCTCCAAAATCAGCTCCATACCATTTGACTATTATAGACATCAAACTGAAACAATGTCAGAATGATTATGCATTTAGGTTTTTTTTGTCCTCCTAATTATTTTATATCTGGCAACTCCAAACAGTGGTCGGTTAAGATATAGCACAAACACTATCAGCTCTTGAACATACAGTATAATTTCTTGTTTTGTCTATACCTACATTTATTCAATAAACACAATCTGCATAAATATCACAGTTTGGGAGTTAGACGGAATAATAGCTAGGCTAACAGTTTTTTTCCTGTTCTATACTTTGCCCCAGATCTGTGTACTTGTCACACAAAGATAAATGACCTTTTCATCTCACACTGGGTAAGAATATTTGACCATTTCCTCAATTTTAGTGTACACAACAAATTAGCCTGCTAGGGGCAAATAAAAAAAAAAAGAATAGCCATGGTGAACTACTAACAACAACTTTCACCTCTCCCGCCAAGTTAGCTGTGATGATTTGACAGATTAAATAAAAATATACCCCATGTATGCACAATATTAACTGAATTATTACAGTTCAAATTCATAAGCCACTTTCATGGCCCTGATTTAAGTTTACATTGTTAATTTGTGGTCCATATTACCCAACACATTTACAATTTATCAAATTGCCAATATTGCAACAAAGTGAGGCTTGGGCCTTTGGGGCCCCTGGTGGTCTTGTCCAATTTCCCAGTTGGTAATGCAGCCATGGATACAGTTGATTTCTGTTTAGAATGTTCTAGAATTGCCTGATGACAAAATGACCATCAGCAGCCGTGTGTTTGTCTCAACTATTTGAAACCCTGTGCTTGTTGGTAGGGACACAAACTGTCAATCATTTAACAGCAAGGACAAATCATCTATACAATTATGGATAAAGTAACATGCCTTGATAAGCACCTAACATGTGAACCTTTGCATGAATATGTCCACATGCACACCAATGGCATTTCATTCTTGGGAATATTCCAGGATTTCTGTGGAATATTTAGGCATGCATTCACTACAAATTAAAGCAGAATTTAAGTTCCACCTTAAGAGAAATACCTGTCTCTGAAAAAAACTTAAACCTTATATTGAAGATAAACCTTTATCTTTAACTGAGCGACTAAAACAACATTCGCTTAACACAAACAGAACATTGTGTGGATGTAAACACACTAAGCAACAACCTACCACACATACTGTTGATCTCAGTTGCCTATCTCCTCTCATATACAATTTAAAAGGACAAGAATAAGAAAAATACTCTATATTTTACATGTTATAAAATGTTCTCTTACATAAAACGTCTTCTAGGTAATGAAAATCTCAATCATTTTATAGTCTTACATTTATATTTGACAGTAACATACATTAAATTAAAAATGTAATTGTGTTTTGGATGTGTGTGTGTGTGTGTGTGTGTGTGTGTGTGTGTGTGCGTGTGTGTGTGTATGTGTGCATTAAGCAGTGTTGACACGACTTTGATAAGCTATATTCAGGTCAGGTGCACCTGAATTATCTTTCCTAGCTCCTGGATGATAAATCAAGCACTCCTCAGGTTTTCCTTAAATTTCATCCAGCTCGCTAGGTTCATTTTGATAAAAAACATGTTCATGTTTCAATTTCTCTTTTAATGTTAATAAGCAAGCAAAGGTTTGATTGTAGATGCTACATTTGCTACTGCGTCCATGGCAGCTTTGTTTCACAGGGAAGCTCAATCCACATTTAAATTGTAACTTTAACTGAATTTTACATTGCAGGGGGCAATTATATAAGGCTGTGCAATAATTGTATAATTGGTCTGCTATAGGAAAATGCAATGCCCAACCACACCTTAAATTTGGGAATTATTCAATGTATTTCTGTGTAATTTTATGGTTTAGCTGTGAAATATATGAATAGGTGACAGCTAACTGTGATAGCTGTCTCATAGGAATGTGTCCAAATGGGGTTGACAAGTGTTCACGTCCCCTGTGTATGAGGGGTAGGCAAAATGTTTAATCTTCCAGGGGCTGGACAGCAGGCTAGTTTTTTAATACTTTGAAAAGGTTGTGGCTCTTATGGAAATCAATAACTGTCTCTTTTTTAAAGAGTTCTGGATCAATTAACCTGTGGTGGAGAGACTTTACATAGAGCATCTCCTTGGCCTTTATGTGCAAACAGCTGGCCAGAAATGGTAGAAATGTCTCACAAACTGCTTCACTCCCTCACAAGCTAACAGGCAATCGAAGAAATATGTTGATTTAAATGTTGGGTTGCTCCAAAACTACTAACTGCTGCTCACTATAGTCTTTGCCGCAGCTATTTTGGTTGTAGCGACCAGCTGCCATTAGCAAGTAGCTCAGTTAGCCGTCAAGCTAAGTGGCCCTACTAGCTGTGGAGTTTTCCTGGACCAAGACCTTGGGGGGAGTCTCTGCGGGCAATGGGACTGAGGTCATCTTGCCTCACTGGCCTCCCAGTGATGGACACCAGACTGGGACTGAGAGCCAGGCAGCAACAGGCGAAAATGGCTTGTAGGGCTGGAATATTTTCACATCTTACATTGATAATTTAGGATTTATTTGGACCAAACTAGAGGTGATTGTGGAAAGACAAACCAAGGCTGTTTTTTGGTGAGTTTTATTTTATGTTGAGTTTGAATGAAATGTGTTTTACGATGAGTTAACTAGGCAATCAAGCTCCTGTTAGTTCAGTTAGAGAGAAACTTTTTTTTGTGTGTTTGTTTTCAACTAAAATTCAAACATCATTACTTCAAACCAATTAAAAGGCTCAATTCAGAATCTTCATATGTTTTGTTGGGCTCGTGCTGAGTAGCCAGCCAGTGAAAGTCACTATAGTAAGAGCAGAGCACAGGTTCAGAACAAAATTACATGACGATAACTTCTGCAGCGATCACCCTTGTGTTATATTACACTCAAGCAAGCATCCATGTGCACCAGAGGGAAGGTTTCTGTTCAGGCTAGCTAAAGTGGGTCAGTTGAGTTCTATTAACTTTATTGTAAATAGTTCAAATTTTAACAATTGTCTAATTCTGTAAAAAATTGCATTGTTTACAGTGGCTGTGGTGTTTTAGTGCTCTGGGCTGTCACTGTGAAAAAAAAAATCTGTTTATGTGGTGTTAATATGCAAAGTGACCACATGGTCAGTATCTCTGTCCATCTCTTCTCTCTCCATGCCTTTATAAATGCATAATTGGTAAGTTTTGTTAGATTATCCTTATATTAAATGTTGTTGGGTTCTAGTTGTTTTTGAAAATCAAATGCTATTCAAGAGGCTATGTCTCATCTAACTATAAAGCAAGTCTCTGCAATCTCTGCCTGTCTGTATATTATCTGCATATCTTGAGAACCATTCATCCGATCTACTTCACACTAAACAGGTTTGTTGCTGATGACCTAAGGAAGTGCAGTGTTTAAGTTGGTTTCAGTATTAATACATTCTGAATCAACAGTGAATACCAGTCTGTGCAGCAGGAGAGTTGGGGGTACGAAGTAAATGTTTTCAAGTGTGTGCTGTACCAGGTGCTACAGACACAGAAAAGTAAAAGTACATGCTATTGTTACTATAGTCAACTATAAAGTGTGTAGATGTCAGTTTGCAGTAAAATAGTTATGCTGCCACAGAAAAGAAATAAAAGAAATTAATAGTCATTGTTCATGCAACATTACAGCATCTTACTGCATTCTTCAGAGCAGAGTTGGTCCAGACTGATACGTGTTTCGTATAAATCTTTCAAAATAAAAGCCCCCGTTATGTTGTTATTTAAAGGCTTTCATTATAAAGCAACAAAATTTGGGAACATTGGGATTTCACCAGCAGTAACAGCTGAAAGTGAACATGAGTTACCAGCTATGAGCCAGGCTGAAGTACATTACAATAGCATAAAACCAGGTCTACCAACTGCAAGTCAGAGCTGCTGCTCTAGAGAGGTAACATGCAATCACTATAACCAATGGATCAGATGATTGCTCACCAAATGTTTTGTTTTAACGTTTCACCTTGCATTATCTAACATTGTTATTCTACGGTTTTGTATTTTTCTGTTCACTTTAAAGGTCACGTATGAGTGAAAGAAAAGCTTAAATTACTGCAACAGTTTGTAAATCGTTTCACTGATGCACAAATACATTTGCAACTGAGTAACTAATATGCATATGACTTTTTACTCTACTCCTGGTCCCTCTAGTTCTAAAAGGTGGGGTTTCAATATTTTTTCTGCTACAAAATGCTGATTTTCTGAGCAAAATTACTTTTTTAATTAAGTGACTTCATAGTGGTTAATTCACAATTGGGTGTTAATCCTCATGCCCTATAGGAAGCTACAAAGATATTTTACAAGACGGATATGCACTTCTTTCTCCTCACATTTAAGTAAAGAGTGAAATATAACATCTTAATTTCTGGAGAAGGAAATATCCCATCTTGAACCCCATCTCTCTCTCTCTCTCTCTCTATTTTGTGTAACTTTGACGATGAGAATCTGTTACAGCTTAATAAACCAGCACTAACATGGAGCATTACACATCATAGACACACCCACTCGCTTGCTGTCAATCCACTTCTTGAAAATTGTCTGCTCTATTCCCAGGTCGCTCACCCAGACTTAGGACAAGGGAGCTGGCAGGGTCCGGGGCAAATAATGCAGACATTTGTGTTTACACATACAGCTACTCCCGGTAAACTCTGCATAAATCCAGAGTAACAGTGCATGTGTGAAAGGGGCTTAAATCGTTAACAACATCCAAAGATGAGCTCTTACATCTCAGAACTCGCCAAAATATCTATCAAAATGCAGAAAAAACAAGTAAACTTTTGGCATTGAGACTCAAGCAATCCAAACAACATCAACATGATCAGAAATGCGGACGGTGATTAATGCACATTCACAAATTTTTTTTTTTTACCTCCTTTTACTCCAAATTATATTCATCTAAGTATCAGAAGGCTAACTCTGCAATGTTGACCTTTATAAACTGAAAGATGCCTTGGACTCAATGACAAAAGCAAAATCTCCAGGATTCGAAGGTATTCTTCCTGAGTTGGTCTGGGTCCTATGGGAATTAGTTGGCCTGGTCAACTTTTCACTTTTGGTTTGAATATTCCACTGGAATCAAAAATCAAGCTTATTTTCCTTCTCTTAAAAAAGGGTAAAAACCCGATGGAATGTTCCAGCTATAGGCCCATATAAATTTAAAACTGTGACTTTAAACTGTATGCAAAAGTCTTATCAAGACGACTGGAGACTTGTATCTCATCCCTTATCCACCCAGTCCAGGCTGGCTTTATTAAAGGACGCTTGGCTTCAGATAACATCCTTCTGCTGTTACATATTGTTGAAGCCGCACCATGTCAAGAACAGACCTCTGTCATCCTTTCTCTGGATACAGACAAAGCCTTTGACCGTGTGGATTTGGACTATTTATGGGCAGTTTAAGAACGCTTTGGCTTTGGCCTCACCTTCGTTAACATGGTGCGCACGCTGAATAGATTCAGCAGGTATGACTGTCCCCTCTCAACTGGGACAACATCAGCACATTTTAAAATCAGCAACATCTCAACTAAAGGAACTTCACTCGATCTCTGTTCATGCTGATGACATGTTACTGTTCCTATAGACCTTGACCAACTCTATTCCTCATGTATTAAGTCTCCATGAACATTTTGGGTCATTCACTGGCTAATCAATTAACTGGACCAAATCTTTCTTAATGCCCTTAAATCCATTGGCTAGATAGTTAACTCTACCCTCACTGCCAGTTGCTTCAGAGTGTCAACTATGTTAAATTCCCTGCCTGCATGGTACCAAACAGAAACATACTTCTAAGTTCCACAACTTACCCACTGTTTGGAATATTACTTTGTTTTGTCTGACTCCATACCTTTCATTTTCCCCCAGTTGGCTAACCAAGGTATTTGTGTTCTTGGGGACATTTTCAACCAACAAGGTCTCTGCTCTTTCCAAGACCTTAAGGAGTCTTTCTCTCTACCAGGCACCTCGTGGTTCTTCTACCTCAAACTTCATACTGCTCTTAAAACATATGAAGTACTCTTGGACTCACCCAAGTTTTTCATCACCTTATAAAACTGTTTCAGTGTGCTTGAAAGTCTGGGTTTGTAACCTTGATGTATGACAAATTTTCAAAACATTACATCAACCACCTACCAATTACTTCACACTGGGAAAGAGAATTTGTTCAAATTGGATTCGTATTGGACTGGCCCAAAATATTGAATTAAGTATTTTTGTCTTCTAAGAATCCTGCGCATCAGTTGATTCATTACAAGTTTGTACATAGAATCTACTTTACACCGAAGCGTTGATTCAGATTGAAGCTCACTGAAAGTGATCAGTGTCCCCACTTCAAAAGAGGAACGTTTATGCATATGTTGAGGGATTGTGTAATTGTGAAAGATTTTTGGGTACATGTCACGGAAACAATGACAAATTTAATGGATAAAAATCTTCCACTCTGCCCATCCTTCTGGCTTATAGGTTATAACTTAAATGTTACATTATCATATACATGAAAAGAGTAATCCTTGCTGCCTCAACAGCTGCTAAAAAAAGGAATTTAAAAATTCAACCACCAAGATAAATGGTGTAAAACCTGAGACATTATCAATCTGGTCTAATGCAATTGTGTACATTCCTAGGCTGTCCTAATATATAGCCCATACTGCAACAGCTGTCTTTTCTCTTTCTCTCTCACTCTCTCCAACTCTCGTTTTTTAATGTGCCAGCACAATGGAAAATGTAATTTCGATCATACCAATGTTATATTACTGTAGTTGTTGTGGAAATGACAATTAACATGACTGAGCTTTGCTGCTAATATATTAGTCTTCATATTTTCAATTACCCTGTTACTACCACAACAGCACATGCTTTACCCACATTAAACCTTTTTGATTCATCTCCTTTTGTAAAAACTTTTTCCATATTTTGTTTTTTTTCTTTCTTTTGTTTGTGTCTCATATATTATGTGACTGCTACCTGATTTGACTCATTTTATCTCATCAACTTTGTTACACTGCTATGTGCTATCAAATTATAAAATTAATAAATCACCAAAATTATAACACAGGAGTAATGTGGTGGAAATTAGATGATAATGATAAGATGATTCAATAAAATAATGATATAATAATGAGAAAAGTTTTAGAAGTTAATTTTGGATAAATTGTCATATTAATCATTTAACCAAAAAATAATCTTTCGACTAATTGATCAATTGGTTGATATTAATCAGCAAATTGAAAAAAGAATCGTTAGATTAATTGATACAAATAATAATAATTAATTAATATCGAATTATAAAATAAAAACAGAATTAAACATAATTGTTAGGTGCAGCCCTAGACTACTTTAAACCCTGAGCCATGTTGTTTCTGGTTACACCTATGAGGTGTTACCTGATTTGAGTTATAATGTTAATCATTTTGATAACCCAATGCAATCAGTGTGGAGCGTGAAGTAGTTTAGATCGATGATTCTCGAGAAAGCTGCAAGTAGCAATAGCAGAGGCGAAGCAATCAACATACACAGGCATGGCACTAGTTATCATTACAAATGAGAATTAAAATGAGGGGTAAGAATAGATTATGATGGCATTTTCAGTTAAGGACCCTGTCCGTCAAAATTAAGTTCAACAAAGTCTCTAACAACCTCTGCACCCAGGCCAAGTTGACACATTTATGATCACTCTACATCTTCTGTTGTACTTCATATAGCTGATATTATTTTGTAAACATTGTGACGTGGATTCAGTTTGACAGTCAGACCAAAATTATTTTGGTGAAATTGGAAGTTCATGTGAGACAGAGGACAGTTAAGAAAGAGTGCAGTCAGCCGACATTTCTGACTGTAAGGCAATACTCCCCGAGCTCCAACAACAGACATGGCCTCACACACACACACACACACACACACACACACACACACACACACACACACACGCACTATTTAAACATGACAGGAATTTCCTATTTCCTATATTGACTCTCATGATGGTTAACAGTGTGTTTGTGTGTATAGACATGTGTATACAGTATGTATGTCAGTTTGTGTGGCTGAGGAGGGAGGGGGACTGATGTCTCTGCTTCTTTGAGTCTTACATTTAGTGTGAAAATCACATAAAATAATCACTACACTACATTGCTGATTTAACACATACAGTACATATCTTCCCCACCCCTTTGTCTTTATTGAAATAATTTAAAAAATCTGAATGATATTTGTGATAATAATTGTATTTTCATATTTGCAATGCCAGGCTGTAAAAGCTGTATCTTTGTCTTTAGTATAGTTTTTGAATTGATGTACATCACGGAACCAAATTTCCTGTTTCTTTTATTAACAAACATTGAAAAAAACAAAAAAAGGACGATATAAACTTTTGAGCCTTGAATTAAACTAATAACATCAAATCATATCCAATTAACTGGTGGATCCATACCAGTTAACTATTCACATTTTCTCTGTTCTGGCAATAGGGCTCTATATTTCAGTGCTGCAACAACCAGTGCAAAGTGGACTGTTGTTTTGATTGGATGTACTATATGTGCAGAAGTACAAAGTGAAAACAGGCTGGGTGAAGGTGAATAAAGATCAGAGGGTGCCGTGATTAATAAAAATGCTATCAGACAATCATGTTAGTGCTCTCATAGCTCTGAAACAGCTGGGCTCTGAGCAGCACTTCTCCAATTGGCTGTTGCAGATTTATCAACATATGATTCCTGCTTCCTCCAGATTGATTTGCTGACTATCCACCTTTAAAGCCTGACTCTCGGATGTAGTCCATTACCATCACAACCAGACTGCTGTTCTACCAAGATCAACATCATTAGCATAGATAGTGATAGCAGTCACTCTAACATGAGTTCTTCTTGGGTGTAGGCGAGCTGTAGAGTTTATTCATGGGCAAACTATAACCTGTACTGTACATTTACTGCCACTTTACTGCAAAACTTTCCCTCTGTTCTGATCACCAACACCTGTCTGCTCTGAGCAAAACAACCGTTGTTCTCTCTCGCTAAATGAATTGACTGATTAAAAAGTAAAAAGTAGTTAATTCAAATAGTTGATATGTTTTGATATTATCCCTTCACTGCTGTGCCTTTTTTTATGTATTTGTTTGCTCTTGCTCATAAAATCACCAGATCGCTAGCAGAGTGACTTTTCTCTACAAACAGACATGGTTCTAAGATGTTTATTCTCAGTGCAAAGTTGAAGGATCAATTTCCACCAAAATACCAAAAACTCACTTTGACTGCCTTATAGGAATGAGCATCCCATCTGCTTGTTATTCTCCTGCCTACACTGTGTGCTCTGTGCTGGACACCAAAATACCACACAGACGGGCAAAGACAATTTTAAAGTCAGGAAAATACCAAACTGCTAGAGTGCTGGTTTATACTGCCAGGAAAACAGAGCCATTAATGTTTTACATGATATTATTCTTCCATTGTCTTGTTGTAGTCAACAAATCAGCTATCCTTGTAGGTTTTGTAGCACTTCACAAACAATTTCAGAGCAAACATGATTAATCAACTATTTTGACATCAAACTGTTGTTTGGCTTTTACAGGGGCATTTGCAATTTTTCCCCACCCTTGTTCATCTCTGTTAATCCAAACTGATCTGTTAATACATTACAGCATTTAAATAATTTCCCAAGGGTGTTTATGACAGTTCAGTTCTACACATTACCTCAGCCATATCTTGCAAACATATACTAGTCAGTCATGTTATGCCTGTAGATGATGAACACCCATGATCCAAGGGGTAGGAAGCTAGTAGAAGGTGCTGTCAAAAAGTCAGAGTCCATCCAGTCCAATATCTGACTGACGGGAGCACAGCTTTCTGTATTTGTCATGGTTACATCACTGTTACAGCATAGCTGTGGTGTTGTCATGGTTACAGTGTTATTATGTTGCCATCCTCTCTCATGCTCTCTTGACTGCTATTAGATGTGTGGGTGGGATTTCCGTTTTGATTGGACATCATCATGGAGCTGTCACTCAGGGTTGCTCCAATGCTATTGGGCAATGACAAACTCTGTGGGAGAGGCCTAACCACAGTGGAGTTGTGCGGCCTGTTGCTAGGCGAGTCTCTGTTGAGGTTAGTGTTGTTGCTGTTGGTTACCCGTTGGGAGTCAAAGGGTGTCAGGCAGTCGTTCTCCAGAATGAGGTCGCCATCATCATCTTCATCATCACTGTCACCCTCTGCAATGCTGTTGCTGTAGTAACAACAAACAACAGGGTAAATAATGATTATAGAATTAATCTAGAAATGACAGTCTTCTGCAGAAGTTTAACACCTTGTTGTGCCGTATGATACAATCTGTTAAAGCTGATTTAATCTGTTCCTTTGCCCACTATGTCCACCTGATAAATTTCAGTCCAAATCTGACTTTTTGCTCTTTACTAACTCTTGAGAAGACTATTGAGACTATTGTGTGTGTTTACCCGAATGCATGTGTGTGTATGTGTGGGTTAGTAGAGAGAGAGACACACACTGATCCTTGATGGGAACGCGGCTTATTGTATGCTCACACAGTGGCAAAGCTAACACTTTAGTTCCAAAGAGTGGAGAGGCTTGAATCAGCTTGTGATGAGCACAAAGAACAGCAAGCAACAAACTGTGTTTTATAGTCTAAAACTAGCAACAAATAGGTCCACAGACTCACAAACAATGTAGCTGAAGAGCATACAATACACGCTACTTTCTAGTATCTGCCCAGACACTAAATAAGCCTCACTTGTGACCGCAATGTTGGTGGCTTATGCTGTATTCCAGATGCATGGGACACCACCCACCTGAGTTGCAAAGTGGGAAATCTCACAGCTGTCTCGCGACATTTCACGAGGCACGCCCCCATTTGGTCGGAATATCAACTGTCCGACTCGGGGCTCCTGAGAGTACACCGAGTCGGACCCAAGGGGGCGTGCCTCGGTGAAATGTCGCGAGACAGCTGCGAGATTTCCCACTTTGCAACCTCTTTTATCCAACTCGCTTCCTAGGTGTGGATTAAAGACGTTGCAGTGTCCTATGGGGCTGACGGTGGCTGCTGAAACAGCGTAATCGACATGGGCGAAGAAAACGGGTAAAAGCTGGTCGCTTTGAGGGGACGTCCTCCTTCTGCAGGGATGAGAGACTGGGATTTCACAGCTCTCCTCTGGATCCAGAACGTGTTTGGTAAAAACAGGCAGTTTTGGCTTGACCTGCGGGGTTAAAGACTACGAACTAGGCGAGTAAAATCCAAACGTTTGTCTGCTCCCTTTTAGTAATAGCTGCGCAGGCGAAAGATGAGGCTTCCAGCAACACATAACAATGGGACTGTGGTGAAATTTCAAACCTGGGGGGACTGTGACAATCAGGTGCCACCTACTGGACACTAGGGTTGGTGCACTTTCCTTTGTTTACTTTGGTCTACATGCAGGCTGCTCTGTTGTTAGAACCATGTGGTGAGGGTCTTAACATAATATTATAGTAATGAAGCCCAGAGAGCCAAACTCAATGTAAAACTGCAAGCACTGGCATTAAACCCCTCTTAAAAATGTAAAAACTCTGAGCTTTGAGCCTCACAAAAAAACACATAACCAAGAATGCTTTTTATCATCTTAAGAACATTGCCAGTGTGTGGTCGTTTCTCTCTCAAGCCAACACAGAGACATTAATGCATGCTTTTATTACATGCAGAACTGCCTATTGTAATGATCTACTTTTTGGTCGCCCTAAAAAGAAAATCACTCAACTTCACTGCACTGCGATCAGGGAGCACTGGTGCCTTGAGTATTTGTTCTGCAACAGTGTTTGGAATGGTGGTGTGTGTCAAGTTGCATCCACGTGAATGCCAGGACCCAAAGGTTCTCCGGAAGAACATTGCATTGTGACTAGATGATCACCATTATTCATTTCAACTCAGTGGTTTTAATGTTATGGCTGATCTGTGTATTACTTCCATGATATTCGGTGTCAGTCTTCATACATGCACTATATACATTAGTTCTTTTTTTAATGCCCACCAACTTAATTTTTTAAAACCTCGACCATTCAAATAATCTCCTCCTCGTCCTTTAGTGCCGCTGCTTGTGGCTATATTTGTCATTATAATCCAGGGTCAGACTGGTCTTAGTGCTGTTTTAAAGGCGTTTACACCCTTGGTACACATAACACTCCTAGAAAACATTCATTTCTTGTTTTGCAGTAATATTTTACACGAAATTGGCACAACATACACTACAGTACACTACATGTTTTATCAGTAGCTTAAGTACAAAAAACATTCTCTCTGTCCTGTCCCTGTCATACCTTGCAGTAATTGGGTTGCTCTGAGAGGCAGGGCTTGGTGAGTCATGCGATGGAGCAGAGCTGGTAGATCCAGCTGAGCCCACAGAGCCAGAGTTACCCATTGAGGTTTTACTCCCACGATGCACCACATTGTTCCTCTGGTTAGCCGGTTTGACAGTCACGATGAGGTTGTGACTGTTTGCAACCATCATGTCTGTAACCTGAAATGACAGTTACATAGATAGATCTTAGCTTTGGACAGAAGGATGGAGGATTTATTGCCCCAACAAAATCAAAGCCATTCACATGAATCACAATTTCTGCTCCTTCAGATTTGAAAAATATGAAATTTAGAACCTGCACCCAAATATCCAGCTAGCCTAGCTGTGCTAACAGTGCCACTTTATGCCTTGTTCGATCTTCCACTGGTTTCCACCTGCCTTAGTTTAGTTTAAAATCACTGGATTGACTTACCATAATATAACAAAAGTGAGAAAAGCATTAAAACAGGTCAGTCAGGTTATTACTGTAAAACTGAAGCTACCAATGATCAACTGACAAGTGCAGGTAAAATTTTGACAGGTTAATGAATGTGTTTAATAATATTACTATGGAACAGCACATAGAATATTTTGGCTTGTCTAACAAAAAAAGATAAAAATGAAAACTGTAAACAAAGTTGGTTAAGCAAGATTTGAATGAATGTTGTAAACATGTCATATGTCATATGTCAGGACATATTGAAACGTTTGCCATGGCTTGGCAGATCGCCAAGAAGGTGAATGCTGGACACTACCTGATCCAAAGTTTTTCCTGCTACATCAATGCCGTTGACCTCAAGGATCTCGTCATTAACTCCCAGCAGCCCTGTGCTTTCTGCTAGCCCACCACGTACCAAACGAGATATGAACACCCCTGGAACCTACAGAAGGAAGAAGAAAAGATTCAAATGTCATCATCTCTCTGAACATGTTTTACAACCTGAGAACCTAGATTTTATGTAAACAAATCTATGACACACACAGCAGTCAGCATGCCCAAATATTTATAATCAAATTATAAACCCTGTTTTCTTTATTTGATGTCTAGTATTGGTTTCCTACACAACTGCAGAAAGTGCAATATTATATATACAATCTGGCTTCAGTTCATTACCTCTCCATCTGCGTCTACAATTTCCCCGGTCTCCAAATGTTCATATGCATGACTCAGAGTTTATGTAGAGGTGCATAAAGATCAAGTTTGTTTTGCTAGATCACAACATTTACGTGGAAAGTGGCAAATGCCGTTTAGGTCCCCTGTCTGTCCTTCTGTTCGTGCACGTACAGTGTGTCTTTCATTGAGGATGTGCTTTTATTGTGGCAGAGTGATACATGTTTTTCATGTTTGGCTAGCATTTATGTCCATACTTTTCAATTACTTCAATAAAACACAATGTTGCATTGTGTACTACATATCTGTATTAACATTACAATTATGAGTCTTATTCAATAGCTTGTTGCATGATTTTGCATGTTTTGATTACCTACCACTTTGGCATAATAATGTCCTGTAGACAAAAATATTTACTTTTTATGATTGCCATGCAGGTTATTAACTATTATAATAACTAACTGTCCAGGTACTTATTGGTAACTCACTAAAGACACTACAAGACAACCACCCCAGCCACAGTCTATACACCCTGTTACCATCTGGCAAAAGATATAGAAGTACCCTCTGTGGTACCACCGGACGATGAACCAACTTCTTTCCTCTATTGCAAGACTCCTAAAGTCATCATCCACACAAAATTGTTATTTCTTTTATGTAGCAACAAGGGACTTAAACTCTTGTTTTACAACCCTGATTTTGTAAAATTACAGATAAATGCATCTTTACACATACAATGTTTATTAATACGGTATGTACGGTCCCTGTTAATTAAATAAACCGATAAAATAAACATACTTGACTATTTTACTAACCTTTCCTCCAGCATTTTCCCATCAGTTGCTTCAAGTAAGACTTCAAGTAAGATGAAATCTTACAATAATCAAATATCGCCTCAGTAAAATACCACCAAAGTTTTGTTACAGACTAAGACTACCACAGCATTTTAGAATGAAATTAATGTATGACCATACAGATTATAGAAAAGAAAAACACACACACACACACACACACACACACACACACACATGATATATCTATATATATATATATATATATATATGTATATATATACACTACCGTTCAAAAGTTTGGGGTCACCCAGACAATTTCATCTTTTCCATGAAAACTCACTTTTATTCATCAAATGAGTTGCAAAATGAGTAGAAAATATAGTCAAGACATTGACGAGGTTAGAAATAATAATTTTCATTTGAAATAATAATTTTGTCCTTCAGATTTTGCTTTCGTCAAAGAATTCTCCATTTGCAGCAATTACAGCCTTGCAGACCTTTGGCATTCTAGCTGTCAATTTGTTGAGGTAATCAGAAGAAATTTCACCCCACCTCCCACAAGTTGGATTGGCTTGATGGGCACTTCTTATGTACCATACGGTCAAGCTGCTCCCACAACAGCTCAATAGGGTTTAGGTCTGGTGACTGCGCTGGCCACTCCATCACAGACAGAATACCAGCTGACTGCTTCTTCCCTAAATAGTCCTTGCATAGTTTGGAGGTGTGCTTTGGGTCATTGTCCTGTTGTAGGAGGAAATTGGCTCCAATCAAGCACTGTCCACAGGTTATGGCATGGCATTGCAAAATGGAGTGATAGCCTTCCTTATTCAAAATCCCTTTTACCTTGTACAAATCTCCCATTTTACCAGCACCAAAGCAGCCCCAGACCATCACATTACCTCCACCATGCTTGACAGATGGCGTCAGGCACTCCTCCAGCATCTTTTCACCTGTTCTGCGACTCACAAATGTTCTTCTGTGTGATCTAAACACCTCAAACTTAGATGTGTCTGTCCATAACACTTTTCTTCCTGAATCTTCCTCTGTCCAGTGTCTGTGTTCTTTTGCCCATCTTAACCTTTTCCTTTTATTGGCCAGTCTCAGATATGGCTTTTTCTTTGCCACACTGCCTAGAAGGCCAGCATCCCAGAGTCGCCTCTCCACTGTGGACGTTGAGACTGGCGTTTTGCGGGTACCATTTAATGAAGCTGCCAGTTGAGGACCTGTGGGGTGTCTATTTCTCAAACTAGAGACTCTAATGTACTTGTCCTCTTGCGTAGTTGTGCACCGGGGCCTCCCACTTCTCTTTCTATTCTGGTTAGAGCCTGTTTGTGCTGTTCTCTGAAGAGAGTAGTACACACCGTTGTAGGACATCTTCAGTTTCTTGGCAATTTTTTGCATGGAATAGCCTTCATTTCTCAGAACAAGAATAGTCTGTCGAGTTCCAGAAGAAAGTTCTCTTTTTCTGGCCGTTTTGAGAGTATAATCGAACCCACAAATGCTGATGCTCCAGATACTCAACTAGCTCAAAGGAAGGCCAGTTTTATAGCTTCTCTAATCAGCACAACAGCTTTCAACTGTGCTAACATAATTGCACAAGGGTTTTCTAATCATCAATTAGCCTTTTAACACGATTAGCTAACACAATGTACCATTAGAACACAGGAGTGATGGTTGCTGGAAATGGGCCTCTGTACACCTATGTAGATATTCCATTAAAAATCAGCCATTTCCAGCTAGAATAGTCATTTACCACATTAACAATGTCTAGACTGTATTTCTGATTCATTTAATGTGATCTTCATTGAAAAAAACAGTGCTTTTCTTTCAAAAATAAGGACATTTGCAAGTGACCCCAAACTTTTGAACGGTAGTGTATATATATTAGGGCTGTCGATCGATTAAAATATTTAATCAGGATTAACCCCATGATTGTCCATATTTGTCCCTATTGCCCAAGGGATATTTTTAAAAAGTTTTTTATACTCTTATCAACATGGGAGTGGATAATATATGCTTGCTTTATGCAAATGTGTGTTTATTATTAATGCAACAATCCAAAACAATGACAAATACTGTCCAGAATATTCTCCAGAATAACCTCAAAGGTACTGCATGCTCAAAAAATATGTTGAAAGCATAACATGGCAAACTCAAGCCCAACAAGCAACAACAGATGGACATACTGGCCTGACGGAAACATTCCTTAGTAATACTAACACAACGTAGTGTCCAACTCTACACTTGTAAAGGTTAACTAAACAATGTTAATCGGCCTGCAAGCTGTAGCCACCAATTTAGCTATCGCTGTTGAAGGTTTGTCTCATGTAGACATAGGCGGCGCTATTAAGAGGCTAGGGGAAGCTTAGCTTCCCCAAAATTGTCACAGAAAAAAAAAATTCCCAAATAAAATCATGATTTTTATTTTATGTTTCAAATTTTATTTTAAGATGAGGTTAGAGAGACAAAAAAACACTTTCAAGGTATTATTATTATTTTTTTTTTAAAATTAATATATGAAAGATGGTATTTGATAGGCGCAGGCTACCTACGTCATTCCGTACGTACGTAGCGTAGAAGCTAACAGTTTCGCCTCGCTAGCTATTCACGGACAGCATGAAGAGAAAGCAGCCCGGGAAAAGCGACATTAGACATTTTTTTAATGTCAAAATAAAAAATGACCGACTGGACCCCTCAAACGAGACCCCTACGGATCTTACCGAGGGTCCCATGCTGGAGGACGTTGAGAGCTGCAGCAGCACTTCAGCCGACCAGGCTCCCACCACCTCCCGCCTTCCAAGCTCCGACACCGGCCACCTCCCCTGCGACACCGGCCTCGGTCCAGACACCGGCCACCTACCCCCCGACACCGGCCTCAGTCCAGACACCAGCCGCCTCCCCCCCGACACCGACCTCGGTCCAGACACCAGCCGCCTCCCTCCAGACACCGACCTCGGTCCAGACACCCGCCGCCTCTTTGGAGACTCTGGCCGCCCTCCAGACACCTGTTGCCTTGACTGGATTTTACCCAAACTTCACAAAAGTGCTTAAATTGGCACCGTTTCTTCCAGTTGGGACGGCGACGAGTGAGCGTTCATTCTCATTGATGCGCCGGATCCGCAACTGGATGAGGACAACTATGGCCCAGCAGAGACTGTCCTCTCTTTCGCTTCTCTACATCGAGAGTGGCATTACTAAGAGGATTAAACCTGAGGAAATTGTTGACAAATACGACACAAAGGCCCCGCAGCGACTGTTGCTTCATTAAGGTAAGAAAATTAATTGATTAGGCTACTAATTAATAATTACTTCTGGGCTACAACAGCAAAATAAGTAGAGAATTAATGGAATTATTTTGCCACAACATCTCAGTTTGATGAACATCAGCAATAATATAGGCCTATGTATCTGCCTGACTGAGGTTTTTTTTTTTTTTTGACCCATAGCTTCCCCATATGTCCTGCCCTAGCGCCACCTATAGAGACTGTAGAGTTGTCAAGGTGTCTCCGCTGCAAACTATACAGCTTGGTCTGCCTTTGGTGAGGGGGAGGAGGGCTCTCTGCATCAGCTGTGTGCTTGGCCAGCAAGTGGTATTTGAACTTGATGTACTCTGGTGGTTATTTAGTTCACATCGACAGTAAATGCAAATAATTTTGTTCTTGTAGGGAGAACCATCTGGCAGGGCTTTGAAGCTGAACTTGCCATTCAAAAGACCCTTTTCTTTATCCATTTCTGCTCAAGGAGGTTTGTTTCTGCTGCCATCCACAATGTTACTGCTGCATCGCTGCCTGATTTCACAAACTACGGGCGGGCCAAGGGTCAAAACATGCGTGCGATAATCTCGTGTTAAAAAACTTACTGCCATTAAGAGGAATTTGCGTTATTGTCGCGTTAACTTTGGCAGCCCTAATATATAGATATATATAAGGTCCACCTGTATGCACCATGACGCCTCCATCAGCGCACATATCCTTTGCCATATGAAGCAATGTAGATTACAGAATTTAAGAAATGCACCATGAAGTCCCTCTGAGTATGTCAACCTCAGGCACAGCCAGACGGCAGAGGACAGAAACATAAATACATTTAAAGAGATAAACAACACCAAAACCTGATAGAGAACGCTCAGCAGAGCTTTTATTAAATGATTTTCAGTACAAATTGTCAGAGTTGTACGAGCCAAATGGAAATTATGCTCACATTTAGCACTTGGCACTCTGTTTCGGACTTAAACATACTGTTACCACTACATTTACAGTAGATGTAGAGACTGTGTACTGGAGAAAATTAGACACATTATGTATCTGCGACTTGACTGCAAAATCTCCAGTGTAAAGGGCATGAATTCAACAGCAACAACACACAACGCTCTCTCTCAAGCAGTTAACATTGCCACAATGTCAACGACAGTGAAATAAGCCACATCAAAACCACATTCATCAGTGGACAGGATAACTATAAATGAGCTTGAGCTACATACTGTGTATTTAACGTCACTAGCAATTTATTGATCAATAGAAATTACCTGCAGTTCGGTCTCCCATGAAACTTGTCGATACTGCATTTGATTCGATTGTCTAAATTGAAGGCTCATTTTGATCGATTTTCAACTTAAAATTGTGACACCCCTAATATACATACTCAGAACATACTGTATATTAGTATTTGGTATGTCACCCTCTTGCTTTAATGACAGCATGCATTTAAGCTGACATAAGTTTATGCAAAACCTAATGACCCATGTTATCCCAGCATGATTTGACAGTGTTCCACAAAGCTTCTTGTTATGTCACAGAATGCTTGGCTTTCTCAAGTGCAACACCCACCGCTGCCAAACGAAGCGCATTGCAGATTTCCATGTTTGACATAATGGGGGAGAAGTCATGATGGTGATTACGCGCATAATGTTGGGGTCGTACAGAGGTAAAACAAGCTTTTAAAATAAATTCAAAATATGAACCATTTAAAGTTGTGTCCTTCCCCGAAGCCAAAATAAAAAACATTCCCACCCAGTGCTTAAAAAATATTTGCAGTGTCTCCTGTTTTGCAGCACCTCCTCCACTCTCATAAATTATGAACAGTCCCTCAATAAATTGAAGAAAATAAATGTAGCAACATTCCTGCATACATCAAAAGCTCTACTCAGTTACTCAAGACTGGCAGTCAATGATTGGTCTATTAAATATACACAATATATATGCAGTACTGTTTAACCTGACTAGGTATAGAGGTGTTTTTAATATTGGTATGCAATATTTTGAATTGCGCTGCAGCACGACACTTCCTGTGGGTGCTAGAGGCGGCACTTCACGCGCTTGGGTGTTGCCCTTCAGTCTCCAAGTGCCCCCATAAATGTTCAATGGGGTTGAGGTCAGGACTCCTTGGTCTTTGGTCGTCAAGTAGTTCTTGCAAAGCGTGTGTGTGTTTGGGCTCATTATCCTACTACAGTATGAATTCTCCACAAAGATGCAAACCAGAGGGTGTAGCATGTCACTACAAGATAGCCTTTTTTTGACTTGACTCTTTTTGTCTTTTGCTGATTGGAGTCTTGTCTTCTTTATTTAGTAAATTCTGTGTCTGTGATGAAATTGCTTTTCTATCTCTTGTGGAACTAAATTTGAACTTCTGATCTTGTGTGGTCACTTTGGGTCTGCCTGATTGTACTTTAGAGTTCCATTCACTATGTCACGGTGCTACTGTGGCAGTCTGGTTGTTTTTCTGTTTTTCTGTGTTCTGTTCTCCCTATCTGCTTTTCCCCCCTACTTTTCTCCCTCACCTGCTCCTTCTGTGTGTGTGTGTCTGTGGCCGTGGCAGCAGTAGCAGCAGCAGCAGAGTGGCGCACCTGTATCTGATCAACTCATCACCCTCCGGCTCCATCTACCTGGTCTCTCCAACACTTCGGCGCTAGATTATTGCATCCCATACGGTGACTTCAGAGTGCCGCCATTTAGTGTTTTCTATACACTCAGAGTGTTTTGTGTTTTCTGCGTTTTTGCCTTTGTGCTGATGCCCTTGTCTTTGGCTCCTGCAGAAATCTCCAGCGCCGTTCTGTTTGGCTTCCTGCTTGCCTGCTCTCCTGTCTTCCTCCATGCCGGCTCCAGTCAACCCTGCTTGCCTGCTTGCCTTCCTGCCTGCCTGCAAGTCTGGTCTCCTCCTCCACATTACCCTCCAGAAATCAGTTTGTAAAATAAATCCTTTACTCACTGACTTCCTGTCTCCATTCTCTGCATTTGGGTCCTAAAAATAACCTCACCGTAACACACTATCCCCTGAGAACCCTTACGTCTAGCCATGACTTGACCTGACTTTATAATGCAGCAGGATAATGAGCCCAAACACACCTTAAAGCTTTACAAGAACTACTTGATGACCAAAGAAGACCAAGGAGACCTGAGTGTCATGGACTTTCCTCCACAATCACGTGACCTCAACCCGACTGAACATTGATGGGGGCACTTGAAGACTGAGGAAGCCAGGCATTCAGATCATAGGAGGTATGTTTCCTCTTACGTCTAGGGAAGATAAAGATCCACTGTGAATTGACTTGAAGAAACAGTATGAAGGCAACATTATGTAGATATTTTACCCTAAAATAGCAACTTCAAAATCATTGTTACAGAGACTTTTAATAGGGAGAATGGTGTCTTTCTCTCAACCACTCAGCTCCTCTTTGGCTTGTTTCTGCCCTTTGTAACTTCAGTGAGCAGGTAGGATCACATATCACAGCAGTACATCACACACAGCACCAACTATCATTGATTCTGGTGAAACTGGAACACATTTTATGGAGAAAATGTTCTCCAATTTTTTTCTCTAAAGTGCTGCAGCTGCTCTGCCTCAATATGATTTTAAAATAGTTTCCTATAAGCAACCTGTAACTGCTGCGTGATGTAGCAAATTAGTTCTGCTAGCCTAGCTGACTCTTCTCGGAGCACCACCAGGGAGTGTTGGTGTTTCACCGCTATCACAGCAGCTTGAGACCGCTGGGAGGAGGAGATTTTTCAGGTGCCGGGCCAGAGTAGGCAACAGAACCTAACTCACCAGTCTCTACGGACATCAGGTGAAGAGGCTGAAGAGGATGCTAACAGAGCAAACTAAGAAGAGAAAAATAGACACTGACAAGAGTCTAAGACTGTTTTTTTTGTTGTTGTTTTTTGCTTAATAAAAATGCTGCAGACAGCCACTGAGCTGTTGAATAATAAGTAATAATAGCTGACTTGCTAAGTTATGTCATTTGTTAGTGCATTTGCTTGATGTTTGGCTGCATCAGCAAAGTTATCAACTCGCTACTTTTTTATTATACAGTCCTTCCAGAAAAATGCGACAATGCAAAAATCCTTGATTATGTGGCACATTTTCTTAAAAAATGCGATGGAATATGCGGGATATTTATGCAATTTTATGCGATGAAATTGCGGGAATTTGCAAAAATTGCGGGAACTTGCAAAAACTGCGGTTTGATGAATAAGAAAAAAAAAAAGTGATTCCCCCAACACTCTGTTACTAGGCTACTACCTTAATGTAAAGAGTCATTTCTAATGACTTCCTATGATAAGCAAGCATACTACATCACAGAAAGTGCTGGGAATAATTAAGTTCTCATCTTGTTTTATTTCAGACCTTAAACACATGGCTCAAACTTACAAAATGTTGACGTCGACGATGATGACGTCACTTCATAACGTTCCCAAGGCAACAGGAGGAAAATGGCTGCTCTTGTGTGAAGTAAACGCAACATTTTCAACTTTCTGCGAAGATATATGTGACTTTTTTGCAACGAAAATGCGGGGATTATGAAATCATGCAAGCCCCACATACTTTGCGCATTTTGCGCGGAAATCGGCAATTTATGCGGCCAAAGTGCGGCGTCTTTGAAAAAATGCGGCCCCCACATAAATGTGCGGACTTTGGCTGATTATGCGTTGAATTATGCGATCGCATAATCGCGCTTTTCTGGAGGGACTGATTATAAGCCAAGTCAGCATATTTAACAGAGGTTTAGCTGGTAGCATGTTATAACCAGGTGTTATTGTCTGTGGTTCAGGTTATGTTAGCTTGGCATGCTGTTACTGTTCAGAGTTGTGTGAAGACATACGTAAGGTTGTTATGACGTGCCAAGTTTTGTTTGTAGTTAGTAGGCAATGTTAAATTACATCTGAAAAATTGTTACAGAAAGTGGAGATCATTATCAGTTATCTTGTACTTAGAAGCGATGGGGGCCGCCAATTCGAACATAATAAGAATTACTACATAATGTTCTTTTAACAAAGTGTATATAATTTTTGCTGATAAACCTTTGTAAAAAGTCCAAACCGGTGAAATGATTCAATTCTGAGATTAGGGCCACTGGCATCATAATTCCTGACAACCCAAAAATGTTTATTTTTGACTTTTTCTCCCAATTAGTTCCATAAACTGCCATCGAATGTTTAATTCTCCACATTAAACTGTCACGTAATATTTTGAAAAATGACAGAT
The DNA here is from genome assembly GCF_040436345.1 of Pagrus major. Lineage (NCBI taxonomy): Eukaryota > Metazoa > Chordata > Actinopteri > Spariformes > Sparidae > Pagrus > Pagrus major. The sequence continues at coordinate 24,776,304 of NC_133222.1, read as the reverse complement.
GGACATTATATAAAATGACCCTCGTTTTCTCTCTGCGTATGTGTTCTTTTCTTAAAGAGGGACTATTTTCAGAAAAAATCTGAGTTAAGGCATATCATTGGTTGATATTGGGTGGGTATATATTTAATTTATTAATATCATTAATAAAATTCACCATTAATTTTGTAAAAATTTAAGGTGTAATGTTATCTAGAATGGTAAGTAGGTCAAATGAAATAATTTATCTCACCTTCTCCACACCCTGTGGTGTCACCCGCACGCTCACCCCATCACGGATGTAGAAGCCCAGTGGTTTGTGTGTACCGTGCTTGTGGAGTCGTACACGTCGGTGTGTCTCAGGTAGGATGTCCACATCAATAATGGATGAGATCTGTCTGAAGTTCTGTGGCAGGCCAATCATAAGGCCTGCTTTGTTCTTTGAGTGGGTGGAGCCTGAGCCGGTGGTGCGCAGTGCGGTTAAGCCTAGCCCCTTTTTACGCCTCTGGAGGGAGTTGGTTGCAAAAACTATAGGTTCATCCTCTTAAAGAAGACACACAGAGGGATGGAGAGAACAGTTAATTATTTATATTGCAATGCCTTTTGAAAAAAATAACATTCACAAACATGGGATATTTTTTTAACATTTAATTTATAAAAACATAATGGTCTGGGAAACTGGCCTGATAACTGACTTAGTTGTGAAGTGATGAACTCAAAACTTTAGCACACAGTACACAGTGTTGCACCATGGTAAAACTTCCACATAGTATGTACATTGAATGATAGTAGGATGCATGCTAATACTAATAGCTTAGTGATAGTACTCCCCAAATACCAATTTTCAAAATGTTTTTAATATTAAAACAGAAATGTATTTGAATAAGACTATGTTTGAAAGCTGCTCTCAATATGCATGTATAACAGAGGTATAAAAATTGCTCTGTTTGTACTGAGGGAACATGGAGCTGTTTCGAGTTGAAAATACGAAGGGCTATCAAATCCTGGAAACCAGCCCAGTCTCATAGAAATTATAAATGCATATATTGATATATGTCGCATATGAACGAAGTTCAAAGACAAAACCTCTGACACTAGAAGGGCAGGTTCCCTGTCTGTCTTGGATTAATACTAAGTCATGACAACCACCAAGGATTTAAGCTGCCTAAACCTACCATACATACAGTAGTTTAAACATGCAGATATTGCAGTAAACAATTAAAGGAATTAAAGGAAACACTGCCAGTGCACTTTCCAGACCTTCACTGAAATCTAAATTTTACAGAACTGATCAAAATTAACCAAGTAGGTTGTGGGAAACATCATGCTTGAAGACTGACTGGAGTCTTGTGTTCTTTATTTAGTAAATTCTGTATCTGTGATGAAATTGCTTTTCTATCTCTCACAAAACTAAGCTTGATATATTGAACTTCTGATGGTCAGGTCACTTTGAGTTGCCTGATTGTACTTTAGATGGAACTTGATCCAGTTACTGGAAAGCATTTTAGAGTTCCATTCACTGTCCCCTGAGAAACCTTTAGTCTAGGCAGGATAATAAGCCCAAACACACCTCAAAGCTTTACAACTACTTGCGTGACCCCGGCACTCATTCACATAGAGGTATGGGAAAGGTGCTAACGGCAAAGATAGGGTTATTCAAATACTTGCAGAGCCCCATCACAGGTTTATCTACATAATCTAATCAAGTGGAACAGGACATCTGAATATTTTTCTTCATTTTTGTTTGGAGGAACATTATTACAGTTCAGTCCAAAAATATTATTCTCTGAGTAAATCTGTATCGATTACTCTGTCTGCATGTGCAAGAGGAATGTATAAATATTTGGATTACAATATTCATATCATTTTCCAATTTCACACTTCACCATGGTCATATGTCTCTTTCCCTTTCCTCTCTTCTTACCCTGTGTAGTGGACCAAACACAGGAATATGCGAAGAAACTAAATTCCTTCATAAACATTTTGATGGTTTATTCGAAAGGCTCTCTGTACCTGTGTTGGAATGCTCAGAGACACACGCAGACCCAATGACCTCTGACCTTAAGGAGGAAAGATGTCAAGAAAGACAAGGAACAGTCCTGAGAAATAAAGCATCATCCCACCAACTTTGGAAGAGTAACGACTTTGTTTGCACTCCAGACAGAGACTATATCCACATAGATGGACCATTAGACCTCTCTAGGGCCATACATTGTGGGGGAATGACCGACATTCCTCTTTGAGTGTGTTTCGTCCTGCTCCTCTCCTTATTCACCCTAAGTGTCTGAAATGAATGAAGGCTGAATGAATGCTGAATGAACTATCTACCTAAATGTGTCAATAATATATCTTTTGTTTCAGAACATGTAATCATTTTGATATTATGAAACTATACTGCTTCAAAATCTGCTAATTTGCATGATACCACACTGCTATAGAATGAGTTTTGATAATAACCTTTAACACAATGATATAAGGAAATGCTAGTACCACATTAGTGTATTTGATATTAACCAGTTTGATTTACTTATGATTTGAGTTTTATTATCATTTATTATTTTAGATATGCTCCATTGTTGTATAATCCTAAACTAACAGATAAGAAAATGTGTATTTGTTATGTTATGTGTTACTCTGTATTATATGATTAATTCATCTTACAAGCTCTTATTGCTTCCATTGGTTCTTATGATATGTCTCATATATTGACAACAGAACGAGTGAGTTTCCAATTTGCAAGCGCTTATAATTCAAATATTGAGAAATCAAATTACACCCCTTTAAGTAGAGGCCAGTTCTCTTTCCACACAAAGGAATTCATTAGTAATCTGTAATCTATGGTAGTGGCAAAGACAAAGCCACTGTTGAAGAAAGCTCATTAAATCTTCACCAGAGTTCACCCAAAGGCATGTGGGAGACTCCAAGGTCAACTAGAAGAAGGTTCTTTGGTCTGATGAGACCAAAACTGAGCTTTCTGTCCATCAGACTAGACACTATATTTGGTGGACACCAAACACTGCACATCACCACAAACACACCATCCCCACCGCGAAGCATGGTGGTGGCAGCATCATGCTGTGGGGATGCTTCTCGGCAGCAGGCCCTGGAAGGCTTGTAAAGGTAGAGGGTGAAATGAATGCAGAAAAATACAGAGAAATCCTGGAGGACAACCTGATTCAGTCTGCAAGAGAACTACGACTTAGAAGATTTATTTTCCAGCAAGACAATTACTCGGAGCATACAGCAAAGCTACGCAGAAAAGGTTTAACGACAACAAGGTGAATGTTCTGGAGTGGCCAAGTCAAATTTTAGACTTGTGATGGCCACTCCAACACATTGCCATTATTCTCCTTAAGCAATTTTGTTACAACCTCTGAAGTATTATCGAGGCCACTGTCCATTTGGAAGACCCATTTGCAACCAAGTTTTAACTTCCTGGCAGACAGGGGCGGAGTGGGGCACCAAAATCCACAGGGAAAATTCTGACCGCACTGGCCCACCACCGGCCCACCCCCTACATTTCTGTAAATCAGTGGCGAACCATGCCTATCAGAACTGGGCCTTCTGTAACCACCCCCCCCCAAAAAAAAATCACTAACGAAAAATACGTGGCGTCCCTGGCCATTTTTAAGCTCTGACAAAATATACTTTTACTGCTCCATCTTCAAAATTGCGTTGTTCTAGTTATGCACACAGCCACACACACGCACACAGCCACACGCACAGCCACACACACGCACACAGCCACACACACGTACACAGCCACACGCACACAGCCACACACACGCACACAGCCACACACACGCACACAACCACACACACGCACACAGCCACACACACGTACACAGCCACACGCACACAGCCACACACACGCACACAGCCACACACACGCACACAGCCACACACACGTACACAGCCACACGCACACAACCACACACACGCACACAGCCACACACACGTACACAGCCACACGCACACAGCCACACACACGCACACAGCCACACACACGCACACAGCCACACACACGCACACAGCCACACACACGTACACAGCCACACGCACACAACCACACACACGCACACAGCCACACACACGTACACAGCCACACGCACACAGCCACACACACGCACACACACGCACACAGCCACACACACGTACACAGCCACACGCTCACAGCCACACACACGCACACAGCCACAGCCACAGCCACACACACACACACACACACACACACACACACACACACACACACACACACACACACACTATCGAACGTCAGGTAGACAGTCACTTTATGAACAATCATTTAACAAGTGTGTGGAAACAAAATGAAACCAGTTCAACGAGATGCAACACTGCAGCAAAACCAGCAATAAAACATCAGTTCCACTCACCAATGACGTCACTTAAAGACGAAATCTTTTCATTAAACGGTCGTCTTGAAAAGGGCACTGACAATAAATCCGCAACAATATCATCTCCACCTGCTGTATCAATATCATCTCCACCTGTTGCCATTTTCAACGTCGGCTATCAATCACAACTCGCTAGTTAAGCTAGGTCTCGCGTGACTGCAATCGGTTCATTGAATAACCGCAGTGTGATAGGCCCTCCCATTCCCAGAAGGCTTTGCTCCAATCTACGTTAATTTAAGAACAAACAAACAAATTAAATTGCAGGTCGTTTTTTTTATTTGTGACCATGAAAGTTCTGTAACGCCTGAATAAGAAGAATGAAATTAAGATAGGCTACACAAACATCAGTAGATCGATGGGAGCGATCAGAGATCAGCGTGCAGGGTAACCATGACTGAGATATAGAGAGTGAGCAAGTGACATAAATATTGGTTGGACTTCTAATTTGGTCTAATATAGTAATCTTAGAGATTTTCGCGGAGAATTTAAATAACATCAATAATTTCGACAAGCCCAAGGGCCGGCCGCGGTCGTCTCACGGCCGTTCAGAATGATCTGTGGGCCCGTTCACGCAAATTCATCGGCCGACCGGAAAAACTCCCGATCGTCCCGATTACCACTCCACCCCTGCTGGCAGATGTCTGGAGATGTTGCTTCAATATATTCACATACTGTAATTGTCCTTCCTCATGATGCCACCTATTTTGTGAAGTGCACCAGTCCCTCCTGCAGCAAAGCACCCCCACACCATGATGCTGCCAGGGTGGCATCATGAATATCGTCCCAACTGTGAAGGATGGGGTATCCTTTACAGTTGGGATGATATTCTTTAGCGTGCAAATTTAAAAAAAAACAACATTTTTGTTTAATCAGGCCAGAGGACTTGGACCGTCCTCATGTGCAGTTGCAAGCCATAATTTTGTGGCTTTTGTATGGTGGTTTGGAGCAGTGGCGTCGTCTTTTCTGAGTGGCCTTTCAGGTTAAATCGATGTAGGACTTGTTTTACTACATTACTAGTAGCAGCCTTTCCGAGCTGTATGATGGCTGTGTGGTCTAGGGTTGGGCGATATGTTAAAAATTTCCAACTGACCACTGTCAGCCCATCAACCAGTGGTTGCCGATATATTCGGCAGTTGTGTGTGGCAGAGCAAAAAAAAAAGAAGGGGGATGTTGCATTCATGTGATGTCGGAAAAAATCTAAAAATGACTTTCAGAATGGGATAATTCACATGAACGCCACCTCATGTCAGAAAAACAACTCGGCAACTCGGATCTTCCAACACCACATGAATGCAGCAAAAAAGTTTAGCGTGCTTTGGGCACAGGGGGCGAGGTCTCGGGCTACTGCAATGGAGGAACAGCTCGTTGCGAAAAAGAACACAAAATCCCCTATTTGGGATTATTTTGGATTTAGACCTGACGCAACCGGCAAGCCCAAAGACACAAGTCAGGTAATTTGCCGTCTATGCAAACGAGTGGTGCCAGCAAAAGATTCTAACACCACCAATTTGCACGAGCATTTGCGAATACATCATCCTGAAGAGCAAGCCAAGCTAACACCGAGAGAGGCGGCTCCCTCGGAGCAAACAGGTGGGAGATCAGGATAACATACCTGTCCTATTACAACGATCGGGGTGCACAACTGCACATCTTTTTTTGATGTAGTTCTCAAATATGGTTTATGAATTAAGGTTACTTTCAGCTCCGCCATTTTGTGAAAGACTTGTCGGAAATCATGCGTGAAGCTGCCAGTTCGTATACACGCACACTTTGAATTGTGCTCTACATAGTAATTATGTAACTATTATTATGTAACTATATGTACCGTGTTGAATTCTGTGGAGGCAGACCATTAATTAAGAAAAAAAAAATGACAAAAATCGCCTTAAATGAAACCAACCGTGATGGACTCAGCCGATGGGCAATTGGCGATATATTTGTCCAATCGCCCAAGCCTAGTGTGGTCCCATGGTATTTTATACGTGCCTGCAATTGTTTGTAGAGATGAACGAGGTATGACTCCCAACTCCCACTATCTTAACTAGGTTTGTTTTAAGCCTGTTGGCTAGGTCACTTTTACTGTGGATTTTAAGCAATTTAATTTTACTTCTTGGGCACTGACAGGGTTTGAGTTATTAATATATATATAAAAAAAAATCATATATTCTTTCTAAAATATGATTTAAAATCTTATAAAAGATTAAACTGCTGCATTCAGATTTTAAAAGAAATTGGAAAAAAAGCTGCCTGTCTGTTAAATAAACCAGTTTTAAATAAAGCTTTGGTTTTCTCTGTAGTTGAGGTAAATTTAGGCCATGGTTTAAGAATTTTGTGGTACTCAAATGGCTTACTTCGGGTTTTTGAGGTATGTTCAGGCAAAGGATTTAATGTATAATATGATAGTAATAACTCTCATATGTTAGTGATATATGTAATTCATGCATGTAAAAGCTTTTTATCCAATTTTCATAACAATATTAGAGTATAATTTTTGTTTTGTCCCATCCGAATGTGTATCCTACAAACTACCATCCTTCCCCATGCTGACACATTCCCTAATACTGCAGCCCTCACTAATATGCCTGATTGGTTAAAGATTAATACCAAAGGATTGTAGAAGACTTATAAAAACCTCTGCGTCAGAGCATATTGTGGAGGGGCAGGATCTCTGGTTGAGATTTAAACAGATTAAACACAGACAGGTTTAATCTCAATCTATAATCCCATCGTTGTTGTTCAGCAGAAGATGATTCTTTTTGTCTGCTTTTTTGAGTTACCAGCTGCCTTTAACAGTGTACATGCATACATACACACACAGACATACTGTGGATTAAAAATACCAGGGAACCATATGAGTGATGTACTGTACTCTGGCAGCTTCTTTTATCACTGCTGTGTGTTCAACAGGCTGGATGACATGGGTCAAAAGGTTTAAAGGGTTATTCTATTCCAGATGTGATGCTGATTTCTGACACTGATCACATTGATTTCTGGCTGTGTGTATATTAAACACAGACAGGTTTAATCTCAATCTTTTTAACCCCCTGAATCAAATGTTATTGCTTTTACTCAGGGGGTTAAAAAGCAGATTTTTACAGACTAATTTTTCTTTTCATCATTTATTAATCTGTCAATTATTTTCTTGACTATTAAATTAGTTGTTTATCTATTGAGTGTCAGAAAACATATGACAAATGTCGATAAGTGTTTCCTGCCTAAGCCCAAATTGACTTCCTCAAATGTCTTATTGAAAATCAAAAGATATTCAGTTTACCGTCAGAGAGGAGAAAAGAAAAACTTCACATGTAAGAAGCTGGAATCAGAGAATTTTGAATTTTCTTTATAAATTACTCAAACCACTTAATTGGTCATCACATTAGTTGGCGATCAACTGAATAATTAACAACTAATCAATTAATTGATTCATTGTTGCAGCTCTTATATACACATATATTGTAAAACCTACAAAAAACCTGCTATGTCAGGGTTGGAACGTTATCTCTATTAAAAAACACACCACTGCCCTACAAAATAAAAAGGAACTAGGAACTACTACTAACAACACAGAAGGGCAACAATGTAAACATCTTGGCCAGAGAAGACAGATGGTTTGAAAGAAGAGTAACATAATCCATCTATGTCAAACCACCATCTTTGAACAGAGGAGGTGGCCTACCACATTACTTATCACCCACCACTTAGGGATGTAACGGTATGAAAATTTCACACCACGGTAATAGTGACCAAAATTATCACGGTTATCAGTATACCGTGGTATTTTTAAAATGTCTTCAAAATGTTGAAAAAACACTTGATACACTGATAAATTGAAATAATTTCACCAAGATTTATATTTAAATAGATTTATTATATATTAAAAGGGTTAAGGTATAAGCAGCCTGTTTTTGAAACGCGTCCTGTAATGTCTGTGTTACAGAGGTAGAATGAGATGTACTGGCAGTAGCACTTGATTGGCCAGCAGACCCTCTCTGTGAAAAAAATGAATAGAAAATGTCATTATTAATTATTACTGTCATTGTTACTTAATACTAAGGGTGCAACCAACAGATCACAAAACTCACAATCTAGATCATGTCACTTTTGTGAGAAACAGGTTGGATAATCTTTTAGATCAAAACAAAAAGGATTATTGTTAAATTACTTATGAATACTCTATTTTGGCTCTTATCTCTATCTAGACACTTGTTATATTCACCATTTTATATTATTCTTTATATATAGTCTATTCTACATTTCTGATATTACTTATATATATTGGCTGTCTGTCCCTCTGTCTGCTTGCTCGTCTGTTGTCAATGGACTCGGTCAATCTGATTGGTCAAATGGCTGCTGAGCCACAGGTAGACGCTGCTCCGGTGAACGGAGCTGAGATGAAAGTCAGTCATCTCATTCAGTTTGCATTCACTAACTCAGTCCACCCAGTACGTGTTTGTCTCAAATCCTCTTCCCTGCAGCTCTGCATCAATATTTGGGGAATTATTAGGTCGACTTTAAAAAGTGAAATCTACAATTAATAAGCGGTTCAGATAACGTGCCAAATCACGGATCAACTTCGTTCAGTTATACCACTATCTGGTCAGTTTACATTAGTGACAACAGCACATTAGACAGAGAAAACTCGACATACACACACATCATGCACCCGAGCTTAAGGTTAATTTACCTTGCATTCACTGAACAGTTGAGGGTGATGGTCGTGCAAATGTGTAAGTAAAATGGATGCGTTGCTGCCCCTCGCAACAACTTTCTTCTTGCAGCTTCTGCAGATAGGGCTGCCATCCTCGACCAACTGTCCCTGAGCATTCTTATAATAACCAAAATACGCCCAGACTTCAGATTTGGTTCTCTTTGAAGGCGGAAAAATGCCTTGAGGGCCGCTACTATCACGTCCTCCCTCCGCCATGTCTTCTTCACTACATAACAAGCGCACGTTGCACGCTGCGCCTGTGTAGGGAGACTTGGATAAAGTATCTCGCGAGTTTTCCACACCGTGGTTATCGACCGCGGCGGTTACCATGGTAATTAAAACTTAAACGGTAACCTTAACCGTCGGGAATTTTACCGTGGTTTACCGTGACACCGGTAACCAGCCCTAGCAACCCACCTGAAGGCCGGTTAAGTCAATGACCCACAAGTGGCCCTAACGACTCTGAAACTCAGAGCTCACATGTGTCCTTAACAACTCTATAAGAACACACCCACACAGAGTTTAAAAGCCAGCCAACTCCTCTCCAGTTAGTTAGAACTGAAGAAGCCTCTTGAATGAGTGGTGAAAAGTCTTTAAGAAAATGAAACACATCCAGTTCCCTACAATACAGCACTTTGAAATGGCATGCTGTATAGTTTATTAAAACAGTGTATGTTATATGCCATGTTCGATTTTATATAACTATATATAAGTGCTTTGCCCGTTAGCTCTACGTTACCACATAACGGGAATTCCCATTAATGCGTTGGCAGAGGTTAGCTTGCGACAGTGATAAAAGTATATTTGTTAATGGTCAGTTTTAATTCACATACTTAACATAAAACAATGTTTGCTCATATTTGCAGGTATATTAAGTGTTTAATGTGCTCCAGGAACTAACTAATAACTGCTGACTTCACATTGTTAACTCAATCTGCTACTGTGTAGCTTTAACACTGAGCAAGCTCAAAGGGTCAAAACTAAAACTCAAAATTCCCAATAGGTTTAAAATACAGCCACCTATAGTGGAGACGTTGAGTGTCAGGAGAGAGCAACTGAAACACATGTAGCCTATATCTTGATGTTTTCTATTGTTTTTATTCTCATAGCACTATCTTGATGAGCTGCAACAGCTAAATATACCTGTAGCAGTTAACTTCATAAAGTATTTATTTTTATTCATTGCAGTTTACATTTTGTTTTCCACTTTTATGAGGTCTAGTCAAGCGGTTTAAAAGGACAGTTTACAAGTTAAATTTTATAACTGACATGTTAATTTAAAGGATCACATTTGTGCAGTTATCAGGGGATCTATTTATTTAGGCTTAACAGCTCATTATATTTATTATTTTCTGCAAACAGCAAGAACAACTAAATGAAGCAGTTGACTTAAAAAATTATTTTATTTAACAGTTTTGTATGCAGTAAAGCTGATACTACTGAAAAAAGACTGAATATGACTCATGATATGTTGTCTCTGGAAGTATACTGCATGTTTTAACTTTTTCCCATAGTTCCCATGGTAAGTAGTGAAATTATACTTTTGTTATCACAGAGAGAGTTAAGTACCGAAAAAGGGTAGCGTTAAGTACCTGTATCGAATTCCAGGTACCAGTATCGGAAGCAGTATTGGAAGCGGTATTGGTTGAAACGTGAACAGTACCCAATCCTACCCATGAGGGGCCACAATCTTCACTACATACCATCATCAAGGCGTTAAGGATTTGCTGACCAAATTTGAGGTACATTTGAACCTTCTAGCAGGAGTACATAGAGGTAGAGAAACATGCCATTTCCTGTTGCCACTAGGGGGCTCTATGACTGTTACATATCACTGGCATGTTTCTGTCTTCAGGACGGGACTATAATCAAATGTGTGAAGTTTGGGGCAAATTCCACAATGTATAATCGAATTATAGCAATTTTCTGTTTCATGGCACATCAATATGCGCCCCACCACCACCACGTTCCTTCAACAAAAAACTCAAGCTTTTAATAACTTTTAAACCAAAAGCTAAGGTATATGTGCAAATCACCCAAAATTTGCACTAAAATTAAAAAGGCCGACTTCCTGTTGGATTTAGGTCACGGTACCAAGAGACTTTTTTGTAGGTCTAGGTGCGATACGCATGTACAAAATTTCATACATGAAGCTGAAAGTACTCTCAGGGGCATCATTTTAGGGGGCACCAGTGAGCCATTTCGCCTTGCCCATAGCCGAAATACGTAACCCTACTCCGACTGTTGTCTGCTGCTCCTAATGTGTATGTGTGCTTCTCACTCAATGAAATTAGTTGAGCACCCCTGCTGCTGCACAGTGCGGTGTTCACTGTTTATTCAAAATGTATTAATATTGAATTTTTCGTGTGTCCAAATTGCACCAAAAGCAGACAGAGATTCCTTGCCTTACAGTTTGATGATTATTGCTGACCTCCACAGGCCCTCCTATAGTGGCTGGGCCAGAGAAAGCTGTCCCATTTTATCCCCCTTATGGGTGGCCCAGTTTCAACCCCCCATAGTGTGTGTGTGTGCATGTGTCTGTGTGTTTATAACAGTGACCTCACTCTTTAGTGCCCACCATCTGGAGCCCTAAGGGCTGCCATATGGCTGAATCCAGTGAAGGTCTGCAATAAGCTTGTGCTTACAGTAAAGAGTGACACAAAGAGCACAATTCCTGCTGTGAGGGTATGGTATTACCCTTACCACCTACTTACAACTACAACTAGAAAACAATCACGCTTTCCTTCAAGATGCTGTATTTTCTACCCACTGGTTTACATAATCATTACATTTCATTGTGCACCAGGTAAAAGAGGGAATACATTAAGTAAGGAGGCAAGATGTTAAAGTGTAATTTGTCAAATATGGCCAGAATTTGAAGGTAGCTCCAAAAACATGCAGAGCAGCCTGAGAACGAATATGGCTGGACATCGAATTAGGAATAAAAAACAGCCTCCAAGACCAATGGAGGTCAGTTTGAAGACAGGGGATAAAGGGGGTCTGACCAGGACTATGACTTCGGGGACAGCAGGTGCGGATAGAAAGAAAGTTGACATCATCAGCAGGTGAAAAAATAAAGAGCCGAAATAGTTTTGCATCTTGAGGATTTCAACAGGAATTCCGGATTTATTTAGACCAAACCAGAGGTAATTGTGGAAAGTCAGACAAAGCCTGTGCTGGTGCTCTTTATTTTGTTTATGTCCAGTTTGAATGAAGTATGTTTTACAATCAGTTAACAAGACAATTAAGCTCATCTTTATTTGGTAAAAGAGAAAAACCTGAATTTAGAAGGTGTTCAGTATTTCTGTTTGGCAAGGAAACTAATAGTAAAAAATAGTATTTAATTTCTTGACATTTTGTGAGTTTATTTTGTTTATTACTACTATTATTATTATTATTATTTATTCACTACACTAAAAGCTGGCATATATCTGCCAGTTGAAACTACGGCGGATATCATTATATTACCTTGAGGTAAAAAAATGGTATTATACGACAGGACAGGCTGGGGCTAGCTGGTTAGCATGCTAACTTCAGCAGACAACTCTGCAACACAGTACATTAACGTCTTTGACATGACGTCAAGACCGTTGTTTCTTCATATTCTGTTGATACCGTTGGTTAATTATTTGAATGTTTTAAACTAAAATTACAGTTACAATTACATTTACTACTGTGGCACTGAAAGGTTATCAGGTTGGATTCTTGCATGATAAATGACTAGAATGCATTCACAAGGAAGTCTAGTCAAGGTGAGTTAAAACAAGATGGAGGAACACAAAAATGTAAAAACACAAAAAGTCAAAATGAGTTATTACAAGTACAAGGAACAAAAGTGATAAAACAGGCAAAATCACAGAATAGGAAGAGAGGGAAAAGAAAGAAATAAACATTTAAAAAATGTTTAAAAATTAAATGAAAATAGAACAAAAATAAAAATAGATAATCTCAAAAAGTAAATGCAAAAATTAACCTTGGCTAGCTTTGTAGCCTCCAGCTAGATGGGCTTGTTTGACTAACTAGGCTCTCTTCAGCTCCACCCACGCTGCACCTCTCATAGATAGAGGGCAGGAAGTGGGTACCCCCATAAATGAACAACGATAAGTAGCAAAGATAACTAACTACCTTTTGTCCTTCTAGTCCATTCTGCTTTTTACTTCTGCTATTTGAATTTCATGTGACATCAGAATCACGTGAAGACAAACAAACTATTCCATTACCATGCAGCTGTAATAGTAATGGGCGATAGAAACAATATGCAATATAAGCGATACAAAATTGGCCTACAGAGATTTTAATTCTATTGCAATAATATCGTGATAATGCATGTTGATGACGCAAGCTAACCACGAAATGTAGAGCCACGAGCTGCAACCGGCTGCAACGCATCATCGTCATCTTGAGTAAACATGGCTGAAAGCGAAACGGAGGAGCTGGTGAAAAAGACCGGTGCAACATCCATTATTTGGACGTGGTTTGGATTTAAGCCATCCGAGGAGCACCAGCAAACTATACTCTGTAGAGTGTGTGGGGCAACAGTTCCGGCTAACCTGCAGATTCCACCGGATACCTGGCTGCTGCGTTACGGCTGCGTTATGGCTCCGCCACGGCAGCGGATCGGTTTCACTCTAGTCTATGGCTGTGTCCGAAATCACCCCCTACTCACTATATAGTGCACTATATAGTGACTACGCCATTTTGTAGTGGTGTCCGAATGTTAAGTGATTATTGATATTCACTATATAGTGCACTCATTGTGTCCCACAATGCACCGCGAAATGTAGTGAATATCCGATGGTCACTAACCGAAGCAAGATATCCCATCATGCATTGCCAGAAATTCTCTGGCATTGCGCTGATGGGAAAATGACGGACGGACGGGAGGAAAGATGACATTAATGTGGTACGTTTTAATTGTGCGACAGCGATGACGTAATTAACGGCGCCAAGAGTAGTGTCCGAAAGTGTCCGAAAAGATTTTCAGTTGAGCTCACTATATAGTCCACTACATTTATCTCCCCATGTAGGGAGTAGGGAGTAGTGAATGAGTGAGTGATTTCGGACACAGCCTATGTGTTAACTTCCACCGGGTCTGCTGTGCTGCGTGTCTGCTCCATCCCAGCTCCGGCAGTCCACAGGACTTCTATATCTGGCGGATGCCGGAGCACAACGCAGCAATTCAGCCGAATACAGCACAGAGCAGACAGGAAGTCAGACACGAAAAAACAACATGACATCCGGTTAATTTTCAAAATAAAACACTCCGTGTTGATGCCAGCACAAAAACCTCAAAAAAGAGTCAAATACGAGCTCTTCTTCTAATCCTTTGTTCGGGAACACTACTTGTTGTTGTGTTTATAACACATATGTATAACTGCGGTCATGCGTGATTATGTAATTATCGTGGGAACTCCTCAGTCTCCTAACTCCAGCTGTTCGGCGGAGCTGTGCCGTGGCGGACTCAAAACACAGCTGGAGAAACCCAATAGAAACCCAATACTTTAAGCTTTTTCTTTGTTAAAGTCTCTGCAGCTAGTGTACGTATTATGTTGTATAATTACAGTTTTGCACAATAAATGTTCTCAAAACTACATACTACGTTTCTTTCTTTTTTTAAAAATACATTAGGCAGTTTGGCTTTCCTTAGGGTCTATGTAACCTGTTCTGAAATGGTTCTATTATAATTTATATATCGTGATATATATCATTATCGCAAGAGGCTGCAATGTATATCGCAATATGGATTTTAGGCCATATCGCCTATCCCTAAGCTGTAATGCTAAAACACAGTCGTTACTACAACTTCCAAAGTGGTCCTTCTACAGCCGGTTCTGTGGTAGTGATACACCTATAATATTCATGAGACTGTTACCATGGCTAACACTGCAGCATGACAGTATTAGCCAGGCTAACCCTGCAGTACTGGATGTAAGTCATACACTGTATTAGACATCAACCTCCCTATGTAATCTTTTCAGATCTTTTTACATTGTGTACATCAAAAACATACATACACTCTCTGTCACTCTCCCTTTCCCACTCACAGACACACACAAACACACACACACACTGACTGCAAAAATGTGTTAAAATGTTTAAAGCAAGATGCAATTATGCCTCAATAAATTCTTTTCAGTCTGTGTGAATTAAGTTTCCAGAAGTTTACACCAGGAGCCATTAGGTAGTGACTCTGGTAAGAAAAATTGTCTGGGGAATCTGTTTGGAGCAGCCACTTGTTTTAAAAAAAATATATTGACTGCATGTGTGAATGCAGAAGAGTCCTATCATTCCACAAAGATACATTGGGGATGTATGAGAGATCTGATCACTCAGATCACATTCAGGGGTGGCTGTAGCTCAGGCGATAGAGCGGATCATCCAGAGGAGAGCAGGTTGGTACTTTGCATGCCAGCCTCTGCCATGAGCGTATGAATTTGTGGGTGAATGAGATAAGTGTTGTAAAACGCTTGAGTGGTCAGTAGACTGGAAAAGCGCTATAGAAATGCAAGTCCATTACATTCGGAGCCACACTGAAGGACCGCCTACTCAACTGATGTCCTCTGTGAAACGAGAAGAAGAAGAAGAAGCTACAACAGGCAGAATGGATTTCCATGTTGGATCAGATTGCCAGTATGTTTTAGTGGTTTTCATTCAACAATTTTAAGTTTGAGGTTTTTTACAGGGCAGTCCTCTACATGGATACATGAACCAGTCACCTCTCTGTCATGAACCCATTTATCTTGAATATGAACACACCTTTCAAATGAATGAGTCATGAATGAGTCAAGCAGCATGGCGCCTGTGACTGGCACGGCCGCTGCCTCGGCGTCTCGTCTCTTTACGTTCATTTTTGTCCTGACACTTTCACAAGTCCTATCAACCTGCACTTCCAGCCTGTGCTATGATCGGACCATGCTACTACAAATCAGGAACTCTATGGAAGAGTTCAGTGCAAATTGGGGCTACAACTTCTTACCTCCCCCGTCTGTCTGCGCTGACCTGTCGCTCGAGGGGCTGTTGCTGCCTCCACTCCGGAGAAGACTGCGGAAACGCGGATCCAGGGCCGGCGTCCAGGTGTGGAGCAGGCAGTTCCCCACCTGCGTCCCATCTCCTTGCGAGCAACCGAGGAGGACAATGACCCTCAGCCTCTACCCCGGTATTCCCAGGTCTACCGCAGCCTCTGCCCATGGCGTGTCATCGCTCTGCGGGTCAGCTGTCTGTCAACCATCAGATCTCAGTCAGCTGGCGGTGACGTCACGGTGCTTTCATGGTCCAAGATGGCCTTACTCAATGCACGCTCCATTGCAAACAAATCCTTTGTCCTGTATGACTTGCTCATCCAGAAAGACCTTGATTTCCTGTTCCTGTCTGAAACTTGGCAGCGGCACGGGGAATTTATCCACTTAAAGGAGCTGTGTTCCCCGGAATACTCTTTTGTTGCTACACCCCGCCTCACAGGACGCGGCGGGGGCCTCGCTGTTGTCTTCCGTGACCGCCTCAAAATTAGGTTGGTGAACTCTGACTGTTTCTCCTCGTTTGAGCTTCAAGTGACTAAGATAAATGAACAAAACCCATTTTACTGCATTTTAATCTATCGCCCTCCTGGCCTAGCTAGTGGGTTTCTATCTGACTTCACTGAACTTTTAACTTCTATTATCAAACTGGATAAGGTCCTAATTATTGGTGATTTTAATATTCATATAGATGATCAGTCATCTAACACTGCTGCTGAGATTTAAATATCACTGAGTCTTTTAACTTTGTGCAGCATGTCTCTGGTCCCACACACATTAAGGGACATACACTGGACCTTGTCTTCTCACATGGATTGACTGTTGAAAAGCTACATGTGGAGGATTCTCTTGTCAGTGACCACAGCTGTGTCTCCTTTAATATGGAATATGTTGAGAAGCACCTACCATGTTTTGCTCAAGGAAAGAAACGTTTTATTAATCAGTCTGTTGTTGAGAGCTTTATTTCCTTGTTTGATGCTGAGCCTGCTTCAAACGATGATGATGACTGTGATGATGATGATGATGATGATGTGAATTCACTGGTACAGTGTTTTAATCTTCAATGCAAGTCTGTTATTGATAAAGTAGCTCCAACCAAACCAAGATTCACCTCTCTAAGGAAGCCCTGCCCTTGGATAAATGAAGAGATTCATAATCATAGGAAAAGCTGCTGCAAGGCAGAGCGGCTGTGGAAAGCATCGAAGCTAGAGGTCCACAGGCTGTACCTCAAGGATCTGAGATTAGTTTTAAACAATACGCTAAAAACAGCAAGAACTGCTTATTTTGCCCAACTTATCTCTCTTAATAAGAGAAACCCCAGGTTTCTGTTTGATACCATTAGCTCCATTACATCCCCTAATGTCCCCACTGCCCCAGTCTCCACTACGACTGATTGTAATGTTTTTGCCAGCTTTATGGTAAACAAGATAAATGACATTAGGGCCAACATTCCTCTAACTGTTTCAAACCCTTGCACTATTCAGCCTCCCCGGTGCAACTGGTCCTTGTTTTCTTTGGTCACACTGTCAGACATCAGTGCGCTCCTTGCCACCATGACTCCGTCCTCTAGCCCTCTGGACATACTTCCGACATCACTGTTCCTTAAAACTTTTGGCTCTATTGGCCCCTGCATTGTAGAGATTACAAATCAATCTCTCCAAACTGGTGTTGTCCCAGTTTTCTTTAAACAAGCAGCAGTGGAACCTAAATTAAAGAAACCAAACTTGGATCCTGCTGAACTGAAAAATTATAGGCCCATTTCAAAGCTCCCTTTTCTGGCCAAAATTCTAGAAAAGGTAGTAGCCGAACAATTAACTGCCTTTATTGATGCAAATTCTATCTTCGACACCTTTCAATCCGGAAAAAACACCCCACTGAGACTGCCTTAATTAGAGTTTCAAGTGATGTCCTGATGGCAGCAGCCTCTGGTCAATATACAGTCCTGGTACTGTTAGATCTCACCGCTGCATTTGACATGGTTGACCATAAAGTCTTACTAAATAGACTCAGAGACATTTTTGGGATTACTGGTACTGTTTTGAATTGGTTCAGGTCCTATCTGACTGACAGGAGTTTTCTGGTCCATGTCAATCAGTTATTATCTGACCCGACAGGGCTAGCCTGTGGGGTCCCACAGGGATCAGTCCTCGGCCCTTTTCTCTTTTTGCTTTACATGACCCCTCTTGGACAGATTATCAGTGAGTTCAGTGATGTCTCTTATCATCTATATGCTGATGATGTTCAGCTCTACTGCTCTTTCAAGCAGACTGAGCTGCATAAATTAGACAACCTAATTGCCTGTTTGACTGCCATCAAAAAATGGCTAAATGACAACCTTCTTCAACTGAACTATGCCAAAACTGAAACACTAATTATTGTCCCAGATAGTGCCATTCCCCCCATAAAGCAGCATTTAGGTCAGTTAGGTCTCTCTGTCCAACCTTGCTTACGTAACCTAGGTGTTGTGTTTGACAAGGACATGTCCTTGGACCACCACTGTAAACAGTTGGTGAAGAACTGCTTCTATCATCTGCGGAATATCGCTAAACTGAGGTCCATGATTTCAAGACCTGAAATGGAGATGATAATTCACGCCTTTGTTTCATCCCGCATTGACTATTGTAATGCTCTTTTTATGTTTTAACAAAAAGGCTGTAAACCGCCTTCAAACTGTGCAGAACGCAGCTGCAAGGCTCGTAACTAGATCTAAGAAAAGGGATCATATCACCCCAATTTTATATTCCCTACATTGGTTACCAATTAATTTTAGGATTCATTTTAAGATTTTAGTACTTACTTTTCGAGCCCTCCATGATCAAGCTCCCTCGTCCATCACAGAGCTACTGAGACCCTATTCTCCCTCACGCTCACTAAGGTCATCAGATCAGAAACTCTTGATGGTCCCCCGTACTCATTTTAAAACACGAGGTGATTGCTCTTTCCAGACCAGTGCCCCTCGCCTCTGGAATGCACTACCATTGACCTTACGTAGCATAGAGTCCACTGAAGGTTTTAAGAGAGAACTTAAAACCTATCTTTTTAGACAGGCTTTTTACTGATGTTGATGTTCTGGGGCCTCTGTGAAGCTACCGGGATTTGTGCCGTTGTGTGTTTTGCTGTGATCTCTGTATTCTATTGCATTTTATCCTTGTTGTAAAGCACTTTGTGATTTTATCTATGAAAAGTGCTATATAAATTAAATTTACTTACTTACTTAAGCAAGTATGTGGACCAGATGAGGGTGCCTGGCACAATTTTGCTATCTGGGTTATGATTGGATCACTCAGGCTGGTGTTAAAACCAGGTTAGATCAGGGTCTGTGTGAATTAATGATAAAGGTGCCAAATGAGAGCAATTTATCTTGGTAACTGCTATAGAAGGTCAAGTACAGTAATTTTACCCTTCAGTAATTTCCCTTTGGGCTATGCAACAACAGAAAAAAGTTTAGAAAGCAGCTTGTTGTAGTTAATGTCTGCCTCTTCACTTTTCAACTACAATCAGTACAGTCAGATAATGCAACAGTCGGTCATTGATGACTTCATTACTGAAATAAAAAGCTTTTGTTATTTATTGTGCTGCAGTCGTCACTGCTAACTCTGCTTTTACAACACACATGTGCTATCTCTGTGAAACCCTTTCACCTGTCACTCTATCCCTTTTGTTTATTACATACAAGAAATGTTTTTAAATGTGTCTGATTGTATAGGTTGACACAGTCAAGTATTGTTGGTTTGTATTGCAGACTTTCAATATTTGGATCACAATCTTTAAAATCGTTACCTATCAGATTACATAAACAGAGATCTCCACTTGGCTGCTGGATGTCCAACTAGTTTTACAGTTACAATAACAGAATTTGGACACTTATACTACTGGATACCTACTACTATTAATACGTTAGTAACTAGCTACAATAGAATTTCTCTGTATCAATTCCAACGCCACATCTCCTTCTCTTCACTACATTTCCAGTCAGAACAATGTGCATATTCTGCGACTGTAGTACTGAAGCACCACAGACAACATTAACTGTCTTGCTCATGTAACAAGTCCTACTGTAGCAATTAATTCCAATTTGACTAGTTTCAGCTCATTAGATGAATTACCGTGATAACAGCTTTGCAAGACAGAAGACAGAGTATGAGCTGCAGACAGAAAACCTCATCCTCCCCAGCTCTCTGGTTATCTCACTCTCTCTCTCCTTCCTTCTATCTCTGCATCTTTCTGCTTGTGAATAAATATTTGATTTCCTCCTCTCATCATATTGTACATAGACATTTTTAGTTGTCTATAGACAGCTCCATCCATAGCTCAAGAGATTTCAGACGGCTGTGAAAGCCACTCACTGGAACATTATATAAATACATTTATTTCAATCTTACATTCATTCTTTACGTACACAAGTATGTCAGC
This sequence comes from Pagrus major, assembly GCF_040436345.1. NCBI lineage: Eukaryota > Metazoa > Chordata > Actinopteri > Spariformes > Sparidae > Pagrus > Pagrus major. The sequence continues at coordinate 24,755,779 of NC_133222.1, read as the reverse complement.
AACTGTGGCAGTACTGGTGTTATTTCTGGAAAGTCATTTCTGTGGCACTCTCTGGCAGGATGAAGATACCCCCCCTCCCTCCGATCGTTTTTATTCTTTCACCCCACCTGCTCTATTTCCCTTACACATACACACACACTACATTTTATGGATACAGGTATATCTGCATCACAAAACTTATAATCTGTACCTTTGCCCCAACAGGATGCAAAGGGAATCTGCCTTTGGCTCACCATCTGAGAACTGCATCAGTGAGAAATACTTGACCAGCTATTCAAATATGCCATGGAAAACATATCTTTTTTGATTAAGAGAAACATAATTGTAAAGTTCTCATCTACTTTACTTTGTAATTTCAGGGCCATAATTTACACGAAGCCACTTATTCCACTCAAAGTCAGGAGGAAAGTTGAACCAAAATGGTAGTGCCTGTTTTCAAATGAATATTTTGAATAAGAACACACTGTTTAACTGGCAACTGCAATATCCCCAGACCAAAAAATCATGCAATTTTGTGAGTTGTTGAGTTGGGAGAAACTTCTCTTTGTGAAACAAGAAATTCTTAATTATTTTGGCGTGTACATGCAGCAAGTTATACATTAAGTTGTTTCTTCCTTTGTATAAATCACACCCCCCAGGATGAATGCCATTGCTACAGCATGATGTCGTTTTGGTTTTTTTTGCAAAAACAACACAACTCAACGCATACAGAAATGCGGATGTGTGGACATTCATCTTTAAAAAAGAGCCTGAGTCAAAGCAGGGAAAGTGTCAATAAGTTAACACAATGTTTTATTCAGTGTTGTCCAGAGATTCAATATTTTTTACATTTATTTATCTATTTGCGCATTGACTTTGAGCCTTGTTCATTGTCTGTTGCTGTTTGCATTTGACTTAAGATTAAAATAGCCATACTGCTAATGTTTTACAATAATTGTTCTACCTGGAGATAACGGGAGAGCTCTCACAGAGACCTGTGTGTGTGCACCGGGCTGGACAGCGGCTGCAGCCAGCACCTCTGGTGGTCGCACTGTTAAGCTTTATTAGGCTACATTATAATTGCTTATTCGTAACTGGTGAGGATAATTTTAGATGTTGCTTACTGTTTATAGCCTTTACTATTTACAACACCAAGATCTAGTTTGTAGGCTAACAAAATATAGGTTTGTCCAGCACCTGCTGGGCATGGAGTGGATGCACATTATGTGCAATAAACTAACCCTAACTTTAGATAGCCCTGAGTAACAAACTAATATCCAAGGAGGATGTTGATTCTTACACACAATAATCTGCTAATTAATGTGCTTCGACACATGCTTTGATATGGACTGAGTCAATGAGGAAATAAAACAGCGTGTCTGGTTCAAGTGGAAGGAGAGAGAAGCTCAGGGCCCTGATGTGTTCACTGTAGTCTGGACTGTTCACATGTGCTACTTGTTGGTTGTTGGTGCGCACTGCAGCTAATGCAAGATCAGCTGGATAAAATAAAAGGCCTCCCCTCCTTTTCTGCCGCATTGCGGCACCCTTATTGCCGAGGTAATGGCGTCCTCCGAAAGGACAGACGTCTGTAAGCCTTAGCTAGCTTGGTAGCTTCGAGCTAGATGGGCTTGTTTGACTACCGGTAACTATGCTCTCTTCAGCTCCACCCACGCTCCACCTCTTTGCCCATTTTTGATTAGCTGGGAGTAAGGCTGAGTCAGGCATTGCTAAGATGGCGATGGCTAGAATGATCCTCATTAGGCTTCATTCTGGTTCTTCAGAAACCTATGGGTGACATCACGGTGGCTCAGTCCACTACTTCATACAGTCAATGGTTTGCATATGATGTCGAATAATTCTGCTGCTATGGCACAAACTGCAGATAGAGGGCAGGAAGTGGGTACCCCTATAAATGAACAACGATAAGTAGCAATTTCACGTGACATCAGAATCACTTGAAGACAAAGAAACTATTCCATTACCATGCAGCTGTAATGGTAAAACACAATCATTACTACAACTTCCAAAGTGGTCCTTCTACAGCCACTTCTGTGGTAGCGCTTTATCATATAATATATGAGACTGTTAGCACAATATTTGTGCTGAATTGTTACCATGGCTACCACTGTTGGATGAGAGTATTAGCCAGGCTAACCCTGCAGTACTGATGCAGATGGACATAATTCATACACTGTATTAGACAGCACCCTCCCCTATGTAATCCTTTCAGACCCTTTTTACATTGTGCACATCAGAAATATACATACACTCTCTCGCTCTCTCCCTTTCTCGCTCACAGACAAACACACACACACACAAAGCACAGAAAGCACATAAAGTAGTGGCAGTGAGTGGAGCTGATATGATTGATGAAGTCTTTTAGAGTAAGATAATCCTACACAGTGGCTAATGGCTTACAACACCAGATGGGCTGCTATCACTCTCTCTTTTGCTCACATACTCTCTCTCTGTAACACACACATACACAGGCACAAATACATCAAATGTATTTTGTTACAAAATACAAATACTGGCTCATCTAATGTGTCACAATAAAATACAAATTACTGATATTTGACTAAAATGCAAGTAATTTGTTATTTGAAAATACAATTATACACTCCATACAACTGATATTATCACATTTTAGGCATTAAATAGCTTCGATATGGGTCTGACCTTAACCATCTTACATTGAAAAGATGAGCTCTCCGTATAGCCCACATCATAGACTTACACAAGTTGCCAATCAGGATATCTTGGAGGTGGAAGGCTACTGTAAGAATTCAGGGGTGCGTGTTGGGCTGTTTCTGTCAGCTATCACTGACTGAGGGAACACCCAATTGAAATGCAACTTAGGAAACTGAACAGTTAGGCCACGGTGATGCTCTTATTCTTTCAGATGATAATTAGACTGGGCATTTGGCTGATGCATTTTCTGGACTGATAAATATATGTGCAGTAAGTCAATTTCTAAGATCTCCAACTTTATAAGGAACCACTTCAATGAGTGCAAAGACACAAAACGGTGTCAAAAAAACAGAGTATGTTGATGAAGGTTTTCAGTCATCCAGGACATGGTAATTCTAAGTGCTATATCGTAGGCAACTGGACTGGTTTCAGTTTCTTGAAGAAGTTTCACCTTTCATCCAAGAGGCTTCTTCAGTTCTAACTAACTGGAGGGGGGGTTGCAGGCTTTTAATTCCTGTATGGGAGTATCCTGACAGAGTGACAAAGGACACGTGTGAACCAACAGGCCTTTATGTGGGCTGCTAGGACTAGGTGAGCACAGGTGTGAATGGTTGTTAAGCTGTCAGAGTATTTTACAGTACAAAATAGTAGAAGAGGAAGAGAAAACTGTGATATGGCTAATCATTTTTTTTTAAACCTGTGGATAAAAATGTGTCGTATTTGAGAATAAAAATGGTATATTTAATGTTTGAGAATTTCAAATACACAAGTATACACTCTTACAGTTACAAATTGTCATGGTGTGTGCCCCGTCAGCCCTGTTTGTGTTTGTTTTTCATTCCCTGTTGTTTTTTACCAACCTGTTTCCCCCTCCGTTTCCCTCACCTGCTCCTTCCCAGTGTGTGTGCTTGTGGGCGTGGTTTGCCGCTGCAGCAGATTGACGCAACTAAACTTCATCTACTCATCAACAGCCACTACATAACTCTGGTCTTCACTTCTCCTTGGCATAAAATAGAAAAATAAATACTAAAAAAACTAACCAAGTGGCCAAAAGCACTTAAATAAGTATTTGAACGCATTTAACTGAAATACTGTCTATCTCGGTACATGTAAACACACAAAAACAACCCTGAGAAAAGGTCAGCAAGAATAAAAGCACAGGAAGCAAGAGATTTTTCTATTGCTTAATCTGAAAAACCTGATAAATTCCCCAAACTTTGTTACATATCAATCTCGTACAGGCTTCAGCTGTATGAGTCTCTCCATTCATGTGGTAATGTGTAAAAACAGGATTACACTTCAGGGAGGAAAGATTAAGTGATTTGGTGAGTAGATTTTTAGTTGGCTAACTCCGGGCCTAATCCTTGCTAACGAAGTGCACAATGGAGATTAAATTACACCATTATTCCTAATGCAAGGTGTGTGTGCATGTGTGCATGTGTGTGTGCGTGCGTGAATGCATGCATGTGGTGTATGCTTTTGCACATGTTTGTGTGTTTAAGGCATTACTTATTACTTATTGGATGGATTTCTGAATTATTTCTCCATGTTTTGGCTGCTGAGCTTGCCCTGCTAAAGAGGGTGTTAAAACAAGTGTCTGTGTTGATTTCCTTTTGTCCTCCCTGTCCTCAGTCTCTCTGACTTAGACACCTTGGTTTTTCAAGCTTTTTCCCTCTCCCTCTCTCTTCCAGACCACTAAATTAATCTGATTAAACTAACAGCTGTCTGTGATTCTGAACAACAATAGCGGCCTACTCAGCAGAAGATTAGCATCATTCCATCATGAATTATGCAACACACAGCAAGAGAAGGTGCCAAGAGACAGCAGTATAGTATACAATAATCAGTGAAATAATACATGATGGAGGAACTAATCATGGGTGAACGGATGGACAGAGGAGGTTTGTTTTAATGCCAGTCAACAGAAATATCCTTCATTTGCCACAGAACTCAAATGCTAGGACTGGGTGACAAAATCAAATATCACAATAGATACTTTGATATTATGACAATACTTTGATATTATGACAATATTGTAGGGATGACTACTGGTACTATCACAAAATAGGAACACAGTGAGATTTTTGATAAATACCCATCAGTAAAGGGGATAAAATGACTAAATGGAAAAAGGTAAATATATTTGAACAATTAAACAGTCTGGTCAGATCAGAAAGTGAAATCACTTTACTGTAATGCAGCCTTTAAAACCAGGAATAGACAACACTTATGCCATATCACAATACAATGAAATCCAAAATCTGAGACCATATAAGGTCTCATATCATGATAATGAGCCCAGCCCCAAGGAGGACATACAAGTCAATTGTTCAGCTAGGAGAATCAAGGGAGCACTGAAAGTAGGTTATATCTGACCCAGAATAAAAATATATTAAAATGTAAAAAGGTTGGTCGTCCTAGTAAAAATATACATATACTCAAAACAATATATATCAATAAATAAAATAATAAAAATCTGCTGTTTTTAGAGGGTCATGCCGAGAACCCAAACAAGAGAAATAAGTTGACAAACCTCAGCTTTCTAAATTGAACCTTTTCTCACAAGAATTTCAACCATATCACATCTTCATCAGCAGATATCCTACTTCTTAAGTTCTCTGGATAACAGAACGTTTTAACATCTACAGTAACATTAAGAGCAAACTCCACTTGCTGATGAAGACTGTGTATTATTGTCAAATGCTCTGGAACAAGCAAGTGAGTGGACCTTTAGTTGACATTGTTTTGTTGTTTTGTTTTTGTTTTTGTTCTCCAGCCTTAGATATGGCTATCTCTGAAGTTAATGGTTTGCAAGCTCTAATAGTGTCTCTTATGAATCTGTCTTTGTCTACTTAGACAGCAGTATCTGATGAAGTAGACATGCCCCAGAAAAAAAAAAAATCACAACACAGCATACCCAAAGGGAAAAGTGCATGAAAACAGTATCAGAGAATCATCAGGTGGTGTTGTGTATGAAGAATAAACTATGTTTGATAAGTAGAACAAGGAGTTTCCCTGCCGTTGTGCTCAGCCCTATGCTTGAAAGCAAGGAAGGACAACCAACAGGTAAAGCAAACTAGCACAGAGAACAGTCTATCTTCATTCCAAGCAGTTCTACGTGTTCCAGTGAGTGATTAAGAGGAACAGGGACTCAGACTGTTTCTGAAACCTCTTCTGAAACTTCCTCATCTTACCTTTCTTGGTTATGATAATTCGAAGCAGAGGATTGGCTGATGAGACAGCTTTGTGGAAGTTGTCATCGTTGTTGATTGGAAGGAGGTCTCCATGGATGTCAGCATATCCCAGCAGTACATCGACACCAGGGATGCGATGGATGGTTTGGAGGAGGCGGTAGAACTCCCGGAAGCCACCCGGACCATTCCTCTTTAAAGCAAAGCGACGATATTCTGCCTCAAACTGAAGAAGATAATGAACATAGACGTGAAGTTGTGTTTCCCCATGAATATTTCCCAGTTCAGGGAGAAGATCAACTTGTAATTCAATACACTGACACTGGAGAAAAACTAGATTCAGTGTTTCCCATTAATTAATGAGATCCTGTCTCATATTGATCCAAAAATGTTTTTCACCTCTTATAATAGTGCTGAAGATCTGTAACATTATCACGCTGTTGCAGCCCCCATGGGCTAGCTTGTAGTCAATATTTTAACAGTCTGTTTGTCTGTTTTGTTAATTTAGCTGGGTAGTACATAGCCTATATCTTTCTTGAGACTGAACTACAACTACTACAACTCACGTTATTTTCTACATTTGGTAAATGCCAACAGGCAGCAGTGTTTATGAACCGCAGCTCAGAAAGATAATCATGTTGCATGTGTGCGCACATTCACATGTACGCACAAATGTCTCTTTCTTCAGAAGCAACCTCAACCATACAGACTAGACAATATATGAAAATAAATATATGAATGAATAAAAAAATAAATAAAGAAATAGACATAACACGTCATCTGAACATGGCAACAAAGAGAGACAGCTGGCTGAAAAGGGTTTAAAGGGGCAAAGAGGTCAGTACATATATGTGTGAGTGTATATGTGCTTGTGTTAAGAGAAACAGATGACAATCAACACCCAGTATTACTGCAATCTTTTGGGAGTACTGTTTTTGGTTATGGATGTGCCAATGAAGCTACTTTAATTCAAAGAAAACTCAAAAGAGATCACCTAAAAATTATCCTCAACCACTAACCTCACGCAAATAAAAGCCTCTAAAATAATAATAATAATGAACTGACAAATAAAAAATATCAACTGGGCAAAAGACAGACAGCTAAAAGTAACGTTACATGAAATATGATTACATGTCACCAATTAGTCAGAATCAGGTCACGATGGATTATTATCGTGGTACTGACTTATATGGTTAAACCACAGATGGTTTCTTCAGGTCCAACGTGAAAGTGAACACACATGTATGTATTATGCAATTCATGATGAAACATCGCAGCATTATTAACTAAATAGCCTAAAAGTCACCTGATATAAGACATTTTCATAAAATGGTTTATTTGGCCATTTCTCTGATATTATTAGCTAATTTTGGCTTGTCACAGATATAGTGGTACCGGCATATATGTTGCCTGATATAAACCGATATGAAAACTTTCTTCATAGAGATTATAACGCTTGGGATAATTATGAAGTATCGGTCGGGCTCTAGAAATAATTTTAGCATTCTTAACATTCTTGTTGTTCAGACAGAAGTGTGTGTCTTGCGCATTTGGCACAAGAGGGCAGCGCTGAGCTGAGCACTGCTGATATGCCTGAGTTTCCGCGCATCCAGGTGAAGAAGGAAAAAAAAGACAATGCCAGCGTTTGAATGACAATGAACGAATGAATGAATGGCACAGAAGTGCCAAGTGATTTGGAAAAGAAATCCTGCTTCAATGCAAAGGAAGCTTCAGAGACGCTGTTGGTATGTGTAAAGACGCGTCTTTTTATGTTTATCCTGCACAGCTGATTTGGGCTGAAACGCGCTGAGACTATAATCATTGATAAGTAATGAGCGGTGCGGCTGTGTGAGATGCCGCACAGTCAATTGTTTGGACTTAAAGTTTAATTAATGAATGATTACTCAATCGAATACTTGATTATGTAAACAATTGATAATGAAAAGAGTGTTAAAATCCTTTGTTTAAAGTTAAAGTTGTCTATTTATTTTTGCATATACATTTATAATCAATTTTGTCAATGGATTTTGTGTGGCAATTAACTACTATTTATTATGATTGTGTAGGCCCATGATTGGTGTAATTAGACTGAGTTTGAGAATGTATTTGTGTTAATCATTAATTTAATTTACTTGATTATTAATTAAAATTGTGATTATCATTCATGAAATGTGATTCACCATACTAATTAAGTAACCTTGTGTATCTCTGTTTCTTTATGATTTGTGTTGAAGGACAATAAAAAAAAGTTTAATATAATCCCTTTCTTTACAATGCCTTATCATCATTTTTCAGGCCAGATTGTCAATGCTGCAGTTCTCCTACTACCTTCCGTCTTCAAAGGTACAAGGTTAATTTATTTGTCAAGGTTAAAAAAACAAAATAATGTTAGAGTCCTTGAGTCATGCTACATCTATTTTATGGTGTGTTGAGTGTTGTTGTTGAGGATGAGTTCAGAAGTCTCACAGCCTGAAGAATGAAGCTGCTCTGTAGTCTGGTTGTATGGCAGCGGATAAACAGACTGTGGCTGGAGTGGGTGTAGTCTTTTAGTATCCTTTGGGCTCTGTGCAGACATCTCACTTCCCTGATGTCACTGATGCTCTGTAGATGGTACCAGTAATGATCTGGGCGATTTAAAATGGATGACCTGCTCTACCTCCTGAGCTACAGTTGCCCCATACCTGTGCATCTTCATAGTTCCACTGGCAAGCCTCCTCTCTCCTCTAGATACATTTAAGGAATTGGGACATCCTTCAATATCCTTCCGTGAAGGCACAGAGTAGCAAAATAAGAAGAGTCTGCAGTTTACCATGTTTCAAACTGATGCTTAAAGATAAAGAAGTGCATCAGGAGGCTTGGGCCAGTAAAAAAAAAAAAAAAAAATTCAATCAAAAACATTTTTTTTAACCTTCGCTTGCCTCAAGCAATCTACAGAAGAAACTGAAATGTTGCAAAGAGTTCAGTGGATAGAATAGTCTGTGCTGATTGGCTCAAACTTCTCTCGCCCCAGACAATCCATCCCACTCTACCAGGCACTTATACATCTAAAACCCAGTTGAGCTATTTTGTCTTTGTGAACAGTGAAATAAATGCCCTGTCCACACGCACACAGGTATTAGTTAAAACAAAGCTTTTTCTACGCATTTTGCCCTTTCGTACACACATAAATGGCGTTTCAGGTCACTGACATTTGAGTTTGTAAAGTGATGGAAAGGATTTGACATTGTTTAATGTTATATTTAGAAAGACACACAGACATTGATAATGCAATGAAGAAAAAGAGACAAACACAGATGCTTACAAAATTTCAACAAAATTTCAACAAAAGGTTTCCCTGCCTTGATCGTAGTATTTTTTTTGGTACAATCTGCTTCTCGTTTGCAATGGCACGTACATGCCCAGTGTATGTAAATGGGCATGAGATATGTGTTTTCAGGTGTGTTATATGGGTGGAGACTATTCCTGAGACAGTACTAAACTGCTCGTCGGGTTAGAGATTTTTTTCCACAAAACTCCGTTTCCAAAAATATCCATGCACATGTGGTCTAGGCTAGTCTCTGGGTGTTTTTTTACCACCAATCTACAAATCGAATGTACAATCCACCAATCACTGGATGGAATTATGTGAGTTGATCGTATGCATTATCCAGGAGAGACAAAAGGCAAACTATCCACACACAAATCCTCAAAACTAACAAATTCATCTGAGGATAGGATTGCAGAAATAAGTTAAATTTCAGATTTAGATTTCTCAAAGTTGTCCCAAAGTATCTGACTTCTGTCAGACATTTATATAGTTTGTGGTGACAATGAAGCTGTGTAAATTAACCTGCCAAGTGATCAAATATTAAGCTCAAAGTTTGCCGAAGAAAAATATACCTTAAATTTGGCAATTAAGCAACCACAGCTGTTCTATTCACAAATGAGTAAAACTCAAAAAATAAATTAATAAAATAAGTTTAGACTGCACACCATAAATAGTTTGAAATAAAGCGACCACACAAAGCTGATCTAAAGTCAAAGGCGCAGTTTCATAATCCTGCTTTTGTTGTTCTAATTTCCTGTTTTTTTTTTAAACTGTGACCTCGTGTGTTGCTTTTCAGTTCCTCCCACTGTGTAATTTCCCTCCTTCCAGTGTTTTTTCGTTCCTTTCCCTCACCTGTCCCCTCATTAGTGTGTGTGTGTGTGTGTGTGTGTGTGTGTGTGTGTGTAGTCTTTGTGCTCCCTCTTGTCTTTGTCAGATCATTCCGTTGTTTCACAGTGCTTCACCTGTGCCTGTTTTAGGGCTGAACGATTTTAGGAAAAGACCTAATTGCGATTTTTCTGGCAAATATTGCGATTTCGATTTGATTCACGATTTCCTTCAAATCAATTTCATTAACGGATATTATATGTTAGATATTTATATACGGAGTTACACTGGCAAAAGATGCTGTAATTGTAGTCTGTTTGCTACAGTGGGCCTGAGTATCATTTTCACCGGACTTTTCACCGGACTTTTTCGTCATGCACTCGTCATGCAAATGCCTGTGGTGATTTTTCAAGTGCCGGTATAAATTGGTTGTGTTTCCGCTGGATGTTGCAACTTTAGCGCGACAGGTTTTGCACAGTACCTGTTTCTGGTGCATGTCTGCAGCCTTAAACCCGAAATACTCCCAAATGACCAACGTGCTGTTTTTCTTGGGGATTAAATTCCCTAACTCTGCTTCTGGTTCAGCTGAAGCCATTTCAGAACAGGTTAAGGAGTAGGTTAATACTGATTGGTTAGCGTGACCTGTCCACGAGTAGCATGCCGCTTCTGATTGGTGAGCTTGGCAGGATGGTAGGGAGATGGCATGTATGTGTAAAATAGTTGACACAACAGATCCTGGGTCAGTCAGGAGCGCTGCAAAAACCGCAGCTTTGGCGATCACATGGTCGCGTTGTCTGAAATCGCAATTTCGATCAGAAAACGATAAATTGTTCAGCCCTAGCCTGTTTCCTCCAGTGTCTCCCCGTTCCTCCCAATGGTATGTTTTCTGTTTTTTTGTTCCTAGCATTATTTTTCTGCTTTATTCCTCGTGTTTCCCTCAGTTGTACTTTTCTTAGTTGGTACTTTGTCTTAGCTTTTGGTTGCTACTTTGTATTTTTGTATTTCATGGTTTTGGCTTTTCATTAAAAGCTTATCTTTAGTTCCTTAGCCTACCTGTCTCCCTAGTGTTTGTGCATTTGGGTCCTCACCTTCTCTCAAAATTGTGACACGCGGTGTGTTTACTGCTATTTAAAGAGCACATTATTCAGACAGTAAGATGCACCTACACAGCAGGTTGACAACACGCGTACACTCTGATTTTATACTGGTTGCTTTCAGGCTTTTTAAATGTTTCCATGTGCAGTAATATCACTGCAGCAAATATCGCTGCACATTTAAGTATCAAAACTAAAAGCTTAAGAGGAAACTCTCCAGAGAAAAACAAAACTAAACTTGTAGCTTCTGTAATAAACATTTTTAGAAGGGATCTCAGGATTTATCAGGAGGACAGCTGCTTCACTCAAAACTATTTTACTGTATGAATCTGAACTGTGTGTGACCTTTTGATGTATAGAAGAACACAGAACATTAATTGGCATTTTAAAGTAGAGATACACATATTGTTTCTGGTGCTGGAGGATTGCTGCAGGTAATGTCATTAATATTTTCCTCATTTAAAAACGTATTTCATCCATCTGCATCCCACCCGCTATTGATCAGAATGATAACAGAATAATTTTATGGCCGCCTGATCCACAGACTGTGATCCACGCACACAGAGGGACGTGCAGCAGCACTCCACCTCAAACAGGTCCCTGCGCACCTGGCTCTTAGGGAGTGAGAGTGAACACCCTGGTTGGTTTTATTTATGTTACGCCCAAGACACACCCATGACTAATTCAGAGTCTTCCAGAGTCTACAACCTCTATCTTTGCGCCCAGATATCCGCCTATATAATCTGAGCCCATAGCTATCTGAGAATAATCGTTATCAGCCAGACACCGATGTTAACTTACTTTTCCTAATAAAGTGCAGGGAGTATGACTTGATTTTTCTTAGAAATTATGTCCTTGCACTATTTGTCCAGTAGAGCGCGGTCCGACTCCATTCTTACTCAGGAGAGTCTCTCAGTCGCATATCACTGTCTCCAACGGTGGGGACCAGAGTTTGCCTCCACAGTAAGTTTATAACTAGTTTGTGATATAAGCAATGACTCCATAAATTTCCCGCTTCAATTCAACCCACTTGTCCATAAGTCATGAGTCATACTTTGTTGTGTCGGTCATGCTTATGTTTGTAATGTTAGCAAAGTGAAGTTAGGCTAACCTAGCTTAACATTAGTGCAGGCCAGCAGGGGAGAGGGGAGGGGGGACAATCGTGCATAGTGTTAGTGTTAGTAATAACGTAATGTTAATGTCCCCATCATTTACTCTTCTGCAACAACCGTCATGTCTCTCTTATTGATCATAATTTAGCTTTGCCATATAACGTTAACCTTATGACTGAGCACATTAAGGCTATATTCACAGCAGCGCACCAGGTGTTTGTTTTGTTTGTTCTTTACATTGGTTTAATTTACGTTACGTTGAGAGTTCCCCTGCAACCAAGAGCAGAGGCACTGGTCAGCTCTTGACTGTTCGTGACCATTACACACCAAAAAATACATTTTGCAAAAGATGACATGTTTTGATAATGTTAAGCAAGACATGCCTTTTTCTTCCTTGAGTTTTGTTCATATTGACTTAATGGTTCAGAATGATAGAATAGAATAAACGTTTAGAGGGTAATCAGAGTGGTGTATTTCAAATAATGGTTTGCCAGCGACTTTACTTATTATGCTGCTTATACACCTTTCCATTACCTAAATATAAAGATAATAATAAACTAATTTGTAAATATAAGCTATATAAAAATGCATGTCTGAGATTCAAAATGCTCCACGTAACTTTAGACATATTTGTACCACTTTATTTTTTTAGCCAATGCATATTTGTACATGAAAGTTCTTTATTGTTGAAAAGTAAAAATACTAAAAGGGTCTTGTGAAAAGAATGTTGTGTTAGAACTGTTCATATGCTGTTTGCCCCACATAACACATTATCACCACATTGATGTTTACAATAAAGAAAAGTTCCTGCACTAATTTTTGACAATGAAAGTATTCTGAAACTGTAAAATGTTCTGCCTTCAATTCATATAAGTGTTTGAACTACATTTAAGGGATAAATCGGTTTCAGCCCCAAAAAATCCATATTGGCCAGGCCCTAGTCTGTGTAGGAGTTTCACAAACACATAGTATTGGGACAGGGACTTCTCAAATGGCCTTGAAGGTTCTTTAAAACAGGATTTTTTTTTCTTATTTTCTTTTGTTGAAATACATAAGCCTCTATCTGGCATTACTTTCTCATTCTTTGATTATAAAATCATGACAAAATCCCATTCATTTCTCCATAATCAGATTTTAATCACATATCTCTGAAATCATTTAACTCAATTCTGAAAGTAAACTTTAATTATTTAATAATGCATTGGGTTAGAGGGTTTGTTGTATAATTTACAGCATTTGTTTTGTCAGAATCTCTTTCATATCCAATCAAATTGATATGAAATCTAATCGAATCTGAACCTTTGTAAATCACAATCAAATCTTTTGGGGGAATTAGTGGTAATGCCCAGCTGGATTTTGATAAGAGAGTCTGTGATTAAATTGACAAACAAAAAAGAGAATAAGAGACTGAAAGACAGCAAGACCGACAGAACGACATCTTTAATAGTAGCTTATGTTAGACAATATGTCAGTCAAATAAGTGACTATCTATGTGAGAGTGTGTGTGAGAGCAGGTATTAATGAAGTAATTCCCTTCAACCACTGAAAACTTTGCCCTCAGATCTAGTGCTGAAGGTGACAATCTGAATTTTTTTCATTATTTAATATAAATCTTTAGTTCTTGTTTTACAGGCCCTAATAACTAACTAATAACTAAACTGTGTCCCTTTCGGAAGAGAACCAAAACTGGTCAGCCCTGTTACCACTTCCAGTTTCAGTATGTGACAAGGCTTTATCATAGCTTAGCTGTAAAAAATATTTTCCAGCAACTAGTTCAGCACATCACTTCTCTACAAAGCAACAGCCATCTAGTAGTGGTAGTGCTGGACGGTATACCGGTTCACACCGAATACAGGTGTATATTTTCGTTATGATATGAATTTCTAATGTACCGCCATACCGGTGTATTTGATTACACAACGTTCGGAACGCTACGCTGCGCCACGCGACACTGTTTCAGACCGGACCCTTTTCAATGTTGCGCTTCTAAACACGCATGGTGCGACTGCAAGGCGTGGTGAGGGTAAACAGTAATGCTCTGGTGTTACGTTACAGTGAAGATGGATAGGATAGACATTAGCCTCATTCACACTGCCGTTTGTATGCGGGGATCCTGCGCCAATTCTCCGCATCCTCCTCCGTGTGAAAGTCTCAGATGCGGCGAGGGGTGAAATTTCGCTGCGCCTCTGATGCGGCTCCGGAGGTAGTATCAGAGGTGCAGTATTGGCGAACCGAACCAGTGTGAATGGATAAGCCGGTGGCACGGAGCAAGGGTGTGTCGGTCTAATGGTCTTCACTGTTTGATAACTGTACAGGTCCTTCACTCAACAACATATAGATAAATGTCCCACAAAGCAACGTTACATGACCATACAACAGTAACGTAGTAACTGGTCGTGTCTTTGGCAACTTATATGAGGAAAAAAATACTGCAGTTATTCGTGGAGAAGTGTCTGTCCGAGCGACTATTTCTGCCCGAAAAACAGCGTCTGTCCCTGGCAAAAAACCCTTAACTCACCAACTGTTTGTCGCGGTGAAAAAAAATCACCACGATGGTCAGCCCTCCCGACTGAGACTTCAGTGAACTTTCCCCCATAAACAGCCTCCCTCCCCATGAGTGAGAGAGTCAGACAGCGTCCCGTTTACTGATGGCGATTATGTAATTATGTAATTAAGAGAAAAAGGTAACTTTGTCATTTTCCAGGTAGGGGTGGGCGATATATATCGTTTGCGATAATATCGTCATTGTTGTTTTGACGATGTGCAAATTTCCATTATCGAGTATTTAAATTACTTCGCCAAAAATATTGAAACGCACGCGGAAATTCCTCACATCCACTTAATACACGGTGCAGCAACGCTCTCTACAGCATGGCAGGATTCGCCCCACCCCTCCACCTCTTGCCTTCGACCTCTGAACCCCGCGACGTCTCATAACAACAAAACCAGCGGACTACATGCTTGTGTTCGTGTTTCTTGCAACTTACTCGACTTGTAGTCGAGTGTGAGTCACAGCAGCAGTTCGACCTCATTATCGGTCCAGACAAACGATTCTGGTTTCCTTGCACTAGCCATTTTCGTCTTCTTCTTGTTGTGTTCGGTTTCTCCGTCTAATGTCTGTTTGTTTACAGCACGCAAGCTTTTTGCACAGGCTTGCTCCGTCTCTTCTTTTCCGTTTTTGGTGAATTTCAAGCGCCACCTATAGGCCTGGAATATGAACTACAGCGTTTTCAGTCGTTTTCAGTGGATCGGTCTGGATGCAAATATTCTTTAAATGATGCCGAGGAAGACGGAGGAAAAAAAGATTGTTTTCGTCCGTGTGGACGGGGCCTCAGTCACACGATTAGTGGGCCTACGTAATCACATGACGTGATCACATGACCTCTCGCTGGCATCCTCCTTACAACAGTTTAGCAATCACATTTTA
Organism: Pagrus major; assembly: GCF_040436345.1. Taxonomy (NCBI): domain Eukaryota; kingdom Metazoa; phylum Chordata; class Actinopteri; order Spariformes; family Sparidae; genus Pagrus; species Pagrus major. Next base: position 24,740,153 of record NC_133222.1, on the reverse strand, counting down.
AAGGATATCGACTGATTATCGTTATCACCAAAATCCCAAAAAATATCGAGATATTATTTTTTGCCCATATCGCCCACCCCTATTTCCAGGGTGTTTGGTGTGTCAGGATCCCAATCACAGCACATTATAACAGCATCCATATGATTATAAACAGTCAGTAGGTACATGTTTAGATTAACAGGAGGACACCAGGAAACACCTTGAAAAAAACACATACCTCATCATCATGACGTGTACCGTCACGCCTCCTTTGGAGCCGCGGCCTCTTCACTAAGTCACACTTGTTTTATTTCCTTTTTAGATTTACTTGAATACTGTGTAATGTACCTGGGCTTGAACTTAATTTAACAAAAGTATAATTATTGCAAGTTGCACTACTTTTTGTATTGGTTTTATAAAAGATGTTTGTGAAATTTGCACAGTAAAAGTTCTGTATTTTGACTGCAATTGTCTTTGCATTCTGATTCCTCACTTCATTAGAATCATGAGTGGCTCTTTTTTGTAAACAGCATCATTTTCTGGGGCCATGCAAACCTGTATTACTACTAGTGTGGAATTATTCTACAATATTCACTCATCATGACAGTAAAATAGACCATCCTAAGTCAATCTACTGCAGTAATTCCTCTCTCAACCAGTAGAAAATGCTGTGAACACCTGATTATGCATGAAAAAAAAAAAATACCGTCATATACCGTGAAACCGTTAGAATTTTGAAAAATACCGTGATATACATTTTTGGTCATACCGCCCAGCACTAATTAGTAGCAACTTGTACTATTGTACTAATACTGTAGTTAATGGCAATGTCATCACATTTGTATTTTTTTGCCATGGCTTGCAGGTAGTAATGCAGATTGCCTCTTGTTATCTAAGATCCACTTTAATATTTTTGTCCAGCTATTGCAAATATTCTGCAGGGCAGGGAAGGGCTAACACTGCAATCTCTCCTCGCTCATAAACAGTAGTGGAAAAGTAATTGAAATGTTTGCTGAAAAGTTCATGTGGGCCTGTTTATTGCGAAGAAAAATTCTGTAATAAGTACAGTATATTAGTGTCATAGGTACTCAAAACTCTATTGCTGTTAAGGATTCACAAGAGGGAAATCAAGAAAACATGGACTCGATGCCTTTGCCGAGTCTGGTTGAGACTCCAACTGCTAACTGAGAGCAGCTTAAAATAAAGATTCCCCATACTGACTTCAAATTAAATATTTTGCCTATAGCGATTTAAGTGTATATTATTATGTAAAAATTGTTATCACAATCAAACAACTTATCCACGTTTTGAATGTAATGAATGTAACTTACAAGCTTTGTGAAGTTACAGCTGTCAACACCTATTTCCTCCACTAGTGGAAAATGAGCCCCCTCCCAAAAAAGCAGTACTCAATAAAGTAGACCTACCATTCCGTCATACCTGTAGGATACTTAAGCACAGAAACTACGTAGGCTACATTTAGTTGCATAGTAAATATAGTCTATTAAGACCCTCTGTAGCCTAGTGAAGTGCCAACAACAATTGACTACGATACTAACAGTAGCCTAATACTGTACAGTATTACAGGAACACAGTCTAGCGGGACAAGTATTCTAATTGGATGAAACTGAAGAGATAGACCGAGTGACAATGAAACATAGCAGGAAGAGGAAGAGACCGCAGAGGCTGAGGAGCATAATCAGTGTTTTGACACAGAGGGATATAATAACGGGAAAAATGCGGAATGAAACGGTGCTGTGGACGACAGCAGGTTCGGCTCTGGCAGCCTGCTTGTGGTGTTTAGTCGGCGCACCCCGCTCGCCTGTCAATTACACAGAATATTTTGCCAGTGTCGAACGGTAAAACGATTTGTTTGTATGTTAGAGAGTGAAAGAAAGAGACATGGCTCAACGACTTCACAAGGTCGATATTGTCAGTGCACCGGCGGAACGACAGTATCAACCAGACTCCGTGTTTTCTCTTTAACACTAAACGGCTTAACATCCCATTTAGTTTACTACTCACTTTGCTTTTCACCTCCACCACGTTGTCGGTGTGTTTTAACGGCGTCCGCTGCTGCTGCTGCTGCTGTCTTGACATTCTGCTCCCTGGTTGGCTGGCTGGCTGAGGCACTGCGGATAAAACCATCCACCGGAATTATGGTTGTTGTTTTCCTCCTCTGTACCGGGAGAAAGAAAAATGATTCAAAACAAAGCAGGCGAGCTGGTCCTTTCAACTGTCCGTTGTTCTCTGTTTTTCAACGACACTCGGTCTCACTCCTGTGTTTGTGTCTCGTGCCGTCCTGTGTCAGCGCGCACTGTTGTCATTCTCTTACGACACTGACAAAAAAAAGCGCTCGCGGCAGGTGGAGTCCGGTAAATCCAGTATGGGACTTGAGCTTCGAGTGTAACTCGTCCTGCTTCTCCTCCTCCAACCTGACGAGACTGGAGAACACAACAGAGGGGGCGTGACATGACGCTTAACAATAACGCCATAACTGGACGATTACTATGCTTAACATTTGACACTACCATTCCCACACTACTATGGTAGTGTTGTGGCCCCCCACTGTTGTGCTATTTGCATTAGTAGCCTAAATACGATTGCTGCTACATACCCACTAACCCAGCCTGATAGTTATATTACATTTCCATTGCTACTAAAGGAACCCACCCATTTAGGGTACAAAATAATGTACAAATAAACAGTGTCAGTGCATACACTAGCAGTGCTGGGTAAGTTACTTCCAAAATGTAATGTAGGCTATCTCATGTTACTTGTTACTTTCATTTTAAAGTGGATTACAAATTCAGTTGTGGCGATGCTGTATAGCCTAATCGAGCGGCAAACTCGGGGCAGAAAAATGAAGCCAATGCAGAAGTGCCAAAAAGTACAGTTCTTAGAATGGCCACTTGAGGCTCGCTCCAAAAGTGAGTGAATCCCCATAGGAGTCCATGTTAAAATGCCCAACAGAAATAAACAGCCTTTTTTCAAAAAACTTGTTTTTATACCTAATTTCCCCCTTAATGACAATTGTATGAGGGGTAAATTGTTGTCTAACTCACTCATGTAAATCATATTATGGCTTTAAGCTATATATAATGAAGGGTTGGCCATTTTGAGTGACCGCGAGCTGTCTGCTCGTCTTCACCTCAGCTAATTCCAGTCACTGAACTTGACCTCTCGGTGTGGTGTTAGTGCATTTTGGTGAATTTTTCATGCAAATATCAGACAAAAAAATTCATGGCTAGCTGTGTGGTTAATTGTACTGACAGGCCAGAGCGAAGGGTCAGACGCCAGTGTTTCAATTTAACGAGTGATCCTGTTAGTGTTAGTGTAGCTGCTGGAGTTCTGTAGGAAACAGCCATAGGCAGAGCCCAGAGCTTCTGGAGGAACAAACAACTCCAGTTTATGTTTTAAACATTTGGGTTCAAAAAGTGGAATCACCTTCACTCTCGCTTCTCAACGAGCCTACTGTGAAGTTGATTCTCTCTTATTTGATAAGAGAGAATATTTGCTAAATGGAGGGTAAATGTAATCATGTACATACGCAGATGTGATAGGAAAACAAAAAGACACTGAAGGAAAACAGAGGACCCGTAGTCTCTGATGAGTGGCGACTTAGAGGCAAAACTGAACACAAACACACAGATACAAACACCCTTGGTGTCTGCTGTTGCTTGCTAAATGAGAACACCCATTTCGAAATATAGAGTCTGACTCCACAGCCATTCTGACATTTCGTCAACATGATTCTTCTTCGATATTTATCTTGTGGCGCACTGGTGGACGTGGCATGGTGTTGTTTCTTGTGGTAACGCATTACTGGACTGTAACATTAATGAAATCCTATTGGAAACAAGTTATATTACTCTTTTACTGCTCAAAGTAATATATAACTGTTGTGTTACGTTTTTAACATGTTGCTCACAGACAACATAATAGACATGCCAAATAGTCATTTTGCGCCCTTGCATGAAACTGAGCATTCATGACACCCTGATAAGTTATGGTCAGATATTCCTTTACATCTTTATGTAATAAAGTAAATTATACTGTATATGCAATCTGTATAAGGAGTAAAATATACCTTTGTGATATTATAATTGCACAAAATCTGTAGCCACCTGACATGACTCAGTCAATATGAGGAATTACACCTCTATAAAGGATGTCCTCCCACCTTTACCTCTCCCCTTTTCCTTATGTACTCCATGTCAGAGATACATGATGTCTTTGTCAGGAATTTCCGTGATCACTTGCTAGCTCAAAATTATTGTTGAGAATGCTAACACACTATACTTGTACCATTAATTTTATTATTATTTTATTCTATTTGTCTAAACGCTCAAGTTAATGATCACAATTGACTGAAGGATTACGTTATTGAAGTCTGTTAGAATAAACGGAGATTGCATCCAAAGATATGTTGGTGTGGTACTCTGAAATTATATCAGAACTTGAACTATATGAGGTGACCCATTGGAGAACCTGAAGTCTCGAGGAATATTAATTAGAGATGTGACATTTTCTTGATTATAAAATGCATGGTAATGCCCATGTGGAAGATTATGTAGCAATATCGAAAAGATGTAGTTTTTTATATTGTAGACTGTTGTAGTCTGAATACTGAAAGGACTTTCTAAATAAAAAGGGAGTTCAGATTGATCTGACTGCTTGTATTAATTGATTGAGAATTGTGAGGCCAGTGAAGATTCACACCTGTAATATCTATAAATGTGAGTTAATTATATCTTTATGCCGTGTTTACATCACAACATTGATAGAGTTTACTATCAGGTAGCAGGCCATAACAAAACTACTACTGGTTGTGTAGTTTTTTGTTTGTTTTTGTTTTACCTGTGATCTACTTCAGTACAAATTGGTGTGTTGCATCTCCTTTGTAAAATAGCAATGCAAGCAACTCTTGAGACTATCTGGGACATTTACCACAGCAGTTCTTTTTAAGGATCCCAATTAGCACTACACATACAGTTGTGCACACTTGTGCACGACAGCCTCATAAACATAACAAACAAAACAGATCATCTCATTGGATTAATAATCAAGTATATACAGAACAGACACACGATTGTGAGTCTTTCACGATACATAACATTTTAAATAAATCACAACTCCTCAAGAATTTATAGCAAATGTTATTATTTTTTTTCTTTACTCATACTAATACAAATAAACCAAGGACCAGCCAGCACTGAAGGTTGGACAACTAATCATTTTCAGCCACACATATAAGGTATGTTGTAATTGTACCTGGCTCCAGTGTGCCATGTTCCTGGATGTCCTGAACATGGTTCACCATGCTTTGCCTCTTTGTCTTTGACATCTGGATCACCATTGTTGTTGTTCTCCACAGTTTCTGGAGTCTCCGTAAGGTCCTCCCTTACCTTTGCAGCAGTATCCAAAGACCTGTTCCAGAAAAAAAAGCTACATTTAAAAATGTTTTAATTACAATAGCCAACCTTCACAAAACTACAAACAACCCTGCCATAAAATCTACCTGTATGAAGCTTACAATGCCCAGGTTTTGACGATAATCAGTTTAAGTTTTTATGGAGGTCATAGTAATAGTGGTGAGTCAAAGGTGTTTCTACTATTTTGTTCTCCTACATTATTTAAATGATAGAGTGGACTTACCTGCTTGCTATTGAACTTGCACAGCTAATGCTAGATATGAGTAGTTAAGTTACACCACCTATTGGACGAGGGAGAGGTCAAATACATTTGATATTTATCGGGATGGACCCGATGAGTGTGGAGCAGTTTGGGAGGTTTAAGGCTGGATCTGTCCATCCCTCTCAATATCAGATAATCTGGGCCAACCTTCGGGACCGACCAAGTTCTGTGTGTGTGTGTGTGTGTGTGTGTGTGTGTGTGTGTGTGTGTGTGTGTGTGTGTATGTGTATGTGTATGTGTGTGTGTGTGTGTGTGTGTGCGTTACTTTGGCAATACAAGCAACCCACTGCACGTACATACAGTTGTTACCCCTCAGTCGTGGAGTTCAGTCATGAAGATAATAGAAACTAAACACACTCAAACACACAACATGACAAAAAATTGAATAAATTTGTATGAACCCGTCACAATATATAAGACAGCAAAACTGCTTTATGCCATCCTTTTTCTTTCATCACAAGTGACAAGTTTGCTCACTGATCTTTCCTTCATGGATTGAGGAAGTTTCTGCTTCAAGTGCCTCTGACAGTACCACACATAGAGTGGTGTTGAGTAGCCACCATCGTGAGTGGACTACTGAGCGCTTCCCCATGGCAGATGGAATCGCTGCTCCAGCTGAAGGTATACCATCATCAATCTTGTGTAATTTCATGTCAAAAACACAGGAAATTCCTGCATTTCCCCTCTCAGGGGATAGACTACGTGTCCCTACAACTTTCAGGCATGAGGGTCTTCTTTTATCTTGACAATTGTATACTAATTGCTGTTAACTATCAGTATTATTCAGTATAATTTTCTTGATAAGATTACATAGTGTTAAATAATTAAATGTTAGGTCGTGACACAATGGTACCAGCCCAACTGTGGACCCACCACCTGCAGGGGAGAGAAATTGGGTCAGGTGCAGTGTGTGAAGGGCAAGGGCAGGGACTTAGGTGTCCTGACACCTGGCTTCGAAGACTAGCCCTTGGTATGTGGAATGTCACCTCTCTGGCATGGAGCTGGAGCTGGTGTGGGAGGGAGAGAGGTACCAGCTAGATATAGTTGGGCTCACCTCCATGCACAGTACCAGTTCTGGAACCAAACTGGCTGGACTCTCTCCTTTTCTGGAGTTGCCCGGGGTGAGAGGTGCCGGGTGGGTGTGGAGATACTCACAAGCCACCAGCCGAGCGCCGCAGTGTTGGAGTTCTCCCCGAAGAACGAGAGGGTTGCCTCTGTGGGAAAGGAAAGCAGGGTTTAGTCCAGGCTGTGCTCAGCAGGGAAGGAGAACTGCTGACCCAGACTGGGGATATTGTCAGGTGGTGGAAAGAGCACTTTGAGGAGCTCCTGAATCCAGCTAACACGTCCTCTGTCTGAGATGCTGAAGGCTCTGGACATTGTTGGGCTGTCTTGGTTTACACACCTCTTCAGTGTCGTGTGGAGGTCTGGAAGAGTACCTTTGGACTGGCAGATTGGGCTGGTGGTTGCCATCTTTAAAAAGGGGGACTGGAGGGTGTGCTCCAATTATCTGGGTATCACACTTCTCAGCCTTCATGGAAAAGTTTATTCCAGGGTGCTGGAAAGGAAGCTTCGGCCAATTGTCAAACCTTGGAATCAAGAGGAAAAATGTGGATTCCATGCTGATTGTGGAACAACGGACCAACTTTTTACCTTTGCAGTCTTGCTGGGGGGTCATTGGAGTTGGCCCAACCAATCTAGTACTGTGGGGGCTACTGCGGGAGTATGGGGTACCAGGCCCTTTGCTATGGGCTATCCAGTCCCTGTATGACCAAAGTGATGTGTCCGTATAGTCAGCACTAAGTCAAGCACATTTTCATTGGGTGTTGGACTCCACCTGTTGTCCTTTGTCTCCGATCCTGTTTGTGATTTTCATGGATAGGATCTCAAGGCTTGGCCATGGGAGGAAAATGTCCGTTTCGGGAACCTCAAAATTGCATTGCTGCTCTTTGCAGATGGTGTGGTTTTGCTGGCTTCTTCAGTCCCTGACCCCCAGCAGGCACTGAGACAGTTTGTAGCCAAGTGTAAAGGGATGAGGGGCAGCACCTCTATGTCTGATGCCATGGTTCTCTGCTGGAAAATGGTGGATTGCCCTCTCTGTCTGGGGGGTGAGCTCCTGTCCCAAGCAAAGGAGTTTAAGTATCTCAGGGTCATGTTTTCACAAGTGATGGGAAAATGGAGCACGAGATGGACAGGGGGATTGGTGCAGTGTCAGCAGTACTGCAGGATTGTCCAGTCCATCTATGGCCACAAGCTGTGGGTAGTGACTGAAAGAACAACATTGTGGATAAAAGCAGCTGAAAGGTGTTTCCTCTGTAGGGTGGCTGGACTAGCCTTAGAGATAGGGTGAGGATTTCATATCTCTGCAGGGTGATCAGAGTAGAGACGCTGCTCCTTTGCGTCTAAAGGAGCCAGCTTAGGTGGTTCGGGCAACTTGTTAGGATGCCTCCTGGGCGCCTCCCCTTGGAGATGCACCGGGTGCCACCAAATGGGATGAGAACCCAGGGCAGACCAAGAACCCGCTGGAGGAACTACATATCTCATCTGGCCTGAGAATGCCTTGAGCTCCCCCAGGAGCTGGAAAGTGTTGCTGGGGAGATGGATGGCTTGAATGCCCTTCTAGGCCTGCTGCCGCCGTCACCAAACCCTGGATAAGAGGAAGAAAATGGGTAGATGGATGGACAATGATACCAAACCTGCCCACCTCACTGTGATAACAAGACCCCAGGAAGCTGCACACATTCACAGCACACAGCTGTTGCTCCGCAAGAAATAGTTACGCCATGCAACTTCCCACAAACAATTTTTTTCTGTTTCTGTATTGATTAAACAATACAACATGATAAATGGTGAATTTTAGGCTAGCTAAAAGCAGCATGAACTGACTGGTTCCAAATCCCTGCTTCCAGCTAGTCAAACACTGTTCTAACTCCAGCTTTGTTCTTAACACACATACATGAGTTTGATATCCACCTTAACATCTCACTCTAAGAAAGAGACAGAATATTTACCCCAAATGTCGAACAATTCCTTTAAAGTGATATGCTCATTTGACTGAAGTATTAGGGTCAAGGTATTTAGCCCCTATGTCTGCATTATGCCGTGTCCACATAACATTGGTTTAGGGCCAATTTTATCTGATTCGCCCATCCCAGACAATTGGGGGAGAAATCTGGTCTGGGACCTCGGTTGGTACCAATGTTTGGTACAGATTATCTGGTAATGTGAGGGGTTTACAGATCCAGTCCTAAGTCTTCTGAACTGCTCGCTCCCATAATGTCAAACAAAAGTCTTGTAGTGTGTACATGTTTTTGAAGATTCTCCGTATGTGTATGGAGCAAACCCATTTCAAAATTGGTTGTTAGTTTATGTTAGTGGACTCGTGTTTCATGTCATGTTACAATTTGCTCACACATATAAAAAGTTGATTAATACATGCAAATTGTTACAATTTGTTTTCCCCTTTTTTCTTCTTCCTCCAGATTTATACCCTGTGCTAACCCGTCCTAATCATTTCAGTACCAGCCTGTACTGGGGCCTGTGTGCACATGTGAGTGTGAGTGCATTCTATGGCAGGACCCCTTTATGCTTATGCAAGAGGCTGTAATTACCTACAACATGTAAGCCTTCTAGATAAGGATGCATTCCAAAGAGGAGAGAGCAGAAAATGAAAAAGTAATTTTTTTAAATTGTGAACTGTTTACAGTTCTTTCAGGGCAGGGTCTTCTGTTGAACAACTCTTTCCCACTTCTCCCTCTCTTGTCCTCACCTCTTCTCCCCCTCTCCCCCTTACCTTAATACTCTTCCTCTCCTACATCTCCTCTTTTGTTCTCTCTCTCCAATCCTCTTATGTCCTTGCCACCATCTTACAATCACCCCTCCTCCTCCTCCTCTTCTCCCAGTGATGGTAGAATGTAGGATTCAAGGATGGTTGGAAAAGGGAGCGCATCGATTGACAGTGTGATCTCAGCCAACCAGAACTTTGCTTATACTGTCTGTTTGTGTGAGTGTGTGTGCGTAGTGTACGTGTGTGCAACATAAGAAATGACAGTGACAACTCAGTTACAGCACTGAGTCACTTGTGTTTTACTGTAATGCTTCAAAATTTCTCTGAAAACAGCTGAAATCTAAAGGATATGTGAGGAATGTTTCTGCTTATTTGGACATTTGTAATATGCTTGATACAACTTAGACAATTCGTTTAGATAACAAGTTCATCTTTTCATATATTTGGCATGTAAAATTGGTGGAGTGTCCCTTTAAAGGTGATGGGATACACGCACAATGCACACAGGGCAGAGCGGAGGAATAGGGGGATCAGTAGGGGCTGATAGCTCAGTTTTTTTGCCGTGAAATTAGATTTTGGCCTTGTCGCATGTTAATCCAGTCGTGACTGTAATACTGCAGTCTCTAACAATGAATAATAATAGGACCAATAAACGGAAGACTCTGTTTTTCATGTTAACCATTAAGAGACACTAAAAAGAAAAGAAGAAATAGAGTTTTCACTGCTCTCACTAACACAATTCAAACCCAAACACCATGCCAACTGCTAGAACCATTAAGTAGATTTTTTTTTCTTCCTCTGGGCACACGTGACTGAAAGATGAGATTGGGACAGAGAAAAATATGTATGTGAGCAGGAATGTCAGCTATGTAAACCAGTCAAGTTAGTGAGCCAACCTATTTTTGTTTTTTTTCTCTTTCCTTTATCATGCGTCATCTCTCTCTTTTCATGTTTTCTCCTTTCAGTGTACAATGTTTTGTGTCTGGTGACCTTTAGAGGTCATTGACCTCAGTTGCATTTTTCCAGTATTTTCCCCATCTCTCTGCATTATAATCTTTTCCTTGTGAAAATTGCCTTTTTGTTCCAATAAATACTACTTTGTACTTCCACTCCACTACATTGTGGAGGCAAATATTGTACTTTTTACTCTGCTGAATTTATTTGATAACTTTAGTTACTACTTGACAGATTACATGCTGCATCAGAGCCAAATAAGTGCATTTTAATGAATTTATTTTATCAGCAATCTGATTTTAAAAACTAATGATTCCGAAAACCAGGTAAATGCTGAATATCAGATCTGATAATCGGCTAGGCCGATAATCGGTCAACCCATAGCATAGAGTATATAGATACATTTACATATATCGATAATTGACTTTTACTTGCACTTTTGATACTTCATCACATTTTTGCTACAATTACTTTCATATTTAAGCATCAGAAGTTTAAGTACATTTAATATTAGATACTTTTTATTAGATACTACTGTCATCTCACTCTGTGATCCTAGTACTAGGTCCACCTTGATTGACCCACTGTCCCCCATGCTATTCAGTCTTGCATCTAACCCACTCTATACACTGGAGCAGATGGGTAAAGGATTTGAAACAGGAGGGATTCAGGCATTATCACTAGCTCTTGCTGATGACGGCTCAATGATTCCTGGGAAGGCATATTCTCGAAAAGTCCTGCGAGATGATCGACCTCGGGGTCATACCTGGGTGCTTACATTGAAACGATAAAAACATAAATACCATGAAAGTGTTTATTCTGATTAACACTGCATTTCTCTAACTTTTGTTTTGTTTTCTGTTCCCACAAGCTGCAAGTGTCACTCTCTCACTGTCCACTCTCTTTAGCTTCCTCCTTATAGAAATAAAAAACAACAACACATACCTACATACAAACAATTAAAGTGCATTTAGTGCAAATGTCACAGGTTAATGATTGGTACAGATGACCCATGATAATACAAGATAAATGGCAGTGAAACATGGACACTGGCTGGAACCACCATACATCTGATTGGTACCAGTGAAACAGAGGATTACCTGGGTGTCGAGATAAATCCCTGCAAGGGCAAAAGGGAAGGCTGGTTGGTGCAAAGAGAAAGAAGACTTTGCAAAAGACCTCAAAGAAACTTGAAAATGTTGAAAGATGACAAGGCAAAGATTCTAGATGTTGCCATAAAATTTGAACTGTCCACACTGAGGGACTTGGAAAAAGAAAATGCTGACAAGTATGTGTCATTCTCAGACATGGTGAATGGTCAGTGGCTTCTCTATTTGGGCAAGAGGTAAACTGCATAAGATAAATGAGGGGATTATCAGAAAACTCTGTGTTAGAAGCACTCGGACAAAATGATTCTCCAAGCTCCTAAGTAGGATATCTATTTTGTACCTGGTTGATATATGTAAAGTGTTCAAAAGGCTTGGCAGCGTGCTGGGATAAGGAAAGGGCTTCAAACAGAGAGACACCTTCTTTTGCTTCGTCCTTTTGTCCCGACTGTGTCCATTGTCCAAGGAGGCTGCAGTCGGCAGGATGACAGTTGGCTCTATGCGGTGGGTACAGCTCTATGTGTACAGTATGTCCATTGTTGCCTGGGCTTCTTGCCTGTCGCATGTCTTCATCTGTCATCATCTATGGAGGCTGGTGAGTCAGTGGTTGCACTTGTGTGGTCGGCTCAATTTGCTGCAACATAATAATGATAATATTAATAATAATAATAATAATAATAATAATATGTTTATTTGTGTGTCGTCCGCATAGCAATGAAAAGGAACATTGTGACATTCGATGATATGGCCAAGGGGGAGCATATAGATTGAAAATAAAATCGGACCTAAAATTGAACCTTGCGGTACACCAAAGGTAATATGAGTTGTAGATGGTGCGTAATTACTTATGGTGACCGCCAGTGTTGGGTAACGTTACTTTTAGAAGTAACTCATTACGTGACAAGACTACTGCCATTAGAAAGTAACCTGTTACGTCACTGCGTTATCTACTGAGAAAAGTAACACGTTAGAGTACTTTAGAGTTATCAAAAATTATGGTAAAAGCTCTTTGCGACGCGCATGTCGGTTATATTGTCCAGACTGCGTGTAGCCAATTGTACATGTACCTTTGAATGTATTGACTCTGTCATTTTGTAGCCTTCTACACTGCCCACAATCAGTAACTCCCGCAGGCTAATAATAGGGATGACAGATTTTTCACAAAATAAAGAGCTGTAAATGTTATATTGTGTTTGACCGCGAACTGGGCGAGGCATACAGTATTAGGCACAGCTGTTTCAATAAAAACAATACAATACAGCCTAGTATAAGATGTTAAAAAAATGCAAATAATGAACCCATAAACTGTGAGTGCTTACATAGAAACGATAAAAACATAAATACCATGAAAGTGTTGCATTTGCATTTCTGTTCCCACAAGCTGCAAGCTGTGTCACTCTCTCACTGTCCATTCTCTTTGGCTTCCTCCTCATAGAAATAAAAAAAAACAACAACACATACCTACATACAAATAATTAAAGTGCATTTAGGCATTTTAAAACAACAACAGAGTTTTAGTTTTATGTTATTTTAGAGAAGAATATTAGAAGAGCAGCCAGCCAGCTGTGTTCCCTAAATGATGAATGTGGAGCATCTTGTAAATAATTTTTTTAGCATAGGTTTGACAAATACCTGAATGCTTCCTCGTTTTAGTGCTTCTGATATTTCTCTTCAAAATAACATATGGACTGACCATAGACAAAAAAATACGAGTTCAAAAGACAGCAAATTCTTCCAGTAATGGATTACTTTTATGAAAAACTAACTAAATAAAAGATTACTTTAATTGCAGAACTAATGTGTTACATTACTCGTAACAACAAAAAAGTACTCTACAATAGAGTACTCTAACGGAATACTTTGTAACAAGTAACCCCCAACACTGGGGACTGCATAGGTTCTTTCTAAAAGGTAGGAATAAAACCAACTACATAAGTGCAGTGCCCTTGGTGCCCACCCAGGTTCTAAGACGGCATGGTCTACCATGTCAAAAATCAAGTCATGTCAAGTCTAAAATAATTAAAATTGCGCTCTCTCCTGTCAGCTGCTTTAAAGAGGTCATTTGTTACCTTGAGGAGGGCTAATTCTGTGCTATGTAATGCTCAAAAACCTGACAGGAACTTCTCAAAGATGTTGTTTTGACACGTACATGCTAAAAGCTGGGTTAAAACCATGTTCTCTAAGACCTTGCATAAAAAAGTGAGTTGAGAAATTGGCCTGAAATTATTAAGAGCAGAGGGATCAAGGTTGGGTTTCTTTAAAAGGGGTTGGACCACAGCATGTTTAAAAATAGATGGAAAATGGCCATGTAAAAGTGCACTGTAAAAACTGTTGCTTAGATATTACTTTAAAAAAATGAGGCAACATTTTCCAAGCACTTTTTGGAAGTTTAGTGAACTTCTTGTAATTTTAAGCTGGGAAAATTCACTAATATGCATTTTACTGAAAGCTAAAAAAATAATCATAGTGTACGAAGAAAAGCCAAAAAATTGAGTTTAACCATTGTATAAAAGGTCAGCATTTTAACCACATTGAACTTAATTAAATGAAGTAAAATTTAAATTAATAATTTGATTTAAATGATATTCAATCTTATTAATTTTGACAGCAGTGTATTTTAATGTGTCATCTTAAAACATTTCAACATTAAAATAAAAAAAGTGCAGCCAAGTAGAACGCCTTCACAGAATGAGTTATTTTTGTATGTTCATTAAAACATCCTAATAATTTACATACCAGTAATTCTGACCCAGAACTTGGTATAAAACCTTCACAATACAACATTCTGAATATTCACTCATCTGGTTCAGGAAAACTTTGAACACAGTCAACAAAAAATGGCCATTCATGTGTGCAAGGCAGACAAGTCAAGCTAACTGTCCAGGTTGTGATGGTTTCAGGGGTAACGGTTTTATTTTGTTTTTTTATTTTATTATCTGGGGTGCCAGTCAGGGCTCAGCCTGACAATTTTTAAAACCAGATCCCTCTCAAGAAAACCACACAAAGGGTGCATAAATTCAAAACAAAATTCATGCAACCTTAAAACAAAGGTGAACAAACCAAAAAACACCACTTTCTTTTCTTTTAAACAATGTATTTCACACAACAAGAAAAACAACAAACAATGTCCGCTTCTTCAGCTCAGTTCAGTTCACTTTAGTTCAATTACCAACAGAAAAAAACCCAACACAAAACAACTGGCTTTTCTTTCAGTTTATACCCAGCGAAAAAAATAGTTCTTCTTATTTCAACCAAAAAAAACCTTTTTTATTCCATGAGCTAGGCCAACCCAAAAAGAAAATAAAACATATTATATTCCACAGATTAGGTCTCACTAGCCTGTAACCTGGGACTCCTCCTCCGATGTGGGGAAACGACAGCTTCCTTAATCCCGTGCTCCAGACATGGTGGTTTTAGCCCCCTACGGCAGGCGATCGCGGTCGAAAATCAAGGAAATAAACTACCTGATACTTTGCCCTGCTCTGCCGCAGTTTGCGGTCTAAAAACGCCAAACTGTATTTGTATTTGTTATGTACTGTACTGTTTTCTGTGCCGATCCGTCCATACGAGAGTGCCGGTAGCGCGCCGCCATGTTGGTGTTTGACGTCACATTTAATGGACGGTCGTGTACCTGTCTCCAGGCAACCAGTGACGTCAGATGAGGGAGGCGGTTTTTCAAAAAGCTCATCTCACTCAGCTCGTTACAAGGTAAGGAGCTTGTTTTTGAGGCTAATGAACTTGGAGGTTGGTTTTGGGCGCAGTGCATCGTGTCCCACAAAAAGTCTTTGAAAGACCTCAAAATTTTGGATAGTTTGGGCGAATATTGGAGATTCAGGGCGTACGTTACCCCAAGGAGTAGGCAGCATGCTCTGGCCAGATTGCCAAGATCAGTAAGCACTGGGATTCCCTCAATGATGATGCCCACTGCATCTGGGTCACGACAAGCACAGATTCTCATACTTTGCGTTTTCAGGTCCTCATGCACACTGCTCTCTGTTTTCCCCTGTATGAAGAATACAATCATTAAGACAAACTGTCTCACTTGTTGGTGAAAAAGAAATAGTTATGTAATGAAATTCAGATAATCATTCAACATATGACATCTGTGGAGACCGCTTTGAACATTCAAGAACAGCCCTTATATGAGACCTGGTACATTAGACTTCATATATTTTTCGAGTACACCACACCGCTTATAATAAAAGGCCTGTACCCTCTGTAGTTGAGGTAAATAAAGGCCCTAGCCATGATTGAGAATTTGCGCAATTTTCTTGGGCCTGCACTCCCCTTGACTGCTATGTTTTTTAAGTGAGCAAGTGTCAACTTGTCACAATACCTTTTATTTTAACTGGTAACCGTGCAACATCTTGTACAGCTCACTTGTTCTGCTGTTTTGTAACAATGTTATATTTTCAGCAGGAGATCTGGTTAGTAAAGAACGCAGACTATTACTTGAGATTATACACAGTACAGCACGATGTGGATAATATGATAGCTGGTAACCTATAGGCAAATATTAGAGAGATCCAGGTATTTGTAGGTGTCTTTTTGAACTTTGGACAGAACCAGACCAGCCGTTTCTCCTGCTTCCAGTATTTATTCTGTGATAGGCTAATCAAGCCCCACCTCCAGCTCTATCCTAAACTGAAATTGATACCAAAGTGCATTTCCCAAAAAGTGAAACTATTCTTCTTATACAATACTTACATAGTAGTCAGAGATGAGCTCCTCTTCACTCTCCCCCATATTCTCAATGGGGCATCTTAGAGTCACGGCTCTTTTCTTTACCACAGAGGCACTTGGGTCCTAGCGTGAATAGTAAAAAAAATTAATCTTGCAGTCAATATCACTCCAAACTTACAATGGTATTGTAAGTTTGGAGTGATATTATCACTGTGGATCTGCATTACATTCCTTGTGTGAAAGACCCATCTAATAAAAGCTATGTCAGTGTAAGCATATGCTATATTAAGAGTATGTTCACTGCTTTACCTTGCTGTCACCCAAACTTCCAGATCAAGGCAGCAGTAGATCAGCTACTCCTGTGTTCTGTGAAGTTAATTTAGTGTTGACATGACTGCCACACACGCGCACGTTCCATGTCTCTTGCTAGCTACATTTTGGACTGAGGCACTAAGTTTCAAACGAGTGGTTTGAGACTGAATAGTTCAAATTCATACACCATACTGCCGGGCGTCAACAGCCCAAGCACCTCTGCTTTCACTGCCAGTTCAAATGTTTAAACGTTAACATCGACGTTACTCAGAAAGTACAGGCATTACAGCCACAAGAAAAATGTCCATTTCAATGTCCGACCGGTAAACGAGGGCGACACGAGGACGACGTTTGTCATTTATAAAAGCCAGCAAAATAAGTAGAAAGAGCATGCAGGTCAAAAATTACGATTTTTAAAAGACGCTCGTTCTCTGAGATTATTTTAATTTAAGACCGCACTGGGTAAGGCCTTGTGTTAGCTAGCAAAGCATAATGGCGGACAGAGAGCAATACTTTTGCATTAACCTAGATAGTACAGCCATGCTCATTTGGGTAAAATCTACCTGAAAACAATGCAAATTATTACTTACATATGTTGCGTGTAGCTTTTTATCGTCAAGGATAACCATCTCTCTTCTCCCACAAAGACTCCAGCAGCGGTCACAGACGGCGCGAGTAAGGAGAGAGCTCCATCATTACTGCTGTGGGCGTGTCCTGACGTTTTACTTTCCACATACACCCATAAATGAAATGTTGAAAAAGCTATTTCTTACGTTGTTTAATACAATCAATTTTATGAAAATATTAAGTCACCAAAATATACACACTTTTTATTCATGTGATACTTAAATAATCACTAAAAGAAAAGGTGACTTTTACAGTGCGAGCTATTGATAATCATTAAATACTGGATCCAACTGTGTCAAAAACGTCTTTGAGAAATTTGGTAGGGATAGTGTCAAGGCTGCACATGGTTGATTTCATTTAAGACAAGATTTCTTCTTCTTCCTTTTTCTTTAATAAGTAGGACAATGGGTTCAAACAAAGAGGGCGCACACTGTTGCTCTTGCTCTTGGCCTCTTGTCCCAATCGTCAGCAGTATGGTGATTGCTTCTGTGCAGTGGATGCAGCCCTGTAAGGAGTGTATGTCCATGGTCACCTGGGCCATTTGCCTGTTGCCCTTCCCCATCCATGTTCCTCCATGGAGGCTGTGGTTGGCTAGTCAATGATTGCCCTTGTGCTGCATGTATTGCCACCATAACTTAAGTCTGCTGTCATCGGGGTCAACCGTCTGCATCCTACCTCAACTGAGGAATATAAAATAGAAGGACTGGAGGTTGCCCTGTGCCAAAAGTTTAATTTGTGCTCACCTGAGTACTAGAATTCAGCCTCTGCCCTGCTGGAATCAGCAGAGGAAATGTCTCTGTCAAATCCGAAATGCCTCTACGTCACAAAATAAGCTTCATTGTTTGTAAAAACACTGAAGAAAGTTTCATGCTTTAGTTCCAAAATGCACAAGACCTTATATGAGCTCATCTGCACCTCTGTTTCTCTCATTTCTGTGTATATTTTAAAAAAATATTTTTCTGTTTGTCCTGTGTCATTTCTTCTTTTGTCTTTTTCATGTCTCATTTCTTGTCTTCTCTTTCAAACATCAGCCTTCACATGCTATCAGGACAATTTGATGTGGCCTGCCTTGTTATTATTACAACACTGAACTTCCTACTCACTGAAGCTGATATTGTGATGGCTCAAAACAGAAAACACTTTTCCATTACAAAGATATCTAGCATACTTGAGCAAGGCGAGACTTTATGAAGACTTTATATAGTCCTGTGAGTCATACGCGTCTCTCTGCAAGGTGCGGTAAGTCAAGTCCAGCTCATGTATGCCTGTTATGTGTGGTATGTCCTGGCCTGCAGTACGGGTAGGTTTTTTTTGTGTGTTGGGGTGTGACAGGTGGTGACACTGAAGAACAGGTTTTTATCTGTGTCAGGTGTTTTCATTCATTTTTGGCTGGCCTCCAGTGTAACAATACAGGGTGGATCTCTCTCTCTCTCTCTCTCTCTCTCTTTCTCTCTCTCTTGCACGCACGCACACACACGCACACACACACACACACACACACACACTCTGACATACAAAAGGATTTGAATCAGGCCCCTTGTCTGCTGGTCACAGTAGGATCTACATACCAGTGTGTCTGTCTAAACCAGATGATTAAATGACTGCTCTTTTAGTTGCTCTACCTTTGTAGAGCAACAGTGAAAGTTACAGCGTAAAAATTGATTATAGTCTTTTTTTTCAATTGGTAACACACATTTCTCTAAGGTGAGTTCACACAGTTCTCTTCTCTACTAAACAGCTCAGTTGCCAGGACAAAATGATGGCAGGTAGTGTTTTTGCACACCACAGCCACGTTCAAATTTGTAGTTGAATAGGCTTACATACCATACTGACATTTCTACAAAACGTGTCATATCACTTTCAGGTTACAGGTTTATTGTGACTTTAATATTGAGAGATGATTGGGGCAGTCGCGACAAGGCTACCAAGCTTACTGTAAAACCAAATAAGTTTAAAGTACTCAAACTGTTTGTCGTAACTGATTACCTAAGAATATTTAAGTAGCTATAATAATTTTATTAAGTAAAATAAAATAAAAAAATATATTTTCAGTTAACTCAATTGATTTCACTCCTTTAAAAAATTCAATTTTTCTGAACTTGAATATATTACTTACATTTTCTAATATTCTGCGTACTAAATCTAAGTCTAAGTTTAATACATCTAAATTCTGCATGCTAAATTATATCTATCCAATGATACTTTAATAAATTAAATTAAACTCAATTTTATTCAATAAATTTAATTGTGCTCAACCTATAGCCTTGGGGAAATCTACTAAAAATGTTTAATTGTGCTATATTCAAACACTGATGAAACCACTAAAAAAAAAGACTACTCATCAATGCAAAATGTACAAGCTACCCCATTTCAGTTACAAATGTTAAAAAATAGAAATGAGACTCTATTATTTAAATTCACATTCACAATCATAACACAATAACAATCATTGAAACTTGAAACATCTGTGAGTGAAACTTATTTTCAAAAAAATAAGTGAAAAAAGAGAAATCTTTCTTTCTGGTAAGGCACATCTTACAAAGACCTTAACGACTAGTTGACCAATGAATTTTTTGATCATGAGATAATAAACCAGCAATGATATCAATTACAGCTGCAACTAACAGTTATTTTATTACTGTTTAATCTGCTGATTGTTTTCACAATTAATCACTTAGTTTACAAAATGTCCAAATAGTGAAAAATACTAATTACAATATCCTGAAATACTGTTTCTGTCATAAATGGAAATGAAAAGCAGCAAATCCTCACATTTGAGGAGCTGGAACTAGACAATGTTTGACATTTTGTATTCAAAAATGACTGAAACGATTAATTATCCAAAGCAAATAATTTTATTTATTTCATTGAATATATCCTATTTCCCGCTTCTTGATTATGAGATTTCATCTTAAGTGATAGTGAACTGAATAACTTGGGTTTTGGAATGTTGCTCAGACAAAACAACCAAACTGAAGACATTACTTTGTACTTAAGAACATTGTCATGGCCATTTTTATCTCCTAACGTTTTATAGACCAAACAATTGATTAGTAGGAGAAAATAATTGGCGATCAATAATCAATATTAAATACGTTAGTTCCAGCCCTAACAAGTAGTACAATTAAAATGAAAAAGAAGGTTTACATATGTAAACATGATTTTATGAATGAAATTCAAAAAATTCAAAAAATATTTTTGCTATGGTGGTGACACACATGGATGCAGCGGCCCCTCTAGGGATCAGCGAGAGTGAAAGTTTTGGGTGTCCTACCTATCCCAGACGTTCAGTCTGCAAAATTTACAGCCGAGAGACTTTACTAAAAATCAGGGTAACACAGGCTGCTAAAACTATGACGCTTGGTTGTGATTTGCACATATTATGCCAGCACGGGATCTTATTGGAGCCAGCCAACCGTAAGAAAAAAAAGCGGAAGCAGTGCGAATGTAAACAAAAGAGGGGGAAGAGAGCCGGGATCCATGTTAGGTTAAAGGCTAACCCCTCCAGACCAGCAGTACCGTCGCTCCTACTCTCCAACGTCCGCTCCCTCGACAACAAGCTGGATGAGCTACGTCTGTTGAGAGAAACCCACAGAGAGTGGAAAGACTGCTGTGCATTTGCTTTGGCTCCAGGACAATATCCCAGACGCGGCCATACAGCTGGAGGGGATGCCAGCTTTCCGGGCGGACAGAGATGCAGCTACCTCCGGTAAAAGTCGAGGAGGGGGTCTGTGCATCTATATCAACAAAGACTGGTGTGTAAACGCCACATTAGCCACTAAACACTGCTCTCAGCTGGCGGAGTTCCTCATCGTGAAATGCCAGTCATTGTATCTGCTGAGGGATTTCACCATAGTGATTGTAGCCGTTGTTTACATAGCTCCTAGTGCAAATGCTAAAGCTAATGCTAACAAGCACTTGGAGGGCTACAATACATGATGCCATCAGTGAGCTCCTGACTAAACACCCGGACAGCTTTGTAGTGGTGGCAGGGGATCTTAACCACACCAGTTTAAAGGCTGTTTCCCCATGTTCCAGCAAGTTGTGGACTTTAAAACCAGAGGAGAGAACATGCTGGACCTGGTGTATACAAACTCCCCAGATGCATACAAGGTAACGCCCTGCCCCAACCTTGGCCGTTCTGATCATCTATCTGTTATGCTGGTGCCTGCTTACAAACCACTACTGAAGCGCAGCAGGCCAATGAAAAAACAAATCATGACCTGGCCTGAGGGGGCAGACTCAGCACTTCAGGACTGTTTCATGCACACCGACTGGGAGGTTTTTAAGACCTCGCAGGGAGATCAGATAGACATTGAAGAGTATGCTGAGGCGGTAACCAGCTACACTGCAGCTAAATGCACAGAGGATGTCACTGTAATTAAGACCTTCACTGCATGTGGCAACCGAAAACCCTGGATGACTACAGAGGTGCGCTCGCTGCTGACAGCCCGAGATGCAGCCTTCTGCTCTCTGCTCAGCCAGGTCTGCACTCTCAAAGGGAATCAAGGCTGCAAAAGGCACCTATGCAGA
This sequence comes from Pagrus major, assembly GCF_040436345.1. Classification (NCBI taxonomy): domain Eukaryota; kingdom Metazoa; phylum Chordata; class Actinopteri; order Spariformes; family Sparidae; genus Pagrus; species Pagrus major. The sequence goes on along the minus strand of NC_133222.1, from coordinate 24,718,478 downwards.
GAAAATCCAGGGACACCTCTGCGAAACAGGAAAAACCAGGCCGATGTGGCAGGGAGTCAGAGCGCTGACGGATTACAAGTCAAGGCAGGGGGTCAACGACGATGATGCTTCTCTTCCAGACAGGCTTCTTTGCACGCTATGAAGCACCAAACCCGACAACCAGGGAGTGGGCTGGTCCTTCTCTACCATCTATCTGGCCAGCCCTCACCATCAACGCAGCAGACACACGCAGGGCCCTGACCAGGGTCAACCCACGGAAAGCAGGAGGCCCGGATAACATCCCAGGACGTGTGCTCAGAACCTGCGCTGGTGAGCTATCAGATGTCCTGACTGACATCTTCAACATCTCCCTCAGTCAGGCCATCGTCCCCAGATGCTTCAAAATTTCCACTATAATACCAGTAGCAAAGAAATCAGTTGTATCCTGTCTGAATGACTTCCGCCCCATCGCACTGACACCAATTGTGATGAAGTGTTTTGAGCGGCTTGTCAAACCACTTTGCACTCAGTCATCACCCATCTGGACCAGAAAGACACCTACGCCAGAATCCTGTACATAGATTTCAGCTCAGCATTTAATACAATCATTCCCCAGAGACTAATGGACAAACTCCTCCTTCTTGGCCTCAACACCGCCACATGTCTCTGGATCCGGGACTTTCTGACGGAGAGACCTCAGTCTGTCCATATCGGAAATAACACCTCCAACTCCATCAGGCTGAGCACTGGATCTCCTCAAGGCTGTGTACTCAGTCCATTGTTGTTTACACTGCTAACACATGACTGTACATCCAGACACAAGGGGAACCAGATCATCAAGTTCGCGGATGACACCACAGTGGTGGGACTCATTCATAAAAATGAGGAATCAATGTACAGAGAAGAAGTTGAACAACTAGAGGGTTGGTGCAGAGAAAATAATCTGGTGCTCAATGCAGATCAACTTATCAACTTCCGGAGTTCACAGCCCAAGCACGCTCCTCTCAGCATCAGTGGCCGCACAGTTGAGAGAGTGGGGAACATCAAGTTCCTCGGAGTGCAGATCTCGCAGGATCTAAGCTGGAATAAGAACACCTCAGGGATCACGAAACGGGCCCAGCAGAGACTGTACTTCCTGAGGAAGCTGAAACAAGCCTCTCTCCCCATCAGCATCCTCAGGACCTTCTATAGTGGTGTGGTGGAGAGCGTTCTGACATATTGTATCTCAACATGGTACTCCAGCTGCAGTATGTCAGACAAAAAAGCCCTGCAGAGAATAGTTAGAGGAGCTGAGAGGGTCATCGGAGTTTCCCTCCCCTCTGTCCAAGAACTCTTCCTAAGCCGCTGCAGGAGCAGGGCACTGAACATCGTCAGGGACCCCTTCCACCTTCTCCACACATTCTTTGAACTGCTCCCATCAGGAAAACAGTTCTGGAGTCTAAAAGGCCGAACAAACAGACTAATCAACAGCTTCCTTCCACAAGCTGTTAGATTTCTGAACTGCTGATCTGGAGCATGTGCACTACTGCACTTCATGAGCCTTAGTCATAGTTTTAGTTTATAATAGTAATATATTGTGTGTATTTATTGTGTTCGTGTTATGGGATCCCGGAGAAACGCAATCTCATTTTTGCTGCACTACTTTTATAGGTACAGCTAAATGACAATAAAGCTTTGATTGGTTGATTGATTGATTGATTGATTGATTGAAAGTGAACCTGTAACCCTGTGACTATAACCATTAACCACATCTCCCTCTTTCTAACGACACAGACACGGCCCTCACTGCTGAGTGACAACAAGCTTTCATTCATAAAATAGTGTTTACAAGTGTAAACATTTGTTTTATTTCATTTCAGTGAACCTGTAACCCTGTGACAACCGTATACTCATGAGGAGAGTGAGTTGGCACCACCTATAAGGTAGAATAAGCCATACAAAGGTGGATTCAACCACAGCTTAGTAAAACAACAACACATAAAGTGAGTTCAAGCATTTTATTGCCAGTGACCAAAAGGTAAACAAATGAGACTCCAGGTCAAATGGCCAAAGAAAAATACATCATGGAGCGTGAGCCCATGCTGGCAGACTGGAATGTATAAACAAAAAAGGGGCCCAGACGGGGCAACAAACGAAAAATTCAATCATCCCCTGCAACCCCCAAAAACCTGGTGAAAGTAGACGAGGAAGTCCAACTGGCGGCATCACACACTTCTTCCAAGGAAGTGTTCCGAAACAGCACCCATGATGCAGCCATTCCCCATGTAGAATGCACCACAATCCTCGAAGGGGGATCCACTCCCGCTTGACATTAGCCAGGGCAATTAGATCCATGATCCAGATGCTGCTTTAAAATAGGCCTGTCCAATGTGGATCCTCTATATGACACAAAAAGCTTGTCTGAAGTGTGGAAGGACTTTGTGTGGTCAACATAGAACCTGAGGGCCCTCACAGGTCACAAGTTGTGTGACCTGTGGCAGAGGATAGAAGGCCTCCAGGACCAGAGACCTGGAGACAAAATTCCTGGCAAAGACCTGAGGCTGGAGGTTGAGGTTTGGTAGAAGGCGGACCCTTCTGTCTCCTTCCACAAACCTGAGACATGCAGCATCCACAGAGAGAGTGCACAACTCAATCACTTAGCTGAAGTCATAGCCAATAGGAAAACAGTCTTCCAACACAGAAAACGAATATCAAGACTGGACAATGGTTTAAAAGGGGGCAGGCTCTGAGAACCACCTAAAGATCCCAGAAGGGTAGCAGAGACTTTTGGGAATTACAAAGATGTGGAAAATTAAGGGATCCTCCCCCTCTGCACGACACCAGTTGCTAAACACCCTCCACTTGACACTGTACTGAACAGAGGTGAGCACAAATGCTGCTGTTCAAGAGCCATACATGAAGCCTCAGAGTCTTGGGCTCCAGTTGCCAAATCTTGCCCTGCACCTGGGACTGCATATCCCATCTGACTGGAAACCTCTGCCATCCACGGTCTCTGTGGCCAATTCGATGGCACCAAAAGTACCCTGGCACACAGTAGCCTCACCTTCCTGAGGAAAACCGGCAGGAGAGGAAGTGGAGGGCATGCATACAGCCTCACATGAGGCCATAAAAGGCTCAGGGCATCTGTCCCCAGGGGCATATATGCCTACAGAGGACAGTGAGTGTTCTCCTCTGTCGCGAAAAAGGTCTACATCTGGCTGGCCCACTATCTGTGGGTGAAGGCGCCACTCACCAGGATGGGGACCTTCCTGTGACAGTAGATCTACTGCTGCATTCTGGGGCCCCAGAAGATAAAATGCCCTCAGGACCATACCCTTGGACTGAGCCCACAAGAGCATCCACCGGACTCTTGCATGCAAGGATGGAAACCTCAACCCTCCCTGACGGTTGATATAAGTCTTTACCATGACCTGCCTCCCAAGTATAATGGGGAGGAGATGTTTTAGGGCTAACATGTTGATGAAGGTTCTCAGTCATTCAGGTCATGGTAATTCTGAATGCTGTGTTTCAGTTTCTTGAAGACGTTTAGTTCTATCTAACTGGAGGGGAGCAACTGGCTTTTAAACTCTGTGTGGGAGTGTCCTTACAGAGTTGTTAAGTAACATGTGAGCTCAGAGTTTCAGAGTCGTTAGCCCAAAATCATAATCACATTGCTTTAGTGGGATGACATCCTCTGTCCTTAGAACCTCAATAAGAGTGAGAAAAAACTTGCCATAAAGAAAAAAAAACCCTTTTAACAGGGGGGGAAAAACATAAAAACAAAACATGGGGGAAACCTCAGGAAGAGCCCCAGAGGAGGGATCCCTCTCCTAGGACCGACAGACATGCAATAGATGTCGCGTATACAGAACAGAACAACAAAATCACAATTTACAATTTGTACTGACAGAATATCTGATACAATTTACAGTTTATAATATATGTAAAGTGCTTGGATCCAGGAGGACGACTGAGAAGGCTGGTATTCTGCACTATGTCCCTGACTAACCACGTTAACTAGGTTGGTAGACTCCACACCAGCACTAACTGTATTACTAGCAGTGCTACATCTCTAGTGTCAAACCTGCTTCAAACACCTGTCTAGAACAATACAAATAATCCTGTTGCTACATAAACATAAACATAGACAGGTCAGGTGCAGCAGGGTTTCTGCCCTACTGCACCTTTCCCCAGCAGGGCAGAAATCTCGCTGGCCAGAACGGCAGAACGAGATTCGTTCCTTACTCTTGTCTCAAGAACAAAGTAAAAGAGATTTGGAAGTCAGTGCAGTGGTTCAACTCAACACTTAATACATAAACTGAGCTAGGTCTCTGTATTTTAACTTCAAAAATTGATTAAGATAGTATATATTATATATTTAACACCTTTTAGTTGTCAGTCAGTATTTGCGATTGCCAACCACTACACTACCTCTGTTACTGACAGGTTTCATTACTCTTGTAGAGGTCTTCAGTTTGGTTGACCCTACATTAAATATCAGGTGAGAGACAGTCCAGATATGACTGTTATTAGCAACTGTCAATTTTCCCTAGCAGACTAGAGACTACCAACTACGGTTTTGTCACAGATGTTCATGAAACATCTAATGAAACATCTCTGTTTGTGTGAAAGTCAAAAATGTCTGTCTGTATTAGGGATGGCTTGATATCACTTTTTCATGTCCTATACCGATATTAAATCTTTAAATTTTTCCCCGCAGTACTATCGAAGAATCACCGCTAACAAAGTGGCTCCTCTAATTTAGTTACTAACACGTTTCATTTACTATAACTTTGTCACAATAAAAGTACAAACGTACCGTTATTGAGTTATTTAAAAGCTTTTATTATGACGCAGCATTACGGGAAACGTGTGTTCACCAGCAGTAAATAAACATGACTCCCAAACAGCTGAAAGTGAACACGATGAATCAGTAAAACACAGCAGACGTTTGAAAGAACAAACAGGACGAAACTAAAGAGATTCAGTTATAAGCTACAAAAGTACTGAGAGCTGAACACAATGACTTTTAAAAACCTCTTCCTCTCGGGTTTCCTGCACAGACATGAGTTGAGTATCAATTTGAGGGGCAGAGTTGCTTGTTACAGATTGGCTGCAGTCACAAGACGTCACAGCGACCCAAGCCCGGCTTGGCCCTACTCCGAAGCAGGTCCATTGCTGGCACGACTCGGCTCAACTCGGCTCAGTAAAACTGATGATGGAAAAGCAAATCAGCACGGCTTGGGTTGACTCAGTGCGCCCAAACGTGCTAATGGAAATGCACATGCTGCTCTCTTTACGGCCTAACGTCTGTGAGGCCTTCTTTGTGTACAAGGCAAGCAGTTGCGCCGTATGTCTGTCAAGTTTACAGTAGAATTGGTTGTGTAGGTTCACATTTGTAATGTGATGGAACTCGAACACCTGCAATCATACAAGCACTTAAATTTATAGAGTTTAATGTCGAATTTTGAACAGGAAAACTTTATGCATCAATTACTTTTTTAGCAGCATGGCTGGCTCAATGATAAATTAAAGAAGAATACAGTTATTATCTGTGACTCCATTTGTAGGGCTGTCCCTCATTTGTGGACACCCTGAACAATATCTTGGCGACGAAGGGAAAAGGTTGTCTGCATGAACTTTTGAATCAACATTTGGTTTTTCTCTGTCTTTTCAACTTCTTGTATGGTAGCCTTTTAATAATGAAGCATCATAGGAAGACATAATGATGCCCATATAGATCTTCAAATTCCTTTACTAAAAGTCCTTCAAATCTATGCAGTATAAAAAGCAGTAAATCCACATATTCTTGAATAATTACAAACACATATACTTACTTACGATGCAGAAATATGAAAACTGAAAACATACTGTATTGTTGTAGTGTCGCGCAATACTCAGTTCGATTCCTGCAAGAACAGATTTATCAAACAATATAAAATAATTCCCATTATTTCAGTCAATAGGAATGTCATAATAAAATGCTGATTTAAAAAAAAAACAAACAAAATCTTACAATTTATCTGACTCACCAATACAATAGCTGCTATCTGGTAAGTCAGGTGATTATGGGTATGATGAAATGTCATTAGCAGCACTCTCTATATTCCATAATGGGCATACAAAATATATGAACATAAGCTTTGGATTAGTTTACAAGATAATGGTCATGTAAAAACTCCTTTCAAAAATCTTATTTTCCACCATGTTGTGAGAAATGTATATTTGAAAACCAAGATACACTCAGTTACCAATTTATTAGATATATCTGGTAAAAACTTCTAATCCAACATTCCTGCAAAAAATCCTACCTTCATGAAAATTGTAATATTCATTTTTGTTGAGACTATTTAATATAGGTGCTGATTCAACTGTATGATCATTTTTGAGTTAGACCCACAGTACCGGGTACAAGGAAATACAGTTCACCAGATTCCAAACTGCAGCTTCAAGAAAAACAGTCACCTTCTACTTGAGCCAATGGGGAAAGATCAATAACAACATATATGACTTAAAAATACATGAGGTACTTAATGTACAAACATACGTTAGATATTGGCACAGTTCAATATTTACTGGTACAGTCAAGCTATTTATATTAAATTGCCATGTTATTCCATCTGCTCTGAAGTCTTGAAAATCTCTCAAATATGAGACAGTGTTTTACCTACAAGTGTAAACAAGGCTTTATTTTTCCTGAACATGATTTTTTGACTTTGATCAGATGTTTCAAACAAAAACAAATTAAAAAAACAGACAAAAATGTAATATAAATTGCTCTTTATGCCAGTTTATTTTTGTGTGGTAAAAATGCTCTTTAAATATGGGAATCATTAATTATTAATTACACCATTACACTAACACTGTGAAGGAATTCAGTCTGTTGAGGGAGCTTGGGATCCTAGTACAACAACACATTGCAACACAATAGTTGCTTTTGGCCTGTGGCCCACCATTAAGTTTTGGTTTTGGCCATCCAATGGAAAACGTTTAAGCAACCCTTCTCTACAGGGTTCAGGACCCCCTATGGAGTCTTTATGTCTGGTTTTGGGTTGTTTACTAAAAAAATGCTTTCTGAAGATTTTCTACATATTCATGGCATGAAATTGAAAAGCAAAATCACGTGGGTAGATGCTCTGTGGTGAGATTCTTTATTCTTATTTTTTAGATGTAGCAGAATGTAGCAAACTGCTGTCCAACTTATTTTTAGGTATGTGAGATCATGTTGAATGTACATTTAAAGTCATTGAAATTGGTGAAGTTCTGATCAACAGTTTTGTTACAGTTTTTAAACAGTGAACATCAATGAGATAGAAGTGTTAGGAATTGTGGAAAAAAAACAGTAAAACCCATATTTATAATCTGTTTACCTTACAACTCCAATATACAGAATAACTTGCCAACAATCTCTATTTTCAATTAATCATATCTCTCTTTTTTAATACAACATGCCTGTATGTACATTGAATGAGTTATTGTTTCTGCTGTCTGCCTGTCTTTTTAATAGACAATGTAATACACACAATAACCTGATTTCAATATGAGGTGGAAGTATACTAGCCCCTATTTTTGCAAATAGTAATTTTCAATATTTTTAGACATAGTTGTCAGTTAGATGTTTATATTTTCCAATTGAACAATAAGTATGCCTCTTTGGTTTCATTTCTAAGATCATAACCTTGTGAAACACCTTCTCTCTTAACATAACAACATCATCAGAACACAATTTTTGTATTGTTTTCCTACATTTTCCACACCAAGTTACTCATTAATGCCAAGTCATTTACTTATGTAAAAAACATACTCAGCTTGGCTAGGGGTGGTGGTGGCTATGCTTTTGAAAGATAGAGTAGTTTACATTTTACACCTGAGAACACCAGCTGGTCATGTGATTCAGATACATTCCATTCAGTCAAAACATCTAAGTCTGGAATGTCGACGAGCTTGTCTGACTTTCTGTTTCCCAAGGCACAGACGTGCTTCAACACCCCCTCCCCACCATCACCTTCTGTTGCCAAGTGCTGTCAAGTACCAGGAAGGGTATCAGTCACCCAGTAACACAAAGTACTGCAAAGAATACAGATGTGTGTAACAAATATCGAAAAAGTGATTTAACTTCAGAGGAGAAGCCACCCATTTTGATTATTTGATTTTATTTCATTATAGCACCCTGGTATAGGTCAACAGAGTTAATGTTTGGAGGTTATAATAGGTATAATAGGTCCTGTTTATATGTATTGTTTCCTGTTGTGGTGTAGTAATAGTCAATGCCCTCAGGTTTCTGCATTGAGACATAGTACATATGAGGATAAGCGCTGTTGCCCCCTCAACAGAGAGACATTTAATGCAGGTCTCCACCTCAGTCATCAATGAAGCCCAACAATCATAAAAGCTTCCAGTTCACCTTTTAATAACAGAGACCATTTATAATCAACCTAATGTTGCATCTTGAAGTAATGGAAACTGGATTTTTTTTGTGTGTGTTTGACTCGCTTGCATTGAAATCAATCAGAAAACAAGAGAAAATTACATTTTCAGGACGAAATGAAATGGTTCTATTTTCATTTTTAAAAACGTTTTTACAAAGCCTCGTTTTTCATTATAATTTTTGTTTTAGAATAGAAAATTGATTGAAGCTCAATGACATGTAATCAAAGGCTTTCCATAAACTGAATTGATGTTTTAAAAAGGCAAAAGCCAGACCAACTGTGCCATTTTGGTCAGTTGAAGTATGAGTTTAATAAGCAGTTGTGGGGGGAAAAAATGGACAGTGTATCGGTCTATCTCAGAGTGTTAGTGTTGTTCCTAGAAAATCCTAATTATTGTAGTTGCAGGACCTTCATTTCAACTCGTCAAAAAGTCCACATCTACACAAAGTTGTCATGGGCTTTATCACTCAGAAGACTGGGGTTTGCATCCCATTTTAAACAAATTATAATACTGGTCACATATTTTTACAAAAAGTTTCCATTTCTATTTAGCTTTCTGTCAATGTTTGGATGGGTTTAGGGAACAAAAATACTTGGTTAGGTGTAAAACAGACCCTTTCAAATCATTAAACATGTAGTCCAGGTGATATGCGAATAAAACTTGTTAACTTTTTCATCAAAGCATAAAACTTGGTACAGTTGTACAGTTTAGGGACCAGAGCATTTTCAGAAATGGAGCAATTGAAACAACCCCACATGGTGGCCATTTTATTTTCCGCCATAACTGAATTAGGTAGTTTGGGGCCCTGAAGATTTTCAGATATGGAGTCCCTATATCATACATTTTTCAGGTGAACAGTTAATGGTGCATTCTGTTACACTGTGAGAAGGAAACTAGAGACCATCTTGCGATAGAAACACACCAGCCATAATGACCGTTAACATGTTGACCCATGGGTACTCAGTAGTCAATACCACATTATTATATGAACACTCAGTAATCATGGGTCAGCCCACACCCATCTTCAAACTCGACTTTCATTTTGATCTCAAATACACACCTTTAAAGTTTCATGACTGCATCTTGCACAGTTATGGTGCTATGCCACTGACAAAATGTGTTCACAGACAGACAGACATATTTCCTGGTAAAGTACTTAAAACAACACTTCTGTGGCTGGTTCCCACCACATTTTGCCATGATGACACTCCCCCCCCCCCCCCCCCCCCCCCCCACACACACACACACACACACACACACACACACACACACACACACACACACTGCCTCCACTGTCCTCCACTCAGTAATGTTGTTAATATGACAATAGTAAAACAAATTAAACTTTGGTTAACTTACCATTCATAATTGTTACATGTAAGCATGCAGCTAACAGACTTGGTTGCTCAGTAATAGTAATTTTGTTGAGAAAGCTGAAGTAATCAATGTTCCTGATCACATACTTGTCGAGGAGGAAGGCGGAAAGATTCAGAAACAACTCGAGACCATCTTGTACAGGATCACACCAGAATAAAGGAATGTACAACAATAAACATGGAATAGTTCACTTGTTTCTTGTTTGATTTTATGAAAAAGTGAACAATTCACCACGAATTTGTTGCATATCATCTGGACTAGTGTTACAGAGGATAACTTCTCCCATGTGCATTGTTTTCCAGTCTTTTTCCAGAGTTGCAAATCTATGACATTACAAAAATGTCATTGGTCAGTATAAATGATGGTCCTGGATTAACATTTTTTATGATGTTCCAGGAACAACACCAACATGGCAATGATATTATTATTGAATATTTTTCATATATATATGTATATACAGTATATATATGCTATATAATGCAATACAATATTACAACAACCATCAAAGCAAACAAGTATGACAATAGAATAAAGTTCAAATAATTACTGGGATTTTGGACCGTTAACAGCCCATCAGTACATAAATACCTTGTCTTATCAGATATAGTGTGGCCAGTTTTGTTTCAGTGCTGTGGCTCTGCTAGCAGGCTGATGCACATTAAAGAACACAATACAATGCTAAAGTCCATCTCTAAAATGTATAAATACTGTAAACACTACATTATTTTAATTTCATTGGTTTATGTGACGGGGGCAATACATGTTGGCCTTGTTACAGCTAAATTAAATGCAAACAATGGAATGTCTGCTAGTCATTGTTAATTTGCAGCCCTTGTCCTTGGTTAGGCTTTTAAGGAATAAAACACATAATAATACAGGTATGAAAGACTAAAATAAAACAGACACAGACAAGCAGCCTCTATGGTGATTGTAACAACAATGACCAACAAGAGGTATTAAGAACAATGACAGAAAAATAACGATTAAGAACAGCACAAAGGAAAGAAAAAAGATTTTAAAAAGTATTTATGCTATGTAAACCCGTGTAACTCAAACAGACAGGTTTCAGTTGTGCGATCAAAAAGCTAATTTTGTCATGTGCACTGCTAAGAGTTCTATGAGCAGTGGTACAGCCAATATGCAGTCAACAGCGAGAATCATTTACATAGTTCCAGACATTATCAAGTGGCTCAACATTTTTCAAGTCATCACCCAAACACATCCTCAAACTGTGTGTCCAAATACATGTTCACTAGGACTGAAAGCTGTGTTCTCCAATGTATAGACTTCAACATCTGATGAAAACAATCCAGGGCTCCTTGAGACTCAGTATGGTATGCACTGGCTACATGTTGTTTAACTCTCACAGATTCACCTTTGTTTTAGTTTTACTTTAGTATTGAAAGTTTTGAGATCATTTAATGTGTTTATTTCTGATTTTTGTTTGTGGTCCTTTCATTGCTGAAAATCATCAGACAAATGTTGAAGATCCTTCCTTAATTACATGGTCTCTAGAGAAACCTATGTGCCGTCTTTCCAAGGATTCATCACTTGAATTGGGCCACAGCTCTGCAGCCGAACTGAAACACTGTTTTCTGTTGACATCTGCTGGTGAATATGATCAATGGCAGTAAGACAAATGTTGCTTCGAGTCACAGTCACAATCAGCTTTATTGGCCAAGAATGTGTTCACATGCAATGAATTTGACTGTTTCTTCATTGCTCTCAATATACAGTACATACATAATAGACATACTAAGAAAAGGGACAAGAAAGCTGCCATTAACCAGTATATCTATTACATCTCAACTGAGTTCATTCATGGTGAGTTACACTGTCGTTTTTTTGTTATTCTTTTTTACTTTCAGTGACATCTCTCACATCCATATGTGGAAGCACAGGGTTTGCTGTATTTGCCAGCACAGTCTCACAAGAGTGGATGAGATACCAGGAGACTGGCCGTTACACGACGAGAGCTGCCAGCAGCAGGACCAGTACTCCTTTGTGTGAAAAGGAACAGGAGGAGCACTGCCAGAGCCCTACAAATGACCTCCAGCAGGCTACTGGTGTGCATGTTTCTGACCAAACTGTCAGACTCATGAGGATGGCATGAGGGCACGACATCCTCTAGTGGGACCTGTGATCACAGGCGAGCACCGTGCAGCTTGATTGGCATCCACGAGAAAACACCAGACATGGCAGGTCCACCATTGGTGCCCGGTTATCTTCACAAATGAGAGTGAGTGACGGGTGTGAAAGAGACTGGAGATGCCATGGTGAAAGTTATGCTGCCTGTAACATCATCCAGCATGACCGGTTTGGCGGTGGGTCAATGATGGTCTGGGGAAGCATATCCTTGGAGGTTCTCACTGACCTCCATGTCATAGCCAACAGTACCCTCACTGCTGTTAGGTACCGGGATGAAATCCTCAGAGAGATTGTCAGACCTTACGCTGGTACAGTAGGTCCTGGGTTCCTCCTGGTGCAGCACAATGCATAGGCATTGATACCACTGACTGGCCCGCTCGTTACCCTGACCTAAATCCAATTGAGCACCGATGGGACGTTATGTATCGGTGCATCCAGCTCCACCAAGTACTGCTACAGACTGTCAAGGAGCTCACTGATGCCCTGATCCAGGTCTGGGAGGAGACCCCCAGGACACCATCCACCGACTCATCAGGAGTATGTCCAGACATTGTTGAGAGTGCATACATGCACGTGGGGGCCATACACACTACTAAGTCACATTATGACTTGCCGTGATAAAATTCATGCAAGTTGGATTTGCCTGTGATTTAAATTATTTACTTTGATTTTTAGTGTGATTTTGAATCCAGCCCTCAATGGGTTGATGATTTTTGTTTCCACTGACCATTGTTATGTCATTTCTCCTCAACAAAGGTCACTTCTGCTAATGAAGATTTTCAAGTTGAATAATTTGTTCATCACAAAACACAAAGGAAGTCAATGTAACTTCCTGTGTCCACTATCCAGCACTAGAGAAAACTGAGTAATTACATGTTAGGTTTAAGAATGTCAAGGATAGACCGCACTATGAAACTTTTATGTAAATGAAATAATAATTGTCAGAAAAGGCATACTTCCTGTTGCCATTTGTTGGTGCAATGACTATACTTCCTAATTGTCATGTAGAAGTGTTTTAGGTGGAAGTCTGATCAAAAAATCTTCACAATACACCATCACGAATGTGTTCAAATCGGTAAAAAGGCGAGATCTGGTCAGCTGCCTCGGGGGAGTATATCACTCTATCAAAAATGTCATTTGTTACATTTATAGGGGTACCTTGACTGTAACTGAATATTGGCATGTAAATGTGTTCAGGCCAGGACTCTTACCAAACGTGTAAAGTCTGGTGCAGTTTCGACCATGTACAATGATTTTATAGCAACTTCCTGTTTCCTGGTGAAAGATCAATATATGCCGCCCCGCCACGGCCACATTCTTTGACTAAAACTTAAGGTAGTAAAAAATTTAAATCGCAACATTGTTAAGATGGCCCTGACAAAATGTAAAGTTGACCTGGTAAGTAGCTGTACAAATCACCAAAAAATTAGCACTAAATTTAATGGCCAACTTCCTGTTGGGTTTAGATCATGGCATCAAGAGACTTTTTAGTCGGTCTAAGCAGGGCTGCTCGATTATGGAAAAAATCATGATCACGATTATTTTGGTCAATATTGAAATCACGTTTATTTAAATGATTATTTTTGAGTTTGGAAACATGATGCATTTATTCAGCATTTTTCTCCAAAAAAAAACACTTTGTAACTGAGAACTTGGAAATTTCCCCTTAAAAAAATACACAAAATGTTCAAATTGAAAAATACAAAATGTTCAAATCAAAAATAATGTACAAATATGTATCCAACTGTTCCAACAATTTCTATAAACATTTAATGAATAAAATAAATATACTCAGAAAATCAAATAAGACAAACAATAGGGTGCATATCTTTAGCTAAAAAGTATCCAATGGCAAAGTCGCATTATACAGTGTGTCTGAGATCGATCCAGGATCCTGTTTGTGGATTTTAGCTCTGCCTTCAACACCATCAATCCAGCTCTGCTGCAGGAAAAGCTCTCCCAGCTGCATGTACCAGACTCCACCTGCATGTGGATCACTAACTTCCTGTCGGACAGGAAGCAGTATGTGAAGCTGGGGAAACTCGTCTCTGACTCCCGGACCATCAGCACCAGCTCCCCTCAAGGCTGCGTCCTCTCCCCTCTACTCTTCTCCTTGTACACAAACAGCTGCACCACCATTCACCAGTTGATCAAGCTCCTAAAGTTTGCGGACGACACCACCCTTATTGGGCTCATCTCTGGTGGTGATGAGTCCGCCTACAGGTGGGAGATTGACCACCTGGTGTCCTGTTGCGGACAAAACAGCTTGGAGCTAAATGCTCTAAAGACAGTGGAGATGGTTGTGGACTTTAGGAGAAACCCAGCCCCACCCGCCCCCGTCACCCTGTGTGGCTCCCCTGTGGAGTCTTTCCGCTTCCTGGGCATCATCATCACCCAGGACCTCAAGTGGGAGCTGAACACCAGCGCCCTCCTCAAAAAGGCACAGCAGTGGATTTACTCCCTGCGACAGCTGAAAAAGTTTAACCTGCCAAAGCCAATGATGGTGCTCTTCTACACCTCCATCATTGAGTCCATCCTCACCTCCTCCATCACCATCTGGTATGCTGCTGCCTCTGCCAAGGACAAGAGCAGACTGCAGTGTATCATTCGCTCCACTGAGAGGGTGATTGCTGCTGTCTGCCATCCCTCCACGACCTGCATGTCTTCAGGGCCCTGGGGTGGGCAGGTAGGATTGTGGCCGACCCCTCCCACCCTGGATATAAGCTCTTTGAACCACTCCCCTCTGGCAGAAGGCTGCGGTCCATCAGGACCAAAACCTCAAGGCACAAACTCAGTTTATTCCCGACTGCAGTTGGCCTCACAAACAATGCCCAGGTCCCCCACTGGACACTGACACTGAAAAATATGACTTCTACCTCTTACACCATATAGTCACGTTGCACAAATGAGAGACATGTGACTACATATCTCTCTCACTTTGTTGTCACTTATGGTTCTGTCTGTCTCACCTGTCTATTTGTTGTCTATTTATTGTTTTTTGTTTATTGTTTACTATATGGTACACGCACCTTCGAGACCAAAACAAATTCCTTGTATGTGAAAACCTACTTGGCAATAAAACTCTTTCTGATTCTGAATCTGATTCTGATATGGTTTTTCAAATTAGACCAAGTTAGGCGAGTTTTTGAAAGCCATTAGCTCTCGGTACTTGGGTGCGCAGAGCTTGCAGCGCATTTGAAAGGAGTTGTTTTTGCATCCAACCATTTCGAAAAATTCTTCCAGCTATGGCCAAGGATGTACAAGGGTTGGCTGGTCTTCCTGGCTACCGACCTCCTCGCAGGTGCTTGGTTGGGACATTTCGCTCAAGTTCTCTTGAGTCTCTGCCACGGACATCTTCGTAATAGGCTACATACATAAAGTCTGCTATGTCCTTGCTGGAGTGTGACGTGATTTGTGTCATGTGCAGGGGTGATGGATCGCGTACAAACCAATAGGGTGTCGGAATGGTATATGTTTATACTTCTCATCCAACCACAATCAAATTCACTCTATCCGGATGGCGCAATTTATCTGGATAGGTTTTTTCTTTTCTTTTTTTTTCTGAACGATGACAAGCCGGAATGAAAACAAGCCGAAATGAAATAGGAGTAATGAGGCTATTTTTAAAATGTAAGGAGTAGAAAGTACAGATAATTGCGTGAAGATGTAAGGAGTAGAAGTAAAAAGTCGGCTAACAAAAATAATTACTCCAGTAAAGTATAGATACTACTAGTCTACTTAAGTAAGGTAACGAAGTATTTGTACTTTGTTACTTGACACCTCTGGCAAGTGATTATTTATAGGGATTGTCAGGTGCATTCTGTGTTTCCCACATTCTACTGTGGTCAGCTGACAGTCACATCATGAATTGAAAAATGCAAAGTCTATTTTCTTAAAAAAATGTCTTACTAATATGCAATAGTCTCATTCATGCACATAAAGCAAACCAACTTGATTATGAAAGAAGGACAAATATAGCTTTAAAATGTGTAGATCATTTGGCTAAATGATGCTCTGTTTGTTTAATGTGAGCCACCGTACCTGAAGGTGTCTGATGGCTAAGCCAATCACGGTGCCCCTTGCTCTGTCTGCTCCACGATGTTGTGATACTCATGTCGGCTCAGTCTCACTCAGTTTTGTGTTCATCAATAAACCTGAGTTATATTCAAAGTCAGTGTGATCCTTGACTCACACACAGGAACGGACAAGTTTCTACAAAATGTATCCATCAAAGACACATATTACATGAATAACAGTGGTCTGATCCATGTTGCTATCAGCATCAAGTTAAACTCACCTGTCAGAGAGGGACTCTACAGAAATAGTGGAAACATCAGGGCATGGTTCGGCTGTGAACTGACGCTTCAAGGCTGGAAGTTGATGCGTCCCTCTCATAACTATAGGACACAGAAATAGGCAACATCAGCACATTTGTAAAATGTCCAGTTCAAAGGCTATATGAATGAACATCATATAAATACCATCTAACAACATTGGCTCACAAATACAATGCAAACTATATTCACAGATATATGTAATCTTCCCAGGACCTCCGAACAGTGGACTTGGCCTTTCACATGCGAAGCACACAAGAATTAGTTCTCCCCTCACATACAGCTTGTCTGGCTAATGTCAGCCCAGGGTAGCAGGTCATGTGTGAACATATGAACTATATGGATTAGATCCACAGTAGGTGTAAACGTTGGCCTGCGTGTAAACGGTGACGTTACATATAAATATGTCTCATAAGGCAGTAGCCTGCTATTTTAGCTAGCTAGCTAGCTAACGTCAGCTACAAACTGCTAACGTTAGTGTTGGGTGAATACATATGACAGCAACATAAGGAGCTAACTTTAGCTACGTTGACTACATAATGCAGAGTAATAATACATTTCCCCAACAAAACCAAACCAGCTCATTACCTGTCCAACAGAGACACAGCTACCATGGCGTCCGTGTTCAGGTCTTCGACTACTTCAGTTGTCGCCATCGTTGAAAAGCCACTCCAATGTTGACTCTCATTTTACTTCTCGTGCTGTCTAACCTCTTTTTTTTTTGGTAGCCTTCTCGAGTTCAGTCTTTCTGTCTTTCTTTGTTCAGCAGTGTAAGCTGCTGTAGGTACCGCTGTTGATGGGAAGTGTGGCCGTAGTTTCTCTGCCATTCTTGTTGAAACAGTCCGCCACAGCTCCAGCAGTGTGTTTCATAGACCTGGTCACGCACACTGAGTGATGCACGGAGTCAGCACAGAGTGGGGAGGGTGGTCAGGTAAGGGCAGATTGATTGACAGGTAGTCCATACAAAATTGACAGGCCGGTAAAATTGATTGAATGAAGTTTTTACAGCCCTGTTGCTGCCAGAGACCATGGATTTTTTTCATATTTTGAATGCTGTCAGGATGTGAAGAAATGTTATACAAATATGATAGAAAATGATTTTGAACAGAATTACCTACCCAAGCTTTAAGGTGCACTGTGTAGTTTAAGGGAAGACATTTTAATCAGAGAAAGATCTTCACTGACTAATGTTTTTATCCCTAAACAAATTATCTTTGTTTTCACGACTGAATAAACAAACTGACCTTAAAGGACAAAACAATTTCATACTTTTTACTTTGTTTATTCATTATATTTGGCATACCCTGCCACCTTTCTAGCTTCAGACAGTGCTCTGGGACCTTATTTTACTCTGAGAACAGCTTGTTTCTTCACTTATGGAGAAAATAAATATTTCTGCGTTTGTGTTATTACCTCATTAATATTGTAAATATAAAATCTCTGAGTTTGAATTTCTTCTCCAAAACTACATAGTGCCCCTTTAAATGAAGTGCAAAGTTTATAACTACCCTGAAACCCCCTCGGTATATCCAGCTATAAAGGATGGTGTTCTGTGTTGTTCTGATTGTACACAAATTCCATGAAAAGACCAAAAACATTTAATTTATCCTACTAACACGCATTACCTGCTTTAGGGTGGCTTTGGCTCAGGAGATGGAGTGGGTTGACCAATAATCGGAAGGATGCTGGTTCGATTCCCCAGCTCCTCTGGCTGTATCCTTGGGCGAGATACTGAACCCAAAATTGCTCCTGATGAGCAGGTCACCTTGCATGGCAGCCATCAGTGTGTGAATGGGTGAATGTGACAAGTGTTATAAAGCGCTTTGAGAGGTCAATACACTGGAAAAAGTGCTATAGAAATGCAAGACCATGATTTGGCTGATACCTCTGTGCCATTGTTGTTCAGAGACTGCTATAACAAATGATTTAGCCACACTGTTCATTTACTTCACAATAAGGACACTGTCCTTTATTATTATTATTAATATTATTATAATTATGTTTTTTTAATATTCTATCCTACACCTGTCTGGCTGCTGTAAACAGCAACTTGTTAAAGCGTGTTAATCAGCAACTACAGATGGATCTCAGATGGATATTCATTAGTTACTCTTATTAAGTATTGTATAGTAAAAAGAAAACTAAATTTTCTGCTAAATTTGAAAATAAATAAATAATCTGTTGTAAAAAAAAATTACACACAAAGATTTAGGTCTTCAGATGGAACAAATGGGTTTTGGAGGTGCCACAGACAAGATAGGGAATTCAGAAAGTATTCAGATTAGTATAGATAATACTTAAACAACTTACAGATTGTAACAACATTCTGTAACATTATTTCAAGTCCTTTTCGCACTCATACATGGCCATTAAAGTGAACAGAAAATATAAAACGGTCACATAACAACATTAAATGACAAATGGTATAATGTTACATTTACATAACAGCAGCTGTGCAGGAATATTTTTAACATGTTTTCTGTGAAAACAGCCTCCTGGTGTCAAACCCTCGCTGCACATCCATCATTTTACAGTGAAGTGACGCTCAATTATTCAACTGTGGGTGTACAAATCAGTCTGTTTGTGAGTTTGAGTGAAGGATCACATTGATTAATAACAATCCATGGGTTTATGAGCAATCCAAACAACCCGAACAACCACAGCCAGCACTGAGTGAGTTTTTAACTGCTTGACTGTACTAGGTGAGCATAGAGCATGTTGATTGGCACTGCAACTACAGAACAATCAGAAACAGAACAATCATTGTGCCAAATGATCGTGATCTAAATCTCTTCCCTTTAGCTTGCACCTTCTACATAAAGAAATACTAGTAGGTTAGTATCAACAAAACATTTCTTTCTTCCCATGCTGTAATACAATTTCCAGTATGTAGACCAATAAATATATTCTTGGTTAAACTTAAGACTATCCAATAGCAAATCAATGTGGATAAGCATAGCACCTCAACAGGTAAGCCTGCTCATTACATTATCACCCTAAGTGCATAAGTAAGAGAATTTAGTGCAAATATCCAACAAACACTACATGCCTGAGCTTTGCCTGTGGTGAAGGTCAGCTTTGACACTTTCTTGCATTGTAACTGGGATGTGGTGGGCTGACCAGACTGCAGGCGGAATGCTGGAATCTACCGTTATGGAGTACGTGACTGGGATTCACCAAGCTCATCGATGAACAGGTCTTTGTACTCTAGGTGCTGTATCGTAGGCAACTTGACTTGTTTCAGTTTCTTGAAGACGTTTCACCTCTCATCCAAGAGGCTTCTTCAGAAGAAGCCTTCTTCAGAAGAAGCCTCTTCAGAAGAAGCCTCTTGGATGAGAGGTGAAACGTCTTCACAACAGTTGTGTGAGATTAATCTCCATTTTTACGGACCATGGCACCAGTGTGTGTTAGACCGTCTGCTTCGTATCTAAATAGGTCTTGATGTAGACTGCTGTGTCTATCTTATGTTAATGTTATTCCTGTGGAAAAAAGACATGCTACTGAGACAGTGGATCCGTCCTGACAAGCAGCTGACAGTCTGTCAGATTGTCGTTGTCCATTGGTAGTAGTGCTGAACCGTTCATCAATCAATGCACATAGAGCATCGATCAATGCTGTCCTGTACATGCCAGGCAGAAGTCAACAAACAATAGCAGATGATCAGATGAATCATTGAATGTTTTGTTTTCTTTTGTGATTTTATTTTGCTTGCAGTACAAAACATCACTAGCTAAAACACTGGAACCTTCCCTGCACCAGCAGGCTGCTATAACAACAACTACCCAAAACAGCCCAAACTCAGCTGGAGCATGTAGTTTCCTCTCAAGAGGATGTCATTAAACATTACCCTTCACTATTTAACCCAAGACGGCACCACTGAACTTCAACCACTACAGCTACCATTTCCTCTACGTTTTACCTTGTTGGTAACCACTACCAACTTAATCACTAGGACTACTATTGACCACAGTATATTTATCCTGTTTTGCGTTAAGAAATGTTCATATGTAGTATAGTGACTGATAATGCAGTGATTTTCCATGCAGTATAGTTGAAAAATGGAAAGACTCATAGGGAGTTCACCACCTTGATTATGCACTGTATACTCAAGGGTGCATAGGGCTTGGTGTGTAAATATGGCAGAATATTTTAAAATGTGTTGGTTTACATGATTCAGTGAGGCACACGACTGCCCCCCCAAGCAGCTGCACTGTAGAGAAACAAGTTTTCAGCGCCTCACAGCAGTACTGCAGGGGTGACACGAGGACATGTCCCCAGCTCAACGGTCACGGTGTCAGATACCCGGAGGTGAGACGGCCAATTAAATTCCGACGCTGCCAGAGGGCGGTCGACGTAACACACACATACACACACACGCGCGCATTGCGCCTGGCACGTAGAGAAGAACTGAAAGTACAGTGAGCAGTATCATTAAGCCCTCTTTTTGTGTCGCCTCTGTCCTCCAGTCCTTCCGACTAGCAGCACTGAACCGTCGCTATGTCTCTACCCACCGTGTCCCGGTTGTTAAGGAGCGCGCTGAGAACTCCGCTGGTCCCTGTGGCTAATGTGGCGTCCAAACCTGCCAAACACAATATCACTGCAGGGGTGAGTTCATGTTCACTTTACTGACCTAACATGATCGCAGCGGGTACCCTTATCCTTCCGGGGAAACAGATATTCCCCGCAGCAGGCCCTGGATCGATGGCCGATAGCGAGCTTTTGAAGTGTTAATTGTTCCGCGTCCCGATGTGTCATCATATGACAGACCATAATCCTGAGCAGGGTTTGCCTTATTCTAACTGCGTCAAACCATACATTTTCTTGCTTTTCTCGTCCTTAAAACATTATCCATCTGTAAGGAGTGTTGAATATCCTGTTTTTCTATGTGTCATACCATAATTTATCATACGAATTTATTTTTTAACACTTTCGATAAGTGCGTCAGTGTCTCGCCATTATTCCGCCTAATTCCAACACGTAGACATCTTGCCAGCTCTGACAAAAATAAGAAGCTATAGACTATATCCTGAAATGTTGTCATTGTAATCTAATACTTTATGATTTGTTTTTTTGTTGTTGTTTTTTTAACCATATTTTAGACAGCGCTGTAGAAGTTTAATATTAAAGAGTAAGTGTAACAGTGTTTAATACTGTGTCGTCGCTGTGTAAACACATGCTGCCTGTAGAGCAGGTGCCAAGTGACTGACCTTGATGAACACGGTCAGACATGGCTGGCTTGAACCGATTTAAAAATGAAAGATTATAAGTTATGGTAGTATAAACATAATTTTGCTCATTGTGACACATCAGTCACAGGGATAGATTAATCGCAATATTATCCAGTCAGTATCATTAAATGGTTGGTTACATACTATATGTGTGGCTAATTGCCCCACTTAGAGAGGGAATGGCGTTTTTTATCCATCCACTTTATCCATCTTTAAAGGTGCAATATGTAAGAATTGGCCACCAGTGGAAGCAGATTTTTTTCTGTCAAGTCAATGTAATATGCTGCCATAGGAATCATTATCAGCTAAAAGACAGGTCTATGCACTAACAATTTTTTTTTTACTGCACAAATAGCCAATATTCATTAATTGCAAGTGACGTGTGTAACTTCAAGCACATCGATAACATAACATCTATCCAGAGTTAGTAGAATATATATATATATATGTGTGTGTGTGTGTGTATATATATATATATATATATATATATATACATATAACACATACAGGGTTTCCTCCAGGATTTTTGTAAACCGTGGGGGAGGTCTGCCCAGGTGGAAGAGGGAGGGTGACGACGATGATGACAACATGAATTTTGAAATGTGAAATTATGACTATTTCAAACTGAATGTTTTTCTAAATACATTATTTACTATAGGGTTTCCGGTACATGAATTGAAAATAATAATTGAAAATAGGATCTTGCAGTATCACTAGGCCAAAACAACAAACACAACAACAACAAATTAAAGATATATTTCAAAGTTAAATAACTAAACTAGTCTATACTGAAATGTTAGGAATATTTAAATATTACACTTATCACGGTACACATCATTATCATTTCTATTGACTTGAGGGAATAACATCACGATAATAAATCAAGAACATTGAGCCTCTCCTTTATGTAACGTTACCTGACTCTCTTCCTCTGGAACCTTTCTCTTCTTTTGAAAATAGTTTAATATACTCATCTGAAAATGTAACCAGAAAAGAGTCACGGCAGAAAATGACCTGGGCATTACCTAAGCTAACGTTATGTCGTGCTGTTCAAAACGTGTATCTGAAACGTAACGGGTTTCCTCTATCAATAGAAAATTACATTTTACAGTTAAAAATTAATCTACAACAAAATAATATCTCTCTCTACTGTATAACCAAAGACTCGACATGCTTTATTAGGCCTGAAGTAATCTCTCTTTAACAAGTGTCAATGGTACAAAAATAAAATAAAAATAGAAATCTCTCTGAAATAATGATAGAAATAATGCGTATCCTGTATTAACCAATCAATAACACATTTATCCCGACCAGTGATGCTAATCTGACCACTTTTTTCAGTAACGAGTAATCTAACGCGTTAATATTTCCAAAAACAGTAATCAGATTAAAGTTACTTATTCAAGTCACCGTGCGGTACTATTATTTGTGTCATTTTCCTTAGTAAAAATATATATTTTTGCTTTCTTCTTGCGTCTCGGGGAGTGATGTCACGTATGCGACAAGTCACGTTTTCAGCATGAGGACAACTCACGCGTAACACCACGCAGCAACACAAACACATCAACAATGTAGGGAGGTGAGAGATGCGCGTTATCGAGCTGGAAATACAGTCATTATTTTGAGTTCGTGTCAGCTAAAGATGAGAATATTAAGGTTCATTGGACACTCTGTGCTGGCGACAAAGTACTATCAAGCTTCAAAAACACGACGTCAAATTTGAAGAAACATTTGGAGTCGCAGCACAGTTAAGTTTACAGAGCAAGCCCCACCAGGTGGTGTTAAGCAGAGAGCTGCGAGCAAAGCCACGGCCTCGACTTCTGCAGGAGGTCCCCCACCTCCCAAACAACAAAAGCTGGACTTCGGTGCTAAACAAGTAAGTGGGGCAGAGTTGAAGAAGTTGGTCGGACGGTATGTTATAGAGGAAATGCTGCCCTTAAACGCGGTTGACTCGAAAGTAACTTTTAAACTTTTAAAAACAAGTAATCAGTAAAGTAACTAAGTTACTTTTAAAGGAGTAATCAGTAGTCAGATTACTTTTTCAAGGTAACTGTGGCAACACTGATCCTGACTCAGGATTTTTTCTGTAGCCTAATCCATCTATAACAGTATCGTTTTCACGGGTTTGAACAAACCTGTATCAAATATAACCTAGCTTAGGTACCTTTCCTTCACCCTTTTCTCTCCCTCCACGTCGGACTGTCGTCTCTACTCTCTTCGTCTTTCGCGCGCCGCAGCCAGACAGGCAGGTGGTGACTCCGGTGTTGGTTTTTCAAAATAAGGGTATTTGCAGCGTAGCGTCACATTTCATGAAAAACACCATGTTTTGTGCCAAAATTCACATTTCATACAATAATTTACATTAACATAAACATAAAACAACATAAAAACAAGGTAAAAAACAACAACAAAAAAACATTATTCTGAAGGTGTGGCGGCTTTTATTTTGCCGTGGCGGTGCGCCACAATCAATTACATGTAGAGGAAACCCTGACATATATACACACATTTCTGTGCACCGTACCGTGATAATGACATTCCGTTGCACTGGTATCTGATCAGTATTTGGTATCGAGTAGGAATTCAGGTACCTGAATAGGGAAGGAAAAAACAGTATCGGGACATCTCTGCTGCTAACTGTAGCTGCAGTTTGTAAGTTTAGTTACTGGTGTTAACACAACTACCACAAGAGCTTTGGACCTCCAAGAGGTTTTCAGGCCTGGGACGAGGGGGCTCCAGCAAAGAATGCTGGTGGGGAGCGCCACAGAAATGGGCATCAGGACCATACGAGCAATTTTAGGCACCCAAATCATGAAGTGATGATGACTTTATAAATATCTGTGAATCAAAAATAACTACTTTCTTCATGAGTTGTTCACCTATTATTATTATTATTATTATTATTATTACTATCATTATTCCTATTATTATTATTATACATTAGTTACAGTTTTTTGCCCACTCAAGTAAAGTGGTACATCATACTAAGTAGTCACAAAGTAGTCCCTCATTACATTATAATTATCCCACCATTATTCACCATTTTTAATAATCATGAAGAAGTCTGCTAGTCTATTGTTGTTAGTCATTAATGGCATAGTAAAATCACCAATAACATGTTGAGGAAATAATTATATTGATTTTATATTGATTCAAAGACATGGGTTTAAAACAAAATGAGAAATTATCTCTCAACTGTAAAAAGCAGAAATTAGATAAATAGGACAAAGAATTTAGGAAAAATTCTGTGTCTCAGTCTCAGCTGTCTCAGTCTTTGTCCTGAGGTCTTTGTGCCCTGAAGCCACTATTCCACCAGCTGGTCACTACTTGTACCTGGTTACTTTAAAATTCCTAAAATGTACACAGATGCAAAGTGTACAAACTGTATTCAGCTGAAGTACTTCAGTACATTTATATAGTGTAAACGTGTTGTGTTGTCACATTCACAACACTTCATGTTCCTCTGAACAGAAACTCTCAGTTCCGTCTGTTTATCTCCGCTGCAAGCTATTAGCTCCGTCAGCTAGTTACAGCTAGTTACAGCAGCTAGCTGGCTTTTACAATGGCCAAGCATCGAAATTGACCGCACTGCCACGCCAACCAGGTATAACGGAGGCGAAAGCTTTTGATAACGTGTCATCGTCAAGATCTGAGGATGATATTGACTGAACGTGAAGTCTGTGGTGTTAAATCTGTAGGAGGAGTCAGTTAAAGTACGAGGCATGGAAATGGGTTTTAAATGATCAAAACCCATTTGCGTGTGCAACATTTGGTGTGCGTAGGTGTTTGTCTGTGTGTATGAAATGGGAAAAGCCATTAGGGGGCGCTACTGAGCTGTTGTGCCGCGGCTGAGGGCAGTTGTGGTATCGAATTAACGTACTCATGGGTAAGAAGCTACGTGGCAAATTTGGTGAGTCTGTGAACATCCTAAAGTCCTCTAAACAGTATTGGAAAAATGAAAATCGACACATGCCATTCAAGATGGCCGACTTCCTGTCAATGTAAATGGGTGAAAATGTTGGCGAAATCTGAACTTTGAACCAAAATGGCCGACTTCCTGTTGGTCTGTGGGTATGGGTGCTGATTCTTGTTTTGTGCGTCTGGTCATGATACATATGCATACTGAATTTCAATCATGTATGTGCATGTAGGAGGCGGGGCTTCAAGTTTTAAATATTCCAGGGGGCGCTATGGAGCCATCTTTTCAGTTAAAATGGCCAGACCCATATCAGATATCAATGTTTGTGACTGGTGATGCATGTGCAAAATTTGGGGATTGTAGGGGTTTGTACTTACCAAATGGGAAAAGCCATTAGGGGTCGCTACTGAGCTGTTGTGCCGCATCTGAGGGCAGTTGTGGTATTGAATTAATGTAGTTATGAGTGTGAACCTACGTGCCAAATTTGGAGATTCTGCAAACATCCTAAAGTCCTCTAAACAGTGTCAGAAAAATGAAAATCGCCGCACGCCATTCAAGATGGCCGACTTCCTGTTGCAGCAAAAATTCTAACAAAACGAATTCCTGCCTGAATTGATGAGACCTATGAGTCCTGCTAATTTCATGACGAGCAAGAATGTTTTTCGCGCAAATTTTCCAAAGTTAGGTGGCACTATGGAGTCCCCTGGCCACATCCACCCCCAATCATGTCGAAATCTAAAATTTTTCACCAGATGCGATGTTCCTGCTGAGTTTCGTGGGTTTTGGGGCATGTTCAGGCCTCCAAAAAGCTGCCTAAAGTCGCGGAAGAAAAAGAATAATAATTAAAGCTGCAAGCAGCGACGAACGGGCCCTCGCCCCACGTACGTCGGGCTGTGGCGCCGTCGGAGGCTGCGCGCCCAGATGTGTGCTCGTTGACTGTGGAAATTTCCTACCTAAATGGGATACGTGTCACACAAAACACAACAGTGACATCTTCAGTGACTTCCTGTGTCCAGTGGGTGGCGCTACGGATATGACGCAGTATTGATGCATAGAAGAATTGAGGGTTAAACCCTCTACATGTGTGAGCAATTTGGTGTAGATGGGAACTTGTATGTTGAAGTTGTAAGGACTTCCTGCTTATGGCGAGGGATCAAAATTAACCACCCCCCGCCACGCCCATCAGGTGTAACAAAGGCGAAAGCTTTTGACAACACACCATCTTCAAGGTCTGAGGATGATACTGAGTGAATGTGAACTCTGTGGTGATAAATCTGTAGGAAAAGATAGTTAAAGTACGAGGCATAAAAATGGGTTTTAAATGGGTGGAACTGGCAGGGAAATCTCAACTTTGAGCCAAAATGGCAGACTTCCCCTTAGACTGAGGGTATGGGTCCAAGAGGGTTTTTTGTGCGTCTGGTCATGATACTTATGCCTACCGAATTTCGTTAGTGTATGTGCATGTATGAGGCGGGGCTTCAAGTTTGACAAAATGGCTGCTGTGAACCAAAATGGCCGACTTCCTGTTGGACTGAGGGTTTCGGTGCCTGGGGTTTTTTGTGCGTCTGGTCATGATACATATGTATACCAAATTGCGTTCATGTATGTGCATGTAGGAGGCGGGGCTTCAAGTTTGAAATATTCCAGGGGGCGCTATGGAGCCATCTTTTCACTTAACACAGTATTAATGCATAGACGTATTCAGGGCTAGCCCCTCTACATGTGTGACCAATTTGGTGAAGATGGGAAATTGTATGTTGAAGTTATAAGGACTTCCTGCTTATGGCAAAGGATCGAAATTGACCGCACTGCTACGCCCACCAGGAATAACGTAGGCGAAAGCTTTTGACAACTTTTCATCTTCAAGGTATGAGGATGAGACTTAGTGACTGTGAAGTCTGTGGTGTTAAACCTGTAGGACAAGTTAGATAAAATATGAGGCATAAAAATGGATGAAAATGGCAGCAAAATTTCTGCTTTGAACTAAAATCACCAAATTCCTGTAGGACTGAGGGTATGGGTCCAAGAGGGTTTTTTGTGCATCTGTTCATGATACTTATGCATACCGAATTTTGTTAGTGTATGTGCATGTAGGAGGCGGGGCTTCAAGTTTGAAATATTCCAGGGGGCGCTATAGAGCCATTTTTTCAGTTAAAAGGGCCAAACCCATATCAGATCTCAATGTTCGTGACTGGTGATGTGTGTGCCAATTGGAGTGTATAGGTGTTTGGCTGTACGTACGAAATGGGAAAAGCCACTAGGGGGCGCTACTGAGGCCAGTTATGGTATCGAATTAACGTAGTCATGGGTTAAAAGCTATTAGCCAAATCTGGTGAGTCTGCGACCATTCTAAAGTCCCGAAAACAGTATCGGAAAAATGAAAATCGCCGCACGCCATTCAAGATGGCTGACTTCCTGTTGTGGCAAAAATTCTGACAAGAATAATTACGGGCTAAATCGATGAGACCTATGAGCGAATTTCATGATGATCCGAGAAAAATGTCGCGGGGACAAATTGACGTTAGATGGCACTATGGAGTCCCCTGGCCACACCCACCCCCAATCATTTTGAATTCAGATAGCTGCGCTCAAATGTGACGTATGTTCCGAGTTTGGTGAGTTTTGGGGTATGTTCAGGCCGCCAAATATGCAGTCGAGTGGAAGGAAGAAGGAGAATTAAAGCTGTGTGACCAATTTTGTGTAGATGGGAATTTGTATGTTGAAGTTATAAGGACTTCCTGGTTATGGCGAAGCATCAAAATGGACGGCACCGCCACGCCCACCAGGTATAATGTAGGCGAAAGTTTCAGACAACTTTTCATCTTCAAGGTCTGAGGATGATCCTGAGTGAATGTAAAGTCTGTGGTGTCAAATCTGTAGGAGGAGTTTGTTAAAGTACGAGGCGGGAAATGGGTCAAAACGGTGGCGAAATCTGAACTTCGAATTAAAATGGCCGACTTCCTGTTGGACTTAGGGTATGGGTGTTGATTCTTGTTTTGTGCGTCTGGTCATGATACTTATGCATACCGAGTTTCGTTCATGTATGTGCATGTAGGAGGCGGGGCTTCAAGCTTAAGCGCCCTTTTCAATCCTCGTGGGGGCGCTGTGGTGCCATCTTTGCACTTTAAAGGTCCAGACCCATATCAGATATCAATGCTCGTGACTGGTGATGGAGCTGCCAAATTTGGTGTTTGTAGGAGTTTGTCTGTATGTACCAAATGGGAAAAGCCATTAGGGGGCGCTACTGAGCTGTTGTGCCGCACCTGAGGGCAGTTGTGGCATCAAATTAAAGTTTTAATGAGTTTGAACCTACGTGTCAACTTTGGTGAGTCTGCGAACATCCTAAAGTCCTCTAAACAGTGTCGGAAAAATGAAACTCGCCGCACGCCATTCAAGATGGCCGACTTCCTGTTGCGGCAAAAATTCCAACAAAACAAATTCCTGGCTAAATCGATGAGACCTATGAGTCCTGTGAATTTCATGACGATCAAAAAATGTTTTTCGCGTGAATTTTCCGATGTTAGGTGGCGCTGTGGAGTCCCCCTGGTCTGGATAATAATAACCCTTAGAGATTCAATATATATATATATATATATATATATATATGTATATATATATATATATATATATATACATATATTTATCATGATACATATAATGATAAATAATAAGGTCTAATTTACATTAGATTGCCACGGGCACACCACCAAGGGAGATGATAACCAATTCAATAATTCAGTCTCATAAAAGGTACTAAACTGTCAGTTTGTAACTCTGATTAATAATTAACTTAATAACTACAACCAAAATTAGTGAGAATGGAAAAGTTAATAATGTCACTTTGATGACAGTACTGATTACTCAAAGTGGTAGTCAGACTCACTTTGGCAGACTTGCAATTTGGTCCTTCAGGCAGGTTTTGCTGCAGAAGGGTGTCACCAAAATGTCCAAATGACTGCATCATGGTTCCTGTTTAACAAGGTGGTAATGTTGTAAAGCAGTGTTGGAAGAAGACATGTGTATGTTCTGTAAGGTCAGATTGTGGTGTCCTAAGCTAACGTTTACAACAGGTAATCCACTAAAAAAGGAAATACAACAAAGTAGTTGTCCCATGTGTATTTACAAAGTTGGACAGTCATGTCTGTGTCCAATCAGAATTCAGTCTCTCAATTAATAGCATGGTGTCCGGCTATTACTAAATTTCGGAATGATTGAGTTTGCTGCTGTTGCTAACAAATCCAACAAACTGCTAATAAAGCTAACAAATTGCCTGTAGTAACTGTAAGAAAAGTAAGGTACTTATTACTAACTTTCAGTACAGGGATGGATCCAGTTGGTAGTTACAAGAAGCAACTTTGGGGCCCTTGTAGTTTAAGTTTTGCTTAAACTGTGGCTCAGGGGTATGCTTTGAGTAGCCAGATGCAGAAAGACATTCTGAGGCACTGTGACTGTCTAAGGAATTATGACTGTGTACTGAACTGTGGTCAGAGACGCTGTGGTCATCATCTGATGAACAGTATGCTTGCTGGTCATAATCCTGGGCCAAGATTTCTGCATATGGGTTGCAACTCCTACTCTCTGCATGCCTATCTCGATGCAGTTGGTGGACATGGCGGTTATGCTCAGTGTCCATCTTGTCCCCTTTGGTCTGTTGTGAGGGTGATATTTTGAGGCAGGAGATTTCTGTGATGCTGCTGTGTTTGAGCAGGCAGGCTCAGGTGTCTTACCAATCGATTTGGAAGTGACAACAGTTTCCAAAACCACCTGTGCCATCCTCATTTCATTCAGTGAGAGATTTCCTACATACAGTGTGAGTTCGCACACATTGGCGAAGGTTATTCACAAACAAGGACTTGA
Organism: Pagrus major; assembly: GCF_040436345.1. Classification (NCBI taxonomy): domain Eukaryota; kingdom Metazoa; phylum Chordata; class Actinopteri; order Spariformes; family Sparidae; genus Pagrus; species Pagrus major. The sequence goes on along the minus strand of NC_133222.1, from coordinate 24,688,227 downwards.
AGGCAGGGTTTTCTTCTAAGCTTGGTGCATTCTTGCCCTTAAAGTACGCATGCCTCAATGCCTATAATAGTCTCTGGGATGCTCATACCAGGAATGTTTAACTGAAAGAGCTGCAATTATTAGTGTGGCATCATCAGCAGTAGAGGAGAATTTTCCTTTAATATTATTTATTTATTATAATATTATTATTATTTATTTATATATATTATTATTATTTATTATAATATTATTTTCCAGAGCTCTTTGTAGTCATTTCTGACATGAGGAGGTTGTGTTTGTATAAACTTATGTAGAGCTTTCCAACTGGTCTTCCACACAATTTTGACTTTCTCACTCTGGATTGCATGGTCAAGTTCATTAAGGTAATCCTTAACATAGTGATCACATAGTGAATTCAATAATTAAGTCTCATAAAAGGTACTAAATTGTCAATTTGTAAGTCTGATTAATACTTAATTTAATAACTACAACCAAAATTACCATAATTTTTCCCTACACGAAGAGGAAAGACAGAGAGACAAAGTTCATTTTTCACATAAAACACTTACAAAACCAGTCCCTTGTCTTATTATAGCTTTAATAGTCAGGACAGAACTGTAATGGTATGAAAATTGAGACTGTTCTAATTTAATCAGGACATATGGACTCTCTACTGTAATAACTGTAATAAGTCATTGGCGATGAGTGTGATTAGAAAACTGAATAATAATTCATTTAACTATTTTTAATTGAATTGCCCCCTGGGGACAAATCAAGTTTTTTTAATTGAATTTTTGAATTGAATAATTACTCCCACTTGTTGAGTATATTAATGATTTGAAGAATTTTGGAGTCCTGAAAATAGATAGGCAGGATAATCCTTACAGACTACAGAATCTAAGTGTTTTTGGTGCGTTTACTGCCAAAGGTATTGCCCCATTTTATGTGGCCAAATATGGACACAAGTGCACAACAACCACTCTACTGAATCACAAAATACAGCATTACAGAGAAATAGTATTAGTGTTTCTCACAGTTCTCATCAGATCCTGGTTATGTCATTTAATAGCCGACATAGGAAAGAAGAGATTTAACCATTTCCTTCCTTTTGGTGTTCTAGTAACCTTAACCCTGTATTTACCATTCTTGCCCATTTATCTACATCAAATTAACTGAAATTATTTTGGGGGGCATTAGAGAAATCGGACTATTCTCATATGCTGCTTTGAATTCAACCTCAATCCCTTTATGTGTCTGTGTGTATCTTACAGGAGCAGGCAATAGCTCTGACAGTCATGTTTGTGACCATCATGGGTCCCTCTAGCTGGATACTGGCTCACCTGGAGGACTACAAGAAGAAGCAGTAGAAGAGGAGGAGGATGAAGAAGAGGGAGAACAGAGTCATTCTGGCGCAGATGAAGATGCAGACCAGAAGGCCAGTCAGCCCAACTCCCTCCAGATCCCTCACTCTGCTCCATCTTTCTTCAGCTGATGAGATGATATGTTGTTTCTGCACTTCTGACCTGTGATAATGTACATCTAATCTGTGCATTTGTCAGCCTCTTACCAATAAACACATATTCAGTGTAAAGAAAACTAGGCTTAGTGTGTGTGGTGTTTGATTGTACATTTTTCTGTGATGTGTGGTAATAATTTACATGGCATTGATAAGGTATGTAGGGCTGCAAGTAGGAATTATATTCATGAATTTTTCTGTTGATTTTTTTTTTAATGAATAGATCAGCCATTAGCTTTCAGAGTGTCAGAGAATAGACAGTCCAAAACCCATAGATATGAAATGCATTTCATACAAAATAGAGAAAAGCAGCAAATCCTCACACTGGAGAAGCTGAGACCAGAGAATGTTGCATTGTAAAAGGCTTAAAATGATTGTCAATATTGTTGGAGATTCATTTTCTGTCAATCAACTAATGTATTAATCAACTAATTGTTTCCACACTCTAAAGGTATAATGTGATATAGAATATAGTATTCATAATATACATTGTGTATTAGTGTATAATCACCTGAAACTAAGAAACGTATTATTATGCGTGTTATATATGTGTGCAGTATGTGTGTTATATGTGTTAGAATGAGCTTTTATATTTACAGAGGGAGCAGATCCTCTTTCATGGAGTCGGCATGTTTTTATAATTGGCTAGAATGGACAAACCAAACAGAGGCTCTGGATGCCACCAAATCATACACACTGGACCTTTGAAAATACAGTGGAAGTTAAGTATCTTCACATCATGTTGTTTATCACTTTTTCAAAACTGAGGGAAACCAGAAGGGCCATGACTTCAGCTCTCCATAGAGTGCCGAAGTCACGCCCCTTCCGGTGGACCCCATGGGTCCTTATTTTTCTAATTTTTTTACAGTGGTGAATGGAGAGGGACAAATCTTTTTTTTTCCCGCTTGAATTGTGCCATGAATCACATATATGATGTTTGTTCATTTAAAAATCATTTTCCAAGTCAATACAGTCAGTAAAATATCATGTAGTCTTTATCTTGCTCAACACGTCACCAACACCAACATGGCTGCCAACTGGGAACCGGAAGGGGTGTGACTTCAGCTCTCTAGAGTGGTGTAGTTTGTAGTCCTAAAACCTGGAAATCAGTTTGCATTTATGCACATCTGCTTGCCTCGTCGCAAAGTGTATGAGTTTTTTTAACTGGCTTTGGTTAAATGCCTGAAATAAGATCTGTGGTTACCACAGGCTGAAGATATTTACAAGTTTAGTTCTATGACATGAAATACATCATTAAACGTCCCACAATTTAATTATAAAATGCTTACGTGTATGAAAAGCGGCAGTTGGTAACAAGTGGCTAATTGAAACTACAGAGGTTCTCAGGGACATTAAATGTCATCACAGCGAACACAGAGATTCATCTACTCAACTATTCTAACTGACTTTACAACTTGTACATTGATCAGTTTATTGAAAACCTTTATAGTAATTGTGGAGTAAGATGCTTAATGGTGGTGACGTTTAAGTAATGTGACCTAATGTAGTCTGTTTATAGCCTAACATTAGCTTTTTCCTGCTAGAGATTTAATTTTCACTTCAGAAATCACAAAAGTGATGTTCATGTGTGAAGATTATCTTGCTGAACAAAATGTGTGGTATCATAAATTTGTGTTTGCCACAGAGTTTATTTTTGTCGTGACCAAAATCCAATTGAAAAATCCAATAGGCTTATGACAAGGAACCAGGGCAATGCTAACTTACGGAGTAGCCTACAAAAATACGTCATGTCCACACCACTCTACTGGGACAGTACTTGGGCCACAAATGATGACGTTTCACAAAAACAAACAAGAATATATATTTACAGTAGAAAGGCCCATAGACTTGTCAAATCAGAACTGAATTATCCCAGAAGAGAGGCTAAATATTCTTTAAAACACAAATATCAAACTAAAACTCAAAAACCATAAACATGTTTGTTGTGCTCCCAACTGACGCTAGAATCGATCTTCCAAGGTGTTTGAAGTTTTGGTATGATCGATATTTTGGGATCAATCCACCCACCCCTAACAGTACAAGAGAATTTGAGAGTTTGTCAATGAGCGACTGCTGCTGCTGAAGAAATATTCAGAGTTTTCAAAACAACTATCATCCAGTACGAGGAAGAGAGCGATCGTCAGCGCATCATGCCCAATATCTTCTGGAAACCCAAAGTAAAGTTACACAGGATAGGTCGGTAAAACTTTATTATTTTAATAACACAAATGTTCAGAGCCCTGGAGTGGCCATAGAGGGAAAAATATACATCGCAGCCACGTTTAACTACATGGAGCAAATATACAATAGTCCAGATGATATCCGACAAATTTGAGGTGAATCGTTCACTTTTTCATAAAATCATGAAACTTGGTACACTTGTACAGCTTTACGAATTCAGGTACGTTGTGAGAAGGAAACCAGATAGTCCAGGTGGTATGTGTAAACATCTTTCACTTTTTCAGAAAAGCATAAAACAAGGTACAGTTGTACAGTTTGGGGCCCTGAACATTTCATGATATGGAGGCATTGCAAACATTTCATTTGGCGGCTATGGCAGCCATTTTACTTTCCGCCATAACTGAATTTTGTATTTTGCATCATATCTCCTGAACCCAACATGACAACACAGAGAAGGTGATGTCTGCCCCTATGTTTTAATGTTCAAGGATTATAATAATACCATATACTATATCATTAACTGCTGAATTCAGTGACATTGTAAAATGGAAAAACCAGTATCAGAGAAGCTAGGTGAGACTTTGTAATATCATGTCAGTTGCATGCATGTTGTGAAGAGTTTAATCATTTTATTCAAGATAAAATTAGGTTAGGTAAAACTGGAGACTATCTTTGCAATGGGATCACATCCAGTAGGCAATTTGAGGAGGGATGAGGGGGGATGCTGTCCCCCTTGTTAGCAAAATTACCAAAAAGCATCCCCCTTGTTAACCTGCCATCACTCTCCATCCCCTAGTAGCAGAAAGTGTGTTACAAATCACAAGCGGCCGCGATCAGCTCCGGCTCACAGTGGAGTCAAGCCGTGCACGGCTGCTTTGAGTTCCGGCTGCCTGGTTGATTTTTGACGGAAGCCGCAACAAGCTTCACAGAGCAGATCACGTCGGCAGGAAGTCAGAGACACAGGAACGGCATAGAGCATCCGGTCAATTTTCAAAATAAAACACCCTGTGCAGACTCCCGATTGTATAAAAACGAAAAATAAGCAGAACAACAAAATCTGAGCAAGTCAACAAAATCGGTCAGGCCAAAGGCTTCTGAAACGTTCCCACTGGGGTTCTCTTTATACATTCATGGTATGATGCCATGCGGAGGGCGGAACAAAACCTGGAGCAGACGCGACGTCATAGAGCAGCTTCCGGTGGATTCCCAGCGCGTCTCTCGTGTAGAGGAGGAGCACAACAAGTTTTCTTGTTCTAAAACTAAAATGTGACTTTTTGTAAGTGTTTTTAGTGTGCCTGTTCAGAACATGGTGGCTTATGTTACGTTGTAATTGTCATTTTTGTGCTGGTTTATAGTTTAACCATTAGTGAGGTAGCCAGCTGTTTTATCCCCCGTTGAAGCGCACTCTGCTGGACAAACTATGTCATTGCACCAATTTTAAATTACCCCAAGCATGTTTTTCTGCATTATAGTTTTTAAATATAAGGTTTTCATATCGGTGCATATCGTGATAGGCTAATATCGGCCGATAATATCGGCCAACCGATAAATCGGTCGGGCTCTACTATTTTGCACAATGTTCATTGTGTGTCCTTCAAGGAATTTAGATGGTAAAAAATTCCAAGGGGTCATGTAACTTAAAATGACCCTGCTTGTAGTGTATTGTGAGAAACCTGAGAAAACCCTACTTGAATAAACTCAGTCCACTGCATACAATTTAAAGGTGTATTTACTCGTTATTTTAATACAGTTATAAAAAGACAGTTGTAGTAGGGAGAGAAGGAAGATAACTGGATAAAATGGAATTGTAAAATTAGAAATGTCAGTTATGGTTAAGGCGTCCTGCAACAATGTCCTTTGGGAGGTATACATAGGTGTGTCGGGGCAGGGTGGTGCTCCCATTGGGCCATCCCCCCTGTTAAAAATTAACAAATCACCTACTGATCACATCTGCTGTGATGTGAATAGTGCAGTGGAACAGACGACATTAGAAAAGTGAGTTTGGTGAAACAACCATGTTTATTGTTGTACATTCCTTGTTCTGATGTGATCCCGTCACAAGATGGTCTCTAGTTGTTTGTGAAAGAGTTGCAGGATTTGAAAGAGTTCTAAACCAATCCTGCATTGGCCCTCTTCCTCCTCAACAAGTATGTGATCAGGAATGTTGATTACTTCAGCTTTCACAACAAAATTACCGAGCAACCCAATCTGTTAGCTGCAGGCTTACATGTAACAAATATGAACAGTAAATTAAAATAAAATTTGTTCTACTACTATCATATTAACAACATCATTGATTGGTGGAGTCTGGGAGTAGTACCAGGCCGCTGGTTCGACTGTTGAGCCCCCCCAAAGATATCATGGGCCTAAATCAATGAAACATTGAGGGAGGGGGGTGCCTATAAAAAAACCTGCTGAAGCCATCCAACACGGCTCCAGTTTAGAGGGAGGTGCCTGAAGGGAGGAAAAGGACCTGTAAAGGTGAACCGGTTTTGATTGTTTTGAGGCAAGGTTCAGCAGTTGAAGTGTATTTTATTTACAGGAGTGGAGTCCCATGCAGTTATTTACAGTGAAAATAGACCAAAATGAAGAAAAACAAACAAGCGACTCTAAATAAACTATTTTCCCCAAAATAGGAAAATACCAAAGAAATAATACAAATGATTTACTTAAAAAAAAAAGTACTCTAACTGCACTTTTTGGCTATGCCTCAAATGAGCCCAAGGCAGGAGCTGCGGTCTTTAGCTGTGTGTGTGGCTCTCTCCTCGCTGGTCTGGTAACCAGTAGGTGATTTGTTAATTTTTAACAGGGGGATGGCCCAATGGGAGCACCTATGTATACCTCCCAAAGGACATTGTTGCAGGACGCCTTAACCATAACTGACATTTCTAATTTTACAATTCCATTTTATCCAGTTATCTTCCTTCTCTCCCTACTACAACTGTCTTTTTATAACTGTATTAAAGTAACGAGTAAATACACCTTTAAATTGTATGCAGCAGACTGAGTTTATTCAGGTAGGGTTTTCTCAGGTTTCTCACAATACACTACAAGCAGGGTCATTTTAAGTTACATGACCCCTTGGAATTTTTTACCATCTAAATTCCTTGAAGGACACACAATGAACATTGTGCAAAATAGTAGAGCCCGACCGATTTATCGGTTGGCCGATATTATCGGCCGATATTAGCCTATCACAGAAATATTGGTATCATCGTATATATTGTCCGATATGCACCGATATGAAAACCTTATATTTAAAGATTATAATGCAGAAAAAAAAAAATAATAATTTAAAATTGGTGTAATGACATAGTTTGTCCAGCAGAGTGCGCTTCAACGGGGGATAAAACAGCTGGCGTCAGGAAATGTAACAGCTACCTCACTAATGGTTAAACTATAAACCAGCACAAAAATGACAATTACCAACATAACATAAGCCACCATGTTCTGAACAGGCACACTAAAAACACTTACAAAAAGTACCTTTTTAGTTTTAGAACATAAATAGCAAACTTGTGCTCCTCCTCTACACGAGAGACGCGCTGGGAATCCACCGGAAGCTGCTCTATGACGTCGCGTCTGCTCCAGGTTTTGTTCCGCCCTCCGCATGGCATCATACCATGAATGTATAAAGAGAACCCAGTGGGAACGTTTCAGAAGCCTTTGGCCTGACCGATTTTGTTGACTTGAGATTTTGTTGTTCTGCTTATTTTTCGTTTTTATACAATCGGGAGTCTGCACAGGGTGTTTTATTTTGAAAATTGACCGGATGCTCTATGCCGTTCCTGTGTCTCTGACTTCCTGCTCTGTGCAGCTTCTTGCAGCTTCCGTCAAAAATCAACCAGGCAGCCGGAACTCAAAGCGGCCGTGCACGGCTTGACTCCACTGTGAGCCGGAGCTGATCGCGGCCGCTTGTTATTTGTAACACACTTTCTGCTACTAGTGGATGGAGAGTGATGGCAGGTTAACAAGGGGGATGCTTTTTGGTAATTTTGCTAACAAGGGGGACGGCATCCCCCCTCATCCCTCCTCAAATCGCCTACTGCTGGTAACCCTGAGCCACCCCAGCCTTCTGCTTTTATACAGGTGAGCTCAACCTACTCCAGAGAGTAGAATCAAATATCTCACCTAAACCATTCACCAGGACAGCAATATTCAAATATAACATGTTAAACACTAGAAATACATTTTAGTTCATTTTAAAATATGTTTCTTTAAAAACAGGCGTTTTAACAGCCTTAACCCTAAACAGAAACAAAACACTCCTCCAACTCTCCACACTTGGTCTCCTCCTCTGGGAAACCCTCTACTTAATCAGATGGACCACTCCAGATCAAGTTTGGCAGTACCTGGTCTGTGGCAGAGGAGGAGACAAGTGCAACATAAAGGAGAGGTAAAACACACTTCAATTTAAGACATACAATGTTTGTAACACAACTACACTGTCTTGCTTTTCCTTTAACTGAAAAATGTATTAAATGTGTGTGTTGTGCATGTCACACTTTAGGGCATGGGGTTTTAATAATAATATAATATTTTGCATACATATATATTAGTCTTTCATAGCCACAAATAATTATCTCATTGCCATGCATTCTGCAAACAGGTGTGTTTAAAAATGAAAAACAGTTTCAACAATGTTAATTGGGTCATAACAACATTTTTACGACATGAGGAGGAGGTGCTCAAACAGTCCACAGGGGCCAGAATCAACAAAAAATAAGTTATTTGTAGTTGCTCTCAGCTAAGTTGCCAAGTTCATATTGAATATTGAATGAAACATTAAATGTATTGTCACTGTATTGTCGGGGTAAATTCACAAAAAGTTCTGCGAAACATTTATTCAGGCATGATATTAGAAAGTCTGCCAAAGGTTCTCAGATACTGTGATTACATGACAGCATTGCTGGTTATGTTTTCACCTTGGGAGTCTGTCTGTCTGTCTGTCTCTGTGTGTGTGTGTGTGTGTGTGTGTGTGTGTGTGTGTGTGTCATCATGGCAAAATGTGGTCTTTGTGACACCTGCTGTAGTGGGAACCAGCCACAGAAGCTGTTTTAAGTACTTTGCCAGGTGATATGTCTGTCTGTCTGAACACATTTTTCAATGTGATAGCACCATAATTGTGCAAGATGCAGTCATGAAATTTTAGTGTGTACTTGAGTTTGAAGATGGGTGTGGTCTGACCCACGATTACTGAGTAGTCATGTAATAATCTAGTAATCACTACTGAGAACTCATGGGTCAACATCTTAATGGGCATCATGGCTGGTTTTGTTTCCATCGAAGATGGTCTCCATCTTTGTTTCCATCGAAGTGGTCTCTCTAACAGAATTCACCGGTACATCTTCACGTGAACAATTTATGATGTTCCATATGGTATCATTATAATGGCGGCTGTAGCTCAGTGGGTAGAGCAGGTGACCAGTGACCAGAAGGTCGCTGGTTCGAACCCCGGCTCCCCTGGGCGGAACTGAGCTACATGCCGAAGTATCCTTGAGCAAGATACTGAACCCCAAAACTGCTCCTGACGTGCAGTTGGCACCCTGTGTGGCAGCCTCTGCCGTCAGAGGCTGGCAACTCGTCCAGGGATATACCCTGGCCTCCGCCCTATGAGAACTGGATTTGGCCCCAGTAACCCCCGCAATCCCCTGAAAGGGGGGATAAAGCGGCAACATCTCCGCGACCCTCACGGAAAAGCGGTCAAGATAATGAACTGAACTGAACTGAACCATCAAAACATGGGGGTAGACATCACCTTTTCTGTGTTATCATGTTTGGCTCAGGAGATATGATGCAAAATACATAATTTAGTTATGGCGGAAAGTAAAATGGCTGCCAGGAGGCGTCTTTGGAGTGGTTCCATCTCTGTAAATGTTCAGGGCCCTAAACTGTACAACTATACCAAGTTTCATGCTTTTATTAAACATTCAATGATTTTTTCGCATATCATCTGGACTACAGGTCTTTTCCTCATCTGGGTTAATTCCACCTGTTGGGGTCAAAGGTAGGACAGGTTTGGTTATTGGCAATTAATAATTACTAATAGCAATTATACAGTAAATATCAATAATAAAAGTTATTTATATAAATTAATAACCATTAATAATGGTTTGGACAGAGCTGAACTCTGAGGTTCTGTATATAGTATATGTGCTGCTGCAACACACGTCTGAGTGAACAACGGCTTGGAGACAACGTTAACTCTGAGCAATCTGTTCACCAAAAGTGTGCCTGGATGCACATTTGCATGTACGTGTACATGTGGGTTAGTAGAAAAAGAGAAGGAAGAAGAGCTAACGCTCAGAGTGCAGCAAGGAGGAGAAAACCGCTGTGGAGAGACACAATACTCGCTTTTCTATCAATCAGCGGCTGGTGAAAAAAACTCAAATCACCTTCCACTATTCCTTGTTCCTTGATAGAAATGCGGCTTATTGTGCGCTCGCGCAGCGGTAAAGCTAACACATAGCTCCACAAAGTGGAGAGGCTCAATTCAGCTCGTGATGAGCACAAAGAAAAGGTAAACAGCACGAACAGTGGTTTACAGTGTATAACAGCAGCAAATTGGACTTGGCGGTCAACAAACTCTCAAACACTAAATACTGGACAACACTACTTCTAGACGTCCATTGATAGCCAGAATTAGTCGATAAATGACATTGAGAAAGACGTTCAGTCAGGCCATAATCTAGACGTCCACGGACAGCCAGAATTAGTCGACAAACAACATATAAACGTCTATACAACATCCAGAAAAGACGTATAAAAAACTTCTGGCTCCCCAGAGGACGTCTTTGAGACGTCTTGGATGTCCATAAATGACGTCTAAAAGACATGATCTAGACCACTTTTTGCTCACTGGGATGTTCGCTGCGACAATGTGGGACACCAAGCCACTTCTTCTCGTATGAGGTAATGTTCACTCAGTCTTCTCCACTGCTGTTACTGGGACCTCATAGACAGTGAGTGGCCACATAACCCGGGGGAGGAGTCCAAACTGTAGGCACAAAATCTTAAGTTTCCCAGGCAGCAGAGTCTTGTTGATGTTCCCCAGACCACTGATGATGTCCTGTTTGTTTTGGTGGACCCGTTCTTTGTCCTTAAGGCTTGAGTTGTACCCCCTGCTCAGGCTTTTGACAGGCTGCTCAAATAATGTAGGTACTGGGTCTTCACCGATGTAGAACCTCATCTCTTGGAGCATGCCTTTAACAATAAAGAAGCTTTGAGATTTCTCAGACTTGACAGATCCTGGCCCACTTGATGTTCTCCCTAATAGTTGGCAGACAGAGCCAAGTCCTTTGCTCGGTCACCACCCACCACCCACCTTTGAGGCCCTGATGATGATTTCCATGACCATTACGAAAGACAAGGGTGACAATGTGCAGCCTGCCATGATGCCCACCTCCAAGCGCTGCCATACCGTAGTAAAATTGGCTGTTGTGAAGCATAGTTGCAGGTCTTAAAAGTAGGTTTTGAACAGTGTCATGATGAGCTCTGGTACTTGGAAAAACTTGAAGGATTCCCAGAAGAATTCATGGGGAAATGATCCAAATGCATTTGCCAGATCAGGTGTGTGCAGCAGAATCAATAAATGCTTTATCATAAAGCTGCCATGTGAAAACAATATTATTGTAGATTACAACAAACACGTAAGGCACTTCAGATGGATAAATGTTTTGTTTTTGTAATATCTATGTATTGAAAAGATGCAGCTTTTATTTTGTAGGCTGCTGTAGTCTGATTATTGGAAGGACTTTTCTGAATAAAAGGGGAATTTAAATGATGAAAAAGTAGCCGTGAGCAGTAATATAAATCATTGAGAATGCCATAAACTGTTTTATTAAACTGATTTATATTACTGCTCACGGCTACTTTTTCATCATTTAAATTCCCCTTTTATTCAGAAAAGTCCTTCCAATAATCAAGATGCATCCAGAGTCATTTTGCATTCAAATCTTGACAGCTGAATTGTAATTGAATCGAATCATGAGGCCAGTGAAGAGTCACACCTCTAATCGATGTATCAGCATAATTGTTTTGGTCCAGGGAGGTGGACAGCCTCTGTGCTACTATGCTAAAAAAGATTTTTGCCTCGACATTCAGAGGGCAGATTGGCTGGAACGGACTGACCTCTGATGCATCCTTTTCTTTTGGAATAAGGACTCCACCGGCTCTTCGCCATGCCTTAGGTATCACGTGCTTCTGCCATGCAATCCTCATGAGCCTCCAAATATAACGTGAGGGATGACTACCTGCTCATGCCTTTCTGCATCATGGTGGACTTCTTCTAGGTGTCCTTCCAGTTCCTGTTTTGATGTTTACAAGAATTCGCTTTTTTCTTTAGCGAAGAGGTCTGTGACAAACTTAAAGGGGTCTTTATAGAACGGTGTTCTTGTGTGTTCCCTCTTCCTGTGAAGTTTCCTTAAGTTCTCTGCTCTTCGCAAAGTTGCTAGCGGGTTCTTGATGCCTGTTTGGAGTGGTATGAGACCTTCCCTCTCTGACTCAGAGGCCTTCTTCCACTGCTTTCTTAGCTGTCTTCTCTCTTTGATAAGTCTCTCTTGCTCCCTCCTGGATTTGGCTTGTGCTGGTACTGCCTGTCCATTTTTTCTTTAACTCACTCCAAAGCGCTCTACTCCATAATGGTACATAATAACAACCGCCATTCCAGTATTTTTACCTGGCCATTGTTGATTGTCTCCACACTTTCTTTTCAACAGCTTTGGGCCACTTCACTCAAGGTCTGTACCCTTCGATCTTTTCTGGTTTGCTGGTGGGTCCATCCACCAGCAATTCTGTGCTTGTGCCAATTTCCTCAGTGACAGAGGTACTGATGCTCTGCAAACTTTGGTTTGTGTCCTGTCGCTGTCTCTCACTTGACTGATTTGACTGATTGCTTTGTAAGAAGAACTGGTCAATGCGGGGCCCTTGTCTCTGCCCTCTCAATCACCCTTTCTTCCCTTGGTGGATCTTCAAACCCCTTGCCAATGTCACTTTCTCCCATCCGCAGCTGCACACCTGAAGCTTGTGCCTTGCTGCTGTTGTGGTTATCTCACGTTCCGTGCTCCCCTTGTTCACAGTCATTTCCCTTCCTTAATAAAAAAGTATGAGACGCACTAAAATCCAATATAACAAGGTGTGTCCTAATCATCCAGTGTATTAATACAATTCAATCAATCAATCAATCAGTCAATCAATCAATCAATCTTTATTTGTATAGCGCCAATTCACAACAAAAGTGAAATTGACACTTTCCAAATTGAGCAGGTCTAAACCATAGTCCTTGATTAATTTATTTACAGAGACCCAACATTTCCCCCATGAGTAAGCAACAGTGACAAGAAAAAACTGCCTTTTAACAGGCAGAAACTTCGGAGCAGAACCAGACTCAATGGTGGGTCACCATCTGCCTTGAAAGGTTGGGTTGAGACAGGAAGTGCGCACGCGCAAGAGAGAGAGAGAGACAGGGAAGCTGAGCTTAATCAGCAAGAAGGACGAGATCCAGAAGAATCCTGGCTACATGCACCACCTAAAGGTGTCTGTTCATTCTCCAGGATTCCCCTTGACACAGCTATAGGAGACAGCGAAGGAAGGTCAGAGCATTGAGCAGCACATAGACAAAAGAACAGTTAGACACAAAAAATGATGATGAAACACACAAACACACACACACATACAAAGTTACACTCATTGATTGATAAAGACTAAGCATTGCTTCCAACAGTATCTGATAGCTTGAGGTGAACAAGTTCGATTTTTGGGAATATAAAAGATGCAACTTCTGTTATTGTCCAGTCAAAATCAACTTTTAGACCAGGTAAAAGACAATATCCACTCAGCCCTGAAGCTGTTAAAGTCATTGCTCCTGTCATTCAGTCCATCATAAATCAAGGGTGCCATTGTTGAATCCCTAATTTCACCATGTAAGTCCCCCATCTTGCCAGTAAAGAAACCAAATGGGGGTGGAGACCAGGAAAGGACCTTAAGGTGATAAATGAAGCTGTTCAGCATCCAGCAGATGTTGTAACACTAATGTCAACATTTCTATCAGACTGCAGGTTTTTTCAGTCATTGATTTAGTAAATGCATATTTTAGCATTCCTGTTCATCCTGACTCACAGTTCTGGGTTGCTTTCACTTTCAATGGTAAGCTTTATTCTTGGATGCAGATGCCACAGGGTTTCTTCTCCAGTCCAACTCTGTTTGTTGTGGAGCTGAGAACTTGTCGCATTGGCAGCCATTGTGTGGTAGTGCATTTGTTCAGTATTGTTCCAGCCCTAGTGTTGTGGGCATGTTTGTGTTGTGTTTTTGTGTTGTGATTCCACTCAGGTGTCGCCCTCGTTCTCACCCTCCTCCTTGCCCATGTGTGGAGGTCCACACCTGATCCTACTCGCCACTTAGGCCAGGTGATATAAAGTGCTGCTGGTGCCAGTGGGCTGGGCAGCTGTGGTGTGCAGGAGCCAGAGTGACTGAGCTACAGACTGCATTTTCTTTTGGAGACTAATCTTTCTTTGTTGACTAGTGTAGTCTAAACTATTTTTCATTTTTCATTTTTTTAACAACTACATCCTGTTTCTTTTCCCTCCTTTACGCTCGGTTTCATTTTACTATGTTACTCCCCTCATCCCCTGGCCTTATGGGGACGTAACAAGTATGCTGACAATTTTTTATATGTGTTTTCCAATATAAGGGCATTGTAAACCTGAGACAGTGTCTCCACTTTGTTTTCTGGCAGAAGACAGTCCTAAAGTTTTGAAGGACAAGTTGCAACGTATTTCACACAATCAATGCGCTATTATACTCAGGAGGGTCGCGAATTGGGTCCCAACCACATCCAGACAATCTTGGATGTTTCCAAAAATGTGAATGAGGAACACAAACGATTGCCTTATTGGATTTAGCAGGCTATTATTGTCCATGGATTCATAATTTTGTGGAGATCTCCCAACCCCTGTATGACATCATACATGGGTCAAAACCTTTGACCATGACTGACTTTGACTCTGACTTTTGAGGCAAAGACAGCCTCTACTGATTTAAATCTACTGACTTCAATCAAGCTTGATGTAATGTTTTTGTTTAGGCCTCCTAGACCCTAGAAATCCCTTGAAGATTAAAAAATTGAAGTAAAAACCCCCCACTAATAATCTGCTATTGAATGTGATGGTTTATGTTAACAGCCCTTCCATGGTGGCAAACAGTGACTAATAGGTCTTTAATCAAAATGACTTTCCACCACAGACAGAGCTATGGTAAGATTGTCTAAGAGCTGTAGCATCTGCTACCAAAGAAGTTATGCCCACAGCTGATATCATTGTCCTCTAACTGTTCATGTTCTGCATGTTGTCTACTCCTTTAACCCTCAGAAACAAACTACTCACCTAATCACAGCATGAGTATTGTACTAACAGTTCTGCTAACCTTGTCTCATGTCATTCTAAAGTGCTGTTCTGTCCTTAACCCATCAAATTTGCCTCTAAACTTTGACAGGTACAGATGATGAAAGTGTTAAGATATTGTTGTGAGCTTAACTTGTCTTCCCTGAGGTAAAAGCTGCCCTTCCTGAGCCTAATACCACATCTAGCCTGGAGACCTGTTGATGACTCCAACTTACTTAAACTTAATTTATAACTTAATTTATACTGATACTTGTCTAAGTATCAGTATAAATTACATCAATTTGACTGGTGACCCCATCCATCACAGAGGACGGCAATGGACTGTTATCAACGAGGGTGCAAGAAGACACAGAGGAGAAAAGTGGCATTGGCATGCCAACCACACAGTCAGGCGACCCCAAATGATGATGATATCAGATTCCAATTCAAATTCAAATAACTTTATTTGTCCCCGGGGGGCAATTAAAGGCACGTGGAATAGTTGTACACAGACACAAACAAGTCAGCACGTTAGTTACACAGACAAGTCAGCATGTTAGTTACACAGACACAAAACAAGTCAGAAATAATAAAATAGACTATCTATATAAACTAAGATATTTACAGTATTTACATGAGGTGCAAAGTAGAATTGAGGTAGGTTGGGTTGTGCATTAAGAGGCAGCAGCAAGTTAGTGCCACATAGAGATCAAGGAATACAACAAAAAAGAGGCATTAGTTTGAACAAAATGATAAGAGATCTCGGGGGTTCGATGCTGGTGAACAACTGCTTATTCTAAAGAGAAACATAGTGGGTACTCCTTCATCAGGCGACAGAAGAGTAGGATGTACAGTGCCAACACGACTGTCTTAGACATTCAGAGTCCTCCAGCAAATTGGCATTCTCTATCCCAACTTGAGGTGAGACACTGTCCTTGCTTATATCAAGTTGTTAGTTTAGTCCAGTATTTTGCTAACCATCCGCACATGGATGAGAGCACACGGGAGTATTGCAAATTCTCTCACTATAGATGGTATAATGCCAGTAGGACACTATATGACCGCATACAAATCAAGTTCTGGTAACACTAAAATCACATTTAGAAATAGAGGAACTGTGGTAGTTAATTTCCTTAATGCTGCGTATAAAGGCATACCCATTGGGAATTGTTATTGGTTGTGTGGCAATAAGGCATTCAATTTGACATTAGATGTTGTAATGTTGTTAACTTCAACATCACAAACTTAGCATTACTCCCTATAAACCTAAACAAACATTCAGAGGATGGTCACATTCACAAATGAGAATTGGCACAGTTTTCTAACATTGGATCTTACCACTGGCGTATTTCTTATTTCTACCTCAATAAGGAGAATTTCCTTTACAGATTACAGCATCAAGTTTTCCTGGGTATGACGCGACATTCTTTGCACACCTGGATTTGGGGATTTTCTACCATTCTTCTCTGCAGATCCTCTCAAGCTCTCTCAGGTTGGATGGGGACCGTCAGTAGACAGCCATTTTCAGGTCTCTCCGGAGATGTTCGATTGGGTTCAAGTCAGGGCTCTGGCTGGGCCACTCAAGGACATTCACAGAGTCCCTAAGCCACTCCTGCTTTTTTTCTTTTTTCCTTTTCCTGTGTGCTTAGGGTCATTGTCCTGTTAGAAGGTGAACTGTTGGCCCAGTCTAAGGTCCTGAGCGCTCTGGACCAGGTTTTCATAAAGGATATCTCTGTACTTTGCTCCGGTCAGCTTTCTCTCAACCCTGACCAGTCACCCAGTCCCTGCAGCTGAAAAACACCCCCAAAGCATGATGCTGCCACCACCATGCTTCACTGTTGAGATGGTATTGGGCAGGTGATGAGCAGTACCTGATTTCCTTCAGACATGACACTTAGAATAGAGGCCAAACAGTTCAATCTTAATTTCATCAGACCAGAGAATCTTGTTTCTTACAGTCTGAGTGTCCATTAGGTGCTTTTTTGCAAACTCCAAGCGGGCCTTCATGTGTCTTTCACTGAGGAGAATCTTCTGTCTGGTGACTCTGCCATAAAGCCCAGATCAGTGGAGTGTTGCAGTGATGGTTGTCCTTTTGGAAGTTTCTCCCATTCTCCACACAGGATCTCTGGAGCTCATCCAGAGTGACCATCTGGTTCTTGGTCACCTCTCTTACCAAGGCCCTTCTCCCCCAATTGCTCAGTTTGACAGGGGCGGCCAGCTCTAGGAAGAGTCCTGGTTGTTCCAAACTTCTTCCATTTAAGAATTATGGAGGCCACTGTGCTCTTGGTGACCTTCAATG
This sequence comes from Pagrus major, assembly GCF_040436345.1. Lineage (NCBI taxonomy): Eukaryota > Metazoa > Chordata > Actinopteri > Spariformes > Sparidae > Pagrus > Pagrus major. The sequence continues at coordinate 24,670,877 of NC_133222.1, read as the reverse complement.
AATCAGACATTTTTTTGTAACCTTCCCCAGATCTGTGCCTTGACACAAATCTATCTCTGAGCTCTGCAGGCAGTTCCTTCGACCTCATGGCTTGGATTTTTCTCTGATATACATCAGTTGTGAGACCTTATATAGACAGCCGTGTGCCTTTCCAAATCATGTCCAATCAATTGAATTTACCACAGGTGGACTCCAGTCAAGGTAGAGAAACATCTCAAAGATGATCAAGAGAAATGGGAGGCACCTGAGCTAAATTTCAAGTGTTAGAGCAAAGGTCTGAATACTTATGTCAATGTGATATTTCAGTTTTTCCTTTTAATAAATTTGCAAGAGTGTCTAAAATTCTGTTTCCCACTTGTCATTATGGTATATTGAGTGTAGATTGATCAGGGGAAAAAATTAATGTAAACGATTGCGTCAGATGACCTGGCCTCCACAATCACCCAACCTAAACCCAATTGAGATGGTTTGGGATGAGTTGGGCCACAGAGTGAAGGCAAAGCAGCCAACAAGTGCTCAGTCCTCTGGGAACTCCTTCAAGACTGTTGGAAAACCATTCCAGGTGACTACCTCATGAATCTGATTGAGAGAATGCCAAGAGTGTGCAAAGCTGTCATCAAAGCAAAAGGTGGCTACTTTGAAGAATAGCAAATATAAATCATATTCTGGTTTGTTTAACACTTTTTTATTTACTGCATATTTCCTGTATTCCTTCATAGTTTTATGTCTTCAGTATTGTTCTACAATGTAGAAAATAATAAAAAATAAAGAAAAAAACATTGAATGAGAAGGTGTGTCCAAACTTTTGACTGCTAGTGTAGGTCTGAGAAATACATGAAGGACAGCATTAATTTTAGCAAAAGACTCAAAAACAACACTAAAATTAGTCTGTAACTCTATAGGTTTTCTTTCGCTCTACCTTATCATCAGTTATTTTACTGCTTTGTGTTCCTTCTCTTTGCTATGGTCTTGAGGTGTTTTCAGATTATTGAAACTGCATTTAAGTTCTGTGTTCCCTCCACTTTATTGTATCTAACTGCTTCACTTTAACTGCACAGGAATATATCTGGAATTAATTTAACAGAATTGAGATTTCTCTTTTGCTCGGTTTCACATTAGGTCGTTTTCACTTCTATCTTCACTTCCTCTAGTTTCCTCCCTACTCCTCCAAATGATATAACACAGGTATCATACAGTGTTACTTTAAATTAGTTGATCCCATTCATAGAGACTGCAATTTGGGTTTTCCAGGTTGTACACTCAACAAGACACAGAAAGACCACTTTTTTGAACCCTCTATGCCCTGTCCAGTGTGTCTCCCTTTTTCCAGTGGAGGACCCCACTTATTTATTATTAGATAAGCCCTTTTTCCTTGATCGTTCAGACCTTTTGAGCTCTACAAGCGTTAACCCCAAGTTACTGGGCTTATTATGAGCGACTGAGTTACATACAACAATCCGGCTCCACTTCTGAGCATCAAAGTCAATTTTTTGTGGCGAGGTGGAAGGCTAGGGATGAGTATTGCCGAACAACGCCACCTGGGGAATTTCGCCCCAGGAAGTAGTTACCTCGTTTCTAAACAGAGTGCTTTAACATCACACAGGCTCAAAATCACCACTGGGCAGGAGACAGTGTTTAAATTATAAAAATCCTTTATTATATAATTTTGTTTCAGTTTCGAAATTACCAGGCCGTCTCACACCAACAAACACTGGGCCAAAAAGGGGGGATGGATGGACAGGGCTGGGCTTGCCACGGCGGCCCGAAACCAAAGAGGAGGGAGAAACAAATAATATCACCCGTGACACTGCACACACACGCCTGAGAAGTGAAGAACCCGCCACCAGGGGTTGGGTCGCCGCTCTGGGCTCACAGCACCTGTCCACAAGGAAAGAGGGAGAATTAAAATGGCCTCACAGTCCAGACTGGTATATCTCTCTCACACACACACACACACACACACACACACACAAAATAACAACAACAACAATAAAGCATTATGAAAAAGAAACCAAAATAACAAAAAAAAAAATATACATATATATAATTAAATCTGCAAATACATAAACAAAAAAAACAATGAAAAGAATACAAAAGAACTCAAATTCACACACATTAAATTAATTAATCAAATTAATAAATCAGCTGTCCCTCCAATCAATAGCAGACCCAAGCAGCAGTCCCCAAAGAGTCCAGGATTTTTAGGGCTCTGATAATAGCTCTGTCAGGGGAATGCTGGCACTAAAATAGCTACGTAAAGTCCGTGGCAGCCATACAATGGAGTCAACCCAAAACAGCAGCGTCTTCCAGGGAGCCGTGGCGATGAATTAATAATCATATGGACATCACCGGCGCAGTGTCACAGCAGGCCAGGTAACACAGTTACTGCACGGCTTTCTGCCTGATCCAAACTGTGGCACAGAATATTTAACGATTAGCCAGGGGTCGAGCAGCAGGTAGAAGGAGAAGAGGAGGGCGGACAACGCCGACTTACCCACGAGGAGGCACAAACCACACCCAGGAGGGCTCCAAGCGGGGCAACTCGGCCCCACGGCGACAGCAGTCTGCCACACTACAATAAAAGAAAAAGGAGAACCGTGTCACCGATGCGCCCTGTGGCACACTAAGTGGGAGGAAGGACAGCGGTGCGCATACCTGTTGTGCTACAGGAGGAACGTGCGCCACGATGATCCGCCAAGCCAAACAGGGCTCCACCACACAGACACGCAACAACGGCGCAAACACCTGCACCTGGCTCTGCCACGCCAGGCCACAGCCACCACGGAGGACGAGCGGAACCGGAAAGGAAGAGAGGGCTCGCAGGTGTGACCAGACCAGTATAAATAAAGTGCGCCGCGCCGCCCATCAATCAGCGCGTCAATCCACACCTAAGGTGGATGGAGCAAGAAAGAGGGGGGCGGGATGGAAACAAAAAGACCATCCTGCCACATTATGTTTTGGCTTGCAGTCTGGTCTTATCTCATGACCTACTTTTTATCCCCAGGTTAGGGCTTCTCATAAGCCCTTTTCAGACAGAGACTCTGAAATATCGGTGCAGCGAAGGCTCACTATTTCTCCGCCTTTGTTTTTTACACTGAACCAAGCAGCTCCAGCATAAAGCTGCTTCAGTGTGTCATTTCAAACAGCACGCCGGTGTTGTGGAACCAATAGAGGCGTGACAGTACTCATCATGACATTGACATCTGCGTGTTTTTTCTCAGTGTGTTTCCTCCGGTGTCCACCTGTTAATCTAAACATGTATCCACCGACTGTTTATAATCATATGGATGCAGTTATAATGTGTTGTGTATGAGATCCTGACCCACCATGTATCCTGGAAAGTGACAAAGTTACGTTTTTTGCTCTAAATTACATAATCACCATCAGTAAACAGCAGACCCTGTCTGGCTCTCACTCACGGAGAGGGATGCTGTTTTCTGGGGGAAAGTTCACTGAAGTCTCGGTCAGGAGGGCTGAACATCGCAGTGATTTTTTTAAATACAAGTTTCCTGAGACAGTTACTACAACAACACAATAGTGGAAGGTTGTTCTGAATCACGTCACATAATCACAGCCATTTAACCCGCTTTGAGAGGGGCTCATATGTCTTTAAAGGGTTAAAGCAACCTTTGCTCTTTTATCTTTATCCTCATAACTCATACTTCATGCATGTTAGTATTTACTTCGAACCAACAAGCTGCTTTTATCTCTCAAATCACTTTATAATTTCTTTTCAGGTACTTTTTGAGAATTTACAGAGAACAGACTCTGCTTGCTGCACAGACCTTGGCGAGACTGCGCATTAACAAATAATGGCAAGATGTCTTACCTCTTTAATGTGGCCGCCACACAGTGTCACCGAGGCCAAGCCACAGCAGCAGATAGCTTCTCTTCTGATCAAAATACTGTCTAATCTTGTTTTGAAGCCAATTTATGTTGTAGAGAATGTATTTTTCAAGAAAAATGCAGAGACTGCAGCTTGTGTATTCAACAACTGAAGGAGTTTAGTTGCAACAAAACTGAAACTAAGTAGCATAAGAGTGTATATTCTCTTTATACAGAATCAAACAATTATGATGTGATTACAGGAAGACATCTGTTTCCTGTTTATGTACTCTCGGTCACGCCTATTTTCTGTTATGAAACCAAAATGTCCCAATGAAAAGGAAATAACAAGAGTAAGAGAGGGATTATATGGATAATATATCCACACACTACGTCCCCGATATATTCAGTAATGCATACACACAATACTAGCATCTGAAAGATGATGCAGCTAGATATTCTGGATTGTGCCGAGGTTCTCAGGTATGAAGCATCTTGGTATTTGAATTTTTTGTAGATTCTCCAAAAGTCACAGAGCCTTTTTTCCCACTTTCAGGAGGTAGAGGCTCATCCCGTCCAAAACCCTTGCACATCTCTTGAAGCACTTTCCCTGTCAAAATGTAGGGAGAGAGAAGTCCTAATGGGTCCTTGCTAGGATTCGTTGCCTTGCGGCTGCCCTTTCTCTAAGGATGACTTTGAATGAGAACATGTCAGACTCTATTTTCCATTTTACTCCCAGTACGCTCTGCATTGGAACCGCATTGTAGTTCAGAGCCTCATCCTTCCTTTCACTGGCATGTTCTGTCTCTGGAATCACATCCAGGACTTCTCTGTTGTTGAACACAAATTTGTGTAAACTGAGTTTTCCTTTAGCACAGAGCTTCTTGTGCTTGGCTGACCAGCTGTTTTGCTATGTAGAAATGTTTCTGGATGAAGCAAGCTGCCAAGGGGTAGTCCCTTAGCAATGGTATGTCGATGTCTGAAGGCTTATACCCCTGCATTCGCAGTGGTATGTCGATGTGTGAAGGCTTATACCCCTGCAGTCGCAGTGGTATGTCGATGTGTGAAGGCTTATACCCCTGCAGTCGCAGTGGTATGTCGATGTGTGAAGGCTTATACTCCCGTAGTCGCAGTGGTAAGTCGATGTCTGAAGGCTTATACCCCCGTAGTCGCAGTGGTATGTCGATGTCTGAAGGCTTATACCCCCGTCGTCGCAGTGGTATGTCGACGTCTGAAGGCTTATACCCCGTCGCCGCAGTGGTATGTCGATGTCTGAAGGCTTATACCTCTGTATTCGCAGTGGTGTGTCAGTATCAGGGGTGCGGTGTTGGCTGGATCAAGAGTGACATGTGATATTCAACGACATAAACAAGTGTAGAATAGCACAATCCGAGACCTTGATGAAACATAGGTGTAAGCATTAAATTGAGACACTAAATTTCCAACACTTTCTTATCACAATAAGCCAAACTGTGAACAGGTCTCGGTTTAGTGGCTGTCATCTTTTCCGTTATTAGCGGCTCAGAGTTTTGTATGAAGCAATGTGTTTATGTGTTCTCCTAATAAAGTAAACCTGTCAGTAAGTATTGGTTAGGCAGACTGGCTACGCTGGGAAGGCTAACATTAGCCATGTTAGCTAAGGCTAGCTCTTTCATTAACTTTGAGTAGTATATTTGTATATTACTTGACTATCATATCACAAGCATCCCACGTGTCCTCACTCTCTATATGCACAAGGCATAAATATCTCTGGAAAACAGCACGTACATAACAATATAGTAAAATACAGTACAAATACTTATAATTGTTAACAAATACTGTACATTTTCTGCGACAACTACATGCAGTATGTTTACAAACAGGTTATTAAGATGATAGACGTTGCAGTAGTCTGCAGAAGCCTTGATATTAACAGGTCACATTAATCAGAAGAAAGTATCTAGCAGTAAAAAACTAATGTTAGGCAGAGGTGTCAAGTAACAAAGTACAAATACTTCGTTACCTTACTTAAGTAGAACTTTTGGGTATCTATACCTTTCTGGAGTAATTATTTTTCAGCCGACTTTTTACTTCTGCTCCTTACATTTTCACACAATTATCTGTACTTTCTACTCCTTACATTTTAAAAATAGCCTCGTTACTCGTGAAATTTCGCTGCGCCTCTGATGCGCCTCCGGAGGTAGTATCAGAGGCACAGTATTGGCGAACCGAACCAGTGTGAACGGATAAGCCGGCAGCACGGAGCAAGGGCGTGTCGGTCTGGTGTTCACTGTCTGATAACTGTACAGATCCTTCACTCAACAAAATATAGATAAATGTCCCACAAAGCAACGTTACATGACCACACAACAGTAACGTAGTAACTGGTCGTGTCTTTGGCAACTTATATGAGCAAAAAAATACCGCAGTTATTCGTGGATAAGTGTCTGTCCGACCGACTCTTCGTCACATTTCTGCCCGAAAAACAGCGTCTGTCCCCGGCAAAAACCTTTTAACTCACCAACTGTTTGTTGCGGTGAAAAAAATCATCGTGATGGTCAGCCCCCCCGACCGAGACTTCAGTGAACTTTTCCCCATAAACAGCCTCCCTCCCCGCAAGTGATAGGGTCAGACAGCGTCCTGTTTACTGATGGTGATTATGTAATTATGTAATTAAGAGAAAAACGTAACTGTCATTTTCCAGGATGTTTGGTGGGTCAGGATCCCAATCACAGCACATTATAACAGCATCTATATGATTATAAACAGTCAGCGGGTACATGTTTAGATTAACAGGAGGACACCGGGGGAAACACTTTGAAAAAAACACACACATCATCATCATGATGTGTACCATCACGCCTCTTTTGGAGCCGCGGCGTCGGATTTCTGTGTGAATTACAGTCTTTTACACTCTTTTTTGGATGTACTTTAAAAAAAACTGTTTTCTAATGTAACATTAACTTGATATTGGTATTAAAACATGTTTTAATACATAATCCATGTCTTATTATAAATTAGGATGTTATGGTATCAATCTGAAAGGTAAAACCAACAAATTTTACTCAATGGCCTTTGTGCCCTGTCATGTGGTCTCCTAAAATGACAAAATTCCAACCCTGTCCGACACCCTATTGGTTTGTACGCAATCCATACATAGCAGACTTTATGTATGTAGCCTATTACGAAGATGTCCGTGGCAGAGACTCAAGAGAACTCGAGCAAAATGTCACAGATGTTAATGCTCAGTAGTACACGTATATGGTTCTTTAATGTATTTGCATTGTACTAAAATGTGTTCATTTTCAATGGGCATATATGAGGTTGAAACAGGTAGCCTAGTGCATCCCAAATTTTTCAACATTAACATTTTAATATAACATTATAGTCATTATGGCCTTTAGAAAAATGTTTTTTTGGGAGGTGGGGTAGAGCGCTATAGGCCCCTGTGGCGCGGCCTAAGCTTTTTATCCTAAATGGTATTTTTTTCCCTTACATTACTTTTACTTTTATACTTTAAGTAGTTTTGAAACCAGTACTTTTACACTTTTACTTGAGTAAAAAGTTTGAGTTGATACTTCAACTTCTACAGAAGTATTTTTAAACCCTAGTATCTATACTTCTACCTGAGTAATGAATGTGAATACTTTTGACACCTCTGATGTTAGGCTATAAACAGACTACATTAGGTCACATAACTTAAATGTCACCACCGCGTTAGAATAGTTTGTAACTAAAGTGGGTCTGTAAAGTGGACTAGTGAGTAGATGAGTCTCTGTGTTCGCTGTGATGACGTTTAATGTGCACGACAACCAATGTAGTTTTAATTAGCTACTTGTTAGCAACTGCCGTTTTTCAGACACATAAGAGCTTTATAATTAAAGCAACACTAGGTAGTTTGGACTCATTACTACCCCCAGCTGGTTGAGAAGCGCAATTATCTGTTACCAGTGTCATAAATACTGTCGCTGTACAAGCATCCCTGGGGAAAATGAATACACGTGAATTTGTTGACGGAGCTGGCGAATCACGAAATCGTCTGAAAAAACCTCAATCAAGTGCCAACAACAAGCTAGATTCAGAGATAGCAGTTGGTAGTTTGTTAGCATATAGGCTACACAGCACATTAGCATGCTAGAATTATTCTCATACCAAGTTGGTTATAGTGATTGCACCGGCTAAGTTACTTCCAAAACATGACACTTGGGCGTGAATGTGTTTAGTAACGTCTGAAAATATAACTATGTTTTCGGGAGTTACTAAATACAATCGCAAGTTGACGTTGTGTTTGGTGTAATAACTACAACCAACTCGGTACGACAACAGTAAGTAGCATGCTAACGTTACCGATAACAACAACAGCCTAATGTTACCTCCCGACCACACTGTTCAACAATTACGTTGATTATCTGCATGAACTAAGGAATCTGCAACTTTTCGAGACAAGACGTTCATAGTGTTTTAGTAAGTTAGTCATCGTTTACAGTCACTACATGAAAACGTGCAAGCTATCGAATTAGCATTAGATTATCTCCCGGCTTTATTACGGTTATAAACTGTGGACAAATAGTGCCCCAATGAACACCACATAATAACAAATCAACTCAAAGTAAAAGTCGGTAAGATAATAAATATGTATATATGTAATATATGACTTGCAAATCCAGTAGCATCTAGGCTAGGTCGCCATCAGTCTTGAAACCCATTTCTTCTTTCAGCTCCACCGAGTGTAAGCTGGTCCAATAATTTATCCGTGTCCGGGCTCTGTTCTATGACTTTCTCTTTTTCTTTTCTTCGCCTCCTCAGACAATACCTTCTTGGCTTTTTTTAGCTGGCTCGGCCATGGCGTTGGTTTACGAAAAATCCAAGTAGCTGCTGGCTAAATCCACCAACAAATAAACATGTGACGTATGCCGTAAAGCAGGTCGCACTAGACGCCTTTACGTCAGATAGGTTCCTACCTGCTCTGAGAAGTTACACAGTGCGGTTGCTGCCGGCGCAACCCCCCTCAGGCTGCAGAGACGTCACCATTCATCCTATTAACCGTTTTTCTACCACTTAACTGAGTTTAGAAACATTATTTTAAGGTCAAAAAACTACCTAGTGTTGCTTTAAATTGTGGGGCATTTAATGGTGTATTTTGTCGTAGAACAAAACATGTAAATATCTTCAGCCTGTGGTAACCACACACCTTATTTCAGGCATTTAACCGAAAATTAATTCAAAAACTTGGTCGACTTTGAGACTAGGGAAACCGGATTTGCAAAAATGCGAACTGATTTCCGGGTTTTATGAACCATTACTACACCATTGTACAGGGTGTGGGCACTAGAGAATAGAGCTGACCGAGCCGGCTAATGTCCGGTTTAGCACCTGGCTATCTTGATTATGGACAAAATTATTTAATCGTGTGGCTCTGCTAGACTTTTCAAATTTTATTGGACTGAATGGCTCAAATTGTGACAGTCAAACGAGTCATTTCCTATCATGTCGGACGCTATGGGAAATAAAACCATTTTGTAACTGAATTATGCAGAGCCACTTTGTAAGCAATGATTCTTTGATAGTATTGCAAGGATTGAGACATGTCACGCTTAGTTAAAGACACAATTTCAAGCACGTAGCGCAGTTGTGTTGGAAACGCAAACCCACTTGTTTAGTGAATAGACCATTGCAGTCACCACAACTCAAGGTATAACATGGTGCTATAATGTTTTAAGGGAATTAATAGCAGCACTGAATAAAGAAAGAGTTGCAGCGCCACCCTCACCTTATTTCTTCAAATTATCACATGTTGTCAAGCAACAGTAAACAAAACCATTATCCTGCCATTAATGCAAAGTATAAAACTGACAGTAAATACTCTAAATAATGTTGTAATGAGATCTTCAAATAAAGGGTAAAAACTGTTAGGGTTGATCTACATATCACTTTTTGCTTTGGTTCTTGCCCACCTAAATTAATATACCTGGCTACGCTACTGGTGGTGATGCTAGTTGTGCTGAGACATGTCATGGCAGCTACTACACACCTACTACTGCTTTGTGAAAGACCGGTTTGTTCATGTTTGAGGATCCAACCACCAACTACAAATAAAAAAACTGAACTAGAAGACGACAGGGCAGTGGACCTGCCTAACGGACCTGACGGTTGCCGCCTGGTAAACTGACTGGCAGTTGAGCTAACCACAACATTATGTAGAAATTGGCATTTTGTGCGATTTGGTACCCCCTACAGTTTCTGCATGCAAAACCAATGTTGTTGAAGGCCACTCCAAAAGCTCAATTCTAGCCTGATTTAGCCACTCCTTTAACACTTTTGATGTGTGTTTGGGATCATTGTCCTGTTGGAACCCCCAACTGCACCCAAGAGTCAATTCTTCTGCTGATGATTTTAGGTTTTCCTGAAGAATTTGGTGATAATCCTCCTTCTTCATTATTCCATTTACTTTCTTTAGAGCAGCAGATCAACTGGAAGCAAAACAGCCCCACAGCATAATACTACCAGCACCATGCCTGACAGTAGGGTGACAGGCTTTTTCTTTGTCCATGTGATTAGCAGCTTTAAAGCTTGGGTTGCTAATTCTGTTCAAAAGCATTTTCTATCATATTTGTATAACATTTCTTAACATCCTGACAGCATTCAAAATATGAAATGATTTGAAAAAAAACCCCGAAAAAAATCCATGGTCTCTGGCAGCGACAGGGCTGTAAAAACTTTATTCAATCAATTTTACTGGCCTGTCAATTTTGTATGGACAGACTACCTGTCAATCAATCTGCTCTTACCTGACCACCCTCCCCACCCTGTGCTGACCATTGTTGGCAACTTAGCAACTTTGTAGCTATATTTAGCGAGTTTTCAGACCCCTCTAGCGACTCTTTTTCAAAAAAGCGACTTGCAACTTTTTCTGGTGTTATTGGAGACTTTGGAGACTCTGACGTGAAAGCACATATCGTTCTTACTCTTCTCAACGAGCAGCGGGTGCTGCCGTGGGCCCCTCCCCTGTCCCAACAGGGACAGGGGAGTCCCTCCCAGCTGCAGTCAGAGCAGGAGAAGTTCAACCCTCCGCGTCCAGACTGTGAATTGCGCATGTGCAAAGCCGCCGCTGGCTGATGTAAATGTAAAATGTTCTTTGTCTAAAATAAAATCACTGCACTAAAATAAGTTCATTTGTAGTTTCTAAATAGGGATGTAACGGTATGAAAATTTCACACCACGGTAATAGTGACCAAAATTATCACGGTTATCGGTATACCGTGGTATTTTTAAAATGTCTTCAAAATGTTGAAAAAACACTGATACATTGTTATAATGTTATAATTGATAAATTGAAATAATTTCACCAAGATTTATATTTAAATAGATTTATTATATATTAAAAGGGTTAAGGTATAAGCAGCCTGTTTTTGAAACGCGTCCTGTAATGTCTGTGTTACAGAGGTAGAATGAGATGTACTGGCAGTAGCACTCGACTGGCCAGCAGACCCTCTCTGTGAAAAAAATGAATAGAAAATGTCATTATTAATTATTACTGTCATTGTTACTTAATACTAAGGGTGCAACCAACAGATCACAAAACTCACAATCTAGATCATGTCACTTTTGTGAGAAACAGGTTGGATAATCTTTTAGATCAAAACAAAAAGGATTATTGTTAAATTAATTATGAATACTCTATTTTGGCTCTTATCTCTATCTGGACACTTGTTATATTCACCATTTTATATTATTCTTTATATATAGTCTATTCTACATTTCTGATATTACTTATATATATTGGCTGTCTGTCCCTCTGTCTGCTTGCTCGTCTGTTGTCAATGGACTCGGTCAATCTGATTGGTCAAATGGCTGCTGAGCCACAGGTAGACGCTGCTCCGGTGAACGGAGCTGAGATGAAAGTCAGTCATCTCATTCAGTTTGCATTCACTAACTCAGTCCACCCAGTACGTGTTTGTCTCAAATCCTCCTCACTGCAGCTCTGCATCAATATTTGGGGAATTATTAGGTCGACTTTAAAAAGAAAAATCTACAATTAATAAGCGGTTCAGATAACGTGCCAAATCACGGATCAACTTCGTTCAGTTATACCACTATCTGGTCAGTTTACATTAGTGACAACAGCACATTAGACAGAGAAAACTCGACATACACACACATCATGCACCCGAGCTTAAGGTTAATTTACCTTGCATTCACTGAACAGTTGAGGGTGATGGTCGTGCAAATGAGTAAGTAAAATGGATGCGTTGCTGCCCCTCGCAACAACTTTCTTCTTGCAGCTTCTGCAGATAGGGCTGCCATCCTCGACCAGCTGTCCCTGAGCATTCTTATAATAACCAAAATACGCCCAGACTTCAGATTTGGTTCTCTTTGAAGGCGGAAAAATGCCTTGAGGGCCGCTACTATCACGTCCTCCCTCCGCCATGTCTTCTTCACTACATAACAAGCGCACGTTGCACGCTGCGCCTGCGTAGGGAGACTTGGATAAAGTATCTCGCAAGTTTTCCACACCGTGGTTATCGACCGCGGCGGTTACCATGGTAATTAAAACTTAAACGGTAACCTTCACCGTCGGGAATTTTACCGTGGTTTACCGTGACACCGGTAACCGTTACATCCCCAGTTCTAAACATATTAAGGGTGTTTTTTGTCTCTCCCATGGCGTTATTCCTCTCTCCTACAGTGTCCATTACAATTAAATGCACATGGCTAGTTATGCAAATTGGGTGATGACGTCATTTAGCGACTTTTAGGACAGCCAATTAGCGACTTTCCTTACTGAGGAGTTGGCAACAGTGGTGCTGACTCCGTGCATCACTCATTGCACGTGACCGGGTCTATGAAACACACTGCTGGAGCTGTGGCGGACTGTTTACGACAAGAATGGCAGAGAAACTACAGCCACACTTCTCATCAGCAGCGGTACCTACAGCAGCTTACACACTTTTCAATGATGGCGACAACTGAAGCAGTTGAAGACCTGAACACGGACGACATGTTAGCTGTGTCTCTGTTGGGAAATGTATTATTACTCTGCATTATGTAGTCAACGTAGCTAACGTTAGCTTCTTATGTTGCTGTCATATGTATTCACCCAACACTAACGTTAGAAGTTTGTAGCTGACGTTAGTTAGCTAGCTAGATCATTGGGACTTCTCTCCCCTCCATTCGGGCATTGCTCCCAAGTGCTACATGTCCCGAGCTGGGAATATTATCAGAGACTCCTCCCACCCTCACCATGGACTGTTTTCCGTGCTAGCCTCTGGAAAGAGGTTCTGCAGCATTCGGTGCAGGACCACAAGGCTCTGTAACAGCTTTTTCCCCCCATTTCATCAGACTGCTGAACTCTAAGTGAAAATTGTCGTCTATTCTTAACTATGTCACTTTCAATAATTTCAATACTTTTTAGTATGTTTCTGTTTTTATTTATTTTCTTATTGTGGTATTTTTTGATATACTTTCATTTTAATTCTATGCTGATAAAATTGAAAGCTGAATAAAATCTGTCTCAGTCTAAGTCTAAGTCTAGCTAGCTAAAATAGCAGACTACTGCCGTATGAAAAATATTTACATGTAACGTCACCGTTTACACACAGGCCAACATTTACACGTACTGTGGATCTAATCCATATAGCAGTGTTTACACATGACTTGCTACCCTGGGCTGTTTGGACATTAGCCAGAGGAGCTGTATGTTCTTGTGTGCTTCACATGTGAAAGGCCAAGTCCACTGTTCGGAGGTCCTGGGAAGATTACATATATCTGTGAATATAGTTTGCATTGTATTTGTGAGCCAATGTTGTTAGATGGTATTTATATGATGTTCATTCATATAGCCTTTGAACTGGACATTTTACAAATGTGCTGATGTTGCCTATTTCTGTGTCCTATAGTTATGAGAGGGACGCATCAACTTCCAGCCTTGAAGTGTCAGTTCACAGCCGAACCATGCCCTGATGTTTCCACTATTTCTGTAGAGTCCCTCTCTGACAGGTGAGTTTAACTTGATGCTGATAGCAACATGGATCAGACCACTGTTATTCATGTAATATGTGTCTTTGATGGATACATTTTAAAGATATATTTGTCCTTCTTTCATATCAAGTCCCCCCTCCCTCCCCAAAAGTAGAATTGGTAAATATGAAATGACTGTAAATGGCACAATTCTGATGTAACATAGGCTATTTCTGGTTGTGTTCAGGAATATTTGTCACTGCATAAAATGCAACTCAAGTTGTGGTGTTATAATAAATTGAAAGTAATTTCAAGGTCCTTGAACAGCTGTATTAACTGTCAGATAAGTAATTGTGCTATTCTTTCCACAGGACAATCACTGCCAAAACAGTAGAGGATTGAGACAGCACCGACATCAGCAGCCTAACCTGTTAGCCAACACTTATCTGTGTTTATAACCAGTCAAGAAACCTCTGGACATCCTTCCTGTATATAGTTGTTTATGCTAATTGTACTGTATATTGTCTAAACGATAAAAGTTATACTACTTTGGTCGTGTTATTTATTTACATGTGTTCCAAGAAATGGAATAAACAAGAGTCTTGCCTAATTCAGTTGTTATTATAAGTGCATCATGTACAGTGAAAGAACTGTAATGGGATGGTTGTTTATGCTGGAAGTGTAAAGAAAAGGCATTTATCATTTTCAAGACTTTATTCAAACAATTTAGAGATAATGCAAAACAAGGAGTAAATACAGAACGACAAATAAATAGGTGTCAGGCAGAGTTCCAGCACTTGATGTGATTGCTCCGAACGTAGTCCTTGAATTCTGGCCTGTAAAGCAACAGATGAGCAACATGATTAGATATTTTTAAGGAACAGAGCTTGACTGTCCTCAGCATACTGTGAACATCTACACTTTCAATGGTCAATACTTTAGACATTTCTGGACAAAACTGTACAGATGTCCCAGTTTATATAACATGTTTTTGAAGTACCAGCCCTTTATCTTTCTTTACATTTTCTACTTACTGTGTTTATTGTTATGCACCAAAACACAAATTCAAATGGTGAAAAAATGTGATTCTGATTAGGGCACTCGTGTGTCCAAGTAACATGCCTGGTCAGTATACTGTACAAACACAAATACTTTAGTTGAAGGTGGTGTTTATCAGTAAAAAGTACCAGTAATGTTCTACTTTAGATGCTGACCTGCTCATGTGCAATCCTTTGAGCTTGAAGATCTTCTACTCGATGTATGAACATCTGCTCCTTGACCTCGCCCTCCCACGTCCACAGCCTCTGCCTTCACTTCCTCAGACACTGCTGGTTGCCCTCCCGTCGTCCTCTGACGGGATGATGTGCTCTGCTCTGACTTGTCTTCGTCATCAGAGTCAACGATGCTCTCATCATGGAAGCTCTAACATGCAAAACATCGTATCATCATGAGTCCCATACAATATTCACGTTCGTCTGTGAATCACTGAGGGAAACCAAAAAATAAAACATGTAGCAGGCCCACCACTAATCTTGATGTTTTAGCTTTGCCATTTCTAATGTTACCATAGCCAGCTGCTGCTAGCTAACCAGCAATGAGTTACAACATCAAAATACACTTTCAAAACAATAGCTGTGTCCAAATTCAGGGGCTGCATCCTTTGAAGGGCGCATTTGAAGGCCAATTACGTCACAACGCTGCGCGAAGGCTGTCCAAATTCGAAGGCTCCTTCAAATGCACCCCACAAATGCAGCCTTCTTTTCCCTCTTTTTGGAGGACGCACTGCTACTATCCTTCGCGGCCTCCCATATCCCAAGATTCTTTGTGCGCCGCTGCTCAGTCCCGAAAAAGAAGAAGGAAAGCAAGAAAAATGGCGACATCAAGTGGCGCAGACTTGATATTTAAATGTAAGTATTGGGTTTATACTCGGTTTTTACTCATTTGAACATCCAACGCCAGATATGTTAAACTTCAGGGGACTTGGAAAACCTCCAAATTTTAACTTTCAGTTAAAATACGTGATGCTGGTAATGCATTAGCATGCGGCATAAATTAGCATTATGCAGTTGGAAGTAAAGCCTTAAAAGCCAAAAAAATCAAACGTTTTCAGTCAACTCTCTTTCGCGGTCCTGGGCAGCAGAAATCATGACGTAAGGGTAAGGGCGGGAACATCTGGTGACGCAACCAGGAAATACTCCGAAGGCTAGACCGTGCCATTTAACAACAGTTGACGCGGCCTTCGAAGGTCCCTCTGAAGGACTCACCTTTGGAAGGAAGGACTCGCCTTCGGAGGCCGCAAAGACCGGGTCCTTCGAAGGATGCAGCCCCTGAATTTGGACACAGCTAATGTCTGAATGCTAACAAAGCTAGCTTGAGCTATCAGTGCTAGCAATGGCTATGTTGGTTGTTTACGTTCAATATGATAACATTAGGTGTTTACTTACAGGTGAATGAGACATGAGGTAGCTACTTGTAGTTAGATGTTGTGATGAAAACGATGCACTGATACAATCTTCATCCCACCGCTCCTGAGGACTCGGACTCCGTCTGCGGTATTCGGCTGTTATTGGACAGTGCGTGTTCATGGTTTGGGGGGTGTGGCTTTGGACAGAGGCCTGAGTGCAGGGGGCGGGGTTTACTGGCTGGATACTTAAAAAAATTTAGCCTGGGCTTGACGTTTTTTCCAATTTACCGACCCCAGCTTTAAGGTGTTGCATCTGGATCAAGGGCTTCTTTCTAACACGGCAGCCTCTCAGCTCATGTTGATGTAAAACACACTTGACTGTGGACAGTGACACCTGTCTTCCAGCAGCTTCTAAATCATTGCTGTAAAATGATCGAGGGTCGGCTTGATCCGTTTATATTTACTTTAATGACAGCGCAAACATCCAAACATACCGACACGGGAAAGGCGTCTCCGTAACCAAGGCAACAACACATTAACTGCTCTGCGTTACAATGTTACTGTTGCTGTTGCAACATTAGTTCCACTATATAAACTATATATGACATCTCCCCCTTTTAAGTTATTATCAATAACATAAAGTGCAATTTGAACTATAATAAACACATACAGTAACAGCCAGAAAATATTTCATATTCAAACATAACAGGTATCCTTAGCCTGTTGTAAATTCTATTTCTATAATAAACACATTTACCCTGAAAACATTTCCCCTCTATCTAAGGTAATCCACACAAGATTAATTAATTAATTAACCATTAATTGTAATAATAATAATAGATATCAAACTCGAAATGCTATTTACTTAACTCAACTTTAAATTACTAAATCAAATATTATGACATTAAACTTAACCAAGGCACTTTCACAATCACAAGATGATTTTCAGTTAACATACATATTTCATTCTTTCTTTCTCTCTTTTTTTTTTTTTTTTCAGAAAAAAATTTAGTCCTTCTGTTTCCCCAATCCCCCCAAAGGCCATATGATTGACACATCAGTGTCTGTCTACAGGACTAGCCTGTTGACTGGTCTGCACAGTCGTCCAGCTCTGGTTCGATACTGTCCTGATGTCTGTGCAGGGGTGTGTGTGTGTGGCTTGTGACCTTCGGACTAGAAGAAACAGTCTCTGGAGTGATAACACTTGCTGGCTGGGAAATCACTCCTGTACTCTCAGCTGATGAAAGTAGGGTGTCTTGGGCAGGTTGTGAAGATAGATCTGCCCGGAGATGGCGGCGGTTCCGCCGCAACACTGCTCCTTGTGGTGTGTTGATGAGGTATGACCTTGGAGTCACACACTCTTTTGAAACGATTGCTGGTGTCACCCAGGCCTTTTCCTGATCCAACTCGGTGAGGACTGTGTCTCCAGGTCGTAGTGGTGGAAGAGATCTGGCTCCATGTCTGCGATTGTAGTAGAAAGTTTGTTTTGCCTTCTCACCAGCATCTTTCTGTTTAACAGTCTTTCTGTTGGGCCATTTAGGTCGAAGATTCTTCTCTAATGTGGGGAGTGTTGTTCTGATCTTTCTCCCCATTAACAGTTCTGCTGGACTGACTCCTGTGGTGGCACAGGGAGTTGATCTGTAGCGCATGAGGGCTATTACTGGGTCTTCTTGTCGGAGGATTCTCTTCGCAGTCTGTACTGCTCTCTCCGCATGACCGTTTCCCTGAGGATGGTGAGGACTAGACGTGATGTGCTTGAAGTCTAGCTGTCTTGCCAGCTCCTGGAATTCTGCGCTGGAGAATTGAGGACCATTGTCACTCACCACCTCATCCGGGATCCCAAACCTTGCAAAGGTTGCTTTAAGTCTCTGAATGACTTGAGCACTTGTAATGGATGATAGGTGCAGCACTTCGAGGAACCGTGAGTAATAATCTGATATTACTAGCTAGTTGTTTTTGTTGTGCTCACAGAGGTCAAGAGCTATTCTTTTCCATGGACGGTCAGGCAGAGGTGTAGAGATGAGTGGCTCTTTTGTTGGGCCTGCTTTTGCTCTTGGCATGAGTGGCATGACATCACTGTGTTCTTGAGTTCTGCAGAGAGTCTTGGCCACCAAACCGAAGATTTTGTTCTGTCTCTACACTTTGTTAGCCCCTGATGTCCATCATGTATTTTCTGTAGGATGTCGGCTCTCTGTGACAGTGGAATGAGGACCCTGCTTCCACGTATGAGCAAACCATCAGCCTCTGATAGCTCATTTTTCACCTTCATGTATGCTCTGACGTTTGGTGGTACATTTCCACTGTATTCTGGCCATCCGCTTCTTATGAATTTGATGACAGACTGCAGCTCGCTGTCAGCTGCAGTGGCCATTTTGATGCTTTCCATCCTGCTTGGAGATGCTGGGATGCCTTGTACCACCGAAGCTACATAACACTCCACCTCGCTGTGTGTCAGTCTCTTCTTTTGTGTAAGTTTGTGGGCTTCGGGACAAGGCATCAGCGACAAGGAGAGTTTTTCCTGGAACATATACAGCAACTGGTTTGTACCTCATAAGCAGCATTAACCCTCTAGGCGCCAAAGTCGCATTATTGCGATAGGCAACATTGCTGAATAAAACAGCCCGTATCTTTAAATCTACTGCCTTGTGCTGTTACTGCTTACTACCACTAGATGGCCACTAGATTCAGCTTCAATCCTGATGTCATTTGTGGACACCAGCTGTCAGAGCGGCAGCGGCTGAGCAGGACAGCGGGAGAGGAGAGAGCAGCGGAGCGGTGGCAGCAGCGTGCTGGACAGATAGAGACAGAAAGCGATTTTTGTAATAAAAAACAAAATGCCCAGAGGACTTTACAGTGCGGATGAGGTGCTTGCACAGATCTTTGCTGATTGCGATTCAGAAGGGACGATTTGCCCTCTGATGACGATCGCTCGTCAGAGACGAGTGACTCTGACGATGCTGCAGCTGCACACACTGTCACACAAGCAACACACACTGATCACAGCGAGAGTTACTCCTATCAGATTCCTGTTCATTTACTCTGAGGATGAGAGGATGAAAAAAAAAAAATCTACTGTGTAAATATGTTCAGAATTCCGTTTTACTGAATTTTACCTGGTGATTTTCAAATCAGATTAGTAAATTTACTCCAATCAAACTCCTGTTCCTTTATTTTGAGGATGAGATGACAATATAAAAAAATTTTTTTCTGTGTAAATATGTTCAAAAATCAGTTTTACTGAAAGTTACGTAATACAATATTGCTGCCACCTGGTGACGTCACAATATGCAAATTAGATGAGTAAATGTACTCCCATCACAAACTTTAGGTCATTATGAATATGTTTCTCATTTACACTATGGATTTATCTCTCACCACTTCCAAGCTACAGCCTTTTGAAATCTTAAAATCCAAACGGAATATTTTCCTAAATAAACTCTGGCGCCTAGAGGGTTAAGAGACACTGACATCTCAAGGGAACGTTATCGAGGCTCTGGCTGTTGATGAGTGGCACCAATGGCTTGTGATTAGTCTCAAGCCTGAATTCATCTAGGCCACACAGATACTTGTCAAACTTTTTACAAGCCCACACGCCAGCCAGACACTCCTTCTCTATCTGGGCATAGCGTGTTTCAGCTTCTGAGAGACGTCTGGAGCAGTAGGCTACTGGCTTCCACTCTTCTCCGTGGAGCTGAAGCAGCACAGCTCCCAGTCCATAACTACTGGCGTCTGCAGATACAGCTGTAAGCCTTGTGACGTCATAAAAGAAAAGAACAGGTGCTTTTGTCAGCATTCTTTTAATGTCCTCAAAAGCTGACTGCTGCGAGTGTCCCCACGTCCAGATGTTCTTGCTCTTTAGCAGCTCATACAACGGCTGTCCCACCGCTGCAAGGGCTGGGACGAACCTCCCTAGGTAATTCACCATGCCGAGGACTCTTTTTAGCTCCTGCACATTTTCAGGCGGTGGCAGCTGGTGAATGGCCTCCACTTTGTCAGGGTTCGGTCTGACCACTGACTGGTCGATGAGATGACCCAGGAAGCGTAGCTGGCTCTGCCTAAGGGAGCATTTCTCCTTGTTGAGTTTCAACCCTGCCAACTCAACATGCTGCAGCACCTTCTCGAGTCGGGCATCATGTTGCTCCATCGAGGTCCCATAGATTAGGATGTCATCCATGAAGACTGCCACGCCTTCCAGTCCTTCTAGAGTCTCCAGCATCTTCCGCTGGAAGATCTCCGGTGCACTTGTTATGCCAAAAGGTAATCTTTTGAAACAGTATCTGCCAAATGGTGTTATAAATGTTGTCAGCTTGCAGCTGTCTGGATGCAGAGGGATCTCGTCTGAGGTAGGTAGGATGTAGCGTTCTCTTTTGACTGACTCAGGTCAATGCAGATTCGGGCTATGCCTGTGTTCTTCTTCAGGACCGGTACCATAGGAGCGCACCATTCAGTAGGTTGTGTCACCCGCTCGATGACACCATCCTTTTCCATCCTCTGTATTTCCACTTTCACTTTCTGTAACATGGGAAAGGGCACACGGCATGCAGTGTGCACAGCATATGGTACAGCATCATCTCTTAACTGGATTTTGACTGGTTCAGTTTTTAGAGTACCATGCTCACTGTGGGGTAGATGGCTGGTGATGCATTTCAACTCATCTACTCACCTCACCAGGTTCATCCTTACTGACAGGGCCCGACTGAGGAGATTGTTGACTCTGCGTCCACGTACTACGTAGGCTGTAAAAGGATAATCTTTACCTTTGTGACTGGCTGTTGCATTAAAGCGGCCCAGACACAGCAGCTCACCTCCGGGGCTGTCCAGAGGAATGTCAGGTGGGTCCAGTGTTCTCTCAGGGGTGAGTGTGTGAAACGTGTCCTCACTTATGACAGTGACATCAGCTCCCGTGTCAATCTTAAATTCTACTGGAGAGGAATCCACTTGTAGTTGCACAGTCCACTGTTCACTTTTCTCATTAGCGTCACACACTGAACCCAGGAAATAAGAGGTCTGCTCAGCTCTCTCAGTCTCTGTGACCTCATTCACTGACCTGCTGCGACATACTCTGGCCCAGTGTCCCATTCTGTGACAGTTGTGGCAGGTAGCTCTTTCTGCAGGGCACTTTTCATCTCTATTATGCTGTGTTTTCCCACATTTGCCACATTTCTTCTCATCCCCCCCCCCCCCCCCCCCCCCCCGCGGAATGCCGCCCTGGACCCTTTATCCATTATCCCGACGACGATGCGGTCGCGGATATTTTCCTCTCGAGTTGCTCCAAACTCGCAGTGCTCTGAGAGATCGTACAGGGCTCTGATGAAAAATTCTGTCTTCTCACCCGGCCGTTGGACCCGTTGGTAAAAACATGCCCGTTCGTGGATAATATTCCTCCTCGGAAAAAAGAAGTCGTTAAACTTCCCCATAACGATGACAAGGTCATTGCGGTCCTCCTCTTGAGCAAACGTGAATGACTTAAAAATGTTTTCTGCCTCGTTGCCCATGGCGTAAATCAGGCAGCTCACTTGTACTTGTTTCTCGTCCTTGTTAAGTTTTGTTGCGATTCTGTATTGCTCGAACCGTTGCTTCCACGCGGGCCACTCCGTCGGCCTGTCACACGTAAAGTTCTCCGGAGGGTTAAACTTAGCCATTTCTTTTCTTCTTGCCATCTGTCTTCTTACTTTATCTCTTGATCGTTCGTTGAACTACTTCTGACACCATGTAAAATAATCGAGGGTCGGCTTGATCCGTTTATATTTACTTTAATGACAGCGCAAACATCCAAACATACCGACATAGGAAAGGCGTCTCCGTAACCAAGGCAACAACACATTAACTGCTCTGCGTTACAATGTTACTGTTGCTGTGGCAACATTAGTTCCACTATATAAAACAATATATGACAATTGCAGACTTGCCTTTTGGTTGAGTCTTAACCATCCTGACCAGTTTTCTCTCAGCAGCAGGCGATAGTTTGTGTTTTCTTCCTGATGCACTTTATACTTACAGTTGATCTTGGGACCTGTAACTGCTTTGAAATGACTCCAAGTGACTTTCGTGACTTGTTCTAATCAATAATGTGCTCTTTCAGATCAATT
Organism: Pagrus major; assembly: GCF_040436345.1. Lineage (NCBI taxonomy): Eukaryota > Metazoa > Chordata > Actinopteri > Spariformes > Sparidae > Pagrus > Pagrus major. Next base: position 24,648,623 of record NC_133222.1, on the reverse strand, counting down.
CATGTTTTAATGTCACCATTTTGGGACTGTAAACGTTCGGCTTCACCAAATGTTACTGTTCTCACTTTCAAAAAGGGATTATTATTGTACCAAATTTTTTGAAGCAGCAGTGAGTTGAGCTTTCAGTGCAATGTAAACCAGTGACAAAAGCATTGAGGAAAGAAGCATTGCATGGTTTATAAGTAATGGTCTCAATTTATATCTTAAATTTTTACTGACACTGTACTTTTGATCTGACTTTTTGTTTATTTCACTTCATTATTTTGTGATGTATCATTTTGATACTGTATTATTGAACTATTAAATAAAATATGATTTTATACATCCATAGTGCCGTGAAAAAAAATTAGAATCATGAAAACATGATTTCTCCACATTCTATCAAACTACCATCACGGTCTATAATCGTACCAACCCTCATCTCAAGTCAATTATTTTCTGTAGAGTCAAGTTGCAAGTCATCAAAGCAGTTGACTCGAGTCCACATCTCTCAAATGCTGTTAGGGTTGTTGCAGCTCCCACTGTTCACCTAGAGGTGGATAAAGAACATGGACGTATACCACAACGATGTAGTTGAAACATTTTTATTAGATGAAAATATTAACCATTGGCACTTAATTTACTCTAATAAAATCAACTTTTAAAACCTTTTGAACCATGTAAAAATGGAACAAAATCAGTCCAACAATGTGGAACAAAACCATGTGGATATAAATGGTTCTATTACAGCAACAACATAGACATCATAACCTTGACATTCAGTAATTTGATTCTGACTTTTACTTCCCTGGCACTTCTTACACTGTAGTTGGTAAATCAGAGGGAACGTACACTAATACACCCACTACGTCTACAATGAAATCAGACAGCTGGTTCCAGTTTGCTGTGAATGTCTTTCAAAAACTAATTGTTTGTACTGGACAACTGGCATGTACAGATGCCTGTTCCCGCTAGAAACAGGAAAACAAAATAGAAATGTAAAAATGTATGGAGTGACGCAACAAATATTCTTGTGGTAATTCTAAATTATGAGATAGAAAGTCCATAATTATGATCTCTCTAACATGTCTACATTTTTGACATACACTTATTTCAGTTTATTTATTAGCTAGCTGAATTCAGTCTAATACAACAGTCCGGCAAATAAATCAATACACATTTACTGTCTTTACCAGGGTCAGATGACATGACATATGCACGTGGCCTATAACTTTGTGTCCAATTCAGATGGGAGAAACAGCTTCCATCCAACCAAAGAAATACATGAAATCATACTCACAAAACTTCTTGTTTGTGGTTTTTCAAATCAGTTAGAGCCTATAGCTCTAAAGCACAAAGACTTTTCAGCTAATGAAGGTGTCACTTTGTTTTAAATGGGAAATACTAAAAATATTGTGTACAAGCTGAAGAAAATATCCAGACTTGAGTTATCAGTGTTTAACTCCCCCCCCCCCCAATTATGTGCTGCTGTAACAGAACCAGAGACCACACAATTGCTGAAAGAGCTAAATTGCACATCCATACAAAAATAAACATTCTTCCCAAAGTGTACAGCATAAAAGCAAGGCCAAGGGTCAACAAGACTTCATTTGAAACAAGGCTCATTTGTTTCTGCATCAGCCAGACATTTTAATGAGGTGCTTGGATTTCTGTCTCCGTAGGGAACAAAAATGCATGGTATACTATGGTATGCAAGTACTTCCCAACGACACAGTGAGCTTTTCACAGATTAACAAAGAATTTAACTCAAATTTTCACTTAGATGAGATTAGATGAAGTTAGTGGTCCAGTGTTGAATTTTATCTTGAGGCTTCACATTTGTCTACAAGACAAAAGCAAAAATATCCTTTGCTGTTGGTCTCTGAAGTGTGCAGGTAACTATCATTTTGCACACTGTCCACAACCAATTCCTGTCCCATTGTTGGTCCCATGGGTGCTGAACTTCTGTAGTGTGGCATTACAATCTGAGAATGTTGTCATCAAAGTCAACTCATTCCCAGAACTTAACTTAAATCCAGAAAGTCTACATTCTAGCGTCAATGTGATTTGCTGCATATTTACATGCACTCTTGAGAGTATTTCAGATTTAACAGAACTTAACTGTTGCTAGTGAAGTACAGGGCCCACATGAAGAATTCCAGCCATCTTTGGTTTAGAAGGTTAAAGAAATTCTTTGAGGGGATTATGAGAAAATCTGCAATTTGTTCTCTTTACCACTGAATGGGTCTCAAGGGCTCCCCATCTTTGTTCATATGTTTGTGTGTGTGTGTGTACTGTATATCTCCTAAGTGACATAGGCCCACTAGCTTCCAGGTAACTGGTAGCAATGATACTAGTATGCAAATACAGCTGCAGTTCAGAAGGTGATGTTAAGACTTCAATGCTGCTAGAGTGGCTGATTTGGAGTAGTGGGGAGTGGAAGTGTCTGATCATGTTTGAGCTCTATTCCAAGCTGGGAGCATTATAGCATAAGTGGGGAATTACATAAACAATATTTCAAATAATTAAAATAAATCTCAGACGAAAAAAAGTTTGGGATAAGACAGAAAAGAAATTACTCAATCTATGCTCCACAGATTTGACTTGATTTTTGCCATGTGTCTTGTTCGTGTTACATTCATAGTCAACACTAGATTCTGGGGGGATAATGACTGAATGTTCATTTTTGCATGAACTCTTCCTTTAAGGCAGCTCTTTGATTAAGTCTTGTAGAGGGAACCTGCGCTGAGCATTTCATTTGATATTATGCTGACAGAGTGCAGATTCAAATTCTGAAGCTAATTTGGGGAGCCTTCGAGCCCACAGCTATTTTTTGGTCTCCAGGGCCTTCTAGTGAGTTAATCTAGCCCTGTTGAGAGTTAAGAGATATTTTCATCAATTAAATGGAAGCAAATGGAACCAACATGAGTGGGTGATGCCAAAGTTATTTGACATTTGTGTCAAGATGTCAATATATGTTAATGACCTAATACAGTCTTGACAGAAGCTCCTCATCAAAGCACAGATGCAAAATCAAAACCAATCACTGTGAAAAGAGATGCCTGTCGCCAACAATAAATACATTTCTGGTAGTGGTGTCAGCAGCTAGCTTTAGATCATTACTAAGTAGTCGTTAATACAGAAACAGCACACTTGCAAGCTCCATTTTTCTTTTTTAAAAATGAATGTAGTACAGTTTACATATGTCTGCATATGCAAGTTGCACATACAATACTAACTGAAAAGCACCTGTCAGCTACTAAAAGCAACTAAAAGCAGTCACTGAAGACTGGGGGGAATGGATGGAATAGCCCATAAAAACGAAAAGGGAGTGCACTTATGTTGGAACATTGTATGCATGTTGAGTACAAAAAAACAGCAATTTATATTTGGTCACAAAGACTGAAAATAATTAAGATTATATACAAAAAAGTTCACTGTCCCTAAATAACACATCTGCAAAACTCAAAGAAAAGAAAAAAGTTGAAAAGCTCTTCTTACTTTTAGATTTGTATAGTAATCTGACCTTCCAGGTTCAAACATTTGATATATTCACTCTGAACGAACAAAAACTGAGAAGCTGAGTAGAAAAACTGTGAAGACATTCTTTAGGCTGCATTTTTCAGGGCTGTGTTCAGGACACAAAGTATTTATCTAGAAAACCCTTTTCACTTGTAAGCTTGTCTAAATATAAATTAGCTGAGAAAGCTTGATGGGCACATGTTGTAGGTGCTTCTAACTAATATCACACAGGCAGTCAGACATAAATTAATGTAACCAAACATATAAGGAAGAACAAAAGGAGCAGTAACAGACAGAGTGTTAAAGAAAGACAGCCCTGAAGATAAACACCACTTTGGAAGTTAGAAAATAGAAATTAAGGCCACAAGGGAAAAAGCCATAATCTTGCATATAACCATCATCTTCATGTCTCAACAGTCAGCCTGCTCCTTATTGTCTCTCTGCAGTCAAACTGTTGTCAGACTGATAGTGAAAGAGAGAGACATTCACACTCTCACTCTCTCTCTCTCTCTCTCACACACACACACACACACACACACACACACACACACACACACACACACACACACACACACACACACACACACACACACACACACACAGGCCCTGAGAAAGGTTAGTGTCCTACTGCTGTTACCTTGCAACCCCTGCAAAGTTAGATAAGATGATTATTTAAGGTGGATTTCTCTTCATTTTGGAACAAACTGAGGATACACTGCCAGGGTTAGCAGTATATTAAAATAAACAGCTTATACTGTATGTAGTGTGTGGTTGCCCTCTAAATGCAGCATTGTGCTCTCCTAGAAGCCTTCGTGCTGCATAACACAAAACATCAGTTTACACATCTGTCTTTGACAGTTGAATCAAATCTGCTCTTGACCTGGTCCATCAGTAGGAAATGACATCATGTCCCGGGCCAGACTAGTTTACATGTGTCACAGGATTTGCTAAAAATCGTCTTGTACAGAGATAAACTCAGTTCCCATTGGAAGAAGGTGCGACTGGTGTCAGACAGGCAGCATCAGGGCCAGCCAGGAGGGCCTCGGCACTGCTAAAGGGTGGCAAGTACCCTGAGAAAGGAGATGATGAGGACACAAAACGACTGCCCAACACCAAAAACAAGAGCCTCCAAAGAGATCATCCTCTTCCCTGCTGCCTTGTACACACCTGCAATGGCTGCACCTTAAAAAAGGGAAAACATCAGAGTTATTCAACATCTTTACAATTATATTTGGCCTTATATTGCAATATCTCAGGCTGCTATATCCCTACAGCAGCCTACCATATCTAACTATAAAGCAAGGAATCTCTTGTCTCTCTTATCTGATCTACTTCACATCTGGCAGGTATATCGCTGGAGAAGTGCATTGTCGAGTTTGAAGGTTTTTCGGATGAGAAATGTTAAAGATACCATTAGATCCTGAACTGTCCAATTTAGTGGCCACACAAATAGCTACAACACAGCTGCCAGTGTTGTTATTTCTGTCATCTGAGTGACATCACATTTGGCTGCTGCAGACTTGAGAAAGTACAGTATCGAGAGTGAAGGTGTTTGGACATGAGACACATTTAACTAACTTTGAATAAACAAGCAAACAGCGAGCTGCTCAGCTTGCAGTGCAACTGGGACTGTTTCATTTAAAAGTCATCACATCACAGCAGGGCTCTGACTGGCTGAGAGGGACAAAGGCATGCACCCCTTACAGTTAAACAGATGGAGGACTTACTGGTGAGGACTCCCCCACAAACTGGTCCAATGATGCTCATGAGGAAGATAGCAATGGGCATGAATCTGGCCATCTTGTGCCGGCGCAGTGTGACGAGGGAGAGCACAACAGCAGGCAGGTGGAATACCAGAGAGGAGACTGCTGCCCATAGAAACACTCCATACCACATCTCTGGACAAACACACAGCCATTCAGTCACACATCAGTCCATGCCAAAGCACAAACCCTGTACAGTTCCACAGTGCACTGGAGCAATGAACCATTCAATTGTTCCCTTATGTCATCCTAGCTCATGACAACCAACTACAATTATTTATTTTTGTATACATGTCATGACTATATCTTGTCTTCTGCATGCTTATTTATTTTTTTATTTTTTAACTGATTTTAACTGATTAACTAATCTCCTCAACCAAACAGAGTATTTCAAGTTGCTGGGGACACATCTGAGACAGACTGTACTGTTGTGTTCTACGTGTGTAAAAGGGCAACTCCAGACAATGTCTGGATCTGATTTCTCAGGAGTTGATATGTGTAAATGGCAGGAAACCAGACTGGGCCTGGGTTGGCATGTGGGCAAGACCTCTGTTTGTCACATTTTTGACAGTCTACATATGGACTTATTTATTCAATATTATCCATAATGAAAATAATTGACTGCAGTCCTACATTCTTTGTTCAATGTACTCAGCTGGAATGGTGAAAATGCTGGAAACTACCATTGATGTGTGATGCATTCTTTAAGACAGGTCAAGGCACAGGTTAATACACAGTATAACTACACTGCATTACGACTATGGTGAATCCAGTCTCACAGTAATATGTAAAATCACTTCAGTAACACAAATACCGTTAAATTACATTAAGTGCCACAGCAAACTACAGTAGGCAACAAGTGAACAAGGCAGCTCATACCTTGACAAAGCCAATATAAGCTCGACAGGCTTTATGACATCAGTGTGCATCAGGTATTTATGCTGTTGTTCACACAGTGTATTAAGTAATCCAAACATCTGTTTGTGAGGGAACTGGGTAAGACTTGCCTCGGCCACCACTAGCCTCAACGCATTCTTAAACTACGTGAAAGAGGACTTTAGACAGAAGGTTAGCGATCGTGTATGGAATTAACGTGTTGCTAATTTCTTATCCCGAAAACAAACAATGGACATCCAAACATATTCTTCCTTGAATGTTTCTACAGTACACCGGAAAATACACATGTGAAATAGTCAAGAACAATTTAGTGCACCGTTACAACAACAATAATAAGATACATTTGAGATCGTTACGCTTTCTCTCTTCGGAAATAATAGCACACATTTGTTAAACATCGCTTGGAACAACCGTTGAGATGAAGCAGGAAGTTAGCTCGCTAGCTTCACGAACGTGCAGTACCTGAGCAAGGCTAACGCGTTAAAAGCTAGCGTTCAACATTTAACCGAGACACATTTTCATTTCATTTACGTTTTCCCACCTTCGTTAAAAGGAAAACCCTAAATGCGACTTCGTGTGATATTCTCCCCTAAACAACATTTCAGCCAAGTGTTAAAGCAATGATAGCCTGTGTAGCCAACAAGCTACCAAACATTAGCCTACCTGAGAAGTCGCTGAGAGATGTGTCGTTTCCTCGGTGTGTGCCGTTTTTTCTCGGCACTAAATTCAAACCGAGTATTTGCTGTACAAAGCCTATCTCGCTGTATCTATCCTGCATGTCTCACAATGACACTACACACTGCATGAATGAATTATGGCCAACAGACGTGTAAAACCATGACAGTACGTGGCGGTTCGCCAAGACTAGATTTTGACGCAAGACTAGTTAGCATCAGGCTAGCTATCAATGTAACTTGTATTGACGTCATGTTGGTGTTGAACCCGGAGTTGGGTCTGTCAGGCGACTGTTATCGGCTTACCAAAGCTCTTAGTGGAGGAAAGAACTCTCACAGCGATCATGAAACTATAGACTAAACGCTATAGGCCGTGGAGAGTACATATTAGTGCTAGGGGTCTTTTCAGCTTCTGTTAATGACGAACTTTTGGACGTCCCGCTAGGAAGTAGGCTGCCTGAGAGGCCTTACCCAGGGTATCTTTGCCGTCTGGGCCAAACGAAGGCACCGTTTACCTTGAGTGTAAATCTCCCTTCTGTTAATATTTTTTCTTTAAGCTTACACTTTTGTTTCACTAAAGTCCTATTCACACTGCCCTGTCAGTGCGGGAATCATGCGTCGATTCTCCACAACGTCGCCTGTGCGAAAGTTTCAGATGTGGAGAGGGGGGACAGTTTCGCTGCGGCTCTGATGCGCCTCCGGAGGTAGCATCACCCTACCCTAACGTGTAATTAGTGACTGTTCTCTAGTGCCACATAGTGGATGTATCACACCCACAGCTACAAAAACAATCTCTTGGTGCCACTACCTCAACCCAGCAGGAGGCATTTTGAATGCGTTCTCACGTTCTCAAGAGTTACCTTACCTTAGCGCTTAAATCATAGCACTTATGCACTTAGGTATCCTTGATAAATAGCAGCTACTATGCTCAGATGAGGGCTTGAAAATAGTTTCTATTTTTTCATTCTTACTTTATCAACAATGATATATTTCTTTCTTGTGACAAATGTACTTATTGTAAGTTGCTTTGGACAAAAGTGTCTGCTAAATGCCCTAAATGTAAATGTCATTGGATGCTGATGCAGTAGTAAGGAATTATTCACCATGAAACAGGAAGTTGTTAGAATTTCTGTCTTTCCAAAATTTCATATTTGACACCCCCCCCCCCCCCCAGCTTTAATTCTACTTTAAATGTTTGACAACTACAACTCCTCATATTTACCACTTTACACTTCAGCTACCATTGTTCAAAATATATTAAAAAAAAAACTTACTTTGTGAGCTTTGACAGGTTTTCTGTGGCTGCTAGAATTGCAGTGGTGCTGACGTCAGTGCCCTCGATATGGCCAACATGGCCCAAAGTTCTCTACAGCCCACCTTTTTATCAAATTAAGATTCCATCAGTGTTTACACTGGTTTTCAATGCAGGAAAGCCTCAGAGGATAGGAAGCATGTAATAGCCACTGATCACTACCAACTAATATGGTTTCACATCAAACACACATAAATTCAGATTCCATAATAATATTTAATCTGACAAAAGAAATGTTTAAAGACTTAGTGCCTGATTTTCACCGTCTGGAAAAAAACAAAAAACATTCTACCTCTGGTGCGATTGTGCACCAGGCCTAATAGAACCCCAGTCATGAAAGACCAGCCCAATAAACCATCTGCAAAGACCACTTTGCTTTAGAAATTTAGATCAAATTTAATTAATAAATCTGACAAAAGTGGTGTAAATTGTACTGTTGTCTGTCAATACCTTCTTCCTTTTCCAATGCCGGTACAGACAACTGTGAGTTACAAAACCATTTTCTTTGGAACCAAATCCCAACCAGTAAATCCTGTCCTGCCAAGATTAATAAAAACTGTCGCATTTGGTGAGTGGAAAGGAAGGAGTTCCATCGAAAGAAGCAGGGAGACAGAAGACTGCAGAAGAATTTGATTTTTTGCAACATACAGTATATATAAACCATTTTAATCCAAGTTGCAGGTAGATGCATCGGTAACTAGGGGCTCAGTGCCAAAGTTAACTTAATGTGGACAAATATTCAGCAGAAATGTTGCAACAGATGTGGTGCCAATCGAAATGAGGCAATGTTAGTTTTCCTCAGTAGACTCACAATGGGCCCCAGACAACAGTTTATCTATAATGTTAGGAAATAAATTTAAGCATCTGGGAGCTCAAGGGCCAGGAATTGGTGAAGATCACACCAAAGCTAAAAGGCCTTTTACACAGAATCATATGTCTAAACATACAGCACATAGCTCGGGTAGGTTTGAAGTTGCGTTGAGATGTTTGAATTTCCCAGTCAATTGAACACCCTAGAGGTAGTGATTCAAAGAAGGGAAAAAAAAGGTGGAACAAGGGTGCATTCAGACTGACAACAGCACTAAACACGCTGCTAACTCATGGATGCTTTACTCAAATCCGATTTCCTGCAATAAACATCACTGCAAAACACAAGGTGGGGTGTGTTTCTTTGGTTACTGTTGAGAAGATTAAAAATAGAAGGCACAAAGTCAACATTTGGGGGGCTTATCAGACGAGGGCAGAATATGAGGAAGGATTTTAATATTTTGGAAATTTCTCGTGGTGCCATTCATTTTATCTCCATCTCAACAATTAGCAGGTTGACAGTAGAATTCCACTGTTCACCTTGTAATCTACCAGGAATGTGCACTTGCACTGAATTGACTGGCCAATAATGTCTGTTGTCGGGTTTCACATTACACTGAGCCATGCTGAACTTATTTGCCTGAACTTCTGTGTTGTCACCCCCCCCATCTGCCAACACTGCCTTGAAAAGGAAGCTGCTGTGTTTTTACACGCAGTGCTGTTGTCAGTTTGAACACAGTGTATAAACAAACACTTGTGGTTGGAAGCAGCTGATACCCTGACTGTCCAAATTTACTATTTTAACTACTTCTCTTCTGAAATAAATTCTTATAATGTGGCTGAATGGCTCCCCGAGGGAGCCAGGATCCTGGCTAATGTTGCACAAGGTAACTCGCATGCAAAAGGTATTTCTTATAATTTCATTTTCCTCTGTGTTGTTTGCCTTAACCAGCCCTTTCACTGTCCTAAGGTCTTGACAAAGCTGTAGCGACTTAAAATCACAGTTCTGCACACCCTCTAAGATGCATCTTCAACCTGCAATGGAATTTTCCAAATGTAAATATGAAACCCTTAAGTTGAGAACCACTGGTCTAAAAAGCAGTCTTGGCCAGAACAAGAGGACTGTGCTTCTGATGAAGTTTAGTTGGAACTTAAAACACATGCTGAGAATGCATTTACAGCTCCCAGTAAAGGCTGTGGTGACGCCTACTGTATCTGGTCATGTCTGTTTAGCCTCCGCGAGGTAGGAACCCAGTTAACACAAATGCAGCCTCCTAGAAAGGGAGATAGTGACAAAACTTAAGCATCATCTTATAGAATAAATAAAAAAGCTAGACTAGAGGAGAGCACTCAGAGTGCAGCCCACCACCAGGTGCATCTAAGGGGTTGATGATCACTTGCGGCCCCTAGTGGCCGTTAAGAGGTGTGAGGTATAAAACAGAGCAGTCAATAAAAAAAGATATTTCAAAAATATGAATCACCGCAACCACAAGAGGTCCTTGAGCATACAGTCAGAAACGTGCACAAACATTTTAGGCTGATGGGTCCAGTAGTACGCGAGATTAGCTGCAGGCAGGCACGCACGATCCCCTCCAGGCTTACGCCTGTCAAATCTTAATCAATGCAGAAGAATACAAGAGAAAAACATTTACAAATAATACCTGCAGCAAAATAAACCTTAAGTGTGGTTTTCAAAATGTGTTTCCATTTGTAAGAGCAGCTTTGCTCAGACACACAGACCAATTGTGGATGAGAATTTTAAATATAGCAACTTTTGGATTAAGTGTCAAACTGCAGGAGAACAGATCCAGCATTTAACAACAGCTCAGTGGTTGGAGTCACCAATCAGCTATTCCTGTGGTAATTCATCTTATGTTTCTGTATACATTTTTCTTTTTATAAAATATTTTATTCATACAATCATTTCTTTAACTATAGCAACATTACTATTTCATTTTGAGTGGCAAGATATCAGTTGCACATCACCTCATAAGAACAATAGTATATAAACAAATGCTGAAAAAATTATTCTGTATACATTTGAGTATGTCTCTCGTTTTGCTTTTCAGCTCATCCTGTGTCTTTACACCTGTCTGTCTGTCTGTCAGTGATGAGCCGATGGGAGTATTGCTGGTCCTGGTGGGGGCGCGTGAAAGTTCGGGCTCTGAGCAGTGGCCTCGGCTGGCTCGCCAGGAGTAGGGCCCTGCAAGGCAGAACAGGTTGGCCATTGGCTGGCATAGGAGACCCTCATGCCGGCCCATTGACAGCTGGCTCTGAGGACACGGCACTCTGGTCCAGTCTGGGAGGAAACACAAAGTTAGAGATAAGGGTCAATTTAAAGACAGAAACAAAACATGTCTATTTCAAAGTAATACAATAACTAATGTACAGCTGTAATCTATAGAAACGTTTATCTGAGTGAATATAACAATCGCCTGGTGGAGTGACAGCTCAGTGAGCAGCAGCAGTACATTTTTCTGAACATGGCATTAAAGGAGTTTCTTGGTTTAGTGGTGCAGCCTAGAAAACCTCACAATTCAACCCTCCCCACATACACGTCTCTCCTTTCAGATGACACTATTACTGCAGCGATAAAAGGTACCGCGACACGGCAGAAATGGACGGGCGACTTGTATTTTATTCAGCTGATTTTGCATTAGCTGCAGTGCGCATCAACAACAACCAGGTGGCACATGTGAGCAGTCCAGACTACAGTGAACACATCAGGGCCCTGAGTTTCTCTCCCCTCCCTCTCAAACCAGACACAGTGTTTTATTTCCTCATTTGCCCCATTGACACTGCCTTTTCACACTGCCGTCTGTGTGAAAGTTACAGATGCGGAGAGGGGGGACAGTTTCACTGCGGTTCTGATCTGCCTCTGCAGGTAGTATCAGGGACGCAGCAGAGGCAAGCCTGCATCTGTGTGAATGGAAAAGCCGGAGTCTGACAACTAAACAGATCTTTTACTCATCAAGTAAAAGAGAAATGTCCCACACTTAAACCCACAAAGCAACATTAGAGGACCAAACAATACTAATGTGGTAACTGGTAGTGTCTTGGCAACTGTCCTACTGATTCTTCTTCACATTTCTGCCAGAAAAACAGCATCTATCCCTGGCAGCAGAGCCAATTGAATGGCGGTGATTATGTGACGTGATTTAGAGCAAAAAACTTAAACTCACCATGTCTTTGTCGCCTTCCACTATTGTGTTGTTGTAGTTACTGTCTCTGGTAACTTGTATTGGAAAAAAAATCACTGTGAAAGTGAGCCCTCCTGACTGAGACTTTAGTGAACTTTCCCCCAGAAAACAGTATCCCTCCCTTCTCTCATTGATCAGCACAACGATAGTGATATTGAGAGTGATCAAGAAACAATAGAGATGATGACAACAACTCCGTTTGACTGTATATCGGCAAAATGCTCTATTTAACTGGAGGAGAAGGAGCCCTGCGGTGCGTCTCTGTGTGCGTAATGTGGTGTGCGGATCTCAGTCCTCTGATCGCACAGGAAAGGTCATAAGATCTATCCTTCTGATTAATAGGGGATGGAGTGTGGGTGGGTGAAATAATCCATCTCTGATGAGGAACATATCGATAACAACCTGCAGCCATCCTCCAGCATCAGGGCCCATCTTTTTGCTGGCTGAAGTGATGCACAGCATAGCACAGTACAAGTGCCATTGCTAGTTTTAGACCGACGGTCTTAAAATGAGGTGAGATCAGGTGTTTTGCTGGCGCATCTCAGAGCAGCATTTGCAGTATCTCTACAGGGGGAGACGCACCTAATGTTTCTGCTACTGTAGTCCATTGCAGGTTATTTGTGATATAATAATTTTGTGACATTTTATTAAGGTTTTACAATAGTACAACAAGTACAATCAACCCCCCTCCCTACCCCCAACAACAGTTTGCCACTACTGATATTTTGTCCATGGTTGTCAACTTAAAGTCCATCCTATGCAGTGTGCAAAGGCTTTCGAAAAAGTCCAGGCCTCAATCCTCCAGATATATGTATAAATACAGACATAAACAAATTGAGCAAGCAAATTAAACGTACATAGAAAGTAAATAGCAAAGTACATAGCAAGGGTGTTTCGTCATTGCATAGGTTCAGAAAACAAAACAAAAAACAACAGCAAAACAAGTCAAATCAAAGAAAGCATTGTTTGCAACTCTCCCCATGGTAAGTTCCAAGTCACGCTCCCTCCAGAAAGGTTAGATATTTGCCCCACTTTTTAAAATACACCTCCAACCTTCCAAACTGTTTATAGGACATCCTTTCGAATGTAGCCACTCTTGCCATCTCCGCAATCCATTCCTGTAAAGATGGCATCTCCTCGGCCCTCCCATGTCTAAGAAGCATCTGTCTACCTATCATAATACTAGTCTGGACCCAATTATTTACATGTTTATCCCTTCCCAATAGAACTGATCCATCACCTAACACAAATAATCTGGGGTCAAATGGTATTTGGGTTTGTAAAACCTCACACATATTTGCATATATTCTCTGCCAAAATTCCTGAATCTTATCACAGGACCATAGAGCATGGATCAAGTGACCTTCTTCGGACTTGCATTTCCAACATTTTGGCAAATCTATTAACCCAAATTTACACAATTTGGATGCTGTCCAATAAAAACAATGAATGATCTTAAACTAAATTAAACGTATCTTTGCTTCTCTTGACAGTGTTCTAATATTCTTGCAGATATTTTCCCAATCCTCATTATCTAATGTCAGGTTCAACTCCTTTTCCCATGCCTTCTTGAGAGCCGTGAAAGCCCTATTACCCAGGTTCTTAATCATCATGGAATAAAATATAGCTGCCTCATGACCTTTCCCATAGATTGCTAGGACCTCCTCTAATAACCCTGCATCCTTAGGAGTAAGTGTATTGGGTCCAAAAAACCCTGACAGTAAATGGCGGAGCTGCAGATATCTAAAAAATTGAGACCTAGGAATACCAAACTGCTGCGATAAATCATCAAAAGATTTCAATATTCCATTGTGATATAAGTCACCCAATGTGGCTATTCCTTTTCCCCACCAGTCCTTCCAAAGGAAAGGGGATTTATTGATACATAATTTTGGATTCAGCCAGATACTCGAAAAGGAGTTCTAGAAGAAAGGATCTAGGTCAAGCATCCAGGAAACTTTAATCCACAACATTTTTAGATGATAGATTATTGGATGTGTTTTTGCTTCTCTAGCCAATTTGATAGAAAGACATTGCAAAGGTGATATAGGGGCGAGAACAGATTGCTCAATACAATACCAGGGAGGGGCCCTCTCTGGAGGGAGTGACCAATGAGCTAGGTGCCTTAGGTTGAAAGCATAGTAATAAAACAACATTTTGGGTAGTCCCAGACCCCCTTTATCAGCTGGCCTCTGTAGTTTACTAATATGCAATCAAGGTCGTTTACCCTTCCAGATGAATGTCTTAGCTATTCTGTCAAACCACTTAAAATATGACAAGGGAACCTCCAGTGGAAGAGAATGGATGAGATAATTCAATTTGGGCACACAATTCATTTTGATCACATTGTCCATCTATTGAGATCACAGGACATTTTCTGTAATAGTGGATCAAAATAACTTTCACCAGGTTTTTCAACAGAGGAGGAAATAATATACCTAAATAACTGATGCCTTTCTTAGGCCATTGAAATGCACCTGGCTGAAAAACTGTAGAAGGCCAATACGCTGTTAAAGGGAGAGCTTCTGACTTGGACCAGTTGACCCTATAACCTGAGAATTTTGAGAATGTGTCAATGATTTTGAGGAGACAGGGTACTGATCTGGCCGGCTCTGACACAAACAATAATACATCATCTGCATAAAGCAGAAGTTTATGTACTGCTCCGCCTACAGCGACACCCAGGAAGTTGGGCTCCGCCCTGATGGCTGCCACAAGAGGCTCTATGGCTAAGCAAAACAATAGAGGCGATAGGGGCGAGCCCCGTCTAGTCCCTCTTCCCAGAGCAAAATAATCAGAAATAAGCCTGTTGGTTTGAACAGCAGCCTCTGGGTGCTTATATAATACCTGAATCCACCTCAGGAAAGTGTTGCCAAACCCATACGCCTCCAAGATCTTTAGTAAATAGCCCCATTGCACCATATCAAATGCCTTTTCGGCGTTGTGGGAAACAGCTGCTATCGGAGACTGGACCTCAGCCACTGACCACATGATATTAATAAAATGTCTTATATTATCAGAGGAGCTACAACCACAGATAAAACCCACCTGGTCCAAATTAATTATAGATGTAATTACCTTATTTAGATGGTTCGCTAGTATTTTAGAGATTATTTTAGCATCTAACTACATTAAGGAAATTGGGCGGTAATTCTTACAGTCACCTGGGTCTTTACCCTTTTTAGGAACCAAACTAATCAGTGTTTGCCTCAAGGTTGGTGGCAGTATGCCCCCCTCCAGTGCCTCTTTATACATCTCCATCAGGCCTGAAGCCAACTCTGCCGCAAAGCTCTTAAAAAATTCAGCTGTGTAGCCATCAGGCCCTGGTGCCTTCCCTGCAGGAAGGGCACCAATCACCTCTCTTAGTTCCTCCATGGTTACATCTGAATCCAAATATGTTCTCTGCTCTTCTGTCAATTTTGGGAGCCTTAGCGGCTCTAAAAAATTTTCAATTTCCCGTTCAGAGGAGGTAGACCTAGAGCTGTATAAATCAATATAGAATTCTTTAAAAGTCTTATTAATGTCTACTGTCGCAGTGACTATGTCCCCGGATTGCAACCTAATAGAGAGGCAGCCACTACTATTCCTGCTGTCTGATGTAATTAGCTAGAAGCTTCGCTGCTTTGTCCCCTGATTCAAAATAAATTTGTCTTGTCCTAAATAGATTAAATTCAACCTGAAATAATATATTATTGTAGCGATATTTTAATTGGGTCAGCTCTCTCAAACCACTGGGTCACATTTGACGTTTTAGCTCTGTTTCGGCCTTTTTAATTTTACTTTCTAATTCTAAGAACTCTTGTGTTTTAACCCTTTTGTGATATGTAGTACGCTGTATTATCCGTGTCCTAATCACCCCTGCAGAGGCTACTGAGGAGCTGTTTATCTCTAAATAAGTTTTAATCTCTGATCTTAACCACTCAATATTTGTTGGTTCCTGTAAAAACGAGGAATTAAGATGCCATCTAGGGGAACGTTTACTTTCAAATTGAGATAACAAATTTAAACACACTGGAGCATGATCAGAAATTATAACATTCCCGATCGAACATCCTGTAACAGAGGATATGGGTGATTTGGATATTAAGAAAAAATCTATTCTAGAATAAATCTTATGCATTGCTGAAAAAAGGTGTAATCTCTCCCAGATGGGTTCAGGATTCTCCAAATGTCAACTAGTCCCCAAGTCTTACAAACCCTCGGCAATGTCAGAGCGGCCCTAGGAGCCCTGCACACTGATTTCCCACTGTGATCCAGGAGAGGATCCATCAGCAAGTTGAAGTCTCCTCCCAGCACGACGTTATTGTTCCCGGCGGCACTCAGCATCTTTTCAAGGTCAATAAAAAATTTTCGATCATCCCCATAAGGCGCATAAATGTTCGCCAAAATCATCTCCTGCCCCTGTATGTCAGCCAACAGAATTATGATTCTTCCTGCATTATCTTTAATTTGTTTGTAGCATTTAAATTGCAAATTTTTGTTTTTTAATCTCATAACCCCTTTACTCTTACTGGAACCCACAATATAGTACACATGACCAACACATCCACTGCAAAGCTTTTCAGCCTCCTCAGCAGACATATATGTTTCTTGTAAAAACACCACATCATAGTTTTTGCTCCCAATACTGGACATAACTTTTTTCATCTTAATAAGGTTCCCCATCCCATTGACATTCCAAGTGAAGAGATGCACTGAACTCAAATGATCTGACATTGCTGTCTACGTGTAATATGGCGCAACCATTTCTCAGACACATTTCAAATGAGCAGTAGTGACAGCTAACTCCCCTCATACTTACAGAACATGCGCATGTGAACCTGAACTTTGCACAATAAACCCCCTGACAACCACCCCGCTGAAAATAGCTGGTCCGTGATTCGTCCACGAGTCTCCACCCGTTTACTTCGCAAGCTCTGCTACTGCATATTCAGTCCAAAAGGTCCATATGTGGTGAAGAAAACAAATCAAAACAGTGTCACACTATGAAATGAAAGTAATAACCCATATCCCACAGCTCTCCTTCTACTCACTCCATGGCATCTATGACGGCCATAGCCTTTCTGGGACAGTCAAACGTCTTCATTCCTGCTTTGGTATCAATTTTCAGCTTAGCAGGATACAGCATCCTGAAGTTCACCTCCCGCTCGTGCAGCCGCTTCTTGCACTCTTTAAATTTGTCGCGCTTCATCTGCGTGGCTCTAGAGTAATCCGGGAAAAGCATTGCGTTGTTATTTTCCCAGCTCAGCTTGCCTTTGTTTCTTGCTGCTCGTAGCACCGAGTCCCAGTCCGATGATCTCAGGAACATTGCAAGTAATGGTCTGGGTCTGTCTCCTGGTCTGGGCTGCTGACCAGTGACTCTGTGTGCGCGCTCGATCTCGTGCTTTCCCTGTATTTCCAGGAACTCCGGAATCAGCTCCTCCAGAAACTTAACTGCATCTCTTCCTTCCTTACCCTCTGGGATCCCAGTAAAGCGGACATTGTTGCGCCTCGACCGATTCTCCATGTCCTTTAACTTTTCCCAGAGTTGCTCCAGATCTGTCTTGCTAGCTGGCGGGTTGGCGTGCCTCTCCCTCTCGGCTGCATCTAGATAGTCCACTCACTTCTCCACCTAGTCCATTCTTGTGATTAGGGTAGAAAGCTTTGACTCCACCGACTCTGTAGCCCGATGTATCTCAGCCAGCCCCTCTAAATAGCCAGAGATCTTCGTTAATGTTGTATAAATGTTACCGATGTCCCGGCTTATATCCCATGGCTGTTGTCCATGTGACTGTAAATGTCTTAATATCTACGCAGGCCGAGGACTTCTCCCAGACCTCTCCCAGACTGCTTATTCACCAAGTGCAGTATTAATTTCTCTGGTTAAATATCTCTAAACAGGATAAAAGTGGCAGAGCGGTGCGGAGTCCACTACACCATGGCCTTCTCTCGCACTGCGTCACGTGAGTCATCGCAGCTTATGTTATTAATATGTTCCTCATCAAATTGAATTATTTCATCCATCCTCACTCCATCCCCTTTTAATCAGAAGGATAGTTCTTATGACCTGTTCTGTCCGATCAGAGGACTGAGATCTGCGCACCACACAGTGCACGCATTGCAGTGGTCCTCCTTCTCCAGTTAAACAACATTTCTTACAATGTAAACTGTTTCAATATTTCACTATCCTTTATTGTTCAACAACATGTAGAAATAGAATAAGAATCACAGACATAATACACTAAAGTAAGACTAAAACTAAGAATTGTTTCCCGGGACAGGGACACGGGGAAATAAAAAGACATGTTTTATTTCTTCACATTCTGTGTGTGTGTTGCAGCCAGCAGCAGCTGTTCACTTAATAGGCCATCGTCCAACAAGTCTCCCAGCCCCCACAAGGTGCACTGTCACACTGAGAGCAAGAGCCTTTGTAACACTATAAATTTGGTGTTGTCATTTTTTTTTTAAATTTAAAAACAAACAAACATTTCTCTGTGGTGGGCTTGAATAGCATGTACACTAGAGGCATGAAAATACAGACAAAAACAGTAATAACTGTGTGCACAGCTGACTAATCTAACAAGGCACTGAATAAAGTAGGCTACATTTGGAAGAGCTGGGGATCTGCGGACAAGTGACTGTACAGGGCCATCCATACCAAGATTAAAAATGTCAACAGCGGCACCAAGAACGCACTGCGCAACTGTGTCAGCAACTTAGGAAGTTGAATATTGATGGATAACATGGATATTGATGACCTTAAAATTGCATTTACAAAACATGTAGGGCCTACTTATACATATTCAAATGACCTCTTAGTAGGTTTTTTTTCACCAGTTAGTTATAGCTCCCATATAATAATGAAAGAAATAAAAAAATAAAGAAATTGACAATAATATAAGGCTACAATCAGTATTGTATCAAAATCAAAGTATTCCAAATTATCTCCAAGAATCATTTATTCTAATATATCAAAAGGTATTCTTTTCTATAGGTTTACTAACTACTAAAATCATGCATACTGTGCTGAATACAAGGGATCTGATCTGTATTTACGATGTAGCATGATTCTGCACTCTACAGTATTCACATTGCGTGATGTTGTTTAGCCCCACCTTCTGAAGAACAATAACCCATTAAATTACAATTTGGCTTATTTAAACAAATCAACAACAGCTACCAACAGCCATAGTCCTTACAACCTTAACTAATGTGTCGTCACGGGTTAGATTGTCAAAACTGGTAAAATAACAGCTTAAATCCCTGAGGAGCTACATTCACATTAGTGACGGTTGCGTCCACAAGTATGCAGTTACCTATAGTTCCCTCAAACAATGTAACAAAGAAGTGCATTGAGGGGATTTAGAAGTGGGTATATGCAATGCCGACTGAAAAATAAGTAGTTACACATCTTTAGTTCATTTAACTTAGTCCACAGAAGAGCTGTTAAAGTTAAATATCACCCGAAGCAGTCATATTAACATAGCATTACACTACATACATGCACTTCCTGTAGAGTCAACCAGCCGAAATATGGATAGTGCCACTCTGCCATTGCTGAGCACATTGTGGTCAAACGGGTATAAAGTAAAATCATGTCATCAGGATTTTACTGTCATCATCAGGATTCAAGTACTCTGCTGCCACCTAGCGTCTACAGTTAAGAGGTGTAGCCCCCCCTTTAGCAGCGTCACCGCGGTAACAGAGTGGCAAAAAAGTCATATGAAAGGAGAGACATGGCAGTCAGACTTACTTGGCCTCCTCTATGGCTGACATTTCTTCTAGAGGACCATTGGGAAGCTCCACAGTGGGCCGACACTTTTCACTGCTTGCAGAACACATACGAAAGGAGAGAAAGATAACAAGGTACAGAAGTTAGGCAAATCGATAAACTATTCCTAATTTGTCACACTCTTTTGCCTGAATGTTACCCGACATGTACCAATCTGAGTTGTGATACATACATTGATCTTTAGAACAGAAATCTTGTATTTGTTTTGTTTTTAGAACCATTAAGTAGACCAATTACATATCAGGTTTAGTAAACAGTGCAGTTTCGGACACAAAAGTACTTGTCTGGGTTTTATATTCTGTGATATGGACATCTCAGCTGCAAATGCTGCATGTGTTTTTGTCAACCAAGCTTATGTACTTCAGGGTGTCTACAGGCATCAGACACTTAAAATTCATGCTTTAAGAGATTTACAAGATAAACTTTGGCCTTTCTTGGCTAGTTCGTTGCTTTTAAATTTGGTCAGTGATTGGTCAAACAGCTTGCCCCACAATAACGTGACCCCAGGCCATTGGTTATGGTGATTCCTGATAGGCTAACAAAAATGTTAATATGCTGGTGCCCTAATTTTGGCATCAGAAAATGTGTAAGTCTGATTGGCCATTCAGAGCTCTTACTGCCCATATGTGGGCCTGAAATGTTAAGACATAAGAGCATTGTAAAGAATCATTTAAAAGAAACGTGCATACTAATGGCACATGTAATGACAGGCTTTGGTACTGTTGTTAGCTGCATTAAAAGATGATATGATGGAAGTGCTGCATTTGTATATAATATACAAAATGCAGGATATCATTTTATATACAGTGGGGTCCAAAAGTCTGAGACTGCTAGTCTAAATACATCTATTTTACAGTTGTAATACTATTTTTTTTCCCATTACAAATGGTGATGCACTCGAGCTGCATGGACTCCACAAGTTTGTGCAAACGTGCTGGCTCATGTTATCCCAGCATGATGTGACAGTGTTCCACAAAGCTTCTTGTGATGTCACAGACTGCTTGGCTTTCTCAGTCCCAAGTGTCCCCATAAATGTTCAGTGGGGTTGAGGTCAGGTGACTGTGGAAGCCAGTCCAGGACAGTCAGGACTCCTTGGTCTTCTTTGGTCTTCATTAGTTGTGTCAAAGCTTTGAGTTTGGGCTCATTATCCTGCTGCAGTTTGAATCCTTCTCCAAGTGTCTCTCATGTCTCTGAAGAATAGAGAGGTGCATCTCCTCAGTCAGGGTGGAGTCAGTTCTGTGCAGGAGTCTGAAAACAGCCCCAGACTTGAATCTTCCACCACTATGTTTCACTGTGGCTTTAGCCGTTTTTATACTGGACAGCAACCCGCCAATTTGGCTGTCCTTTTTGCGGCTAGGTCCGCGAATTTAGACAGACCGTGGTATATTGGGGGTCTGTTTTGGTCTGCCAATATGACGCCTCTGAGGGTACACTTTTTGCCACCTCCATTGCTATGTAAATCAAAGGCGTCGATGTGCCGGCAATTGCATGACATGGGCAGAGGTGTTGATGACGTGCACTGTTGTATGACCCACAGCCGGGAGTTTTAAAAGCAGGAAACAGCTGATCACAGCAGTCAGTTCATCACTTCATCCGCGGACGTCAAGATGAGCAACTGGAAAGCCGCTGAGATCCGGGAGATGCTAACCATCACAGCCGAGAAATCGTCAATAACCAGATCACGGGGACAGTTGTACGCCACTGCTCACGCCCAACTTTGTGCTTCACGTCACGTCATATGATTATGCTTACCCCAGTGGCAGCTTTTTTGAAAAGGAGGAATATTACACCTCTGTTTCACATAGACAAGACGGCAGATTGCAGCCTTTACCTGGCTGCAAATGTGGCGCATTTTCTAACTAAAAGGGGCTTTTGAAACACTGTGGTATCATTCTATCTCCTGTTTGTCTCCTTACATACACCCTTCTGTTACTGACACCAATCTATCACTTGCCCTTTTCACACAGAGACTCAGCATTATCTCCGCAGCGGGGGTTTGCCAATTCTCCGCCTTTGTTTGTTTGTTCCTCCTGTAAATCTAAACATGTACCCGCTGACTGTTTATAATCATATGGATGCAGTTATAATGTGTTGTGATTGAGATCTTGACCCACCATGCATCCTGGAAAGTGACAAAGTTACGTTTTTAACTCTAAATTACATAATTACAAAATCGCCATCAGTAAACAGGATGCTGTCTGACTCTTTCACTTGCTGGGAGGGAGGCTGTTTTCTGGGGTAAGGTTCACCGAAGTCTCGGTCGGGAGGGAGTTTAGCTATCAGACTGAACACCATCAGATCGACATGCCCCCGCTCTGCGCTGCCGCCTCATCCATTCACACAGACGCCGGTTTGCCTCTGCTGCACCTCTGATACTACCTCCTGGCACATCAGAGCTGCAGCGAAATTTCACCCCTCGCTGCATCTGAAACTTTCACACACAGGAGGATGCGGAGAATTGCCGCAGGATCCTGCACTCAAAAAGAGCAGTGTGAATGGGGCTACTGTGATTCATCAGTAAATAGATTTTATTCATCCATTGTCATTGTTCATTCCATTGTGACATTCAGGTATGTCTTCGCCCACCTCAGGTGTTTGGCCTTTTTTCCATCCTGAGAAGTCATTAAGAAACTGCTTCTCGTCCTCCGAGACACTACAAGACAGCCTTCTTTTGACAGGACGACTGTTGATTGGAGTCTTGTGGTCTTTTACTTATCAAATTCTGTCTATGTGATGTCGCTTTCCTATCTCTTAGGGAACTAAGCTTGATGTTTTGATCTTCTGATGGTGTAGTCACACTTTGGATAAAACTAATCCAGTTTCTGTTTTTAGGGTTCCATGCATTTCCCCTTTAGAAACCTTTAGTCTAGCCATGATTTGAAACCGAGAAAGCCCCTCTTTTCTTACTCACTTTCACTTACTTTCTAAATCCTCAAACTTTGATGACTTTCAGGTTTATGTGACAATATTTGAGACTTTTGGACCCCACAGTGTGTACAGTATATGCAGTATAATAGTGTTGCAGGCATTTGTTCACAGCCTCTCTATGGACATCTAGGGGTTGTATCAGAATCAGAAATACTTTATTCATCAATGTACAAATTTTTCTAACGTTTGTGTGTTTACGGCTTTAGTTGTGTGAACATCAAGTTGTTGATTGTTGTTCAGTTTTAGTTTTTTTGTTTATTCGTATTGTTTGTTAGGGTTTCCTTGAAAACAAGATGATTCATCGCAAGGAGTTTATCCTTATAGATAAATATGTACAAAGTGATGCATCTGATAGCTTGAGGCTCCAAACAGACCTACTGTCACGTTTTACATTCCTTCACAACTAACTAGATCTGATTTGAAACTTTTACCACAGCTACTGACACTGACAAATCCAGACATTACAAGTCAACACATATCATGTGAACATTTCCATATGACTAATGGTGAAAACGGCAGAGCCTTTGCACAAATGTTGTTTTTCGGGTTAATGGTGTGTGTGTGTGTGTGTGTGTGTGTGTGTGTGTGTGTGTGTGTGTGTGTGTGTGTGTGTGTGTGTGTGTGTGTGTGTGTGTGTGTGTGTGTGTGTGCGTGCGTGTGCGTGTGTATGTTGTGTCTGACCCTGTTTTGGGACAGCAGGCTGCCGCTGAGCTGTTGAAGCCTGTTCTCTCCGAATCCACACACTCCACTACTGAGTATTTATCTGTAGTAGCACTCTTGTCTTCATCACTGGAACACACAGATACACACACAAGCACACAGATATACATTAATACCATATGAGGTGAATTATACCAACCACTTTCCCAACAGAAACACACAGAACACAGTGAGATGTGAACAGTGATGCATGCTGAACTGACTGACAGAGCACACAGTAAAACAAAGGATGATGGTGTTGAAATGGGTTAACTGTGGACAGCATGTAGGAAAAGCATCAAAATGTACAGCAAATGGAGAAAGTCAACTGTTTTGGTTGTTTACTTCGTGGCTACAGAGCCAGCAAATGGTAGGCAGGCCTACAAACTGATTCAGACACCAATTAGACCAAAATTGATGTGCCAGCCGTCAGTCTTGCTTTGTCTCAGAGAACCACCAATAATCTTGATGAGGCCTCAATCAAAGCAAAACACCCACAAACATCCAAATATGATCCAACATTTAAGGTGCTATGCAACAATTAGTTGTCATTTCACAAAACAAGCAGCCATGCTCTGAAAAGAATATGTGCCCAATTAAAGATAAAGTCTTAGTGCATTTAACAAAAATCATATATATCTTTAATGATACTTAATCTCCATAAAACAGACACAGCAACTCCTTATTATACTTCATGATTCTAGATGCGTATAGGTATTCTGCAAAATGTCATTACTGAAAACAAAAGGCTTGTTTTTCCTCCATAATTGCTGCTATAGCTGCTACTCCTTTGACCATGACACTTGGGATGCTTCATGTTTTTGTCACAAAGCTTTTGTCTTTTCTCCCCAAGCCCAACTGATAAATCAGAAGGCTCAACTTTGCTGATTGATTTTAGCTTCTCACAGTATCGGCCCAAATGTTTGCTAACAAGTAACAAGAAATTATATTACATAAAAGTTGAAAATATGGTAAGAAAAAGTGCCTCCATCACAGTTTGAGCATCAAAAATTACAAGTTTGTTTTTAATAAAAACTTAATTTTGCAACCTAAATACAATCTTTAATAGTAAGAAGAATATTGATATGATACATTTTATAATAAACTTCTATGACTACATCACCTAATGCACCATTATCATTTTAATAAAATTTTTGTGTTTAGTCAGAACCGGATGACACCGCTGTCAGACAGGGTCATCTAATGTGTAAACCAATGATTTAAATCAACTTTGCTTTTACTATCTATGCACATATAATGTCCAGTACCGTGACCATTTAAATGAAAACACATTTCCACACACTGGCCGTATGCCATCAGCAACTAAAAGGACATTATACTTAGTAAATCTTGAGTAAATACAAAAATCAGATCGTGGAGAGGTTGAGGCCACTTCAGAAAACTGGCCCCCACTTTGTAGCAATTTCACTTGTGTGATTTCAAATAATAATTTGGTCTAAAATAGGTTTGGCCTGTTAATTTAAAAAGGCATTTGAAATTTGAATAAACTAAAAAAACTGCATTTGGACAACACCTTTGGTAGAAACACATGCAGAATGGAGATAATGAAATAAACAAACAAGGAGCTGAAACCAAAGAAGATCAAAATTGGGAAAGAAAAGTTGGTGGTTGACGTGACAACAAGACTACATTGCGGCTGCAGGCTGATCTCTGATTGGCTGTACATACCGATAAGATTTCAACACTCTGAAGAAGACCACACCCACAACGCACAGCAAGAGAGAGAGGAGGGGAAGCTTAGGTTGTAAGTGTTGCTCAGTCCATCAGACAGTTGTTATTTACTCAGACAGACAGACAATATAATGCAGCATCAACAAGGGAACAGAGGGACAGGACAACCTGTGGATTTAGGATAGGCACATATGAAACCATCACTCTTTGTAGGGCTGAGAAGTGGCTGTAAAAGTCTGTAGATCAGCTTGTGTAGAATGGGAGCTAGAGTCAGCTTGAATTCAAGTCAGCTAATAAGGATTTCAATTGTGACAAGTTTTCATGGTGGAAAAAGCAATGCTCACAGAAACTTTTCCAATCACACCTGCAACATAACCTTGACAATAACCCTTTCCTACTGTCCAGCGTGTTCAGGTGTGAGCACTGGTTTGTGACAGGTCTGTGTGTGCAAATTGAAACTGAAGAAGTGTATTAAAGGTCTTCATAACTGGTGATTTCCTTTATATGCAGTAATAATAACATGTCATAATTATATTAGAATAATGGGGGCAGTGAACACAGCAGCGCAAGTTACACACAGAGCAGCCATCGTGACTATCGTGCTCCCAACGGCTAGTCCGACTATGTTGGCGCATGTGTATCCTTGGCCTTCTTTAAGGCACTGACGAAGAGCAGGCAGGTGAGAACAGAAACGTAGGCGTCACGCAGTGTTTCCTGGTAATGCAGTTTTTAATGGCCATTATGAATTTCCCAGAGAAACTGATATGGAGAGGGCAGAAAGGAGTACTGGCAGCTTGTGAGAAGTGTGAAAAGGTCACAGTATGCCAAAGAGGTAAATATAAAAGTGCTGGGTCCCTGTAACTACCGGCTCACTTCAAGTATGGATGTGTGTTTTTTCCAGTCTGATTTTGCTCAGGAGTAACCCAGAGCTGTTTTTTTGGCATCCATGGTAAAACCTGAAGTGGAGTTTTTGTTGTCTTTTTTTTTTTGTGATTGAGAACTGGACTGGAACTGTACTGTTTTGGGGTTGTAGGGAAAACAAAACAGCACACACTCATACCCCCATCAATATCTAACTGAGTTGTGGTCCGTTTGTTGTTACAATGCTGGTTTATAGAGACATATTTCAGTGCTACTTGCTTTATTCTTATGAATGGTTTGATGGTGGTATTTTATTTCTTTTTTATAATTCCTAAATTGTTTTTCCTATATCATACAGCTCTATGTTATAGGTATTCTTAAAAATATTTTAGAATTAGTAATTTCCTGGAAAACGTTAAATAATGTTGATGAATCATCCTGCAATCAATTGCATATACACATTTTTCATCCAATAAATGCTCTCTGTCTTTTTATACATTGTTGGCAGCATCATAAAAATTTAGACGCCACCAGAGTAGAGTGTTTAAGGGGACCAGACCTCACAGATCACTGTACAAAAACATGACTTTATAACTTCATTCATTGATTTAGGCATCATATTTAATGGAGAAAGTTTTTTCTGATGTTTTCCAGCTGCTTTGCCTCAACTATGGGCAGACAACTCTACTTGTTGCTACAGTAACTGCTAACTGCTGCTAGCAGTAGACTGGTATCAGCCTGGAGGCCAGTACCAGTACTAAGACAGTTTTCTAACGCAGAGAACGGTAGCTCGGTTTATAAAGTAATTGCTAACTGCTGCTAAATGTAACTGCAGTTGCTGTCCCAGCCCCAGAGTGCCAGGAGCCAAAACTGGCAAGACACAACCACAACTGTAGCACTGAAACTGCTACTAATGAAATTCAGTCATATAGAGCTTGAGGGCTATGGAGTGCTTTTTGTATGGGTGTGTTTGGCTAACCTCTTGAAAACAGCGGTCTCAGTCTTGGCGTCGACAGTGAGGCTGACAGTTTCTTTCATGGAGCCATTGATGACGGTCTCTGTGATGCTGCGCTGCTCACAACAGGCTGATTCCTCCTCCACTTTAGATCTTCCACAATCCTTAGACGAGGTGGAAGAGGGAGAAGTGACAGTGGTGCCCAACCAACCATCGCAGTCTGGAGGGGGTGGGGGGGGGGTGGGGGTGGGGTGGGGTTAGGAAAGGTGACAGTAGTGTCAGATCTGACCAAATTCAAGATCCTTAACGCAGTCTCAACACTTAACAAGTAACAGCATCATGACACTCCTCCCAAACGTGAGGAATTGTGTTGTAATTTTGACTTATTTAAGCCTCTTTTATACAAGGCGGGAATGTTGATATTATACCAACTTGCCATTCTGCATAAAAGGTAAGAAGATGGAACGGAGACGGTCATTGTTGTTTCACTTCTGGCAATGGAGGTAGTAATAGGGCCACTGTCTGTGTAAAATAGAAAAATCCACCATCGGGGAATTTACATTTACGATTGTAGCAGATAGCTGCCAATAAAAAAAAAGAACAACCAACAATGTCTGCAAACTGAGGAGACAAGAAGGTTGTCTCACAGTTGAAGGACATGAATAATCAACACTTTATAGGAACAGTAAATGATTGTTACTGCCACTTATGCCATTGTTTAGAAAGCACTGCTTGACACGTATCTAAAACATTACAAAAGATGCAAACAGGACATGCCTCTTATACTTGCGGAACACTGGCATGATATTCAAAACTCACACTGGGGTGGCATTATCCTGATGTTGTTTTGTTCAGTGTATAAAAAAAAACCCAAACAAAGCTGGCGAAATAAGAAGCCTCTGTTTGGTGGTATTGAGCGATTTGTGTACAAAGGGCCTTTAGATGTTGCTACTGTAAGACAATCAAAGTGAAATCATACACATTACCAAGTGTTGAATTTCATATCAAAGTGTGTCCACATTCAGCTCAGGATCCATGCATGTTTCACTCTAAATCAACATGGACATGCATATGCACTAGGGGTGTCTCCTTCCTTATACGACAATCTGATACACATATAGATACAGGGGCTCCGATACAATTCAGGGATGATACATTTTTAATACAGGACGATTTAGTGCAATTTGATATGATGCAATCTAATACAGTTCTTACCATTTGTTTCATGTAGTCATTAATTTCCCGCAATAAATTAAAATAAGCCATTTCTCTATGGTGGCAGTAGTTGGGGTTTCCTGGTCTTTTATTAAGTATGTCTGATATACTTCATGAAAGATCAGGGATCCCCAAGTGTTTTTGTTGCTTTATGGCAAGGGAAATGAAAAAAATTAAAGACAAATGTCATTTTGAAACGACAACAATGACAATTAAAGCTGCAAGCAGCGATGAACGGGCCCTCGCAGTCCACGCAAGTCGGGGCGTGCTGATGTCGGGGCGTGCTCCTTACCCGGACCCATTGCCCCGTTATTGTGCGCGCATGTATAGCGCCACCTAGTGGTCATGGGCCAAGATTATGCACAGAGCCTTATGGTCTCATGGGGAAGTAGTATCCTGAGTTTCATGTCATTTGGACACACCAATGTGGAGATATGCAACACTTCCTGTTTTGACCCAAATCTACAGGAAGTTGTTATTTAATAACTTGAGTATTGTTTGGAATAGCAAAATTCTTTTGTCAGGAGGGTCCACAGATGCTGTGTGCAAAGTTTGGTGCAAATCGGTGAAATTGCCTGGGAGGAGTTCGAAAAAGTAGGTTTGCGACATTTCGCGCGTTAGCGAAAAAAAACGGTAGGCGGAAATGGGCGTGGCCTATATCAGGAGATTCAGCAAGATTCACTGAACGCGTGGATATAAGGTTTTTGAATGTGCGACAAAGTATGTGGGAGTTATTAGCCAAAACACACTTTCCTTGATTATAGCGCCACCTAGTGGTGAAAATTCACAATGACAACAGATTATAAAAATTTTCGCCAGGTCTGATCTATATTCCAAGTTCGATGACTTTTGGGGTATGTTCAGGCAGTGAAAAATGCGATCATTTCGTCAGAAGAAAAAAAAAATAAATAAATAAAAATAATCACTACAATTACAATAGGGACCTCGCAGGTTCCCTGCTCGGGCCCTAATAATAATAATCATTACAATTACAATAGGGTCCTTGCAGTTTCACTGCTCGGGCCCTAATAATCATTCGAAAAACAATAGGGTCCTCGCAGGTTCCCTGCTCGGGCCCTAATAATGACTGGCTGCGCTATCACCTATGTCTACACCCATGCAGTTCTCAGCGAAAATAGACCTGAAAATGACCTATAGACAGTCATATCGACAGCGTTTCACTACAGTTTTAATAGGGATGCTCCGATCAGGGTTTTTTGCCCCCGATACGAGTCCGAGTCCTTTGATTTTTGAGTATCTGCCGATACCGAGTCCCGATCCGATACTCTTATAATACATTTAAAAAATTAAAAAGATCGAAGAAAACTATCCAAGGTGTCCCTTATTTTTTATTATATTTTACCACCCCTCGATATCCCAAATTTACATATCTGACAGTTTGCAACTGCATCGTTCTCGTCACTCACTTTAAAATACTTCCACACAGCAGACATGGTGCGCCACAACTCGCCACTCCGCTTCAAAACAAACTGGCGTGCTGGTCTTCTGCGCATGCGCATGTCGTAAACGGTGGTAGTAAATACTCATTTTATTTTTTTTATTTTGAATCACCAATAGCCCATATATCAACAATCTAATACAAATAATGACTAAATAAATATATATAAAATGACTGGCTGCGCTATCACCTATGTCTACACCCATGCAGTTCTCAGCGAAAATAGACCTGAAAATGACCTATAGACAGTCATATCGACAGCGTTTCACTACAGTTTTAATGTCTGTTTCTGTAGAATAAGTCAGAGACGTGAGAATTCCCATGGTCAAGGGTAGGTTTTTTTTCCCCCTGTGCACTCTTTTTCTTTTTCTTTTTCTCTCTCCCTCTCTTTCTCCTTCCCACTTTCTCGCTCTTTCAATGGGGGTAAAAGGGAAATCACATCATCGCATTTATCAATAATTATCAACGGCAAACTCCATGTAAATAGGTAGGACAGGTACTGGTTACTGTACTGCCACGCAGTACAGTAACCAGTGTGGACTACAGGTTAGACATTGCTGAGTTGTAGCAGAAGAACCTGTCTGATATCCGTGTCTTTGTCTTTTGTTGTCTTGCTTGTGCAAGCCGCACTAACATCCACATAATTACTCCCGTATTCGGGCAATACGTTTCGTCATACTGTCTCTCCTGATGAGTGTTACCATCGTGCTACAGGTGAACTTGATCACTGTTCTACAGACCTTACAAACAACCAGACTCTTGTCCAGTTTACCATATTTCTTTTAAAATCCAAATGTCTTCCAAACTTTAGACTTAGTGGTGAACTGTGAACTGTATTAGTGTTGTCAGACTTGTTTTTTTTTTTGCTTTCCCCTCACAAGCATGGATCCAATAGCAACAGAGGCAGTACGCTAATCGTAACTCATGAAATTAACGCAGGAGTCTCGCTCTGATCTTTAACCTTAAACAAGATTATGAAACGCTGTGCAGAATTAGCAGCAAAGCTAAGCCTAAGTCTATTAACTTTGAAATTGGGCCATCGATCGATACATAGTACATTTATATCAATTAAAAAACTATTTCCGAATCATATCGGTATATTTATACACTCCTAATATGCACACATCTCACCTTCAGGCTGCATGGGTGCATTGACCCCAAGAGGGTCCATTGTCTCTATGCTGGTTTCCATAGCAACAGGAGAATTGCACCTCAGAGGGTCTTTGGGGCTGAAAGAGAGCAATTATTTGTGAGGCAATCTTTCAGATGCAAAGACAATGAGAGTAGTTCAATGCAAGCGATGGTCTTCTATGAGTGCAGCACTGCAGGCATACAAACAGAAACTGAACCAGAGTTTGTCAGGATGTCTTACCTAACAGGGGTGAAATTGGAGAAATCAGCCCAGCCTGTTTCAGAGTTGGAGTTGGCAGCAGGTGATGAGCTCCATCCTGCCTCAGGGAGGACTTCTGTGGAAGAGGAGGAGGAGGACAAGGGAGAGGAGGCAGCAGGGTTGGTGTTGGAGGCTGGAGCTGTGGATGTACCTGTGTCCATGGGAATGTCATCAAAGTTGGCTGTCCACACTGGCCCTTTAATTAGTCAGATAAAGTAAGTAAACTATGTTAAATCATAAAAAAACAAAAAAAAACAAAAACATTTCTAATGCTGCTGACACTTCTTGTATGGAAAGAAACTATATAGTCATTCCATAAACCTCACCATCAGCACTGCATCAAGGAACAAATACTAAAAATAAATCTAATCATATTGAAAAAGGTTCTCAGTCATCCACCTCATCATAGTTCTCACGACTAAACCCACATTCCTAATTGAATCAACTGTAATAATCATTACTCTGCTCAATGTTATTCTAATGTGAATCCCAAACCAAGTCCAGACAAAAATTCAAACTGTTAAAAATGTTCGTACTTGGGTCCACTTATTATTATTCTGTCCTTAGGCTGATATGTAGTATTCTTGGGGACACCAACCTGTGTCGACTTCCATCCTGTCATCTGTGCTGGGGTTGGAAGCTTCAAATGGATCTCTCTTCACATCCTCCTCTTCTGAGTCAGTGCTTTCTTCACTGTCTGTGCTGCCTGAGCTCCTGAGAAAGGCACAAAGATTGAGTACAATAAAGGTGTGGCTATAGAGAGAGAGTGCAGACAGTACAGTGTTACTGGCAGTACAGAATTCTTCAGTGTCTGTTTGTGCCCATCAATTATCAAGCAGAAAAGTTTTTGTTTAAGAATGAACAAAGAGGAAGTGTTCAGGTTATTATTTTAGTTTCACAAAAGTGCTGATGAGAAGCAGTGTTTCGCACACTTACACTTTTCTTTGAGTGGGCTGCCCAGGTATATCAATGGCCACCCGAGTATATTTGGCAACCAACTACGACAGTTACACGGTCATTGTATGGGAAACATTCAAACTTCTTGCCATCTTTTTAACAGACAAAATCAGTAACTGAATAATCAAAACAATTCTCTATTAACAAATAATGAAAATTCTTAGTTATCTCTCTATTTCATCCGTCATGAAAATGTATTTTATATGACACAAAAATTCAACACATAAAAGCCTTAACCTCAAACCCAGAAGTTAAGAGTTAAAAAACTGCACACAATGTGCTCATGTACAGATGCTTACATTTTGTAATGAACCCTGTGGTTTGGTTGCACAGGCAATTTCTATATACTTTTGAAGTAAAAGGACAATGACTTGAAAGTGTTCAAATCACAACTAAAGACAAGACATAAATCTGTGTATGTGTGTGTGTGTGTGTGTGTGTCTGTGTGCGTGCGTGTGCGTGTTATGCTAACCTGGGGCGTCTTTGTGCCTCTGGTGCGAAGGTGACATCTTTTTCATCCCAGATATCCTCCTCATCTGAACCAGTATCTTCAAACTGCTGGATTTTCTCCTTACAACGTGCCTCAAACAAAGCTATATTCGCCTGGGGAAACGCACACACACGGGCCACATACTTAAAAGTCTTTTTTTTTTAATTCACTATTTATATGAACAGTACATACACATACAAGTGTACTAACATTGGATCCTGCAGAAGAAATGCCACTCAGCAGTGAATATGTATGTATGTATTTGTGTGTGTATGGGTATCTATATCAAAATATCTATTTCTGTAGATATAGATAAAGATATGAAAATCACCTTTGGGGATTTTACATTTGTACTTTGCTCCATGCTTGTGGTTTTATTTTATCAAGATGAATTCAATAAAGGATTGTGGCATCTGCTTCTAAATATATGTTTACAGTGAAATCAGAAAATATAAACACCTGCCATATCAATAAAATAACACATTTTCATTTGTTTCATGAGAATTTGACTTTCTCGTATGAATTAAAGGTTAATAATCAAAAGTACTTACACTTTCATTTGTATTCAGTGAAAAATTGATGTCTGATATTCTATCAAAGGGAATACTGCAATGTTAAAGAGAACAAAGTTTAGTTTAGTTAGGGTCGTTAGACATCCACATATATGGAAACACACAGGCAGACAACTCTAGCCTACAGCTGTAACAATATATGTTCAACACTGCAGTAAAAGCTAAAACTTAATCTCGCCCCATGCCAGTTTCAGTACTTTAAAGATAGTGCTAAAGAAACACATTTTTTGACAGTTGTTCTTAACGTGCATAATTTGTGCTGTAAACTGGTCAATGGAAAGCAAAGAAGCATACGTAAAACCCGAGAGAAGAAACAGCGCTTTTTACAAGGAATCCAAAATGGCCATTTCGATCGAAACTTTGAAATAACAAACTTTCCCAAAATATTATTCTGGACCCAACTTTTGAAACAGGTTATCAATACCTTGAGGAAAAGTCCAACATTTGCCATCTTACCCAAAGTCAGATAAGATATATATCAGCTCAAGACTTAGCCCAGCTTAGCACACAGATTGGAAGCAGAGGGAAACTACAAGCCTTGCACTTTTAAAAAGGTCAAAAATACGCCTCCCAACAAACTTGTGACAAATGTACAATCCTAAAGCTGTATATAGATTAGGGCAGTGACTACAAATTATTTTCATTATTGCTTAATAAGCAGAGATGTTCACAATTATTCATTTGTGTATTCTTTACGTATTCTTCCCAAGCGCCAATCTCCGACAATTAAATTTGAAGCCAATTTGGAAGTACAGTGTCTTGAATGGCTACTTGAGGCTGGCTCCAAAAGCGAGTCAATCCCCATAAAAGCCCATGTTAAAATGCTAGCTTTACAGCAGAAATAAATATGGTTTTGGTCTCTATACCTTATTTATCTTGTAATGACACCTGTATGGGGGGGTGAATTTTTATACAACTCACTCTTTTAAATTATTTTAAGGCTTAACGTTTTTGGGGTGTTGGTGTCTTTTGGCGGATTTTAATTCAGATATAGGACACACATTACGTCTTTCTGTGCAGTTAATTGGACCAAAAGACCGGAGTGGAGGGACAGAGGCAGACAGCAGCTGGAGCTGTTGAGCTCTGGAGGAGACAGCCAGAGTTTGGAGTTTCCGGAGGAAAACACCTTCAAGAGTACAGAGTTTGTCTTTTAAACTTTTGGGAGTAAAAACTGTATTTATCTCCACTCTTGCTCGCCATTATGAGCCCAGAGGTGCCAAAATCCAATGTAATGAAGTATAACCTCTCATTTGACTGCTGAACAGAGGAGAAAGGCAACCTTACTTTACTTCATGAACAGAGATGGGAAAACAAAAGACACTGCAGGATGACAAAAAAAAGTAGTAAGAAGTAACTGGTGAGTGTGAGTGAACTTAACTTTGCTCAGATCTAACACGATTACACTCTCCTAGCCAGTTGTTGCTCACTATTTTGCGGCTAATGTACAAGGTATTCTGGCTGTTTGTGGTAAATAAACCCACTGTCAAACTCACAAGAGTTGCATGAGGCACAGTGGCTCTATTCATTATCTAATACAATCAATGATTCTTTCTTGAATCTTATCTGTATTTGATTTATTGTATGTCTGGACCATTGTACATGAGGGTTCTCCCTCAATGTATTCTCAGAGGATTTAAATAAATCAATTAATAAATAAAGAGAAATAATTGTCTTATGCGTGAAAGACTGACATTTGAAGCGCCTTTACTGGTTTCCACTATCCTCACCATGAGCAAAGATTTTTTACACAATCAGAAATAAAAAAATTGCATTCTGCTCATTATTTTGAGACAGACTTGATTTGTAAAACTTCATATACTACCATGCTGTTATGGTTTATTTTGTATACAATTTAAGTGTTATGCTTGACTTTAGGTTCAAATCGGGATATCCATAACTAATTTACATTGAGGAGCAGCCCTAATGTGTATACATTAAAGTGTAACTCTCGTCAAAATGCAACCTAGGCTTTTTTTGTGAATGTACCCCAGTCAAACCTTCATGTAAAAGCATAATTACGACGAAAAAGCCACTTTTAAGATGTACCGTATTTTAGTTTTCAGGTCAAAATCATTTTCAATTGCGTGCTAGGGGCACCTGTATGGTAGCATCAAAATCGCTATTTTTAAAACACTAAGAAGACTCGACACAACATGAAACTTTCTCGTAGTATCACCAGGGTCTCTACACATGAACACGAGCATTGAGAACATTGTTTGTGTACACAGAATTTACTAAAAAGAAGGTTTTTGAACAACTCACATTAGCTTTAGCTTGCTCCGCTTGTCACTGTCCTGCCAGTCGAGATGCATTGATCCCCGAGTGCGGCGTAACATGGAGGAGAAAGCTCCATGTTACGCTGGGGATCCGGGATCGACGCATCTCGACTGGCAGGACGGCTACTGCTGCTGCTAATGTGAGTTGTTCAAAATGTGAAAATGTGATCTGTATAGAATACATTTTGAAAGCACAGAATTCGTGCTGATGATGTGCAGTGTACATTTGTTCAGGTCCTCTCCTTGTAGACCATTAAAGGGTAAATCAGATACATTCCAGGCATCTTGACTGCACAGATGGTAACACCAGACAAATTTTAGTAGGGGTGTTACGATCTCGATGGTAAGTCGAATATCGATCGAAATGATGTCTCGATCTCATCCTTTGAAATCAAAGGTGGAATCGAGGATTTAGCCACGCCCCCAGTGTCACGTCCGGCAGGCATGCCATGAGGGAAACCCCCCCCCCCCCCACATATACACTACTCACAAAAAGTCAGGGATATTCGGCTTTCGGGTGAAATTTCAGGATGAACCTAAAATCCACTATAACCTTTACAGGTGAACTTAATGTGACCTTCTTTAAACTTTTG
The DNA here is from genome assembly GCF_040436345.1 of Pagrus major. NCBI lineage: Eukaryota > Metazoa > Chordata > Actinopteri > Spariformes > Sparidae > Pagrus > Pagrus major. The sequence continues at coordinate 24,612,611 of NC_133222.1, read as the reverse complement.
AATGCGCATGTCCAACACTTCAATGTTTCAGTACTTTCTGCACAACTTGCTGTTCTCTAACAAGGAGCTTAACGGCAAAATTCACAACAGGTGTTTGATCCATGAATCAACCAATAAATTTCCTGGTTAAATTAGAGTTGGTATTTAAACAGCCCTCCTCATCATGCTGTTCACATTTTGACATCATGAGACCAAGACG